>NC_135713.1:194096603-196631877 GCF_964656455.1 Halichoerus grypus | reverse complement strand
GGAAGGAAGTGTTTTTTAGGAATAAAAGTGGTTTGAACTTCATCTCCATTAAGACCGTTCTCTGCGATTAAACAAATAGCTTCCTGTGTTCAGTAACACTTCAGCCACGCGACGTCACCAGGGACGCCCGCATCCCACGTAGATGAAATGTTCCAAATAATGGACGTACGTTGTCTTTTTTTTTCCCCCTAATGTTCCTCATTGTATCAGTTTCCTATTGCCGCTACAACAAGTAACCGTGCACTTAGTGGATTAAAACAATACAAGTTTATTATCATATGGCTCTGGGGTCAGAAGTCCAAAATCCATCTCACCGGGTCAAAGTCAAGTTATCGGCAGGGCTGCACTCCCTCCAGGAACTCTGGGGGAGTCCCGTTGCCTTGCCTCTTCCGTCCTCTGCATGGCTACGGTCCGTGCTATTACCATTTCTGTCTTTTATGATCCCAACCCCACAGCCTCCCTCTCAGAAGACCATTGTGATTACGTGGGGCCCACCCAGATAACCCAGGCTTGTCCCTCTGTCCCAGGACCCTTAACCACACCTGCCAAGTCCCTTTTACCGGATAAAATTACCATATGCACAGATTCCCGGACTAGGATGCACACAGCTTTGGGGAAAGGGCCACGGCCCGTCCTGCCACACTCATGATGGTGTCCCAAGTAACTATATATATTTGATAAACTCCCACCCCCCTCCTCCAAGGACACCTAGACACACTTCTAACATATTTTGGTAACTTTGGGGCTTTTTTTTTTTTTAGAGCCACACCTCCCCCCTCCGCGGTCACCCCTCCTGTCCCCACCCCTGGCCCCAGCAACCACTCACCTATTTTCCATCCTATAACTTTGCCATTTCAAGAATGGCATATGATGGAGTCATACGGTATACCTTTCGAGATTGGCTTTCTCATCTGAGCACTTTCTAGAATCTTCTAGTCATCATATTGGCGTGCGCGTCTACCACCTGGGCAGGTTACTTGAACATCTCGTGCCTCAGTTTCCTCCCCTGTAAAGTGGGGATGATAACGTCTACCTCATAAGGTTGCTGTCTTGTGACTTGGAGTATCGTCTGGCACCAGGCGAGGTGGTCCTGCCGCGGTTATTGTTCACTTGACCCATTTGCCACGCTGCATGGTGGGCCTCTTGCGGTCTTCTGCTGCAGCCCCCCTCATAGTCCTCACAGCATGCTTCAGAAGAGGTGCCCAAGGCAGTAAGTAATGGTCTGAGGCCACGTTACTGAGAAACCCAGAGCCGGGCTTCACTGCCAGGCTCCGGCCCCTGTAGACACTCGTACTGCCCCCATGCTAAACCACAGCCTGCTCCTAAGTGACTCGCGCATTCACAGACTCCCTGTACCAAACAGGGTGCCACTGGGACAGGGTCTCCACCGGGACCCGGCCCTGGACACACTTTACAGTGTGGACGACATGACGCTCAGGCGAACGGAAACCCATATCCGTGTTTCAATTCGGGTTGACTTGCATCGTAAGCTAAGCTGCACCACTTTGGGAACTCGATCAGTAATTCCGGGTGTTTTACCGGAAACAGTTAATTCAGGCTGTTTTACCTCCTGCTAGCATTTTCCCCATACGGATCCGGGAATGTGGCATATTTGGCCATAGGGATAATTGCGGTGAAGCGGAAGACCATCTAGGTTCCAAGTTTCTAATTTGCTCAGAGGTTAACATAATCCTGTCCTCTGTATAAATCTTTCTGTCAGGCAGAGGCAAAAATAATTATCTGAGCTGGCATTTTCCCTAATAGGCAAAGCAGATGCTTAAATATTTATGGCTGTTTGTTTAAAACCCTTGAAATGGATTAACACTGTGGCATCTCCTTAACCAGGGAAGATGAGCTAAGGCAGAAAGTGTCACTAACAGATGGGATTTTGGAGTTGAGTTGGACACGCACAAAGCAGGGGGTGCTCATCAGAAACTAATTCCTGGACTCGACCTCACGGGTACTCAGTGCTTTCACACAGAAAGAATTCTTCGGGGTCAGTGCGAGTCCCTGAGAAGAACCAACAGAAGCTTCATCGGGGTTTAATCCCCCCTCCGAAAGTGATCTGGGGTGTGTGAGGTCCAGTTGCAGGTCAGGTGCCTCCCGGCAGCTAAGCATCAGGCTCTGAACACTAGCCTGGCCCACTTGTTCCCAGGAGGAGAGACGCAGCAGGGACGGGTTTGCTCCTGGCAGGTGCACCTCTGAGTACCTCCTGCTGCGGTGGGAGCAAAGCCTTTGGGAACTGTGCCGTGCAGAGTCCTTGCTGCGGCAGGGGGCGCGTTAGACCACACCCATGATGTAGGGACTGTCTACGCTGTACCAAGCCTGTGGAGCACGTCTTCTGGTTTGTCACATTGCATCCGCGAGCAGAGCTTAAGTGACTCGCCCAAGGTCACACGGCTGGTAACAGGCAGAGGTGGGATTTGGACCTGAGACATTCTGACCCGAGCGCCCAGACGTACATTCTTGTCACCTACTGCCCCCATCTCCAGAGAGAAGAGAAAACTCCACGAGTGAGCAAGCCGTTCACAATGAGCGTGGAGATATTGTACAACACGGGCAACGTCTTGTAGGAGGAGATGGATGCTCATCCAGCTCAACTGGAATCAGGGACCTGAGTCACAGACGTCTCTACCGCAGTCAATGACTCGGGGTTGTATTCCCGCTGGTACCACTGGGCACACCCCTTGAGAAGCCACAGGCCGACCACCAGCACCGAAGCCCCTCTCCCACACGTGGCAGCAATCAGCCAGATACTCAGAGCGCCTGCTAAGGGCCTGCCATGCCCGGCAGGAGAACGGAGCCCAGCGGGGACCTGTGAGGGGGGCTGGAGGCTGTTCGAAATGGGCCACTGCCGCCCAGGAGAGCCGTAGATTGAGAGACGTGGATGAGACAGTATTCCCCTTGGCAAGAACAGATGGCACCCCAACATGGCTAAGGAAACAGTCTGTGGGCACACGTGCCAGCCCCACAGCCCACTGGCCAAACGCAGATGTGCAGCCCCCTGTGAGGGTTGGGGGCTGGATGGGTTCGGCGAGCTGGAGGCCCTTCCTAGGGGGCCACGGCTTCTCCTTCCATCCCTACGGGAAGGGCAGCCCAGTCTTGCCTATGACCGCCGCCAGAAGTCGGCATTTGTGTGTAAAACTTGCCTACTTGTTCAAAGTTGGGTCAAATATATATTAAGAGAAATGTACATCGGTAAGAGTCAGCCAGGGGGCCACCAGCTGTGACCTTTTCTGGAGGGGGTCACAGGTCACATCTGGGGGGAGCCACATTTTAGGAATGGGAGGAAAAAGGGGAGACCAAGGGGTGTCCAGAGAGGTGGAAAAACTAGGGAGCCATAGCGTCTTGGAGACCAAGGAAGGTGAGTGCTTGTGAACTCAGAGATGGCCAGGGACTGTGGAGGTCAAGGAGCTGGGCAGGGGGCGGCGGGGAGGGGATCCGGCCACAGGGAACCAGCCATCCCGAAGAGCACGTGGTAACGATGTGGCAGGAGCTGGATGGCACGGAGTTGAGTGTGGGCATCAGCAACCAGGCTGGAACCATGTCTTGGGGAACGGATGGTAAATGGACGGGGGAAGGTGGCTGGTCACTCCTAGGGAAGCGAGATGAAGGGAGCATCAGTACGGCTGGGAAAACCTGAGCATGCTTCTAGGCCCAAGGGAAAATGCCCAGAGAGAGAGAAAGAGAAGATACAGAGAGAGAGGGAGGGAGTACCGCAGGCCAGGATGGAACGGGATAGGGAGGCAGGAGGAAGGAAGAAAGCTGAAATCACCCTCACTGGCTGGCTTGTGTTTTCCAAGGGCAAGGCCAGGAAGGGTGGGATGGGGGCCTGGGGACGGGCGGTGTGCTGCCCCCACATCCACACACAGTGACCTGCATGAGGGTCCTGGAAGTGACTGAGCAGGTAGTGGGAAGTGTCTGTCAGAAGAGGGGCATTGAGGGGCTGGTCCTCAAGAGTATTGAGACTAGGTCCAGCGTGGGGAGCGGAGGCGGGGTGGGGGAGGAGAGTGACACAAGGGCAGGACATTGCTGCAAGCGCTGAGGAGGGGGTTCGTTTCTGAATTAGGCATCTTGGCAAAGCCCGAGACCCTTTGCTGTCTGCCCCCCCTTCCCCTTCCTAACCTCATCTCTCACCTTGCCCTCCACCCCTCACCCCCGTCTCTCCAGAACACCCCCACCCCCCACACTGGCTTCCTTACCACTCCCCAGATTTGCTGGACTCTCCCATCCTCAGGGCTTTTGCTCTTCTCATCCCCTCTACCTGAGATATCCTTCCCCGGCAGCAGGGATCCCTCCTGCACCTCAGCTCAGATGTCAGTTCAAGGAGGCCATCTTCCCTGGCAACTCTGTTCCAACCTGCAGACCTCTGGCCACCACCCTGCTCTCTTTCCACGGTGCTCATCACCCTCTGACAGAGCATGTCACCAGGCACTCATTTGCGTGTTTCTCTAGCCCACTCAGCCCCCCACGGCAGAATCTTTGTCTTTGGTTCACTGCAGAGCCTCTCGCCCAGGGTCTGGAGCGGTGCCTGGTGGGCAGGGTGGGTCTGGGATGATCAGGTGCCGGGGCTGGCAACAGAACAGAGCTGAAGGCTGGGGAATTGAAAGGTCAGGAACTTGGGCAGGGATTGGACACATGATTCCCAAGGCTGCCACCTGCAGGGGACAACCATATGCCTCACGCCACGGACCCCCGAGAGCTGGTGCGCTGGGGCACCGGAGTGTCTGAAGGTGTGGGACATCAGCCTGGGTCCCCCAGACAGCCCAAAGTGCCGGAATATTGACACCCCCAGAGACGTTTCCTGGCCTTTGGGGAAAGGGGCGTAGAGAAGGATGGAGAACAAAAGAGGATCTAAAAGTTAAATGAGAAAAGAACACACGAGATGCATGCAGCCAGGCAGTAAATTAGCATTTGCCCAGCTGAAAAGAATGGGGGAAATGAGAGGGGAAGCAGTGGGTTGGTGCCGGCCGGGGCTCCTCCAGGATCAGCGCTTCTGAACCCCCAGCCCCACGCCAAGCCAGCGTGGGCAGAGCAAAGAAAGCACTTGATTAACATAGGAGACTGATAAGCCGAAGGTGGCTTGCTTTCTTTCAGAGGCCAATTTCCCTCCGTGTAAGGTCACAGTCCGATGCCTCCGGCTTTGCAAGAGAAAATGAAGCAGCTGTCTTCCCTCCAAGAAATATTTAAAGAGCCAAGGCCAGGCTTTCCCTTGGGGTCTTCCTTAAATTGTGTAACTCTGCTCAGATCTTTTCTAGGCATTCCCTTGGTTATGTTACTCATCTCTGTTCGGATCTGCCTTGCAGCTCTCAGTTCAGCTGTCCTCGGAGTTTTATCCGCATCGCCCTGTTCTCTGGAGCATTTGCCCCCTCTCTGTGGCCCAGGAGGCCCCTGTGACCCCGTCCTTCTTCCTGACTTCCTTCCGGTTCTTCCTCCAGGGATAACCAGCTCCTTGTGGGTGAGCGGGACCCAGGGCGGAGCGCCTCACGGACGTGGTTTTGTTTAATCGTCAGAGCAGTTCTACGAAGTTGGGGTCAGTGGCTCTGTTTTCCAGATGACGAACCCGGGGTGCAAAGAGGTTCGGTCGTTTTTCCCATGGCCCCAATTCGGGGCAGAGCTGGGCTTTGAACCCGGGGCTGGTCCGCTTCTCACAGCAGTGGCTTCTCTCCCGAGGGGAGGGAGGGGACTGCAGGTGTCAGCTCAGGTGTACCCAAGCGTCCTCGCTCTCGCTACCCTCGTGGCTCCGTCTCTTGCTTGCAGAGTCCCCGCTCAAGCTCTGAGCGCTTACTCCCGGCACACCGTGGCTGCATTCCTTGGCCTTTCGTTTGGGGATTTGTTTAAATCCTGTAAAAATGGGTCAGAGATTTCTGAAATCTTATTTCACCTTTTACTTTGCCACGGAGTGGGGGAGGGTTGGGGGATGTTTGGAGGATGTATCTTGAGAGCGATGACCAACACTTACTCATTCCCTAGCGCATGCTGTGTTCTTGTATCTGTTGTCTTGTTGAAACCCTACGATAGCCCTCGGAGGTCCGTTTTACAGACAAGGAAAAGGAGACATGGAGAGGACAGGTGACCTGTCCGAGGCTCATGGATAGCAAGGGGCAGGGCAGGGACCCTGGGCCCCAAAGTGCAGGTCTGTGGCCCTAATGTCACCAGCGGCCGGGTTCCCCCCTCAGGCTTTCACTTACTGCCCTGTTACCAAACACATCTGGAAAGACCACCAGGCTGTGAGACCTCCCAGTTCTGGAAAATCTTTTATTCCAGCTAATAAAGCTCCCACAAGCCCAAGATTTATTCCTACCTCCTAGGTCATTCCTTTACTGCACAAGTGGTTATTTTGTTCAGATACACAATGAACATTTGGAGGCCTGAGGTGAGGGGGGTCCCAAGTAGGCGCCGTGCTGTGGATCTTGTCCGTTTCCCCGGCACCAGCCACCCCCACCCGCCACCCTGAGAGAGACCATAAGGGTGCGGTGGCTGAGTTCGAGAACCACTTGAAGGGGGACAAGCAGGCTGATAACAGTGCACTTGACTCTGCCCTGAGTCTTACCCCAGTTGGCCCCATGCAGACTGTCCACCCCTGAAGGGAAACTTCCTGTTTGATTTCAGGTGGCTTTTTCTTCATCATTGTATAGCAAACCCTGGCTGTAGTGCTCTTTTAAGAACATGGGGTGACATCTGTAAAATGGGGATAATCATGGTACCATCCTCAAAGCATGGCTTTGAAGATGAGGTGAGTTTTGCCCTGGCTGCTTCAGAGGAAGCCCTCCGTCCACTTTTGTCTGTTACTTGACAGTTGTTTCAATTATCTGTTGCTGTGTAACGGCCCCCAAACTGAATGGCTTAAAACATGTGAAAACTCTGATTCTGTGGGGCAGAACTTCCAGCAGGACTCGGCGGGGCTCACCCCTTCCTGCCACGGGGGATGTTGGGTACCGCGTTCTGCTGCGCTGGGGGATCCAAGATGGCCTCGGGCTGTTGGCTATTGGCCAAGGCCCCATGGGTTCTCCTCTGTGTGGTCTGTCTTTCCATGGGGTCTGTCACCATTCAGTAGTTTTATCCAGAGCTTCTCAGCATGGTGACTGGCTCCCTAGAGGGCAAGAACGGAAGCCACAAGTCCCCCTGAGCTGCACCTGGAGCTTAACTGTGTCACTTGCACCACATTATGTGAGTCAAAGCAAGTCCCAGAGCCAGCCCAGATTCTAAGGGAGGTGATAGAAATTATTTGGGGGGGGTGGCACTGTCAGCCTGTAGGAGGCCATACAGGACAGGAGGGGGTCACTGTGGCCAATTTTGGGGGCAGCTGGTTTGAGCTCTGTGTTGGCCGATGGAAGGCTCCCCAACACAGCACCCCAGAAAGGGCAAATTTCAAAGTGCTGAGGACTCCGGCAAGAGGGGCCCCTGCCCTGTGTTTTGGAGCTGGGATCAGCAGACTCCTTCTGCTAAGGGCTAGAGAGTAAATATTTTAGGCCTTGCGCTAATCTAAATTTTAGATTTTACCAAGAGGCAAAATTGAGCAACTGTTCTTGCCAAAAGGCTGATAGTCTTTTTCACATTTTTTTCGTTTTACATTTGCTCACAGCAGGTTGTACACAAATGGGAGGCAGGCTGGATTTGGCCGGCGGGCTGTAGTTTGCCGCCCCCCAGCTTCAGAGGGTTCTCCCGTGGCCCTCTGCCAGCCTTAACCCGTCTTCTAGGGCTAGAGCGACATGCCCCCTGGGGCCTGAGAATTGCCTTCCATGACCTACATGGGCCTCTTCCTATGATCCAGTCTTGCTAGGGATGCCACCCTGACTCCGGTATCCAAAGGAGAGGCCAGTGGTGGCCATTTGCAGGGCACAGCAGGACGGAGTTTGGATGCACAGGCCGGGGCGCACAGGGTCTTCATAGATGTGATAAAGGATTGAGAAGAAAAGGGGAGTGGGCCAGGTCTCCCAATACTGGAATGGAATCTAAGGGGTCCGTGAATTCTAAAGTCGACCTGCCCCTCCAGGTTGTTGAGAAGTATTATGGACGGACTTATGTCCCCTCAAAATTCATGTCGCTCCCTAACCCCCCGTGTGACTGTATGTAAAGATGTAGGGCCTTTAAGGGAGTATAGAAGGTTAAATGAGGTCATCAGTTGGGGCCCTGATCTGAAGGGACTGGTGCCCTTACAAGAAGACCAGGAGACAGCAGGAGTGTTCCCCTCACAGAGAAAAGCCTGGGGGAGTCATGTGGGGAAGGAGCCTGGCTGTAGCCAAGAAGAGAGGCCTGTCAGAAACCAGCCCTGCCGACGGGTACCTCAACCCTGGACTTCCAGCCTCCAGGCCTCTGAGAACGTGAATGAATATGGTTGAAGCCGCTCAGTCCGTGGTATTCTGTTCTGGCAATGTGAGCTGACTCATACCGGAGGGTATATTGGTCATGGTGGTAGGAGAGGACATTTAACAATTGGTTAGCTTGATCGGTAATGTGTGTTCAGACATCTGGTATGTGGGCCTCAGTCACTTTTGTTCCAATGTCCCCTGTCACCCTCCCCGCCAAATGTTAGAGGTGGACCCGTCCCAGACCAGTGTGGACTCCTGCACTTAGGCCAGGTAAATTATGTTGTAAACCAAGACATATTTGATCTATTCACGGTCAACACCATCATCCCCCTTATCAAGCAGAACAGGAAGGAGGGGTGAATAGAAGTCTCAAGGTCAGAGGCAATCTCTCAGATGTCCTGGTCCCATTCCCAGCCCCTGCTTGCAGAGTGGGCACCAGGAGGACAGGAACGCAAGGGCCAGGTTGAGTCCTGGCTCTGCTGTGTTCCCGCCATGCTTTATTGCACTGACGCTTGCTTGTGCCTCGACTTCCCCAGTGGTCAGCAGAAGTGGTGCCCAGCACAGTGTAGCCCAAGGACTGTGCTCAGCGGTAGCTTGGATGCAAATGCCACCTCTGTTCCTGTTGGTATCACAGTGTATCTCGCTGTGGGGGAGGCTCTTGAAAACATCAGGTTGGGAGGAGAGTGTCTAAAGAGGTGTTTGATTTCTTGGGCGTAACGGGGGGATTATAGAAGTCGTGCTGAAGAGGTTGGGTAACCAAGTCAATTAGGAGGACGTTCTCCCGGCCCCGTTTCATTGTCACTGCGCTGATTTCTTCCGTGACCAGCACATGTTACCCAGGAGCTAGAGAGAGATTAGCCCAGGCAGGAGATTAGCGCTTCCTTGGAAGAATCACAAAGACGTGAAACGGGAACACTTTCCCACATGTACCTTGGTGCTGATGCCTGCTCCGAGGGTCATGGAAGACCACGTCCCACAGCTCCGCAGCGCACGTCCCGGAGTCAGAGGAATGCCAGGCGCAGGGGCGGTTTCTGCAGCCTGAAAAGGCCAGCACTTCATTCAGAATTTTACCAGCAGCTCCCTCCGAAGTCACCCCGCCCCTCTAGAAGACAGTTTGGCGGTTTCTTACAAAGCTAAACATAGTCTTTACCATACGATCCAGCAGTTGTGCTCCTAAGCATTTGCCCACATGAATTGAAAACTTATGTCCGCACCAAAACCCTGCACACGGATGTGTATAGCAGCTTTATTCATAACTTGCCCAAACGTGGAAGCAACCAAGGTGTCCTTCAGCAGGTGAATGCCTCCATAAACCGTGATGCAGCTACATAATGGAATATTATTCAGCACTAAAAAGAAATGAACTGTCAAGCCATGAAAAGACCCAGAGGAACCTTAAGCACATCTCACTAAGTGAAAGAAGCCAATCGGAAAAGGCTGCATGCTGCATGATTCTGCCCATAGCACATCATGGGAATGGCAAAACGTTTGGAGACAATAAAAAAAGATTAGTAGTTGCCATGGGTTAGTGAAGAGGGAGGGATAACTAGGCAGAACAGAGGACGTTGGGGTCAGTGAAATTCTGTACGATACAGTGGTCGATACATGTCATGATACATTTTCAAAAACCCATAGAATGTACAACCCCAAGAGTGAACCCAAGCGTAAACTCTGGATGATAATGATGCAACAATGTAGTTTATCAGTTGTAACGAATGTACCACTCTGGTGAGGGATTTCCATAGCAAGGGAGATGGTACTCGTGGGGACAAGGCATATGGGAACTCTGTATGTTCCACTCAGTTTTGCTGTGAACCTAAAACTTCTTTTTTAAAAAATTTATTAAAAAACATAGAGGAGCGCCTGGGTGGCTCAGCTGGTTAAGCGTCTGACTCTTGATTTCAGCTCAGGTCATGATCCCAGGGTTGTGAGATTGAGCCCCGTGTACAGCTCCACGCTGGGTGGGGAGCCTGCTTGAGATTCTCTCTCTCCCTCTCCCTCTGCCCCTCCCCACCCCTGCGCTCACTCACTCATGCTCACTCTCTCTGTCTCTCAAAAAAAGGGAAAAAAAATACACACACACACACACACACACGCATATTTATAGCCTCTGGCCTTTCTCTGCTATATGAAAGTCTGGAATGGCACTGGGAATGGGGTCTGGTAATCACCAAGCTCTGAGCTTTGCTCCTCCCTCCCTCTCTCTTTCCTTCCTTTCTTCCTTTTTTCCCTTTGTCTTTAAAGCCAGCGTTAATCATTACAAACCATTTTGTGCTTGTTGTTCCTCTCCTCACATTTTGGGGGAGCAGGACTTAGGTTGTCCTGCTGTTTGTCTTCTGTTCTCCTAGAGTAAAGTGAACAACCAGGGAGTAGAAGAGGTGGGTACTATGAATAGATTATAAAGCACTTTTATTGCCATTAGAGAAATCATTTCCTGTTCTCTCCAATCCTAGATAGAGCCACAGTTTCTGTCTACATAGAAAATGTATACTTTGGACTCTAGACTTTCCATTTTCACCTTATGGTGATTTTCTTTATACTTAAATCCTGCCTTTTGTCCAAAGATTTCAAATATTGCAGATATTTCTCATGTGATGTACAAAGATCCCTGATATAAGACATTACATTTTAGTTGTATTTATCTGTTTTCCTGTCTGTCTCCTTAGAGTCACAATCCCTGTCCCTAGCAGAGTGCCCAGCCCAAGGAAATGTACAATTAGCCATAAATAGTGGGGGGGCGAGGGAAGGCGGAAGTGGGAGGGGATATGGATAAAAAAAGAAAAACCTGAGGTTTTGCTGCTCTGGTAAAAATTAATGTAATTGCACGAGGGGGGATTCTAAAATCTATTAATTTACATACCTCCCCAGCCTAGGGCAGTGTCCAGCACATAGGAAGCTAATATTTGCTGAAAGAATGAATGGAAAGTTCAGCGTTGATGAGAATTGCCAGGTGCCAACAATCATTTCAGGGTGTTTAATACATATTGTGCATGTAATCGGTCCTAGCAGAATGTTTCCTTTGTCCTCCTGTGAGCCACGTTTAACTCCACTGCCTTGGTTCATTTTCACCTGCGTGCCGTGCCTGGGGGCCGGTTCTTACTTCTGACGTTAGGCAGTGTGGCGTCGTATCATATATTCAACTCACCTGCAATAAACACATTTTATTATACAAAATACCGTTTATCCCCTGCCACGTTCCTACCAGGTGGGTGCTGGAATTCCAGTATCCCAGCTGAGGAAATGGAGACTCAGAGAGGCTAAGCAACTTGCTCAAGGTCACACAGCTCTCCCATGGCAGAACTGGTCTCCAGAAGTCCGGTTCAGAGTGTTCACATCACAGTGTGCTTCCTGTGCAGTGGCTACTGGTGTTCTGGGCTTGGATGCACCACCGAAAGGTGTTTGACTGGGGAGCCTCTTGGGCTGAGAGGGGGGGTGCCTCACCCTTACCCACCACGAAGCTTTCCTGTTTCTCGAACTCTGGTCCAAGCCTGGTGCTGCGGGAAGGGGACGCGGTCAGGAGACCTTATCTACAACCAGCCCAGTGACCTTCGAGCAAGCCACTGAGCTCTCTGAAACTTAGGTTCCTTTCCAGAATCCTAAGGACACTTTTGTAAGGCACCTGTAAGGGTCCCTCCAGCCTTGGCAATCCAGCAATTTGATGTTGCACTTAAGAGGTGGGTGGTGCCCACGGTTGGGGCTTGGATGAGATCCACTCCCACATGTTTCTTCCGCACCAGCTGCTGGGCGGGGTCCCCGTGCTGGGTGCGCAGGGGGGTGGTCCGGCCCTGCTAGGGAAGAGTCTGGGGTCGAGGGAGGGCAGATAAGCAGTCTTAGCCTGACGAGGCAAAGGCCGCTGCGTGGCGGCCGAGCTCTGTCGGCCCCAGAGGAGAGAGTGGAGGAGACGGTTCTCGAACTCACGGCCCCAGCCGTCATGACAGAACATCCAGACGGCACTGCAGCTCTTCTTCTTTTTTCCCAAATGGTACTGTATTGACATGTCAGTGTTCTTGACCATGCATATAAAGGCCTCTTGTGGCCCATGTTCTATCGTTGGGAACTTAGGATGTTTTTCAAAACAACCATTTTTCGTTAAAGTAAAATAGTTTTATCTTTGATCAAAGGAAGAGAAAATGTTGTTTCCCTGAGACAGTAAAAGAACTCGAGCATGTTTTACGCATAAAGGCCAGTGTTCATTTGTAACGGCAGCCTGGGAAGAGCCTTCTGTTGTCGGGCCATGTATTAGGGGGGTTCTGGGGATTTGGCTAGTAAACGTCACGTGAAAATGAAGAGTAGAGTCCAGTTAAGGTACAGCCAGGAACGGGAGGGTGAGTCTCCTCCCACACATGTCGTGTTCCCCTGGGTCCTTTAAGACAAAGCCTCCAGAGCCAGAGTTCCTGAGTGAAGTGGCTGTCTTGGCAGCTTTAATCCTGTTAAGCATTTGAGCCCCTTTTGGGGCCAGTTCCCACCATAGCTGTCTAGGGAACCACACTGGGTCATGGGCTGATGAACCTTCGGTTTAGAAAAATGGTCAAAAGTGTGGATACCAAGTCCAGATGACCAGAGTTCAAATCCCAGCATTGCTGCTTACTCGCTGTGTGACCTCGGGCAAGCTACTTAACCTCTCTGTGTCTCATTTCTTCATCTTTGAAATGGGGCGCTCCTACCTCATACAAGTCTCCCAAGGGCTAAGCGAGCTAGCAGAGCTAAGGAGCCTCGCACATAGTGAGAGTGTTGCGATGGTGACGTTGCTCATAGTCACTGTTGCTATTGCCAGTAGCATCTAAAACCTTACCGTGCTGCCCCCCAAAAGGCTTCTGAAGCCCCGTCCTCTTTGGCAGGCCTTTGAGTATGTAGCCCTTGAAGAGGGTGGAAAGGTGGGTGGCTTCAGAGCAGTGTCCTTTCAGTCACTGTGGCCGCTGACCGGCTAGGAGATGAGAAGCTGCCCCCTGGTCCCTTTCATTCCTGGTCCTGTGCCCAGGCTGGGAGAAAGCTCATTCATATCTTACTTTTACAAGACAGGCAGCCATTTGAAACATCCTGACATCTCCCCCAAGCAATTGGCTCATGTGAGTATAATCATAATGATCATAATGACAAATAGCAGGAAAGCTGAATGACAGTGGCCCTGTTGGGGGTCTGTCTTTGAAGCTAAAGTTCAACCTCCCATGTGTGCAGGGAGATCTGCCAACTGGAGCCCTTCTTGCCAAGTTTGCCTCTCTTTTGTGAGGTTTTCTGCTGTGGGAGACCGAATTGCCGTTGCAACCCCCCGGGCTTGGCTGCAAGCCTCCATTGGCCCACGAGTCCCAGAAACACCTGCTCCTGTCCCCAGGGGGACAGAAACAAGAGAGCCTCACCATCCATTCTGCAGCCTCTGAGCCTGGTCCTCGGCCCAAAGCTGGCTCCCTGGGCCAACAGGAACCAGAGTGAGTTGTAGGAGCCCGTGAAAAGGGTGTAGACCAGCCCCGTCCAGTAGAAAGAAAATGTAGGCCAGACTGCATTTAGCAGCCCCATTGTTGTGTATGTGTGGGGTTTTTTTCCCCCAAAGATTGATTGATTGATTTAGGGAATCTCTACACCCAGCGTGGGGCTCGAACTCATGACCCCAAGATCAAGAGTCCTGTGCTCTATTGAGCAACCACATGTTTAAAAGTTAAAAAAAAAAAAACAGGTAAAATTAAGCTTAATATATTTTATTTAACCCAATATATCCAAAATATGAATGAGATATTTTGCGGTTGGGGTACTAAGTCTTCAGAATCTGATGTGTATTTCCCACCTAAAGCACATCGCAGTTTGTTCTAGCCACTTTTCAAATGCTCAGTGGCCACGTGGGGCTGGTGGCTACCGTACTACCCAGGGCAGGTCCAGACAGCTCACAAGGGACAGCGTAACCAACATCCCAAATCATGTGTATCTAAATGTTTATCTTCAAATGGGGCTCTCTAACAGTTCCCCTTTTGCAGTGAGATTTTTGGATCATTGGAGGTATTTATTAATAGCAGCTCATCATGGAGGGGAAAGCAATGCTTCATTCTAAAAATGAATTTGCAATGGTAAGGTTGCACCCCTAGACCTTGTAACTTAGATCTTCGGACCTTCCCATTTCATGGAGCGCATAAGGCAGGGGTGATACATTGTGAGCTTCTCCAAGAAGAAATGCCCCAGCTGAATTTCAAGTCCCATCCTGTTATTACCATTGAAAGCAGAGCAGCGTTCAGCATGACTTTGTCATCTCGGCCCAGTAGCTGAGCTGGTCGGCTCGGGGGATTGCCAGATGCTAGCGACAAGAAAAAGGAGCCATTGGTACTTGGCATTCTGCTTTGGTAAGCCTTGGAGGAAGGAGAGCATGTTATCAGCAGGAGTCATGAGAGTTTGATGCTGTGCAAATAGAAAATAAAAGTCAAGTTGGACCAAAGTTGATAAAAGAGTCAAGAAAAAAAAAAATCTTCAGGTGGCCATGGCTTTTAGGATTTGTGAATCATTCTGACCAGAGACAGGGTTTCCCTACCCTTGACTTCTGATGGCTTTCCAAACTCGGGTGGCGTTTCATACCGCCCAAGGAGAGGAGTCTGATTGGTAAGATTACTCAGATACTTGCAGAATATAGGATACAAAATACAGTGTGACCTCCCTCGTTCAGCCCCCTCAGTTCCCCAGCCTGATATTTCCCACAGCAACACGGTGCCCGAGCTCCACCTGTATTAAAAACGGAGTACACTAAAACACCAATTAATGAAAATAGATTGCCGGGATTGGTTTTAATATAGTTATAAGAAAAAATGTTATTCAAGTGCTTTTGAAATACAGCTACAACAACTGAAATGGTGGTTTTAAACCTCTTTAATCCTCAAAGCCCTTCGATTAATATTTTATTAATCTCAGTATGAGTGATTACATATATTTGACAGCCATAAACTGTGTTTTTAAAACAGAAATGTCAATATCCAGAGCACCGCTTATGAGCTGATTGGCTCTGGACAGGTCTCTGAAACGTCTTGCTACATCAGCTTTCCCACCTATAAAATGGGAAGAATAATGAGTTCTGCCGCACTGGATTCTGCAGAATGTGCTCAGCACATCGGACATATAGTAGTAGGTGCATAGCAAGTGTACTTTCTTACTCTCCCAAAGAGAATTTCTGTTGTTGTTCTACTTGGTTAAGACAAGCTTTGATCCAGTCATTTCCTGTCTTGGAACCAGAATGCCAAGCCTCATTTTACATCATCAGGTAACACATAGAGGCTCATTTTGATAGGGTTTTTTGTTCTGTGTATGTGTGCATTTTCCAAGTTTTCAAAAAAGAACAAATGTAGTTTTAAAAAGAAAGGAAGTCCTCCTTGTAGCTTCCTTTGGTTGTCATTTCCTTGTCAAGAAAATGAGCTATAAAGCTGCCAGATCCAAATGTGTGCCCTCTTGTTGCCACCCACACCTAGGTAAGCGACAGGGAGCTTGTATTTCTCATGCTACAAGGAGAAATATTAGTAATACATTTAAGAAATGGAGAGGCAGAGACATGCAGGTTTGTTTGTGTCCCAGGACATTCCATTAGACATCGAGGGCCATTAAAAAATACCCTAGAACATTTCCAAGTCACATGTGTATATGCAAAATGGCAGAATGGTCATGCTGAGCACCTGTCCGGATGTCTTCGCCTCGGATCCTGGGGCATGATCTGTGGGTTGGGGGATCGTGTGCTTTAGACAACACCAGTGTTTTAATAACCCGTGCCGTGCTTAGAAATTCCAATCAGTATTACCCTCTTCCACGAGGGCAGGTCGTAGAATTATTCTAGTACTTCTGGGAGCCACAAAGATAGAGGGAGCAGTCGGGGTCTCCGTGGGCCGTCACCCAGCTTCACCAGCTCCCTGCATTTTGCCAACTGTTCCGACCCCTTCCTAGTTTGCTCAGGTATTTAAAACAAATCTAAGATGTCACTTCACCTGTAAATTCTTCATCTCTTGTGCATTTCACTCATTAATACACTCATCATACACTTTTAAACGAGTCACCATACCATTTTCCCACCTCACAAAATTAAGGGTAATCTCTTATCGAGACCACATTTTGGTTGTTCCTGATTTCTGTTTTAGAGTTGGTTTGGTTTGAGTCAAGATTCAGACAGGGCTCAAATATGACATTTGATAAAATTGTGTCTCTTTCAAACTGTTCTGAAACTTCAGCAGATACGTTATCTCCATCATCATCTTTGTTGCTTTCAGCAAAATTCTGTTACATAGTTTGATTATCTTGTTTATCAGACCCATGGTCTGAAGGACCCCTGGCTTTTTCCAAAATGAAATCCACCTCAATGTCCAAATATTTTGCACCATCGAGGATAATTAAATCTGCCCTGTGGCATCTCCAGGTGGATTCAGAGGAACAGACCCCAAGCAGGTTTTGGGCAGCAAGTCATGGGGAGGTGGTTCCCCATGTGTGGGATTTGCGGGGCCCTCTCCCCTCAGTGCAAAAAAGCCTACACACTTGACTTGTCTGTTCTAACATGGGCTTTTTGATTCGCCACTAAATGTAATTGATGTATGTGTTTTCACACAGATAATCGCATATCAGCCATATGGAAAATCCGTGGACTGGTGGGCCTATGGCGTCCTATTATATGAAATGCTAGCCGGGCAGGTAATGTACATTTTTGTACTTGTTTATTGCTGGATAAAGTGAATACCACGGCTCTGTTCGGGCCAGGATAGTGGGACCTAGCTGCTGATGCTGGTCCGACTTCCCTGACCCCGGTGAAAGAGGGAGAAATCCCCCCCGCCCTTGAAAGTGGATTATATTCAACAGGCACAGCAATTATCTCTGGTTATAAAAGCCCCAAACTGAGAGCTGACACCTGGAGCATCACCGACATAGCTTTCATATTAAACATGAAAGTCCCTGCATGTTGAGGACAACAGTGGCCTCTGTAGGTTTTCAGTATCTCAAAACTGTGGTTGGGTTATGGTTCCTTGAAAGTTTGTCTGCACAGATTACCTAGCTGCTGCCCGGGTGTAGAATCGGTATTATTAGCAAAGGAAGAAGACAGTGAAACTTGAAGAAACGCTTTAATAGCTTCTCCCCATCTCTCCTTATCTCACCTTTGGCAGTTCATTGCAATTTTCACAAAAGTCCAACGAGGCTGAACCTCCAGTTACAAAAAGACAGATTAGGTTTCTCTGAGGAATGCAACATACATCAGATAAGCAGGGGAATGATGCCGAAGCTTGCACTTTTTTAATATACGGCCTTAATATCCGTAGTGTTGGGGCAAATCACACTTGTTGCTTTAACAAGCAAGCCCAAAAAACCTCAGTGGTTTAACACACCACACGAGTTTATTTTCCATTCTTGGCCCAGCCCTGGGGCGGGGTGGCAGCAGGCAGGGGGTACTGATCCACAGGGTCATTCAAGGGCACGTTTCTTTCGTCCATTGTCCCTACAATCTTTTAGAGCCTCAGATTCCTTTAGCAAACCCTCCTTACTCAACTAGCCGATGAAGAGAGCAGAAGGGAGGTTGCACAGAATGTTTTAGAGGCCAGGCCTAGAGGTGGCATACATCACCCCTTCCTACAGCCCACTGGCCACGTGGCCCCACTAGGACGCGAAGGATCAGGGGGTGGGGGAAATATAGTGTACCTGTGAGCTCAGGAAGGGGAAGCAGGTTGGGTGAACGTCTACCAGATCTCTGCCATTTTACCTAAAAACAACTCTGTTGTGGGCAGCTTTTTAGAATTCCCAGCAGTTGAGTACTGGCGTCGAGGAGTTGGATCCTCCATAGCCAAAAGCTTTAGTAAGAGAAAGTGGAAAGAAATACCCACACTGAGCAGCTGAGCTACCCCCTAAGGAAATCTTTGAGTCTTTGTCCCTGGGGAGGGAAGTCACCCTTTCTGACATATGACATTCATCAACTCCTTCATTTATTCATTCAACATAATACTTGTTTAAGGCTTACTCTCTGCATGGTGATCACCGTAAACAAAACAGACAAAAACCCTCACCTTCATGAGGCCTATAAGCTAGAGAGAGAGAGAGAGACAGTAGATGATTTAAATAAGGAAAATACAGACTAGTGATAAGCTAAGAGAAAAAGTAATAAAGCAGGAAAGAAAATATAGTGCTGGAGGAAGGTTGAAATTAGAGCGAGGATGGCCAGGGAGGGTCTCATGTAGAGCTGAAGTGAAGATCAGCAAAAAGTTAGAGAATGCCAGGTGCTTATGTGGGGTGAAAGCATTCTGGGCAGTGGAAACAGCAAGTGCAAAGGCCCTGGGGTGGCAGTGTATGGCCATGTTTAAGAAAGGGATGGGAAGCCACCAGTCTGGCCAGAGCAGAATGGGTTAGAGATCAGAGAGGAAAGGGGAGCCCCAGGTCTTGTGAGCATGGAAGTCATCACAGACCCTTGGCTTTCCCTCTGGAGTGGGAGGCCACTGGGGAGTTCTCCTTTATGTTTTTCATTGTCTTACATCTTTTAGATACTAAAGTAGTCTCTCAGAGATTAAAAAATACAGGGTCCTAGCCTACATTCGGTCATTAACTGAGAAGTGTGGTTAGGCCTTGATTGATAGTAAAATGGTTTGTGATTATTAATTTAGGTTTTTAACCCCAGTAAAATGTTCATCTCAGGCCAAATACGCCGGCTTGTAAGCACGGAAAAGGAGGTCATCCAGAACCAATGTCAGTGAGACAATAGTGAGTTGCCTGCCCCTTGAGTTAATTTCCCCTCTTTAGAATTTTAACAATAAAATTTGACTAAATTATTGGCCCCCTGGGAGCCATGCTATTCACGAAGGCACAGAAAGCTGAGTTCTCCTTCTTGATCCCACTTGCATGTTCTGACTCTTGAGTCCAGAAACAAACCCTGTTTTCACTGAGTCACATTTGCATATGCCAACCAAAGAAATTGGTTGCGTGGAAAATAGGATCTGTTTCCAAGGGCACTTTACAAGAGATCAGATGAGCTGATTCTTCATTGGCGAGCAGGAGACTAGGATCTCAGAAGTCCCATGCGCCCCCCGCCCCGCCACAACACCCTGCACTGCTGCCCCCATCTTCCTTCCTCCCTAAGCCCGCGGACTTCATTCCCTAGAGGAGAGCTCAGGAAATGCTGCCCTCCTGCAGGGAAGTCCCCTTTGGGTGCATTTTAAAAATCCTGCCTCACTTGCCCATTGTCCCTGAGACCCCCACCTGCAGATGCCCTCCCCACGCCCAGTGCTTCCGTAAGCGTTCTGGCACATTTCCATTCCCATCCTGCTTCTCGGACTCCATTAGCCTGCCCCGTAGGATCCCTTCCAGTTTTAATGATCTCTGTTGAAAATGGTGACACTCTTTAAATGTGACGTCTTAAAGGCGTCCCACATTAGGGCGCCGTGGCGGGCTCAGTCATTGTTCCTCTAAATCCTCAACTGTGCCTGCCTCCAACACAGCGTTTTCATTTTGGGACCCATGTCTTCGTCTTCCCTGTGACTCAATGCAAATTTCAATGTATTTCTGGGCGGTGAGTCAGCCCAGAAAGGATAATAAAGGCTCTGAGCCCGGTACCCGGAGCCCCCCAAAGCTGCAACAGCCTCCAGACCCAGCGGAGGGAATAGATGCTCTTATTGGAAAAGTAAGATTAATTATAAAGCTGTTGATAGGGTTATGGTCTAAATTTGTCCTCTTTAATCACAGAGGGCTGACGATGAGCAGAAAAGGTAGTTTATTGCAGTTTTCTTCTCATTGGGTATATTTACTGTCAGCAGTCAAGGGGGCAGTTAAGTATAAACAGCCCGAGTCTTTCTTCAGGTCCCGGACTGCTTGACAAATATGATTACTTTGGGGCATAAACAGTATTTACCCAGCACTCTAATGCGCATATTGCGGCTCCAAGCGTTCACGGGTCTTCATCATAAAGGGACCAGTCCTCTCTTCTTTCTGTCGCCTTCTGCCAGGGTTATCTATGCTTTGTCTTCGTTCCTGATGCATCGGCAATGGGTACTTTCTCCCAGCACTTTCACCCGAACTGTCCTTGGGTGTCCTCCCCACACCCCCACCCCCCCACCGCTGATCACCAGCGATCTGCACACACACATGGCAGGGCCCCCGCATCCATGAACCAGTAAGTGACTTTGGAATCATTTTAGGAAGAGGGAACCATCACCCCTCATTTGTCTGTCTAAAATTCACAAATTGCATATTGCTAAGGAGAACACCCCGGGCTCGGAACATTTTTACACCCAGCCTAGACTGTATTTAACATGCAGCTTAGCTGGAGACACTAAGCCCGGATTTGTAGAAATTTAAAAATAATCATGGGAATGTGGGAAAGAGGGGAGAGAAGCAAATCCAAAATGGTCATGCACTTACTCCTCAGCAATACATTGCCTCTATTGTCCCCAGGCTCAGTAGCTGACTGGGAAGGAAAATTAATATAATTATAATTTCACCCTTGACCTGCCTTCAGCACCAAGGCCCGAGCAGCAATTACCTGTAAAAATGCTCCCAGGGTGACCTGGAGAGACTTAACGAGAGCCATAAAAATGCTCACATCCTTCGGCTGCATAAGCCCACACCTGGGAAATTTTTCTTAGGAAGTAATCCGGAGAAGAGAAAAATGAGTTGCCCAGAGATGTTTATAGTAGCCTTAGTTATCAGAGCGCAGCCCCAGACAAATGAGCCCATCTCGGATGGATGAGGTGTCAGCTCTGCAGTGTTCATCTGCCTGGGAATACCGGTAGCCACGGAGAAAAACAAGAAACTCCAAATTATGCATCCTTATTTGAAAATAATACGACAAGCCTAAGAGTTCACAGAAAAATAAGAGCAGTGTTTGTGGTGAGGTGAAGGGAATGTGGATGCAACTTTCCCCCCAAGAACCCATGATTTTAATTTCACAGAGGGCTCCGGGAAGCTTTCCCAAGTCTGATGATCATTATTGCTGCTCACCAGGTCTTTGGGGGCTTCCTCCCTTCTGGCACGTGGTGGGATTGTACCTCCCAGCTCGCTCGTGGTTGGGTAGAGCCTGTGACTCATTCTGACCAGTGAGATCTGAGTGGACATGCTCCTGGAGCAGGACACCCCAGAGCGCCTCTTCCCATTCCCCCGCAGCAAGACCAAGATGGCGGCTGCACCATCAGCATGGGTCCTTGGTGACTTCTGCTGACTGACAGTGGATGTGTGGCATAAGCAAGAGATAAGCAGTCAAAATCAGGGCTGGGAAGTCACGCCAGGTCTCTAGTCTAGAGACAGTCCCTTTACACAATGACTTGAGACATCTCTGGTCTTTCCAGAACCCCACTACTCATTGTGCCGGATACCAAAATGGCCTCCCCACATACCCCCTCCCCACCACTGCCCCAGTCGAGCCATCTTTAGGTGTGGGTGGACCTCCCACTCAGCCCTCCCAGCAGCAGCGCCGGGGGGACCGTCCTCCCCCAGCCACCTGCCGGAGCAAGTGTGAGAGATTGACAGGGCTCAGAATGGCCCAGAGCCCAAGCTCCGTGGTCAGATGTCTGGGCTTGAATCTTGGTTCTTGCACATCCCAGCTCTGTAACCCTGCCCAAAGCTCTTAATAATAGAACCTCAATGAGCTCAACTGTGAAGTGAGATCCCCAGTATGTACGGCGGTCAGATGGCAGTTTTGAGGATTGAGTGAGCGATGCTGGGAAGAGCACTCTACCTGGCACGTAGCTAGAGCCTGAAAAGCATGCATTACTGCAGCTGCAGCCGTCCTCACTGCTGTTCGCTCCCAAACACTGGCCACCCTTCATCAGGCAGTGTAGACTCCAATGGGCGATAACAGAATGTCAGGGGTAAGAGGCACATGTCCTCCCTGGGATTGCCAGGAGACGCCCCAGTCCTCGGGGCCACACAGCGACGGAACATGGGGTGGAAGCCCAGGGTGCTGCCACAAGGACACGTGGTCCTGTGGCTTTTGTCATAGCTTAGGAATCTTATCGCAACAGGTGAGCCCAAGGGGCCTCAGAGAATCCTTCCATCCCCAGCCTGTATGATTCCCACGGGATTAAATAGCTCTCTTTATGGCAGGACTTCTTAGAACCTAAATGTAAATGTTACTGCAGATCCCAGAAAGAGGGGGGAAAGGGTGCAAACTTTGACCCAGGAGTATCCTGTAGGATTAATATCCTCTAGTTCTAAGGAATGCTCTCTGGGGTGTGTCAGGAGCCAGGTGTCCTGCTCTCAGTGGGAACACATTGTGGACTTCATGGTCAACTGCTTCCTGGATCAGTAATAGGCACAGCTCACCTGGGCCAAGGTGGTTCCCATGCCAGGAGACAATTAAACAGGTGTGGTAGGCCAGTGCCCTACACAGAATTCCCCCCCGCCAAATTCCTTTTTCCGCATCAGCGGGGGTGGGGGTGGGGGTTGGGGGGAAGCATCTGCATTGACCTAACTGTCTTCAAATGCAAAGGTTCTTGCTGCCTCACCTGACAAGGATTCCTGGGGACGATTTGTCTGAGTTTCTCTTTGGAGAAAATTGCCCTTAAGCCTTTGGCTGGGATGATCCGTGACTCAGCCCCTTTAACATTCCTGCTGCTAGTGCTTGAGCATCACCAGAGAGGCCCGCTGACTCCCCCTGCTGCCTCTGTCTACCTAGGGGGCCCAAGCTTTAGGAACCCTTCGCATCTGGTTTGATGCTCTGCTGGTACGTAGTTTCTCCTGACCAGCGACTCTAAGGGGCCACACTGAGAGGTGTCGATTGGTCATCCAGGAGGAGCACCCGTACCCTGCTCGCATCCGGAGCACCATGACATTGTAGAGTATGAACACAGGAAATTCAGAGTGTGGGGCCCCCCGGAGATGTGCAGTTCACAGCCCGGAGCAGAAACCCTGCCATGTTTGCTTTAGTTATAAAGATCTCCTTGGCCAGAACTCAGCCACATATGTGGATCACTTATTAGGGAAAATGGGATGTTTTGTAGGTGTTATACCATAGGTGTCCAGAAGAAGTAGGTTGCATGACGTCAGGCAGAGAAGGTATGGTGGGATGGACCGCAGGACTGGCCTGCACTGTAGCTCTTGGCCAGTCTTGGGCCCGCCTGCTCTGTCTGTGCCCAGCTTATTGCCCGTGGGCATCCCAGGTGCCACGTTATTCCTGCTCAGGGACACTCACCATGGTGGGCTGTTCAGGCTCTGCTCGGACTCATTCACAGGCAGGGTAATATATTTTTTTTTTTAAGATTTATTTATTTTAGAGAAAGCATGTGCGGGAGGGGCAGAGGGAGAGGGAGACTCTCAAGCAGACTCTGCGCTGAGCATAGAGTCCAAGGCAGGGCTCGATCTCACAACACCAAGATCAGGACCTGAGCCGAAACCAAGAGTCAGATGCTTAACCGACTGTGTCCCCCAGGCACCCCATAGGCGGGCTAATTTTGGTTCTCCTCACCCACCTGCATGCTTTGACCAAATTAAACATTCTTTACACCAGGTACTTAGAATCGAAAAAGAGACCTATTTATTTATATTTCTAGACCAAAAAATAATAAAAATAAAACCCAACAACAATGGTGGCACCAGTCCCAACCCCCCCATTCTCCCAGACCTGGTCCCAAGGTAGGGTTTTTTATAGACTTAGTATCTTTCCCTTGAGTAGGTGTAGTTCCCATGGGCTGACCCAACACCCAACTCCTATTCAGGGCTGGGGGTAGGGGAGGACTAAGGTTGGGGGGTCAGATGAGCAGGTTGGAATGATCTGAGTGGTGCTTCGGGGGGAGCAGTCTGCTTGGGTCCATTACTGTCTCTTACTCGGAGGGAGATGTTTGATGAGAAGGGGTATCCTGCTGACCATGGCACAGCTGTCTTTGGTCCATGATATAGTTTACATTTAAGCTGGACTCTGCATTTTCGGAGCCCTAACCGCATCAGTCAGAGTGACAGAGACACCTCTTTTCCATGAGAAGGAAAATGCACCGAGATGAAACATACGGGGATTCTCTCATCTGTGATAGCCGACCCTGGTCTGCCTTTCTTATGCTGAACCCAAGGTTAGCTAAGCCTAAAGGGAACATTAAGAAATTTCCCATAAACCCACTGATCCTGTGCACTGTCCCTCCAGAGTGACAGGTAATTTGCCAGACCTCTCAGGATTAAAGACATGCTGGAGGAGAAAGCTTGAGGGACGTCCTGAGCTCACCCGTTCCTCCCGAGGATTCTAGCAGCCCCTTCTAAGACAGTTCATCTGCCTTAATAAAATACCGGTACCACTAGGCACCCTTCGGCAGGCACCTGCTGGGTACAGGACAAACTATCAGGTGTTTTGCAGACTCACCGGGGAACCCCATTTTACAAATTGGATAACTGTATCTTAAAGAGAGAGGTCACTTGCATGTGGACACCCAGCTAGGAGGTGGTGGAGCTAGAATTCTGGTCCAGATCCGCTGGACTTTTAACCATGACCGCCCACAGCACTGCCATGCCTCCCGCTCTCGCTGTGGGCAGTGTAAGCCCAGCAAAAGAGGAGAGGGGAGGGTCTAGTGGAGGCTAAGCTCCCATCACGGGCACCATGCACGTGCCAGGCTCTCTACAGAGCAGCTCCCTGGTGGGTCAGAAGGGCCCAGGTGTGGATTTCTGGACCTGGGGAAGTCCTTTTAGCCCATGTCCGGTGGCCCCAACGCCCCATGCTCAGAATCCAAAGGCACAAGCATTCTCCACCTGCCCCCACCCTGCACACAGAGCCATCTGTAAGCTAACTTGATCATAATTAAATTTTTTAACACATAATTACAAAATTAATGGATTAATTATAATTTATTTGCAAAGCATTAAAAGCATTACTCAAAAACATTTTCCCTAAAGATTGTTTTGGGTTGCCCAGGGCAGGATAATTAAAGAGACAGAGGAAAAAGTGAAAAACACACAACCACCAACCTAATGAAAGATAATCAAATAAACCAGCAACTTCAGTGAGCTAACTCTGCCGCCGGTGGTGCGCCCAGAAGCCCGGTGTGACTTGGTGCTGACATGGGTCTCCAGGCGCCACGCTAATGAGTCACCCTGCCTGTTTTCCCGTGTCTCTCTCTTCCTGAACAGCCTCCCTTTGATGGCGAAGATGAAGACGAGCTGTTTCAGTCCATAATGGAGCATAACGTTTCTTATCCCAAATCCTTGTCCAAGGAGGCCGTTTCCATCTGCAAAGGAGTAAGTAGACCTGCATTCCTTTTAGAATCACGGACCGAGAGGGTCAACAGGGGAAATCTCTTGCCCACACTTCTGAGAGAGGTTGGCGGAGAACCCGCAAACCCACGCCACTGCTTCCAGCCATCAAGGGCTACAGCTCAGTGACATGCAGGGCATCGTAGGAAAGATGGCGGCCCAGAGAAGGGCTTCTGATCCCCAAACTGCCTGGAACTCTGGCCCAGGCAGCTAATGGCACTGTGCTTTAGTTTCTCATCCCCCTCATGAAACTGCCGTGAGTTACCAGAAATAACCGCGGGCCCTCGGAAAATATTCAGCCTCTTCCCTCGCCTGACTTGGTGGGCCTTGGGTCGTTCTTCATTCAGTTCTCTTCTTTTGAGATAGAATGTGCATGCGGAAATGGGCACGAGTCGTCAGTGTTGTAGATCAGTGAATTTTCACAAAACAAATGCACCCAGGTCATGAAAGGGAAGGTTTCCGACACCCTAGACGCCCTCTCCCTTCCTGTCCCACAGCGACTCCCCACCCCTTAGGATAAGCAGCGTCCCTGCTCGTAACTGCAGGGATTGGCCTGGTCTGTTTTGAACTTGGCACAAATGCAGTCTTGGGGCGGATGCTCCCCGGGCCTGGCTTCTTTCACCCAACATGGTGATCGCGGCATTTCTCCATATCCGTGTGTGTGTGTGTGTGTGTGTGTGCGTGCGCATGCATGTGCACTTCCGTCTTCCGTCCGCCCACGTAGCATTCCACCGTGTGATCACACCAGAGTTTATTTATTCATGCTACTGCTGGTGGCCCTTTGGGTTGTTTCCACTTTGGTTTGGGGCTGTTCCAAATAGAACTGCCCTGAAACTTCCAGGTTTTGTGTTTTGGGGAACATATGTGCTCATTTCTATGGAGGAGATACCGAGGAATAGAAATTACCGGGTCCTGACCTGGTTAGTTTTTAATCGTGAAGCTTTAGGCCACAAAATTATCGTCAGACCCAGTGGGATGGAGTGTAAGACACTCCTAACATTTTCTGGCGAGTTTGATCATGTGGGACGTGCTTATCAGGTGTCTTCCAAGGGCAACGCACTGTTTACATACATAAACAGGGAGAGCGGGGCCCTCCTGTGTTCGCCTCTATCTCCCGCAGTAGACACATGGGAATTAACTAGTCACCTGCTGGTCACGACATTTATTTTTCCAACCCATATGTCTTTTGATTAATACATTTTGGTCCGGGCAATAAATAGGCATATGATGCTTGTGATTAGCATCACGGGAGATACACACACAAGTTTTAGTGATTGCCTACCTTTTCACATACATATTTTCTGTAGACCTACAGAGTGGCTGCTCTAACACAGTGTAGGAAGACTGCTGATTAAATTCTTAGGTTTGGCTCTGGGGCCAGATTGCTTGCCTGTGTCCTTTATCATAAAAACCGCTACAAAAAGACCCATACTGTCAGCACTGTATTTGTGAGTTGGGGTCACTCTGTGCAAGCCACTGATTTCTCGGGGTGCTCCCTGGGCATCCGCGCAGTCAGGGCTCCTAGCAGAACTAGCAAAGGTGCGGAACTACCACCCAGCATTCTCTTTTTCTCCTACTTTTAGTGTGTGGGGCGGGGGAGGGGGGTCTTTTTTCCTCTTTATTGAGGTATAATTGACAAATGAAATTGCAATGTGTTTAAAATGTGCCACGTGATGGTTGGACACGAATTACATTGTGGAAGAGTCCCACAATCGAGTAGACGCGTCCGGCACCTCGCACAGTTACCTTTTTGTCTTTTGGGGGGAGAACACTGATGTTCTACTCCCTCAGCACATTTCAGTTATACGATACCATGTCGTCACCTCTGGTCCCCACACCACACATTGCACCCTCTTTCTGCTGCTCTCTAGCTGATGACCAAACACCCAGGCAAGCGGCTGGGTTGCGGGCCGGAGGGGGAGAGAGACGTGCGGGAACATGCCTTCTTCCGAAGGATCGACTGGGAGAAGCTGGAGAACAGGGAGATCCAGCCGCCCTTCAAGCCCAAAGTGGTGAGTAGGGGACGTGGCCTGCTCCTGAGCCCCGTGTTCCTGAATCCCAGAGGGGTCCTGCTCCCCCTTACTCTAGAGAGAGGAGGCCGGTGACTCCCGGCATCTGCAGGGTGGAAGAACATGGCCAGGCACCAGCCTCACCTTCAGTCTGGGGTCTGAGCCCCCGGATTTCTGCTGACTTTCAGAGTCAGCACAGACCAGGCAGGGATGGGGGGCCTGTGCCCACCAGCCAGGGGGCTGCAGAGTGCCCCCCGGAACTGAGAGAGCGTCAGGGCGCGTCGGCTGTGGGGATCGGGCTTCGTGGACTCACGTGCCTGGCGGGACTGTGATCCCTGCTCTGGGTCCTCGACGGGACGTCTCGTCGGCGTCCGGCTCTCCTGGGTTTGCTTTGCTCCTGAAGCCTAACTCGGTCTCAGCCGGCTCTTCTGCAGGCCCTGGCTGCACTTCCCGCATTGGCCGCGGCCCCTGCTGCCAGGAATGCGGGTCGGCCCCCCCCCCACCCCCGTTCTGGCTTCACCCCCTTCGTTGAGACTCCTCCCATGTGACCCGCATTTTTTCCGTTAATTTCACAAACACTATGCGCCAGGCCCTGTTCTTTATAAATTGGCTCATTTAACCCTCTCAACAACCCTGCTCAGTGGGTAAACTAAGGCACAGAGAGGCTGAGTATCTTGCCTGAAGACACGCAGCTGGTAGGTGGTGTTCTGGCCCTGGGATCTGTGTCCTTACCCCACGACACCCATCGCTCCATCTCAGTGACTGCCGTCTGCCCGGCTTCTGACTGTTGGTGGCAACCAGCGTTGGCCTTTCTTAACGTTTCTATCTCTAGAGGTAAACTCAGAGTCTTTAAGACATCGGGCTCCTCACTCACGCCACCTGCCACTTCACGGTGCTTCCCGGGGAGTCCGCTTTCCCCCCGATCCCATCTCTGGGGGCCAGTGGACCGTGCCTTCCAGCTCAGCCGCCGTCTCTGGGTGGTGCCCGTGCTGCCCCTGCCCCCAAGGCCACAGCGAGAGCAGTTCTGGCCCACGGTCTGTTTGAGAAGCACCCACACCTGTCTCCCCCAGCAGGTGCTTATGAGCAGGCAAAGGGACCCTCCCGGGGCGGCTGAGTGCCTGGCCGGTTGGCACAAGCTTTGCTCTTAGAGCAGTAACCTCCCATCAGATATGCAAATATGCTTATGTGTCCTCTACTGAAAGAATAAAACTGCTGGTGGGGAGACCAGTTCTACTCTTCCAAGGTATTCTTAGCACCAACTGAAAAAAACTAAAATGAATCAGGCCAGTTGACTCCCTCCTGAATCATCACGTGCAGCAGGACCCTTGTATGTCTGCACCCCACCTTCTCTCAGCCGGTCCCCGACTCAGGGGGTTTTCACAGGATCCTTCCCGTCAGTGTACAAAGCCTGGTTTGGAGAGGGGCTGGGGGCATGAAGGCAGTGATAACACTGCAGACAGTCTCAGAACATTCTATTAGGGATTTTCTTCTTCCCCTTTCCTATTTAGCCTTCTTAAAATATGAAAGGCACACAGTAGCCTCCCTCTTACAGCTCAGTTTCTGTAGAGGACCAGCAGTGATAACGCGCTGACCCTGCTTTAGGTGTGAAGCAAAAGACAGGACTTGTCAGTCACTTTCCAGAAAGGGACGAGATGGAACAAAGTCAACCATAGGACACCTCTCCTTCTATGTCTCCCCATCTCATCTTCCGAAGAGATTGCGTGGTCACCCGCCTTCTGTGGACACCGCGGCCCTAAATTCAGATGTAGTGGAACAAGAGGGTGACTCGGGTGCAGGGGCCCGGAATCTGACTGCGCTGTTCCCCCGGGGCCGTGGAAATCACCGGAAGCCGAGTCCTAACCGCGGCGGGCAGTTGAGCCACGAGCAGCGGCGCGTGCGTGTTTATTTATTCCTGGAGTCCTGCTGTTTGTGTTTTTAGCTGAGCAAGAGCTAGAATGAAACGAAAGAAGAGAGGGCCTCTGCCTCACAGCAG
This sequence comes from Halichoerus grypus, assembly GCF_964656455.1. Classification (NCBI taxonomy): domain Eukaryota; kingdom Metazoa; phylum Chordata; class Mammalia; order Carnivora; family Phocidae; genus Halichoerus; species Halichoerus grypus. The sequence goes on along the minus strand of NC_135713.1, from coordinate 196,602,424 downwards.
CTGCTGAACTCCAACACAGAAGCCGGAACCGCGGAGCGCGGCCGGACCGCCGAAGCTTGCGTGCAAAGGGCCTGCTTGGCAAGAGCTGTGGCCAGAGGGAAAGGAGGGATGTCCCCTGCTCACAGGGAGCCTTCCCAGGCCGGAGCCCGTGTCCCGCTGGGAGAAGCTGGAAAACGTACCCACGGGCAGCGGAGGGGACAGCAGGGGACACAACGCAGTGCCGGGGTCAGGGGCAAGCAGCCGCAGGAGTGAGCGGCAGACTTTCTGTCCCAGGGCCAAAGAGCGTCAAGGGCAGAGAGGTCGACCAGAAAGTTCTGGCCCCCTGGGAGAGCTCGGTGTCCCCCAGTGCCTCCACCACGCCGCCTGCAGAGCAGCAGAGTTTGGCCCCTAATCTGGCTGAAGGGGGCATCTCCACCACCTCCTGGACATCATTCTGTCCCCGAGGTGCCACGCTGGAGCGGAGACACCCCACGCCAGGGACAGTCTGGGCAGCGGGAGAGCACGTTTCCAACAGCGCAAAGCAGTCTCGGTCCGGCTGTGACCGAGGCCGCACGCGATACGCGGGTATCAGCGCAGCCGCCGTTCCAGGGGTTCTGTGATGTTTCCCCGCTTTCTCGGTGAAAAATGTAGCACTCTGAGCCAGGGCTAATTAAAAAGCCAAAAGAGTGGACAGATAAAAATCCAGAGCTGAGTATTGTCCCGTGGGCAGTTCTGTCGTTTCAAAGGGAGACGGAGCAATACGTCCTCGCCGTCACCTGCCTCCAGAGGCTTGGACCCGCGTGGGCGCCGAACCCCTCCCAGGGAGCACCTCCCCTCTGAGCGGAGCCCAGAGCCCTGGCTGGTGAAGCTGGTCTGCCTTGGAGAAGTTTGCTCGAGGCTTTTTCAGCAGGTGCCATGAGTCCATTTCCCTGAGATTTAGCGGATGAGAGGACCATTTCCTCCTGGTGCCCAGGAAATCAAGCCTTTGGTCCTTGTGAATGCCAGCAGGAAGGCTTCAAGCACCCCCAGCTATCTGCAGGGTGCTTCTAGAGATCACGTTTGTGCTCGTCAGCTCTGGAGTCTCCTCTTGGCTTTATTTTTCAATTTGCTTTTGGAGGTCCAATGAAAGCGGACTCCAAAATCACGAGCTTCCTTGAGAGAGTAGAGGTAAGTCCCAGAGCTTATCCAGAGGAACCAGGGTTCCCATTGTGTCCTGTCTTTTTTCTTTTTTTAATTTTCCTGCCTACCAAGTGACATCACTGAAGCTAGACCAGAGGGCCACAGAAAATGTGAAATTCCACTGCCAAAGACATTTCGTGATGCACAAATCCATCAAGAGGCTCCGCACAGAATTTTCCACCTCATGGTGATGGTGAGGTCAGGCCCTGCAGTGCAACCGCGGCCTGGATTTGGTTTGGAGTCACTCACAACGGAAAGTGGAGAGAGGAGAGTGGCCAGCGTCAGGTGTGTGGGACTGTGGCCGTCTCCCCTGATGGTGGCGAGTCTGGAGGCTCAGAGGTGCACATCCCAGACACAAGTGGCAGCCCCAAGAAGAGCCCGCAGGAAGCGAGAACCAGCCCCCAGGCAGCCCGTGGTGGGGGAGTCCAGTCCTGGCAGAGCCATGTCCCCAAAAGGCTGCCATGTGCAATTGTGAAGGGGAGGATGGTTTTCTAGAAGATGGGGCAATCACTTATGTACTGGTTGATTATGTAAAACAAAACAAAAACAAAAACAGCTGTGTTATGGTCTCCTGGAGAGGAGCTCTCTCTCTCTCTCTCTCATAACTCTCTCTGCTTTATGGAAAAAAAAGCACACAGCGAGCTGGTTTCCTTTTTCTCTCAAAGAAAACACAACAGTGGAAGAGCCTCTGTTCCACAGACCAAGGACCCTCAGCTCAGCATTTGGCTAATGTTCTGAACAACAAGCCTGAGTCTTCAAAGAGGCTTATTAATGTTCAGAAGATTCCATGTCATAAAGTACCTTTTTTTTATTATTATTATTTTTAAGGTTAAGGAAGATGTCACTCCTGAAAGGTTGATGTTCAGTTGCTGAGGGAGACATGCGAGGGGCCGAGCTGCGCCCCGCAGCATCAGGTACATAGGAGGTTTCCGTGGAAAAAGATGGCACAGCCAAGCCCACTTGACCCTGCATCTTGAGAACCCAGGGAGGGAAGGAGAGCTCATTCTTTCTGCCTTGCCTGAAAAATCAAAGGCTGAGTATGCCCTTCGAGGCACACATGAGCCTAAGACTCTGATCTAGTGTCGCTTTGAATTTTGTAGGCTTTTACCCTGATTTATTATTCATGTGAATAAAATGCCTGAGAACAGCCTTCAAGTTCCCATTCATCCTGCCCATAATAAATAACAGTTTATACAAACATCAGAAGTGGAAAGTTAATTGATTTTTTTCCTTTTTTGAATTCTATCCATTGGCACCAAAGAGCAGAATAACTAGTTCACAGGCAAACCAAAAACCTTCACGATACTTAAGTGGTTATTAGAGAGAGAGAGATTATAATCTATAAAGTTAACACCGCAAAATATATTCCTGAGTTGATAAATGAGCAGAGCACTTTGGAAATAGGCTTATCTGTCACAGGGAGCCTTTCTGGGGAAATTACTGTCCTCATTTTATCAAAAAGAGAGGGGGGAAGAAATAACTTTTATCAGGACATTGTCATCCTTGCGGCAAGAGCCAGAGAGAACAGGAACAGTGGGTACAAGTGTAGGTGCCACGGTGATGAGATTGCATGGTCAAGTTCATTTTCCCAGTCACCCCGAAATTCTTTACAGGTGTATCTCAGGGAGGCTGCGGGTTTGGTACCAGACGGCCACGACGAAGTGCATGCCACAGTAAAGCGAGGCAGTGAATTCGGGGGTGTCCCGATGCATCTAAAAGTTATGTTTACACTATCCTGTAGTCTACTAAGTGTGCACTAGCATTATATCTTAAAAAAAAAAAAAAAAAAAAACAAGGCATTTACCTTCATTTAAAAATACTTTGTTGCTAAAAAATGCTAACCATCATCTGAGCTTTTAGTGAGTTCTATTGATCACAGGTCACCCTAACAAATATAATAATGGATGTTTGAAATATTGTGAGAATTACCAAAATGTGGCCTAGAGACAGGAAGTGAGCAAATGCAGTTGGAAAAAATAGTGCCATTGGACTTGCTTGATCCCAGATTGCCACAGACTTCCGATTTATAAAAAACACAGGGTCTGTGGAGTGCAGTAAAGCAGAAGGTATTTCGCAGTGTCATTAGCTTGTCTAGAAAGTTTGATGCTGCTGTAATTATCAAAGTCAGTGCAGGGTGCCTTTTTAATTTTTGAAAAAATTTAATTTTGAAATAACATCTAATTACAGTGTTGCAGAAGAGTTGCAAAAATAACATAAAGAATTGCTACATTCGCTTCACCCAGATTCCCTAAATGTTAACATTTTAGCACGTTTGCCTAATCAGTTTTTCTCTACATGGCTGTGTGCCTGTGTGCAGACACACACACAGGCGGGGTTTCATCGTTGTTGTCGTCGTTGTTTTTGAACCAATTGAATGTAAGTTGCAAAGGTGATGCCTCTTTACACCTCCCTGTTTCGTGTGTCTTGCCTCAAACCAAGGACATCTCATGGTACTGCTCTTCTTAAGAATCACTCTGAAAAGGTCATTCTACAGAGCGGCGGCCATCCAGGTAGAAGGAGGAGGGTCCTGGAGCGCTGGTCTGAGTGCTCAGTGCCGTAGGCAGCCTTGGGCTGCAGGTAATCGTCCTCTTGGGTAGCAGGTAGGTTCATTCTCTTGGCCGTTCAGTGGTGCCAGGAACTGACAAAAGTGAGAGATTCTCAAGACTCAGGGCACTCCACCAACATGTGAACACTAACCAACCTTTGGAGACTGGAGTCTGCCACCTCATGGTGTACTCAGGTGTGATCTGTGCATTTAAACCAGCGTAAGCCAGCTTCTACTTGGTTGATGAGGGGCAAGAAGTCTGCCTATTCTTTGACAACTACTCTCCCAAATGCTCTTCTTTAAAAAAAATTAAAAAAAAAAAAGTATTTATTTATTTATTTGAGAGAGAGAGAGCACAAGCAAGGGGAGTGGGAGAGGGAGAAGCAGACTCCCCACTGAGCAGGGAGCCCGATGTGGGACTCGATCCCAGAACCCTGGGATCATGACCTGAGCCAAAGGCAGATGCTTCACCAACTGAGCCACCCAGGTGCCCCAAATGCACTTCTGCTTGAAAGAGAAATGGGAAGATATGAGACATTTAAAATAATAATCAAGATAAATAGCTCTGTCGCAAGCCTCAGGGAGCTTCAGTGGTGAGGGACAAGGTACGTGCACAGCCCATGGGCCTCACGGCGTGTGAACTGACAGGCTCCCGCTGTCTGAAGTGAAGGTCTCCAACACCGATGGTCATTACACCAACTTGTTTTGGAAAAGGAGCCTTGAATCCTCCAAAGCTGGCCATCGGTATAAAGACAGACCAAATGGAGTGCATGTTTCTATTACATAGAATACAGCCCGGGATGAGCCAGGACCGTTCCCTCCTAGACACATGGCTCTGACACCTACAAGAATCCACTTGGTTAATGTGTGGCTTGTAGCCTGAGTCTATCAACAAACCCATCAATAGAACCAGCTCGCTCTGGACCAGCACTGGCCCCTTCGGACGTGTCCCCTAGTGCTCGCTTCGGCAACACATATACTAAAATTGGAATGATCCGGAGAAGATTTAGCATGGCCCCTGCACAAGGATGACACGCAGATTCCCGAGATGTGCTCCGAGGCAAGAGATCAGTGAACAGTGTTTAATTTTGTTTGAGAAACGAAAACCTGTCTCCAGTCTCTCACCACAGGTAGTGTTGGCAGGAGGTGAAGGAGGTCCTAATCCCTTTTTAAAAAGTCATTATTAAAATACTAGCTCTGTGTGGTGAGATAGGTAAGCAAGTAAAGATGGATACAAAATGACAAGATGCTATCTCCCCCACCCCAACCACTGGTCCCGCTATTTGCTATCTCTTCTGTAAGCTTCTGGAAAGCTGTGAGCATGTGTGATCAGACCCACAGCAAGGTTGTAGCATGTGTTCCATAGTTCACCTTGCACCTTTCACCCGGCAATATATCTGGGAGACGTTTCCACGTGAGACCATGTGGGTCTGTGGCATCCTTTACATGGGCCATTTTGATTCTAAAGTTCCCAGGACCGGCACTGACTCTTTTCCAAATACTCTCCTCTGTCCGTTCTTATTCTCCAGACTTTCTGTACCAAAATGCACTGGCTGCAGTGGGCATCCAGGCCTTCGGTGAGCACATTTCCAGATCCTTGAGTGACTAAGTGGGCAAACTAACCCCATTTTGTAACCCTAAGCGTGTGCTCCTGCTTGTGTTGGGTCATGCACGGAAGACCGTTCCCTAAGCATGCTGATCTTAGAAAGGGCTGCTGCCTGGGGCCTCAGGCCCCTCACTGGATGGTCCCATGGTGTGGACATGACCTCCCAAGAGGCTCAAAGCAGAATATTCCCGTTCATTTCTGCTGCTGGTTATTGAGCTAAATGAAGTCAGTGCACAACCGCGAGTCAGAAAGCCATGCACAGATGTCAGCAGGGTTCCTACTAACACTGCACTAGGACCACCACACAGTGGGACTGAAATACGGGGTCCCCTGAGATGAAGCAGGTCCTGCTACATCTGGCGATAGCCAGAGACATTTCCCATCTCTATAAGTTTCCTTTCTCCTTCATCTTGCAACACGCCTTTACTCTCACTTGGTTCCACGCTCTGCCTGCTCCTCTGGGTTTGGTTTGGTTTTGCTTTGTAATGGCAATGTTTTCGAGCTACTCATACTCACCCTAATTCCCATACCAGTGACCATGGGGTTATATTCTACATGACTGAGACACCAAGGTAAAGGACAGGATTGAGACCAACACATGTATTGTGCATTCTCGGTGGCCTCTCCCAGGTAAGAATCATGAGAAGCCGACTTGCGCGGGGCAGGCTGTCTCTCCCCCACAGCCCTTAGACAGGGTGTGCAGGGTGGTGAGTGGACCGTGTGCTGCCCAGGGCCCTGGATGGGGAGCGCTGTGATCCCAAAGTCCACCTGGAGTCTGCATCTTCCTATGTTTTGTCCCATCTTTACCATGCCTGATTTCTCCTAGGTTCATTTTATTAATTGATGAGTTTACCAAATGGGTAGGAATGTCAAAACAACAAAGGACGTATGTCCCAAATCCAGAGCTAAGTAAGGCAGGTAGATTATTAATAGTGTTCATTCATCCCTCACATGTTAATCCCATGCCTTTTACGTGCTGGGTATGCGTTGTGCCTTAGGTCATATCATGCCTGATCGTTTAGAAGGGATTGCACACATTCTCAGTCCTTTGATCCCCACAATAGCCTTGGAAGTTGGACGTTCACATCCCCATTTTATCTTTACAAAGAGGTGCAGTGAGTTTCCAAAGGCTGTACCCTGGACTTTTGACCTCTGATGGGTCCTTCTCCCCACTGTACCTCCCATTTTCCCTCGGGTGTCTGCTCTCAGGGAGTACCAGAGGAACTTTCTGTGCTTACACACTGGCCCAGCCAGGTTTGGGCTGCCCCCTGCTGCCCTCCTCTCTTCCATCTTTGTCCCACACCAGTTATGTGGTGCTTTGCATCCCAGATGGCAAAAGCCTCCCTTGGTGACAGGTGTGGGTGGCCTTTGGATGTGAAGAAAGTGTATGCCCCGCCAAGGGGTTTTGCTCTCAAGTAGCAAATGCTGCCTGCAGCTGCAGGTGGCCTAGAGCTCTGAGGCCATGGCCAACCCAAGCCTGCCTGTTGTCCCACACTGCGGTGGAGGCTGCCCTCCTGGTGGCCATGGTAATAACCTTCTTGAATCATCCCGGAGGGAGGTTGAGAGGATGTCTGGAGTCTGGCCAGCCTCATTCTTCACCCCCACTATCGCTCACTCACTCACTCACTCACAGGTACCACCTGGTGCCCCCTGAACCCTTCAGTCTCTGTGTCTCTTCTTGTTCCCTCTCACATCCAAGATGGCGCCCGAGTCCCACTGCCCACAAGACGATTATTATGAGTAAGGTTGGCCCACAGACAGCAGGAAGAATCTTTTCTATGTTTAAAATATAACAGCTTATTGAAAGCTTTATCTTGTCCCTTCACTTCAGTGAATCGGTTTTAAGAAAGGCTTTCCTTTGCTGGAATGTGATTTTTCTCTCCTTAGGATCAGGGAACATTCCAGAGCAAGTTAGAGTGGGAAGGAAAAGGAAGAGGTTTCTGGTAGTGAGCAATTCTGAGACCAGCAGTCCTCCTCCCGTGCGGTGTGACCGGCTTGGACTGACCTGGTCTCTGCGAGCCCCCTTAGTCTGGGCCGGCAGCCCGCACAGCACAAGGCCTGAAGCAGCGAGGGTTTCTGCCCCGTGTGTTAACCACATTTAGCTTCACAAGCTGTGGCAGCCTTTAAGAGTAACCCTCCCCAAGACAGCAGTTTTAGAATTTCATGTCCTCGAGCATCCATCCCCATCCCCAGGCTTCTCGGTGCTGATATATATGTGGTCCCCTTTTTAGATCTCAGGGACTCTTCTAGTTTTTTGTTGATTTATTTGGCAGTTAAGCCATGGCTTTTGGAACTTCCCATTAGAAGATGATCTGTGAATGCCCTAAAGATGGTACCCAAAGAAAAGGTCAGATCTGTGCCAGAACAGTTCAACAAATCTAGGGTTAGATGGTTGGAGACACATTTTGCCTTGGCTCATCTTCCTCTTCCTTTTAGAGACTTCGCCTTTTACTTTTCCCAGAAGTTCCTTCTTGCTCATCTTTGCATGTTTAGTGAATAGCAAAAGAAATGCAAATGATCTCTTTCTAAGGGAGCAAATGTCCCAGCCTCTGGGAGCACCTACAGTGCACTTGAAGTGCACTTGAAATCTTCCAGGCTCTGGGCATTGATTAACCAAGTTCCCAAAGGACATCCTCCTCAAATACAACTGCACCATCTCACTTGCGGGAGGCAGGGCCCGCATGACGAGCAGGGCCAATAGGATGGCCTCCATAGAGAGGCTGTCAGGGCCCCATACAATCCCCTGGTATGGACTCTCCCCGATTAGGAGTGGGTGGTCGCTCATGAAAATGAAGGCACCCCCAGAAAGGGAAGCTGTCAGTTATGAAAGACCTTACTTTTGAACTCACCACGTGCCTTAGGAGTAGGGTGGGAAAAGCCTAGTGAAGCTAGATTCTCAAGGAAACCTTCTAGAAGATGGGAAAGATGTAAAAGAGGAAGTGGGAATACGGTCTGTGAGACTAAACTGGCCTTACAAAAATAACAGCAATCCTTGTGCTCTCACTGCATGCTGGGGTCTATGCGAAACACTGCGCCCTTAACCCTCATAGCAGCCCAGGGAGGGGGCATGGGTCTTTTGCCCCTTTTACACTCGAGGGAGTGGGATGGACCCCCCCACCCCCCTTTACAGTGTACCTAGAGCTATCCTCTGTTAAAGATCCAGGGATGCCTGGGTAGTATAAAGTTGTGCTAACTCGGAATTGGTTCATGTCACCCTATGATACCAGCAGGTAGAAGGGTGATCATTTGCAACATGTAGAATACCATGTGATTTGTATCACCAGTGCAACCCCAGCATTCCCTGTCTCAGAGTCATGTGGGGTCCTGGGGACTTCAACATGCCACAGCCCTCCTGAGCGGCTGAGAAAGTGAGGACACCCCTTCCCCCCGATTTGGGGCCAGGCTCCCAAGCGGTGCTGTGCATGCTGCCCTGTTTCTCAGAGCCTCTAACAGGGCAGCTCTGCCTGCAGCCCTGTCTGTTGAGTGCCCCGGTGGACCCAGAGGAGAGGACTATCTAAGACAGATTGGAGACTGCTCTCCCTTGCTCAGGGCACCCAAGCAAAACCCCTCCAGCCTGAGACCACCTGTGAGGGAACTCCGTATCGACCTGCCAGTGACCAGATAGATCTAGATATGCTGAAGCCCAGCCGGGCCCCAGGGTGAATGTCCCAACCTTACCACCACCCCTACTTCAATATTGGTACCCAAAGGAAGATTAGAGACTGAGGTTTTTAGAACTTTCCAGTTGCAAGAATAACACAGCTTTTACTTTATTACAATTATGGTTGCAAAGAACCACATGTGGGACAGAAATCTCAACCTCTTGGTTCAGAGGTCGCTGTCTGCATTCGCACCCAACATCCTGGCCTTTCAACATGGACTGTGACTGGTGGCCCCGTGAGTGTGGCATCATGCCCGTAGCCCGCTTGCTCTGTGAAGTGGAAGTGACATAAAACAGGCTGTGTCCTTGCTGCTGCCTTTACTATCAGCAGTGCCTTTCCACGGAGGGGTTCGGTTCCAAGGGCAATTGAGGGTTTACAACCGAGTGACTTTGCGTTATTGTTTGCTGTGGCTGGCTTTGGAATCCAGTAGGTGTGCAGATTCTCCAGAATTCTTCCTGCCTCGACCAGTCCCAATTCCCCCGGGCCACGCTCTTCCCTGCAGAGCCCTCTCAGAGAGCTGCCCCTTGTGCTTTGCAATAATTACTAACCTTTCCTTCTTTTTCTCTCTTCTCCGCAGTGTGGCAAAGGCGCAGAAAACTTTGACAAGTTCTTCACGCGAGGGCAGCCTGTCTTAACACCACCTGATCAGCTGGTCATTGCTAACATAGACCAGTCTGATTTCGAGGGGTTCTCGTATGTCAACCCCCAATTTGTGCACCCCATCTTGCAGAGTGCAGTATGAAACTCACCACTGAGAACCAACGCCTCCCCAGCCCCCAGCCCCCCAATAGTGGGAAGTGATCCTTAACCCTAAAATTTTAAGGCCATGGCCTTTTCTCTTGTTCCAGCTGGGGGGGCCTGAAAATTTTAGGGTTATTAGTCCAAATGTGAGTAACTGTTCAGGGTCTCTCTCTTACAACCAAGAACATTATCTTAGTGGAAGATGGTATAATGTACAGTGTCCAGTTTAATTATGTAGAAGTCATATCTGCCTGTAGGTTAACCCTTCCTAGGAAGCAAACAAATTCTTCCCCCTTTTTGGTACGATTTGATATATTTTCCTTATCCCTCTGTCAATTTCCACCATTGGGATCCCCCAACCAGAGATGTTAAAATGAACCTGACCCGGGGCCAGTGACTCTCCCTGTGAGACATCTTTGGAACAAAAGAACGGGGTGCCCAGTATGTGAGCCAGGTGGGGGGTGGGGGAGGCTTTGAAATACCCGCTGCTTCTGTTCTCTGCCTCAGTGGAAAGAGTCCCTAGAATTCAAGAGGCCGAGATGAATCATGTCCCCACCAGTGAGTCATTTGCAAGCTCACTGTTACCAGACGTTGACAGCCTTAACCCAGTCACGGTCCAGTGATTACTGGTCTTCAAAAAGAGAGCGAACCTCAGATGAACGTTGGGTGAACCTGTCAACTCCCCTATTTGGTTGATAATTATCTTAATACTTGCATTTCTTTTTAAGAGGCCAAATCTTCTAAGGACTTTGCTAAATGAGCATGTGAAATCATTTCAGATCAAGGATAAACCAGTGTGTATGTATGTTCATTTTAATCTCTGGGAGATTATTCTGTGATCCAGGGTGCCATCAGCAATCATGCCACTACTCACGAGTGTTGTTAGCCAACCCCCACCCTCCAACCAATATTTTGCTACCTACTTCCTCAGAAGCTGAAGTGTACGCCCCATCCCCTTTTGTACTTATTTATTTACTAGGCTGCGGTGTTGTTCATGAGAGTACGGTGTACAGTAACTTAACAGAGTGTTAACTATAGCATAAGTCTCCATTGACCGATTTTCTTCCCATGTCCAGCCCTTGACATCCGCTAAGGGATGAAAACCAATACAGTTTGGGTCCCCATTTCCAGTTCATGTTGAATGACACACCTGAAGCTGTAGAATCAGGAAAACCTGGATGCACATCAGCTCAAAGATGTTTTATTGCTAGAAGGATTTTAATATGTTTTGCAAATGCATCATGCAATGAATTTTGCATGTTTATAATAAACCTTAATAACAAGTGAATCTATATTATTGATATAATCGTATCAAGTATAAAGAGAGTATTATAATAATTTTATAAGACACAATTGTGCTATATTTGTGAAGGCTCTTGTTTCTAATCTGCTTTTATGATTAAGCTTTTGCTTAATTCCTTGCTGCGTGCTTCCTCTCCCCTCACCCCCACCCCCGGGGTACCCTGCACATTGGCACTGTATCGGATATATTAATTTTTTTATCGTAGATCTAATTTTGAAATGAATGGCTATTTTACATGATCAGTTAGGCTTATATATATATAAATATATATATAAATATTTGATTCTACCTGCAAACAAAAGTTTTTGTTTTCGGGGATTATTTCTGAGATGACACTCACTCTCTCCTAGCTCCTCAGCACCATTTTCCACTCCTGTGCCACTCTTCCTCTTGGGGACATCAGGAAGTGTTTGACTCCAGTCTACCTAGTATGTTTGTGTAGGTGTGATGTTGTCACAGCCCCTGGGCTGGACTTTGGTTTTTCCTTTTCAGCCTTGTTACTGTTAGTGACTCGGGGTGGGAGGGACAGGAAGACGCCCTTCCTGCTATGTGTGTGCAAACACACCAGAAGCACACTGTCCACCTTGCTGCCCCCGGAACGACTCGCCCTTTGCTCCAGCACATACAGACTTCGTGAGACAACCGTCCAGTCCAGCAGCCCCCCTGGGCACAGCCATCCCCTGGCACTATCCGCAGACTCTTTAGAAGCTGCAGATCTTCTTCCACCTGTTGCTAGAACCAGCCTTTCCAGTCTTGTGAGGAGCGCCTCCGTGGTGAGACACCGTGCTGACGCAAGTTCCTCGATGAAGCCAGCCTCCTACGATAGAAAAAACACCCAACATGGAAGTAGTTATCAGGTCTTATGGGGCCGCTCTATTTCCCCTTGTGCCCCAAATGCGTCTCCCAGCTACGCGCCTCCTCATTTTTACTCTCTGGCTGTTTGCCTGAAATTCATGTAACACACAACCACAGAAGGGTCTTTGAGTTTGAGAGGCCTGGTCTGCCCTGGGAACCCTTGATTAGGGGAAGAGATGGGGTAGTCAGTGGGTCAGCCCCAAAAAGAGCAACTTCCTCTGCATTCTTTTATGGGCTGTAGTTGTCAGAACCCAGAAAGGGCCCCAGCACACCCAGGGCCACAGTCCTGCTGGTCAGTAGAAAAGGGACCAGTTTATGGAATTAGCCTAAGAAACAAAACAGACGGTCACCCTGCCCCTGGATGGAGCAGCAGCAGGACGGAACCCCCCCTCCCGCCCCCCCCCCGCCCCGCCACCCACAGCAAGCCCCAGGCAGTGAGGAAAACCTCAGAAAAGAACACATGGGGGGTTCCGGACCGTTGGTTCCCGAGCCCCATGCCACCTGCTTATTTCTGAGCCAGCCGCAGTCTCAGGCTTTCCCTCACCCAGCCAACACATTTCCAAATTATTCATAATTCTCCAGGAAACATATTCAGTGTCTCAGCTGGCTTGTATTCTTTCAGAATGTGTGGCAGAGTTTTAAAAGAAAATCTCTTGGCTGTGGGGCCCTGTGCTCAGCCTGAGGGACAGCAGGCTTGAGGCCAAACTTGGGGGGAAGACAGTAAACCTCAGGACCTGCTGAAGTATCACCGTGATGTGCCCTGTTTGGTGCATGGCTTTGTACCGGATTCAGATAAAGGCTAATGTTGTAAAGGTCTGAGCAGCCCAAGATGGTTATTTCTGAAAGAATAAACAGTGTAGGTGACCATGACCAACTGTTAGGCCAGCTTACAAAAGCAGCGATCTATACAGTTCTCTGGTGCAGTCCCACTTCGTGGGCATTGTGTGAAAACCACAGGGAAGCTGTCAGCTGGAACGAGGAGGACACCTGAACTCTTGAAGTTCAGCCCCCAAGTGCTGCCCATATCACTGGGGCCTGTGGAGGTCCAGGACCCAGGCAGCATCTAGCACAGTCTGCTTCTCTGCCAGACTCTGTGGCCCGAGACTCTGAAGGGCCATTCACGTTGGCTTGCATTCTTTTTTCCCTTGGATTGTGGGGGCTACTCAGCAGCAGAACTTGGCTCTGAGGCTGCAGGCCAATGGGTTGGCAGCCCCTCTCTTGGCATCTTGTCTAAAGAGGCTAGATGCTCAGTTTCGATGGAAGTATCTAGAGTGTGCAGCCAGGTATAGCCCTCAGAGGTTAATGGGCAGTTCACTAAAGGCAGGAACTAATTCAAAAGGCAGTGGTTGCTTTTCACATCTGCTTCTCTTTGATCCCCACGACCTGGTGCCAGTGAATGCAGAGTCTCCGTCTGTCTTGTCTTATGAGATGTGTCAGGCTTTCTTATGAGGAATGTTGGCCGAAAATCAGAGCATTTAGGGCACTTCGGAAACTTGACCTGAGATGGTCGGTTGAAAGGTGATGAAAGAACACAGTTGAGACAACCAGCCAAGGGTTGTGGAGCACCTCTCTGAGCTGCAATCCTCAGCAGAGCGAGCTGATGAGCTGACGTACTTGCTGGAACGAGGGTGTAGACCCAAGAGAGCTACCCATTGGTGTTCAGAGAGGGGAGAGGTCAGTGGAGGCTGAGGTCCATAAGGCATTTAAAGAAGAGCAGGGATTGAGTGTATCCGGAAGGATGCTTGCAGGAGGAGGAAGGTAGGAGGGTGTGGAAGGAAGGAGAGGGCACCTCGGGAAGGAAGCTACTGCCATTTCCAGTGGCTTTGCGTCGTTGGTTGTTGGTGCATTTGATATCCACCTCCTGCTGGTCCCTGAGAGCAAGTTTGTTGCCAGGAACACAGTCTAGTCCTCCTCAAAAAGCATCCCGTGAAGGCCAACCGCATCCTCAGCGGCCACTGGAAGCCCCCCTGCCCCTGCCTGCCTTGAGGTGGCTCACAGTTCTCTGGGCAGAGCCAAACCATCCAGCACGCACCGGAAGTCGGTAAGTTCCCACCCGCCTTCCTCTGTGGCTTCCTGCCGGGAACGATGGCGGCCGGGGACAGATAGAGAAGTGGCAGAAGGAACTAACACTCCAGTCCCCACCTGATTGCCCTTAGTGGGAGAAGTCTGGGTTTTTGCAGGGATTCATTTTCTCAGGACTGAAGAGGGAGAGAAAGTGAGAGTCTGATATTTTTAAATGCCTCAGAAAGGCAACACCAACTGACAGTCACTTTCTCACTCTGGTCTTACGAAGTCACCTATTTCTTGTGTGTGCGTATCACACCATTTCCTGTCTCTTTAAGCCCAGCAAGGGCAGGAGTGCCTGGTCCCCCACTGCGCACACTAGTCATCATCAGGAAGGAGACGCTGACCCGGGGACCCAAAGGATGATGGTCGTTAAGAGAGGAGCAGCGAGGCCAAGACAGTTCCAGTGAAGGAAAAGGGCACTCTGGTTCTTACTGACCACACGCTAAAGTGACAAGTGGGAAACTATTTTTTAAAACCTTTTCCTTGAGTTGCTTGGGTTACATCTTATGGAATATACCAGACTGTAAACATGTCTGTCATTTCCCATTTGGGCTGATGAGACAAAATCTAGGGAATGCTGTATATTTCTGCTGCGGAAGATACAGAAACTTGGGGAAGGTTACCTGAGTTATAGTGAGTGAAGGCATCTAGAAATGGTGTCAACCACAATCCTGTTCATTTTCTAATGTCAGGGACTCTCTGGGAGGGTTAAAATCATGTATGACTAGGGCCCCTGTGCCTCTGATCTGCGTGATCAGGTGTCAGTTGATAATTGTGTAGGTCAAACTCAGTCATCAAACAGCCTTACAATGACCCTACACTAAGGCCCATAAGTTCCAAAGACCTTTTTTTAAACCTTAAGGAAGAAATTAGTTAATTCCAATAGAACAACAGTATACTGGGCTATTTGTACTTTTTTATAGAGAACTTTAATAACTCAATTCTTTTTTTAAAATAAATCTACTGACAATTTGATAAGACTCCAATTCCATGGAGCCTGTAGGAGGACTCAGCTGGGGTCAGCTAGAGCGCCCCTGACCTGCACTCCCACTGCAGGATTTCCCCATGCCAGTGGTATATGAAGTCCACATCAGAACGGCTGGAAATTCAGGTGGAACGTGTTGGCAGACTGATGCCCTCCATGTTTTTGAGGCACACTGGGGACAACCGTCTAAGGTCTGGAAGCTTTTGGACCATAGGAAAGATAGCTTTATTTTCCCCTTCCAGATGCAGCCCTAGGATAGCATTCCCCTGGGGTCCCTGGGATCCCTTTCCTTGCTCTGTGAGGCTCTGTGACCACCTTTTGGCTTGGGAGGCATGGCACTTCCTCAGCTCTGTCTCCAGTCCCCACAGGTCCCCCAAGGCTCACACTCAGTGAAAATTCAGAGGTGCCCTGTAAGGATTTTGTCCACTGGGCAATTCAGATATGCTTCAATATCCCCAAGAAAGAAGAGGCAGCAGCAAACACTCCCAAGGGCATCTGTCTCCAAATTCTCTCTTATGTGAGTAGACAGAACCCTACTTTTCAGAAACTGTCAAGTCTATAAGAACCTTTTTTTTTTTCTAAAATAAGACAAAAGGTGGCTTTGCATTTTCTGATTAAATAACTGTGTCTTTGTCTCCTCTGCTTAACTTTAGGAGTATTTATTCCTGTGATTGTTCATAGATTTTTGTTGATATTCTTCCTGGAAGAATGGGATTCTTAAGGGGATCAGTGGACTATTCAAAATCATCCATGAAGGAAGTTATTCTTTTGAGTCTAAATGGTCTAAAAATTCACCTCCTATCCCTTCTATCAGGGTCTTTCAGAATATCTTTTCTAGATGGTCAGAGACATTTGAATTCGTTGCTTTTGCCCCATGAAAGAGAGAGAGAGAGAAAGTGTGTGTGTGTGTGTGTGTGTGTGTGTGTGTGTGTGTGTGTGTGAAGGACATGTCATGTTTAAATCATTCATTGGAAAACATCATATAAGATCCCAAATCTGTACGGAGGAGGAAGATGAAGAGATGGAGGTTGAGGTTTTTCCTTCTGTATAATCACCTTCTGACAAAATGTAGAGGCCATTCAACTGTCCAGTAACATTTGGTTTAAAGCAGGCAAGATGGATGTATACATTACTGCGCTGCTTTCCTCAATTTGTATAACCTCTGATCTTTGTTTGCATGATATGCTTTGTTAGATACATTAATTGTAGTTTGGAAGCAAGTGTGTACGAATAAACATAATGATCATCCCTCGGTGTCCTCGGTCTCGTTTGCTTGGTCTCTTTGTGGCATCGCAATTATTCAGCAGCCGTGCCACCAGCATTCCACTCGGGATCTTCTGTCCACGCATGCCTCTCCGTTTAAGTTCACGCTGGTTTTTCTTAAAATGCTTTGTGCTTTGATTTGAAATCCCAGCAGTTACCGGGATAAAGGAGCCTCAGCTCAATCCCTCGTTCCTGTATCAGCCCGTGACAGAGCACCTGCTGGGGGCCGGGAGGTGGGCACAGGTGCCAGGAATGTGCTGGAGAAGGGGAGCGGAACACCCGGGGCGGGGCTGCCTGCCGGGAGCTTCCGTTCTTCGCTCCCAAACGGTAGGGGACACAGCAACTGATGAGGACGCTGTCCATCCTGTTGGCCACGCTGTGCACCCGGCTCCGGGGCTGCCACTGCTCCTGGCATCAACAGCCTTCAGCCTGGATTTATTTTATTCATAGGCGAAAAATTGGGGGTAATTTTTAAATGTGAAACAGGTAGGGAACATTCCAAAACATCCAGAGTCTTAACACTCAACACTCTTAGCCTCAAAAAAAAGTAAAAGCTCGGACGCCTGGGTGGCTCAGTTGGTTAAGCATCAAACTCTTGATTTTGGCTCAGGTCATGATCTCCCAGTGGTGAGATCGAGCCCCGCATCAGGCTCTGTGCTCAGCAGGGAGTCTGCTTGAGATTCTCTCCCTCTCCCTCGGCCCCTCCCCCTGCTCGCTCGCTCTCTCTCTCCCCTTCCCCCTTTAAAATAAATAAATATCCACAATAGCCAAAATATGGAAAGAACCCAGATGACCATCAACAGAAAAATGGATAAAGAAGAGGGGGTGTGTACACACACACACACACACACACACACACACACACACACACTGGAGTATTACTCAGCCATCAAAAAGAATGAAACCTTGCCGATTGCAACAACGTGGATGAAACCAGAGGGTATTATGCTGAGTGAAATAAGTCAGAGAGACAAATATGTAATTTCACTCATGTGGAGTTTAAGAAACAAAACAGATGAACATAGGGGAAGGGAAGGAGAAATAAGACGAAATCAGAGAGGCAAACCATAAGAGACTCTTAATCATAGAAACAAACTGAGGGTTGCTGGAGGGGAGGGGGATGGGGGGATGGGGTAACTGGCGGATGGGCACTAAGGAGGGCACCTGATGTGATGAGCACTGGGTGTTATATGCGACTGATGAATCACTGAATTCTACCTCTGACACTAATACACTATATGTTAATTAATTGATTTTAAAAATGAAACAAAAAAAGATGTTAGTTGAAAAATAAATAGATCTTAAAAAAAAAGAAACAGCCAGTAACAATAATCCTACCTCTAAATGCTGAGGGTCAGCCTTGGCAAAGTTCGCCTTTGCTTGCTTCCTCGCCTTCTTTTGGGGGGCTGCTCTCCCTGCAGGCTCAGGGCTTTGTCCCACGGCTGCCTCTCTGTCCCCTCCCAGCGTATCCACACTTGCCTGTCCTGCGTTCTCTTTCCTCAAGGCCTTGCTCCCAGCCCACTGAGTGGGGTCCCCAGCACTCGTGTCCACTGGATTAAGGTCCCGACCCCGGCCTGCCGTGCTCTCACCTGAACCTCCAGAAGTTAAGGGGCTTTCGGCTGCCAGTGGGAGCACTGGTGGGACAATTACTGAGGAAGAACGAGGGGTCCTCGGTGGCTGGCCCCTGGGCTGGCTTTGAACTTCCCTCTGGGCTGGTCACTTTTACACATCTCTGCGGCTCCTGCCTCGGGCGCACATTGCCTAGAACGGCAGGAGGCAGAAGGGCAGCCCTCAGCCCCCACTCTCCCCACCCCTGCCCCCCGGGGCTGGTTCAGCTTTCCCGCGTCTGGTTCCGCGCTGCGTTTTCTTGCCTTGCCTTGACCGCGACGCGGAATGGTGCCCGCTGGGTCGTCCTGCACCGAGCAGCATCCTCAGCAGCAGCCAGGGACCCGCAGGGTGCGAGCAGCCCCTCGTGATGTACCCGGCGGGGCGACCCCAGAGGCCCCGCGGGATCGAGGAGGAGGCCGAGGGGACGGCCTGAGCGAGCACCAGGCAGACCCGGCAGGACTGGATAACCCGCCCCGGAGGGTTGCTGCTCCCCTGCCTCTCCCCCCGCCCCGCCCCCCGCCCCTGACCCTTGGGACACAGCTGAGCCTCCGGCTGGGCTCGTGCCCGATCCTGGCCGCCCCTGCGAGTCAGGCCCCATTTGCGTCCACCTGCCCCGCACCCCGGCCTCTCACCCGCCCTGCACCCCTGCCCCCCGCACCCTGCGCCCCCGTGCATCTGGCTTTGGAGAGGCAACCTAGGGGGCCCTCTGCAGCCACGCTGCCTGGCGTCCCCCGGCGAGCAGGGTGAGTGACCTGGGCCTCCCGGTGCCTCCGTTTCCCCACCTGCATAAGGAAATAAGAGCGCCTACGCCAGGGGGCCCGGAGAGGAGTGAGTCCGAGTGAAGCGTTAGAGCGCCCCACGAAGGAAGTGTGAGCGCTCGGAGGGAGACCACAGCCCTGGGATCTGCTGAGACCCCGCCCGGGGTGGTCAAAAGGCAGGAGAAGGGCCTTGGGGCTGTTCTCTCTTCCAGTCCTTTTTGAGAAAGGGGCCGTGTGTCAGCGGATGAGGGGATTCCCGTGGGAAGAGAAGTATGGAGCCAGCTTCGGAGTCCGGGCACAGGGCTGACTGCCGGCGTGTGGGTCCCCCCGGCAGGCCTCGCGGGGCTGCTCTGTAAATAGGAACCGAGTATTCGGGGAGCGGAGCAGCTGAGCCGCGGAGGAGGGGGACGGGGGAGGAGGGAGATTGGGGGGCCTGCCAGGGCTCAGCTGCGGCCCCCACGGGTACAACGGTGCCCCCTGGCTGCGGCCCAGCCACCTGCCCCCCGACCCCGAGTCGCTTTGCCGGGCGAGAAGTCAAGGCCCCTGGAGTCCGAGCTCAGGCGACAGCGCGAGACGGCGCCCCGGTGGCCCTGAGCTCCGCGCCTGGCCCCAAGCTGCTGCGCCGTGAGCGTCTGTTGAAGGAGTGAGAGTCCGTGTCTGACACGTGGAGGAATTCAAGCCTGGGCCCCTCCGGCTGGTAGAGACTCCTCTCTCTCTGTCCCGGCCCTGAAATTCTGGGCAGTGCCCCCCGGTGTGGGCGTGGGAGGGCTTTCTCAGTGTTGTGTTAAGTGGGAGCTCTCTGAGGGGCAGGCCGGTGGCTAGGACACGATGTAGGGAACGATGTAGGGAACGTAGGGAACGTAGGGAACGCGGGGTCAGGCCTGGAATAGGCACCTCAGCCATAGAATCCCAGCTTCAGCAAGACCTGCCAGGTCCATCCTTCTGCACCTGCGCCTCCCCCACGCACCACACACTTACACCCACCCTCTTGGGTCCAAGCCCCTGCCGAGGGCTCACCCTGACTCCGGCAGGAGCCTCCTGTCCACTGCCTCACTCAGCCTCTCCTGTCTGCCCCCTCCCTGCAGGCAGAGTGAAGCCCTATGCTGCCACAACTTTTCTTCAAACACTCCAAGGACATCCCATTGCCCCTGAGAAAGACCAAGCCCCCTAACATGGCTGTGAAGCCCTGGGCAAACTCCCCACCCCTAACATCATCTTCCCCCATCTGGCCCCACATTCTCTTGACTCTCTGGCCTTCCTTCAATTCCTCAAATGTGCTGTGATGTTTCCAACCACAGGGCCTTTGCACCTGCTGTGCCCTCTGCCTGAAACATCCTTCTCCAAGCCTAGTTAATGCCACCTTACCCTGAATTATTCATTCTTGCAGAAGCCTTCTCTTTCCTCCCAGGCTGGCGCATCCTCCTCCCAACCCCTCATACACCTGCTTAGTACCTACATCCCTTCTTTGCTGTACTTACCGTGCTGCCATTTTACACTTCCTTGTGGGAATACTTGATTGCCAGCCTTACCAGTTTCCTTTTTGAAATCGGGTGTCATGCTGGGTTATGCTTGCATTTGCCCTTCCAGGGAGTAATATAGTGTGTAGCCCAGAGTGAGAGGTCAAAACCAGTCCTCCATCCACTACAACCCTCACCATCCCATGTCTATACCTGCTCACTTATCTCCAACCCATCAGCAAGTCTTGTCGGGTCTACTGGATAGCCATGGTTCTCCAGGGCGAGGGCGCCGTTTTGCAATATCCAAAGTCATTTTTGGTTGTCACAACTGGAGAGAGGTGCTACTGGCATCTAGAAAGTAAAGGTCAAAGGCCAGGAATGCTGCGATGCACGAGACAGCACCCCCCCCAACAGAGAAAGATCAGCCCAAAATGTCAGTGGCGCTGCTACTGAAAGCCCTGTTCTAAAACGTACTCAATCCTCTCCCTTTGCTCCATGTGCACCACCCTCTCTGCCCATCTCCTTGAGTTCACCCTCGATCCCCCATGACCTTCTCTGCACAGCCGTCAGTGTGACCTGGTCCCAGCAAATACCTTCCCTGGTTCAAGCCCTCCAGTGGCTTCCCATCACCCTTAACATAAAACCCAAACCTTCCCACGACCTAGCGGCCTCACGCAATGTGGCTCAAGGCACACCGGCTGGATGCTTAGGAGGTGAGCTCGGAAAAGTGCCGGCCTGTTTATCAGTCTGTGTGTGTGCCCTGTCCCATGTAAGCTCCGGGAGAGGAGCAAGCTTGTCCACCATGTTCACTGCCGGATCCCAGCACGAGAGCGGTGCTTGGCACGACGAGGGGCTCGGAACAGTGTGCGTTGAAGGAGTGAATGAATGAATGGACCCCAAGACTGCTCCGAGTCTAGCAAACCATTGCTGTGTTTGGCCCGTGGTATTCACAAACTAATTTAGGAGACGAGATGTACACACACACACACACACACACACACACACACATGAATTAAAGATCAGCTTTCGAAAACTTTTCACGACCTCACACCAAGGAAACCCACGTTCTGAGTCTGTCCATCGGCCTGGCAGCTGGAGGCAAATGCTGCCTCCAGATGCACTGGAGTGAGTGTTTCAAGCCCTGAGCTTTTTCTCCCGCCTATCGGGTGCCCTGAGGGGTGAAATTACAGTTCAGCTAAAATGCTAATGCACACGGTCAAAGCAAAGGCCATCTATTTTCACAGTCTGTCCCCGTGCACATAACAGGGAGCAAGGTTCTGCCTGCAGGAAATGTGCGAGAAGTGCTTTTGGCTCCGAGAAAGCAGAACTGGATGTCTCTCCAAGATTCTTTTTTTAAAAAGCTAATTCAATAAATATATTGCAGAGAGGTCTATTCTAGGCATAAGAGGGGAAAGTACAATATGGCTCTAAAGAAATGGAAGAGCTGGTGGTGGGCTCGAGGACTCAACAGAAACAGGTGAAAATGGCAAAAAAAAATACAAGCATAACGCAGGTTATAAACACACGTGTGCACGCGCACACCAAGCATGCGCGCACGCACACACACACACACAGTCACGCACGCACTGAGCGAGCATCACAAGTATGCCGGGCACTCTTCTTGTTACTGTACATGCATTTATTTAAAGCCCACGGCGACCACACAGGGCAGGTCCTATTTGCTGTGCCCATTTTACAGAAGAGGGAAGGCAAGTCCAGAGAGGTTAAAGAACAGGGTGAGCAACACCAGATAAACCGAGCCAACGGCCAGAGCAGAGATGGGAGCAGTGCCAGGGCCTTCCTGGAGGAGGAGGGCAGGAAGGCTGCGGTCTGACAAAGAAAAGGAAGGAAAGGGGATGTCACAAACACAGAAACCAGCGAATAGGTAGGAGGGAAGGACTAACTCCTACCCGGCACCCCCCAACCCTGAGCAATGTCAACATAATCATGGCATGTAATCCTCGTGGCATCTCCGCAGAGAAGTCATTGTTCCCATCTTACAGATGGGGAAACTGAGGCCCAACTTAATAACTGGCTTCTGGTTACATAAGCCCTAAGCAGTGCCGGCAAGGCTGGGCACCAGGTCTCTGGCCTTGCCATGTTCAGGGGCCCAAAGAGGCAGCCTGGGTGGGGGGTGCAGAGCCTTCCTGGGGCTCGTCTCCCCCTAATGGCTTTCTTCAAAGCCCATCCCATCTTCAAGGGGGACTTTCTTTCTCTTGCCTTCCTCTGGGGCTTAGGAGACTAGATGCCCTTCTATAGCTGTTTCTAGAAGCCTCTTCCCCACTTTTCCCTCTTCCCGACTTTTTTCTTCCTTTTTTTTTTTTTTTTTTTTTTTGAGCTGCCTGGTCGTGGGTGGAGAGAGAAAAATAGCACTGCGGTTCTCAGAACCTGGCAGATACCTTTGCAGCCGCCCCCACCTGGCTAACTCTCACCTGGAGAGGCCCCAGAAGAAGGAGCGAGCTGGAGGGAGGGCTGGCTGGGCATGGGGGAGGGACAGGGGGTGCGGGGGGTGGCTCACCCACCCACCACAGGACAGCCCTGGCATGGAGACCCACCCACCCACCCAGAAGGCAAAAACAGTTGGAACTCTGTGAGTGCAGGGGAATCCCAGGGAGTCTGGGGAGGGAGGGGAGTTGAAGGCTGGCCAGGTGAGGGAAGCCGCACCTAGTGGCTAGTGAACGAACGTGTCCAAGTAACAGCTGATTTCTTTGGCAGTGGGCAGCCTGGGGAGGAAGAAGGCTCAGCTGGGCAGAATGCCATGGGAATGCCTTTACTTTTTAGAGAATTTATAAAAATAACACCTGATTCTTATAGCTAATACAGATAAGGAAAAGAAACCCCCACGATCCCATGATAACCACTGTCATACTTAAACTGCTTGGTAACTTGCTCACTTCATTCAAATATTATTACTTCTTGTGTTGCCTTTTCAGGGCAGGACAGCGAAGCCCTCATCTCAGACTCCACTGGAACTCAAAACTGGCCATCCAGAGCCAGGGCCACAGACGCTGACATGCACACCCTTTAAACATGTTATTGTAACTTAAAGCTTATAAATGCACAACCATTCAGAAAAGATGACTTCTCTCTAAGTGTGGTGTTTCTTTCTTGCATAAACTACACCCATATGCTTGACTTAAAATTTCCAATTTGAGTTTATTTAAAGAAAAGCAAAATAGTCACAAAGCCACCCGACTGCAAAGTCCTAGATTTCTGCAATATTTTCTAGTCTTCTGGAGTTACCTTGCCCACAAGTAGCTCGAGAGCCATTTTTTAAAAACTCATTTTTATTATCTTTCTTAAACATTCTATTTTATGGTTATTGAAACAACTCTATTATTTGCACTTGTGTTTTATCAGTTCATGTGGGATTTGTTTAAATTAACCACAAAACAATAGAACAGACATCAAAAGTTGACTCATGGCAAGTCACAGTGGGAGCAAAATTGCACGGGAATATGAGAAAATAGGAATTTGGGGAAAAGAAAATATTCAGCATGTCATGGGAATTAATTAGTATTTTGAAGAGGAATAAAATGTTGGTTAATCTAATAGGTCATTCAGGGGACATCGTGAAGAAAGATTCCACTACAAAATATAGGTCTTTCCACATATTCTTAAGGGCTACATAATATTCCATTTTGTACAGATGCATTATAGTTCATCCTAACTCATCATTTACTTTCAGTTTACATGTCCTAACATTTAAGTGGTTCTCAATTTTTTTTACTATCCTAAATGACACTGTGATAAATATTCTAATCTTTATATCTTCAAACACTTCACCGATTATTTCATTCATTCATTCATTCATTCATTCAAAAAATATGTTCTGAGCCCCTACTGCATACTGTGTACTGTCCTAAGTGTCGGGGACCCAGTGGTAAGTCAAGCCAACAAAACTCCCTGTGCTTGTGGATTGCGTCCTTATGGGAGATTTTCATGTCCTTAGAATAAATTCCAAAATGGATTCTTGGTCAGTGGCTATACACCATTTTAGGGTTTTTGATACACATTGTCAAGATGCACTCAGAAACAGAAGAAACAGTGACTGCTAATTTTTAATCCACTGAGTCACTTCCAAAGGTTTATACACACACATATATACACCCTTCACGCAGAGTTAATAGTTGCCATGTATTTTAGTTATCCGTTACTGCGTAACAAATTACTCCAAAACTTAGCAACTGAAAACAAATTATTATCTCACCGTGGATCAGGAATTCGGCAGTGGTTCAGCTCGGTGGACTGGCACAGGATTTCTCACGAGGCTGTAGTAAAGGGGTCGCCAGAGCTGTTGTCAGCTGGAGGCTCGACTGGGTCTGGAGCACTTCAAAGAAGTGCTTCAAAGAAGGCTCACTCTCATGGCCATTGCCACGAGAAATGCCTCGGTTCCTCCGCATTGGGGCATCTTTGTAGGGCTGTGGGAATGTCCTCACAACGTGGCAGCTGGCTCCCCCACAAAGGAAATGATCCAAGAGATAGCGAGGAAGAAGTGATGCCTTTTCCAATCTACTCCTGGAAGTCAGCACTGCCACCAGATTCTATCTGAAGCAAGTCACTGAGGACAGCACATACTCAAGGGAAGAGGGACTGAACTCAATCTTGAATTTGAGGACATATTTTTAAAACACCACACCATAGGCAGGTGAGCCTTCCAGGGCACTGATTGTTGTCAGGAAGAAAAGCAAAAAAAAACAAACAAACAAACAAATATTTTTTGGTCCCAAAATGCATTTCAATGGGCCTTTCTGTTGCTTAGTATCTTTTTTTCTTTCCTATTTTAACGAAGCCTATTCTCTTCTTATAAAATGCATGCTTATTTTTGAAAACTTGGAAACTACAGGCAAGTCAAGATCAAATAATAAAATTCACCCACTGTCACACAAGCTGGAGACAAGCACTGATAACATTTTCGTTTATTTCCTCTCTTCTATGCACATTTCCTTACATTGGGGGGAACATAAGGATTATATAATTCCTACTCTTGCGTTTAACACTGTTGCATTCATTTTTCTACAAGTCATTAAGAACGCTTTGTACTGAATATGTGAAAGAGCTACCACTTTCCATTACACAGATCAGCATAATTTTCTTACTAATTCCCTTATTATTTGACTTTTAGGTTGTCAATTGTTCAAAAATTTTTGATTGAACAATTCAATGATGAACATCTTTGTTCCTAAAATTTTGAAGGCATTTAGGATCATTTTCTCAGTTGGGTTCCCAGAAATATGACTGAGCATTTTTGAGACGATTGGTACTTCTTTCTTGCCAAGCTTCTTGAAGCCCTACTTTCCATGATAACATTTTCTTACTCTTGGATCAACTAGGAACTAGTATTTCTCTTCAATCACTGTCAGTGCTATTCTTAGTTGGTTTGTTATCAAGTGCTTTCATTCATTTGTTCATTTATTCATTCAGCAAATATTTATGCGAGCACTACGTTATATGCCAGAACCGGGCTACGCACCAGGGATGCAGTGCTTACCAGAGCTCATAATTGAGAAATTTTGGCTTTTGCCTCTTTCCACAAGATTTGGAGTGGCTTGAAACTAAAACACATTAAGTGAATAATAAAATAAACATAGAAGGTCAGGACTGAAGGCAATAAAAACATAAATAAATACATTTCCCACAAGTGTTAACAAAATTGCTGTCATTGATTCTTAAACTTGGTTCTGCGTTTCCTAGCAGAAAAAAAAAAAAAAAAAGTGAGGACCATGATCAGCTCTAGGGTTCTCATAGCTGGAAAAGCAGAAGCATGTGTGTTCCTCAGGGAATGAAAGCCTTTCCTAGCACTGAATTCTAAAGGAAATTTCTTAAGTCTGATTTTATTACATCAAAGACAGACGGAGCAATATAAGATATGAGATCCTCAACAACATTTGGGGTTTTTGAAAACTGTCAATGCAGCAGCAAATTTCACATGGCCCTTTCTGTACTGATCTTTATCAAGTCAGGGCATAAGGTTAAAATGCAACTTCATGATAGTGACCAAGTGAAAAGCCAAGCCAGAGTCTCCAGGTAAGTAGCCAATTATATGGTCCAACTTGGCCCAAGAAAATAATTTAGAATTCCTGGAAGAAAAGAACAATGAGATACAATGTTTTATCTATCAACTTGGCAAAGACTACACTTTCTTTAAAGATTAAAACCCAATTTTGGCAAGAGATGGGGAAGCCAGCCCTCTTATACACTGCAGGTGAGAATATCCATTAAGATTTTTCTGGAGGGCAATTTGGCGTGAAGTAACAAAAGTCCTGAAAATGTACTTATCGTGAAGTAACAAAAGTCTTAAAAATGTACTTATTCACAGCAATTTTGCTGCGGGGGACTTTCTTTTCTTAAGGAAATAACAAAATATGCATACAAAGACTTATGTACTAGGAGCGTGTTCTGCTCAGGCTTCTTGCTTTGTAATAAACACAGATGGGCCGACCCACCCAGGGGCTAGAAATCTCTGGATTTGGGGCAGCTCTGGGAGCTGGAACATTTTCTGTCACTCTTATTAATATTTCAGCTTTTTTTTCTTTTTAAGACTTTTCACTTCGAAATAATTTAAGACTCGAAAGAATCTGCAAAATAATGGAGAGAGTTGCCACATAGGCATCATCCAGCTTTCCCCAATGTAACCAGTACATTAGCAAAATCAAGGCTTGGATTTAGTAAAATACTATTCCCTAAACTACAGACCTTATTCGGAGCTCAACAGGTTTTGAATGCTGCGCGCGTGCACGTAGTACTATGAAATCCTATCGTGTGCATAGGATTTCATACGTGTAACCACCACCATATTCAGATCAAGGACTGTTTTATCGGGAAGACTCTCACTTGTGCTGCTCCTTTATAGTCACACCTCCCCCTCCATAGCCCGTGGCAACCTCTGATCTTCCTCCACTGCTATAATTTTGTCATTTCAAGAGTGTGATATAAATGGAAGCACACGTGATAGAACCTTCTGGATGTGCCTCCTCTTTCTCAGCTTGTCTGTTTTCACAAAACTTCGACTGACCCTACTTCCTCCTGGCCCCTTCACAGCCTAAGTGGTTCTCTATGGTATTTCCCCCGAGAGAGGGATTCCGATGGTCACGGAGTCAGCCCACGTCAGCCCATGTCATTGGTCACTGACAAGCCCATGGATTGGCTGTCAGGGTGTCAGGTTCCCATTTCTGGTCCAGTCATCCATGACCCAGGGCAGTGACCATTTGACACAAAAGATGGCCACCTCGGCCCACCCCATCATCAAAGAGATGAGCAAAGGGTTCCCTCTGAGAAGAGTGCAGATGCTTTAACTGGTGTATCTACCTCACAGTTCAATGGAAACAAGCCTAAATATCTGTGGCCTACCTGATAGACACTCCTGTGTTCTACTTTGCGAACAGACCCCAATTTGGGATTTTTTGGGGTGAACACTTGCTCCCTGAGTCTTCTAAGGCCCCGGGGGATGGACGCTCATGGGCGCAAGCCAATCCCAGGGAGTCCATTCTCCTTCGCAATGGCTGGTTCAGGCAAGAGCCTGTGACACAATGAGACCTGAGTGAGGACTCTTTCCATGAAGCGTCTCAGATAGCCTCCAAAAGGCCCGAAGGAGTCACCCGGCTGGGGGCAGGCCCAGGAGAGAACAGCTCAGCATCAAAGAGCTCCCGAAGGTTTCTCAAGTAGGAGAGAGCATCTTTCTGGGTGGTTCTTCCAAAAGCCGTTTAACCAGGATTCCCTGGCCCTCAACCACTGCTGCAGCAAGAACGATCCATAACAGCACAAAACAGAACAAAACCCAAGAAACTAACTTTGAAGAAAAGATTAAAGGCCAGAGAGGAGATGCCAGGAAATTTTATTAGCCTGAAAACAGAGTAATCATTTTGTGAGTTAGGAGGATCATTTTGTTCCAAAGGCCCGGAATGATTTCTGTGTCTCTGTGAAGGTTCCTGTCCCCACCCCAAGCACCTGATGCTCACTTGTCTCCAGGGTTTGCTGGGATTTGAAAGAAGCAGAATTCTGTCCCCTTGTCCAGGGAATTTTGTCTTCATAGGGAGAGGCTGTTGTTTGTGCCCAGTAATTGGGTGACTATATAGCTACTTGTCCAAACCAGGACATTCATGAGAGTAAAACAGAGACTTGTTAATTCTGCTGGGGCCGCAGGCATAAACCAGACCATCCAAAGCTAACTGGGCTGGAGGGTCACCCAGCAATCTGCCCAAATCTGATGAAAACTGCCACCTGCCCACCCCACCCCACCCTACCTCACCTTTTGGGAGCTGCACGTGAATTTGATAATTTACCTATTTCAGGATTTCTCACACTTGGCATAATGACATTTTAGGGCTTCATTATTTCTTCTTGTAGGGGACTGTCCTGTCATACATCCCTGGACTCTACCTACTAGATGCCAATAACTACCCCCTCCTTAAGTTGTGACAACCATAAATGTCTCCAGACATTGTCAAATGTCCTCTGAGGAACAAAACTGCCCCAGTTAAGAACCACTGTTCTAGGCCCATCTACTCACTGTTTTGAGGAAGGACTTCAGGTCAAGGGTATGCTTAGGGGTTAAAGTTTATCTATAGTTAAAAAGTCTCATAGTGTCAGGGCCTTCCAAACATCCATCGACTGATGAATGGATAAAGAAGGTGTGATACACACACACACACACACACACACACACACACACACACACACACGCTGGAATATTACTCAGCCATCAAAAAGAATGAAATCTTGCCGTTTGCAATGACATGGATGGAGCTAGAGTGTATTATCTAAGTGAAATAAGTCAGAGAGAGACAAATACCATATGATTTCATTCATATGTGGAATTTAAGAAATAAAAGAGATGAACATATGGGAAGGGGGAAGAGGGGGAAAAAAAGAGGGAAATAAGCTATAAGAGAC
This sequence comes from Halichoerus grypus, assembly GCF_964656455.1. NCBI lineage: Eukaryota > Metazoa > Chordata > Mammalia > Carnivora > Phocidae > Halichoerus > Halichoerus grypus. The sequence goes on along the minus strand of NC_135713.1, from coordinate 196,573,524 downwards.
TCTTAACAACAGAGAACAACCTGGGGGTTGATGGAGGGAGGTGGGTGGGGGATGGACTAGATGGGGGATGGGTATTAAGGAGGGCACTTGTTGTGATGAGCACTGGTGTTTTAGGTAAGTGATGATGAATCACTGAATTCTACTCCAGAAACCAATATTGCACTGTATGTTAAGTACCTAAAGTTTAAATTTTTTAAAAAAGCAACAAAAGAAAAAAAAAATATCGGGACGTTGCTTGGGATTCTCTCTCTCCCTCTGCCCTTCCCCTCCTTCTAAAAAAAATAAAAAATAATATCAAACTCAAGAGAGTGAGTCACAGGACGGGGCAAGCAGCCGCTAATGGGGTGGGACAGTGGGGCACATGAAGGGCACCCCAGAGAGAAGGCGAAATATGTTCCTTCCTTTCCAGTGTTGTTTGGGAAACTGCTATGACACACAGAAGCTGGGGTTTGGGTGGGAGAATATGAGTCTCCCAACCAAAATGGCGCCTGTGCCTCTAGAGAGCCAGTCAGGGACAATCCATTGACCAAAATATGTTGCTCCCACAATGGGTAGCTCTGAAGCTAGATCACTCCCATCACTCCAGGAGGTGCCAGGCATGTTGAATGAATGAATGAATGAACCCTAGTTCCATCTTAAACTTACTGAGTGAGCATGGGCAAGAGCATTTAGTCCTTCTGAGCTTTAATTTGCTCATTTAAATAATAAAGAACACCTACCTGCCTTACAGTGGTCTGGTGGTGCCCGATGAACTGAGACCCTCTAGTCCATTCTATCACAAATGGGGGTAGATTGCTACAGGCATCTAGTGGGGTAGAGCCCAGAGATGCTGCTCAACATCCTACAATGCTGAGGGCAGCTCCTGACCCTGCCAACCAAATATGAATAGTGCCAAGGTTCAGAAACCCTCATAAACCTGAGGTCCTGGGTTTCTCCTATGTTCCAGGGAACTTGGGGTTGTCTTCTCCTGGGGAAGGCTGGGGGTCTCTGCACTCCCCCATCTCATGGGAATAAAGGAATGAGTTAGGGATTGCATCTCTGTCCTCTGAGGTTGTCCTGATCTATCAGTGGGAAAATTGCTTACCCCCCTCCCCATAGACCAGCATTTATGAGGTTGATGAAAGGACCAGGTGGTCCTGACCTGAGTCAGGATTTTTCTGACTATGGCCATAGGTGGCTGGCACTGAGTGACGTCAAGAGACTCACAGAAGATACCCCAACCAGGAGAGATAGTAGCTAAACACTAGCTAGTATCCCCAGTCTTCCCTTCTGGGCAGAGTGGCATCCAACCTTCCCACCACCCATCCTCCTGGTGGGCCCTAGAGGGGTCCTGGCACATCCAGATTACTCACTGCCAGGAACACCAATGGTGCCCAGAAGACATTTTCCACTTTTGTCCCCTCCCTGCCTCTCCTTTGCTCTTCTGCTGTCAACACCTGCTCCCAGAAAGTGCCTGGCACTGTTTGGCCGAGGACTGTGAACCATCTAGAAACACTACCCTCCCATAGGGATTTATAATTGAACATGCATTAAGACCTATATAATGACAGTTACATTTGCTACTGTTTGCCAGATCCTGGCAATTTTGAATATATTATCTCCTTTATTCTCTCAACAAGCCCTCCAGGTGTGTGTTATGGACAGTATGCCATTTTTCAAATGATGAAATCAAAACTTGGAGGGATCAAGTAATTGACCCAAGTCACTTAGCTGGTCAGTGGCAGAGATGAGATCCGATCTCAGACACATCTCCCTGCAGAGGGCATGCTCGTAATCGACTGTGGATAGACAGGTATAGGGGGTACTGCCTCTGGAGTGGCTGGAGCCCCTGAGCCAGTCACCCCCAGCTGCAAGAAGATGGGTCCCTTTACCCCAGTGGGCCACCTGTAATTATCATGGTCTTGAAAAAGGGCAGGAAAGACAGATAGCCTGAACTAAACTTTTTCCTACAAATGGATAGGAGGTCCATCAGGAAATTTTAGACATTTACCAATAGATGGCAATGATCAAGGGAAACAGGGAGATCTTTTCTATCCCCCATGGGAACAGAATCCATGATCTTTACAAGTTTATGGGAGGAGATGTGTCATTCTTAAGATTTCCAGAAGCTAGAGGCTTCCAGAAAACCCGAGGCAGGTCTGTTTTTTGAGAGGCCAACTTGTTGTGCTGATGGGGGGGGTCCCACTTCCTGGAACCAAGCCCAGATAATCCTTTGCTTGCTCTGAAAGGATAGCTAGAGCCACAGGAAAAGCAACATTGCTCTGACTGGGGGGACCAGCTTTGCCCATTCCCCACCCCCATTCTCACCATTGCTAACCATCTCCTCAGACTCCTTGCCCTGCAAAATCAGTGCCGTACACTTCACACCCACTGGGAGGGCTGATTAAAAAAAGGAAAGTAGCAAGTGTTGGCAAGGACATGGAGAAATTGGAACTTGCTGGTGGGAATGTAACTGTGCTCAGCTGCCATGGAAAACTGTCAGTTCCTTAAAAAGTTAAATATAGAATTACCATATGATCTAGCAATTCCACTCCGAGATATATACCCAATAGAACTGAAAACGAGTGTTCGAAAAAATACAAGCACACACATGTTCATAATAAGCACTATTCCCAGTAACTAAAAGGTGGAACAACTCAAATGTCTATCAGCGGATGAATGAATAAATAAATTGCAGGATATACATACAATGGAATATTAATCATAAAAAGTAATGAAGTACTGATGTGTGCTACAATGTAGATGAGCCTTGAAAACATCATGCTAAGTGTAAGAAGCCAGACACAAAAGGCTATATATTGGATGGTTCCATTGGTATGAAATATATAGAAAAAGTAACTCCTTTGACACAGAAAGCAAATTGGTATTAGCCAGGGGTCGGAGAGAGGGCGAATGGGAAGCAGTTGCTTATGGGTACAGGGTTTTCTTTTAGGGAAATGAAAGTATTTTGGAACTAGATAGAGGTGGTAGTTGCACAATATTGTGAATGTACTAAATGCTACTTTAAAATGCTTAATTTCATCTTGTGTGAATTTCACTTCAATAAAAAGAATTCTTAATTAAAAAAAATTAGTGTCATAGTTATACCAGCCTGGGCAGGGAACCAGGCTGACGCATTATAAGAGTATTCTTCCTTAACCTCTATGTGGCAAAGCGTCTGATGATTTGGCAAACAATATCCGTCCCTTCTTCCAGTATCTGCTAGTTTTAACTCTGAGCACCTGTTTCCACCACACTCTCTCAGTCCAGATGCTAGTTACGTGAGTCAATTAATTCCCTCTCCTGGTTTTCTCTCATTTGTAACCAAAACAATCCTGAATGATACAGTCAGTTTCAAGGTTTCTGTGGGTCTGCTCCACACTGTACTCCTGCCCGCCCCGCCCCCACACTGGCTGCCTGGCTCCTCGGTGACATATACTGCTTCCTTCCCAGATGCTGCCCGCTTAGAAAACCACCCTCACTCATATCTTTCAAAGCTTTTTCTGTTGTTGTTAACTTCAAAGCTAGGAAGTGGTTACTAAAGATGCTATTTTCTGTCCTCTCAGGAGCCAGGTAATTGAGGAGGTGGCTGGAGCCTGGCCCTGTTTTCTTTGTTCTGAAATACGGTGTTCTCATTTCCTGGCTTCCCTTTCTCCTCTCCCCCACCCCACCCTCCAGGGGTTTGGGCCCTTTGTTCTGGGTGCCCACCCCTACCAGGCCACCGCTTTCTACCCAGCCGTTTGTTTGCCCCAGGGAGGCGGCCAGTCACCTGAGCTGAGCTGCTTCCCTCCCACACACACACATACACACCACTTTGTCAACAAGCTTGCTGGGATTACAACCACCGCAGTCTCTCTTCTTCTCAGGGACCCAACCTCTGGAGGTTCTCCAACTGTGCATATGTCACCTGACCTAAGTAACACCTTAGCCCATGAGAATGCATGCTGTCGGAGACATGGATTAGCTTATCAGATGAAATTAGTGTCTCCCTGAGGCCTGACGGCATGAGTCAGGGCAGAGAGCTTTTATAGAGCTCAGCAGAGAACCAGAAAAAGTCTAGGACTCTAGGACTGTGAGGCTGCAAACCAGCTTGTTTCTCAGCCCTGCGGGGAGCTGTCCAGGTGCTGACCTGTTTGAGCGCCATCTTCGGGGGCCACCTACAGACCTCCCCTGCCCTCCTGGGTCTTTCTCTTCCCTACCCTGCTGCATTCAGCCCCATCTATGGCCTCCATTCCAGTGTCACTTCCTTTAACACCCTGCAACTTTCTCAGTGCTCAAAATGGAGAGGAGTCTTCATTCTGCTGATGGGCTCCCCTGCCCTTGGAACTGTTTTATAAGCAACAATCTAGTTGCCAAGGGGACAAGTTATGAGAGCAGAGGCTGAACAGCTGGTCTTAGGGGACAGGGAGAACAGCTTGGAGAAGGGCCAGAGGGAATACGAGCGGCTGCTCGGTCACCCGGCAGAGACATGAACGGCTGTGTGAACAGTCCCAGGTTTCACACTCTGCTGCATCAACAGGGAGAGAGAGCACATTCTAATGGAAGAAAAGAAATCCGTTTTCAGCAGGCCACATTTGGAGGCCTGACCAGGCACTTTAGTGGGCTATGGAGAGGAGAAGGGGCGTTCGCTGGGGGCATGGAAAACTGCTCAGGCAGAACTCAGAGACAACAGAAAAAGGAGGGGTGTGGTGAGGTTTGACTGGGGGAAGTGTGGGGTAGAGGCAATGTCCCCGTAGACACCTCTTTTGCCAGCAAAGTCAAGTCCAGGAGGAAAAAAGGGAAACTTAAGAATGAATCTATGAACAAGGAAGAGAGTGTGAGGAAGGAATCTCACCTGGAGGTTTAGCACAGACCCGCCTTCTAGGTTCCCCACCCAACCAGCTAGACGGAAAGCATCATTTCCTGACCCAGCTTCCCCCTTGAGGAAGAACAGGGAACCAGTCTCTTGCTTCTTGAAGTCTAGTGTTCCTTGGGCCCTGAAAATTCTCAGGGCCGGTGGTCCTGTCATCCCAGCCTTCCCCGTTTGCCCAGGCATCCAGAATGTGTGGCCCCCAAACAGCTCCCGGGTTCCCCTACTGAGACCAGATCCTGCATGCCTGGGCCCTGACAGCTGGCCTCAAGATTATGGCTGCCGTGCCCACTCACGGCATGGGTGATGCTGACATGGACAGAGCCTGAACATGCCATTCTCCCTTGGCACTATAATTTGGCCATTTCCAGGGCAAATTACTTCTTTAAACCTCTATTTCTTCATCTGGAAATAAGGGAGAGTAATGTCCTAGTTCATCGGATTGTTCTAAGAACCAAATGTGTTAACACATAGAAAGCACTTAGCAGAGTGTGGCATGTAATTGATATTAGTTGTAATAGGTACTAATATTATTAGCCAGCCCTCCATAGGGGCAACTCTACATCAGCCTCAGTTCTTGCCCTGGCTTTACCCAGTTCTGCCCCCTGCAGCCCTAACTTCTTCACTGGGCCCTTTTCCCCCACTTCCAACTCCCTTGACAAACACAAATACACTTCCCACATGTCTTGAGGTCATGCCCATTTTAAACTCCATCTGGCTCTGCTGAGAAACTCAGATCTCCTCCCTCCCAACACTATTGAAAGTGCCTTCATCTCTCTTACTGCTCAGCCCCCATCCTTATTGATGACCACTTAGACCTGGAGTTTAGGGCTCCCCAGCGCATCTCCCCACTACACCGATGGTATAGCCCATATGCTTCTGCATGAATGAGTCAGGTGTAGGTACTAGAAAGTGTAAGAAAGGGAAGAAGGGAAGGAGAGATGAATCAGGTTAGGTTACATTCTGCAGTAGTAATAAATAACTCTCCAAATCCAGTGGCTTCAAACAACAACTCTTTTTTCCCCTTGCTTGTGCGGTGTCTATCCGAGGTCAGCAAGGAAGTTCTACTCTTTGTAATCACTTCAGAGTGACATTCAGAGTGACAGAATCTTCATCTTGACTAGTGTCTCCACAATCCCAAAGGCAGGGAAAATAGGATGGCAAAACACTCAGGGGCCCCTAAAGCTTCCACCTGAAATGACACATGTCATTTCTGCTCATATTTCATTGGCCAAAGCAGGTCCTCCATCCAAGCATAAATTAAAAAGGGCAACGAAGGAAACTCTTTCCATGGGGTGGGACAGGGGGATAGGGCACTGAGCACGAAAATATATAGCCCCCTACTGGGGAGTGCACACCATGTGGGCCTCTTCCCAACCAGTCCATCCCTCCCAGAGCACCCAGCTCCCACCTCTACCTCCAAGGGACCTGGCTGACCTTTCCTCTTCTGAGACATAATTGGGCATTTTCCCTGACATGAATACAAGGCACATTTTACAAAACTGAATGTGCTCATGTGTATGTATATTTCTAATTAAGACCTAATGCATGAAGCCATCAGATTTGCTCAGATTGACCCAGGATTCAGAAAAAGCTGAGGTTTTATGAAACTCCTCAACCAATGGAGAATGCATGAATTATTGAAAGGATGGAAAAAGAGACCCAGGGAGGAAGGGCTGCTCCATTATTCATCAGGCCCAGAGTCCCCAGGTCCCCGAGCACTGCTGCTGGCTTTGACACCTACAGCATTTTCCCATTATGTCAACAGTGAGTGTTTCAAACACGCCGAATTGGCAGCCTCCAAGCAGGGCCCCCACCCACGCCATCCACTGCCTAGCTCATGATCTGAACCAGTCCGCAGCTGAACTGTGGGCTAAGAATGTTGATATGTAGAACCCACCTACCCTCCCTTCCCGGGGCTTTCTGCTCACAGGTCTCCAGGCCTGAGATCTAAAGTCCTTAAAAGAAGCAGGTCTTTCACTTGGACCCCAACATGTCTCTCCAGTTTTCTCTCCCTCCATTTACTCCCCCTACCCAACCCCAGACCATTCACCTTGCCCTGAATGTAATTTCATATTCTCATACCTTTGCCCATGCTGGCCCCTCTGCCTGAAACTGCCTTCCGGTGCCTTTGCCTCCCCAGTGAACTCCTATCCATCTTTAAGACCAAATCAGAGAAAGGGCAACTAAATTCTGTTGGGAGCCCACGTGTTAGACGTTTGTGCCAACACTATCTCAGTGACGTGTCACAACAACCCAGGAAGGTGGGGGTTAACACCAGCGCCAGCTCCGTAATCTGTGGGGTCCAATACAAAATGGAAATGCTGCCCCTTGTTCCCAACTGAATTCTGAGATGATAAAAGCAGATCACGAAACCAGGCACAGAGCATTTCAAAGAGTGAGCAGGTCTTTGTGACTGCATACATTACAAGCCCATGAAGTCAACCCTGGTTACTGAGGAGTAAACCAAAACCCAGAGGAGTCAAGTAACACGTACAAGGTCACACAGCTAGCTAGGGGCAGGAGGCTGAAGACCTCGTTCCGTCTAATGCAAATCCCTTTTCGCTCAACCACCCACCTCCCGAGGTCTCCTCACTTGCCTCAGGCAGAACGGTGAGGGAGGAGGCTGGGAGCACCCTGGAAATTGATTTTCATTTTAAAGGGTGCCTTCTGCAAACAATGGGTCTGTTCCTTCATCATGGGCATTGCAAGATGACCTAGAGAACAGCATTGCACAGATTAAAGAGGGAACTGATCTAGGAAGCAGGTGGCATTCCAGCATCCCTCAACTGACCCACAGGGGAGTCCATTCCCCCTGCCATACCCACCGTCACACTCTCATACCTTCCCTCTTCGGTTGCCTGAGGACTTGGCTGCTGCCCAGCTGAGGTGACCCTATAAAACGCAGATGCCAGGGCAGCGTCTCTGGCCTTTGCTGGGAATATTAAGTGCAGACCTTAAGAAAGGCGTATCTTCTGGCTGCTGTGTCCATTTTTCACCTTTTCACAGCACTGATCCAGCTCCACCAGTGTTTTTGTTTGGTGACTTTCCTCTTAACAGCTTGAGCCCTGGGGAAATGCATCTTACCGATATTCATTCATTCAGCGAATATTAACTATGCACCTACTGTATGCCGGGCCTTCTGCCTTCAAGGAGCTCACAAGCACAGCCGTGGAGACTGTCAGTAAACTCACCATTGCTAAAGTGGTGAGAGCTAGACGAGAGGCTCCTGGACCCACGTAGGGGAGAGAGAAATTAATTATTGGGTCAGAAAGAGCAAACTGAGTAAGGTCTTGGAGGATTTATAGGAGTTTTCCAAGTGGAGGAGAGGGCAAGTCAGGCAGAAGGGACTAGCACATCTGAAAGAGTTTGGGGCTGATGGGTATTGAGGGTTTGAGAGACATGAGCACTTGTCCAAGGGGTGAGAAGCCTCTCCTCCTTAGGGAATTCTAGGGGGTGGGAAGGAGCACTCTTGGGGAAGTAGGAGAAGAGAGAAAAAGCTGGGCATTTTTTAGGCCTAAAATGCCTCGAATAGAAACTTGGGGCATCCTTCCCCAAAACTTCCAGTTGTCCCAATTCCACAGGGCCCCACTCACATGTGACAATGTTCTCCCATGATGCCCAGGTCAGATCTCAGCAGCAAAAGGGCTCCCGTTGGGGCTCCTGCCTTATAGTCTTCCACAAATATGTTCATTGCCGATGTCTTGTTATTGGCAACCTACTTTTGCCCCCAAACATATATATACTCCATGTCTTCCGCCATTTCATGGTCTATAGGGATTTTACTGACCCTCTAGCAGAACCTCCCTATGGCCTGGCTGGCCAACCTTATATCCTGGAGACCTCTTGCAGGGAGGCGCCTCCTGCTTAGAGGAGAGGGCAGAAGCCGCTGCTCTGTGAGCAAGCCACACACGTTGGACAAGGCTATTGGTCAGGCCGGGTTGCCATTACAGAGAAATGGGCAAGCATTCAGGCCAGAAAGGGTAACCCTTGGGTGCCAACATCCAATCTGACTGAACAGGGCCACCCTAGCTCCAGCTGCAGCTTTCAGATTAGTCATCGATGAACAAATATTTATTGAGCACCTACTGAGCGTCCAGGCCCCAGAGAATAAAGGAGACATATAGACTGAAGAAAGAAGAAATTTAAAAATGCTGGTTGCTACCATTTATTGTACATATATTTCCATTGAGTCGTTCGAAGAGGCGAACAATTTGCTTACTGCTACAGAAAGCAAGCATAGCGAAGCTTTAAAAGCACAGATCCTGGAGCCAGACTGAGCTGGGCTGCAATCCTGGCTCTGTCAAATTCCAGCCGTGCGTCCTGTCTCTGTGCCTCAGTTTTCTCCGCGGTAGAATGGGATTGTTGGGAAGGCGTTAAATGACTTCATACAGACAAAGCGCTCCGAACAGTCTACAGCGCACAGGAAGCGATCAATACACACTCTGGCCTTGTTGCCGTGGTTGTTATTGTTAGTAACTGCCAAGCGGGAGCCTCTGGAATTTGAAAGGAAGTCTGACCAAAGTCAGGGGGTCTCAGGCAACCCCTAGCGGCCCCGAAAGCGTCTCCTCCCCTACCCCAGGCCCCTACTACTTTCCACCTGCAGACCCCACGAAGGTGCTTCCCGCCGACGTGCTCCCCTGCCGCGGTGGGGCCCAGCGTCCGCAGCCCGCCGCACCCGGGGGGAGGGGGAGGGGGCGGGGGCGGGGAGGGGGAGGCCCCGCCCCCGGCCCCGCCCCCCGCCTGCCCCTCCCTCTCCGAGTTCGCGGCTCCCGCGGCGGCGGCAGCGGCGGCGGCGGCAGCGGCTGCTCGCTCTCCAGCGCGGAGCGGTTCGGCCGGACGCGACGGGGCGGGCGCCCGGGAAGCTGGCGCCGAACCTCCCGCCCGGCGCGCCGAGCAGGCGAGGGACCTCCGACCAGGGTCAGGGGCCGCGGCCGCTCGGGTGAGGTAGGAGCCGGGAAGCCGGCGGGGAGACCCGCTCTCCCATGCCGGGCGGTGGGGGGTGGGGTGGAGGGGGGTGTGGGGGGGGGCGGGAGGACCATCTCCCGCCGGCGCCTCGGCCGCGGCGCGGGGCTGCCCCCCGTTACCGCGTCGCCAGGGGCAGAGGCCACCTTGTCCCCCCGCGGGCGCGCGTCCGGGTCCGGCGCTGAGAAGGAAGGGGCAGCGTGGCGGCGAGTGCGCGTGTACACGCCCGTGTGTGCGCGTGTGTCCGTGTGTGTGCGCGCGTGTGCGTGTCGGGAATGTGCGGGGGAGGAGATGCCGCCCCCTCTTTGCCGGCGCTGCTGGGCAGTCTGGTTGCCCACTCCAAAGCTGAGGGCACGCTCCCACGACGGGCTGGAGTGGGGCTGGCAGAAATCATCCGGATAATGCGGGAGCGAAAGCCCACCACCACCTGTTGAGCGGGGCTGTCCATCCATGCCTCGAACTCCCCGCTTCTCCCTCCTGACCGCGGGGGCAGCGAGGATGCCCAGGTCCGGCTGGGTGCAGGAAGGGTCGCGGCCAGATGCCGGGGAGCGGAGATGGACAGGCAGGGGAGAAGAAGCTGGCGGGGAGGGGGCCCCCCTCCCGGCGGGCTGAGGCTGAGGGTGAGATTCCCACCCACCAGGCACACACCAGCACATTTCCCCCATCACTCCAAAGCCTCCCTCCTCCCCATTTTAATTACTTGAGCTGTCTCTGCCCTCATCCTAATTTGGCAACCCGTGAAGATGCAGTTCGTTAAAATTTTCAAAGTGAAGTCAAATTATCACTTCTTGGGACTGAAAGGGCTTTAAGAGGTAATTCCTGGAACCTGGCTGGGGAGGAAAGAGGATCCTATTCTGAGCCCCCTCCAGGGCTGGCCTGGGTGTCGGTTCCCCGGGGCCCTGGTGCAGCCTTGGGCTCTCATCTGCCCCCCCCCCCAGAATTTGCCAGCCACCTCCATGTCCCCTTTTAGGGTTGAGGAAGCTCTTGTTCGGGGATGGGAAGGGATTCACCTGATTTGTGGGATTATCAGTGACTGGACAAGAGCAGGACCCAGGACTGGGTCCCCAAGTGGGAGACAGACGTCAACCTCCAGCTGTCACGTGTGCTGGCTCCTACTCCGCGCCATCCTAGGGAACAAAAGATGGGACTTCCTTCCTGGCCACCTCATGCCACTCCCTCATCGCTCTAAACCCCAAGGCTTGATGAATTCACAGCCCAGGTTGGGCAGGGAGGGTGCGGAGATTTTGGCTTCGATCTGATGTTCTGACTTCAGGACATCTCAGGACCACAGGCATCTTGGTGACATCTGCTGACTCCCCAGCCAGCCCCCCTCCCAGAGTCTCCTGCCTGCCTGAGAAGCCCTCGCTCTGCCCCAGTTCTCTGCTAACTTAGCAGCTGAGATGGCTGGGGGCATCCCGTCACGGGGCCAGGTCCCCAGGGCGGCTAGAAAAGATGCAGTTTGTCACCGTGTCTCAGATGTCCCTGTCCCAGACTTCTGCCTCCGTCTTACATGTGGAAGGCCGTGGACACCCTGAGGGGTGGGGTGGAGCCAGGACTGCCCTGTCCACACACATCCAGTTGGTGAGACGCCTGGCGTCCTGGCAGCAAGCCTGTGAGAGCTCAGCCATTCTCAGGCTGTGGGGTTCCAGGACTTGGGGCGGAGGAGGGGAATGCAGGGGGGAGGTTGACTGAGTGGTTCCCACTTGGCTGGAGGAGGCAGGCCCTATGTCGTCGTTGTGGAAAACATGGGCTCCAGTCCCAGCTGGGTCACTGACTATGTGACCTTGGCTGAGTGAAAGAACCACCTGGACTCAGTTTCCTCATCTGTGGAATGGGGCCAGGGCTGTTGTGTAAAGCAAGGACATAGATATCAGCGTCAGGCTCAGTGGAGGTGTTCAGGGCTGCTTGTCTCTGCTTCCTCCAGTCCCCATATGACTCTCAGCCCTCGGCTTTGAGGGAGGGGACTGAGTTGCTAGGGTCCCTCATACCATCCTCGGCACTGGGGCAAGTTGTGTGTTTTTGTATCAGGGCAGCTCAGAGATTCAACTCGGAGTCCCAGAAAGTGAGGATGCAAGGGTTGGAAGCCAGTCTCCACCAAGCCCTGCCTCTGGGGGAAGCCAGTGCTTTTGCCTCAGGCTTCCAGCCGTGGGTGTCCTGGGCCTGCCCCACGTAGCCTGCTGGCTCATTCCTAGGTGGTCCCTGGGCATGTGCCTCTCTTTCGTTCCATTCTGCATTGGGGTCAGCCTTCCTCCCTGGCAGAATTGGGGCCAGCTCCATGTGACTTCAGTGGCACCAGGAAAACCCCTGCCTGCCAAATACCCTGTTTCCCCAGACCTAGCTGCCTGCTGTCTAATATTTCACCATTAGAGACTAGTTCCTTTGACTCCTGCCTTGTACCCATTTGTCAGCTATGAAACTTTATGACTCATTTAAAAGCGTTCATGGGGCACCTGGGTGGCTCCGTCATTAAGGGTCTGCCTTCAGCTCAGATCATGAACCCCAGGTCCTGGGATTGAGCCCCACGTCAGGCTCCCTGCTCCCTCCCCCTGCTTGTGCTCTCGAGCACTCCCACGCATGCTCTCTCTCAAATAAATAAATACAATCTTTAAAAAAAGAAAAAAAGCTTTCAGGACCTTTGTGCAAGGGGAGAGGGAGAAAGCAGAGGAAGAGAGAGAAGAAAAGAGAAGGTGGGGAGAACAGGGGAGGGAAAAAGGTACTTACTTTAACTGGCCCCAGAGTCTGCAGAGAAAGGGCCAGTTGTGAGCCCAAGGAGGCCCCAGAGAGAGAGGAAAACTAGGGGAGATGGGGCAGGGCAGGCAGCGGGCAGGGGAAGTTGTGAACCTCCAGTGGGAATTCTCAGTGGGAAGGGGGGAGGGTGGCCCACCGAGGGAGCTGGCGCAGGGTCTTGGCAGCCTGTTCCCGGGGTGAACTAGGCCCAAGGCAAAAGCATCCTTCCTTTTCTGCTGCTCCACCTTCCCGTTAGCGCATGGCCACGTGGCAGTTAATGTATTCTAGGGTGGTGTTCTCTGCGTTTGGAGAGCCTGGGCTCATCATGCTGGCTGTTTAAAGCTGTCAGTGGTGATTTGTTAGGTCAGCAAAAGGCCTGGGCTGAGCGGGGCCAGGGGAGCTTTCTACTCCTGTGATTCCCTGAACATCCCACGTCCTTCCTCAGAAAGAGCAAAAAGCACCTAATTCACTCAGACCCGCAAGTCTCCTGGGCTGCGAGAAACCTGGGGGCGCAGGCTCATCTGGGATCACCCTACAAGGCTTGTGGAGGTGGTTCCTTGCCCAGGTGGACACGTGGTCCTGAGTGTGGGGGCAGGGCTGAGAACTGAGTGTTCCTGCTGAGGGGGGCCCATGAGCAGGCTGGATTCGGGGAGAGGCCGGCCAGCATCACTCAGGCCCTCACAGAGCCTGAAATATGTTCTGGTCTTGACTCATGACGGTGTGACAGCGAGCCGTTGGCAGCCCATCTGGGCGCTGCTGAGAGCAGGGCTCAGACTAGAGAGAAGTTACTGGTCACCAGTATGAGCTTCTGGCCAGGAACTCCCAAATAACAACCGTTTTTTAAAAACTGAGATGTAGTTGACATTTAACGCTATATTAGTGTGATGAGCATTCTTGAAGATTATTTACAATGATACCTGTTCTTAGATAATGATGATGATGCAGCAGCTCTTCGTTCTTCTACATAATCATTTATTGAGCACCTACTGTGTACATGCTGGCGACTGTTCTGTGATGGGAATACAGCTGTGGCACTATGGACATTTGGGGCCAGATTATTCTTCTTGGGCTGTCCTGTGTGTTGCACGATGTTTAGCAGCATCCCTGGCCTCTACCCACTAAACGCCAGGAGCTCCCCTCCTCCCACCATGACCACCACAAATGTCTCCAGACATTGCCAGATGTCCCCTGCGGGGCAGACTCGCCCGCTGTTGAGAACCACTGGGGGTACAGCTATGAACAGAACAGACAAAATTCAATCCCGTTCCCTTAGGGGCAAGCATTCTAAAGAGGGAGACGAACAACAAATATGCTCACGAGGGAAAATAGAGAGTAGGCTGTCTGTGAAAATGCTCGAGAGAAAAACAAGGCAAGGGCTGGAGGTTTGGGGGGGTGTGGGGGTGCCATTTTCAAAGGGGGCACCCACCACGTGCGTGACCAGGGGCCAGAAGGAGGGGAGGGAGCGAGTGAAGCAGAGATCTGAGCAAAGAGCCTTCCAAGTGGCAGGAAGAGCAAGTCAGGGAGCAAGGACACGGGTGGCTGGGCGGGCAGCAGTGGGCCAGCTCCCGATGGGCCCTGATCCTGTTAGGGTCATGAGGGGGCTGTGAGGATTTCTGCTTTCTCCCCAGAGTAAAGGAGAGCCGCATGCTCGCTACCCGCTGGGTGAAAACACCATCCCAAGTGTTCTCCCACACCTATTCATACTGGTCCCACAAGGTGCCTATGATTTCCTTGCCTCATGTTTCAAGGCCCAGAAGGGCCAAGTGACGTGGGTGGTACAGTTTGGGACACGAACTTGGGCTGTCCGTGCTCTACTATCTGACATTGACTTTGGAGCCACGCAGAGGTGAGTTCAGATCCCACCCAGCTCAGTTGCTTAGTAGCTGTGTGTGGCCTTGGACGAGTCCCAGAAGCTCTGTCAGCCTCGGCTTTTGCAGGGACTGGTGCATTGTCCCACATCCCCGGTGGTGCGGCCCGTGCCAGCTCCCGGGCTCCCCCACTCTCCGTGCGTGCGCGCCGGCGGGAAGCCAGAGGGCAGGCAGCGCCCTCCCCTGTCCCCCGGCTCCGGGCCCTTGTTCCGGACACGTGCATCTATTCACTGAGCTGCAGCGAGGCCATCTGGTGAGGTCAAGGCCGGTATCTCCCGAGGTCAAGGGAAGTTAAACCCTCCCGCTCCCTGACCCCCTCCCTCTCCGAGGGCTGAGGAGGAGGAAGCAGAGATGTAGTCCCTGGCTGCTAAGTGGCAAAGCCCGCATGGAACGGAGGTCTCTCGGGTGCTCGGGGGGCGAGCGTTCACGGTGCCGCACGCTCAGCCAGCGGCCACGGAGGTGCCGGCGTGACACGGGGGGAGAGAAGCCTCGGAAGGGAAGGACAGACAGGACTTTTCAAGAACTGCAGTTTGGGAGGAGGTCTTGAAGTTTGGATGACTCTCCTTTATTTTCTTTCCTGTTATGGCAGAACAATTGGGAAATGAGACTCATTGTGTGTAATTCCAGACAATAGAATCTGAATCGGCGAGAAAAAGAAGTTACCAGGAGTCGCCCTGGTGAAGCCTCGGGCAGACTTCTGTGCACTTGGCGTTGCTGCCCAGCGTGGGGTTCCCCACCTCCCCAGAGTTCAAGGCCAGGCTGCCTGGATCACTGCCCAGCAAGGAGGCTGCAGGAAGCGTTCCTGCTCCAGGAGTCTGGACATGCATGAGCCCTTCATGGAGGGAGACAGCGTGCCATCGACTCAGACACCTGCCCAAGGGCAGAAACCGAGGCAGCTGACACGGGATGGGGTGGGGTTGGGTAGAGGGGGCTGATCTTGCCTGGAAGCCTGGAAAGAAGCCAGCTGGCCCTGGGTGAGGGAGGCAAGAACCCCTGGAATAAGCCAGTATTCCAGGTGCCCTCCCAGTGGGGATTCTTGAGCAAAATGCGGCAGCTGCAGCAGCAGCTCGGCATGGGGGGTGTGCCTGGGCAGGAAAGAAGACCCTGGCTCGAGCAGGAGAGCCCGGGTCGGGGAGGGGGACATCCACACACTCTGGGGACCTGAGATGATGAGCCTCAGCAGATCTGTGCTGTCCGTCCCTTGGGAGCATGGGTCCCTGGGGAGTTCTCCCATTAAGAGGAGACAGCAGGGATGACAGAGTAATAGAAACTAGCATCTCCTGGGGGCTTATTATGTGCGAAGTCTTGTGTAAGCTTCCTGCTGTCCAGTCCTTACGAGATACACCTTCTGTCATGGCCGTTTTGCAGACCAGGAATCAGGCCTGGCTGGTAAGCATTGGCATGGGGACGGAAAGCTAGGCTCCCAATCAGGAGCATACTGGGCAGTGGGTGGATGGAGCTCCACCGCTCTGTGTGACCTTGGGCAAGTTCTTGTCTCTTTGAGCTTGAGTTTCCTGAGTTGTAAAGTGCAGGGGAGAGGAGTTACACCCAGGGTTGGTGTGATGATCAAATCAAAAGGGAGACAACAGACATCATACATCAAACAACAAAATATGCTGGATATGTGGGGGCTGCTCGCTTTGTCTTCCTGGCTCCGTGGACACGGACCCTGTCCCCCTCTCCATGATGTCCGAAAGAGGTTCTACTGAATTCTGAGGCCAATGGATCCTTATAGGCACCTTGTCAGTGACCCTGACCCCAAAGCCATGGTCAAGTGCAAAGGCAGTGGGTATAATGACGATTGCTCCCATACATATCCCCTACTCTGGGTCTCCCCAGCTTATCTAACTGTCAGGCAACTCTTTGAGGTCATTATCATTAACCATATTTTATAGGTGAAGAAACTAAGGCACAGAGAGGTCAGTTAACTTGCCCAAAGTCAGCCGGATCGTAAGTGGTAGAGCCAGGATTTAAACTCAGGGAGCCCAATGGCCTTTCTGAGACCCTTGGAATTTGTAAAAAGGAAAATGTAACCAAGTCGCCAGGCACAGGGTCTGATTCTTCCAGAATTCTCTTCTCCTTCCTTCATTTAAAGCATAAACTCCTCACCAGACAGGAACAAAGGACTCAGCTTAGATAGCACGTCTTCCAGGAAGCCTTCCCAGATGTTCCTTAGGGGCCCTTGTTTGTGCTTCTGCAGCATCCCCGGCACACCTCCATCAGCCAGCTTGCCCCCAGCACTGCCAGCATCCGTTCTTCTCCTCCCTCCCCACGAGGCCAGGGGCTTGCCCAGGGTGCCTGCCACCTGCTTGCTTAATAATGACATTTGCTCTCGCTGGTTACAGAAATCAGTCCCCAGTGTTTCCTTTGCACTTTACAGATCTGCCTTCGCCCACGAAGCTCGTGTTCACCAGTTGCAATCATGATACCTCCCAGAGGTCAGCTACTTCTGTCCCTAGACTCCAGGGCATGAGGTCTCTGCCTGCTCCTGGAGCCAGTGGAGCTCCTGGTTCTTGATGGGCAGCAACAAGATCTTAAAAACATGTCAGGTGGCCCAGTGGGTTGGGTGTCTGCCTTCGGCTCAGGTCATGATCTCGGGGTCCTGGGATCGAGCCCTACGTCGGGCTCCCTGCTCAACAGGGAGTCTCCTTCTCCCTCTACCTTTCCTCCTACCCTGGCTTGTGCCCTCTCTCTCTCTTGCTCTCGCTCACGCTCTCGCTCTCCCTCTCTCTCAATAAATAAAATCTTAAAAAAACAAACAAAAACATGTCCCACCTGCCCCTCAGGTGCAGGGCCATGTGGTGTGTGAAAGGTGTGGCCCACAGAGGCGGAGTTCTCTGACATGGGAGGGAAAACTGGGAGGGAGGCTGGGGTTTCCTGAGCCGTTACTCGTGCCGGCTCCGTGCCCAGTGTTTTGTGTCTAGTCCTCCTCTAACCACTTGGCAATCCCCCTACCCCCCCCCAAAAAAAATTGCTTGGATGGACACGTTTCAGTATGCCCTCCTTCAATTCTGATGAATCGTGGGCTTTGATATAAATAGATTCAATCTTTAGGGGGTTTGATTGTGGTAAAATACACATAACATAAAATCTACCCTTTTAACCATCTTCAAATGTACAATTTGGTGGCCCTTAGCATATTCAAGCATTGTGTAACCATCACCACCTTCTAATTCCAGAACAGTTCCGTCACCTTCAAGGGAAACCCACCCACTAAACAGTCACTCCCCGTTCCTGCCTCTGCCAAGTCCCCGGCAACCACTCATCTACTTTCTGTCCCCATGCATTTACCTATTTTGGACATTTCATATAAATGGAATCATACAACATGTGGCCTTTTGTGTCTGGCTTCTTTCACTTACTACCATGTTTCCCAGGTTCATCCATGCTATCAATGCTTCATTCCTTTTTATGACTGAATAATATTCCATTGTGTGGATATACTACATTTTGTGCATCCTTTCATTCACTGATGGGCATTTGTCTACCCTTTGGCTCTTATGAATAATGCTGCTCTGAATATTCATGTACAAATATTTGTTTGAACACCTGTTTTCAACCCTTTTACATATATCCCTAGGAGTGTAATTGCTGGGCCGGATGGTAAGTCTATGTTCAACTTTTTGAGGCCCCACCAAACTCTTTTCCACGTGATTGCACCATTTTATGTTTCTTTTCCTTTTTTCTTTTTTCTTTTCTTTTTTTGTTTGTTTAAGAGAGGGAGCATGCATGTGGCCAGGGGAGGGGCAGAAGGAGAGGGAATCTTAAGCAGACTCCACACCCAGTGCAGAGCCCAGTGTGGGGCTCCATCTCATGACCCTGAGATCATGACCTCAGCCAAAAACAAGAGTGGGACGCTTAACCAACTGAGCCACCCAGGTGCCCCTCACCATTTTATGTTTCCACCAAGAAGTGTATGAGGGTTCCAGTTCCCCCACATCCTCACTGAAACTTGTCATTTTCCTGAAAATCTTTTTTAAGTATGGTTACCCATATTTTATAAGCATGTGGGAGCTCAGAACAGTTAAGTAAGTTGTCCAAGGCCACACAGCTGTTTGCTGGCCGAGCCAGAGCTTGAGCTAAGGTACTCTGCACTCTTGACGGTCAACCTCTTCTCTTCCAGTGCTCATATGAGGCCGGGGTCCTAGGTTTAAGGTCCATAGGAATTTCACTCTGTTCCTGGCTCCGGCCTCTGCAGCTGGCATTCCCCCGCCTAGCACAGCTTGCCCTCCAGATAGAGGTCCCCCTGAGTACGGTGCTGGGAGCACGGTGCTGCCAGCCAAGAGAAGGAAGCATTGGCATGCAGGAAGCAGTGCCTACCCCCACGGGATAATACATGCAGACACCACCCACCCCCAGCCATTGCCTTCAGAGGCAGGCGACTCCTTGCATAAATCTCACTTGGGCTCAAAATAGGTGACTGTTCCCTGGCGGGTGACCTTGGCTTGCACCTCTTCATCCTGGAGACCCAAAATACCTTGGTCAGCCTCTCCTTGCTCTTCCGAAGGAGCTCGGGGGCTGGCAAATGCATAGCGCCAAGACCACCCTTCCAGGGCACGAGGCACCCCTGTGATGGAGCGCAGGGGGTGGGATGTGAGTGATATGGTCAGGAGGGCCCCCACTATTT
This sequence comes from Halichoerus grypus, assembly GCF_964656455.1. Taxonomy (NCBI): domain Eukaryota; kingdom Metazoa; phylum Chordata; class Mammalia; order Carnivora; family Phocidae; genus Halichoerus; species Halichoerus grypus. The sequence continues at coordinate 196,554,509 of NC_135713.1, read as the reverse complement.
CCTGGAGAGGATGTTGTCTTCTGGAGAAGGTAGGCAGGATTCGCTCTGTGCATAGAAAATGCTTTTTTTTTTTTTTTTTTTTCACTCGGCATCAGGATAGTCTGATCACTCTCCACACCCACCTTCAACTCCAGCCCTACTGTGAGACCACCTCTGGCCTTGCCCCTGCCCCATAGCAGTCATCTGGACCTTACTCCTCGATCTTAACCCTGATAACCTGGGCCCCGCAGCCTGACCCTCCGGAATACGACTCCTGTTTGGTACTGCGGAGTCACTGGGGCTCTGTGGTCTCAGAAGCCAGGCGCAGAGCCCACACCTACGTCTCAGGGTCTGGGTGACCTCAGGCCAGTGGGGTGTCATCTCTGAGCCTCGGTTCCCACATGAATGCGCAACGTCCGCGTGGCACTCCCAGAGTCATCACGAGGACTGAGTTCTGAGATCATTGCGTAGAGAAATAGCTGGAATGCCGCCCGATCGAGATCAAGAATTCACAAACGCTATGCTCCTGAGGCCCTAGTTCCCAGGAGAGCCCTGGTCAGCTGTAGAAGGGATGGGTGGGGTGGCCAGAGCCCTTTTGGACTTCAACAGTCCAGAGCATTTGCAGCCGGAATCCCTACGCACCTTCCGACGCAGACGTCGGCCCAGGGAGCACTGCCCCCCGCCCTAGCCACGGGAATGGTGCATGTCGGGAGAACCGCGATGTAATTACCACCCGAGCAAACCCGAACGGAGGGGCTCCTGTGTGCCGGGCACGATGCTGGCTGAGTGACCACACGTGACTCAGTCCTCATGCAGCTGCACGAAGGGGGTTCTGTTTTCATCCTCCCTATATAGATGCAGAAGCAGAGGCACAGAGCGGTGAGGCCACCTGCCCAAGGTCACAGAGCTGCTAAGTGACTTAGCAGGGATTTGAACCCAGAGCAAATTTGAATGAAGGACCCTTGACTTTTGTAACTTCTTGGGATACAGCCCCAGGTATGAACTTGCAGTGAGTAGGTCCTTCCACGTCTCATGCTTCCTTTGTTCTGGGGGGTGTTGATTGCCCCCTGAGGACACAACGAAAAGGGCCCCAAGGTGGGGGCCCCCACTCAGCTGTCATGTGCTGCCCCTTTCTGGAACCTTCTGTGGGACGTTGCTCCAGATTTCCAGGCAGCCCCCCCATGCCTTTCCCTCATCCCACTCCCATAGGAAACTTCCAGAAGCTTGAGGGGGGAGCAGCTGCCAAGTACTAGGAGCTATGCCCAGCCCCACATACCCTACTGTATTTCATCCCCTTAGCACTTGTGTGAGGACGTATTATCTTACCTTCCTAGTTAAGAAGATGGAGGGCCTAAGAGGTTAACCGAAATGTCCAGATGAGAGCGCACAGTATGCCACACAAGTTGGGGGGCTGGAGGCTCACGGCCAGAGCTTGGCTGATGACAGTGCCAGGTGTGGGCTGGGCCCTGGGTGTGAGTCACTTCATGCACTCCTCGCTCTGTCCCTAAGATAGGTGCTGTGACTGCCTCCATTAAGAACAAGGCTCTGCAAATTCAGACTAAAGGATTACTGGCTGAAAATGCTATTTGCATAGTTGGATTTCAGCTCAGCTTTGAAGGTATTTGAGCCCAAGGCAGGTAGGAATTTTTCTCTGCAAGAGAGATGGGTTTGGGGCTATGGCAGAGGCCCCGCTTCCCTCCTTTAGCCTTCTCTCTCACCACCCCACCCAGCTGGTGACCAATTTCAGACCCCGCTGACAGTCCCCAGTGCTGGGAGCAGAGAAGAGCCAGGACATCCAAATCAGATAAGTAGGTGGCCCTTGTGCATTGATTGAGAACGGGTTGTCAACCGAAGTGCCAGCAGGCGACGGCTGGCCATTAAGGGAGCACGGCTGGGTTCACCTGGCTTCAAGATCAATTCATATCAAAACCACAGCCAACATTTGTTTTCCATTGTGCTTCTGTGGAGGGAAATAAAAAATGGGAGGCACAATATAGAGACATCATTCTGCACTATTGATTTCTTCCACTCCCTCCTCCTTCCCTCTGGATCGGAACATCTGTCTCCCTCCTGATGAATGTGTTGTTGTGGGAAGGATGAGGAATACTCATCATGTGAGGGGCCCCGGAGTCACCACACCGGGCAGGAGGGGCTGTGGAGGGGAGAGAAGTCAACCAAGGGAGGGAGGCAGAAACAGCCCGCTGTGTCTGGTTACTACCCCGGGGAGGGGCAGATCCAGCACGGGTCAGCTCGGGGGTGGGGAGGGGGGCCTGATGCCAGAGTCCTGGAGGTTGCACTTCCTGGGGTCTACCTGGGAAAGCACCCTGCCCCTTTGTGGGGAGAATGGGGTGAACACAGGCAGAGGACTGTACCCCAGAGGATGCAACTTCACATCCTCCCTGGGCAGGACACCTCTCTCAACCTTGGTCTTCTTGCCTGCAGAATGAATCATGCCGTTCATAACTCCATGTTCCTAGACTTGATAAGAGGATCCAGGGAGGTCACAAACCCGTATGAAAGTATTTCATAATACATCATTGATGCCGAGGGTCAAGGTCAATGCAGTAGATCAACAAACCCTTCTGTGCCGTGTGGTTTCTCCCTGTTTGCCTGATGACTGACCCCAGGTCCCTGAGTGTATAACCTTTGTGGGATCAGAGAGTCAGATGACAAGGTTTAGAATACTATGAAGGTGTAGAATTCAATAACCGAGAAAGATGAGGTAGAGGAATTAAAACCCCTTCTTCCTCCAGGAGGTAGGTCCCAGGATAGCTCCCTGCTGGTCTGGCCAGGAGCTGAGCTCAGTCGATCATCAACAAGCCAGTGGAGGTGAGAAAGCAAGTCAGTAGTCATCCTGCCTCCAGCCCCGTGAGCTGCTCAGCTCCTGAGAGCAGGCTGCAAGCGAACACCATCCACAGGTCTGCGCGACTCCCCAGTACTCCCTTGCTGGTGTGGGCTGCTTGCTTCATTCCCTCCTTGTATGCCCCCCTCCTTCTCCGTGGTAGCCCCATTCGTGCGCTCTCAGCCATGGACTGAAATTGACAAGGGGAGGGGGCCTGAGGACCCCATTAACGGCTTGCAGAGTTCCACGTGACTTGGGCATTGCAGACGGAGGTCAGCTGTCCATTCAGCTATGGAACTGAGCACTCCACTTAGTGGTGTATATGGGACACAGTTAAATAATGAAAATAAAAATAGAACATTGCAAGAGCCTGGGGCAGGCTGGCTTATGCCCCAGGAAGAAGCAGAGAAGGCCATTCCAGGGAGAAGGGAGGGAATTCGCTGTCAGCCGCCCCCTGCCATGATGCTTCTCTGGTTTAAAATATGTGTTTTTCTTTATATATAGGTCATCTTTTGTTAATTTTTAACTTAAAGTTCATATATACGTATACACGCATGCGCCCCAAGTGGAGAAAATCTGTGCGTCTTCGATAGCACGTTGGGAAATTCAGAAAAGTAGAGAGAGGCAGTCTTCCCTCCTCTCCCCCACTCCATATTTCTGGGTGAGGGTGTTCGAGATCTCTGGTACCATGCCAGGAACGAAAGGGAATGAAAAGGGCGCCCCTGAGCTCCAGGCTGCACCACCACAATCAGCCAGCAGGGGGCAAGTCAGCCACCTGCCTTCTTACCCAGTCTGGCATTGTCCCTTAGTTTCAGGAAGACAACTAATTAAAAAAAGGGGAAAAAAAAGATCATTATGTCACTTTAAAAACGTGCTGCATATTTATTAAACAAAATTGGGGAAAATAAATAGTAAAGTAGGAAGAATAAACAAATGTATCCATCCTCTTACTATCAGAGCTGCACTCTTAATATTTTTCTATTCGTCATCCCAGATTCTTGATTTACAAATTAGCAAACAAATTATTGATATTTTGCATCCCACTTTTTTTTCATTTAACACTGTCTTACCAGCATTTCCTTCAATGACAACATTGTCACTGAGGACAGGAACTGTCCAGGAATTGTCCATTGAGTGGATAAAGCCCTAGTTCATATAACCCTTCCCTTTCAGAAAGGCATTTTGGTGGTTCCGAGCATTTTGCTACTACAAGCAACAGTGAATAAACACCTTTGTGTATTTTCGTACTTATATCTATTTCCGTATCAGCAATTCCCAGGAGCTGAATTTTTGGGACCAAGAGTAACGAACATACATAAGGCTGGATGCATGTTGCCAAGTGACTTTCCAAAAGGGAAACCCCACTTTACTCAGTCACCAGCAGAGTGTGAGTGTTACTCTTTCAGAGGTGAAGTTGTTGTTTCTAATTGAGCTTTTTCTTTTGAGATCATTATAGATTCACAGGCAATTGTAAGAAATCACACAGAGAGATCCCATGTACCCTTTACCCGGTTTCCCCCAGTGGTAACGTCTATAACATTACATCACAAAGCAGCACAACCAGAGTTTTGACTTGAATGCAGTCGAGATGCAGCACATTTCCACACCACGGGGACCCCTCCTGTTGACACTGACCTCCCCCCATCACCGCCCCCCACCCCTCCTCACTCTGGTCTCCGATCCCAGCAACCACTACTCTGTTCTTCCATTTCTTCATTTTTTTCATGTCAGGAATCTTACATAAATGGAATCCTGAGGCAAACTTTTAAAGAAAGTTATTGTCAAAAAACAGATGAAACAAGATTACAAGCAGAAGAACTAGAGAAAACACATTTTTGAATTGGTTCGTCTCCAGGCCAGCACTGTCCAACAGAAATAGAACACGAGCCATGTGATGTCATTTAAACTTTTCTACACCTGCATTAAAAGAGTATAAAGATATAGTAAAATGAATATATTGTATGTAGCTCAATATGCCATTTCAACATGTAATCGATGTTCTAAAAACCACCAATGAGATTTTTTTTACATTCTTTCTCTGTAGTAAGTCTTAGAAACCTCGTGTGTGTTTTGTGCTTACCGCGCGTCTCAATTTGGACTGGCCACACGTCAAAGCATTCTAGAGCTACATGGCCAGTGGCTGCCATATTGAATAGCTCTGCTTTAGTCCAAACTGAACTGAAGACAAACCATGGAATCTGTACATCTCCAGGCTTGTGAGCGTCCCCATGTTGGCTCGTGGCTCTCAACCTTGGCCGCACCTTGGAATCATCTGGAATTTTTTTAATCTTGATGCCTTACCCCACCCCCACCCAAGCAGAGAGCCAGATATAATTGGTCTTGGGAACAACCCGGCATGGGGATTTCTTTTAAACTCCTCAAGTGACACTAACAGGCAGCAGGGATTGAGGGCGACTGGTATAAGTGTTTGAGGTTGTGTCCTGTCCGATCCTGTCTGGCCGTGGGATTCTGAGAGAGGCCCTGGAGATGACATTCTCTTTTCTCGTCTCAGTTCCTGACCTGGCTTCTTAGAGAGCAGGCCCTTTCCTCAGAAGCAGTCCCTGAAGGTTTCTGCGCCTCCCAGCCCGCAGAATCCTAACCGCAATCTCTGCCTTATTCACTGGAGACAGTTATCAAGGCTAGTTTTCAAGGGGGATGCACACAAGCTTCCTCACCCATTGCTCCCACCCCACTGGCGCCATCTTGTTACCCTGAGTATTTTTCCCACTGGGATCAGCCTCCTTGGTGGCCAGTCTTGCTTCCTTTCTGGATCAAGGAATGAAGATGGACACCGGCAGAGAGCCCACGACCTACTTTATGTCACGGAATCCTCGCAGCCGCTCTGTAAAGAAACGATCATCCCTGTATTATTGATGACACTCGGAGAGGCTCAGTGAGTTGCCTGAGGCCCCACGGCCCCCACTGCGCTTCTGGGCTGGCCTTGACCAAATGGGCCACTGGCAGTATGAACCGAGCAGCCAGAACAAGGCTGAGGTTCATGCTCATCCTGCCTTGCACCTCTTTTTCCAGACCAGGGCTCCTCCACGCCTGATGGCTCCCGGGCCTATGAGGTATGTCACTGACTGAGAGGAAGGGAGGGCAGCCCTTGCCTGCCCCACCTTGTCGCCGACCATCCCAGGCCCGGTGAAAGGTGACATCCCCCCACCCCTTCTTGGCCCTCTATTCCCTCCCCAGGCTTTTACTTTGTCATGCAGTCAGGAAATAAGAAAATCTGTCTAAAAACTCTGTAAGCACTCTGACTTCATCTCTTGAAGGTCGTGAGGCATCTGCTGGGGCACTAGACCTCCAGGGACCCTCCAGGAACCACTGGCCCCCCTCCTGGGACTGAGGGAGCCCGTGGACTTCCATTCCACACCCCACACAGCCATGGGCCTCCGACTCACAGGGAGGGCCATGCTCCCAACCAGGCCATCAGGGGACCTCAGGTTGGCCTAGATGTCATTTCATCTCAGGTCACGGGGGCGGGGAGCAGAAAGCAACACGCTGAGAACAAACTGCTCAGAGAAACGCGTCATCCCCTTTTATGCTTCTCTCCTTGCCCATCTTGTTCCAGACTATCAGCCTGAGGTGGCTGACACGTCATCTTCCTTTCTGCACTAACGTTCAGGAGTGCTGGAAATCCGGGCTTAGGGCTGTCGTTCCTGGGCCCACAGCAACCTGGCTGGCTCTCTGTCTGACCTAGGGCTTGGCACTCAGTGGGCCAGGGCTGGGCCGCGTGGACAGGAGCAGGGGATAGGGTGGTGGAGCGAGGGGAGGCACGACTGTGCGGGCCACATGCCATTAGAATCTTGAGTTACGGTAAAATATGCCAGAGGCTGGGAAACGGTGCTTGGCGGGAGGTATTTAGGGCAGAGCGTGCACGGGGTGCTTTGTAACCTGGCCAGGCCACATGGGTTATCTTGCGAGAGTCCTCAAGCAGCAGCGTGCCCCTCGGGGGGAGGCCTGCCCTTTGCCAGCCTCCCAGCTCGCCTCTGGGCCCCAGGGCGGTCCAGGCAGCTTCTCCAAAGCCAGACTTGTTTTCCTCCCCAGGCTGCCCCCACCCCTCCTTTCTGCCTTCTCCCAGAAGAAAGAATCAGCAGCAGAAGAAATATCTCTCCTGAAACCTAAACATGCTAAGCATGGAGGGGGGCTGGCCGTGGCCAAGAATAGCTCTGAGTGTCCAGCAGGAAACACTCAGTTGCTTTTTTCTGCTTTCCTCCTCTCTTCCTCCTCCTCCTCCGTGATCACTATTTATATCACTACTTTTTATAAGGAAAATGTCTGGCTTGTCCATCCACCTGAGTGATGCAAAGACCAAGGACCAAAGGACTTGAAACCTTCAGCCCTTTTATCTTCGGCAAGAGGCTGATCGTGTTGAGAAAAAAATCAGAACAAAGTTTGCACTTGACAGTCAGGAGTCTCCACTTTTTGGAAGCGAGTTTCCAAGGTGGTGAGCTAAGCACTCTGGAAACCTAAGCAGGGCACCCCTACGAGAACCCGTCCGAGGGATGAACAAGAGGCAGTCCAGCATAGCAGAGGGTAAGGCCAGGTACCTCGGTTCAAGTCCCAGCTCCCCTGCTTTCTGGCTGGGTGACCCCGACCCAAATGGAAACCCAAATCTTCTTTAGAAAAGACAGGGTTGCATACTTCACCAAACCCCCCAAATGGCTTAACCACCAACCCCCCACCTATAAAGTGGGGATAATGACCAGGGTTAAGATGAGCTGTGTGCACTTACTATGCGCCAGGCTACTGTTCTTATTTTAAACTAGGTGCATTTAAACTAGCTCATTTAATCCTCATTACCCTATGAAGATGTTTCTACTAGTATTATCCTTATTTTATTTTATTTTTATTTTTTTTATTTTTAAAGATTTTATTTATTCATTTGAGACACAGAGATAGAGCATGAGCAGTGGGGGAGGCAGAGAGAGAGGGAGAGGGAGAAGCAGGCTCCCCACTGAGCCAGGAGCCCAACGTGGGGCTCGATCCCAGGACCCTGGAATCATGACCTGAGCCAAAGGCAGACGCTTAACCATCTGAGCCACCCAGGCGCCCTTATCCTTATTTTAATAACTGTGCCTACCCCAAGGGGTTGTTGCAAGGATGAAGTGAATTAATCCGTGTAAATTGCTTAGAGCTGTGTCTGGGTCAGCCTGCAGGAATCGGGGAGCAGAAGCGTGCACAGGTGAGAGAAGCAAGCAGACCCCAAATCAGGGAAGCTGAGGACAGGAGAAAACTCCGGGCCCAGCTCCCTCTGCAAGCTCTTGCAGACTGGATCTGATAGATGGCCAGCGTCCCCAAAATTAGATCAGGCCTGAACATTTTTCCTGTCTACACATATTAAGACACGGGGCACGGAGTTGCTTTGGCTGGCTTGTACTGCGCCCAATAGCTGTGGGGGCAGTGATGGTACAGCTCGGCCCGCGCTGCCGGCCGTGTGAGTGGGAGGAGGTGGCCACACGAGTGGGCTTCTGTCAACAATTAAGACTTTGTGCCACTGAGGGGCGCCTGGGTGGCTCAGTCGTTAAGCGTCTGCCTTCGGCTCAGGTCATGATCCCAGGGTCCTGGGATCGAGCCCCGCGTCGGGCTCCCTGCTCCGCGGGGAGCCTGCTTCTCCCTCTGCCACTCCCCCTGCTTGTGTTCCCTCTCTCGCTGTGTCTCTCTCTGTCAAATAAATAAATAAAATCTTTAAAAAAAAAAAAAAAAAGACTTTGTGCCACTGAATGATGTAGTTTGCAGCTCTTGTCACTGCTCTATTTAAGTGGAATCTAAAAGAAGAAGGAGGGACGCCTGGGTGGCTCAGTTGGTTAAACGTCTGCCTTCGGCTCAGGTCATGATCCCAGGGTCCTGGGATCGAGCCCCGTGTCGGGCTCCGTGCTCTGCGGGGAGCCTGCTTCTCCCTCTGCCTCTGCTGCGCCCCTGGCTTGTGCTCTCTCTCTCTCTCTGACAAATAAATAAATAAAACCTTTAAAAAAATAAAAGAAGGAAGTATGCAACCCTGTCTTTTCTAAAGGGGATTTGGGTTTCCTGCAAAATAAGAATCCATGTCTGTGGGGGTGGAAGTTAGGGGAGCGGCTCCTTTCACGTGGGGCTGGCGGGAGGGCTGGCCAGGACTTCTGCTGGCGGGGTCCCTGATGTGCCACACGGTGAGGGTGTGGCTGGGCGGGGCGGAGGGGAGGGTGTGCCTATGGCTCGTGGGGACTGGCAGGGCTGGGAGCTCCAAGGTGCCCACATATTTACAAGAACCCACCTCTGTGTTGTTGAAGAGAGTAGAATTCTTTACACTCGTGGGTTAAATGGCAAAGAGGACTGGTCTCCATCACTGCATGGGGGAGAAATGCCCAGAGCCTGGGTTTGGGGGCCGGACACCCCTAAGTTTGAATCTAATCTCTGTCACTTAATGAGCTGAGTGACCACTGTGTCTTCAACCTCGGGTTCCTCTAGGTAAAGAAAGAATAATAATGCGACTTGGCAAGGTAGATCGCAGGACGAGATTATGGATGCTCAGTAGATAAATGGGCCCCACAAGTGGCAAACCGCCATCACCCTCTTCATCATCGTGGTCATTGTTTGTCCTGTTCTGATGCTCACATTCCATGGTCTTCAGTGCATGTTTGCGCCTGGCATGCATTCGTAATATGGGCATGTGGACTAAAAATAACTTTCCATTACCTGCAAAGCTCTTAAATCAGCCACGGTGATGAGTGCCCTACACACCCCTCCCTTTATTGGAGCTTCCATTCTGAGCTCCTTAATATGTATCAATTCACTAGTCCCTGTGAGGAAACATTGCTATAATTCCATTCTACAGGTGAGGAAGCCATCCGAGTAGGTCTTTATGGGAATCATTCAGTGAAATCCTCAGACAGTCCACCAAAGCGGGTATCTCTCCAGCCAGGAACTGAATCTGAAACTTTGATTCATTGAGCCACAGAAGGGATGGATGGCTAGAGAAAGGGGATAGAGGAAATGGAGCTCTTGTCCCACCCAAGTCCCTGTGGGGGGCAGGGGGGCTCAGCACATGGGCAGAGGTGGGGAGCCACCAAGAGGGAGTGGCGACACCCTGCCTTACAGGAGAGTCACAGCCCACCCGTGTGCCCCCTGCACCTCTGCTGGACCCCTTGCTGGTGCAGGCACGGCATCCCCTCCCGACTGCTCAGTCTGGCTCCTCTTCTCTTCAGGCTGCACCGAAGATGGGACCTCAGCCTCCATACGACTCACACAGGGAGGCCATTGTCATGTTCTCATTTCTGCCCCATCAGGTGGTGAATCAACATGGGGGGACCTGCCCACAACGAGGGAGAGGAAAGGGCACTGATCTCGTTCTCCTCTTCCTCAAAACATTGCCTTAAGTGGGAGTTGCTGGTTTTTAACCTAAAGCCCCTGCACACATACCTGTGGGATGTAATCACAAGGCAGCCCTCCTCCCCTTTTTTTACATTGATTTAGGGGGACTGATTCTTCTCTTGGCTCCAGATGAACGCTGAGGCAACCTGCATGGCTCTTCTGGTCTCTCAGGAGTGCAAAGTTCCCCAGCCAGGAACTCGACTGTCCAGTCCCAAATGACAGCCAAACCTTCCAACTTTAGGCAAAATGACGGCAATTGTCCACCCTCAGCTCAGCTGTGTTGTGGTGGGAAGCCTTTCAAAGCCCTGCAGAGGGGTACAGCTGGCCTCTTTTCTTCTTTACTGCACCCCTCCCTCATGCTGCAGGCGTGGAGGGGGGACAGGAAGAGGAGGCAGGAGAGGTAGAATTCTTACCTGATGGGTATAGTCATGACATGGCATAGACTCTCTGGATTTGGGAGTGTTCAAGGCTGGGTCTTTTTACCACTGTCCTTTCCTTGGGTCCTTCAGAAACACACAAACACCCTCCCATCCCCAGTGCCTTCTAATTTGTAGTTCCCTTCATGTGGGTTTTGCATGCTGTCATGGTTCCTTCCTCAAACTCTTGGGAATCCAGTGGTCCCCCCCCCCCCCAGCTTCTCTCTGTGAAGCTCCTTCCCCCTTCCTGGCAGCCGTCTTGGATAGCAACCATCTTGGGGGGGACCCTAGTCACTTCCATGCTAGTGCTGCGCTCTCAGGCTTGGCCCACTGGTCTATAGAAATGCTCCTACATCCCTTGCCCCCACAAACTCGGGCAGCGCAACCAACAACAGAGCAGCAGTGAACTCTCCCTCCCTCCTACCACCACAGCAAGTAGCCAACATCTCTCTCGTTTTAGATCTTCTAGGTCAGAGTCACCCACCAGGTCACTGGACTCCCAGCATACATTGAATCCTCTCACTAAACTTGAGGTTTGGGGCAGGGATTTCCCATCCTCCTGCCCTCTGTGGGATAAGGTATGTTTAACAACAAGGGGCACTGCTGTAGCCCTTTCAAACATTCTTCACAAATCTCTCACTGTCTTCAATTCAGTTAACTGTTTCACCATCAGTGTGGATGAGAACTTTAAGAGTCACGAATCCAGTTCCTCATCACCCCGCTACTCTAAGTCTTCTAGGGTGCTCTGCTCACAATTTTGGAATATAGTACCTACTATCTTAGGGATTTCATGCACTCTCTCTTTTTTGGACTCTTTTTCTATATCTATATACATGTAATTTAGAGATAGATATACAGAAATATACATATATACTATATAAATATGTGTATATAAATATATACACATATTTAAAATATAAATAAATATTTATATTGGGCATGTGAACTATAAATATAAAAAAATATTTTGATATATATAAAATACTTACATAGTATATATGATTTTTTTTTTACCCAAGAGTATCATACTATACATGATTTCCTGGATTTTTTGCATTTAACACTTAATAATTAATCTTGGAGAGCTCTCCATTTTGAACATACAGAGCTTTCTCATACTTAATAGCTACAGAGTATTCATTCTCTTATATGGCTGAATCCCAGTTTATTTAACCAGCTCCCCCATTGGTCATTTAAGTTGCTTGCTGTGCATGTAGTGCTGTGGAGATATCCTTCCATATACATCTTTGTAGAGTGTTGTGAATATATCCGTAGAGTACATTCCTGGCAGAATTAGTAAGTCATGCAATAATTGCATTTTTAGTTTTCATGGGTTTCCTCAAATAGATCTGCTTATTCACTTTCACCAAGTGTATGTGAGAGTGTCTATGTCTCACAACCTTGCTAGCCCTGGATATTCATTCATTCATTCATTCATTCATTCTTCCTTTCTCTTTGTCTCTATCTCTGTCTCGCTGGGGGTTTGCCAATTACACTAGAGGAATTTTTTTATTAGATGCTTGTTTTCATTAATTTCTGCTATCTTATTGTTTTCTTCCTCCTATTTGGAGAGGGTTTTTTTTTTTTTGGCATTTTTTTCTATCTTCTTGAGATAGATAATTGAATCATTTACTTTTTTCTCTTTTTTTCTAATACATGCTCTTAAGGCTGTAATTTTCCTTCTAGCCTAACTTTGCTTTATGCCACAAGTTTTGATGAGTCATGTTTTCATCATCATTCACTTCAACAAAGAGAAAATCTTAAAATTAGAAGAAAAAAGACACATTAGCTTCAGAGTAATTCTACATATATTTTAAACCCACAAGCTAGTATTATTTTTCCTTTTTACACTCACTATTTTATTTAGCTTTACCCACATAATTACCCTTTTCATTCTTCTTCTTTCCTGTATTTCTGTGCTTTAGTACCAGATCATTCTGCTTGAAGAATCTCTTGAGTATTTTTTTAAATATTTATTTATTTGAGAGAGGGAGGGAGAGAGAGAGAGAGCATGAGCAGGGGGAGGGGCAGAGGGAGAGGGAAAGAGAAAGCAGACTCCCCGCTGAGCAGCCCGACATGGGGCTCAGTCCCAGGACCCTGAGATCACAGCCCAAGCCAAAACCAAGGGTCAGATGCTTAACCAACTGAGCCACCCAGGTGCCCCAGTATTTATTCTGATGCAACTTTGCTGATGACAGATTTCCTCGGTTTTCCTTTTTCTGAAATTATTTTTTTATTTTGCCTTCGATGTTGAAGGATATTTTTGCTGGGTATGAAATTCTAGGTTGATGATTGCTTTCTTAAAGCACTTTTAAAGTGTCATCATGTTATGTCATGACTTGCATCATTCCTGTTTCTGATGTCTCTCTTGTTTTGTCATAGTCTTGCCTCTTGATGCGTCTTGTAATTTTTTACTGAATGCTACACATTTTAATGGAAAATTGTAGAAGTTCTTAATGGTGTTATCTTCCCCCAAATAGGATTTACTTTTGTTTTTGGCAGTCTGTTAGATTAGAGAAGATTGCCTACGTCCAATCATGAATTTGAGCTGATTTGAAATAGGCTTCAGTCTTGTAGAAGCTGATCTCTTGTTCACCTGCAGTGTAAGACTTCCCAGGTCCTCTGTTTGAAAGATTGGGCTGTTTATCAGACCTGCCCTTCTTGGTGAGGCCTGAACACTGATTATTGACTTTGTAGTATCATGAGTCTGCTGTAAGAGCCTCATAGCCTTTTTCTCAGCCTCTCAGACCCACACTCTGTATGAACTGGCACATGCTTCAAGTGGAAAAGTTGTGCAACATGTTGGGCTTATTTGTGTCAATGCCTTTCCTTTATCTTCAGATCTTGACCTCTAAAATCTTGGTTTCTTTGATTCCTCTACAATGTCTTCAAACAGATATTTTTCATTTTATAAAGCTGTTCTAACTATGTTCACAGGAAGGTTGGTCTAATACAAGCTAGTTCATCATAGCCAGAAATGGAAGTCTAAAATCTCTTTTTAATTTCATTTAATGATTTGTTTTATTTTATTTTTTCATCAACATGAATCTGTTTTAATTGTTGTAGCTAACAGTAAGCATAAATATCTGGTAGGTCCCACTCATCTATCTTTATATTTAAAAGGAATTTTCAGGGGTGCCTGTGTGGCTCAGTCAGTTAAGCGTCTGACTCTTGATTTTGGCTCAGGTCATGATCTCAGGGTTTTGAGATCAAGCCCTGTGTCAGGCTCTGCACGGGGGGCATGGAGCCTCTTAAGGTTCTCTCTCTCGCTCTCTCTCTTTCTCTCTCTCTCCCCACTCCCTCCCTCTCTCCTTCTCTAAACAAACAAACAAAAAGAACAAAAACCTTAAAAGGATTTTTCAGGCTCCTCTCAAATGCTTTTTATTATTCTAACCCCAGATTCATATGTCATTTTTCTAAAGAGAACTCATTGCATTGAATTCATTGATTAATTTAGAGAGTGTTGACATTTTTATGACATTGTCTCCCTACCTAAAAACATGATATATTATTTTATTTATGAGTCTTCTTTTATGTTTATTGATAGTTTGAAGGGTTTCTTTATATAGCACTAGCACATAACTTGTTAAGTTTATTACCCTATAGTTTACCATTTTGTTGCTACATAGACAGCATTATATTTTCCAACTGTATTATAGCTGTAGGTTTTTATATGTTTTTATATGTTATTATGTGTCCACCCATTTATTTCAATGCCTAGAGGTTTCAAGTCTTGAGGTGACACACTTCCTTCTGATGCTGAGCCTCTAATGTACTTGACACTTAAATATTCAATACACATTTGCTAATGTTATATTTATTATCTGTGTCTACAGAAACACCACTGTGCCCACCATGAAGACACCTTTTACATGACCATTCAGAGTACTTTAGCTCCTTGAATGTGAAGAACGTAAAATCTCTCCAATCCAAATGCCTTAGATGATAGGGAGGTAAGAGAGGATAGGAATTTGGCAGAGATAGAAATGAAGGCAATTCTGCAGGCAGCAGTTGCCATGCTAAGAGGGAAATTGGAGAACTGGATGGAGATGAGAAAGTCTGGGACATTTTGCCCCTTTTCAGGGACAGATGTACCCTATTAATTCTTCCTTGTTCACTGCTCTTTGGGTGTCAGGTGGTGGCACTTTCTGACTGCAGCATTGTACAGAGATGGCCTGAGGTGGCCCAGCCTTATTTGATTACACTTGTATAAATCCTCACAACAATTCTTCTGAAGCTTTCCCTGTTTTACAGATGAAGATACTGAGGTTCAGAGTGGTCATGTGACTTGCCCAGGATGTGACATGGGAGAACTGGCATTCCAGCTCAGATTTGCCTGGTCCCAAAGCCCATGTGCCATTCACTCCCCAACATAGCTGTAAAGTCTAGGATTAAACTATGACCCTCAGGCCACTTGGGATTTATGTCATACTTAGGCAGTGAGAAGGAGATGCTAATTAAGTGAATTATAGTTATTTTGGTAACTTCTGCCTTAGAACAAATTACCTCAGAACCCAATGGTATAAAACAACAATACCGGGGTGCCTGGGTGGCTCCGTCGGTTAAGCGTCCAACTCTTGATCTCAGCTCAGATCTTGGTCTCAGGGTTGTTAGTTCAGGCCCCTGAAAAACAAAAGAAAACAAACCAAAAAACAACTACTATATTCTGCTCCTGATTTTGTGCGGCAGGAATCTGGGAAGTGCTCAGCTGGGCTGTTCTTGTTTGGAGTTTGTCCGGCAGATGCAGTCAGACCATTGGCTGGGGCTGCTGTGATCAGAAAGTTCCACCAGGCTGGATGTGTCCAGGGTGGCCCAGTCCCATGGCTGGGAGCTCAGCTGAGGCTGCCAACCAGAACACCTACTTGTGGTCTCCAAGGCAATGGTTCTCCACCAGGGGTGATTTTGCCACCCAGGGGCATTTGTGTCTATTCACAGCAGGGTGCGTGCACTAGCATCTGGTGGATGGAGGCCAGGGATGCTGCTGACCATCCTGCCGTGCACATCCCAGCTCCCCACCACAAGGATGTGTCCATCCCAAAACGTCAATAGGGCCAAGGTTGAGAAACCCTGCTCCAAAGCTTGGTGATCTCGGGCGAGTCGGACTTCTCGCCTGGGCACTGGCTTCCCCCTGCAGGGGCTCCCCAGAGAACCAGGCAGAAACTACATCTCCTCCTGTGACCCAGCCTCAGAAGTCACATGGCATCACGTCCATGGACTGTTGGTCAAAGTCATCACAAACCTGCCTTGACTCAAGGGGAGGAGAGGGGTATGGATCCCACCTCTCAATGGGAGGAGTGTCAAAGAATCTGTGGTCACTTATTAACCACCATAGAATGTACTGGGGAGCAGCACGAGGGGAAGCAGGCAGAGCCACATGCCCACTGAGGGCTGTCCTCTGGTCACCAGCTCATTCTGCTGGGTGTTGGCCAAGCTGACGCCGAGTCACTTAGACCCGCTTACAGAAGCAGCTGCTGTAACTGGCTTGGAAGCCCTGTCAAGAACCCCCAAACCCCAAACCCTTCATCAAGCACTACAGGGTTTTCTCTGGGTTCATGGGAAACTGAGATCAGGATGTCTGCATCGGATTCTCCTTCCACTTCTTTTCTCCTCCCCAGTTGAACCCTGTCCACCCCGCCACACACACTCCCAGTTCTCCAACTGGGCGCTCACTCATGCCTGTAAGCTCACCTATCTCTGAGCACCTAAGCACTTCATTATTGGCTTGGGCAGAGAAATGTGCCATTAGTGATTTAATCTCCACAAGACATTTCTCCCTAATTGCTAGTCACAGATGATAATTAGCGACTGTTAATTCCTGATAATTAACAAGCTAATTCTTAGAGGTAATGGCCCCAGGGCGATCATCTTAAAAGGCTCAAAGCTGCCGTGCTTCTGGGCCCCAAGCTCCAAGGGATGACACTGCATTTTGGCATCTCTAGCCCAGAAATTAACTGGGGCCCTTCCATTTCTGTTTACAAGGGCAGCAATTGGACAATTGATGACTCTAATCTTTAGTTTTCCTCTCTGGATATATGGGTTTGTTTTTTTTTTAAGAAGCTTTGTCGAGCACAGAACACTATAAAGAAAATCAAATACACGTAACCTTAAGACCCAGGAGTATCCACCATCAATATTTTGGTTTATTTCTTCCTAGTCTATGAATTTGTTTCATAGTTGAGGTCCTGGCAAACATGGGGTTTTACCTCCAGCTTTATTCACTTAATATTATAGAGTAAACATCTTGTCTGGTGGTAGCAACTTATAAAAAAAAAGGTCTGCCTCCCCCCTGAGAAGAATCAACTGGATGCTATAGCCGAGGGAGAGGATTCGTGAGAAGGAGAAACAACCATGGAAAAGCCAAGATCTGATTATGTGGGATCTGGGAATTCATTCCCGACCAGAGTGTCTTCAGGGGACCGCTGTCCCTGCCCCACCCACTGAAGATATTGGCTGGAAGAATCTGTGTGCAAGCACAC
Source organism: Halichoerus grypus (assembly GCF_964656455.1). Classification (NCBI taxonomy): domain Eukaryota; kingdom Metazoa; phylum Chordata; class Mammalia; order Carnivora; family Phocidae; genus Halichoerus; species Halichoerus grypus. Next base: position 196,537,446 of record NC_135713.1, on the reverse strand, counting down.
AGCCACACAGGAGAAAGGCTGGGAACTAAGATGTGAACGGTGGTGTTGCTTTCAGAGTGGGCAAGTGCATGAATTTTCCTCCTCTGCCTTACGATTTTCTGTACAGCACAGAGAAAAAAGCACTGGATCAGCATTCAGAAGATTTCCAGTTCACACTCTTGTCCCTCCACAGAACTGGCCGTACGATCTCAGGTAAATCTCTCCTCTGGACCCTGGTTTTCTTAAATGTGCTTTGAGGGAAACGTTAGTCTTCCTGCCCTGAAAGGTGGTTTTGGGAATCAGAAATGCTGGGTTAGAGTTCGCCTCTCAATATGAGAGGATACGCTGGCTGACTCCCCCAAGGAGACCCAGGAGGGTCAGGAGACAACCTTTATGTAACACTAAGCTATTTCCAAAGACAATCTTCCAAAATACTGTGTCCCATGCATTTCTAGATTCCTCAGTGACCTGCTCTGGATGTGCCTCTTCACCCCAAGTTTCTTGAACCTGTTTATTCCTTCAGCAGGGAGATGATGTAGCCATAGCATAAACTTGGGAATTAGACCTAAATTCAAATCAATCACAGGTCACGGGTGTCAGCCACCTGTGACGTCCTGTAGGCTATGGAACATGTCTGAGCCTCAGTTTCCCCATCCATGAAATGGGGGCATATACAACCTACTACTTACGGGGTTGTTGTCAGGTCCCAACGAGGTACTATACACAAAGGGCTTTTCCGTACTCAGCTCATGATATTTATTTGTACATAAATACGATTTCAGAACAGAAGCACAAATACAACTGTGTAATGGGTAAGAGGACCATTTCTCGCTCTGCGTAGCATCCCCCGGATTTGTTACGCACTCTGGAAGGGGACTTTTCCCTTTGCCCAAGCTCACCCCAGGCTTCGCGGGCTGCTCCTGCAGTGTGGTTGGTGGGTCCACTTCAGCCTCTTCCTTTCCCTCCTGCATGTATAGCTTCAGATCCAATCTCCTCTCCCCCCTCACCTCCCCAGATCTCTCAGATCTGAGTCTTTTTTTGTCCCTCTGCCAAGCTTACTGTTAAAATTGGCCGTTCAGCCCTGATCTGTGCGCCCTGCAAGGCGGGGGGGGGGGGGGGGGGCTGGTTACCCCATTGCTGTGTGATGCTAATTCCTTACAAAACACGCTGCATCCATGCTGCGTTTAATTCCCCAGCAAGTTCGTGGAGTGACCTGGTGAGAGCTTGGTATTCTGCACGCGGGGAGGGGGTGGGGGGGTGGCAGCAGCATTCGCAAAGTGGGTACCACGGAAACAGACACCGTTTTGTGGACACAGAAGTTCGGAAAACATCGCAATGAGCGAAACTGCACACGCTTTTCAGGCCTGTAACATTAATGTGCAACGTGATTCTTCGAGACCTAGATGCAGTGCTTCCCATGCTTTTTTCCCATCAGAGTCCTTTTTACTAGAATAGTGCTCCATGGAACCCGCTTTGGAAAACACTCGTAAAGGTGGCATGGGAAAGGTCTCGGGAATGGGGCAGGGTGAAGTTCAAAGGCAGGCACCACCACTTGCTAGCTGAGTGATCTCGGGCAAGTTTCTTAACCTCTCTGATCCTCAGTTTGTTCACCTATAAAGTGGGGACGGTAACAGGGCTGTAAGGATTAAAATAGAGAGTCAAGTGCTTAGCAGAATGCCTAACAGTTGAGAACATTCAATATACTTTGGCTTTTATTGTTATTCTCTTCGAGAAAAAAATGGCCCTCCGAAAGGTTACTGTTTCAACACGACACAGCTAGTTAGTGACCGGGTTGTGTCCTGGCGTCCCACCTCTCCCTTCAAGGCTCTTCGCAGCATACAGAGCTGTTGTTCTCATTGGGGATCGAATCCCTTTTTCTCCTCTCCTTCCCTTCCCCCCCCAACCACCTGTGGGCTTCTAATTCCCTTCCCTCTGGCAGATTCAGGGTTTTGCAAGCCTCAGAAGTGAGGGAAAGTACTGCAAACTGCTATAAAAGTCTTAGTTATCATTCCCTCGTCACTACCCATCCCAGCAGTCCAGGCGGCCACTTCCCTGGGGCTCCTGCAGGCGGCCTGCCCCACCCCCCTTCCCTCCCCCGGGGACCCCGGGGTTCTGCCCGTGATGATGGAGTCACAGAGCAGAGTAGGTGCTTTATTAGATGCGCGTAACCCAGTCGGGAGCCAAGCCGTCCCACCCCTCCTCCCACCCCACTGCGTGCAGAACGACTTGGCTTGTTGGTGGGGCTGGCTGGGGACTTTCTTTTTCCCTCCTTTGTCAAAGCCGGTACGGGAAGGATGGTGCTCTGCGGCCTGGTGGACAGGAGGCCTTTGCCCCCAGGCTCTCACGCACACCCCCAGGAAGCCAGCGTGGGGCTTGCTCCGTAGCTGAGTCAACTCTGCCGCGGTCAGCTGATAGGGCAGGGCCGGCGCTATGGAACTGGGGTCAGTTCATCCCCCTTGTTGCGCAGAGCACCCACTGTTCCTCCCCTTCGCCCACAACAAGCTCAGACTTCACAGACGAATCAAGCCTCCTGACCTGAGCGTGGCTTCTGTCCCTTCTCCGCGGACTCAGCCCAGACGTACCCGAGTCTCGGCTGGGATAGGGCCCTGAGGCGGGTGACCCCACCTCCCCATCATAGGCGCTGGGGCACTTGACTCTTTCCTGACCATTAACATTTCAGAATTCCTGACTTTGTAGGACTGACGGCAAAAGGGCCCGTGAGAGATGCTGACGGCCTGGCAACTTTGCAGGCATATGACTTGCTCTGCCGGCCCCCTCCCCTTCTAGAAATGGCTCTGCCTGCCCCCTACAGCCCCCTAGGTGACCCTCTTCTGGGCTCTCATCATATCCTGGCTTTCCCCATCATAGCACTTACTGCGTTGTAGCGTGGTTTCTTGTTTGCTGGCTCAGAGCCCCTCAGACTTCAGCAGATCCGCAGCTCACCTAGATCTTGTTAAAATACAGATTCTGGTTTAGAAACTTGGAAGGTCCCGGGATTCTGCCTTTCCGACAAGCTCTGGGGTGAGGCCGATGCTGCTGGTCCATGGATCACACTCTGAGGAGCAAAGATCAATCGTTCTCCACTTGGGCCGCACGTTGGAATCGCCGAGAGCACCTGCAGGATACCCCTGCCCCCGTAGGAGGCCAGCTGCCCCAGAATCCCTCAGAGGGACACCCAGGCTGGAGGGATTTTTAGATGCTCCCTGGATGTTTCTAGATTGCGGCCAGTGTCCAGAAGCCCTGAGCTGGGCTGTGGGCTCTGTAGAGGCTGGCCTCTGTCTGCCCTACTGTCAGTCTTTCCCTGCGCGAGCCCACACCTGGTCGTGGCAAGTATCAGTAGGGGGCTCACGGCTCCCCTTGCATAGACTCTCGGCCTCTGGCTGGTTCAGAGCTGGCTCCCGCCAATACCACCTGCCGAGCCCGCAAGGTCAGATGGTTTTAGAGGCCCATTGGGTTTGGACTGTGGTGTGGCTTCTTGACTTGGGCTGACCCAGAACTACAACTCATTAGAGTCCGTGAGGAAGACACCTTCCCAAGAGGCCTTCTCTGCCCCTCTGCCTTTTCTTGAGGCCACTGCTGCTTCCCCCTCTGCATCCTGCTCAGAGTCCTTCTTAACACAGAGAAGTCCACCCCCACAGAGTTCATGCCTCCGTGGGAGATCTCAAGCTGCATTTTAATTGTGTTGGTGGTACCTTTGTTCTTCTAATGGGAACTCTTCGAGGGCAAGGAGAGTGTGCTGTTCATCTTGTCTTCCATGTGGGCACAGTGGGTTGCTGCAGATGAATGAATGAATGGTGTTATCCAGCAAGGGGGGCTCCCAGAGAGGAAAGGGGGACCCTTGTAGTAGCCTGTCCAGAAGGCTGTGAATTCCTCAGGGGGAGAGGAAGCACCCCCATAGTGGCCTGGCATCCAGGAGCTGGCCTATGGGCCTTTCTGCATCCGGTTAGCCAAGTGGGGTTGACTTGACTTACCTCCTCCGGGCCCTGCATCTTGGCCTCCTCAGAGGCTTACCCTCTCTCCTGCCTCCAGAGCCCACTTCCTTGGCCGCAGGCTGCCCAGCAACCTCTGGGAAGATGAGTGGCTGCGGGAGGAAGGCCCTGACCCTGCTGAGCAGCGTCTTTGCTGTCTGTGGCCTGGGTCTCCTGGGCATCGCGGTCAGCACCGACTACTGGCTCTACCTGGAGGAGGGCGTGGTCCTGCCCCAGAACCAGAGCATGGAGATCAAGATGTCCCTGCACTCGGGCCTGTGGCGTGTCTGCTTCCTCGCAGGTAAGGGCACCCCAGGTGGGGACAGCCGTCTCCCAGAGACAGGAGCAGCCCTTGCCCCGCCGCCCCGGAAAACCTGCCCGAGAGCCCCCATTGGGAAGAGATGCCCCCACTGGGAGGGGGCAGTTCACCAGAGATGGCCCTCGTGAATTCTGGGTGGGGCTCCCTGCAGCAACCAGGGCCCATTCCAAACGTAAACCCTGAGTCACAGTGTCCAGGAGCAGGTCCTGTCATCCCTGGGACCTGTGTCCCTCCAACCTGAGAGATGAATGTAGCCACACCTTCCCCACACTTCCCCGTACTCTGCCTCCCAAGCTGAATGAGGCTGGCCTCCCACGGGTCTGGAACCGCCCTTGTGTGCCTTAGCCCGTGGAATTATTGATCTCAGTGCCTCCCCACAATACTCCAAGGCAGGACTTATTATTTCCACTTTACAAATAAGCAAATGAAGACCCAGGGAGGCAAAGTAAGTCTCCTTGACTCAACATTACAGGTCCACTCGTTTACAGAATGGGAAAGACTTGGCAGTTTTCCCTGTTCCAATTCCGTGAAATGGGAAAGAGAAAACCCAGGTGTACGTCCTTCCAAATTTGCAAGATGGTGCAGGCTTTGATCCCACCTATCTGGGCCTCCCTCCAGTTCTCGAGGACTTCTCTGGAACCCTTGAGCTGCTATTCCAAGCACTTTGTCTTTATCCCTTTATCATGGCCCAGAACCAACCTGCACAAGAAGAGCATCTCCATGCTCTGTGAGACTGGTCGCAAGCCTGAGCTGGCTGGAATCCCCACAGGGTGATCACTGAGCCTTTCTAGAAGGGCCCCTGGCATTTTACATGTACACAGGACAGAGGGAGCATGTGGTTCTCCCAGCTTTATAGTAGGGCTTTGGAAAATGAGGGTGGTGATTGGCGCCCAGCAGCATCCAGCATGGAGGACACCTCAAGGCCTGGCCTCCTGGTGACTTTGGAAATGGCATCTGACACTGACCTCACCTCCCACTTTCCAAAACTATGTGGCATCAGTCTCTACTTAAATCTGAAGGAGAATTTGAAGTCACTAGGGTCTGGCTTCCAAAATGATTGAGAAGGCTTTGGGGGTTCTGTTCCATGACATCCCTGCTGGGGAATCTAAGCCAGCCATGTGCCATCATCAGCTGAGTCTGCCCCAAAGCAACAAGATGGCCACCGGATGTGTCACTCAACCTCAAGTTTGTAGTGCGGACTTCTTTTCATGTGACTCTTGGTGCTTGGGTCCACATTCACAGTGCTGCTTCTCCAGGAAAGATGTGATGTCAGGAGGCACCCCCACCCCTACTGCGGGTCACTAGCCAGGGATGGGACCCCCGAGATTTAGATCCAGCCCAGGCGCAAACACAGTGGGCCAAAGATCCCAGAAGCATTTGGGGATATCATTTGAATGTATGAACTTCACATCCATGTTCAAGAATAACCTGGAAATGCAAATGATTCTTGTCTTCACAGGTGAGGAGCGGGGACGCTGCTTCACCATAGAGTATGTGATGCCCATGAACACTCAGTTGACATCAGAGTCCACAGTCAATGTTCTAAGTAGGTGCCTCAGACTTTCTGACCTGGGTCACTGGCTAGACAGAGCAGAGCAGGGCAGGGGGAAGAGGCAGGGTGACCAGCTTGCTTCTCAAGCACTAATGCCCTTCGAATCAGCTGGTGGGGTTGGCCTCAGCTCACCAGAGCTTTCTCTGCCGATTATTCTTCCAGTGGTGATGACAGCTTGCTGGAGTCTTCCAAGTCTTGTGGCCCAGGCAAGGGAGAGGGCATTCTGCCTCGTGTCTTAGTCTGTGTGGGGCTGCCGTAGCAAAATACCACAGACCAGGTAGTTTCTGACCCATAGAAATTTATTTCTCTCAGTCATGGAGGCTGGAAGTCCAAGATCAAGGGGCCGGCAGGATCACATTGTGGTGAGGGCCCTCTCCCGGCTCATAGCTGGTGCCTTATTGCTGTGTTCTCACACAGAGGAAGGGGCGAGGGAGCTCCGTGGGGGTCTCTTTTATAAAGGCATCGATCCCACTCACGAGGGCTCCACCCTACGCATCCAAACCACGCACTCAGGGAACTGATGCAAACTCTCTGGCCCCCAAGAAGATTGACTTCATGGCCTTTGCCTTACCAGGGTCGATTTTGACCCCAGTGTGGGCTTGCAATACAGTTCTGATACAATCACCCCTTAGCCTTAGGCTAAGGACTCAGTCCCCCAACCAGACTTCCCTCATTTCCCACACCAGCTGGAAGTTCAGAAGACCCCCAAGGCCACCGGCATTTCTGACCAGCTCGCTACAAGTCAGAGGTTCCTGTGACTCCCTCAGGTTCAAAACATTGCTAGAGCAAGTCATAGAACTCAGGAAAGCACTATACTTCCTATCACAGTTTTATTATAAAGGGTTCAGATCAAGACCAGCCAGATGAGGAGGCACATAGGGCCAGATCTGGGAGGGCACTGAATGCCGAGCCTCTATGTCTTCTCCCCATGGAATCAAGATGCCTCACCATCTTGACACGTGGATGTGTTCACTAACCAGGAAACCCAACCAGGCTTTGGTGCCGAGTATTTATTGGGTTTCATTACGGAGGCGTGTTTGAGTGAGCTGTCCACCACGTGACTGAACACAGTCTCCAGACCCCTCCCCCCTTCCCAGAGTCAGGCCTGGATCACGTGGCTCAAAACCCCAACCATCTAATCACATGGTTGGTCTTTCCAGCCCTGTCCTGAGTCAGCTGATTGGAAGAATCTCAGGGGTAGTCGAGGGGCCCACCATGAATATCAAGGACACTCTTCTCACTTGGGAAATTCCAGGGATTTGGAGGTTCTCACTTGGGAACCAAGGGCAAAGACAAGATACATTCATTAGGCAGACCATCCCCCAAGTAATTATAAGTTGAAGACAACAGAGGCCAGGAACTGTCTATAGCACCCCTCAGAGATAGATGCCTGTGCCCGTGGAGAGGGTGCATGACCCCAGGAGAGGAAGTGAGGTGAGTGACAAGGCCCTTCCATGGCTGCCATACTGGCTGCCCAGGAGGGAGCAGTTTGTGCTGGAAGAGAAGACAGAAGCATGTTGGCAGTGTCAGCCCTCCCAGCCCTGCCTCAGAGACGCAAGCCCTGCCAGCACTGGGAGATCCCTGGGCCACCCAAGGAGGGGATGGAGCCCAGAGAACTCATGCAGGCCAGGGGGCTTTGGGCACCAGCTGGCAGACACTTCCAGGAACACCTGGGAGGGGAGGTAAGTAGGTAAGGCCACGGGAGGCTGACGGTGTCCTCTTGTCCCCTCAATTAGAAATGATTCGCTCGGCCACACCGTTCCCCCTGGTCAGCCTCTTCTTCATGTTCATTGGGTTTATCCTGAGCAACATCGGACACATCCGTCCCCACAGGACAATACTCGCCTTTGTCTCTGGCATCTTTTTTATTCTCTCAGGTAAGTTGTACTGTTTTCTTTCACACACTCTCGACTCTCGACATTTGACTCCTCCACGGCTCTGCTCTGGGAAGTGTGGTCACAGCTGTGGGTCAGCCCCTGGCATGGGAGCAGCTGAGTCTGTGCCCCAGGTAGAACCGAGTTGGAGTGAGGGAGGCCTCTGATGACCTCGAGCCCATCCATGACCCCCAGAGGAGGAAAGACCTGATAGGCTCACCTGGGGGAGAGCTGGGATTAGAACCCGGGGCTCTCTCCTCCCTCCCCATTGTCACCACCTCTGACTTCTTGGTTCTACCAATAATGAGCATTCTTATTTTTGAAGGGGCTATTTCTTCCTGATTTTGCATGAAAGGTAAGTACAATCTACCTTTGGAATCATGGCCCCTTCACTCCCAGCCCTCAGCTATCGTCAGGAGACTCCTATTGTCCCCTTGACTTTCCAGTCACACCCATACCCAGGTCCCTTAAACATGAATCTGTCTTCCTGGAGAGACACCAGGTTGAATTTCATTCATTCATTCATTCCTTCATGAATTATATCTACCAGGCCTTATTCTGGTGCTGGCATCACTGCCCACAAAAACGTCAGCAGCATGGGAGATATAAACAAGTAGATTTACTAATATGAACATAGCAGGACAAGCAAGGACTCCTATGGGGGCCAAGAGCAGTGATTGAAATTCAGACCAGGGGTTGGTCAGATAAGACTACCAGAAGGGGAGCTGAAGGATGAGTAGGAATTAGGTAAAGGAGTAAGGTTGAGAGTGGGGATGAAAAGGGAGCCTGGAGGAAAGAGAGAGGATAAAGCATTGGGGAGTTCATTGCGCTTTATGGCAGGAGTGTAAAGTGGAATGTGGCAGGAGGGGAGACGGGAAAGCATCTGAGGATTTGGGACATTGTGAGAAACCTCAGAAGGATTTTGCGCTAAGGGATGACGATATGATCATATTTGGGGATTTTTAAATGACCACTCTGGGGAATGGAGGGAAGGATGGAAGCAAGACAGGGGCAGAGAGAGCAGGTGAGGGGCTATTTCAGTAGCACAGGAGAGAGGTGATGGTGGCCCACACAAAGGGGATGATAGGAGAGAAGAGAGAAATGAGAGGATTCAGGTGACATTGGGAGATAAACTCAACAGGACAAGGACTAGGCTTTAAGGAAAGAGTCAAGGATGGTACCAAATTCTTGTTTAGGCAGTGGGTGAATGACGCATCCATGGTTGATCTAGAGACCACAGGAGAAGAAGCAAATTTGGGCCAAGTTCATGAGTTTAGTGTGGGAAATGCTGAGTTTGAGGTGTCCATGTAACATCTGGGAGGAGGTGTCCCAAAGACTGCTAAAGGTCAGAGGCTTGTGGAGGGGGCCTGGACCCAAAATAGAGATTAAGAGCTAACCTCTTAGGGAGTAGGAGAGGGAACCATGGGTAGAGATGAGGTTACTCACAGGGAGTGCACAGAGTGAGAAGGCAAGAGAATGTGGGAAATAAAGATAGGTTCTTTCTCCCCTTTAAGGTGACCTATACATTTTCAGGAGGACCTTTGCTTTTAGAGATAATACTTCAGACAGAAGAGTGACCCTCAGAGCATGTATTTTAGGTGCCCTGGAGCCCTGGACACATTGACAAGGGAGGGCCTAGGGAGGAGATGCTCAGATGGAAGATGGGTAGGTGGATGGCTTGGATAATGGATGGAAGGAAGGAAGGAAGGAAGAAGGAAGGAAGGAAGGAAGGAAGGAAGGAAGGAAGGAAGGAAGGAAGGAAGAAGGAAGGAAGGGACAAAGGGGAGAGGAGGGCAGTAAGAATAGCTCTTGGGCACCAGGTATTCTGATTGCCACCTGATTCCCAAGCCAGTTTAGGTTCCTTTTCTCAACATTTTCTTATCAGAATGAATGGGGCCACGCGAAGTTGTTTTAATGATAACAACAGAGAAGGTTCCCTTGGGCCAGCAATGATGGCAGCATGAATTAAGTGCCAAGGAAGGCTCGAATCACACCTCTTTTCCTCTAATGTTCCTCCTTCAAGATGCCCTAGTTTAATCATGTGAGTGGAATTAACCCTGAACAGCTCAAAACAGAGTAATTAATTATGTCCTAATTCAATGACAGTAACTAACCAAGGGACCGGTGCCTGAGGCAGTCACTTGCACAAGAGAGCAGGAGTTTGGGCCCCAATGGCCTCTTGAGTTATCGCTTTCCAGAATCTGGACAAACTCACTTTACCCCTCCTGCCTCAGGATTTCAGTATGCCTCCCCCATGGTCAGTGGCGCTGTGAAGACCGTGGGCCACTTAGTCTCCACAAGGATGTTAAGGAGATAGGGATCGGAGGTCCTGGCTGCCTCTGCCAAGGGAGCCTCTCTTATTCTTCAGTTTACCGAAGGCCACTTGCTAGCTCAGTGGTTCGCACCCTTAGTTGACCTTAGCATCAGCTGGGGAGCTTTTAAGACAACCCAGTGCCAGGGCCCCCGCCCAGGCCAAGTGACCCAGAAAGTCTGGGGACAGGGCTCAGGCAAGTACGTCTGACAGGTGACCCTCATGGGTGGGCAGGTGGGGTGACAGCCACGGGGCTTCCGTGGCTCAGAAGGTGGCTGGACAGGGAGCTTTCTTCCCTGCAACTATCTGCTTCCTAGAAGGTAATGGTCTGAACAAGGTCTTTAGGAGGAAAGCTCCTGCTCTCCTTCAAGCCCCAAATGAGGCTTTCTTCCTGAACCCCAAGGGGAGGTGGGTGCTCCATCAGCAAAGGCCCTGGGGCCTCTTCACCAAGCGGCCCCTTGCCTTGACGCAGGCCTCTCTCTGGTGGTGGGCCTCGTGCTCTACATCTCTGGCATCAATGATGAGATGCTCAACAGGACCAAGGACGCCGAGACCTATTTCAACTACAAGTACGGGTGGTCCTTCGCCTTCGCTGCCATCTCGTTCCTTTTGACGGAGGTAAACCTCCCCCGACAGGCAGGGGGCCCCAGCCCCACCCTCTCTGCTGCCCTTCTTCCTCCCCAGAACGTGTCACTCTCCCACCTTCCCCGGGCCCGCTTGTCCGGGACATCCCCGCTCTGTCCCGGGGCTTCAGCTGCTCCGGTGGCCGCGTCCTGTGCAGACCCCGGCCCCCAGCCGGGGAGCAAGAGCAGGGCCCCAGCAGTGAGCGCCCCTCTGCTTCCTCCTCCCTGTAGAGCGCGGGGGTGATGTCCGTGTACCTGTTCATGAAGCGGTACACCGCCGAGGACTTGTACAGGCCCCACCCCGGCTTCTACCGGCCTCGCCTGAGCAACTGCTCGGATTACTCAGGCCAGTTCCTACACCCGGACGCCTGGGTCCGGGGCCGCAGCCCCTCCGACATCTCCAGTGACGCCTCCCTGCAGATGAACAGCAACTACCCAGCCTTGCTCAAGTGCCCCGACTATGACCAGATGTCATCTTCCCCCTGCTGAGCCTCGCCACCTTCCTCCCTGGACTGTGGACAGCCAGATAGCCCTTCCCGTGCTCCCCTGATGGCCTGTGAGCCCCAGGCCCTTGGTTGCCAGGCCCAGGCTGTCCTCGCGCTTCGCTGTTGTCACTTGACCCATGTTGTCTCCACAGCTTCCCCCAGAGTAGCTCTAACTGCCCCAGGGTGGGTGTCGGGGAGTCTGGAGCCAGCGGGCAAGCTGATTGGCTGAGAGCATGGGTGTGGCCCCGCCTCTTGAGTGCCAATCACTGGCTGCTCCAGCTGTGTATTTGTCCCTACACACCCAACTTCATGGCCCCAGGCCGAGTTCCTTACACAGACCCAACTGGACTTGTGTGCCTACCAACTAGCCTGGCCCTCCTGCTCATGATCTGGGCCATCAGGCCAAAAAGGTGACTCTCCTATGGAGGTCTGGCTGGTTCAGCATTGCCAAGCAGTGTTCCTTGTGAAATCCTTTATCCTTGTTGGTTGCCCACACCAGTCCGTAGAGCACACCTTCCTGGGCTCTCCCCTCCCCTCTGCCCCATAAGCTGTGAATCTTCCCTCCTCTCCTCCCACCAGGACTCAGCTGCCCTGGCCTTGGTCCCTAAGGGGTCCAGAGTGGGTCTGAGACCACACTGATGAAGTCACAAAGAGGTGTTAATGGCTGATGATGTCTTAATATGTATGGCCCCTATAACATATTCAACAGGGGTCTTTAATGCCTTAACCCAAGAAGTGACTCTCACAAGGAGAATTTCAGATTTTGGCTGGTCCGAGTTAGTATTATCAGGCACTGTTTCAGGCCCAGGGGATACTATCCCTGCTCACATGGGCAGTATTTCCTGTCCAAGGCCCTAAAATCTAACCATGTAGATACACGTCTATACCACCTAAGTAGAAGGCAGCTTTCAAAGAGGCTGCCTGGGATTTGGAGCTGGATTTGCCAACACTTGGTGCATTTTGAGTCAAAACAAGCCAGCCTTAGAATAATCTGGATGCCCGTAAATATATGGGGGTTGTCATTTAATCCTAATACAGGGCAGTATCTGCTTCCTGGACTGGGGACATATGTAGGCAGCCAGATGCTTCCAGAAGATGAGGCAGGGTGATGCCCATTTTCCTAGTAGCAAACCTGAGCTGGGAGGTACCAAGCACCTTCCATGAAGTCCACAGGATCGGTGGAAGGGCCACTGCAGGACGTGACCCCCCCCCAGTTCTCCAGGCAAGCTCTCAGTGTATGCATTTCCGGTTATGAGATTGTGAGCAGCAAAACAAGGCCGGGCTCTCCGCTGTGTGTTTTTGCCACGCCAGCTTTTCTCTCTTGCTCTCGCTCTCTAAGATAGCGTTAGGTTCCAGGGTCCCAGAGCCACCGCGGGCAACACTTGGGCTCTGGAAAGCTCTACAGAAGACCACACATCCACGTGTATGGACTTGGACGAGACAGTCTCCTAGTTTTCTAGAGCTGCCATAACAAAATGCTCCAACAAGAGACATTTCTTTCCTCACGGTTCCGGAGACCAGAAGTCAGAGATCAAGATGGCCGCCGATTGGCTTTCTTCCAAGGCCTCTCCTTGGCTTGCAGATGGCTTGTCCTCACACGGTCTTTTCCGTGCTTGTGTGCATGCCCTGGGGTCCACGTTCCCTCTCACCAGGAAACCAGTCAGAGCAGATTAGAGCCCATTCTCAGAGCCTCATTCATCCCCTGTTTAAAGGCCCTGTCACATTCTGAGATTCTGCAAGTGAGGGCCTCAACACAAGACTTTGGGAGGGAGGTGCACGCAGTTCAGCAGGTACAGTGGGTCACTTCCTAGCTGGGTTATTCCACGTGCTTCACAGCACAGTAGAGGGGAAGATGAGAGACGCCGATTGTGGTCCCAGTTTAGCCATCACCTGAAAGCATGGATCCTTGGGCAACCCCATCTGCTCTGAGGCGCTTGGCCCAAATTATCCCCAAGCCACTCCCTCCCACACACCCGCCTCCAACTCTAGTGATTCAGCCTTGTGTAGAAAGCTCCAGGTTGCCATCAAATGTGACTTTTCAATCCTTGCCTCGAAACTGATAGCGACCGTAAACCCAACCCAACGTCCCGGGCCATTGGCACCTTAAAACGACTGCTGTACTCTGGTTACTGTTCACAGAATAAAACAGAAACCACGTTCTCCTCCACAGCAAAGGAATCGGTTAGTGTACGTGCAGACTCACTAGGCGGCATTTCCAAACTGGACGGTTGTTTAGATGTGCTTTTCTCCTGTTTTGGTCAATGTAATTACCCTCCCAAAATGCACTTTTCTGTCCCTTAAGCTACCTTTCTCTGTCACTATGCCAGGCTTGTGTGTGTGTACAAGGAAAAAATAGAACCCACTCCTAAACACGAGCTGATTGTTGACTGTGACATCATTAGGATGAGCCTCTATTGGCCTGGAGGCTGGGCTGCTAAGTCAAGCACCTCGTGCCTTGGGAAGGTGCAGTTTATGCTTATCTTAAGTCATTATCTTCCCTCATGAGAGACAGGGGATAGATCAATCATTGCACAGCTGTTACAGTTCCCTTTCGTCTATCCATTAATCTCAGAACTGGGGGCCTATTTGCAGCCTCTCTCCACAATCAAACGTTTTAATCAAATATTAAAGTGCATAAACTCAGAAAATATAATTAGGGTCCTTTCCCAATGCACTTGCTGATCCTTCGTTTCTTCAAGCACTTGAAGAAAACACCTTGAGATTTTTTTTTTCTCACCTTCAAAAACTTGGAGAGGGAGGGTAATAAACTGAAATCTGATAAATTCTGGACTAGAAAAGCACTCAGGGTTACCAGTGGTTGGACAAGAATAATTCCGAAACTGCTGGTTCCCTCCCACGTGGAACTCACCAGCCTCCTCCTTGCCCCAGGGGGGACTCAATGACACCCCCTGCCCCACCAGATGGCCTTCAAAGGTCTGTTTTCAGGGCTGTGGACTGAGTTGATGGGGGCATTGGGGACAAATCCATAAGAGCCACCAGCTTCTCAGTGATGGGTCAGGGGAGCCCCTCCTTAACGTTTGGGTAATTCTCCTTTCTCCTGAATAAAAGTGGTGTATTAGGGTTCTCCAGAGATATACAATGGGATGTACATAGGGAGATTTATTTCAAAGAATTGGCTCCCATGGTGGTGGAGGCTTAGCAAATCCAAAATCAGATGGAGGAGACCAGCAGGCTGCAGACTCAAGGGAAAGTTGCAGTTTGAGTCTGAAGGCCCGCCTGCTGGTGTATTTCCTTCTTGCTCGGGGTAGGTCAGTCTTTGTTCTATTTAGGCCTTCAACCGATTGGACGAGGCCCAGCACGTTATAAAGAGTAATCTGCATTACTCAGAGTCCACTGATTTAAATGTCAATCTCATCCAAAGCACACCTTCACAGAAACTGCCAGAATAATATGTGGGCACCATGGCCCAGCCAAGCTGACACAGTAAATTAATCACAAGTGGATGAAGGGCAGAGGAGAGCGGGAGAAATGGCATTCCATCTTAAGAATTGCAGGGTAGGTTGGGGGGGTGGGGGGAGTCAGCCCAGCCAGGCCCAGCCGTGCACAGCCAGGCCCCGGGCTCTGTTCCTTTGCAGGCTGCCCCTCCAACTGAGCCCATCTTCCTGATGAGTGCATGGAGTTTGTTTGTGCTCCCCCCAGTCTTGACTGGTATCCCACACTCAGGGAATACATGCTCACATGCGAATACAACCCATGAGAGGTTTATTAACCTCTGGAACACAAACGCTCCACTTGGTGAGTGGGTACAGGTAAAAGACTGGATTCCACTGAATGTGCCAGACATGCCAGGACCCAGCGTGCACTGCAAGTGTGAGCTCGGCCCTGACAGCAAGGCTCGGTGGCTGCCATGTACAGAGCAGACACTTCCCACAGGGGTGGAGGGTGGTGAGCCAGAGCTGGGCCATAGCCCCTCAGGACCCAGGACGGGCACTGGGGGCCTCGGGCCCTTCCTCTTGGCAGAACTATGGTCTCTGGATTCCCACCTACAACTGCACTGGGATCCTAGACCTCTGTTCTGTGACCTTGGACAGGTCACACTCTCCCAGGACCTGCCTCGGCTTTCTCGTGTATACTAAAGCCTAATCTCCCCGTCCACTTCTGAGCCAAAGTTTTCTGCCTGGGGAGACTGTCCTTGAGTATTTGCACACAGTGAGCCCCTCTGCTCTGCTGGTCCCAGGGAGGCAGTGGGCCTGAGTTCCCTGCCGGGCACTGCTCCTCCTTCTGTGGGTGGTCAGCAGCCTCGGGACCTACTTTTTTCATTCATATAATGATGGGGTTGGATGAAATCATCTTCAGGCTCTGTCTCCAGCTCAAAAGATTCTAAGTTTTATAGGCAAAACCCAGCTGAGCTCAAATGATGGACCCCCAGCTTCTGCCCCCTGCCAGGGGCACCCAGATGACACCCAAAGAATGCAGAATTTATATAAGAGAGCAGATGTTTTGGGGGCCCCAAAGAAGAACAAGATTGTGTATAATGGAGCACACATGGCAGGCCCCAGAGTAGCAGGAGGAGGAGGGGACAGAGGTCTCGAAGACAGAACTCAGCTGCCCCCTTCCTTTCTCTCAGCCAGAGGGAGAGAGATTGGATTCTCTCAATCCAATGTCTGCTTCCCTGGACAGCACTGTGGCAGGTGAGGCCCTGTTGAGCCAACTCTAGAGGTTCAAGAGCAGGTTCAAGGTCAAGAGGCACCACTTTCATGCAAAAGGAAAGGCAAGAAAGACCCTTCCCTGCTGAAAGGTGTCCGAAATGTGACTGTGTCTGTCAGGATATGAAAGTTTCCAGGTGGGAGTTGGGTGAGGGGAGGGAACTGACAGTTGCCTGGAAAAGCTCGTCCTAGAAATGGTGCCAGGAGCTCAGCCGTGGCCTTGATTGGCAGACGAGGTGGTGGCTGGTTACCCCAGTGGGCTGAGGGTTCAGGGATAAGACATGTAGCTTCCTTTGCTGAGTCCCAAGCCAGCCTTCCAAGGGCCAGAGGAAGAATCTCAGAGCTGAACCTCAAGCCTCCAGCTACTGCCTCTGGGCAAACCAGTGGCATATTTCGGGCCTCAGTTTCTCCACCCACAAGATGGACAGCCTCCTCAGCCTGTCTTCCCTGGGAGGGAGTGAGCCTGAGTGAGAACTTAGATGGGAATCCTGGTGGTGCCCAGCGATCAGATGTGCTGGCTCGGGGCTGAGCACTGGTTCAGAGTCACCATCTCTATGCCCCTGGCTGAGCTGACTTGCCGTGTCACCCCAGCCTTACCCCCCTCCAATCCCTCATCCTGTGCTTAGCCTAGGAAGGGCTTTCTTCCCACCCCTTTTGCTCTCTCCTCACCAGCAAGAAGCAGTTTTGGGAGCATATCTGATATTCCCCATTGCTCACTGACTTTGGCCTTGAGATCCCCCCTTTTCAAAGTTCGTGGAGATTGGATTCTGGCTTATGCAGCACCAACAAATAGGACATTCCAACAGCAAGTAACAATTTGATTCAAACTGCTCTAAACAATAGAAGTATTTTTTATTTTCACATCAGGAAGGCCAAGAGTAGGTGTGGGTTCAAGGACTGGCTAATTCAGAGGCTCAATGATGCCATCAAGAACCCAAATTCTTTTCATCTCTTGGTTGTGCTGTCCTTGGAGTTGACTTTATCCTCAGGTTGGTATCAAGATGGTGGCAGCAATCCCAAGGGTCATATCAAGATGCAACAACATCAGAAGGAAGAGAAGGACTATCTCTTCTGTGGCTTTCTTAGGAACAAAGACCCCTAAGTCTCTACCTCTGGGGTCATGTGCCCATTCCTAAACCACCATCTGGCAAGGGGAAGGGGTGACCACATGCTCCAGTCATGACAAATCACTCCAAACCTCAGTAGCTTAATCACAATCACATCATTACTATTTCTGACAGTTGGGGGGTTGAGTGGGCTCAGCAAGATGGTTCTCACTCAGGATCTCCCAGGGGTCAGAGTCCGTGACTATCATCTCCAAGGCTTCTTTGCTCACTTGTCTGGCAATTATGTCCACTTGGGACCTCAGCCAGGGCTGAGTAGAGTCTCTTCACAAGGACTGGTCTTCCTCAGAGCAGGATAGCTGGGTGCTAAGAGCGAACATGCCAAGACACAGGTAGTCTTGCCTTTCTTTGAAGTAGCCTCAGATGTCACCTGGTGTCCCTTCCACCATAATCAGCAGACCACCCTGATGTAAGGGCAAGGAACATAGATCTTGCCAATCTGAGATGTGAGGAGTGTCAAAGTCCCCTTGTGAAGAGAGGGACCTGTTGGGGCAACCATCTTTGGAAAACACAATCCGCTGTACTACTATTGGCTCTGACCAGTTGTTCTCCCAGTACAGAGATTCTGATTTTGTTCTGAGCTGGGCACTGTTTCTCTAACAGTTTCCAGGTGATGTCAAGACTGTGCCATGCTCTAGGCTCTCAGGACTGACTTCCAGGCACATGAACTTGTTAAAACTCCCTAGGCAGTTCTAGTGTGAAAGCAGGGTTGATAAGCACTGGGTTGGATCTACCAGGATTTGCCCTTCTCCTGAGTCGGGTTGGGGAGAACTGCTTCCCAAACAAAATATAGGAAAAGAAGGGGAAATGGTCCTGGGTGGGCACCCAAGGATGCTAAGGGCCCAGGCATCCTCCTTGCTCCCTCCCAACCTGCAGAGGCCCTGCCTCTTTAGACAAGGCTGTGCCGTGGGCAAGATGTCAAGTCCATGGGCTCATGTCCAGCCTCTCTGCCCCTGCGCCCTTTCTTTGTTGAGCTGGTATTCACTGGGATGCAGGAAGGGCCTGCCCTTGAGAAAGAAGACAGCAACACTCTGCATTCTGGAGCCAGTGTGCTCTCTGCCCCACTCTCAGGGCCAAAGGATGGACTTCTGGCCCTGAGTAGGCCTGATAGATGCTCAGAAATGGATGCCCTTATGGTCTCAGGGCTCTGACGCTAAGTTTAAACCAATCTTCATCACTGGCCTTTGAATAATTCATTTTACACTGAGAAATCATAAAAAGGACAAGGCCTGAGGGCTTTGGAGGTTTCTGATCAGGCAATGAAGAGACCATGTATCACAGTCTTCTCAGCAGAGTGGACATGGGTCCATTTTTATATTAAATCTGCCCACATGTGCACATCCACCTCCTACCCCATATCAAATACAATGGAATCCATGTGAAAATACTACAGAGTCTATTTTTAAAAAGACAACAACTATGTATTTAAAATGTAAAGTCCTCCTCAGATGACTTTTCTTCACAAAATGACAAAGAAATTAAACTAAACAAAGCCCACAAGAGGCTCCAGGTGGGTACCACATATTAAATCCAAAGCTGTTCTCGGTGCCCTAAATGATCCAGGCTGGATGGTGTCCCACAGGGTCCCTCGCAGGTTTGGGGAAAGTGGATTCTCCATCTTGAATTAAGACACAGTTTCTTGTGAATATCGGTCTAAGATACTATGACTTCAGCCAAGGGTCACCAGACATCATCATCAACACTGAAGCATCCGGAGTGCCTGGCACATCATAGGTGTCTTTGAGAGCATTCATTTAGCCCTCTCGATCCTGTACGTAGAACACCGGGACTTATAGAGGGTGAGGGGCTGGCTCACAACCACACAGATGGTAATATTTGCAATGCTCTGCAAGTCTTGTTTCAAATAGTTGGTGTCTGCAATTCTTAATGCCCAGCATGGCCGAAGCACCCACTTCCATAATCAGAGAAAAGTCCACCTTCCCAAAGATTGATGAGATGGAAAGAAAACTTATTGAGATAAGTAAGTTTCCAAACTTATCGAGATAAGTAAGAAGAAGGAAACTTATTGAGATAAGTGGGAAAGAATGGTGAGGTGTCATTCCCCTGAAAGCTCTCTGTTTGTTAATCCCATCTCTACTCATGATGCCCACCTGTGCAGGAAAAACTCACTGCTTCTTCCTTTACCCTCACACCACTGATGACACCACATGTGTGTGGGTTTCCCTACACCAGGCAATTCTTCCTCACACCAAGCTGGGTGTCCTACAATTCAGTTCAACTCTAACATTAACCAGAGTTAGCACAGACCCCACAGGTTAAGGGCTTAGTCCCATGAGACTGCCGCCCACTTCCGGTGCCAACCACAAGAAGAAGATCCCCAGGTTACCCGCAGCTTCTGTCCAACTTGGCTACAAATCAGAGGTTCTTATGACTTCCCTCCTTGGATCCAATCACTTGCTAGAGCAGCTCACAGAAGTCAGGGAAACACTTACATTTACCAGTTTATTATTTAATAAAGGTTATGATAAGGATACAGATGAGCAGCCAGATGAAGAGGTACATGGGGCGAGGTCTGAAAGTGTCCTGAATGCAGGAGCTTCTATTCCTGTGGAATTGGAGTATGACACCCTCTGGGCATGTGAGTGTGTTCACCAACCCTGATGCTCTCCAAATCTCTTACTTACTTAGAGATTTTTATGTGGTCTTCATCACGTAGGCATGATCAATCATCAGCCCAATTTCCAGCCTCTCTCCCCTTCCTACAGGATGGGGGGGGGTGAGGCTGAGAGTTCCAGGCTTCTAATCATGCCTTGGTCTTTCTGGTGACCAGCCCTCATCCCGAAACTATGCAGGAGCCCACCCAGAATTGCCTCATGAGCACAAAGGACTCTCTTATCACCACTGAAATTCCAAGGGATTTAGGAGCTCTGTGCCAGGAAGCAGAGCAGAGACCAACACATGTATTTTCTATTATTTCACACAACCGATGTTGGAAATGGATGCACAGCTCCAGATTTTGCTGCGTGCTGGCCCCTCACTGCACTCTCCCTGCTTGCCAGCTCCTGGAGGAAGGCTCACAGCGCATGCTTGGTCTGACTCGTGAGAGCATGACCAGGGTCATCTGGTACACCCAACGACCTGACCCACACAGTGCTGGGGAGTCAGGCTCAGATCCTGGGCATGAGCTCTGGGCCTCCAGGTCCCATTTCCCGGGCTGAATCCCAGGATGCTGTGAAGTATATAGCCAGTGTAAGTGCATGGGAGGGGAGACCTCGACAGTCTGAAGCCCACCAGCTGGAGAGGAGGAGGGAATATTTCCATTTGCTCAACAAAATGTTTCCTGAAACACCATATGTGTGAGCTCCTATGCTGCTGGCTGTGCGAGGTGCAAAGAAAAAAGTGTGGCACAAATGAATTTTACTTCAACACACTTAAATGTGACAAATGTCACCTTATTTTTCTCAATCAAATTAAGTCTGACTTTGAGCCACCACTTAACTAGATGGCGAGAAATTCAATGTCCCCAAGGGTTGCCCAGGAATCCAATGGGGAGGCCGTGACAGAGGCTATCAGGTGGCTGGAAACCCAAAGCCCAGCCCAGGGTAGGTGCTAGGGTCCTTCCAGAGGCAGGACATCCACACCTGGCGTCCAGTGTCCTCAGAAACACCACTCCACCACCCGTCTTGGGCCCTCTGAGGGACTCTGGTCTCAATCACTCTAGGAGCCCACCTATTACACTTCCTGGCTCATTTCCTTCCCAGGATGGGGAACACCCTTGGGATTAGTGTTCTCCCTGACCTCTTCCAAGGACTTCCTTCCAACCTGTCCCCTTGGAAAGATACTCTATATTCTCCCTCAGTGGGTCCTTAGAAACAGTGGTGGATTCTCTTATCTGGATTGGGGGAGAAAAAAAGAGATGAGGAGATGATCAAAGCATTCTTAATAATTTACCCTGTTAGCCTATTAATAACTAAATTAGTGCTAATATGTTATTTCGGCTATTGTTACCATTTATTTAGTAACTACTATATGCCAGCTGCTATCCTAGGCAGTTTATCCTACATGATTTCATTTTATGTATTTATTCCAAACCCTAGAGCAGAGTTGAGTTAATCATACTCTCCGGTTCATGGTGCACGGCCATCACTGGCCCACAAAGGCTTGGCTCTTGGTTTTCCTCTCATGCATGCACATTTTCCTTTCTTCTCCCACCCCAGGAGCAACCACTCAAATGTGTTTCATATTGTATCTTTTTGTTTATATGTGCTCCTTAGATGTGTATTGTTGATTTTTGCGTGTAATTTGAACTTGAATAAATGGTTCTGCATTACTTATGTCATTCATTTCTCAATTTTTAATTAACACTGCTTTTATGATGCTTCTGTTATTCTCCACGAACATGTAGTCCATTGCTTCTCATCACTGCCTTTTGCCTAAATCCCAGTGACCATCCCAGTGACAGATACCAGGAAAATGGGATTAAGAGACCAGAGTCGAGAGCTCATCATCCAGATCTGACCCCAATTCCTCCAGTCTTCACTTGGGTCAGGTTGCCTCCAACTTCCCACCACTCAAACAGCATGCTAAAATACGGCCATCAGTCTCTCCTTACAGACCCCTGTGACCATTTCCTTGGAAAACCAAGGAGTGGAATGTATGCATCACAGAATATGTGTGCCCTTAATTTGACCAAACACTGCCTACTTGCTTTTCAGAATGGAGGCTACAGTTTATAGTCCCACAACACGAATGCCCCTATATCCCCATCCCCCTAAAACAGCCCAGAATTCCTCAACCTCAGCACCATTGACATTTTGGCCTGGATATTTGTTGTGGGGGCTGTTCTGTGCATTGTAAGATATTTAACGCCATTCCTGGCCTCTACCCACTAGACAGCAGCAGCACCCTCATCTTCCATTGAGGCAATCAAAAATATCTCCAGATATTGTTCTCTGCAAGGGTTCGGGAGGGTGTTCCTAGTTAAGAACGACTTAGGTTGATCCAGCTTTCTCTTTTTTGTCAGTCCAATGGGCTCCACGGACCACTCCATGAGGAGAACATTATAATACCTATCTTACAGCAGAGGAAATTCAAAGATGGTAAGTGATTTGCCTGCAGTGACACATCCAAGAAGGGGACTCTCCAAGCCTTCCAAGAGCTCACAGTTTAGCATGGAAGACACATAATCCAATCAGAAATCTTGTGTTGATGGATGGGCCAACCACATGATTTGGGAACCTGAAGGAAGGGGGGTTCATTCTGCCAAGGGTAGCAGGGAGGGGAGAGAAGAGACAGCAGGAAGTGGAGGTGTCCTCGAGCTGGTCCCCAAAGGATAAGAACTGCAGGCTGGATTTGTCTGACATCAAACCTGAGGTACCCACCACTTTGTGAAGAGGTCCCCTTCTGCAGGTGAGAATATATGTTCATCTTAGAAAGTTCAAGGAAACACAGACAAATGAGAGCAGGGAAAGAAACCACACATATCCTCACCATCCAAACAAATCCACTATTTTAAAAACATTGCTGACTATGAAAACTGTCAACCTTATTCAAAAGTAGAAAACCTAGTACAGGGAGGTCTCCTGCACCCATGACCCAATTTCAACCAGGATGAACACATATGCAAGCCCTGATGGTTTAGAAGCAACCCCAAACATCCCATCATTTCTTCTGTAAATATTTCACCATTATCTGCAAAAACTAGGATTCTTTTAAAATCACAATGCTAATAATAACACACTTCAAGAATTCCTTAAGTTTGTCATCTGAAATTAGGAGGCACAAAGTCAGTGGCCATTGAGAGTCATGGTCCAGATCCATTATTTCATTGGTGGTTGCAAAGTGTTGGTCCCTCTAATGTCCCTCTTTCTTCACTGATGAGTTGGAATATAGCTCCAGAGAAATTCCCCCTCATCTGCTGTCTGGTTTCTGTACCCTGGTGATCACTCTGTTCTGTAGCTGCATGTGCCCTGTTGAATGGATGTGCCCAGTCTAGAATGGATGCACATTTGGGTTGATTCAGCCAAATACATCCACTAGTGGTAACATTTTGCCAGCCCTCACTCAGAAGCCACTCTTTGATGTCCTCTTCATGTTCAACACAAATCTCCGAGTTGTGAATATTAGTGCAATGATTTTTTTCTGGCCCCTGTGCTTTTCTCCGCTCCAAGGCCATTAACCACCACGAGTTCTCCTCTAAGAAGTCTGCCCTGGGGCGCCTGGGTGGCTCAATCAGGTAAGCATCTACCTTCGGCTCAGGTCATGATCTCGGGGTCCTGGGATCGAGCCCCACTCGGGGTTCCTTGCTCAGCAGGGAGTCTGCTTCTTACTCTCCCTCTGACCCTCCCTCCTGCTCATGCTCTCTCTCTCAAATGAATACATTTTTAAAAAATTTTAAGAAGTCTGCCCTGATTAAAAGGCCACTTCCTTGTCAGCTTTCTGAGAGGCCCAGGGCAAGGCTGGAAGGCCATTCCCAGGGAGGCTGGGTGGTTCACCTGTCACAGGGGCACATTGCCAGGAGCTCCTGCCCCCACGTGGAGAGGGGACTTTCCTGGAGGCCTCTCCAGCTATGAGTCATCAGCTCCTAAGCCCTAAACCCAATGGGAAAAATGCAAATGGATTCTGGAGAATAGGGAGCTAAAGCCACCTCTGTGTGGGAGAGGATGTTATAATATTAGGCTGTCGCCAAATTAACATTATTAAACAAATGCACAAAAATAGCAGCCATAATTATTCCTATACGGTAGCTCGATCTGGAGCTTTCCGTGCATTTCTGGGCCCCCCTAAACACAGGGCTGTCGCTATTCCTGCTCCTCTGGTTCTTCCTCCTTCCCTCTCTCCAAGATGTTGCAGAGGAAAGAGGCCCCCCACAAGCTTCCAGAACCTCTTTGTTTCCTTAGGAAAGAAGAAAGGGTGGGAATAAGATTTCCTCAGCACCTGTTCTGTGCCCTTTACACATGAAACTCCACTTAATCCTCAGAACAATCTAACGAAGGAATTCCCATCAGACAGATGTGCAAACTGAGTCCAAGAGAGGTCATGTCACTTACCTAACGGCCACTGGCTTGTAAATATGAAAGCCCGGGTTTGACCAACCCCAGAATCTTTGTTCCACTGTTCCTCTGACCAATATCTCCCCAACCTCCTCCTCCACCTCTCTATGGACGCCTCTCATGAAAGCACCTGCCCATAGCACCATGGCTTTTCGAGTTGGCTCTGTCCCAAGTGAGTTGCGTGTGGCCCTGCTCGTGGCCGGTCCACTGCACCAGGTCAGCCCCAAGGCAAGGCTTGGGCCGGGGCCCCTTGCAGGAGAGCAGAGCAGGAGGGCTGGGGCCCAAGCAGAGGCTGCCTTCCTGGCAAGTTGGCGTGAGGACACCAGGTCACGGCGGGGAGGCCAGAGGCTCAGAGAGTGGGGCCCAAGCCCAGCTCTGGTCACCAGGCCAACTTGTCTGGCGAGCGTGGCCGCGGCATCAGGCAAGCAGGTGCATGACGGCATGCAGGGCCTGTCCTCACAGCAGCAGCCTGGTCCTCGACAGACAGATTGCTTCACCTCTCGGAGCCTTCAGTGAAAGCTCTGACACCTGCCTCTACGTTACACGTTACAAACATCACACATTATACGAAGGATATATAGAAAAGGTGGGCACATGGCCATTGAGCGCCTTCCCAAGAGCCACGCTCTGCATTGGAGCTGGGAATGAAGACAGCAGTGGTCAAAGGGATCTTGTCCCTTTGTTCTCAAGAGGCTCACAGGTGAGCAGATGATGATGATGATGATGATGACAATGACAACTATTAGGCTCAGGCCCACCTTCGGGGAAGGACTTGTCGTCCCTGCAAGCAGCAGGACTGTGGGTAGACCCTCAGCTTGTGGCCTCAGCTGATGCCCTCCAAAACCGCTCCATTTGGGAATGGCTCTCCCAGACCAACTCAGCTGGTCTGCCTCCAACACTTCCTGGGGACGGAGGCTGCGCTGCAGCTGGGCTTCTCCTCTGCCCAATCCTGCGCCAGATGAAGGCAACCGCCATCTCACCAGCTCTTTCTCATGGTCTGCTTCCCGAGGAACCTGCAACAGGGTATCACTGATTATATAATTGCTGATAAAATCTCCCAGGGCTGCTTGCAGGTGAGCCTAGCTGACAGGATTCACAGGCAGCTGAAAGCACTCGCCGTGGAGGGCATCTTGTGCATTCCGCTGCCCAATGGACCCATTCTCCTTCTGGCCAAGGAGCAGGCAAGGGACTTGAGCTGGGCCAGTTATGGGCTTTCACGCTGGATGAGCTAAGGTGGGGAGCTCCCCTGCCCACCCCACTTCAATGAAGGCAGCTCACTTCTGCGCTGGTTTCACTCCCCGGACAGATGCCTCCCCGTGCAGGCATCTCAGGCAGCCCGCTCTTGATGTCCCCAACATCATGTTGACTCTCCCCCACAGAGCTGGCTCCCGGGCTGGACAACTCAAGTGGCTGATGCTCTTTCCCGCACACCAGCAATCTCTGCCTCAAGCCACTTTAATCTCCTGGTTGTGCTCTGCTGTGGGAACCACACCAAAGAACCCGAGCATTGCAGCTTCACATTGGTCACCTCTTCTGCAGGCGAACTCTGTCCCAACCTGTAAGTGCTGGGATCCTGGGACATTCGGTCTTCCTGGTCACTGTCCTCGGTGGACCCTCTAAATGGCAATGTCTCTTTTAAATGTGATTTCAGGAATGGATTCAGAATTCCAGCACCACTTTCCCTGATGTCGGCATTGTGCATTTGTCTCTTTATGTGTTGAGAAAATGGCACAAACCTGTAACCTCAGGCGCTTTTCCAGGCCAGTTGTCCTTAAGCCAGTCTTTACCAGGCTGTACCCGGGAAATTGGTTTTTGGAATCCAAAGTCAGTAACTTACACGTACCACCGCCCTTCGCCGATTATGCACTTAGCCATTCAACATAGAATTTGCACACGCAAAGATGAGCTTTTTTTTTCCCCCAAATTTTGAATGCTTCTGCAGCTTTGTAAGGAGAAAAAAAAGAAAAGCTAACAACTCTGCCCTCTTCTGGCCAATTCATTGTTTTCCTCTTTAATAGACGTCCTTGGTATAGAACGGAACGAGCTGAGTCCCTTCATGGTTTTGACATTGCCTCTCAT
Organism: Halichoerus grypus; assembly: GCF_964656455.1. NCBI lineage: Eukaryota > Metazoa > Chordata > Mammalia > Carnivora > Phocidae > Halichoerus > Halichoerus grypus. The sequence continues at coordinate 196,511,452 of NC_135713.1, read as the reverse complement.
GCATTTTCTTCTGAATAATGCACATCTGCTTGCAGAAATGCAGAAGAACCTGTCACAATGTGGCTGGTGACTGCAGTTTCTGAGGCTTGTCAACCCCCAAGTGCCACTGTCCTGGTTTTCTGCAGCTTTCTGCAAAGCCTGGCAGTGTGTTGCTTCCCTAGGAGGCAGGAGAGACCTCTGTCCACAAAAAGTCTCCACAAAGACTATGAGTCAACCTCAATGTTTCATATCTTACGTTGAAACAATCCGAAATTTACAGAAACTTGCAAATCCAGAACACAAAAAAATTTTTTCTAAACTAGAGATTCCCAAACTTTCATGTAACTGGCACCCTCAGGGTTCGGGTCATGATTTCTGGCGCTCCTAGGGCAAAAGAGATAGCTAGTAGGTCCCTTTATTAAGTTAGGTGTCTGTAATCCTGTTCGTCACTCTGTTCTGTGGCTGCGTGTGCCCTGCCCTATGGAAGCGCCCAGCCTCCGGTGGGTAGACCTGTGGGCTGATGGGTAGTGGCTCTGTTGATAGCAGCGTCACCATATTGCTGTGTTTCCCTCAAGAATGTAAAATGTCCTGTGGCACCTCTGAGGGTTGGTCACCGTGGTCCGAGACCCGTAAGTCGCTGGCTTGATATCCCATCACCTTGAATTCTCAGTGTGGATTTCCTGCAAAGGTGGACATTGCCCACATGGCCCAATGCAGTCATCGCCATTGGGAATTAATGCGGACATCGCTACCACCAAGGTGTCACCGTGGGGGTCGGGATAGAAGGTCACAGTGAACTAAAGGGGACCAGTGACCAAGAGGGCTAATGGGACTCTTTGTGAAGGTGAAGGGTGAATAAGAGCTCCCCGGGTGGAAGGGGGGCATTCTATGTCATGTTGCACAGGTGTAGGGGAGCTTGGTGTGTTTGCAAATGGTGAGTTCGCCGAGGCTGGAGCCCGGAGCCTGAGACTGGAGACGTAGGTTGGGGCCAGAGACTTAGCACCCTGAACTTCCAGACTAAGGATTTTGAACTTCATTTTGGAAGCCATGGGGTAAGGCATGCCAGACTCACTTTTTTTTTTTTTTTAAGATTTTATTTATTTATTTGCGAGAGAGAGAATGAGAGACAGAGAGCATGAGAGGGAGGAGGGTCAGAGGGAGAAGCAGACTCCCCACTGAGCAGGGAGCCCGATGCGGGACTCGATCCCGGGACTCCAGGATCATGACCTGAGCCGAAGGCAGTCGCTTAACCGACTGAGCCACCCAGGCGCCTGCCAGACTCACTTTTGACAAGAGCCTCCCAGATGACAGCACAGAGGGGTGAGGAGGAGCAGGAGGGAGGCTGTCCCCTGGTCCAGAAGGAGCCAACTGTCTCGGCTTGGCAGGGATGGAGGGGTGACTCCCTGAAGAGCTGGGTCCTGCTGACTTCTCTTCCCACCGTCGACTATGAGGATGAAGCCCAGCCCCCTGCTTTGTCCAGTCACAACAGAAGACACTCCCCACACGTTCACTTCATGATCTCAAAGCAGACCCATCCAAGTGCAAATCTGAGAACCTGCCGGAAATAGCCTCGAGGAGGTCAGCCCTCAGGACAGGGCATAACATCTCAGTTAATTCTGGAAGCTCTGAAGTTAGATGGCTTGCGTTATGTTTCCAGGCTCCATCACGCTCTCCCTTCCCCACATAACAAGAAGATATTAAGAATCACTCTATGGGTTGTCACGGGGATTAATGAAGACACCTGTACGGGGTTCTCAGCCAGGATCTGGCACAGAGTAAGGGTACAATACATGTTAGCCAGGGTCGTCACACTTCTTGGAAGATCGGTATCTAATGCAAGAGCCACTTGCATCGTAGACCAAGAGTTTGTTTAATCAGTACGTTTTGAAGAAATAGGATGTGGGTGCAGGTGAAGGCTGGGCTCTAGGAACTCAGGATGGAGATGGGGAAGGGGCCAAGTGGGCCTCCAGGCTGCAGAATGGGGAGTTAAGGGGGAGGAAGACTCCAGAAAGGAGGCTGGTGTCCAGAACCCAGCAGAGTGGTCAATAGATGCTTTGACTAGAGGGGCTGGGCCGGGAGCAGAGACTAAGGAGAGGCCATGGGTGGACCAGGGGGGGTCCCAGAGAGGACCTAGGGTGTGGGTGGAGTCTGAGAGGTTGGTGGACAGACGTGCTGTGGGACAAGAAAGGGACAGCATTGAGCATCCGAGCACAGAAAACCCCTCCCATGGATTCCTAGTGTCCTCAAAGGGGCAGAGAGAGGCCTGGGGCTCAGGCTCAGGGTGTTTGGGGAGAGGAGGAGACACTGTCCAGTCTGACCTGAGCCCAGCTCCAGGGAGTCTGCTGGTGTGCCCCGATGCAGAGAGGAAGCCGTGATAGAAAGGGAAGGCATCCCCACAGCCCTTCCCCACTGCCGTCCTCAGCACACATTATGAGAGGAGACGTCCTTTGGGAAAGCAGTCCGAAGACGAATAAAATTAGTTTCTTTAAAAGAAGCACCCAAAGTCCACCACAGTTGAAACACATTTACCTGAACAAACAGAAATATTTTTAGAAAAAAAAAAAAAAAGCTGCAACACACACACACACACACACACACATACACACACACACACAGAGGCATGTACACTCTAAATGCCAAGCTTCCAACGGCAGAGCAGGTGTGTCCCGCTGGGAGGACGCTGCAATCAGGAGGCTGATAATTAAGCTGCAAAGCTGTCCAGAGACACTTCTTTGGCCAGAAAACATGGCAGATTGCTCTGAAATCCCACCATCTCTCGCCAAGAAGAAAAAAAAGTTGTGGAGAATCTAGCAATTACCTCCAAAACCTTTCACCGCCAATGGACCCTGGGAATGGGGAAGAGGGCAGGGAAGGGCCGAGACAGAGGGGGAGGCAGGGGAAGGGCAGCCCCGGACACCAGGGTTTGAGCCCAGGAGTCTGAGGCAGTAGGACAGGAGGCTGGGAAGAGGGGTGAGTGCCGCAGGCTTCCCCATGTGGCGGCTCCCAGCCTTGAGTCTGGGAATGCGCTGCCCACTTGCTGCCGTCTTTCTGTCTTTGGGAATGAATCTCGCAGCCGCAGAGACCCAGCTCTATGAATTCACAAAACCCTAACTTTAAGATAAGTTTCTTGCCTTAATAGAGACACATCCGTGATTAAGCTGGGGGGCCGTTTAGGGAAGCAAGAGCTCCTCACCCAGGCCCAGCTGGTTGGCATGGAGACACCCAGTGCACAGACCCAGGCTCCGGCAGGATCTGGCATGTTCCAGGGCAGAGCAGGTCAGCCTGCTGCTCTGAATCAGCAGTCCTCTTGCTGCTGCAGATACTCTGCCTGCGGCCAAAAACCAAACCGCTTCGACTTTCAGATAACTTGTCCACTAACAAGTTATAAGTCAACAAATAACGGGAAAGCTAGACACTGGGGAAGTAAATGCAAGTTGGAAAAGCAGAGCCTGGGAGGGGGCGGGGGGTGGGGGAATGGCTGACCCAGTGGGGGGTGTGATCAGGGAGGGCTTCCTGGAGGAGGTGGCATTTAAACCCAGCCCTGACGAATGAGTGAGAGTTCCCCAGGGAAAGGCCTCAGGCGGACGTTTTCAGGCTGAGAGACCAGCATGTGGAAAGGCTCTGAGGTGAGTTTGAGAACCTGAGAGAAACCCAAGACAGCAAGCAGGAGGTTGCAGGGGCATAAGGGATGGAGGTTAGGGTTGGGATGAGGGACCAGATTATGATGGTGTGTATCAGTTGGTATTTTTGGAGGGGTAAGGAGAAGCATTTTACAGAATCATTTTCCATGAAAACAGAAAGTCAAGCCAAACCTGCTGCCCAGGAGAGGGGGAGGAAGCCACTCAGATTTGTGCATTTCTCACCACGTGCCCGGTGCTGGATCAGCCACTTGATGTAAATTATCGCCCACTTAGTCCTCAGAATGACCCAACGAACGCGACCCATTCTCCCCACTGCACACATGGGAAGGTGGAGTCTTGGAGAATCCAAAGTACTTGCCCAAAACCACCCGCCAGCGGGCGAGGAGCCTGACATTTGAAATCAAGTTCACCTGACTCTTAACGCCTGTCATTCTTCACGGTCATCTGCCGCCTTTGACTAAGTTCCATGGGAGGGTCACTCACTCAGCCCTTGAACCATGTATGCTGAGTACCTACTGCGCGCCAGGGGCTGTGCTAGCCTGAGCCCTTGCCCTCAAGGAATTCACCTTCCAGTGGGCAGGTCCGGGGAGGGAACACAGCAAAACCACCTCAGCACACACCTGACTCAGGTTCAAGCACAATGTCAGTGATAACACAGGCTCAGGTGGAAGGGAGCGGGGAGGGCGCTCTGAGGAGGGGACATTGTGCTTGAGGCCTGAATGGTAGGGAACATTTGTGGACTAAAGGGTTGGATTAAGTTCAGAAAATGGTGCCCTTTCAGAGCAAGAAACTATTGGTTTGTGTGGCCTGACACAGAGGGAGAAGCCCCATCTAGTGGCCAGATCCAGCAACTGAAGGGATTGAGCCAGCGAAACACCCAGAACTCAAGTGGCTTTGACATTCACAGGTGCCATAGACATAATATTTTTAAAGCTCCCCCGCAATTCAGAGACAGTACAATGGGTATTCTTAACCCCTAAGTAATGAAACAAACAAATAAATAATAATAAGCAAAAAAATAAATAATAATCCCCTAAATACGTAAACAAAAATCTCCAAACCTCACATATTTCTGTGTTTGTGTGCCCATGCCCAATTTTTTTGTCCACATCTGGGTTCCACCTGCAGCATTAATATTCACATTTTTTTTCTATAAACCAACTTACTTGTTCACTTAAATACATTTCACTTAAAAGAAAAATCTTTGCCAACCTCAGAGTAAATGGAAATCCAATATTGTGCACAAAAGAAGTAGAAAACGATCATCAAGATGACCCAAGGGGTGGCACCTGGGTGGCTCAGTCCAGGTGTGATGAGCCTGAAGTAGGCTAGGTCTCCTGACTGGCGCTCCGGCGTGCTTTCTCTGGGCCCAGGGAGGCGGGTGGCATCCACGGGGTGCGACAAAATCCCTCTTGGATACAACTCTGTTTCATTCATTGGAAGCCGCTTTAAGGCAAATTTGACTGATACCTACGATTCTTTCCATACTACTACATTCGTGCATTAGGATTTAGCAGCCGAGGGGAAAATAAAAGAGATTATTCTCTCAATGCCATTTGTTTTTTGCATTTTTAAAATTTTCATTTTTTAACTAATAGGCTCTATTTTTTAGAGCAATTCTAGGTTTACAAATAAATATAAATTTCAAAGTAAAGTTTACAGAAATGTTGCCCGTTGCAACGGTTCCTCAAAATCCACTTCACAGCCTCGTTCCTGATTCGTCGTAAGAAATAGTTATTTTTCTGCTCCGCGGGTTTGGACACGTTGCCCGCGTCAGATGCCCCTCGCCAGTCACTTGCCAGTCCCCATTCCTGGCCCAGACGCTGCCTTTCCAGAAGCAAAGGATCTGCTTATAGAAATCTGACTGGGAATAAGAGCAGGAGGAGTAGAGCCAGCCGAAGCTGAGATTCTAAAGGCTGAAGGAAGTGGGTTGTACACCCACCGCGTGGCTTTTCTGAGCATGGGGACACCGCAAGACCGAGAGGGACTCTCTCCCATCTTTCCTGCGTCCTCTGCATGGGAGACAGTGGAACTCGGCGTTTTCCGGCCTGGATGGCGAGATTTCCACATCTCCCTGTCTCCATCTGCTCTCCGGGCCGACAAACTCCGTTCTGAAAATTCAGAATCTAAAAAGGACCAGGGGCTTTGACTTTTTGATGGGAGAGGAGAGCAGAGGAGGCCTGGGGAGAACTCACTTTTCGGCAGCTTTTGGGCTTCCTAGATTGGGAAGGTGCCAGCCCTGTGAGCCCAGAGCAGTTTCCTGGTTAGGATATGCTGACTGAGAAGGTACAAACCCCACGGAAAGTGACAGTGAACTCCACAAGGCTTTGGGATAAATCTATGGCTGATTCATCACGACAATATCTATATCTATCCAAATTCAAAAAACAGCCATCTGTCTACGCAGAAGACAGCGTTTACTCTGCAGGGAGAGCAGCTTTTCCACATGGACTTTGAGACCCTGACAATCAGTCACCATCCCGTCGGGGTCTGCAGTCAGCCACTTGGGAACCTCTGCTTTAGGCCAGTGTGAAAAGAGCATCTGCACTCGATGGGGCCTGGGAACAGGGACTCTGCACCCCATTTTCAGTACTGATAGTCTCTTTTCTAAACTTGGGGTTTGTGGCTCCAGAATTCCAGATGAAGCAATAGCTTTGGATTCATGGGACCTAAAGAATTTCCATCCAGTGACCTGGGGCCCAGTGTCCATCTCCACCCGCCCCCCACCTCTCCCCTGATTGAGCCAGTAGTTGAGGGGAGTGGGCCCTGTCCCCGCTGCTAGGGAGGGGCGCATACCTCAGGCCAAAAGGTGACCCGAGGCCAGGGACCGAAAATTGTTGACTTTGGCAGGACAGGTGAGAATTTTGCCTTGTAAATATGCTGATTTAAGTATTTAAATGAACTCTGACTTTTTGTCCTTTCATTCTATCAAAAACACTGTAAATGCTTTTTGCGTAAAAAGATGTCACTGTGTATGATACATTACCAAGCATGCCGCACGTGCATGTCAGGACTGAGGTTTATGTGAGCAAAACAGGAATTTTTTTTTTTATGGGCTTTTTTTGCTTTTTATTCTGAAATAAACTCAAACTTACAAAAAAGATTCAAAAGAATGCAAAATTATCCCAAATACCCTTCACCCATATTCTCCAATGTAACCATCTATCACATTTGTTTTCTCTTTTTCTCTCTCTCTCCCTCCTTTCCTCCTTCCCTCCCTCTCTCTCTCTCTCTTTTATTCATTTGTCATATCTTTTTAACCAAGTTTACTTTGGAAGTCACTTTTTGTGTTGTTTTTTTTTAATTTTTTTATTGTTATGTTAATCCCCATACATTACATCATTAGTTTTAGATATAGTGTTCCATGATTCATTGGCAAAACAGGAATTTTTTTTTATTTTATTATTAGGCACTTCAATCATTTCCACGGGTTATTTTTATTAAACTGTATTTTCTCCTTACCAAAGATGGTAACTTTGGGACCTGACCCGGAAGAAAGGGTTAACTCTGCAGAACGAGAGAGAAGAGGGAAAGCCGTCTCTCACAGGCCTGGGGGTGACAAAAATGAACGATGTCATTAATTGTGAGGACTTTCAGTGACGTCAAGAGACACAGCTAGATGGCACTGGGGATGATGTTGTAAATATTGCTCACTTACATAGTGAGATTCAGACAAATTCTTAATTCCTTCGGGTAGGGATTCCACCTAAAACTTCACATTCGAAACTGCTACAGAGACAACAGATTGAAAATCCTTGGTGTACACTGAAAATGTTAAGGCCAGAAATGAGTGCGTTTGTTATTCATTCAACAAACACCACTTACATAATTGCACAGCCACTGTGGGTCAGGCTCTCTGTGGGAGATGGGACAGCCCACAGCATCCCTTGGCTACATGCCAAGGCTCCGGAATTTGAGATGTTTGCGCCAGGCCTGGCCCAAGCCAGAGGGCACAGGAGAGACCCAAACTGGTGTGTGTGTGTGTCACGTCCCTCCCTGGACACTCGTGAGTGTAGGATGGGGTGTACTGTGCCAAACCACAGAGAGGCAGCTTAACCTGGTCCCCCACAAATCCCAGATGTGGGAGCAGGGAGCCCTGTTTTCTCAGCTCTGCCCCTTGCCTGGTCTGTGCCCGGAGCCCCTCCCCTTGGGCCACACTCGGCTTCCTTGTCACCCCTCCCTTCAGCGCTCACCTGGCGGAACTCCAACCCTGGGGAACCGATCCACTTCACACTCATAGCCAGGACCCTCCATTGGGGTCCTGGGGCCCACCTCTGCTGGAAGAAATTCCTGAGTCTTCTGTCTCTATCCACCTGGGTGACAATTTCAGGCTTTTCTCTTCTTGTCCTGAATCTTAACACTTCCCCGACTTCACCCTCAGTGCCCAGCCGCGTGCTGTCCTTTCCCGCCTGTTACATTTGTGCCCTCACACACTGCTGTCCCTCGTGTCACTATGGGTGGCCTGTTCATGTCCCTCTTCCTGCACCCCGCATCCTGGTCCCCACTCACCGCCACGGTTCCAGCCACTCTCCTTCTCTCCCGCCCTCTGTTGCTAACCCCAATGCTCCACCCCCAGGAAGGCTGCTGGGGGCCCATCAGCATCAGATGAGTTGATTAATTCTTCCTCCTCAAGGCATGACTTCATCTGGTCTCCTGGACACCACCGTTTTCCAGCCACTCAGTCTCCAGCTCCTTTGCTGATTCCTTCTCATCTCCAGAACTCCAAACACCAAAGTGTCCCAGGGCTCAGGTCTAGGAACTTTCCTCTTTGTACTTGCTCCTCTGGACCCCCCACCCCAAATCTCATGGATTTATACACCATATCCATATACACGCTGGCATCTCCGAACATGGCCCCCCCCCCCAGGGAAGGACCTCCCTCCTGAGTGCCAGGCCCCGACTGCCCACGGACACCTCCCCCAGGGGAGCTAGTGGACATCCCTCATTTAACCATCCCTACTTGAACTTCTCACCTCCCCCAAAGTGACTCCCCTTTGGTCTCCCCCATCTTGGTCATGTCAAGGCCATCCTTCCATCACTCAGACCAAAATTTTGGTGTCATTTTCAGCTCTTCTCTTTCTCCTCATTCCCCCCCAGTCCAATCTTCCGGCCCTACAAAATACATTAGAATCTGTGTCCATCGATAGAGGGATGGATGAACAAGGTGTGGTCGATCCATGCAATGGAGTGTGAGTCAGCCTTGACAAGGAAGGACATCTGACACCTACCACCACGTGGATGGACCTTGAGGACATTATGCGAAGTTGCAGTTTTGCAAGATGACAAGAGTTCTGTGAATGGATGGTGGTGATGGTTGCCCAACGAATGTACCAAATGCCACTGAATTGTACACTTGAAAATGGGTAAGATGCTGAATTTCACATTATGTATATTTTACCACAGTTAACAATTAAAAAAAAAAAAAGAAACACCCAGAATCTGACGATTTCTAGCCCATTTGACTGCCGCCACCCTGGTCCGAGCCCCCATCTTCTCTTGCCTGAATTATTGCTGGGTCCTCCTGCTTCAGCCTGGTCCCCTTTCAGGCTGGTCTCCACCCTGCAGCCAGAGGATCTCAGTGCCCCTGGATCATGCTGCCCCTCTGCTCTGAGCCCTCCACGGCTCCCACCTCACTCTGGGTCGTGGTGGCCTTATGACATCAGGGCTCCGCTGCCCAGGCAGCCCCCAGGCATACAAATCCGGTATCTGAGTGGGACACAGAGGCAAAGAGAAGGTAAAAGCCAGTCCTAAGTCTGCACCTGCACCTCCATGACCTTCCTGTTATGCCTCCCAGCCATGCTAGCTCTCGACAGTCCTGCCCCCAGGGCCTTTGCTCTAACTGCTTCCTTCCCCTGACACTCTCTTCCCACCACCTGCCCAGCATGCTCCCTCTTCTCACTTCCTCGAGTCTTTACTTGCTGGCCCACTGAGGATCGCAGCCCCAGCCTAGACACTTGATATCTCCCCTCTTTAGTCTAATTATCTCCATCTTTTTGCACACTATGCACTTTGCTCTCTAAGTTTCTATACATTAAGCTATTCTGGGCGCCTGGGTGGCTCAGTTGGTTAAGCAACTGCCTTCGGCTCAGGTCATGATCCTGGAGTCCCTGGATCGAGTCCCGCATCGGGCTCCCTGTTCGGCAGGGAGTCTGCTTCTCCCTCTGACCGTAACCCCTCTCATGTGCTCTCTCTCATTCTCTCTCTCTCTCAAATAAATAAATAAAATCTTAAAAATAATAATAATAATAATAATAATAATAAGCCCACAAGGGTGGGCATTTTTGTCTACTGATGTATCCCCAGTGCCTAGACCACTGCCTGGCAGATATTAGACACTCAAGGTAATCTTTAGGGAATGAATGAGTGTGTGAGTGAAATCATGGGCGATTTCCCTCATGCCACAGTGCTTCTGTTATGCAATCTAGAACAGTGCTTTGCAAACCTTAACCTGCTCCAGAATCACCCAGAAAGCTGATTGAACAGACTGCTGGACCCTCGATGCCTCCAGAAGTTCTGATTCAGGAGGTCTGGGGCGGAGGTGAGATTCCGAATTTCTAAGAAGCTCGCAGGTGTTGCTGACCCAGGTTGCCAGCCCGGATATTTCACGACCTCTCCTGGCTGGCTGGGGTGAGGGGTCAAAGGGCAGCTGGAGAGGGGAGCGCTTGGAAGAGTGTTCCGCAAGGCATCGTAACCTCAGGCTCCGCTGGGCACACGCACCCCCGGGGGCTGGAGGGGACCCTGGGGCAGGGAGAGGAAGGCCCCCCGAGCAGAGGTTGGGGCAGGGCTGGGGTGAGAGCCCCCTGCTCCCCACACCCCTGCCGCTGCCTCTGCTCCCATTGGCCCAACGGCTCACGAGGGGGAGCCTGCGCCCCGCGGAATGCCGCTCTGTTGCGCCAGGGTCGGGAGGGGGCATCGGCCCTCCTGCTACCTGCTCTCCCTGCAAAGCCCCTGCTCCTGGGCCAGGAGGCGGCAGGGCAAGGGCCCCCTGTACACGGTCTGACAGCAGTAAGAGCCTGGACCCTGCCTCCAAGATGGGCAACCCATTCTCTGCCAGCCACACATCACCCCCAAAACCCAACTGTTTTCCCTTTAAGAAAAGTCACCTACGTTCTCTCCAGCCCCTGAGTCACCCCGGGATCCCCAGACTCTGAATCTCACATGCATTCTCTCTCCTCCTTTCTAATCTCTCCTGCTCTCCCCGTGCTGCTGCTTCTGTCCCCCCCCGACCTCACACACACACACACACACACACACACACACACACACCCCTCCCCATCGCACAAATGAAGGGCATACACACCTCACCCCTCCTCAGACGCCTGCGCACAAGCACAGACCGTGGCATTTCACACACCTGACCCCTCCCCCACAGCACATAGGCACACCTGTCCGCAGCCCGGGGCGGGGGGTGGGGAGGGGGCTCAGACCTGCCCCTCTCCAGAAAGACACAGGTGCACACACATACCACATTCACACCCCGCCAAGTCTCCTCTGGGAGTCGTTGCCTACTTGGCTCTCAGGTTTTGAAGACACACCTTGTGGAGCCGACTTCCTCACACCCAGAAAGCCAGCATGCTCCCCACCGCACTCCGAAGGCCTGGTCTGAGTCCTGCCTTGCCCACCTGGGGCAGCATCACCCCCCAGCCTTCAGGCCCAGCCCTGGGAGGAAGATATCTTCAGGACGTGCTCCGGGAACAGCGAGGAGGCTGCGCTCCAGGATTAACATAAATCACCTCTGCATAAAGCACCTACCGTGTGTCAGGCCCCGTCCCGGGCCCTGGGCAGCCGGAAAGAAGAGGCTGCAGGCCCGGCCTCGGTGAGCTCACAGTCCAATGAGGGGGAGCAGCTCTGGGTGTTAGGTGGCCCCACACCATGACTGGGCACCTGGGGGACCCAAAACGGGGTCGTCGGAGCTCCGTGGGTGGGCACAGAGGAGGAGATGCTCAGGCTGGACCTTCGAGAATGAGCAGGCATTTGGCCAGGCAGGCAAGGAGGCTAAGGATCCACACAGCAGAGAAAGGACAGAGAAACCTAAGCTTCTCCAGCCCACTGGAGAATATCCTGTGTTCCTAGTATCTTTCCCATAGGTTTTCTTCAAAGGCATTTGCGAGAGTAAGTTTTGTTGCTCTGGTCTCCCCTCAAAGTACCTTCTTCTTAACTTTGCTGTGAACTTCAAAGTCCTTAGAAATGAAACCAAACATCTATTGAGCAGGGCATCCAGTAGCAAACAAGCTAACCTGCAGTGCCCAGCACGTAATGGGACAACTGAATTGGATTCTACAGACTCCTAAGTGTGCGGAGAGAGAATGTCATCTGAGGGCGAAAGGGGAGTGTGTCCATGTGGCTGCCTTTGGTCAAGGTGACAGAGCGCAGAAAAGCCACTCCCAGCTGAAGCTAGGCCTGTTCTTCTTCCCTTCTTCCATAGTCCCAGAACCCTTGATGTTTGCCCAGACACATGACTGCCTTAATCAAGCCTACATTTCCTAACCTCTTTTTACGGCAAGGTGAAATCCAGGTGACTAAATCCAGGTGACTAAGTTCCACCCAAAAGGATGTAAGCAGAAGTGGCATATGTAAAGTTCAGGAACTGTCCTTAAATGGAGAGCATGTATTTCCTTTTCCCTCTCCTTCTGCATCCTAACTGGAATGTATATGTGATGTCTGGAACTCCAGCAGCCATATTGGACCCCAGAAAACTATGGGAATGGAAGCCACTTGTGGAGGAACAACAAGATAGAAGGAGCGTGGGGCCCTGATACCATGAGGGCCACACAAGACACACAAGCCCCTCCAGACTGCTTGAACATGAGAGGGGAAATAGAATTCTGTTTTGTTAAACTACTATTATTTTGGCTTTTTTATTTGTTTCTTTATAGCTTAATCTAATCCTATGATCTACCCATGGGCCTTTCTATCTCTAGTGATATTCCCAATCTAGTCCCTCCTTTCTGTCCCTACTGGTGTGACCCCCTCGCCACACTAATCTAATGGTTTCCACTGGCTTTCCTGCTGCCGTTGGTGTTGGCTTGGAGGACACCAGTTTAATTCCTCCTCCCTTCCTGGTGCCCTGCTATGAAGAAAGAGATATTGATGAAGATGGCAAGCCTGGGCACAGAGGCTGGGGGCGAGGGCCCCTCACAGGTCCTAGGGGAGTGATGATGAAAGACAAGCCCCGGTGTGGTCAGGGAGAAAGGGGGGCCATGTGGGTGACCCACGCAGCCTCCAGACGAACAGGTAACACGGTTCTCAATGAACAGCCAGTCATTGGGGAATTGGCTGGACTTGCTGCATACTTGGGTTTCAAGAAATAATGGTTCCTTAATTGGGATGAAACTAATAGCTTGTTAGATTACTAAGAAAGAAAATCACATGACTCATTCAGTCCCCATATCCTTTACTGTGGCATCTTAATTGGGTATTTGTGTGTCTGGAATCAATACTTAGAAAATTGCAGCCACAACCCCAAGGGAATGAATTTTCTGTTCTAATCTCTCATTCAGGGTATTGGCTCTTGGCTGGCCTAATGAAAGGGACACCGTGGACCACTGAGCGTCCTTTGGTTACTTGGTGGTTGCTGGCATGGCAATGAACCCCGTGTTTCCAGGGGGCACTTGACAAATCACCGTAGGGCAGAGATCCAATTTTATCTGCTGTCCCAGAAGCCAGCATGGAACCAATAAATGTCTGGTTATTATGTACCGTTCTTCACAAGCAAGATGGTAGTGTAGAGGGAGAAGAAACTTGTTTCACCAGCTTGTACCTGAGCTGCTCTTACGGAGGGAGGAGCTACCCTCGATTAGGAAAACCCTGGGATTAACCATTTTGGGGTGGAAGGGGGAACTTCAGGGGATGGATAGATGGAGACAAAGGCTAAAGACTAGCAGAAATCGGGTGGCGGGTGTATATGGAGAAGAGGAGGTGGACGATCACATACATGAAGGAGACAGGGTGATAGAGCCCAAGTTCATGGAAATGACCAAGGAACTGTTTAAAATAGCAAAGTTAACTTCAAGCTTCCTCTTGCCATACCCTCAATACACAGTAAACGTCTATGTCATCCAATGAGTGGCAGTTTATTAAGGATTCCAGGGAAAGGGGGTTCCACATTGGGGTCAAGCCCAGGGTGGAGCGACAGGAAATCTTATGAGATGACAAGTGGAGACCAGGAGCCAGAAAGCATTTGCAAGCACCCTGGGGAGAAGGGATGGAGATTCAAGCAGATTTCATATTGAGACTTTAAGAGTCAGTGTGAATCTTTAAGAGTCAGTGTGAGACTTTAAGAGTCACTTTGATATCTGGCGGTCAGTGGGACGAGGTGTCTCCTGGGAGAAATGTTGCTCACAGTGATTTCTGTAGGAGTAGGATGAGATGAGCCAGACTGGCATGGGACCAGATGCATCTACATGGGATGAGCTAAGCCACTAAGATTGATCCACCCGGGCCCCTCTGGGGCCTAATATCCAAGTTTGGGAAGATGCTGGAGTAGAGGTCTGGATTGGAAGTCTGGATTAGAGGTGCTTCCTATGGCTTTGGGGAAGGGGGAGGGAATTGGGCCATTCAAGTCCAGAACTCATGACCTCAACCTGAAATCTGTGCCTAACTCTGTATAAGACAGGTCCTGCCTTCCAACAAATGTTAGTCCCAGACAAGTTCAGAGCTTAGAAAACATTTTTCAGTAGGAATGGCCCTGGACACAATTCTTAGGTCCCCTGTTCAGCCCACACACTGGGGTTAACTTTCAATGCGTCTGGGGCTAATAGGACTTGAGATCCTAACCACCATTTAAAATATTTTTTTCCATAAAAGAAAACACAGTGCTTGTTTTAGTTTAAAAACAAACAAACAAGATATATAGCTTCTCCAAGTCCATTTTGAATGTGGACATCTCCAGACCCTCATTGCTGGCTCACATGGGAGGAAGAGCTGTGGGGAACTCACGTGGAGAAGAAATTTTGGGAGGGGGGAGTCAGATGAGGACAGAGGAAAGGCAAGTTAAATATGTGAATCCGTTATGAGATTATTACCCAAGCATTGAACACTACTTACCTAGTTATAGATCCAGAGAATCATAAAGACGAAAAGGTAGCATCTGTCCACCATCTTGAATCCCCTGTACACATCCTTACCAACTGGTCACTCAAACTCTGCTTGAATACCTCCAGGGACAGGACACTCACTACCACCCAAGGGCATTCCTTTCTGCTCTAGAGAGTTCTGCAGTGCTAAAAAATAATGTAAATATACGACCTTTCCCTATTTCATTCTGCCGTTGGAGCTGGAACTCTCCAGCCTCTGGGGATGAGGGATGAGTGGGGAGTGTGCACGTGTCGGGTAGAGAACCCAAAGCTAAGGTGGTTTTCAGAAATATGAATGTTGAGGTCCCCTCTACCCCCTAACACATGCCGACATCCATTGGCACTGTGGCTACTTGTCAGAGTTGGGGTTGCCATAGCAAGAATACCCCAGACAGGGAGGCTTAAACAACAAACATTTCTTTCTTACAATTCTGGAAGCTGGGAAGTCTGAGATTGGGATGCCAACAAGGTCAGGTCCTGGTGAGAGTTCTCTTCTTGCTTTTCTCACACAGTGGAGGGAAAGAGAGACTTGGGTTCTCTTCATCCCCTTGTAAGGGCACCAAGCCCATCATGGGGGCCCCACTTCCAAACACTATCACCCTGGGGATTAAGGCTTCAACAGATGAATGGGGGAGGGGGGAACACACAAACATGCAGTTCATAACATTGCTGTTTATTGAGCAATTACTGCATGCAAAACAGTTTAGCATGTAATAATTGAGCAATTATTATATGCCAGACAATTATGGTATGCTAAATAGGCCTAATTATTACCCCCATTTTACAGATGAGGAAATTCAGGCTGGCGAGGTTTAGTAATTTGCCCAAAGTTTGCCCAGTTAGTAAGTGGCAGAGCCATCAGGGTCCAGAGTCCTTGCCGATGAACCCTAACTCGAGGGTTGGACAGGCCTGCATCCCCTGCCTTCCTCCAGACTAGCCAGCCTCTTCCTCTCTGCCTTGCAGGAAACCCAACGTGTTCTACATTCACTGGCTACAAGAGAACCAGGCCAGAACAGGGTCCTCCCTGGGCATGTCGCTCTGCATTCTAGGAGCTGCTGCAAGCTGTTCAGAGTGAGGGAGAGTCTGGGTTCTGGATGGCCCAGATTGTGGCCAGGCTCCTGTGGTCCCGTCTCAACGAGCGGCTGTGTCCGAAGGTGCAGGGCAGGGAGGTGCAGACAGACAGCAGATCCAGCAGCAGCTGCTCTAAGCCCCTTCTCCCGGGACGAGAAACCATCAATTTTTTTTTAATAAACAGAAAACCCAAAGCAAACCAACATTTTCAGAGGCATTCTGTGTTCTGTTCTCAGAGATTTGAAGCTCCCCACCTCCTTCCCTCTCTCCCTACCTCTCTGTCTGTCTGTCTCTCTCTCTCTCTCTCTCACACACACACACACACACACACTCACACACTTCCCCCAGCCTCCTCCACCACTGGCCGACCCCTTCCTCTGAAGCTTGTTTGTGAAGCTCAGCCTAGCAAGGCCGTCTCCTGGAATGTCTAGACCCAGTAGTAATGGCAACATCAAAGAAATGTATTCTTTTCATATGCTCATCTGCTTGTGTCTAAACCAAAAATAATGCTTTTCTCCTAAATGATTAGCTCTTTGCTTTTTTTCTCCCGTCCCCCATAAAGGGGTGCCATCAGCAGTTTGCTCGTACTGCACCAGGCTGCCCCCCAAGACAACTCAGCAGATCGTTTGTTCGTCCCAGAACAAACCCTGCTTTGCTTTCATGGGAATTTGCGTCTGAATGATTTGCTGGAGCCACGTGGCATGGGGGGGGTGGGGATGAGAGTGAAGCTTATCAGTGGGGTCAGGAGGAGGGGCTGAGGCTGTGAGAGCTCCATCCCTCCTCCCACACGTGTTCCCTGAGCATCTACTATGTGCTCAGCCCTCTGAGCGGGTGAGATTGTAATCAGATGAGACGTACGTGTCTCTCTGAGAGCAAAGACAGGGTCACAGTGCGTGACACAGAGGAACTCTTGTCAAATAAATGGGTCTTCACTCTTACTACATGGTAGATTGCATAAAGCACCACAATACTCCGCAGCTTTGTTCATCAGAAACTGAAGTCATCGGGGGAGGCTGGGTGGCACAGTTGGCTGCTTAAGCATCTGACTCTTGATTTCAGCTCAGGTCGTGATCTCAGGGTCGTGAGATCGCGCCTGGCATCGGGCTCCAAGCTCAGCATGGAGTCTGCTTGAGGTTCTCTCTCTCTCTCTCTCTCCCTCTGCCCCTCCTGCTCGTGCTCCTCTCTCTCTCAAATAAATAAATCTTAAGAAATGGAAGAAAAAAGAGAAAGAAAGAAAGAAAGAAAGAAAGAAAGAAAGAAAGAAAGAAAGAAAGAAAGAAAGAAAGAAAGAAAAGAAAGAAAGAAAGAAAAAAGAAAGAAAGAAAGAAAGAAAGAAAGAAAGAAAGAAAGAAAGAATGAAGCTGAAGTCATTGATTGTCCCCACCCTGTGGATCTTGTTTTACCTTAAGCGATGGAATACAATGAAAGTGACATATGATTTCCAAGTTTAAACTTTCCACTCCTTCCACTTTACTGCTCTTGGAACCCTGAGCTGTCATATGAAGGAGTCCAGACCGAACTGCAGGATGATGAGCACCAGGTATCACCCACATCACCTCGGCCAACAGCCTGCTGGCTTCCAGAGGCAACAGCACCCAGCTGTTGATGGTATATTTTAGTGTACATACGTATGTAAGCCCGGCCAATATCTGACCCAGACCCAGCCAAAATCAGCAGAGTCTGACCCAGCTTACCTAAGAACTGTTTAGATAAGCCTGGTCCAAAATGCTAACTCACAAAATTGGGGCCTAAAGAAATTATTATTACATGTTTTTTATAGAGTACTTTGAAAATGCATAATGCTACTGTTAACATTCTAAATTCTTTGTTTCATGCATGTGTGGATAAAACTACTTTTTTAAAACATGGGATCACACTCTATACCCTGAATTGCATCCTATTTTTTAACTTAATGAACTGTGAGCATTCTTTGTTACAATAAAATACTATTCTGTGATACTATTTTTGGTTAACTATATACCGTATTGCATTATTATTATTTATTGAACGATCCCCTATGGACGGACAGTCCCCTTGCTTTTACAGTTTGCTGTCTTAAATAATATTGTGATGAGTATACTCAAAGAAATATCTTGGCATATATCTCTGATCGCTTCCTCAGGACAAATTATTTTAAAATGGAAATGTTGGATTAAAGAAAATCTCCATTTTCAAGGCTTTGGATCATAATGTCACATTGGTCTACAAAAGCATTTCTCAAACTTTCTAGTCTCAGGGTCCATATTCTTAAAAATTATTAAGGATCCCAAAGAGCTTTTGTTTATGTGGGTTATTTCTATCAATACTAACCATTTTAGAAATTAAAGCACAGAGGTTCTTAAAATATCCATTCACATGGGGCACCTGGGTGGCTCAGTTGGTGAAGCATCTGCCTTCGGCTCAGGTCATGATCCCAGGGTCCTGGGATCGAGCCCTGCATCAGGCTCCCTGCTTAGTGGGGGAGTCTGCTTCTCCCTTTGCCTCTTCCCCCACCCCGCTTGTGCTCACTCTCTCTCTCTCTAATAAATAAATAAAATCTTTAAAAATATGTCAATTCACTTAAAATAACAATATACTCATTAAATGTTAAATAATATATTCAATGAACAATAACTATTTTACAAAATGAAAAATGTTTACTGAGAAAAGTGGCATTGTTTTACATTTTTGCAAATCTCATTAATATCTGACTTAATAAAACATGCTGGATTCTCCTACCCACTTCTGCATCAATCTGTTGCCATATTACAGATCATGGAGCTTCTGGAAAACTCAATGGTACACCAGTGAGAAAATGAGCATGAAAAGGGAGATTAAACCTAGTAGTATTTTGAAAATAGTTTTGATCTCCTGGACATTCTGAAACGGTCTCAGAAAGCCCTAGGGATCTATGAAACATCACCTTTAAACAAAGGAAAACAATTATCTTTGTCGATGTGTTAAGCAAAAAGCAGAATCTCTTTGTTTTTTAAAAAAAAAAACTTTTGATGAGATACAAATTACATTCTATCAAGTTTACCCACTTGAAGTATATAAATCATTATTGTTGTAAACCACTAAGTTTCAGGGTTGTTTATTTCACAGCCAAACTAACTGACATAAATTATATATGAATATTGACAGTGAAAGAGAAACATTGAATAATATATGAAATAAATAGCTGCTATACACTCAAGACAGCTAAATCAATAAGGGGCATTATTATTGTTATTGTTACTATTTGTAACAGTCAAATATTTATCGAGTTCCTGCTATAAGTGTTCATTATTCTCTATCTCATTCAGCTTGCTCAATAACAGACCCCTGAAGAAGGCTTTATTAGCTCAGTTTCTGTCCCCACAGATTTTAAGAAATTACTTTCCACCACACTTTGCTGAGAAGGACCCAAAAGAATTAGATAACACCATCTCTGTCCACAAAGAGTTGACAAGAGGTACAAATGTGAAATGTCTAAAGAACACCATTCACTCATTCTTTTTTTTAAAAAAAGATTTTAGGGGCACCTGGGTGGCTCAGTCGTTAAGCGTCTGCCTTTGGCTCAGGTCATGGTCCCAGGGTCCTGGGATTGAGCCCCGCATAGGGCTCCCTGCTCAGCCGGAAGCCTCCTTCTCCCTCTCCCACTCCCCCTGCTTGTGTTCCCTCTCTCGCTGTGTCTCTCTCTGTCAAATAAATAAATAAAATCTTTAAAAATATATATATATAAAGATTTTATTTATTTGAGAGAAAGAGACAGAGAGAGAGAGAAAGCACACGCAAGAGTAGGGTTAGGAACAGATGGGGAGGGAGAAGCAGACTCCCCACTGAGCAGGGAGCTGACATGGGGCTCCATCCCAGGACCCTGGGATCATGACCTGAGCCGAAGGCAGACGCTTAACTGACTCAGCCACCAAGGCGCCCCCACCACTCATTCATTCTTAAGCATTTGTTGCACAAGTCTCTGTGCCAGACCCTGACCAAGACAGACTAGGCATGGATTCTCCCATCCCCAATCCGCCTGCTCCCACCTTAACGGGTCTGTCTGGTGGTGGTCTGCGTGTGTCAGTGCTGAATCTCACAACACAAAGAGAGTCCAAGAAAATAAAGATCTGCCAGGTCGGGGCTGATTGCAGGCAATTTCACATGGGAGGTAGGAGTGCTGGCCGCAGTTGAGTTCTGAGAGGAGAGATGGTATATTTTAGAGAGCACAGAGAAGCAAAGGTTAGGAGCATGGGTTCTGGAGAGAAGGAGACTGAGAGGTGCGTCTGGGGGTGGCTCAGTCAGTTAAGCATCTGACTCTGGTTTCAGCTCAGATCATGATCTCAGGGTTGTGACATTGAGCCCCACATCGGGCTTAGCACTCTGCCTGGAGTCTGCTTGAGATTCTTTCCCTCTGCTCCTTCCCCCACTCATGCTCTCTTGCTCTCTTGCTCTCTCTCTCTCAAATAAGTAAATAAATAAATAAAATCTAAAAAAAAAAAAAAGAGGAGGCTGGGGTTTAATGTTAGGGCAAAGAGAGATCAGGCAGTCAGCTAAGGTGGGGCTGACTAGATAACCCAAGATCTCAACATTTCGAGAGAATAGTCCCGAGACAGCACATAGGACGCATACCTACTGCCACTTCCTTGTTCTGAATGGCAGACATTATTAATCAACCACCTCCTGCCAAGCCTGGATCTTGTCCAAGCTGGCGCTCCAGGCAGCCACAACTAAGCAATCAGAGTTTGCATACATGATGAACCCTATTTGCCATTGCTAGAATAGTCATTCTTTCTCCAGAGGACAAAAGGCAAAAATATTCAGCTGGCTGTGGATAAGGTGAATCATACAGCATAAAAGAGAACCAGCTTTTGAGCCACATTTCCTGATGTTGCGTCCTGGTTTCTTTACATACTAGCTGTGGGAACCTGGGCAAGTTATTTGATCTCTCTGTTCCTCAGTCTCCATGTCTGTAAAATAGGATGAATAGTGTTGCTAAGAGGCTCGAATGGGATGAGACAGTCAAAGCACTTAGATCAATGCCCAACTCATCACTATTTTATTCTAATGTGCATATTCCTGAGTTCTCAATCTTTCTCCATCATAACAGTCAGCCAACTTCCAAGTGGATCAAGATGAGAAAACAGACTTGGTAGAGGTGGGGAAAGCATGTGAATGTGATGAGCTTTGCACTTTACACAAGGCCAGAGCCCATGACTCCAAACAGCCTCTGGGAAGAAAAATCAGTACAAACCACACCGACCCCTGGAAGAACATCCCAAGGACATGCCCAGCAAAGAGATGGGGCATCTTAGCTCCACACCCAGGGGCAGCACATGGATGTGCTCTTTCCTCTAGGATTTTCAGAAGTTCTCAAGATTACTCAAGTCTGCTGACTATTTGATTTGCTTGGTTAATTTGATGTCTTCACTTTGGAAGAACAACCTGGCAATGAACACAGAGGGGATGGAAAACCCAGTCTGAAGACTACAGACACCATGATTCTAAACTCCATAATGGGAAGTCAGAGAGGATCAAGAGGCAGGAGTGCAAGCTCCTCATTGTATATAGAAGCCTTTCACATCCATAAGAAAATGGTCTGCAAGCCAGTAGAAAACTGGGCAAAAGCTTAACCAGGAAGTTCACTGAAGGAATACTAATAGCTCTTCAATAAATGAAACTGTTCTCATGATATGAGAAAAACTATCTTGAGATACCGTTGCTTACCCATGAGATTGGCAAAGAAATAAAAATTTGATTGTACAGTATTGGAGAGTGCAAGAGGAAACACGTGCTCTCATATATTGATGATAGGGAGGGAAACAGTAGAACCGTGTAGAGATCAACTTGGCAATGTCTATCAGAATTACAAGCACATTGCCCATTATCAGCAATACCAGAATTGCACATGTGTGAAGTGACATATATACACAATTATGTGGCATTACTTGTGTTGGCTAAAGATTAGAAACAACTAATCAAGAGGGACTTGTTAAATAAATTATGATATATCTACATAATAGAATAATATGCAGCCATAAAAATGAATTAAGAAAGATCTTATATACAGAAATGGGATTGTTTCCAAGATATATTGGTAAGTATCTTTTAAGATTTATTTATTTTAGAAGAGCAGGAGAGACAGAGAGAGAAAGAGAGGAACTCTAAGCAGATTCTGCGCTGAGTGCGGAGCCTGACATGGGGCTCCATCTCATGACTCTGAGATCACGACCTGAGCCGAAATCAAGAGTTGGACGCTTAACTGACTGCACCACCCAGGTGCCCCATATTGATAAGTTTTTTTAAAAGCAAGATATACAATACCATTTAGAGTATGCTGTTATTTTTCTTAAAAAAAAAAAAGGAAGAGAAAATATATTTGCTTGTTCTTAGAGGCTAGCTCTGAAGGATACCATCAGAGCAATACTCAACAACCTGCTAACAACCATCAATGTGGACATTACTGTCCCAATTTGTAGATAGGGAAACTGAGACCCAAGGAGCTTAAGTGACATGGCAGGGTGACACAGCTTGCATGCAGCTGAGCTGGGATTTGAACTCAGGGCTGTCAAATTCCAAAGCCTTTACCTACAGCCCCCCTGCTCAGCACCAGAGCTCCAAGGCCTGTTTGTGTAAAGAAGTGAGGTTTCAGGGCGCCTGGGTGGCTCAGTTGGTTAAGCGACTGCCTTCAGCTCAGGTCATGATCCTGGAGTCCTGGGATCGAGTCCCGCATCGGGCTCCCTGCTCAGCAGGGGGTCTGCTTCTCCCTCTGACCCTCTTCCCTCTCATGCTCTCTGTCTCTCATTCTCTCTCTCAAATAAATAAATAAAATCTTTAAAAAAAAAAAAAAAAAAAAGAAGTGAGGTTTCCAAGAGAAGGATGCATGTTCTCTGGTCCTGTGTGAAACTGAATGCATTTGGCAGAAAACTAAGTCACATTGGCCCTGGCCCTCAGTGAGATGAGAAGGTCAAAATCATGGCCTCAGACATTTTCTCTAAACTGCTGATTTGAAAGGGTGAGGGCTCTCAAAATACGGCTCTCCAAGCTTTTGAAAATGACCAGGAAGTATGAGCTAATGGGGAACGAGACTTGGATATAACAGGTCTGCAAACAAATAACTGTGGAGTAGCTACTCTGTATCTCTATTTTAAGACCTAGTCTTAGACCACCAGGTCCTACCTGGAGTGAGGAATCTCTGAGTCAGACGGTGCATCCATCACAGTTCTTGGGTCCAAACACCAGGACCCACTCTAGCTGGTCTCAGGGAAAGAGAAATTGATTAGGACTATTATATAAATCACAAATACTGCAGGTCAGGGAATCAGACTTGGAAGGAGCAGCGCTAGTGGTGACCAGTAGAGATACGCCCACCACCAACATAAGCACCTCAGCTCACACCAGAAGCGTGCCCCACATGGGCATCACCACCAGGACCTGTACCACTAGCTGCCCCTGAGACCTCCGCCTCCACCACCGAATGATAAGCTGCAAGCGGTGTCTCTCTGTCAATGGGAGACTTGAGCAGGTAAGTCTGATTAAGGAGTCTAGGTCACATGACACCACCATAGCTGCAAGGGAGGCTGGGAAAGTGAGTTCTGGCTTCTACCTGTGGGTGGGGAGAAGAGAACTCATCATGTGGGCAGCTCTCCAAATGTAGAAAGGGCAGTCTTCAACACGACAAACAGAAGGAATCCTAAAGACCACACTTAGCCTGACACTTTCAATCAACAGATGAGGTAATGAGACCCAGAGAGGGACAGGGATTGGCCCAGAATCACACAGAAACTGATCACAAAGATCATGAATCTTCACCTTGGCTGACCTCTTGGCTAGTGTCTTCTGGTTATTCACAATGTCTCATTCATTCTTTGAGCAAGTGTTTAGTGGATGTCTATGCCAGGGAGGTCTCTCAAAAGATCAGCTACCCAAGTAATCGCAGCGTTAAGTAAGACTGGGATGCAGTGTCAAATGTGACCTCGGCCCTGCCTTCAAGAAGCCTACATATGGCGGGGAAGACTCTAGGTATGTGAACCAGCCAGTGCTATGTGCTACGCA
Source organism: Halichoerus grypus (assembly GCF_964656455.1). Classification (NCBI taxonomy): domain Eukaryota; kingdom Metazoa; phylum Chordata; class Mammalia; order Carnivora; family Phocidae; genus Halichoerus; species Halichoerus grypus. The sequence goes on along the minus strand of NC_135713.1, from coordinate 196,487,676 downwards.
GCCTCCTCCCTGCCCCCCGGCCATATCCTGTCATCACTGAACACGCAGCTCGAAGTCCCCTCCTCTGGGGTACCTTCCTTGGCCCGCTCAGCCTGCAGCCATCATTCCACTCAAGCCATCCCATCTTCAACTAGCATTTACTGAGCGCTAGGCATGCTCGTCATGAGACACAACTGGAAACCACTGAGATGCTTAATGTATTTACAGGGGCTATGGTGGCCCAGAAAAGGGATCAGAAAGGGACCCTACCCCTCAGGGTCTGAAAACTTCCCCAGAGGAGATGCCGCTTGAGTTGGAGAGATGGAGGAGCATTTTCTAAGCAGACAAGATGAGAAAGGGCTTTCCAAGCAGTGGGACCAGCACGAACAAGGTCATGGGCACAGGGAACAGCCTTTAATCAACACCAGCCACATGACCCTTAGGTAGACACTGTCCCGGCCGCAGGCGCGTCTTTCCGGACCGCTGGAGAGCAAGAGTCCCATCGTATGCATGCTCTAACCCGTCACTCCCCTGCCCCTCCCAGATTCCTACTCGTTATCCGCATGGGACATGATTTAAACCTCACAGCGCATGGCATTTTCTTTCCCTTTCCTTTTCATGTAAAACGTGTCACCACATTTCCGTAGCCCCAATTGCTCTCTGGTGAAAATAAATAGATAAATAAATAATTTTTCACAAAACTAATTAGCAGAGAGGAAGATGCTAATGTGTTTTGCCAACTGTATTTCTCCCCAGCTCTCCCAGCTGGCCTGTTTGGAGCTGGCGCTGTCGGAGACAGCAGGTAGCTCCAAGCCCGGGGGCTCGGGGACTTCTCTCCACCTGCTGGCCAGGTGGACTCCGCTTTCAGGATGAATGAGTCTTTGGGTTGGTGGAAAGACCTGTGGGGGGACAGACCCAGGTTCTGGAGTGAGACAGACCTGGGTTGGATTTCTGTATCTGTTTACTAGCCAGAGGATTTTCTTAGCCTCGGTGTTCCCATCTGCAAAATGGGGCTGCTAAAGACGCCAATCTCTCAGAGTTGTCATGAAGATGCATCAAGGTGATGCAGGGAAAGCCCCAGGGGGCCAGGTACTGTGATCTCCATCTTACAGCCAAGGACCCTGAAGCTCACAGAGGTGAAGTGACTTGCCAGAGGTCACATGATTGGTGAGCTGGAGTACATCACCAGGTCTGCCTAGTCCAATCTCTGTGATCTCACACCATGCCGTCCTCCTGCTTGGCAGAAACCAGAATGTCCTCTGAAACAGCTCTGGATCCAGGTCCTATGATAGCAGGCAGCAGAGGGAAAGCCAATCCGTCTCCCTCTGGGGCAGACTGGAGCATCCTGCCCTGAGCCGGCTTTGAACGCAGTCACCAGATTTTCCATCTAACACTGGGAAATGGGGCCCACCTTTGGAATCAGGAGCTCTCAGGAAACCGGGGGCGTGGGTGACGCAGGCAGGGAGAGCGGCGTGGGCTGGTAGCTGGGGAGCCGCCAGCAGAGGGCTGCCTCTCTGCTCTCCCACTCTGGTGTGTTAGTATCTGGCTGGATGAGAGCAGGCCGGCATGGTGAAGCAGGTCCTTAGAGATCTCCTTTGAAAATAGGCATGTGCGAATACATCACTTCAGTAACCGCTAGGGGAGACTGAGGCAGGAAGGCTTGGACACCTGTTCACACTGATGGCAACAAACGTGCAGCAGCACTGTGCTGAACACGGACACGCAACTCTAGGAGGCAGGTCCTCAGCAAGTCCCACGTTCAGATGAGGAAACCAAGGCCCAGAGAGAGGCGCAGGGTCTTGCCCAGGGTCACACAGCTGGTGAGTAGCAGAGCCATGGAAACCCAGGTCCGTCTGACTGCTAAGCTTGTGCTGCTTCCTCAGCAGGGGACAGCCTTCCCAAGTCTGACCCCTTGATCACCAGAGAAGCCAGCAAAAGACCCAGGGATTGCACATCTGGGAAGGCAAGTCTGGTGTGTGTATAAGCAAAATGATCTAGATGTCCTTCCAGAAGCTGGTTGAGTCAATCATGCTACACTCATGCCATGGAATTAGATGCACATTTTTAAATAACTGGGAAGCCCTCTGTGTGTTTAAATGGAAGGATTTCTATGGGGCCCCTGGGTGGTACAGTCAGTTAAGTGTCCGACTCTTGGTTTCGGCTCAGGTCATGATCTCAGGGTGGTGAGATCGAGCCCCACTTTGGGCTCTGATCTCAGCGAGGAGTCTGCTCAAGTTTCTCTCTCCCTCTCCCTCTGCCCCTCCCTGCGCTCATGCTCTCTCTCTCTCAAATAAATAAATAAATCTTTAAATGGAAGGATTTGGGGCACCTGGGTGGCTCAGTCGTTAAGTGTCTGCCTTCGGCTCAGGTCATGATCCCAGGGTCCTGGGATCGAGCCCCGCATCGGGCTCCCTGCTCGGCGGGAAGCCTGCTTCTCCCTCTCCCGCTCCCCCTACTTGTGTTCCTGCTCTCGCTATCTCTCTCTCTCTCTCTGTCAAATGAATAAATAAAATCTTTAAAAATAAATAAATAAATAAATAAATGGAAGGATTTTAGGATTTATTGTTCAATTAAAAAAAAAAAGCAAAGTGCAGAACAGTGTGTTACCATACTAATTTAGTTTACAAAGAGGGAAAACTGTCATGTCTGTTTGCATTTGTTTGTACACGCCAGAACAAATTCTGGAAGGGTGAGTGAGACACTCAAGTGGTTTCCTGGGGTGGCCGAGGAACAGGACTAATGTTTGTAGGTAGGATGGGAACAGGACTAAGTCTGTAGGTAGGATGGGGATTTTTCACCATTCTGTAGCTTTCTCTCTTTTTCCTTAGATCCTTATTTTGAAATAATTATAGACTCACAAGAAGTTGCAAAAGCAGTGCAGAGATGTCCCGCACACCTGTACCCTCCTTTCCCAAATGATAGCATCTTATGTCCAGGCAGCGCATTATCAGGAGCCGCGGACTGCACTTTTCTTCTCTCTGACAGTCTCTCTCTCTTTTTTTTTATGCTTGATTTTTTTAAATCTTGGTAGAATACACATAACCTAAAACTTACCGTCTTAACCATTGTTAAGAGTACAGTTCAGTGGCGTTCAGCACATTCACATTGCTCTACACCTACCACCACCACTCCTCCCCAGAACTCCTTTGTCTCTTAAAACTGAAACTCTGAGGGCGCCTGGGCGGCTCAGTCGGTTGAGCGTCTGACTCTTGATTTCGGCTCAGGTCATGATCTCGGGGTCGTGAGATCAAGCCCCACGTCGGGCTTCGTGCTCGGCACAGAGTCTGCTTGAGATTCTCTCTCTCTGTCTCCCTCCGCCCCTCCCTCCGCTCCTGCTCTCTCTCTTTCTCTCTAAAATAAATAAATAAATAAAATCTTTAAAAAAAAAAATGAAACTCTGCCCCCAAGAAACATTAGCTCCCCATTCCAACACTGTCTGAAAGCACTGTTCTACTTTCTGTCTCTATGAATTTGACGTCTAAGTGGGATCATACACTTTGTGCTTTGGTGACTGTTTTATCTCACTTAGCATAATGTTCTCCGGTTCCATCCCTCTTGTAGCCTGTGTCAGAATCCCCATCCTTTTCAAAGCTGAGTCATATTCCATTGCATACACTTTGTCCATCCATCCACTGATGGACACTTGGGTGCTTCCACCTTTCGGCTCTTGTGATTAATGCTGCTACGAACATGGACGTACAAATACTCCCTGAGTCCTTGCTTCTGGTCCTTTTGGGTGTATCTGCAGAAGTGGAATTGGCGGATCATGCTTAAGATGCTGAGAAAGCGCCATCCTGTTTTCCGCAGCAGCTGTACCATTTTGTCTTCCCGCCAGCTGTGCACGAGGTTTCCAATTTTTCCCACACCTTCGCCAACCTAGTAGCCATCCCAGTGGGTGTGAGGGGGTATCTCACTGTGACTTCTACAGTTTTGCACAGACAAAGGCTAAAGGTGCATCGTTGAGTTGACCCAAGGAAAGCACAGAACCGAGGATGCTCTCGAGAGGCTCGGCCGCCGAGGTCCCTGTGAGGTTCGACGGGAGGGCTGAGGTGAGGACACCACTGAGGGCGACACACCAATCCACGGGGACAGAGAAGGACTCTGGTGGGGAAGGGGGTTGGAGAGGGTTTGTGTTCTTAAGGGGAGAGGGTGCCACCTCTCCTGGACCCTGGGAACAAGTGGGGGCTGCCGCTCCTTTGGCTGCTGAGCCCCAGCGCACTCTTTAGCCACTCCCGCCCTGCATTAGGAAAGGACACTCACTATTGCATCACCCAACTAACCAGGGGAAACCAAGAAAGGATGGGCCGAGCAGAAGGCAATGTTTTATTAAATCTTCTCTCTCTCCTCTTTGCCACCTACTGATTCTACTTCCTAAATAGCCCAGGGATCCACCTGTTCCTCTCCATGCTCTTGCCACCACGTTAGCCCAAGCCACCTACAATTCGTCTGGGTTATGACAACAACCTCCTGATAGAAGCTCCCTGCCTCCACCCTCACCCCTGCCAATCCCAAGTCCACGCATTACCCCGCAGGTACATGGTACTCCTTTGCTTAAAAGACATAAATGGCTCCCATTGTTCTCAGCGTAAAACTTGAATCCCTCAACCTGATTTACAGGTACCCCCACAATCCGGCCAGCCTTCCAGAACCTTCTCGCCCAGCACCTAGAACTCTTAGGTGTCCAATGAAATGTCCTCACCCCTCTTCCTCTTGAACTCCGGTTCTGGTTGTTCTGATCTTCGCTCAGTTCATCAGGAGACCCACTCTCTGCCTCAGCTATTCTCTCTCCACCCCACCAGTTCTATCCTGCTAAGCCATGCCCAGTCTCCCCAGATGTCAGCTTAAATGTCCCCTCCCAAGGAGGCTACCGGGCCCTCGGGGCTGCCCACTCTGTTGCACCACAATGCTTAGGGCCCCTGCCTGTCACTGCGTGTTTAATGCCTGTCTGCCCTGCTCAGTGCTAACAGAGGTGAGTCCTGCCTTGCGCATTAGCACGCATCCTGTCATCTCTCCCTGAATATCTGCGGAGTGGGTGGTGGTGTGGGGAGATAACCAGAAAGATCTCCATCCTCCAGAGAATAGAGCACAGCCCCTTGGCTCTGCTCCCCTGTCTTGGAAAGCACTGAACGAGCCATGTGCAGACACACAATAACATTTGCAAAACAATGCAATGTCCCCGGATGCAAAATCCTGGGGTTCATCCTACACAAGGGGCAGCACCAAGCCCTGCCAACAGAGGACATCCCCTCCCCACGCGAGGTTGCCCTGGCTGCCCCCAGAAAGACTACAGCTGGCTGCTGAGGGGCTTGCTTCTTGGGTAGAATAAGAAGGAGGCTCAGCTCTCTCTCGGCTGGACTGGGAGCTCCTCCCTCCCCTTCCGGAAACAGCAAAGAGGAGAAGAGGAGAACCCCTCTCGGCATTTGGGGGAAGCCTGCCCAGCTGGAGTTTGCAGGTAACAGGAAGGGAGCAATGAGGGCAGGGTCCCCTTCCTTGGGGAGACCGGGCTGAAGGCTTGAAAATGGGGGCTCCCTAGGAAGAAAGGGGTCTCAAAAAAGGCCTCCGTGGGGGGACAGGTGTGAGCCCTTCTTCTTGCGCAGAATGTGGTCAGTGCCCTGAAGTCAGCAGGTCTTTGCTGCTGAGCCTCGTCCAGGGCACCGCTCTGTGGGACCCACCCCACAGCACACCCCATCATCGGGCATGATGCAGGGCCCCCAGAGGGGAAGGTCAGGGCCGCTCCCTGGTCATCCGGTGGGGGCTCTAAGAGCTGTGACCCTGCGGACTCCCAGGCCGTGGCCCCGTCTCCCAACCACGGTGGCAGAGGAGACCCGTGTGGTCTGCTGATGGCTGACGGGCTTTCGAGGAACAGCCTTCAACACAGAAAAGTGGGGACCCCGCCAGACCCAGAGTAGCACAGAAGGGAAGGAGGGCAGGAGGAAACAACTGAGTCTGATATCGGCCTACGGAGCACAAAGTCCACAGGGACCTGCCGTGGGACCCTGTGCAGCACCCAGGAGGCCTGGACAAGCCACGGGAGCAAGCGGAGCGCCCTGGGGACGGCTCAGGCTCCAGAACCCAACGGCTGGCCTCAGACCCGGGCCCCGCCCTGGGGAAGCTGTGCGACTTGGGGAAAATTGCTCAGCACTCCTGGGCTTCGGCCTCCTGTCTGTAAAAGGGGGATGCTAGCCCTCCAAGTGAGTTGTGCGGTTGCCGGGGATGCTGAGAAAAACGGCTGACTCACAGAAAGCGCTCAGCGCCGCCCGCCATTCCGTCCGCTCTCCACAGTCCGATTGACTCTTGGGCCTCAATTTGTTCAGCTGTAGGATAAAAGGGTTGGATCAAATGGTCTCTGAGCTGCCCTCCAGCTCTGGAATTAGTAAGCCTGCGACATCGGTCGGGTTATTTTGGTTGCAGGCAGCAGACTTGCGACTCTGGCTGAGCTCTGCAGGAAGGGATTAGGGGATGGAGAGGGGGTGGGGTGCTCAGAGAACTGAGGACAGGGACTGGAACCAGGGAGGGGTCTGAGTGCAGGGCAGGGGACATCTTTGAAGGCCTTCTCCAGAAAACCAGCGCCAGGAGGGGTTCACGTGCTCGCATCAACCTCTGGAGACTCCCACTCCTTGACCCGCAGAGGGCGGGGCCCCAGATCGACAGGCCCGCCCGGCTGCATCCAGGGGAGACCACGTCCTCAGGAGGAGATGGGGTGCTGCAGCCCACAGGAAGGAGAGCAAAGGCCACAGGGGTGAAACCAGCTGACACCTGCACCCCGCCCCCCGCAGCCTGGGTGATGTGACAGAGGCCTAGAAGCACTGACTTCTGCCCCCACTGAAGATGATGAACACACCTAGAGAAACGAGGCGTGGTTGCTTTTGAGAGCTTTGAGATGCTGTCTTTCCCAGCAGTCATGATCCCTGGGGGTGGGTTTTCCCTCAGCTCCAGACAGCCGGTCTCGGAGGATCCCACTTGCTTGGGAGTTCCCTGAGGGCCAAGGCCAGCACCCACACAGTTAGCACACAAGATGTTCTTTGATAGAAACCAACCGGCCAGGGATGGTCAAGTCATTTCCCCGCAGGTGACATTTCCAGACTGGTAAAGGGAGGTGACAGCACGTTGCCACAAAGAAGAGATGCATGTGCAAGGGAGAAGTGAGGAACTCTCCAGATCTTCAGGGATGCCACTGCTGATTTCTGAGTCAGGGTGATCAGCTCTGGCGACGTTCTAACTTTTGTGACCCTCAGCTTCTTCACCTGTAAAATGGAGGTAATTATAACACCAGCTTCCTCAGGGCTGTTGTGAGGCTTGATGAGTCAATAATTCACTCCACAAATATTTATTGAGCACCTAATATGTGTTGGTCACTATTCTGGATGCTTGAGATACAGCAGTGATCAAAATAGACAGACACCTGCCTTCATGGAGCTTCCATGCTAGTGAACACATGCAGAGCTACCATCTCAATGTAGGAGCTCTAATTATTACTAAAGTGTGAATGACTATCACCTCCTCAAGCAGCACCTACAGCTTTCCGTGTTTCCTCCTACAACCATGGCACTCATGGATGCATGTGACCAGAGAGGGTCCTGGAGGACTGAAGGGAGCAGAGCCCCCACGTGGACTTTTCCAGTGCCCTCCACGAGGGCATTTCCAGTGGACCCATAGCGTGAATGAGAAACAGACTTCTGTGGCATTAAACCACTGGGATCGGAGGGTGGCTTGCGGAGCCTGGACTGTTGGGTAAAACCAGCTTTCCCCACTGAGCCTCGTCAGAGACATCCAGAGTCTAATCTCTGTAGCTCTGTCTTAGCAGACCCACAGGAAGCGAAAACGTAGGTCGTCAAGCAAAGAATGCAAAGGTAGAAACTCTGCCTTGTCTCCTCCCTCTATCAGTGGAGGTACGCTGGACTCTCGCCCCAACGGTGGCTCTGTTAGCACCAGCTCCAGGATATCAAGTGACTGCAGGCCCCTGCACGGCCTGGTATCTCCCCCTCCCCTAGCCCACGATCCCCTTCACCCTCTCGTCCCTGTGGGGCTGGAGGGACAGCGAGGAGGGCCTAGGGTCCACCAGGGGAAACTGGAGTCACGGCAGGAGGGAGCCAGGCCTGAAAAGAGAAGCAGCCCCTGGAGACCGAGCGGGAGGTGGGGGAGTGACCCCCTGACTTCTCCCTCCTTCGACCCTCCCATCTCCCCCAGTGCCTCCCATTGGCAGAATGAACGGGGAGCCAGGGAAACACAGCCACACAGGGCAGGGGAAGGGCAAGGAGCAGGTGTAAGGCAAACAGGCTCCTTCCTTCAGACACCCACTTCCCTGTAACTCCCAGGGCCAGAGACTGCTTTTTCTCCCACATCTCACTCGCCCGGGGCATGGGGCTATGCTGCCCCTTTCCCTTTCACTTCTCTTGGTTGGCAACACTGTTGGTTCAATACCCAATCCCTCTCTTCCTTACTTGCCTCCACTCTTGTGCTAGAAAACTTTAAAACTCACTTTCCCAGCCTCTTCGCAGCTACGGATGGCCATTGGCATAGAGGCAGAAGCTTTTGAAAAGGGTTTCTTTTTTTTTTTAATTAAAGGGAACAGAGACATGGTTGTGGTCCCCTCTTTCCCCTTCTTCTTGCCTTGAATGCCATGAAAATGTCTGGAGCTGCAGCAGCCATTTTGCAGCCAGGAGGGGAAGAAGTCACTGCACACTGAGGATGGGGGGAGCAGAAAGATCCTAGATCTTTAATGACACTGTTGAGATGTTAAACCAGCCCGACATGGCTCACCTCCAGTCTTCTCAGTGTGTGGACCATTAACGCCTTTATTGCATCAGTCACTGTCAGTCTTCTATCCCTCACCTGATGAAAGCGTTCCTAAAACAGATAGGGGCAACATCACTATCCAGCTCCTCAACAGGATCCCAGGAGTAAAATTCACTCCCCGCTTCCTCACCCTTCATGTCTCAGACGTCAACGAGTCCTGGAGGTTTTACCTCCTTGGCGTCAGCCCGTCCTCTCCTTGCCATGCCCCCCTGCCCATATGATAGATCGGATTCTCCCGCTCCCCATCTCCCTCTCCAAAGCCTCAGCCCACTGCAGCCAGAGGGATCTTTCTAAAATGCAGACGCTGCACGCTGGGTAGTGTCTCTGTGTGGCTTCAAGACGCGCACTGCCTCCCATTGCCTGCAGAATGAAACCTAAACTGCTTAGCAAGGCAGGCACGGCCCTCGTGATTTGGCTCCCCAAACCTCAGCCGTTCCCCTCCTTGAGCTTCTGCTAAGAGCTGCCCACGGTCACTCTGGTGTCATGCCACGAGCCTTTGTACCCCCCACCCCCGTCCCCGCCCCAGCGCAGGGGCCGCCCAGACCCCAGGTTCATCAGACCCTCCTCTGTCCCCGCGTCTCCCCGGTTTGTGCCCCTGCTCTATTGCTCTCTCCTCCTCCCTTCCCAGAGAGCCACTCCTTGACAACGGGGCCACGTGCGTTATTCATCTCTATATCCCCGGTGCCTGACACACGGCAGGGGCTTGATAAATGTGTGTGGAGAGAGAGTGAATGAGAGAGTGAGTGAATGAGGCCGTGCATTCAGGAACCTGTGAAGTCAGCTGCGGGGAGGACAGCACCGCAATGACCTAAGTCTTTGAAACCTGCCCGGTAACCTGGCTTCCTGGAACTTTGCCCGGGCCGGGCGCTGGGGAGGAACACACCCTGCCCGCGTGTAGACGGAGCTGAGTCCTCTCTTCCGGAGTAAATCCTGTCTCCAGCCACCTGCCACCGGGGAAGCATCTTGAAGCATGATTTTCCCCCAGGGTGTTAACCATTTGTCCAGGGGTGGCCTCAGGAAAGGTCCCCTTCCTTCTTCCCAGAGCGGGAGACGGCTTACGTGGCTCTGGGATTGACAAGGCCATCTAGGATGGGAGAAGAAGAGTGACCGGGAAGCGCCCGGGCATCCTCATGGCGACACAGAGTGCCATTTGTCCTGCTGGTGAATAAATGATCATCACACGGATTACACAGGCTTCCTGTTACACAGCGACTCGGCGCCAAGTCTCCCAAGGCGTAGAAGAAGGCATAATCAAGAATTATGGGGCCCAGTAAAATGAATATTGGAATCAATTAGCTCCCTTCAGATGAGAGCTGCTCATAGAACATTCATTATCTTAGCCCCGCTGTGTGTGTGTCGGGGGGCCGGGGGGTGTAGAGGGGAGACCTGCTTTCTTACAAGTGGCCATTGTCACCCTCTGAAGAGCCTCCCACGCAGCCCACTGCTTTCTCCCCCCTCCCCGGGGGCGGATACAGAGGACAACAGATCAAAGGCGCAGTTATTAACTCGGGCGACAGTCCCCGCCATGCCCACACCACCTCCGTGCGTGCATTTGGACGGCTGGAGTAAGTCCTTCTCAGCTGCAGCTGCGGCGTCAATGCAATTTTAGGTTTCGTTCAGGAAACAGCAGTTCCTTAGCTGATGTATTAAATCAATTAGACGCCGGTGGCCTCAGAGGCCACGCCAGCTTCCCCGGAGCGCCGGTCGCGGGGGCCGTGAATCACACAAGTGTCAGGATGGTGTTGCTCAGTCAATTCCGAGTGACGCATCCTGAAAGCTCAAGACAGGGCATGGAAGGAAAAAAAGAACAAACAAACCCTGACTAGCACGTCCTGGGGACCAGAAGGGATCGAGGAAGGGCCTGGAACACGAGCAGCTGCTTTCCCTCTTCTGTTTCCTTCTCAGTTGAGGTCTGCGGAAATCTCTGTCTGAGAAAAACTCCAATCGCCGCCTCTGAATAAGCCCAAACCTCACCCACACCTCCACCCCCACTGCCCCCCTGCCTCGCCCAAGCCAGAACCTTCCCACCCCGGACACCCCAGGCCTTCCTTCCCCGGCCCTCCCCCTAGGCTCCACGCTCAGGCCAGCATTCTCTCTCTGCAAGGAGGTTTGCCATGTCGCCTGTCCCCTGCTTTTCAATTCCTTTGGTGACGTCCCACTGCTTTTAAGAAAAGATGTAAGCCCAGCTCTTGGTTCATTCCAGCCTCAGCTCCCTCCCCCGCTGCAGGCCTCCCAGTGTCCACCCTCCCTCCCCCCCACTCCCCGAGGACCTGTGCTCCTGGGCTGTGCTTCTCGCCCAGAAGGCTCTTCTCTGCTCTTCCCTTCATTTTGGGATTCGGTGTAAATGTCCCCTCCTCCGGGAATTGTCCCCTGCTTCCCCACTCCTCCACCCGACTGGGGAATCCCTCAACCCCCTACCTTGCCCCATCACAGCACCTGTCATGGAGGGTTTGTCATCACCTGTTTCCTTGTCTGTCTCCCCTCTTAGTCTGGGAGCTTTCCGAAGGCGGACTCGGGCCTTTGACTCCGTCTTTAGCTCAGCGCCCAGTACGGCAAATGCTTAATCAGTGTTCGTGGCACAGATGAATGAAGGAATGGGGCTTCTGACAAAGGAAAATCTGTGTCTTCTGGGCCCGGTGCTAGAGGGGACAGGTGAGAGAGGTGTGGGCCAGGTGGAGATGGGAGAGACACAGGGAAAGGGAGGGACCCAGCATTGGGACCGGGGCTGGTGTCTTCATCTGTGTGCTGCTATTCAGTTTGGCAACCATGTGAGGATGGAGGAAGAGGGTCTAGTCAAGAGACAGCCCAGCTCTGAAGGCAGATGGGAAACACCAGCTACGTCCCCTCTCGGTGAGAGCAGTGCCACTCAGGCTGGTCCACAGGGACCCTTAGGGACTGTGGGCTAGAGGTTGGGACAGTGGCCAGTGGCACAGAGGGGACAGATTGGCTTGACGGGACAGAGACCCGGGTGCGAATTGGGACCGTGCGGCTAACTCCATGTTCTTGTGAAACTGCTTAGCCCTTTGGACCTCAAGCTTCTCCTATAAAATGGGAACAGCACCCACCCTGTGGGGTCATCCATCATGGACCATAGGACCTGAGGTGGGGGGGTGGCTTTTAAATCAAATGGCATTGTCATCATGATGACCAGGACTCCAGATGACAAGACAAGATCCAGTGAGTAGAGCTGGAGGGGACAGTGGGGACTTGCTTATCATGAGTGGAGCCGAAGTAGGGGTCACTGAGCTCAGCCACAGAAGCCATGAGCTCGGGCTCCTCCCTCAAAGCCCACATGCAGATCCTGTGGCTTAAGCTTAGCTGAGTATCTGCACTTGGCCTCCACCTCCCAGAGCCCAGGTTCTGGTCCTCCACTGACCTCCCACATGCCTGACCTGCTGTGACCATGAAGCCAGGGACATCCTGAGAGCCCAGCCCCTGCCCCCAGGCAGCAGACCCACTGCTCCTTCCCTCCCCCTCCCCCCCACCCCGGGGAAGGGCTCCAGAGCACACCCCAGGCTGGGGGCATCTGCCCGGTGGAGCCAGCTGCAGCCCGGTGTGGCCTGAGGAGGCCCCCCTCCACAGCGATAGCCTTTCAGCAGTCTCATGAAATTAATTCAATGCCTCCTTCCATTCTGGCTCACGATCCATCACCGTGCTCATTCCTGCTTTCTTATATCAGAAAATAATGGCAATTATGCCTTAAATAATCCATTTTTATAGTTTGCATTTAATTTATGAAGGCATGGCAGGCCCAGGGCTCCGCCTGTGACCACGGCTCTGTTTTCCACTTGCCTTTTTCCCTTGGTGCCCTTGCTGGTTGGGAAGAGGAAAGTGTCTGGAGTTGGGGAAGCAAAACTGGTCTGCAGAGTTCTGACCACTTCTTTGAAGCAGGTCAAGAAATACTGAGGGATCCAGACTCAGCTGGGACAGGAACGAAGCGGGGTGAGTGGAGGGGAAGGCAGAACCCCAGCAGAAAGGCCTCGCTCTCTTCCCAGGAGGGGGACCCTTCTCAGCCCACTGGCGAGATAAGCTTTGATTTTGATCAACTTGGCTCTGTTTTTGACATGCTCTGTTGTGTCTGGTCAGGTTGATCAAAATCTTGTCAGCCCCCTCTCAGAACCCTTCAGAGGCTCCCTGTAGCTCTCCAGATAAAAGTCAGCCTGCTTAGTTTTGTTCTGTAGTGCTTGGCTTAGTTCACAGTGCTTAGCTTAGTTCACAGTGCTTAGCTTAGTTCACAGTGCTTGGCTTAGTTCACAGTATCTTGCTTAGCTCTACAGTGCTTAGCTTAGTTCACATTACTTAACCTAGTTCTACAGTACTTAGCTCATAGTACCTTGCTTAGCTCTACAGTGCTTAGCTTAGTTCACATTACTTAACCTAGTTCTACAGTACTTAGCTCATAGTACCTAGCTTAGCTCTATAGTTCTTAGCTTATTTCACAGTGCTTAGTTCTATAGTACTTAGCTTAGTTCTACAGTACTTGGCTTAGTTCTACAGTACTTGGCTTAGTTCCACAGTACTTGGCTTAGTTCCACAGTACTTGGCTTAGTTCTACAGTACTTGGCTTAGTTCCACAGTACTTGGCTTAATGCTACAGTACTTAGCTTAGTTTATACTGCCTCTCTTAGCTCCCATGCTGCTTCTCTCAGCAGTGCATTCCAAGCCCCTCCACCCCTGCTGGTCGTCTCCTCCTTCCGTCTTGGACATCGTCCCCAGCCTGTCTTCCACTAGCCAATCTTTTGAGTCCATTTTTCAAAAGTTATTTCTGGGACACTTTCCCTGAGTACAGCCCTCTGCCACCCCCACAGCTCTCCACCCTAAAACAACATGAATTTGTTATCCTACATTTGTGTCATTCAAAAGTCCAAAATGGGTCTCCAGGATTAAAGTTAAGTGTCGGCAGGCTTTGTTCCTTTCCGGAGGCTCTATGGGGAAATCCATCTCCAGGCCTTTCCAGCCACCTGCGTTCTGTGGCTCGGGCCCCTTCCTCCATCATCAAAGCCAACAATGGTTCTCTCATGTTGTATCACTCTGAGCTTCTCTTGCGCCTTCCTCTTCCACTTTTAAGGACCTTCGTGATTCTGTTGGGCCCACCCAGATAACCCAGGACAGTCCCCCCATCCTAAAGTCTGCTGATTAGCAACCTTAATTCTACTTTATCCCATAATGTAATATACCCACAGGCTCCCAGGATCAGGACATGGGCTTCTTTGGGGAGCCATTATCCTGCCTCCCAAAGACAGGCTCCGAAGATTGAGCAAAGATGAGTGAGTGGGATGACCTACAAAGTGCATAGACTGCCCCCCACCCCCCCGCCAACGGCCTTCGACGTGAACATTCTTTGTGCCTTTTTGCCACTATCAAACCCCTTACTTACAAGTGCTTCTCCACACTCACATACTCAACAGATAATCTGCTCAGAGAAAACCAGCTAAGGCTGGGCTGCTCGCTCACCAGGACCAACACATTTCATAAAAAAAAAAAAAAAAACGTGCCTGCGCCCACCCTCCCACAACCCTGTGGTAGGCACCCTGCTGCTGCCCCGCTCCCCCATAAGTGGGTTGTCATTCCCCATGAACCCCAAATGCACCATCGAGAATCACCTCTCCTGCTCTGATGCCTTTGGTGAACTCTCCCAGCACAGGTGGGTGGATTCCACGCTGGAAAACCATATATAGATAAAAATCTGAATTTACAATGAGAGTCTTTTGGAAGTTGATTACTCGTTATCGAAGGACCCAGAACAGGGTCTCTTTAAAGAGCAAGTATCCGGGGGCATTTTAATACAGGAGCTGGCGTGCAACACTGAGAGGGGCAAGGGCACTGCCCGCAGGGGGTCGAACGCTCTGCCGCCCACGGGAGCCAGCCAGCAACGCAGGTGGTGAATCGGGCTGGGGAAGGGACTCCGCGCCCAGACTGAGGCAAGCAGGCAAGCATCCTTTTAGGCCAGTAATGTGAGACATGTCACGATAGCGTCCCACGGTCCTATTTGGACAGCTCCTTCTCTCAAGCTTAGACCAGACTTAGCTGACTTCCCCCCTCCCCTGCTCTATGTTTTTCTTCTGGGGGAGAACCAGGACTGGTTGCTAGAGCAACCAATTTATTTCTGCAAGAGCATTTTAACTTCCATCAGATGTTCCGTTTGACAGGAAGTTTTCCTTCTGGGGGTCTAACTTTTCGCAAGCATGCTCTTTCCTGAGCCCACCCTTCCCTTTCTGCTGCCCTAGGGGTTAATGCACATATTTACTCCACAGTGCGGGGGCGGGGGGGGGGAACCCAAACTTTTAAAAACAAGGCTTTTGGAAGAGAGAGAAAAACAAAGTAATTACATATCTAAGCCTGCTGTCATGAGAGAATAAACTTGTAGGGTCTCAGGAGAAGTTTGCCACACAAGTGTGGGTTCTTTTTTTTTTTTTAAGCATGTTTTTGTTTTCGTCTTAATTTTTTTAAAGATTTTATTTATTTATTTTAAAGAGAGAGAGAGAGGAAGAGCAGAGGGAGCGGGAGAATCAGACTCCATGCTGAGCGCTGAGCTTGATGCGGGGCTCGATCCCATGACCTTGAGATCATGACCTTAGCCGAAATCAAGAGTCAGATGCTTAATTGACTGAGCCACCCAGGCGCCCCCAGTGTGGGTCCTTCTTTACTAGCACCCCCCTCCGCCGCCCCAATATGGCTCAGGGAAGCTCTTCATTTATCTTTTCATTCAACAAATGTATATATTGGGCATTTCTCCATGCCGGGCCCTCCATTAGGGGGTGGAGGGTCAGAATTGAATAAAACAGAGATGGCCTCCACCCTCCTGGGGTTTGCCATGTGTAGAAAAGTCAGACATTAAACATATCAGCCTTCAAATCACTACGGAAGAGCTAAGAAGAAAGGTACTGAGAAAGAAGGAAGAGGCACTCAAGGCAGACTGGGCCTTCTGGAAAAGCCTCTCTGTGAATGTGACATTTCAGTCAAGACCCCTTCTCTCTGCATCATCACATCGAGTGAGGAATCCATTGCCTTGCACCTGGGACCCCTTTATGTTCATTGCCTTTGTGTCCTTGGGCTGCCATCACAAACGACAACAAACGAGGCAGTTTAAAACAATACATATTTATTTTTTCACATTCTAGAGGATAAAAGTCTGACATCAAGATGTTGAAAGAGTTGGTTCCTTCTGGAGGCTCTGAGGAAGAATCTATTCCATGACTCTCTCCTAACTTCTGGTGGCTGCCAGAAATCCTTGGCATTCCTTGACTTTCTATCTGCATCAGTCTGTTCTCTGCCTGTGTGTCTTTTCCCATTTTCTTATAAGGACAGTTGTCCCTGGACTTAGGGCCCACTCTAATTAAGGATGACCTCAAGAACCTCAACTTGATCACATCTGCAAAGAGCCTTTTTCCAAATAAGGTCACATTCCCCAGAGGGTCCAGGTATTAGGACATGGACATCCCCTTTTGGGGGTCACAATTCAACCCACTCTATCTGCCAAGTGAGTAAATGAATGAGCCATCTCCTTCACTCTTCATAATCCCTCATCAAAGAGAATTCGAGCAACCCAAAGCCAGACACTAGCGAGAACCAGGGGAGCACCACCGTGGACTGTAGGACCCCGTGTAATTCAGAGGCTCTGTGAGAAGCAAACCCTCTGCTTTTCAACCAGTTTACTTCTCGAGGGTGCTTGTATTTACCACCGGTTTCTCTGAGGTTGGTTAGAACAGTGGCCAGAGCACAGCTTTTCAAGTAGAACTGACTCAGAGTCCGTATACCACAGAGAATTTGAGTCAGCGTTGCATGGCCCAGCCTCCATGCTCTCCTGCTCTCGACCTCCTTCCAAAAGCAGTTAATATTCCAATATCTGTGCGTGAGGAGGAGGTGGGTTATGATGGTTCATTCTGTGTGCTAACTTCGTTGGGCTGAGGGATGCCCAGAGGCTGGTAAAAGATTATTTCTGGAAGAGATTAGTGTTTGAGTCAGTAGACTGAGTAGAGATGGCCCTCTCCAGTGCGGGGGGTTGGGGGGGGTAGCATTCTCCAATCCTCTGAAGGCCTAACTACAACAGAAAGACAGAGGAAGGGAGAATTTTCTCTCTCTCTCTCTCTCTGTCTCTATTCTGGAGCTGGGACATCCATCTTTTTCTGCCCTTGGACATTAGAGCTCCTGGTTCTCACGCTTTTGGACTTAGACTGAATTATACCACTGGCCTTCCTGGTTCTCCAGCCTGCAGACAGCGCATCGTGGGACTTCTTAGCCTCCATAATTTTGTGAGCAGATTCCCATAATAAATCTCCTCTTATATATCTGTTTCCCTGGAGAATACTAAAACACAGGTCAATGAGAAATGCTGCTCCAAATGTCTTGGTCAAGGTCTCTGTGACTTCACATCCCATGCCTGGAGACAGACACCTCATCACACCCACTAGTTCACAGGTGGCCTCCTCCTCACCCTCCAGCCCAGGCTGAAGGCCCCCTGCTATTGTGATGACACCAGCAATGGAAACTGAAGGGCGTCCGCTGCTAAAAAGTGGGAGGGTCGTCTGTGCACCCACGTTTCAGGGCAGAGAGGCTCTAGCGCACAAGGGACCTTCCGCAGGGTGCACAGGGCCTTCAAGGGTCTCAGACACATCTGCCTTTCCAAGTTCACCACAGACACCCACGCTTAGATTGTCCACCCCAGGGTTTTGTCTTCTAGAGACCCTTCCTCAGCCCAGTTCCTGCTCCTACAGACCATCCTCCTCCCTCCAGGATGAAGAGTCCATCTGCTGGGATCCAAGACGGGCAGGAACCAGGTCCCTGAGGCAGGCAAGTGAGCTTGCCCGAGGCAGGAAGGAAGGAAGGCGTGTGCAGAGCCCACAGGCAGGGCACTCATGGAGCTGGGAGCCCCAGTTTCTGTTCCCAGGGGCGCATGGGGGTGGTGTAGCCAGACCTGGAACCTCAGGGCTGAGGCCAAGATCCTGTCCCTGGGTGATGTGTTTCTTTGATAAGCAAACCTGAGAAGGGCCCCCTCTTACTGGGGAGTCCGGACCTCAAAACACCCTGTCTCGCCTTAGCCGAACCCTCCCAAGGGGATGTGGGGTGGGAGGGGCCCCAACCCTTGGACCCTGCGGCCCGGAGTGTGCCATTCTCTTCTTGTTTGTGGGCACCAGCACTACCCCGTTAGCTCTTCAGTCCCCAGGGCCTCTTTACTCTTCTCCCAGGGGCCCCCCATAAGCCACTTTAGCCTGCACTCTCCTCATAATAAAGTCCCAAGGCAGTTGAGTTTAAAGACACGATTATGCATTATGGATAAAGGGCAGCTCGGCATCTGCGCGTGCTCTATGGCTTCCATAAGTGGGCCGGACAGCTCTGTCCTCTCCCCTGAGCCACGGCACAAGCCAGGGGGCCCCCGAGGTGCCCGGGGCCCCCGAACTAAGCCCAGGGCTCCTGGCGGCTTTCCCCCGGATCGTACTACAAACTGATGGGTGTTAGTGACCTGCATCCCGTCTATTAGCAGCAATCACTAAGATGCTCCCAAATGCTGGGAGTTCAGAGTTCTTTTTTTTTTTCTTTTCCTTTTTGCCTTTTTCAAATATTTATGAAGAGATTTTCCATTTATCCTGACACATCTTCTCTACCGTGGGTGTCAGCTGGGAGGGCTCAGACAACAAACTCCAGAAGGTATTTTCCCTAAAGCAGCATCTGGCTCCATTGGCAAGTGCAGCGGGCGGCTTGCTGGGAATTGGCCGAGGCAGAGGGAGGAGGAGCCTGGGGCCGAGACAGAGGGAGGAGTGGTTGGGGCTGGGCATCCTGAGAGACCCAGGGACGTCTGCCACCTGAATCCCACAGCCCCAAGCCCCCATATGAGCCAGGCACGGGCCCCCCATGAGCACCACCGTCACGTCTCATCCTTCATGTCCTCTGGTCTGATGCCAAATCTCCCTGACTTTCCCAGCTAAACCACGGGGGCGGGGGGGGGGGGGCAGTGACCAGCTCCCCACAGCAGATTCCAATTATTAGTGGGATAAGATGCTGGAGAAGAAGGTGCTGGCTTAGTCCCTGCATCCCCAGGCTCTCCCATCCCGGGAGACCTTCTGTAGGCAGAGCCAGAGTCCTCCCCAGTTCTCCCTGCTGGGCATTTCCCACCTGCTGGGTGGGAAGGCAGACAAATGTCAGGACAGCATGACCCACGCTGGGGACAGGGCAAGTCAGCTTGCTTGCAGGGCTGGAAGTGGCAATGAGAGCCTTGTAGAATCTCCCAGATGTTAACCAGCATAACAGCTGCCTTCCCCACTCACCCTGGGCACAGCCAGCCCAGCTGATACCCGGAGCCCCCAGCCCACCATTCCCCATCAGTTACCGCAGAGACTGAGCTGGGCTGTTTGCTGACAATGAATTTAGTTAAAAACTAAACGCTCTTCAGGAGAACTTGGGTCCAAAGGTATCATAGCTTTGTGCCCTGATTCTTTCCTGGGCTATACATTAGGAATCACTTGGGAGCTTTAAAAAATATTGATGTTCAAGCTCCATTCCAGAGTGGTCAGAATCTCTGGGAGTGGGGCTTATATTCCCCAAGTTCCCCTAGGCCATTGTCAAGGGTATCCAGGGTTGAAAACTATTGAGTTATGGCAAGAATGTGTTCCCTAGAGACAGCCAGTCCTAGTTCAGAATCCTAGGTCTTCTGTGTACTAGCCTTGACCGTGAATGAGCTACTTGTCCCCCTAAAGCCTCCGTTTCATCATCTGTGAAATGGGGATAACACCATTTTGGTTGTTTTAAAGTGCTACCGCACACGTAAGTTTCCAATAAATGAAAGCGGTCATGAATCCTATTGCATCACAAATCCATTATGTGGGACAAGAGATTGTTGGACTTGGGTGTGCAGAGGGGCCCAACAGGGCAGTGGGTCAGGGAAGCGGGAGACGTGGCACCTGGTTCCCAGATGCTCAGAACCATCACCTGCAGAGCTACCTCAGGGCCTCCCCTCTGCGTAGGGGCTGCAAGAGGACAGGTGCCATCCTCCAGGTGACAACACCCTCTATAGACACAGCATCAGCCAAAGAATATTTCTCCCTGAATTTAAGAAGATCTAAAGCACTTAAGATCTTTCCTCTAGGAAGTCAATTCATTTTCCATCCCCTGTTTATCTGGAAATGGTCTGTTATCAGATCCAGTTGAGTGTGGAGCCAGATGCGAGTGTCTGAGCATTCGCTCTGCCCAGTGCAGCCTTGGTCTAAGGGGGATGGAGAAGGCCCTGAGGCCATGCCAGGGAACAGGTTTTTCCCACCAGACACACCATAGAAGACCCCAGTGATCCTGCAGACCACTTGAAGAGGACCCCAAAGTCCTGGGTGCACCGATCATCCATACAATACATATTATTTCTTATTTCACATGATGTGCATCTACCAGTGACACCTGCTGATGTCAAACCACCTTGACTGCGTCATCTGGGGCCACACACCTCACTCATCATCTTCAAGTCTTCCAGCGGCTCTCCCAGGGTAGGTGCTCCTGGGCCACGTGGTAGCTGGGGAGGACTGAGGAACTTGCCTCCGCTCTGAATCCTACACCACTGGATGCCTCAGGCCCAGCTGTCCTCTGGCCACAAGATTTCAAAGAGAGTTCTGAAAACAGACGGCAATGATTTTAATAATGTCTTTGTTGGGGCGCCTGGGTGGTGCAGTGGGTTGAGCATCCGACTCTTGATTTCGGCTCAGGTCGTGATCTCAGGGCCATGAGATGGAGCCCCGCGTCGCCCAGCGTGGAGCCTGCTTGAGATTCTCTCTCCCTCTCCCTCTGCCCCTCCCCTGATCTCTCTCTCTCTCTAAAAATAATAATAATATTAATATTGATAAAATAATGTCTGTCACCCAGAAGATCCACATTCATAGGTTCCCAGAGGACAAAAATGAACCAACAGCGAGGGGCCCACTGAGAAAATCCAGTATTTCTGGACTGGAGAAGATAATGGGGGTTGGTCTATCTTACAAAGGAAACTTGAGCCTCATAAAGTCAGTGATTATTCGTAGAGGAGGATACTGAGTAACTTAAACATAACTGTTAGGGGGTATTAATGAGTAAGATAATGAAAGCTACCATTTATTAAGTACATATTAAATCAAAATTATAAGCGTGTGTTCTGGAGCCTGACTGCCGAGGTTCACAACTGGGTACATCCCTTGGCGAGAGATTTACCTGCTCTGTGTCTTCCTTACCTTTTTGGTAGAATGAGATCAATAATATGGCCATCTCAAAGAGTTTGGGGGAAAACCAAGTGAGTTCCGTATAATGTGATAAAGCATTTAGAATGGAGGCTGGTGCTTGTGAAATGTTCAGGAAACATCAGCTCTTGGCACTCTTGCATCAGTGCCTTGCCCGGGCTTCTTTAATCTGCAAACAACCCCAGGAGGCAGGTGTTTGGGTCCCCATTGTACTGAAGCCCAGAGAGCTTGAGCCACTAGTCCAAGGCCACACAGCTGCAAATGGCAGAGCACGACTAGAAACCTGGGTCACCCTGAAGCCCGTGGCCTTCCCTTTCCTGTCCAAAAGAAAAGGCCATGGAGAGAAAAGCAGCCAAGACCCAGCAGCCCTTCAATAACAAAATGAGCAGGAATAGCCAAGAGAGGAGACAAGAGTGCAAATATGCCACTGATATCCGTGATTCAGAAAGACATCTGCAGGATAAAGCAACCCCAACCCCACTCGGTAGCAAGCACACCTCCATAAGATACAAAGGAAGGTGCCACTCAGGAGCCGAAAGTAGCCAGATGGACCCTGAACCAGACCTTGCATTCCACAGCCGGGCACTTGGCAACAAAGTTCTGCACGAACCGCTGCCTTTTCTCTCAGCTCCTGCACAGGGCGGTTGTATTTTAGGAATTAAAAACTCTGCTTTGGCCAAAGCACAAATGATACATGTTAGTTGCAGGATGCGCTGTTGCTGGCCATCTCTTCCACCCAGCCCCCGGTTTCAAATGCTTCCGCCCCCTGTGCCACCGATTTCTTCCTTGGAGTGTTCTTCTCAATCCTTTGAGAGTCGGCTCAGTTTCAGAGGCTGGCTGTGGACAAAGGAACCTCTCGGCCTGTTTGTCCTGTCGAGTGTTTTGAAAAGAATGTTCTCAGAATAACCGGCTAACTATCAGGCGTGCTGTGCCGGAAGCTTTGGCCAAGTCAGGCCATTAATATCAATATGCTCATCAGCGGGGTTGGTTCTGGAACAAATTCTAGCGGGGGAGACCGCCCAGCCAGAGACTGAGTGCAGCCCCTAGTGGGATCCGGTTTGAAAACACACAGGTCTTCGATAAGCCCGCACAGACTTCACTCACAGCTAGCTGCTTTGCAGCACTGATATCAGGCCACTGACAGTAAACAGGAAACCTGGGATGGGGTGGCACCTCGGATCAGGGGTGGCCTTCTGCCCTCCGCTCTGGCCAGCACCAGGACAGGCACTGGGAGTAGGAACCAGGAAGGAGAAGGAGGAGGGTAGGCTCCTAAGGCTGGCTTCCAGCACCTGACATCAGCCCCGCTCGACCTACCTGCCCAAGAAATGGGGAGCGTGCTCCATCGCACCCCCCCCTCACCTCCCTGCCCCTGGGGTGGCAAGGTGCAGCCCTTCCTTAACCTCTCTGGCCTCCTGTGACTTTGCTAGTCATTTGAACCTGATTTCATCTGGATAAATACATGGAAGACGAGCAGAGGAGGAAGGAGATGTGGGCAGAGGGACTTCGAAGACCCTGAACCTCGGCACCCTCTGGTAGCTGGCAGACCCTGGCTGGGCTCAGGCAGAACTGGGTTCAGATCCCAGCTCAGTCACTGACTCTGTTTAGCTGCAGGTGCATCTCCTACAGAATGGGGGTAAAGGCATCCACCTTATATGGTTGTTGCCATGATGAGAGGAAACGATGCACACACAGGGAGTGGCACCCAGAGGGTACTCAGGAAATGCCACCGCTTCCCTCCGCACCTCTAGGGGCTGGCCTGGCATGGAGACGGTGAGCACACCCCCGCTTTATTTGTGGCGGAGCTGAGAAAAGAAGGCTGCATATCCAGCTCCAACCACCTTGAATGGGATATAAGTGATAAGCAAATGAAATGGAATAAACTCGAATACACAAAGCCAAGAAGGCTTTTCTGATCTGCGCTGTTCCTCAAAGGAACCTACTGAAATAAGAAGAAAAAGAAAAAAGTCATTCTTGCGGTGTGCATAATCTGATGGAGGGGAGGCTGTCAGTACCAGGATCTGGAGGCATTCTTCTTGGATTCTGAGCAGCTTGGATGGGCTGCCGATAAGCCTCCACACTGAGCCAAGCCCCGGAACCTTCTAAGACTCATCCCCAACCCTTTGCTATAGAAAATCAAAATCACTCTTTATGTCTATTCACTGGAAATATCTTCCTGGTTCTCCAAATATCCCCCTCCCCCCCCCATTAAATCTTCTGAAATCAGCAGAACCATCTGCTTTGGGCATGGAAATGAGATATTACAAAAAGTTGCCACCCAGAGGTCATTATTTCTGGAGGACAAAGGGGGAAAGCAAAGCTTTTAATGAGGGCTTTCGGAACCGCGTTCCCCTCGCTGGCTGGCGGAGGGCCTCTGGCTTCCTTCTCGCCCTGACTGCGGATGCTGGGCGGCTTTGACATGCACGTTACACAGCGTGAACAGTCTGATGCGTATTCCCCTCCCACAGCCACCGCCCCGCAGCCTCCCCTTGGAGCTGGGATCGTCGGAGGGTTCTGAGGTCATTTTAAAGCTTTGTCTTCACAGCCAAAGTCAAGTGAAGAATTGTGGTAATTACCCAAATGATCTGGTGAGAGGGAAAGAAACCAGTTTGTGTTGAAAAAGACGGCTTTGAAGGACTGGTCTAAATATCTCCACCCGCTCAGCCGTCCACAGAGGTGCGATGGCTCGCCCCTCTCCCCCAACAGTAGATCTTACACTGAGCAGCTCCCCAAGGGAAGGGAAGATGCCAAGTGTCCAGTCTCTCCAGAACAAGACCAACCCAGAACCTCCTCCTGAGCAAGCAAAAGACACATCCCTCCCTCGGATCTGGAAATGTCACATGGGAGAAACTCCAGGGACCTCAGGCAGCAGTTAAATACTGCCACTTAGAGTTCTCTAATCCGGCTGAGCAGAAATTTCCAGATTTAAATTGTGCTCACCCAGGCATGATGAACGGTCTCAGACAGTCTTGAGTTTGCTCCAGCTCCCTTCACTGGCGGTCAAGTCCTTACTTGACTCCACACTCTACACCCTCGCCATCTCAGGACTAAGCATGGTTGCCAGTGGGCGTCCACAGATAGAAAGGCAAACTGCCAAGCCCTGTTGGAGTCCCCTTCCCCCACATCAACAGGTAATATATAACACAGTCAAGCGGCCCTCGACAAAGACAAAGAAGCAGTTTGGTGCCCTTGAAATATTCTGGTCATCGGGATCTGAGCTGAGACCTCCCAGGTGTGAGGCTTTGAGCAAGTTACTCAACTTCTCTGTGCCTCGGATTCCCCAGGTATTGTAAGGGGGATGACAGTGAGAATAACAGATGATGTAGTAACGTATATCCGCTAGACAGTGTCTGGCTCACTGTCTCCAAAAAAAAGTAGAAAAGGGAGCATTTACTACTGATTCCACAAATGGTCGCTAAGTGGCTAAGTGTATGCAGTGTGCAAGGCTACTTTATTTGACCCTCAAAAGCACTCTGAGAGGGGGACTGGAGAGGTGTCTTTCTCTCAGGTGGTTCTGGCTTGTCCAAGATCACCCACTAGTTAGTGATGGAGCCAGCCTGAGATGCTGACATCTTGGCTCCTGGTCCAGGGCTGTCTCCACTCTCCCACATGCTCCTCGGAATGCTGGTGGGAGCTGATCCAGTCGGGCTCTGATGAATGAAGATTTCTGTTCTGTTTCCATGGAATTAACATGAGGATCGCTGGCTTGGAAGAGGGCCCCACCACCCATGTGTCACTTCCCAGACCTAAGAGCAGATTGAGGGAAGCTACTCACCCCCGCTCCACCCCACAGATAAATAAGATACATTTATCTTGTTTCCATTTATTTCTCTCAAAGTCCCTGAGAAAGACTGCAAGGAGGACAGGGTGGAAGGGATATCCCCGAGGGACCCAGAAGCTGGCTCAGGATGTTGGTTTTCACACCATATTTTGTGGAAACCTAGGTCCACAGGGGTGCTTTGGGGGCTGCCGGGAGTGGTGCAGGTGGGTAGGTACAGGTACTCTGGGTCCCCTACTTAACCAGAGCAATGCCAGCTTTTACCTACATGGCGAACTGGTAGGAGACCTGATTTATTTATGTTGGGCTTCTGTTTGAGATCTAATTTGAGGCAAAGATTAGCTCCTAAAAAAAAAAAAGAAAAAGAAAGCTTGAGATCTATCTTTCTGGGTGCTCTCTGAGAACAGAACCCAGAATTTATCCTTGTGGCTCTTAGGGACATAGGAAGGCAGCCCTGTTCTGAGCCAGAGTAAGCCATCTCACACCTGGTGTGCACCTTCAGGCATACATTGAGCACCTGCTGCGTGCAGAACCCCAGACCAGGTGGCAGGTGGGTGAAAGTAAAATACAGATGGCAGCTCTCATCCTCTGAGACTTTGGGGAGGCATGAACAGACACCCCAAAGGCAGGAGAAGGGGCCACAAATACGAATTAATGCAGCCAGTCTGGTCCTTGGGCTACATTACCTTGGGTTTTATTTATATGCTCTATTTCCCCCCAATCAGACTATAATTTTCCAGGGGACAAGGAACACCTTTCACTCTGCAAACATTTCCTCAGCACTTCCCATATACGTCGGACGTGGGAAAGCCTCACAATCTCACGGAAGAGAGACCAGTAATTCTAGCAGGAGGTCAATAATTTTCCTTGGGTCGTGGGGGCCAGGGAAGGTGCTAGAAATGGAGGTGAAATTTAAGCTGCGCCTTGCAAGAAGACCAGCAGCTCTCGGCATACTTCTTTCAGTTTCCTGGGGGTCCAGTGCAGCAGCTCCAGGACAGCCATCAAGGATGCCAACCACACGAGCTTTGGGAAGGGAGGAAGTAAAGCCACGCGGGATGCCCCGGTGCTGGTCTCCGAGGACCTCCTGGAGGGAAGAGTTTGGAGCTGGGTTTTGAAGGAGAAGAAGCCTGCATTGGCTTCGAGGACAAGGGAGTGTGTCCAGGTTGGGATCATTCCAGCAGCAAAGGCAATTAAATGAAGCCCGCAGAGCTTGAGGCAGAGACTGGCAATAAAGGGACAAAGGTGAAGGAAAGCCAGTTAAGCTCGAGTAGAGGGAAAAGCAAAAAGAAATAAAGGTATTCAAGAAGGAGCTAGAAGAACGAGGGGAACAGCTGAGGGCTGCGGTGTTTGAATGGAATACAACTGGGGTGTTCCTGGCCTCACAGGAATAGACCACCAGGAATGTAATAATGGAGGGGAGCCCCCTCTTCAAGCACAACCTCATCATCCCTCTGCCAAACAGGGATTCTCTGTTCTTCCCAAATGACCTCTGGCTGACACCTCTCTTCTCCCTCAACCCCAAAGGCCGGGTCCCCTGGAGGAGCGGGTGGGAGGCGGGAGCAGTGGGGGGAGAGGGGGAGGGAAGGGGCCAGGGCCTGGCTTGGCCTGTAATGTCTCTCAGCTGGGACCCACATCTGGGGCTTCTGGAAATCTGACCCGAACACTCCCACTGCCAGACTGCGCCTACCCCATCCATCGCCAGGTAAAGGCACAGATTCGTACGCGGGGAAAGGAGGGCCACCACCCGCACGCACACACACTCCACAACCGAGAGAGTCCCCAGGGCCAGTAAGGGAAGGCTGGGTGTCCTGGGTTGAGTAAGCGAGGTGGCTGGCAACGCGGTTCCCCTTCCGTCCTCCTGGGAACCCGAGCCTCGGCTTCCTTCGCTCCAATAATGTGAATGAACCCTGGGAGAGGAGGCGAGAGCGCGTGCGAGCGCGGAGAGGGGAGACGAGCGGGGGGAGAGAAAATCCGGGCCGGGGGAGAGCGGCCGAGAGGGGAGCGCGGAGCCGGGCGGGGGCCGAGGCGCGAGGGGCGGCGCCGACAGGAGCGGGGCGCGCGGGCCCGGGGCGCGGCGGCGGCGGCGGCGGCGGGCGGAGGCGCGGAGGGCGCGGGGCGGAGGCGCGGGCCGAGCCGGGAGGGCGGGCCGAGAGGGAGGAGCCCCCGGCCTCCGCCGCCAGCCCGCCCGGCGGCCCGCGCAGCCCTCACTCGCCGCCGCGCCTCGGAGTTTGAGCCCCGGCGGGGGCCCGCGCGCAGGCACGCCCGGGGCGCGGGGTCGGAGAGCGCAGCGCGGCGCCGCCCCCCGGCCCTCGGCCCCCCCAGCCCCGGCGCCCCCGGAGCGGCGCGCGGAGGGAGGAGGGCGGGCGGGCGCGGCGGGCCGGGCCGGCGGGCGGCGGACTATGAGGCGCCCACCATGGTGCGATGCGACCGCGGGCTGCAGATGCTGCTGACCACGGCCGGAGCCTTCGCCGCCTTCTCGCTCATGGCCATCGCCATCGGCACCGACTACTGGCTCTACTCCAGCGCGCACATCTGCAACGGCACCAACCTGACCATGGACGACGGGCCCGCGCCCCGCCGCGCCCGCGGCGACCTCACCCACTCGGGGCTGTGGCGGGTGTGCTGCATCGAAGGTACGGCCGGCCCCGGCACCCACCCACCCCGCAGCACACACACGCACACGCACACGCACACCCTGCCCGGGGTGCCGGCCGGGAAGGGGGTGGGCGCGGCACTGGCTTCGCGCGACACACAAAGGAGCCGGAGCGAGCGGGCGGGTCCCCTCGCGGCCAGCTGTGCACCAGCTCGGGGTCCCTCAAAGCGATCCCACAAACTCCACGCACACGCACACCCCCTCGCACACAGACACAATGAAACACCCCGAAACTCACGGGCGCGCGTGCAGCCCGAGACCGGAGCGATCCCGAGGGGCCGCGCCGGAGCCCCCGGGGGAGGTGGAGGATGGCGTGGGGGCGGGAGGAGGCTGGGGTTGGGGGGAGCGGACCGGAGAGGAGGGGAGGGAGGAGGGGGAGGGGTTGCTTGGCAACCGGTGTCTGTGCGATTGCTATGGGAACTGGCCATCCTGGGGCGGGGCCGGCCGGGGGCGGGGAGCGCCGGGGCCGCTCCTCGCTCGCTCCAGGCCCGGGCCGAGGGGTGGGGGTGGGGGCCGGGCTCCGAGCGGCTCCGGGCGAGCGGGGTCGCCGGAGCCTGACGCCGCCCAGACCCTGCTCCGCCGCCTACTCTTCCATGGGGCCCCGGCCCGCTGCTCCCTGCTCGGTGGGGAGGGAGGGGTGCGTCACCGAGACTCCCCCCCCCACCCCGACTCGGGGAGCAAGCCCTTCGTCGCGGTCCCTCGACAGGGAGGCTGCGGGAGACCTCGGCAGGACACCGGAGTGCGCAGGGGCGACCCGCGGACCGACAACTGCCTGGGAGGGGCGTGGCCGCCCCGTCGGGGCAAGAGGGGCGGGGCGCTGCGCCCCCCAGATGCGCGAGGAGGCCGTGTAGTGGGTGTTGTAAGGTTGGAACGCCTCTGGGGGCCGGGTTTGGGTGTCCCGGGACCGTGGGGACCGCTCCCTCTGCGGGAGGGGCCCGGACGCCTCCAGTGGCTCAATGCGCCCGACTTCAGCGCCTCCCGCCCGCCCTGCTGCGGAACTGGAACTAACAGGTGGCTGTGGAGGGGCGGTCTGGTCCCAGCCAGGTTGTGGACGGGGCCTGCCGCTTGGTCTTGGCTTTCAGATTGGAGGAGGGATGGGGGGAAGTTGGCGGAACGTTCCTTTCCGATATCCTTGGACAGAGTTTCCTCTTTCTTTTTCTGTAACCTTTTCCCGTGTGTTAACTCCTCCCCTCCGTTATTCGGGGAGTTCTCCCACACACTCAGGCTTCCTTACTGCAGTTACAGCCCCTGCAAATAGTTCAGCGGCGTTGGAGCTTGGTGGAGGTTGGTAGGGAGCTCTTAAAGAGATTATGGCCCTTTTTCTGGCCGCATTTGGAGGTCTCTTAAAAAAAGGCTTTATAAAGCTGGGTCGGCTCCGCCAGGTTGAACTTGCGCCCTTCCCCTCCTCCTAGACCTGCTCTGGCGGGAATCCTGCCCACCTCTGCCCCCCACACCCTCTCCCAAACGAGGCTGCCTTGCCCTTTGCAATCTGGAGTTTAACGCCAAGGCTAAGCGGAGTCTCGGAGGAGCAGGCATGTGCAATCAATAGTTTGGGAAACACAGCCACACAAAGGATCGGTGGGCCCACGATCACACCCTCCCCTTTTCTTTTGAAAAACATCATTTCTGGTGTGCAACTGCTCAGATCACGAACACCTACTCTTCTCATCTGGAGAATGTACCCACGTCACTACCTGCCACAGCACCTGAATTAGACACAGAAGAGGGGCTGCAGAGCCCCCATGTTCTGCCTCACAGGCTCTGCGTGGCACAGTAAGTCATGCCACTGTCACCTCCCAAACGCACACGTGGACCCCAGGCCTCCCAGTTTCCCCGTGGAAATCGGAACTAACTCCTCCACAGCGGCGAGCCTGGCCTCTGCAGAGCAGCTCGAATGCCTCCTTTATTAATTCCTCATCCTAATTAGGACTGATGCTGCACTTAGCATCTAGCCAGCTGCCTGGAGCCATTTGCACCCGGTGTTCATCAAGAGAGCCCCAAGCCGATCTGGGCAGCTGGCTCCGCTGGCGGAGGGAGGGTGGGGAATTGCCATCTGGGGGACTTCACCGCAAGAACTGAGCTGCCTCTGTCATCCTCCCCCCACCCCCCCCCCACTCGAGCTCATGGGTTCTGAGGGCCAAACCAGGCCACATCCAAAGGCTGGAACATCCTCGGACCAACCCAGGGCTGGGAGCGCTGGTTCAGGATTCCTTGTTGTGGCTAGCATCATCCATCCCTGGACCTGGGTGGAAATTGCTGGCAGACCTCGGAGAAGCACAGTCGCCCGACCCCGGTGATGCCTCCACCTGTCAGCGAGGGTCCAGGCCAGGACCCGGACAGCACAGCCATCCCAAGCTTCCCTGGGGCCCTGGTCACCCCAGTGTTGGCTTTGTGTGTAAAATGCATGATTTCCACCTGTTCTCTAGCAAAGTACCCCCAAAGCTTGACATGGGGAAAAAAAAGAAAAGAAAAGATCAAGCCTCTGGGATGAACCTGGGAGAAATCCTGTAGCCGGCCGCTAACAAAGCACTGGTTGTGACGGTGGGACTCGGAAGGGTTTGCTGGCAACTCACAGTGATTCCGTTTCCTGGTTGTCTCCCATCGGTGATGCTGCCGGGGCCCGGAGAGCCCAGCCCTCCGTGTACTGAAGGCATCCCTGCAGTCGGACAGGCCCGCCCCCAGCCGGCCAGGGCTGCCATCACCCCAGCCTCTTTCTGCCCCCCCACCCCGAGCCCCTCTATCGGACAAGCGCTCAGAGCCTGTGCATGTTAGCACATGGCGTGCTCACAGCAGCCCCGAGAGGATGCTGTCTGCACCCCCGTCTGCAGCCGAGGGTACAGAGGCTCAGAGAGGGCAAGGCACTTGCCCAGATGCGCCCAGGTAGGAGGCTGCTGGGCCAGATTTGAGCCTTTGTCTCACTACAAAGCTCTTCCCACCATGTCATCCTGCCCTTTCCCAAACAGCTTCTGGGTTGCCATTAAAAATAGAACCGAGTACTTGACTACCCAGTGGAGCCTAGCTCTGAGGTTGGGCTGACAGCAGCATGAAGCCATTCAGAAGTGAGAATGTATAGGTGATGCCCAAATTGCATAACATACTCTCTCTCCCCTCCCCTTCCCTCCCCTCTCCTCCCCTCTCCCCTCGCTCCTCCTTTCTCTTCTCTTCTCTTCTCTTCTCTTCTCTTCTCTTCTCTTCTCTTCGTCTATTTCTGCCTCTGTTTCTGTTTCTGTCTCTCTCTCTCTCTCTCTCTCTCTTCTACCACGTTCTGGACTAGCCCATCCCCATCACCATCAGTCTCCTGCTCCCTCCCTTCCCAAGCCCACCTCATTCTTTCTTTGTGTCTTTGGTGACACTCAGCCCAAAGCTGGGGACACAGGAAAGAAGTCATAAATCTTTGTGGACTTTTCTATCATAGGTATCACCAACCAGCATTTGTTCAATCTCTAATGCATTTTGCAATTAGGCAAGGTATAGAACGTAAGCAAGCATTATGGAGCATGTACTATGTGCTGGGAACAGAAGACCTCGTGTAAACATAGGAGGGGAGGAGACTGTGGGCCCAGAAGGCCCCAGCTTATGTCAGCCTGCCAAAGCCCCCACGCCCACTGTTAGCTCCGGAGTATTCGCTGGGGCTGCTGGAGGCCAGGGTCCGTGAGGGACCCACCTCCCTCACCTGGGCAACATCTCTCACACCAGAATACCCAGACTTCATTCACTCCATGGCACACAAAGAAAAAGAAACCATTAGTACTGCACCCTGGGGCCAGGGGAGAGAGAAGACAGCCACCAGGGACTACCCAGGGGCTCCAGTCCACCCAGGCCCAGCCCAGGCCCCGCCCAGTTGCCCAGAGGCCTGGGGGCAGAGCTTACTCCTCCAGGACCCTTGGAACCCTTTCTGGGCAGGTGCTGGGCAGTTCTGCCTTACCATGCTCCCAACATAGGACCATTCAGAGACGTTCTGATTTAAATAATGTCCTTTCCACACCCACTCCACTCCAGGCACTGGGCTGGGGACTTTTCCTGTCTGTGTTTGCTTTCATTTTCTCTTGCAAAAACTCACAGGCAGCCTGCCCAGTCAAGCCCAGGTGGGTGGACAGCAGCTACAGCAGGGCGCTCCCAGCTAGTCACCTCACCTGCCGGCTCTCCTTGGCCCTCTGGTGTTGATAATAACAGCCATCACTTAGTGAAGACCTCCGTGCAGGACTATGTTAGTTCATGTCATTGTCAACAACACTTCAAGGTAAATATTAATTATCTGCCTTTCATAGATGTAGAAGATGAGGCTTAAGATGGTCACAGCTCTTGAGTATTAGAGAATGTCTTCGGTCTGGACAGATTAGCCTGGCTTTCCACCAGCCAGAGGATGTCCTTTATTTGAACCACACAGATTTGAGAAGGGGCAAGTAAGGGGGTTGTCTTATTCAGTTTGCGCTGCTGTAACAAAATATGATAGACCCAGTGGCTTAAACAACATTTATTTCTTAGAGTTCTGGAGGCTGGAAGCCCAAGATCAAGCACCAGCCGATTTGGCTCCTGGCTTGTAGGTGGCCCCTTCTCATTGTGTCCTCACAAGGTAGAGTGCAGGCTCTCTGGTCTTTCCTTATAAGGGCACTAATCCCATCATGAGGACCCCCCCCCCCACCTCAAGACCTCATCTAAACCTAGTCACCACCTCCAAAGCCCCACCTCCAAATACCACTGGGGGTTAGAGTGTCAACGTATATGAATTTCGGGGGGACATCAGCATTCAGTCTGTTAGAGGGCTGTTCTCCCTTCCTGTCCCTGCTCCCTAACTGGTACTCACTCTCTAGTCACTCAGGAAGGGGCCCTGGCAGTCCCTTCTCCTGTCCACCTTCCCTTAATGCCCTGGTTCTTCACTGCTTTCTCTCTTCTTGTAAGAAAAAACCAGGTCCTTTTCACTGGACCCGATTGACTTAGTGAGGAGAAGCTGGGGATCCTGGCGGTCTGATTTAAGGACCTCACCACAGAGCCGGCTTTGGAGGACCCCCATGTGAGAGGCTTCAGAAAGGCTCAGTAGGAAAGCAGCAGGTCTTTAAAATAAATCTCCTGGGCACACACATCCCTCTGTGTGCCATGGAGTGAATGAAGTCTGGGTATTCTGGTGTGAGAGATGTTGCCCAGGTGAGGGAGGTGGGTCCCTCACGGACCCTGGCCTCCAGCGACCCCAGCGAACAGATGGGGAGACTCGAGATTTTCGGGCTATAGTCAGAGAAGGGCAGCGGAATCATCAGATCCAGAGTCTCAGAGGTGAGGAAGCAAAGAATGGCATAGCCAAACTAGAGCTGTGGAAGAGAGCCTGGTGGGCCTGAGGGGAGGGGCCTAGCTGATCTGGAACATTCCTCCCATTTCTGACTTTCTGCTATAGAAGCCCCAGAGAGCCCCTTGCCGCCAGCCTCTAGGTTGAATCAGGTTCATGTGGCCGTGACATGGGCCAGCAGGAGGGGTTGGGCGGGGTGGAGGGGGGGCTCCTCCAGCTGGAAGAACCTCTGAGATTACTTCGTTCAGTGGCTCTCGACCTTTTTTCTGCTAAGACACACACAGAAAGGCTATAAGTCACCGATCTGCCGGGCCTGCTTCTATTCATTCATTCATTCATTCATTCATCCATTCACTTATTCGTCATTCCATACATATTCACTGAGCCCCTGCTCTATGTCAGACGCGTGAGGCTCTTAGTCACAGCGGTGGACGGGACAGACTCGGTCCCTGCTCTCCCGGAGCCAACATTCTCATGGGGTAGCTGACACTTCCAGGTCCTGATGAGGGTTAGGACAGACACAGAGCAGAGGTGTGCTGGGAGAGGCTGGGGAGGGTTGCCATTGGTCAAGAGGACAGGAAAGAGCTGTTGGAGGACTGGAGGAAGACCTTCCAAGAAGAGGAAAAGGCAAGCTGAGGCTCTGAGGCAGGAAAGGCTGGGCAGGGCTCCAGCACCCGCATGGGGGTCCCGGAGAGGCTTGGAGGTCAGGATCAGGGTCAGTGCTTTGAGGGGTTTGGGCCAGGGGAGTAAAGTGATCTGACTTATGATTTTAGAAGAGCCTCCGGCTGCACATGGAGAGTGGAGACTCTGGAAGGTAGAGGAGGCCACCAGGAGACCAGACTGGAAGCCTGGGGCTAACGGGTGGCAGCAGAGATGGCGAGACGTGGTGAGAAGGACAGGCAGGAGGAGGTGAGGAGTCAAGGGTGACTGCCTGGATCTGGGGCTACGGTGGCTGCGAGATGGCGGGGCCATGGCCGAGTGGGGAACACGGAGGAAGGAGCGGGAACAGGAAAGGAAATCAAGCATGTACCCGTGGGGGTTCCAAAGTTTGGCGTGACCACCCAACGTGCCCACCGCCAGAAGTCATGCTGAGAAGTACCGAGGAGGGTAACTCGGGAGGATCACCCTAAGTCCTCACGGTCCCGAGTGTTTGGATTCATCATCAACTGCCTGTCACGACAGGACAGGGTTTGTCAACATCAGGACACCGACATTTGGGGCTGGGTCCTTCTTGGTGGCTGGGGCTGTCTTGGGCGCTGTAGGCTGTTTAGTGGCATCTCCGGCTTCTGCGTACTAGAAGCCAGGAGCATCCCCCTGCTGCCAAGCTGTGACAACCAAAAATACTCCCAGATGTCCCCTGGGCATGGTGGGGGGGGGGTGGAGTGGGGAGGCAAAATCAGCCCCCTGTGGAGAACCTCTGCTCTAAGGGAAGCAGCATGTAGGTGGGGGGGTAGGGGAGGACCCGATTCCTGGCAGCTGGAAGGAGCTCCCCTCTCTTCTCGTTCCTTCAAGAAAACACGTGAGGAGAGCAGCTCTACGGATAGGGGGACCTGGCGTCTGCTTTCGGTGACTGGTGGCATAAGTGGTCACTTCCATTCCCTTCTTAAGAGTAATGACTCAAAAAAAAAAAAAAAAGAGTAATGACTTGCAGGTGACCCAGCTCACCCCCCGCCGGTGACACCCCAGCGTGTGTCCACACTGGGGATGAGAACTGCTGATGGGGCCTGAGCCTCACACTCTGCAGGCAAAGGAAACTCAAGGCCAGGGAGGCAAAGTGACTCATCCAAGGTCACACGGCTCGTTGGTAACAGGGAGCAGAAGGGGGTGTGGGGGCTGCCTGGTTAGGGCTTCCTGGGCATAGCCTCCCCTCAGGTGGGCACCGGGAAACGCAGGAAGATGAAGGGAGCTCACTCCCTCAGGGCCTTTCTCTGCCACAGCTCATCAGCTCCATCACAGTTAACCCACAAACACACACTCAGACCAGCCAGGGTCCTCCAATAAGGACGCGTGTCCCTGGGATCGGCTTCAGCAAGAGAACGCACTGGTTTTAACCCCAGCGCCATGCCCAAGCCCCCCCGCAATTGTTGCTCTTCACCCCCATGGCGTTCTGGGAGGTGCTGATGAGACCATCTCTTCCGAACTGCGAGTCAGGACATGGTACCAGACGAGGGACATTCCTTTTCTAACGTAACAATTTCTTTATGTGAAAACCTTTTCAAAGCTGTGAAAATGACATCACATGATTTTACTCTATTTAGTTCTTCCTCCAACCAAAAAAAAGAGAAAGGAAGAAAGGGACGAGATTTAAAAAAAAAAAAGTAGAGGAGGCATTGGGCAGAAGTAGAAATAAGGGCAGGAAAATAAGAGGATGGTTGAGTTCGATGAGCCCGCAAAGTGCATGCTGCAAAGGTTGGCCGTGTTGCTAGAGACGGGCCACTGCTTGTCTCTGAGCTTCCCGGGGCTGGGACGGAGAGGGGAGCATGACCAAATGTGAGGAACCCCATGTGCAGGAAATCACTGCTCAAGAGAAGCCTGATTGTCTCTGATACAGAGGCCTGGGAGAAATGTATTCCCTGTCTCCTTCTATCGCATTAAAATAGACTCTGTTGAAAAGGCAGCATGGGCTGCAGGCAGGAGGCCAGGTTTTCAGTTCAAATCCCAGCTTTCCCAGGTAAGCTGTGCAGCTTGAGGCAGGTTCCTTAACCTCCCTGAGTTGTTGTTCACATACCTGGAAAATAAG
Source organism: Halichoerus grypus (assembly GCF_964656455.1). Classification (NCBI taxonomy): domain Eukaryota; kingdom Metazoa; phylum Chordata; class Mammalia; order Carnivora; family Phocidae; genus Halichoerus; species Halichoerus grypus. Next base: position 196,452,267 of record NC_135713.1, on the reverse strand, counting down.
ATAATGAAGCAACAAATGTGAAAGTGCCCAGCGCACACCTACAGAGTAGGTGCTCCCCAAACGGAATGCTTGGTAGGACAACACTGGGGGGACTCAGGAGTGCCCCTGGCCTCTGTATGCCAGGAGCTTCCCAGGTGTAGGCCTTGCCCCTTTGCATTTCAAGGGCTCTGCGATTTCTCTGCTGTGTCAGGACAGGGCTGGGGCCAGACGACCCTGTGAGGGAAGCTCTAGGGTCTTTGGAAGCTCCAGTAACTCCCCTGGAAGCCAGGCTCTGCTGGCTCAAAGATGGCAGACTATGACGCCATACGCAGCCATGCCTGGCCTTGATTCTACTGTCCTGGAGCCAGGATGGGGCCTGGGAGCCGCCCTGTTGGGGTGCTGGGTCAGGAGAGTCCTCTGATTGTTTTTGCTCCCTAAACATCAGGATCTATCGCCTCACTTCCACCCCTCTCCCCGACTTCCAACCATCCTTCAAGCCAACCTCCCCCCCGAAACCAACCCCAGCTCTTCCGTTGAGCTCCCGGAGGATTTATGCCCAGCCGCAGAGCTCGTACACTGGCTTGTAGGGCTTGGGATTTTCATTTTTTTTAAAGATCTTATTTATTGATTTGAGAGAGAGTGGGGAGAGCACAGAGGGAGAGTGAAAGGGAGAAGCAGACTCCCCGCTGAGCAGGGAGCCCAATGCGGGGCTCGATCCCAGGACCCCGAGACCATGACCAGAACTGAAGGCAGATGCTTAACCGACTGAGCGCCCCCGGCGCCCCCAGGGCTTGGGATTTTAACTGGAGCTGCTCTCACCCTTCCCCTGCCTATCCCTCCCCTCCCCCACCTCCGAGGATTACAGACCTGAAGCCAGTTCCCTCCTGTCGTGACATCCACCCTTCTGTGCCTCCTACCACACCAAGCCCACAGAGGCAGAGGTACTCCCAAGTGCTGTTTAGGTGTCCCTCCTCCTCCATGGCCATTGCCCCTGTCTCTGAGAGTGCGGGAAGGCCACGGGGAAATTCTTGACTCAAGCCCAGCTCCAGAGCTTGGGAGAAAACCCACTAGCTAAAGCTGGTCAGCCTCCCTGGCTCACCTGCCATCACTCCCTCCTGCCCCCCACCCCGGGGAGAGAGGCAGGGCGGGATGCCCACCCCAGCTCTCTCTCCCAGCCCCCACCAGCCCACACGGAAGCATCGGACACCCGGCACTGAAGTCACGCGGACCTGGGTTTGAGTCCAGGCTCTGTCACTCATCAGACAAAGTACTCAGCCTCTCTAAACGTCCGTCCCTTCACGGTGAGACAGCCCCTGGGATCACTGTGAAAGTGTCGTGAGTAAACCTCACGCTTACATGCAAAGGGTTGTGTGCAAAATAACCTTCGAGGTGCGTGGCATCTTGTAGATATTCACGGCGGGATTGCCTTCTCCCTGGCTCCATGTTTCCGGAACCTTGGAAATTTTCCCAGAAGAAAAAAGTTGCTCCACCTTTGCAGCCAATTTGAGCAGGGCCCCGGGTCAGCTCCCTGGCCCCCAGGGTCTGGGGAAGGAAGACACTGAGCCTCTGCGGGGATGTTTGGGCCAGCGGAGAACACGGGGCTGTGTCCTCACCTCTCAGGGGCAGAACCGCTCGGAGCGGCTTCTGTGAGCCATAAAATCAGAACCTGAGGGCTCTCAGTTAGGAGTTGAAATAGGGTCTAGCACCAAGGCAGTGCCCAGGGCGGTGACGGCGGCCACCCAGGCCGAGGGGCCCCCCACCCCATCTCCTGGTACTGAGGCTGCTGCTGCGAACTGCGGTGTGGCGGGACCTGGGCTGTGATAGAGGAGGACGGGGTGCTGGGCTGTGGAAACATCAGAACGGGGCTCAGGAGACCTGTGGCCTGATCCCAACCCTGCCACTGACCATCTGAACCGTCTTTTGCTTATCCCTCAACCTCCTAGAGCCTCGGTTTGCTTGTTTGGCGAATTGGCAAATGATACCTGTCCTTCCCTCCATCCTTCCCTTCATCCTCCATTCTTCTTCCATCCTTCATCCCTTTATCCCTCCATCCTCCCTCCTCCCTCCATCCGTCTCCCTCCACCCTCCTCTCTCCCTCCTCCCTCCACCCTCCTCTCTCCCTCTCCCTCCATCCTCTTCCTTCCATCCTCCTCTCTCCCTCCATCCCTTCCCTCTCCCTCCATCCTCCCCTTTCCCTCCTCCCTCCATCCCTTCCCTCTCCCTCTCCCTCCATCCCTCCTCTCTCCCCATCCCTCCTTCCCTCTTTCATTCCTCCTTCCTCCCTCTCTCCTTCCGTCCTCCTCTTCCTTCCCTTCTTTCTCCTCCTTCCCTCTTCCCTGCATCCTCCCTCTGTCCACACTCCCCGCAGGGTTATGGGAATATGCAGTGAGAAGGTACTTGGGAAGGTGCTGGTGAGGCCCAGCGGCCGCTCCCACAGAGGCACTGCAGAGGGGACAGGACTGCAGGCTGCTGTTCTTGGAAACACGTGGGCTTGGCCTCTCATCACCCTGACACCTTGGCAAGGAACCCCATGCGGGCAGTGGCCTCCCATGTCAGATGTGCTCTTGCTGGCCAGTGTGGTCTCTCCTCGAGAGAATCAGCTGCGACTCCTCTCCCACCAACTCGGTGCTTAGCTCAGCCCCCGGCAAACATTGCGAGCCTGCTTGGCGCCCAGCACAGTGCCGGCCACCACAGAGACCAGACGAAAGCCACTTCCCTGCAGGAGCCCTACCAGGTTCACCCCCGGAACACACCCGCTGCTTCCCCACCACTTCTCCCCACCTGGCTCCCAGCCTCTGTCATCTCTCACCCCGATGCCCCATGCAGGGTCCTGACTGATGTCCCTGCTCTCTCTCCTGCCCCCCAACCCATACCAGCCCCTCACTCACAGCCAGAAAGATCTTATAAAACTATAATCAGATGACATCATTCCCCAGCTTGACACCTTTTGATGGGACCACAACCCATTTGTGATAAAGTCAGGCTCATTCCCTGATCCACGAAACCCTGCAGATGTGGCCCCACATACCTCTCCGACATCTCCCACCAAGAGCTTCAGTTTCCAGAAAAAGAGTCAGGAAGGTGATATCTGAACCAAGTCCAAGCGATGGTTAATAGCACGGGGGCTGGTCAAAGAGACGTGCATTTGAATCCTGCTCTACCCTGCATTCCCTGCAACCTTGGGCAAATTCCCCAGCTGCTCTGAGGCTCAGTTTTCTCATCTGTAAAATGGGATACAGTGATAGACACCCCCAGGCAGTGGAGCCATTCCCCAAGACACAGAACCAAGGAGGAGTGGTCTAGGGGGACTGGAGACAGGACAGCTGGACTTCGGATGGGCTGAGTGCACAGGGTGGGGGACCACCCCTCTCTACAGGGATGAGGCAGGGCAGACCCAAAGACACAGGTGTGGGAGTCATCTGCTGGAGGGATGAAAACAGTTCCCCCTTGTGATGGCATGTCAGGCCGTGAATGTGGAACCCCATTGCCTTCGGTTCCCCCACAGGTCAAATGGCACTGTGGCATTTCTATTTTCTGAACTAAAACTAGATAAAAAGCAGGTAAGAGGTTTTCTATTGTTGTTGAGGGTATAAGATCTTGGTAATACAGGAGGTGTTATTGGGATCCTGAAATGTTGGCATTCCTAGTTTGTTTGAGGAGGTGGCGGGGCAGGGGAGAGGTCCAGACAATTTAAAATCAAGACTGTCCTAGAAAAATCCAGACCCCAGTAACAGGTCACGTGCAAAGGCCTCAAAGCGACTATTGTCACCAGGACTGTATTCACAGGCCGGGGACTTGTGCAGTTGGGACCCCGTCTGTGTGTTCGGTGCTCTGCTGTCACCATCTTTAAATTCTTAATCATTTTTGAATAAGAGGATCTGCATTTCCATTTTGCCCTGGACCCCGTAAATGACATAGCCTCTCTCGAGTATCCTTCTGCCTCGAGAAGAGCCTTTGTTGAGAAAAATGGGATGGAGAAGCTGGTACCGGAGGGTCCTGAGGTTGCGCAGAAATTGGCGGCTGGAGTGGGGAGTGGAGCTGGGTGCTGGAAGCAGACCTCACCTCTCTCTTTTGTCCAAGGGATGGCCACCAGCTCTACACAAGGCCAGGGGCTGCCTCGGAGAGCAGTAGGACCTAAAACTCTGTCACCGTGAAGCATTTGTGGGGTGCCTACTGAGTGTGCCTGGCTTCGTGCTGGGCTTGGTGGGTACAGAAAGTTCTCGGGGAACTTACCCTCTGGTTCCGGGGAACCCAGAGGAGACAAGGCGGCCACATACAACGGTGCAGGGCGTGGAGAGCTCCAGAGCATACCTGGCTGTCCGGGACTCCTCCTGGGGGCCCTAACAAGACCTGTCTCATAGGGCCGGCAGGAGGATCAAGAGGAAAACACACGCAGGGTTCCACACACATCTGCTTCGCCATAGACGTGCAATACACAGAGGCTGTATGAGGGGCCTCGTGGAGAAAAGTAGCGCATGGCGGGGGTGGGGGAGGAGGGCGCAAATCCCCTGGTGAGTGGGGTCTGAGCCCAGGCTCTGCCTCCCCTAACTGTGGGGCCGCCGGCCAATCATTCCACGTGTCTGTCGAGCCCCTTTTGCTTTTTGGCAAAATGGGGTGTTAGCAACAACCTACAGTGCAGATTTGCTCACAGGAGCCGAGATGAGATATGTCCGTGCTTAGCTCGAGCCAGGAATAAAGGGTCTAGTGCCTGGTAGTCAGTGTCCTTTACTAACCCAGAGAACGCCCTGCACGTGGGACAGTGGGAAGGGGTCGCACCTGTGAGGATGGGTCTCAGAGGAAGGGAGACTTCAGCGAGCCCCCGGCCCCCCGCCCAAACCACAAGCAAGGGAAAGCACTGAGATCCCTGAAGACTCCCCGGGGACATTTCAGGACACGCAGGCTCCCTTCCAGGGACCGGACGGTCCGGCCAAGGCCGTGTCACCGGCTCATCTCTGCCACGCAGTGGGGGGAGGACGGCCCGCGCTCGCTTCCGGCCCTCGCTCTGAAAAGCCCGATAACAAGCGCACATTGACGGCCGGGTTCCCCTGGGCGAGCATGCTCTTCCCGGCTCGCATCTGAGCCCTCGCCCGATACATTTTCTCGCTTCAGCAATTTGGCATGTCATACAAAGGGGCTCTGATTTTTCCTGATGTCCAGCTCCTCTTGCATGAAAAATAGCTTTTGTTGTCTTTCTGCCCACGGATTCCTGCGTGTGAGTCAAGGCCAGATGCCTGGTGGGTGAAGAGTCCCGTTTGCTTAGCCGTGTGCGGGGTCTCCCTTCTTCCACCTTGGTGGCCCTTTGTGGCCTGTGGCCCCTGAGGTTCAGTCTTTCCGGCAGTTGCCTGCTGGCCCCTGGCCTGTCCCCCCGCCTTTGCTCTGGTCAGTTCGTCTCCCCACTGGGTGGCTGTGTCCCAAGGGTCCTTGTTGGGGTTGTAGCCAACTCCCACTGTCCCACCATCACCCCACCCACCCAGCCAACCCATAGGTCTCCTTCCACGAGTGTCCGTGAAACTAACGCGTTTTGTTATTCCTACCTCCCAATCTTCCCTCCCTCCTTCCTTCCCCCCCCACCTCCCTCCCTCTCTTGCTTTCTGCCTTATATTCCTATTTCTTCCCCTTTCCCTTTGCTCTGTGCCATATTCAAATCACACAAACCCTCTCCTGCTTCCTGTTCAAGGCAGACTTTTTGAAAGTTCTTGAGGCACTTACTAGATAAAAATGTATTATCTTAAGTCTGTGATTATTAGAAGGTTTATTAAACATGGGGAGAATTCTATTAAGTAGCAAATTGAGTGAGTCAAAAACCCATAGATGTGGAACCTCTAAAGGTCATCTGGTACAAAATAGGAATATGGCTATGATTATTCTATGAGGCCAGGAAAAAAAAAATTGGAAGGAAATTCACCAAAATGTTAAAATGGTGGTCATGGGAACCATGCAAGATTTCTTTGCTCTCCTTCTATCTTTTTCAGATTTTCTGTTATGTTAGTGGGGGGGGGGGGATATAGAAGCTTGATATTTAAATTTAAAAAGCATTGGGGGGGGCACCTGGGTGGCTCAGTCAGTTAAGCGTCTGCCTTCGGCTCAGGTCACGATCTCAGGGTCCTGGGATCGAGTCTTGCATCGGGCTCCTTGCTCAGCGAGGAGTCTGCTTCTCCCTCTCCTTCTCCCTCTCCCTCTGTGATCTCTCTCTCTCTCTCAAGTAAATAAATAAAACCTTTTTTAAAAAAATAAAATAAAAAATAAAAAGCACTAGGGCCTGTCTCCAGTCCTCAGACAGATGAATGGGTGTGTAGGTTCATTCAGCATTGACGGTATTTGTTCTCTTTATTCTTAAATGCCTCCAGGAGCGTGCTCCCCGGCATCACGCCCAGTCACCTTTTGTCCGTGTTTTATTACAGGCCACCCCTGACTTATAACCAAATTGATTCCTGGATGAAAGCCTCTATGAGCCGTCCACAGGCGAATTATTGTTTCCTGTAAGCACAATTTACACACTGGGTTTGCATTCCTAGAAATCCATCTCATACCATCAAACTACCCAAACTGACCACAAAAGTAAATGAAAAGAAAATAAAACCCAGATAGACGCTCCTACACACTTTTCTCCCATATGTAAAACTAAGTACTTCATATAAAAGCTGCATCATGAAATGTTCCTTTGGGGGAATTTTTCTGCCTGAGCCAGACTGGCCCACGTTTCTCGAAATAGGAAATCCAGTGAAGTTTGAACAGAAATTTCTTTCCTTTTTTTTCCTTTTCTTTTCCGAAAAATCTCATCTCCCTGTGGCAAGTTTACGCATGCTTTGTGGCACCAAAAAAAAAAAAAAAAAAAAATCCTCAAACGCTTTAAAATAACGGGTTCTTCGGTCTCGGATTTTTTTCCATTGCCAATTCCGTTCGTGTAAATTGTTTAGAAAAAGGCTTTGCGTGGCGAATACTGGAGGAAAGGCAGTTCCCACTGTGATCTGGACCAGCACCACTTTGCCCTTCGGGGCAGTGAGTCAGTTGACCCTTCAGATGCCAGGTGATGCTGAGCTGTCAACGCCCAGGAGTCCCTGTGGCCAGATGCTCATTAGAGCTGCTTTCAGCGGGCCTTAGCGAAGACAGCTGCGCAGGCCGCCGTGCAGAGGCAGACGTGAGGTCCCAAGCCCAGCGGCTGTGGTGGAGATGCCCAGTCTTACACGGGAGGGTTCTTCGTTGATGCCCATCAAAATCGCTGGGCCTCTGATGGTAACGTTTGTTCCTTCTCGTTCAGTCCTTCCCGAAGCCGAAAACAAAGCACTCATCTTCGCCCTTAAAAGCCCTTCATGTTCTCGCAAGTGGTGCTTATGTCCACCCTTAGTTCTCCCATCTCTGAAGGATCGGGAAGGAAATTTTCCTGTTTTGTTTTGTTTGTTTTGTTTGTTTTTAAACCTGGTGGTTTTCTCTAGACCATTTCTGGCTTTCAGTCAACCAGCCTTCGTAGGGTGCCTGTTGGTGCAAAGCACCCTGGGCAGGGGGTGGTGGGGAGGGGGGGAACTGCAGGAGACCCTCCCCACTTCTCAGAGGTGGGTTGTTGAGTTGCCCACGAGCAGGTAGGTGCCCAGGCCAGCCCGCCCCGCCTGACGGTGCCCTTGTCCCCCAACACCCTCACCTGCTGATCCATCCCACACACCCCTGCCCACTTCTTTGCGTAGGGTCCAAATTACGAATTTTTTTTTTTTAAATAAGAGTGAATATCTAGTGAGCACTCACTGTGTATCAGGCACTAAATGTATTATTTCCAGAACCTTCCATATGGTATCTCATCATCATAACAGCTCTGATTTAATGCTATTTAAGTAGTTATTTAATGACCATTGGTTAATCAGGTATATTACAGAGGGAGAAGGAGAGAGAGTGAGCTAACACTCACATGGCGCTTGCTACGTGCCAGGAACTGTCCCAAGCACTTAATTATATATTGAGTTAGTTAATCCTCACCCGCCCCATGAGGCAGGTACTATCACCACTTCTACTGTAGAGATGGGGAAACTGAGGGATGGAGAAATTAAGTTACCTGCCCCAGAGGCCCCAGAGCCGACAAGTGGTGACAACAGAATTCAGACTCAGGCAGTCTAGCTTCACATCACCTCCTCTTCATTTTCGAGCTACAACTTCTGAAAATCGCTAACGTGCAGGCACTTGGCGTGGTGCATCCCCTCCTTACAGCACCGCACGAGCAACCCTTCCCCTGTGGGGGGCGGAGATGCTAAGGCAGGCTCAGGCCAACAGGTACACCCAGGCGTCTGCCTCCAAAACCCGCTTCCAGCTCTTTCTACAGCCCCATGCAAAAAAACTGTCCCCTGCCTGCCGCATGTCGAGAAAGAGGAGCAGGCTTAGTCGCCCTGAGGAGAGGCGGTCGGGTGGCTCTGTGTCCTGCAAATATCCCAAACTGTCCATAATGACACGAGGAACCTAAGGGCCCAAATGCAGGCTGCTGTGCTGCTGGTGGGGAGGGGGGGCTGGATGACAAGAGAGAAGGATGCAGCTCCGCCATTAGCAGCTGCTGGCTGTGAGCCAGGCTGGCTCGGCAGGCTTCTCGGAAGAGGTGGGCACAGCATCGTGACCAGAACAGAGCACGATGCTGGGCTCTGAGTCTGACTCATGCAGCCCAGAGAGGAAAGATTCTGCTGTCAGACTGAAGGCGGCTCTTAAGATTGGGGGCTCTTGGCAGAGAAGGTGAAATGCATTCTGCTCAAGACAGCTCCTTGAAGGAGGCATTAACCATACCATTCAAAGCCCCAGAACCCACGTTTTGCAGGGGATGCCACCTGTCAGTACACTTTCACACCCAGATCCCAGGTGTTGGCACTCACGTGCTCACTCCCAGCTCACAAGAAGCACATAGAAGAACAGAGTCTGATCATACTGTATGCTTCCATTCCTATCAAGTTCAAATGTAGGCAGGACTAATCCAGGGCGATGGAAGTCAGCAGCATGGCTCCCCTTTGTGGAGAACCGACTGGAACGGGGCAAGAGGGAGCCCCCGGGCATGTGTGGGACCACGTTCTATATCCTGATCTGGCTGGTAGTTGCATCAGTGTAGAGATACGTTCATCGAGCTGCTCTCTGTGTATTATCCTCAATAAAAATTAAAAACAGACAGGGGCACCTGGGTGGCTCAGTCAGTTGAGCGTCTGACTCTTGGCTTAGGCTCAGGTCGGGGTCTCAGAGTCATGGGATCGAGCCCCAAGTCGGGCTCTGTGCTCAGCACTGAGTCTGCTTGATATTTTCTTTCTCTGCCTCTGCCCCTCCCCACTACTTGTGCTCACTCTCTCTCTCTCTAAAAGAAATAAATCTTTTTTTAAAAAAAACTTACAAACAGACAAATACAGGTCTGGGGTGACAAAGGCCCCCAGGTGGCCTGTCACCAGTCCTCACCTGCCGCCATCGATCCCCACCTGCTGGCCCATGTTTTCTTCAATTCTAGTCAATCCCTCAAATACTCATTGGGAATGTGGGCACCTAGCCTGTGCTAAGTTCTGAGAACTCAGTGATTCGGTTCATTTATTCTTCCCTTCAGCCATGATTTTTGCATCCAGCCTTTTGGGAACGCTGCTCGGCCGGCTAGAGGAAAAAGACTTTCCTGTATCAGCGGGTGGCGTGATTGGGAGCTGACGAGACCTCCCGCTTGTGCATGCCTCCCGAGCCGTAGTCTCTCTCGGAACTCTCTCCACCCCACAGAGACGTGGGTTCTGTCGGCCTCAGACGGTAGAACTGGGGAGGCAGAGTTTGAACTTGCATTGTGCACTCTTCTGGTCACAATGCTGTACCCACCTCCTCTGAGGGGAGTCTGAGCCCACCCCAGGGCTGCTCTGGTTATTGGGCCCGAGTATGTGCGGGCGACCAGCTGAGTGCCCGTCTCACCCCACACGGGCCTCGTCCTTATGGAGATGCTCGCCTGAGCCCAGCGCACCTGCTGAGGAGGGGCGAGTCCTAAGCGTAGCAGAAGCTTGGCATGTTTTGGATGAGGAAGGTCTGGCCCAAGGGCCAAGAATGACCTTGCTTCTCTGAAACCGTTCTTGCTCCCAGCCAGGCAACTGTGATTTTCAGAGACCTCTCGTTACCCTGCCTGGGGGAGCCCTCATCCCGCCCCATGCGCCCCCAGTGCCCCGCCAGCATTTCTGAGTCTCGATTCAAATCCATCAAATATTTACTGAGAATTTAAAAACCAGACCCCAGACTGAGTCCTGGACACTCAGGTTATTCATTCATTCAGCATACTCATTCACTGAGTGCCTGCTACTTAACCAAGCAGTGTTCTAGGTGATGGGGGAAGTTTCCTTCACAGCCGTGAGGAAAACAGACAGTGATTCACATAATGATTATATGGTGTCAGAGGACAATAAGCAAGAAAAATCAGGAGAGTGGCCGGGGAGGGCCCCCCTGGGAGGAGGCATTTGAGTAGCCTGGAGGAGGTGAGGAGGTGAGCTTTGGGGAGGTCTTGGGGACAGTCGTGTGGGGCAGAGGGGACAGCAAGTGTCACAGCCCTGTTCGAGCTTGTCTGAGGCCTTAGTGGGTAGAGAAGGGAGAAGGAGATGTCGGTCAGAGAGGGGACCATGGCCACCAGTAAGGACTTGGCCTTTTACTCTGAAGGAAGAAGCACTGGAGAGCACGAGGCAGAGGTCTGACAGGTTCTCACCTGAGTTCCAACAGGATACCCATGGCTACCATGTTGAATTATGTGGGGACTGCCCTTGGCTGGCTCCTAAGTGGGTGGAGAATTCCGGAGAAGCCTGACCTCTGTCAGCCTGCAGAAGTCAGGGAAGGCTGCCCAGAGATGGTGACATTGGCTGTGTCCTGCAGAATGTGTAAGAGTCTGCAGTCAGGGGGACCTGACCCTACAGAGAGAGGCACATGCCTTCATTCATTCACCCATTCATTCACTCCTCAACAGACATTTTATTGAGCCACCTGGGTGAAAAATAGAGTTCTGCCCTATTCCTAGAGGAAATGAGTGCCCAGTAGGGAGAGCAGAGACAGAGAGACCGCCAAATCCATTACAATTCCGTGTGGAAGTGTGATGATAAATGCATCTTCCAGGAGCTGTAGTCCCACAGGTTGGGGAGAGGGAGACCCTCCGAGGCATAGTGTGTGGACATAGGCGTCTTTCTAGGCAATGGGTCATCTGAGCCCGTTTTGAGAGGTGAACATGAGTTCATTAAGAAAATGAGAAGAAGAGGGTTCTAGGCAGAGTACCAGCATGGCCAAGGTACAAAGCAGGTGTCCAGGCCCTCAGACATTCTGCAATAACTGAATGCCGACCATGTCCCAGGTCCCGAGCGAGCCACTGCGGATGCACAGAACACAGGGTGTCTTCTGGAATGCTGAAGAAATTTGGGACCACTGAAACAAAAGGTCCAGTAGGAGAGGAGGCCCAGGAGCTGGGGTTGGGGAGAAAGGCAGGGCCGGAGCTTAGAGTCCTTCACACCGTGCTCAGGAGCCTGCATCTGGCCCTCCTGGCAAGAGTTGCTAGTGAAGCGTTCCACTGGGGGTGGCATCCAGGTTCTGACTCGTGTCTTGAGAGCTCACTGTGGCTCTCCTACAGAGGATGGAGCAAGGCTGGAGGCACGGAGACCTGCTAGGAAAATACTGGAAAAGGCCTGACCGGGGGCGATGGGCCCTGGATTAGGACAGTGAGATGGAGCAGAGAGACAGTGGATATGAGATCCACCTTGGAGACAGACTGGATGTGGGGATACAGAGGGGAGTCCATCACGGCGGGGGGGGGGGAGTGGGGGAGGGGCGAGTGGCACCGTACCAAGCAAGACAGGACACCTGGGAAGAGCAGCAGGCTTTGTGAGTGGGGCTGCCGAGGACAGCTCCAGGCCAGAGCCCAGGCGCATGCAGGGAACAACAGGGCCTTTACAGGTCAGATCAAACTCTACAAGGCTCTGGTGTCTTAGCTCATTTCTTCACCATTTAACTCTACCCATTTTGCAGATGGGGAGACCAAGGCCCAGCAAGTTGCAGTGAGTGTCCCAAGTGGCAGGGCATGTAAGCGGCAGAGCTGGCCCAGGAATTCGCACAGAGGCAGTCTGGCTCTGGGTATCACGCTCCTGGCCTCCACACTGAGAGGCCACCCTAGGGAGGTCCCCAGCCCCTGGATGCAGCAGAGAGCCGGGAACATCTCCGGGGTGCTGTGAAGAGCCACGCAGGCTGGTACCTGTTTCTCAGCAGGACATGGGTAGCTCTGTACTCCAAGATCCCGCAGATGTGACCCCAGCTCTGTTTCCTGGAAGACCCGCCTGTGGCACCTGCCCCCCCACCCAGCCCTAGTCATGTCTACATCCCTGCAGCAGAGACAACATTGCTGCTCGCTTACTGTCTAGAGACCCCTCGCTATCAACCCTCTAGAGTTAAGCCCTGGCAGACCCAGCACAGAGGCGAGCATGCTTCTGCAGTATGAGTGAGCCTCGAAAACATGGGCAGTGAAAGAAGGCAGCCACAAAAGCTAGGGCCTCCATTACAAAGTGCCACACACTGGGAGGCTTGAACACCAGAAATTCATCGTCTCACCGTTCTGGAGGCCGGAGTCCAAGATCAAGGTGGGGGCAGGATTGGTTCCTTCTGCCCATGTGAGGGAGAATCTGTTCCGTGCTTCCCCCACCCAGCTTCCCCTGGCGGTCTGTGGTGTTCCTTGGCTGGTACACCTCTGTCTTCATCGTCTTGTGGCCTTCTCCCCATGAGCATGTGTCTGTGTCAGATCTTCCCTTCCTATAAAGACATCAGTCCTATCAAATCGGGGCCCACCCTAATGGCCTTCTGAACTGTATCTGCGGTGGCTCTTTCCAAACAAGGTCACATTCTGAGATCCTGGGGGGTTAGAACTTGAACATATGAATTTGAGGAAGGGGGGACACAGTTCAACTCTTCACAGCCTCACACTGTATTATTCCATTTATACGAAGTGTCCAACATACTCATGGAAACAGGAAGCAGATTAATGGTTGCCAAGAGTTCAGGGGACAGGGGAACGGGGGCAACTGCTTAATGGGTACGGGTTTCCATTTAGGATGATAAAAATATTCTAGAACTAGGAAACAGGTTTAGGAAGACTAGGCAATTTGGCTGAGCCCAGAGAGCTACTAAGGGGTTGAAATGAGGTTTGTACCAAAGCTTGTGTTCTTTCGATTACAACGGTTTGAAATGGAGGTTTCTCCTTGGGCAAGTTGGCTAAGTTCTCTGAGCCTCATCTTCTTTGTCTACAAGATGGAATCGATTGAGCCTCCTCCTTCTCTACCCATGTGAGAATTCAAGGAGATAATGCATGAAAGAATCACTGGCACCTTCTATGTGCTTAATAAATGGTGGTTGTCATTATTCTATCAGTCTGGGTCCATCCCCGAAAAACAAAAGCCTCTCTCCGTCATTCAGACTGAGGAAATTTAATAAAGGGAGTTGATTTTCCAGGTGAGAGAAGAGCTGAGAAGCCAAACAGGGGAATCATGAGGCACCCAGACGTGAGCGACAAGAGGAAGCCCCTTCCAGCCCTGCAGTGAAATGAGACAAGAGGAGGTGGTTTTGCCAGAGGCCAGCCCATCCAGCAAGTGCTTGGATTGTGGCGGAAGCTGGGACCACAAAGGGAAGGACTTTCCAGAAGGAACTGGACCCCCAGAGGAGATGCAGTAGCCTCCACCAACACTGTCCAAGGAAGAGAGGGAGAAACACCCCGACTTCTCCCTTCCTTGTACCTTCTCATGTTCCATCAGAGCCTCCTATTGGCCAAAACTGCCCAGAAGCCACGGGCAAGGGAGCCTGGGAAGTGTAGTTCCCTGGGATACAGGGGTACCCCCAGCTGCCTGGGTGGGTGGTGAGGCATGTTGGTCTGTGTGTGCTGGTTCACGTATGACACCTGCCTGTTGCGATCGGATGTGCCCCTGGTCTGTGCGGGCCACCGGTCTGCACCGAGGGAGAAAGCAAGGGTTGCACCCCATGGCTGTGTGTGAGCCTTGTGGCTACACAACCCCTTTGTGTGCACATGCATGCAACCCCACACGGTATGGCCACAGGGTCTCCAGCCCGAGAGGGCACGGCGGACTGTGTGAGTCCCCATGCACTGGCGCCTGGAAGCCTCTGCAGCTGCATCTGTCAGCAGCCCATCCCTTCCTGTTGCCGGGACAGAAGATCCACGTTGGATCACAAGCATCGGGGCTCAGAGTGGCTCGGCCGATCTGGTCAGCGGAGCCACTGGGCAGGTGCACCTTCCTCCTCCACTGCCCTCAGTGAGAGAGAGGATAGAGGAGCTGGCAAGAGAGAAGGCCCCAGAAACTGCAGCACCAGCTTTTCTTTGAAGTGAGGAAGCAGCCTTTACTGTTTTCCTGAGAAATCCAGGGATCTTGTGGCATCTGCCTATCGACCCCACACGAAGCCTGGCCTCCTGCCGGGCCGGCCTCCTGCACCTGCCCCCATGCTTCCTGTCACCTCCATCATTCACTGGGCTCTTGCACCTGAGCAGCGCCTGGTCTCTGGGGTTCTCCAGAGAGCCCGGAGGATACAGGACATCGATGCAGGCTGCCTCCCTCAGGCCAGAACACGGCAGAAATCTGTTGGCAGAGGCTTCCCATTTCTGGTTCCTTCCCATGCAAGGCATTGAAACAGCTGGAGAGTTGGGTAAGAGGAGGGGAGGGTGAGGGTCTTTACCACTGGGGTGTGATGTGAGTTGCATTGTGCCCCCCAAAAAGATATGCCAAAGTCCTCACCCTGGTATCTGTAAATGGGACCTTATATAGAAATGGGGCCTTTTCAGATGTAATCAAGTCAAGATGAGGTCCCACTCCATAGCCTGGGTCCTCGGAAGAAGATGAGAGCCACGCACAGGGAGCAGGTCCTGTGGAGGCAGAGATTGAAGTGTCGTAGCCAAGGATCGCAGGCAAACGCCGGAAGCGAGGAGAACGGCCTGGAACAGATTCTTCCCTCGGTCTTTCAGAGAACGCAGAGCCCTGTTGACTCTTTGATTTTGGACTTCTGGCCTCCAGAACTATGAGAGAATCAATCTCTTTTGTGTTAAGTCCTCCTTGTTTGTTGTGCTCTGGGACAGAGGGCCTGGGAAGCGAATCCAGGGAAATTAATTCAGCCTTGCCAATAACCACCGAATGAGCCAGCCTCCCGAAGCCTTTCTGTCGTCACGCTCCGAGAGCGGGTAACCTGAAATAAAAGATATGTGACTTCGTTAGCCACTGTGTGTTGAGAACGCACTTTGCAGGCTGAGAAGGAGTCTGCATCCCCTCATCGAACCCTCCCACCAGCCCTCTGACGTCGGGACTGTTATTGTCCTCGTTTACAATTGAGGAAACTGATTCGCAGAGAGCTGAAATAATTTTTCCAAGGCAACGTGAATATTTTTATTTCTTTCTGGGTCAATGGCTATTTTCAAGACTGGACTGAGCTACTGAAGGCTACACGGACTTGTTTAGATGAGAAACCTATTAGTTTGCGAGGCTTTTCTTAACAAAGTACCACAAGCTTAGTGGCTTGCAACAACACAGATTTATGACCTCACAGTTTCCGTGGATCGGGAGTCGGGGCCAGCCTGGCTGTATCCCCTGCTCATGGGGTCTCCCCAGGCTGCACTCAAGGTGTCAGCCGGACGGCATTCCTTTCTGGAGCCTGGGGTTCTCTTCCGAGCTCACTGGTTGCTGGCAGAATTGGTTTCTGTTCTCTTGCTAGCCATCAGTCCCTTGCTAGCCATCAGCCTGGGGCCTCCCAGCCCCGAGGGGTGCCCACAGCTCCTTGCCACACGGCCCCATTGGTGGTTCACAACGTGCCAATGTGCTTCCTTCCAGACCAGCAGGAACGTGTCTCTGACTTCGCCCCCTCCAGCCTGCCACAGTGGGGTTTTATATAATGTAATTTCCTCATCAAATTCACAGGTTCCTCCCACACTCAAGGGGAGCACGCCCGGGTGGGGTGGGGGTGGGGGGCATTCCAGAAACTGTGTTAGGACTCTGCCTACCAGGTCCAGAGGAACTTGACTCGGAGTCCTGGCTGTGTCCCTGACTTTAGGGTGTGACCTTGGGGAGATCTCTTGCACGCCCTTTAAATCAGAGTCTCCTTATTTATCAAGGATGGGCAATCATACCAGCCGCAGAGCACTGTGCGGAGGATTAGATGGGTTAGACCGTCAAGCGCGGCAGTTGCTAGGAGCTCAGGAAGTGGCAGCTTTGCAAGCGTGGTTCCCTCACAGAGGAAAACACGGGATGGGTGGTGTGCATGTGGGAGGCGCCTGGCCCTGGAGCCTGAAAGTGTGGCTGAGCTCCAGCCCCATCTCAGGCGGGGCTCAGCTGTCCCACAGTTTCTGCCTGCCCCTTCCCCTTCTCCTGAATGGTAAGCATCACTGCAGCTTTGCCTGGTGAAAGGTGATGAAATAAGATCCCCCAAACAAACAAACAAAATGCTTTGGAAAGGTCTTCCTCCCTATATAGTGTGAGGCATGGTTCGCTGTGCCCAGAGGCCAGATCCCATAGGAAGGGTCCCTGCCCCTCCTGGTGCTGAGCTGAGCCATGGTGGGGGGATGGGGGAGGGAGGAAGGTGCAGGCTGGGGGCAGATGCCTTTCTTCCTGTGAGATCACTTGTTGGTCCATTTGGCACCTTCGGCACGTGGTGTCATGCCCCTCATAAGAATCTCGTATGGACCAGGGTGTTCTCGCTCAGGGAATGCACCTCCTTACCCAGCCCCCATGTACTAGCTCTGGATATGACCTGTCCCCTCCCAAGCACATACTGATGGTTCTTGGGTGCATGAAGAATCAGGAAAGTGTCTTGCCAACTGACGACCAGAAACCTTGTATGTTTAGGGCATAATGTGGCCCTGACGTTGAAGGGTATAGAAATCAGATATATGGAGGCACAGATGTGCAGGCTGAGCTTTTTTTGCCACTTCAGAGGAGAATTCTGGGTTGGAATTCTGCTGTCTGCTCTGCATTTCCAGCCCCACCTCCCACCACGCTGGCTGGGATGACATGCGACCGTCCCCAGTGGGAGCCACTGCCCACCAAACTCCGTCCATCTTCAAGAGTTATCTCAGAGGTGGTCTTCCCCATGAAACCTTAACCTCATCCATCCGTCCATCTATCCATCCATCCATCCATCCATCCATTCGCTCAACCTAGCACTCCCTGGAGCCTGAAGTAGAGACCATAGGTCTGGCAGGGGGCTTCTTGAAAAGGTAACAGAGTGGGAGGGGGCTGTGGTGTTCACATCGCTTTCTCTGAGCAAGATCAGCCATGGGGCCTGGGTCGCCTGGGCTGGGTTAGCCCAAAGATGGACTTAATGTGATGCTTAAGAAGCCTCAGGTCCCTCCCTTGCACGGGCACTTCCTAGGCTTAATTTTGTGTGTTCTTTTTCTTTAGGAGGGTGTCTAATTGCACAAACTTCAGGGCCCAACAAAATCTAGATCTGTTCCTGATAGGGCTGTAGATATAAACATCACCCAAGCAGGACTTCCCAGGAAGATGGGGTCCCTGCCCGTGGGGGCACCGAGAGACCCTTTATGAAAGAAGGTACAGAGTCCCCGAATGTAAGTGCATCCCTCTGTGGGTAGCCCAATTTCCTCCAGCAGGTCTCCCTAAATCAAAGTATGGGGACAGAGACAGTGGGCTTCTCTCTCTGAAATAGAGCCCGTCTCCAGGGGTGGAACTGGGGGGGTCCCTTCTGCTCTTAGAACCTCACTCTCCTCAGGCCAGTTACAGGTCCCCCAATAAGGATGGTGAGTTATGTTTCCTTTCCTCACTCTACTCTCTAGCTCCCCAGACAGTTGGAAAACACACTCATCAGACTGACCTTTCAGACTCCAACCAGCGATCCCGATCTGTGTCAGCAAACACAGGGCCCTCCAAACCTGGCTGCCTCTGAGTTCCCCAAAGGAAATCCCAGACGCAACACCCACCCCAGCGCCCAACATTCCCACCCTGGCTCCGACTGGCTGTAAGAGACCTCATGCCTGGCCACCCTCCCCGCCTCACTCACCCGGAGGCCGGCTGGCTCGTGGTCGTGTGGGCCCGAGGCTCGCAGCGGGGGCTGCAAGCACCATGTCGGGGCTCAACATTTGCTGAGAGGTTCTCTCTCATTTATTAACAAGCGGTGGCAGCAGCCCTGTGAATTAGGGCTCGGTTGGAGCCGTGGGCTCGAGAGCCTGGCAGGCAAGGCTACCGGCTTCCAGGGCTTTGGCATCTGCCACACTCCGTGTTGCCCCTGCTTACCTCTGTCCAACGTGCTTGTCTGCTTGAAGTAAAGCATATGCATTTGGGGGCAGAAGGCAGCTTCTCACCCCTGCTGGGGCTGGTCTGGGCCCCCAGAACAGGTGCACTCCAGTCCATCTACCTTCTCCCCCATCGCCGTCCCCACCACATGCCTGTGCCCTTGCTCGCGGGATGACACATTCAGGGACAATAGTGTCTCAAGGCTGGGCAGATACACGCGGGGAAGGCACATCAGGCACGTGGCCAAGGACCTCTCGTGCTGTACCTAATCCTCCCCTTGGATGCAGGTCCTACGGTTATCCTGGCTGCTCGAAGCAGGAAAACAAGGCACAGAGGGGTTAAACAACTCACCAAAGAGGAACAGCCCCTAGCGGACTCAGCTGACTCCTAAATTGGCCCCCAGGTGGCCCAGTCCTGGTGACCACTAAGCTGGGTGTCGCGTGAGTAAAAAGTGTGCACTTTGGAACCAGAGAGCTGAGTTCAAATCCTGGCCTCTCTGCTGCTTCTTGGAGTCTCAGTTTCCTTCTCTGTAAAATGGGGACAGGTGGTAAATCTAAGGGCCACGTGGCAGGGTGGCCACACAAAGTCACTCTCTGCTGCCCCTCCCCTCTTTCTTGGAGGCTGACTGGCGAGCAGGTCGTGAGCGAAGGAGTGACATCTCCAGGACGGGGAGAGGAGTGAGGAATGGGGGCGCCACAGCATTGACATGAGCTGGAGCACCACGGGTTGGAACAATTTGCCACCCGGATCACCCAGCAATCCACGGCCTTGCGAACGTAGGTGGAGAAAGCCACCTTGCAATGTGCGAGAGACTCCGTCCAACATCTTTATTTCTCTTTAACAAATTTCCCCTGGGCCAGTTTCAAATCAGGTTTATTCTGGTATCTCAAGGTATAAAGCCTCTCTAACTCAGAGCCATTAGATGTAACATATTCAGGCCTCCACGGACATGGTGCTGGCTCCCGGCCACGGTCGCGCTGCTGACCCCGGTCATGGCACCTTGACGGGCCTCGTTCTCCTGGCTGTGACTTGAAGTGCTGGAGATGGGCGTCCTGAGCTTCCGTCCGCAGGCAGGGCGAGGTCCAGCGGGGGATCTGGAGGCTGTGCTGTTCCTATGTCCAGATCCGGATTTCAGGATTTCAGTCGGGAGGAAAAATGGCTTCCTGAATAATGAAAGCTTTACCATCACACGGCGAGGGCTTCTCGCGGTGCCCAAGGAAGTGCAGACTTCCGAGCTCTGGCTGAGGAAGGTGCGGGGCAGGTGTCCCAAGGGCAGACGGACGGCCGGCTCAGGCTCTCCCAGGCGTCGCCCCGGCCAGGGTCTCAGGAGCCCACACCTCCCATTTGCCCGCATCTTCTCTGGATGGGCCAACGTGTCTTCTGAAACATCAAGACGAGGAGTTCACGGTAGCACGTGCTGTGTTGAAAGCGGGATCCAGACAGGCCTCTGGGTTTTTCCTTTTTCCCTTTTGTCCCTCCCTATTTACGAGGGGCAGTTTTTACTCTGGTTTTAGAGTTGGTTAAAATGGAGCTAGTCTGGCAGCCGGTCACCCTGGGTCCCCGGCTGGGCAGCCCAAGGATTCGCCTCTAGATCAAGTTGTATTTATCATATTACAATCGGCTCGTGCTTCCATGATTTGTTGACTTAGGAAGGTTGACGACAAGCGGCGCGTTCCGTTGGCATCTCGTGAACAAAGGCAGTGCCTGAACTGCCAGTGCCTTTGGGCTTTGCGAGTGGGCATACCGTGCCTTTTCTGGGAATTTTCACCCACTGCTGGGCAAGACAGATGGGAGGGCCGAGCAGATGTTCTCTCCACCTTTCCCATGTGGACGCGGAACCAGGGGACCAAGAGAGAACAGTGACACCCCCCTGCCATGTCTCCAATCCCACAGAAACTCCCTTTGGAGAAGTTCAGTGCAATCCAACCACCATGGATCGAGCAGACCGGAATAGGACCTCCAGATTCAAAGATAAGTCTCAGACCTGGCCGTCTGGCTCAGGGAGGAGACCCGATTTAAATGTAAGGCGGGAAGCTGCAGCAATAGGGGTGTGCACAGAGCATTATATGGACTCAAAAAAGAAGGTGGCGGTGGGTCAAGGAAGGCTTCTTGGAAGGAGCAGCACCTGCCCTGATGACTTTTGGAAGTTCACAAGGAGGAAAACTCCAGACAAGAGGGAAAGCCAGAACCAGAAGACAGCTCAGAAGAGCACACCTGGAGTGAGGAACACTGCACACAGCTCAGTGTTTTTGGAGGACGGGGCCAGCCATGAGACTCGCGGTCAGTGGGAACCAGCCCTTACTGGCCCGCATGCCCAAACTTTATCCTGCAGGAGGTAGAAAGTCACCGACGGTGCTGTGGCCAGTCCCGTGTCACCAGACCACCCCAGCAGGTGATTCTGAGGGAGGCAGTGACAGAATACCAGTTAAGAGAAAGGCCATGCAAACCCAGATGACGGCACGTCGTGTGAATGGAGGGGAGTGATGGGCCTGAGGCATCCTGCGGGGGTCACGTCGCAAGATCGGCTGGTGGATGGAATATAGGCAAGGGGACAAAGAGGGAAGAGACAGGGTGCCTTCCAGTGAGGACCTCCCAGAGGGTCGGGGCAACACCACAGTGGGAGGAAGCGGAGGGTTACCAGGGGTGGGATGAGAGTTTAAGTATGAGCCGTGCCATCCAGGTGGAGTTGTCCTCTTGGTTGGTCCCCTTGGGCCCCCAGCCCAGGACCTACAGAAGCTGGCGAGTGGGAGGTGCTCCTGAGATGGTCCAGGTAGCTCACGAAACATTCCAGCAGATGGGTTAGGACTCCCTCAGCCCTTGCATGGCCAGCAAGTGCCTGTATCCATGTACGTATTATATAGAGTCCGTGCTGGTGGTAGAGCCGGGGGTCTAAGCACCCGGGCTCTGAAGGACGATTGCCTGGGTTCTAATTCCAGCTCTGCACTTAGGATTTGGGCAGCCCCGGGCACGTCACTTAACCCCTCAGGGCCTCAGTTTTCCCATCTGGAAAATGGGGTGGATGATAACGGCAGAACCCACAAGAGAGGGCTGTAGGAGGCCTCGATGAGTGAAGACATAAAGCGCTTAGGACGGAGAGAGCCTCAGTACGTGTTAGCTGCTCCTGGTGGTCGTCCTCATTGTAGCAATGGTGGCAGTTAGTGTGGGAGCAGCTGCTCCAGCCCCGAGGGGCTCCCCTCTGCAGACTTTGGTCCTGCGTCCCCCGCCCATCTCCGCAGAGCGGCAAGAAACCAGGGCACCTGCACGCTCTCAGGATAGAGGAGGCTGCAAGTTCAGGCTGCCGGCTGGGTGGCCTCCGGACAGCGGGCTTTGGTTAGACGAATAGGGAGAGGGCCGGCCCCTCCGCCCCCACTGACTTTCAGTGGGCCCGGGAAGGGATGGTGAGTCACAGATTTCGAAGCCCCTGGAGATGATGTGAAATCAGTGGTGTGCAAACACTGATTGCCTTCCTAATTAGGGGACGAATGTGGCTCCTTGCCACCCGCTTCGGCCGGGTACCCACCCGGGCTCCCTGCGCACAGAGCCCTGCGGCATGCGGGGCCTCTCCTCTCTCCCTTTGTGTCTTTCGCCAGCATTTCTCGTGCTTAATGGTGAGAAGCTGGGATATGGCTTCCCATTAACTTTTATCCTCCCCATAAACGGTCTGCTTGAGTCACAATGACCGTTGTGGGGCTCTCTTCCTGGGGGGTTTCTCCGGCGTAGTGAGCGACACCAGCTCACAACCAGCCTGGAGCTGCCACGTCCCAGCCCACCAACACCCTGCTCGCGGGCCCTGCTGAGCCTTGGACGCAGGGAAGTTAGCTTTTATATTTTGCATTTTTGGGTTTTTTTTTTTTTTTCCGTGCAAGCAAAAGCCCCAGGCCTTAGCTCCCAATCTCCTGGAGGAAGCCAAGGCCAATGGAGCTGTGCCTGGGATTACAGGGCCTGGAGCCAGAAGGGCCAAGGGTGCAGGGCACCTGCTCTGGAGGGGGGTCAGGATGGCCTCTGGGACAAGCTAGGGATAACAAGTGAAGGCTAGGGGCCAGGTCTCCCAGGCCCTGAGTCTGGGCATAGCCAGGAGGAAGTCAGTGAAACAGCCCTGGGAAGGCCACTTTGAGAGGGTGTTGGTCTCTCTAAGCCAGAGCTGTTTTCCAGAGGGGATGGATGATAAAGACGGGGACACGGATGAGCCTTGGGGAATCCTTCCTCTCTGCCCCAAGTCAGTGGGTGACCTCGAGGGAGGCTCCTGTCCCAGAGCCTGGATTCTAGCTGGCCTCCCTGCCTCTTGCCTCTGGGCCGTGGCAGGGCCGTGCCGTCTGTCAGCGGTGTCTGCCCAGTCTTCCTCCTTCAGGGCTCCTGTCGATCCCACGGGCAGCTTCCCTGACTCTGCTACAGGCTCCCCAGCCCCCTTGGTGCCGACTCAAAGTTGAGAGATTCTGGCTGACTGCCCGCCGTAGCCCAGTGCCCAGGCCAGTGTCTGGCATGCGGCAGCCTCTCGGGACACGGGCGTGGACCCGAACCGAGGAGGCCTGGGTGGCTGTGAAGCCTGGGCTGCAGGGCCCTGGGAGGGGGGATGGAATTGACGTGCTCTCTCTGGCTCTAAAGAGGAATGGAAGGTACAGGGGCCAAAAATAAAGAAGCCCTTCCTGGAAAGCTGCCAGGCAGGATGTCAGGTGCTCTGGGGGGTGGGGACAAAGGGACAGGCCACCAGGGCTGTCTGGGGGGTGGGGACAAAGGGATAGGGTGGCTGATCAGCCCAGGCACTCTGAGTCCGGTCTAAGCCTACGATTTGGTGGCTCCTCACCAAGTCACCTGGAAGCACCAGGGTTCTAGCAGGTGAGGGAGAATTTTAACCTGGCGCTCTGGACCACAGGTGCTGGCAGTAGGGAGAAGGATCTTTTTTTTAAGATTTATATGTTTATCTATTTGAGAGAGAGAGCATGCATGCACACGAGTTGGGGAAGGGGCAGAGGGAGAGGGAGAGAGAGAATCTTCAGCAGACTCCATGCCCAGCATGGAGCCCGACGAGGGGCTCGATCCCTCAACCCTGAGAGCATGACCTGAGCCGAAATCAACAGTCGGACTCCTGACCGATGGAGCCACCCAGGCACCCCAGTGAGAAGGATCTTAAAAACTGGGTTTGCATCTGGCTTCTGGCTGCCCGGGAGGAACTGTTCCCCCAGCGCCCAGGAAACTCTGGGAGTGACTCTGTGCCCCACACACCAGCCCATCCGCACCACCAGAAAATGCT
Source organism: Halichoerus grypus (assembly GCF_964656455.1). Classification (NCBI taxonomy): domain Eukaryota; kingdom Metazoa; phylum Chordata; class Mammalia; order Carnivora; family Phocidae; genus Halichoerus; species Halichoerus grypus. The sequence goes on along the minus strand of NC_135713.1, from coordinate 196,428,816 downwards.
GGTGACCTGGCAGGTGTGCGCCCTCCAAGACGCCGGCTCTCTCTGATTCCCAACTTTCCACTCTCTCTCTCTTGGCCTTTTTTCAAATAGAAGAAGGAGGCAGGGAGGCACCGTGGTGAGACTCTGGGGCCAGGGTCAGACAGGAACAGAATCCTGGCTTGGCTGCTGGGGGCTCGATTACCTCCGGCAGTTACTTAATGCTCTGACAGTCTTGGCTTCCTCATCTGTAAAATGGGTTCCTAGGAGCTTTTCTACTTCCGAGGTTACTTCAAGGCTTTCATGAGAAAATGGGAAGAGCTTAGCACAGGGCTTTGCAGGAGGTCTGTGCTCAACTGAAGCCAGCCCTGATTAGCCCATGGGTCATGGGGCTAAGGGAAAGCAAGGTCACAAGAGTCAGGAAGGCTTTGCTCGCTTTGAAAGCGGCAATATCACAGATATATGAAGACAAGGGAAAATCCATGTCAGTCCTGATAGGGGACCAACCTGGCCTGCTCCTTTCCCCTGGTGGGACCAGCTGTCTCTCTGTCACTAGACCGGAGTTGGTTATAGTAACAACATGTAGTCACCAGTAGTACTGAGCTCCCCCAAGTTCTGACAATCAAAATGGTCTCCAGACAGTGTCTCCTGGGAGGCAAAATCGCCCCTGGCTGAGAACCCTTGCACTGGAGCAGGCAGCGGGCGATGGGCAAAAAGAACATTGAACTCGGAGTCAGGAGACCTGAATTCTAGTCTTGGCGGCACCAACCAGCCCATCACCATGGAAACGGCCCTTCGCCTCCCCAGGCTTCAGGTTCTTAATGTGTAACGTGAACGGGATGAAGGGGATGGTCCCAAAGGTCCCTTCTAGAAGTTCATGATTCCACACTATGATTCTCCTTCCCTCGCCCAGGCCCTTCAATTAAAACTCTCAGGTTACTGGAGCATAACTTTCCAGAGATCTACAGAGGCAAACCAACGGAGAAGCCTGGAATCTGCAGAGAACGGTTTCACCCCCTTGGAGTTACAGATTTGCTCCTCATTAAAAGGAAGAAAGAAAGAACAAAAACCTGAACATCGGTACTGAGATTTCATCCAAGCAGCAGGTCCCAAGCAAGTACAAGTAGAAAAATCACAGAGACAATCACTGAACCCCCATTTCCCTGTGTTAGGAGATAAAGGGAGCTATTGGTTGGGGAAGTCTCCCCGGCTCTGTTCAATTATGAATCTCGGTAGGAAGCCTGGAAAATCCCGGCCCACCCAGGAGCGAAGGGTTGGAGGAGGCGTGAGGCTGGTGCTGTGAGTTCTTGAAGAACTCACCGAGGGACGTGAGGGATTTGGGATGGCGCGTGAGGCCAGGCTCCCATCTCCTGCCCAAGGGCCGGGGCGCATGGGCAAGAGCAGGGCCGTGAGGATGGGGCCTCAGGGGGCCAAGAGCCATCTCTGAGGTCCTCACAGCAGGCTTATGTCCAGAGACCTGGTTTATTGACCGCCAGCAAGTAGGAAGGCCTTTTTTATTGGGATGGTGGAGAAACCACCATTTATGGGGAAACTTCTCCATGCTGGCCTCATGGGGTCTCATTACTTTATTCCTCATGGAATAAGGAGGTGCACAGGTATCCCCACTTTATAGATGAGGAAGCAGAGACATATATAATTGTATAATTATAATGGTGTATAATTAACGGACTGGCCTGATGAGGGTTTTCCCAGGGGACTGAGACCTCGAAAGGTGAAGTTCACAGGACACTCGGCTTCTACCTGGCAGCATAGGGACTGGCATTCAGCATTCCTGTCTGCAGACACAATATCCCTCTGTGCCCTGGGATCTCTGGTCTCCCAGGAGCCTACGCTCATCTTTGTATCTTGTAAAAGCTTTGCACACGTGTCCTGAGGAATGATGTATGAGCCGGGCTTCAGAGCCCACCAAAACTGGGTGGGAATCTCTTTCCCCGATGAAGGTGCACTTGGTTGGGTGTTGGGCTTCTCCTGGTTGCAGGCACAGAAACCAACTTCTTCTGGCTAGATCCCAAAAGAGGACTTTATTGGATGTGGAGGGTCCAAGGGATTGAGGAAGTTTAACAGCGGACCCCTGAGAACACCCCGTTCATGAACTCCCCAATGTCCCTTGGCCCCTAGGTCCCCTCTGCTTCTGATCCAAAATCCAAACTCCCAAGAGAGCTTCTGGCTGGTCCAGCTCTTGGGCCACCTGTGTGTCCAGGATTCCTGGTTGGGGCAGAGCCATCCAAAGTGGCCACCGGGGAGAACTCTGTGTGAGGAACCCATTCCCAGAGAAAGGGGCTCCCCACGGGTACACTCCAGAGGTACCTCAGAACCTCGGATGGGCTTAGTGCCAGGCACCTGGCCCACCCTTTCTTTCTCTCCCCATCTTCCGCCCCTCTGGGCAAGCACAAAAGCTTTAGAATCCAGATCCTGGAGAGCTGTCTCAGTTTACAGAGTAACTTTGCTCTCCAGGTTGCGGGTTTATAGTGACAGAGTTTGAGGGCAGAAATAGAGTTCTCTCTGGGAATCCCACTACCTGGGGAAAGGAGCTTGAACCAGAACCCTAGCAGACACGGAGCCAGACTCTAGCCCCCATTGAAACAGGTGCCATCTTCCTTCTGTTGCTGATGGCAAGAGTGACCTCTCACAAATGCTCCACTAGGACTCTCCTAGTCAAGAGTAACACCCTTTTGGACCTAGTAGCTCACCTAGACTGCTCGAGGGAGTAGGCGTCTTGGAGGTAGAGCCCCATGCCACCATCTGGTTATGCAGACAAGACCTGAGGGAGGAGGCCTGGTGTCCAAGGCGCTGTGGAATCCATTCTTCTCTGTTGGCACCCATCACTCCTCCACGTGGCTCCCTCCTTGTGACTGACAGTGGGTGGGGGCGAGGCAGGCTGAGCCCTGGGTCCACCGCGGGCCTCCCCGCCCCATGCTCCGGGGACTAGGGCTCCCTGCATTAGTCATGAAGAGACCATTCCAGCTGCAGGAACACTCACAATGGCACCTCCCAGAGCCAATGGCATTCAGTCCAGTCCCCTTACAGGGTGAGGCAGGCACCCCCATGACAGCGGCCCCACATGCCTTTCTCAGCCTCCGTTTCTCCTCACCATGCATGCCTTCTTCCAGAAACTCACTCCCTGGAGCTGTCCCAGACACCCCATCCAGCACTTCTCCATGAACCCCCCTACTTCCCTCATAGCACGTGTCACTGGCTCGCTTGTTTTAAGGTGATGTGGATATATTCACCTCCCCAACTGGGCTGTAAGTTCCTGCCAGCAGGACCAATGTCTTTGGGCTCCCACAGGGCCTGGCATCAATCAGTGAACACCGAAGTAAAAGAAAGGACAGGCATGGGGCGCCTGGGTGGCTCAGTCAGTTAAGCGTCTGACTCTTGGTTTTGGCTCAGGTCATGATCTCAGGGTCATGAGATCGAGCCCCGCATCAGGCTCCACGCTCGGCATGGAGTCTGCTTGGGATTCTCTCTCCCTCTCCCTCCCCCCACCTCTCTAAAATAAATAAATAAATCTTGAAAGGAAGGAAGGGAGGGAGGGAGGAAGGGAGAGAGGGAGAGAGGGTAAAGGTCAAATGGATGAATCATGTCTCTATCAAAGGAAAGACCCCAACAGATCCTCTAGGCACAAGGAGGCACCTCAATGACTCTAACCTAGGGCTACCCAGAGAAGGAAAGAGCACATATGAAACATGTCCCAGGCACTGGTGGTGGGTGGTCATGATGCCCTAGGAGGCCTCCCAGGCTGTGAATCCCCGTGGCCATGGAGAGGACGTGGAGGGCTCTGGTCTGGTCTGAAGGCATCTCCGAGAAACTCTCTATTCGCCCTCACAACATCCTCAGGATTTATCCTTCTCAAAGTGCTCTGACCAACATGGGGCTCACTGGGCCTCCCTTTGGCTCTGAAAGATCATAAAAATATTTCTCCATTTTCCAGACGAGGAGAAGCTTTCCTGACTTCCACTCGGCAACCCGGGTCAGGTCCTCCATGAAGTGCTCTCTGAGACTCTGGCCTCCTCCTTCAGACCTCTCCCCTCAGTCATAATTAACTCTGTAACCGGAAAGCTCCGGGATGGCAGAGGCCATGTCCGCCTGGTTCTCTTCTTGTATCATTCTTGCTGGAACAGACACGCGCTAAAACATGTAGTGTCTTAAACTTCCTAGAGGTGGATTTATTGCTCATGGAACAGTTCAAAGTGGATAGCTCTCTTAGTGGGCAGCTTTCCTCCACGGTCGGATCCAGGGACTCAGGCCCTTTCTGTCGCGTGGCCCCGCCATTCCCTGTGGCGTGGAGAGGGAGGGGCGCCCCCTCTTCTCCAGAGCTTTGTCCGGGAAGGGCGCACACCGCCTCCACTCACACTCCACTCACCACGTCGGTCGCGCTGCCGCAGCTAACTGCAAAGGAAGCTGAGAAGTACAGGGCGGCCCTGCACCCAGTAAGGAAAGGGCTCGAGTTGTTAGCAAGCGATGTTCTGCTGCATCCGAGGGCCCAGCACGCAGCGCACAGCAGATGCTCTATCGACGTAAGCTGAAGGCCATCGTGGCTTAACGGGGTCTCCCGGAGAGTCCCTCACGAGCCAGGGAACGGGGGCACCCCCAGGAAAGTCCAGCCCAGCCCACAGTGCCTCCTCAAGCCTGGAGTGTGTCTACGGGAGCCCAGACAGTGGTTCCCCAACCGCGCTCACTGCCGCTGGAGAGAGGCCAGCCCGCAGGAGGACTCCGGAGTGTGCCAAGTGGGAAATCACAGTTACCAGGACGGTTCTCCGGAGACAGGCACGGAGGTGGAGGAATCATGAGGGTAACTCTGAGGGGGGATTACGGGAGCAGGAGGTGGGGCAGAGCGAAGGGCTGGAGGGGTGGGAGAAGTGGGGAGCCTTCCAGCCCCAGGCCTGGATGCCTGGCCATGTGCCCCTCACCCTGCGTTCTGAGCCCCTCCTCAAACTCTTATGTTGAAGTCCTAACCCCAGGACCTCAGAATGTGACCTTATTTGGAGGTAGGGTCTTTACAGAGATAATCAAGTTAAAAGGCGGTCCTTAGGGCGGGCGCTAAACCATAGGACTGCTGTCCTCAAGCTAAGGGGCAGGGTGGAGACGGACACGCACACGGGGAGAACACCTTGTGCGGCTGAAGGTGGAAATGGAGGCCCGGCCTCTAGAGGCCGAGTGAGGCCTTTCTTCTCTCTACACCCTTCACGACCCTCACCCCATGCACCTCCCTTGAGGAGCGGCCGCGGCCCGCCAAGGCCTCCCAACTTCAAGTCACCCCCATGAAGACTGTGCAGTAAAGCCCCATCTCCCCGCTTCCCACGTGAGACCCCCACACCCGGCCCAGCCTCTTCCGCCTCTGCATCCCCCACTGCTGCTCTCACTCATGCCACGCCCCGAGGTTCCAGAACACAAGGCTGGCCTACCTGCCCACCTTCACCGCCCGTGCCCTCTGCTTGTGCTGCCCACCATATAGCGCCTCTGTGTGCGCATCAGCCTCCCTCCAAATTCCCAGCCTTAGCCAAGCACGGCCCTCGAGTTCCCCCGCCCCCTACGGCCACTGTCCCGACTGGCCCTGGATGGCCGAGCCCTCCACCTTCCAGTGAAAGGCTAATCAGCCTCACCCACCAGCCAGTACCCCTTTGCCCAAGAGTCCGGGAAAACATACTTTCCCGCCTCTAAAGAGTGTCGGGGACCCATACCTCCGCATCATGCTCCAAGCAATCAGAACTCTCTGCAAATGCACTGCATCCTTCTGCCTCCAAAGTGAGGGAGGTAAGGGCGTGGCTGCTGAAGCCGGGTGGCCTGGTTCAAATCCCGGCTAGGACACTTAGTGGCAAATGGTTTTAGTCATCCTATGGACCTCATAGGCTTAGTAGGAAGGTGATATGAGTCAATAAGTGACAGGTGCTTTTACCATAGAGCCTGGCACATAGTAGGTGCTAAGTAAATCCTTGCTGCTCTTCTTGCCATGAGGATAATACTCTTCCCCACCTCCCCCCCCCCAATCAGCCTGGCCAAAGCCTGGCCGCCCCTCAGTTCTCCACTTCCTCCGCAAGGTCCTGGGTCCTTTGTAGAAGAGCCTGTGTCCTCCTGGGAACGTACAGCACTCCAGTCCTCCAAGCTGTTCCCGCCCCTCCCACAGGCAGTTAGGGTTAGGGTTGGGGGCCAGCTGCCAGATACACAGCTCTGGGAAGACACTGGAGGGAAAGCAGCCCTGGTGGGTCATCGGCACCAGGACTGGGAGGCATAGGCTCCCTCTGAGCTTCTCCCACGTGCCCCACCTCCACCCCAAGGTAAGGACTTGGTCCACTTGGCCCTTGGACCTGAGCTGGGACCAGCATATGACGGCCCAATTCGCAGGGCACAGTCCAGCGACACCCCCTTAATTTGGACTCATTAGGAGACAGCTATTTCAGATTATTGTGAAGTCAATTGATAACTATGTAGGAAAATAAATGTCATTCGATTGTTTTCCAACATGTAAGATGATTTAGATGAATCTGCTGGAATGTGCTGGCCCATGGGTGGGCCTCACCCTCACCTCCCCCGTCAGCAGCTGGGCCTCCTTTGGGCTTTTCCACTCCTCCTATTGATCCAGGAGGGCGGGGATGTTCTGCTGTCATGGGTCTGAGCAGTCTCTGCAGGGATGTCTGTTCCCAGATGTGGGCATCACCCCTGAGCCCCCCGCCCCCGACCTCAGCTTTGAGCTCAGCCAGAACTTCAGGCCAAGAGCCTACAATGTGAAGTGCCTCTGATGCCTTCCCCCGCCTTCCAGCCCCAATCACCCCCGCAAAATGATACTCACAGTGATTTCTCCGGGCTTCTCGTGTTGTCAGTGCCCCCAGCCGAGAGTTCGCTCCGTCAGGGTGAGGACGGAGCCTCACTCAGACCTGAAGCTCTAGCACCTGGACCACGCTTGGCACATGAGAGTGAAAATCCTGGTGGGGGATGACTGATGCAGAGAAGCCCCCACTCAGCACCTCCTTCCACTTGGCCCTTGCGCTGTATGCTCACACTCATCGTGTCCTCGAGCCAAAGGGGCCTTGTCGTGTCAGGCCACCTTCTCTGCCCCTCCACCCGTCCCCGCTGACCCACAGCTGCCCTTTCCAAGGCCCGGAGATGCCTTTGCCTCCGGCTTCAGTGTCAGGAAACCATTACCTGGAGGCTAACCCGGCGCTCTTGGCGGCTATGTGGTTGCGCGTCCTGACCTGTCCTGGGGAGGAGGACCAGAAGCCCATGCTTCATTAGAAGCCCCCCCACCACATTTGCTGAGGAGTCTCGGAAAGGTACCGGGAAAAACACTTGATGAGACGTCAAGAAGATGGATTCCAGGCGCCGTCACTCTGCCGCGGGCACTCCAGGCGTCCCCCGAGCCTCTTCTTTAAAATGGAGCAAAAGACACTTTCCAGCTAAGGGAGAATGCCCAGGCTTTCCGAATTGGACTCTCTGCAGCGCGGCCTGGGGAGCAGGCTTTCCAACATTTCTCAGCTCCTTTCTTCCATCTTCAAAGGAGTGTTATTGCAAAGATGAAATGGGCTGATGCATGGAACGTGCTCAGCACATTACCTTTTTCACCGTAGCCTGAGCCCAGGGCTTGCATGCAGGTGCTGTATCTTGGATGGCGGTCCTAGGGAGCTGGCACAGTGGCGGGGGGCAGGGGTGTTGGGGAGAGTGAAACCCAGATAGAGGGAAAGCCAGTGCCAGGAGCATCCCTGAGTTGACCATCTTTGGGCCCGGTCCTCTTGGAACCCGCCCCCAGAAGCAGGCAGCATGGACCCCCAGGAGGGAGGATGGGCACATTTACCCACCAGCTCCCATCCTCCTGCGCAAAGGTTACGGCGGGGGGTTGGGGGGGATCTTCATCATCCCTCGATCTTCCGGCTCCACGCGTGGGCGTGCAGTGCGGCTCTCCCCGCCCCCCAACCTGGGGCAACATACCCAGTGCCCTGATGGGTGCCAGAAATGATGGGTGCAGCCGAATCGAGGTATCGGCAGGTGATCCGTTCGTAGAGCTGGTGGCTGCATGGACGAAGGGCTGGAGTAAGAAGCCGGCAGAGAAGTATGGAGGTGGGGGGCAAAGCGTGTCTGTACTCTCAGCGGGTGTCGGTGACTGCAGTTAGTGTTTGTGAGGATCGAATGAAGTCACACTGATGGAAATGCTTTGCACGCAGTAGAGGAGTACGCGAACGATCACGTTCAGTGATCCGTCTTTTCTCCAGGATTCCGCTCACGACAACAGACCTCTGAAGTGGTCCATATGGAGCTTGTGTCAGATGCTGGCCTTCCTGAAATGACTTGTACAGTGATCTACTCCTACCGCTTTGCACGGAACGTCCAACATCCCCGTAACCAACCCCCCCCAAGTTGTGGGGGCTGCTCCCCCTGGCTGCATGGGGGGGCATAACCCGGGATGAGCAGCACAGCACAGAGCGGGGCACCAGGGACGCTGCCCCTCAAGAGGCTACAAGGCCGCCCGCAACAGTCCCACCTCCGAGGTCCACACCCCACTCACCAGCTGCGGCATCTGAGTGGAACTGTGGTCCTTCCCGAAGGATGCTCACGTAGTCACTAAGTATCAAAGATTCCCTTTCTTTTCTTTCTTTCAGTAAGCCCTGCCGGTTCATGTTCAGACATTGTAGGAAATTCAGAGAAAAAAAAAGTAAAGAAGAAAACTTTAATTCGCTCATAACCCTGTCTCCCAGAAATGAAACATGGCACATTTTAAGAATATTTCTTTCCAGATGTTTCCTGTGCCTTTAGAAATACCTTTAACAAAAGTGGTCTATGATATCTATAGACGAATGGCTGTATTAACCTATGCACACACATATCTTTTCTACACAAAATAGTTTTAGAATCTTAGAGCAGGAGAGGCTCCCTCTGGCCCAATTCCTGAGTTTTGCAGATGAAGAAATAACTCGCCTGAGGCCATGTGACAAACAAAGTGGTTTCCTGACCCCCAGGAAGGAGAGGATCACAGACCAGTGACCGCAGGAATGCCTCAGTATTCCTGCAACATGGCCCGGCCAGGATCTCATCATTAACCGCCCTAAATATCACTTAATAGATAACATGGCAAATAGCCTGCTCACGGAGAGAGAGCACATGTGAAGTGGGTTGGAAATGGCTTTCTCTCTTACCTCTCACATCAGCCATTCATTTTCTCCCTATCGAATGCTTTGGGCCGACACTAACAAAATTAAATTTGACAGGGATAAATGTGAAGTCCCTAGGAATAAACATGCCGTTCAACAAAAACAAGTTGGGGGAGGTGAGCCAGTTCTTGAGAAAAATTCCTGGGAGCCTGAGTCGACACTGGGTCCCATTAACAGAAGCATAGAGTCCAGAGGAGAGGAGGGGACAGCTCCACTGTGCTCTGAAACATTGGGTTTGGTGGTGGGAGCTGAGAGTTGGAAGCTGACGCAAAGAAGGGAGCTAGGCTGGAGAAGTCTCTTGGAACCATCAATAAAGAAATAACTGAAGGAACTGAAGATGTCTGACCTAGAGAAGATTTCATTTAAAGGAAATACCCAAATCCTTGACTCTGGGGGAAGGGAGCAATCTTTTTCACTCCATGTACCAAAGACAAGTGGTGCCTTCTTCTCCACAGCCCCCCTTCTTTAGACTAAGGTTGGGGATAAGGTTGATGGGGATGGGGGTCAGGCTTCCTGCCTGTTAATAAGGTCTGCTAGGGGAGGGTCTGGTCTCAACTGTTGGCAGCTGATAGGCCATCCCTTATCCTCAGCTCTGGGCCTCACCTGCAAATCCTGGGCAGCTGGAAAAGTAGCTTTGGCTTCCATCTTGTCAGACACATTCAGTGATTTGAAGGGTCCACACATGACAGACAGATTCTTTTATTCCTAGGGATTATAAGTAGCACCAGTGGTTGGAGTTTTATGGAGGATCTTTCAGGAACTTCAAAGCTAAAGCTGTTTAAAAATGAAACGTCTTGGGGAGGTAATGAGGTCCCCGTGGCTGGCAGTTACCAAAATGGGAGAGAATCAGGAGAGGATTCGGGGCCCCAGTGGGGACATGCACCAGATGACTGGCCAAGTTGCTTTGAAAGCCTGAATCTGAGAGATGACGTGAGTTTCACTCCAGCACACTTAACAAGGAGATGCGCAGTGAACCTGACTTCTTACCCTTTGCCCACCGGCTCCCACAGCTGGCTGAGGAGCAGGAAGATGGAACACGACCGTGAGCAAGGCACCTTCACCTTCCTGTAAGGCTGCACTCCCCCCGGGAGTGAATGAGGCACGCTGCATTTTCTCCCACACAGCACAACACGTGTATGAGCTTCCAAGGGCCCCCGTAACAAACTGTCACAAACCAGGCGGCTGGGAACAACAGAAATGTATTGTCTCACAGTTGTGCAGGCCGGAAGTCCAAAAGCAAGGTGTCAGCAGGGCGATGGTCCCTCTGAGACCCTAGTAGGATCTTTCCTTGCTTCTCCCTAGCTTTTGGTGGTGGCGGGTAATCCTTGGCATCCCTTGGTATATAGACACATCACTCTGGTATCCGCCTCTGTCTTCACATGACCTTCTCCCTTGTGTGTGTCTCTTTCCACATTTCCCTTTATTTTTTTTTGTAAGAACACCAGTCCCTGAATTCAGGGTCCACCTGAATTCAGTGTGACCTCATCTTAACTTGCTTAGATCTTTAAGACCCTATTTCTAGGGCGCCTGGGTCACTCAGTTGGTTAAGCAACGGCCTTCAGCTCAGGTCATAATCCTGGAGTCCCAGGATCGAGTCCCGTATCAGGCTCCCTGCTCAGCAGGGAGTCTGCTTCTCCCTCTGACCCTCCCCCCTCTCATGTGCTCTCTTTCTCCCTCATTCTCTCTCTCTCAGATAAATAAATAAAATCTTAAAAAAAAAAACCCTATTTCTAAATAAAGTCACATTCATGGGTACCAGGGGTTAGGACTTCAATCCATCTTTCAGGGGGACATAATTCAACCCCCAAACAATGCCCATTTGTTCCGTCTGTGCATAAGAGTTCAGTGTGGAAGGCGAGAAGGAACGAAGAAAGGAAAGGTAAAGGGGTCAATGCGCCACAGCGTGTGCGCATTCAATGTATCTCTGAGCATAATTGTACGTGGTGGGATCTATAGTGCGTGCACACAGCCCCAAGAAAGAGATTCCGTGGGCTAGTTGAATTGATAAACCATAACTGTGGATGACTATGCAGCCACTAAAAAGAATGGGTTTTTTTTAAAACAGTCAATATGTTGGACAGTGTAAGTTCTACTTACAGTTTCTATCGAATATAAAACTCTCCTAAATGTAGAGTTGAGGTGAGCAAAACCTATTGAGGGAACATCTGGAGCAAAGGTATCTGTAGGCAAGCTAACAGTTCAAAACCTGAGTTTTGTTTTCAGATTGAATATATAAATATATTCCTTTCCTCATTTCTGCCAAGGGCATATTTCCCTTTTACATTATCGGTGCCGGAGTAAGCTTTCTTGTCCTAGACTCTAGGCTATTTCTCGCCAGGGTTTCCAGCGACTGTTGGATTAGTATCAACTTATTATTTTTTATTAAAAATAGATAAAAGTTTTTCCAGAAGTTAAATCTATAGGTACTGACCCGGAAGGATGTTTGTACATATTGTTAAACGAGAAAAGCAGGTTATGGATTGAAGCGTAATGTAGAATTCCATTCAAAAAATAAGCATCCTTGAAACCACTTTTATCAGTCCCTTATAAAACCAACCTATCCTATGACTCAGCAGTTGTACTCCTGGGCATTTATCCCAGAGAATGAAAACTTAGGTTCACCCAAAAACTTGTACGTGAACGTTCATAGCAACGTTATTAGAACTAGCTGGACACCGCAGGCGTAACCGCTTTGAACAGTCAGATGTCGCAAACCATGGTACGTCCTGGTTGTGATACTATAATTTCGCAGGATGTTACCATTGAGGGAGAGTGGGAAGAGGGTACGTGTATTATGTCTTACAACTGCCCGCACATCTACCATTATCTCCAAGCAAAAAGTTCCATTTAAAAAAATGGGGGGAACCTCACCTAGATGTACGCGCACAGGTGTGTGCACAGCGGAAAATGCGGGAAGATACACATGGCTGGCCTCTGGAAAGCCAGTCTGAAGAGACGTTATTTACTTTTTCGTTGTCAACCTCTTACTATTTGACTTGGTCCGACAAGCACGCATGACTTGGTGATTTTGTTTAGGCTCATAAAGTGGCCCGAAAAAGGTGTGTGGGGAGAGGGAGGACCGGTAGAGGGCTCGGCCCGCCTAGGCCACCCCTGCCTGGAAAACCCTCGCTCTGGGTTTCCACGAACACCCCGGATATGGGGTGTGGGAGGCCGGCGTGAGGGGAGGGCCTGGCTGGCCCACTCTGGCCTCCGTGGGGCCCACTTCCCGGCCAGCCTGACCCTCGTGCTCTGTCCTCCCACTCACAACCCCTCGTGCTGCTCCACCAACCCAGGCGCTCGTGGAAGAGTAAGGACCTGCAGAGGGTCCTCCCACCACCCCTTGACCAAACCCGGCCCACCCCCCAATGGGTCCTCGAGGCCTTCAGGAAGCGGGGGTCTTCACCCAGCACCCCGGCAGAGGGCAAAGCTTGGGGAGGCTAGTTGGTAAACGGGTGGAAGGGCAGCGTGCCCCGCGCTCGTCGGGGGCCTCTCTCAGTTGGAAGCACCGAGAGATGGGTGCCAGTCTGGCACAGGCCCTGTTTCTGACACTGCGCCTCCAACCAAGAGGTCAGGCCCGCTGTGGGAGGCCAGAGGGACGCTTGGCAGCAGCTGCACAACAAGAACCGGCCCCAGTGTGGGAAGCAGCCCCAGCCCCGGCCGTGCAGCGTTGTCAAGAGGGGCTCCTTGCAGAAGCAGGGAGGCCGAGCCGGGCATGAGGGGGTGGCTGGCAGGGCAGGGCCTGACGCCCTGGGGGCCCCGCTCTCCGCCTGTGTCCCCTTCTGTGCTGGGCATTCCCAGACTGCAGGGGAGCAGGGGCTGAGAGAGCGGGACAGAAGCTTCTGGAAGGGAGGCCTGGCCTCTCCTCCAGGGTGTCCTGCCTCCCCCTCTGTGGAGGCTACTTCTCAGAGCGGGGAAGGGAAAGCAGGCAGGAGATGGTCTCGGCCTTTCTGGAATGTTCTCTGGCTCCATGTTATCGTCCCTCCATCACACTGATTTGGAGTGTGTGTTAGGAGGGATTTACAAGTGTTTACAAGAGAGGAAAGACAGACAGACATCCCAGGGGCAGATTTCATCCCGACTCACCTGACCCAGACCCAGACCTTCCCCCCAAGATGGCCCCCAGCCCCTCCCCCTCCTGAGTCCAGCCACCGAACCTCTTACCACTCCCCAGGCTCTGACCCCAGCCCTCCCTTTTCTCAGCTTCCTCCTCCACCCAGAAGGCCCCCCCTCCCCCTATTCCCAGGGGCAAATTCTTCATCATTTTTCTAGATGGCTCTGCAGTCCCCTTGGAAGGGGGATCGAAGGTCAGGCTTGCCCCGAGCAGTTCAGCTCGATGCCCCTTGTCCCTGCATAGTTACTGATGGTGGGCCTTTCACTCTTTCGGGCACCCAGATGTGGATCATGAGTGAGATGGTCACCTCCGGGGCGCTGCCCCCACCCCCCTGCGGTCCTTCTCTGTGTGTGTGCCCATCCCCGCACAGACCGGGGATGCCAGAGCGGGCCTTCCTCCTCTCAACGTGCCCCGGGCCTGTCCAGAGCCTGGCGCACACGCCGTACACGAGGCTGGAGCGAGTGGGCGCATGAACCCTGCAACATTTACAATGTTCTTTCCCTCTTGCTCTCCCCAGGGATCTATAAAGGCCACTGCTTCCGGATCAATCACTTCCCAGAGGACAATGACTATGACCACGACAGCTCGGAGTATCTCCTTCGTAAGTGTCAAGAATCTTTGGCTTCCTTGGTGTGCGTGGAGCAGGGAGGGGTGTGGCTGGAGGAAAGACGGGCCCCGTGCGGGTAAAGGGGGTGCTGTTCTTGGGATGCTCTTTCCCTCCCTTTCTGATTCAGAATTGTTCGTCCAGAGGATGGACTTTTGTCCAACGCTGCCGTGACGTGCTGGGTATCCCAGTGGACTTCCTTGGTGGGTAGGCCCGTGTCTGGGGAGACTGAGGCAGAGCCGGAGCAGATGAGGGTGTGGGCGTCCCACTCCCCAGGGCTGCTGGTCATGGCTAGTTTCAGAGTCACTGATTATTGCCGCTGTGCCTGGAACAAGGAGGTTAAGGACATAGGCTCCTCCAGGCCAAGCATCCCGGGGCGGGGGGGGGGGGGTGTGCCGTGACACCCCAAGTACTTTGCCCTGCCAGCACGGCACCTGCCCATCCCACCCCACACACCCAGCATTCTATTCTGGAAAAAATCAGAGGAGGCCGCACCCTCAGGCTGCCTGGGGGAGAAGGCAAGGGGGTGGCTCTCGGCACCAGCTGGGGGAGCCACGGCCCGTGCCCGGGCCCTGGGGCTGCGTCGGCCCCAGACTGGAACTCGCAGCATATACTGGACAAGGACAAACCCCGTCCCACACCCCAAAGCCGGATCTCACCCCTGGGCCTGTGAATACCTCCCTGGGAAGAAGGATGGAGCCACAGCCAGGGAAGGGGCCTGGAAATGGAAGAACAGCACCATTTTGAGGCCACTTTCCCTTTCCCATTAGCTAAGACACACACAGAGCTGCTCACAGCATCCCCCTCGGGGGCCGGGGCCTGGCTTCATTTATGGAGAATCGATATCAGCGTCCTCGGAGGGAGCAGAATTCACTCTGCACCTGCTTATGGATCGTTTGGGTTTTGTTTTTTTCCTAAGAGAAAGGATTTGGGTTCTGAGTCATCTGGTGAAAAAGTACAGCGTGTGGTTCCCATGGAGCCTGGGGAAGTGTTGGGCAGCTCTGGCCGAGCCCAGGACCTGAAAAAATTTGGCTAGATATGCCTCCCAACCCTCCTCCCTCACCTTCTCTTCTTCTTCTTGCCTGTCCTTTCTTTCTGCTTTCTGTGGGGCCAACACTGAAGCAAGCAAATGATATTCCATAGGGCCACCGCAAATGGCCACGCATCTCACACACTGCTCAAGGAATGCCACGTACATAGACTACGGTATAAATGACACCCTTGAGTTGCACAGTGCGTGGCCTGCACAGCCATCCGGGGCGACCCCTGGTACTCAGCCTGGTGGGGATGGCTCAGCTAGACTGATTCAGAACCTGCCATTCTCTGCCCTACCCTGGGCAATCAGGTGGTTCTTAAGGCTCTGAGAGCAGATTTGCCCCACTGACCAGCCCCGGGGCTGTGAGGAGTGAGGCATGGAGAAACAAACCATCCCCTCCCCATTTCCCGCTTGAACTTACTTGAGGTTATGGACATTGGTGCTGGCTCTTCCTCTTTACTTCCCTGCCCCTGTCCCCTCTTTGTCCCCAGAGCCCTGCAATCTCTTTCTGGATCGTTCTCATGACTAGAGACCCAGAGGTCAGATGATGTAGCTTTTTGAGGTCCCAGCAGGAAGCAGATGGTTTGCTCAGAGGGGGTGAATGAAGGGTAGCTAGTGAAGGACTATTTACAAAGGTGTGGGCAGGGTTAAAGAAAACTCGTGGGGGACGGTGAAAACACCAGGGCTGACAGCCAAGGGAGCCCTTCCACTCCCGGGCCTGAGCAGGTGAGGAAAGCAGGTACGGGAGCTGGGAAGAGGGAAGCCGCGAGGATGGGGCTGCCCAGCAGGAGCTGCGGCTTTTAGGAAGAAAGGCAGCCACCTCACTGCAGCCCCCAGGAAGGAAGCTAAGGGGATAACACTCCCCCGCGCGCTCCTCCCAAAGCCAGAGGCAAGGGAACCCAAAGATTCTGTGCATGGCTTGTGCCTCCCGGGGCCCAGGGCAGGGGGCAGAAAGTTGGAACAAGGATGGGGAGGGGCAGATCAGGAATTGGTCCTGAAACGAGGTTCAGAGTGCAGGTAGCTGAGAGCTTCAGCCAGAGGAAGCAAGCAACATCCCGGGACAGGCCAAGGTCGTGGTCACCGTGCCCATTGCCCCTGATTCCCAATATGTGGTCCTCTGGTCCCCAGACTGCTGTGATTCCAAAAATGTGTAGACGCACAAGAGAGAGAGACAAGGGTCATGAGAGTTCATCTAATCACCCATTGAACAAAAAGTGATTATGGACCTACGTGCCAGGCACTGTATTAAGCATGTGGGGGTACTGCACTGGACAAAACAGGGCTCTGCCATCCTGGTGTTGACATTCCAGTGGAGAACAGGTGGGTCACAGAAGGTCACAGAAGGTTCCATGGTGTCTGCCTGTGGGAGAGCCTGCTGGGGTGCAGCTTAGCTGTCCGGGCACAGGGGATCAGCCCCGACAGGTCTGAGGCTGTGCTCCTCACACCCTGTCTTCGACAATTCAAGAACAAGGTCAGCCTTCGGGCCGTGTGTTCTGAAGTCTTCCAGAGAAACCAGGCTTGTGCATTGAGTTCCATAACCGTCAGAGGGCTTCCTCCTGGCCTTGGGGCTCTGGCGGTGCCCCCCCTGGGTGGTAGACCACCCCACACCCTGCCTGCCATGTCTTATCCACTGGCCCCGCTGGCCCCAGGGATGCCCGTCCGCCCTGCCCTGCACCTGGTGCCCCTTTTCCAGGCTCCGCACTTTCCCATCAGGTGGCTGGTTTCTGTGCTAAGCCCGGCAGAGCGGTGTGAGGGCTGTCCGGAGGCCATGGTGTGCCTGTGAGTGAGTTAGAAGGAGGTGCCCGTCCTCTAGACAGACACAGGTTCTCGCCAGGGCTTGATGTGGCCACGACGCATGGGCTGGACCTCAGCCCCGCTCGTCCTTTAGCTCTGTGCAAGACCCAACCCGCACCACTGTCCACAGCGACCCCAGCTGGTATCTGCACATCCGGAGCTTGGGAATGAGCCCGTGTGGCAAAGGACAGGTACACACATAACTTACGTGGGCAGGATGGATGGCTCTGAGCCAAGTCTGACCTCAGGGACCTCAGAGGCCCTGGGCTTCCTCCTCCCCAGCCCTTCCAACCTGCCTGCAGAACGAGAACATCTAGGGGGAGCTGATCCCGGATTTTTCTGGCCAGCATGGCTCAGAGGCATGTTTCCAAAGCCCACGGGAAGCCTCCTCCCAGAGCCTGTGGCTGCGAGAAGGCAGAGGAAGGAGGAGGAGGTGCTAGAGAGAAGAGCTTTATTTAATGCCCCCAACAAAGCCCCCTCTGTGAAGCAGGACACACACTGGTGGGCTTACAAGAAAGGAGACAAATGCTGCCTTCAGAGGCTGAGAGGCCACAAACTGGCTCAGCTGGCTCAGGAGTTGGCGCCTGCCAGGGCTCCCGGGCTCACTGTCCCCTGCTGGGGCCACCAAGGGTCTGTGTAGCCAGGATTTCTACTAGGCTGGGAGACCTGCAGGCCCCTCAGGCAGGCTGAGCTCGGGGCTCGTCCCGGTGCCCCCCAGCCAGACGCTAAGGAAGAGGGACCCAGGTCCCCGGAGCCCCTCAGAAGCACAGGGAGTGTATTCTTTTCCTAGGGCCACCAGGATCAAGTACGAAAGCTAGGTGGCTTCAAACAACAGGAATTAACTCTCTCACAGTGTGGAGGCTGAAGACTTCAAGGGGTGGTGGCTGGGCTGCGCTCCATCCACGGGGCCCCAAGGAGAAGCTGTCCTTGCCTCTCCCAGCGTCTGCGGCTCCCAGCTCTCCTCGACTTGGGGCCACTTCACCCCTTTCTCTGCCTCTGTCTTCACACTGCTGCTCCCGCATGCGCCTCGTCTTCTGCCTGTGTCTCTCCCTCTTCTTACGAGGACACTTGTCCTTGGATTTGGGACCCACCCTAATCTAGGATAGTGTCATCTTGAGATCCTTAATTTAATCACATCTGCAAAGACCTTTTATCCAAATACAAGTCACATTTGTAGGTTCCCATGGTTAGGATTTGGTCATATCTGGGGGCGGGAAGAATTCAACCCCCACGGATAGGTATTACTACTCTCCCGGGTTATAAAAGAGGGGACTGACGTCAGAAGTCCGCTGCCCTGGCCATCCCCCTAGTCAGTGGTGGAGCAAATGTGCAGATCTAGCTCTGCTGGGCAGCGAGGTCCACTCATGTCCCACTCTGTTCAGCTACCTCCTCCTCTGTGACCTCGGGAGGTCCCGTGCTCCCGTGTCCCTGTCTGTCATCTGGGCATGATGACAGTGTGAAGACGCTAGAGAGAAAAGCTGTCCCTCAGGAAGTGTGTGCTATGGCCAGGCTCTGGGCTAAGTCCCTTATTTGTACAAAACCAAGCGTAGGATGTAGGTACTACGGTGAACTGCTTTCTACAAATGGGGGAGCTCAGTTTTAGGGGAAATGATTTGACCAAAGCCCCATAGCCGGCATGTCGCGGAGCAGACCCAGACCCACCTGAAGCCAAAGCCTGTGTTCTCAGCTACCCATCAGAGCTGCCTCTTGTGGACACCACTTTCCAGCCTTCCAGAAGCTTCTTAGAGATAGTGTCCGTGAAAGTCTCAGTGGGCTGTGAGGTCTCATCTGAATGGAAGGCAGCCCAGCGTTTTCATGGCTGTCATTGTTGCTCCCGGATGCCATTGAGGGGCTCTCCTGCCTTCGGGCTGGCAGAAGTGTGACCCACACCCAGGGAGAGCCTAAGTGAGCTACGGGCAGACGCGACCCAGGCCACCCGGCATCCTGCAGGGAGTGACCAGCAGGCCTGGGCCATCACTTGAGTCTGGTCCAGCTGCCCCCACCCGGCCAGCTCCCAACCCACCGTGGTCTCCAGGGCCTGATGGGAACCTTCCAGGTCAGGGGAAGGGCCCCGAGCTTCAGGGCTCCGGGCCAGTGCCCATGGCCATGCCCCGGATGGCAGCCCCTCTCACTGCCCTCTGCTCTGTCTCCTGCCCAACCCAGGCATCGTGCGCGCCTCCAGCGTCTTCCCCATCCTCAGCACCATCCTGCTGCTGCTCGGCGGGCTCTGCATCGGCGCCGGAAGGTTCTACAGCCACAAGAACAACATCGTCCTCAGCGCAGGCATCCTCTTTGTGGCTGCAGGTGGGCTGCCAGCTCTGTGGCCCCTGCACAGGGCGCACGTCCTGGTGCGTGCACGGGGGGCGGGGCGGGTGTAAAGTCACTTCTCGTAATTGAGTTCAGACATCCAGGTGTGGGGGGGCCGGAGCGGAGAGTGGGGAGCAATTGCTCAATGGGCATGGGGGTCTCCTCTTGGCGTGATGAAAAACGTTCTGGACCTAGACGGTGGTGGTGGGTGCTCAACATTGTAGATGTAGCCAATGCCACTGACTTGTGCACTTTAAAGGGTTAATTTGTGTTCTGTGAAAAACGTAAGTAAGTCCAAGTGTGCAAAGTGCCCCAAGGGGACAGTGCTGGGCCTCACAAGCCTGTGATGGGGAGGCCTGGCCGAGTCGGGGGGTGGGGGTGGTGGGCAGGGAGGTACCCAGAGGGAGTCAACGAAGCCGGGACCTGCAGGAGCTGACCAGGTGAGGACAGGGCGAAGGGGGTACGGAACTGGCACAGCGACCCAGTGAAAACCCACAGAGCTGTGGGCGACAGTAACACACCCCTTGCCTACCTGGCCCCAAATGGCTTCACCCTGTCACCCCTCTGAGTCTCGGTGGAGACACTTCAGCGCATGTCTTGCCACTGCAGACATGGGAGAAATCCAGGCCAGAAGTGGGTCTCAGAGCTGGTCCCTGGCCAGCAGGTGCATATACACAGTCCAGGACAAAACCCCGGGTTTTCTGGCCTGAGTCTCTGGGGGAGCCTTGAGGGGGCACCTGCCGGGGCAGAATTTGGCCGGTGGCATCCTGGAAGCTCCAGGCAGCACCGGTGGAGTTCAGATAAACTCGCAACAAGGGTCCCTGTCAGGAGAAACAGGACCTGCCTGCTGTCTTAGGCCTTCTAGTACATAAGTTTGAGATATGTTACAAAGTTCAATGATTCTTTTTTTGTAAAGATTTTATTTATTTATTTGAGAGAAAGAGAGAGAGAGCATGAGGGGTGGGGGGCAGAAGGAGAGGGAGAAGAAGACTCCCCGCTGAGCAGGGAGCACGACAAGGGGCTCGATCCCAGGACCCTGGGATCATGACCTGAGCCGAAGGCAGACGCTTAACTGAGCCACCCAGGCGCCCTGAGTTCGGTGATTCTTTCCTAAATTGTTACCATAGCTCCTTGCAAGGCCTTAACAGTGTTCTTGCTTTCAAAGCATCTTTTTTCTGACCCCGGTCTGGGGAGGCAGCCCTAGCTTGGCCTGAGCTCTGCGTCCTACAACAGCCCAGGAGTCCCGTGATGGTGACAATGAGAATCCAAGTAACGGCGGTGGTCGCTGGTGGTCCTTGGTGGTCAAGCTTCCTTCGCTGAGGACAGCGGAGGGGGGCTGGAGGGGGGTTGGAAGGGCCTCACGGTGCCCGAGCCCATCTTGTCCTCTCTGCATGGTTTCTGTGAGAGAGGGAAGGTGACTTCGGGGTCAGAGCAGTTAAGGGACTGGCTCAAAATCTTTCAGTCAGCTTCTTATGCTCCTTCCTCGACATCACTTCTGCTTCTGTGTCCTTCCAAGGCAATGAATAATGTGTGTGTGTGTGTGTCTGTCTGTCTGTCTGTCTGAGGGGGTTGTATGTGTGTCAGGGGTGCAGAGTGTGCATGTGTGTGTGTTGGCAAGGAGAGCCTGAGTGTGTAGAGTCTCCTTCTTGGCCAGGTCCCCATCCCTTTCCTTCTTGTCCCCTCCAGGGGCAGAGGTGGGGGGAAAGGGGTATACCCCATTCTCTCTCCTCCTTTGAGCCCCCAGATTTCTGAAGGTGTGAACTGTTAAAGAAGTCCCAGCCATGAGGTTTGAGTCCTGTCCCCTTTCCTTTCCCCACGGAAGGGAAAGAAGATTTGCACCAACACCAGCTACCACATATGAAGGCCATGTGCCAAGTGCTCAGGGAGCACAACCACAGCATCCCAGATTCTGAGGAGGCCGTCAGGTGGCCCAGGTGGCTGTCAGCCTCCACTGTAAGGTGCCCTATGCAGCTGCCCATCTCCCCAGGAGGAACCATACAAAGCCATATCCAGAGGCTCCAGGTCACCAGAGGCGCTGTGGAGTCCCAGGCCCGGGGACACTCAGCTAAAAACATGGGTCCAGAGAGGAGAGGAAGCAGGGACAAGGAGCAATCACAGCAGGCAAGCAAGGCGATGTTCATTTGTTCCTGTTCATTCCCTGGTTTATGGAAGCTTTGATCTTGGGCCAAGGCAGTGGCAGGCCAGGGCTCATGCATAGGGCCCCCAGCTCCAGACCATTCCAGCCCCAGCAGTGAGGTGAGATGGGCCCCTAAAGCATTTGAGGCGGGAAATGGTCAGAGCCTGGGGACAGGTATGGTTCAAAGGCTGGGAGAGCCTGGGGCACACCATCCACACTGGGATCTCTGCAATAGGCGAATGGACAAAGGACATGGCGGTGCATGGACCACCCAACACGTTACTTCACAATGAAACACAATGGGTTATAACAGAATGTAAAAGCATGCTCACTGCGTGCCAAGTGCTATTGTAAGTGCTATGTATATATTAGCTCATTTAATCCTCACATCTGCCCTATGAAGCGCATACCACTGGGACTCCCACTTTGCACATGAGAATTCTGAGACACGGGAAGTTGAGTAATAAATTATAGGCTGTGGAGACATTTTGCGCGGGGTGGTGACTCTGAATTCAAAACACAACATGGTACCCTGGGTGGATCCTGGAACAGAAAAAGAACACCAGTGGAAACCCCAGTGAAATCCAAGTAAAACCTGGAGAGTAGTGAGTAGTAACGTACCAGGGGGGTTTCCTGGTTGTGACAGACGTACACGGTAATGTCGGCTGTTCGCGGGGGGAAACCGGGTGAGGAGGTAGAAAGGCGCTCTCCGTACTCTCTTCACAACTTTTCAGTACGTCTGACATCCCCAAAGTTTATTTTTAAGTTTTTAAATGCACCCAATGAAGCAGCAGTTTCACGTCAAGGAATTCTTCCCGCAGTTGTAGTCATGCGTGTGTGGGATGGTGTGGACACAAGGATGTCCGTGACAACGCTGCACAGCGGAGGGCTGGAAGCTCCCTGAACGTCCACAGCAGAGCCACTGCTGCCACATGCACTCAGAAAGACAGACAGCCCTCTGTCTTGACGTGGCCCCATCTGCCAGGTGGACTATTCCAGGAAGAGGCAAGGGGACAAAGAGTCTTGTGCAAAGAAAAAAATAGATGGGTGTGTGTATGTGTGTGTATGTGTGAAAGAGAGAGAGAGAGAGAGGGAGGGAGGGAGAGAGACTGGACATAACAATGATATAAGAAAGAAGAACAGGGGCGTCTGGGTGGCTCAGGCGGTTAAGCGTCTGCCTTCGGCTCAGGTCATGATCTCAGGGTCCTGGGATCGAGTCCCACATCGGGCTCCCTGCTCGGCGGGAAGCCTGCTTCTCCCTCTCCCTCTGATCCTCCTCCCTGCTTGTGCGCTCTCTCTCTCTCTCTCAAATAAATAAGTAAAATCCTAGAAAGAGAGAAAGAAAGAGAGAGAGAGGAAGGGAGGAAGGAAGGGTAGCTGCCTTCAGGAGGGCAACTGGGCAGCCAAGTGCCTGCGCTTTATTGCACACCGCATCTGAACTTTTACTTTACTACGCATTCAAAACCAATTACTTAAAAGAAAAGTTGGCGACCAGAAGAAAGCAACGCCTGTCCAAGGGAGTGTGGCCACCAGCCCCTCCTCTGTTTGTCCAGCCGCGGGTCTGACCTCTGCCTCACCCCCCCCACCCCTTTCTGCTTCCCTTTCAGGCCTCAGTAACATCATAGGCATCATCGTCTACATTTCCAGCAACACAGGTGACCCAAGCGACAAGCGTGACGAAGACAAAAAAAACCATTACAACTACGGTTGGTCTTTTTACTTTGGAGCCCTGTCCTTCATTGTGGCCGAGACCGTGGGTGTCCTGGCTGTAAACATTTACATTGAGAAAAATAAAGAGTTGAGATTTAAGACCAAACGGGAGTTCCTCAAGGCTCCCTCCTCGTCCCCCTACGCCAGGATGCCGACCTACAGGTACCGGCGGCGGCGCTCGCGGTCCAGCTCCAGGTCCACCGAGGCCTCTCCCTCCAGGGCGGCGTCCCCGGTGGGCCTGAAGATCACCGGGGCCATCCCCATGGGCGAGCTGTCCATGTACACGCTGTCCAGGGAGCCCCTCAAGGTGACCCCCGCCGCCAGCTACAGCCCCGACCAGGAGGCCAGCTTCCTGCAGGTGCATGACTTCTTCCAGCAGGACCTGAAGGAAGGCTTGCACGTCAGCATGCTGAACCGGCGGACGACCCCTGTGTGAGCTGCCCCTTCCTCTCAGCACCGGCCTGTCCCCAGAACAGCTGTGTGGATCCCACACCAGGGCACCTGCCCCTTAAGATGGACCAACAATGGACGGAAGCCAAACCCACCCCTCCCTGGTCTCCAGCAAGTGTCACGGGCTGGCTTGGCGCAAAGCCACCCGGGAGACGGGAAATGGAGGCGGAAGGCTGACTTTGTCCCCAGAGAGGGTGTCTGATGCCCCGGGATTCTGAAATCTCCTGAGGCCTTGAGCGGCCCCAGGGAAGACAAAATTGAGCCATTATCTCCTCTTGGAAACAAATCTTGCCAGAAGAATGGGCTTTCGGGGTCCTCCCTCCCTGCCTGGGTGCTGGGCCACCGGGAGGGCCTCACTGGGCACACGGGGGCCTTTGGACACTGGTCCACTGCTTTCTGATCTGAGGTTTCCGTGTCCGTGAGCAGGAAACGAGGAAGCCGAAACTTGCCCCCTTCCTGTCTATTGCGCGCTCTCTCTCTCTCTCTCTGGCAGTGGCCGGTTGTTGAAATAACGGTGATCCTGAGGAGAAAGCCCTGCGGCCAACTGGTGCTTTGGCCTTTGGGCTGTCCTAGGGCCAGCTTCCCTTGACCTGAGGAGACCAAGGCCGCTGGAAGAATCCGCAGAGGGGGAGGCCTTTGCTGGCCGAGGAGGGGGTGGTGTGAGATAAAGGCCGGAGTCTGTTGCTGGCATTCCTGTCCGCTTGTAGAAGTTTCTGCCTCACACAGAAAGGGCAGAACGCACTGATGGTACTTGAGAGTCTGGAAGATTCCACGGGTCCGAGGAAAGGTGGCCATACGGTCTCTTGCTGGGTTGCTCCCCACTGACCGGAGGAGCCGCTCTGTCCCTCCTCGGGGAGAGGAAGGGGCAGACCCCCGCACCCCCCACACACACACCCTGGTATTTGGCAACAGGACCCTGAACTTCTGATCAAGAAAGGGAGACCCCGGTAAACAGCGACCAAAAAATCAGCTCAAACGTCCACTTCCTAAGCGGTCATTAATCCAGATTTATTGCCAGTAGAAGCCAGGAGAGCAAGTGACATTCATTTCTTCATCTTAAAAAGGCAGCAGTCCCTCCCCGACTCCTAGGATTGTGATTCATCCTGCCACCCCCTGAAGGGCTCAGCTGAGAATGTTTGGACGGAAAGGCCCCGCCGTGCTGTCCTTCCTCCTCGGGAGAGGGACATCCCAGCACCGGGGGGCCTGGGAGGCAGCTCCATGTTTGACGTTCCTTCCATCCACAACCGTTCCTCCCTCTCCCGAAGCGAGCAGAGAACGTGGAAGCGGGTGTGGGTTCAGAAGCAAAACTTTCTGGAACAGGGAGCTCACCCTCTTTTATATCAAACACGTGCTTTCTAAAGACAAATCCTTTCTTACTTTTTGAGACTTGGTAATCCGATCTCGAGCAGTCGTCTGTGGTCCCAGTAGCTATCCTCCTTAGAAGTGACAAGCAAATTCTTACCTCAGCCACCTGCTCAGCGACCCCCCTCCATCCCCTGGGCGGACTCAGCCCCTTAGGAGTTCAGATCTGGGTCATGGTCATCGCCATCCTCCTTCGCCCCCGCCCCCCCCGAGAGGAAATCTCCCCGGGGACCCCTCACCTGACCACCCTGGAGTGCGGGCCCGCGGAGGCGCGGTGTGCTGGGGGCCCCTTTGTGCTTGCTCGAAACCCCTTCCTCCCGTTGAGGTTGGCTTTGTGTGGTGGCCTGTCCAAGCATGTGCGGCAGTAAATGCTGGAGTGTCAGGGCTCGTGGCCTGCCCTGCTGGGGGCCAACCCCGTCCCCGTCCTGCCCCCCCCGACCACCCTCGGCGCACCCCTCCCCCCATCCAGGACACCATCGCATCAGGCTCAAAGGAAGGGGGCAAAATCTGGGAAGCCACCTCCCAGCGAGGTCCCCAGGCTCTTCTGTCACTTCCCAAAGCCAGGCAGCCGTGCTGTTTCTACCACCTCCACACTTGCTGCCCTAGAGGTTTCTATCATTCCACGGAGAAAAGCTGTGTTCCGATGAATCCTACCTCTTGCCCAGTCCCAGACAGAGAATGTGGGGCCCACTCTAGGGACCAGGAAAGAGTAGAAAAGAAGCAACAAAGGAGGACAGAAGAGCAGGGAGCCCCCGGGCTCCTGGCCCCTCGGCCCTGGTCCACCCCTCCTGCCCACCGACCCTCGGCCAGGGCTGCCCAGGGACGTGGGCGGAGCTGGCTCCCTGCCACCTGTCAGTCTGAGACCTGC
This sequence comes from Halichoerus grypus, assembly GCF_964656455.1. NCBI lineage: Eukaryota > Metazoa > Chordata > Mammalia > Carnivora > Phocidae > Halichoerus > Halichoerus grypus. The sequence continues at coordinate 196,403,303 of NC_135713.1, read as the reverse complement.
GGCCTGGGCCTGCCCCCTCCCATCCCACCGCCCTCTCCAACCAGCCCCTGTGTGTTTCACCAGTTAAGCACCCGTGAATCCTGTACCTACTACTGGTTTTGGGTTGTTGGTTCTGTCTTTTTTTTTTTTTTAATTAAATAAAAACATTTTTAAAATGTTCTCTTCTTGATGTGGGGGGGGCGGGAGGGTAGCTAGAGCTCCCCTCAGGTCTTGGTGGGCACTTAGGGCAACCAGTGTCCCTGAGTCTGGGGGGACACGGTGGACCCTCCAGGAGAAGAGGGTCAGGCAGGGTGGATCCTGTGCTGGGCAAGGTGGGTTTCTCTGGCTTCAACCTGGCTTTAATCGGGTTTCCGAGTGCTGGGCAGTGCCGTCCAGGTGTCTCTTCATGGATGGGCTGGAAGGTGGACAGGCCACCCCAGGGCTGCGGTGTGGGCATCCGGGCAGCGAAGCAAGCCTGGCCTGTCTTCAGAACCTTGCAGGGTGGGAGCCAGACAGACGGAACCATAGCCTCGGGGGCCCTAAGCTGCCTGGCTGGCTTTCTAAGGCGTCCAGCCTCCTTTGCCCTCCAAATTCTGAAATGATTAAGAAATAAAGGAAGGCCAAGTACCCCAATGACTGGGAAAGCCGGGCAGGAGAATGTGGCTCCAACCAGAGGCCAGATGGGACCACGCCACCTAATCTCAGGCACAGCAGCTGGCCACCACTGCCCCCAGCCACCGAGGAGGAGTGAGGTCAGGGTCAGCGAGAGGGACAGCGTGACCCCTCTGATCAGGGCAATGTCGACATTCGGTCACAGGCCCTGGCCAGTCACAGCGGACGCCCACCGTAAGCCAGGACCTTCACCCTCGCAGACGGGCACTGGCGGGTTGTCAGCCCTACGCTCTTGGGAGGCACGGCGAGGGGATGATTGGTATCCTCCCCTGGTTCTACCCGAGCGGCTGCCCAGGGGGCTTTTAACATCCAAGCACACGTGCCCCTATCTTCCAGGACCCAGACTGTGGGTTTGCCTCCTACAGCCCCAGGCTTTGGCGCTCCTCCTGGAACCTAGAGGTACTAAACTCTGAGCCTCAGGAAGGCCTTTCTCACCCTGGTCCCAGCAAAGGGAGGGCGAGGTACACCGTCCCCACTCTGGGGGCAGCAGGAACCCCTCCCAGCATGTCTGAACTTTCAACCCCGGCTTTTTGACCCTCTTTCCTCCTGCCTGAGATGGGTACGTGGGGAAACTGAGGTCCCGGACGAGCCACCAAGTACCGGGGCCGGGGGAGTTCAGTCCCCCACCCCCACCAACTGAGCCCCTGCCAAGCTCCAGGCCGATGGCCCCACCAGCCTGAGCCAACGCCACCCAGCACGAGCCCCATGTGCCAAAACTTCCCTGCCTCCTATTTATTCTTAGTCCTCAGGAAACCCGCTCAACACGAGCTTTGCGGCCATTCTGGTGGAATCCCATGGCAGTCTGAATGTAGGGGCAGGGTACAGCCTCCAACGTGGGGCTCACGGGGTCACGAATTTCTGCCAACTAAAAACTCTGCCACCCTAATCCGCAGCGTTAGATCCACAAGAACTGACACAAAAGGGGCCCCCCCATTCTTCCCTTCACTTACATCACTCAGAGCAGGCTACCAGCATAACCAAAAACCCCCACTCGTAGAATGGCTTAATGCAACAGAAGCTTCCTTCTCACTCATGTCAAGTCCAACCAACAGGGCGGGATGGGGCGTGCTGTGCTTCACACATTCAGAGGTCAAGACCCATCCTGTGGAGGCTCACTCAGCTTCGACATAGGCTTCCCACGTCGCCCTGGCATGGACATCCAGCAGCCCGATGGAGGAGACAGAGGGCAGGTGATCTTGGGAATAGGGGAGTCTTGTGGGGACATTTAATTGACCAGCAAGCTGTGACTTCCCCTTCTGCTCACGTGCTGTTGGCCAGAACTCAGTAACACAGTCACGTCTCTAAGAGCCAGGGAAGATGGGAAATGTAGTCCCACCCAGGGGAAAGAAAACCGGTTAGGCGAACAACTGGCCAGTCTCAGCTCCCTGGTCTATGTCTTTCAGTACCTCCCTCTTTTGCCTCCCCCACCACCAATCTTTGGGGGAATGCCCCCTTGACACTGACACTTTGGGACTGCATCCACCTCTGCGCGGCCTGAGCCCTCCTTCAGTGCCAGTGGGATGCCTGGCCTCTTCTCTGCTCCAGATGCCCCATCTGTAAAATGGGCCCAGGCTCCCTTCTCCCGAGGCTTGGAGGAATAGGCTTGCACTTGCGCCTTGACCCAAACGAGAACCACGGAATCACTGGACATCACGCCCAACAGCAGGGGTAGGCACTTTAGGAATTATCTCATTTGAGGTATTCATCCTAGAAGAGGAAATAAGCCTGAAGAGGGAAGGAGGGACCAAGGAAGAATAAACAGGAGGAAGGAAATCCTTTTTGAGGATGTTCACAAGGATCATGAAAGGGAGATGCCACTAGCCCAGTGGTTCTCAAGCAGGGGTGATTTTGTTCAGAGACATTTTTGGCTGTCACAACTTGAAAGGGGGGGTGCTCCTGGCATCTAGTGCGTGGAGGCTAAGGATGTTGCTCAACATATTACACCTTCACCCCACACGCCAGGAATGATCCGGTCCAAAATGTCCATAATGCCAGAAACCGTGCACCGGCCTGATTCTACAGCGAGGGAGACTAAGGCACCGGTGGGTGAGGTCCCTGGCGCAAGATCACCCGCGAGGTTTTGGTATTTGCATCGACGCTGTGGACATATTAGGAAAACTCATCCGTTTATTTCCAGGATTTCCTTTCCCTGCGACACTTTCTGATTGTTGCCTTTTTCCTCTTCGCTTCTGAGCCAGCAGTTTGGGTAACAGATAGGTTGTGGCAGAAGGAAATGGGAAAACATCCACCTGTCCTGGGTGAGGGTGGGGGGTGCCTGGGTTTGGGGTCAGAAGGCTGACTGAATCCAACCAAACAGGTCACCGGAGAACAAGCCCAGCAACCCAGCCCAGCTCGAGGCTGGGCCGCACCCACCCGGCAGCTGCAGGGACGGGGCCCGGAGCCGGAAAGACCGACTCACCGGCAGGCAGCACTGGGCTAGGCCCCCAACATCTCAGAGCCCCCCGTTCCGTCCTCCTGGGTCAGATGAGGAGGGGGCGCTTCCCTCCCAGGGTTATTGGAAGAATGAATAAAACTTAAACGAGGAAAAGTACATAAATACCCCAGCTCAGCAAGGAGAATTAACAGCGAGCTTTCAGGAGCGTTGGCTTCTCCAGATGGACTGTTCTAGAACAGCCCTCAGAGGTGGTGCTCTGAGAGCCAGGCCCGTAGGGTGCCGTGCTCACTGCACTTTGGTTTGGGAGACACCTGTCATCCAGCCGATCCAACACAGTGCAGCGCCCCCGGGAAAGGGCTCCTCTCGCAGCTGCTTCTCTGGCTGAAGCCCATTCATTTCCCCCCTCAGTGGTCTCCAGGCCACCAGGTGGTAGAGGGCATGGCTGCCACATGGCTCCTGCCTTCTTCGAAGCTTCTGCAGGCCCCCAAACCTTACTAGGGCCTTTCTAGTTCCTCACGGGCCATGCAGGCTGCAGGAGCCCAGTCCTGACCACTCTCAGGTGCCCCCAGGCTACACGAGAAGGTCTGGGGTATCCTAGCATGAGGCTGGCACAGAGGAGCAGCCTGGGGTGGGGGTGGGGGGTGGGGGGGAGGGGAGGCCTCCTTGCAGGGAGCTCAGAGCCAGCACGTGGCTTCAGCTCCCTGCACTCGTTCCTAATATAGCACCCCTGGCTGCCCAGCCCTAGACATGAGGGGTGGGGTGAGGGACTGAGGGTAGGAGAGGCGCTCAGGGACCTTAGAATCCAAAGGGGGAGATGAGGTCCATACACCTGATACAGATATTTTTAAACTTGCAGCTTCCAACAAAACTGCCAGTACCACCTCAGGAACAGAAGTCTGCCATGGAAGAGGTTTACAAGTGCTTTTCCTTGTGCTTACAACTGCAGGACAGGGACCTTGGAAGGACCTACTTCCTGACCTTTGTCCCCTGACAAGTTTTCTCGGACATGCATTAACCCCTGTGGGATCTCCAGGATCCACACATTAAATTGCAAAGAGCTAGGTCCTTTTTAAAACAAATACTATGTTTTCCTAATCCTAAGAGTATTCCCTTTTACCTTTAAAAATCTGAAAAATACAGAGAAATTAAAGAAGAAAACCGTATCAGCCAAAATCCCACTACCCAAGATGTAAACACAAGTATAAACTTTCAGTGCACCCCAATGCATGTCGGGGGGGGCTTAATACGCTGCCTCTGCTCACTGGTTTTCATCATGGGAATCTTCCCGGGTCTTTTTTTTTTTTTTAAGATTTGTTTATTTATTTTAGAGAAAGAGAGAGCTCATGTGTGCAAGTAGGGGGAGGGGCAGAGGGAGAGAGAGAATCTCAAGCAGACTCCCCACTGAGCACAGAACCCAACTGAGGTTCCACGCAGGGCTCCATCTCACGACCCTGAGATCATGACCTGAGCTGAAATCAAGAGTCAGATGCTTACCCCACTGAGCCACTCAGGTGCCCCTTCCCGTGTCTTTAAATATTCCTCAAAACCACAGTCTTTAACGGCTGCACAAAACAGAGATGTTGCCATTTATCTGACTCGTGTCCTATTGCTGGACATAGCTTATCTGCTCCCTAGATCTTAAATGGGGTCTGAATGGGGCCAAAGTGCTGGGATTCTCAGGATACATTTGGTTAAGATCTGGTGACTTCTCACTATGAACTTCTGGCTCAGCTTTGTCCTACAGCCTGATGAAAAGGTCAGACTCCTTGTCCACCCCGAAAGACACTCAGGATCTTGTCGACACGCACACCTGGGTATCTAGGCTGGGGGGATAACAGCCTCCCCTCCCCAGTAGCTGGGAAGCAGCTTCATACCAAGTTCCTCTTGAAAGCCTGGGCTGCTTCATTCCACCAGACCTCACATTTAGCCACCCTCAGCCAGGCTAAATGTAACTCCTTCCTCTCTCTCAGAGCGTATCAGTTAGTAGGGCTGTGTAACAAATTACACCAGAACTTAGTGGCGTTAAACAACCATTAAATATGGTCATGGATTCTTATCTCTGCTTGACAGGGACAGGATCAGGATGGCTTATCTCTGCTCCACCGGTCTGGGGTCTTGGCTGGAAGACTCGATGGTTGGGGGCTGGAATCATCTGGAAACTTATTTGCTCACATGTCTGGCATTTGACACTGGCTATTGGCCAAGACTTCAGCAGCAGTTTTCAGCCTGAATGTCTACACATGGCTTCTCTGTGTGACCTGAGGTTCCTCATAGCATAGTGGTTGGGTCCAAGGGCCACTGTCCCCAGAGCAAGAGAGAAAGGTGGAAGTCTCAGAAGTCACTTCCACTGCACTTTAAGGGTGAAGACAGTCAAAAGCCTCCTTGAGTTGAAGGAGAGAAGAAATAGTCCACGGTTTTGACAAGAAGTGACAGGTTCTGGAAGAACATGTGGGCACAGAAATACTTCTGTGGCCATTTTTTGGAAAATGAAATCTCCCCTCCCCCCATCCCCATCTCTTGGGTATCCTGCTTGGCTCTAGACTTCTTCTCCACCCACCAATCCTCCCTTCCATTCTCTGTCTCCACCGTGCCCTCTGGAACTCCCTGCAGCTCCACCTCCTGGGACACATGAAACCATCCTCTCTCCTAAGGACTCGCCTTCCCACTCCCCCAACCGCCCCCCCCCCCCCGCCCTGTCCTCCTGGTGAAAGCTGTCCCTTCTTCTGCTAGGGTTCTCTGCCCAGGTTCCCAACATGACATTCCTGGCTGCTCAGCCCCATACTCAGTCCCGAGAGATGTGGGGTTGCAAAGGGAGAAAGGGAATCCAAGGGACCTTAGGGTCTAGAGGAAGACCGGGGCCCATACACCTGATACAGATATTTTTAAACTTGCAGCTTCCAACAAAACTGCCAATACAACCTCAGGAACAGAAGTCTGTGGTCAGAGAAGGTTATGAACTCATGTCCTTGGACTCGTAATAGCAAGAAAGGGAAGTGAGGGGGATGCTGATGCCTCCAGACCATTATTCCTCCACCTTCCTGGGGAAAAGCCTTCTCTGAGGGCCTGGGGTAGACCACCCCGAGCTCCTTCTCCTCACTGTCATCTCTCAAACACCTTCCTGGCCACTCCTTCACATTCATCAGAGGATTCACCTCTGCACCCCACATCCTGCCCACCATCAACATCCGTGGGGCCAACCACCCCAACTCCCTGGTCTCACAGTTCTCCTTCCTTCGCACCTCTAAAGACTTTTGTCTCCAACCTGGATCTTGGCAGCACCTCTGACCGTCCCCCCGCCCCCTGTAATCTTCTGGGACAGCATCCTCCTCTCTGCCCACAGCTGCAAATGCTCCACTCCTTCTCTCCCTTACCACCACTCTACCCGTTCTCCAACCTCTCAAGCCCTCCAGGGCCTTGACTGTTCCATATTCTCCCAATACATCAACCTTCCTGGTTGCAGGGCCATCAAGAGTCATCATTCAAACTCATCCTTGCCAATGCCCCTCATTCCCTTGGTCCCTTTTCATTCTACCTTTTCCCCCTGGAAGACCCCAACCCTCCTAATCTCACCTTCCACCTTCTCCTGCACCCGAGCTGCAAGGTGATGCCAGAGAAAATCAAGCAAATTGTAAATCAGCACATGTGTAGGAAGATAGTGACCTCCAAGGCCTCCAAGGATGTCCAAGTCCTAATCCCTGGAACCTGCAAATATGTCGTTTTACGTGGCAGGTGTGATTAAAGTAAGGATCTTGAGATGGGGAGCTGTTCCTGGATTAGCTGGGTGGACCCAGTGTCATCACAAGGGTCCATCTAAGGGAAAGAGGGAGGCGGCAGAGTCAGAGGAGACATGATGGCAGAAGCAGAGGTTAGCATGGCACCATCATGGGCCTCAAAGATGGAGGAGCTCCTGGTCCCCTGGGCTCACAGGATGGAATTGGGGGCAGCAAGCCTGATGCAACAGAGGGTCCAAATTGAACAGTGCAGGGAGGCGGATGAAGTGGTGGAAAGAGGTTGGACCAATTGCGTGGCACCGTGCTTTTTTATAGCATCTTAAGATCAAACGCCCAAGGCCATGGCGCAGCCTAATTAAGGCTGAGCTCAAAATTAGATCAGCATGTTGCCAGGGAAGACTTACTCAGCCCCCTCCCAGGTGTGCCCTGGCCCCAGCTCCGAATGAGGTCCACCTATGGGAGATGTTTTCCTTCCTTCCCCTAGTTATGTCTGGTCCTTCTTGGGAAAAGAGCAGTCATTTGGGACAAATGAAAACTGGTTCATCTGGATAAGTAAAATATAGACAACTCCCGTTTAGCTGAGTGTGGCATATCTAAATATTGTAGAAAATGTTGGATCTCAGGAGGCTGCTTCCTTTTGAACTTGACCACAGAGGTAACAATGATGCCCTCCTGGGGTGTCCCTCAGCATCTTGAGGCAAATTAGCCATTGGTCCAAGCTGTTCTGGGTCTGCCCCAGCTGCCATTTCTAATGTCCCTATGGCCTTAAACCACATAGAAAGGTCCTCTGGATCATCTGGTGGGGTAAATTATTTGAGTTTCTGTCCCCTTCTTTCAGTCCATCTGTCCACCCAGCCATCCATCAGTCATTCAGCAAATGTATATGAAGATCCACCCTGGGCTCAAATGTGGGGGTGTTCTCTGAGGGCACCCAGAATGAGTATATGATACAGCCTCATTTTCTCTACCCTCCAGAAGCTTATTGCCCATCAGAGAAGTGGATCCATTTGTGGTCTGTAAGTAATAATAATATCACTAGCCATCCTGGATATGACTGCCTACTCTGTTAGCTCAGGTAACAAAATACCATAGACGGACTTAAACAACAGAAATGTACCTTCTCATGGTTCTGGAGGCTGGAAGTCTTAGATCAGGGTGCCAGCGTGGTTGGGTTCTGGGAAGAGCCCTCTTCCTGGGTTTCACCGCACCGAGTCCTCACGTGGCAGAGAAAAAGAAAGAACAAGCTGTCTGGTATCTCTTCCTTTAAGGACACTAATCCCATCATGGGCCCCATTCTCATGACCTCATCTAATACAATCACCTCCCAAAGGCCCCACCTCCAAATACCATCACACTGGGGTTTGGGCTTCAACTTCTGAATTGAGGGGCGGACATAATTCTGTCCACAGCACCTAGCACAGGCTAAGCTGGTAAAGAGCGTTATCCCTGATGCTTGCCAGCTCCCCAGCCAGACATCACTGCCCTCATTTCAGATGCAGGAGGGCAGCTTAGAGAGGCTGATAAGCCCAGCCCGGGACAGCGGAGCAGGCTCTGATCCGCGGCTGGCCACTCCATCCCTGGCAGGCTGGTTCCCCAGGGCGCCCTCCTCCCCCATGCCCTGGAAAGGGGAGGGCCCCCCCGCAGCAGCTGCGGATATCTCCCAGCCCCAGCTCCCAGCAAACGCCAACATCCACCGAGCCCCTTCCCCGGCCCAGCAAGGTTCTGGAGAGCCGCACAGGTGGCCTGGCAGTGGCCTCAATGAGCAGAAAAGGTCTGTTTGGAGGAATTTTAGGAAACGCGGCTGGGGGGCTACGACTTACCTGCAACCCCTGGAGTTGCCCACATGGGGCCGATTTACACAAAGACGACTTCAAGAGGAAGAGGCCATACATCTTTAATGCTCTGCTCCCTGGGGTGGAGGACTCAGGACCCCCCATGCTGCACAAGCCTGCCCCCCACTGAGGCCAGGAGGTTCACCGGGAACAGAGGCAGGGGGGCAGGGAGAGAAGGAGAGCGGAGATGAGGAAGGTTGAGGGCGGAGCTCTGGCAGATTTACCACCTGGATGGGGAGGCTGGTTTGCAACACGAAGGGTGAGTGGTAACTGCCCTCCGCCGGCCTGTGGCTTCGGACGGGAGGCCTCAGCTCAGCACTGGCGCTTGGTCACTGGGCAGGCCTGGCTTGGCGCATCCTCTCTCTAGGCTGCAGCTTCCTTTTCTCGGTCATGACGGGGTTCAGGGCACATTACTCCAAAATATGGCACCTTGGCATACTGAATAGTTTAGGTGGAAGGAATTCGAGGAACGGCATGTGCCAGGACCCCCGCCCTGCCCGTCTGCCCTGAAGCAGGACCTGAGACCCTCAGGTGGGAGTTGTCCTCCCTCTACCCAGAGGAAAGGAGCTCCTGCATCCCCAGGACCCCAAGAGGGATCTAAATAGACCTCGCTGTTTCTCCAATTTACTGCACTTAGTTCATAGCCTCTTGTTTTCCTGATATCTTTCACCAACTTTCTGCTCTTCATCCCACTGTGCATCCCAGTGCATAAAAACACTCAGTGTGAACCGTTCCTTCGGGTCTTTGTTTCCCGAGCCAAGGCTCCTGTGTCATGGAAAACTTATAGCGAATAAGTGTGTATGCGTTTCTCTTGTGACAGGAGCCTGAGCTGAGAACTTAGAAGGGTAGAAGGAAAGGATACTTTTGCTCCCCCGTAACCACAATAGAGCCAGACCTCTCCTCCCATCTCCAACCATCGCTTCAGAGTTTGGGCTCTGGGTTCTGAAACCTGGCTTCACCATTTCCCTGCTGTGTGCCCTTGGACAAGTTGCTTCGTGTCTCTGAGCCTCTGTATCCTTATCTGTAAAATGGATGTCATAGTCTCACTCACCTCATGGATTGGTGTGAAGTTTAAGGGCAATGATGTGGAAAGGCTTAGCCCAGCACATGCTATATAGTAAACACTCACTCAAGATGCGCTGTTCCTATGATTATCGTTATTATTAACAGACTGTGATTCCAAGGCTGGATGCCTCTGAGTGTTTCTCCGCACACAGGAAGAGTATTTCTGTAAGCTGTGGCAACCTGAGGCCAGGATCTTGAAGCTCAAAACCCTGCCCAGCTCAGGGACCTATTCCTGGCCCCACATCAGCCTCTTGGATAGACCCCCAAAGAGACAACTGGTCAACTGATAAAGAAGAGATGCAGAACACAGGAGGGGTGTAGGGGCTCGAGACCCGGGGGGCACATGGGCAGGCAGGACTCTCTGGGGTCCGTCCCAAACTGTCCTCTGTCCTCTGCTGGGTCCACACACCATCAGCCTCTTAATAGTCCTCTTAATAGTCAACCCACTGCTGTTCTTTTTTACTTAAATATATGTATTTTGTAAAAGAAAACATAACTGGCAAATCTTGAACAGAAGTAAAACTGAAACAGTAAAATGAAACCAGAACTACAGTCAGGTCCAGCTGGATTCTTTGTCTTTTCCAGGCTATTCTTTGATTAGCAAGCATTGGAAAGGTGTCCGAGAATTACTAACCCCAAACGGAGCTTTCCTTCCGCACCCAGTTGGAGGGATGCGAGGAGAACTGAGAAGGAAAAAGCGGGGGCGCCTGGGTGGCTCAGTGGGTTAAGCGTCTGCCTTAGGCTCAGGTCATGATCTCGGGTCCTGGGATCAAGCCCCGTGTTGGGCTCCCTGCTCAGCGGCGAGTCTGCTTCTCCCTCTCCCTCTGCCCCCTCCCCCACACCGTGCACTCATTCTCTCTCTCAAATAAATAAAATCTTAAAAAAAAAAAAAGCAAGCAAGCAACAAAAGGAAACAGCGTTCCCACGCTGGGCACAGTGCTGGGTAATGCCAGGCCCAGGAGCCACCGGAAATCTTCCTGCAGTTCGGGGATGTGCTAGGGCTCCAGAGTTCCTGGCAGGGGATCCTCAAGATGTCCTTAGGCAGGATCCTGAGTCCCCCAAGCCTCCAGGACAAGGACCCACTCACACTCGCCCCACTGGTGAGAGCACCAGGCTGTAGCACCTGTGTCCCCCAGGGTCCCCTGCCCCCACCCAGCAGTGTCCCCTGCTCCTGCAGCCCAGAACAGGCAGATTCCCACCCCCCTAGTGTCCCTGGGGCCTACCCCTCAGTGCCTCCCACTCAGGTGTCCTGAGCTGCCAACTGTGGAGGTCTCAAGTCACCATCTAGAGCCTTCTCTCCTGGTCCCTCCTTGAGGTATTTCAGGTCCCAAGAGGGAAAGAAAGCTCTGAAACCTGAGGAGAAGCTATCCTTGGTGACAGGCCTGAGATGTGCATTAATAGAAGCCTCCCTCAGGCCCCTGACACGTCTGGGCAGCTGCTCAGCCCCGTCTGGTGTCCCTCAGCCCCGAGGCCAGCCCCCTCTGGCTCAGCCGGACACACTAAACTTAGCTTCCACCCCCCAGCTCGATCATTGCCGCCACCTCCCCAGCCTGGCCACCACCTGCCCGGGACACACTGCCACCAGACCGTGGCCCAGGGCACCCACTCTTCCGCCACCACCATGTCCCAGACCCAAGCGCCGAAGGTCCGCGCCACCCTCTTCTGCATCCTGGTGGGCGTCGTGCTGGCCTTGGTGGCCGTGGTGACCGACCACTGGGCCGTGCTGAGCCCCGAGGTGGAGCACCACAATGCCACCTGCGAGGCGGCCCACTTTGGCCTCTGGCGGATTTGCACCAAGCGTATTGTCATGCCTGACAGCAAGGACAAGACCTGCGGACCCATCACCCTGCCTGGGGGTAACGTACCCACTCTCTGATCCCATCCCCACCCCCTGCCCTTCCTCACCGCCCCCCCCCCGGAAAAGGTGCCTGTGGGAAAGAGGGCAGGCGTCCCTGCCTCAGAACAGAAATGCCGCCCGGCCCTCTGTGCCCAGGGAGGAGGATCTGAAGTGCGTGTGTCATCCTGGAGGCCAGAGCCGGCTTGTAAACTGAGGGCGTTTGCCTCTAGCTATTTCTGTCCTGCTGAGGCTCCCGGCTTTTCACCCCGAGCCCAGGGCTGCACAGGTGGGACCAGAGGCTCAGGAAAGGATCCGTGGCTCTACCAGACGAGAGGCTTGTGCTCTCCCCAGCACAGACAGGCTAAACGGCCCTAAGTCCTCGGGCTGAAGGGACATGTGCGGCGGGCACGCTCATTCCGCAGCCTCCAGGCTGGGCGTGAGACAGGATCAGCCACACAGTGTACACGGCGTAGGGCAAAATGGAAACGCAGGGCTCCTCGTGATTATTCTTAAGGGTTTCAAGATGGCAACAGTGAAGCCTGGAGCCAAGTGGGGGGCCCTTGCCTGACTGCAGAGGCCACACACCGGTGAAGCAGGACCTGGTTGTAGACCTGCTTTTTGTCAGAACCATCGCTCTGTGCACTCTCCTAGCTCAGACCCCTTCAGAGCTGGGAAGCATGTCCTCCTGCTCAAATTTAAGTGCATTCCTCAATCCCCCCCCATGGGACTGAACCGCACATCAAAGGTGAGCTCCTTGTCAGGAATACCTGGTATGAGGGTGACCAGTCTATTCTGCAAATGGGGAGCCCTCCACATTCATAGCAGACAAAGCCCATGCTGAGGAAAGAGCCCTGTGTGGAGAATCAGAGGTCTGGGCTCCGTCATGCGTGGCCCACGACACCCCCCGCCCCGCCCAGTGACTCTGGGGTCAACAAAGCCCGTACAGCTTCTGCTGTCTCCTGTAAAACCCAGTGCTTGGGCTCAGCAACATCAAGTCCCTTCCAGTGCTTACCAGTGCCAATGCCAATGTGAGGTGGTCGTGGACCAGGGTGAGTATAGTGACCCACCTGATTTTCAGAATCATTCCCTCTGTGATCAGACTGGGTGTTCCTTGAACCCTGCCTTCCAAGGAAGTCCATGATAAGTCCCCAGAGATCTTGCAGTCTGTGTGTGGGACAAGGGAGCCCAAACTCCATTCCTCTACTTCTCTTTTTCCTCTTCTTTTCCCTCCTGCTGGCTCTAGAAAACTCCTGCCTTGCTCATTCCTGCTAGATACATGGAAGACTCATAAATACCCAGCTGTCTTAGAAACACTGAGTCCCCGGGCTGAGGGCTTTAACAGACATGGACATGTGCTTTTGAAGGGTATCACATAGCTCACAGGCCCACGCTCCTCAGCCAGGGCCGAGCACACCCGTAAACAAATGCATCATCCAGCCAATTCCCATGGGCAGGGCAGGGTGAGGCAGATTCTCTCTGGACCGTGCAAGGGAATGCACTGTTATGGTCCTGTCCACCTGTCCTCAGAAGCACCTGCCTTTTAAAGTCTGGTGAGTTTATAGAGCAGATGAGCAGGGAGGTGAGGCAAGTCCATACAAGGAAGAGACAAATGAGCAGGAGGTTAGCTGTAGAGGACCAGCAGGCATGGTTTGGCCTTGAGCCTGACCAGAGTCTATCTCTATGCCTTCTTGCCCTGGTCCAGAGTGACCTCCCACACTTGCAAGCCCTGCCCTACCCCACCAACAAGCTTCTGAAATATGTTCCTGCCTTCCCTCTCCTTTCTCTGCAGATGGACACCTTTTTCCTTCCCCACCCACCTTTCCTGTGCTCTGTGGGATTACTCCTTGCTGCAGGGAGGAAGAGAGTTCATACATGTTCTCTCGTTTATTATTAACAGGAGTCATAACCACAAACACAAATCTAGTACCATCTGCCAAATATTGTTTTCAGTGCCTTCCATATTTTTACTTTGAATGACATCAGAAGAAAGGGCAGAGTAAGAATCTCCAAAAACCCTCTTCTCCATAAAAACAATGAGAACTCTGGCAAAAATGGTCAGAATAAACTTTTTCAGAACGCTGGAAATTAACCACTCTTGCAACAATCCAGCGAGGGCTTCTTCGAGAAAACTAGGTGAATCTCAGTAAGAATGGTGAGTTTTGTGGTGCTTTAACTTGCTCTATTCCTGTTCCCCCCTCCCCAACTCTGTCATAGCCTTGAAAACCAACAGCCTGCAAACAGTGAAAATTTAGCAGCCTGGCAGCCCCCAAAGGGGACAGATGGGACCAGATCTCTTTCAAAGCCTTATTCCCAGAGAATTGTCATTATTTGATCTGTCTGGTGGTTTCCTGGAAGTCCCCACTTGCAAGGCTGTCTTTATTTGACCTGACGCTGAGCTCACTCAGTGGAAACAGTCTTTTTCCCAGGGCTCATTTGTCAAAAACAATGAGAAACAATTGCTTAATAGCATAGCTTCCTGAGGCAGTATGCAACAGTCAGGGCAAACAATAGGCTAACCAAAAAAGCTAGAGAATGAGATGTCCATAGGTGGCTTTGAAAAGCTCCAACATATTCTGGAGAATTTAGGCCTTGTGCATGCAGAGTGTTGTATGGTGTATAAGGAAAGGCCTGAAAAGGCCCTAAGCTCTCACCTTGGGCTGATCTTGAGGCTGTGGGCAAGCAGAAAATGAAGGCTAAGGCAGAAATGTAGGATGTTTGGTGGAGTGCTTAGCTCTCTGCTTAGCACAGAGCCCCTCAGTAAAGACTGGGAGATGTATTCATTCCAAGCATTTCACAAAATGTGATCTGATTACCAAACTAACTGAGCAAAGACTTCAGTGGTCCCACATGACAAAGGAAACAGACTTTACAAAATTAATTAAGTCACTCAACAAACAATAACAAACAGCAACAAGAACAAACCCTAGGGAAAGGTGGGACTCTGATTTCCAGAGTTGCTCATTATATTGCTTAAATATTCCAGCTTTAAATTTAAATTTTAAGTTAAAAAAAATCACAGGACATGCAAAGAAGTAAAACAGTATGGCCCATACATAAGGGGGATAAAACCAATCAATAGATCCTTAAGAAAGCCCAGATATTGGACTTACAGACTTTAAATCAGCTTTTTTAGATACGTTCGAAGAACTAAAAAAAAGTCTAAACAACTAAAGATGAGAATGATGTCTCACGATAGAGATTATCAATAAAGAGATAGAAATTATTGTAAAAGGACCTAATAGCGTGAGTCAGGCCCTGTGTTGCACTCTGCGCTGGGCATGGAGCCACTTAAAAAAAAATACTTTGGGGTACCTGGGTGGCACAGTTGGTTAAGTGTCCAGCTCTTGGTTTTGGCTCAGGTCATGATCTCAGGGTCATGAGATCAAGCCCCACATCGGGCTCCATGCTCAGCACAGAGTCTGCTTGAGATTCTCTCTCCCTCTCCCTCTGCCCCTCCCACTTGTACTCTCTCTCTCTCAAATAAATAAATAAATCTTTAAAAAGAAAACACACACAAGAAAATAAAAGTACCTAATAGAAATTCTGGAGCTGAGAACTATAATAATCGAAATGGAAAATTCACTAGAAGTGTTCAATAGCAGATCTGAGCAGGTGCAAAAAAGAATACGTGAACTTGAAGATAGATCAACTGAGATTAGCTAGTGTGAGGAATAGACAGGAAAAAAAAGAAGAAAAAGGAACAGAGCCTCAGAGTCCTGTGTGATAGTATCAAAGGTCCAATATGCACATAATGGTGGTCCCAGAAGGACAGGAGAGAGAAAGGAGCAGGAAGCAGAAAAGCAGAAAAATATGGCTGAAAAGTTTCCATTTTTGATGAAAAATATTAATCTACAAATCCATGGCGCTTAATGAATTCTAGTAGGATAAATCCACACCTAGACACATCATGATCAAAACTGTCGAAAGATAAAGACATAGATTCTTGGAAGCAGCAAAAAATGACTCATCACATACAAGCAATCTTACTAAGGTAGGATTTACAGCTGATCTTTTTCCGGAAACCATGGAGGCCAGAAGGCAGCAGGATGACAAATAGAAATATATATATACTCATCTAATCCTCACAAAATCCTCTATGAGGTCCATACTATTACCATCATCCCATCTCACAGATAAACGAAATGAGGCACAGAGAGGTTGAGTAACTTGACCAAGGTCACACAACTACCATGGCAGAGCAGCTAGAGTTCATATCCCTAAAATTCACCTTCTTGGTCACTACATTATACTATTTACAACAACCCAGTAAGGAGGCTCTCATTCTTCAGGTGGTTCTCATTCTACTTGTGGGAA
Source organism: Halichoerus grypus (assembly GCF_964656455.1). NCBI lineage: Eukaryota > Metazoa > Chordata > Mammalia > Carnivora > Phocidae > Halichoerus > Halichoerus grypus. The sequence goes on along the minus strand of NC_135713.1, from coordinate 196,387,478 downwards.
AACTGAGGCTCAGAGTGGCCTTCCCAAAGCTAACCTTCTCACAAGTTCAACACCCAAGTCTCAAATCCAGAGCCCCTGTTCTCTCCAGCCCACTCCCATACAGTATTCCCCACTGTACATACAAACACAACTCCTAAAAGCTGCTGATCCAGGCAGACACATAAGAGGCCAACTTTTGACATGACATGGTTTAGAAGAAGCTCGACCAGGACTTGGTTCAACAGAGACTTTTCAAAGTCCCATTCAGCCATAGAATACTGGGGGCTCTGAGGACATAAATTGTCTAATTTGGTTTTTCCCACCGACCCAAAGAGTTTTAGAAGAACTGTCATGCAAAGATCAACATCTGAGGTCAATTCTAATGTCTTCAGAATAAGAGTAGGGTCTTCCCTCATTGTCAGGAGAGGTTGTCTGTCTGAGAGCCCAAGTGAATCATATCCCCTGCCCTTGGGTTGGACAGAATGTTGTTTCTCTCCAGCTCTGTCTCTTTAGGCTAAGGCAGCAGACTGCCCCAGTACCCTACTTCCTGTATGGCTCATCCTCTCTTCCAGAACCTGGTGCAGGAACTGGAGCCATATGAAGGAACGTCATGTTATGGACCCCAAGAATTTCAGGGGCTCCCTTTCCCATCCACATGAGCTAATGTTAGAGACCCAGGCCATAACCAGACTTCTCCCCCCCCCCCGACCCCATTGAACAGCAATGCTCTGACCCTCTGGGCTGGGGTCTTGGGGATTTCTTCAACCCATTGGATAAAAGTCCTCAATCAGAGTGGTAGGGGGAGACAGAGCACAGAGAAACCACTGTTGGGAGCATCAAGAACTTCTTTTACAAAAAGGGTGAAGACAGCCCTGCCATTGATGCAAGTAACAAGTAAGCGAAATATTTTTTCCAACCCCGAAGTCACTAGTTCCCTTGGTTTTGTGTAAAACAAGGTATTTTTTGAAATATATTAAAGTCTGCATCAACCAGCACTGGGTACACTGCTACATTCTCAGTGATAACCCAGAAGCATCCCCTAATCGTATAAGTTACCCCAACTATCAGAGAAAACCTGCATTAACTCAAGTTCAGATTGGAGTTAAACACGCCTTCTGTTTTAGTTCTTTGAAATTGGCACAGTTAGATATAGTTCTGTGTAGTCATTCCCTTAACCAGAATACTTGCTTAACCAGAATACTCCAACCCCAGTCAAGCTCAATAGCTGAGTTCACCATATTATTTTTAAAGATTTATTTTTGTTTATTAGAGAGAGAGAGAGAGAGCGCAGTGGGGAGGAGCAGAGGAAGAGGGAGAGTCTTAAGCAGACTCCACGCTGAATGCAGAGCCACACATGGGGCTCAGTCTCATGACCCCAAGATCATAACCTGAGCTGAAACCAAGAGTTGGACACTCAACTGACTGAGCCATGCAGGTGCCCCAAGTTCACCATATTTTTTAAGGAATAACCCACTTAAGTTTTTAGACCACTGAGTCTTCTGACTGTTTATGACAGACATTTCTGAAATACAGAAAAATAGAAATACAAATATTAGAGTCACCATGAGCCATTTGCAGAGACAAAGGAGGCTGGAGGAACTTCCAACTTCCTGATTATTGGTCCCAGATCATCACCCTGACATTGGTATCTCCACTGACTTGATCCAGAGCACTTGTTTCTTCTGCCCAGTAAAGGGGCTATAATCCATCAAGACCAAGCTCTAAGCCCTGAGCTTTGTGCAGCTGTAACGGAAGCCAGGGAATGGCATGGAAGGATATCCGAAAGGCAGAAGCAGGAAGGCTCAGACTCTCCACAGTTGTCACCAAGCTGTCACTGCCTCTCTCCTCCAAGCCCCTCGCCTGTGACTAAGTGGCCCACACCCGGCCCATCTCTGATGTCCTTCCTTTTTAAGTTGCTCTCGATGCTCAGTGTACCCAGAACCCCCAGACAAAGGGGCAGAAACGAGGTCTGCCCACCTCAGCAGATGCCCAGCTTGATTTTTCCCGAATGAGCATCTTGTTGGTGCTGGACATGTCTGGAATGACACCTGGGTCTGACGTGCCCCCACCCCTGCTGGGGTCATCAGGGACCACAAAGGGGCTTGTGGTCTTCCATGGGCAGCCTTGGGGCCCTAGAGTAGATGTTACCCCCAGGCTCAGGGCAGAAGACGCTGGCCTTGCTCATGTGCTAAGTTCAAGAGAGGGGACGGGGTTGGCCCATCCATTCTCGCGCCCTACGTTCAGCCACATCAGAGAGAAGCTGAGACTTCCAGATGCCCTGTGTGGGAATCCCACCCACTGGGTGCCCCCCATCCCACACAATGTGCTATCATTTAATAGGGGAGGAGAGGGAGTAGGAGTGTCCCCGGGTCACTGAAGGGGAAAATCTCCCCCAGAAAATCCACAGGCTGGCTTCCCCAGACAGGCAGCCTCCCACTACTATCTGAGCTAAGACGGTTTTCATGCAAGCGGCGGTTTGTCGGGATGGAGCCCGCCACTGATCTCGGGGGGCTGACAAGGCAAACACTAACTACATGTGCGAGAGGGGCTCAGCAGCCCAGAACTGCCAAACAGCGATGCTTTGGCCAGGCTCTGACGGGCCTTTTTCTCACGGCCCAAAGGCTTTTAACTCATGGGTTGCGAGTAGTCGGGGAGGCAGCTGACTGTGAAATATACTTGAATCCAGTCAATTCTTTTCAGAGGGTTTTCAGTGACAACCGAAATTGGCCCTCAAAGAATGAAACAGAAATGTTCCTTTGTCCAGAGGGAGACACACACATGGAGACTTAACGACGTCGCACAAGCCATTCAGAAGCAGTGATTCAAGAGAATCTATAGCTAATAATCTAACAAATAGAAGAGGGTTGCATTATGCTTTAAAATAGCACCGGAAGCTGTGAGAGAGAAAAGAGCAGCATTAATTCTGACATCACTGCTGGCAGTCAGATACCCCAAGTAACTCTGCTCAAAAGGAAAGTGATTTAAATATAGAGGCTCAAAGAGAAGGCTGTTTACCTTGCAGAACAGTCACTGCTGCGAACCCAGGCTCGTCCCCAGGGGTCATCTCCCTCTCCATCATGGGAGCTGCAGCAAACCTGACGCTGGGGGAGGGGAAAGGAGGGGCGGCCATAGGCTTCAGTGGCAATAAGATGATTTAGGTCAGACAGAAGAAGGCCTGCAACCCAATGAAAGCTATGTCTTTGGCAACCCTCCGGCACATTTCCAAAAGAAAGCAGGCATCAATAATCAGGATCATTGAAATACAGCCTGAAAGTGAAGAAACGAATGCGCAACCTAGACGCCATCTAAACCAGGAGTGGAGGTGTTTCCTACTGAGGGTCATGGACCCACAGGAAGAAGAAATCAGTGTAGGGCCTCACACAAATAAAAAGCAACCCAATTTAATTTTAAGAAACATAAAATAATATATATTTTAAAAAACTGCATTCAGCTACTCCCTAAAAACGGAGTAAAGAATATTAAACTGTACTCAATAAGCAGTAAGAATATCCTTCAATTTTAAAGTATGTCAAGTTACAAGAGAAACTAAGGGAGAAAAATGGAAGAGAAATTATGCCTGAAATTGTGTTTAAAACCAGCATGAATTTCTTTGTTCTGAGTCCTTCCTCTGCGCCCCATCAAATCCAGATTTTTGGTCCTGCTGTTCACAGATCTTCTATGGCTTTCCTGACACTGATCAGCTAGAACAAGCAGCTGACCAGAGGAGGGTTTGTCTGGCCACAGGTGTCAAGGGTCTGATGAAATGACATGATGATCACCCACATTTGGCCCTTGAATGGAAGTTCTCTACCCTGCACTCAAATCCATCCATTTGGCCCACTCAGAAAAGCTCTCTGTGGGGCATTTTAAGAGACCTGGAGCAGGGCTTCCCAAACTGGGTGAGCATCAGAGTCTTCTGGAAGCTTTTGAAACACATCACTTGCTTCCCAGTCACACCCAGGGCATCAGGATGGGCCCGGATACCGATAGGAAACACAGCCCAAGATTTTGGTATGACCAGGCTTTCTCAACCTCGGCCCTATTGATATACTGGTGCCAGTTAATTCTATGCTGTGTGGGGCTGTCCTGTAGTTGGAGGATGGTCAGCAGTACTCCTGGCCTCTATCCACTACCCGCCAGTGACCCCTGCCAAACAGGTCTCCAGACCTTGCCCAACAAGTCCCAGGTGAGAACCACCCTCTGGTCCTTTGTTGACGCTGTTCCCTGCACCCCCTGAGAAACGAGTTGCTGAGCCTCAGTTACCCCATCTGCCTAATGGGCTCAATACCCACAGGACTCTGGCCCTCTTGACTGAGTCGGCCTTTGCTTCCTGAAGATCTCCTAGCCTCTTATGAAAGCCCCTCATCCTGCTGCAATTTTGGTCTAAGCCGCGGAGAAAGATGTTTGTTTCAAGCCAGATTCGGGGTTTAGGGAAGGGAGGGCCAGTCCACGGGGCTATCACACCCACCCTCTCTTGGTGGAGCCTGCCAGCCCTCTGGCTCAACTCATAGGCTGTCTCCCTCCTTTGCAGAGGAGAACTGTTCCTACTTCAGGCATTTTAACCCAGGCGAGACCTCAGAGATCTTCGAAGTCACTACTCAGAAAGGTGAGCGGGTGGGGGAAAGCAGGGAGGGTCAGGAAAAGTGACTCCTGGCCAGGCTGCTGAGCCAGAAAACCATTTGGCACAAAAGCCCTGACTTCTCTGCTTGCAATGCAAAGCGGCTGCGGCCTGATGCTCTGTGCTCCGAGCCCGCAGCCCTGGGCGGCCGGCCGTCCTGAGCTCTCGGTCCATCCGGCCTTGAGAGAGCCTGTAAGGAGAGGTTTCTGGGGAGGCCCCGCAATCGTCTTCCTGCCCAGCCCGAGGGAGGCCGGAGTGACGGGGAAATGCAACAGTACCCCAACCCCCTGTGCTGGTCTTCGGGGCTGCTGGGGCAGCTGATCCCCTCCGTAGCCTATCGGTCCCCCCCCCCCCCGGGGGGCGTCAGGGGAGTCGCCCAGGGCTCTGGGAGCGCGTGTGCCCCGGGGGCCTTCCGGGAAGCACGGGGGCGCGGTGCCAACCCTGCCCAGGGTGTGGGCTCGCACGCGCACACTTTCGCTCGGAGCGAGCCTCACGTGCCAGCGCACACGCGAGCACACTCGCTCTGGCAGTCTCTACACGTGGGGTGCGCGTGCACACACACGATCGCGCACGGGGCTCTGCAACAAGCCCCACTTGCAGCGGCTGCCTGGAGTCCCAGGACAGACCGCCCTCCGCCCGAGCCCGCCCCCGGCGCCCTGGCTCGCAGGAAGCTTTCTGTTCCAGAAAGGTCTGCGGCCACGTGGCTCCCGCCTGCTGCCAGGCCTCTGCCCGGTGGGGGAGAACCTGCAGCTCAGCGCCCACCCCCCGCGGGGAGTGGGAAGGGGCTCTTGTTGCCCTCCTGGCCCCACCCCTTCCCCCCGCCGTGTGACTCGGAGTGAGGGGTTTCATCTCGGACCCTCAGCGTGCTCCCCAGGGAAATGGGCGCAAGGACGCGCGGCACCGGCCCTCGGGCCGCCGCTGAGCCGCGGTGCGGCCCCTGCCCCCCTGTCCCGCAGAGTACAGCATCTCGGCCGCCGCCATCGCCATCTTCAGCCTCGGCTTCATCATCATGGGGACCAGCTGCGCGCTCCTGTCCTTCCGGAAGAAGCGGGATTACCTGCTGAGGCCGGCGTCCATGTTCTACGCCTTCGCAGGTAGCGTGGGGGCCGTGCCCGTGCGGCCGGGCGGCGGGGCAGGGACCGGGGACCCGAGCGCGGCCCCGGGGGGGGCTCTGGGCAGAGGGCCCTGAAGGTCCCGCTCGGCCCGCAGGCCTGTGCGTCTTCGTGTCGGTGGAGGTGACGCGGCAGTCGGTGAAGCGCATGATCGACAGCGAGCACACCGTGTGGATCGAGTACTACTACTCCTGGTCCTTCGCCTGCGCCTGCGCCGCCTTCGTCCTCCTCTTCCTCGGCGGCCTGGCCCTCCTGCTCTTCTCCCTGCCTCGAATGCCCCAGAACCCCTGGGAGTCCTGCATGGACGCCGAGCCCGAGCACTAGCCCTCCCGGAGCCCCCGCGGGGCTTTCCCCTCAGGAAGCAGAGCCTGGCCCAGAACGTTCTAGAGAGGAGGCGGGAGTTTTACCTCTCCCCGGTCCCACCTACCCCACGACAGCCGCTGCTGCTTCCCTCTCTGAGCCCTTCTCTGGGCTGTGACAGGCTCCCCTGGGAATCCAGCAAGTGGACATGATCCACACCTGCCCAGGGTGGGAGGGAGACGGCAGGGGTGGCAGGTGCAGGGGTGTCTGGTGGGGACCCCCTTCCCCTGGAGCTCCAGGTGGTCCTCGCTGAGCCAGTTGTCTTTGATAAGCTGGGTCCAGGTGTCCTCGGTGAGCCCTGTAGGGACCCTGTGCCCATTTACCAGTTCTGGGTGTTGCCTGTGTAAATAGCCAACCCCTCCCTCCTTCTCTGGGACAAGACACACCCTTTCCACTGAACTGAACGTGCCTCCTTGGTTTCCAAGACACGTGAGGAGCATTTTTTCGCTGGGTAGAATCTGACTGTGTTTGGAATAAAAGCTCTTTGAAAACTTACTTTGCCCTTGCACCTTCCATACAAATTGCTTGGATTCCTGACCTCGGATGGCCCAGGGGCCCCATGACCCTGGAGGAGGAAGAAAAGCATGTGTCCCGGTCCCCCCCGCCGCGTGTGTTGAGGACTTTTGTAGGGGGGTGTGGGGATGAGGCGGGGGGGGGGGGTGGTGATGGGGTAATGGGGTCCTGTTTACCAATAAGACTTAGAGGTTCTGAATTCTAGCTTCGATCGCTGGGCCCTGGGATTTTCTTTGGGAGAAACCAGAGACCATCTGGCAAGGCAAGGGTGTTAAGGAGGGGTTCTTTCCAGAGCCCCAGCGCGCTGGCCTCCAAGTGCTAAGAGCACTCAAGCAGTGGCACTACACGGTCTGATTTCAGATGCTGGATTTTTGTTGCAGGGAACATCAGGAAGCTGCGCTTAGCAGTTAGACACTTAGGGCCCCGCCCCTCCGGAGTGTCCTAAGTTACACTTTCTACCTTCCGAAACCGTCCTGGTAAGTCAGACGCGGGGTTAGCGCTCAGTCCTCTGCCCCTGGGGTTGCAAACTACAGCCCGTGGGCCAAACCTGGCCCGCCGTCTGCTGTGACACAGTCCACAGGCTAAGAATGGTTTTTACTATTCCAAATGGTTTTTAAAAAGCAAAAGAAGAATATTTTATGATATTTGGAAAGTATTTCCATTTCAGTGTCCATAAGTAAAGTTTCACTGGAACTGTCAAAGAAAAAGTCACTCAAGGGCGCCTGGGTGGCTCAGTCGGTTAAGCGCCTGCCTTCGGGCCCAGGGTCAGCTCCCTGCTCAGCGGGGAGCCCGTTTTCCCTCTGCCCCTCTGCCTCTCTCTCTCTCTCTGTCTCTCATGAATAAATAAATAAAATCTTAAAAAAAGAGAGAAAAGAGAAAAAGTCACTCAAGTGGTGTAAGGGCATATTTTAATCAGTAACATACTCTTGCAATAGGGTATAAACTGTGACAGGCTGTCTGGCTCGCACTACCTGGCCCTTTATGGAAAAAGTTTGCTGACCCCTGTTCTGGAGTAACCGTACACTCATCAGTCAGCTAATTCACCCCTCGCCGTTCCCATCTGTGATGGGAGAGAAAAGAGACCCATTCGTTCTGCTTAGAACAATTTAAAGGGAAGAAGCATGAGTCTGGGGGCACCTGGGTGGGGGTCGTGGTGGGGCTTGTCCAGATGGCTCCGTGTTGTCTCAGGGGGTTGGGCGGGGCTTGCAGGAGTGGCTGAGGAGCCTGGGGGACAGAGAGCACAGCCCAGCCTGCTTTCCAGCCAGGGGTGGAGCAAATGGCTGGCACACGATTGTGAAAGCAAAAGGGTCAAAGAGAGCAGGGTGACATAAATGTCAGGAAGCCAAAGCCGGGAGCTGCAGAGAAGGGAGGGGGGCAGGTGAGTCCTGGAGGAGGCTACACAGCCCCACGTGGCCCCACAGCCACCGGCGGGCCACTGTCCCAAAGAGGCAGAGACAGAAGCCGAGAGCAAACGTGCTCCAGGTAGGAGAACGGGAAAACGGAAGTCTGGGCCAGCCAGGGAGCTGGGGCCACGGTTTAGGAGTAGGAAGAAAGACAGACGACCTCATCCCACAAACTCCATTTTGGAAGTCAGTGTTATCATCGTTTTTATTATTATGACGACTTTTACCAGAATTAGACCGGTGTGCATCTTCGGTTCCTACACGGGTGCCCGTGTTTTCGGCACCGAAGAGCCCTTCTGAGTGGAGTACCAACTGAACAGAATACACTTGGTTTCCCAGAACTTGAACTCTTTCAAGAGAGTCCTAGGTGCACCCGAAACTGCTTTGCACACAAAAGCATCCGAGGGTGGCTGCCAGAGAGCCACGCGTTCTCGCATCTGCTCCAGCTTCTGCCGTGGAGAAAAATAGGCTGCAATAAAGCAAAACAGAGCCTGATGCCAAAAAGGAAACAGATCCACCAAACCAAGGAAGGAAAACATGCTTTTCTCCCCAGCCCACTGACCTATGCTTGCCAGGAAGGATGTCCAGAAGGGGCAGTTGGTCCGGCTTGCTCCGGCTGGGTCAGGCTCAGGATTCAGGGTGTCTGCTGGACTTCAGCGCAGGGTTCAGCCAGGCCACGCTCTGAGGGCCTTCCGACCCCTCGCTCGGTGTGTGTGCGCATTTCACGACCATCGGATCAAGGTCTCACACACCTTCACTCTCTCGGCTCTTTAGAATTCACTGGATTCCATGAGGAGCCAGGACTAGCAATTCGGTAATAAATATTTTTGAGTGTGCGATTTTTTTAAATCGCAGTAAAATATACATAGCATAAAATGTACCATCTTAACCATTTTTTTAAAGATTCGCTTATCTATTTGAGAGAGTAGTGGGGAGGCGTAGAAGGAGAGGGAGAAGGAGAATCTCAAGCAGACTCCGTGCTGAGCGAGGAGCCTGACATGGGCTCCATTCACGACCCTGAGATCATGACCTGAGCCGAAGTCAAGAGTCGGACGCTTGACCAACTGAGCCACCCAGGTGCCCCACCATCCTAACCATCTCTAAGTGTGCAGGTCAATAAGATTAAGTACATTCACATTGTCATGCAACCCATCCCCAGAACTCTTCCATCATCCCAAACTGAAACTTTGCCCCCACTAAGCAACTCCCCACTCCCCCTCCCCAAGGCCCTGGCAACCACCATTCTCCTTTCTGTCTCTATGAATTTGGCTCCTTTAGGGACCTCACGGAAGTGGAATCATACAGTATTTGTTCTCTCCTGTCCGGTTTATCTCAGCGTAATGTCCTCAAGGTTCATCCATGTGGGAGCCTGTGCCAGAATCTCCTTCCTCTTTAAGGCTGAATGATATTCCATTGTGTGACTGACTCTACCACGTTTTGCTTATCCATTCGTCCGTTAATGGACACTTGGGTGGCGGCCACCTTCTGGCGACTAATGCTGCCATGAACAAGGGTGTTCGAGTATATGTCTTTGGGACTCTGTTTGCAATTCTTTTGGATCTCTACCAAGTGTGACATTTTTTAAATCAAAATTATTGCAAAACATCCACAATGAACACAGTGTCAAGAGTTGACTTGGAGACAGGATCCAGATTATTGACTTTTCCTACTGTCACGCTCCTGTGACTTGGCATCACGGTGGAAAGCAGCCACAACCGTCCCCGTGTACACGGGAGAAAACGGAAGCAAGCCTGCTGCTTTCCCAGTGTCTAACCAGGGCCCTTTACCAGTCAGTCCTCACCCGACCTCTGTGCAGTAACTGGGGCGGGGAGGGGGGCGGGCTGCAAAGAGACATCTCACCCTCTCTTTGGCTAACACATACAAGGTCCTGACCAAGCGGTTCGGTTCTTACTAATCCCTCCTTGAGACTGAAACTTTCAAGGATCTGCGTGTATCTTGATTTTTCCTGGCTGCCCCAATAAAGATGGATTTTCATCACATCCTACAGCAATATTTCCCCTGCCAGTGTGGCCTGTCCTATTTGGATCAAATATTTTATTTACAAGTTCATTTCTAATTTATACCCTGCCCACTTTCAGAAAAGACCTGAAGGAGAGACAGGGACTAAGGACCCGGTGATGTGGAACATAGCTATTACCTGCTGCTGTGCAGGTTGGGAGGGAGCTGCCCACGGCCCCCTCTCGCCCACATTTCATCGTGTCACTTGTTTGCAGCCACCAAGGCCATAAATTCATCCCCACACGAGGCATGGCTCCTGCATGGTAAAGAAAGTTAACTGAGCTCATTGCCATTACCAGGGGCAATGCTTTCTTCCTTCGGCTGGAACATGAAAGACCTGACCTCTTGGAAATTGTCGATTTGAGTTTAGGCTCGCCTCTCTCTTTGCCCACAAAGTGGTCCTGGTAACCCCACGAAGATGGAGGAGGGGAGATTTGCAACCACTACCAGAGCGTCCTGGGCTCTGAATTTAGGGAGCTCAGATATCAATTCCCAAGTCACTGCTTTACACTGCGGATGCCCTCCCCAGCCCACTCCGCCAGGATGATTTGGTCGCAGCAGACACACGCGGCATTTCCCAGGGCCTGGGGGCCACCAAGCCCTAATGAGGCTAATGAACACAAGGATGCGGCCTACCTAGAAAGGTCCAGGAGGCAGGGAGGTGGTGACGTGTGATCCTCTCAAGGGGGAAGTGAGACGCAGCCCCCGAGGCCGGCCCCGCCTCAGTGAGCGGCCACAGGACACCATGACAAAGGAGGCCGAGGGTGAGACCGGGGCGATAGCTGGCAGTTGTCACATGAGGCGATGGCAATGACAGAAGCCGAGAGGCTCACGTGCCGGCTCCCCAGATCCGGGCAGCGGACTCTTGGCCGAGAAATGGGCTCCAGGAACTCCCCAGTGCCACTGTTTTGTGGGGTTCACAGAAGTGATATTTACTGCTGCGGGAGGGCGCAGAAGTCTGGCTGAAAGAAGCTTCTCCTCCTCCTCATCTTCCTCGGAGAGATAGAGGCTCCCTCAAGACCAGGAAGACCCGGATCCATCCCTGCATCCAAGGGGCCTCCCTGTGGCCTCCATGGCAAAGGGTCTGTTGACACACTTCACTCTTCCATTTCCCCGTTCAAGGCCTGCTTTGCACATGGGCTGAAAGCCCCCAGAGCACAGAGGCCAACTGGCCTGTCCACTGGTGCGTGGGGGGCCCCGTGCCCCCAGGAGGCGCCTTCAAGAAGGCAGAAGGAGGGACAATAAATTGCTCTGAGGGAAGCAACGCAGGTTTGTGAGTCGGGTAAAGAACACATGGGGTTGTCTGTCCACGGAGTATTCCATTTGAATCGATGAGGGCCCTGATACGGTTTCCCATGCAAAGGTACACCCTCAGTTACCCTCATCCTTGAGGCCCCACCATGTGCCAGGCCCGGGGCGTGATGGAGAGTTCTAGACTAGGTCAGCTGTGAACTTTCTCAGTTTCGTCACCGGCAAATTGATGGACCAGCATGCGTGAGAGACTAGCTCATCACTTGGTCCCCCCAGTTCTACTGTCCTCTGGGTCCCCTTAGACATGGAGACACACTAAATGGTCCCATGCCTCAGGAAACATGATTTACACATTTTAAAAATCACTGTGAAATATATTTGAGGGGAGCCTGGGTGGCTCAGTCAGTTGGGCATCTGCCTTCAGCTGGGGTCATGATCCCAGGGTCCTGGGATTGAGCCACACGTCGGGCTCCCTGCTCAGCGAGGAGTCTGCTTCTCCCTCTCCCTCTGCCCCTCCCCTCGCCTGTGCTCTCTCTCAAATAGATAGATAAAATCTTTTCTTAAAAATTAAATAAAATGTTTGGGAACCTTCCCATTAGATGATCTTTAAGATTCCTTCTAGCTACACTCAGTGAAGCAAATCCTGCATTCATAACTGGTACAAGTTCAAGGAAGAAAGCAAGCTCTCCTTAAAATAAAGTTTACGTTAGGGGCACCTGGCTGGCTCAGTCAGTAGAGCACGTGACTCTTAATCTCAGGGTCATGAGTTCGAGCCCCATGCTGGGTGTAGAGTTTACTTTAAAAAAATTAAAATTAAGTTTACATTGCTTATCTTACGGATGGCCAAGGGAAGGATCTTGAGGAAGGAATAGTACGATGAAGGCAAACAGAGGCGCAGATGAGAGAGGTCTGCAGGGAAGGAGACAGCCAGACAGCGATAGGACAGTAAGCGTCCCTCCTTCCGGGATCACCACCCGACCTTCCACGTCCTATCAGCTCACACGTGTCCCGGAATAATTCTTCACCGCCACGGACTGACTTTGCACCCCTTTCCACAGCCATACAGTCTGTCTTCCACCCCCTCTGCCACCAGAACCCCTCCCCCTCCCCTGGGGACCACCGACGGCCTCACCATTGCCAACCACATTCTAGTAGAACTTTCAGTAGCATTTTGTACTTCGGGCCTCTGTTCCTTCCAAAAATTCCCCGGATTTCCTCTTTGTCCTCTTTCTCTTTACAGGGCTCCTGCTTTTCGCACCTGCCCCTTACGCCTGGGGGTCTCCAAGTCTCCCATCTTCGGCCTCCTCGTCCCACATCGCAGTTGCTGAGAAACGTCACTCTTTCCCAGGCCCTCCGCTCCCTGGGAGCCCATCCCAGCCTGCACCCCCCCTCCCCACCCTGCACCCCAGGTGCTCCAGAGCGCCCCAGACACATACGTCCAGACCTAACCTCCCACCTCTTACCCGAACCTACCCTTCGTTCTTTGTTGCTCCCGTTTGATGGTGCCCTCCCTACCCACTCGGCCAGGCCGCGCACTGCTGTGTTTGTCGGACTCCCGGCTTGCTCACCAAGCCACGTGTCACACATGCTCCTCCCGAGACCGCTCCCAAACCCGCACCCTCGTCTTGCTCCCTTGCCGCTGCCACCCGGTGTCCCACCAGCCACCAAGAGAGAGTTTTCCAGACCCACCAAGGCCATCCCCGTCTTTCACACAGGGGGTGTCCTTCGCTTAAACGAATTATGGGCTGACTGCGTGTATTTATTTCCTTTTGATGCTGTAACAAATCACACGAACTCAGTGGCTAAAAATAACACACATTTATTCTCTTACAGATCTGGGGGGCAGAAGTGTGAAAGGCTTCTTGCAAGGCTAGAATCAAGGTGCGGGCAGGGACGGCTCCTTCCGGCGGCTCCGGGCGGGAACGTCCAGCCCCTGGAGGCCGCCCACCTTCCCTGGTTGGCGCGTCATTCCGACCCCTGCTTCTGCCGCCACATCTGCTTCTCCGACTTTGGCCCCCCCCGCCTGCCTCTTCTTAGGACCTTTGGGGTTGCCCTGGGCCCGACCAGGTAATCCAAGGTGATCTCCCTATCTCAAGATCCTTAACTTAAATCACATTGGCAAGGTCTCTTTTTTCCACAAAAAGTCCCAGGTCCCAGGGATTAGGAGGTGGGCACGGGGTCACAGGTTGTGAGTATTCGGAGGTGGACGTCTTTGGGGGAACCATTATTCCGTCTACACCACCGAGTGTCCACACTGCGCGCGGGGCCCGGTGTTAAAGCAGGACCTAACGAGGGCTGACGGTTCCGTGGTGGAGGAGTTAAAACTCAAGCGTCACGGGGTCTGGGCGGGTGTTGGCAGCACAGAGGGCACGGGGCCTGCCCCTTTCCTGAACCTGCTGAGGGCCTACTTACTCCGCAGGACAGCACGAGGTGACGTGCTCTCCAACCCCTCATGCAAAATTCATGCTTCCCTCCTTCTGTGCCCTTGACGCTGTGCCCGCTCACGGTCCCACGACTTACCCCATTCTGAGCAATCGGGCGTGTCTGCAAGCCTTGCCGGGTTAGAAACTCTTGGAAGGGCAGGGCCGTATCTTCTTCGGGATGAGCCCAGCAGCGAGGACCTTCGCCACAGCAGTCCTTCCTCCAGGCCGTCCGCACAGCGCCCCGCTGGCTAACGGGCAGGGGCCGCGAGGCGGCCGAGGAAGATGGGCAGGGAGGAATCAGGGGGTGAAGTAAGAAGGCCTCCCGAGGTAAGAGAGGGGCTTGAAGGACCTGGGGCTCCCTGGCCTTGGGCGGACGGCCTGGGAGAACACACACGCTTCCAGAAGCGCTTTGCTGAAAGGCCCAAAACTACTTTAATTACCCTGGAGCACACATTTTTTTTTTTCCAAAATAGTCTCCTCTTCCATCCGCCCTGTTAGCAGAAGCGCCCAGTGGGAATGATGTGGGTCCTCGGAGGCCTCCAGGGTCACCCTGGGGAGGAGGTTTGATTCATCAGCGAGAGCCTGTGGGCTTACCCACCTTCCAACGGTTCGTTACCTTTGTCTCGGGTTACGTAACCGGCTCTCAGCCCGGTCAGGAAGCTAAAAGGATTGAATCCTCAAAACTTGCCCTTAGAAGAGCCTCCGCCGAGAGCACCCACTCCTGTTCAGCTTTGTAAAAACACGGACACGTCTAGATTCCAAACGGATGAAAGCCCTGACCAGCAGGTGGGTTGCAAGAGCAGCCCCAAAGCCACCCACTCCCTGACTTCAGCCCCTTCCCTCGAGGCTCCTGTGTCTTTTGCACATAAAGGGGACAAAACCCGAAAAACTAATTAGAACATTTCCGAGTTCCCCTTGCAAGGTCTCCAAACTGCCAGGCACTCCGCTCATATCCAGAGGGCTCGTCATCAGATGCCTCAGACTCACATTTCTGTTCAATTAGCGAGCAAACGGCATCACACCTCCTCCTCCTCCTCCTCCGGTTTCCTTTGCAGGGGAGCCCAGAGCCCGCCAGCCATGCCCACCTTCCAGAGTCCTCTGCCGGCTCCTCTGAGCACCTCAGCAGAGCCATGTTCTTCTCGGGGATTAGCAGCAGAGTTTCCCAAAACAGTGGCTCAAATCAATTTGCAGGGCACCAGTTTTAATGAGCTAAGAGTGGGATAATACCACGGATTTTGCAAGCTGCAGCTTCTGTTCAATTTAACTACCTCCCTCTGTGGATTTACAGTCAACCAGAGCTGGCTTCAGACAAAAGGGCATTTCATCACTTTCCCCAAACTCTGCATGGTAAGTACATGCCTACAGACTGGGACAAGCTGAAGCAGGCAGCATCCGTCCGAACGGACAGAACCATGGGGAAGCTGTCAAACTAAGGGTTCCAACAGTCATACCTGGTAAGACACAGAGTACGGGCGAATGCTAATGCTTTGTCACTGCTCGGGGAGCTGTGTGGAGTGGGTGGGGACAGCTCACTGCTTCTGCACCCCAGGCCATCACTCCGGGCCCAGCTGTCACCTGGCCGCGCTGAATTGGCAAAGGACGTCAGCGGGGCGGGGAGAGTGTCTTGAAGTTCTTCTCTAATCCAAGCCTGGGAGCTGGCCAGTTCCGCGAGCCTTCGAGGGCCTGCTATGTAAAAGGCATAGGGCCCGTAGGTTGAGAGGTCACAGGACACAATCTCTGCACCCACAAACTCATAACCCCCCACCTGTAAAACACACCCTGTGATAGCAGAGGTAGAAGGCTCAGCTGCATGTAGAGAGAAAAAGGGGCTAAATCCAACTGCTGGAGTTTACAGAGTCTTGAACAACAAGCAGAGCTTCCCAGAGGAGACCTGGGGTTGGGGGCAGGAGTGCTGAAGGCATGCTCCAAAGTAAAGAGGCAAGAAGTCAGGGGCTCATCGGTGGGGGGGAGGGGGGGCGGCAAGTGGTCTGATTTAGTCTGCTGTATACGGTGCTTGGGAACAAAACTTGGAGGATGGGGTGGGGAGGGGGGTGCCTCCAAAGTCCAGTGAAGAAATGCAGGTTGTGATGGGAAACCACCAGAAAGAGAGCGGCACGAACAGATCTGTTTCAGCAAAGTAACTCCGGCTTCGACTGGCAGGAGGAACTGGGGCAACGGGGTTCTTCAAACCTGAAGAAAAGGACTTCCATCCACCAGGGGGGTGGTTCGTTTGGACAACACTATGTGAGGTGAGCAGCAAAGTCCATTTCAGACTGAGGGAACTTCAGCTGCTTAAAACCACCCACGCGGGCGTTTGGATATGCAGCTCAACCAAGTTAGGTGCAAACAAGTCTCCCTTCCAGCACTGAGCGTCCGCTAAGCCAACTTTCTCTCCATCTTTGTGCTTGACCTACGCTCCATACGCAATGCTCCCACCTTGCAGGTTTGATGAAATTGCATTTTCCCACTAACTTTCCCACTGATATCATTCTCAGAAAAATGCTCCGAAGAGCACCGAAGTGACACAGGGATTAAAACCTGAGAGTCTTGGGGCGCCTGGGTGGCTCAGTCGTTAAGCGTCTGCCTTCGGCTCAGGTCATGATCCCAGGGTCCTGGGTTCGAGCCCGACATCGGGCTCCCTGCTCCACGGGAAGCCTGCTTCTCCCTCTCCCGCTCCCCCTGCTTGTGTTCCCTCTCTTGCTGTGTCTCTCTGTCAAATAAATAAATAAAATCTTTTAAAAAATAAAAATAAAAATAAATAAATAAATAAAACCTGAGAGTCTTATTTGCATTTTCCCACTAAAGATGGGGACCGGCTTACTCCATCTAGAGCAGACGGAAGCTCAGGGAGCCCTCCAAATCCATTTGATTTATACGTAAAGAAGTATTCCTCTTTCCAAAATTCCCGAGATGATTTGTGTCATATCGTATCAGTTCAACTCAAAGAAAGCAAGACACCTAGCTTAAAAACTGATTCGCTGCAATGAGTAAGGATTATAAAATGTCCTTAGGAGAGGCTGAGGGTCCTTACCACTGACGTTTACAAACTTCTAAGACAGTGTATTCAAGTTAGATTTATGGTGCCACGCTAATAGGATATTAAAAATAAAATAACCAAGGCACACAAAGCATTCTGTGACCTGCTAATGCTTCTCAAAATCACATCATGGCAGATGCAAAGAATTATTCCCCCAGCAAAAAGAAGACCCTGACTCAGGGTGATTTTCTGCACAGCCAGCATTTTGGGGTTCGGGGGGTGTCACACCACTGTGTCGTGTATTATTCATACACCCATATAGTATATTGCCATAAACTAGGTTTATGAGTTCTGAAGTTAATTCTGGGCTGCACAAACCCAGCATTAACAAGCGACTTTGGTGACTTTTCCCAATTCCTCAGATCTGCGCTGAATGGCAACTTCTGGGAAGGGTACATTTTCTCGCTGCCCACTTGCAGGTCACACCTTAAGCCCCCATAAAGAAAGGCCGGCCTTTGCTACCGCTGAGGTTCAGAGATTTAAGTCAAGTCACAAATTTCCAGAAAACTACTTAGAATTTTACAAATGAACACTTAGTTTCACAGCTAGTATCGTGAATAAAGTAAAGGTGCTGTGCCTAAATTCTGTCAGATCTTGGATCATGAAAGTAAAAGGAAGCAGAGAATTGTGGTTCACGCGTAATAAACCAATCTCCAAATTATTAAAAAGGCATTTTATTATAAATACATTTTAGTTGTAGCAGTAAAATACATTTTGTGTTACCATGAATCTTTTAAGACAAAAGAACTTCACTGAGACAATGATCACAACGTAAGAAGTGTAGACCCCGCACCCCCCCCCCCAAAAATGGAAAAGTTGTTCAAAGGAACCAAAGCGGCTAAAGTAATTCCAAAACCTGGTTAAAAAAAAAAAAAATTACCAAAAAAAAAAAGGAAGAAAATAAAGACCCTAGAGAGTGGCTTTGGGGTTATTTTATGGTACAAATTCATTTTTACTTTGAAGGATAAACTCTTTAGGTATTAGAACCTCTCAGATGAGGTATCGTTCACTGTGAAGAAAAAAATAATCATTATAATTTTGCCAGAAATTAAGATTATTAGATGGCTGCACAACTGGGCCTGAAGAGGTGGAGACAGATCATCTCAGTTTTATAAAGCCTCCCTTTGGAAGACTTGCCAAAGTAAGACCCCGTACGGATTTGCTAAGTAACTGATTGTATGAAGTTAGCTGAACAAGTTTAGGTAAGAACTGTATTTTTGAAGCATTAAAAAAAAAAAAAAAAACCACACACACACACACATACACACACACAAAAAAACCTGTCACTAATAACAGGACCCATTCCAAAATGCAAAACCCATTACCTTTATAATTGAGAGGAGAGGTATTTTCATCACCATATTCACCTAGGATACAACTACTACATATACCCAGTACCTTCATGGGTTCCAAAGAATCAGGTCAGACGACGGGCACAGAGAAAGCGGATACAGTACGGTGTATACATGGATTGACAGGAAGCAGGCATGGTCTGGATCTCTAGAAATCCAAGACCCTTCCTCTGGATGGGAGGGGAGGACTGAGAAACATTCTCAGGTGGAACCCACCCGTTGGGACTTCAACCTGTGAGCTACTGAAAGACAGAGAGAGGTCTTTGTAGACAAGGCATCGTGCAAAGCCAAATGTCAGTCAACCAAAGCTCCCTGTGGGCTGGAAATGGACAAAGGAACCTGTGCCGAACATGGAAACAATCCCCGCGGAAGGGTAATCAAGCCTTTCAAGGAGGAAGTGCTGTGTCTGAAGAATTCCAAAGCTGTGCATTCTCTGATGCTTATCGTGGGTACTTCTACACCTAAGTATTCTAGAATCTATTGCCTTCAAAATATTTTTTTCTCCTTCTAATATCTCAGTAAATTCAAAGCCAAACTAAAAACCAGAGGCAGAGTGCAATACCCCTCAAGCTGCAGTCTGGGGGGGAACATTACCAACAACGACAGTAATATATAAATTTTAAAACATCCAAAGACTTTCTCAGTTTCTTTCTCAAAAATACCTTGCTCATACATGTGCACCTATGGTTTATGAGTAACTCATGCTGTCTAGGTGGTGGATTCCTCTAGACTGTTTCTGCAAACATATATAGACTTAAGTAGGAAAGGAATCAGAGACAATTATCAATTTTCTGCCATATACAACACTTCAGGCTCCCCTAACACTTGCTGGCATGGCAGAGAATCCAACGTAACTTTGTTAACCTGAGAAACACATCATTTGAAAAGCAAATCCTTTGCCTTCATCCCCACCGCCCACCTCCCCCCACCCCACCCCGCAAAAAGCCGCAAAAACTACGAACCCATTATTTGAGGATTACCTATTGTTTTCAATGCTCCATGTCACTGCCATCTTAGGACCAGGCCTCCTGTACTTAGTGCCGCGATAAATGCAAAGTGCATTCTCGTGACGTTCCGATGGCTCCCTCTCACAATTCTCATCTCCACGTGTAGGGACCGAGACCAACTCTAAGCACACCAAATGCACAGCTTCCAGAACAAAGCCCAGGTTGTAGCGTACACAAAACCAATCTCGCCCTAGAAATGAGTGAGCTCCTGCACCCTAACGTGGGAGAGTACCACAGACCTTAATGGGGGATGGCGGCAGCCAATCCGGAGGCTCTCGTCACTCCAGAGATCTTTCTCCATGAATGTTCCACTCATGGCATCGTAACTATTAAAATTTCTCACGGGGTAAGTTGTTTACACTGAGTAAAGAAACGCATGGTTGGAAAGACCTTCGGACTTTCTCTAGACCAGCAGTTCTCCAAGTGTGGTTCCTGAGCCAGCAGCAGCAGCAGCACCTGAGAGCTTGCTGCAAATGCAAATGATCAGGCTTCAGCCTGGGATCAGAAACTCTAGGGCGGGGTCCAGCGATCTGTGTTTCAACAAGACCACCAGGTTAATTCCGATGCTGGCTAAAGTCTGCCTACCCTGCTCAAACTTCTAAAATCTTAAAATAGGGCAGATCTTTGAACAGGTATTACTGGGTGACTTCTGTGTTGAACCTATGTAATTTGCTACCCCTCCCTTCCCCTTTACTTCTCAAACATCAAAAGAAGTTATTAATGAAAAAATTCATTTGAAAAAACCAAGTGTTTTTAAAAGTAGTATTGATTTCCCCTCCTAGACATAGTTCTAAGGCAGGCAGTCACATGCTAGGATGCAAAATAAAATACAGAAGAGGCCTCCTATATGAGGTGTAGAAATAGCTAAAAAGACACCCCAAGAACATAATGAAAGTCCCATAATATTGTTTAATGAACTCATAGAATTATATAAAACTTACTATGCTTTATGCTTAATATTTGTATCAAAATAAAATCTCTGTTGAACAAATTGCAAATAAAATCTGGCCTAATGCTGATTACTGAAACTATACGTGTATGAATGTCTCTGGGTTTCCTTCACGCTCCAGTTTTAGAAGCTTTAGACAACTGTATTAACTGGGTTTAGGATTTAACTGCAGCTCACATTACTAAGTCTAGATTCTTCTCCCTTCAAAAAAATTTAGAAACTCCTGTGACTGTTTCCTTAAAGTTTATTCCAAAGTAGGTATTTTCCATCATTTCAAAAATTTCAAATGTTACATTAAAAATGTCTTATTTTTAATGTTTGATATTCTAGTTTAAAGTAGTAACAATACATTTTCTGAATCTCTTATAAGAACGTTAAACGTTAGTTAAGAGTCACTCCTTTTCACAATGGTCTTGCAATTGCTAAACAGATGTATGAAAGTAGTAAGTGTGAATTTAGCAGCTTTACAGTAAAATCTCAGCAAATAAATATCCAACTTCAAGTAGAAGGGAAATGCGAGACGCCTAATATAATGAGAACTGTGAAGACTAGCATGCCACTTACTCTTTCATGATGAGATCTTTATAATATGACAGACATCGCTACGTGAGATTTTGAACAAGAAATCATAGAACATTATCCATTATTTCTAATTGCTGGGTAGTTTGTGGATCAGATGGCAAAGAGGGAAAAGCAAAATCAGATTAACACATTTACTTCCAAGATTTAGGAAGACACATAGGGTGGTGGTAGAAATTAAGGATTTTTGTATGTTCTGGGGATGGCTTGCAAGAAATAATGTCTGGTAAATCATAAAGGACAAATTATTACCTTTGTGGAGCTAGAAGAAAAAAAAAAAAAACAACGGATGGTAGCCTAAATTACATTTTAAGGCAGCAATCTGTATCTTTCAATATATTTAAAGTTTTAATCTTGTATTTTTATACTTTTTCTGGGATTCCCTTTTTAGAGACAACTTTGATATGAAACAATGCTATCTAACAGGTGTCTCTTTTTAAATGACTATTTCAGCAAATCTAATTTTCCTAACAATAGCTGAAATCTAAAATTTAGCTTGAAATTGTTTTTTCAGGCCCCTGGTTCTTAGGCAAGGGTGGCTCTCTCTAGCCAAGGTAGCTAGAGATACATTCTTCTATGTTTATAGTTTTGCTCTTGAGATGTATATACATGAAAAATATTAAACATGTCAGGTAACTACACTAGAGCAAGATAGTATTATATATTAATCATCTCAAAGTGAGGAAATTCAGTTAGCTTTCTCAGCAATTTCAGTGCCTCCATAAACAAGGAAACTGTTTTCGCAAATAGGTCTTGGAGATTGCTATGTTTAATTAGGTAATGCTTATTCAGTGGGAATTCTGCTTATTTTACTTATTCTGCAATTCTTTGAACTGAAAAGACCAATTGATGTTTACACTGAACCTGAACTTATTCTAGAATCTCTCATGAAAAAAACCACACAAAGCAGTTTGTTATTTCATATATACAAAATGACCTGGATAGAAAGCCTATCTGTCTGAGGAAAGGAAAATTAAGGTCATGTTAGTTTAAATAGTCAATAATTAACTACTGATTAATCAAAAACAAAGCTCTGCTATAACAATTTGGTAAAGTGTGTGTCAAAATGGCAGCCAAAACCCCTTTTAAAAACACACCAGAAAATATCCATGTTACACTGAATGAGGTTCTTCAAATCTTAACAAAAATTCATCTTTAGATCAGGAGAAAAACCTTTAGCATAGATACTCTACAAATGCTATCACCCAAAAGAATTTCTTTAAGATAAAAAAAGAAAATCTCAAGTAGCACTGAAATTAAAAAGATGAATAAAAAAAATAGTTCTGGCAAGAAAAAGGAAAAACCTCAGAGTGATACGAAGAACAAAGAAGTAGAAAGACATCATGTGAACAATTAACTTCACGTAAAAGAAATCTGTTCTGGAAGAAAAGGAAGCTGGTAATACTTGGTATTATCCAAGAGCTAACATCAAAGTTTCTTAAAAAAAAAACAAAAAACAGTTCCATCTCAACTCTAAGGTTGAACCCGGGACGTAAGTTGTTTTCTAAGTCTGCTTTGTGGGTACTTGCTGATACTACCCAAGTAATACCCAGACAGCATGAATGGTCCTCAAAAGCCAGGCCTCATTTCAAGAGAAACTTAAGTGATTCTTGCAGTAAGACTTGCTCAGAACCATTATTTATGGTTGGAAAGATGGCACTGAGTAATGCTGAGGAAGAGTAAGTGGGTTAGAACACACATTCGAAGCAGAATCTAAAATAAGGTAGTGGATGAAAACAGTATCTGAATCCTTGACCGGCTGCAGGAACAGTAAGGAAATGAGGGACACTCAGACACAGCAGAGCAGGGGACTGGTAAGTAGCTATTATTTCTAGGGGTTTTTTTGGAAATAACTGCTTAGAACAGGGCTGTCACAACGACTTAGCAGCTTCCTTACCCAAAGCTTCCAGCATGGGTATATTTATACAAAGTGGTGGGGTGTGCACTTGACCTCTTTAAATAGAAATACAAATAATTTCAAACTGATTTTTTAAAGATTCAAGTACGGAACACAGAAAATCAGGCAATCACTCCACGACAAGGGATTAACTGAAAGCCCTGACAAGCCAGTTCTGTCTTCCTAGTCTCAAAAGCTCTTAAACATGTGTGTTGTGGGGGAGGAGAATCATCACTGCTGAAGAGACTATTTTTCACAGACATCCTCACATCAGAGAGATCTAATTTTCATTTGGGCTCTGCCTTGAGTTTCGTCATAGAGTCGGAAATACATATAGCTATGTGGCAAAAAATTTTCTTTTCTTGTGACTAAAGTTATGTTGAGCAAAATCTGACCTAGTTAAATGTGTCGGCCTGACATCATACAGAGAAAACGTGGTGCTGGAACTTGCCGGCTCTGTTTTCCAACTGTGATTTATACTAACCATTAACACGTCTGCAGTCGACAGGTCTCCATCTGCTGCCTCACATGGAGACTCACGGCCCCTAACAGAAAGCCACAGGCAAATGACGGGCACCCACTCTGCGCAGAAAGACAGAACGGAAGAATAGAGGCACTCCTTCTTTGTCCTGCAGGCTCGCTAACCTTGAACTAAAGGCATTCTCTTCTCCTAAATTGTCTGAGGATGACGGGGGCGGGGGGCGGGGTTGTAGCCTGCCCACAGCAACTAAACTCCAGTCACAGAAGAGATGTAAGGAGTTTTCTTTACTCCTGCTACTTTGCAACCCCATTTAAAAAATGTACTGTGAATACAGGATGGCCTATTCAAAAGCAGTGCTCCAAAAAACTATTTTTGAATGGATCATCAGGATCCATTGGTTCATTAGCAATGTTTTCCAACCTTATCTTATTAAAAAAAAAAAAAGTTATACTGTAGTTTCAAGATATCTCTGAAGTATAAAAGTAGTACTACCAAATCAGGAAAACAATAAGGACATGCATTCTTTCAAATGTGTTACAAGACTACAAGTTTTAAGAGGGTAAATGTTTTCCTTTGGATTTTACCAAAGTTCATTCAAAACAATTTTTAGACTGTAGAATATTTAAGATAGCTATTTAAATTTTATATTTTTATACAAGTTCAGTGGGGTTATTTTTATAAGAATCAAAAGACATGAAAAACAAGGGTAGTTTTTTGCCCCAGATTTTGATGAATTTTGATACATCTTGGACAAACATTATATTTCTTTTTAATGATGTTCCTCAAACAAAACAGTTAGCAAAATATTTGAATTGCCATATATAATGTCACATTTTAATGTAAACATCAAATAAGGTACCAAAATTTTTACTGGAGGGGGGAAAAAAAAAAACAAACCTTAAAGCGGCACAATTCTTTATACCACTGGAGGGGGGAGGGGAAAGCCAGATTACAAACATTTACACATGCATAGTGAGAAAAAAAGGATTTTACTAAATTCACGCATTTTTAAAATAGTTATCAAGTCTACTAAGCACCAACAATCCTAAAAATTTTTCAGCTTCATGATTTGTTTAAAAAAAAACACACACACACTATCAAATTAACGTTAAAAACAAGCTTGAAGTATAGCTTGTCCAAAAAATAACTAAATATGCCAATGTTTTTTCATGTTACAAAAAACAGTGGCATACAAAATACACCTGCAAAGAATGCCTTTAACTCTATCCTACAGTGGATGGAGATTACAACAGCACATCATACATAGTCTAAAACTATAAAAGTTTTAGAATGCAGCATCTTGTCACAAAAAAAAAAGCTGATAAAACTTAAAGTATTTAGAAGATGCTGCCCCTTTATTTTAAAAAATTTTAAATGAATTTAAGCAAAAATAACATACATTTGTACATCAACTGGCCATTTCTGGTACAGAAACCCAGCATATGGTAATATTATTGAATAAATGTAAATGCTACTTACAATTTTTTTTCTTTTTAAATACATTTTAGACAAAGTTTTTTTTCTTTTTTTTTATAGTTGCACAATTAACCTCTTAGCTGCTAGCTTGATGCAAACATATGTAACAATACACAAATTTAAAAATATTTTTTATTCTACATAAAAGCTGTCAAAAGACTCACGTCAAAAATGCAAAATAATGGAATATACTTTTAAAAAAATTAGTTGCAAGTCTAGCAGCAAAGCAATTAAGTGAAACGTATTTAATATTAAAACAAAGAGAACTGTGCATCTATAGATGAAGTCCAACTATCTTAATTCTACTGATACAAACAGAAATTAAAACATTCTCCCTTGAGGGAAAAAAAAAAGTGATTATTTAAAATAGGAGTAAAAGCCATTGCTGCCTGATGAGCTCCCCAGGCTAAGTTCCTGGAATAGAGACAGGGGGTCGCTGCTCTTCTTGGCCTGCTCAGGCTGGGGCCTGGGCTTGGGAGGGGCCCGTAAAGCGCTGGCATAGGACATGGTGGGCTTGCTGCCCCCAGAGCCCTGCTGGCTACTGCTGTTGGCCGACTCCACCATCTGCTTGTTGGGCATGAGAGGGGGGAACTGGCCGAGGTGCTGCAGCACATTATAGTTGAAGGAACTGGACACCTCGAGGTTCTCAGACTTCAGCTGATCCTCAGGGGCTTTGACGGTCTTGGGTGGAACTAAAAGCAGAGAACAGTAATACAGATTTAAGGGCACGCCCAGCAACATTCGTCCATCCGGTCAGCTTAGGGTATCACAACTGGTTCCCATCTCCGGGAACTCAGTGATAGTACAGCCACGAGGACAGACCACTTCTGCCACAGAATGTTGAAATCACAACACATCTAGGGGCGCCTGGGTGGCTCAGTCGTTGAGCATCTGCCTTCGGCTCGGGTCATGATCCCAGGGTCCTGGGATCGAGCCCCGCATCGGGCTCCCTGCTCAGCGCGGAGCCTGCTTCTCCCTCTCTCACTCCCCCTGCTTGGGTTCCTGCTCTCACCATTTCTCTCTCTGTCAAATAAATAAATAAAATCTTAAAAAAAAAAAAAGAAATCACAACACATCTAATCAAATGTCTCAATCTCATTAATAACACTTGCAAAAGAATTAACTATGTAAACTGGAATAGCTAACATATAAAACTAAAGGTCAAAGACGAAGGTTTGCTTCAAAAAACTAATTTGATATGCGTACACTGTGATGTTTATTATATTAACTGCTCAACTTTGAAAGTGGGAACATACATGTTCTTTTTTAAATAGAAAGGAGCTGTATATGCAGACTCTGGTCAAACAGATCTTATGATTAACCTAAGTAATAGTAACATTAGATTCCATTTCTTAAAAATGCTTCCTTTTCTTGTAATACGTAAGTAAACAAAGAATATGGTGGAGGAAAAACGGCTATAAATTTTTCTTCACATTTCCTGTATGTAATTTGCCTGATTCTTAACATCCTTTAAGATTCAACTCCACTCTTCCTAATTTTATTGTCCACTAAACCATGACTTGTTTTCAAACACTGTTTTTTTTCAATCTTTTCAATGTTTAACTAAAGTGGGGGGAGGAAAAATAATTTTCCCTCTACTCTTGTAGGTTCTTGGCTGAGACACCCCCCCCCATAGTAAGACAGATTAACAAGAGAAAAACAACAAAAGTTTAATAAACATGCATACTTTCTGTATACATGAGGGAGATCCAGGAAACCTGAATAACTCCCCAAAATGGCCCAAGCCAGCAACTAAAATAACATCTCCAGCTAAAGGCAAAAGAAGACGTTGGGGGTAGAGGGCAGTTATGCAAGGTTACCAGGAAAAGCACAGTGAACAAGGGTAAGGTTCTTATGCAGGGTTAAGTTAACTTAAGGTAAACTGTTGTCTTCTCCATGGATAGTTTCCAGAAATTTAGAATCATCCTTCTCTTCCTGGTACAGAGAGGGAGATACTCTTAAAAATAGAGATTTCCCTTGTAAATGTAAATCTCTCTTACAAAAGGGTAACTCTCACCCAGTTTTTAGAGCTTCTGTGTCTATAGTTTCTTAAAAATAATCAGCCTAAAATAATCTTTATGCCAAAAAAGCCTATTTGAGGGTGGCAAATTCTACTACCCTTCACTAATATTGTATTGGATTATAATCATAATACATATTCATTGAGGTTAATTTGGAAATTACAGAAAAAGCCAAAGAGGGGGCGCCTGGGCAGCTTAGTCGTTAAGCCTCTGCCTTGGGCTCAGGTCATGATCCCA
The DNA here is from genome assembly GCF_964656455.1 of Halichoerus grypus. Taxonomy (NCBI): domain Eukaryota; kingdom Metazoa; phylum Chordata; class Mammalia; order Carnivora; family Phocidae; genus Halichoerus; species Halichoerus grypus. Next base: position 196,360,764 of record NC_135713.1, on the reverse strand, counting down.
GGGTCCTGGGATCGAGCCCCGCATCGGGAACACTGCTCCGCAGGAAGCCTGCTTCTCCCTCTCCCACTCCCCCTGCTTATGTTCCCTCTCTCGCTGTCTCTCTCTCTGTCAAATAAATAAACAGAACAAATAAACCCAACAAAAAACAAAAAACAAAAACAAAAAAAAAAAAAGAAAAAGGCCACATTCCCATATACCACAGATAAGCCTTAACTTGTTGGTGTGCTTCTTCCTAAAGACATCATATACCACCGATACTTCATAAGTTATTTAAGTAACCTCTCATTTTTAGAAATTTGGATTATAGTCAATTTTTCACCTTAAATACTGTGATAAATGTTATTATAGACAAATATTTATTACAGACAAATATTCACGACTACTTCCTTACGATCAACACTGAAAGTATAATGCCTGAGTCCTGAGGTATACACACAATTAAAGCTTTCGGTAACTACAGCCAAACTCCCCTGCAGACACATACTGCCTATACACACTCCGCCAACAATGCCTGCTCATTTCCCTACCCAGTCACGAGACTGGTGTTACTTGTTTAGCCTTAGTCTATCTGATAAATAAATACCTTGTTGTAGCTCTAATTTGCATGTCTTTTGATTACTGGTGTTTATGATTTTTTTTCCTATGTTTATTATCTATTTGTGTATTGGGATGTTAAAGTGAAAATATTTCATTTTTTAGTCTTCGCATTTCATTGATTTAATATGCTATTTTCGCAGTACTATTTTAAAACTTTAAAAATTCATAAAATTGTTCAGAGGCACCTGAGGAGCTCAATCGGTTAAGCATCTGACCCTTGATTTCAGCTCAGGTCATGATCTCAGAGTCGTGGGATCAAGCTCCACATTGGGCTCTGTGCTCAGCTCGAGTCTGCTCGAGATTCTCTCTCTCCCTTTCCCTCTGCCCCTCCCCCTCCTCATGAGCTTATGCGCGCTCTCTCTCTCTCTAAAAATAAATAAATAAAATCTTTTTATTTTATTTTATTTTATTTTTTTAAAGATTTTATTTATTTATTTGAGAGAGAGAGACTGAGAGACAGAGAGCATGAGAGGGAGGAGAGTCAGAGGGAGAAGCAGACTCCCCGCTGAGCAGGGAGCCTGATGTGGGACTCGATCCCGGGACTCCAGGATCATGACCTGAGCCGAAGGCAGTCGCTTATTAACCAACTGAGCCACCCAGGCGCCCTTTTTTTTTTTTAATTCATAAAACTGTTCAGAATTACTTTAGGGACACCTGGGTGGCTCAGTCAGTTAAGCATCTGCCTTCGGCCCAAGTCATGATCTCAGGGTCCTGGGATCGAGCCCCACATCAGGTTCCCTGCTCAGCAGGGGAGTCAACTTCTCCCTCTCCCTCCACCGCTCATGCTCTCTCTCACCCCCCACCCCCTCTCTCAAATAAATAACATCTTAAAAAAAATTTTAGTTTAAACCACGTAACATATTTTTGGAACATTTTTCTCTTGTCCAGCCAGATGTCACTGATTTTGCAAAACAATTATTTTTAAGAGCATTAGTTTAACAAACATTTCATGATGAATCACTGAATTCTACTCCTGAAATGAGTATTACACTATATGTTAATTAACTAGAATTTAAGTAAAAACTTGAAACATAAAAAACGAACATGCCAGACATTTCAATATGTAACAGTGGCCTGTACTACCTAATATAACACATAAATATTTTATTGCTGGTTCAAAAACTTACTGTTTTTATTTACTTTACTAAGATTTATTATTTAACCATGCTCTCGTTTTCATGACAATATAATTAGAGTTTAAACTATTTTCAACTAAATAATCAGTACTTACAAAATAACTCCAGAGGCAGTTTAACCTAATGCCTACATTCTTACTGAACCACAAATTCGAGATCTCTATTAATGTGACTTACCACATATTCTCTAGATAAGAGAAACTATCCTTTAAAACTATTACTAATCTGGGGGCGCCTGGGTGGCTCAGTTGGTTAAGTGACTGCCTTCGGCTCAGGTCATAATCCTGAAGTCCCGGGATCGAGTCCCGCATCGGGCTCCCTGCTGAACAGGGAGCCTGCTTCTCCCTCTGACCCTCCTCCCTCTCATGCTCTCTCTACCTCATTCTCTCTCTCAAATAAATAAATAAAATCTTTAAAAAAAAAAAAAAAAAAAAACTATTACTAATCTGATACCCAGTGATATTTTTCAAAGTGCATATCTCTATCTAATCTTAAATTTTCATCCGTACATTACTAGAGAATGTCTGATAAAGTACCCATTGTCCCCCGGTGGGCATCACCAGGTGTAAAGGCTGGGCAGTGTGACCAGACCGCCCACCCACCCCTCAAGCGTACAGGACCTATTTGCATTATCTTCTTACTCAGCAGACATTCACCAAGAGCTTGAAGTGTGATCAGTGACAAAACAGGAAATCCAAAGTTCAAAAAGGTCAAAGACAATTCTCTGCTCTCAGGCTTTCAATTGTGGAGAAAATACGGCATCAGACACAATGACCACTTTTAAATTCCAAACCAATACGATATAAGCAGTTTTCTTTAACTCAAGAAGTCTCAAACTTCAGAAAGAAGTTTCCCATGTGGTGACTGTTTTCTTTCTGATTCACCACTGGCAATGGCTGCATTTCTCTAAAAATGAATAAATAAATAAATACTGATGGACAGGAAGTTGTGCTTCAGTATACTCATGGTCTTGAGTTCATTTTTTTAACATTTAACTGTTACTTTCAACTAAAGAATACTACAATTTGTCTGCTAGTAATGACAAAATAACAACTGTATATTTGTGGAAAGGATACCATAAAATGACATGTGCTTTGGACAGTTATTTAGAAACTTTCTACCTTATCAGTTCAAGTCAGGTTTTTACTGATTTGGGCTAAAAGTTATCCTAAAATTTAAGGTGGGAGGAAAAAAAAAGAGAGAAAGAATGTTGTTTTTAAAATAAATTATAATAATGACTCAGCCATCAAAAAGAATGAAATCTTGCTGTTTGCAACGACATGGATAGAACTACAGTGTATTATGCTAAGTGAAATAAGTCAGTCAGAGAAAGACAAATATCATAAGATCTCACGCATGTGGAATTTAAGAAACAAAACAGATGAACACAGGGGAAGGGAAGGAAAAATAAATAAGAGAAAAACAGAGAGGGAGGCAAACCATAAGAGACTCTTAACTCTAGGAAATAAATTGAGGGTTGCTAGAGGGGAGGTGGGTGGGGGGATGGGGTGACTGGGTGATGGGTATAAAGGAGGGCATGTGATGTAATGAGCATTGGGTGTTCTATGCAACTGATGAATCACTGAATTCTACCCCTGAAACTAATAATACAATATATATTAACTAAATGAATTTAAATTAAAAAAATTTTTAAGTAAAAATAAATTTAAAAATAAAAAAATTATAATAAAAAATAAATAAATGATAATAAACAAAACAACTAAAAATTAACAAATCCTTATCACTGATTTGTAATTGAGATGTTTCTCAAGAAAGTCAGGTATGATAACATGAGTGTATATATGTCAGACGTTTAAAATGACAAAGCAACCCCAGGAAAAATACAGCACCTTATACATTGTAGGTATTAATGAATGTTTAAAAATTAAAATGACAATGTCTCTTGCCAGGAAACAAAACCAAGATCTTTCTAATGCTTTTGTCCTATTATGTCTATTGTTCTAAAAATATGCTTATATGGCACATACTCAAAAATGGGCCAGTTACAGAAACAATAGATTCACATTCTAAAGATGAACAAAATTAAATTCAAATACAAAGGCTGATGCCACCAGGGCAGAAATTCATCCAACAAAGATCACAGGCTTGTTCACAAAGATCAACGTCTACAGCCCACAAAGAGAAGGCTACAGGTTGGAGAACTCAAATAGTATCATTTGTTTCCTTACATTTAATATAAAAAAAAGAGGAAAGGGAGGAAAGATAAAAGTTTAAGGCTAAAGACTTTAAACTTCCACTGAACAATACAGTATAGGGCCATTCCAATGCCTTCCTATGCCTTTTTTTTTTTTCTCTTTAGCTTTGGATTTCTCAGTTCATTAGAATACAAGGAATAAACACAAGGTTTCTAAATCTCAAAATGTTGGACTTTATTAGTTTCTCTCCTGGCCAAACTCTATTGTGTAGCAAACGACTTTATTGACAATAAAACCTTGAAAACTGACCCAACCAATTCCTCCCACCCCTAATCCTGAATGAATGAATGAATGAATGAATAAAATAATAAAAAGCCAGAAAACAAACTTCTCCCAAGCAAAGGTGATTCTATTTAGAAATACACTTTAAATTCCATTGCTTCTTTCATTCATTCACAGGTCAAAATGATCAAAGTGATGAGCTCCCAGAGACAGATCTACTTCCCTTCCAGACCCTAAATATGGACTCAATATAGTCCCAATTAACATTGTATGCCTGAGACACACCTATGAGCTATGAGCATTAAATATTATTCCAAGACAATAATGTAAATGGGCTGGGGGAGGAGAAGAAAAACTCCAATATCCAGGAGCTGAGTAGTTAAAATTGCAGTTTTAACAACCCACCAACTCTGTCTTACCTATCAACTCTCTGGGCTGAGCTGTCCTGCTGGATCCATTACACGGAATGTTCTGATAGGGGGTAGATGAGGTGGTGTTTACCCAGGACTCCGGGGATGAAAAGTTGAAAGAAGATTGGTTATTATGGTCCTGAAGCTCTTTACACTGAGCAAGACTGTCTTGAGGAGTGCTTACTTCTTCAGAACAAGGCTGGACTGAGCTAGATGAGATTCTTCTTTGGTACAAGGGCCGACCAGGTCCTCTGGGTTCATACTACACAAAGAAAAAGGACATTTCATAAATCAATGAAACTTACACCCCCTCACACCCTTCGGTACACAGCAATCTTACTGTATTAAACAGCAATTCTCAAAATACTCTCCTCTGGGACTATGACCCCTCCCCACCACCCGGCCCTGAAAAGCAGCCTGAGCTCTGGACACCGTTCTGGCCCTTAGCAGGCAGTCCTATGACAACACACGTCTCATTTCTGATTCTGTTTTCTTGTCTGTAAGATACGGAGCTGAACTACCTGTCTTTGGTTCTAAAACTCTATTGCCATCTTAGGGAACATTAGACTGAGAATGAAGAAACATATCTGCTCAAAATTAAATGGGGGAAATTACAGTCACAGTCAACGGACCCACAGCCACCTTGAACAGTAACTCATTCTAGACTTCTCCCTTGTGCTGAATATTCACAGCCTCCCAATTTATTATTCCTTAGACTTGATGGCAAGACATGACTCTTCTGGCCCAACATGAAGTGCTCTTTACCTGCGCATCCTTTCACATAGTCTTCAACTGACACGGAACATTATTTTCTTCAAAAAAAAAAAAAAAAAAAAACCTTTAGGGGCACCTGGGTGGCTCAGTCAGTTAAGCATCTGCCTTCAGCTCAGGTCACGATCTCAGGGTCCTGGGATCGAGTCCCATATCGGGCTCCCTGCTTCTCCCTCTCCCTCTGCCCCTCCCTCCTGCTCATATGTGTGCACTCTCTCAAGTAAATAAATATAATCTTTTAAAAAAATCCTTTAGGGTGCCTGGGTAGTTCAGTTAGTTAAGCATCCGACTCTTGGTTTCAGCTCAGGTCATGATCTCAGGGTTGTGAGATCAAGCCCCACACAGGGAGGAGAGAATCTCTTTCCCTTTTCCCCCCACTTATGCTCTTGTGCTCTCGCTCTCTCTCTCTCAAAAACACATCCTTTATACATTTGAAACCCAACTAACTTACTCCTTGTATTTTTTCCTCCCTAAACTGCACACCCCAGATCCCTCTAACCCTCTCAACAAAAGCCATCAGCCAGCCATTTCAAGATTTTTTACCGTTTCTCATCGCCAAAGGCAAGGGAAGCAAGGGCAAAAATGAACTATTGGGACTTCATCAAGATAAAAAGCTTTTGCAAAGCAAAGGAAACAGTCAACAAAACCAAAAGACAACCGACAGAATGGGAGAAGATATTTGCAAATGACATATCAGATAAAGGGCTAGTATCCAAAATCTATAAAGAACTCATCAAACTCAACACCTAAAGAACAAAGAATCCAATCAAGAAATGGGCAGAAGACATGAACAGACATTTTTCCAAAGAAGACATCCAAATGGCCAACAGACACATGAAAAAGAGCTCAATATCGCTCGGCATCAGGGAAATCCAAATCAAAACCTCAATGAGATACCACCTCACACCAGTCAGAATGGCTAAAATTAACAAGTCAGGAAATGACAGATGTTGGCGGGGATGCGGAGAAAGGGGAACCCTCCTACACTGTTGGTGGGAATGCAAGCTGGTGCAGCCACTCTGGAAAACAGTATGGAGGTTCCTCAAAAAGTTGAAAATAGAGCTACCGTATGATCCAGCAATTGCACTACTGGGTATTTACCCCAAAGATACAAAAGTAGGGATCCGAAAGGGTACATGCACCCCGATGTTTATAGCAGCAATGTCCACAATAGCCAAACTGTGGAAAGAGCCAAGATGTCCATCGACAGATGAATGGATAAAGAAGATGTGGTATATATACACAATGGAATATTATGCAGCCATCAAAAGGAATGAGATCTTGCCATTTGCAACGATGTGGATGGAACTGGAGGGTATTATGCTGAGCGAAATAAGTCAAACAGAGAAAGACATGTATCACATGACCTCACTGATATGAGGAATTCTTAATCTCAGGAAACAAACTGAGGGTTGCTAGAGTGGGGGGTGGGGTGGGAGGGATGGGGTGACTGGGTGATAGACACTGGGGAGGGTATGTGCTCTGGTAAGCGCTGTGAATTGTGCAAGACTGTTGAATCTCAGATCTGTACCTCTGAAACAAATAATGCAATATGTGTTAAGAAAAAAAAAAAGAAGGTAGCAGGAGGGGAAGAATGAAGGGGGGGAAATCGAAGGGGGAGACAAACCATGAGAGACGATGGACTCTGAAAAACAAACTGAGGGTTCTAGAGGGGAGGGGGGTGGGAGGATGGGTTAGCCTGGTGATGGGTATTGAGGAGGGCACGTTCTGCATGGAGCACTGGGTGTTATGCACAAACAATGAATCATGGAACACTACATCTAAAACTAATGATGTAATGTATGGGGATTAACATAACAATAAAATATTTTTTTTAAAAAAAAGATTTTTTTACCGTTTCTCCCATACTCTCGGATTTCTTCCTGCCTAACTACTGTGACCGATACCCAGCCTCCATTTTGGTGGCAAGGCAGTATGAGTAGCAGTTAGGTGTACAGTCTCAGTCTAGAGCCAGACTATCACCTGGGCAACTGACCTAACCTCTCGGGAGCTTTGTCTGTAAACGCAGCTTCATGACCCACAGGACCTACCTCTCAGGACTGTGGTAAGAATTAAATGAGTTCAGCATGTACAGCATTAAGAACTGTTCCTGGCACATAGGAAGGGTTTGCTGTCATGCAAGTGTTTTAATACAACATATAAAGATAAGATTCCAAGTATATCTTAAATGATGGAATGAGACTGACCTTTTATTGCACCCCTCTCCCTCCTCCCCAATAATAACAGATTTACTATTCAGTTTGTGATCATTATGATTCTGAGGAATCTTTCTTTTGCCATTGCTGTTAGCAATAATTGGAAATCTGGAAATGGAGATTAGATTACAAAGAAGAGACAGAGACAGTAATAGCAGGATGTTTGTTGGGAATATAAAACAACACAAACCGATGTTCTCAGGCCAACTGAACAGAAGAAATTGTGGATATAAGCACTGTGAGGGTAAAGTCTTCCCAAATGAACCACTAGGATATAAAGCAGGGGAGGGAATGGGCCTGGACTGCCTGTCCTTGTTCAGAAAGGCAGGAAAGGATAGGAGGAAAGCAATTTTCTCACTATTAAATGATGAGTGTCTAGGTCATTTCTTCATTTCCAAACTTTTAGTTACTGGATGAGGAAGGCAAGAGATAATACTTCCATCTGGCTAGTTCTTTTTTCATATATTTTTATTGCTCTTCTGTCTCTAAGTATAATATCGAAATTCACCTTTAATTTTGCTCTGCTTTAAAAGAATGTTTTCAATGATCAAGATCATTCTGAATCTGATTCTGGTTTTCTAGAATATAACTGTCAACTATGAATTTAATCAGCACATTTGAAATTTCATTGTCTAGGTCATTAAATTATGGTGTTCAGTAGAATAACCAACCCTCCTAAACTGCTTCATGTTCTCTAGGGCTAGGCAATCCCTGAATGACTAACGACAATAGCTTGTGCAGTGTGTCTTTTTTATCAAGGTTTGTTATGAAGATCATCAGCTCCTAGAATCAAAATGAAGTGTTTCTTTTTATTACCATGCCCTGAGTGTTTAGTAATAAGCCCAGTCACAATCTGCAGGGAATCACATTCTAAAATCTTTACATGTGAATATGAAAATACAAAACTAACATCTGTTAAGGCCTCAGAAAGAACAGGTTATGATAATCAAATCCCCTGGTGATACAGAACACTAAATATACTCATATAAATTTCAGGCATTAGCTTTATAAGCCTTTTTTCATTAAATACTATGCATACATATGCTGGTAGTATAAACAAATACCTTTTTACAATGAATAGATATATAAACCACAAAGCTTAAATGAGGAAAACTAAAAATCAGAAAGCAACAGAAAGCTGATATGAAAGGAGACAATATTCAATTAAGCTTTTTAGAAAATGTATATCATTTGTGTCATTCAACTGAAATCCAAAAAAAAAAAAAAATCACACAGTTGACATGCATAGCAGGAACTGTGGAAGTAGTGTGTAACATATTTATTGTTAATAGTTCCTAAGCTGCTATTGAAAAGGATGAATGTGCAGATGAAATACGAAATTCAGGGTGCCTGGGTAGCTCAGTTGTTAAGCGTCTGCCTTCGGCTCGGGTCATGATCCCAGGGTCCTGGGATCGAGTCCCACATCGGGCTCCCTGCTCCGCGGGAAGCCTGCTTCTCCCTCTCCCACTCCCCCTGCTTGTGTTCCCTCTCTTGCTGTCTCTCTCTGTTGAAAAATAAATAAAATCTTAAAAAAAAAAAAAAAAGAAATATGCAATTCAATTTCAAATCACATCATAAATATGATTGATCCTTTGTCAGAAAAGGAACCAAAACTTGAAATTGTTTTTAAAAAGTCTACGGGTACATCTATTTCATACAACAAAGATGAAGGTAATGCATGAAAATATGATTTGCTAGTTTGGAATCTGTTCTCAAAGGAATTTGAATAAAGGCAGAGAAATCTTGATGATAACTAAAGAAAAAAAAAATGGTTCATATACCAAATAAACTACATTTTAGCAGTTCTAAAGTTTTCAGCATCAGATCTGTACAGTTTTTGTTAGATTTATACCTAAGTATTTCATTTTTCTCTGAGCTATTTTATTATTTTTTTATTTTTTTTAAAGATTTTATTTATTCATTTGAGACACAGAGATACAGACAGAAAGAGAGAGCATGAGCAGGGGGAGAGGCAGACAGAGAGGGAGAAGCAGGCTCCCCGCTGAGCCAGGAGCCTGATGTGGGGCTCGATCCCAGGACCCTGGGATCATGACCTGAGCCGAAGGCAGACACTTAACCATCTGAGCCACCCAGGCGCCCCTGAGCTATTTTAAATGGTACTGACTTGTACATTTTGGTTTCCAATTATACATCGCTAGTATATAGAATGAGATTGATTTGTGTGTGTTGATCTTATATCCTGAAACCTTGCTATAGTCCTATTAGGTCATGGGATTTTTGTTGGTTTGTTTTCTGGATAGATTCCTTGGGCTTTCCTACATTGATAATCATGTCATCTTTGAATAGGGAAAGTTTTAGGTCTTCCTTTCCAATCCCCATGTCTTCTATTTCTTTTTCTTACCATACTGCTTTGGCTAAGATTTCCAGTACAATGTTGAATAGGAGTGTTTAGAGTGGACATTTTACCTTGTTCCTAAGTCTTAGAGAGAAAGCATTCAGTCTCTATCATTAAATATGATGGTAGCTGTGGGATTTTTATAGGTGCTCTTTAACAGGTTGAGGAATTTCTATTTCTAGTTTGCTAAGAGCTTTTATACATCACAGATATTGTATTATATCAAATGTATGTGGCTTTGTGGGGTTTTTTTGGGGGGGGTAATATCTCCCGATACAATCTTGTGATTTTTCACTGTAGACAGTATGGAGGATTACACTGATTTATTTTCAAATACCAAACCAGCTTTGCATTCTGTGGCCTCCACACTGGTGTGCATGTTAAGTAGGTGCCACATGCCGCATGGCCCAGAGCAGGAGTAAGACCTGGCATGGTCATAGTGTATTATTCTTTTTTATATATTGCTGAATTCAATTTGCTAAAGTTTTGCTGAGTATATTTGCATTAATGTTCACAAATACCAGTCTGCAGTTTCCCTTTTTTGTACTGTCTTTGTCTAGTTTTGGTATCAAAGTAATGTTGACCATATACAGTAAGCTGAAAAGTGTTCCCTTCTCTTCCATTCTCTGGAAGAGATTGTGTAAATTGGTGGCATTTCTTTTTTAACATGTTTGAAGGAATTCAGTAGTGAGCTATCCAGGCCTGAAGATTTCTTCTTGGGAAGTTTTTAAAAAAAAAAAAAAAAAAAAAAAAACCTTGGGAAGGTTTTTAAACTACAAACTCAGTTTCTTTGACAGTCAATAAATATTTAACAAAAAAATTAAAATGCTGAAAGTTGAATACCATATTTTCTATTTAATTTTCTCAAGATTTGAGGAAGAAATTTGTGACTACAAAGCACTCTTGGGCTCTACTAACTTACTTCAATTTAGCTCTTCATAAGGTTATCATCTTATGTTTAAAGCAAATGTGCTATAGTTTCGTAGAGAGGTACAAAGCAACCCAGAAAGAAAGAAACTAGAAAGGAGGGAGGAGAGGAGTATCCCTGTTAGATTAAAAACAATTAGTATTAGCAAGCTAGGCAAAATGTGATGGATAAACTACAGTTTGCAACAATAATGTCTATGGGTTCATGTGATGTCATCTATTGAAAAGTACTTGACAAATTATAAAACAGTATTTTTTAAAAAGGCAGGATTCCCAGTTAGTGGTAGAGACTGGCCCAAGACTCCACTAAAATAATAATAAATGAATGTAAAAGATCCACAACAGTCAAGACCAAATGACCAGCCACTAGGTAAAGGACACATTTCTGGAATATACGGAGACAATGGAGGAATACTGTCTGTGAAAAGAGAGCCACAAACTAAGATGGGAACCAATCTGCCCTACAAAATTCCAGAGACTCAAGCCTCAGAAATACCAGCTACCATGACAAGTGGAGGGATAAACGTGAGGGTTTAAATGAAAGTCTGTGCAGGGAACAGCTGGTCTCACTCCGCATTCCCCCCAACAACCAGAGGAATTCAAGCATTAAAAGATCCCCAGGGAAAAGCCTGCCAGGCAGTAAGTCCTGAGACATGTACAAAACTCCCAAGTTGCTCTTTAGTGACATAGACAATTGAAGGTTACTAGACATTTAAGGGGAGTTTCCAGCATAAAAGATGGTCATAGATAAACAGAGGAAAAGGGAGGCCCAGAGGAAAAAAAGTAACAATGATGTTTTAAAAGTATTTTTAAAATATTATAATTAGTTCTTACTAAAATTCTAAAATAAGACAACAACAAATCCTCAACTAGTTTCCTCGAAAAAGGCATTACATTTATAAAAACAAAAATAAGGTGTTATGAAAACGGAAAAATTTGAGAATAAAGAACTCCTGGAAATTAAAACATTTGTGGGCTCGAATATAAAATGCAATAGAAGGGTTTGTAGATAAAATAAAAAAAAATCTTTCAGAGAGTAGGAAAAAATACAAAGATACCAAAATATGACAGGACCAAAAAAGATACGGAGAATCCAGGAGGTCTAACAAATGCTTTAGAAAGAGAGAGAAACAGAAAAGAGATGGTAGAACATTATCAAAAATATAATGTAAGACAATTTCAAAGAGCTGAAGGGCTGAGTCTTTCTCTAGAGCTGTCTGAAAGACCTTTCTGTGATGATGGAGATGTTCTGTACCTTCACTGTTCAATAAGGTGACCCCTAGCCACATGTGGCTACTGAGCAATTGAAATGTGGCTAGTAGAAATAAGAAACAGGTTATTTTATTTCATTTCATCTTAAATAATATCTAACCCATCAGGAATTCCTGTAGGTTTTAACCACAAATAGATCTTGACTTTTATTTACGTCTCACCATTTCCACTGCTATATAATCCAAGCCACCGTCATTCTTTTGTCCAGAAAACGATGATACTCTCCATTATTTCTTTTATATCATTTTAAAGGATTATTTTTAAAATAAAATGCATTATCTAAGCAGAACTTTAAAAACAACTTTAATGTCAACATTAGGTTCTTAAGATTCAATCATAACAATAGAAGTGAAATTTATCTTGATTTCTAAAACCATGGTACAGTTGTCTCTGGGTTTTGTTACTGTTTTTCTTAAAAGAAAAGTATACTGAAATGAATGTGACTTTGTAGCAAAGTGCATTAGAATCAATTTAGTTCTAAATAAAGAAAAATACCATCTGAAGCAACTCACAGGCGCTTACAATTTGCAAATAGTATCTTCCCACCAAGCAATTTTATTTTGCTACATCCAAACACAAGGTAATAGAGGAGATACTAGAATGAATGCAATATTACATCTGAGAGAGAAATGTCAGATTCGCTGCTGTGACATTTTGAGCTACCTTGAATCTATCTGGTTCTTGTTTACTCTTCTTGAATATGAAACAGTAGAGTTATCCATTACAGACCACGCCTCTTACAATGAGAAAATGTCAGTTTGGGTAGGAAATAAATATTACACAGAAGTTTGCCTTTAACTTATTAACTATTTGCATTTTCTCTGAAGAATCATAGTTATCATAATTAAATAAACTTCCTAGCTTTAAAACACAAGGTAATGCCAGAGGGTATTTGTTTTATATTTAAAGAACACTGAGAAGTGGGGGCGCACGGGTGGCTCAGTTGCTTAAGCATCCAACTCTGGATTTCAGCTCAGGTCATGATCTCAGGGTCATGGGATGGAGTTCCGTGTTGGGCTCTGCACTCAGCGCGCAGTCCACCTGTCCCTCTCCCTCCTCCTGCCGCTCGCTCACTCGCTCTCAAATAAATAAAATCTAAAAAAAAAAAAAAAAGATTCTGTCTTCCTCTGCCCCTCCCCCTACCATCTCTCCCTCTCTTAAAAAAAAAAGAACATTGAAGAGCGAAGTACATTCCTTTTAATTTTCTGAATTAATCATTTGGATAAACATTTAGCAGCTGGAACCAGATAGCTTTTAAGAATCAAGACTTCTAAAAAAAAAAAAAAAAATCAAGAATTCTAAAATGAACCATCCCTCCTCCCAGCCTCCCCACCAAAAAGGAAAACTTTATACATCTGAAGATTTAACTCTTTGGTCCCAGGAACATAATTTGGTATCCCCCACCCCCACATCTACTTCATGTAATTGCAATCACTTCTCATCTTCCAGGAAGAAACCTTACTCATGGCATAAAAAGCTGAAGAACACTGTGAAACAGAGGAGGCTGGGCGTCCGGAGTCTGAGATCCACTTTAAGTAGTAAAACTGCTTAAGCTGCAAGTCCCTGAACATCTTGGTGCCTCAGGCTCCTTTAAAGAGGAGGAGGAGTGAGAAAGATGGTTTTCAGGCTTCAACTACTTTCAAAGTTCTGTTTTTTAAGAGTCGTCAATAAATCAGTCTTTCTCAATGAGAATATATTTTAACTTTTTTTTGTTTAAGTAGGCTCTACGCCTAGCGTGAAGCCCAACGTGGGGCTTGAACTCACAACCCTGAGATCAAGACCTGAGCTGAGAGCAAGAGTTGGACGTACAACTGACTGAGTCACCCAGGCGCCCCTTAACTCTTTTTTATTAAAATGTCCAAACATAATCCATTAACAACTTTAACAATCATCAAAAATTTGCTCTATCTGCTAAAATAACTCAAATGTGATACCACATACAAGCCTATTTATTTAAATTCAAAAACTATATAGCATGCTAACTGACTACAATAAAATGCACTCTGGGCAATGAGTTTAAAATTTCAATTTTTTTCCCCCCAGAGGGAAATTTCTAGAAATAAAAAAAAAATTTTCCAACAGAGAATGCCCTTTGTATTTCCACCTATACTTCAGCTCTATGGGCTAATTAAAGATATAAACCATACTTTTCTCCCCTTCTTATTTCTTGACTACGTTTTGTTTCCTGTTGTTCTGCACAGTTTTCAGTTTCTTTCATGAAGAGACTCTTCCTTCTACATCTATCTCCTGCCAATCAGATTGTTCCTTTACTTTTAGACGGTAGCCCAATCAATGTCCAACACCGGTTTCATTTTAGAGTCCTTGGGTCTAAAATAATTTCATTATTTATTGCTTAATGGTTCATTTTACTCTGTCAGAGATCCTTACTTCTAGGTTCAGTATCAACTTTATATACGTTTGTGTTTATAAATATTCTTTATGCTAAGCTGTGAAACTGTTATGTTGCTAAACATATGAGCATCATTTTCAAATAAGGCTAGTGCTAATATATATCTTTCTAAATATCAAAATATAATGCCAAAACCTCAAAAGTATACATATAAATAAGTAACTGGGGGAGAGGTCACAACTAAGTTAATTAGAGCTCTATTTATAATTATACTATCAAAGCTAATCACTAAGGAAGAGCTCAATGCTCTAGTGAAAATTCCAAGTGTCATTAACTATGGTGCCAGAAACGTTCATTAAAATAGAACATCTCATTTAAATGATTAGCTTTGATAATTTAAGCATGAATAGAGGTCTAATTTATTAATCTGCTGATCACTGTCTCTGTTATGTGCACCAGATGGTTTATTAGATACCATACATTAACGATCCATCTGAGAATACTGCGCTGTTACCACCTGGTTACACAACCTAAGTCACAAGCTATCCTCACCCACTTCTAAAGTCAGAACAGGCAGAATATGTCAATCAGCCAAGAACATAATCTTCAAGCTACATTTGTACAAGACTTCACGCCAGAGAAGGGAACATGGGGGTGTGGGGTAATCAGACAGCACTAAAATCAAAACTACCAACTAACTTCAAAACCAGATTTTTTTGAAGGAAAAAATAAAAGCTAATAGATGAGTCAAAAGTGTCTTTGTTCAAAAACCAACACATAAGACAAGAGATATTTCAAAGCAGATTCATCACAGAGACATATATGTCATCTCTAAGACGCCATCGGTAAATGTTGATTGACTGAAAGCTGGTCAAGATGAGTGACTTACAAGCATCCACTCTCACTGGAAGGTCATCACAACAATACCACCACTGCAACACAAAAGCATGCAGTTTCAAATTCTGAGACTTCTCCAGTGAAGCTTTTAAAAAAGAATTTTCCACGCATTACTCATAAGCACTTTTATTTTTTTTTTAAGATTTTATTTACTTGACAGAGAGAGAGACACAGCGAGAGAGGGAACACAAGCAGGGGGAGTGGGAGAGAGAAGCAGGCTTCCCACCGAGTGGAGGGCTCGATGCGGGACTCGATCCCAGGACCCTGGGACCATGACCTGAGCCGAAGGCAGACACTTAACGACGGAGCCACCCAGGGCCCCGCTCGTAAGCACTTTTAATCGAGCTATTTCATGGTGAAGCACACCCTACCTGACAACATTTGTTCTGTACCATTATCAGTATTGCGGGTTCTGTGTTAAATGAAAGTTTTTAATGTGGTAAAACTATGCCCACTTAAGAAGAATGAGGATTTGTCTCTCAAGGTAAAATAACTGGGAAGTATAATGGGGGAAAGAAAAGGTTCCATTCATAATAAAAAACAAGGAACAATCAATGTAAATTTAACCAGTAATGAAGCTGCTATAGAATTTTACAGAGGAACATTCAAAAAATAAAAAAGGAAGGGAGAGAAAGAGGTAGAGGAGAAAAATTAAAATACTGAGGATTACCAATTTCTAAATGAGAGGTTTAAGAAATTTGTAAAGACAAAATTTCCCTTAATTTAAGCTACACGTTTGAAATAATTAAAAAAAAAAAACCCAGGAGGCGCCTGGGTGGTTCAGTCGGTTAAGCGTCTGCCTTCGGCTCAGGTCATGATCTCAAGGTCCTGGGATTGAGTCCTGCATCAGGCTCCCTGCTCAGTGGGGAGTCTGCCTCTCCCTCTCCCTCTGCCTCTCCCCCAGCTTATGCTCTCACTCTGTCAAATAAATAAATAAAATCTTTAAAAAAAAAAAAAAAACCACACAAGAAAGGTTTTTCTTTGGGTGTGGGGGACTGTGCGGGGCGGGGGGGAGGAAGAGTTCACAAAGGACTCTAAACTTATGGTAGAAAAACCAGTAACTCTCTGCTCTTCTGCCCACCCCTGGAAGGAAAAAAAAACACAGTAAGAGAAACTTTACACTATCAAATGAAAATACTACAAAGTCTCAAAAATTAAAACAATGCAATTCTAGTACAGAAACATAAATATAGCTAGATGAGGAGAAAAATCACAAGTCTGCAAACAGATCTGAGTGTATACTGAAGAACAGCGTCTTACTTAGAAGTTAAATTATAAAGTTGTCATACAAAGTGGTAAATCTCATACAGAAAAAATTACCCTTGAAAAATTGTGAATCATGCCAAAATTACTAGAAACTGAACCCTTGGAAGCTCCAAAGCCAAGAATTAACTTTTATTGCTTCTCTTTATATTTCATCTCTCCCCACCCCCACAGCGGTTAGGTGAAATCCAAGTATGACACAGTGCTGATATAAAAGAATTTAGCATTTGATAAGAAAGCTACTATTCTATTTAGAGAGAATGCAGTAATTTAACGAGTATGAAGACAATTGGCTAAATATTTAGAGAAATATTAAATCATAATCCCAAGCTTACACTTAAATTTGAAATCAAATTGGAGCAATTGATCACTCTATTTTTCCAATCAGGAATGGTCTGTAACCTGGCCCAAGGTAAGGGTGGCACCTTTGCCCTCTGTTCCCCTCCTTATCCCATCATCAGAAAGAACTAGAAGTGGGAGAGGGTGCTGGCACCACTGGCAGACCACAGTGCTCCAGCCTCATCCCAGCAGCTGAGGGCCAGGGCTTTGGTTGCATTCAAGCTAGGTAAGAAAACCCACTGCATTTAAGACTTAAGCCTTAAACATCTAAATGAGAATACTCTAAAAATTTTAAGTAGCAAAAAATGTTACAGAATAGGATCAAGATCCCATTCAGGCACCTTGACCTGGTGGAAAAAAAGGCTTGTTGAGGTGATAAAACTGAGCACAGAAATTAAGGGAAAAAATTGTTTCACGTTTTCCCAACAACAAGTAATCAGCCAAATGTTGGTATTTATGAATGCTATGAAATCACATGTTCTCTATGAATGCTATGAAAAGCCAAATGTTACAGTAGCTATCTTTGTATAGTGAAATTAGAAATAACTATCTCTAGCTACATTTTCCACACTGACAATGTACTTCATTTGTCAAAAGAAAACGGAAATTATTATAAAAAAGAAAATACTAATGAAACAATATGAAAAACCACCTCTGTTCAAAGTTAACTGTTAAGCTAACATCTAGATGTTTTCATCCCACATAAGATTAATCTATCAAGGTTTCTAGCAATAAAAGAATTCACAGTACAGAAGGAAATAAGACATTTTTCTACATTGTTAATGTTAAAGAAATTATTTTAAAAGGCTAGAAATAAACACCAAACTATTCATTCTGTGAGATGACTCATGCAAAATCTTTTTGTACCACACAACACACAAAAGTTAACCCAATGCACTTGAAAATGTCAAAATCCGCAATGTGGTAGAAATAATATTTTCCTTGTCAAGGTATTTTTTCAGTGTTCCAAGTTAGTCATCATTAGAGAATCCTGTGCAGCAAAATAAAGATGACCAAATATTTCTGCAAAAGTAATTTCACTCTAAGGACCCAGTGACAATTGAAGGTACTTATTCACACACAGCTAAGCAGTAATATCAAATGTTAAGAGCTTGAAGGTACAAAGAACTTAAATTCCAAAACTAAGTAATATTTAAGTATTTCAAAGATTAAATAACGTACATTATTCAGTATTGAGTATTATTTAGTAAAATACAAATCTTTAGAGAACCCTATAAAGCCTTTGGCACATTGTTTCCTCCACATATTATGAACTCATTTGGCAGGTTAACGAAAAAACATCACAAGAGGGACACCTGGGTGGCTCAGTCAGTTAAGTGTCTGCCTTCGGCTCAGGTCATGATCTCAGGGTCCTGGGATCAAGCCCTGCGTCTCGGGCTCCCTGCTCAGCAGGGAGTCTGCTTCCTCCTCTCCCTCTACCCCTCCCCAATGCCTGTGTGTGCACACTCTCTCTCACTCATAAATAAATAAAAATCTTTTTTAAAAAAATCACAAGAGATATCAGTATAATTGGCAGAGGTAAGTAACTCCAAAGTCCATCGCTCCATAAAAGCAATGAAAAAATTGGCAAAACTGTCAGCATCAACTTTCTTAAATTCGATAAATTAAAGTTTGCAGCAACCAAGGGAGCATTTCATCAAGAAAAAAATGGAAAATTCAGTAAGAATAGTGAGCTCTGTGGTATTTTAACTTACTCTAGTCCCAACCCCCTGCTCTCCAGCTCAATGGTGGCCTTGAATATAAGTAAGGCCTTGCATTTCCAGCACCAGGACCAGAGGGAGCAGAGCAGGTCTCATTCTCAAAGACCTGTAATTACTTGTTGTGACCCGTCTGGTGGTCCCTGGAAGACTGGCTCAAAAACAAACAAAAACACTTGCCCTGTCTTGTCTGAGAACTCAACCAGTGCTAACAGGGCCGTATCAAAAACATTTACAGGCAAAGGTTTTAGTCACTGCTGCCTGAAGCAATGGATTAAGAGTTGGACCAAACAGCAGACTAACCAAAAGCTTAGGAGGAAAGCCTTTAGGGAATAAGGGCTCTGAAGAGCTCTGACACATTCCTGGGAATCTAAAAGACCACATACACGCTGTGCACATGTTCAGAAAAGACCTGAAAAGTTCCTACCTCTGGCTGATCTGGAGGCTCTGCAGAAGCAGGAAGTTAGGGCTAAGGCAAAGATGTAAGCTGCCTGGCTGAGCATGGAAGGTGCACCCAAACACACATTCCGACGCCTCTGCAAAAACTGGGCCATGTTTTCAGTCCTGGGCATTTAAGGAAATCTCTGTGTCATGGTTAGTTGACCATTAAGCTAACAGCATGAAGACTTCAGAGGCGACACAGGACAACCACAGACTTTAAAAAATTGTTTCAGAATTTTTAATTTAAAATTATTTTTTAATTAGATCAGAAAAGTCACTAAACAAATGATAAAATCAAAAAGCAAAAGAATGAGAAAGGGGAAATTGCATGCAAACTGAGACAAAAAGAGAGTCGTGGTGGCTACACAAACATCAGAAAAAACCTACTTGAAATGAAATTGTTATAAGAGAGAAAGGACACCATATAATGATAAAAACGTCAATCCATCAAGAAGATGTAACAAGTATATATAAACTAGGGGCGCCTGAGTGGCTCAGATGGTTAAGCGTCTGCCTTCGGCTCAGGTCATGATCCCAGGGTCCTGGGATCGAGCCCCACATCGGGCTCCTGGCTCAGCGAGGAGCCTGCTTCTCCCTCTGCCTCTCTCCCTGCTCATGCTTTCTCTCTCTCTCTCTCTCTGTATCTCTGTGTCTCAAATGAATAAATAAAATCTTTAAAAAAAAAAAAAAAGTATATATAAACCTAACGACAGAGCCCCAATATACATGAAGCATAAACTGACAGAACTGAAAGGTAGAAACAGAAGATTCAACATTAATAGTTGAGAGATTTCAATACCCTACCTTTAGTAATAGATATAAAACCTAGACAGAGATTCAAAGGAAACAGGAAATTTGAACAATATAAACCAAACAGACCTAACATAACTACAGAACACTCCAGCCAACAAGAACAAAATACTCATGCTTCTCCAGTGCACCTGAAACATTCTCCAGAAAAGACCATATGTTGGGCCACAAAACAAGTCTCAATAAATTTTAATAGATTAAAATTATACAAAGTATATTCTCCAACCACAATAGAATGAAATCAGAAATCAAAAACACAAGGAAATTTGAAAAACTCACCCTGGATACACTTGCTTTTCTCTAATTTACCAAGTAAGTGCCTTAAACATTATACTAGAGTTCTGGCCAGGGCAATTAGGCAAGAAAAAGAAATAAAACGCAGTCAGATTAGAAAGGAAGAAGAAAGATATATTTGCAGGTGACATTTTATATAAAAAAAATCCCAAGGTATCCACAAAAAAAATCTATTAGAGCTAATTAACAGTTCAGCAAATTTGCAGATATATAACTGTATTTCTACACACTAGTAATGAACAATCCAAAAATGAAATTAAGAAAACAATTCTGTTTACTACAGCAGGAAAAAGAATAAAATACTTCAGGATAGATTTAACAAAAGAAGTGTGAGACTTATACTTGGAAAATTACAAAATGCTGTTAAAGAAAAATTTTAAAGGACCTAAATAAATGTAAACATATCCCACGTTCAGGTACCAGAAGGCTTAATATTGTTAAGATGACAATACTGCTCAACTTAATCTAGATTTAAAGCAATCTCTTTTAAAATCCCAGATGTTTTGTTTGTTTGTTTTGCAGAAATTGACAAACTGATCCTAATTTCGTATGGAAATTCAAGGGACCCAGAATAGCCAAAACAATCTTGAAAAAGAACAAAGTACAAAACTCATACTTCCAAATACAAAACTCACTACAAAGACAGAGTACACAAGACGGTGTGGTAGAGCATGAGGACATAGACAATAATGAAGAGAACTGAAAGCCTACAAGTAATCCCATACATCTATGGTCAATTGATTTTTGACAAGGTTGCCAAGACCATTCAATGGACAAAGAATTCTTTTCAACAACCGGTGCTGAGAAAACTAGATAACCAACACGCAAAATAATGAATTTGACACCACCTCATATAACACACAAAAATTAACTCAATATGGATCAAAGAACTCAATGTAAAAACTAAAACTATGAAACTGAGGAAGGCAGACACACATCTCCATGAATTTGGATTAAGCAACAGTTTTTCAGGTATGACATCAAAAGCGCAGTAACAAGAACAGCAACAATGACAAAAACCAGATAAATTGGGACTTTTTCCAAATTAAAAACTTTTGTGTATCAATGGATACTATTAAGAAGGTGAAAAGACAACCCACCGAAGGAGAAAATACAGCAAATCATATGTGTGATAACAATCTAGTACCCAGGCTATATTTAAAACCTCTTACAGCTCCACAACAAAAAGGCAACCAACCATTTTTTTAAATGGGCAAAGGATTTGAATGGACATTCCTCCAAAGAAGATACACAAATGGCCGATAACCACATGAAGCGATGCTCAACATCTTCAGTCATTAGAGAAATGCGTATCAAAACCACAAAGAGATACCACTATACGCCCACTAAATGACTATCATTAAAAAAAAAAAAAGGGAGATAATGGAACCTTCACACATCACTATTGTAAAATGGTACAAGGCACTGTGGCAAACAGCTTGGCAGCTCTTCAAAAAGTCAAACATAGAGTTACCAGATGACCCAGGAATTCCAGGTACATAATTAAACAAGAGAACAAAAAATATGCTTTCACACAAAAACTTGTTCAGCAGTATTCATATTAGCAAAATAACGGAAACAACTCAAATACCCATCAATCGAGGAAGAGATAAACAAATTGTGGTATATCCATACAGTGGAATATTACTCAGCCATAAAAAGGAATGAAGTACTGACACGTGCTACAAAGTGCACGAGCTTCAAAAATACTGCTAAAGAAGCCAGACTCAAAAAGGCCACATTTTGTATGATTCCTGTTGTATGAAATATCTCCATAGAGACAGAAAAGTAGATTATTAGTTGCTAGGGACTGGAGGCAGGGAGGATTAGGGAGCAACTACTTAACAGTTATGGGGTTTCTCCCAGGGTGACAACACGCTCTGGAATTAGAGAGCAGCAACGGCTACACGATATTTTATATAAATTAAAATCCACTAAACAGTACTTTAAAATGGTGGAAGTGGTGAAGTTTTTGTTATATGAATTTTATCAGAAATAAATACATAGGTAAATATAGAAAACATCACTTAACTGAAAATTACATTACTGCTTAGCTATTAAGCCCTTCATTATAACTTGAAATAATGTCAGATAAGTGTCAAATCTTTAAAAGTACGGTTCCAAATTTCTAGATCCCCACAATACATATATACAGATACCAATTCATCTTATGCTTACAATTTATATTAGGAGCCCCAGATGACAATTAAGTTGTTTTCACGACAGTTATTAAACGAGATGAGCCAAACAATGTCTACTGGAACAACCTGAACAAGTTACCTCCAAAACTCTACAAATAAGGTATAGAACCATCCCTATGAAACTTGACTTTTTAATCAGCACTGCAAAACACGAGAATTATTTTTAAAGCCTTTAGAAATCAACGAGGAACTGCCAAAATGAAGCTAATGTCAAAAAGGTATCTTTCATGTATCAAATTGTAAATGTTTATCCTGTTTTAATAAGAAGACATCTGAGATTGATAATGACCACAACCAACTTTCTACATAATCATCTTTAACCACTGCAAACTTAAGGGGACCAGCTAGACAACATGTTTATAGTCTACACCAATGGTACCATTTTGGAAGTTTTATAACTTGGAATTACTAAGATTTTCATTTCAGCGAAGATCCATAGAGATGCTCTTTAGAAATACCTAAGTATTTTAAGATAAAAATCCACCTTAAAATTTACCTTAAAATGCCCAGTTGAGCAGAGTCAATTCCACATTAAGTACACTGCCCATTCTGACACTCAGGAATCAGTACTGCTGCGTATCAACTGCCCCAGGCTAAGAAAGCACGGCACTAGGAATTCACCACTGGCTGAGAAAGCCAACATCTACGGAAAGCTTAATTAACACATTTATAAATGACAAATGTAACTTAAGTAAAAAGACAAATCACTAGAAACCATTTGCCCGGATTAGACAGAACAAAAAGCTGCTTGAAGGAGAGCCTCCTCAGGTCAGTCAGATGTTAAATGTTCTAAAACAGCAATAAAAGACTCTAAGGGACATGTTTCAACAATAATGACCATTCTACAAAGCCTGAAATACCACAATAAGAGGGGAAATTAAAATAAATTCCAAGAAAAGATTATCTTTAAAAGACTATTAAATTCAGTAAGATCTGTCCACTGTTCTCATCAAATCAATAAATACTACTACTTTTCACAAAAATTTAATCCCAAAAGGAAAAAAACGAAAAGAAAGACATTTACCTCTTCTAAGCTAGGGAGCGAAGAAGAAGATACTGTTCGAGATGACAATGGGTGAAATGGCTCTTGACCAATAGCATGTTGATGATTCTGTATTTGTACAAAAGGGTTCTGCGGTGGCCTGTGAGGCAATGGAGGTAGGCCATAGGGAAAACCCGGCCCCATTAGGTGATTCTGTTGTAAGTTAGCAAAAGTCCATGCTCCATCAGGTGCCAGGTATTTCAAGGGAGGAGGGGCAAGGTGTTCAGATGGCAACGAAAAAGGCGAGCTGAATATCTGGGGCGGTAGGCGCTGTGGAAATGCTGGGTTGTTGGCTACTTCAATGTCTCTGCTGTTGTCATTAAAGTTAGAAAAGTGGCTACTGTGGTCTGTGCTGGATGGGGGAGATGGGACTGCTGGTGGGCTCCTAGTCTGAATTTGTCTATATTGCAAAAGTCTTGATTGAGGTGGTGGCATTTCAGCTAGTTCCCGTGTTTCACTTTGATCACGATTAGATAGTTCTCTGATTAAGTCTTGAAACCTACATAAAGACGATGAAATATGAGGAAAAGAAAACAAAAGAAAAGCTCCGTCACATCAAGGAGAGCTTTAGTCAACTACAAGTGTTAATTTTTACAGACAAAATCAGAATACTTCATTAAAACTAACATTAATTAATCTCAAAAGTGAGCATTAAGGGGCGCCTCGGTGGCTCATTTGGTTAGGCATCAGACTCTAGGTTCTGGCTAGGATCTCGGGGTCGAGAGATCGAGCCCCACGTTGGGCTCAGCGCTCAGCGTGGAGTCTGCTTGTCCCTCTCCTGCTTCTCCCCCTGCTTGCACATGTGGGCTCTCTCTTTCAAATAAATTTTAAAAATCTTTTAGAAAAAAAAGTGAGCATCAACACTCAATACATGCTAAGTTGAAGACACTAAATATGCCCAAGTACCTGATTTCTTTCTTTTCCCTTGGCATTAAAAACTGTCCTTGACATATAGAGAAATGTCTTTGATAACTGGCTGTTATAAAAAGTCACCATCATGGTAGGCCTTGTTCAGGGGGATTAGGAAACACTTCATTGCATTCACATGACACTGGCCATAAAAACAAGTTTAGAATAAGGACTGAACACTCAAACATTTGTAGTTAAAAGAAGACAGAATTCTGTGCAGGTTGGGAAAAAAACTGATGATAAATTTCTAATTTTTAACTTTCAATCACTAATTTACTTCCGTGTCCATTCATTTCTTGTATTACTACTGAGTATGAAAAAAATGCTCACAGTGATGGTACACTTCTTTTTCAGGAGAGCCACAAAGCGAGGGGCCACATTAATATTCAATCCACAACAGATTGTCCATGCCCAGATTTGCACCAGTTACTTCTAAATGGATTCTCTGTATTTTAGAGTCCATCAAAAGAACTGTGTTAGCATGTGCCTAGAAGGCCAGCATCCAATTTCTTTGGGACAATATTCCAACTTGAGGCTTAAAGGACGACATCCAAGAAAGAAAACAGTGGGTGTGGGGAGAGGGTGTGGGTCATGTTTCAAAGGCTATTTTTACTCTGTAGAAATACCTTGAGTCTGTTGTTTCTGCTTCATCTTCGGCACTGCTGGGGAGCTTCCAGTCTGTTCTCACTGGCGGCTGATGTAACCCGACGGGCGGCTGAGGAAGATGCTGGAGGTGAGGATGAGGATGGTGGTGGTGTGGGTACGGAATACTGCCCTGACTGAGATAGGCGTGATGCTCGTTCCACTGCTGTAACCGCACTTGCTGCTGCTGCCTTAGTGTTTCTAGAGCTACACCCCCATGCATACGATCTGCAAAATATTTGGGAAGAGTTTAAATTTTCATGCATTTGGGGTTTCAGGTTAATTTGGGGTTTCAAGTTACTCAAGGGTTTTTGCAACCAGACTTTCTTCACAGAGACAAAGAAATGCCTACAGTTTGGGTTTCGGAGAAAGCAATATTTTCTAAATTTGCCAGTAACTAAAGTCATGATAAAGATGATGATGATTCTTCCTTACCTACATAATCACGTAAACTGGCATGACCTGGATGCTTGATATCACTTGGCATTTGGAACAAGATTCTGACTGTTACACTAAGCAACTGATCTTTGCTGCCATTATTTGAAGAAATGAATCAATCCTGACCCAAATTAATATTGCACAGTACATGTCAATTTAAGGAAATAATCTCTGAATTTGTCACATCCAGCAGTGACAGGAGAACTTACCTAAAGCCTCCCCTATAGGCAATCCTGGGGGGTTCTCATCAGTGAAGTTATTCAGATGTGAAGGAAGGAGGGGGCCGGGCTGTGCGATGGCTCGCAGAGGACTGTGGCCTTCTTGCAGCATGGGAGGGGGATGCTGCTCAGGAATCACAGCCTCTGCAGGAGGGGACTGTGGTCGGTGAGAAACTGCACTATTAAAGAAAGCGCTGTTGGGTCCTGCC
Source organism: Halichoerus grypus (assembly GCF_964656455.1). Classification (NCBI taxonomy): domain Eukaryota; kingdom Metazoa; phylum Chordata; class Mammalia; order Carnivora; family Phocidae; genus Halichoerus; species Halichoerus grypus. The sequence goes on along the minus strand of NC_135713.1, from coordinate 196,334,870 downwards.
TGATAGGCAGGAGAAAGTTGAGGAGGTGGCTGCTGAGTCAGCTGGTTCAACGGATTCTGTGGCGGGACTACCTGATTTGGTTGGGGTGGCATCTGATTTGGTTGTTCAGACAAATTACTCTGCTGCTGATTTAGCAAGGCAGCGTGCTGTTGCGGAATTGGAAACGGTGGTCTGGGTAGCTGGGGAAGGGGATGAAAATGACGACTGGGGATTGCATACTGTGCATGGGGAGAAGGGAGAGGAAGATTTATGTGTCTCGGGTTGAGATTATCTTTGCGATGAAATTTGGTATTGGGATAAACAACACCAGGACGCGACTCAGGACTTCTGTTCTGTGGATTTGATTCCAAATCAATCTAGAAAAAAATAAGAAGTCTTTCTTAACTATGGAAGATCTGGGTCCTGTGGCTCTCCACCTTTTCCCACCCCTAGCACATCTACAAGATAGGACAGATTCTTATCAGTCACAGCTGAGTGCTAGGTGCCCAGTCAATCACTTTCTGACAATCAAAGGAGGGAATAAATATGTTTTAAATTAGAAAAGATGAAACAGAAAAAAGCATATTAAACTTGAGTCCTAAGAAGAGATAGTGCCCTCTTATTAACATACCCACTTTAATTCCTTTAAAAACATTATTTTTAATTTCACACTTTCTTCCTTGGAAAGATAACTATTTATTTCCTTCTGATATAAATCATTAAAATGTGTCCTTTCCTTCCAATTTTATTGTTTTTACACATCTCTTTCTTCAAATATATCTATATTCATTTTAAAAATACTTGTCTCAATTTAAACAACTTTGAAGTGAACATATAAATAAGTACTTTATCACCTTTGTATAACCAATTTGGTTGTCAATTCTTGCCATTAGGTATTGACATTTATTCTTTCAACAAACGTTTCCTGAGAGCCTACCAAGGGCACTGCACCTCGTGCTGGAGACTTAAAAAAGGCAATACAAAGACTCGGTCCGTACCCTCAAGAGCCTATAGCGAGGGCTGAAACCATGATCCTCAGGCCATTTCCGGCCCACCGAATTTTTACAGTTAAAGTTTTACTAGAACGCAACCACCCCCGTTCACTGACACACTGTCTATGGCCTCTTTCTCACAGCAGTGGCAAAACCCAGTGACTGCTCGGAAACCATGTGGCCACAAAGCCTTAAGATGTACTATCTGGCCTCTCGCAGGAAAAGTTTGCAAAGCCCAGGCTTGGAGGCCAGTAGAGGATACCAACAAGCAAACACAAAATTAGAGGTGTTAACAAAAGGAAGTGATAGGAGAGCCTAGTGCCTGAGACAATGAGAGGTGGCTTCACAGAGGCTATGGCGTTTGAATTGAATCTTGCACAGGGAGCTGAAATTTACCAGTGCGGGAAAGACATTCTAGGTAAAGGTAACAGCTTAACCAAGGGGGGGGGGGGAGGGGGAGGAGAAAAATATGGCAGATTTGAGGAGCATGAGAAGCTTTGTGTACACACAGCTACAACGTCACTTGTTTAGGTGTTAGTTTTCCCCTTCCTGACATCAGATAAAACTGCAAGAGCCCAATTACACAAGACCCTGAATGATTCAATACTGAGAATAAACATTTTTAATCCTGTATGTAAACTGTGCTAAGCTACCAAAGATTTGTAAGCTAGAGAGTGCTGTCATCCTTCTGAAATCCAAATTTGATCGTAAGTGGTGACAGTGTGAAAACAGAAATATAACGTGGAAAGAAGCAATTTTTCTTTCCCATCTCTGTCAAAACACTCAATGAGCTGCTGTGGTATATCAATCTCCCTATAAGTTTCAATGTGGAAATAGTCACTGAGGACTTAGAGTACTTGCCTCACCAAAGGCTCTCAAGCTAAACACAGAACTGACCACTCTCCAGAACCCAGAACAAGCAGCTTGCTCCTGAACTGCGGCTGAGGTACTCCTGGCAACCAAGCTATCACAACGGCAGCGACGTGCCCATCATGCCTCCGGCGCATTTTCATCTCTCATCACTAAGTTCACATGAACTTGCCACTGAATTGGGCCAATAAGGTCCTTAAGATCACTGGGTGTATAGAAACTGCCTAGAAGATGAAATGAGAAGAATGACAATTTCAGGGACGCCTGGGTGGCTCAGTCGGTTAAGCGTCTGCCTTCAGCTCAGGTCGTGATCCCGGGGTCCTGGGATTGAGCCCCGCATCGGGCTCCCTGCTCAGCGGGGAGTCAGCTTCTCCCTCTCCCTCTGCCTGCAGCTCCCCCTGCTTGTGCTCTCTCTGTCAAATAAATAAATAAAATCTTTAAAAAAAAAAAAAAGAATGACAATTTCATCCCAGTCTTCCCAAGCAGCTGCAAAGCCTGCTCTCTGAATGTCTCAGAGCCCATTACCCACAGTGGCATTATAAATATGGAGGGTCTTCAATAATGAGTTCATTAACCGTTTACAATGAGCCAAGATTTAAGCTTTATACATTAAATCATTAAACTTTATCTGCAAAATTAAAAACAAAGTTTCAGAACCTACTTAAGGTTCTTTGTAAACAAACATTGTCCCCCATAAATCTTCATCTTTTTGATGACTGATGCTACATTCAGCTGGGATATACATCTTTCTATGTTGAAAAAGCATACTCAGATCACATGAGGGAGATCGTAATGATTACGTGTCAAGGTTGTTTATGGACAAGCTGCCTCCTTCACTTCTGACTTTGACATGGACAAGAAGCTAGGCCGGTCATAGAAACTTAATCAAGACTGTGCTCCCTGGGTGGCTCAGTCAGTTAAGCTGCCAACTCTTGATTTTGGTCATGATCTCAGGTTCCTGGGAGCCAGACCCTCCTTGGGCTCCCCACTCAGCCAGGAGTCTGCTTGTCCCTCTCCCTCTGCCCCTCCCCCCACCTCTCTCTCTCTAAAATAAATAAATCAATCAATCTTAAAAAAGAAAAAAAAAGACTGTGCTACTCAGGGCGCCTGAATCACTCAGCTGGTTGGGCATCTGACTCTTGGTTTCGGCTCAGGCCATAATCTCAGGGTCATGGGATCAAGCCCCACGTCGGGCTTTGTACTCAGCACAGAGTCTGATTGTCCCTCTCCCTCTGCTCTTCCCCCTGTGCGTGCTCTCTCTCTCTAATGAACAAAATCTTTTTTTTTTTTTTTTAAGATTTTATTTATTTATTTAACAGAGAGAGACACAGTGAGAGAGGGAACACAAGCGTGCGGAGTGGGAGAGGGAGAAGCAAGCTTCCCGCAGAGCGGGGAGCCCGATGCGGGGCTCGATCCCACGACCCTGGGATCATGACCTGAGCCGAAGGCAGACGCTTAACGACTGAGCCACCCAGGCGCCCCATGAACAAAATCTTTAATAAATAAGTAAAGGAAGGAAGAAAGGAAGGAAGGAAAGAAGGAAGACTGTGCTACTCTATGATACTACAATAATGGGCTAAGCAGCGTAGAGGACTGTAATGTCTGAAGGAGCCTGAGAATTAAATTATTACCAGAATCAGATTATCCTCCATCACTTTCCTCTTAATACTGAGGCACTGAGTCAAGGAGAGCTAGGAATTGGCATGCCCCAAGGCCCTAGGACAAAGCATCAGCGTGGAAAGAAAATGAAACACGTCTATCAGGTTGCCTAGTTCCTGAACAGGGAAAGATCATAAGAGAAATTTTACAACAAGGACACGAGAGACACTTGGCTATCTCAGCTTCGGCGGCTCTCACAGCACCCAAGGCTCTTGTGGTAGATTGCACCCTGCGCTGCCTTGGACTAGAAGGGCTGCCACAGCTTCCTCACTGCCACCTACTCTCTCCCCGCATCCCCTTCCACACACACAGAACCTCCACTTGCACGGCAGCTCCCGTCAGGCTCCAGCACGAGGGGCCACCGGCTGCCTCATCTGTACTCCTCCAGTAGGTAACTAAGTCCTCTCAGCTGTAGAAACCGTGACTCAGAGCTGCTTATGGGACATAAGTCACTGAGTATAGAGTACAGCTGCTTAAAGCCAGCCAAGTTGGAAATACAGATTTGGAAGTCATTATCATGCAGCAGAGATTTAAAACCATGGAACTGACCTAGTTTATGGTGAGAAATCATAGAATGCAGAGAGGTGGAGGACAGTGACAGAACCCTGGGAAACCCCAACATAAGGACTAGGGACAGATGGGAAGGGGGTGGGCAGGAACTTATAAAAGAGACAGGTCATGTTAGAGTTGCACAAAGTAGAAACGTATGTCAAAGAAACCAAAAGAAACAAGATGGTCAAGAAGAATGAAGTAGAAAATAGTAACAAATACCAGAGAAAAGACAAGTAAGACTACAACTGAAGTGGGTTCATAAGAGTTGGTCGCTTGAGGGGCACCTGGGTGGCTCAGTTGGTTAAGCATCTGCCTTCAGCTCAGGTCATGATCCCACAGTCCCAGGACTGAGCCCCACATCAGGCTCCCTGTTCAGCAGGGAGTCTGCTTCTCCCTCTGCCCCTCACTCCGCTTGTGCTCTCTCTCTCTCTCTCTCTCGCTCTCTCTCAAATAAATAAATAAAATCTTAGAGATTTCCAGTGGCACTAATTCAACCAATGATTTGGCTTTCCCTAACTGGTTCACAAGTACAGAAGCAAGGAGAGTAGATGAATGGGTGGAAAAAGAATTTAGGATTAGTGATGACATGAGTAAGTCATGGGGATAAAACGTACAGCATAGGGAATATAATCAATGGTATTGTAATAGCGTTGTACAGTGACAGGTGGTAATTACACTGCAGTGAGCAAGCATAACATACAGACTCACTGAATCACTATGTTGTACACCTGAAATTAATGTAACATTGTGTGTCAACTATACTTCAATTTAAAAAGTTAAGGATTTATACAGAAGGTGTAATGAGAGAACAAGGTAAGCTAAAGCTACTTAAGGAAGTTAGGTCTTCCTTCTTCACTATAACAACTCTTTGCATTCTGAGATTATTTTCAATGACGCATCTATAGCTGTGTCTTCACTTAGTACTTTATCATGGAAAGGCTCTAAATTCAAGTCTATCACTGAATAACACAATTTGAGAAAAGTATATGAATAAATCAGATAATGTAGCCACAAAGAAAAGGTGAAGGGAGAGAGGATAACACAATCCACCAGATCCTCATGATACAATAAACATAAAAGACATACATAAAAAGATAGAAAATTTTCTTTAAAACGTCAAGATTCCAAGATGATCAATTAGACTAAATCCATCAGGACAATGCATTCACCAAATGTAAGCAGCATACCTGTTTTGATTCTGTAGGCTTTTTCTCTGGTGTTCGAATCTTATTAATTTCAGGTCCAGGGTTATTTGTATCACTTTTACCTAAGAAAATATTTTAAAATTCTTATAAACTGTCTCCAATGGATGTTACATTTCCAATGACTAACCATTATTAGACAGAAGCAGAATATTTTGAACATTTTTCACCCATTATATCGATTTATACTACTGCCTGGGATTTGCTTTTTCTAAAGTTTCAGAGTTGCAGTTTCCCTGCAAGAAAGAAAATTTATAATTAAAGCAAACCTCATTGTCAAAACAAAAGCTTAATAAAGGAATGACCTTAAAACATGAAATAATTTCAAAGATAACTGCCCATTCTCCAGGAATTTGTAGCCTCGTTTTCTTAAACTAGATGCACAAAAGGCATTGGCATTCTTGCTTATTTATAAAGGCTCAATGCTTTGGCCATTCACAAATGCAATTAAGCAAAAATCCAAAAATATGCCAACCCAATTAACAAAGGAATCTAAACTGAATAGATATTCCGAAAGGAATGTAGTTACACTACTTAAAAGTAATAGCAAACTAAATATAAGTGGATGATAAATAGTAAACGAAGCAAATTAAGATTTAAAAACATTCACAATTAGAATAGAATTAAATAATGCTATTTCACACATGAAAGGATCTTATTTTTCTTTCTTTTAAGATTATATTTATTTACTTGAAAGAGACAGAGAGAGAGAGAGAGCAAGGGAAGGGGCAGAGGGAGAGGATCTCAAGCAGACTCAGCTGAGCACGAGCCCGATGCAGGGCTCAGTCTCACAACCCTGAGATCATGACCTGAGCCGAAATCAAGAGTCTGATGCTTAACCAACAGCCACCCAGGAGCCCCACACACGTGAAGGGATTTTAATCTATAAGAGTTAACTGTTGGATGTTTTAAATTCCTTGAAAAAAATCCCTGATTTGGGCTACTGTTTAAAAACACTCTTTTGGGGCACCTGGGTGGCTCAGATGGTTAAGCGTCTGCCTTCGGCTCAGGTCATGATCCCAGGATCCTGGGATCGAGCCCCGCATCGGGCTCCCTGCTCAGCGGAGAGCCTGCTTCTCCCTCTCCCTCTGCCTCTCTCCCTGCTCATGCTCTCTCTCTCTCTGTATCTCTGTGTCTCAAATGAATAAATAAAATCTTAAAAATAAATAAATAAATAAAAACACTCTTTTATGGGGCACCTGGGTGACTCAGTCAGTTAAGCATCCAACTCTTGATACCAGTTCAGGTCTTGATCTCAGGCTCATGAGTTCAAGCCCTGCACTGGGCTCCACATTGGGCATGGAGCCTACTTAAATAAATACATACATACATACATACATACATACATATATACATCACTTTTTTAGGAAAGCCACTGGAAATTTGTAAAATGAATTTTCATTCCAGAATACGGTTACTACTAAACTTCAAGAAACGAAAACTACAATGTCTGAGATGAAAAATACACTGGATGGAACTAGCAGATTAGACATTATAGAATAAAAACTTAGTGAACTTGAGCAACAGAAACTACAAAAAATGAAATACAAAAAGAAAAAAGAGAAAGAGAAAAAAAAGGAAAGTGCATCCATGAACTGTGGGGAAACTTTAATCAGCCTAGTATTTGGGTAGTTGGAATTCCTGAAGAAGCCAGGAGGAGGTGAGACAAAAAATATCTTAAGAAATAAAGGTCAGGTGCCTGGGTGGCTCAGCCTTTAAGCGTCTGCCTTCGGCTCAGGTCATGATCGCAGTGTCCTGGGATCGAGCCCACATCGGGCTCCCTAGTCCACGAGAAGCCTGCTTCTCCCTCTCCCACTGCCCCCTGCTTGTGTTCCCTCTCTCGCTGTGTCTCTCTCTGTCAAATAAATAAATAAATAAAAACTTTTTAAAAAAAGAAATAAAGGTCAAAAGTTTCCAAACTTGATGAAAACTATAAATCCATAGATCCAAGAAGCTCAACAAAACCCCAAACACAAGAGACACGAAGAAAACTACACCAAGGAATATCATAAGCAATCTACTAAAACCAGTAGAAAAAGAAACTCTTAAAAGGAGTCAGAGAAAAAAAGTCACATTACATATACAAAACAAAGGTAGGATGACATCAGATTTCTCACTAGAAACAATTCAAGCAAGAAAACAGCAGAGTAACATCATTAAAGCACTGAAAGATTAAAAACTGTCAACCAAGAATTCTATACCCTGCAAAACTATCTCTCAAAAATGAAAGTGAAACAAAAATATTTTCAAGCATACAAATACTGAAAGAATTCATCACCAGTAGATTTACATTACAAGGAATTTTAAGAAAAGTCCTTCAGGCAGAAGGAAAATTCTATCAAATGAAAACATGAATATACGGAAAGAAAGAAAGATTACCAGAAATGTTACCTACATGGATAGATACAAAAAATTATTGTTCGTATTTAAAACTCTTTAAAAAAGATACTTGGGGGCGCCTGGGTGGCTCAGATGGTTATGCGTCTGCCTTCGGCTCAGGTCATGATCTCAGGGTCCTGGGATCGAGTCCCGCATCGGGCTCCCTGCTCCTTGGGAGCCTGCTTCTCCCTCTGCCTCTCTCTCTCTCTCATGAATAAATAAATAAAATCTTTAAAAAAAATAAAAAATAAAAAATAAATAAAAAAGATACTTGGCTGGGGGCGCCTGGGTGGCTCAGTCATTAAGTGTCTGCCTTCAGCTCAGGTCATGATCCCAGGGTCCTGGGATCAAGCCCCGCATTGGGCTCCCTGCTCAGTGGGAAGCCTGCTTCTCCTTCTCCCACTCCCCCTGCTTGTGTTCCCTCTCTCACTGTCTCTCTCTCTCAATCTGTCAAATAAATAAAAATCTTAAAAAAAAAAAAAGATACTTGGTTGTTTAAATAAAAGTAATAACAATGTTTGGGCTCATAACACATGTAAAAGTAAAATGCATGACAATAATATCATAAAAACCAGGAGAGGAAAAATTGAAATATTATAAGGTTCTTTTACTGTACATGAAGTGGTAAAATATAAATTAGAAAGTAGACTGTGAGAAGTTAAAGATGTATACTATAAACTCTAAAGCAAATACTAAAATAATACAGAGTTATAGCTAATAATAAAAAAACGGAGATAAAATGGAATCATAAAAAATATTCAACTAATCCAAAAGAAGGCAGGAAAAAAGTCAAGGAGAAACAAAAAACAGATTGGACAAATTAAAAATAGATAGCAAGATGACAAAATCAAGCCTAACTATATAATCACATTAAGTATAAATGGTCTAACACCCCAATTAAAAGGCAGAGATTGTCACACTGGACTTAAAAAAAAAAAAAATCAAGAGCCAACCACATGCCACCTAAAATAAATGCACTGTAGGGACTCCTGGGTGGCTCAGTCAGTTGAGCACTTAACTCTTAGTTCTGGCTCAGGTCATTATCTCAGGATCTCAGGATTGTGGGATTGAGCCCCACATAGGGCTCCAAGCTCAGCAGGGAATCTTCCTAGGATTCTCTCTCTCTCTCTCTCTCTCTCAATCTCTGTCCCTCCCCCACCTCCCTCTCTCCCAAATAAGTAAATCTTTTAAAAAACAAATAAAATAAAATAAATGCACTTTAAAGATTTTATGTATATGAGAGAGACAGAAAGAGCATGCACGAGAGAAGAGGCAAATGGGAGAGGGAAAAAGAGAATCTCAAGCAGGCTCTGAGCTGAGCGCAGAGCCCGAGCAGGGCTCGATCCCACAACCCTGAGATCATGACCTGAGCCAAAATCAAGAGTCAGATGTTTAACCGACTGAACCACCCAAGTGCCCCAAGAAGTGCACTTTAAATATAAAGACACAAAGAGATTAACAGTAATAGGTAAAAAAAAAAAAAAAAAAAAAAAAGAAAGAAAGAAAGAAAAAAGGGTAAAAAAAGATATACCATGCCACCACTAGTCAAAAGAAAGCTAAAGTGATTACATTAGATATTAAGCAAAGTAGATCACAGAGCAAAGACTATTACCAGGGATAAAGGAAGTCATTCCAAATTCACAAGAGTTAATTAATCAAGAACACATAATCCTAAATGTTGATGCTCTTAATAACAGAACTTCAAAATTAATCAAGCAAAACTTCTTAAGGAAAAATAGACAAATGCCAATTGTATTTGGAGATTTCAATATTCTCCTCTTAATACATATCTTTTAAAAAGTAGAAAATCAGCAAGAATATAGTAGTTGTGCACAATTCTATCAATCAACTTGATGTAAGTAACATTTATAGAACACTCCATTCTTTTCAAGTGAACATGGAACATTTGCAAAGATACACCATATTCTGGACCATAAAACAAATCTCAATAAATTCAAAAGAGTTTGAGTCATACAAAATATGTTTTCTTACCACAATGGAATTAATGTAGAAATCAGTAACAAAAATTCTTAGAAGATCCCTAATAACTAGAAACTGAAACTCCCCTTTCTAAATATTCCATGGACCTAATTTCAAGTGAAATTAGAAAGTGTACTCAACTGAATGAAATGAAAATACATCAGAATTTGTGGGATGCACTACTGAGGAGGAAAACTGTAACACTGAATACCTATATTAATTTAAGCTTTCACTCTAACAAAGTTTGTGCAGGAGTCATATACTGAAATCTTTAAAAAAGGGAGCGGGGCACTCAATACTGTTAAGATGTCAATCCTCCCTAAATTGATCTACAAATCAACACAATCCCAATCCAAATCCCAGGAGGGTTTTTTGTAGAAACTGAGAAGCTGATTCTAAAATGTACATGGAAATGCAAAGGACCTGGAATAGACAGTTTTGAAAAAAGAACAAAGTTGGAAAACTCATAGTACCTGATGTCAAGACTTTCATAAAGCTACAGGAATCAAGACAGCACATCTGGCATACACATAAACACGTGCATCAACAGAACAGAACAGAGACTTCATATATGCAGTCAATCGATTTTCAACAAAGGCACTACATTTAATGGAGGAAGGACAGTGTTTTCAACAAATGTTGCTATATATATATATACATACACACACACACACACATACACATACAGAAACAAACAAAAAAACCATCTGAATTCTCACCTCACACCACATATAAAACTTAACTCAAAATGGACCTAATGTGAGAGCTAAAACTATGACATTTCTAGGGAAAAAAACACAGAGCTTTGTGATCTTGGATCAGTCAAAGAAATTTAGACACCACACCAAAAACATGACTCAAAGAAAAAAATGGATAAACTGAATTTTATCAAAAGTAGAAACTTCTACTTTTTGAAAGATACTGTTAATGAAAAGGCAAGCCATATCCTGGGAGAAAGTATTTTCAAAACATGTATCTAATTAAAGATTTGTATCCAGAAGGTATAAAGAACTCTTATAACTTCATAAAACACACTAATAAAAAAAGTGGGCAAAAATATGAATAGACACTTCATGAAAGATATACAGAGGGCAAGTAAGCCCAATGAAAAGATATTCAACATTATTAGTCATTAGGAACATGCAAACTAATACTATGATCAGACACTATCACATACCCACTAGCAAGGGTAAAATTAAAAAGAATGACAACACTAAGTGCTGATGAGAATGTGGAACAGCTAGAAATCTCATACGTTACTAGCTGAAATGAAAAATGGATCACCACTTTGGAAAACAGCATGGCAGTTTCTTATAAAGTCACCTATGTATTTATAATATGCTCAGCAATCTTACTCCTGGGAATACACTCTAGAGAAATGAAAACGTATGTTCACACATATGTTCACAGCAACTTTATTCATAAGAGCCAAAAATTATAGAAATAACTAAGGTGACCATCAAATGATGGGTAGATAAAAACATTGTGGTGCATCCACATAATAGAATACTAATCAACAGTAAAAAGGAAGAAACTACTGACACAGACAACATGAATGAATCTCAAAAGCATTAAGTTACGTGAATGAAGCTGGACACACCAAACTATATACTCTGTGATTCCATTCACATGACATACTAGAGACAAAACTCCCGATTAGTGGTTGCCCAGGGCCGGGGGTTGGTGAAGGCAGACTACAAAGGGATATGAGGAAACATTTTGAGTTATGGAAATATCCTATATCTTGATTCTGATGGTAGTGAACAACTCTCTGTATTTGTCAAAACACATCAACTATATGTTTTAAAAGTGAATTTTACTGTATATAAATTATACCTCAATAAACCTGACTTTAAAAAGCAGACTGGGTAATTTTTCCTTATTTATAATTCAAGTAGACAGGAGATTGTGATTTACATAAGAACTACTTTAAATCAAGAGTAGCATTCATGTTTAGTACAGCACAAAAATAATTTGGGTCAATAAAAATGTTTAACAGGAGAGGATTTTCCAGCTCAATTTTAAAGAACTGTCATTTAAAACACTCTAAATATTGGCCACCTAGGTGGCTCAGTCAGCTGAGTGACCAACTCTTTGGTTTCGGCTCAGGTCATGGTCTCAGAGTCATGAGATCGAGCCCCGTGTTGGGCTCCTCGCTCAGTGGGGAGTCTGCTTGAGATTCTCTCCCTCTCCCTCTGCCCCTCCCTATGCTTTCTATAAATAAATAAATAAATAAATAAATAAAATCTTTAAAAAAAAATAATCATACTATTAAAAGAACTTTATATGTTGATACAAACAGGCATATCATCAATTCAGGAACATGAGAACAGTGAAGCAGCTCACCATTTCGACTTGGCTCATGCTGCTCCTTCTCCTGATGCGGGTTTTGTGGCTGCCCTATGCTGACAGGCGGGTGGTGCCCAAGGCCATATGGTATGGGAGACCCCCGTCCGTGTGTCTGTAAGAGGTTCATATTGTAGGCCATCGCTGCCTGGTGTGTAAGGATCCGAGGATCGACTGCAAATCTGCCCTGGTACCCTGTCCATGGTACCTAGGTTAGTACAAGAAATAAAATAACTGCATTACGTGCATTTTGAAAGGCAAGCTGCCGTAGTGCTGTTGATTAGGAAAGAGCAAACACACACAGAGAGATGTTAATTTTATCAAAATGAATAACTACAAAGTCAATGCTAATTGTAACAATTGGCAGAATTACTGCTACATCTTAACTGGTCAAAAACTGGCTTCTTTAAAAAAGAAAACTGGCTTCCTGAATCTTTAGTGTGTAGGGAAAATTGATCATTTTTCAGGTTTGGAAGAAATTGAGGACTTAAAACTGATAATTACTCCTTGACACATTACATCATTTTATAATCTTGAATCATTTCCCCCCAATATGAAGGTATACATGTCATAGGTTACCAAGGAAATTATCTTTTAAATTATAACTGCATAGTTACATAGTTTAATAGACTAAATGAGAGAACAGGGGGAAAATTAAGAAAGAATTTAGTCTAAGGAGTCTCGACACAAAATATACATATTCCAACTTTACATGAATAACCCAATCATTTCATGTGTATTTACTGTAGGGAAAATTCAAACAGGCTATTAGTTTAATTAATGCTTTTGATTAATTCAACTCTTCCCTTAAACCACAGAAACAGAACATTTCTTTAGGTGTTATCTAAACATATAATCTCTGCGTACTAACATAAAAGGATAAATACAATGACATCTAAGCTACTGCCCCTCTTACTGTAATATAACTGTTAAATGCAGGCTCCTAAAAAAAATCTTATATAATAAAAGCCTCTTTGACCTAGTAAAATGAAATATAAATCCTAAAGGACTAAAGCAAATGATGTATAATGTTGCCAGGCTGTCTGGGAAGAAATAAGTCAGCTATGGGGAGTGGGCATGAATTACATATTTCTTACTGACAGTTACTCTCATTGGCTGCTGTAATTGTAAACTATCGTGATCAATATGGCTGAGAAAGGTTTATACAGCTAGGCATTTTTCCATTTTGGTGGTAGGAGGTGCCAAAAATCCCTGGCAGTAATCACCTCTGCCTGAAATTACAATACTTGCCTTAAATGAAAGATATGTTTTCTAGGCTAAAATTCCTGAATTTGGAAATATTATTATATAAGCAAATTAACAAAATTACCAAAATATTAAAGAATCTTAAAGGAATTTAAAAATGGGTTATACACAAGATGGAAGCCCTCTAAATATCTATTGTCTTAGAAAGGATTTAATAATGTTTTTAAGTACCAGTAAGATTTCATAAGGAGTGAAATTTCTCAGAAAAATTCACAGATCCAGAGAGCTAGACTAATCCAAGCTTCTTTGCCTCCTCCAAAAAACTATATTTCTTAGGAAAGGTTAATGAATTATGTAAGAATAAAAAAGTAAAAGATAAAATAGAGCATCACTTTATAAAACAAGAGACCAATTTACAAGCTATGTTAACTTTCAGCTCAATTTTCCCAGTAAAAATATTTTAAAAGAATACAAAGGCTTCTCAATCAAAACATCCAATTTACAGATTTCTTCATAGCCACTGATAATCTAGTAACAAACTGTAAGCAACAATTCATATTTCTTTGGTCATTTCAAAATTTGAAGGTTAAAGAAAGAGCTGCTATAAAAGCTTACAGGCACCGAAAAATTTTTTTAAAAAAGGTACAACACTATTTGGGATAGTTACTAATTTAAGGAAACCTATTTTATTTTATTAAACAGAAAGTATCTCAAATGTCCACTTACAGGTAAAGGCACCGACATAACGACATTCCCTCCATAGACAGCAGGTACGTAAAGAATACTTGTCCCCGTGTGAGGATCTATTCTTTGAACAGGGCTTGGAGATTTCCCCAAATTTGGGTGAGGTCCAAGAGGTGGTGGAGGAGTATATGCTCTAATAGGATTGCCAATAAGTACAGAAGGATTGGGCTGAACTGAAAAAGAGAGAGGGTGCACTCAGTAGTTGTACACATTCCTCTAGACAAGAATAATTTAAATCACCAACAGCAAAATACATTTCCCAGGTCTTCCCTAAGATATCTTATAATCAAAGAAATACCAATGTGGAAGAGCAAAGCATATTAAAAACACATAACCATTTTACAATGTTCCCTAAAATTAGCTTGAGATATACAAAGTATTCCTTTTGTAAACTAGTATAACTGTAAATGTCTTCCAAGAAGCTAGAGGTGTGTCTTTCAAGAGAGAAAACCATACACACTCAGTAAACATTCTTCTAAGACTAGGAAAATAAATACAATCCTTCAAAATGAAGTTTTGGCTTACAACTATAATATAGCCACAAACAAAATGAAGGTTAAGCAATTATTATTTTAAAAGCACAATTTTTAATATTTTAAATCGTTTAAATAAACTTCATCTTGAAATTTCAATGACCCAACATTTGTAGAATATATTTTCTAAAAACTCTTGTTGCATGGGCTTAAATGTTTTTCCTCAAAACTTCTGATATAAATCACCTGTTTTCAGAAACAGCATAAGAGAATTCACAAGACCAGATGTGTTGAATAAAAGAGTTAAGTGAGTTCCAAAGTGAGTGAGTGTGTGTGTGTGTGTGTGTGTGTATGTGTCCCCGCCTCCTCCCCATCCTCCTCTTTCTAGTGATGAAGTTTGGGGTTAAATCTCTTATACAATAAATGCAAGTTATCTCAGAGCTAATTTTCCACTTACCAATTCCATCATTCTGGAAATGATCATTCTGGGTATGATGGAGGCTTTTCCCCTTTAAAGAAAAAAAACAAGTATAATAATTTAAAACACATTTAATATTAGGAGAACAATAACCACTTTCCTAATCCTATGCAAACTGAATATATACAGCAACAATTAAAATTCAAAGACTGCAAGTCCGTAATCAATAACCATTAGACTGCTTTGAGTCAACTTTCTTTTTAAATATTAAGTCATGGGGGGGGCGCCTGGGTGGCTCAGTCAGTTACGCGTCTGCCTTTGGCTCAGGTCATGATCTCAGGATCCTGGCATCGAGCTCCATGAAGGGCTCCCTGCTCAGTGGGGAGTATGCTTCTCCCTCTCCTTCCACCCCCTTTCCCACCCACTCATACTCTCTCAAATAAATAAAATCTTTTTAAAAAATGGATAAATAAATAAATATTAAGTCATGGTGCTAGGCCTCTAATTTTCTCAGCTTCAAATTAAGGGTATCTAAAATTCTTTGTTTAAATGATTTTTTAAATAAAAAGAAATAAGCAGTCAATGTGACTGAAACCTAAATTCTGTTCCTTTGCAGCTTCTCTACAAATTTTCTATTAATTAAATGATGAAATGAAAAGTTGCTTTTCAAGGGAAAAACATGAGTCTTCAATCCCTGAGGATGAAAACCTTTAAAACAACCATGTGAACATAAACATGGTTTGGGACTTATGGTATTTCGAGCATGATTCATGGCATCTTAAAGTGTAAAATTTACTAAAGGGATAGGAAAAGACACTGACACAATCTGCTTAAGAGAATGTACAAATGTTCTAGAAAGCAATTTGGCAATATTACCAGAAACATCAAAAATGTATATACACTTTAACCCAATAATTGCACTTTCAGGAATTTATCCAAATAAAATAATACTGGATTTGGGCACAGATGTTCATCACAGCATTGTTTATATGTATGTTAAATGTTAACAACCTAAATGTTCATCAACTGAAGATATATTAAATAAGCAATGCTAGAAATGGGATGATTTTAGGGCAGAAACAACATCTGAAGAGACAATGGTTCTGAATTTCTGGACTTCAAAAATGTCTTTCTCGCTCTATTGGCTAAATGTAACACAAAGCCATGATACAACACAAGTAGCACGTTATACAACTTACCCTTAGACACACACAAATCTGTTATTTGTACATAACATCTGAAAATTGAAGGGGGGGGTGGATAACATCTATAGCAGGGAAAAAAATTTCTTCCTGGCCAAAGCGAAAGTACAGTGACGCTTCATTCATCTCCCTATCTGTCACAATGTTAATTATTCAAGTCAGCACTAAACATCAAAGGCGTGCGGTCAGGTAGGTTGGTTATGAGCGGACAAGCGCAACGAAGCTCCAACTCTTAGAGAGTCAGAAGAAACACTCAAAAAAGAATCACAGTTGGTCCATTAATCCGGAGACTGTTCCCAGTGATTGGCACTAGCTATAAAAAAAAAAACTTCTGAGGAATAGAGGAGCAATAAGAAAAGCATGGCAGGAGAAAGAAGAAACCATGAAAAGGTGAGCGTTGCAGGCAGCAGAGATGGTGGAAATAGGTGGGAAGATCAGAAGAAGAAGCAATCAGAAGTGACATCAAGAGCAGCTGAGGCACATACACTGATGGAAGAAAGGAGAGAAGACTATTCCAAAAGGGTAGCAAACCATTTCGATTCCTTAGCCTCTAATGAACCATCAAGCAGGGGTGAACGTGCAGCATGCAGAGAAAACAGTGATGTAGTCATAGTGTGGTACGAACAGCCCTCCAGAGATGTCCACACCCTGATCCCTGGAATCCGTGACTATGCCATGTTATGTGGCAAAAGGGACTCCGCAGATATAATTAAGTGGTGTATTTGAAATAAGGAGATTATCCTAGATTATCTGGGTGGACCCACTCTAATCACATGAGCCCTAAAAGCAGAAAAATTTCCCCAGCTGGAGTCAGACAGATGTGGCAGAAGAGGCAGTCAGAGATTCCAAGGGAGAGAAGGATTTAATACATTGCTGGTCACTCTGAGAAAACACAAGGGCCAAATGCAAGAATAGGAGAGAAGCCTCCAGAAGCTAGGAACGCTCCAGCAGGCAACGAAACAAGGACCTCGGTCCTGCAACCACAAGGAACTAGATTCTGCATGAACTCAGAAGCAGATTCTTCCCAGAGCCTCCAGATAAGAGGCCAGTCAGCCAACACTTTGATCCTGGCCTTGTGAGACCCAACACCAAGAAACCAACCAAGGGTTGGGACATGTGACCCAAAGAAATGTGAGATAATACATTTGTGTTGTTTTAAGTCACTAAGTTTGTGCTAATTTGTTGCAGCAACAATAGGAAACCAATACAAAGAATAACCACAGTCTAGGTTAATCCTATATGTAAAGCTGGAAGCAGGCCAGACAATACACATCAGCACTCTGGGTTGTGGGATACACCAAATTAAAAAGCAACTTGGGGTCTATCATGTGAAAAGATATGCACCTCTGCAAGTATAATTCAGCACTCTTGTACGGTTCAGTGCGGGAGGTACCTTACTCAGATGCTTCCACTTAGCACGCAGCTGTTGGGCAGTAAGTGTACTTGGTCCGTAGAATAATCATATGGTGTTTGGTAGCTTATAAACAAAATAATAATGTAGCAGTAGGGTTAGCACTAACTGTCTATAAAAGTCATTCCACAATGATAATTCCAAAAGTTTGCTAATAAATCTCAGAAAGAATGTGAACCTCTAGTAGAATGTCAGGATTTTTATAAGCAAACATAGCTCACGTCAACATAGTTTGTAAGGACTTTTTACTCTACCATTCGTTTATTCAAATATTTATTTTTCACACATTGTTTTCCATTTACGCATTCAACAAATGTTAATGAGGCCCACCACATGTCCACCCCTGGCTGGGCACTGCAGCTACTAAAGTACACAGACTGACATGCTTTCTGATGTCCGGACAGTGAGACACAACACAAGCAGCTGGAGACAGATGATGAAAACAACTGACAACTAGAATCTATAAAATAATGCTTCGGTCTTTTCAGAGGATCCATTTCTGAGTATTATCTATGCTCTGTCCTGTTTTTAGTGTGTGCGCAAATGAATCTGTTCCATTTTAGCAAAGCTTCCAAACATTGCTCCCAGCAAATGCCCTAGGAGTAAGTGGAATGAAAACAGGCAAATTGCTTTTCTCCATGCTAATTCTGCAGGCGCCCATGAAACAGGCGCTTGGCGATAAATGATGCCTGCAGAGAGGGAGGCAATAAAGGGCCAGCTCGGACAACCGGCTCCTGGAGCCCTAACACTCTGTACCTTCGCTAACACCATCACAGAATGGACCTCTTACATAAAGTTATGTGACTGCTCAACAGCTCGGGGCATGTTTTGTTGCCAAACACAACCCTAAGCAAGCAGGTCCTGGAGCACTTTTAACTATCAGCCAGGCTTCTGATGACTGCATCTACATGAAATGAGACTGGGATTTAAATCGTCAATACTAACTGTATCAACAATACTAATTTTTAATATTTCTTATGCACAGAACTGTGTTAAAAGTTAAACATTAAGGAAAACTTAAGGGGCAATTGTATGGTTTAGTATCACATTTTCAGAAACAGCATCCTTGGGGCGCCTGGGTGGCTCAGTCGGTTAAGCGTCTGCCTTTGGCTCAGGTCATGACCCCAGGGTTCTGGGATTGAGCCCCGCGTCGGACTCCCTGCTCAGCGGGAAGCCTGCTTCTCCCTTTCCCACTCCCCCTGCTTGTGTTCCCTCTCTCACTGTCTCTGTCAAATAAATAAATAAAACCTTTAAAAAAAAAAAAAAAGAAAGAAAGAAATAGCATCCTTTTCTAGCAATGAAGTAAATCCCCATTCATCAAAAGACTCTAGCACATGAAATAAAGTATGTGGGATTTGTTTCAAAATTTTCCAGTGTGTATATCTGGTGGGGGAAGGAGGGGAGTGGTCTGTAGATGAGACAAGATCAAGTTGGTAATTAATAAACCTAGATGACAGGGGGTCACCCGGGTGGCTCAGTCGGTTGAGCATCCGACTCTTGGTTCTGGCTCAGGTCATGATCTCAGGGTCCTGGGCCTGAGCCCCGAGTTGGGCTCCATGCTTAGCGGGGAGTCTGCTTGTCCCTCTACTCTTCACGCTCATGTGCGTGTTCTCGCTCTCTCTCAAATAAATAAATTCTTAAAAAAAAAAAAAAAAAAGAAAACCCAGATGACAAGGAATTCATTATACTATTCTACTTATGAATATGTTTGAAACTTCCTACAATAGAAAATTAAATAAAACTCTAGCACAAATTCAAACCTCAAAACAATTTAATGGAAGTAAAAGAAAATACTGGGAGAGAAAGGAGATAAAGTGACAAAAATAACCTCTTGCTCACTATACCTTAGTTGTTTAAAATTATTGATTATTCTCATACATGCTTTAAATAATCAATAATCTTAAATAGCCAGGTGTATAAAAAATGTGATGAACCACTGTGTTAGTGACATAGAAACAACAGACGATATGTGTTGTATCAGTGAAGAATATTTTCTAAAAAGTCAAAAAAAAAATCAGGGCAATGGCTGTTTTGGCCATTAATTAAAATTACACAATCCTCTTACTAAAAGAGAAAAGCCGGGGCGCCTGGGTGGCTCAGTAGTTAAGCGTCTGCCTTCGGCTCAGGTCATGATCCCAGGGTCCTGGGATCGAGCCCCACATCGGGCTCTCTGCTCCGCGGGAAGCCTGCTTCTCCCTCTCCCACTCCCCCTGCTTGTGTTCCCTCTCTCGCTGTGTCTCTCTGTCAAATAAATAAGTTTAAAAAAATAAAAATAAAAGAGAAAAGCCACACCAAAAAAAAAAAGAGAGAGAGAGAAAAGCGACGCTACACTCTACTTGATGCATCATAACCATTATTCTCTTATCAAATATTTACTGAGCACCCACTACATGCAAAGAGTGGGGCGAGGCACTAGGGGCCATAAAAAGTATATAGAAGAGGATTTTTGTCTTCAGGGAGTTTATGGTTTTAGAAAAGCAAGTGGATTGAACATATATTTACTTCACCTTTAAAATGACAACAAAAAGCAAACTGCAGGATCTTGCTTAGTTAGGGTCAGTCCACATTTGGTATCAGGGCTTGAATCTAGCTGCACCTACAGTACATAAATTGATGCTTACATTCTCAAGTCAGTAAGAAGAGTTTACGCTATTGTAGTTAGGGATGTGCAAAGGGTATAATGATTTTACAACATTTTAACTAAAAAAAACAGTAAAATAAAAAAATGTCTACCTGGATTCCCTACTCCCCACACACCCTAAACTCCTTGCTGATCCCTGTAGAGCCTATTCTCTCACACCTCTGGCCTTCTGTATAAGCTCTTTCTTGAGCTTCATTCATTCATCTAAAAAATACTTTTAAGCACCTATGGTGAGCCAAGTGTTGTTCTAGGCACCAAGGCTAGCACAGTAAGTAATACAGGCAAAAATCTCTGCCCTAATGGAGCTTTTATATCCTAGTTTCTGAAATGTCTCCTCAGTCTAGCACTATCCCCATCTACTCAGTGGGCTCCTAAACAAGATCTCTGTGATGGAAACTGCCTTGAATCCACCTACTTCCTCTGACCATCACCCTCCACCATCTGCTGCAAAGGACTCCGGGGGCCTAATCCGCTTATCTAGGCTTCTCTAGCACCTACCATAGCAGCTGGTACACAGAAGAAACTTAACTATCTGACAAATAAGTTGATCATCAATTTATTAATATTTAAGCTTTAGAAATCTAGAAGATTCATTTATACAAGATGCTTAATCCCCTGGAAATCCCAAATCACTAAACATTACTGCACATTCGGTCCATTTTTATTAAACTAATAACATACAACAGTATTTTAACACAGAAGTAGTTCTCTTCTTAGCTTAATACCTATTTAGCTGAAAGATTTTCAAGATATTAAACCATTAATTACTGTTTACACATCAGGTTTTACACTTTTAAAATGAAGCCCCAAATTGAAATATTCTTTTACTTCATTCATGTCATTTAATTTAATACCATACTGATGACTATAAACACACCAAAAAACCCAGAATACTAAACATGCCATTCTCATAACTTTCTTTTCTAGATGGTAAGTGCAAGCATATGTTTTTCAGGCACTGTAGCAAATACACCAGCTGTCCCTGCCCGAAATAACTATGGTTCAAAAGTAGACATGGCCCTGACTGACCCACCTCCACTCCTGATTGGATTACTTCTTACACAACAAATATAGGTCAAATCAATTAAAGTAATCTTCAAGTCAACCAAATTTTTTCACTGTGTCAAATATTACTTGAAATGAATTGGTCAGCAACACAGGATTAGAACTGTTTTCTACGAACACTATTATATAATATTATTCCTTGTAATAATATGTTCTAAGGGCATGCTTTTAATGAGTGTTGACAGTCTTTTAAACTGCTTTGTTTTATTCACATCTTGCTAAAGAAAAGCCTATCAGTAGAGAGGACAGGGAGATATTATACAAAGGACACCAGAAGCAACCAGGTACTTGAAAACTTTTTTGAGGATGATTAGGACATTGAGCACGGCTACACACCACACTGTATTCTCACTTACATGTCCAAACTAGACAAGCTCCTTGCAGAAACTGCTTGCCGCCAAATGTAACCTTCATTTCCAATGCTTAAAGTAACTTGCAGCCCAATGAACCTTGGACCCTTCTGTGCTGTTCTCTCCCTCTACCCTCTTGGATTCCATCAGCAGGCTTTACCTTGGGGGGTGACTGCTGCAGTTTGTTGGTATTTCCTGAATGCTGCAGTCTTAGAGCCCGGGGGATAAATTCAGGTGCCAGCGGATTCAACACATACGTCTTCTTGAGTTCTAAAGCCTCTAGCTGAGCTTTGATCTGTTCAAAAGTGATTCCGTGTAGGCTATTATTTTCATGACACAGGGCAATAAACCGTTCCCAAAATTTCCTACAGAAAAGATTTAGAAGATCAGTTTACTATATCAGTGGATAAAATCACAGAAATGAACATAAGCAACTAAAGATAGTTTCGAATTCCCGCTTCCCACCCCGAATCCTCAGATCAACATTCATCTGACTATGATTCAGGTATAATCTTTCCACCAGATCACAAGACTCCAGAAGTTTGATTCTGAAACTATAGTCATGTCAAATATTGTGGAAAATACAAATTATGCTCTCAATTAATTTTGGCTGACCAATGCAAGTAATGTGGTCAATGCTCAATTATCCACCAATCTAAAATGGGTTTTGTTATCCACATAATAAGTAAGGATTTCAAAACTGATGCTACCTCATTTTACAGATGATTTGTACTTCAAGACATACTCACATATACATTATATACATATACAAATATAGACACATACATAAATCAGACCGATTTGAATTATGGGGCCAAAGGAGCCTGGTGCTAGATGACTAAGAAAAGCCAACTCAGGACATAAATCTGAGCCACAAAGTAGATAATCCTCATGGAAGAATCTTTTTTTTTTTTTTTAAAGATTTTATTTATTTATTTGACAGAGAGAGAGATAGAGCAAGAACACAAGCAGGGGGAGTGGGAGAGGGAGAAGGAGGCTTCCCGCGGAGCAAGGAGCCTGATGTGGGGCTCGATCCCAGGACCCTGAGATCATGACCTGAGCCGAAGGCAGACACTTAAGGACTGAGCCACCCAGGCGCCCCATGAAAGATTCTTAAATAACTAGCTATTCCTATATTTTTCTCTTACTTAACAGATGCTTGTAACAAGCAGAACATTAATTGACTAAGAGAGTTTTTAATTAATTATGAAAAATACAGGAAGCTGGAATGTGAATTTTAATGTTGACTATTCATTTCCTAATCAAATTAATAAACAGGAAAGGAAAAAAATACATTCAAAAACTTGTTGCAGTTGGATAGCTGTTTTCCTACAGGTCTGGAAACTGATCTCCAAATATTAAAAATATTAAATACATATTACAAAAGACAACATAAAATTTTTTTAATTTTAAATGACCATTATAAATATGCATACCTATCTTTAATAGGAGGTTCAAATAACGTTTTATTACACTATAAAAGATATATGATATGGTTTCTTTCCAAGTTGGTATCCTTGTGTCCAGGTGGACAGGAAGTAATCAAGATGGCTTCAAGAAGCATAAATGAAAAGGTTTATATTATAAAAGTTAGTATATGAATGGGAATTAGGTTATTAATATATTCATAAAACTTTGCAGGGTTTAATTTTGAACTATGTTTCTCTTACATATGTCTTTTCTACTTTTTTAAAGGTAAGTTTAAGAAATGGGTCCAAAAAAATTTCAGGCCTATATGTCAACAACAGGAAAAGTACTACAAAATATTAAATATGCATTTATGACAATAAGACATAAAGGCTAACAAGATAGTCATTCAGTTACAGGAAGTACGTGTTGCTAAGAAATGCATACTTTTACCCTTTATTTCTATTAAGAACCCTTCTGGGGGTGCCTGGGTGGCTTAGCTGGTTAAGCGTCTGACTCTTGATTTTGGCTCAGGTCAAGATCTCAGGGTCATGAGATGGAGCCCCACGATAAGCTCCAGGCTCAGTGCAGGGACTACTTGTCCCTCTTCCTTTGCCCCTCCCTGCTCTCTCTCTCAAATACATACATACATACATACATACAATCTTAGAGGAAAAAAAGAACCCTTCTGAAGGAATCAAGGCTCTTTTTCTCATAGTCTGATAGCTAAGGAGGAATTACCTTTTTTAATTATTTTTTATTCATTTATTTGAAAGAGAGAGTGTGTGAAAGAGACAGCACAAGCAGAAATTTGTTTTTATGCTAACCCTGCTTCTAGGATCACTGATAAAACACTGGAAAATCACTTGGCATCCTTAAGTTATAGAGAGTGCATATGTATACACGCACAAATACCTACATCTCTACATACATATGAAATATGATTGTATCTCACTGAGTAAATGGAATTTGCTAATGAAGAAATTCAGTTCAAAGGAAAACCTCCTCGGGCGCCTGGGTGGCTCAGTCGTTAAGCGTCTGCCTTCGGCTCAGGTCATGATCCCAGGGTCCTGGGATCGAGTCCCATATCGGGCTCCCTGCTACGCAGGAAGCCTGCTTCTCCCTCTCCTACTCCGCCTGCTTGTGTTCCTGCTCTCACTGTGTCTCTCTCTGTCAGATAAATAAATAAAATCTTTAAAAAAAAAAAAAAAAAAAAAAAAAAAAGGAAAACCTCCTCCAAACACATTGGTTTGGAGAAATGCATGACTCCTCTCTGGCTCTCCCCATTCAGCGTAGATTTATACAAGCATATTCATCACTTCCTGGGAAAGGCAGGGTAACCCAGAGAGAAGAGCTTGGGTTTTGAAGTCAATGTGACATCTGTTTGAGTGAACTATTTAATAGGTATATGACCTTGGGCAGTAATTTAAACTCTTTGAATCAGGAAGCCCATTTAAAATGAAAATAAAATTCCCACATTGCAGGGTTGTTGGGATGACTGAATAAGGCTAAGTGTGCAAAGCACTTAACCAAGCACCTGGCAAGAGAAAGCTGTCGGTAAACAACAGCTACTATATTAAGATTCGTTGGTTTGGCGAGCTGGGGAGGGGGAAGTTCACTACATTCACTTCAGGTTAATAGATAAATTCTATTTAAAAATACAACAAAAAAGATTATATAACGGTTGCCTTCTAAACTGGTATACTATACACAATAATTATTCCTTGAAAATTTAATATTTGGAAATATATTAGTTTTTCATAAATATTGAATGGGACACAGTGCAGGTGGGGCTGATTAACTCAAACTACAAAGACTTCATTCCTCTGTTATTATAGTGCCTAAGAATCATATATGTCAGGATGCCTGGGTGGCTCAGTCGGTTGGGCGTCTGCCTTCGGCTCGGGTCATGATCCCGGAGTCCTGGGGTCAAGCCCCGCATCGGGCTCCCTGCACAGCAGGGAGTCAGCTTCTCTCTCTGCCCCTCACCCCGTTCTCATGCTCTCTTTCATTCTCTCTCTCAAATAAATAAATAAAATCTTTAAAAAAAATAAATAAATAAAGGCCATATACAAGTCCACAGCTAGGGGCGCCTGGGTGGCTCAGATGGTTGAGCATCTGCCATTGGCTCGGGTCATGATCTCAGGGTCCTGGCATCGAGCCCCACATGGGGCTCCCTGCTTGGCAGGGAGCCTGCTTCTCCCTCTCCCTCTACTCTCCCTGCTTGTGCTCTCTCGCTCTCTCTGTCAAATAAATAAATAAAATCTTTAAAAAAAAAAAAAAAAACAAGTCCACAGCTAACATCATACTTAATGGTGAAAAGCTGAAAGCTTTAAAAAAAAGAGAAAAAATCGCCTATGTCCTCCAAGTTTACTTGTATTATGAGATTAAATTAATTTCTAATAAAATTAGAAAGATTAAAGCACAAATACCCATACCCTTCAACTATCAGCTCTTGGATTAAAGCCGTGATTAAAGTGTCCAAATAACACAGATAATGAGCATTCTAAATTAGCTATAAGTCACATGATTTTTTTCTCCCTACACAATACAGTTAACCTCTCTGAAAATATTTTGCCTAGCTTATAAATTAATTTGTAGTCCTTAATACACTCCAGCTGAGTAGTAAGAAGTAAGCAACCAACAGACCTGGCTACAAGTTAAAAATTAGCCCTAGATAATTCTGACAGCATGGCCTCACAAAGAACTATTCACCTATTTGCTCTGAGAAAAATAACAATTTATGTCAGAGAAGGGGTAAAAAATGCTGATCTCATGGAATTCACAGCATAATACAACTCTACAGAAATGGTTTTTAAAAAAATAATATACTTATAAATGTTTGACGTTATTTATAAAAAGAGTTCAAAACCAGTTTGGCTCAAGACTATTGTTATACCTATTTATTCCCCCAACAGTTTCTGTTTTTTTTTCCTAGTTTTTTTTTAATAAGTTGTCCTATTTTATGTTTTAATCTATTAAATTCTAATCAAACTGTATGTATTCTTACATTTTTCAAATGATAAATATAAACAAAAATGGTAAAATATCACAGCAATATTCTAACCAAAAATGCTTTCAATGAATTATAAAGTAACTAAAGTAAAATTCTTAGGAGAAAAGCCAAATTACTATACCTAGTTTTATTCATTTGTAACCTGGAATTAATATATTCCCTTTCCCGACTTTTTGTCATTAGTGGCCAAAAATGAACAGAAATCTATCTTTTTAATATGAAATTAAATATATTTTGGGGTGCCTGGGTGGCTCAGTTGGTTAAGTGTCTGCCTTCAGCTCAGGTCATGATCTTGGGGTCCTGGAATCAAGCCCTGCGTCAGGCTCCCTGCTCAGTGGGGAGTCTGCTTCTCCCTCTGCCTCTCTCTCTCAAATAAATGATAAAATCTCAAAAAAAAAAAAAAAAAAAAAAGATATTTTACAACAGGACTGTTTAGGTGTGCATAAATAAGTCATGGACCACTCAAGTTTTGTGGATTCCTTTTTAAATAAACGGTTATTTTTCATAACCTAACCATAAATTAAAACTACTTGATTCCTTTGTTAATGGCTTTCCCCTATAAAGTACATTAACTTCTTCTGGAGTCTTAAACTCTAATACATGCAGATTATTATTAAAGGTCCCAGTTGTCTCCCTTCCCATAGAATTCTTCTTCCTGCTGAAACAGGAAAACAGACAATAAAATGCTGCCATATCTATATCGCAATAGAAAACTTGGTTTAAGCAACTTCCTAGCAGCTCTGTCTACTTTAATTCTAACATATCAAAAAGAAATAGTTACCCAAGGCATATTTGGGACTGTCTACATCGCTTTCTACTATCTGAATTCACGTTGACAGGTCTTAGAATACTTCCACAACTTTAAGGAATCCCTAGTGTATTTCTTTTCCATAAAAGAATATACATTATAAATTTCTGTTCAACTGTTTTTTTGTTAATGGTAACATAATTTTCAACACTATAAAGACCAAGTCTTATATGACTGGCTTCAAACAGTTAAAATTCCCATTACCTATATATACAATAAGTGTATAAAGAGTAATTTCTTATTTTGATATTTTAACTACATTTTAGTAGAAATACTTCCTTATGACTACAATCTAAGGAATACTAGCAACACTATTCAAAGACAAGTAATAACCACTCCTAACCTCCTTAATTTTAAGACCCTTGGATTAACCAAACACAAAGAATCATTTACACTGAGAAGCCCTGAGAGAAAATAAGTAGAGAAGGAAATTCATCAAAAACAAGCTGACACAATAATGAAAGGGAAAAAATGAAATAATATCAATATAAAATTCAGTCTCCATCAAAGATACACATATACACAAAACCACCTCAGGACCCTTGCACAAGCTGTTCCCTCTTCCTGGAGCACTTTTACCCCAGATAACAGCATAGCTCACTCCCTCACCTCAAAGTCAGCTTCTCAGTGAGGGATGCTCTGACCACACTCCATAAATCACAAACCAGCCCACTACACCCCCATCACTCCTAATTCCCCTTAATGTTCTATTTCTCTTCCATTGAACTTACCACGTACAAGACTACAGGGTATTCTTATTTTGTTTATTCTCAGTCTTCCTCTCCTCCCCAATAAAACGTAAAGCCCACAAAGGCAGAGATTTTTAGTCATTTTTGTTCACTGATATATTCTTAGTGGCTAGAAAAGTGCTTAGAACATAGTGGGCACTCAGGAAATATCTGCTGAGTGACGACTAAATGAAAGACTACATAATTATGAACATAATGAATAGACCCAAAGCAATGTATTTTTGTGTTCCCACTGGATATCAGGTGACTGAACCTGATTTTAATTAGCCAAGAGGTCATATAAATAAGTATATACATAGGGATGCAAATTA
This sequence comes from Halichoerus grypus, assembly GCF_964656455.1. Classification (NCBI taxonomy): domain Eukaryota; kingdom Metazoa; phylum Chordata; class Mammalia; order Carnivora; family Phocidae; genus Halichoerus; species Halichoerus grypus. The sequence goes on along the minus strand of NC_135713.1, from coordinate 196,307,110 downwards.
CTCTACATTTTCCCCCTTTAATGTCTCAATCAGTAACACATAATTACCTGCATCTTCCAATAGAGCACAGAGCAATGGGATCACCCACCACAGCAACCAGGGATTGTGCTCTTGTGATGGCAGTATTGAGAAGTTTGTAGTTAGATAAAAAACCATAATCTAAATCCTCTGTGGAATCTTCCAGCAGCTGCTCTTTCTTTTTAATCGGTGTCTGTTTATGTTTACAAGTATGCCTTGTACGTACTGTACTAAGAAACAAAACTCTGAACTGTTTTCCTATAAAAAAATAAATAAATAAGAGACTTAAGACAAAGCATTTCAGTTTTTAAATGTTATTGCTAAGTAACGAGTGTCCGTGAGAAACTGAAACTCCTATGTCCTGCAGGTGGGAATGTCAAAGGGTATGTAAAACACTCTGGAAAGTAGTGTGGCAGCTCCTAAAACAATTAAACGTAAAACTAAAACACAAAATTAAATTTAAGCATAGAATTAACACAGGATCCAGCAATTCCACTTCTGGGCATTTACCCAAAAAAACTGAAAGCAGGATCTCAAACAGATAATTTATATACCCATGTTCATAACAGCCATTAGCCACGGGGGCAAAAGGTAGAAACAACCCAAGTGTCCATCGACAGATGAATGGATAAACAAAATGTGGTGTATACATACCATGGAATATCATTCAGCCTTAACCAATTGAGCCACCCAGGCGCCCCTATCATCCAGCCTTAAAAAGGAAGGGCATTCTGACACACGCTGCAACATGGATGAACCCTGAAGACATTACGCTAAATAAAATAAGCCAGTCACAAAAGAACAAATACCACAGGACCACACTTATATAAAGTACCTGGAGTGGTCAAATTCACAGAGAGAAAGCAGAATGGTGGTTGCCAGGGGGAAGAGGGAAGTGGGACAGGGAGTTACTGTTTCATGGGTACAGAGTTTCAGTTTCACAAGATGAAAAGAGTTCTGGAGACGGATGGTGGTGATGGTTGCACAACAAGGTGAATGTCCTTAATGCCAATGAACTGTGGCATTTTATGTATTTTTGAACTGGAAAGACACTTTCAGAATGAACACATAAAAATGGTTAAAATGATAAATTTTTTAAAATTTAAAAAATACTATTGCTGGAACCAGCCTTAATGATTATCTCATCTAAGGTCCCACTCCACACAAGGACCATTCCTTGAAGCAAGGTCATCTAGCCTCTCCCTAACCAAAGGCAGACACAGCTGATTGCATAAGGAAGGCTTACTGAGACTCTAGTTTGCACATTTTTTCTTCTGCTCTTTCTTATAGTAACACATCTATTTCCTCATTCTGTGACAAATCTACAAATTTCTGAATACAGTTTTAGTATCAATCTTCAGTCTTCTCTAGCCAAACAACCCAGGTTCTTTCAATCATTTCTGATTCCCCCCATGTGGCAGCTTTTAGACCATTACTTATCCTAGGTCTCCTTTGGGTGCTTCCTATCTTACTGGTAATATTCCTTCTAAATGCAAGCCCAAATGTCCACTCTCACCATTACCATTTAACATACTACTGGAAGCCTTAGCCTCAATCAGACAACAAAAAGAAAAAAAAGGCATCCAAATCGGCAAGGACAAAGTCAAACTTCCAGTATTTGCAGACAACATGATACTCTATGCAGAAAACCCACAAGACACCACCAAAATAATGCTAGAACTAATACATGAATTCAGCAAAGTCGCAGGATATAAAATCAAAGTGCAGAAATCTGTTGCATTTCTATATACAAAAAATGAAGCAGAAGAAAAAGAAATCAAGAATCGATCCCTTTTGCAATCGCAGCAAAAGCCATAAGATACCTGGGAATAAACCTAACTAAAGAGGTAAAAGATCTGTACTCTAAAAACTACAGAATGCTTATGAAAGAAACTGAAGAGGACACAAAGAAATGGAAAAGCATTCCATGCTCGTGGATTGGAAGAACAAACGTTGTTAAAATGTCTATACTACCCCCCAAAAATCTACACATTTAATGCAATCCCTATCAAAATGCTACCAGCATTTTTCACAGACCTAGAACAAATAATCCTAAAATTTGTATGGAACCACAAAAGACCCCAAACAGCCAAAGCAATTCTGAAAAGGAAAAACAAAACTGGAGACATCACAATTCTGGATTTCAACGTATATTTACAAAGCTGTAGCCATTAAGCAAATATGGTCCTGGCACAAAAACAGACACACAGATCAATGGAACAGAATAGAAAACCCAGAAATGGACCCAAAACTATATGGTCAACTAATCTTCAACAAAGCAGGAAAGAATATCCAAAGGAAAAAAGACAGTCTCTTCAACAAATGGTGTTGGGAAAACTGGACAGCCACATGCAGAAGAATGAAACTGGACCACTTTCTTATTCCATACACAAAAATAAATTCAAAATGGACGAAAGACCTAAATGTGAGACAGGAAACCATCAAAATTCTACAGAACACAGGCAGCAACCTCTTCAACCTCGGCTGTAGCAACTTCTTACTAGACATGTCCCTGGAGGCAAGGGAAACAAAAGCAAAAATGAACTAGTAGGACTTCAAGATAAAAAGCTTCTGCACAACAAAGGAAACAATCAACAAAACTAAAAGGCAACCTATGGAATGGGAGAAGATATTTCAAGCCACATATCTGATAAAGGGTTATTATGCAAAATCTATAAAGAGCTCATCAAAAGCAACACCCAAAAAACAAATAATCCAGTTAAGAAATGAGCAGAAGACACAAATAGACACTTTTCCAAAGAAGACATCCAGATGGCTAACAGACACACGAAAAGATGCTCAATATCACTCATCATCAGGGAAATACAAATCAAAACCACAATGATGGGGCACTGGGGTGGCTCAGTCGGTCAAGTGTCCTACTCTTGGTTTCGGCTCCGGTCATGATCTCAGGATTGTGGGACTGAGCCCCACACTGGGCACCGTGCTCAACAGGGAGTCCGTTTGAGATTCTCTCCCTTTCCCTCTCCTTCCCACTCCGTCCCTCTTCCCCACTCAATACTCGCTCTCTCTCTAAAATAGATAAATAAAATCTTAAAAAAAAAAAAATCAAAACCATGTACCTCAGACCTGTCAAAATGACTAAAATTAACAACACAAGAAACAACAGGTATCGACGAGGATGCAGAGAAAGGGGAACCCTCTTGAACTGTTGGTGGGAATGCAAACCGGTGCAGCCACTCTGGAGGTTCCTCAAAAAAATAAAATTGAATTACCTTACGATCCAGCAATTGCACTACTAGGTATTTACCCAAAGGATACAAAAATACAGATTCAAAGGGGTATATGCACCCCGATGTTTACAGCAGCATTATCAACAATAGCCAAACTATGGAAAGAGCCCAAATGTCCATCAATTGATGAATGGATAAAGAAGATGTGGTACACATACACATGCACACGCACGCACACACACACACACATACACACACAGGCCGGAATATTACTAAGCCATCCAAAAGAATGAAATCTTGCCATTTGCAATGACATGGATGGAACTAGAATATATTATGCTAAGGGAAATAAGTTAATCACAGAAAGAAAAGTACCATATGATTTCACTCATATGTAGAATTTAAGAAACATAACAGGTGAACATATGGGAAGGGGGGAAGGGAAAACAAATCATAGAGACTCTTAACAACAGAGAACAAACTGAGGGTTGGTGGAGGGAGGTGGGGGGGGGCTAGATGGGGGATGGGTATTAAGGAGGGCACTCGTTGTGATGAGCACTGGGTGTTGTATGTAAGTGATGAATCACTGAATTTTACTCCTGAAACCAGTATTACACTATATGTTAACTAAAATGTAAATAAATATTGAAACAAACGCCCAAATTCTGAGGGATCTGGACAACACATGATATAGAACTATTTTGTCCCCATAACCTAAAACTGTATTACTCTTACTATTGTATATTCCCATGAAACCTAAAACTGTAATTATACTGGACTTTTCCAGCACTCACATGATAGTGTTGCTACATATATTTAAAAGCACAAACTCGGGGCGCCTGGGTGGCTCAGTCACTTAAGCATCGGACTTCAGCTCAAGTCACGATCTCAGGTCCTGGGGCTGGGACCCACATCGGTCTCCACACTCAGCAGGGAGTCTGCTTGTCCCTCTCCTCTCCCTCCACCCCTGCCCGTCCCTTCTAATAAATAAAATCTTTTCAAAAAAATAAAAGCACAAACTCTATAGCAACTAATTACATGAAGGCAATTTAAATGAGCTCCTGGTAACTATTCACTTAGGAACATCTATAGATAAAAAACAAACTGTGCCTTTAAAAATGCATTTAAACAGAATATGCTTGACAAGTTCAAGTTTTTGAAAATCTTTATGAACAAATCAATCTTCAGATACAGTACAGTGACAGGAGGTGGCGCACACTACTGTGATTGTAACTATTGCACACAGATGTAGTGTGTGGCATTCACACCATTATGGTCACTGAAAAAACCCATTTGTTCCTGCTTCTTTCATCTGAATATAAAAATGTAATAAACACGTAAATGAGCTTGACCTTTAATTGCCAAATTTGGCATTAACGAATTTGGTATGAAATGAATACACAACTGCTTGTCCAGAAAAAAAGATCTTGAGAATTAAGAATCAAATGTGCACACACCTTAAGATTTAAGCATCTGAGTAACTTAGTTCAATTAATACTTACCTTGAACATTTAGCACCCTTTCTACATTAACATCAGATAATCTCTTTTTTCGAAGTTCAGCACGTATCCTGAACACTTGATCAGCATATGGCGTCACCACACCAATACTGCCATCATCCAACTTCCCCCACGCTACTGGCCACTTCCTTCTCAACTCTTCCACACGTTCCACCACTTCGAACACCTTTAAACAACACACATATGCATATTAAAGATAGCGTAACTGAAGCAAATGTATAAAGGATGCCATTTTAGCAAATGTCATTTAAAAACTACCTCTAAATAGGAGTAATGCTTTGCTGAAACAAAAGGAGAAAAATTTTATGTACATTTCAAACAGTAAAATTCTACCCAAGTAAAATGCACCCAGGGAAAACATGAATATCAGACACAATGTAATGGGCAAATGGCCTTCATCCTTCATCCAGCCTCCATTCTTAAATGGGGACAGGTTCAATTTCCTATGTGGGGAGGAGGACAAAGATAGGGCCATGAAACTGGCAACCCCATCTAGGGAGTCAGGGAAGCAATTCCCCACATTCCCAGGATTTCTCAGTCCATTCACTTGATACGAGGCCAGTGAAACGAACAGCCAACTGAAAGAGTCCTAGAGTCAGTGCCACCATTAAGTCTCAGCAGTACAAGATCTAGCACTGTCACCGTCCCCCACTGATACAACTAAGCAAAGCAGCCAACAGCTAACATAACCACAGTTGGGACTAAGACAAATCTGGATTGGAGAGACACTTTGACAATTCACTGCCTCCTAGTAATACAAGTTTGCCCAAGCCATTTAATTAACCTTACAATAAAGTAACACCATATTCTACCCAACTGAATTTATTCAATCTATTTTAATACAATGAATTGATCGAAGTTTCAATGCTTGGAGCAGTGGCGGAAACAATGATTAATAAAACATGTTCCTTGCCTGCTGAGAGATTGCTGTATATTTAGAAAACAGATTCCATATATATGTATGTATATTCCATATATATATATATATATATATGAAAACGGTAGGCTCAACAGAGGGTCAGGCAAGACTCTAGGGGCATAGAGAAGAAAGTTGTTTTTTTTGTTTTTTTTTTAAGAGTTTATTTATTTATTTGAGAGAGAACGTGCACGCTCACGAGCAGGGGGAAAAGCAGAGGGGAAGGGGAAGGAGGGGAAAAGAATTTCAAGCAGGCTATGCACAGAGCCTGATGTGGGGCTCGATCTCACAACCCTGAGATCAAGCCTTGAGTCGAAACCGAAAGTCAGAGGCTCAACCAACTGAGCCACCGAGGCGCCCTGAGAATAAAGTTTTTTAAATGTATTTTAAATAACATTATTTAATATTTGTTAATAATATGTACTTATATTTACAATGTTAAATATACTTAATAAAATTTGACAGTATTTTTATTTCTTTCAAGAACTTGAGGATTATCAGCTAGGATTCACTTCTCACTGCCAGATACAAACTCAATGAATGACAGAGATATGTACTAGAGTCTCCCTTTTGTCACAATGATTTAACATCAAGTGCTTCAGATATATAGACTGCCCAAGGGTTCTGAAGAATAAACTGGACTGAAGGTATGGCGCTCTCACTAGAAGGAACAAGAAAGGTGGCCTGAGTCTACTGCAATAAAGAATAAGAAATAATAAGAAAAACCTATCTTCACCCATTTTGTTAAATATGGGGGTAGATGAAAGTTGGGGAGACACCTCTACTGCCCGCCCCACCCAAACACACACACAGAGTTCCTACCACTAAGCAATACAAAACCATTTCTCCACCTCATCCCTCTGTGAAGGGATGCCTAAAACTGAAGTCAAAATACATAGACTTGGAATGGTGATATAAGGAGCTTGGGGAAACTTCTCTCCCAGACAGACATCTATTAAGCTGGTCAAAATTTGCAAAGTCTCTGGAGATTGATCAAAAACTTTACAAGAAATTGAGAAGCATTTATTCAACAAAGTGTATAGAAACTCAGTAAGAAGAGGGAGGCCAGGGCATTCAAGCTAGGTACTGCACCCATCCCCACACAGCTCTTACAGAAAGGCTATCTCAGCAGCTGAGAGGCAGTTCCCCTCTCCCCTAGCTCCCTGGGATGAAAGAGTTACTCCAGGTGGTTTGGGCAGCTGGTGAGCATCAGATCCCATTTTCCACAGCTCTATGCTGCAGAACACCTATACTGAACAGTTAACAGCAGTTGATTTTCTTATACTGCCTTCTAACTATAGACCTCTGATCAATTTTTAAAAGGAAAGATGAATTACTGTTACATAATAAGACCCATTTCTTTGTAAATAAAATGAGTAAAGCATGGGACTCAAGAGAAGAAAGGGAAATGGAGATCACAGATCAAGACCCATTCCTCTAATGACCAACCAAGCATACCCCCTCCTCTGGGTTTCCTGAAGTCCAGAACTCCACTCCCTTATGACAGCCAGAACCTAACCCCAGAGTCTCTGGCCTGCTGGCCCTTAAAGACTTCACCAGGTTTTTGTCTGCTGCCTGACCATTTACCCACATTCTCTCTAAACTTAGAAAGTCAGAAACTATAAGAGAACCATACAGGTCATAGCACATAATGGCTTAGCAACACTGTCCTCTGGGCCTGTATAATCTCTCTGGAGCACAGGATTCTGCAATTCAAGTCTTACTCATTTAAAACGATAACTCATTTGAGGGGCGCCTGAGTGGTTCAGTCGTTAAGCGTCTGCCTTCGGCTCAGGTCATGGTCCCAGGGTCCTGGGATCGAGCCCCGCATCAGGCTCCCTGCTCCGCGGGAAGCCTGCTTCTCCCTCTCCCACTCCCCCTGCTTGTGTTCCCTCTCTTGCTGTCTCTCTCTGTCAAATAAATAAAAAATAAAATCTTTAAATAAATAAAATAATAACTCGTTTGAGTATGTACTATGAAATATAATCACAGTCTATTTTAGTTAGCTAACAATAATAATTATATGAAAATAATATTGGCTTTTCTTTTAAACGAAGTAATGTATTTTGTATTTTGTCATAAGAAATGTAAATCAAGGGGCGCCTGGGTGGCTCAGTCGATTAAGCATCTGCCTTCAGCTCAGGTCATGATCCCAGGGTCCTGGGATCGAGCCCCACATCGGGCTCCCTGCTCAGTGGAGAGTCTGCTTCTCCCTCTCCCTCTGCCTCTTCCTCTCCCCCTGCTTGTGCTCTCTGTCAAATAAATAAAAAATAAAATCTTAAAAAAAAAAAAAAAAGACATGTAAATCAAATGTAATCAAAATGTAAATCAGTTTTTGTTTCCCACAGGAGACTGATCTTAACAAATCAACGGATACAAAAAGAATGAACTTTACATGCTATTTTCATGTAAATAACATACAATAGGACGTCAACCCAAAATCGTAAATGAACAGTCAACAAGAATAGACCATGTGACTGTGAAAATGTCAATAATCTGCAAAAGAACTAAGGTACCTCTGCATTATTATAAAAAGCTGTGCTATTTTTTTCTTGTACATCTTCCCCTCGTGCTGTAAAGAAAGTTAGTGGGTAGAAATCCTTGTGTGCTGGTTGCTTTCCACTGGCCATCAGTTTGCCCTCATAGAAGAGCTCAGAGGTGTAACTGCCAAAAAAGACCAAAATAAATAAATAAATAAATAGTGATTTATCATCAAAATTAACTTTATCCATAAGAAAAAAAATTATATTGACTATAAATTATAGTCAATTCTAATAATGCTGCTTTATGTCCATGATTAATTTTAATTCAAACACCTAACAACCATGAGGGCAAGACTGTCCCCAAAATTAATCACAGCAATAACAACAGAGTAGGCTCCTGGTATACCATTGCTAAATGAATCTGGTCAGATATGAAGCCAGAATATAGAAAGAAAAGGAAGAAATGACAATAGTCAATACTAGGTAAGAATCTTGCTCTATGAGGAAATTGCTAGCTATTTTCCTGGTTAATACATATTTTTATTTATATAGATCATTTACTTACACATGCAAACACAAAGATATATAGACACTGAAACACATACAACCGAAGGACATTCAAGTCTTCAGCTGCAAAAAGAATACTTTTTACTGATGAAAAATACTAAGTACTTGATTCATTACTGACTGCAGCAAATGACTGGCAACAATAAGGAGAACCACATTTTGAGAGATTGATAAAAGCCATAGTTAAATCTAAATTTATTTTTATATCTATCTTATTGTTTTCAGAGAAACCTAAAAATGGTTTTCACTGACTAACATAATCAATATTACTAAATTATACTAAACTTTAAAAAACTAAGTTTTTGGTGGGGTAGTGACGGGAAAGGAGCACAAACGGGCTTTCCAGAGTGCTGCTAGTGTTCTGCTTCTTCATCAGGAGGCCGGGTTACATAGGTATGTTCAATTTGTGACTGTTCATTGAGCTGTCACTTATGATATTTTTACTTTTATAGAGGCATACTGTATTTAATAGAAAACTTTAAAAACTTTATGACTAAGTTTCATGGTTTTTCCTTCCTTACTTGCTTCCTCCCTTCTTTCCCTACTTTTAAAACAGATTCCTTATATAACACAGCCAGACATAAAAGAAACTACTAAGTGTTCTGTCAATATATCTGTTTATTACATCATGTAGTTTTACATATATATTACATATTTAGTCACAGGAAAACATCATAACTGGTAGAAACTAAAATTTTAGTTTCTAGGATTGCCTATTTTGTGAAAAATTGCAGCTGACCTTTGAGGTGCTCTTTTTCAGAAATAAAATTTAACATAATTTGCAATGCCAGGGACACCACGTAACTGTGCTGGGACTAGTCTGTCCCTCGTATCAGTGCCATACAGAGTTCCCACCCACCAGACTGCAGGAAGTGTGACACAGAAGGGGCAGCTCACACCTACTTGATGATAGCTTCATGGGAGCGGTAGTTCTCACATAGGAGGATCCTACATGGAAACTCGGCAGGGTAATGCTCATAGAGTCGATCAAGTAATGAAACATGAAGGTTTCTCTCCCTGGCAAACTCGCTGTAAACAAAAGGACTGAGCTGTAACAGACAAACATACAGAGAAAATTTAACTAAATATGCAAGTAGCACTTTTTTGACCTACTTATAAAAAATCCACTACGCTGAAACCTCTAATGTACTAAATCTCAACATGCTGAATGCTGGAATAAGCAGAATCAAAAATACTTTCTCTGAACAATTTTACTACTATAAAGAACTAGGCTAAAATTTCTAACTTTTCATTTCAGTATATCAACAGTAGCACAGAGTTTCTACACATAGATTAACAAAGAGCTCCTCCAACATAATAATAAATAGCCATTACTTCACTAACTTTCAGAGATGCAACCCACTGCATCACTGGAGGAGTTAATCAGTTATTTCACTAAAACTGATCAACTATTTAAAAGGGTGAGCTGGAAGGATATACAGCCTATGACTAAAAAATTTAATTTAATAATCAGTAAAATAATGCTTTTTATCTCATAAAGTATAAGGAGCCATTCTTGATCATACCTTTGATGACTAAAGAACAAAATTAAACTACTTTTGGCAAAGAAACAAAAACAGAATTTCTTCCTCTACATTCAGCTCTTTCCTGGATGTCGTCAGAGCTACAATACTATATAGGTTCAATCCCGGTTACAGCAGAAGAGAAAGAACTTCAAACTGCAACTTTGTAAAACAAAGATTAATACAAAAATTCTATTTCTCTTTCCTTATATAATAGGTACTGAAATACATAAAATCAGACACATTCTTTGAGATGTGGGCTATCATTTTGAATTAAGTATACTCTGTTTCCTATGATGGCAAAAAAATCAACCCTTCATGAAAACAAATGCTAGGGACAAGAACTGGGGAACTGTAGGAAGGATAACTTATATTTTCTAAAGAAAAGTAAAAATCAAAGAGTCACACTCTAGAAAGCTCATCTTCAAATTAAAAACATGAAAATTATAACACTGACAGACTCATTCATCCCACTCCCTATCCAAAGAAGGAAAAAAAACAGTGGGATTGTAATTTTCCTTCTGAAAAAGCAGTATTTTTCATTATTAGTACAGAAATATTTAAAGTACTTAAACTGTAATACATGGCACAATCTCAGAGGACGTTTTAGAAAACAGAATATTAAACATCAAAATATAATTAGTAGTTCCTTCAATATGATGACTCAGAGGGCACATACCTGCATGTGGTCACCAGCCAAGACAATCCGAGTGTTTTTAGTTGCTAACGCTAGAGGCATAATGGTTTCACACTCCATGGCCTGGGCAGCTTCGTCTAACAGGATGTGTGTAAAAAACCCTACAAAGTACAGTAATAAACACAGTAAAGCAACACACAGCAGCAATAAAGGCAGCAGCAGTTCTTTCCTTTTCTGCTAAGGCAAGAGTTCAGTGGGCTCATTTCAGAGCTACGAGTACTTGTAATGCCAATCCTCAATTTAGAAAATCGTTAATTTAAATCATTATTTGAAGAACGGAGATGAAAAGAAAGAACTATTCTACCCAATAATAGATATGAAATGGCATCTGGTGCTAAGGACCCCCCAGAGGAATAGTTGACTGAGTACATATAAAAAAGATGTTTGAAGTACAAGATAGCAGCTTTTCACCAAAAAAGAAGGGCTGGCAACTAGACACTGATAGTCCTCTCATTATTTATGTGATGAAATATCAAAAATAAAACAATGGCAGTTTATAAGTAACTTTAGCTTTACCATACGTATTGAACATTAAAGAAAATCATACCTGAAATCTAATATAAGGGAGAAAGTTATAATCCAACCTTGACTGAAACAAAGGGGTTATCGATTAGCAATTCACTAATTTGATTATTTAGGGGTTTGTGTGTGTGTGTGTGTGTGTATAAAATTATTTAGTCTAACAGCCTACCCTGGCTGAAAAACAGAATCACCAGTGTGGAAAAAATGACAGACAGATGTCAAGCATCTAGAGTAGAAGGCATTTCACATCTTGAATGCTATTGCCACTCACCCTGGGGCACAAGATTCTGTGTACAGAAGGGAGGTGAAAGTCCTTTTGCCCTTAAGTGGGGGGAAAGAGGCAAAAATCTCACGGTCTCAATGTGGAGAAGGAAAAAGTTCTCCCCTATGGCCAATACACCGAGTTAGGAAGAAGGGGGCCTTCTTTTTACTAGCGTAGCAAAAGAACAAAATAGTGTCTCAACAGAATGACAAAGTTATAAAACTCTCTGAATTAATTAGCCTCCTCTGAGGAGGGCCCAAGAACTGAACCTCTATTGCTATCCCTATTTCTATGAATATCAGCAAGTTCCAAACCATTTTTTATGCAACTCTGTAATGCAACTTGTTTTTTGGTTGGGAACCTTCTAAATCTTACTAACTGGCAGTAATAACCACCATCATCATCCATTCATACAAATGGTTATGGTTGATAGTGTAGTATTAATAACTGTTGTCTTATTTCCTGACAGTGGCCTAAACATGATAGACGCTTGTGCATTTTTCTCCCTGTTAAGGAGACTGTGTTTTTTGTTCTACAAAACTAATTACTTAAAAACTACTGTTTTCATTAGATAACAGTTAAATAGAGCTAGGCTTGAATCAGGAACTGGATATATCATGAAACTGTTATAGCTAGTGCTTAAGCTAGTACAGGTGACTTGAATTAACCAAACTGATTTAGCCTGAGCCTTGGTTTTCTTATCTGTCAAAGAACCCTCCCTCCAGAGGGCTGATACAAGAATTAAATGAAATCAAATATAAGCAATGCCCAGAACAAAGGACATAGGCAACTTCTAAGTTGTTCTTCCATATTCTTGCTCTTCAAAGCCATTCTTTACTTCCCCACAAAACTACACTGTTAGGAGGTTTGGGCATTTCATCTACGTGGCAAATAGGCAGAGTATAACCATGAAGTAATGAGACTGATTGTTAAATAAACATACCAAAATTTACATTTCAAATAAGTGTTGTTCCATTCAAAGAAGTCAGTTGGGAGGAAATAGAACTCACTCCAATGATGCAGTCACTTGTTCAAAACATTTTTGAAACTCTGCTTTTGTAACTGCCCTCACCAGCCAGCTATGAACTGCATGCACAAGAAAATAAGTCTCATTACATGAGAGGCACGTCTCTCTCTCTCTCTTTTTTTTTTTTTACCCCTAATGGTATTGCTCAATTTGATCACCTACCTTATTTACCAGACATGTCTCAGAAAGATTTTGAAGCTTTTCTAAAATTAAATCTACCCTCAAAAAAGAAAGTTTGGCCACCATTCATTCATTTAAGATAAACAGAGGTTTATCAAGGGCCTCCAGGTATCTATACCCTGGGCCAGATGCCAGGAATTCAAGGTGAAGAGAACAGTATCTACCTTCCAGGGACTCCAATGTTCAAAAGAATCTGTCACTGGCTCTGAAAGCAATTCCAAAAGGAGAGAGCAAAAAAGTGTTGAGCAATGTCAACCATTATAATATGGCAGTAATAAATGAATATTCTTCCAAAGCAAGTACCTTAAAGTGGTACCACTTTTTGATGGTTAAGTTCTGCCATACTTATCAGAATTACTTGTCACCTTTTATCTGTACTTCGTATTAGTTTGATTTTACAGATTCCTGTACTTAAATATAATAATCTTAATAGTATGTCTAAAAAAAACCTATCATGATTGCTGTCTCTACACTGTGTAACACAAAAGCATTTTAAAGCAAAAACTTGAGAAAATCTTAAAAAAAAAAAAACTAACACTATCCAAATTTGAATTTTTCACATGACCAATAGTAAGTAAATACCATCTGATAAGAGAACAAACAGAATAGTGGTCACTCAAATGTCTGAACTAGGGGTTGACTTTTTTTTTTTTTTTTTTGGTAAAGGGCCAAACAGTATATACTTTAGGTTTTGTTGGCCATACAATCTCTGTTGCATCTACTCAACTCAGCTACTGTGGCACAAAGGCACCCATACGTAATAAATAGGTAAATAAATGGGCATGGCTGTGTTCCATGCAATAAAACTTTATTTACAAAAACAGACAACAGGCCAGATTTGGCCCACAGGCTATAGTTTGCCAACCCCTGGTCTAAACTGAATGCAGAAACCCTATGCATTTAGAGACACCCTATCTGTGTCTTGAGTCAGCATACCAGGTTCAAGGTCCAACTGACAGAGGTACTGGGAAGTATTCAATGTAACAACAACCACTCGGTGTTTAAGAATATCTTCTTTCTGTGGCATCTGAAAGGTGGAATGTGCGCTCGAGATCAAACAGTACTGATGCACAACTGGGTGGACAGTCTTTACCCAGCGATTTCTGAAATATACCCTATAAAAGAAGATAATATTTCCTATTTATATTTATTAACATCTTACCAGCATAATCAAAAAATTAACATTATTACGTTAAGACTGCCATATCTGAAAATTAACAAATAAATCTGATAACCATTAACACTCTACTGAATTAGAATTTAACATACAACTGTGACTATGCCCTACCAAAAAAGGATTCAGACAGAAAGCATATGTACTATCATAAAATAAATATCTAATTATTTTTAAGTGTTCAGATTAATCTTACAACAGAATGACAAACAGTTTCATAAGCACTATAGTTTTTTCAGTTCAAAAGATTCCCATTTGGGAATTACTTTTTTTCTAGAATATTCTTACAAAAATATACTTAATTCATATTGTAATTCTCTATGCTAAAAAAAAAAACCGTGAATTGCACACCTACAACAGAAACTTAAAAGTTATCTGCATTTCACCTCAGAATTCTTACACCCATGTTTAAATCTAAAGGAGATTTACCTAAATTATCTAAAGGAGATTTAAAAATAAATTTAAATTTTGGACAATCAGAAAAATCTTAAGAAAGACCATCTCTTCCATTAATTGCAAAAGAAAAATTTTTTTTTTTTTTTTTTTTTAAAGATTTTATTTATTTATTTGACAGAGAGAGACACAGCGAGAGGGAACACCAGCAGGGGGAGTGGGAGAGGGAGAAGCAGGCTTCCCGCTGAGCAGGCGCCCTCAAAAGAAAAATATTAATAGGCCTCATGCAATAGACTACTAAAATGGTACAGAAACAAGGCATCCATCCATCCACCCACCCACCCATCTCTAACCCACTCACATATAACAAAGATCTACTGGGTGTCTACTATGCTCCAGCACAGAGACAAATCACATGGTTTCCCAGCTTTCATAAAGGCTTTGATTTACTCTGATTTTAATGGAAAGCTGTCAGAGAGTTCTGACAGGGCAGTCACATGATCTGACTTATGTTGGTAAAGGACCACTCTTTCTCTGGTAAGAATATATAGTTTGGGGAGCTGGGAGGGGGAGGGCTGGACAGTGGTGTGCTGGTAAATGTTGCACAACCAGCTTGGAGGGTAGGGGTGGAGCTGATCCGTAGTGTTTGCTGACTTCTGTTGTATAAAATCCACTACCATGGCCAATTTCAAGCTACCAACATGATGTCACCAAACATGAACTTGGGAAGACATGTACATGATTGGTTCTCACAAGCCACTACAAGCTGGCTGCAACACACCACCGACTGGAACAGAGGCAGGGGCAGGGGAGGGAAACAGGGAGACCAGCTAGGAGGTTGTTGTAAGGGTCTGGACAAGAAAAAAATGACAGCTTGGACCAGGGTGGTAACAGGAAAGATGTGAAAATGGTTGGATTCACTACACATTTTGAGAGTAATGCTGACGGGATTTAGTGAACCAGATGTGCAATTTAAGAGAAAGGATGATTCTGTGCCTTTGAAACTAGATGAACGACAGTGGTGTTTACAAAGATGGTCAAAGTGAAGAACAGATTTGAAGTGAGAACAGAATTCAGTCGTGGACAAATTCAGTAGCAGACATCCATGTAGGGATAGTCAATAAGCAGGGGGATGTATAAGTCTGAAGTTCAGGAGAATGTCTGGGACAAGAAATACACAATTGGGATAATATTTAAGCCTTGGGACTAGATGAGAGCAGCTGGAGAGTAAGTGTAGATAAAAAAGAAACTAGTTGGGAGAATGACTGATGGTTACCCCAACATTTAGAGGCAGGGAAAAGAAGGGGAAACAGTAAAGAAAACTGGCAAGAAGCAATCAAAGAAGTAAAAAAGAACTCAGGAGAGCGTGGGGTCCGATGAAGGGATACAAACGTCCATGTTACTAACTCTTTTGGATATTCTCCAGGCCCATCACAGTACTTGACTATTAGCAGCATCCAGCCCTGTGGCTGTTCCCTCCTTGCAACACTCTCTGCCCTCAGCTTCCATGACTCAACCTCTCCTTGCCTTCGTTCTTCCTCCCTAGGTTAGAATTCTCCTAGGCTTACTCATCACACTCCTCTTCTCGGGCCCTATTCTCTCCCTGCCCATCTCAGCCAGGCTCATGACTTCAATCACCACCAGTACTCTAGTGACTAACACATTTTTCTCTCTCCAGCCAAGACCTCATCTCCAGAATGCATATCAACTTTTTATTTAACATTTGTCTCCTTTAGGATATTTAAAAGGCAGCTCAAATGTAATATGCACAAAACCTAATCTAATGATCTTCTAAAATGTATTCTCACCTTTCATGATACACTTAAAAACTGGTTATTACTTTTAAGGGAAGCAAAAATATATATATATAAATTAGAAAAGTAAAGAAATATATTTTAAAAGCATTACTCTGATAGGAAGGACTGTAAACTTGGTAAAAGTAACCAATATCACTTCTAAAAGATGCAAAAATGGGGGTGCCTGGGTGGCTTGGTCAGTTAAGTGCCTGCCTTCGGCTTGGGTCATGATCCTGGGGGCTGCATCGGGCTCCCTGCTCAGCAGAGAGCCTGCTTCTCCCTCTTCCCCTATTCCTCCCCCCGCTCATGCTCGCTCTCTCTCACAAATAAATAAAATCTTTTAAATAAATAAATAGATACAAAAAGGTTAAACAACATGTTTTAGGTTTTAATAAAAAATAATTAGATCAGCAAAGTGGAATTTACTTTTATGTAAATGAAAACTCTCATTTTACAAATTATCTGAAAAAAATAATTTAAAATTATGATTCCATTAATATTAACTAAAATATGTGCATTTAAACACAGAAATTACTAGAAACTAAACTCCAAAATGTTAGTAGTATTTATCGCTGTGTGCTGAGATTACAGATAATTTTATTTTCCTCCTTGTTCTTTTCTATATTTTCCATACTTTCCTAAATGAAAATTTCATTGTAAAACTGGAAAAATGGTTTTTCAAATTACTCATCAATACTAATGCCAAGCACCACTTCGCCCTCAAAGGAAAAATAAAACTTGAAGTTCTAAGTCTCACTACTGACTTTTTTTGCAATTACCTTGGAAAACCACCTCAAGTTGAAGCTACTAAAAAGAAAAAGTTTGATTGTTAAGCCTATATCTCCTTAGAAGTACAATATTCTGGTGCTGACTTCAGAAAGTTTAAATATTTTCTTGGTGCTTTCATTTTGTGCAACATTTAAGGTAGACACTGTCTACAAGATTATTTAAAACACAACCAACATTTTTCAAAAACTGCAGAATAGTGACAAGTGTCACCTTCAAGCTCATAGTATGAAATGTGACACCAATTAAGTAATTTACATATTTCTAGGAACAAACCATCCACAGATCCCACATGAATTATGATTGTTAGAGTAGGAGATTGCCTGAAATTTTATTCATGTATTGAATTCATATAAAATAAACCCCCCAAAATGTTATTACACAAGATACTACAGAATCAGAAAGACCTGATCCCAGAATAAAATCTATTACTCTGAAGATCTGTATAAAACAACAAATACCTTCTATTTGCCCAGAAAGCAATAAATATACACTCTCTCCATAGATAACCTCTATCTACTAAGTAATAAGTCTGCCAGAACCAGATACCGATCTTCAGAACCACACACAGAAACTGTGTTTTCCTCTCTAGTCTGTCTTAAGGTCTACTAATTTAAATGAAATAACGAAATATAATCTAAAATGGTTTCTAGGGCGCCTGGGTGGCTCAGTTGGTTGGGCGACTGCCTTCGGCTCAGGTCATGATCCTGGAGTCCCGGAATCGAGTCCCGCATCGGGCTCCCTGCTTGGCGGGGAGTCTGCTTCTCCCTCTGACCCTCCTCCTTCTCATGCTCTGTGTCTCTCATTCTCTCTCTCTCTCAAATAAATAAATAAAATCTTTAAAAAAATAAAAAATAAAAAAATAAAATGGTTTCTAAAACCTCCATCCCCAAATATTTTAAGCTCAACTCCTGGCAAGTAATAGAATTTTATACATTTCAACCATAAGTGTGTATATTTGAACACATGTACTGTATTAAACTATTAAACGTTTATGACCATTTTCACACTTTATGGCATTTACTATGGCCCACTCT
The DNA here is from genome assembly GCF_964656455.1 of Halichoerus grypus. Classification (NCBI taxonomy): domain Eukaryota; kingdom Metazoa; phylum Chordata; class Mammalia; order Carnivora; family Phocidae; genus Halichoerus; species Halichoerus grypus. Next base: position 196,289,015 of record NC_135713.1, on the reverse strand, counting down.
AGACTACACTAAGCAGAAGGCAAACTCTTCAACCGTCGTACACCACAGAGACAGCACATCTTCAAAGTCACACGCAGATACTTAGTGCCCCCTTGTGTTCTTTCCCCTGTATCCTGGGACAGATCAAGCTCTCCCCAGAGTGCTCAGCCATGCTAATTTCCTCTATCCCATCTCCCATACCTCTCATGTTTGTTGTCCATCAGGATAATTACAAATTAGTCTGAGTACAGATGGTACTAATAAATTTTAATAATTCAGTGCACTATCCTCCTAGGAAATACATTTACAAGTTAACACCATTCCCAAAGAGAAAAACCATGGTGAAAATATAGGACCACAAAAAGAAAAGATTTAGTAAAAGTCAAGCCTCTTCTTATTTTATTCTATTTACTAAATGAAATAACTAGAAATTTATATTTAAATACTTTTCCAGCTTTCTGACTGAACCACTCTTAAGACTTACGGAGAGGTGAGATTTTCTGCTAAAGAGCAAGTTTCTATATCTGGGCCACTACAACTACACATATACCCTACTGAGACATAACTTCTTATTCTACACATTTAGACGCACTACCTGTTGGATTATAACCTTCAAAACATAATTTTACGTGGGAAAAGTTAAACATAATGCTAGTCACATGGTAGATGTGAATCAACAACAGTTCTTCAGGCCCAAATAACAAATGACCTATCCTAGGTCAATCAAGATGTGAGGGGGCTTTACTTCATTGCTTCCAAGCCCAAGCACACCAGGACAATTGAGGCTGTCACAGTTCCTACATACCACACACATATACAAACATAAACACACACACCAACAATAAAAGCAAACGAAACACCTCCATTAAAGTAAGAACACTCATAGCAACACTGCTACTAGCTACTGAGCTTTTACTTATGACTAAAAAAGATTAGAATCTGAAGCAAACTAGTTACTGATGAACTTATCCAGTGATAAATACCACATTTTCATTTATAGTGATTGTATATATGTGATATTTTCTTATTAAATACAACTGGATTCTACTTAAAACAATTATTTCTGCTCTAATTTATCTTCCAGAGTGAAAACAAAGTATGGCATAAAAACCTGTGTTAGCAGGCCACACCACCTTTTTCTCTTTTGTTCTTTTTAATGCAATTGTAAAATCATTCAAATGGCTTTGGTTGTGGTTATTAAGAATTAAATAGCATAATCTCATTTTTCCATGCCTGGACTCAACTAGAAATAAAAAGTTAGTGGATTATGATTCAAAAGTGTGGTTAGAAATTAATTTGTAAGCAATAATTGTATTCAAACAACACAGGGCATGACATTATTAGTTTGTAAAATGGCAAAACTAAACATTAATTCATATAACAATGAAAGCAAATGGTGTATAAACAACCATTTAATGATTCTTTATTGTTTTCTGAAGAAAAGGATTTTATTCCCCCACAATCCGTATTTAAGTACATTTCATATCCATATACATTTAAGACGACCTTTCTATATCAACGTAAACTTTTGACACTTTGTTTCTTAAATGACTGCAAAAAGTTTTAAATACCAGTCAAATACATTTTGTTGCAGAAATCGTATCAATATTTCATGCTTCTCTAAAGTGTAGCTTCTATGAAATTACCTGCATGATCACAGTCAAAATTTTATATCTACTGCATGACTACTCTGCCATGCAAAATATGCTGGAATTTTAATTAAATTTGATTTAAATAAATCATATTTATATTATTTCATCATAGTATCTTTTAGAGGTACACATCAAAATTTGCTCAGATTGCAACAACATTTTTACATACAAAACTTAAAAAAGGATGTCTTTCTCTTTACTTAATGTTTAAGAAATGAATGTGGTCAAAGATTTTTAAATTTTTCCTTAATTTTAAATGACTGCTTCAAAAGGCATCACCTCCAAATGCCAACATATAGTTAAAGATTTTGCGTTCTTCAAGTTACTAAAATCTTTACAGACACCTTTTCTTAAGAATAATAAAGTATGATACAGATACATAATAAGCCTTAAAAAATACCTGAGAGGTCTTGCCTGGGGATTGCCTGCTTCTACATATGGATGTAAATAATCCTTTATGTAGAGGTCAGCAGCACTATTAGAATGGGTGCAAATGAGGATCCTGCTGAAATAAATGGTGCAAATAAAAAGAATGATAAAACACAAAACTACTCAAGCAGTATAATACCAAACAAAAGCAGTGGCCATCTTAATATCATACATTTCCCTCAACCTGCTCAGCAATCTCCAACATATTACTCAATGATGTTTTCAGGAAACCATTACTCTTTAAGCTGTAAAGGAAACAAGTTCCCCCAAATTCTTTTTAAATCTATCACACAGAACATTTTTTACACACCCAACTCTTTTGGCTATAACATATATCACAATTCCTTTTGCAGACTTGGAATTTTGATGGCTATTTAAAAGGTATCATTCTCTACACTGCCAGTTTTTAAAAACAGTATGTTTTAAAAGAATTCAAATTTTAGTCCTTTGGGGTTTTGGTGTGTGTCTTTTTTTTTCCCCCCCAAGCTGAATTAAAGTGGTCTTGCTAGCCTTAGCTTTGTACTCACAATAAGGACAGAGGCCTTGTGCCCTAATGATGAAATCGGAGCACACATACCACCATCTCACCTCGTCTCCTGCTGCTGGAGTATGTGCTTGACGGCCTGAGCTAGAGTGAATGTTTTGCCTGTCCCATAGGGTCCAATGATGAGAACAGGAGGCAGCTGTATTGAAAGTGGAGTTGTAATGGCCAGAACAGCCTCTTTCTGTTTTGCATTTAGCCGAGGATCCAACTGCTCATCCCACTGTCTACAGAAAATAAAAATTTATTTTAAACACATGCACCTTATAAATACACAAAACACAACATGAGAGAATCCTAAATTTTACTGAACCATTAAAAATACTGAAGAAGCAGAGCATCTACAAAAACAAATGCTTATTCTAAAACTTCTCTTCAGAAAACTACCCAAGAGAGTCGGTACAGGGTGCTTCACTATGTTAATCAAAACTCACTTTAATTACTTTGTCCTATTCCAAGTGCAAAAAAAGATTTTTTTTAAGGTTTTATTTATTTATTTGACAGAGAGAGACACAGCGAGACAGGGAACACAACCAGGGGGAATGGGAGAGGGAGAAGCAGGCTTCCTGCCATGCAGAGAGCCGGATGTGGGGCTCGATCCCAGGACCCGGGGATCATGACCTGAGCCAAGGCAGACGCTTAACAACTGAGCCACCCAGGCGCCCCTCAAAAAAGATTTTGATAACTAAAGAAAGCACACACACTTCTAGTCTAGCTGCTACCAAGTCTATAAATAGTAATGGCAATGTCTCAAAAATGTAATATCCCTCTGTTACATAAAAGGATCAGAAAACTTTTTTTCGGGTAATAAAGAAGTATTAGTTTCTTTGCACAGCAAGTAAAATGCAAAAGGGAAACAAACCGAATTTCAAATTCTAGGCCACTGAAGCTCTCTTTAGTGAAGTTTAAAACAAGAGGCAAAGAAAAAACCTGTATGTTCCTGGTTAAGAGATATTAAACCTTTACAAAGTTCTTAAGTCAGAAAATAGCAGTTTGGTTTTTTTTTTAAAGGTATCAAAGAGGGGCAGGTGCCTGCATGGCTCAGTCGGTTAAGCATCTGCCTTCAGCTCAGGTCATGATCCCAGGGTCCTGGGATCAAGCCCCAAGGCAGGCTCCCTGCTCAGAGGAGAGCCCGCATCTCCCTCTCCTCCCTGCTCGTGATCTCTTTCACTATCTCTGTTGCTATCTCTGTCTCTCTCTCTCTCAAATTATAAATAAATAAAATCTTTTTTTTTTTTAAGATTTTATTTATTTGACAGAAAGAGACACAGTGAGAGAGGGAACACAAGCAGGGGGAGTGGGAGAGGGAGAAGCAGGCTTCCCGCGGAGCAGGGAGCCCGATGCAGGGCTCGATCCCAGGACCCTGGGATCATGACCTGAGCCGAAGGCAGACGCTTAATGACTGAGCCACCCAGGTGCCCCTAAATAAAATCTTTTAAAAAAAAAAAGGGGGGCGCCTGGGTGGCTCAGTTGGTTAAGCGACTGCCTTCAGCTCAGATCATGATCCTGGAGTCCCAGGATCGAGTCCCACATCGGACTCCCCACTCAGTGGGGAGTCTGCTTCTCCCTCTGACCCTCTCCCCTCTCATGCTCTCTCTCACTCTCTCTCTCTCAAATAAATAAATAAAATCTTAAAAAAAATAAAAAAATTAAATTAAATTAAATTAAAAAAAAAAAAAAGTATCAGGGGTGCCTGGATGGCTCAGTCGTTAAGCATCTGGCTTTGGCTCTGGTCATGATCCCAGGGTCCTGGGATCGAGCCCCGCATCGGGCTCCCTGCTCCGCGGGAAGCCTGCTTCTCTTCTCCCGCTCCCACTCCCCCTGCTTGTGTTCCCTCTCTCGCTGTCTCTCTCTCTCTGTTGAAAAATAAATAAAATCTTAAAAAAAAAATAAAGTATCAAAGGCCAAACAATATGAAATGTTTTCTAATATTGTCCGCCATACACATAATGTACATATGTCCTATAACACCTGTCATAGTAGCACAAATGGTTGCTGCAGTGGGATCTATCCTTACGAGTGTCCCTTCTATGACTTGGCTAAGTTTCGAAGATTTAAATGGACAGCAGATGCTACATGGGATCAAACCAAGTGGAGAATCACCGGCATTCTTTCCCACAACTACAATTAAAATACTAAATATTGCAACAAGTATGGTAAAAATGATAGGGATGTGAACCAAAATAGGAAGGGTGTGTAAAGAGATGCTTAGAAAATTTACATTCAAAGTGCCTACAAAATAATCCTGCAAGACGAGAACGTGGTTTAGACAGGAAAATTCCATCTCTCAGCGGCTGTACTCTACAGTAATCGGAAACTAGTTATTCATGGAAAATCTTAATACTTTCAGTTTTTAAAAATTATAGCTAATGCTATATTCGGACAGATAATTTCAAACAAATGAAAGTCTCTGAGGAAATGTAAAACTATAGAAAATAAACTTTGACTATATAAACATGCCAATTCTTATTTTTTTTTGAAACTTAAAATTTTTAAGTAAAAAACAAAAGAACTCTGACCAGTGGCACAATTTCCTGGAAACCATTCACTAAAGCTCAAACTTTTTAGTTCAAAGAATCTCTCATCATTAAACAGCTTATTTACTCATAATTCTGCCAGTACCTAGCAATATTCCATTTTCTGTAAAAGAAGAAATTACTTTAGGTAATCGCTAAATCCAGATCTAATATATGTGGAGAACTGTGGAACAGTTACCTCAAACCACTCATGGCATCTCCTCTGCCTTCCTCTACTACTGAGCCTAGACAGCTAAAACACTCCGTTTCTCACCCTCCTCTGCCGGAGCTCCAACTCTGGTCAATGAGCTTATAGGAAGAGGTCCCTCACAAGGGCTTCTGTTACTCAATAAAACACAAACAAAGCCTCACTAGGAGAAAGCCCTTCTTGCTCCTCTGCCTTCCTCCTTCACCTGGCTGGAAGGAGATCCTGGTAAACAAAACTCCATCTTAGAATCAAGAGGTAACAGACATCAAGAAGAAAACCAGCATGCTCTAAGGTGGAGAGGAGGGGAGACCTCAGTCCTGGATGGTACTGCGGAGCCCTTGCAAGTCCTAGACCACCTAACCCCTGGGCTTCTAGCTCTACTTGTTTAAGCCACAGTTAGTTCAGTAAACTGTTACTTGCATCCATACCTGACCCCAAGGGCTCCTGTATCTATACATGGACATAACGACATGTGCATCAGGTGGTCATTCTAAGAGCAAATGAGATAATACATGCAAGCTGTTTAGAAAAATAACTGAGCAATAAGTGCTCAATTAACGTTAGTTTCTATTACTACGTTCACTGAGGATTTCAGAAAAATGACTTATTACTTGACCAATACACACTTTCAAAAACAAATAAACGGAAGTTTTAAAAACACCTTCTAATTCTTCAAATGTGGTGATTTCAATGAACTTATAAATGAGACCAATAATAAGTTATATATAAAAGTATAAATCTAAGACATTCATGACGAATTCATAGGTATAGCTCTAAAATACAAGATCTCTTTATTTATATAGGCCACTCTACTTATCAACTGCTTTAGTATAAATAAGTGCTTCAGAGGAGATCAGAAACCATCACTGCTGATCACCTCTACAGTTTCCGGGCATGAATGAGGAAGGCCAATGAGCACAGCTGTCTTTAGTGTACCACCTGCTCAATAAGGGGAAGAGGACTTACAATACATACGCCAGTAAGACCCATCTCGAGTTTCACAGTTTAAAATAATATAGTCTCTTCGAGCTCATTTTGAATAAAAATTACTTAAACCCTGAACCACATTAATTCAAAGTCCTTTTTTCCCCTGGTCTAATGCATTTTTATAATTAATTTACAGACCACATGCTCGAGAATAATTTCTCAACTTCATTTATCTATCTATATTCTACCTTATCCCAGAAAAGATTTTATATGGCTAATGGTTTCTCAGTATATTCCTCCACTCAGACACCTTTTGGTTACTATTTAAATTACAGTGTATGGAATCTCTTCCTGCTCAGAAGTTTTCTGATGCTGACACTTTCTTAGTTACTTTTGCAGTTCACACTTGCAGTCAGTGGTGCTTGAATAACAGTTATAGACAATATAATTTTCAGAAGTAAACATATCAAATACATGCCTAGAAGTTTACTGGTAAGCCCTCACATTTGAAACCCTAATTTCCTTCTTTAAACTTGAAACTCTTAGTAAGTTAAATATATCATACATTAATAATGTGTAAGGCCCTGTTGAGGATTTACTGATAAATGAAACACAGTCTCTTCCTTCAAAGACCTCAGAGTACAATGAAAACAGGAGGGGCGCCTGGGTGGCTCAGTCGGTTGAGCGGCTGCCTTCGGCTCAGGTCATGGTCCCAGGGTCCTGGGATCGAGCCCTGGGTCCGGCTCCCCACTTAGCAGGGAGCCTTCTTCTCCCTCTCCCTCTGCCTGCCACTCTACTTGTGCTTTCTATCTCTCTGTCAAATAAATAAATAAAATCTTTAAAAAAATCAAAAAAAAAAAAAAGAAAACAGGAGAAATGTATGCAAGTGACAAAAATTAATTTGAGAGAAATTGTGCTTGAAAGCACAAAACTAACTGAATCTAGCACACAGCAGGTACTGAAGAAATTTTTGTTGGAATAATGAAAATGGTAGGGTCAGGTTTCTCTCCTTGAAGGAGAGCACTTGAGCTGGACTGAATCTTAAAGGACAGGGGATCAACAGATCAATATTGAGCAAAGATTATTTCAGGGAGAGAAAATCATTTACAGATAAAAATGGTGGAGGAGGAAACTCTGAGTTTAATGGGTAGAAAGTCTCAGTTTTGCAAGACGAGAATGCTCTGGAGACTGACTGCCTGACAATGTAAAAACACTACTGAACTATATACTTAAAAATAGTTTAGGGCGCCTGGGTGGCTCAGTTGGTTAAGCGACTGCCTTCAGCTCAGGTCATGATCCTGGAGTCCCGGGATCGAGTCCCACATCGAGCTGCCTGCTCAGCAGGGAGTCTGCTTCTCCCTCTGACCTCCCCTCTCTCATGCTCTCTCTCTCTCTCTCAAATAAATAAATAAAATCTTAAAAAAAAATAGTTTAGAGGTCAGTTTTGTGTTATGTAAATTTTACAATTTTTAAAAAATTTGTAAGAAATTAAGTGTACGGCCAACTAAAGAAACTTCAAGGTAATTCAATATGGCTAGAGCATGGGGATTTAGAGGGAAAGGGGGCTGTCAAGTAGAAAAAAATAAATCTGAAGCTACTGTTGGAAGCCCTGTCAATGGAACTATGTAACAAGAGGTTGGTGTTCAGCTGCTCAGACTATCCACATATCAAGGAGACGCCATCAGAGATTTGTAACCACTGAAACGAAATGATTATTTTAGCAAACTAACTGTGGAAGAAATATGTGGGATGGACGAGAGAACAGAGATACACACTGCAGGACAGAAGACCGACTAGAAGGCTCCTTACATAGTCCAGCTCTAAATTACACACTGGCTGTAAGAACGGAAGGAGGGGAAAGGGTGCAGAGAAGGTGAATCAAATGGGAACTGAGAAGACTGGAGTTTTACAATTAGTAGATCACTGATTACTTTCAGGAGAGTGAGGAAGTAGAAAACGGAGATCACAGGATGAGTATAAAGAACAGCAGAAATACATAAACTACTCCTGCTTGAGAATTTTGGTAATAAAAAGAAGAATGGGAAAAAGTAAGGGTAAGCGAAATTAAGGAGAAATGATTTGGGTTTTCTGTTTAAGGCGTCTTGTGCTTTGTTCTGTTTTTAGAACCGAAAGAAATGGAATGTGAGGGGAAGAGAATTTGCCACTTCTAGGCCTGGCCCATAAAACTTTCCTACGTGATCCCCTGTGCTCATTCTTCCCCTGCCTGCCAGCTGGATGTCAACACACAGGGTGAAACCGTGGAAACCACTTACTGAAGATACCAGGGCCTCCATCAGTGGTGGAGTAGGGCCACCCGACCATGACTGGATTGACACGAGTGATAAATAAATAACCTTCTATTGTGTAGAGCCACTGAGATTAAAAAAGAAAGAAAGAAAAGGTGCAATGAGCAGGGCAGCAGCAGGGGCCAAGAAGATAAAAACTCTGGGAAAAGGACGACAAGAAAGATGCAGTCATACAGCCTTCACGGTTAGTCTGGAAACAAATCAGAAGTATCTTTATAAAGACACGAATATGTACCAAAGTGAATTTAAGCAGGAAAATATTTATACAACCATTAACCTGAGAGCAGTTTCTGAAATACTATCTTCTATGATTCTTTTTCCATTTTCCGAAATTATAAAAAATGTCTTCTATATTCAAAAATCATTTTAAATGAACTGTTTGAACCACATTAAAAGGTCCTAATTTTCCCACTCAACTTATACTCAGAAATATTCCTGAATCGCTTGGCATTCTATCAAATTAACGCTGTTGAGAAAAGCAATAGAACTCATTTAGACTCTGAAGACAAGTAAAGAAAGTACATGATGAACCTCAAATGTTTCCTTTTAAGGGCTCTTTCATTCTCCTTTCTCCACTAACACATGGCTCCTGGAGAGTATGGCAAATCTGCTTAAAAAACTATATTAGCGTTATTCAATTTCACATTAACACAACTTCCTTTAGTGAGACATCTCCTTTTCTGTACCTGTTGGGACTCCAAGGTATGGTTGGAGTCATAGTGGTGTCTGGAAACAAAACCCCGTTGTCCTTGATCCTGTCTAGCGCATAATGCATTTCACAGAGGGGTAATCGATTTAATTGAAACTGAAGTTCAACCTGAAACACAAAGTAAAATTTTTTTTTTAAATGCATGAATGCAAACATCAATGCTTACAGCTTGCTAAAAATTTTTGTGGAGATAACCTTTTGGGAAGCCAAGTTTAGAGATTCTTTTAAGTGCAATGTTGTTTTAATAAGAATTATTATGGCTAATATTTGCTTTGTTTACTTACTGTCAGGCATTGTAATATGCACTTTACATAAATTACCTCATTTACTAGTACCAATGATATATGTATCATTATTAACCTCATTTGACATCTGAAGAAAATGAAGTACTTGTGAATCACTTAATATCTAAATCAAGGTTATCTGGTTCCACCATATTCCTATGAATAATATACTTGATAAAATCAACTAACATCTGTGAAATATCATCTCTTGAGTGATAAAAACCAGGCCTAGGACACTGTATCAATTTACTATGAATAAATAATAATCACCAAATTTTATGTTTAAAAAGAAAAATAAATAAAATTTTAAAGAAGATTGGCTTTCCAGTTAAATATGGCAGAGTGAACACACAGTTCACCTAAGAAACCATAAAGAGAGGAGAACACAAGCAGATACAACCTGAGATAAGAACTGTCCCTGGATGTGGCTTAGTTTCCTTTCATCTGTTCTTCTATTGCTGATTTAAAATTCTAATCAGAAAGTTTGGCCTCGTATAAGACTGGAACATTGTAGATGTTACTTAATTATCGAATTGGGTTTCTCTGAGAGTTACCAGGGGTCTAATTCTCCACCCACCTCTGTAACACTTCAAAATCAACTGCACTTCTGGTTAGAGCAGAAGCTAGAAAACCAAACCAGAACTGTATCAGCTGACAAAGATATATAGACAACCATAATGGAGTTGCCTCACTTCAAAACACACCTGTGTGTCATAATCAGGCCGAAGATTAAGTTCTTCACAGCATTCCCTGGATATCCTTAAAAATATATATTCTTTTGTTTTTTCTTCAATAGTAGCTTCATAAACCTTCTCTTTGGTTCCCTGGGTCTGTACTAACTTCTCTTTAGAGACTGGTAATAAATAAACAGCATTGACTTTGGTCATCACCAGCCGTCCAGCCAAAGTATCTTCAGAAAGTGTTTCAGTAAGCTTAAAGCGACCAAAAAGTTGTCCATTCTGAGCATACTTTGCACCTCCAGAAACTCCAGTGAGCATGAAACTTGCCAGAATCTGCAACTGCACTTTAAGGTTGAACCTAAATCAAAAGTAGAAAATGAGTCTGAATGTTTTACATCAAAAACAAAAAACTAGAAGAGCAAAACAAAATAAATCAAATTTAAACATACAGAAAATTAAAACTTCATCAATTCCACTCCATCGAGCTACAAACCATATATTACCTTTCTGCCATTAATCCAAGCGGGAAAAAACAAAACTTTTTTTAAGTCAATAAACTCTCACCCAAGTTACATAAAGGCATATACTTAGTTGAGTTGAAGAAAACATTTTTAAAACCTGAACATTTAAGGGGCGCCTGGGTGGCTCAGTTGGTTAAAGCGGCTGCCTTCGGCCTGGGTCATGATCCCAGGGTCCTAGGGTCGAGCCCTGAGTGGGGCTCCCTGCTCAGTGAGGAGTCTGCTTCTCCCTCCCCCTCTCCCCCCAGCTTGTGCTCTCTCCCTTGCTCGCTCTCTCTCTCAAATAAATAAAAATCTTTAAATAATAATAAAAAAATAAAACCTGAACATTTAAAATAAAGCTAAGTATGATATTTTAATAAAATGAAATATTATTACAGGTTAATTAATACAGAAGTCTGCTTGAACACACCCTGGGACCATTAAAACTTTACAATCCCCTAAAGCCAGAAGGAAATGCAGTGTTGAAACTACAACGGACCTTCATTAAACTGAGGCTTTCCAAGTACATCTTACCAAAAGATTCAAACTGTGAAATTTTTCTTTCAATGCTGTTAACGAATAACATCCAGAATAAACTTTTGTTCATGACTACACTGAGACAGATCCCATTCAGGAATTACGGAAAGAGAAGTTAAGCGCTAGCTAGTCAGTCAATGGCTGGTGCACTCACTTGCACCCACTCCTGTGTGTGCCCATGAGTGTGAGAGAGAATGTGTGTGTCGAACAAGTAAGGAGAATCAAGATCCACACGGGCAAGAAATAGGACGTGGAAGAAAGATTTAAACTAACGAACAGCCCTCTCCTTTGCCATTCTGAAACAGTGCTGTGAGAGAGAAGACAAAGCAGTAAAAGAGGAAAGGGAACATTTTCTACTTTTTCTTCATAAGATTTAAAATTATGTGAATGAAAAAAATTAAGTTCTTTTAAAATCTAAATATCCATTTGTGGAAAAGGCTACTTTTTAACAGGACTACTGAACTGTTTTCTTTTCAAATCTTCTTTTTGTATATATGATGCTAAGAATATCTTATAAATTCTTAAGGAAAAAAGAAAACAAAACTTTTTTTAAATACTGTAAAATTCCTTAATGGAAACATCTGTTTACAATATTAGGAAAACAAATCTAATTAAAACACCGTATTAAGGGGTGCTAGGTAGCTCAGTTGGTTAAGCATCTGCCTTCGGTTCAGGCCATGATCTCAGGGTCCTGGGATAGAGTCCTGCATCAGGCTCCCTGCTCAGCAGGGAGTCTGCTTCTCCATCTCCCTGTGCCTCTCCCCCCCCACCCTCATTCTCTCTCCCTCTCTCTCTCTCAAATGAATGAATAAAATCTTAAAAAAAAAAAAAAATTTAAATGTTGAATGTGGGCGCCTGGGTGGCTCAGTCGTTAAGCGTCTGCCTTCAGCTCAGGTCATGATCTCAGGGTCCTGGGATCGAGCCCCACATCGGGCTTCCTGCTCGGCGGGAAGCCTGCTTCTCCCTCTCCCACTCCCCCTGCTGGTGTTCCCTCGCTCGCTGTCTCTCTCTCTGTCAAATAAATAAAATCTTTAAAAAATAAAAAAATAAAATGTTGAATGTCCACTTATATACTTTAAAGTTAGAAAAGTAAAAAATAAAAAAATAAAGTTAGAAAAGTATAAGGATAGAGAAATATTGTTACAGAAATCTTTAAGGAATATAACATATCTGAATAGCTACTTATGCATGTAATAAATAATAACGGTTTACAAGTTCCATTAGTAACCTAAAAATAGAACACTTAAACTCCAAAAACATGTATAAATACATACTAAAGTTAATATTTAATGATCTGGCTCAAATGAGGATTAAATGAATTCCAGCAGTATTTGCCATGTGTGTGGAATTATTAAAAATCACATTATATTTTTCTCATTCTCTGTGCATATTTTACTAGATCCAAAATAGGAAAGTAGGATAATTTAAAGAAATACAGTTTGGGGGCGCCTGGGTGGCTCAGTCATTAAGCGTCTGCCTTCGGCTCAGGTCATGGTCCCAGGGTCCTGGGATCGAGCCCCACATCAGGCTCCCTGCTCCACGGGAAGCCTGCTTCTCCCTCTCCCACTCCCCCTGCTTGTGTTCCGTCTCTTGCTGTGTCTCCCTCTGTCAAATAAATAAATAATATCTTAAAAAAAAAAGAAGAAATACAGTTTATATGTTATCTAGTTACATTTGACTCTTCAAAGACTGGAACATGCACTAAGATTCACATAAAAATCAGTCTTAAAATGAAAATAAAAGTATACTACACTCCCCAGTTTACATATAATCTATGTTCACCTGCTTTTTCTTTTTTGTAATAAAATATATGCTTTAAAAAAGAACAGGAGCCCATGGCATAGTCATGCTTTTTCAAATACAGTTAAATTTTTACTTTACTCCACATACATGAGATTTAGGGTCATTAAAAGTTTTCTGACAGAAAAGAAATTTCTTACAGTGCATTCTTCATTCAGAAATGGTCTCTTTGGGGGCACCTGGGGGGCTCAGTTGGTTAAGGGTCTGCCTCCAACTTAGTGAGTCATGATCCCAGGGTCCCGGGATCAAGCCCCACATCCGGCTCTCTGCTCAGCAGGGAGTCTGCTTGAGATTCTTTCCCACTGCCCACCCCCCAACCTGCGCACACATACATGCTCTCTTACACTCTCTCTCTAAAGTAAATAAAATCTTGGGGCGCCTGGGTGGCTCAGTCGTTAAGCGTCTGCCTTCGGCTCAGGTCATGATCCCAGGGTCCTGGGATCGAGCCCCGCATCGGGCTCCCTGCTTCTCCCTCTCCCACTCCCCCTGCTTGTGTTCCCTCTCTCGCTGTGTCTCTCTCTATCAAATAAATAAATAAAATCTTTAAAAAAATAAAAATTAAAAATAAAGTAAATAAAATCTTAAAAAAAAAAATTCAGGGGTGCATGGGGTGGCTCAGTCGTTAAGGGTCTGCCTTTGGCTCAGGTCATGATCCCAGAGTCCTGGGATCGAGCCCCACATCGGGCTCCCTGCACAGCGGGGAGTCTGCTTCTCCCTCTCCCTCTCCCACTCCCACTGCTTGTGTTCCCTCTCTCGCTTTGTCGCTCTCTGTCAGATAAATAAATAAAATCTTAAAAAAAAAAAAATTCAGCTTAAACACCATCTTATTCCCAAAAGCCAACTTGATTCCCTCCTTGACTTGACTATCCTCCTTCTCCCCACTAATGTGGGGTAGATGCTCTCCCGTGGGGCCCTTGTGCATTCCTCCATTGCAGTGTTAATTACACTGTATTATAACCCTATATATACAGGTCTGTCTCCCTTAGTGGATAACAAACATTTTTCTAAGTTTTTATTTTAATTCCAGTTAGTTAACATACAGTGTTATATTCGTTTCATGGATTACAAACTTTTGAGGAAGAAAGAAATATAGCGTTTGCCTTAGAATCAGCAGTGGCTACTCTTGAACCTAACACCTTGAACACTCAATAAATTTTGTTCATTGAATTAATTTTACATTTTCATAATAATCTGATTTTTTCCAGGCAACATATTTTTCCATTTCAACTACTTTATACTATTCCCTAACAAATTCTAGAAATTGTATAATATTTTCTCAACTAAGGTAATATATTAAAATTTTACTATTACATCTATTTTAGAATCTGCTATCCCAAAAAACACCTGATCATAATTTAGAAAGCATGAAAAGTTCACCTCAGTCTTAAAGCATTAAGAGAATCCTCTTATGACATTTAGTTGTACCTTATAACAAAACTTTTGAGGTAGAGGCACTAGAAAATAAAAGTACTGGGCGCCTGGGTGGCTCAGTTGGTTAAGCGACTGCCTTCGGCTCAGGTCATGATCCTGGAGTCCCGGGATCGAGTCCCGCATCGGGCTCCCTGCTCAGCGGGGAGTCTGCTTCTCCCTCTGACCCTCCTCCCTCTCATGCTCTCTGTCTCTCATTCTCTCTCTCGCAAATAAATAAAAAATCTTAAAAAAAAAAAAAAAAAAAAAAAAAAAGAAAATAAAAGTACTAAGAAATACGGCTTTCCCCCAGAAGATACATCACATGTTCAAGATACAGACATAATAGACTTTCTGGTATAAGTTACAGCTAGTAAATTTTAATTTTCTAAAAGATTAACAGCCTAAAACTAAATTACATTAGTAAGATTTCTTAAGTATTTAAAACAACATACATATTTTTAAGATTCAGTAACTCAGAAATACCTAGAATAAAAAATTTATCCTACAATTAACAAAGATATCTCCTAATAAAAAGAAAAACCATCTTTCTATTATTGCTTGCCACATTCTGAAATCAGCCTTAAAGCTTACATAATTCCTAACCTTTTGGGAAAGAGCAGAATAGCAGCCAAGCAAATTCTGACCAATTTAATATCATACTTAGCTGAAAGAAATATGGCTCTATCAATCTTAGCAATAGTTATATCTCTTGAGTGTAACTTTAAAAGAATTTCAAAGCGGGGCGCCTGGGTGGCTCAGTCGTTAAGTGTCTGCCTTCGGCTCAGGTCATGATCCCAGGGTCCTGGGATCGAGCCCCGCATCGGGCTCCCGGCTCCGCGGGAAGCCTGCTTCTCCCTCTCCCACTCCCCCTGCTTGTGTTCCCTCTCTCGCTGTGTCTCTCTCTGTCAAATAAATAAATAAAATCTTTAAAAAAAAAAAAAAGAATTTCAAAGCTATACAGAGAATTTCACTTCCTACAATTTCTGACTAAATGAATGATAACAGAAATCAACCAAGGTAATAAGCCAATACCTGGGTTTACTGAGGCAGAGCAACAGAACTGAGGCATACCCAACAGAGGCCTTGCCTCACCCATCTTAATGATGAAATGTGCTTCCACACGCCAGGCCTGTCATGTCAGCTGTCAGCACTGAGAAGCCACGACGACCTGAGTACTGAGTATGCCTGCCACTACACAGTTTAATGGACACAAGAGCTTCAGCCAAAGTCAATTTCTTTTGAAAATGTGCATGTAAGAATCAAATAGATTTCACTTCAAGGCAGAATCATAATTGAATGCATATCAACATGTAGCTGAAGACAAGAGAAATACTTCTTTTTTTTTAAATCCTGAAAGAACTCAGAAGCATTTTCTAAAAGTTAAATGAAATGCAGTATTATCCTTACCACCCCCACACATCTCACACTAAAACTTAACATAAAAAGAAATCTTAATTTCTGGACCGCTTTGAAAGACCATCCCTTTTCTTTAAAGTAAAAAAATAAAAAGATAAACTTGATTACTACATCCAAACTCAAGCCAAAATATATTTTGTCTAATCTTGAGAGGTTTCATTCAATCCCATTTTAACGGAAGGAATGCTAAAAGGTGACCATGTAAAAATATAATCCAAACCTTACAATTAAGATGTAAGAACCTTGATATTACTTTAATGATTAGCAATAATCTCCTTCAATTGTCAAAGTTCTGGGGCGCCTGGGTGGCTCAGTCAGTTAAGCGTCTGCCTTCGGCTCAGGTCATCATCCCAGGGTCCTGGGATCAAGCCCCAAGTTGGGCTCTCTGCTCAGCGGGGAGCCTGTTTTCCCTCTCCCTCTGCCCCTCTATCCCCACCCCAGCTCATGCTCGCGCTCTCTCTGTCAATATAAATAAATAAAATCTTTAAAAAAAAAAATTGTCAAAGTTCACAAATGACTGATACATTCTCTTGATCTTAGGAAATATTCTATTAATCATGGGTTAAGTCTGACTATGTCTCAAAGAGGCACATTCCAGTGCATACAGAATACATTATTACTGTCAATACACATCCAGGTCATTTAGAGGGACAACTCCGTTTACCCAACCATTGTCTTCTGGCTTTAAATTGAGTCTCAATCCACAGCAAAACATTCTTCACCATTCTAATGGTGACTTGGGTTTGCTTTGATGACTGACTGGTGTTGATCCAATCAGTCACACTAGAGCATGTCACACTAGAGCATGGCCCAAGGACCAAATCCAACCTTCAGCCTGTTTTGTATAGCCCTTAACTAAGAATGGTTTTTACAAAAACAAAAAATAAAACAAGATAAAACAAAAAAGCTATGCAACAAAGACTATATCAAGTCCACCAAGCCTTTAATATTTACTTGCTGGACCTTTACAGAAAGTTTGCTGATACCTATACTACAGCATAGATTAGTAGCTGCATACAGA
The DNA here is from genome assembly GCF_964656455.1 of Halichoerus grypus. NCBI lineage: Eukaryota > Metazoa > Chordata > Mammalia > Carnivora > Phocidae > Halichoerus > Halichoerus grypus. The sequence goes on along the minus strand of NC_135713.1, from coordinate 196,272,100 downwards.
GCCCCCTCAAATCCAGTTTTTAAATATATCTTTCACGGTATTTGTGCTTAAAGAACTAACAATCAAATGTTGAATTAAATTCAAGGCAACATTAAAATATAGACAAATACTAATTTAAAGGGGAAAGGAGGAAAAAACAGAAAATACAATTTTTTTAAGTAGTATATAAAACTTTGTCAAAAATTTTTCAAAATCCTTCAGTTCATGTCTGTTATTTGTCCCTTGTCCATCTGCTAACAGACACCCTCTGAGAACTCCATCTAATAACTAGGAGGATTTGCTTCTTGGTATGTGCACAAACTCTATCCTGTACTTCCCAAAATTTTACAAAAGCCTGTCAAATTCAGAAGTGTAATTTACCACCCTTTACATCCAGGGGGTTACCTTTGGGTGAGAGAATCACTGAAAATTTTCAGAATTCTCTGACACAGTAACTACCTACTTGTCACATTAGACGTGACAATAAATTCTCATTTCTGTCTTTAAGATCCTTCAAACTCTTGTGTACTTGGCATAAATAACATATAAAAAGTGATCCTACAGTCTTATATTCCATTTGTAAATATCCCTATTTGAGTTAATAACTATTTTAAAGATTAAAAAAAAGAGAAAGCTCAGATATTCCTACTATACACTGTCTTACTACAATCTTTCTTATATCTCTAAGGGCAATTTTACACCTGGGTCATCAAGTGCTACAACTGATAATATTCTAACTTCCTTTCTATTTCTTTGTTTGCTTTTTCTTATTACAATAGTAATATCTGGTCATTGTACAACATTTCAAAAATAGAGAAAACCACATTAGGACATAAAAATCAGGGATGCCTGGGTGGCTCAGTCAGTTAAGCGTCTGCCTTCAGGTCAGGTCTTGATCCCAGGGTCCTGGGATCAGGTCCTGCATTGGGCTCCCTACTCAGCAGGGAGCCTGCTTCTCCCTCTCCTTCTGCCCCTCCACCCCCCCCACCTTGTGCTGGCGCACGCACCCACACGCACTCTCTCTGACAAATAAATAAAATCTTTAATAAACAAAAAAAACATAAAAATTAGTCATAATTTCACCAACCAGAACACATAATGCTTTAACTCTTCCCAATATTTTTATATGCAAATATATCCATGTATATGCATGTACATACACACATACAAAATTAGAATTGCAGTGGATGCTTTCATAACCAGCATATTCTCCCCTTTATACTGTACCATCAGCATCTTTACTGTTTTGAAAATTCTTCAAGAACATAATTTCAATACAGAAGTTCCCCCTTATCTGCATGGGATATGATCCAAGGACCCCCAGCGACTGCACCATGGATAGTGCCAAACCCTACTTATACTATGTTTTTTCCTAACTATACATACCGATGATAAAGTTTTATACATTAGGTGCAAGAGATTAACAACAATAATAAAATAATTATAACAACATACTGTAAAAAAAAAAAAAAAGCTATGTGAATGTGGGGTGTCTCTCAAAATATCTTACTGTACTCACACTTTTTCTTGTGATGATGTGAGATGATAAAATGCCTGGGTGATGAGATGAAGTGAGGTCAATGACATAAGCATAGTGACGGAGCATCAAACCATCACTGACCTTCTGATGATAGATCTCAAGAAGGATCTTTTGCTTCTGGACCACAGTTGATGGCAGGTAATTCAAACCATGGAAAGTGAAACCACGGATAAGGTGGAACAACTGTAGTTCTACAACACTGGATTATATGGCTAGATCATAATTTACTTAAGTTCTCCTTCACTACTCTTTGAAAGACATTTGTTTACAGGCATCGTTAACTTCACCTCTGATTCTTTCTTCAGGATGATTCCTCGTAAGTAGAATTACTACACCAAAAGGTTCAAACCTTCTAAAGACCTGTAATACAAATTGCCAAATAACCCTCCTCCAGAAATATACCAACTTAGTCTGCCACCCATGTTCATTTCATGTTGCAGGTATTTTCAAGCCCCTCTTAAATGGGCTTTTTTTTTAAGATTTATTTATTTGAGAGAGCGAGCAGGGGGAGGGGCAGAGAGAGAGAGAGAGAACTCAAGCAGTCTCCACTCAGCACAGAGCCCGATGCAGGGCTCTACCCAACGACCCTGAGACCACGACCCAGGCCAAAACCAAGAGTCAATGCTCAACCGACTGAGCCACCTTGGTGCCCCTTATATGGGCTTTAAGAAGCCCTTGCAAGGTGCTCTTAGAGTGAACTTTCATCCATTTAGTTTCTTGATCAGTATCTGACCTCCGCAATATTGTAGGGTTTTCTTTTATCTATTCAAATTTCCTTTTTTTTTTTTTTTCTTAAGAGAGGGAGAGAGCACAAGAGCAAGTGGGAGGGGGCAGAGGGAGAGAAAGAGAGAGAATCTCCAGCAGACTCCATGCCCAGCACACAGCCCAACACGGGGCTCAATCTCACAACCTCTGAGATCATGACCTGAGCTGAAATCAAGAGTCCAATGCTTAACCCACTAAGCCACCCAGACACCTCAAATTTCCATTTTTCAAAAATTATTTTTAACGTAATAATCCATAAGCTTATTGATCTTTAGTTATAAGTTCTGAGGTAATGTATATGGAAGGATTTTTAAACCGGAACAAACAATATTTGTTACATTTAAACAAATATGAGTTAATACATAATTTCTTCTGAATTTCTATTATGGTACTCCAAAATAGTCTCTTAAGATTCTGGTAAGCTTTTAAACTCTATTTCATCCCAATATTTATGATTTTTTATCAATGTTTTCTTTACTAAGAAAAGGAACCTATGACCATGTAAATAACATACATGCATATTAATATGTGAATATACATTATACAAGCCACTGTCCTTGTTATTTTTTTTAATCAAGGTTTATTGAGCAATAGCAAAATGAAAGTACAAAGCTCCCAAGGAGGGAGGGGAGCCGAGAGGGTTGCCTTGTCCTTGTTATTTAGTGACTATTTCATTAGAACTGTATATGGACACAGTTAATAAAAGTCTTCTAAGAGACCATCAATGGCCATAATTTGAAGTCTTAAAAGAGTAATGAAAAATATATTCTATCTAACTTGGTAAATCTTACAAGCATTTAATTTGAAATTAGATATGTTCCAAAAGCTACATCATATTTAATCTATAAATAAAGTAACACAAAGTATGTTTAAGTTTTTACTTTTCTTTTTCTGAATATATCCCTTAATGAGTGTTCAGTATCTACTAATATTAATGATAAGGTATCAATAAAGATACCTTAGGAAAAAATAGGTTGTTTAGGCTATATCTAAAGGGAAAACTACTTATAAAAAATGTATTTATGTCTCATAACTATGGTTCGGTATTTTTTTTTTTGAAGATTTTATTTATTTATTTGACAAAGACAACACAAGTAGGCAGAGCAGCAGGCAGAATGAGAGGGAGAAGCAGACTCCCCGCTGAGGAAGGAGCCCAACGCGGGGCTCAATCTCAGGACCCTGGGATCATGACCTGAGCCGAAGGCAGCCGCTTAACCGACTGAGCCACCCAGGCGCCCCTATGGTTCAGTATTTAAGGCTTGTTCCCATTTTATCTAAAAAGTGGAATGCTACTACCAAATATAACAATGATTTCATTAATATCTTCCTTCACTCAAACTTTCATTTTTTTAAATCTTTCTTTATTTGTTTTATTTATTTATGAGAGAGACAGCACACGTGCAAGAGAGGTGGGGGGCAGAGGGAGAGCATCTCAAGCAGCCTCCACAGTGAATGTGGAGCCCAATGCAGAGCTTGATCTTACAGCCCCGAGATCATGACCAGAGCCAAAATCAAGAGACAGACGCTTAACCAACTGAGCCACCCCAGTGCCCCAAATTTTCATTTCTAATATTATTTTTCCTATAATGACTCAAATAAGCTTTTGTGATTGTTTTGTTTTGTTTTGTTTTTAAGATTTATGTATTCATTTGGGAGAGAGAGTTTGAGTGAGCAAGCAAGAGAACACAAGCCGTGGAGAGGGAGAAGCAGGCTCCCCGCTGAGCAGAGAGCCTGATGTGGGGCTTGATCCCAGGACCCCGGGATCATGACCTGAGCCGAAGGCAGACACTTAACTGACTGAGTCAACCAGGAGCCCTCAAATAAGCTTTTGTATTTACTCTTGGTCTTTACCTGTGGCATATGGATAAAATGTAAAGTATGTTAAAGCATTTATAAGTGACTAGAAAGGTTTTGTGTTTTTTTTTAAGATTTGTATTTATTTATTTGACAGAGAAAGACACAGCAAGAGAGGGAACACAAGCATTAGGAGTGGGAGAGGGAGAAGCAGGCTTCCCACCAAGCAGGGAGCCCAATGTGGGGCTCGATCCCAGGGCCCTGGGATCATGACCCAAGCTGAAGGCAGACACTCAACAACTGAGCCACACAGGTGCCCCTAGAAAGGTATTTTATTATTATCGAATAGTTTTCCTGAAGATTTAATTCATCTCATTCTTTTTTTTTTTTTAATATTTTATTTGTTTGAGAGAGAGCGTGAGAGAGTGAACACACAAGCATGGGGAGGGGCAGAGAGAGAGAGGGAAAAGCAGACTCCCAGTTGAGCAAGGAGCCCGATGCAGGACTTGATCCCAAGACCTTGGGATTATTACCTGAGCCAAAGGCAGACGCCCAACCGACTGAGCCACCCAGGCATCCCAAATCATTTCATTCTTAAAATTACATTCCAAAATATGTGGTCTCTTTCAGTTTTTGTGCATTTATTCAATATTCATCGAGCACTCACTCTGACTACCATTAAGAGAAACCTCCTGTACAACGGGGACCACATATTTACACACCTAGCACATGGCAGTCTTGTGGAAATGAACTATATACTATGCACTAGAGAGGCCGAGACAAACAGGACACAGCACTGAACAACAGCTATTAAGTAACAACCTTTACTACCTATCTTCACCTAGGCACACCTCCATTTTAAAAATAAAAAATAACCATCGAAAGGGGAGTTTTTAAACAAAGTGTTTCTAAAATAACTTACTTGCTAACTTCTTTATACTGGGCTATCTCCTCAATATAAAGAAGGTCATGCAGCCGTGACTGATAGTTGGTCTTGGTCAATGATTTGTCTAAAACGGACTGGGTAAACAGCTGGTCAGCAGAGAGAGGAATTTGGTATCTGATAAGAAGGCTCTTCTCCAAATCAGTAGTTTCATTAGGTTCAAAATCTATAATAGTCTTAGAAGAAGAATCCCAACGCTTAGCTGTGGTTACTAGCTGTTGTTTTGCATGCATCAGGTATTCAAGATCTAAATGGAAACAAAAAACACATTTATAAAGGAACACAACATTAAAATTCTCAAATAATACATTACACACTTTGGTAGGAGCATTTTATATGCTAGAGCTAATAATTCTTAAAAATAAAACAATACAAAAACCCATTTGACAGAGAATCTTCCCCATATCAGAAATCTTTTGTCTAGCTTAACAAAATAACATAAATAGGAGCCCATGTAAAAAACACCTTTTTCATCAGGATAGAACATAACAAAAATAGTTATTAACATATTGAAAATACAGATTAACATTTAGAAGTTAACTCGCAGTCAAAAGAAATCTGAACTGTAGGATAAATTCCTCCTAAGATAAAATCTATCGGGTGAGAATCACTTTTCTCCTCCTACTACCAGTACCTGCCCGTTACAGAAAGAGATCAGAAAACTGTGTCTTCTCTTCTGTAGTAAAGCACAGAAAGCAGCAAAACTCTCTGAAAGTCAACTTAAGACAAACAAAAATCTTTTAGAAAATACTCATGTAAAAATACTGCTAATTCCTCATTAAAATGTGATACGATGTACCATTCAAATGCCATTTCAGAAAAATCCAGTTTAGCCTCAGTTAAATTAGACTGTAAGTAGGGCACAATGTCAAAATGAATGACTGTTCAAGTTCTGACATCTCTGGAAAAAAAATGTAGCATAGTATCAGCACAGGGTGAAATATATCGTAACATAATTTCTGAGCACTGGGTGGGCTCACTCTATCTGCAGTGCACACTACTTTTCTCTTGGGTGGAGCATACATATACCTATAAATATGAAGCTTAACCAAAAGGGGGGAAAAAAGTTGCCTGACTGACTCATTAGGCTGAGATCCAGTTTTAATACAACATAAATTGAAAAGACGGCTTCACCAAGTCAGGTTAAATTTTGGGAAGATATAATAAGAAGTTTAAATGGAGATCAGCTATTCTTCAAAATACAAAAATAAGTTACCCTGCACTACCTTTGCAATGAGAGAATAATGCATAATTGCCAAGTACTGCTTAGTGAGAGATTTTCCGACATTTAAATGTTATATATAAATTACAAACATTTAAGAGTCACCCAAAAGACATTTCTCAACACTAGAAAACAGTTTATCCTAACATCTTATTAAAGATTCAAATGTAAAGGACCTAATTTCTTGCCTTTGCTCCTTGAAAAGGTATTTCTACATGCCAGTTTTATTATTTCTCAAAGGGTAAAACAAATACAACTATACTCATCAAGCTATAAAGATGGCCTGCATTCTTACAATACTCTGGATGAGACGAGGATGGTCTGTTTTTGCAATAGCTTCAAAAGTAGAAGTTTCATAAAGTAAACTAACCACATTTTCTCCCTAAATCATCCTAAAATTGGGCCCTGCCCTTTCATTCGTTAAATCATAGCTACAAAAAGTATTTAAATTACACAAATGCCAACATTCCTAAAAGAGATTATACCATCACTAAAAATCAAATGATAATCATTATCAAAATAACAAGGATGTACATAAAAATTTATTTTCCTTAATTCAAAAGTCAAGAGAAACAGTAATAGTACAGTGACAAACCAAATAACCAGCTCTTTCAAAATAAAAACTAAACTCTACATATTATCAAAGAATCACTATAATATGTCTTAAAGGATGTCTATTATTTGGAGATAGGGCAATTATATTTCGTAATTTTATTTTAAATAAGATATTGAATCAGACTATGCCTAGATCAGGATTATGTTCACATTCTTTTAAAAGTCACTAATTATTTCTAACTGATGTTTAAGTAACTGGGATAATAAGAAACCTAAAAGAGGGGCGCCTGGGTGGCTCAGACATTAAGCGTCTGCCTTCGGCTCAGGTCATGATCCCGGGGTCCTGGGATCGAGCCCCGCATCGGGCTCCCTGCTCGGCAGGAAGCCTGCTTCTCCCTCTCCCACTCCGCCTGCTTGTGTTCCCTCTCTCACTGTGTCTCTCTCTGTCAAATTAAAAAAAAAGAAAGAAAGAAAGAAAGAAACCTAAAACAATAGAGCTTTCCTTTTAAAAAGATTTTTTTATCACCTATTTAATATGCAAAGCAAATTATACAGTCATTCTACTCTAGACTACAAGTCCTCAGGCTTTCTGGGAAAAGTGGCATGAGAAACATTATTTGTTTTTCTCATCTTATCTAGACAGTACCATGATTCCCACCCTGATTTTATGAAATTATTAAAATTAGTGTCTTCAGCAGATAAACAACAATTTCAAAACAATTCCCAAACAATGTTAAATTTTATTTTTTTAAATGACTACAAACATACTATGGGAGAGGGGAGAGTTCGGGGAACAGAAAAAAGAATCTTAAAAAACATCCATGTGTGCCAACATCAGAAAGTCTGCAAATTACTAATCTCAGTCATTAATTTAGACATCAAAAATGAATTGTGGCCAGTGACTACTAAGGACATATTTTGCCAGAGCTACTTCTCTTTCCCTACTTCATCTGAACTTGAGACAAGCTTCTGCCTCCAATCCTCTCACTTATAAGAAGCAGCTTATTAAGCCTATTCAAACATCCACCTAACTTCCAGTCCTTAAAGGTTGTTAGGTCTTAAGAGTCCCTGTTCAAAGATTTTTTTCTTAAAGATTTATTTATTTATTTTAGAGAGAGAGGGAAAGGGAAAGGAAGAGAGAGACAGTAGGGGAAGGGGGTGAGGGAGAGAGAGAATCTTAAGCAGACTCCCCGCTGAGCAGAGAGCCTGATGCAGGGCTCGATCCCACGACCCCGAGATCATGATCTGAGCCAAAATCAAGAGTTGGACGCTTAACTGACTGAGCCACCCAGGCGCCCCTTAAGAGCTTACCCTTTTCAAATAGAGGAGGGAGAGGACGTTCCCCATGGGGAACATGACTATTACCGGGCCTCATTCCAGCTGCACCCCCAGCACATGGTAGCAACTGCTAACGTCTAAACCACACGCGTGTGCTACTCGGGGAGCTGAGCCAGTTCAGCCTTAGTAAGTACTCTTCTTCAACCTAGATTAGGCTAAAATGAAAAACACTCTGCCAAGATGAAAAGTGAATAGGTTAAGGATCAATACTCCTAAAACCATACAGGGAAGAGCTTAACACTGACTTCTTAACCAACTCTAACAATAATAAATCTCAAAGCAAATCAGACAGAAATTATAAACCTGTAGGATCTGCTACCCTGAGATGCGGTAGGCAGAAGCTATAAACATATTTTAAGAGAAATTCACAAGAAAAAGTTAAAGATAATTAGAATATACCTAATTTTTTGAAGATAACATAAGGGCAGAGCTGCTACTGCCACAAACAGAATTCAAGGTTGGAATGACTAGTCGGACCCAAGCTATGCTTCCCAACTTCCCTGGTCCCGCTGACCGAGAACAGCAGTGCCCTCCTTGTTCAGCCACACAGTTACTATGCTAACAAAGCAGCGAAAGGGTCGGTTTGCTTTATCTTGAAGAATATAATATAGCAGACTTGAAAATTATCCTTAACAGAACCTAGAGAGTAGACAAGAAAAAGTAAGGAGAAAAAAAAAATCCAATGCTCTACACGTCTAGCACAAGGGTGGACACAGAAGAAGCATGCAATAAATAAATGCGTGCCAAATACTGAATACATTCAAAACAGCTCTACTTATCTAGGAGTTAAAGAGAATGAGATGAAATGATTCTCAATTCCAAAATCACAGGTAAACACTCTTCCTTAGGACACATTTTGGTTGTGCCTTTACAAGTCTGGACTGCCCAAAGGAACAATAAAATTACAAATCTGAAAGTAATCCCAAACTATCATTTCAGCTATCCATTTCAATATCATTCCTTTCCCAAAAACTGCTACATAGAAACAAGATTAGCATCGCTTGGCTTACCCATATTGTCTGTCCCTATTTTCCATCTTTTAAAGAAGCCAATAAAAAGTTAAAACAGCAAAACAGCAGCACAGGAGTACCTCATTACTTTTTACATGCTTCTACTCAACAATATTTATCTTCTACTGACAAATATACTATTTTTTAAAATCTATTTTTCTATGACTTTTCATACTATCAATATCTATATCCATATTGATATAGATACATCTATATATACCCTGCCCTTAATTTACCAACAACTTTGGCATCTGGAGATAATTTTTGAGTTGTACTAAATTTTAATGTAAATGTTAACATACACTGCTAGACTCAAAGTAGGGAAATGTACACTATCAAGTTTTCAAATTTAAATATAAGGATTAATTTTCAACACATAACTTCCAGATGTTCAAAGCAGAATTCCAAATCAGTTTTGCCAAGCAAAAATTTTCCATTACTCAAAGTCGTGGGATAAAGTGTATGATGCAGTTTGTTTTCTAAGCAAGGGGACAACTCACTAACTTCCTTCTTTTGCCACATTTTTGAGAGTCACATCTTTAACCCAAAACAATTCTTTGGTGCATACAGTGTGTCTTGCTGAACCTAAATCTCACCAACAAGGGGAAAGCACTGAAAAAAGCAAAGTTAAAGCTATACCTATTTCCTGAACAGTTCGCAGAACTGCCATTTACAACTAGAAGAAAAAAAATTCACTCATGGCCTACAAACAGAAAAGGTTTGGATGCTTTAGATATCATGAAAATAGGGGTGCCTAGCTGGCTCAGTCAGTAGAGCATGTGACTCTTAATCTCAGGATGGTGAGTTCAAGCCCCACGGTGGGTGTGGAACCTACTTAAAATTAAAAAAATAAATAAAAGTAAAGAAATAGATATCATGAAAATAATATTTTTAAAAATGGGGTACCTGGGGGGCTGAGTCGGTTAAGCATCCAACTCTTGGATTTTGGCTCAGGTCCTGGTCTCAGGGTTGTGAGATCAAGCCCCCATGGGGCTCCACGCTCAGCAGGGAGTCTGCTTGAGATTCCCTCTCTCCCTCTCCCTCTGCCCCTCCCCCCACTCACACTTGTGCTCTAGACTGCGCTTTCTAAAATAAAAAAAGAGTAGGGAAAACACCAAAGAACTAAAAATTACCACAACAGGTCAGCTAATGTCAGTGATGACCCAAAAAAGTCAGCCAAATGTCACCTAGCTTGCCTAAACTGAAATTTAAGTTCTTCTGTTTATAATATTCAAAATCTCCTATCAGAAAATACATTTTGGGGGTGCCTGGGTGGCTCAGTTGGTTAAGCAGCTGCCTTCGGCTCAGGTCATGATCCCAGGGTCCTGGGATCGAGCCCCACATCGGGCTCCCTGCTCGCCGGGGAGCCTGCTTCTCCCTCTCCCTCCGTCTGCCTCTCTGCCTACTTGTTCTCTCTCTCTATCTCTCTGTCAAATAAATAAATAAAATCTTTAAAAAAAAAAAAGAAAATACATTTTGTACATTCTATATAATTGTCTTCTTGTAATAATTATTTTTCCTGGCCCTGGAAAACAAATTTCACTATGGGAAACTGTTTTGTTTCCAAATTAGTTCAAGAAAATGCTTAATTGTTTTCAATTATTTTCTACAACGTAACTACTTAGAAGTAAAACTTTGTTTGAAGAAAAATAAGCAAAGATAACAAACTGCAAAGTGGTCATTAAAAAAAGGATATAAAGTATCACAAAAAGGGGTAAGGCATGGTATTAGTTCCAAATGGGAGGATATCTTTGTATTCCTTCTACCATATCTGAATGAAATACAAAATTCATTATATTTTTTCTGATATTTTATTTATTTGAGAGAGAGAGAGCACGAGAGAGCAGAGAGCACAAGCAGGGAGGTGCGGAGAGGGGCAAAAGGAGGGGCAGAAGCAGACTCCCCAGTGAGCACGGAGCCCGATGCAGGACTCGATCCCAGGTCCCCAAGATCATGACCCGAGCTGAAGGCAGACACTCAACCGACTGAGCCACCCAGGCACCCCAATTCATTATATTCTCAAACCGATATATTAGAAACCAAATAAATAAAACTATTTCTTCCAGTCACCACACTCAAAACATGGGTCATCCTGAACAACTTCTCTTCCACCACCTTCTCTTGGCATTCTCTCGCCAAGATGCACAGGTGCCATGGTTTTAAGGGCTCAGGTCTTTAGGCTTCTCAGCCCCTCCCCTCTGCATGCACCCTAACCCCAGGCCTCCCTTTTCTAAAAAATTCTCCTTCTCTCTTCCTACTTTCTTCATTCTCTTTGTAAGCCAGGAATTATCCTAGTCATGGCTCATGATAAAACCCGACAGCTACCATTTACTGAATGCCTACCTTGTGCCAGAGACCAGACAAGGCTTATTTTCGGTCTCACAATGATCCTCTAAGATAGACAGTTGTAGCCCCACTTTACAGAGGTTTCCACATGAAGTTCAGGAATGTCAAGTACCCTGCCCAGGGTCGCACAGGTAATGAGAAAAATCAAGATTCAAATCCAATTCTATCTGACTCTGAAGTCTGTTTACTGCTCTTTCACCAACTAGAAAACTACCATATACCTGAGGCAAAAGTAGTCAAAGTACCCTTCATCTCTCAAGCCCATGAGTGTGCCCTGAAATCCTCATCATCACCTCCTTCCCTCATCTGTCTTAATAGTATCATTTTCTCTTACTTTTTAATACAAACATGTTAACATTTTATATTATTAACTAAACAGACTTTCATTAACAAGATACAGATTCTTGACAACACAAACTTCTTTCTATGGGAAAACGAATCATGAGTTACAAATCACCCATCTAAAAGTGAACTTTTGTAACAAAACCCACATGTAAGCCAAGAACATCCTATGAGAGTACACTAGAAAAGCGGGAAATGCGTGTTGGTCTCTCTTCATGATTGAAAAATGGTGCTTCCTAGTAGTTCTCCAGTTCTAGTCTCTAAAAGCAACTTACTAGTACAGGGGTAGGCAAACCACAGCATGCAAGGTTAACTCCAGCCTACTGTTGTTTTTGAAAATAAAGTTTTATTGGAACACAGTCATGCCCATTTGCTTACAGATTGCCTATAGGTGCTTTATCATCACAGTGCAGAAGAGAGTAGTTGCAACAGACACCATTTGCCTGGCAATAGGCAAAATAGTAGAAGACTATCTGGCTCTTTGCAGAAAAAAAATTGCCGAAGAACTCCTATACTAACAAATACAAATTAAATATTCTTATTTCATCAACTATATATTTGGCTATAGGAATTAACATATTCTGATTCCAAAGAGTACTGAGAAGATGAAAAAACAGAACACAACAGAAGAAAAACGCGTATAAGGAATCAAAGTAAGTAAAAAATAACATTTAAGTGAGGTTTAAATAAGTCTGGGTAGTATTAGCACACATACTAGAAAGTAATGCCTAATTCTTCAATCTGGGCCCAAATGTTGCTTTAACTTTACCAGCAGCTAAAGTAAAGAAGGAGACAGAACTAGATCCACTTGTTCACTATGTCCAAAAAATAAAACCCTAGCCTTTGCTCATGAACAAAAGTTCTAGGTTCTCATAAATGGGACACGGTGGTACAGAGTGAGCAACGTCCTCCACAATATAGTTACAGTCAATACAACAGCAAGTTTCACATGAAGTGTTTGTTAAATAAATACTTAGTGTTCATTAAAAAAAATAAAGCACCTATAATCCAACCAAGAGCCAAAGAAATGCAGGGAAATGTGCCCTTTCCTTGTCCTGCTGGATCTTGGCATAAAACTTAGGAATAGGCAGTAATGTAACAACGTACAAAGTAATTATCATTTTCTGAAGGTGCTTACATGTTGAAAGCAGGGACCTCTTCCCAGGAACAAAGAGCAGATCCTATTAAGGCACCATGGTCTCCTTTACTAGTGAATGTACAAAACCAACTTACGAAATCTTATATTTAGGGTTTTTCATTCAACGGTACTAATGTCAGCAAAGTTAACTGGAGACTCAGTCAGACACGGAAATAGACATTGGAGGTGTACTCACGATCACCACTGAAATAACAGTCTACCCAAATTAATACCGAAAGGTTTTACTGTGCTAAACTCATCTTACTTTAAAAACAAAGCTAGCAGACCAAAACAGACCTGATCATCTCCTCACACAAGTTTGAGGAAGCTCCAAGCAAGTTTGCCTGATGACTATATAAAGAGAACAGGGCATAATGTGAACCATTCTGATCCCATTACACAGTAAATGAGTCGACTGCTTTGGATTTTTCCTTATTATTCCCTCTCTATCCATGGAATATTTAGGAGCCAATACATATCTTTCAATGCTGCTTTTACAGTGCCTTTTAACACATCGCATCAGGGAAAAAAGTCTGAATCTTACCTTCCGTAGAAGCCGCATCAATCATGACTCTTTGCATGAGTACTGGTTCCAATCCAAAGTCGAAAACTATGGTTTGGCGAAAAGTTCCAAATATTTCTGTGTTAAATGCTATCCCGACTTTATACACGTAATGATCTAATCCATTTTGGGCCATCTTTCCTCCTATCCATTCTTGACAGTTTTCTGGGACTTCTTGTGATACCTGGGTAGTACTATCTCCGGCAGATATTGCAATGATACTAAAATGAGGACGATGAGCATCATAAAGCAATGCTACACGATACAGCATTCTTGCAGGCTACAAGGAAGTTAAAATAATTCATTGAGTACAAGGGGGTGAAAAATCCAATTGTAATTGGGCTCTTCAATGAAAATATTCCCATAAGGGACTTTTACTTTCCCATGCTTCTAAGAGATTATGTTAAAAATACAAATTGTGCTCATAAGCCATTTAAGAAAAAAATGAGAATGGTTAAAAAAAAAATCAGTTGTTAAAATTATATACGTATGATGTCATTTTTAACTCAGTAAAGCTGAAATTTTTAAAAATGATATATTTATGCTACATCTCTAGCCTCCCTGCTCTTTCTAGGATAACCTCATCTTTCTTTGTGGCAAAAGCTATACCACCCTGTTAGATCACTGACCTCCAACTTTCTATACCTTTGGCCTAAGAAAGTTTTATCTAGCTTCAAGTAGGAAGTCTTCATAGGAGTGCAGTTACCTCTGAAGGCACTGGATTGGGTTCAAGGCCGAAGCTAAATGTTCCCAGATTTTTCATCCCAAGATGCAGATGATACAGTGGAAGAAATGCCACCAAAAAGTACACAAAACTTTCCACTGCACATCTCCACAAAAAAGTTTGACTGCTTCATTCTTAAACTTTGAATATTATATTCAAGATGGGAGGCACTGCAGAAAATGTCTCATATTAAAAACCCATAATTACAGAATCTGTGACTTCATCAAATCAAATATAAAACCAAGCTGTTACTGTCTAAGTATCTTAGAACTGCCAGATTAAACAATTCAATTTTTAAATAGTTAATTATAAGCCATGAACCCCATCTTATGTTCCAACTTTGGAAGAGAATATATCAAAGACCTCTTTATCAAATTAATAAATTAGCAAACATCTAAATATCTACAAAGACTTTTATCTCAAAATCTAAAAATATTAGACCATTAACAAACAAAGTACAGAAATACACTTTAGCACAATATAGAACCTACTTAAGATGTACTCAGATTAAAACATTTTCAGTGCTCTAACACAGAGATTTAAAGGTCAAAAAAAGCCTTAAGAAAATCGAAAAAAAATTATACTCTTTAATTAGCACAAAATTCATACCTTACAAGTAAGAGCAAAGGTCCATGTCTGGTGAGATTTTTTGGTGTTGACAGTAACCGACAGATCAGGATTATGCTCTACTTTTACTCCTTCTATACATTCACTAAGCTGAAAATAGAGAGCAATTAATGTTATATTTTTAGTCCCAAAAGCACAAAGAGAAACTTTTGGCATGGTAAATAAATATCAACGGTAAAGATGTTGATGGAACTGTTTACAAAGCAAGATATTTTTTATATATTAATTTTATAAGAACAAAATATAATAAAGCTTAGGCAAGACATAAGAAAATTAATAACAACAAAATGGCAGTAAACACTCCCTGAATGAAGATTAACGTAATACCTGCAAATCTCCAAACAAATGGCTTAGTTCTGCTCTTTATTTTAGCCAAAGGGTCTACTTTTGCTACAAAAACACTTTATCAGAATCAAGTTCTTCATATAGAGGATAAGGAAATAAACCAAAATAGCACAAAACAAAGTCAAGACTCAAACAAGGTCATCGTTTAAAACAAACAAACAACAACAAAAAAAAATGCAGTTTATTTTCCTCACCACTTTCTCAGGAGATAATGAATTCATCCACTTTTCTATCAAGGTTTCCATGTAACTGCCTGAGAGCTGTTTATTCTCATTTTGCTGTTTCAATTTTATCAAGCGTGAAGCATATCTTTTCTGCCATTCTGCTAGTTCTTCCTGGGAATGTGCTGAAGTACACTGCGCACCATACCTACAGATTCCTTGCTCTAAAAATCTAAGTAGAATAGGAAAGACTGTTTTATCATATACTTTGTTGGACCATTTAAAAGATAAACTTCCAGCATTTGCCCTCCGACTCTTCAATAACAAAAACAAAACTTCATCTCCTGAAAGGCCATATTTATCACACCGACTTGCGCAGAGGAGGAAAAAGAGGTTTCAAGAACATTTATGACAGTTAATCACTACACCAACTTTCCATACTCAGCGACTTCTTTTTTGGAATAAGGGGATGCTAAAGCAAAACATAATCGATCATAACCACCCCTCACCCACAACACCGACATTGAAAAAGTAGCTTCCTTCATGATGTAACAACTCTATTTAGACAATTCTTCTCAGAGCAGAATTTTCCTAAAGCAACACTGACATCAAGTGGATCGGTGCATCAAACACAGGTGTGCCCTACTTCTCAAAATGATAGGACCTGAAGACAATTCTCCACACACTAGGAATTTCATTCTAAAAAAAAATATTACTATATCATTAAATTATCATCTTAAGGCTTCTACTTTTCACCTTCAAATGTAAGCCTTTACTCTTTTCTATATTACTATTACCTATATTTCATTGAACATACTGGACTATATTCACTTGCTTGAAGTTTTAAATAAATTAAGAATAAAAGTTTTATATTAGAATCTCAATTAATTCAATAGATTAAAATCTTCAATGGTAAATTCCTAAATGTTCACATTAAAGGACAGAGTTAATGGTTTCTCAGTGTTTACGACTCAGAAAATTCAACTGACAAGTCAGTGGTCAAAACAGATACGCAAAACTTTATTAATTTTTTTAAGTTTTAAATATCCTACAAAATTATGGGTCTAGCCAGTTTTTAAACAACTGAAACATCAAAAAATTAACAGATCTTCTGAGAGAAAAAATGAAAATTAAACTATAAACAGCAAAATAGAGATGAGAGGTGTTATATTATGGATAAATTTTCAACTGAAAAAATATGGACCTTATAAGAAATATAAAACGAACCACAGCACAATGTAAATTATCAAATGGTTCACCCTATTTGCAAAGATGACTGTATTTAAAGCTTTTCTTAATGATACAAAGTACTTGAACTTAAATTATACGACTTACTAAGTTCTCTTACACTTTGTAAGACACATTTAAAAATCATGCATTTGTTTCTCTTAAGTATGTCTTAATGAGCCAAATATTTCTTTGTCTATTCCTTTGTTTTAAATTATTTCTTTAAATACTAAAGGTTTGGTATTTTTATCTGGCCTATAAATTTTCTCACATTTCCTCTGCTTAGGATTGTGTTCTACCTCTACCACAACATGATGCCACCAGGATTTATGAAATTTACTACTTAGTTTCTTTATTTCTACTATAAAATCATATCTGATCTTGACTATTCAATCATCAAAACTACATATCCAATTTCCTTCATTATCAAAAACAATCTATAATAATGAGACTTTAAATCTAAAATCCCTCATTACTAGTTCTTATAAAAAGAACGAGTTCACCTTTCAAAATGTGACTTTAATAATTCTTTCCAGCTTAATAACGATTTAATTTTGAAAGGTTAGCCCTTCAAATAGAAATTACTCATAAATTATATATAAGGATAACATGAAAGTAATAGATTTTCTTTTTTTAGAAAAGTTATTAAAATAATTTAACATTTCTTCATCTATTTTATGCTCTACGTCAGTATATATAATTTCAATTCAATCACCATAAGTTAGAGGTACATTTCACATAAATAAGAGACCAGAATTAAATTCAGTCATAATAATTCAACTGGTATTATAAAAGACTTCTATGCAAAGTCTTAACAATCCCGATTTAGATCACTGTTGTTTGTAACTAAAAGAAGGCTCACTGATATGGCCTTGACTTTTATTATTTAATGATAATGACCATTAATTATGGCTTCTGTTTCAAGTTGAAAATAAACCATTTTACTCAATCACTATACTTCTTCCCTCATATATTATCTTCTTTAAATTGGAATTACTACTTTTCAGAAAGTGAAGGAAAATCATCTATCCTTTGAATAAAGACATGTCATTGGTTTAAAAAAAAAATTCACGTTACCTTTTACACAAAGTATATTCCTCGCTGCTTGTGATTCCCCTAGGTGGTGGGCGGAAATGCCAACCATTACAAGATCCTAGAGAGTAATCAGGATATAGTCTTATCATTTGAGGCTTGCTAATAATTCTGATATTTTAATGTGTAAGAAATACTATAAACCCTCCACACACATCATCCTAGATGATGTAAAAAGGACATGACATACTTGCCTCCACCAAAAAAGTAATCTACCGATCAAATGAGTTAAATTCAATTAACCACAAGAAACTCAGACATCACTGAAGTAGTTGCCCAGCAGCTAAATCAGGTCGATGACCCTGACTCTATCCTAGCAACTGGTGGACATATTTCCAATGCAGTCTCTTCCCTAACAACTAAAGGGGGAAATGTTGGCATGCCTGTCATTTCTTAAGTATAAAATGTGTCTCTATTAGGATTATTTCAGGAATGAGAAAATTATCATATCCTGAAAGGAAATTTTGTAGAACAAATTAAATACTACATATTGAGTGCAAAGTTCCACATTATTACCCATGTTCCTTAGCATTTGTCTGGCACATGTCATTGTATCAAGTAACCCTTTTTTACAATTGAAATAAAGTTCAAAAAGTTGAATTCTGACATAGGAGCTAAAAAATAACATTTGTTTACTTCTGAATACAATGAGCTTTGATTCATTTAGGTAAAGGTTCCAAATAAACCAAGGAAAATAAGGCTTAAGAAAGAAAAGGCCAGAGCAACAGAGGTTGAGCAGCACCAAATTTTCAAGGACCTCAAAGCCATTCTCTATTTCCTCACGAATCGTGTGCTACCACCCACCCCCCAAAAAAGATATTCAGCCAGACTGAGTTCAAAGCCGTGTCTCATCCCTTTCCAGCTGTGTGACTGGAAAAACCACTGAACCTGAATAAATATCAGTTTCATCCCCTATCAAAAAGATGGAGAAGCCAATACATGTTTTTGTGAAAGCCGCTACCACAGTACACAGTATCCAGCAAGCACTCAATGAATGTTGGTCCCTCTTCCCTTTCCTCTGGCAACAGAAGAGGTCACGGATTTTAACTGTGGCAGGAACAACTGAGCTTACAGATCAGGACTTCCAAAAAGTAGTAATTGGACTAGCCTGGGACAGAAAAAGAGAAAGACTCCCCTCTATAATGTAGAATGTAGCAACGTGACATTGCTAACAATGAGGTTTACTTACACTCAGAGCTACATGGAGGCAAGAAAATGATACTTCCTACCTCCATGACTCCATTATTCTACAAAAAGGGGCCAGTGAAAAAAATGTTTTCATCCACACCTACTTCTTAAAATTAAATTTGTATATTCTCTCCTATACCTCCACTTACATGTACTGTAACTCAGTAAATGTCCTCCCAATAATCAATAACAAAGCGATGCCTGCAATTACAGCTAACAGAAGTAACAGAGAATGGTGTACTTACCCCCTTCCAAGTCTTCCACGTGATATCCAGAGAGGACGTTACTAGTTGCTGTCTGAAATTTTTCAAATGAAAATGTTTTTATAATAAGAAATAACCAGTTAATGTTGAATTAAACTTGGACATTTTCAACATTTTTTTAAGGTTGAGTTTGAATACTTAGAAATTTTAATAAACATTAATATTGTAAACAGTATTTTTTGCATCCATCTCTGCTCTATGTTAAACTATGTTTAAATACAGAAAAGAGATACTTATGTGGCCTTCATTAAGGAAACTGATAGATTCCCTATATAAAAATTACCTGGTAGTAAATGATAAAGTCCATGGAGTAGTGCCTCCATCCATTTATTCATTTCACTCTCCTCTTCCTAACACCTAGGAATGACCAGCTAGAGAGGTGCCTTTCTCCTGCACTGAGTGCAACACCACCACTTTGGGGCCTGGAGCACATCCTGCCAGGTCCTGCTTACTCTGGGATGAGCCCTTCTCCCATGAAGCTGAGGACCCACTCACTCTGACTCCCTGGTTTTCTTGACTCAACTCCCTTGGTGTACATAAATCCCCAACCTGCTCCTTTGGCTCTAATTTTACTCTAAACTCTACACCTCCCATTTCAACTGAGTGCCAGCCATAGCACTTTTTCTTATTTTTCTTAACTACCGACAGCATTTTATGTGCCAGATCATTGTCAGCCATGTACGGATCCACTGCCAACAGCCTGACTGCCTTTCTACATTCTCACAGCTCACAGGATCAGGTACATAATGGGTGCCCAGTAAATGCATCCAGGATGGGATGGGTGGATGGACAGATGATCATCCAAGCACTTCAAACAAATATGTCCAAAATTAAATTCATCATCTTTATACCAAATCTCATCCTCCTTTTCATGCTCCTTATCTCAGGCTAATGCTCCCAAAGAGAGCAAGACTAAAATCCTGAAAGCCATCTTAAACTCTCCCTCTTCTGTCCCACTCTGAATATTCTCCAAATCTTGCCCAACGAGGTCTAGAGTGTCCCTCTTATCTGTCTCATACTCTTTACTTCCACTGCCACTCTCCTGGACAAGGACCTCATCTGCCCCTGAACCAAATGACCACCAATGTTACCCTGTACCAAGTCACCTCTGGGTCTTTACCTAGCACCCCCATCCTTTAATCTCCTGCCTTCCTGGTCTCCCTACAAACTGTTGATCTCTCCTCTCCCTGCTCATACTTCCACTGCAGCACTTACTGACCACAGGTAGCCTGCCCCGTGGGTACATCAGCTATGTGCATCTCTGACGGCCCACCAGATTGTTCTTCACAGACAGCTCAGCTTTCCAAAACCCAGAGAACCTTGAACAGCAGCTCAGTAAATGTTGAATTGAATCAGAGGAAATGGTATCCCAACGTGAAATTTGGAATGTCGTATACTGCAGAAATAATGTCTAAATGCTAATTGGGTATAACTGAAACAATAATACCACTATAATTTATATGTCATTAATTAAATTGGACTTTTCAGGTTGGGCTGGAAGTAATCACTATAAGACTGTTTCTATAGGAAGATGCCTTCTGATTCTCAAACTACTTACTAAAAATTTTTAAAGACAACCCATTCTTTCTGTAAAATGAGGACTGAATATAAGAACACATAAGCTAAATCAACAGTAATTGTTTACATCATAAGGATTCTATGCTCACAAAAAGGATACGTTAGAAAAAATCTCTTTAAATTCTACAAGCAAGGTCTAAGTGCCACAGTCTCACACTAGCCTTCAAAATATGATCTCAGGGCGCCTGGGTGGCTCAGTTGGTTAAGCGACTGCCTTCGGCTCGGGTCATGATCCCGGAGTCCCGGGATCGAGTCCCACATCGGGCTCCCTGCTCGGCGGGGAGTCTGCTTCTCCCTCTAACCCTACCCCCTCTTGTGCTCTCTCTCTCACTCTCTCTCTCTCAAATAAATAAATAAATAAAAATCTTTAAAAAAAAAAAATATATATGATCTCAGGGGCGCCTGGGTGGCGCAGTCAGTTAAGCGTTCAACTCTTGGATTCGGCTCAGGTCGTGATCTCAGGGTCATGAAATTGAGCCCCACATCAGGCTCCATACTCAGCATGGAGTCTCCTTAAGTTTTTCTCTCCCTCTCCCTCTGCCCATCTCCACGCTCTAATAAATAAATCTTAAAAAATATATATTTCAGCATCGAATTTATAAATATAATAGCTAAAAGCTCACTTCATGTGTGAATTTAAAGTACCTCCTCTAAAAAATTTATCAAAATAGGGGCACCTGGCTGGCTCAGTCGATGGAGCATGCAGCTCTTGATCTCGAGGTTGTGAGTTTAAGCCCCACGTTAGGTGCAGAGATTACATAAATAAATAAATATTTAAAAAACAGTCTTTAAAATTTTTATCAAAATAAATTTACCAGATATGCAAGAAAAAATGGGAATAAAATGTTTCAGTCCTATAATAAAGCTGAAAGCATTTATAATTTTTTTTTAAAGATTTTATTTATTTATTTGAGAGACAGCACATGAGAGGGGTGAGGATCAGAGGGAGAAGCAGACTCCCTGCCGAGCAGGGAGCCCAATGCGAGACTCGATCCTGGGACTCCAGGATCATGACCTGAGCCGAAGGCAGTTGCTTAACCAACTGAGCCACCCAGGCACCTATAATTGTTAAAAGGGAGAAATACATGGTGTGTTTCACGAGTCAGCATCTGCAGTGATGTACAAATGAGCGGGGTGCCTGTACGGACACTCAGCTCTCAGGCTGGCGGGGTCTGGAGAACAGTACATCGCACCAGAAGGGCTGGTAAAAATGAGAAGCTTTACCTGAGCTTAGGATTTGGCCACCATGGCTTTTAGGTCCAAGGTATTGTGTTTCAGGGTTTTTTTTTTTTTAAAACACCTTTTCATATGCTCAGACCCCAAGATGGAAGGGCAATATCAATTAGTTTATGATCAATCTTTAGTTTGTACTGACACCTTCAGGAAAAGCAGCCAAATTTTATATTGCTAGGATTTCTATAAATTTACAATCAAGTCTGTTAATTTGATATTTTAAATCTTTATATTCTGTTTTGTTTCCATCAGTCAGCCTTGAGTTCCATGTCTTTATCCTTATCCACTAGCACTTAAACACCAGCTCAGTTCAATCTTTAAAACAAATTGTTTCTATTTTTTAATACGTCATGCATAATAATAAATAAAGGTATCATTGTTCATTGGCTTTTTCTAAATGGATTTTTTTTTTTTAAGATTTTATTTATTTATTTGACAGAGAGACAGCGAGAGAGGGAACACAAGCAGGGGGAGTAGGAGAGGGAGAAGCAGGCTTCCACCGAGCAGGGAGCCCAATGTGGGGCTCGATCCCAGGACCCTGGGATCCTGACCTGAGCCAAAGGTAGGTGCTTAACGACTGAGCCACCCAGGCGCCCCTAGATGGATTTTTTTTTTTAATAATATCAGTTCACATACTACTTTGGTTACAGAGAAAAGTTAATCATAAACAAAACTTAAGTAACTTCTCCCAAAAGTACAGTCACAAAATAGGAATCAAGTCATACTTGTGGCCTTACATGTGAGAGCATTATAAATATTAAAAATTAAAATTCACATATATATAAATACATAAAATATATACCTCTCTGTGTGATTATCAGGTGTAAAGCTGATAGTTCAATTAAGGCAATAAGAAAGAAGCAAGCCAAAAATTTTAATAAAATGAAAGGTCATCTTATTTTACATTCCATGTTAAAAGTCTAAAACATTTATAATTGTCTTCCTTTAATCCTTAGAAATTAAAAAGACTACATATATACAAGAAAGGAAATGGCCCTGAAGTTAATTAGAGCTTACTGACACTCGGTTCATTCATAGTAAGACAAAGAAAATAAAATTTTTTTTTAAAGCCTATATAATGGGGCGCCTGGGTGGCTCAGTCATTAAGCGTCTGCCTTCGGCTCAGGTCATGATCTCAGGGTCCTGGGATCGAGCCCCACATCAGGCTCCCTGCTCAGTGGGGAGCCTGTTTCTCCCTCTCCCACTCCCCCTGCTTGTGTTCCCTCTCTCACTGTGTCTCTCTCTGTCAAATAAATAAATAAAATCTTTAAAAAAAAAAAAAAATAAAGCCTATATAATTGTAGCAAAACAAGTAGTATCTTTACCCAGCTCATGCAATTCATGATGACTGCCTTCTTTGCTTAATGTCTGTCGATATGTGTGACATGTTATTAGATTTAGAACCAGAAAGTAATCTACAGGAGCTCACAGTTTACGTCTGGGCCTCTGTTCTTTCTCTCCACCCATGTGGAGCACCCTCCATCTCACTCACCATGGGACTGGCACCTTCTTAACCCTCAGTTCTTTGCTTAGCTATCTCAGACTCTGACCAACCAATCCAGTTATTTTTTCCATCACAGAAAGCTTACTTTTTTCCCCTCATACCAGTTTCCTCAATGTGAATTATACCTATAGTTGTCTAATTAATTTATTTGTTTGTTGTCTATCTCTACCCCAAGACTTTAACCTCCCAGACTATAGGTATCTTGGTCAGTGCTGTATTCCCAGCACTACATATAGGACCTAGCACATAGTAGGTGCCAGTTTTCTTAATAAATAAGCCAATCAGAAGGCGCCTGGGTGGCTCAGTGGGTTAAGCACCCAACTCTTGGTTTTAGCTCAGGTCACGATTTCAAGCCTGTGAGATCAAGCCCCGCGTCAAGCTCTGCACTCAGCGGGTAGTCTACCTGAAGATTCTCTCCCTCTACCCTTCCCCTCCCTCACACACACGTGTGCACCAACCCCCTCAAATAAATAAATAAATCTTAAAAAAAAAGAAAGATTCTCTCTCTCCTTCTCTCTCTGCCCCTCCTCCCGCCCCCTCCTGCACTCTCTCTCAAAAAAAAGAAAAAAATAAATAATAAATACACCAACCAATCACTTTACAAGGCTTCCATTTATAATAAAAGCTGACAAAAATAGCTGTTTTTAAAAAGAGACATCTAAATAAAAATACTTTTATATGCCTGTATGAGGAACAGAAACTTGAAACTTACAAAGCTATGGGCCTGTTCCATGCCACTGCTGTCCCCTGGCCTTCCATGTGCCCTTCAAGTGCTTCACCAGAGCACGTTTCTGTTCACCAGTTACCCTGATACACATTATTTCCACCTCCTAAACTCCATTCTCTAAAAACAGTCCTTAAATCACAGACCTCTTTAGTTGCTTTAAAAAGAAGGCTTGAGGGATATCTCATTTTTAAGGACAGTATATTTTCTAACAGCCAGATGTAATTAAACACTAAAATTTCCCAATCATCTTTCCACTTTCCAACCATCTGGCTAGAGACCGCTAACAAGAATTAGGAACAGAAGACCTAGGGTGCAGGGGAGACATGAGAAGAAGCAAGGTTCCTGGGATGGGACCAAGATGGGTTAGAAAAGAAGGCCAGAAGTTCCACTACCCCACCTTAACAGCCTTGCTTTCTTGGCTGATGCCCAAAGATTTTCCAATATTAATACAGAACACTTACTATAGCCAGATTGAATTAAACTCTTTCCAAAGAGATCCACTGAAATAGTCTTACCTCTGTTTCTGTGAGAAGTGTTTTTAGTCTTGTCAAATCCTTTGTTACCATCCCATTCTGAAAAGGGTGGATGAAAAAGGCAAAACCCAGTTAGTATATTAGTTCTTTGCTATGCGGGCATAACTCAATTCCTCCACTGTTTCTAAGGTTTATCTATAAAAGGACAATGCTATCCTCATCTCCCATCCCACTACCATTAATGATGATAATAAAGCTAATCATCTGTAAGAAGGACAAAATACACAGTGTGGCCTAAAACACTTTATTCACCTTGTGTAAGAGTTTAGAATCAATTCAATAAAATATTCACAACGGGTGTCGCTGAAAAGCAAGATAGGATATGCAAAGAGAAAAATAAACCTACACTTATTTTGAGCTTTCCCCCCAAAAACTAATGGGCTTATATTTACAAAATGGTGAACTCAATCAGTTATCCATGATTCAGATTAACATAAGATGATCATTGCACTTTAAAGATAGCTCATTAATAAAGCAGTTGAAGGAAAACAGGCAAAATAGTCACTCTTCTGAAATTCAAATTTCACTTGAGATTTAAAAGCAAATACTTCTTCCTAGTTTTAAATTAAAAAACCCAACAGGTAAAACTGTGTAATATGCTTAACTTATACTAAAAACTTCCTTAAGGATAGAATTATCTTAATAATAAAGAAGAGGGGCGCCTGGGTGGCTCAGTCGTTAAGCGTCTGCCTTTGGCTCAGGTCATGATCCCAGGGTCCTAGGATCGAGCCCCGCATCGGGCTTCCTGCTCAGCGAGGAGCCTGCTTCTCCCTCTCCCACTCCCCCTGCTTGTGTTTCCTCTCTCGCTGTCTCTCTGTGTCAAATAAATAAAATCTTTAAAAAAAATAAAATAAAGAAGAGATAGATTCTTTATCGTCTATTTAGAACTAAATAGCTATCCAATTTTGCTATATTAGTAATACAGTTTAGCTTTATATTCACTTGTAAATTTGGTGAAATCAAAAACCAATTATTAAACCAGGGTGCCCGGGTGGCACAGTCGGTTAAGCATCCGACTCTTGGTTTCGGCTGAGGTCGTGATCTCAGGGTGGTGAGACAGAGCGCTGCATGGGGCTCCGCACTCAGCGGGGAGTCTGCTGGAGAATCTCTCTTTCCTCCCTCTGCCCCTCCCCGTGCTTTCTCTCACTCTCTCTAAAATAAATAAATAAATCTTTAAAAAAAAACAAACACACACAATGTTAAACCAATTAAATAATTCACTGTACAGTAATCCCTCAGAAAATGACTAAATTACCCCGAGGTGGGTCATTACATAACACTCAGCAGTATACCAAGTACTTTCCTAATTTCTTTTTTTCCCCAACCAAATATATTTATTTGCAGTGAAAACACTCCAGATTTTCACAGTTTACATCGACTCAGAAGACTAAGGTGCACGGAATTCATGCTATATAGCAAAGTATACAAATACTTTCTGGCTTTTCCTGTTTTCCACTGATTCCTCAGAAATATCCACAAATTTTATAACAGTAACCAACTGGTGAAAAAAGTTTTAACATCTTTTCTTCTCATTTCTATAGATTGCCAATTCTAAAGTTCCAAAAGGTAGTCCCTCAATTATCTCAACCAAAACCAAAAAAAACTCCAGAAAATTAAATGCTACATACAAAAAATTATTCCAAAATCTGAATAGAATTAGATCATTCCATCAGAGTGGTGAGAGCGGAATATTAATTTACACCGATAACATCTTCAGAAACAGAAGTAATTACTACTTAGTTTAGGTAACTTTAAACATTTTATAAAATAAATGACTGGACTTAAGAACCCTATACAATCATATGTCCACAGGAGCATTTTAAAACCCAAAACCATACGGGTGCCTGGGTGGTTCAGTCGGTTAAATGTCTGCCTTCGGCTCAGGTCATGATCCCAGGACCCTGGGATCGAGCCCGATGTTGGGCTCCCTACTCAGCAGGGAGTCTGCTTCTCCCTCTGCTCCTCCCCACTCCCCGCCCCCTGCTCCTACTCTCTCACACTCACTCCCTCTCTCTCTCTTTCTCTCAAATAAATAAATAATAGTAAATAAATAAATAAATAAACCCCAAAAATAAGGAGTGCACCTGGCTGGCTCAGTTGGTAGAGCACACTCTTGATCTCAAGGTTTTGAGTTTAAGCCCCACATTGGACCTAGACCTTGCTTAAAAAATAAATAGCGCAACCATGTCAGGACCCCTCTCACTCTTGAGAGCTTTTTCTGGATCTTCACTGAATAAACTTCTATCGCTTTACTCACAAAAATAATTAATTAATTAAAACCCAAACATATTCCCAGGTTCTATTAAATGACATCTTTATTTTTTTTTTTTAAGATTTTATTTATTAGAGAGAGACAGAGAGCACAAGCAGGGGGAGCAGCAGGTAGAGGGAGAGGGGGAAGCAGGCTCCCCGCCGAGCAGGGAGCCCGACGCAGGGATCGATCCCAGAACCCTGGGATCATGACCTGGGCAGAAGGCAGACGCTCAACCGACTGAGCCACCCAGGCGTCCCTAAATGACATCTTTAAAGAAAATCATTTAGTTATCCTATACTTTCAAAGTTCTAAAAAGTACCTGCTATTCTTATATATATTATCACAAACCATAAGAACCCAGTGATTAAACATCAGGTTGTTGAAGAGAAATGAGTATCTAAAGATACTCACGAACTTTGATCTCTAATAAAAGGAAGTAAAAGGAAAAATGCAAACTTAATTACCTTTCCCCCACAATATGCTTAAGGAGTCAAATGAATGAATCCATTTTCACACATTCAGAATTAGAGCTCATCAACGTACCAGGGACTCTCCTGTCAGTGACTTGGCAAGAATGTTGGATACCAGTTGAAGCTTTCCTTTCAGCTGCATGCAGCAAAGCACTGCCTGAAAGGCACCATCTCCCTTGGCCAGGCCTTCTCCCAGCACTGTCAGGAAAGAACAGCCAGCATTAACCATGTAACATTAGATGCACATTTTTCTTGATTATAATATTAGCACACTATCACAAAGATGAATTCTTACACACTAAAAGAATTAACTTCAAGTACTAGTAGAAAGCAGTGATGTTTCAGTTCTGTCCAAGACATACATAAAGACAAGAAAAAACATGGTGGAATCCACATATCTAACCCACTAGCAGCCTACAGCCAGGTAGGATCACATCAAAGTCACAGGAAGAAGAGTTCATCTTAAAGCTCTCTCTCCAGTGAAAAATACCAGTCAGCCTATAATTCTGGGTAAAGGAGGGCTATTAACTGCAAAGATATTTTCTGAATAAAGTTCCACATTTTTAACAGTGAAACAAGAGATCCAGTACCATTAAAATGCAAAAGAATAGAAGCTGCAAATCTCAACATGTGGTATTCCTAAGCAGCTAAGAGTTAGCTTTTATCAAAAACAGCAAGATTAACTAAGAACCTAATTGTCACATGGCCACAGAAAATGCTAACCTAATTGTTTGCAAGTGTTTACAGACTTAATACAATCACAGGAGCACATATTTCTAAAAACACAGAATATACTCATTTTTATGCCATGTCATTTGAGATGATTTCTCACAGCAACTGCTAATGGCTCACCTAGTAAAACAATCTGTATCTTTCTCTTCACTGCTAAGTCCAAGATTCTATTTTTAGTTTGTACACACTTTAGCTTCCTTTGCAAGAAAATAATTTGCTGAGAGAAAATAGTTTGGAAATTGCATTTTTTTCTAATTATTTCCAAGGAAATGTGTAAGTATCAGTATAATATACTGCATATTTAAAGTCCACTGGGTCTGTTCATAATGTATTTATTTTAGTTGTACTGAACATATCCTTTCATTATGTTGTTCAATTTTTCCATTACATAAATAACATTACAAGAACACTAATAAAATTCTACATAAAAATTCCCCATAAGTTCATCACTCAACTAAACAGACTGTCTTCACTTATTCATTTTCTCTTCCAATTTTTATCAATATTTACATAATTTTTACATGATTGTAACTGATATAAATACAATAGTTTGTATTCTGCTTTGTTTTCCCTTGGCACATTCAGTAACTTCCATGGTTCTCAGAGTGTTTATGCTTATTGTGTTATTGCCATATGGCGTTCCATCAAGTGGATACATCAATTTATTTAACTACTCCCTAGCTCCAGAACAATCCCAATTTTTAACTATCGAAACTAACAATGCAATAAACATCTTTATGTATATATCCTTTATTGAAGCAGATTACTAAATTGAAAGTTGCAGTCTCTCTGTATTTAAGAAGGTTTTATTCAATTACTTTTAGTTTGGGACAACCTGTTGTCTCACTCCATCCACATTACAGATCTACTCAACTGTCCCCGGATAATTCCAGTAAGTGATTAACTCCAATAGAGTATCATTAAGAATGTCTTGAACATCTTATAAAATTCCCCAGTAAGCCCACATCTCCCTCAGCTCTTACTATTCCTAAAACTATTCAGATATGACCTTTGGCAAATCACTTTATCTCTCTGGCCCTCAGTGTGATCATCTGTAAAATAGAAACACATATAAATTTGTTGTAAGGATTGAATAATAAAATGCTTTAAAGAAGAAACGATAGTCCTACTAAGGGCTGGACTACTTACATTCGCTAAGCCTGCTTCCTCCCCTGTAAAATGGAGGTGACAGAAGCTACCTAATAAGGTCGTGGTAAAGATTAATTGTGTTAATTATGTAAAGTATCTAGCACAGTCTCCTCATAAGAGTTCCCTAGATGTTACCTTCCCCTTCTAAAAATTATACAGCAGTATTGAGAACTGCGAAGGAAATATCCTAATTCCTTTTCAGCAATTGGAATATTAAGAAACTAGCTGTCAAGCATTAAAGAATGTTTCAGGGAAACAAAAAAAAAATCTAAGAATATTTCAACCTCAGGTGATTATGTCATGTTTAAAGAGTATTAAATCACATGATAGTTTACAAAAACACCTCTCACAGATCTTTGGTTCTGTACAAGGTATTTGCCAAATTTTATTTTGCAAAAGTTCTTGCATTACATTTATGTTTGAAGGCCTGAATATTTGTCAAAATTATGTTTCCTTTTTTTCTCTCTCTCCCTTTTTTAGACAAGAATCAGTACTGATATACTTTATGCCAACTGTTGCCCTAAAATGCAACTCAGTTCGCCTAATAGGATCCCATATGAAGAACTATCAAAAAAAAAAAAAAAAAGTCAACATTTATAGATAAAAAGCTCTCCTGCTATTGCATCATATAACAAAATTAAATTGCGATATTGCCAACCTGGTCCCTTATTATCTGTAATATCTTGAAAAAGCTTGAAAGAAAATAAAGTACAACCCTGTGTATTATTAAACTTGCCTTAGCTATAATAATGAACTTGCCAAAAGAGAGGACATTAAAAATATAATCTAATCTTGAGCATTGTAAAAATGTTACAATGCCTTGCAGAAAAATTCTCTTCCCACCAACTATCTGTGAGATTTTACTGTGAGCACACAACTATTCCCAAACTGAACAGCTCCTTCCTGTCTATTGGGAGTTACTAAGGAGGAGACCTAACACCTTACCTCTGTTGCTATATTCAGGTCTCCGTCCCTTCTCATTCTTCAGTTTTTGTAATACATCTTACTTGAAATGTTTTAGACTAGAAACTAAGTAATATTAAAGGAATATTTAGGGCACCTGGGTGGCTCAGTCGGTTAAGCCACTGAATTGGGCCAATAAGGTCCTTAAGATCACTGGGCGTATAGAAACTGTCTAGAAGATGAAATGAGAAGAATGACAATTTCAGGGGCACCTGGGTGGCTCAGTCGGTTAAGCGTCTGCCTTCAGCTCAGGTCATGATCCCAGGGTCCTGGGATCGAGTCCCATATCAGGCTCCCTGCTCAGTGGGGTGTCTGCTTCTCCCTCTGCCTCCACCTCTCCCCCGCTTGTGCTCTCTCTTTCTCTCATGCTCTCTCTCTCAAATAAATAAAATTTTCTTTTTAAAAAAAGGAATATTCATTCAACTATTTCAACAAAATAGCCTCTCTTAGGGTCTGATAGCCTCTGGCTACCAAAAGGAGACAATCAACAATTAAAATTTAATTCCCCTTACTTGTAAAGAATTACATGCAATGAGAAAGGTGATTTAAAATAAGCCTTAGGGCGCCTGGGTGGCTCAGTTGGTTAAGCGACTGCCTTCGGCTCAGGTCATGATCCTGGAGTCCCTGGATCGAGTCCCGCATCGGGCTCCCTGCTCTGCAGGGAGTCTGCTCCTCCCTCTGACCCTCCCCCCTCTCATGTGCTCTCTCTCTCATTCTCTCTCTCTCAAATAAATAAATAAAATCTTAAAAAAAAAAATAAAATAAAATAAAATAAAATAAAATAAGCCTTAAACACAGTAAATGTTGAGTGTAACTGTATTTTTTTCAGTGACATCACTATATTAGGTTATTTCTTTCATCAAGTCCTTAGTTATCTCTAAAATCTTTCATTGAAAAGCTAAGCTGGGGCGACTGGGTGGCTCGGTCGGTTGGATGTACGACTCTTGGTTTCAGCTCAGATCATGATCTCAGGGTCCTGGGATCGAACCTTAAGTCAGGCTCTGTGCTCAGCGAGGAGTTTACTTGAGGATTCTCTCCCTCTGCTCCTGCCCCCCCTTCTCTCTCTTGCTCTCTAAAATAAATAAATCTTTAAAGAAAAGAAAGAAAAGCTAAGCCTAATCAAGATATTTTTCCAAAATTTTCAATCTACAACAAACAAGGCAATAATTATTCAATGGAGAAAACAGGCTCTTCAATAAATGGTGTTGGGAAAACTGGACAGCTACATGCAAAAGAATGAAACTGGACCACTTTCTTACACCATACACAAAAATAAACTCAAAACAGATTAAATACCTAAATATAAGAACTGAAACCATAAAACTCTTGGAAGAAAACACAGGCAGTAATCTCTCTGACACTGGCCTTAGCAACATTTTTTTAGATATGTCTCCTCAGGCAAGGGAAACAAAAGCAAAAATAAACTACTGGGACTACACCAAAATAAAAAGCCTTTGCACAGCAAGGGAAACCATCAACAAAACAAAAAGACAAACTATGGGGCACGTGGGTGGCTCAGTTGGTTAAGCGACTGCCTTCGGCTCAGGTCATGATCCTGGAGTCCCGGGATCCAGTCCCGCATCGGGCTCCCTGCTCAGCGGGGAGTCTGCTTCTCCCTCTGACCCTCCCCCCCTCATGCTCTCTCTCTCTCATTCTCTCTCTCAAATAAATAAATATCTTTAAAAAAAAAAAAAAAAGACAAACTATAATGGGAGAAGATATATGCAAATAATACATCCAAAAAGGGGTTGATACCCAAAATATAAAAAGAACTTATACAACTCAACACCAAGAAAATAAACAACCCGATTAAAAAATGGGCAGAGGACCTGAATAGACATCTTTCCGAAGACATAAAGATGGGCAACAGACACATGAAAAGATGTTCAACATCACTAATCATCAGGGAAATGCAAATCAAAACTGCAGTGAAATATCACCTCATACCTGTCAGAATGGCTACAATCAAAAAGACAAAAAATAATAAGTGTTGGTGAGGATGTGGAGAAAAAGGAACCCTTGTGCCCTGTTGGTAGAAATGCAAATTAGTGCAGCCACTGTGGGAAACAGCGTGGAGGTTCCTCAAAAAATTAAGAAATACCATACAATCCAGTAATTCCACTACTGGCTATTTACCCAAAGAAAATGAAAACACTAATTTGAAAAAATATATGCACTCCTAAGTTTATTGCAGCATTATTTACAATAGCCAACATATGGAAGCAACCTAAGCGTCCACTGATGGATGAATAGATTAAGTAGATGCAGGGGCGCCTGGGTGGCTCAGTGGGTTAAGCATCCGCCTTCAGTTCAAGTCATGATCTCAGAGTCCTAAGATCATGCCCTGCATCGGGCCCCCTCATCAGCAAGGAGCCTGCTTCTCCCTCTCCCTCTGACTCTCTCCCCTCTGCTTGTTCTCTCTCTCTCAAATAAATAAAATCTTAAAAAAAAGAAAAAAGAAGATGATGATGATAATGTAGTACAAGGGTTCCTACGTGGCTCAGTCAGTTAAGTATCTGACTCTTGATTTCGGCTCAGGTCCTGATTTCAGGGTCGTGAGATCGAGCCCCACATGAGGATTCTTTCCCTCTTTCTCTCCTTCTGCCCCTCGCCCCCTTCTCGCTCACAAGCGCTCTCTCACTCTAAAATAAATAAATAAAATCTTTTAGAAAAAAAAGATGCAGGGCGCCTGGGTGGCTCAGTCGGTTAAGCAGCTGCCTTCGGGCTCAGGTCATGATCCCAGGGTCCTGGGATCGAGCCCCACATCGGGCTCCCTGCTCAGTGGGGAGCCTGCTTCTCCCTCTCCCACTACCCCTGCTTGTGTTCCCTCTCTCGCTGTCTCTCTCTCTGTCAAATAAATTAATAAAAAATCTTAAAAAAAAAAAAAGATGTAGCGCACACTATGGAATATTACTCAGCCATGAAAAAGAATGGGATCTTGCCATTTGTGACAACATGGATGGACCTAGACAGTATTATGCTAGGTGAAATGAATCAGAGAAAGACAAATACCATATGATTTCACTTACATGTGGAATCTAAAAAACAACAAATAAACAAAAGCAGAAACAGACTCTTAAATACACAGTACAAACTGATGGTTGCCAGAGGGTCGGGGGGTGAGAGGAGATGGGCAAAACGGGTGGAGGGGTGTGGGAGCTACACTCCAGCTTTCCAGTTACGGAATGAATAGGTCACGGGGATGAAAGGTGCAGCACAGAGAATACAGTCAGTGGAACTGTAATAGGGTTGCACGGTGACAGATGGCAGCAACACTTGTGGTGAGCACAGCATGATGTATAAACCTGTTGAATCACTATCCTACATACACCTGAAACCAATGTAACATTGTGTGTCAACTATACATCAGTTGAAAAAAAATTAATGACCGGGCACCCGGCTGGCTCAGTCAGTAGAGCATGCAAATCTTGATCTCAGGGTTGTCAGTTTGAGCCCCACATTGGGTACAGACAGTACTTAAAAAATAATAATGACATTCTCAGCTAGGGTTTAAAAATCTGGCAGCCTTATGAAAAATATTCATTGATGTTTATGATGACTGAGTTTGATCTACATACTACATGTAGCACAATACTCCTTTAGTTGGTAATATTTTCTTTTGATTTCAGTTTTGCCATTTATCTCATTCTATTTTGTTATTTTTTAAGTCTTAGTTTTAATTCCAGTTAGTTAAAATACAGTGTTATTCTATTTTGTTAATGTAAAAACTCTAAGTTTCCTATATAATCAATATTTCAAACGCAGAGGAAAATAATTATTTCAGGAAAATGTTCCTGTTATGCCAAATACAACTTAGGTTCAGATAATGAAAACAGAGTTGCCCACCTCATTTATCCAGTGCTCACGAGTGTGACAACTATCACGACCTACAGCACAACACCAAACTGAGAACCAAGGTCCATGAACTTAAAGCCTATGTAGTTAATTTTTAAGATCCCTTCAAGTCCTGGAGCCCCTGGGTAGCTCAGTTGGTTAAGCAACTGCCTTTGGCTCAGGTCATGATCCCAGGGTCCTGGGATCAAGCGCAGTGTCAGGCTCTCTGCTCAGCGGGAAGCCTGCTTCTCCCTCTCCCACTCCCCCTGCTTGTGTTCCCTCTCTCGCTGTCTCTGTCAATTAAATAAATAAAATCTTTAAAAAAAAAAAAAAAAAAGATCCCTTCAAGTCCTTACTCACAGTCTATTTACTCTTTTTGAAATAAAATTCCAACTTTAAACTTTGTGATTCTAATTAGTTCCTGGCTTGAAAGAAATCAGCCATAAAAAACATTTTGGGGACAACCAAGTAAATTTGATTATAGACTGGGTTTTAGGTAATATTAGAGAATCACTGTCAATTTTATTTGGTTAATAAAAAAAACTGTGATTATGCAATTATGGCCTTATTTTTGAAGATGCATACTAACGTATTTAGGGATTAATTATCATGATGCCCGTCATTATTTTCAAATATCTCAGAAAAAAAATGAATACGGTAGGGCGCCTGGGTGGCTCAGTTGGTTAAGCGACTGCCTTCGGCTCGGGTCATGATCCTGGAGTCCCTGGATCGAGTCCCGCATCGGGCTCCCTGCTCAGCAGGGAGTCTGCTTCGTCCTCTGACCCTATCCCCTCTCATGTGTTCTCTCTCTCTCAAATAAATAAAGAAAAAAAAAAAAATGAATACGGTAAAATCTTACAATCTAAGTTTTGAGAATATGAATGTTTATTAAAAACATCTATTTTCCTACAGGAAAATATTGTAATTTCTTCATTAACAAAAAACACTTTTAAAGTTTTTTAATTCTGTAACAACGACTGCCTGTCTGATATCTTAACCCTGCCTGAGAAAGTGAAATCAGAAAGTCAGAAGCAGCAAATGGAAAAGAGGGAGAAGGTAGTTACAATGAGGCATGTTGAGCATTGCAAGAAATGCAAGCTGACAGCCTGACAGTAAGGGAACAGACGTCAAAACAATACGGTATGGAAAATGCAAACCTAAGGTTGGGGCCAGTAGGACAGGAGCCATTCCATAGCTCTCCAGCATTACAAAGCAGTATAATAATTAACAGGCTGAGATTCTTGACTTGCTTTTTATTACTAACTCACTGCCTAACCATGGTATTTTCTCTTACATTAAGATTACCAAAAGTTGAGAAGAAAAAAAAATTCATCTAATAGCAAAACTCTACAACTAGCAATACATACATATAAACTTGGCCAATATTCCCAAATATCTATTTCAAATAAACAACTTTATATACACTGCTTTTGCATTTAAGTAAGCGTTTTCCATGTTCTTCCATATCACCTAAATGGTAACGAGGAATGCACAGAATTTAAAGAAGTCCTCCCTTACTAGAAGCTGATTTTTCACTTTTACACGTAGCACTGCAATGAACACCAGTCCACATACAATTTCTTCCTTCTTTTGGATTATTTACTTGGGAAAGCATCCCAGAAATGAGATTAATGGGTCAAAGGGTATAAACATATTACCATGCTGCATTCTCCCTCATACTCCACCAACACAAGAGTATACTTATTTCATTAGAACTTTATGCTAGACATTAGTTAAACTTTTTTTTCCCCAACATCATAGAGGTACAGTTGGTATACAAAACACTGCATATAATTAATGTATAAATTTGGTAAGTTTGCACATATGTATACACCATGTTACTATCATCACAATACAGGTAATGAACATATCCATCACTCCCAAAAGGTTCCTGGTTAAACATTTATTTTAGCAATTCAGTAGTTGTAAAACAGTATCTAACTGTAAAAAGCTAAGTAAAACAACAGAAAAATATTCCATATGCTCCTTCACTAACAGCATTTACTCTCCTGTGATTTTTCACAAGTCATTTAACCTTCTGGGACTTTGTACGTCTCCAAAATGAGAAGACTGTACCAACCTCACTACTACTCAAGGGAGTGAAAAGTGAAGAAAGAGGGTCCATTTCTCACACATGAG
Source organism: Halichoerus grypus (assembly GCF_964656455.1). NCBI lineage: Eukaryota > Metazoa > Chordata > Mammalia > Carnivora > Phocidae > Halichoerus > Halichoerus grypus. The sequence continues at coordinate 196,235,823 of NC_135713.1, read as the reverse complement.
ATTGGCAAAATGTCAAGACTGACAGGTTCCAGTGTTACTGAGATTATGGGGCACAGGCATTCTCATGTACTGCTGCTGCGTGCGTGCATCAGAAACGAATCTGACAATGTCTGTTAAAACTGTAAGCATATATTCGGGCACCTGGGTGGCTCAGTCATTAAGCATCTGCCTTTGGCTCAGGTCATGATCCCAGGGTGCTGGGATCGAGCCCCACATCGGGCTCCTTGCTCAGTGGGGAGTCTGCTTCTCCCTCTCCCTCTGCTGCTCCCCCTGCTTGTGCTCTCTCCCTCTCTCTCTCTCTCTCACTCACTGTCAAATAAATAAATAAAAACTTTAACAAAAAACTGTAAGCATATAGGGGCACCTGGGTAGCTCAGTCAGTTGAGCATCTGCCTTGGGCTCGGGTCACGATCCCGGGGTTGTGGGATCGAGTCCCGCATCGAGCTCCCTCTCAGTGGGGAGCCTGCTTCTCCCTCTCCCTCTGCCTGCAGCTCCCCCTGCGTGTGCGTGCACACACTGTCAAATAAATAAATCTTTAAAAAAAAATTTAAGTAAATCTTTAAAAAAAATTTTAAATAAATCTTTAAAATACACACACACACACACACACACACACACACACACACACACATATAATTTTAAGCCAGATATCCAACTTTTAAAACTCCTTCACCCAGGAGCGCCTGAGTGGCAAAGTCAGTTAAGTGTCCAACTCTTGATTTCGGCTCAGGTCATGAGCTCAAGGCCAGGTTCATGCTCAAGAGGGAGTCTGCTTGAGATTCTCTCTCCCTCTCCCTCTGCCCCAGTCCCTACCCCCACCCCCGCTCTCCCTCTCTCACTCTCTCTAAAAATAAATATGTCTCTTTTTAAATTTTTTTTATTTTTTATTTTATTTATTTATTTGACAGAGAGAGACACAGCGAGAGAGGGAACACAAGCAGGGGGAGTGGGAGAGGGAGAGAAGCAGGCTTCCTGAGGAGCAGGGAGCCCGATGTGGGGCTCGATCCCAGGACCCTGAGATCATGACCTGAGCCAGAGGCAGACACTTAACTGACTAAGCCACCCAGGTGCCCCTAAATACGTCTTAAAAAAAAAAAAAAAAAAGGAAAAAACAACTCCTTCACCTAAACATCCAACTTTCAAGACTATCCTACAGAAACAAACAACAGTAAGAAAGAATATATTTTTATTACAGGATGGATTATAATGAACAAACTAGAAAACTAGAACCACCTGAATGCCCAATATGAAACATTTATAGTATGGAATATTAAGCAGTAATTGGAAGTGGTAGAACTTAGAAAGATATCCATGATCTGTTGGTATGGAAGAAATATGCTTTGTAGTGATCATATAAATCTTTTTTAATTTTTAAAGGAAAACCCCTATCTACATTATTATAAGCATTTGTGTTTGTCACTATGGAAAAAGGTACTAAAGATCCAGCAAACTAGTAACAGGGATTTCTTCAGATGGGCTAAAAAGGGGAAATGATTCCCTTCTTCATATTTCTCTATATCATCTGACTTACTATTATCTGGCTTATGGGTAACTTTAAATGTCCACAGGTAGTAAAGATTTTATTAAAGGAGGTTCACATTCTTCAATGAATGGTTATGTCCAATATGCCACAGGAGTAATAGTTTTTAAGGTTTACAACAAGAACAGTTAATACTTTCAAAAGTTCTGATACAAAAGCGTAATAAAAAGCTTCTAACTTCTGTTTAACACCTCAGCACCCCTCCCCCAAATTCTGGATAAATGACACATTACAGTACTCAAATCACTGAGCTGTGCAAAAAATCCCACCAAGGGTGTGTGAGAATGCACGCTGAACCCCTTCTCCCACTCACTCAATTCATTCCAGTGAACTGGCAGCAATCACGAAGAAAAGGATTCCTATTCTATGAGTACCCAAAGAGCAAGAATCTTTTTAATTAATTTCTCGCCCAAAGAAAACAGGGAAAAGCACCAAGGAGCACCCTAGACAGTCTCTCCTCTCTAAGGGAAATCTACTGAAGGGATAAAAACATTTTAGGAAGAACAAGCAAGCATTTCAATTGACCCAAGCTTAACATTTAATCAATGTGTGTTACAGTTCTTAAAATTTGGCTCTTATTGACTGAAAATACACAAACGTGAAAAGGACACTATCAATGTTCTCACTCGTGACTAGGAACAATGTTCAAGTGTACACCCGTCAAGGCAAGGAAGGTGTCATCTAAATTAGTTACTAGTCATCACTGTAAGGTGGGGTGTTTAAAATATAATCTCGGGCGCCTGGGTGGCTCAGTTGGTTAAGCGACTGCCTTCGGCTCAGGTCATGATCCTGGAGTCCCGGGATCGAGTCCCACATCGGGCTCCCTGCTCAGCAGGGGGTCTGCTTCTCCCTCTGCCCTCTTCCCTCTCGTGCTCTCTGTCTCTCATTCTCTCTCTCTCAAATAAATAAATAAAATCTTTAAAAAAAAATAAAATAAAATAAAAAAATAAAAATAAAAATAAGATATAATCTCTCCTGAAATTAGCATATAAAAAAATCAAATCTTAAACATTGCTCATTTAAATAACTCAAAATTTTCAAAGTAGAAAACAGTCCCATTTTTAAACATACCATGCCTACAATCTTCATCAGCTTGCCCGTAGTTTTTCTGCAAAATAAAAAGATACAAGATTAAATTAAGTAGTTCAAGGGCTGCTTAACACAGATTTTATCCAAAAAGAGCTCTGCTTTGTTTCAAAGTTTAATTATTAATGTTTCAAATATAATATTCACAGAGCAAAACCAACTCATGTGCTCTCTGAGGATTACATAGTACTCTACAAATAAACATTATAATGTACTTCCCTGTCCATTTACTCACTCGACTTCTCACTTTCTCTAGCTCCAAATCACCAGAGCCTCCTCCTTCATGATCACCCTCAGCTAACGACTTCACTGAAGGAAGGAAACTCCACTTTCCAATTGCTCAGACAAAACAACATTGAAGTAAGGAATCTGTGACAGCTCCCTCTCTTTCACTCCCTGCATGCACAGATTAAGAAATCTTACTAGTTCTATCTTCAACTTAGAACCAGAACCAAAGCACTTCTCACTCTCTCCACTGCTACCATTTTGTCTGAACCACTATCATCTCTGGCATGGATTATTCCAACAGCCTCCAAACTAGTCCCCCTGCCTCTACACTTACCCTTCTATAGCCTATTCTCAACAAAAAAGCCAAAGAATTCCTGCCAAATCAGATCATACCACCCCTCTGCTCAAAACCCCACAAGAGGGACGCCTGGATGGCTCAGTCAGTTAAGCATCTGCCTTCAGCTCAGGTCATGACCCCAGGGCCCTGGGATCGAGTCCCGTATCAGACTCCTTGCTCAGCGAGGAGCCTGCTTCTCCTTCTGCCTGCCGCTCCCCCTGCTTGTGCTCCTCTCTCTCTCTCTCTGACAAATAAATAAAACCTAAAAAAAAAATTAAAATTTAAATTTAAAAAACCCACAAGAGCTCCCGATCTTAAGTAGAAGAAAAACAGGTCCTTACAGGGACCTGGAGGACCCCACAGGATCTAGTTCTGTTACCCACTCCTTGTCACATACTTTTCTCCAGCACAGGGGCCATCTAGCTATCTCTCAAACATGCCAGGCAGCCTTCTGCCTCAGGGTCTTTGCACTGACTGTTTCCTCTGCCTGTAATGCTCTTCCTCCAGATCTTGACATGGCTCACTCCCTTACCTCTTTCATATCACCTGATCAGTGAAGCCAACCTTGACCACTCAATTTAAAACTGCAACTGCAACCCTAACCCTAGTATCCCCAATCTCCCTTGCCCTGTCCGGCTTTTTTTCATGCAGACTGCTACCTTCTAACAATCTAAAGTGTCTACCTATATATAATATCTATTGTTTACTGTCTGTCCCCCTAATAGAAAAAATACCATGAAGGATCTTCTTTTTCACCAATGTATACCAAGTACCTAGACCAGTGTCCAGCACATAGTATACACTCAATAAGTATCTGGTGAATGAGTGAATAACCCAAAATGTTATACATTAGTGCAATTTAAAGGCTTAAAAACAGTTGTTGCAATTAAACATATTCAGCAATCACTAGCCAGGTCGCTCATCTCCTCAGCCCACAATTAGGTGATTATGACCAACAACTGTCCCCACTCAATGAAAAAGTCCCTTTTACATGGTTCGGCATTGGCTTATCAACAGTGTTTACTCACCAGCTGCAAAAATGAGGCAATTCTGTAAAGAAGACTCTCAATTTTGATGCTTTCTATCTCCAGTGGACATGGCCCTGTGAAGTCGGCCATGGAGTACTGGCCAAGAGAAAGGAGGGCCTCTGTGCAGTGCTTGAGGGTCATTTCATAGTCCTGCCTCTTAAGTGATTCACACGCTTGTTCACATGACTTCTCAGCTCTTCTGTCTTCCATGACTCAGGGACAAAAATCCTAAAGGCAGGAAGAAAGAACAAGTCAGAGAAAGTTTTAAAATCTTACTAAATTCTAGCCTCCTTCCTACCTCAGCTGGTTTCATTATCTACCTGAATAGTTACTCTCAATCAGCCTTCTGACCAAGCTGCAGCTGAGCAGCGGCTACTGACGCCACAAAATCTACACTTCTCTTTTATATTTTGTGAAATCTTTACTAAGATCCAAGCAAAATGTCAACCGTAAGTCAGTATCATACAAACAACACATCAAATGTATACATGAAACATGACTTTGAATATTGCAGGGTGCAACAAACCAGGAAGGCTTCTTTTTTTTTTTTTAAACCAGACAGTACAGAAATGTTTCATATCCAAACCTCCCAAGTTCAGTCTTACAATTCTGTGACTGTGACTGCAGAGAATCGAAATCTATACCATGCAGGATTTTTCCCACCAACATAAAAAAAATGGCTAAAATCCAACTTTGAACTGCCTATTAATTCAATTCAACAAAGATTTCCCGAGGCCAAGCCCTGTGCTAGCAGCACTGAAATCAAAGATGGAACATGGCATCACTGCTTTCAAGAAACTCCGATTCTAGCAAGAGCAGCCAAGCACAAATGAACAATTACAAGAAAGACTTATTCCATCTGCCAAAAGGCATGAGCTGGCCTCAAAAGGTGAACAGAAGTTCACCACGCAGAGATGATAGGGAGAGCATATGTGGGCTTTTCAGAGAGAGGAGTTCAAGTGAAATGACGAGAGGAGAAACTATGTGACTTGAACTCCAGCTGTGTCACGGAAAAGAGGAGCAGGAGAGACGAATGACCTCACATGCCACAAGAAGTGAGAGCTTTCTTCCACAGGTGATGGGGCATGATAGATTTTTAAATAAGGAAAAGAATCTGGGGCATCTGGGTGGCACAGTCGGTTAAGCGTCCAACTCTTGGTTTCGACTCAGGTTGTGATCTCAGGGTTGTGAGATCAAGCCCCGCGTCAGGCTCCACGCACAGTGCACAGACTGCTCAAGGTTCTCTCTCCCTCTCTCTCTCTGCCCCTCCCCAAATAAATAAATCTTTAAAAATAAAAATAAAAGTAACTAAATAAGGAACGACTCTCTTGTATAGAAGTCCTGTGAAGAACTGCTGAGAGGCAGGCATTGCCATTGATAAGAGACCACTACGGTGGTCCAAGGAAGAGATACTGAGAATTCAAGCACAGCCTCTGCCTAGCTGGATCACTCACACAGCAAGAGCACAAAACCTACACGGAGAAGACCTAAAATCCTTTGACCTGATGATCACAATACTACTTCAGAGGATCACTCTTGCTGACTTCTAGTCACCAGCTCCGTCAAGCGTGCAGATTGCTTTTCTTGCCTGCTCCCACCTTACTCGCTCTCCCGCTCTTCCCTACTTTCCACCTTACCCACTGGCCCCAGGTACTTCTCTGTCCCTCTTGGCTCTCTCCAGCCCACACGGACACTCCTGCCTGGCCTCTCCAGCTTTGATGACAACCTGGCCCCACGCTCGCCCAGCTGTTCTTCAGCCACCTGCTGCCTCTGCACCGCAGCAAAAGCCAAAGGCAGACACCTGCGGATGGGCCCCCAAAACACAGTGGCGGGGGGTGAGGCAAAAGGACAGACATCAGCAGAGGTCCGGGCCCCTTCAACTTTGTGATACTTGTATGTCAAAAAATGTAGAAATTTCTAAGGAATGGACCAAGAAAGAGTCAAAAAGGACTTCAGCCTCTGTCAGCATTTGTTAAACTGGCTGGTATGCACATGGGTATAATATTCTCTACTTTTCTCAGTTTGAAATTTTTAATTAAAAGAATACCAAAACGCGGTTTTAAAATTACAGGATATTTTAAATGTTTACATTTAGCAAATTAACTTTTAAAAAGAACCACAAAAACAAAAACAATAAAAAAAAATCTGTTATTCACAAGATAATCCAACAAATAGGGGCGCCTGGGTGGCTCTGTCGGTTGAGCGTCCAACTCTTTTTTTTTTTTTTTTAAAGATTTTATTTATTTATTTGACAGAGAGAGATAGTGAAAGAGGGAACACAAGCAAGGGGAGTGGGAGAGGGAGAAGCAGGCTTCCCTCGGAGCAGGGACCATGACCTGAGCCGAAGGCAGACGTTTAACGACTGAGCCACCCAGGCGCCCCCGAGTGTCCAACTCTTGATTTCAGATCAGGTCGTGATCTCAGCATCATGAGATCAAGCCCCACGTCCGGCTCCACACTCAGCAGGGAATGTGCTTGAGGATTCCCTCTCTCCTTCTCCCACTCTCTCTCTCTCTCTCTAAAATAAATAAATAGGGGCACCTGGGTGGCGCAGATGGTTAAGCACATGCCTTCGGCTCACGCCATGATCTCCAGGTCCAGCGATCGGGGCCGACATCGGGCTCTCTGCTCAGCAGGGAGCCTGCTTCTCCCTCTCCCTCTGCCTCTCCCCTTGCTTGTGCTCTCTCTGTCTCTCCCTCTCTCAAATGAATAAATAAAATCTTAAAATATCTCACTTTAAAATAATTAATTAAATCTTTAAATAAATAAATAATACAACAAATATCTAGAGTACTGTGTCCTCAGTCTCTACATGGCGTCCCTTTCAACTTCCTCAGCCCTCCTTCAATGGGCCACAAGCCCCAGTTTGACTTAGCGAAGCTTAAATATGTTAGGTGTAGTTGGTATTCATGCCCCTTAGACAAACATGCATCAATGTGGATGAAATCAATTACCAAACAAAAATCAAAAATGACAACTTCTATATTACTACTGTGACTCTGCCCCTTAGACATAAGAATGGCATTATAAGATAATCACTAACTTATTACACAGGCCTCCGCTGATGCTCCTGACACTACGGGCCAGATACTTCTTAGTTTTGGGAGGCTGTCCTGTGCTTTGTAAGATGTGTAAGAGCATCTCTGGCCTCTACCCACTAGATGCCAGTAGTATCTCCCAACCTGTGACAACTAAAAGGGGCTGCGGACATAAGCAAAGGTCCCCTGGGGGGTAAAATCATTCCTGATTGAGAATTACTGATACAAACAAGCATACAGTATTTGCTTGGCAGGTAACAGCAACAATAGATAGATAAACCCACGGATACCAAACACCCCAGAATGAGCAAATCTTTCCTATAAAACTCTGAGCCCACATGTAGAAAATATTACAAGAGGTAAAAAGAAAAGAAAAACCAAGAATGCACAACCTACAATCTTTCTTAGGGACAGAATGCAGCACAGTGATCCAAACATAGGCTCAGAGCCAGAGAACTTGCATTCAAAACTCACCAGCCCCCTGCATTCACCAACCCCCTCACTCACCATCAGCCCTGTCACTCAGACACTCGCCAGCTGCATGGCCAGGGCAAGTGACTTAACCTCCTGTATCTCGACTTACTTCTAAAATGGCAAGACAACTAATGCCTACCTCCTATGATTAATGCAGGCTTAGGGAAAATAGTATGTGTAGAACACTTATAAGAATGCCTGGCACACAATAAGTGCTCAGTTAAGTGTTAGCTATTGTTTTTCCCTAAAATTCCAAATTTTCAATTTATATAAAGTAGAATCACTGCACTGATCTCAACATACAGTAATGTAATTATAGAAAACAAAACAGCACTCTACATAACTACTTTACTTACTTAACAGAGGAATTATTTTCATCTATTTTATCCACCTCAATAAACTGATAATGATTATGGAAGAACAGCCTTTGGAGAAGTAAGTACATTTGTCACTGATCTAGACGAGAAAACCCCTAAAAGTGGCTATAAAGGGAGATCACAAGACTCTTGTCAACATTAGCCACCAAACATATTCACCAGGAAAATCTCAATAACAACATATAAGTAGAGATGAGAGGCAGAACTATTAACGTCAGGAGCTTTGCGGGTAAATGACTGAAGAGTTAACATCTGATTCATTAGGTTCAAGAGCCTACCTCAGAAGAGGACGTGAAAGTTTCTACCACAATTACCTTTGTTAATCAGGTCCCGAAAATTAGTTTCTACCTAAGTCCTACCTGAACCTCACTAGGGGTACTTTGCTGTAGTGTGGATCACAGTACGAAACAGGTCTTATTCAACTGTTTTCTCTGGTTTTTCAGAAAACCGCAGGACCTTGCTACACATACTCCTGAAGAAACTAAAGTGCTTTCTCACAGGTAAAATAAAACCTGCCAGTCAAGTGAGATGATGCCGCAAGCCATGCTAAAATGGACTACAGAAAACAGAGTAAGAGATCTAGAACTACCTCTCCTAGAAGAGGCCAGCACCCAGATACACCTCACTGTGGGGCTGACAGACACTCTGGACTAGGACACAGATACAGCCATATCGATAGCATATGATCCCGCTGCCTGGCCAGAACAGCCGGATCCAAGGGCAGACACTGACCAAGCTGGGTCTAGAAGAGTCTCTCCCATGGGACAGGGAGGTCCAGGGAAAGGAGATGAGTCACATGAATCACATCAATATAGGAAGAAGCACCATATCCGCCTATTGTGAGATGTACCCTCTATCAGCCTTGATTCTTTCTCTTCCTGTTAAAAACATTCAACTTGCATAAAAAGAACATAAAACACTGTAACTTTCTACAAACTCCGACCCCTGTGGGGAACATGGGCTTTGGAGTGTGTAACTTCACAGGCAAGAAAGCAGGAATCAGAAACCAGGATTCCAATCCAAATCCATGAACTCCTGCAATCTGCTGCTGACCTACAGAAGAGACTAATATCATTAGTTGTTTGGCCACCCAGTATCCATTCCTCTTCCCGGTAATAAAAGCCCATACTTCCCCTTTGAGAATTCACCTCTCCCCTACTCTCAGTCCATGTGGTTCCTGAGGAGCAGACTGCACCACGGCAAACGAGGCTGCCGTGGCACAACCGGCCAATCCAAGTCTCACAGCCCAGAACACAATGATTGGCTCAGGGTGAGACATGTGACCCCATAAGAGCCAATGAAACATGAGACTTCTGCTGAGGCTTCTGGGAAAGAGGTGTTCTTTCCTGCTAACTCTAAAATCTGAGAGACTCCAGGGGTTGAATATGCTGCGGCCATTTTTCTAACATATAGTGCCTACAACTGAAGTCTATACAGGAAAAGGCAGAGTTGATTCATGGGGAGAAACTGAGTCCTGACGTCACTACTTGAGCTCTGACTCCAGCTAGCTATGCCTGGACCTTGCAGTTACATGAGCCAAGAAATTTCTTTCTAGTTTAAGACAGTTCAGGTTGACGTTTCAGGCAGTTGGAACTAATTGATATATACGTACATCTAATTTGTACCTCACAGGAAGTGAAAAACAGAAGGGGCTGGTGACTGTCTCATAAAACAGTATCTACACACAATTGCTAATAACACTGGCCACAATTACTGATTACTAATAACAGGAAGTGTAGAGAGGGAAAAAAGTGTGGTATTTGGTTATAATGCCTATTGAAAATATAATTCTAGGGGCGCCTGGGTGGCTCAGTCGTTAAGCGTCTGCCTTCGGCTCAGGTCATGATCCCGGGGTCCTGGGATCGAGCCCCGCATCGGGCTCCCTGCTCCGCGGGAAGCCTGCTTCTCCCTCTCCCACTCCCCCTGCTTGTGTTCCCTCTCTCGCTGTGTCTCTCTCTGTCAAATAAATAAATAAAATCTTTAAAAAAAAAAAAAAAAAAAAGAAAAGAAAATATAATTCTAAAACATTTGTTTAAACGACTTCACCATAAAGCTATTTCAGCAGTAATAAGAACCATTTACTGAATGCTTATTTTGTGCTGGATGTTGTTGAAAATACTCTATGTAATCTAATTTAATCCCCATAATGACCTTATATGGTGGATATTATTTTTTCCAATCCCATTTACAGAGAAGGAAACTGAAGCACAGAAAAGTTACTTACCCACAGCTATACTGTAAACAACAGAGGCAGGATTCAAATCCAGACAGTATGACCCAGTTCAGGCTTTTAGCCATGACACTGACTCTGAACCCACAATCGAGGTTCCAGTGCTGTTCCAAGAGTAGAAACTCAAACCCAGGCACTTCCAAAAGCATCAAATGTGAATCTAAGTATCACCATTTTAATTCTAAAACAGTCTTAATGACTGATTTCCTACATAATTCTGCATTATAGAAGTATCCGTGTGTTAACCATGTTAGAGATTACCATTTAAAAGTGGGAAAATCCTCCCAAATCTAAGCCAATCATCTTTTTTGGTTAAGCAAAAGTCCTAGGAGTCCCCAAGACTAAGGAGTATTTTAATTAGCACCACCTTTCCATAAAATGATAACATTTGCACCTTCCACAAAAGTCAACTTTATGAGAACATTCCTATCACTAAGTTAGTTTTCACTGCTTTTTTTTTTTTTTTTAAAGATTTTATTTATTTATTTGACAGAGAGAGACACAACGAGAGAGGGAACACAAGCAGGGGGAGTGGGAGAGGGAGAAGCAGGCTTCCCGCGGAGCAGGGAACCCAATGTGGGGCTCGATCCCAGGACTCTGGGACCATGACCTGAGCCGAAGGCAGATGCTTAACAAATGCCACCCAGGCGCCCCTTATTGTTTTTATAGGAAAGAAACTGGTTTTAAAATCTATCTATCTTGCTCTCTGGGCTCAGACCTAATTTGCGGCGACATGGCTAAACACACCAAGAAGGTCGGAATCGTGGGTAAATACGGGACCCGTTATGGTGCCTCCCTCAGGAAAATGGGGAAGAAGATTGAAATAAGCCAGCATGCCAGGTACATTTGCTCCTTCTGTGGCAAAACCAAGATGAAAAGACGAGCTGTGGGGATCTGGCATTGTGGCTCCTGCATGAAAACTGTCACTGGTGGCGCCTGGACCTACAACACCACTTCTGCTGTCACAGTAAAGTCTGCCATCAGAAGACTGAAGGAGTTGAAAGACCAGTAGAAGCTTCACCATTTGAAACATTGCTAGCCTATAATAAATGGGTTAATTTATATAACATACATACATACATACATACATACATACATAAAATCTATCCATCTTGGGGCACCTGGGTGGCTCAGTCGTTAAGCGTCTGCCTTCGGTTCATGATCCCAGGGTGCTGGGATCGAGCCCTGCATGGGGCTCCCTGCTCGGCGGGAAGCCAGCTTTGCCCTCTCCCACTCCCCGTGCTGTGTTCCCTCTCTCGCTGTCTCTTTCTCTGTCAAATAACTTTTTTTAAAAAATCTATCCATCTTCGTACAATTCAAAAAAAGGAAAAAAAATGATAAATTAGACGTAATCAAAATTAAACATTTTTGCTCTCTGAAAAACACCGGTAAAGGAATGAAGAGAAAGCTAAAGACTAAGAGAAAATTATTTGCAATCACATATCTGAAAAAGGGTTTGTATCCAGACATAGAAAGAACTCTCAAAACTCAATAGTAAGAAAATAACCAAATTAAAAGCTGGATAAAAGATTTCCACACACACTCCACAAAGAAGATAGGATGATGGCAAATTAGCACATGAAAAGATGTTCAATGGCTTTAGTCATCAGAGAAAGGCAAATTAAAACCATGATCAGACATACTACATACCTATCAGAATGGCTACATTACAAAGATTGATGATATCAGTGATGTGGAATAACCAGAACTCTCATACACTGCTAGTGGGAATATAAAATGGTACAACCCGGGGCACCTGGGTGGCTCAGTTGGTTAGGCGACTGCCTTCGGCTCAGGTCATGATCCTGGAGTCCCGGGATCGAGTCCCGCATCGGGCTCCCTGCTCAGCAGGGAGTCTGCTTCTCCCTCTGACCCTCCCCCCTCTCGTATTCTCTCTCTCATTCTCGCTCAAATAAATAAATAAAATCCTTAAAAAAATAAAATAAAATAAAATGGTACAACCCCTCCAGAAAAAGGGTTGACAGTTTCTTAAAAAGTTAAACATATACTCACTGTATGACCCAGCAATCCCCTCTCCCCACAGACAGCTACCCTGGAGAAATGAAAACGTATGTTCACACAAAAATCTATACACAGATGTTTACAGCAGCTCTACTCATAACTGCTAAAAACTGGAAACAATCCAAATATCCTTTAATAAGTGACAATGGAAAACTACTCAGCAATAAAAAAAGAATAAATTTGCAATATATGTAATACCTTAGATGAATCTGAAAGAATAAAAGAGCCCAGTCTCAAAAGCTTAACAGGGTATGATTCCATTTGTATTATATTCTCAAAAAGCCAAAACTATAGGGATGGAAAAAGGTCAGTGGTTGCAGGGGTGATGGAATGGGGATGGGTAACTACACAAGGAGCGCATGAGGGAGTTTTCTGGGATGACGACAGTGTGTATCCTGACTGTGGGGATGTCTGCAAAAACTATACATGTATTAAATTGAAAAATTTTTATTACCAGAAAAAGCCACTTTTACAGTATGATAATTTCAAAGTAAAATTTTAAAATTACTTTTAAAATATGAATCGCAATGTCACAATTAACATGTTTTTTAAAAACTGGAAATAGATACAGAAGTGTAAGTGTTGTTAATAAATGGAAAACTTCTACACATTTCCCTTTCCATGCATGTACGTTTTAGAGGCAAGAATGGAGGCTCAGAAAGAATATCTCCAAATAGAGCAACCATTGAGTTCACTTGGCACAAAATATAGGATACTTCTGAAGAATTCCATCATCGCTAAGTAATCTGTTCAGGACCAAAAGTAAATATTGGAAGAAAAATGCAATCAACAGTGCACCACAAAGGTGGTAGGTAGACAGGCCTGGACTAAGACATCTTCAGTAACAGATGATAAAAAGGAAGGTGATTTTTAAAAGCATCATTCTTTTCCCACTGTGGACTCCTTTCTATAACAGTATAAGAAAGACCACCATGAAATCAAGTCATGAAAGGTATTTTATTGTTAAAAAAAAAAAAAAAAAAGAAAAAAATCAGTTATCTTCCCTAAATTAACTTTTCTTGTTAATGTAGTTATGTTCCTCCTTCATTCCAAAAGAGCTAAAGCTTATTTGACTACAGACAGACTTCAAAGAAAAAATAAACTGTGACCAAACAGCAGGAGCCAATGGTAGTAAATAAAATTTCCTCAATCTAAATTGAAGATGATTTCTATACTGTCTTATACATTTGTTTCCATCAGAAACAAAAAAACTATCTTCCTCATAATTAACTTGGGTGGAATGAATTGGACGGCATTTGTCAAGATTTGCGAAGACTGATGATGAGTTTTGCTGGACATTAGAACTATCCACTCACTAACAGCCATAATCGGGTCTTGATTAGACTCCAAGCTGTCCTTAATTATTAAGTTACATAAACAATAAAACCATAGGAAAACTTAAAAGACACATACAATAAAATACATAAGTTTCTTTACATGACTAACAAAACAAAAATTTAAAGGAAGAATTTCTAGGAAAAAATTAAGAGATTCACTTTTTGTACAAAGTCAGTAATTTGCCTTTAATCTGCCTCATGCATTGTTATTTTCCCTGTGGAAACTCTATTATTCTGAAAACAAGACTCTTCTGGAAAGTAAATGTATTGTGACAAAAGAAGAAAAGCCAGATTGATACATTATTAAAATAACCCATATGACCTAGCCCAGTGGATTAAGGAAAGCATATCAGAGCATGCCCCATTCTCCAGACTCAGCAGCACAGCTGTGGGGGGACAGTGACGCCACTAGAAGGGTGTCATGCTTCCTCAGGGACACAAAAAGTTAAGAACCATTACTCCAGAGGTGGCACGGTGGCTCTGAAATGCCTATAAAATAATGTCCAGGCTCATTACCAGATGTCCAGGCCACCCATAGCCTGGCTACAGCCTAACTTTCCCACCACTCCCAAAGGACAGTCAGGCTTCTGAGTCTCTGACAATGTCCTTCCCACTGCCTGAATGTCCTTTCCCTCCTGTCTCTGAACCTAACTCCTACTCAGCTTTAAATGAATGCTCCCAGACTTAACTTTCCTAAAATGTTCTCCCTCCCAAACCAGCACTACTTCCTATAGAATGATTTGGCCTCTTAATCATTTATTATTTTGAATTAAATATATAAGATGTTTTATCTGCCCACACAACCATCTTATAAATAGGGGTCATATTTTATATCATTTATATCCCCAAGACAACAATTCAATTCACTAAAGCCATTCAGTAAATACTTTAATTGAATTTCCCAAAGAGATGGCCTAAAATAACCTGAATGCCAAGCATTCCAAGAACTGTCCTGTACAAAATTCAGTACTCATTAGAATTCCAAGTCATAAAGAGGAATATTGTGTTATCTTTAAATTTATCTGCTTTTATCCAAAACTGGAATCTGTCATGGTTCTATGGGATACATAGGCAAAATATTCTGCAAAGTAAAGAAACTTTTATTCACTGTACTGTATTTAATATTTACCCAGACTTGCATTTTTCTCTAAAACTCTTATAAAATCTCTGAGCATGCAAGAAGCATTAGATGAGCGACTAAGCCCACTGAGAAGAAAACTAGAAACTAAAATCACTCATATTCCATTTTGAATAATCTCTTTCATAAAGAGGTAAATTCTCTTTATGAAAATTATGAAAATCTTTATGAAAAATTGCAGAATGCATGAAATTCAATAGCAAAGTAAAATGTTTTAAGTACATAAAAGAAATATCCTAATGGACCTTCCACCATCTGTCTTAGTAACTAAAATGATAAAAACAAGAAAAACTAAATTTTAAAAGTTGTATCAACAGCTAAACTTGAGGGGTTTTTTTCCATCTATTAGTCTGACTTTTCCTGACCCATATTTTAGAATTGCCAGCAATGCTGGAAACAGCCTTCTTTCAATAATTCCAAATTATTTCTTGAAAAGTTTGAGTCTCCTCTCAAATCATCTAACATGCCTACTAATCAATAAAAATATATATATTTAAAAACCCACATTTATGAAGCAATCAAATTAAAAGACTTTCTAGAAAAGGTTGCTACTTGGGTGCCTGGGTGGCTCAGTCGTTAAGCGTCTGCCTTCGGCTCAGGTCATGATCCCAGGGTCCTGGGATCGAGTCCCACATCGGGCTCCCTGCTCGGCGGGAAGCCTGCTTCTCCCTCTCCCACTCCCCTGCTTGTGCTCCTGCTCTCGCTATCTCTCTCTCTCTGTCAAATAAATAAAATCTTAAAAAAAAAAAAAAAAAAGCATTAAAAAAAAAAATAGAAAAGGTTGCTACTTGCAAAGAAAATTTTTGTACTAAAAAACATTTTCTATTCTTTGTATTTCTTTATTTTCCCTTTTAGATTATCTGTGGAGACTTGTAAACACATCATAATCCCAAACAGTTGAGCTTTTTAAATAAAATATAAATCAATTTTAAAAAAAGCCAACCGCATAATTAAAACAAAATGGTACTACCACCACCACTACCATCATCCTTCTTAAAAGCTGTCTTTAATTTACCAACAGTCTATGTTCTAAAACTGTATTTTCAAATCAGCGTTTGAAACTCGGTACAGAGTTTCCTACTCCCATATATAAGTAAAAACAAGTTTTGGTAAAGTAAAAAAAAAGTAGATTATAAAATAATACAATATATAATCCTACTTTATAAAACATATATGTATTGAATGTTACATAAAAAGCCAAGATATGAAACAAAATATTAAGAGTGAGTATTCCTTCCCCAAAACCTGTAACTCCAGTCTAATCATGAGGAAAACATCAGACAAACCCAAACTGAGGAACACTCTATGAAATACCCAACCAGGGGTGCCTGGGTGGCTAAGTCAGTTAAGTGTCTGGCTCTTGGCTTTGGCTCGGGTCCTGATCTCAGGGTCGTGAGATGGAGCCCCACAAAGGGCTCTGTGCTCAGCGTGGAGTCTGCTTGGGATTCTTTCTCTTCCTCTACCTCTGCCCCTCTCCTGGCTCACTCACGCACACTCTCTCTTTCAAATAAATAAATAAATCTTCGAAAGGAAGGAAGGAAAGAAAGAAGGAAGGAAGAAGGGAAGAAGGGAGGAAGGAGGGAAGGAGGAGAGAGAGAAGGAAAGAAGAAAGAGAAATACCTGACCAGGACTCTTCAAAATTGTCACAAAAACAATGAAACTCTGAAAAACAGTCATAGCCCAAGAAACATGAAAACTATATTCAACATGGATCCTGGATAGGTCTTTGAAAAGGAAAAGGGCTTTAGTGGAAAAACTAGGAAAAACCAAATAAAATCTGGATATTACTTAACACTAATTTTCCAATGAAGGTTTCTTAGATTTGACAAATGTACCATAGAAATGTAAGGTATTAACAATGGGGGAACTACTTCTTGAGAAAATTTTGACTTGCAAAAGAGGAGCGACAGGTTGGTGACTGTGAATTTTGACCCTGATTTTAGATAAGCTGCATCAATCTCTGCTCAAGTGTAAACTAAAAAACAACAACAATAAAAAAACCAATGGGGAAAACTGGGTGAAGAGTACATGAGAACTCTATACTACATTTACAACTTTTCTGTAAATCTAATATTATTCCAAAATTAGAAGTTTGTTTAAAAAATTAAAGTGGAGGGGCGCCTGGGTGGCTCAGTCATTAAGCATCTGCCTTCGGCTCAGGTCATGGTCCCAGGGTCCTGGGATCAAGCCCCGCACTGGGCTCCTTGCTCAGTGGGGAGCCTGCTTCTCCCTCTCCCATTCCCCCCTGCTTGTGTTCCTTCTCTCGCTGTGTCTCTCTCTCTGTCAAATAAATTAAATCTTTAAAAAATAAAAATAAAAAATAAAGTGGGTATCTCTGAGTGGTGGATTATGGATTTTTTTATCCATCTGCGTTTTTCAACAAGCAACATGCTTCACTGTCATGGAAGGCAGCTATGCTCACCACTATATCACCAACACTGTACCATGCTTCACTGTCATGAAAAACAAAACGGGGGGGGGGGGTAAGTATTCTAAATTTTTAAAAAAACTAAACAGGGGCGCCTGGGTGGCTTGGTCAGTTAAGCATCTCACTCTTGGTTACAGCTCAGGTCATGATCTCAGGGTCCTGGGATCAAGCCCTGCAACAGGATCCGAGCTCTCCTTGGGATTCTCTCTCCTCTCTCTCTCTCTGCCCCTCCTCCAACTCTCGCACGCTCTCTCAAATAAATAAAATCTAAAAAAAAACTAAAGAGACATAATAACCTAAAGAAATAAAATACATTTTGGGGACAAATGGGGAAACATATATAGAGACTTGATATTTGATAGTAAAACCATTAGTATTACTGAATTCTTAGGTGTGATAATGATATTATGTTTATGAAGAAAAATGTCCTCATACTTAGGAGATACAGTTGACCCTTAGGGTGCTGACCCCCATGAAGTCAAAAATCTGTTTATAACTCTGACCCCAAAAACTTAACTACTAATAACCTACTGTTGACCAGAAGCCTTACTGCTAACAGTCAATTAACGCATACTTTGTATGTTATCTTATACAGTGTATTCTTAGAATTAAGTAAACTAGAGAAAAGAGAATGTTATTAAAAGAATCACAAGAGGGACACCTGGCTGGCTCAGTACAGCATGCAACTCTTGATCTCAGGCTCCATGTTGGGTGTAGAGATTACTTAAATAAATAAATCTTTAAAAAAAAAAAAAGAAGAAGGAATCACAAGGAACAGAAAATACATTTACTGTACTGTAAACACTCCATGTATAAGTGGATCTGCACAATTCAAACCTGTATGAATGAAGTACCATACAATATGTCTGCCACTAACTTTCAACTGGCTCTGGAAAAAAAAACTCTATTTAGAGAAAGAGAGAAAGAAAATTACAGCAAATGCTAACAACTGAGTGTTGATTATACTAGTCTTTCTACTTTCCTATAGGCATAAATATTTTCATAATATAAACTAATGGTTCTCTTTAACTTAAAAAAGTGATTTGAAACCCAAACTAATCCAGGGGTGCCGGGTGGCTCAGTCAGTTAAGCATCCGACTCTTGGTTTCAGCTCAGGTCAGGAAATGATCTCAGGGTCGTGGGATCGACTCCACATTGGGCACTGGGCGTGGAGCCTGCTTGAGATTCTCTCCCTCCTTCTACCCCTCTCCCCCTGCCCACTCTCACTCTCAGTCACTTTGTAGGTGCGTGCTCTCTCTCTCAAAAAAAAAAAAAAAGCCCAGAAAATAACAAGTGTTGGTGAGGATGTGGAGAAATACATAGCTAGTGGGACATAAAATGGTGCTACTACTATGGAAAACAGTATGGTGATTCTTCAAAAAATTAAACATAGAATTACCACAGGATCTAGCAATTCCACTTCTGGGTTAATTTCCAAAAGACTTAAAAGCAGGGACTCAAACAAATACTTGTATACCCTTGTTTATAGCAGCATTATTCACATCGGCCAAAAGGTGGAAGCAACCCAGGTGTCTATTAACAGAGGAATGGAAGGGCGCCTGGGTGGCTCAGACGGTTAAGAGGCTGCCTTCGGCTCAGGTCATGATCCCAGGGTCCTGGGATTGAGCCCCATGTCTGGCTCCCTGCTCAGCGGGGGGCCTGCTTCTCCCTCTCCCCCTGCTCATGCTATCTCTCTCTCAAATAAATAAATAAAATCTTTAAAAAAAAAAAAGATGAATGGATTAAAAAATGTGGTACTTACATACAATGGCATAGTATTTATCCTTAAAAAGGAAGGAAATGATGACATAAGCTACAATATAGGTGAACCCTGAAGACACTATACTAAGTGAAAAGAGGCAGACACAAAAGGACAATGTATGATTGTACTTACATGAGGGACCTAGAATAGCCAAATTCATAGAGAAAGTAGAAGGCTGGTTGCCAGGGGCTTGAGGGAGGGGGAAATGGAGAGTTGTTGTTTAATGGGTACAGAGTTTCAGTTGGGGCAATGAAAGAGTTTTGGAGACGGAGAGTGGGGACAGTCCCATAACCACGTGAATGTACCTAACTGCCACTGAACTATATGGCTAAAATGGTAATTTTATGTTATGCCTATTTAACCAAAATTTCTTAAAAAAAAAAAATACAGAAGCCTTGATACCCTCCTTATAAGCAGTGAGGCCCATGTCCTAATCCAGATGCAAACTTAAAGACTCCTTATTGCCCATTTCCCAGTATGCCCTACTGGTGAAGAACTGAGAGCTCACAGAGCCAGAGCCAGAGCCAATGGCGGAAAACTAGTCCCACTAAATAAATTTAGAAAAGCCAAAGCACAAGGCCAAGTCCAGAGTAGTTGGCGAGAGGCAGGCTAAGGAAGAGAAGGCAAAGGCAGAAAGCAGAGACTCTCCCAGGACAGGGGCAGCTGATGAGACTGGTAAGGACAGCACAGTGGTGGGAACAGGGAAGAACAGAGAGCAGGAGAGCTCAGAGAAGGCAATTCACCCAGGATAAGGGCGGGGAAGTGGAAGAAAAGGTAAAAGAGAATTTTAAGAAGGGGGTTCATTCAAGAAGGGATTCTGCCCAAACGTCAGCAGAAAAATGACTTCCTTCCATTGAGGCAGTCGTTTGTATCCAAAGAAACCAAGAAAATTGATAAAGCCTATGGAAAGTTAGGAGGAAAAATATTTTCCTATGAAAGACTACTACTATGGCGCCATCTCCAGAAAACTAACGCCATTTTTTTCATTGGTTTTTGTTTTTTACAAGAAGAAAACTTACTTGTTTAGGAATAATTTCAACGTGGACCTACCTTTTTTTCTTTTTAAGATTTATTTATGTATTTGAGAGAGCAAGCCCGCGCACAAGCCCACACGTGTGCTCCAGCAGGGGAGGGGCAGAGGGAGAGGGAGAGAGAGAATCCCAAGCATATTCCACACTGAGCGTGGAGCCCGACACAGGGCTCGATCCCACAACCGCGAGATCATGACCTGAACTGAAATCAAGAGTCAGACGCTTAACCAACTGAAGTCACCCAGGCACCCCTGGGCCTACCTTTTTTATTTGTATCAAACACCAGTATGCCATGAGTGACTTTTAAATGTTCTATGGGATAGGGGTTAAGAGCATACAGGCTTAAAACCAGATCTGCCTGAATTTCAATCCTGGCATTGCAACCCGAGACAATTTACATAAAAATTTGCCTCGATCTCCAAATCTGTAAAATTGGGATAATAACAGTATCCACCTCCCAAGACTCTTGCAAGAATTAAATAGGTTAAATTACAAAAGTACTCAGAACAGTGTCTGGCCCACTGTCATAAAAGCATTAGCTCACTATTATGCTCCAAATCTAGAATATGAGCTCCATGGAAGCTGGGATTTTGTCCATTTTGTTCACTGTTAAAGCCCTAGGTTCCTGATGTATGTGCTGAAAAATAAAAATTTGTTGAATAAGATAAACTTTATGCCAGCAACACAGAATCCCAAAGTTGAATAGTACTATACCTTTTTGTTATTACTGACAACTAAAATCTGCATCATAGTTTAGCCTCAAAGTTTAGAGTATATACAGCATTTTTTACCTATCTTATCTCAAGTGATTCTGCAAAGCTGCTATCATTTATCTCCATCTCACAGACAAACTAAGACTCAAAAGACTTAAGTGATTTGCCCAAAAACACAAAGTCTGAGGCAGAACAGGATTCTGTAAGTTAATCCTACTTCTCTTCCCTCTACACTATACCCAGACAGCTCAAAGCATACCCTACTGAACTGTTCAAATTCTCCCTGCCTGCCAATGAACCAAGTTTAAGGTCACCAACACACTTCATCTTCCCATTTGCTTTCAAGTAACTGATGGGGAGGGAAGAAACAGATACAACACAAACAACTGCTCAAGTCGGACAATGGGTACAGCAGGTAGTCTTTTTCCACTTTCTGTGGAAACTTTGAAAGGTTCCATAATAACAAATTTTAACTAAGGGGCGCCTGGGTGGTTCAGTCAGTGAAGCGTCTGCCTTTGGCTCAGGTCATGATCCCCGAGCCCGGGATCAAGGCCCGCCTCAGGCTCCGCGCTCAGCCAGGAGTCTGCTTCTCTCACTCCCTCTGCTCCTCCCAGCCTCCATGCTCATGCTCTCTCTCTCACTCTCTCAGATAAATACATAAGATCTTTTTAAAAAAATTTTACTAATTAAAAAATAAAGTCCGGGGCGCCTGGGTGGCTCAGTTGGTTGAGCGACTGCCTTCGGCTCAGGTCATGATCCTGGAGTCCCAGGATCGAGTCCCGCATCGGGCTCCCTGCTCGGCAGGGAGTCTGCTTCTCCCTCTCCCGCTCCCCCCTCTTGTGCACTCTCTCTCTCAAATAAATAAATAAAATCTTTAAAAATAAAAAATAAAAAAAAAAATAAAGTCCTCATTCCCCAACTGAGCACACCTGGGTGTGAGGAAAACAACCCAGATGAGAACCTTCAACACTTTGCAGTGAGAGGCAGGGAAGAGAACACTGGATTGGGAATCAAGAAGCTTCATCCGTGCTTGGCTTTATTAAGTGTGAGACCTCACAAATTTCCTCCTCTGTTTCTTATAAGATTAAAATTCTGATTTCGGCTTTCTACTCGCTCCCCAGACTCAACAAACAAAACCAAATTCATCTCTCCTCTATTCCAAACCCCTAAGACCTGTTCTCCCCTCCTGACTTCCCTATTCCCGATGCCTATTCTGCCAGCCACCCAAGCATGAAAACCTCACCACCACCTCTGACTTGAGACATCGAACTTACTGTTCCCTTCCCCTCCTACCTAATCCGTCACCACATCTCTGTGTTCAACCTCCAAAATATCTCCTGAATGCACTGCCATCGGTTCAGTTCAGGCCCTCAACATCCCTCCCTTGGACTATTACCATGAATTGCAACTAAAGTCCCTCTCTCACGAGCCTGGGTGGCTCAGTCGGTTAAGCGTCTGCTTTTGCCTTGGGTCATGATGCCCCAGGATGGAGCCCCGCCTCAGGCTCCCCGCTCAGCGGGGAGTCTGCTTCTCCCTCTGACCCTACCCCCTCTCATTCTCTCTCTCTCTCACTCACTCTCAAATAAATGAAATCTTAAAAAAAAAAAAGCCCCTCTCTCTGTTTCTCCTCACTGCCAATCCATCCTATTCATCCTCGGTCTGGCATTTAAGACCCTCCAAAACCCAGTCCTGACCTCTCAGCAGCCTCACCTTCCACTATGTTCCTTTATGTCTCCCAGGGTCCAAGTGGTTTGGACATGCAGTTTCCTGATGTCCACCTCATTTCCGACACCACTGCCCCACCTCTGCTCAAGCTATCCTTCCTTCCAGAATGCCCTCTTCTTTCCATTGCTTCTCACCTTCCTGATGGTGCCATTTAAATACCACTTCTTCAGTTGAAGTGTTCCTTGATATCCCCAAGGGGGCAGTATCACACCCTCTACTTAACCACTAAGCACCTTGGCTGAACCTCTTTTATAACACCTACCAAACTCCTAATAGTCCTTTCTTTTTCTGGTGCCCCTAATCTCCCTACTAGATAATTCATTCCTTGTCAGTAGGAAATAGGTCTTATTCCTCTTTGTATTCCTCAGAACAGAGCTTCTCAAAGACTGTGCAAAGGCACAGTGGCATGCCATGAATGAGTTAAAGATGTTCCAGACAGTAATCCCCTCAGCCCTCCAAGCAGTCACAAAGGGAATTCAGCAGCCAGAGTCCCCACCGGTCAAGTCTCAAGCATTCTCACGTAGCCTCCTCCTTCAACCAGGTAGACACCACAATGATAACTTGGAGGCACTCAGAGGACACAACACAGCACACGATACACAATGGATGCCCAATAAACGTTTGCTGAACTGAATCTGAGAATAATCTATCTGTTCCCCTTCAACCACTATCTCCAAGATCACTTACCATCTAGACCTCTTTGAACATTTCCTCTGAACGTGTGCTGGTTATCTTTTTAATAATCACCGGTTTATTTGCTGGCTATACTTGCCTTACTATCCAAAGCTCACATCAATACTGTATTGCATAAAATAGCAGAGGATATGCACAAACAATTCACCAAAAAGAGACTGAAAGAGTAAAATTCAACATTACAGAACAAAGAAATGCAAATGCCACTTTACACTACTAAATGAGCAAAAACTTTTAAGTATTTCTGTCCAGCTATGGAACAACAGGTATATCCCTGTATCTGTTAGAAGTACAAACTGGTACAACATTCTTGAAAAGCTATACAGCAATATATACAAAAAGCCATAAAAACATTCATTCCATTTAACACAATACACTCAGAAATGTACCCTAGAAATATAATTAGTCAAAAAAATAATACCAATAATACCTTACGATAATGTAAAGTCCTAAGTGAAAACCAGGGAGCAACATAAATACCTAACACTGAAAGATTTAAGTAAATTATGGGAGCATGACTTGATGAAATATTTTGCAATATATAAGCATACAGGGGTGCCTGGGTGGCTCAGTAATTTTTGAGTGTCTGACTCCTGATTTTGGCTCAAGTCATGACTCGGGATTGTGAGATCGAGCCCCACGTCAGGCTCCACGATCAGTGGGAGTCGGCTTCTCTCTCTCTTCCTCTGCCCCTCCCTTCACTCATATGCACATACTCTCTCTCAAATAAATCTTTTTAAAAAAATGTAAGCATATAAATTAAAATTGTGACATCTATAACATGGAAATGTTCCGTGATCTAGTAAGTAGAAAAAATTCAAGTTACATGCACCATAATTAAACATGAGTAAAAAATATATTATGTGTGGGGTGCCTGGGTGGCTCAGTCAGTTAAGCGCCTGCCTTCAGCTCAGGTCATGATCCCAGGGTCCTGGGATTGAGCCCCACATCAGGCTCCCTGCTCAGCGGGGAGTCTGCTTCTCCCTCTCCCTCTGACCCTTCCCCCCACACTCGTGTTCTTGCTTGCTCTGCTCTCTTTCTAAAAAGAAAAAAAGAAAAAATATGTATGTGTGTGTATATACTTACATATATATACATATGCTTACATATAAAAATATATATTTTAATGGAACACCAAAACAAAAATCAACTATTTTAGGGCAATAATCTAAATATTTAACAATTTATTTAATACCTATTCTTCTTAACATAAAAAAGAAAGTTCCCCCATACTGAGGAAACAGAGGGGTTCCAGGATATAAGCTCGATAGAGCCTCAAGAGTCTCAAGAAGAGGTCCACCCCTCCCTTCCAATGCTCATTTTGGCCTTAACTGAGAACTCTCATGCATTCCTTATCACAATGACCTCTATATGACACCCCCAGACCCCAGCTTTCCAAGGCCAACAAACCACCTCAACTGTTTTGAACTCCCAAATCATGTAAAACAAACATAAACTCTAAAACAAAGAATGCCTACAACTGTGTGTTACTTTAGCAATCAGCAAACAGCCAAGCCCAAATTCAATTATAAACCCTGAAAGTATATAGTATTGTCACATTAAAGTTTCTGGGATTCTCAAAGCCAACTTGCTGACTCAGTAGTGGACTGTATCACAGTTAAAAAAAAAAGCAGTATGGAATCACGGACAAATCAAAGAACTAAGGGCCAGGAGACCAAGGTACAGTTAAAAAGAAAAAAGAAAAGTTACTTTAAGAACAAAGAACTGAAAACTAAAAACTCCAGCTTAAAGCAGATGGGTAAAATGTAGCTGGCCATGTCTTAAAAATCTCACCCAGCCAGAGTCCATAAGGCAGGATGGCAAGTCATTTTATTAACAGATGAAGCTTTCTTGAGCTGGTGAAGTCTAACAAAAGACTAGTACTGAATATATCAAAACATAATTTTTAGCACTGATGCTCCACAAGGATAAAATTAAAGCAGTCTTCTAATTGTTTTTTCTGTAATATCACCACTGTCTAATAATGAAAGACCAAGATACAGGGGCACCTGGGTGGCTCAGTCATTAAGCGTCTGCCTTCAGCTCAGGTCATGATCCCAGGGTCCTGGTATCCAGCCCCACATCAGGCTCCCTGCTCAGCAGGAAGGCTGCTTCTCCCTCTCCCACTCCCCCTGCTTGTGTTCCTGCTCTCACTGTCTCTCTCTCTGTCAAATAAATAAAATCTTTAAAAAAAAAAAAAAGACCAAGATACAATAATGGACCAAAAAAATTAAGTTATTGTGAATCAGAAATAATAAAGACTGAATTGCCTTTCTTAGAAGGGAAATTCAGCGAAAGATAAATAATTTGGAGGCCTAATAAATATAACCATTAGGAAAAAAGTTTAACCTTGTGTTTCTATTGCTGTGTTCTCAGTATCTAGACTCAGTATCTAAAATGCAGATATATACAATCATTCATGACAATACATACACAGCAGATACCAGGATAAACAAACTATTCAATACTTAACCAAGTTCATCAGAGCACAGGGTGATTACCACTCCAGAATGTTGACACAAAAACTGAAGGGCCTCTCAAGCTCCAATCATATGCAGATAGGATGAGCCCCTGTGCAGTTACTCATTCAGAACATGAGTGGAAGATTAACCTACCCTCACTCCTCTCCAAACAAACTCTGACAAAGCGGCAAGCAGTCTCTTCATAGGATGTTCATCATCATCCTGTCTGTTCCAGAAGTAGCCAATTCAGTCGGGACCTGCATCTTCAGGTTTCCACGGTCTCACTACTGCCCAACATCATTCCCCACCCCCCACCCCCACCCCACCCTTGTCCCCATCCCCACCTTATTCTTCCTGGACGGACTCGCCCTCTAGATTAAGCCTCTCTTGTCGCCTTCTCAAGCATTACCAAGTTCTTGTTTTCTAAATAAAGCTTTCCTAAACCTTACTCACCTGCAGTTCACTGCACTGGGTATCACCCAAATAGCCCATCAGAGCTCTTTATAATTTCTGAAAGAGAGAAAAGGAAGCTTTTAAATACATAGTAGAAAACACCTTTGCTGATGTATCAGTTCTGAAGCATTTGTATCCAGTATTCACAGTGTATGGTCTTTTGGTCCATAGTATTTCAGTAAAATGTAGCATAACCAGCCAGGACCAAAAGTCCTGAGATAAGAGACCAGTGATAAAAGTTTGGTTTATTGTTGCTATTACTTAGCTGTGTGACCTTGGGCAAGTCACTTGACTTCTGCAGGCCTAAATTTCCTCATCTGGAAAAGAAAACAGACTAGATAGAAGTAGCAGAGCACATTACAATGGAAAGAGCACAGGCTCTCCAAGACAGAACACCAGCACCACAACTTACCAGTCTTATGACATTTGTTAGCTAGTTCACATTTGGCCTAAATTTTCTCCTCTGCAAAACGGAAATAACAACTATCTTAGGGTTGTTATGAGAATTAAGGGAGAGATAATGAGTTATAAAAAGCCTATAGTAAACATACTGTGCAGTTTATCATAAAATTCTACAGCTGGTAATTACCACCATTACCCCCAGCCCTAAGGTTATATGAATTCAATTCCCAAATATTTATTTCCTTAAAAGATCAACAAATCAAAACTGTACCAACCTGACAATGGAATTAACTGTTTCACTAACAATTCAATTACAGTTATCTTAAACTGATGGAAGTTTAAGATTATCAATATTACTTAACATCGCAGGAAATAGGAGCAGAAGAGTCCCTGCGTAACATCTAAACTGGTTCGGTGCCCATGCCTTCCCCGACTTCTCCCTCTGCTTTCACTACTACTAGTGTACACCGGCAATAGAGAGGCCTTCCAAAAGCCAAATGACACCAACTGTTTTCTAAGGGTCAGGTCAGGGGAACACAACTGAAGATGGAGTAAGGAGAACAAAGTCTTTTTTTTTTTTTTTTTTTTTTTTAATCTTTTTTACTGGACACCTGGGTGGCTCAGCCAGTTAAGCGTCTGCCTTCGGCTCAGGTCATGATCTCAGGGTCCTGGGATCTCTGCTCAGCGGGGAGTCGGCTTCTCCCTCTCCTTCTGCCTGTGCTCCCCCTGCTTGAGCTCACTCTCTCTTTCTTCCTCCTCTCACTCTCTCTCAAATAAATAAAATCTTTAAAAAAATAATAAAAATAAATCTTTTTAACTTTATAAACTTAAGTACTGTTCAATTTTGTTTACTATAGCATGCATCAGTTTTTACATAAAAATAATTGTTTAAGGGGTGCCTGGGTGGCTCAGTTGGTTGAGTGTCTGCCTTCGGCTCAGGTCAGGATCTCGGGGTCCCGGGACTGAGCCCCGCATTGGGCTCCCCGCTCAGCGGGGAGTCTGCTTCACTCCTCTCCCTCTCCCTCTGTGATCTCTCTTGCTCTCTCTCAAATAAGTAAATAAAATCTTTAAAAATAAAAAAACAATTGTTTAAAACTATATTAATTATCATATTGCCTAGTGACAGGAAGCTCGCCTTACAGGAATATTTTCACCGCAAGGAAAATTTCCACAGAAGAAAGCAAAAAGGCAAATTCAGATGTGCTGAGAACACCTAAAATATGGCACAGAAATAACAAAAATCACAAACATTCACACTTCAGAATGGTTCAGTCAAAAAATGCGCCATGGATTCTTTGAAGATCTAATGATGAATCAGGGGGTTTTTGGTTCAAAAGCAAGATGAATATACAAACTCTGGTTTTACCAGACAACTTCCTGCTCTTAGAGAAAATGATCCAGCACGATTTATACAAGTAAACAAGTTGGTATGACTATCTGGCAGTATGTTGAAAAACTTTCAATTTGTTTTAGACAATTGATAGCTTTTAAAAACTATATTACATGTACTTACATATTTATATAAATTAAAAGTCTTCATGTTACATCTACAATATTATTTTTAAAAGAGGAATATTAACTCTATTAAATTCAGGATTACTCAAAAGTATTATCTCAGCCACTCCTGAAGTGACAAACCACTATGTTTTATGTTGCTTCTAGCCAATGCTACATAAATCCTGACTACACCCATCAATTTAAACGAACTGTAAGCTGGTGTGGCCACATTCTCCACACGTAACATAGTTCTTTCCCAGAAAACATTTCAAAATATTACTTAGAAATCAAATTATATTTGAACGTACACTTATCTAAGTTTATGAAAATAAATACCCATAACAATTTGCTTATAATTTTTAAGTAGCTCCTCACTCTATCTTGTTTATCAACAAGTCGATAAACTTGACCCAAAATCCTCTACCATCTGAAACAACAGGCAAAAGACAGTATTTCTTGCGCTGAGCCAGTATTTGGATCTTAAATATAGTCTGACAATTATAAACTAACTTTTATTTAACATTAATACCAAGCCTACCTCTTAAACAGGGAATAAAAATGCATGTATAAGATCTGGTCTACTTATTTGTAGGTCCCTCTGCAATATTCTTAGCCTTTCATGAATATGCTGTGTATTTTTAAACTACACAAGGCCCTCTGCAAGTAGGAATGATCTCTTCCATTGTTTTGGCATCACTCCCCTCCCCAGGAAAAAACTGGACAGTCCATAAATGTATACAGACTTTACAATGGGGACTGAATTTTTTTTTTTTTAAGATTTTATTTTATTTATTTGACACAGAGAGACACAGCAAGAGAGGGAACACAAGCAGGGGGAGTGGGAGAGGGAGAAGCAGGCTTCCCACTGAGCAGGGAGCCCGATGCGGGGCTCGATCCCAGGACCCTGGGATCATAACCTGAGCCGAAGGCAGACGCTCAATGACTGAGCCACCCAAGCGCCCTGGGACTGAATATTTTTTATATTAGAAAATGAAAAATCTTCCTCACAGGGGCAAAAATCAAAGTTTGCCCCCTGGTGGAGAGGTACTTAATGACTCCCCAAAACCACAGACTAACCTAAAAATAGTGTCCTAGCTTCTCAGCCAAAAGGACAGACTAAAAAAGCTACTCTTTATTCAGCTACAAGACAGTGCCTTCAACTTAGCCCCAACCTTTAATACTATGGTATTTCCTATTTTAGAATATTTTGTGTAACAACTTGTTTGATAACCAACCACTAACTTCATTTTGAAGCGAATACTAATGATTCACATGGTCTACATGTGTGAAAATTATGGAAAATGTCTTGACATAATTCAGGCCAAACAACACTAGCCACAAGAGATTACCAATTTCTAAATATTCAATTTTTTTTTTTTTAAAGATTTTATTTATTTATTTGACAGAGAGAGACACAGCGAGAGAGGGAACACAAGCAGGGGGAGTGGGAGAGGGAGAAGCAGGCTTCCCGCCGAACAGGGAGCCCGACGCGGGGCTCAATCCCAGGACCCTGGGATCATGACCTGAGCCGAAGGCAGACGCTTAACGACTGAGCCACCCAGGCGCCCCTAAATATTCAATT
This sequence comes from Halichoerus grypus, assembly GCF_964656455.1. NCBI lineage: Eukaryota > Metazoa > Chordata > Mammalia > Carnivora > Phocidae > Halichoerus > Halichoerus grypus. The sequence continues at coordinate 196,206,240 of NC_135713.1, read as the reverse complement.
TTTTTTAAGTTTTCATTTTATTTTATTATTTTTAGCATTCTCTATGCCCAACATGGCGCTCAAACTCACAACCCAGAGATCAAGAATCTCATGCTCTTCCAACTGAGCCAGCCAGATGCCCCTAAATATTTCATTTTTAGACTACAAATGAACATCTCCATAGGCTAAGAAGCAGATCACTGGTTCCTTCCCACAAAGTAATTTGTAAATTTAAATATATAAATAAAAATAAAAGGCTCTGATTGGAAGGTCTAAGGCATGAATATGCCTCCATCTGTAAGCTGAAAATAAATAAACTTTAAAATCCACATTTGCTCTGCCAAGAATAAAAATAAAAATATTTATAATACACACAAGCACTGAGTTTCAAACACAAGCAAATGTGGCATATGCACTTACAAAAGGATCTTGATTTACGTCCACCTTCCTCTCCCAAGTTTTGTTTTGTTTTTGTTTTTGTTTTTGTTTTTTTTGTAAGGCAAAATGTCAATAGAATGCCTCAATCTGGAAAAAAATAAAGCACAGCTTATTCTTCTTAATCAGATGTTCTGAGAAATAGGTAAAGTTTGTGAAAGGATTTCAAAATCCAAAGGCTACCCATTTGTGTTGGGGAAAACACACACACACACACACACACACACACACAACTGCAGTGGGCCCTAATAACTTTACATTTTCTCAACAAACCATAATAAAATATTTTTAAAGTTGAGAAAATTGCTTGTGAAAAACGTAAAATTAGCAAATTTCTCTCCTCCTCCCCATTATAGAATATACTAACAGTTCACTAATACTTTATCAATAATGTCCTTTAAATCCAAAGCATTAGAAGATAAAGCAGCACTTCCAATTCACACACTACGTGACCAGAAAATAATGACAAACCAGTCTTATCCCTAATAAACTAACCCAAACTCAACACTATCGTTTTTATTTCAAAATAACTATGGGAGAGACCAATACTATTCCATTTCTCAGAAAATAAAAGGAATGACTGATGCATAAAATCAATCTTTCCAACGGAAAGGGTGTTCTTGACAAGAGTCCCAGTAACTGGGACACACAAAATCCACATATACAATCACTAACACTCAATGTAGAGAATGTGATAGACACCAATACACATATGAAATTAAGACACCCAATTAAAGTTACACAAGGAAATTTACATATAATTACCCCCCACTCCCGTGAAGATACTGATCAAGGATAGCTGCAAGTAACATTTGGCTCTGGATAAGCTCCACTATGGGTAACTAGGCTGCAACAACTTAAATTTGGTACATTTGACACATTTTTCCTTTCTAAAGCAACCCCTTCTACACACCCATATGACTGATTGAGATATTTGGAAAATAAAGATGGTCCCATCAAATTACTTAGTTTCAGCCTCACCCTTATGCGATGATTAAAATAAAGAAGGGAAAAAGGTAAATCATTCTTAACTGCAGTCTCACCTTACACATCTCACCAGCACTGTAGTTCTTTAGTGATCAATTACTTCATCCAATTCCTGAGGCAAACAGAAAAGTAAAATGTGTCTGTACAACACCAACAACAGACATGATCAGTAGCAAATACTTCATCAGCCCCAAGTGAGAGGGCTTCTAAATTTCAAATGGAAAAAGTTACCAAAATGGTACAGTATGCAGTTCTGTAAATGATTATTTTGCTTTCAAGTAAAAACATTTCCTTTCTATGTGATGGAAGAACAGACTATAAAATGCTCTTAAGATCCAAAACGTAAAAAAAGCCATCTCTTTCGGCACTGATTGATGTTACTTTCAAAAAAGAAGAAAAGAAATGAAGGACAGGAAACCTCATTAATATAAGTTCAAGAGAGGCCAAAATTAAGGACAAACTAGCCAGGACAACTCCTCCCCCCCCCCCCACAACCCCACACCCCCATCCACACCCGGCATCCACTGTCTCTAGAGTTATCCATATTATATTAACGATTTGCCTGAAAAGTCTAAGTTGTGAGGGAGAAGCAATAACAATTTTGAGTTTCAAACAAAACCTGAGGATCCCAATCCAAGAAGAACCCTAAGACCCTGGCTTCCAGCCCTGTCTGAAGGATCCTCAGCGAAGGAGAGGGTGCAGAAAGCTCAAATAATTTGGGGGTAGAAGAACCAAAGTTCCCTAAATAAAACTGCAGTCCTTAGCCCTAGAGAAGGGGAGTCTTAAAAGAATCTCCCAAAAAAAGATAAGTCTGTTTTTATTTTTGTTGATGTGCTTGTGGGCCAATGAGAATTTCCGAAGAGGGGGGCGGAGGGGGGGGGAAGTGAAGCTCAGGCAACAGCCCCCGGCGGGGGAGGGAGGGGGCGCACCCCTGACCCACTTTTGCCGACGCCCACCCTCGGCCCCCGCCCCACCGCCGCAAGTCCGAGCCCTGAGGGGGCGATCAAGCGGGGCGTGGGAGGCCCGCACCCTCCCCGCACCCTCCCCACCCCCAGCCGCGACCCGGAGGAGGGGAGCGTGCAAGGCGGCTCGACCCCCCCCCTCCCCGGAGTGCCCGCGGCAGGAGAAACCTCCCGCAGGCTCGCGGCCCGGGTCTGCAAAGCCCCCTCCACCGCCTGGGCCCCGGGCGCCGCGGCCCCCAGCGGAGGGGAAGGGGACCGAGGAGGGGAAGAAGCTGTAAACAGCCCCAGCGTCCGGGCCTCGCCTCGAAGAGCCCCGCTTCCCAGGCCCCGCCGCGGGCCGCCTGGGTCCCCAGCCCGTCCGAGGGCCGCCCCTCCCGGGGCCCCGGGGACCGGAGGGGAGTCAGGTCTCCTCCCCAGAGGGCTCCGGCAGCTCGCGGAGCGGTCCCAGCAGCAGAGAAGGGGGAAGTCAGGACTTACCTGTCATTACTTTCTACGCCATCTTGGATCCACTTGTCAACGTCCCCACAAAGCATTATGGGTAAGAAAGAGCCTTTAAAGTGACTCCCCCCCTCGGCCCCCGACTCCCGCCTCCCGCCGCCGGCGCCGCCCCTCCGGCCGCACCTCCCGCCCGGAAAGTTGCCGCGGCTGGCGGGCCGGCTCGGGCGCCTGCAGCCGGGCCCCCTCCCCTCCTCCGGGCTGTTTGCATTTAAAATTCACCCCCATTTTAAAAATGTGGCTTTGGGTTTTCCTCTTGGCTCCTGCCCCAGGGTTCCCTTCCCCCCACCCCTCGCCTCCACGCCTGTTCCCTTTGCCCCGCCGCCCTCCTGCCCTGGCAGACACCCCACGTCTGCATTTAATCAGCCCGAGGTTTCCCTGCTGCTGGCAGCAGAGAGCTGCTCATTGATTTATTTATGCGCATTTATGCGTCTGTTATTGCTCTAGATCCTCGGTGCCCGGCGGCGGGCTTCTGCGGCCGGCTCCCTGCCCCGGGGCAGCCGGGGGTCGCCTGCAGGGCCGGGAGCCCCGCAGCACCGCAGACCCGTCGGCGCTCTCACTCCCGCATCCGCAGGCGGAAAGGTGCCTCTATCCTGGCAGCGCGTTCCGGGGCCGTCGGGCTCCAGGACCTGGGCGGACACTGGCCCCCAGTCAACCGGCGTCAACGCGCGTTTGGGGGTTGGGGGAGAAGTAACAAGCTGAATGGAACTTTTACCCGTTTGATCTCCCTCCCGCTGTCTCCTCCCCTCGGCGGGTAACGTGATCCGCGACCCTCTAAGTGGGGACCCCTCCCCTAGGAATGTGACTTTAGGCACTGCCGAGTCCACCCTTTCGCATTCTAGGCAGAATGCGGACTGTGACTTCCCGGGGCAGGTAACTCGGGGGCTCAGGCTGTTGGATCCGACCCGGACGGGGAGGCGCGCCAGGGCTCTGGGAGAATCCGCGAGAGGAGAGGGTACGGGGCTGGCAGGAGGGTGCGCCCACCTGGGTCCACCTGCCGGATCCCAGCAGGAAGGCGAGCCCTAGAGGCTGGGCAAGGGGAGGATTACCCGCGCCACTCCCGCCTGGGAGTTGTGGGGGGACGCCCGGAATCGCCTGTCTGCGACGGGGTGCGCTGTAAGTAGGGGGCGCAGAGACGCGGGGCGAACAACTCCGCAGCCCGCTCACGCCCGCGGGCTCTTTGCAAGGCGCAGACCTCTCCCCGAAACCCGCCGCGGGCTTTTGGGTTGCGCGGGGCGAGCGCAGGACTCGCCCGCACCCTCGCGCAGTGGTCCCATGCCCCCTGGAGCCGCTTGGTCAGTCCCCCAGCTCTCTCCCTTCCCAGGGACTCTGGTACTCTGCTTTGCAGACTTTGGGAGCCTGCTCTGGTTGCCTTTTTTTTTTTTTTTTTTTCCAAGCAAGCTTTTACAAGGAGGTGTCCAAGGGAAAATCCTCTAGGACATCAATGCTTGTGAAACTGTGTTCGGTACAAAATGTTGTTGAAGGGTTCTGAAATTAGAAGAATGCGCGGGCATTTAACCTCCCTCTTCGGTGCACAGGGAGTGCCCAGGGCCTGGGTCTATCCTTAGGTTTTGCTCCCCTCCAGACCCTACGACAACTTCTTTCTCTCTCTGCACTACTTTTCCCTCCAGAAACCTGCATGGTTGCTGACACGAGCCCTGCCCCCAGGGAACAGAAAAAAAAAAAAAAAAAACCCACCAGGCAATTGTCCCGGCCAGATGAGTGGAGTGAGGTGTAGACTCATTAAGGGATTGGCCCGGGGTCAGCCATGAGGGAGGGAACAAGGTAATGAGTCACTCCCAGCCGGCACAGAAGGAGGCGTGCTGGAGAAGGACCTCCCCTGAGTCACCCGCTTCTCTGAGCTTGGGAAACTGAGGCCTGGAGCCAGGTTCTTAGCTGTTCCCGCACATGCAGCCACGCAGGACCTGTGGACTAGAGGGAGGGCCCTCAGAGGACCCTCTGCTGCTCCTCTCTGAAAAATGGGCTGCCCCTCCCATCTAAAGGATCTAAAGTCTACTTTTCACGGGGTACCATAGTTACTCCTTTTCCGGTTCTCCTTGTGCACTTGCTTAGACACTCCTATGTACTTATTTAATGGTTCCTTTGTGTTTACATGGCACTTTAGGTGTGTGGTCTGAGTTGCCTATAATTAAACACTGAATGGGGGGGGGGGGCAGGCTGAAGCAGCCAAGAACTATGCCTCCCAAAGGCTTCCTTAGTAGGTACCTTTTGTTGCCTTGCATAGGCAACCCAGAGAAGCTCAGAGTTTACTGTGACTGCCGGCCCATTAATCTACTCCAGTGTGCATCCTGGTACATCCTTGTCCAAGACACCACCTGTTGCCTGAGCTAGATGGCCTCCTCACTCTTCTCCCTGCTTCCACTCTGCCCCCTGCAGTCCATTCTCCATCTGACCAACCCTGTGGCATGCCTGAAATGTTAATGCCTGAGTCCTCTGCTTAACCCCATCAAAGATGGCCTGTTCACAATTGGAAGAAAATCCAAATTCCTCACTGTGGCCTACAAACTCTTGTGTGAGGGGGTGCAGCCTCCCTCCCTCCCTGGCCATGATCCGGCACACTGGCCTTGTCTTCCCCTGCAACACCCCAAACTTCCTTCCAATGAGAACCTGGTCACCCCACATCTGATGAGCATCATCTTTTCAGCTGTCTGCTCAAAAGTCACCTCCTCCAAGAGGACTTTCCTGATCCCCTTAACCAAAAGAGGTCACTCACTATTCGCTTACCCTGCATTAGAAATGATCATGTTGGGACGCCTGGGTGGCTCAGTCGTTAAGCGTCTGCCTTCGGCTCAGGTCATGATCCCAGGGTCCTGGGATCGAGCCCCACATCGGGCTCCCTGCTCTGCGGGAAGCCTGCTTCTCTCTCTCCCACTCCCCCTGCTTGTGTTCCCTCTCTCGCTGTGTCTCTCTCTGTCAAATAAATAAATAAAATCTTTAAAAAAAAAAAAAGAAATGATCATGTTGGGGGCACCTGGGTGGCTCAGTTGTTAAGCATCTGCCTTCGGTTCAGGTCATGGTCTCAGGGTCCTGGGATCGAGCCCCGCATCGGGCTCCCTGCTCAGCGGGAAGCCTGCTTCTCCCTCTCCCACTCCCCCTGCTGTGTTCCCTCTCTCGCTGTGTCTTTCTCTGTCAAATAAATAAATAAAATCTTTTTTTTTTTTTTAAAGATTTTATTTATTTATCTGAGAGAGAGAATGGGAGACAGAGAGCATGAGAGGGGGAGGATCAGAGGGAGAAGCAGACTCCCCGCTGAGCAGGGAGCCCGATGTGGGACTCGATCCCAGGACTCTAGGATCATGACCTGAGCCGAAGGCAGTTGCTTAACCAACTGAGCCACCCAGGCGCCCATAAATAAATAAAATCTTAAAAAAAAAAAGAAATGATCATGTTTGTCTATTATGGGCCCCAACCCCATTAGAGTGTAAGCTCCACAAGGACACAGGCCTCATCTGGCTTGTCCCCTCAGTGCCTAGACTAGGGCCTGGCACATATATAGACACTCAGCAAAATATTTGTTGAATGAATGACCACACATTTTTTTAAAGATTTTTTTTTTAAGTAATCTCTGCCCCCAATGTGGGGCTTGAACTCATGACCCCAAGATCAAGAGTCACACACTCTACCAACTGAGCCAACCAGGTGCCCCTGAATGAGCAGACATTTATCAGAGCAGGGTGGTGGTGGTGAAAGCGCTGGAGCATAGAATGAGGGGCTGAGGGCCCTGCCTTCCATGTCTTCAGGCCACTCTGACCATGCACAGCTATAGATGGGCAAATAGTAATGGAACGGGGAGGAAACGGGCTCTTTGGCCAACATTAGTGGTACTCCATTGTGATTCTGACCTGATAAACACTGCCCCACATAAGACCCCAACCACTCCCCCACCCCCTCCTCCCCATTCCTCTTACTGGCCAACCCTTCTTTTCAACCCCGAGACTGTCCTTAGATCTCTCTTCTTCACCTACACTCCCCTGACCCACCACCTCTCAGTCTTTTTTTTTTTTCCATCTCTCAGTCTTAAGGCTTTAAATACCATCTTTACCCTGAAGTAGGACTTTAAACCTAGAGCTGGAGTCCAGAGCTTTCTCCGGAGCTTCAGACTCTCTGCCTCCCCACTTGGATCTCTCAGAGACATCTCACCCCACAAATATGTTCCACCACGGTCTTCCCCAACTCCATTCTTGGCAACTCCATCCTTGAAATTGCTCACACCACAGTCCCTCCTGTCTTTCTCTCAGACTCCACCTTCAACCCATGTACAAATCCTGCTTTGCCTACAAAATGTATCCTGAATCCTACCGTTTCTCATCACCACCATCACTGCCACTCTGGTCCACACCACTGTCATCTTCTCGCCATTCCCACCTTCCAGTGCATTCTCAGGGTAGCTGCCACACCTGGTCTGGATAAAATGCATATCAAATCTTTTCTGTCCTATGCACACAACCTTCTGATTTCCACTCCTCTCATTCAGAAGAGAAGCCAGAGTCACACAATCGGCCTCGTCTCCTTTCTTTGACCTAATCCCCCCACCTCTCTCACCCTTGCTCTGCCTTAGCCTTGATGGCCTCCTTTTTGAGTGTTTCCTCCTTCAGTAATATATCCACATGGCTTATTCCCTCACCTTCTTCAAGGCTTTACTCACCCCAGGGTGTCTGCTTCTCATGGTCCTACTTCAAATTTCAATATTCCTCAAACACATACTCTGTATTTCTTTCCCTGCTTTTCTTCCATGGCATTTATCACCTTCTGACATGATAGGTAATTTGCTTAGTTAATCAGTTTCTTGTCTATCTGTCTCCATGTGAGGAGTCAGCTTGCTGATCACCAAAGATGTCTGTTTGCTGCTGAGAACCACATTTCCCAGCCATGCCCTTGAAGCCGGCTAAAGCCTTGTGACTACTTCTTGCAGATGGACTCAGCAAAAGTATGACTATGGAAATCTGCCTGATCAAAAATACATGCATCATGGGGCACCTGGGTGGCTCAGTCGGTTAAGCGTCTGACGCTTGGTTTCAGGTCATGATCTCAGGATCTTGGGATTGAGCCCCCCATCAGGCTCATGCTCAGCGGGGAGCCTACTTCTCCCTCTCCCTCTGCCTGCCGCTCTGCCTACTTGTGTGTGCGCTCTCTTTCTCTGTCAAATAAATAAAATATTTTAAAAATAAAATAAAAATGGGCGCCTGGGTGGCTCAGTCGGTTGAGCGCCTGCCTTTGGCTCAGGTCATGATCCCAGGGTCCTGGGATAGAGCCCCTCATAGCGTCGGGCTCCCTGCTCAGTGGGGAGTCTACTTCTCCCTCTCCCTCTGCCCCTCCCCCACTTATGTTCGCACGCACGCGCGCGCGCTCTCTCTCTCTCTCAAATAAATAAAATATTTTTTAAAGATAAATAAAATAAAAATATTCTCACTCCCTCTCCCTCTGCCCCTACCCCTCTCTTGCTCACTCGAACTCTCACACTCTCTCTAAAAAAACAAAAATACTTGCATCCAACACTAAGCTGAACAGACGATAGACCTTTATTACATTAATCCACTGACAACCTCTTGTCTATTTGCTGTAGCATCTAGCATCTTAATGACTACACCGTGGTTACTATAGCCCACTAGCATGCAAGTTCAATGAAGCAAGGATTTACAACATATGTTTTGTTCATTTATATGTTTATCCTTAGTGCCCACAACAAGACTTAGCATACAGTAAGTACTTAATGACTACTTGTTGAGTGAATGAATTCCCTTTTCCACAACCACTCATGAAAATTAGTGAATGGTTGACAAAGAAAGGACAATAGGAAAGACATTTTAGCTTGTTTTTGCTAAAGAAGCAGAAACTGTGGGTTCCGAGAGAATCACTGGATACAAGGCTTTGATAAAACCACAAAGAGTTCCCTTTCATTTTGTTCCCTGTTTTCACCTTTTTCTTCTCCTTTTCTTCCTCCTACTTTTCTACCTCCTACTTTTCTACCTCCTCCCTCTCTATTCCACCCAAGTCCTGCTTCATTCTCCCCCTCTCCTTTCTCTTCCATGAATTTTCTTCTTTTTCTTCCCACAATCTAGCAAGAATTTCCTGCCTATTCTGAAACTTTAAAAGTCCTAGAAGAGAGCACAGGCAGTAATGTCTCTGACATCAGCCATTGCAACATTTTTGTAGATCTGTCTCCTGATGCAAGGGAAATAAAAGCAAAAATAAACAATTGGGACTATATCAAAATACAAAGCTTCTGCACAGCAATGGAAACAATCAACAAAAATAAAAGACAACCTACTGAACAGAGGAAAATATTTGCAAATGACACATCCAGTAAAGGGATAGTATTTAAAACTTAAAAAGAACTAATAAAACTCAATACCAAAAAAAACACCAATTATCCAATTTAAAAATGCGCAGAAGCGGGGCGCCTCGGCTTGGTCAGTTAAGCATCTGACTCTCGATTTTGGCTCAGGTCATGGTCTCAGGATTGTGGGATCAAGCCCCACATTGGGCTCCAAGCTTTGCAGGGAGTCTCCTTGAGGTTCTTTCCCTCTCCCTCTCCCTCTGCGCCCCCGCACTCCCTCTCTCTCTCTCAAATAAATAAATCTTAAAACACAAATGGGAGAAGATCGGAACAGATGTTTCTCCAAAGAAAACATACAGGTGGCCAAGAGACACATGAAAAGATGCTCAACATCACTCATCATCAGGAAAATGCAAATCAAAACCACAATAAGATATAACCTCACACCTGTGAATGACTAAAAATAAAAAAACAAAAAAACAAGAAACAACAAGTGTTGGCGAGGATGTGGAGAAAAAGGAACTCTTGTGCACTCTTGACAAGAATGCAAACTGGTGCAGCCACTGTGGAAAACAGTATAGAGGTTCCTCAAAAAATTGCACTACTGGGTATTTACCCAAAAATTACAAAAACACTAATTCAAAGGAATGTGTTTATTGGAGCATTATTTACAATAGCCAAATTATGAAGCAGCCCAACTGTCCATCGTTAGATAAATGCATAAAGAAGAGATGGTATATATATGCAGTGGAATATTATTAGCCATTAAAAAAAGGAAATCTTGCCATTTGCAACAACATAGAGCTGGAGAGTATAGTGCTAAGCAAAAAGAGTCAAAGACAAATACCATGTGCTTTCAGTCATATGTGGAATTTAAGAAACAAAACAAAGTAGGGACGCCTGGGTGGCTCAGTCGTTAAGCGTCTGCCTTCGGCTCAGGTCATGATCCCAGGATCCTGGGATCAAGCCCCGCATCGGGCTCCCTGCTCGGCAGGAAGCCTGCTTCTCCCTCTCCCGCTCCCCCTGTTTGTGTTCCCTCTCTCGCTGTGCCTCTCTCTGTCAAATAAATTTAAAAAGTCTTTAAAAAAAAAAGAAAGAAACAAAACAAAGTAAAAATAGAGAGACAAACCAAGGAACAGACTCCTAACTATAGAGAACACACTGATGGTTACCAGAGGGGAGGTGGGGGGGGAATGTGGAAAATAGGAGATGGGGATTAAGAGTACTTTTATTGTAAAGAGCACTGATTGATGTATAGGATTGTTGAATCACTATATTGTACAGCTGAAACTAATACGACATTGTATGTTAACTATACTGAAATTAAAATTAAAACCTTAATTAAAAAAAATAACTCACTGCCTTTTGATTTGAACAGTGAGTGCTCAGCTAGGATGTCTGTCACTTAAAATATAGATGTGGCAGGCATACCTGGGTGGCTCAGTCTGTTAAGCATCCAACTCTAGATTTTGGCTCAGGTCCTGATCTCAGGGTTGAGAGATCAAGACCCAAGCTGGGCAGCATAAGCGCCACAGAGTCTGCTTAAAACTCTCCCTCTCCTTCTGCCCCTCCGCCCCTCAAAATAAAATAAATCTTTATAAATTACGGAGAGAGAGGAGTGAGAGGTAAGATGGAGTAAAAAAATAAACAGTAAATCCCGGGTGCCTGGGTGGCTCATTCGATTGAGCAGCTGACTTGATTTCGGCTCAAGTCATGATCTCAGGGTCCTGGGTTTGAGCTCTGTGCCAGGCTCTACATTCAGCAGAGAGTCTGCTTGAGGATTCTCTCTCCCTCTCCTCGCCCCCAACCCCTGCTAATGCTCTCTCTCTCTAAAATAAATATATACAAGTTTAAAAAAAAAATAGTAAATTCTTGGAATCTTACCCTCTGCTTCTGCCCTACCATTGAGGACAACCCAAACAAATGGATAATATATTCTTCAAAACATCTGCTTGACCACATCTGGAAGGTTAACAAAAGTGAAAAACTACCAGGGTAGAGAGAAAAGGGAGGTAATTCTGAAATCTGGGGTCCTTGTGCCCTACAGCCCTTTCCTTTTGACAACTCTTTGAGTCAAGAGTATCACCTCAAACCCATTAGGATAGCTATTATCAAAAAATATATATATAGGGGCAGCCGGGTGGCTCAGTCGGTTAAATGTCTGCCTCAGCTCAGGTCATGATCCCAGAGTCCTGGGATGAAGCCTCCAGTCAACCTCCTTGCTTGGCAGGGAGCCTGCTTCTCCCTCTCCCTCTCTACCTGCAGTTCCCCCTGCTTGTGCTCTCTCTCCCTCTCTCTCTCTCTCTGTCAAATAAATAAATAGAATCTTAAAATATGTGTATATATAGATATAGATATAGATATAGATATATCTCAAGTATAGAAGGGTTGCATGGCTTCCTCACTCAGTGAAGCATATGACTTTTTTTTTTTTTTTAAGATTTTACTTATTTATTTAGAGAGAGTAGGGGGAGGGGCAGAAGGAGAGGGAGAGAGACAATCTCAAACTCTTCGCTGAACATAGAGCCCCATGTGGGGCCCAATCTCACAACCCCAAGATCACTACCAGAGCTGAAACCAAAAGACAGACACTCAACCGATAAGCTACCCAGGTGCCCCAAGTATGTGACTCTTCATCTCTGGGTTGTGAGTTCAAGCCCCACATTGGGCACAGAGATTACTTAAAAAAAAAAAAAAAAAAATCACAAGCGTAGGAGACGATGTGGAGAAATGAAAAACCATGTGCTTTGCTTTGCTAATGGGAATGTAAAACGGTGCAGCCACTCTGGAAAACACTATGGCAGTTCCTCAAAAATTAAACAATTACCATATGACCCAGCAATTCCACTACCAGGTATATACCCAAAGCGAAAAGCAACAACTCAAACAGGTTTTTTGCTGTTGTTGCTGTTTGTAAGTAGGCTCCACACCCAGCGTGGAGCCCAATGTGGGGCTTGAGCTCACAACCCTGAGATCAAGATGAGGACGCTTAAATGAGGGTGCCCCTCAAACAGGTATTTGTACGCCCATGTTCATACCAGCATTATTCTCAGGAGCAAAAACAGAGAAGCAACCTAAGTGTCCATCAACATATGAATGGATAAAAAAAATATGACATATGCATACGATGGAATACTATCCAGCCTTGAAAAAGAAGGAAGTCCGGACACAGGCTACAACATGGATGGACCTTATGGACGTTATGCTAAGTGAGATAAGGCAGCACCACAATAACAAATTACCCAGGCGCCCTAAGACGGCAAATTGTATGGTAGGTGTATTTTACCACAAATTTTTAAATAAAAACAAATTTAAGGGACGCCTGGGTGGCTCAGTTGTTAAGTGTCTGCCGTTGGCTCAGGTCATGATCCCAGGGTCCTGGGATTGGGCCCTGCATCAGGCTCCCTGATCAGTGGGGAGTCTGCTTCTCCCTCTGCCTCTGCCTCTCCCCCCAGCTTGTTCTCTCTCTCTCTTTCTCTCTCAAATAAATAAATAAAATCTTTTAAAATAAATAAATAAGTAAGTAAAATAAAAACAAATTTAAAAAGACAAACCATGCAAAAACTAACCAAAAGAAAGTAGGCTTTATGGAAAAAGCATTACTAGAAATCTTTATGAGGGACAACTCATAATGATAATATGCTTAATTCACCAAGAAGATATAACAATTGTAATTTCTGTGAGCCTAATACCCATATCCTCAACATATATAAAGCAAAAGCATGGACAGAATTGCAAGAAAATAGAGACAATACTACAATTCTAGCAGAAGATCTCTGTATAAGCAACTGTTAGAACATACAGATGAAAAGTGTAAGAAATAGATTTGGACAACTGGATAAGCAAACTTTACCTAATAGATATGTATAGAATACTGCACTCGTAACTGCAGATCACAAATTCTTTCTAAGTGAACATGGAATGTTTATGAAAATGCCAGGCAATATAGCAAGTCTCAACAAATTTCAAATGCTCTAAATTATACAGAGTACATTCTCAGACAATGATGCAATTAAGCTAGAAAATGAGAAGAAAAAAGGTAAGTAAAAAAAAAAAAACCTACATATTTGAAAACTATATGTTCCTGAATAACTCGTAGATTTTCAAAAAATCACAATGGGAATTAGAAAATATCTTTTTTTTTAAAGATTTTATTTGTTTATTTGCTAGAGAGAGAGACACAGTACAAGCAGGGGGAGTGGCAGGCAGAGGGAGAAGCAGGCTCCCCGCCGAGCAAGGAGCCCGATGGGGGACTCGATCCCAGGACCCTGGGATCATGACCTGAGCCGAAGGCAGACACTTAACCGACTGAGTCACCAGGCGTCCCGGGAATTAGAAAATATCTTAAACTAAAACGTTTTTGAAATACTACATCCCCAAATTAAGACATAGTGAAAGCCACACTATCATGGAAAGTTATATTTTTTTAATGCATGTAATAGAAAATAAAACAAGAATAAGCAGTATTCTTCATGAGAAATTAGAAAAAGAACAGCTAATTAAGCACAATGAAAGTGCAAATAAATGGAAACATAGTCAAAAGTTAATTCTTTGAAAGACTAATAAAATTAATAAACCCCTGGTGAGATTAATTTTAAAAAGCACAAATAATGTCAAGAAATTTAAAAGGGAACATTTCTACAGATTTTTCAGTCATTAAAAAGATAATGAGACAATACTATGAGCAGCTTTATGCCAATAAGTCTAAAAATTTGATTAAAATAGACAAATTACTTAAAAATACAGTTTCCCAAACTGGCACAATAAGAAACATAAAAGCTGAATAGTCCTATATCTACTGTTTAAAATTAAGCCTAGAATTTAAAATCTTCAGGGGCGCCTGGCTGGCTCAGTCAGTTGGTATAAGATGTGACACTTGATCTCGGGGTTGTGAGTTTGAGCCTCACATTGGGTGTGGAGATGACTTTCAAATTAAAAAAAAAAAAAAATCGGGGCGCCTGGGTGGCTCAGTTCGTTAAGCGTCTGCCTTCTGCTCAGGTCATGATCCCAGTGTCCTGGGATCGAGCCCCGCATCGGGCTCCCTGCTCGGCGGGAAGCCTACTTCTCCCTCTCCCATTCCCCCTGCTTGTGTTCCCTCTCTCACTGTGTCTCTCTCTGTCAAATAAATAAATAAATAAAATCTTTAAAAAATAATAATAATAAAAATAATAATAATAAAAAAATAAAATCTTAAAAAAAAAAAAAGGAATGGCACCAATCTTAAACTCCTTCAGAGAATAGGAAAAGGAAATAATCCTTAACTCGTTCTGAGGCCAACATAACCTTGATACCAAAAGCTAAAATACCAAAAAAAAAAAAAAAAAAAGGAAAATAGGCTAATCTCACTCATAAACTTTGATGCAAAACTCCTGAACAATCAGCAAAGCAAATCCAGCAATATATAAAGATTATACCTCATAGCCAACATGGGCTTATTGTAGGAATGTTAGGATGGCTTAACATGTCAAAAATCATTCAGTGTAATTCACCATATTACTGGACTAAAAGGAAAGAATCCTATGATCACCTTAATAGATGCAAGGAAGTGTTGAAAACATTCAACACCATTTATGATTTTTTAAAATATATGTACTAGCAAAGTAGGAAAAGAGTTTTCTCAACTTGATCTAAGGTCGTACAAAACCTCCAACAAACTGTAGGTGTACAAAAACCTATAAGCATTATACCAAGTAGTGAAATATTGAAAGTTCTCCCTTTGAACTGGCAACAAGGATGCCTGCTTTGACCACTTCTATTCCTTTTTTAAGTAAGCTCCACATGCAGCATGGGGCTTGAACTCACAACCCCGAGATCTAGAGTTACACGCTCCACTGACTGAGCCAGCCAGGCGCCCCTGCTTTGACCACTCCTGTCCAGCATCATAATGAAGGACAAAGCCAGTGCCGTAAGTAGCACAAGAAAAAAGTAAAAGGTGTTAAGTTTGAAAAGGAAGAACTATCCTTTTTTCACAAGATGACCTGATTATGTATGTAGAAAAACCCACAAATACATAATTAGAATTAATAAATGAGTTTAGGAAGGTTGCTAATATCAATATTAAAATGTATTTCTCGGGACGCCTGGGTGGCTCAGTCGGTGAGGTGTCTGCCTTCGGCTCGGGTCATGGTCTCAGGGTCCTGGGATCGAGTCCCATGTCCGGCTCCCTGCTCAGCGGAGAGCCTGCTTCTCCCTCCCCCTCTGCCTCTACCGCCCCCATGCTTCCTTACACGTGCTCTCTCTCTCAAATAAATTAATAAAATCTTTTAAAATAAAATAAAATGATACCACGGTGTCAAATTATACTGAGTACATAGGAATAGATCTAATTAAACATATGTCAGACCTTTATGTAAAACTAACCATCATTGAAAGAAGTAAAGGAAAGCCTAAATTGGAGTACACATGTGTGGCAGACATGGGAATGTCACCTAGATGCCCTCAGGAAGGAACTTTCTGCTCAGCCGTGCAGATGTGGTCCACACACAGCCTCCAGCTTCCAGCTCCTTCAGGATCTGTGTCGGGGCACAGCTGCCTCGCCTGAGGGCACACGGGTCCCAGAGCAGCACACATCCAGTGACTGAATGAGACAGGAACATAAAATCGCCATTACGGCCTCATGCAGGACACTCAAAAGCCCAGGAGACTGAAGGCAACTCTCGGCCACATTACTGACTGAAGCTTTCTTGGGCTGGCCTCATTCTTTTGACTCCTTCCTCTGCCTGATCTTGCTGCCTCCCCTTCCTTCCACAAGTATCGATCCCTATAAACACCTTGCACCCCACAGTCTCTCTGCCTCTGCGTCCAAAGAATCTGACCCATGACAGCTGACACCTATAGTTTTCAAGAGCAGGCGACAAGATGGATTTGGAACAGGCTGGCGAGGAGGTCCCCATCACTGGTATGAAGTTAGTGGGTCTCAACACAGCCCTTGGCACAAGGTGCTGGTTCAGTTGCTCACAGCCTTAATATTGGTACGTGAGGAGAAGTGTGTCCAGGTGGAGGTGAAAGCACCAGCAGATGTGTATCAGGCACTTGAGACTTTTGGAGGAGATAGCTGTGATAGAGAAAATAGATTTGGATGCCGATTGCTAACCATCATGAATGTTCTACAAGAAGACGATGAACAGCGGAAGGTAATAGGCAATGGAAAGCCAGGTGTGAAAACCAGCCCCCTCGGTTGCATAGAACGAAACTCTCATCTGCGGTGGCAAGGCAGAGAAAGCTAAGGACCAAGCCAAAGAACATGAAATACCCAACAAAGGCAAAGTCTGTTATGTCAGGACTCTAGAGGGGATGAAGACATAAGGACATTGGCTCTGAAGATTTTCGTTCTCTAGACTCCTGTGAACCTACTGATCCTGCCGAAGGGGCCCATCATCCCCAAACCTCCCAGTAAGAGCTAGCACTCCTACTTGCTGGAACAGCACGCAGAAGCCTTGCCCTGTGAACAGAATAGGCCCCTCTGAGAATCACCCCTCCTCAGCCACTTTGCCTATAACTAGCTTAACACAGCAAATGCCAGCCAGTGACATGCGAAGGGACCGTACCCCACAAAAGGGTGGCCAGACCTCACCAGTAGGCCCTGGCAGCAGCCAGGGACTTCATTCTAAGAGTGCTTGGTCAACGGGGCCAGAATATGAAATTGGGTAAAGAGGAGTCTGTTGACTCAAGAGTGCTCTGCTGAAATACAGGATGTATTGTTATCTGTTAAGGATCCAGAATTGCCATGATAGAAGGTGAAGTGAATTGAAAGGTTTAGGGTACTAGGAACACTAAATAACAAGACTCACCAGAAAGGCTCAGAAGACACACTATTTACCAGGCCATAAGGAATGTGCTGGTCAGAAGGGCACCAGCTCCACCAAGAAGTTCAATAGGGCAGGTTGTTAGAGAACCAAGAGACTGCTTTTTTTTTTTTTCATTTTATTTCATTTTAATTAAGTCTCATGTCAGTAGCCAGAAGTGGCTACCATACTGGTAGATTCAGAATTCAGAACCAGAAGATAACCCCAAAACTTTCTTTACAACCCAAGGGCAAGAAGGACTTCTTAAACAGGACACACACACAAAAAAACCACTAACCAAAAGGAAAACACTAAATTTAACTACATTAAAATGAAGAATTCGGGACGCCTGGGTGGCTCAGTTGGTTAAGCAGCTGCCTTCGGCTCAGGTCATGATCCCGGGGTCCTGGGATCGAGTCCCGCATCGGGCTCCTTGATCGGCGGGGAGCCTGCTTCTCCCTTTCTCTCCCTCTGCTTGTGCTCTCTCTGTCAAATAAATAAAATCTTAAAAAAATAAAAAATAAAATGAAGAATTTATGTACATTTAAAGATATCATTAAAAAAGCACAGAGGCGAGTCACAAGTGGGAAGAGATATTTGCAACACATATAAGGGCTCATATCCAGAATATATAAACAACCATAGACCAATAAGAAAAACACAAACAACCCAAAAAAAAAGTAAATAAAAGACATCAACAGGCAGTTCACCAGAAAGGATATCCAAGTGACTAATAAACATGTTTAAAAGTGTTCAGCCTCTGGGCTCCTGGCTGGCTCAGTTGGAAGAGCAGGAGACGCTTGATATTGGGGTCATGAGTTCAAGTCCCACACTGGGTGTAGAAATTACCAAAAATTAATTAATTAATTAAAAAAAATAACTGTCGGAGCACCTCTGCCCTCAGCAGAGTCTGCTTTTCCATCCTAATGAGACATCACCGCACACCCAGGAGTATGGCTAAAATCTAAAAGAGCGACAGTGCAGACAGCAGTAAGAACGTGGTACAGAATCTCAAACCCAGTTGGGTGGGAGCTTAAATTGGTACGACCACTTTGAAAAATTAGCAGTATCTACTAAAGTTGCACATGCTCTCTAACCTAGCAATCTCACTTCAGGAATACGCCCAACAGAAATAAGTGAACTTGGGGCGCCTGGGTGGCTCAGCTGGTTAAGCGACTGCCTTCGGCTCAGGTCATGATCCTGGAGTCCCTGGATCCGGTCCCACATTGGGCTCCCTGCTTGGCGGGGAGTCTGCTTCTCCCTATGACCCTCCCCCGCTCATGTGCTTTCTCTCTCTCATTCTCTCTCTCTCAAATAAATAAATAAAATCTTAAAAAAAAAAAATTAAAAAAAATAAAATAAAATAAAATAAAATCTTTAGGAGCACCTGGGTGGCTCAGTCAGTTAAGCGGCTGCCTCCAACTCAGGTCAGGATCCCAGGGTCCTGGGATGGAGCCCCACATGGGGGCTCCTTGCTCAATGGGGAGCCTGCTTCTCCCTCTGCTGCTGCTTCCCCTGTTTGTGTTCTCTCCCTCTCTCTCTTTTTCTCTCGCTATCTCTGTCTCTCTCTCAAATAAATAAATCTTTTAAAAAATTGTTTTAAAAATAATAAACAAATAAAATATTTTTTTAAAAAGTTTAAAAAATTAAAATCATTAAAAAAAAATTGTTGAGGCACCTGGGGGGTCAGTGAGTTAAATGGCCAAGTCTTGATTTTGGCTTAGGCCATGATCTCTGGGTCATGGGATTAAACCCCGTGTCAGGCTCAGCACTTAGCTGGGAGTCTGCTTGAGATTCTCTCCCTCCCTCTGCCCGTCCGCCTGCTTGTGTGCTCTCCCTCTCTCCCTAAAATAAATAAATAAATCTTAAAAATAAATAAATAAAAAACAATTTTTAAATGATTAATCTTATGTGAATTTTATCCCAATTTTAAAATAAATAAAAATGGGGGCGCCTGGGTGGCTCAGTCGTTAAGCGTCTGCCTTCGGCTCAGGTCATGATCCCAGGGTCCTGGGATCGAGCCCCACATCAGGCTCCCTGCTCGGCCAGGAGCCTGCTTCTCCCTCTCCCACTCCCCCTGCTTGTGTTCCCTCTCTAGCTGCCTCTCTCTCTCTCTCTCTGTCAAATAAATAAATAAAATATTTAAAAAATAATAATAATAAAATAAATAAAAATGTAAAACTCAGTGGATATATTTAACAAACAAGCAAAATACTGTATTTTTCCTTTGGAATAAAGGCAGAAAATTTCTTCCTAAAAGGAAATAAATAGACTTTTAAAGTTTCTGGCAACCCTGCTGGCTCAGTCAGAAGACCATGCAACGCTAGATCTCAGGGTCATGAGTTCAAGCCCCACGTTGCGTGTAGAGATTATGTAAAAATAGAATCTGAAACAAATAATAAATAAATAAATAAAAGTAAAGTTTCTGGCATCCCTAAACCTATCAAGTTGATTTTTTTAAGGTTGTACAAGGTGATTTTTTTTATAAAGTGTGATGATTTAATATATGTATACATTGTGAAATGAATATCATAATCAAGTTAATTAACACATCCACCACCTTACATAGTTACCCTTTTTTTGGAAGGGTGGTGGTGGTAAGAACACTTAAGATCCACTCTGTTAGCAAATTTCAAGTATACGCTGCACCATACATCAGATCCCCAGGGCTTAGTCATCTTAGGAAACTTAAGAAAGTTTATGCCCTTTGACAAATATCTCCCCATTTCACCCACCCTGCCTGCAGTCCCCGGCAACCACCATTCCACTCTGGTTCTAGGAGCCTGACTTTTTTTAGATTACACCTATAAGCGAGGTCATGCAGTATCTGTCTCTGTGTCACTTACCGTAACGTCCTCCGGGTTCACCCATGTTGTTTTTACTTTTCAGTCCTGCATCCACCACCTTTCCTTCTCTCTTCCAGTCAGGTATGCTCCGTGTGTTTGTGTGTGAATACATACAGGCTCCTCTGTGGATCTGCCTTTGCCTCAAGTTCTCTGACCTTTTGCAGGCTCTCCCCGTGGTGAGCGCTGCTTTGCTGAGTTGGCATTTCTGCAGGCGGTCCTCAAACTGATGGTGACAGGAAGCGAGGCTTCCTGTGGTCCTGAATCAGCAGAGCAGGAAGGAAATAAAGGCCACAGAACTGTCAAAGAGGGGCGCCTGGGTGGCTCAGTCGTTAAGCGTCTGCCTTCGGCTCAGGTCATGATCCCAGGGTCCTGGGATCGAGCCCCGCATCGGGCTCCCTGCTCAGCGGGAAGCCTGCTTCTCCCTCTCCCACTCCCCCTGCTTGTGTTCCCTCTCTCGCTGTGTCTCGCTCTGTCAAATAAATAAATAAAAAATCTTTAAAAAAAAAAAAGAACTGTCAAAGAGGAAGAAGACAACTTGAAGGCAGAATCCATACGTCTAAGGATAGGTCAGAGAAGAGTAAACTGTGTTATGCCTGGAATTCCATCATCTGTGAATAGAGGCACAGACTCCAGGGCAAGGCCCCAGCAGTGCTATTTCCTAGGATCACATGACCCTGGGCAAGCCCTTTGCCTCTCTCTGCTGTAGTTAGCCCATCTGGAAAATGGGAATGATGAAGTAGCCTTTCCCACTGATGGTTGTGAGGATAATAGGCATCTCAAACCATAGCCTGATTGGAGTAAGTCTGTAACAAGGTTACCTACTTTTAAAGGATTCATTTTCTTTTTTTTTTTTTAAGTTTTTTTAAATTTATTGGGGTGCCTGGGTGGCTCAGTCGGTTGAGTATCCGCCTTTGGCTCGGGTCATGATCTCAAGGTCCTGGGATCGAGCCCCACGTGGGGCCTCCTGCTTGCCTGGGAGCCTGCTTCTCCCTCTCTGTGCCACTCACCCTGCTTGTACTCTCTCTCTCTCTGTCAAATAAATAAATAAAATCTTAAAAAAAGAAAAGTCTTATTTATTCATTTATTTTTGGGAGAGAGAGAGCGCATGCGCAAGTGAGCACAATTGGGGGGGAGGGGCAGAGGGAGAAGCAGGCTCCCTGATTATCATGATATGGGACTCAATCCCAGGACCCCGGGATCATGACTTGAGCTGAAGGCAGCCACTTAACCGACTGAGCCCCCCAGGCTCCCCTCAAAGGTTTCATTTTCAAAGTAGGGAATTTGAAAATACCCATTTATTTTCTTCCTGCCTTTCATCTCTCCTGTTCCAGTTAATAATTAATATCAAATGAGCAAACAAATGAAACAAACCAGAAAAACCCTGCTGGCCTATTTTTGGCATTTGCGATAGAACCAAGATTTCTTCCATAGGAAAAGGGCACCCGAATAGGATGAGGTCCGAGTACATTTTCATCCTTGATCCTATTGCAACTGGAATTGAAGGTCACAAGCCCAAGTCCCATATTCTAGTAGTTAGATGTTCAGAGTGGAGCCTGTCCTTCAGCAGGCATGGCAAGAAATGTACAGTTCAGGGGCGCCTGAGTGGCTCAGTGGATTAAGCGGCTGCCTTTAGCTCAGGTCATGATCTCAGGGTTCTGGGATCAAGCCCCACGTCAGGCTCTCTGCTCAGTGGGGAGCCTGCTTCTCCCTCTCCCTCTGCCCCCCACACATGCTCACATAGTTTCTTTCTGTCTCAAATAAATAAATAAAATATTTTTTTAAAAGGGGCGCCTGGATGGCTCAGTCGTTAAGCATCTGCCTTCGGCTCAGGTCATGATCCCAGAGTCCTGGGATTGAGCCCCACATCAGGCTCCCTGCTCAGCAGGAAGCCCACTTCTCCCTCTCCCACTCCCCCTGCTTGTGTTCCCTCTTTCGCTGTGTCTCTCTCTGTCAAATAAATAAATAAAATCTTTAAAAAAAAAATTTTTTTTAAAGAAAAAGAAAGAAATGTACAGTTTAGGGATGAATCCTTACCTGGCAAGCCCAGTCTTTAGAAGTGTTAGGACGTACTGGGAAAAGTGCCCACTCAGAGATGGATGGCTTAGTTCTGGAAAGGCCATGAGACCTTGGGCTGATTACTCATTTCCCTGGGCCTTCCTGCCTATCAAGTTGGGGTGTTGGAGGCATGCCTGGCTGGCTCAGTCGGTGGACCATGGGCTCTTGATCTTGGGGTTGTGAGTTCGAGCCCCACATGCGGTGTGGAGTTTACTCAAACTAAAAAAATTTTTGTTAAATTGGGGTGTTGGACTAATTGATCTTTAGGTCAAAGATTAAGGATCCCACTCTTCTAATTCCACCACCAAAAAAAAGAAAAGAAAGTAGTCATGAAGGTTTTGGCTAAGAACCAACTGGAAAAAAAATAGGCCCCTAAGGTCCTTAAAAAAAAAAAAAAAGAAACCACAGTGTGCTTTAATTATAAGTCAAACTTCACTTTAAGGGAAAAAACAACCCTTAGGCTTTTTCTGTTCTATTTAATTGTAATCTTTCTCTCCAGCAGGTAACTCTTCAGGAGAACGGTTCAAGGTTCCTCAGCCAGTTAATCTACAGAAGGCTCCCTGGAAGCAGATTTCCCATTTTTACATAAAGTCACTGCAAAGAAAGCAAACTCCCTGTTCAAATGTCTTGAGTAAATTTCTTCTGCCATTTCTGATGCTATAGGGTTAATCCAGTATGAAGAGAGTGACAAAGTGCAGAGATTTTTTTTTTTTTTATGGATTCCACATTCATAACCAAGTACTTGGCAACCTGCCCTCTCATATGTTGCGAAACAAAAATGTGTTGCCTTCAGTGTGTTTTTAATAGGCCAAGCAGTTTATTTGATCACAATGCTTGGGTCTAGACTCAAAGACACCAGAACTTTTCCACTGTGTTGTCACTGCTTTGGTTACTATCTTGGTTTCCCTCTGCCTTTCTAAAGAACCATTTGGGGGACTCAGGAGAGTGATTTCCTGAGGCCCTTGACCACAACCTAAACTCTTCAAAGGAATTCGCATCCAGCCTTGCAAAATATTTTGCAAAACTTGCAAAAATTCACCAGTTTTAGATTTTGAAATTACTGGCACAGGCAAGTGCCTACAATCGTGAAATTCTCATGAGTGGGGTAAAGCAAATTTCTATAAACAAAGCAAACTCCAATCTCTGCAGCCTTTTTTTTTTTTTTTCTGCAGCCTTTTGTAGAAATATTTATACCCAAAGAAAAGGGTCCCTTTCAGCTCTAGGATGCTATAATATAAACATTTACTATAAATGAAGTGTTTGTGAACACACTTGCCCATTCCCTCGGAAACTTCAAGAACCCAATTTTACCTAAACACCTCTTTTTGCTCCATAGGTTTGGCTGTAATATCCCATGTGATTCTTCTCACAAGAAAGGAGCCACATCTATATTGGATGTAAGGCAGTTTTGTTTTGGTTTTGTGTGTGGTTTTTTTTTAAAGGGGCCCTAAAAAAAACAAAAAACAAACAAACCAAAAAAAACCTTATGGACCCAAAATCCTTATGACCAGCTTTCACGGTACTCAGCTGACCTCCAAGGAGCTACCATCATGGGCCCTCCCATAACAGTCAGCCCTGGGGTCCCAGAAGACACAGCTGGGCCACGGGTTGATTTCCCAGTCGTTATTAAAATTCCTATGTGCACGCAGTTGGATTTCTTTTCAGTGTGGTCTATTTTTTTTTTCTGACCCTTGTATCAAATCCGCTCACCTGATGCTGGTTCACTGCACCAAATAAAGCTGTTTTCCTAGAAAGTCAGAGGCCACAGCCCCAGAGACCAAGGAGGCAGCCTCAGGCTGACTAGAACAGCTGAACTTTCTCCCCTGTTATTCCTGACCTCTCTCCCTTGCTTGACCCCTGTCATCCTTTCTTGCTTGCCTCTTTCCTCTTCCTGTATTCCTTCTCCCCTTCCTCCCTCTGCAGCTGGAATCTTACTCACTTATACCACAGCTCCTAACCAGAGGTCTGAATTGTCCTCCATCCTACTTTCCAGAGCATCCTTAGGGTTGTTCCCATTTTCTTCTCCTCTTTCCAAATATCTCCTGTCTCCCCTTACATGTCCAAGTCCATCCACCCCCAAATCTAATATCCTTTATGCCCCCAAGTAGTCCCGGAGTTAGATTTGTTAGATTTTCCTTAGCAATTACTTTCTTCTTGCTTTGGAATGCAGGCTTATCAAACACCCCAATATCCATTCTCCTCCTCCTTGAATTTGGATGGAACATGCCTGCTCAGACTCCGATTCGCAGCCTCTTACAGCTAGAAGTTGCCCTGAACAAAGAAGTGTAACCAGAACCGTTGTGTGGAAAACATCCTCGAAGGGTGGCATGGGGCACCCTTCTTCGCTCCTTCCTAGTTCCCACGGACTAGAATATGGGTGTATTGTCTGAAGGCTGAGTAGCAACTAGCTTGGATCATGAGGCTGCTCACCAAGCATCAGAGCAGTAAGACTGGGGCGGGAGGTCTTTTTTTTTTTTTAAAGATTTTATTTATTTATTTGACAGAGAGAGACACAGCGAGAGAGGGAACACAAGCAGGGGGAGTGGGAGAGGGAGAAGCAGGCTCCCCGCGGAGCAGGGAGCCCGATGTGGGGCTCGATCCCAGGACCCCGGGATCATGACCTGAGCCAAAGGCAGTTGCTTAACCAACTGAGCCACCCAGGCGCCCCAAGGTCTTTGGTCTCTGTTGATTAGGGGGCCTCCATACTAGCCCTGGACTGATGGCTGCGTTCTATTACTCAAGGAGGAGAAGCTAAACTTTTATCACATTTAAGCCACTATTATTTTTGAAAGATGCGTGTAGCCAAATGGACGTTCTAACATATGGAATTTATAAAGTCATACTGCATAGAAATCAAATTTACGTAGACCCATGCAAAAGGATGGGCCTTGCAGAGAGAACAGATAGAAAGGTAAGAAATTCTAATGACTCAAAATCCTTTTCACCAGTTTTCACAGGTTTCTCAGATTCCCTCAGTGCCATAAATGATATGCAAGAATATGGCCTTTACGTCCAGAGGCGGAAAATAGTTTAACATTCTGTCACTTTTGCGGGGTGGGGGTGCATAATTGAAGGCATAGCAACAAATTGCAAGAATATTACAAGGAGGAGCACCTGGCTGGCTCTGTCAGTAAATCACAGGACTCTTGAGTTCAAGGTCATGAGTTTATTTATTTTTTTTTTTATGATTTTACTTATTTATTTGACAGAGAGAGAGAGCACAAGCAGGGAAAGCTGGAGAGGGAGAGGCAGGCTTCCTGCTCCGCAGGGAGCCCGACCTGACCTAGGATCGTGACCTGAGCAGAAGGCAGAGGCTTAACCAACTGAGCCAGCCAGGCCCCCCCAGGGTCATGAGTTTAAGCCCCAGGTTGGGCGTGGAGACTTTATAAATAAACAAACAAACAAACAGTACAAGGAATTACCGTACAACCTTTACCCCCATTCCTCAAATGTTAACGTTAAAAAAAAAAAAATTAACATTTTACTGCATTCACTTCATCATTCTCTGGATATCAATTTTTTTCCTGAAATATTTGAGAGTAAGTTACAGACACACTGCCCCTTTACCAGTAAATACTTTAAGTGTGTATGTCCTAAAAATAGGGCTTATGTGACAACCTAACCACAGTAAGATCATCAAAATCAAAAAATTAACACTTGTGCAATACTATTACCTAGCCAAGAGACTTTTCTCAGCTTTTACCAGTTGCCCAGATAAAATCCTTTATGACAAAATATAATCCCAAATCACATGTTGCAGTCTGTTGCGTGTCTTTCTATTCCTCTTTACTCTGGAAAAAATTCTGTCTTACCCTGCCTTTCATAGCCGTGATATTTTTGAAGAGTTGGTTATTTTGTAAAATGTCCCTCAGATTGAGAACATCCAATGCTTTTCTTATGATTAGGTTCAGTTTGTGAATTTGGGGCCAGACTACTCCAGAACTAAGGCTCCGTTATTCTCAGCACATCACATCAGGAGGCATATGGTAGCAATTTGTCCTGTCCTGATGTGAACACTGACCATTGGTTAGTTTTGTGTCCACCAGGTTTCTCCACTGCAAAGTCATTATTTTCTCTTTGAAAAATCAATAAATATCTCGTGGGGAGATACTTTGAGACTGTGTAAATATCCTGTTAATCCTCCAGCTTTTACCCACTAAGTTTAGCATCCATTGACGATTCTTGTATGAATCAATTATTACTCTGATGGCTGCCCAATAGTAATTTTATTTATTTATTCATTTATTTTAAGATTTTATTTATTTATTTGACAGAGAGAGACACAGCGAGAGAGGGAACACAAGCAGGGGGAGTGGGAGAGGGAGAAACAGGCTTCCTGGCCGAGCAGGGAACCCGATTCGGGGCTCAATCCGAGGACTCTGGGATCATGACCTGAGCCGAAGGCAGACGCTTAACAACTGAGCCACCCAGGCGCCCCTGCCCAATAGTAATTTTATAAGTTTTTCTTTTGCAGGGAGAATCAAAATAATTTTTTAAATTTTTATTTATTTGCTTTTGAACCCACTTGATTTATGTATAAGAATTGAAATTTAGAACATGAAAGCAAAAATCCAGGCAGGTGGTGACTGTCTCCATGAACATTGTAAATTAAAATAATTTACCCAGGGGGTGCCTGGGTGGCTCACTCGGTTAAGCCTCCGACTCTTGATTTTGGCTCAGGTCATGATCTCAGGGTTGTGAGATCAAGCCCCATGTCCGGCTCCAAGCTCAGCATAGTGTCTGCTTAAGATTCTCCCCTCTCGGGGCACCTGGGTGGCTCAGTTGGTTAAGCGACTGCCTTCGGCTCAGGTCATGATCCTGGAGTCCCAGGATCGAGTCCCACATCAGGCTCCCCGCTCAGCGGGGAGTCTGCTTCTGCCTCTGAACCTCTCTCCTCTCGTATTCTCTCTCTCATTCTCTCTCTCTCAGATAAATAAATAAAATCTTTAAAAAAAAAAAAAGATTCTCTCCTCTCATCATATGACCTCACTGATACGAGGAATTCTTAATCTCAGGAAACAAACTGAGGGTTGCTGGAGTGGTGGGGGGTGGGAGGGATGGGGTGACTGGGTGATGGACACTGGGGAGGGTATGTGCTATGGTGAGCGCTGTGAATTGTGCAAGACTGTTGAATCACAGATCTGTACCTCTGAAACAAATAATGCAATATATGTTAAGAAAAAAAAAGAAGAAGATAGCAGGAGGGGAAGAATGAAGGGGGGGAAATCGGAGGGGGAGACAAACCATGAGAGACGATGGACTCTGAAAAACAAACTGAGGGTTCTAGAGGGGAGGGGGTGGGAGGATGGGTTAGCTCGGTGATGGGTATTAAAGAGGGCACGTTCTGCATGGAGCACTGGGTGTTATGCACAAACAATGAATCATGGAACACTGTATCTAAAACTAATGATGTAACGTATGGGGATTAACATAACAATTAAAAAATTTAAAAAGAAAGATTCTCTCCTCTTCCTCTGCCCTACCCCCCACTAACTCTCTCTAAAAACATTACTACTAATAATAATAATAATTTACCCAGGGGTGCCAGGCTGGCTCAGTAGGTACAGCATGTGACTCCTGATCTCAGGGTTCTAAGCTTGAGCACCACGTTGGGTGTAGACATTACTTAAACAGAAAATCTTTTTAAAAATAAATAAATAATTTGCCCATTAAAAAAATCTCTTTATGAGCTCAGAGCATATGTCTGGCACTGTGTTGAGTCCTGGGATTCAGAAGTAAGTGAAACAGATCCAAGTCCTCAGGGAGCACAGTATTTTTAATCAGGGGACACAAGTGTGAACAGATACATACTCTGCAACACGGGAAGGGCCATTCCAGGGTGATTTAGAACCCAGTGCCCTGTATAGCAGGAGTTCGGGGCCTCTGTGAGTAGAGAGGACTCACCTTGTTCTGTCGTAAAACTATCGTGCACACGATTTCTATGTAGGATAAGGAGAATTCTGGGGGGCAAAAACTCGAAGCCTGTCTATCACTGATGTGTCTGAGGAACATGGGTGCCCAGACAGGGGCAAGACTATAGGAAAGAACTACCAGAAGCCTTAAGATCTCACTTTAAGGAAAGAACAAGTCGAACATACATATATACATACATACAAAAAAATAAAAATAAAAATGAAAGAAAGAATCGGCTGGGTGTCAGTCTCCCCATCTCAAGACCTTCATGGTCCCAGCACCTACCTGGGGAGGTCTCACTCGGCATTGTACCAAACATGAAATACACCCACATCCCATAATTAGATCAATTGATATGTATTTACACTGGCATTACATGAGTTGGTTTTCATTGGTTAGTTGGCATATTTTGTCAGCATTCGATTAATTTTCAGTAAGTTTTTACACCTTAAAGCCAATACATTTGTTTTAGGTCTCAAATCCTTCTGTAGGCTCTTACACAGCTCACAGGACTGAGGGACGGCATCTGAAGTACCTAATGAATTTTTTAAGCTGCAAGAAATTCTATTAACTTTATCTTAGAGACAAATGTCCCTGAGTGGATCAAACTTACTTCTTAAAAAAAAAAAAAAAGTTTTATTGAGATTTACTTTACATACCATGAAATTCACCCATTCGAAGCGTACAATTCGATGGTCTTTCGCACATGTACGGAGTTGTGCAACCATCAGCACTATCTAATTTTAGAACATTTCATCACTTCAGAAAGAAACCTTGTGCCCACTTAAAGTCCCTTCCCATGCTTCCCCTAATCTCTGGCAACCACATAACTACTTTCTGTTTCTATAGATTTGCCTTTTCTGGACATTTCCTATAAATGGAATCATATCATACGTGGTCTTTGTGACTAGCTTCTTTCAACTTAGCCTAATGTTTTTGAGGTTGATCCATGTTGTAGCAAGTGTCAGCATTTCATTCATTTTTATTACCGATTAGTATTACAGAGTATGGATAGAACACATTTTCTTTGCCCATTCACCAGTTGCTAGGCAATTGGGTCATTTCCACTCTTTGGCTATTGTGAGCAATGCTGCCGTGGACACTTTGTGCAAGTCTTTGTGTGCATATATATATTTTTATTTGTCTAGGAATGGAATTGCTGGGTCATGTGAGAACATTTAGAGAAATTGCCAAACTGTTTTCCACGGTGATTGCTCCATTGTACATTCCTGCCAGCAGTGAACGAGGGTTCCACTTTCTCTACATCCTTACCCACACTTGTTCTCTTTTTTATTCCAGCCATCCTTGTGGGTATAAAGTGGTAGCTCCTTGTGGTTTTAATCTGCATTTCCCTAATGACTAATGATGTTGAATATCTTTTCATATGCTTTTGTGTATCTTCTTTGAGAAAGATTAATTCAAATCCTTTGCCCATTTTAAAAAATATTTTATTTTTGAGTAGTCTCGACACCCAATGTGGGGCTCAAATTCACAACCCCAAGATCAACAGTCACATGCTCCACCAACTGAGCCAGCCAGGCGCCCCTGAATTCTTACTTCTATTGTTGGTACTTTTGGTGTCATAGCTAAGAAATCATTGCCTCACCCAGGATCGTGAAGATTTATTCTAATGTTTTATTCTAAGAGTTTTATCATTTTACTTCTCACATTTAGGCTTACAATCCAGTTTGAGTTAATGTTTGTGTATAGCGTAAGACAGGAGTTCAACTTAATTCTTTTACATGTAGATATTCAGTTGTCCCAGCAACATTTGTTGAAAAGACTATTCATTCTCCCAAAGACTCGTCTTGGCACCCGAATTTTACAGCGGTCCTGAAAGTTAAATCTAATGGCAGGATCTGAACATTAGGGCAAAGTGGTTGTTTCCAGGTGTGATGTCACTGCTGATACTTGAACCTCAGACAGTACGCCTGCATCTTGCAAGAAGAGTAGCAGCTTTCTGCTTCCCCAGGTGGCCACAAAGATTTCTGGTTTTTTTATTCCGTTTTTCTTGGCATTGTGCATGGTGGTTTCCAGTTCCATCATCACCTAGATGGTGGTCATCACAATGGAATCTAAGAAATACCCACAGAGCAGCACTGTGTATAACCGTCAGGACCTGGAACCATTAGGTCCAAGCTCAGGTAGGCACCATGACCACCAGGGACCACATTGGCTTGTGAATATGTCTAAGCACCCTGGTATTTCCTGAAGCAATTTCGCAAAAGTAGGGGAGCCTACTATAACAGGTTGAAACAGCTTGGTTGAAAAAGTGAGAGCTCAGAGCAACTAAAATCTGGGCACTTATTTAAATGAGTCCCTACGTGTATTCACAGGCCCTACCTGTACGTTGTATATGTGTGCAGTGTGCGGTGGGGGCCCCATGCACTCTTCCTGGTGATGCAACTTGTCACAACCTAAGATACGAACAGGGGAGGAAGCCAGCTGGGTACACCAAGGTTGGGAATTTGAGCTGGAACTTGAGGCCAAAGAGCATAGATGGGCCAAAGCCAAAACCAGGAGTGAAACAGAGAGATCTATCGGGAGCCAAATGTCAGGATCCAGGAAGGCAGGACACAACAGAGACATTGAGTGTAGTAAGAATGAGACACTCGAGACAGAAACCAAGGATAACATTGTGACTGGGAGTCTAGGTGATCTTGTAGTTGGATTTAGAGGAAAATTGGGTGATTTTCCCGCCGACCAGCCTTTTAGAAACGGCAGAGATGCTCATTTCTGCATTGCAGAAAGGTGGGTTCCTGGCACAACTGGTCTGAAAATTGGTGCTGGTGACAGCTCCTGACACAGGTACGTGCATGGTGAATGCCATACTATGTGCCTCGTGTGACACCACATATACTTGGAGGTAGAAGCTACTGTCATAGTGTAAGACAAATCCTGCTCTCAGGAAACTGAGAAGACAGCTGGCTTAGACTGTTTCCAGGGCAAGGGCGCCTGGCAGGTTCATTCGATAGAGCATGTGACTCTTGATCTCAGGGTCATGAGTTCAAGCCCAATGTTGGGTGTAGAGTTTATTTATTTTTTTAAGATTTTATTTATTTGAGAGAGAGAGTGAGCGAGCGAGAGAACACACAAGCAGGGATAGAGGGAGAGGGAGAAGCAGACTCCCCGCTGAGCACGGAGCCTGACACGGGTCTCTATCCCAGGACCAACCCCGGGACCATGACCCAAGCCGAAGGCGGACAGTTAACTGATTGAGCCACCCAGGCATCCCAAGTTTACTTTAAAAAAGTCTGAATAAAATAAAGACTATTTCCAGGGTGGACACAGGTCCTGGAGCTGTGAAGTCTCCATTCAGATTAACCACAATGGCAATCAATGTGACCAGCCCTAATTCACAGACACACGTCCAGGTCAACACAGCTAATAAAAGAAAGAGCTAGGATTAAAATGTAAGTTTCTCTATTCACATACGGGGCTTTTCCTTTCGTCTACACCATGGAAGACTCAGAGGGACAGTAGAAGAGAGAATGAAAAGGACTGAAACTTGATTATTTCTGTATGGAAGAATGATAGAGAAGAAAGTTAAAAGGGAAGAGATGGTGTAGGCAGAGGGTCAAGAGGAATGCAAGCAGGGGGCGCCTCGGTGGCTCAGTTGGTTGGACATCTGCCTTCAGCTCGGGTCATGATCTCGGGGATTGAGCCCCAGGTCGGGCTCCCTGCTCAGCGAGGAGTCTGCCTCTCACTCTCCCTCTGTGCTCTCCCTCTGTCTCTCTCAAATAAATAAAATCTTAAAAAAAAAAAAAAAAGAGGAATACAAGCAGTAAGAGAAATGGGGAGGTGTTAGGGAGCATATTAGTCATGGTTCTGCAGAGGGAAAAAAATCAGTAGATTATATACGTGTGTGTGCATGCGTGTGTATATTATATGTAACACGCAATACAGACACACACATCTATATACATGTTTATAACAAGATTTATTATAAGAAATTGACTCACACAACTTCAGAGGTTGAGAAATCTCAAGATCTGTAATCAGCACGCTGGAGACCCAAGAGAGCCAAGGCTACTGCGCCAGTCCAAGTTGGAAGGCCTGAGAACCCGGAGAGCTGATGGTGCAAGCTTTAGTCTGAGGGCAGGAAAGGACAGGCATTCCAGCTCCAACAGTCAGGCATTTCTTTCAAACTGGCCTTTTTTCTATTCAGGTCTTCAACAGATTGGATGAGGCCCACCCACATTAAGGAGGGCAATCTGCTTTACTCAATCTACCAGTTAAAGTGTGAACCTCCCCCAGAAACATTCTCACAGACATGCCCAGAGTAATGTTTGACTTCATGTCTAGATGTCCGGTGGCCCAGTCCAGCTGACACATAAAATTAACTCCCACAGGGAACAAGGAAACATCGATGCATCACTTTCCGGAGGGCCCCAAAGACCCAGGCAACTGGACACACCCCATGTTGGGGAGCTTTGTAGGTAGTGAAGAGATTCTTTAAGAGGGTGGTACTGCTCCCCATGAGCCTTTTGAAATCTGTAGGGACATTTTTTTTTTTTTTTAAGATTTTATTTATTTACCTGAGAGAGAGAATGAGATAGAGAGCATGAGAGGGGGGAGGGTCAGAGGGAGAAGCAGACTCCCTGATGAGCAGGAAGCCCGATGCGGGACTCAATCCCGGGACTCCAGGACCATGACCTGAGCAGAAGGCAGTCACTTAACCAACTGAGCCACCCAGGCGCCCTGTAGGGACATTTTTAATTTTCATAATCATTGGGGAATGGCTGGAAAATCATTTAATGATTGGAAACCAGGGATGGTAGACATCCTGCAATACACATGGTAATGCAGGATTGTCAAATATCCCACTGGATATTCACAGAGGCAAAAATGATTATGTAGGTATTAATTATATAGGTTCTATCTCAGCCTAGAACCTGACTGTTTTACATTATAATCTCACAGTATCTTACCATATTTTCATTAAACATAAAAGTTTGGGGAATCCAGCTGTCATATGAATTCAGGGACAACTGTGCTTCATTTTCTACATGTGTCTTAGTCCATTTGGGCTGCTATAACAAAATACTATGGGGCGCCTGGCTGGCTCAGTCATTAGAGCATGTGGCTCTTGATCTCAGGGTTGTGAGTTCAAGGCCCACGTTGGGTGTAGAGTTTATTTTTATTTTTCTGGGGAGGGGGTGTGGAGTTTACTTTAAAAAATTACAGGGGCACCTGGGTGACTCAGTTGGTTGGGTGACTGCCTTCAGCTCAGGTCATGATCCCAGGGTCCTGGTATCGAGCACCGCATCGGGCTCCCCGCTCAGCGGGAAGCCTGCTTCTCCCTCTCCCACTCCCCCTGCTTGTGTTCCCTCTCTCGCTGTCTCTCTCTCTCTGTCAATTAAATAAATAAAATCTTTTTAAAAAATTACCATAAACTGGGTGGTTTATAAACAACAGAAATTTCTTTCTCACAGTTCTGATGACTGGAAGTCCAAGATCAAGACGCCTGCATGGTTGGGTTCTGGTGAAGGCTGTCTCTCAGTTGCAGACTGCCAACTTCTTGTATCCTCCTCACAGGATGGAAGGGGCAACCTAGCTCCTTGGGGTCTCTTTTATGAGGGCACCAATTCCATTCATGAAGCCTTCAACCATAATGGCCTCATTGCTTCTCAAAGGCTCCACCTCCTATTACCATCACCTTAAGCATTAGGTCTTCAACATATGAATTGGGGGAGGGACACATACAATCAGCCAGAGCAACAGGGCTCTCCCACAGGTTATTTACTCTTTTTGAAAAGGATGCCTTCAGGGGTGTCTGGGTGGCTCAGATGGTTGGGCGTCTGCCTTCGGCTCCGGTCATGGTCCCAGGGTCCTGGGATCGAGCCCCACATCGGGCTCCCCGCTCAGCGGGAAGCCTGCTTCTCCCTCTCCCACTCCCCCTGCTTGTGTTCCCTCTCTCGCTGTGTCTCTCTCTGTCAAATAAATAAATAAAATCTTTAAAAAAAAAAAAAAAAAGAAAAGGATGCCTTCAATGGCCACATTCCTTGTGATATTTAAGTCAGTAACACCATCCACCTATACCAACTGACCTTCATAGTGTCTCATTCATCATGATTTTATACATAGGTACAAGCAGCTGCTTACTTCCTTACATCTTCTAGTGTAGTCAAGCGCAAGCATTTACCTATTAAGATATTTTATTTATATAATTTTTAAGTGACCTCAACACCCAACTAGGGGCTCGAACTTACAACCCCGATATCAAGAGTTGCATGCTGTACTGACTGAGCCAGCCAGGAGCCCCCATTGATATTATTTTATTATAAATGACTTATCATTTATTTCTCCTTTATATTGGGGCTTTATATTGTGGCGTTTTGTTCTGGGAGTTCTGTATGTAGGTATGTTATTTTATGTATGAATTTCATTTCAGGAGAACAGAGGTCATTACAAAAGATTAGGTTAAAAGGAAGGCACTGGGTCTGATCCAGTTGAAAATGATTAAGGCAGAGGAGGATATGGTTCCTAATTACCTACCCTTTCCCACTCAGGGGGACTTTGGGTATGTTCCTAAACCCTTCACAAAAGAGGTGCTCATACACTAATTAGCGTTGAATATGTATTTGGTTTAAGAGAAGGGCCAGCAAAGTTACCCAGAGCAGGCAAAGGGTAGCTCCTTTGTCCAAGATCCCCTCCAGGCATCAGCAACCCCCTCTTCATGGATCATTAACAGCAAAGAGCACCCCCCCCCAAAGGGTGAGCACACAACCAGGAAGACCTGCCCAATTACCAGCTCCACAAAGAACAGCTAGAGTCACCATCAGGAAGGGAGGAGGACAGAGCCTGGTGGGGGATGGGTCCATGAATGCAAATAGACTTTGCCCTCCCCGCTTCTCCCTGGGAAGTATCTCAGAAGATTCCTTCATTCTTTTGGGCAGCCATTCTGGTTTTCCAAGCCCCACCGCAGGTCCTAGGGGCCGCAATCCTCATGCTGATTCTTACCACTTCTGTCCATTCCTCTTCATAAAATTTCTTGCCCATGTAGATTTTCTCTGACATCTTCCCAAGCTCATTCTCCCAGACTCATCTTCTTGCCAACCAGGACGGCCAACCCACCCCTTCAAATCCTGGCTTAGGGTGTGATGTTTTAAGTCCAAACTTGCTTCCTACTTTACTCTTTCCCAAGACCCAACACCCATTCCCCTTTGCACCATGAGCCAGACAATGGGCCTGACCCGCCCCTGCTCAGGACCCAACTTCACTCTTGTTCCTTTGCCCCCAACTGCTGACCAAAAACACCCTCCCCCAAGCCCAGCCCTGACTCCCAAGTTCCTGGCCTGCACCAGAATCCAAGGCCCAATTTCTCAGGTAGAGAAAGATGGCCGGTGTCCTCACCTTTGCCTTTGCAGAGACCTGAGCCACTGACCCCGATCGTCTGTCCCCCAGTTGCTATTGCTCTTCTCTCAGAGGTGAGGATGGGCTCTCCCACCACCACCATGTTTATTTCACCTTTGCAAAAGAAATTAAGAACAACTACTGCCTAGTGTCTATACCCAAGAGCAGCCCTTATCGGAGAAGCCTAAATCAGCTACTCATCCTGCAAAGTTCTCCTCACTATTTCTCTTAGGGCATTTCTGGGGTTTGTGTTGAACCAAGTATTTCTGAGGCTTGCTAGACAACACAAAATTATACCCAAGATGTATGCAGATTATTACTCCTTCCTTACACCTCCAACCCCTAATCATGAACACCTAGCCATTTGCTACCTGTAAAATGCACGAAGTCTGTTAGAACCCTGAATATAATTCAGTCTCTCTTTTTTTCTTTTCTTTCGGTAAGTCACAAATAGCATCTCCAGTATTCTGTGACGGAGTAGAGAATTCTTTTCTTGCGAATCTTTCCCTTCTCTCTCTTCGGGCAGCCCTTGCCCTTAAACCTCCTCTCCCCTCCCAGCCCCCTCCCCCCCCACCCTCTTCCCCCATCCCTTACCCTTCCTCCCAGAAATGCTCTAGCCTCCCTCGGCTCCTTCTCTCTCTCTGTGTCTTGCAAATTTCACAAGCCTCCGGTGTCAAAAGATGTTGATGGCCTCTCCTCCTCGACTCAGTGACTGCTGCTTCTGTAGAACTGTGGGAGGCCTCCAGGAACTCAGGACTTCCCTGCTTTCCCAGGGAGACGGGAAGAGCGGGCTCTGGTTTCAAAGATGGGGGCAGATTCCACTTGGAGCTGCAGCCCGTTTCTCCTACTGTATTCAAAAGCAAACATCTCTTGCCTTGATGAGGATTAATTTTCTCCCCAACATTCTCCTGTCTGGACGACATAAGAAATTTGTATTCCTTCTATTAACACAGCTTTGACTGTTTCCAGTAAACTAATCCGTTAAGCCCCATGCTTCGTGAGCATGCACATTTTGCTTGCCCACAGTTGCATGACAAAGCATCCTACCTCGGCTGACAATGATTGTTGGCAGGACCAAATCGCTAGGAAGTTTCTCCCTCCGACCACAGGTCTGGCGCCTTGGGGATGTGGGCAAGATAAAAGTTCAGTTTGACCAGCCTCATTACAATTACAATTGTTATTCATGCCTCTGCAACCCTCCCCACCAGGCTGGGAGAGCCCGAGAAAGCGCTGTTTGCAAATTCTTTAAAAATTGAGTCAGCAAATGTCTGACCTAAATAGTAAATCTCTAATAAACAGAACTCCAATGACAAAAACACCACCAATAAAACAACAAATCTGTATTTCCAGGCTAGATAATATGATTACCTAGGTTAAGCCAGATAACCAAATTTACTGTACAAACATTACTGTCTTGCTTTTGCAACACATACACACCATAAACATTCTCTCACTCCCATTCCCAGCTCGCTTTCTTTTTAAGTAAGCTCCACACCCAACGTGGGGCTTGAACTCACGACCTTAAGTCACATGCTCTTCTGACTGCGTCAGCCAGCCGCCCCTCCCAGGTTATCATTCTCAAATCAAAATCAGAACCCCTGTCATGAAAGCCCATGACTGGCCTTTTGATGGTTTTGGTAAAATTGAGCAAAGTATATTCTTTTTTTTTTTATTATTTGACAGACAGAGACACAGCGAGAGAGGGAACACAAGCAGGGGGAGTGGGAGAGGGAGAAGCAGGCTTCCCGCCAAGCAGGGAACCCGATGCAATGAGGGGCTCCATCCGAGGACCCTGGGACCATGACCTGAGCTGAAGGCAGACGCTTTCCGAGCCACCCAGGCGCCCCAAGCAAAGTATATCCTAACAGAGATAGTTAAATGTACAGGGCCACCAGGCCATTTTAACTAAATAAAATCATATACAGGGTGCCTGGCTAGCTCAGTCGATAGAGCATGCAGCTCTTGATTTTCGGGCTGAGTCTGAGCCCCACATTAGGTGTAGAGATTACATAAAAAATTTTTTCAAATAGAGAAATCATATAAAACTATATCCAAAAACCCAATATCTTAAAGGCTATGAAATCTTTCCATTTGGTGATTTCTTCAGCTTATGATACTTATTCAACTATACTAATGTTTATTTATGTATTTATTCATATGAGTAATCTCCACACGCAACTTGGGGCTCTAACTCAGAACCCCATGATCAAGAGTCGCCTGCTCTACCGACTGAGCCAGCCAGGCCCCCAGTCAATTGTATTTTGTGTCAGTTGTCAATTAGCTTATATCCAGCCCTAGCCCTGGATGTAGAAAATCACCAATAAACACTGGATCTATCATTTAAAAAAAAATTCATTGGAGGGAAATGGTAATCCAAAGGGCAATCAGAATTGTGATCCATATGGCCTGGATTTATTTGGGGTTTATTTTTGTTTTTGGGTTTTTGTTTTGTTTTGTTTCAGAATCCAATCCCAATCACAATGTGCAAACAACACATAGAAAGACTGTCTTTAGGGTCTCTTGCACTTCTGCCCTATTTTCTAAATAAACTGCAACCATGTGGCGCCTGGGTAGCTCAGATGGTTAAGCGTCTGCCTTCAGCTCAGGTCATAATCCCGGGGTCCTGGGATCGAGCCCTGCATCGGGCTCCCTGCTTGGCGGGGAGCCTGCTCCTTCTCCCTCTGCTGTTCCCCCTGCTTGTGCTCTCTCTCACTCTCTCTGTCAAATAAATAAATAAAATCTTTAAAAATACAAAAAATAAAAAATGAGAAAAAAAGAAATTACAACCAAAGTCCAAGATGCAAGGAACGGTCTGACAACCCAGATTCTCCAAATAAAAAGCTTGGTACACCTGCCTTAATTATAAAATGCCTTACCCACACTTCCTATCATCCTTCATTGCTCCCCTCCATTGACCACATAACCTTGTAATTAAAAGGTTGGCAAAGATATTAAAATACATCACAAGAAGTCTGCTAAACAACAAAAATACAACTGAGTAAATTTTTTTTTTTTTAAGATTTATTCACTCATTTGTCAGCGAGAAAGAGAGAGACAGTACAAGCAGGGGGAGGGGCAGACAGAGGGAGAAGCAGTCTCCCCGTTGAGCAGGGGACCCAATGCTGGACTTGATCACAGGACTCTGGGATCATGACCTGAGCCAAAGGCAAACACTTAACCAACTGAGACATCAAGGTGTCACAGGTTCACAATTTTTAAGTTGGCCATTCTCTTCATTCCTTTTCTGAAGTTCCAGTCTTGGAGAGATCATTAGGCGGTTAGCAGCTACCAACATGCATTTAAAGCTTTCAAGAAAATACAATGCACCAGGGAGATTATATGATTATTATAGGCAGGATAATTCCCAACATTTGAAGTGTACTTCCCAGCCATGGTCCCCAAGATCCAAACCAATCAAAATCAAATAAGCCAGAACGCCTGGGTGGCTCAGTTGGTTAAGCATCTGCCTTTGGCTCAGGTCATGATCCCAGGGTCCTGGGATCGAGTCCCGCATCGGGCTCCTTGCTCAGTGGGGAGCCTGCTTCTCCCTCTGCCTGCCGCTCTCCCTGCTTGTGCTTTCTCTCTCTCTCTCTGACAAATAAACAAATAAAATCTTTAAAAAATAATAAGTCAAAGAAAGACCCTGCTGAAGAAGTCACCTTAAAAAAAGAGAGATTTTGAGGCACCTGGGTGGCTCAGTCATTAAGCGTCTGCCTTCGGCTCAGGTCATGATCCCAGGGTCCTGGGATCGAGCCCCGCATCGGGCTCCCTGCTCAGCGGGAAGCCTGCTTCTCCCTCTCCCATTCCCCCTGCTTGTATTCCCTCTCTCACTGTGTCTCTCTCTGTCAAATAAATAAATAAAATCTTTGAAGAAAAAAAAAAAGAGAGATTTTAAGTAATCTCTACCCCCAACATGGGGCTCAAACTCACAACCCCAAGATCAAGAGACACATGCCTTCCGACTAATTCAGCCAGGCACCCCAAGAAGTCACCTTTTAAGCCAAGTGGTTTGCTCAGTGATCTTATGTAACTGAGTTTTAATTTCCCCAGAAGAGTTCATTCAGGTGCAGCCGGTTATGCTGGCCAAAGCACAGACACCTCGCTCAGCTGAAAGATGCTCAAGGTCTATCCTACGATGGAGAATGACTCAGTCAGACTCTGACTTGTTGGGCCGCTATCATCTTAGCAACAGAGTTTGCAGTATCTTCAAGAGTGAAGGAGCGGCTTCTGATCATATTCTCATTTATTCCTAATTAGAGAATATGGCCCTGCCAAAGAAATGGAACCTTGAATCACGAGTGCCTTCTGGTAATTCCTCTCTAACTCAACAATGTAAATCAAGGGGCATTGACCAATGAGATGTTTTAGTTTATTTGTGGAAAGTTAAGGGCAGCTAGGTAACGTGAGAGAAACTGCCCAGCTGTGCACCTAGGCATTCATAGGCCCAAGGAGAATGGCAAACACCACAAAGATAAACCCTGTAGGGTACAAACCGCTTTCACTTAGGTGGCATTATTAATGGATCCATTTGCAGAGATTGTTGCATTTGCCTACTCAAGCCAGGGGTCAGTTTTCCCCTAGCTTGAAATAAAAAGCTATTCTTAAAAAAAAAAAAAGGGGGGGGGGGCTGTTCTAAATTTCAGAAGTTTTCCCCCCCTTAGCAAGGGCCTGGAAGATTCAGATGGTGGTATTATCATCCCAAGCCAGTGCCAGGGTAAAGGAAAGCAAGAGAGGAAAGAGTTTCATGTTTAGTTTACGTATGAAGTCTTGGGGAGAAGCCATCCACCTTAATGTCAGCTACTTCTTTTTCAGGTCCATTGGATTTGGCTTTGGATTTGGAGGTCTCCAGTGTTTGTCCAGGACCACATATCAGGTAGAGCCTTCTTCAGCTGTGAGACAGATACTCAAACTTCAAGTCTCTGAACTTTGGCTGCCATCTGGGTAGTGGGGAGGACCTGGTATCGTCCTTTCCAAGGAGATTCAAAGGCAGTCTTTGTTCTTATTGACTCCAAATCAGAGCGTGGGAAAATTGGAAATGTTCATTTGATGAGTCACAACCAGATATTTGAGGAAACTGAAAGATTTTAGGATCCAGTGCAAGTTACAGGTACGTAACAAAATCACAAAGATAATTAGGATTAGAATCTAATATCTACAAAAGTGCAAACATCATTTTCCTTTCTTTTTTTTTTTTTTTTTTTTTTTTTTTTTAATATTTTATTTATTTGACAGAGAGAGAGGGAACACAAGCAGGGGGAGTGGGAGAGGGAGAAGCAGGCTTCCCGCCGAGCAGGGAGTCTGATGTGGGGCTCGATCCCAGGACCCTGGGATCATGACCTGAGCCGAAGGCAGACACTTAACGACTGAGCCACCCAGGCGCCCTCCTTTCTACAACTACTCCCAATTTTTTATTAAAGATAGGCACAGTAGGGGCGCCTGGATGGCTCAGTCTGTTGAGCAACCAACTCTTGATTTCGGCTCAGGTCAAGATCTCAGGGTCCTGGGTTTGGGCCCCGCATCAGGCTCATGGGCTCACAGGCCCAGCAGGGAGTCTGCTTGAGGATTCTCTCTCCCTCTCCCTCTGCTCCTCCCCCCTACTTGAGCACACACTCTAAATAAGTAAACAAATAGTTTTATTTATTTTTTTTTAAGATTTTATTTATTTATTTGACAGAGAGACACGGCTAGAGAGGGAACACAAGAGGGGGGGAGAGGGAGAGGGAGAAGCAGGCTTCCCGCTGAGCAGGGAGCCCAATGTGGGGCTCCTGATGCCAGGACCCTGGGACCATTACCCGAGCCGAAGGCAGATGCTTAAAGACTGAGCCGCCCAGGCACCCCAATAAATCGTTTTAAAAATGAGTTTTAAAATAAATAAATGAATAAATAAAAACCAAAGGTAGTCACAGTAAAACTACTTTGTTTGCATTAGAAATGACCTGCTTATTTATATAAGGGCAAAAAAAATAGTGATTGATCATATAAGCTCTTTTTAACATTGCTTTGCTGGGGGATGGGGGGGAGGAGATTGCTTTGCTGGAAACTTGTAAGCAAGATACTGGGCCAATTTTTCCATTGGTCCTATAAAAGTCAACTTTAGTTCCTTAAAACTGTGGTCATATCTGAGTCTATGCACATCTCTCTCAAATATGACTTTCTAGTCAAAGCTTTGGTGATATAACCAATATTTCCATTTCTGTCTTGTCATGAGGAGAAGATTCTTTTTTAATTTATGTGAATAACCAATCATATTGCTATGAAAAGAATATTCACAAAAAAATATTTAAGAGTTTCTGAATTTTGGGAGCATCTAGGTGGCTCAGTCAGCTGCCCTCTGACACTTGATTTTGGCTCGGGTTGTGGTCTCGGAGTTGTGGGATCAAGCCCCGTTTGGGGCTCTGTGCCCAGCGCAGTCTACTTGAGATTCTATCTCCTTCTCCCACTGCCCTTCCTGCTTGTGCTGTCTCAATTAAATAAATAAATTAAATAAATAAATAAAAAATTAAAATTAAAAAAAAAAAGTCACATGCTCCACCAACTGAGCGAGCCAGGCAGCCCAAAAGTTCATTTACTTTTATGTCAACTATACTTCAATTAAAAAAAAAAATTAACTCATTTACTTAATTAAATTCAGTCCAATCTTAGCCAGTCCTGACCACATGTAAAATGCCTTTCTTTTACTATTTTTAGTAGTTTTAATTACATACATTATAATTTTTAACCCTTAGAAGCCTTTAGTTTCTAATGAAAACAAGAAGCAAGCAATCATGAACTGTCTTTTACATTTGCATTCTATGGATTGGCACACATACAAATACTTTTTATAATTTTTAGAAATTTATTATTGGGGCGCCTGGGTGGCTCAGTCCGTTAAGCGGCTGCTTTCAGCTCAGGTCATGATCCTGGGGTCTTGGGATCGAGCCCCACATCCGGCTCCCTGCTCAGCGGAGAGCCTGTTTCTCCCTCTCCATCTGCCTGTCACTCTGCCTACTGTGCTCTCTCTCTGTCAAATAAATAAATAAAATCTTTAAAAAAAAAAAAAGAAATGTATTATTTTTCATAGAAAATTTCTCAGCATGGCATAAAACATGTTTACTAATGGACCTAGATAACTTTAGTTTCTCAGTAGAAGGAATTGAAACATAGATAAACCTAGTAATTAATGTTTCAGTGTTTTATCTTTTTTGGACATGATCTGGTTATTTAATGAATTTAACTTGATTCATCATTTAATTTACTCTGGCAAAACTTTTAAGGTTTCAGGTTACCAAAAAGATTTGGGGAAACTATCTTAAAAGTTCACCTAAAAGCTTTTTATCCAAAAATAAATAAATAAATAAATAAAATTTAAAAATTAAATTATATTAAAAATTAAAAAGGGGCACCTGGGTAGGTCAGTCAGTTAAGCCTCTGCCTTCTGCTGAGGTCATGACCTCAGGGTCCTGGGAATCGAGCCCCAAGACTTCGGGATGGGCTCCCTGCTCAGCGGGGAATCTGCTTCTCCTTCTCCCTCTCCCTCTGCCCCTCCCCATTACTTATGCTCTCTCTCTCTCTCTCTCTCTCTCTCTCTCTCGCTCAAATAAATAAATAAATAAATAAAAACTTTTTATCCTACTTCTATTTGATTTACTTCTTAACAATTATATTTAGATTAAAAAAACAATTATATTTAGATTGTTTTTGAAAATTTTATCAAACCAATTAATTTTTCTTGCTGACAAATTTGGTATCAGAGATAGCATGAACTTACTTGATTAATAAACCCAGGTAGGATAAAAGTTGCATTACAGGGGTGCCTGGGTGGCTCAGTCGTTAAGCGTCTGCCTTTGGCTCAGGTCATGATCCCAGGGTCCTGGGATCAAGTCCCACATCGGACTCCCTGCTCGGCGGGAAGCCTGCTTCTCCCTCTCCCACTCCGCCTGCTTGTGTTCCCTCTCTCACTGTCTCTCTCTGTCTAATAAATAAATAAAATCTTTAAAAAAAAAAAGTTGCAT
Organism: Halichoerus grypus; assembly: GCF_964656455.1. Taxonomy (NCBI): domain Eukaryota; kingdom Metazoa; phylum Chordata; class Mammalia; order Carnivora; family Phocidae; genus Halichoerus; species Halichoerus grypus. The sequence goes on along the minus strand of NC_135713.1, from coordinate 196,163,139 downwards.
TACATTATTATATATTGTTATATAATAATATTATATATATTGCATATTATATACATGCATAATATTCAATGTTGATAACTCTAAAGAAATGCCTATAGTTAATTAAGCCTCCCAAATTAAATTAGCTTTAATATTGGATATCTTCCCAGATCATGTGAATCTGAAAAGCATTTGGGTCAGTTCTCATTACATTTTTGAGAATTTTTATGAATACTCAATTTATATGTGCTTGTTTGTTTAAGCCAATTAAATACACCTCTTTTACAAATTAATGTTAGTAATACCATCCAGAGGGAGCAAATACCACATATCCACAATATATATATATATAAACCCACATAAACATACAGACGGACGCAAACAGAGATTTTATAGCTTCAGTGCACTTAAGATTTCCCATTTGGCCAAGTTCTAAAGGACCTACTGTAATCCCTGCCTTTTTTTTTTTTTTTTGCTTCTGAGAATTATCTCCCTGAAGTTTTTACTTTAATATTCACATCTTAAAGGCACAGGGAAGAAGGCAAGTTATAAGACTTGTAGTAAGATAGGGGCGCCTGGGTGGCTCAGTCAGTTAACCCTCTGCCTTGGGCTCAGGTCCTGATCCCAGGGTCCTGGGATCAAGGCCCCCATCGGGCTCCCTGCTCAGCGGGGAGCCTGCTTCTGCTTCTACCCCTCCCCCTCCCCCTGCAGGCGTGCACAAGCGCGCGCGCTCTCTCTCTCTCTCTCAGATAAATACATAAAATCAAAAAAAAAAAAAAAAAAAAGACTTGTAGTAAGATAAATAGGGGAAGTTTGGGGATTGGTGAAAAAGGATGACCTCTGAACTGCCTCTAGACCTGCAATTTTAGGTTTGCAAAGAAATGTAAATTAGGACAGTTGTTCTCAATTCCTCCAAGAGCTGGGTTGCAACTGAAATGACATCATAAGTTGATTCACCCATAAATCCTTTTACAATGGCTTCAGAAGACTTTCTTTCCCTCTGGGTTCATAATTTTAACTTCAGAGAGAGGGCCTAAAAAGAATTCTATCAGGCTCCTGCAATTGGGCCAATCCCTGACCACAGGACTCCATTGTAGTTTTTAGTTGGGAAAACAGTAAATATTCCTGGCAGTATCAAATACCCCTTGGACTTCAGAGGCATCCCCAAGGAAGGTGCAGAAGCTATTTTATTTTCCTCTTTCTCCCAGCCACTACACACAAAGTTCTGGAAGAGAGACTCTGGCGAGAATTCTCACCCTGAGCCAGCTTCTGCTCGCTTTCCAGGATCCCATCTGTAGCTCTGGTATTTACCAGAGTTTGGCAAGGGTTTTCATTATTTTTAATTTTAGTTTTCCTTTGGCTGTTTAAGAGAGTAACATAGAAGCTTACCAGAAAATCCTTCAGAGTCCCAGCCACGTTGGGAGGGGCCCATATGGGGAACCTTCTTCGAGGGAAGGTCATTAACGTGGCCGACTTTTGTTTATAGTCTTATAAAGGCAATTCGGACAGGATTACTGGAAGGAGTACTCAGATAAAGGGGGAAAAACCCGAGCAGGAAAAGTTACATAAACCTTATTGCTTCTTGGTTTTTAGGTCCCTCTATGTCTTTCATTTCTCATTAGTCTTCTGCAAAAAATCTCTCTTATCTATTTTTTATTTTTTAATTTTTTTTAAAGATTTTTATTTGAGAGAGAGAGCACAAGCTGGGGGGAAAGGCAGAGGGAGAGGGAGGAGCAGACTCCCCACTGAGCAAGGAGCCCGATGCGGGACTTGATCCCATCATGACCTGAGCCGAAGGCAAACACTTAACCGACTGAGCCACCCAGGTGTCCCTGGAAGCCCTTGCTTTCAAATGCACTTTTTTTTTTTAAGATTTTATTTATTTATTTCACAGAGAGAGACACAGCGAGAGAGGGAACACAAGCAGAGGGGGAGTGGGAGAGGGAGAAGCAGGCTTCCCGCTGAGCAGGGAGCCCGATGCGGGGCTCGATCCCAGGACCCTGGGAGGGTCCTGGGATCATGACCTGAGCAGAAGGCAGACGCTTAAGGACTGAGCCACCCAGGCGCCCCATCAAATGCACTTCTTAAACGATCTTATCTACTTGGAACATTCCTCATTATGGCCAGTGTAATTCTAGGTTGTAATTCCTGAGGGCTGGCAACAGTTTCGTAGGATCCTAGCCGCAAAAGAAATTCAGCTCACATTTTCTGTCCAGCTATATCTAGTCACAAACAGGGCGTGACCCACATTTTTGACAGGCCACATTTTGGGGCCCCCAACCTAAAGGTGACCAAGCTACAGTCTCAGGACACAAAACAAGTAGTTAGTTGTTGTCATCTGCTAAGCCTTGGGGTCTCTTGGGGGCAAAATACCACCTAAAGGGGATGTGTTGCTGGCTTGGGGATTGCATGAAAGTGTTCCTGAAGTTGGCGGGTGACCTACTGTCAATCTAACCCATTCTGCGAGCAACTTACTCTAGCCTGGGAGTCTTTGAGTGATGGGCAAACACTTTAATAGATTTTAAGTGTTTGACCCATGGCCACCAATTTTTGCAGCTTTTTGGCCTCTGAGATCTCCATTAGCAAAAGCTTTTATCTACACAAAACAAGACAAACAAACATGTGCACCTTCATATACCAGCTGCAACCAAACAGTGTTACCGTGGACAGGCCAGGAGAAGGCCACGCGCCCTACCAGCAGTTCACACAGCGTGGATTCAACCTGCAGACTCCAGGGGCGCCTAGGTGGCTCAGTCTGCTTAGCCTTCGGCTCAAGTCATGGGATCGAGCCACACTTCAGGCTCCCTACTCAGTGGGGAGCCTGCTTCTCCCTCTCCCTCCATTCCTCCCCCCCACCCCCGCCTCGTGCTCTGTCTAAATAAATAAATGAAATCTTAAAAAAAAATCTGGGGGCACCTGGGTGGCCCAGTCAGTTAAGTGTCTGCCTTCCGCTCAGGCCATGATCTCAGGGTCCTGGGATCGAGCCCCGCGTCGGGCTCCCTGCTCAGCGGGGAGTCTGCTTCTCCCTCTGCCTCCAGCTCCCCCTGCTTTTGTTCTCTCTCTGTCAAATAAATAAATAAAATCTTTTTTTTTTTAATCTGTAAATGGGGAGGGATTGCAGACTGGAACTGGGGAAAGGACGAAACCACCAAACCCCAGTAAGTGGGGACTGGAGACTGGAATTGGGGAAAGAGATTTCGAACAACAGGGTAATTTTGCACTGAACCGAGAGTTCCCCGAATGGAACCATCTGCCAGCTCAAGCTGACCTGCTAAGCCCTGGACTGGAAAGCCAATTAGACTGGGAGCTCAATGCAAAGAAAGCAGAACTCAGAGCCGAGGGGAACTCACCCACAGCCCTCAGAACGCACGAGAAAGGCAGTGAACTCCAGAGTGCGTGCAGGGCACCACATCTGTGTTTCTTGTTGTTCCCCAAGTCCTTGGAAGTCTCCTTTGTTCCCAATCGATGGCACCAAATCTGTTAAGCAACAAAAATTCAGCGTAGTGTCTTTGAAGAGCAAATGGGCTTCATTCAAGAATTCGTGAATCAGGCAGTAGCCCATCTAGCAATAGAAGGGAGCTCCCTTGATAAGGAAAATCCGTGTCCTAAGATGACCCACCGAGCCACCAAGAGAGACCCAGTGCCTGCCCCCGGCTCTTCCGGGTTCTTCTCCCTGCTCTGCTTCCCGCGCGCACCAATCCGGGTCCTTCTCCCTGTCCCGCTGTGCGCACGCGCCAAAAGTGCCAAGTATGCGGAAGTAGAAGTGTATAAATTGCCCCCTTTGTGCTTGGGGCTCAGACCTTTGGCGATCACTCGCTTCTGAGCTTATCGTGTTAAATAAACCTCCTATCCTCCAAGATCTCCGAGGGCTGCTTGGTTCTTCCGTCGGGCGATCCAGTCCAGGTCCCTTAACGTTTGGTTCCCTGACCGGGAAACCCAACCGCGCTGGCCCATTGTTGCCACCAGTTTGGGGCAATGGCAGGGCAGTGACGGAAGGAGGGATCATAACGGAGAAAGTGCAGCCTGCCTAATTTTCGGCAGTCTCCCACCCCAGTCACCTCAGGCTGGCCCCACTCCGCTGCTCCCGCCGGACTGGAGGAGACTTGGCAGGTGAGGACCTGGTCCCGACGTCAGATTCCAGTAAGGCCTGGGCCCCCAGGACCCACAGACAGGCCCACCCCCATTGGGGTGGAAGGGGAGCCTGATCACCTCCCAGAGACTTCTTAGAGGTCTCACAGGTAGGGATTCCCAGGGAGGGAATGTAATAACTTCTGGAGTGTGAATGTGCAGTCCGACCTGGCTTGTTCAAGCGGGCTGATTCTGTGACTCGATGGGGTGGGCACCCTTAAGGTCCCCAGAAGCCTACAGAGTCTGGGCCCGTCTGCGATTCCATGGTGAACAGCATACAGTCTATGGCAGCATCGGAATAGTTTCTGATCATCAGTCACAACGCTAAAAAGAAAAAGGAATGGGCCATGGCTGAGGGAGCCACCCTGACTGAAAAGGGATGGTGGATGATGCCAGGTGGGCACATCTTTGTTCCAGCAGCAACTGGAGGGCATCTAGTCAAGGAATACCACCAACTCACTCATCTGGGAAAAACTGCATTAGAGGCCCTTCTCAAGAAGCACTACTACATCAGTCAGCTGCCAGCACTATGCCGAGCAACAAGTGAACGATGCATAACATGTGCTAAAAATAATGCTCGGTCTGCACCATGGCCCCCGCCGGGTGTCCAGAGGATGGGAGCAACCCCCTTCGACGATCGAGAGGTAGACTTCACAGATGTGCAGCCAAGCAGGGGGTTCAGATATCTCCTAGTAATAGTATGCACACACTCTGGGGGGGGTCGAAGCCTTCCCGACCAGGACAAAGTCCTCTTGCGGGAGATCATGCCCCGGTTCAGCCTGCCGTTAACAATCCATAGTGACAATGGACCCGCATTTGTAGCAGACATTATACAGTCTTGACCAAATCTCTCAACATCACCTGGAGACTCCACACCGCTTACCAGCCCCAAAGTTCAGGGAAAGTAGAGCGAATGAATCATACCCTCAAGGGAACCTTAGCAAAGTTTTGTCAGGAGACTAACCTCCCATGGCCGGATCTGCTACCCCTAGCTCTCCTGCGTGCTCACTGCACGCCCGGGACATCAGGGTTCTCCCCATTCGAATTAATACATGGACAGCCTCCCCCATGCTTGGGAAGCCTTCCAGGAAACATGCATCAGGTTGGAGATAAAGGGATAAAGGAGCAGCTTCAGGCCCTGGGGGCCACCCTAAATAAATTACAAAAGTACACCATCGAGAGGGCCCCAATCTCCTTGGGGTCTCAGGTACACTCCTTCCAGACAGGGAACTCAGTTTGGGTCGAAGATTGAAAAAAAGACCCCCTCAAACCGCAGTGGACAGGGCCCCACACTGTTCTAACCACACCTACTGCCCTCAAGGTCTCAGGTGTCACCCCGTGGGTCCACCACTCCAGAGTGAAGAAAGCTCATCATTCGGACGAGGAGCCGCGCCAGTGCAGAGTCCAGCCAGACTTCATGAACCCACTCCAGCTTCACCTTCGACGAGACCCCACTGACTGATGGACACCTGCTCACCGTGGTCCCTGCCTCTCATCGGTGTAATTTCCCTCGTCTTGGGAGTTGGACTCTACACTGTTTCCCCTCCTGACTGGACATCCCCCCAGAGGCGTACTATTGTCATTGCTTACTGGGTGTCCCTAGGGTGTATTATTGCACTCACTTGTCCACGGGTTTCATCTGCTGTCAGGTTAGCCATGATGGCTCCCTGTACCTAAGGTCATAGATCCCACTTTTACTGACCCTCTGCTGTCTACTCCTGAGCGCATGTCACCATGGTTTTCCTGGCCCCAGTCAGTCCCAGTTTTCTGCTACCTGGTGTGCTGTTCTGCTGTTCCTCCACACTGCCTCTAGCTTGCCCGGCCCGGCAAGGGGGGCAAACTCTCATAACACCATTACTGGCAAATGGACTGTTTCCAGCTTATCCCCCTCAATCCCGCACCAGCACCCCCACTGACTTCTTCCACCTGGGATGGGCACACACCAAAGGTTAACCTCCATTTTGCTGGATGCCAGCTTCTTGATACCTCCTGGGAACCCCATAGACGGTGTTCCTACCATGGCCCTCACTCAGGTTACTGGCTGGTAGATATCTACATCAGTGGGGGCCCTACGCCTCAACAGCCAAATACCTGCCCTCAGTTCTCCTCGCAAGCCTGGGGATGTGAGTCATGGGTAGCGACTTGGCCCAGAATGGAACAATGGTCCACCAGGTGGTGGCACCTCGAACAGCACAGTGACATCCAGATTTCCTTGTCACGCAACGCTACCCCATCCTCTTGCTCTAACAATCACTGTATACCACTCACCCTCTCAGTCTTAGAACCCAATGCCATATCATGGGCTACAGGAATCATCTCCTGTTGGGCCAATATCACCCTATGGGAACCGACCCCATGGCCAAATTTATGATTAAGTCCATGTTCACTCCAAGCTTTACAATTAACCCACAGAGTCAGACAGAAAATAACTCACCCAGGCACGTCCCTGGGTCCCCCATCCACACGCAGCAAGCATCTATAGTGCGACTGTTAGGTATGATTAACGCCTCCCACCAAGTGCTTAACCACTCGAATCCACCCCTAGCGTCTGACTGCTGGATCTGTATAAAGCCTGGTCCCATCCAATACTTAGGTGTCATCCTCAACCGATCTACCATGTCACCTCCCACCTTGGCACTGGGGACCTCAAATTATCCCTTTCTGGCTCCGGTACTGCTGTATGGCAACTCTTCTGCTCCCATCACGGGCCACAGTTGGGTCTGTGCGCCTAACTACACTTTTCTGGCTGGTGATCAAGGCGTATACATCTGCATTACCCTGCGCAATCAATCACACACACTTGTCAGTCTCTTACCGATCTTTCAGTCCTCCCCGGGAGCGATGCCCCACTCATATGAAGACCTCCTAGCCACCCTCGATGCTCCCCCACAGCCATCCGTCTTATCATGAGCCTGCTGGCCACATCAGGTGTTGCCCTCAGCACCACTGGCATCGGGATGTCTCAGGTTCAGTACCAGGGGTTAACAACTCAATGGCGGACTTTTCCACCCTTACTCAGTCGGCCCTGGCCCTGCAGTGCCAACTCGATTCACTGTCCTCAGTGGTCTTCCAAAACAGGCATGGGCTCGACTTGCTCACGGCTGCGCAAGGGGGCTCTGCCTCTTCTACAGGAGGAATGTTGTTCATACACTAATGAGCCAGGGGTGGTCCAAAAAACTCTGACCCGATTACAGGAACGAGTACATAGCCTGTGGGAATCACTCCAGCAGACAACTTGGTGGGATATCGGCTCAACAATGGTTCCCTTGGTTCGCCCCCCTCATCGGCCCCCTCCTATTGCTTCTCATAGTAGCATTTGGTCCTTGTCTTCTTAATGCCCTTACTAGGTTTACACTACTCAAATTGCAAAATCAGACTCCAGTTGCTCTTTACTATTGCCCCTTAAAAGACGAAAATGATGCCCTCTAAACTAGGTGTTTAAAGGGGCATCAAAGCGGGGAATGTTAAGGAAAATCTGTGTCCTAAGATGGCCGACCAAGCCAGTAAGAGAGTCCCAGTCCTTGCCCCAGGGCTCTTCCGGGTTCTTCTCCCTGTTCTGCTTCACGCATGCACCAAAAGTGCCAGGTATGTGGAAGTAGAAGTGTATAAATTGCCCCCTTTGTGCTTGGGGCTCAGACTTTGGAGACCACTCTCCTCTGAGCCTGCTGGCATTAAATAAATCACCTATCCTCCAAGATCTCCGGGTGCTGCTTGGTTCTTCCCATCGGGCAATCCAGTCCAGGTTCCGTAACACCCTGAGCTGCAGAAAATGAAAGGATTTTATTTATTTATTTATTTTTAATTTTTTTTTTTTAGAGAGCAGGTGGGAAGGGGCTGAGGGAGAGGGAGAGAGAATACTAAGTAGGCGCCGTACCCAGTGCTGAGGCCCACACAGGGCTTGATCCCACAACCCTGAGATCATGACCTGGGCTGAAATCAAGAGTCAGCCACTTAACTGACTGAGCCACCCAGGTGCACCCCCCCCCTTTTTTTTTTTGAAGGAGAAAGGTGGAACGTGATGGGGGGGGATAAAGGTAATTATTTGCAAAGAATGCATCGTTTCAGGCAAGGTTGCCTTCCTACGGTGAATGGGAGGGGTTATCAGGAGGATTATGTCACTGGTGCTGACCAGGTATCCATGTTGACAGTAAAAGTGACATTCCTTGGGGGCTGAAACTGCAGTTAGGTTAGGTATTAAGTCTCGGTTTGCTGATGTGGGGTTTAGCACAGGTGACTCCATTTTTGGACCTGCTGTTTACATTTTAATAAGTCAATTGTTTAATTTGCTGAGTTTATACCTTAGGTGTTAAGGAAACCTACATAATGGATTCCAAATTCATACCACATTTTCACCCAGCAAAACAGCTGGGCCTCATTCTTGCTGTTGACTGAACTTCATCAGAAAGTACCTAGGTCCCAGGTCAACCTAAGACCCAGATGGAACAATGATTCTGAGCTAAAGAGGTGGATGCCAACCTTCTTGCGTGGAGCCAATGGCATTCCCATGCTCCCATGCGGGCTTGCTTGCTGCTTCTCCAGGGGGCCAAACTGTCCCAGTGCTCCAGCCCCACATCACCCTCCCCCACGGCCTTGCCTGCTGCAGGACCCCCTCTTCCATAGAAGCTAAAAATGCCAAGACTTGCTTCTCACCCTCCTTGTGGTTAGACGATGGGCATGTGGCTTGATCCTGGCCAACGGGACCTGTAGGAAAGCTTTTGGGAAAGATCTCCCCTAATGCAGAGACTCATGGGAGGAAATGCCTTTCTTGGCTTGATGTGTGCGTGTCCGTGATGCCTGGAACTGCTCAACCATCTGTCTGTTGACCACGAGGAAGGGATGTTGCTAACAAGCTGAGCATGGCCAAATGGAAAGTTGGAAAGTTCCCTGGGTCCTCAACATCATGGTTGAACCACTGCATCTACCCCAGATCCCACCAGTCTGCCTTTGAACCTCCAGCTATGTGAGATAACAGTACCCTAATTGGCTAAGCTAGGGGTTCTCAAACTTCTGGTCTCAGGACCCCTTCAAGCTCTTAAAAATTACTGAGGACCTCAAAGAGCTTCATTTATGTGTGCAAAGCATCAAGATTTACTACATTAGAAACTGAAACAAAGTTTAAATATTTATGTATTAGCTTATTGTCAAACAACAATAACAAACCCATTTTATGTTAATATAAACACAGTTTCATGAAAAAAAAATATTTTCAGGGCTTCTGGTGGTGCAGTCAGTTAGGCGTCTGACTCGGTTTTGGCTCAGGTCATGATCTCAGGGTCATGGGATTGAGCCCCGCAGTGAGCTCTGCGCTCAGCCAGAGTCTGCTTAAGATTCTCTCTGCCCACATCCGCCTACCCTCCCTTTCTCGCTAAAATAAAAATAAATCTGAAAAATACATATTTAAAAAATTATATTTTCCAAAAGAAAAAGAATTAGTAAAAAGAGTAGCTGTTCTACCCTTTCACAAATCTTTCTTTTTTTTATTTAAAAGATTTTATTTATTTATTTGAGAGGGGGAGAGAGAGAGAGCGCGCACATGAGCAGTGGGAGGGAGAAGCAGACTCCCCGCGGAGCAGGGAGCCCGATGTGGGGCTGGATCCCAGGACCCCAGGAACATGACCTGAGCCAAAGGCAGACACTTAACGACTGAGCCACCCAGGCGTCCCTCACATATCTCTTTGATGTCTGAATTAACAGGAGACGGCTGGATTCTCATACTTGCTTCTGTACTCCATCCGTTATGATACCACACACCACATAAGCACTGGCACTCACCCATCTCACACTCATGAAACAATGAGGGTGGTCTTGGTATTATCATGAAAATGCTTTAATCTCGTGGACGTCTTGAAAGGATCTTGGAAATTCCCAGGGGGTCCCCAGATCTTTGCAAAAGGGTGGTCTAAGCCATTCTTAAATTTAACAGTTTTTTGTCAACCTTGGTAATTTAGCTATTATAAGGAACAAGTTACCTCCAACATAGCTCACACCTGAGGAAGCAGTGCATTTCCTAAAACATTGATTATTTTCGGGACACCTGGGTAGCTCAGTCTGTTGAGAGTCTGAGTTTTGGTTCAGACTCCGGCCGTGAACTCAGGGTTGTGGGATTGAGTCCTGGGTCGGGCTCTGCACTTAGTGGGGAGTCTGCTTCTCTCTCTGCCCACCCCCCAGTAAATAAATAAATAAATCTTTTTAAAAAATTGATTATTTTCATCCACAAAGCTCTGGTCCAGCTGTTGGTTTAATTTATTTGCAAAAAATGTTCATTCACAGCCACTTACTCTTTCCCAGTGAGTCAGCTGGGGAGGGCTCGATCGCGTTCTTGCATGAAAGCAGCCGGGAAACAGTGCTGTACTATGCACCGAGCTGTTTCACGGTATCACAGAAATAAAATCACAAGTCGGACTCACTTCACTCACACACACACACACACACACACACACACACACACAGAGTATCAGGAAACGGCCTGTCCATTTTGGCTTTGGAGGCAAGGATTATGGTTTCCTTGGCTTCAGAGCTGTGCTTGGAGCTGGGCCATCCAGGGAAACTGAGCAAGTCCATGGGTCCATTGAACTTGGGCTGGATCCATCAAGGACACAAAAAACAGACTATCCAGCCCTCTCCCCCCAAGTGGAGCAGACAAATGTGTCGTTGATGTTGAAGCTGTGGAAAGCTTCTGAAGGGCCCCGTGGGAGGAAGCTTGGCATGAGCGGGCAAACAGCTCGGCCTGACCCTGGAAGGGAGCACCAGGCTGGGGGAAGATCCAGGGCCTCCGCTCGGCCGGGACGGCTGACACCCTGTGCTTTCTCCGGGAGCGAAAGAGGGAGGCAGCCCGTCCCCGCAGGCTCCGCCTGGTCGCCTGCCCTGATGATGTCTGAGGAATTCTCGCAAAAGGACGCCACCCATGGAAAAATGCTTAGATGTAACGTTAAATGGAAAAAGCAAGATAAAGAGGTTATGTACGTATAACTTATGTGTGAACATAATCCGAATATACATTGCATCTTTGTTTAAAAAATATTTAAAGCGTGCATTGAAAAACAAGATCGAGGGGCGCCTGGGTGGCTCAGTTGGTTAAGCGACTGCCTTCAGCTCAGGTCATGATCCTGGAGTCCCTGGATCGAGTCCCGCATCGGGCTCCCTGCTCGGCAGGGGGTCTGCTTCTCCCTCTGACCCTAACCCCTCTCATGCTCTCTGTCTCTCATTCTCTCTCTCTCAAATAAATAAATAAAATCTTTAAAAAAAGAAAAAAAAAGAAAAAAAAAAAAAGAAAAACAAGATCGGGGGGCCCTGGCTGGCTCAGTGGGAAGAGCATGTGACTCTTGATCTTGGGGTTATTAGTTCAAGCCCCATGTTGGGGGAAAAAAATTTTTTTTTAATTAAAAAAAAAAAAGAAAGAACCAGGAGGAAATACATTACAATCGTATCAGTGATGTTCTCTGGGTGGTTGGAGATAACAGGTAATTGTTTCTCTCTTTTTTAAAAGATTTTATTTATTTGAAAGAAAGAGCATGGGTGGGGGGGATGGGCAGCAGGAGAGGGAGAAGCAGACTCCCCACTGAGCAGGGAGCAGTTGTGGGACTTGATCCCAGGACCCCGGGATTATGACCTGAGCTGAAGGTAGACGCTTAACCGACTGAGCCACCCAGGCGCCCTGTTTATCTCTTATTTACATTTTTCTGTGGTTTAAAATTTTTCTGCAACTAGAGTGTGTTATTTATTTATTTCTTTAAGATTTTATTTATTTGACAAAGAGAGAGAGAGAGAGAGCACAAGCAGGGGGAGTGGGAGAGGGAGAAGCAGGCTCCCCACTGAGCAGGGAGCCTGATGCAGGACTCAATCCCGGAACCCTGGGATCATGACCTGAGCCGAAGGCAGACCCTTAACCGACTGAGCCACCCAGGTGCTCCTAGAGTGTGTTATTTAAATGGTGATAAACCCATTTTGAACTCTACCAACCCAGTAGCCCCTGGGCATGGGGGAAGGTGTGGGCTATGGAAAAATGGGTGGGGAATGCTCTTGGAAAGACTTGGCAGTGGTAGTGAACTAACTTGCTGCCCGGTGGAAGAGTGGAACCATCTGGAAGGCCAGTGGTAGAGAACACCCCCTGGCTTTTTTGCTTTATAGTGTTTCTCAGAGTTACTCCAATTTCCCTGATCGTGGGCCCGCTGACCAAGGAACACCGCAGCAGATGTGATTTTTTCCCCCTAGAAGATAGTCCCCACTCCCAGAGCAGAATTAGCTTCTGTGCTCTGCCCCTGCCCCACCTCCCTCACCTGACATTCCAGGAACACTTCACAAAGGGCTCCCCTTTGCGTGGTCCTCAGATATCCACGTTCTGACACTTCTGAGAATATGCCCTAAGTTCCAGGGAGGGGGCTGCTGCTTGTTTCCCAGCCCCTTGCTCCTTCGGCTTGGATCTAAACCATGCCTCCTGCCTCCTCAGCCATGTCGGGACCACGTAGCTAATACCAGCCGGAGCTGTGGAAAATGACATAGACAGTTTGTCCTTTGGAAACACTTGGCTTGTTCCTTGGAAGGAAAAATTTAGCTCATCCCAAGGAACAGGAGAGAACTGGGGATGGTACAGTAATCTCTGGAATCCACAGAAATCTATGTCTTGGCCTCTTTTTTTTTTTTCTGACTGTCATTAGATTTTTGCGGAGGCCCTCATTTCCCCAAGAATGGATTTTCTTCACATCCACACCATAGCGAAGCTAGATCACGGCCACCGAAGAATAGCAGAATCATGCAAGTTGCTTCCTCAGAATTCGCATGGTGTGGTCGGGTGGGCTGGATGGAGCCTTAGAATACAGCACTGAGAATGTTCCCGTTGCTTTGGGAGATGGTCTAATAGTTAGGAATACCATGAGGAGACCCGGGCATATCTGAAGCTGGGTGAGTGCTGGAGACTGGCCCTAGCTTGAGAGAAGTGTGTGGTGAGGAGGTGAGGAGAGCTAGAAAGTTCCCCCACCCCTGCAGCTGTCACTCACTGGCTCTAGGTGTAACACACACACACACACACATCACAACAGATAAGAAGAGGTGGCATCCTTAGACCATCGCGCTGGGGGCTGCCCTCCTGCGAGGATCTCCTGAAGTGTAGCTCCTGAGAAGGAATGAAGGAAAGCCGGAGGAGGGGGGCGGGTTTCAGTGTTAAAGCAGGTCCTGGCTCCCCTGCCCTCCTATCGAGTCAAGGCCTTTTAATTAGCTTCCTGGGCAGAACAAATGTCCCTTTCCCAACGAGTTCCCTTGGGCTGAGCTGGACCCTGAATATGGTTCCCACTCTCTGTGTCCTTCCCCCACCACACGAAGGGGCTTCATCCCAGGAGGGTGAGGCTGAGAAAGGCATCCTATTCCCCACTTGAGGGACCAGAGAGCTACTGCAGGAGATGTGTGTGTGTGTGTGTGTGTGTGTGTCCGCAGGGCTGCCCCTCGCCCTAGTGCAGGGGTGAGGGGTGGTGGGGGAGAGCCCCAGCTCTACCCACCCACAGCACAGCGCGGCTCAGACCACCCCCCACACACCATCAGTACCTTCAGGTTCTCCCTGGCCTTCCCACCCGGATCCTCATGGAGTCCTCTCTACTACCCCCATCTCTACTACCCCCTCTCTACTACCCCCTACCCCCATCTCCCCTCCTTGCCTCTATCATCCCAGTGGGGAGGATGTACAATCTCTGGTGGTCTCTTTAGCTGTCCTTGGCATTGAAGAGAACTGAGCCCAGTGAGTCACAGTGTACTGGGGGCTAAGCTGTGTCCGGCGCCTGGGTGGCTCAGTTGGTTGGGTGTTTGCTTTCGGCTCGGGTCGTGATCCCAGGGTCCTGGGATCGAGTCCCGCGTTGGGCTCCCTGTTCTGCGGGGTGCCTGCTTCTCCCTCTGCCTCTCTCATGAATAAATAAATAAAATCTTAAAAAAAAATAAAAGTAAAAAATAAACTGTGTCCCCGGAATTCCTATAACAAAGGCCTAACCTCCGGTCCCTCAGCATGGAAGCATATTTGGAGAGGAGGTCTTCAAAGAGATGAGAAGGTTAAGATGGGGCTGGAGGAGGTTAAAAGGTGTCCTTGAAAGAAGGGGAGGGTCTCTAAGGGTTCATGCCGTATCAGGACCATATGGACAGGCAGTGAGAGGGCCGCCCTCTACAAGCCAAGGACAGAGGCCTCAGAGGAAACCAAGCTGTCCACACCTTGATCTTGGACTTCCAGCCTCCCGCCCCGTCCACGGTATTGTGTTACTGCAATCTGAGCAAGTGACTGCAGTGCTCGGCAGGCCCAGTGGCCTCTGGACTCCGTCTTGGGACCAGACACACTCTCATTCACACATGGACAGCACAATGTGGCCGTGTTCCCGTCCCCTCGATTGGCCGGGCAGGGGTTTGTCTGTGGAGGTGGAGGGGCTGCGAAAAGGCCAATGAAAGGAAGTTCACGACATGAGTTGGGCCACCTCTCATTCCCCGCTTGGAGGGAGAGAGGGGGACACCATCCCGCCTTGTGGGCAAACCCCACTTTGTGGGTGGTGGGAAAGAGGGAGAGGACGCCTGTCCCTGCATGTCACCAGGGAGCATCCCCAAGGGCTCAGCCCCAGCATCTCCTACAGCCCCCATTCCTTCCTGGGGCCGAGGGTCACGGATGGACACCGAGGCCCTGGGTGACTCCGCACACTGATCACCGGGGCCAGCGGCCACCACAGAAAGGAGACAGCATCAGTCTACTGCTGTCGTTTGAGAGACCTGAGAGTGTGCCCAGCACATGCCCTGCACGTCCTTGCCGGAGAACAGGAGTGGGAAGGGAGGGGAAGGGGTTTCAGACCTTACTTGCAGCTTTTACAACCCTGAGCTGGGCGAGCGGCCGGGACCCCTGAGCAGAGCTGCCCCCTAGTGGCTTCTAAGGGCCATGCAGGCTTTTCCAGGAAGTCCTATGTTGGGAATTAAGAGTTCCTTAAAAAAATAATAGGGGGGTTGGGGGGTGGGTTAGCCTGGTGATGGGTATTAAAAAGGGCACGTACTGAATGGTGCACTGGGTATTATATGCAAACAGTGAATCATGGAACACTACATCAAAAACTAACGATGGGGGCGCCTGGGTGGCTCAGATGGTTAATAAGCATCTGCCTTCGGCTCAGGTCATGATCCCAGTGTCCTGGGATCGAGCCCCACATCGGGCTCCTGGCTCAGCGGGGAGCCGGCTTCTCCCTCTTCCTCTGCTTCTCTCCCTGCTCATGCTCGGTCACTCTCTCTCTCTCTGTATCTTTGTGTCTCAAGTGAATAAATAAAATCTTTAAAAAAAACAAAAAACAAAAACTAATGATGTAATGTATGGTGATTAACATAACATAATAAAAAATAATAAAAATTAAAAAAAATTAAATGTTGGAAGGAGAGCTTATTTACCTCTTTCCCCCTATATCTCTGAGGAAGAGAGGAAGAGGACAGAAAAGGAGAGAAAGAAGCGAGGTGGGAGGGGTACAAGAAGGACTGAGGGAATTTTTAACCTGTTTAATAAATGTGAGGCAAAGTTAAATATTTTCCTAAAAGCACCATGAGGCCATTTGCTCTTTGCTGCCTCAAGCCTGGCTCCTTTTAGCAAACTAGCTCGGAATCCAGCCTGGTAATGGTGCCATATATTTTACTGGGATAGTTAAATTTATTTAATCCTTATACAAACCCTAGGAAGCATCATCATCATCATCATCATCATCCCCATACAAATAGGAAGACTAAAGTACAGAAGGGGTACGTGACCTACCCAGGGGTTACAGAGTTACTGAATAAGGAAGTCTGAAGCCTGGATCAGTGTCCAGGCTCCAGCGAGAGGACCAAATATTAACCCCTATGCTGAGCCAGACCAGCACCAAGGTCAAGGGTTCTCCGGACATTCCTGCATGCTGGACTCACCACACATTTGGTCCTTTGTGTCTCAAGTCCCTCCTCCAAGCTCTGACACTCTCCAAGCTCATGAGATATGGAGGGGAGGCACAGGATGATTCTTCCTTCTCATAGTCCAATAAGCTCTTCGGTGACCCTGCCCCTTTGAGCAAAAAAATAATTGTAGGAGCAACTGGCTGGCTCTGTAAGTTGAGCATGTGATTCTTCATCTTGGGGTCATGAGTTTGAGCCTCAGGTTGGGTGTAGATATAGCTTAAATAAATGAAACTTAAAAAAATAATAACTGTATGGGCGCCTGGGTGGCTCAGTTGTTAAGCAACTGCCTTCGGCTCAGGTCATGGTCCCAGGGTCCTGGGATCAAGCCCCACATTGGGCTCCCTGCTCAGCGGGAAGCCTGCTTCTCCCTCTCCCACTCCCCCCTGCTTGTGTTCCCTCTCTCACTGTGTCTCTCTCTGTCAAATAAATAAATAAAATCCTTAAAAAAAAAAAATAAATAACTGTAAAGGTAATGAAAGAAAAACCAGGGAAATATATCTCTTAATGGGAAAAAAAAAATGCCAGTTATTTCCAAAAATTGCAAACCACCCTTCTGACCTCCTTTATTCTAAGTTTTATTTTTTTATTAATTAATTATTTAAAAGATTTTATTTATTTATTTGACAGAGAGAGAGAGAGCCCAAGTAGACAGAGTGGCAGGCAGAGGGAGAGGGAGAAGCAGGCTCCCCACTGAGCAGGGAGCCCGATGTGGGGCTCTATCCCAGGACCCTGGGATCATGACCCGAGCCGAAGGCAGATGCTTAACCAACTGAGCCACCCAGGTGCCCCATTCGGTCTTTTAAACAGGTTGCTGAAGGGAAATAATGACCAGAATGCTACCCCACACCATTCATTCATTCAACAAATATTTATTTCATATCCAAAAGTATGGGTTCCTATTGGGTTCTAGGCTAGGTTCTATTCTAAACTCCTGAGATATAGTAGGGAACAGGACAAGATCTACCATCCTGGGTTAAGTCGTCTAGGAGATGGAGACCATCAGTACTTATGCAAAGGAATAAGGAAGGAGGACAATAAATGACAAGATAATTTCAGGCAGTGATAACTGACATAAAGCTGGATAATGGGATAGGGAGGATCTCAGGGCCAGGCCCACTTTAACCAGGAAAGTCCTCTTGGAGAAATGACACTGGAGCTGAGACCCAAGTAATAAGAAAGAGCCTAAGAAGAGCCAACCATGTCAAGGTCTGGAGAAGAGTGTTTTGGGAACAGAGAGGTTAGCATGGGAAGGGGCACCTGGGTGGCTCAGTCATTAAGCATCTGCCTTTGGCTCGGGTTATGATCCCAGGGTTCTGGGATCGAGCCCTGCATCGGGCTTCCTGCTCAGCAGGGAGTCTGCTTCTCCCTCTCCCTCTGCCTCTCTCCCCAGCTTGTTCTCTCTCTCTCTCAAATAAATAAATAAAATCTTAAAAAAAGAGAGATAGAGAGATTAGCATGGCAAGATGCAGACCCAAGAAAAGTTCAACATGTTAGCATGTCAGAAAAGAAGAGGGAGAAGAGGATCCGGATAGGAGATCAGAGAGTTCAGCCAGGGACAGATCAGGTAGGGGCTGGTGGATCTTTATCCTCACAAGGGATGCTGTTGGAAGACTTTTTTTTTTTTTTTGAGCAGGAATGACGTACAATCAGATTTAAGTTTTACAAAAATCACTCTGGTTGTATTTGGAGGTACTCCAGACTCGATACAACAGTGGCTTGGGTCAGGGTGGTAGCAGTGGGGGTGGTGACAAGTGGCTGGATTCAGGATGAATCGTGGAGATTCGGGACTTGCGGATGGATAGGATAAGGGGAGAGAACCAAAGGATGTGGTCTGAGTTTTTGACCTGAGCTCCTATATGGTGTTATTTCCTGAAATGTGGAAGAACAGAGAAGCACGTTGATGGAAGAAATCAGGAGTTTTGCTGTGACAATGTTAAATTTGAGTTGCCTTTTAGATACCCAAGTAGAAACAAGGTGATAGTTGGAGTCTGAGGTTCAAGAGGAAGGCAAGGGTAGAAAATACTGACTTGGGAAAAAAAAAAAGAAAGAAAACACTGACTTGGAAGACATCAGCCTAGAGAGACATCTAAAGCCATGGGATTGGCTGAGACTGTCTGGGGAGAGAACACGGTTGGAAAAGAGAAGGTGGAGGAGAGACCTTGGCCCCGTTTGATGGCCAGGGCTCTGGCAGTCCTGGGGGAGGATGAGCCCCATCGAGGTAGGGTGTGGTGGCAGCTGCATAAGGGAAGCCTAAAGAAGAAAATGTTTCAATAAGGCCGTGGTTAACGGAGCCAAACGCTGCTGAGGGGCCATGTAAGCTGAGAACAGAGTATCTGACCTTTGGCTGTGACACGGCTGACGAGAGACAGTAGACCCGGTGAATAAAGCTATAGAAAATGTTTATGTCAGAGTCTCTGCCGTTTCTTGGACTCCTTTATACTCTCACTCCTCTCCTATGCAGAAGAGCAAAGAGCAGTTTTGCATTTGTTATATACCGTATTTTACAACCCCAAGAACTCAGGATTCTACTTCAACACTGATCGCTAGAAAGATCTACAGATGGCTTAATTTAAAGTCAGGATAATCACGTGGAAAATGCCAACTGTCTTAGCCTGGATTCCCCAGGAAGCACAGCCTGAAGCAAAAGCTTCGGTGCTACTAATTTACTAGGGAATGCAATTTCAGAGGGCGGGAGAGAGGGGCCAGGGGACAGAGGCCGCGAAGGACAAGGAGGCACCACCACGAGGAAGATGCATTATTAAACCGGCCGCTGCTTAAACGTGGCTCACTGCGCCATCCTGGGGGACTTGTCTTCTAAGAAGTTATATAACCTGCGCTTAGGACAGTCCAACGGGGAGGAACAGGAAAGAAGCAACCCCCCAGCTCCCTTCTCCCTTTGGTCAAAGATTCACCTCATGGGATGTGACCCCCTGCTTTCTTTCAGGAGCGAGAGTTGGGGTCCCATTAATAGGGATGCCCTAGAGCAGAAGGAGATAAGGAGAGTGGGGCAGACCCAAGGCGAGACTTGGTAGGGCTGGGCCAGCTTGAAATCATCTGCGTCTACGAAGGAGTGACCGCTGCATCGGTAGCTGGGAACGTGACAGCAGATGCTGAGAAGATCTGAAGTGATGCATAAGAGAGATCTGTCACCTGAGTAATAATCTGAACTCACTTTAAGGAATATAATAATCAGAAATGTCAGTAAGACTATATGTCTTCAGGAGAACTGAACCAAGATATGTCTTCAAGGATGTTTACAGCAGCATTTTTTTTTAAAGATTTTATTTTATTTATTTATTTATTTTTAAAGATTTTATTTAATTGTCAGAGAGAGCACAAGCAGAGGGAGAAGCAGACTCCCTGCTGAGCAGGGAGCCTGATGTGGGGCTCGATCCCAGGACCCTGGGATCATGACCTGAGCTGAAGGCAGATGCTTAACCGACTGAGCCACCCAGGCGTCCTTATTTTTTTTTTTTTTTTTTAATATTTTTTTGAAGTAATCTCTACACCCAACATGGGGCTCGAACTTACAACTGCAAGATCAGGATTCTGGCTGAGCCAGCCAAGCCTTCCATCATGTTGTACACTTTAAATATAATACAATGCTTATTGGTCAATCAGTCCTCAGTAAAGTTAGGGGGAAAAACGAAAAAGAAGAAAAAATTTAAAATTAAAAAACCTGAAAGCAACAATTCAGTCAATGGGGGAGTGGTTAATAAATGATGGTTTTTAATACATTTAAAATCCCTGCATTCGGGGCGCCTGGGTGGCTCAGTTGGTTAAGCGACTGCCTTCGGCTCAGGTCATGATCCTGGAGTCCCCGGATCGAGTCCCGCATCGGGCTCCCTGCTCAGCAGGGAGTCTGCTTCTCCCTCTGACCCTCCCCCCTCTCATGTGCTCTCTCTCGCTCTCTCTCTCTCTCAAATAAATAAATAAAATCTTTAAAAAAAAAAAAAAAAAAAAATCCCTGCATCCACTAGAAAACAAGAAGGTAGACCTGTACCAGGAAATCTGGAACCATCCCCAAGATATATTACATGAGAAAAAACAAAGTTCAGAGCAGTGTGTCTAGTATAGTTTCTTTTGTGTACATTTTTGGAAAGATGAGCAGAGGCAGGTCTGTTAGGATATTTTGGGTTCCTAAATAACAACAACAACAAAAAACACCCTAAGATTCTAAATGGCTTAAATAAGTAAAATTTTCTTTTCTCTTACACCAAAAGTGGCTTGGGTTTCCGGCCAGGTGTCTCAACCCTCTCCCCCTGCCAGCACCCCTCTGCCCACATGGGCCTCCCTGAATGAAGTGTTCATTCCTCAGATGAATCCAGGGACAGAGGAGAGAGCATGCCCTTATCTTCTCAGCCCACACCACAGGGCCCTTTAGGAAAGGGAGATGGGCCCTAGGAACACAAGGCTTCCTGGGGTGAAAGAGGGAGAAGTACCTCTCGTTTGTTTCTGAGTCTCCTCCGGCAGCAGTGAAAACGAAGAGCTCCACCAATCATCTCCATGTTTGTGAATGGCAGAGGGGGTCCTGGGGACCCAGTTCTCCGTGCAGGTTCTTTCCTGGATGGATCAATGCACCGTTACCTCACCTTGGTCTGGTTTGCCTGTGTGGGACTCCAAATGTTTTCTTGCCCAAAAGGATGGGAAATACTGTAAGACATCAATTCTGAAAGCAACCAGTGACTCTGTGCTTCCAGGTGGCCCTGAGAAAAGGAAAGGAAAGGAGCTCTCGGCCGTTCTCCTCATACAAGTTCACTTGGAGTAGCAGACCTGGACGATGCTGTTACAAACCCCAGGATTCCAAGGAAGCCGTTTTGGCAGTCAGTTTACCACTTCCCGGAAAAGAACACCTCAGCCTACTGTCTCAAAAGATGGCGCATCTAATGTAACTTTGCCAAGTTGTAGTATAACTACCATGACTAATAAGGGGTTTGAAAATGCTTTTCAGAGAAAGAGCACTTGAATGTAATACTGGTCAATGTTTTCCTCAACAGAAAACCTGTCGTGAACATTCACAAATAGTGTGGGAATTCAAACCCAGGAAGGAAATGAACGATAGTGATCTCATGGGAAGGAAGAGAACTTCCTTACAGAGACAGGAGCGTCCTACGTTCACTTGTATCCCGTGCAAGCCCTTCCTGACAACTGAGTATACTTAGAATGACTTCAGGGAGCGGATAATTTGCCTGAATCTATCAGCAGACATTCAATAGCAATTGGAGCTTTAGCAAACTTATTTTAACAATATGTTGTATCTCAAAAAACAGAGAAGTGCATAAATGATTAAACATTACATTTCAAGATGTGGGGGGAAAAAAAGGTCCAGGCCAGAAGTGAAGTTGTTAAATTTTCAAATAAGAAAAGGATTCTTGGGGTGCCTGGGTGGCTCAGTCGGCTAAGTGTCTGCCTTCAGCTCAGGTCATGATCTCAGGGTCCTGGGATCGAGCCCCGAGTCAGGCTCCTGCTCAGCAGGGAGTCTGCTTCTCTCTCTCCCTCTGTCCCTCCCCACGACGTGTGCTCTCTCTCTCAAATAAATAAAAAATTCTGTAGAAGCAGAGATTAATTTATAGATTTTTGTCCACTAAAGATGCAAACATTTATAGATTTTTGTCCACTAAAGATTAATTTATAGATTTTTGTCCACTAAAGATTTTTCCATCTGGCAAAAAGAGCCTCAACACATTACAGTTCATGGTCCTGTTAGACATGAACCAATTTTGTATCGCTCACAATTTTATTTTATTTTTTTAAAGAGAGAGCATGCCTGGGTCGGGGAGTGCCAGAGGGAGAAGGAGAGAGAGAATCTTTTCTCTGGAGCTTGACAAAGGGCTCAATCTCATGACCCTGAGATCATGACCTGAGCAAAAATCAAGAATCGGTGCCCCTACATGTGATCTTTTGTGTCTCACTTTTCACTTGGCATGTTTCAAGGTCCATCCTCACTGTAACAGGTATCAGCACTATTTTTCATGGCTAAATAATATTCTATGGTACAGATACGCCACCATTTACTTATCCATTCATTCTCTGATGGCCATTTGGGTCGTTTCCGCCTTGTGACTATTGCAAATAGTGCTGCTGTGAACATTCCCTTGCAAATATTTGAATACTGTTTTCGGTTCTCTCTGGTATAGACCTGGGAGTGGAATTGCTGGGTCATATGTTAATTCTGTGTTTAAGTTTTTGAGGACCCACTGAATTATGTTCCACCTGACTGAACCATTTTACATTCGATTTTACCTTTTTGAAAATAGTACTTGGTAAGTTTCCAAATAACACTTGGTAAGTGATCGTGAACTTAATGATAAGTTAAATCATCATCAGAAGTTTGCTTATTGGGGCACCTGGGTGGCTCAGTCAGTTAAGCATCTGTCTTCAGCTCAGGTTACGATCCCAGGGTCCTGGGATCGAGCCCCGCATCAGGCTTCCTGCTCAGCGGGGAACATGCTTCTCCCTCTCCCTCTGCCTGCTGCAACCCCTGCTTGTGCTCTCTCTGTCAAATAAATAAATAAAATCTTAAAACAAAAACAAGAACATTGCATTTAAAAGAAAGAAGTTTGCTTATTGAGCATAGGGTCAGATCAAGGTGAGGTTCTTACATGATTTCTTTATTATTATTATTATTATTTTGAGAGAGAAGGAGAGAGAATGAGTCGGGGAGGGGCAAAGGGAGAGGGAACCTCAAGCAGACTCCCTGCTGAGCACGGAGCCTGATGCAGAGCCTGATCCTGATCCACTGACCCTGAGATCATAACCTGAGCGAGATCAAGAGTTGGACGCTTAACCGACTGAGCCACCCAGGAGCCCTGCTCCTTATATGATTTTAGGCCATTTTTCCATGCTGCCTCAATTTCCTAAGAGCAATGTTTCCAGCAAGGGGATCACAGGAGTTCGGATCCACTTCCTATATCCATTTCTGTGGTTAGAATGGCCTTGACGGTCAGTCCAGAACGCTTGGATTCAGTTTGCTAAGGATCCCTCTCCTCCTCACACCGCCCGTGTATGCTGTAGCTCCCATTTTCCTACCTTTCACAGCTAACTCTTTGATCAACACATTCTTTCTTCAGTTATATATCTCAAAGCTAGTCAAGTTAGTTATCTGGTCATTTTTCAAAGTCCATACATTTTGTAACTATATGCAGGGCACAAATTCCAGATGTTGGGAAATTTAGTTGTCAGCTAATTGTAAAAGTTGCCCGCCGGATGCTTACCTTCTAGCAGTCAGATTTGGGGAGCCAGGGAACCATTAAGTGTCTGCTTATCCACTCTGGCCCATAATATGCTATTATAATCTAAATCTTAGAGGAAGAATTTATTTTCAAACTCTTACTGTAATCCCTAAATACTGACAGCAGAAAAAAAGCACATTTTCCTTGTCTTTCAAGATTTGCATTCTAAAAGGTGAAGGAAATGTGGTTTCAAAGAGTGTTTCCATTAAGTGGGAACATTTTGAATAAAGTATCTGCCCTGCATTCCAGACACAATGGAAATCAATGTGGAAGCATCAGGAAACCAGCTGGTTAGTATTCTGTAGTGAGGCATTAAGCTGTGCATTCAGCAGTAGAAGACATGATACGCATCTTAAGAAACGTCTTATTTCTTTGCAGCATTATCCTTGCTCTTTCTTGAAGGTTAGCTCTTTTAAAGTTATCTAATTCAAATCCTAAAAACTTTTAAATGAATAGAATGCTAAAATCTTGATGAAGTAAAGTTAGTTTACATCATATTGCTTTTTACTTTCATAACCTTTTTACTTTCTGCACTTGCAAGAGAAACTTAGGCATAAAAAAAAGGTGTTATGGACCAGAAAGTATTCTTTCGCAGTTCAGGGAAAATGTCCCAAGTTCAAATTAAGGTATGAAATTGAACAGGGTACTAAATTTAGAATTATTAAACTTTTTTTTCCTTAAAGATTTTATTTATTTATTTAACAGAGAGATACAGCGAGAGAGGGAACACAAACAGGGGGAGTGGGAGAGGGAGACGCAGGCCTCCCGCTGAGTAGGTAGCCCGATGTGAGGCTCGATCCCAGGACCTTGGGATCATGACCTGAGCCGAAGGCAGACGCTTAGCGGCTAAGCCACGCAGGCACCCCGAATTATTAAACTCTTGAAGATGATTTTTACTGCAGAAGCTGGTACTCATTACATATTAAATAATAAGGCTGCATGTATGGCAATACAGAAAAAATAAGAAAAAAAATGTGTGACACCTACCTTCTTCCTTTAGATAAAGCTACTCCTGTTGAGAATACTATTTCTACAGCCTAAGTCGTTTCTGAACACTTGGCCCAACTGTTTTTTGTGGATGCATTATAAATATGTATTTATTTAGCTACTTTTTTAAAAAAAGTAGGCACCGCGTCCAACGTGGGGCTTGAACTCATGACACTGAGATCAAGAGTCAGCTCACTCTACTGAGCCTCTGTCGAGCCACTTTTGATTCATACTGAATAGTTCTCTTTTTATTTGTCCCAGTGATACCAAATGTTTAGACTTTTTGGTACTGAAACCTAAAAACTCCTTAAGGGTTTCAGATAAAAGAGTACCTATTATGGAGACAGGAGTGCCTTATTTAATGCTAATTGCTCTCCTGAGATATGCACACGCTGCAGGCTCCAAATGGCTGAAACTTGGTCCGATAACTTGATCACAAGTGACTCCGGCCCCTCCTGACAGTAGGTGCAAGAGAACAAGAACTCTTGCAGAATTTGTCTTTATGGTGAGTGGCTAAGATTTAACATAGCAACAGCTTTGCCAGGATTGGTTCCTCTCTGGGCTTCCACATCATTCCTTTGTACATAAATATTCTTTTGGTTTTAAAAGCTAATGTGCAGGGGCACCTGGGTGGCTCAGTCGTTAGGCGTCTGCCTTGGGTTCGGGGCGTGATCCCAGGGTCCTGGGATCGGGCCCTGCTTCGGGCTCCCTGCTCCGCGGGGGGGCTGCTTCTCCCTCTCCCACTCCCCCTGCTTGTGTTCCCTCTCTCGCTGTGTCTCTGTCAAATAAAAAAAATAAAAAAAAAAAGCTAAGGTGCGGGGGCACCTGGCTGGCTCAGTCAGTGGAGTGTAAGACTCTTTTTTTTTTTTTTTTAAAGATTTTATTTATTTATTTGACAGAGAGAGAGATAGCGAGAGCAGGAACACAGCAGGGGGAGTGGGAGAGGGAGAAGCAGGCTTCCCGCAGAGCAGGGAGCTCGATGCGGGGCTCAATCCCAGGACCCTGAGATCATGACCTGAGCCGAAGGCAGACGCTTAACGACTGAGCCACCCAGGCGCCCCGGAGTGTAAGACTCTTGATCTCAGGGTCGTGAGTTCAAGCCCCACGTTGGGTGTAGAGATTACTTAAAAATCTTTTGGGGCGCCTGGGTGGCTCTGTCAGCTGAGCATCTGACTCTTGATTTGGGCTCAGGTCATGATCTCAGGGTCCTGGGATGGAGTCCTGTGTTGGGCTCCATGCCCAGCGGGGAGTCTGCTTGAGGATTCTCTCTCCCTCTCCCTCTTCCCCCACTCACACACTCTCTAAAATAAATAATTGAAAAAATATATATAATAAAAATTAAAAAATAAATAATCTTTGGGGCGCCGGGCTGGCTTAGTCAGAAGAGCATGCAACTCTTGGATTTCAGGGTTATGAGTTTGAGCACCACACTGGGTGTAGATTGCTAAAAACAAACACTTCTTTTTTTTTTTTTTTTTTTAATATTTTATTTATTTATTTGACAGAGAGAGAGGCAGCGAGAGAGGGAACACAAGCAAGGGGAGTGTGAGACGGAGAAGCAGGCTTCCCGCGGAGCGGGGAGCCCGATGCGGGGCTCGATCCCAGGAGCCTGGGATTATGACCTGAGCCGAAGGCAGACGCTTAACGACTGAGCCACCCAGGCGCCCCTAAAAACAAACACTTCTAAAAAATAAATAAATAAAAGAACGTGCAAGAGAGGGAACACAAGCAGGGGGAGTAGGAGAGGGAGAAGCAGGCTTCCCGCCGAGCAGGGAGCCCGATGCGGGGCTCGATCCCAGGACCCTGGGATCCTGACCTGAGCCGAAGGCAGACGCTTAATGACTGAGCCACCCAGGCGCCCCAAAATCTTTTTATTTTTTAAAAGCCAACATGCAGATATACCTAAAAGAATTGAAAACAGGACTTCAGACACTCGTACACCCATATTCATAGCAGTAATTAGTCACAAGAGGCAAAGGGTGGAAACCCAAGTCAGCATCGACAGATGAACCCACACAATGTGGTATATCCATACAGTGGAATGCTATTCAGCCATAAAAGAAAGTCCTGACACGTGCTACACGGATGAACCTTGAAAACATTGTGCTAAATGAAATAAGCCAGACAGAGGACAAATAATGTATGACTCCACTTGTGTGAAGTACCTCGTGCAGGCAAATTCATAGAAACAGAAAGTAGATTAGGAGCTACCAAGCGACTAGGGAAAGGGGGAGGGGTGGGGAATTCCTGCCTAATGGTTAACCGAGCTTCTGGCTGGGGTAACATTTTGAAAATAGGGGTGCCAGGTTGGCAGAGTCAATAAAGCATGACTTTTTTTTTTTTTTAACCTGAGAGACAGAGAGAGAGAGTGAGAGAGAAGGAGCGATGGGAGAGGCAGAGGGAGAAGCAGGCTCCCCCCTGAGCAGGAAGCCCGATGCAGGGCTCGATCCCAGGACCCTGGGATCATGACCTGAGCTGAAGGCAAACGCTTAACCGACTGAGCCACCCAGGCACCCCAAGTGTGTGACTCTTGATCTTGCAGTTGTTTGAGTCCCACACTGGGTGTAGAACTTACGCAAAAAAAATTTTTTTAATGATTGAAAAAAGTTTTGGAAATAGGGATTAGTGATGGTTGTACATTGTGAATGTAATTAATGCCACTGACTTGTACCTTTACAGGGCAATATAAAGTTGGACGTGAGGATCAAAACAAAATCCCAGGAAGGTATAAGGATTTAAAAAAATTAATTGGTTCAGGGGCGCCTGGGTGGCTCAGTTGGTTAAGCAACTGCCTTCGGCTCAGGTCATGATCCTGGAGTCCCGGGATCGAGTCCCGCATTGGGCTCCCTGCTCGGCAGGGAGTCTGCTTCTCCCTCTGACCCTCCTCCCTCTCATGCTGTCTCTCATTCTCTCTCAAATAAATAAATAAAATCTTAAAAAAAAAAAAAAAAAAAATTAATTGGTTCAGAAACAATTTAACTCAATAAGCATTTAAATTTCTATGTAACAGAAAAGATGGATACCAAGATAAACATGGTTCCCAATCTCACAGAGAACAAGATAGCAAGATGATGATACTTTCCAAATCTTCAATTTTTTCAACGTGGTAAATATTGAGGGACATTGCTTTACATCCACTCAGAAAGCAAGAACCTTTCTCTACATGTCAGCAAGCAAGATAAAACCAGACCTCAGATCACTAGACTTGGAAACAACCCGCACAGAATAAGCATCTTGCTGGAGCATAATCCTCACTGATGTTCG
This sequence comes from Halichoerus grypus, assembly GCF_964656455.1. NCBI lineage: Eukaryota > Metazoa > Chordata > Mammalia > Carnivora > Phocidae > Halichoerus > Halichoerus grypus. The sequence continues at coordinate 196,135,630 of NC_135713.1, read as the reverse complement.
TGTCCACTCGGTTCTTTCAGCATCTGCAACCCCTGAGGACTTGCTAGAAATGAAAATTCTTGGGCCCTACCCAGACCTCTTGGATCAGAAACTCTGGGGGTGGGGCCCAACCATCTGTCATAGTGTGCCCTGCCGGTGATTCTGACGGGCTACATCGGAGAACCATGGATCGGGAGCACAGGAAGGCACGGCTTGTCACCAAACCCAGATCAGAAAGAACCCAGTGGGAAAAAAGCCAACCAGTTGGCTTTTGAAACAAACATGCACAGTGTTTTCCCACCGCTTGAAAAACAGGTTTAAGGAGAGAAACTGATTTTGAAAGAATGAAAAACCTATGGCTTTTTTTTTTTTTTTTAAAGATTTTACTTATTTATTCGGCAGATAGGTAGAGAGCACAAGCAGGCAGAGTGGCAGGCAGAGGGAGAGGGAGAAGAAGGCTCTCTGCTGAGCAGGGAGCCGGACGTGGGGCTAGATCCCAGAACCCTGGGATCACGACCCAAGCCGAAGGCAGTCGCTTAACCGACTGAGCCACCCAGGCGCCCCTGGCTCTTTGTTTTAAACAGCAAGAGAACTGAAAAAAGAAGTGATCTTTACAAGCATGAGTTTATTCTTTAGGTTTTTACACACCCACAAATAGTGCTTTTATGGCAGCTCTACCCAGGAGCCAAAAACAACGTAGAATATGTACTCGTATCACACATGTAACACTTAGAGGAGATAGAGGGAAACAGTATGAATTTTAAAGATTGGTTTTTCAATGATTCAGTGAGCATATGGAAATTGAGGATAATTACAGAAATAGCTATTGAACTCTAAAATAAAAACATAAATTATATAAAAATAAAAGGGTAAAAACCATCTCATTTAAAAAATGAAAACAAAAAACAGTGGCTTATCACGTCTCTGCTAGTTAGTAACCAAATGAAAATGAAAAGGAGTCAAGTATTATCTTTTCCATATTTAAAACAAAGTGGTTCTATCCTTTTCACAAATAGGCAGCTGTAGGTCCGAAATGGAAGCCGGGATTTGGGGTTCTGAACATCTCAAATATTTTACTGCCTTGTGTTAATGGATTCTTCTTTGTAACACTAAGAAATTTAAGTTTGCTTGGAGACGAAAAAAACAAGAACTGGATGAGCAGTTAAATCAAATGGGATTCAGTCACTGGGACAGTTACAAATAGCACCAAATCAGAACACACAAAGAGCTTAGTTTGAGGGCAAGCATGTTAAATAAAGACCAAAGAAGAGGACCGTTTGAGATCTTTACAACAACCAAGTATTTGGCCAAATAGCCTAGGTTTGGCAAGTACAAGGGTAATGAGTTAGTGAGTTAATGAGAAGCTAGACTCAAATTAGCTCCAACTTGATTTACAAATTAACAATACAAAATGATTTTTTTCTATCCTTTTCATTCAGAAGAAAATGTAAACCATATTCCTACCGCTAGTGTGAACTTCTGATGTTCCCTGCCATATTTTTGGTTAGATTTTTAAAGATAAGTGGTAGCAGATGTTTATGTTATTAATGTGACCAATACATTAAATTTCCAAAGAATAGAATTAGATTTAATACTAGGTTATTACTCACAATGACTCAGCATAAATAGCAGAGATCCCACAATTGTCCCCAGCCCTGGGATCACAGAGTAGGACAATTTAGTGACCATTAAATGAAAATGAATTATGAAAAATGCCATTTCCAGAATGTCTTTTTCCCCCACTACATTCATTTGGATTTTTAAAAAAGTAGACCTCAAACATTCTCAAATTTTAAAAAACTTCCAAAATTTGCTATTAATTGATTTCAGATGTTTCTTTTGACAGTAAAACTACTTTTGTTAACTTCTGTAAAAAAAAAAAAAAGTCAATACTATGCCATTTGCTAAGAGGGTGGCTGAGTCTTTTTTGTTGTCATTTTTTAAAGCATTTTAGGTTGTAATCCAGTGTTCATATAATGGAACTAAAGTTCCTATAAGGAGATAATAAATTTGGAACATTAATGATGTAATTAGACCTTTAAGTGAAAGTCACAAAGAAATCTTATAAAAATGACTTTGTGTGTTAAACTATGTCAATATAATGTCACTTGATTTTGTTCAACAACTGGTCAAGTCAGAGAAAGGTAATGAAAATAATGAAGCTACTGTGACTGAAACCAGTTTGACTCAAGGGGGAAAAAAATTATGTGTATGTTAAGTCTTCAGCCTATCAGATCACTCTACATACACTCAATACTAAAATACAAATTCTTCACAAATCACAACTCTATCTCAAATGTTCTTATATGTCCTATGCTGTTTTTTCAATTCTATCAAATTGATAGCTTTACAACAGAATTTCTTTTATTTAAAAAATACTTAAATCACTATCCCACAAAATGTTCAGAAACACAGGTAACTATAGAAAGTCAATGTGCATATACTGCTTTTATTATTATAATTATGGTTGTTAGCTGAATGAGAACAAATAATAGCTAAAAAGTTTTCAAATGATAGAAAAACACATTTGGGTAAGTTATGACACAATTTTTTGAGTACATACACAATAGAAATGTTCTGTTTTTTTTTTTTTTTGCACCAACTGTAAAATGCAAAGTTAACGATAAAATCAGGGAACTGAAAGGTCAAAAGGGGCCTTAAACATATTCACTATCTTTTAAATTTTAGACAAAGGAGCTGAGAATATAGAAAAAAAAAAACAACCCAACATTTACACCATAACAGTCTTTTTTTTTTTTTTTATGACTTCCAATTTTAACTCTTTTCTAAAAGCATTAGGGGCGTTGAGACCCTTATTGTAGATTATGTATCATCTCCTCTTTGGCTATGAGGTGTGTAGTTTTGTTAACTAGAGACATCAGTGAGTTCAGTTTCTGAGACCAGTCATTTAATAAATTATTTGGATCCTTGGGTCTCTGGAAGTTGATAATTCCTGCCAACCTGTCTACTTTAGCAAAGATGGTCTTGTTAACTACTAGATTCGAAAGAAAAGCTTCTGACTCCTGCAAGAGAGAAAGACAATTGGATTAAGACAGGATAATTACAGACAATAAAATTTAAGGAAAGCATTTTCTAAACTCTTTACCTAAGAAAATGCAAGACTAAAATTCACTATTCATAGTTAGCAACTGTTCACTTCCCGTAATAACATACTATTTTACTGTGAGTCTAGGAACGAACAGACTACGAGTCTACCCATGTCAGGGTGGAGTTTGAATCAGTCTCCCTGCAAACCCAACACTGCTGATAACTGCAGACAGCCAGCCTGCTGCCAACGGCAACTGGGTCCACACTCTTGGTCTACAATGCTTCCCCCTAACCATCATACAGATAATTTGTTTCCAGAAATGCTGGGTTACCATATACACTCTGCCACTGGTGGCTCTGTAGTCAAGGACAAGACACTTTACCTCTAAGGACTCTGGTACCCTCGTCCAGAAACGGAAGCAGCTAACGCGCCAACCAAGGATCAAACCTTCGACCTCTAACATCTGTGATTCTTCTTTTTTAGCTAACCCGAAAAACTCTGTCTGGTGATAGAAATGGCCTCTGGATTACCTCACTTGACCCCTGCCTCTGTGGTGGTACACATGTCACCAACAGGAACCCATACCTGCTCCTCTAACAGGACCTGGGACCTCTCTCTGCAAGGGAAGTGCAGTCAAGTCTCCCTCCCATTTTCTATGGCTCATTTCTGGGAACCGAGACGTATTCATTATAGAAACATATACCCTGCACTGCAGATCAATCGGTGTAAAACTACCTTATTGAAGTGAAGACTTTAACTAGGACACATAATATTAATGTAACTATAAACTTGATATTTAAGCTATTTTTTGGTATTCAAGATAGCCTGGAGAAACTTTGTCACCTAAACTTAAATAGTAAAACAAAATTGATTTTCTCATTCAATTTTTACAAGTCAGTTGATATTCAAAATGACTGGCTACAAACAACTCAAACTACTTACATCAACAGACAGATCGAGAAGCTGAGCCATCCTCTTCATTGTTATCCTCGTGTAATACTTGGCCATTATTCTAATATTCTGGGGAGAGGACAGAGGGCATGAAGGACACACAAGTCATCAGTAAGGCTAAAAACCCATTTGTTTTCATATCCAAATACGTCTATTTTATTTTTTTCATATCCAAATAGGTTTAGTTAAAATGTCAGATTCAGAGCTTTTCTCTATAGCCCACCACTGGAGTGAAACTGTTTCTAAACTTCAGTAACAAAGCAAAATTTAGATATTTTGGTTTCTGCAGTTATTTGTAAGTTATTCTGAATACTTTCCACAACTCTTTTAAATATATATAGTCAAGGGCGCCTGAGTGGCTCAGTCAGTTAAGCATCTGCCTTTGGCTAAGGTCATGATCCCAGGGGCCTGGGATCAGCCCTGCATCAGGTTCCCTGATCAGCGAAGAGTCCGCTTCTCCCTCTGCCCCTCCCCCCACTCATTCTCACGCTCTTTCAGATAAATAGAATCTTGTGGAAAAAATATATATATAATCAAGACGTAGGCTTATCTTAACTAAAATAGTGGTTAAAAACTTTAACTGTACTGGGACGCCTGGTTGGCTCAGTGGGTTAAGCGTCTGCCTTTAAGCTCAGGTCAATTCTCCCTCTGCCCCTCCCCCTCTGCCTGTGTGCACTAGCTCTCTCTCTAATAAATAAATAAAACCTTAAAAAAAAACTAACTGTACTAAAAGGTTTTTGCTAAACTTTAGAATCTAAAATTAAATTTTAATAATTACGACACAAAGGCTCAGATTCAAAATATGATTGAGAGCATCTTAAAACACCACATTATCATCATTATAACTACTTAAAGGTAAACTGAAATTAAATTTCCTTTTCACTGGGAACAGTTCCCTTTATTATTCTTTTTAAAAAAGGATTTATTAATTTATTTTAGAGAGAGAGTGCGGGGGTGGGGGTAGGGGTGGAGGGAGAGGGAGAATTTCAATCAGACTCCCTCCCTGTTGAGCTTGGAGCCCGAAGTGGCGCTCAAACCCACAACCCTGCGATCATGACCTGAGCCAAAATCAAGAGTGGGACGCTTAACTGACTGAGCCACTGTTCCTCCCTTTATTATTCTCTACGTTATTAACAAAACAACAGCATTCATAGGAAAAATGGGGAACAGTGGGGAGAGAAAATAAACTGATCTTTGAAGAAGCTGTCCCTCCTCCTGTCTCTATTAGGGTCCATGGCCACACCAACTTCTTAGGAAGAAGGACAATCATTCTAGACCCCTTTTCCTTCATCCCTTAAATGTAATCAGCGACCAAATTCTATTGATTTTCTTTCTTAAAATAATTCCACCCCATCTATTCTTCAATCCCTCAGCTACTGCATTGACTGACACCCACAAGGGGCATTCACTCAGTCTTCTCAATTCTATTCCCGTCTCTCCCCAAAATCCATCCTCCATGCTTACTGCCAGAGGGGTCTTTGTAAGATACAAGCCTGGTCACTGTCCTCTCAGGTCAAGGTTTCCACTACTGCAGTATATAAATTTTGTTAAGCTCCAGACCCTTTCCCTATCTACGACTTTCTTCCTCACCGAGCCCTGTTCTTGGAGGCGCTTCCGTTCCCTGCTGGTGTATCTCCACGTCCCTGCCAGACTATCGAATCTGCCTGCTCACTGGGTACTCTTCTTACAAATCTTACCTCCTGTGTCAATTACTGTAGATCTAGCCTGACCTTTTTTTTTTTTTTTAAGATTTTATTTTTAAGTAATCTCCACACCCAACATACGTAGGGCTTGGACTCACAACCCCGAGACGAAGAGTCGCATGCTCCACCAACTGGGCCAGCCAGGTGCCCCCTTTTCAGGTAGAACCAATCAACTCTCTACTTATGCTCCACTCCACGTGATATCTATTTGTGCCCTAATATCTAGAATACTTTTATTTATAAATGCATCTTTCCCTATGACTTATTTTTAAGCTGTCTGAAGGTAGGGACCATGTCTTACTTTGCCACGTGTCCCAGGACTTTGCACACCGTCTGGCACATAGAAGGCTCACAATAAATGTCTGTTATGTGAGTGAATGCTGAGATAATTCAATTTATAGTGACGCCAAGAAGATCAAAGATCAGGTTTAAGACTTGTTACCCGTTCCCAAAACTATCAAGCAAGTATCAGAAAGAACTCCTTTCACCCACAACCATCCCCCACATTCTTAAGAAATTCCTTCTGGTTTATATGCTATAAAATTTTGGATTTTTTTTTTTAAGATTTTTAAGTAATCTCTATACCCAACGTGAGGCTCAAACTACAACCCCAAGATCAAGAGTCACATGCTTTACTGACTGAGCCAGCCAGGTGCCCCTAAAATTTTGAATTCTTGAGAGGTCCCCTCAAAATAAGCATGCTAAAACACAGGTGTTTTGTTTTGTTTTTCTGAAAAGCCAAAAATGGGGGGATAGGGCAGGGGGAAATAAGAGGGAGAAGATAAGCTGGATATGGTTTTGGAAATACACAATAAACATTCGAACGACAAATTTACATCATTACTACATTGGGCAGAGCAAAAAACAAAAACCCTAAAGTGAAGAATTAAAGACATAACCTCCAAAAAAACTATATTTGACTATCAAACTTGAAAAATAAAAGTTTATGCTCAAATTTGCCAGTTTACTTTCAGATTGGCATCTCTATCATGCCAGATTCTTACATGTTCAACAACTCTGTTCTTCAAGTCTTTCCACCTTCTTTCACCTTCCTCTGTAGAACCAAAAACATCAGTTGCCGGACTCTCAAGAGACCCTTTTCTTAATTCCATTCCATAGTCTTCAACAAGTGTGGACCAACGCATCAGCTCCATTGTGGTAAAAAGCTTTAAAAGATCCCTGTAAATTGTATAAAACTTAATATCCCAAATCTGTAAAAATTAAGTTTCATGTACTATAACAGCAAATGTTCAAATATCGACAAAGACTGTACTTATAAATTTTTATTTGTAGAACAAAACATAAGTTGATTATTATTTATTTTACCTACTTTACTACCATTTTTTCCACAGTAATTCTGAATGGAGCATTCCCCTGCTTAACATTCTGCTCCCTCCTGCAATGTATTTTCCAGCTTCTGGAATAATTAATGTAAACTTACCAATGAGACAGATAAAAGAAAAACAGCTTTTAATAAATAAAAGCCCACTCTGCTTAGGAAGTGTATACTTCCCACTCTGCTTAGGAAGTGTATACTTCTGAAAATCACAAAGCCCCAAACTAAGACTAAACTTTATCATATGGTTAATTAACCAAAAGCTGCTAAAGTGAGCTTGAAATGCAACTTCTATTTGATAAACGGCTTATTTATTTATTTTTTAAAGTAGGCTCCACACCCAGCATGGAGCCCGACATGAGGCCCAAACTTACAACCCCAAGATCAAGACCTGAGCTGAGACCAAGAGTTGGACGCTTAACTGACTGAGCCACCCAGGCGCCCCTTGATAAGTGGTTTGGAATGAAGTGTGTTATAACCTCATTAATTTCTAATGCAGCGTGAAAAAAACATTTCACTACTCTATGAACTCTAATTTTATTCACCAATACAATCTATCAGTAACCAAATTAAGCAGGTGGACACTTAGGTTAACCTATTTTCTTTCAAAATGGTGTTTCTGCTGAGATGTACACTACACTAGCTAAAAAAGTTACTTACTTGTATTTAGGAATTTCTTCTAACTTCTTGTCACCACTTATTCGGTGAACCAAATCTGACTGTTCGTTGTCAAAAGGAGCCAAAATCACATAGAGGACGACACTTTTCAGAGCCTAAAAATGTTGTATAACACAATGGATTACAAACAAGCTTAGAAACAAAGTGGAAACTGGCAGGAAAAAATCATGGGAGAATTGTCTATATTCATGTTTGATATTATACTCAAGTCTTAGGGACTAAGCATCCCACCAAGCTGCCCTTTACAGTGGCTTCCTGTCACATTAAGTTTCTCCAGAACAATTACAGTAAATCTTTGCTAACTTGAATTACGACCTGGGCTGACATTTTTTGGTGCCAGATGTATAAGGAAAAAGTTCTTGTAACAAGTTATTATAAACATGGAATATACATATAAACCATTTGAAACAGTTTTGTGAAATAATTTTCCAAAATAATGCTAGGTCTTTTACCTATAACCTCTGTTAGCAAGTGACCTGCTATACATATTTTATTTTAAAGATTTTATTTATTTATTTGTCAGAGCACAAGTAGGAGGAGCAGCAGGCTCCCTGCTGGGCAAGGAGCCCGATGTGGGACTCGATCCCAGGACCCTGGGATCATGACCCGAGCCGAAGGCAGATGCTTAACCAACTGAGCCACCCAGGCGTCCCTATTTTTCAAAAGATTTTATTTATCTATTTATTTAGAGCATGCTCGCCTGTGCGCAAGCACAAGAGTCGGGGGAGGGGAAGAGGGAGAGAAAGAATCTCAAGCAGATCCCAAGCTGAGTGCAGAGCCTGATTGTGGGGCTTGATCTCACGACCCTGAAATCATGACCTGAGCTGAAATCAAGAGTAGGACTGCTTACCCGACTGAGCTGCCCACGTGCCCCACTTTTAAACAGTAAGGCTACATTCTTCAAAAGTGATAATTTAGAATATTGTCACAATTCATTTCAATCAGTAAAGATAAACTGAATTATCAACACACTGAATAGAAAGCAGCACCACACAACTGCATATAATTACTGAAGTTAAAATAATTTCAAAATAAAAAATGCAAATTCTTCCTAGTAAGTATCAATGTCAAGTATAAGAATATATTCTCACCTGTTGCCACTTTTCACTTTCTGCCTGTATACAGGGAGTATCATATATTGCTCTGTAGTGCTTACAAATAGACAAATAAGATCCCTCATGTTGATCCAGCTGAATCATTAAGTTATAATATTTCAATTTTAATTTCTGAAAAAAAAGTTGATAAAATAAATTGGGGCTTATGGGCTTTTTCCAAACACTTCTAAAGTAAACTTGCAGTAAGAAACACGCTTACCTCTGTATTTTCTTCCTGGAAAAATTTGGTGTTAATTTTCTTGCTGATGATTTGTGTACGAATGTAATCCTTCACAGCTAGGCAGAGCCTCATTTGCTCCAAGATAAACTCCACTCTCTCCTTCTTTTCCATCGACCCGTAGGTTTCCACCTAGCAGAGTAAGACCCCAAATAAGTTTATACTTGGTAATTTCTAAAAACTGCAAAATTAAATGTCTGAAAATATTCACACTTGTCAAATAGTAAGAACCTTCTCGCACACTGGGAGAGTGCTCCTGATGATACAAAAAGGTAGTTTCCTCCAGGAAATTACAATTAAAAAAATTATATAGGAAAATCGGTATTTTTTTCTTCTGGCATAAAAAGTTCTGTGAATTTTAGAGGTGCCTGGGTGGCTCAGATGGTTAAGCATCTGCCTTCGGCTCGGGTCATGATCCGGGGTCCTGGGATCGAGCCCCACATCGGGCTCCCTGCTCAGCGAGGAGCCTGCTTCTCCCTCTCCCTCTGCCTGCTGCTTCCCCTGCTTGTACACTCTGTCAAAAATAAATAAAATCTTAAAAAAAAAAAGTTCTGTGTATTTTAACATATGTATAGACTTGTGTCATCACAATCAAGATAGTTCTATCACCCCAAAACAAACTCCCTCATCTGCCCCTTCATAGTCACATACCTCCCCCACTCAGAATGATCTGTTCCCCATCACTACAAACACGTCTTTTCAAGAATGTCAAACACAGAATGTAATCTCTTGAGACTATCTTTGTTCACTCAGTATAATGCTTTGAATACTAAGATTCATTTAAGTTGTTATGTATATCAATAGTTCATTTTTTTTTTAAGATTTTATTTATTTGAGAGAGAGAGAAAGAGAAATAGAGAGCACAAGCCGGTGAGAGAGGCAGAGGGAGAAGGAGAAGCAGACTCCCCCCTGAGCAGGGAGCCGACGCGGGGTGCAACCCCAGGACCCTGGGATCCTGACATGAGCCAAAGCAGACACTTAACTGACTGACTGAGCCACCCAGGCGCCCCAGAAATTACAATTCTAAACACGAAAAAAGATGTCACTTGCAGGCTTTCTATTTATATTAACAAAAAATTATAGAAAAAAGAGGTGCTAGTCTTTTTAAAATTCAGATAACAAGGCTGGTATGACTTCTAACAGATGTAGAATGTAGATTTACAGTAAATATACAACAGATACAATATAGAAAATCAATTATGACAAATACTATGAAAAACTTTTTTTTTTTTTTTGAAGATTTTATTTATTTATTTGACAGAGAGAGACACAGCGAGAGAGGGAACACAAGCAGAGGGAGTGGGAGAGGGAGAAGCAGGTTTCCTGCCGAGCAGGAGCCCAATGCGGGGCTCAATCCCAGGACCCTGGGATCATGAGCTGAGCAGACGCTTAACGACTGAGCCACCCAGGCGCCCCACTATGAAAAACATTTTTAATTTAATATTTGGCATACACATACTGCAAATGAATTTATAAAATGTAGAATGGTAAAGTGGACTGAAGGCTATTTCATTACTATTATTAGGTCTGAAAAAAGTTTTTATTTCATGCTCTTTGTAATTTTTTGTTAAGGAAAATAAAAACTTATACAATGAGCCATCAATGTTTCATTTATGTATCTTCACCCACTCTCCATGTGTCAATTACTTTGAAGCAAATTTCAGACAACATGTCATATATTTCAGTATGTCTCTAAAAGATAAACTTTGAAAAGTTATCTAAAAATTCCTTATATCACCAAATATCTAGTCAGTCCCCAACATCTATCTTATTTAATTAGATCAGAACCCAAATAAGGCTCATACTTTGCAGCCGGTAGATAAGTTTCTTATGGCTCTTTTTTCCTTGCCATTTATTTGTTGACAAAATCAAGCCAATCCTCCTATAGTTTCCTAGAGTCTAAATTATGCTGATTGCATCCCTGTGGTATCATTTAATAGGCTCCTCTGTCCCTAGTATATCCTGTAAACTGGTAGTTAAACCTAGAAGCTTTATATAACTGAGGTGAATTTTTTTGGCAAGAATATTTCAGAGGATGTTGAATCATGAGGCACACAATCCTCCTGGTTGAAAACAGAGTTTGAAGGCAAAGCTATGGAGATAGTAGAAAGATCAGTGGTTGCCAGGGGTTGGGAAGGGCAGGAGGGAGGAACAGGCAGACCACAGAGAATTTTTAGGGCAGTGACATTATTTTATATGATACTACGTTGATGAACACAGATCATTATGCGTTTGTCAAAATCTGCAGAACACACAATACGAAGAGTGAAACTTAATGCAAACTATAGACTTTTTTTTATTTATTTGACAGAGAGAGAGACAGCGAGAGGAAACACAAGCAGGGGGAGTGGGAGAGGGAGAAGCAGGCTTCCCGCTGAGCAGAGCCCGATGTGGGGCTCGATCCCAGGACCTTGGGATCATGACCGGAGCCGAAGGCAGACGCTTAACGACTGAGCCACCCAGGCGCCCCCAAACTATAGACTTTGGGATCACACGTCGATGTAGGTTCATCAACCCTAACTAATGTACCACTCTGGTAGGAGATGTTGGTAGAAGGGGAAGTTGTGCATGTACGTGCGTGTTGCAGGGGGAGGGCATCAGGGGGCACATGCGAACTCTTTCTGTACTTGCCACTCAACTTTGTTGTGAACCTAAAACTGCTCTAAAAAATAAAGTCTTTTAATTAAAAAGAAGAAAAGAAGTCTGAAGCCAAACAGAACTAGTATGAATCTGAACTCCACTTCTTGGCAATGACTTATTAGGCACATTACTTAATCCCTTTGAGTTTCAGTTTCCTTGGCAGAAAAATGGGGATAAAAATAGTATTGTATATGAACGGTGAAGAAGATAAAATGTATAGAGAACACAGGACATGGTTAAAAAAAACAACAAAAACAATGCATAGCACACAGGATCCCCTCAGTGTTATTTTTTCCCTTCCTTTAGCTAAAATGGCACATGACTGAAGCAATTTAATTTAATGTGGAAAACTTGATGGACCAAAATTATTAGGAAAATTTTGAGTGAGTGCGTCTATGGCTTTTCTCAGATTTCTTAGTTCATTGATGTCTCATTTCAAGATCTCTCTTAAATTTGTCCTGAAACACGGCAAATTATGAGGCAATTTTTCTTTGTTAAAACAATTTAGCCTAGAAATTGACCATCAATCAAATATTCATTTAGAAGGAAGCTAATGATTAACAGCAAATCCCTAAGGCATACATAGTACATGAATTACTAATTTTATTTACGTTCTAAAGAGAATGAAAATTTTCAAATAGCACAAAATCAAGACTAACGCATCAATTTTACCTTTTCTTCAAAACTTTTTTTAGCAGTTAGTCACGACCCTAATGACATAGTTTTCAGACACCTGAATATCAACCTTACGCTTCCCTGTACTCACTTTTAGTCTTGGTGTTTTTGAAAAAGTGATAAGGTGTCAAAATAAGCTACTTCCACAAGAAATACTGCTGACTAAATATAAAGATTTTCACTTCTAAACACAACTCCTTACCTGTAACTCCTGTAAAATGGAGGCAGCCTCTTTCACGTCACCGTTTTGCTCTTTTATAGTTGCTAATGTTTTAGTCAGTCGAGCACGCTCAATTTCAACATAAATCTACAAATATGAGAAATTTATATTATCAAAATTCCCATGGAAATGTGTTAACATTTTAAAGATAGAGTTGAACTATTATTCAAACTAAGCCTAACAGTACTTATCCTGCAGTTATTGTGCACTTTATCTAACTCCATGTACAAATATAGCTGTGTGACATTTTACATTTCACAATCACGAAATTTTTTTTAATTTATTCCTTTCAGAGAGAGAAAGAGAGTGTGCGTGCGAGCACACACATGCTCATGCATGCATGCCCAGGGAGGAGGGGGAGAGGGAGAGAGAGAATCTAGAGCAGACTCCCCGCTGAATGCAGAACCTGACTCAGGGCTCGATCTCATGACCCTGAGATCATGGCCTGAGCCAAAATCAAGAGTTGGACATGACCAACTGAGCCACCAAGGCACCCCACAATCACATAATTTTTAAGAAAAGGTCTCTATGAAATATAATCCATATTTTGTAGCTTTGCTTCAAGAGCCTAAATATGAAATCATTGTGTTTAATGAATAACAGAACCATAAGCTACATTAAATAGTACAGAAAATAGAACAGTGCCTTTAAAAGAATTATTTGAAGGGTGTCTGGCTGGCTCAGTTGGTAGAGCATGTGACTCTTGATCTTGGGGTCATAAGTTCAAGCCCCACATTGGGTGTAGAGCTTATTTAAAAAAAATAATAAAATAAAAATATTTGATCTTGTTAAAGTTATCAGTATTTTTTGCAGATATAAGTAATGTTAGTGGATTTATAATTTCCAACAAATTAAACATCAAAAATATAACTATAGCCTAATGGAGTCTAGGGAACTAATTTTCATGCTGCTTAGGCTTGCTTACCCCTTTAGCCTTTGTTCTCCAGCAACCCCTTTCCCCACTCCACCCCCAAAACCTTAACTTCTAAGAATAACAAACTACTTTCACTTTCCTAAATGTCCCATGTCTTTCTTTCCTTTTTTTTTTAAGGATTTATTTATTTTAGAAAAAGAGAGCATGGGCATGAGTGGGGGTGGGGTGGGGGGAGGGACAGAGGGAAAGAGAGAGAATCTCAAGCAGACCCCTACTCAGCAGGGAGCCCAACATGGGGCTGGATCTCATGATCCTGAGACTGTGACCTGAGCCGAAATTAAGAGTCAAGACACAGCACAGTGACTCTTTTTATGATGGCTCTCTTTGAGGAGGCAAAGAACAGTGTTCTCAGGGTTGCAGGTTCAAGCCCCATGTTGGGTGTAGAGATTACTTAAAAAAATAAAATCTTGGGGCGCCTGGGTGGCTCAGCTGGGTGAGCATCTGACTCTTGATTTTGGCTCAGGTCATGATCTCAGGGTCATGAGACTGAGCCCCATGTTGAGCTCCACATTCGTGGGGAGTCTGCTCAAGATTCTCTCTTCCTCGCCACCCCCCCAACCCCGCACACTCTCTCTAAAATAAATAAACCTTTTTTTTTTTTTTTTAAGATTTTATTTATTTGACAGAGAGAGACACAGCGAGAGAGGGAGCACAAGCAGGGGGAGTGGGAGAGGGAGAAGCAGGCTTCCCGCAGAACAGGGAGCCCGATGTGGGGCTCGATCCCAAGACCCTGGGATCATGACCGGAGCTGAAGGCAGACGCTTAACGACTGAGCCACCCAGGCGCCCCTAAAATAAATAAATCTTAAAAAAATAAAATAAAATCTTTGAAAAAATTTTACTGAAGTGACAAAGACCTAATAAATATAAGCTAAGTTTTTATCCTCAGATGACAAAAATCTGTCTAGAAAAAAAATATATTTACCTCAGTCACCATTTCATACTTGTCCTTTTTAGAGAAACATAAAATTAGGAGAAAGAAGGGATCAAAAGAAATACAAATGGATTCTGGCAAGACAGTGAAATTTTGAAAATTAAACTTACACTGTGACTATGCTATTAATCTTTTTTTTTTTTTTTTTTAAAGTAAGCTGTACACCCAACACGGGGCTCAAACTCAAACTCCAAGATCAAGAGTCAAGTTGCCCTACTAACTGAGCCAGCCAGGCAGTTAAAAATAATAATAAATAAATAATAATAATAATAATTAAATATAATAATTAAAATAATAAAACTATTATGTTAAATAGTAGAGTGAAACCTTAGCTATCCCAAGCATAGATTTCTCAAGCAGATCTAAGCTAGGGTGAAGAATTAGCTTTATCTTGGATTCATTGTTACCACATGTAAATTTGGGGTAAGATCACTAATTCCTAGAAAAATCTGTATATATCAAGACTGCCACTGGGGGCGCCTGGGTGGCTCAGTTGGTCAAGACTGCCACTGGGGTGCCTGGGTGGCTCAGTTGTTAAGCGTCTGCCTTTGGCTCAGGTCAGGATCCCAGGGTCCTGGGATTGAGCCCTACATCGGGCTCCCTGCTCAGCGGGAAGCTTGCTTCTGCCTCTCCCACTCCCCCGGCTTGTGTTCCCCCTCTCGCTGTGTCTCTCTCTGTCAAATAAGTAAAATCTTTAAAAAAAAAAAAAAAACTGCCACTATTTAAATATATTCATTTGGGGGTGCCTGGCTGGCTCAGTCGGAAGAACATGTAACTCATGATCTCCAGGTCATTGGTTCGAGCCCCACGGTGGGTGCAGAGATTACTTAAAAATAAAATCTTTAATATATAAATAAATAAATTCGTTTATATATGCAAAGATACTAGAAGGAAATGTACAAAGATAATGGTTGAATGAAGGTGATAATCTATTTTGTCATCTTAAAAAATATATACATACCTATTGATACGTCTACGTAAGAATCTCTGAATACAGAAAAGACAGGACTTTCCACTGTGAGTTACGCCAATGGAAAACTTACCTTTCCTTCTGTAACCATTCGTAGGGTATCAATTAATCGAAGTTTGATTGGAAGGTCTGTGATTTCCTCAACGTAAGTACAGCACTGTTGAACCATTTTTGCAACAGCCTACAATAATAACCATTCATAAGTAAGATTCATTCCTCATATAGTTAAAAAGGAAGTATTTCATTGATGGAAGAGCTATGTTCAAATCTAGTCTTCCCAAGCAATTCTAGAAATGGAAATGCCTATTAAAAAACATAAGGAGCAGGGCGCCTGGGTTGTTCAGTCTCGCTGTGTCGCTCTCTGTCAAAGTTATCTGACAGAGAGAGAGGCAGCGAGAGAGGGAATACAAGCAGGGGGAGTGGGAGAGGGAGAAGCAGGCTTCCTGCCAAGCAGGAAGTCCGATGTGGGGCTCAATCCCAGGACCCCAGGACCGCAGGATCATGACCTGAGCAGAAGGCAGATGCTTAACAACTGAGCCACCCAGGCGCCCCAATAAATAAAATCTTAAAACAAAACAAAACAAAACAAAAAAAACATAAGGAGTGCTTGGCTGACTTAGTTGGTAGAGCATGCAACTCTTGATCTCAGGGTTGTGAGTTTAAGCCCCAAGTTGGGTGTAGAGCTTGCTTAAAAAAAAAAAAAAAAAAATTCATAGGGCGCCTGGGTGGCTCAGCTGTTTAAGCAACTGACTTTGGCTCAGGTTGTGATCCCAGGGTCCTGGGATTGAGCTCCGTGTCGGGCTCCCTGCTCCGCGGGAAGCCTGCTTCTCCCTCTGCCTCTCCCCTTGCTTGTGCTCTCTGTCAAATAAATAAATAAAATCTTAAAAAGAATTTTTTTTTCCAAATGTCTCTGATAGGAGGCACCTGGGTGGCTCAGTCATTAAGCGTCTGCCTTCAGCTCAGGTCACGATCCCAGGGTCCTGGGATACAGCCCTGCACTGGGCTCCCTGCTGCTCATCGGGGAGCCTGCTTTTGCCCCTCCCCCCTGCTCATGCTCTGTCTCTTTCTCTCTCTCAAATAAATAAAATCTTTAAAAAAAAAGTCTCTGATAACTAAGAAGTACTGAACACCTAGTAATAAACTCAAAAAGGTTAGAAGAACCTCAGATGAAAGACTTTACCCTCTCCACTACAAACAGTGAACTGATTACACAAAAAGGGGTGTTTGAGAATGTCTACTAGAAGGCTTCCTAGATGGGGCACCTGGGTGGCTTAGTTGGTTCAGTGTCTGCCTTCAGCTCAGATCATGATCTCAGGGTCCTGGGATCGAGCCCCGCATCAGGCTCCCTGCCCAGCAGGGAGTCTGCTTCTTTGTCTCTCCGCTTATGGTCTCTGTGTCCCTCAAATAAATGAATAAAATCATAACTACCTTTTTTTGGAGCCAAGCAAAAAAGCATAGAAGAAGTCGCAAAAGACAAAAGGGGGAAGAAAGAGAAGAGAAAAGCAGAGTTCAACAGCGGCTGTGAACACAAGAAAGCCACAGCCAGCGGATACTGTGACTGAAGAAAAGAGTCAGCGGCAGAGGCAGAGCTTAAGTAGTTCCATCGCCTGGGTGGGGAGGAGAAGCCACAGTCACCCATACTCCCCTCAATAAAGTATGACATTGATGGTCATGTATCCCCTGCCCAGGTTCCTCACCTCCAGCATTCTGTAACATTCTATCATCTAGGTCAGGGGTCAGCAAAACATTTTGGTAAATTTTGGTAAATATTTACATAGTAAATATTTTAAACTCTGTGGGCCACAGGGTCTCTGGGGCAAGTAGTCAACTCCGCCTTTGTTTTTTTTTTTTTTTTTTTTAAGATTTTATTTATTTATTTGAGAGAGAGAATGAGAGAGAGAGAGCATGAGAGGGGGAGGGCCAGAGGGAGAAGTAGACTCCCCGCTGAGCAGGGAACCCGATGTGGGACTCGATCCTGGGACTCCAGGATCATGACCTGAGCCGAAGGCAGTCGCTTAACCAACTGAGCCACCCAGGCGCCCCTCAACTCCGCCTTTGTAACTACAAAGCTGCCAGACAATGTATAACGAAAGGGTGGCTACGCACAAAAACTTTATTTACAAAGCCGGCAGGTGGGATTTGGTCGTGGCCTGTAGTCTGCAACCTCTAACACAGATTCTGAACAGCATTATCAATTATCATCATCATTGAGAATAATAATTAGGACTCTTTGTCATCAAGAAAATGCATATTTTGTTTAAGATAGCAGAAAAGTAAACAGAATACCTTCTGTCAATTATACCTCAATCAAGCTGGAAAAAAAAAATCCCATGGTATATCCTGCAAACATTTCCTTGAAAAACAGTATTCATGTAGCTAAGGTTGAACTTCTAATTATCTGAAAAATTGGCTGTTCAGAGACACAGGAGTTCCAGAAAACGAAGGTTTTATTTTAAAATAGAACTCTTTAAAAAAAAAAAATAAATAAATAAATAAATAAAATAAAATAGAACTTTTTTTAAAATTATTTTTTTTTAAATATTTTATTTATTTATTCATAAGAGACAGAGAGAGAGAGAGGCAGAGGGAGAAGCAGGCTCCCCGCTGAACAGGGAGCCCGATGCGGGACTCGATCCCAGGACCCTGGGATCATGACCTGAGACGAAGGCAGACGCTTAACCATCTGAGCCACCCAGGTGCCCAAAATAGAACTCTTTCAATAAGTGCAAGGCTCTGGGACACCTTGTATCTCAAAAAATGATCCCTCTAACACTAATTATAACCATGATTTCTAGAAGGGCGTACAACTTAGTAATTCTAAAAGCTGTGCAAAAACTACATTAACAGAAATCAGATGGGGTACAAGAAAAACAAAACGAAACAATTACATCAATATTCTAATGGTAAGTGAACATCCTGCTGTTCCTTGAAAAAAATACAGGTCATTAGGTAAGTCATGGCTGGAGTGAGGCTTACCCCCTGGGCTCAAGTGACAGACAGTGAATTAGAAACCATTAATTTTAAGCAATCTAGAAAAGGTTATTTTAAGAAAATCATTACTTTCTAAGTCTGGTAGGGCAAAAAGAAAAGTTTTAGGTAAAAAGTAATTATGGGAAAAGGAGAGGCACATTTTGTGTCCTTAAGCACTTTCCAGAGCTAAGGAGACATGTCACAGCGAAAAGAGGAACCCCACTGCAGTCGTGGTCCTGCCATTAGCCAGCTGCAAGACTGCCTCCAACTCTTCTTTCTCCAGCAAGCCTCCCTGACAAACCTAATCAAAACCCTCTCTTCCTCCTTTCATGTCTCCTAGGGCCACTCACTGTTCTATGTCATTCACTATATACTGCTGTGTAACTTTTTTTTATTTTAAGATTTTATTTATTTATTTTTTAGAGAGAGAGCAGACTGGGGGAGGAGCAGAGGGAGAGGGACAAGCGACTCCACGCTGAGTGCAGAGTCTGACACAGGGTTCTATCCCACGACCCCGAGATCATGACCTGAGCCGAAATCCAGAGTCAGCCGCTCAACCGAATGCACCACCCAGGGGCCCCTATGTGTGTAACTTTTAAAAAAACAAATCACCTTGCTAAAGAGGTACTACCGTTACTTGTGATTTATACTGTGCACTGAACTAGAGGTTACCTGGCACATTTCTTCACATTCCAAGAGTCTTACATATAAATGTCAGTTTCTCAATCAGAAAAACAACAGAGGTGAACAGTCCCCTCCTACGAACTCTAAAATGTTATGACTCTATTAATAAACTGTATTTTTGGATATGTGCTTTGAATGGCACCAGTACGATATAAAACACATATTTTTCTTTATAACCCAGGTTGCCTCAAGACAAATAAATAAGCAGCCCTTTCCAAATTGTCCTACAGAAAGCAAACCTCTTAGAAAATCAGAGGAAGGGGCGCCTGGATGGCTCAGTCGTTAAGCGTCTGCCTTCGGCTCAGGTCATGAACCCAGGGTCCTGGGATCGAGCCCCGTGTCGGGCTCCCTGCTCGGCGGGAAGCCTGCTTCTCCCTCTCCCACTCCCCCTGCTTGTGTTCCCTCTCTCGCTGTGTCTCTGTCAAATAAATAAATAAAATCTTAAAAAAAGAAAATCAGAGGAAGACAATGGTTCATCTATGCCAGTCTCTCAGCCGACTCTATGATGGTCTCTCGCACCACAGAACTGAGCAGTAAAAGGCATATTTAAACGAATTTCATTCATATATACTGGACTGCCTCAAATCTATTAATTTTTTTTTAGACTTTTTTTAGTATATGTGCTGCCGAAGCGAGCACTTTTTTAGATTTTTTTTTAAGATTTTATTTATTTATTTGACAGAGAGAGAGAGAGAGAGACAGTGAGAGAGGGAACACAAGCAGGGGGAGTGGGAGAGGGAGAAGCAGGCTTCCCGCTGAGTAGGGAAGCCCAACGTGGGGCTCGATCCCAGGACCCTGGGCTCGTGACCTGAGCCGAAGGCAGACGCTTAACGACTGAGCCACCCAGGCACCCCTTTTTTTAGATCTTATTTTTAAGTAATCTCTATACCCAACGTGGGGCTCAAACTCACAACCCCAAGAGAGAGGGAGGGAGATTTAGATAGCACGAATTATATGCATGTAAACTTATCTAAAAAAAAAAAAAGGAGAAAAACAATTTGTTTTTTGCAAAAAGTAATTTAACCCACTCTAACACTAGGTTCACTTCAGCAGTAAACTAATTAATAAGATGAGATTTCAACAAGAGCACCATATTTCTGTTTTTGGTTCCACTACTACCCTGTTTTATGTTAATACCTTTATTTGAAAGCAAAAAAGAAAAACCTGGAAACTACTCAGGGAACAGCATTTTAAAGATGAGATATAAATGACAAGTGGAATCTACTTGTACAGAGAATCATTTAAATACCTCAAATAGAATGGGGCGCCCAGCTGGCTCAGTCAGTGAGCATGTGACTCTTGATCATGGGGTCACAGGTTTGAGCCCCATGTTGGGCATAGAGTTTACTAAAAAACAACAACCACAACAACTCAAGCAAAAAACAGGGAAAACAGTAAAGAAAATCTAGTTTCCCCAAAACACCAAATGAGAACATAGTCTTTAAACAAAATTAGTCAAAATAATGTCTGAAAAATGGCCTCAGAATAAGTTAAATATTAAATATTTAATAAAAAACATAACTATATAAATTACAATTATCAATTTGATGGATTATACACAATCATTTAAAATAATAAACATGATGGGCGCCTGGGTGGCTCAGTTGTTTAAGCAACTGCCTTCAGCTCAGGTCATGACCCTGGAGTCCCGGGATCGAGTCCCGCATCGGGCTCCCTGCTCAGTGGGGCATCTGCTTCTCCCTCTGACTCTCCCCACTCTCATGCTCTCTATCATTATCTCTCTCAATAAATAAATAAAAATCTTTAAAAAATAATTAATAATGATTTGGGCTCAGGTCATGATCTCAGGGTTGTGAGATCCACCAGGCTCTGCACTCAGCAGGAGTCTGCTTGAGATTCTCTCGCTCCCTCTCCCTCCCCCATCCACCCCACATGCTAGGGCGTGTGCGCATGCTCTCTCTCTCTTAAATAAATCTTTTTAAAAAATAAACACGAAGACGTGGAGCCACATGGAAACAGAACAAAGCTGCACCAACACTCAGCACAATTTTGTAAAAATATTCAAATATATAAAAACTAGAAGAAAAAAACATAAAAACAGCTGACATGAAAATATGGACATAATTTTTAAAAACTGTCTGGAATGTAATGCTGATTTAACAGTAAATTTAAAACAAATTCATAGAACGGTTTTCTAAAGTCCTAATTTAAATGCAAATGTACTCATGAACTCACTTGTTTTAACTGACTCCGTCTTTTTGACAAAAGCATAATATTTTCATTAAGTAAATCCCATTCTTTAGCCTCATAGCACATCTTCACTACTGCAACTAAGATGCGGGATGTAGACACCATATCAGAAGCCTGTAAGAATGAAAATATACTGAAGTTAATGGAGCACAGTTAAATGAAATTAATGATAATTGAGGTTTTCACTATAATCTACTCACAGTGCGGGTCTGTTTCTCCAAAGAGAGAAGGGTTTCAATGACTTCTTGAAGTCTTCCTTCCTAAAACAAAAGATAAAAATGAAGAATGAAAACACTATCACCAACACAAAACCAAATAAACTAGTCTAAAATGAGATGTTTCTGACACAGAAAAGAAAAAAAAATCCATTTTAGAGGAAAAGGGCCACCCCCACTACTATTGTTTGGTTTTCTCCTCTTGGTAGTGCTTGCTTTTCCTGTGGACTCCCTAAGTCAGTGGTTCCTAAAGTAGGGCCCACAAGCTGTTTTTAACATTTCAAAATGCCTAAGAGAAACTGAATATAGAACAATGATTTAACACCTGAAAAAAAGTCATTTTGGATTCTAAATGATCAACTCAGTGTGGTAACCAGATTATCTTGTTCTGAACTGAGACTCTAAGTGGCACTCACGTGTCTTTGAAGAATAAAAATGGAGAAAAAGAACGATTTTTTTATGACGTCACCATAACAAATACTTTAAAACATGAAGTTTCGAGGAAAAACGTAAAGGATATTTGGTGGTGAAAAGACAAGAAATTTTTCAATGACTTTTTTTTTTTTTTTTAAAGTAAGCTCTATGCCCAGAGTGGGGCTTAAACTCACAACCCCGAGATCAAGAGTCGCATGCTCTGCCAACTGAGCCAGCCAGGAGCCCCTAATTCTTCAATGACTTTTAAAGTAAATTATAATTGTGCTTAAAGGAAATGAAGACCACCTGAGAATATCCATACACGGTATGCCAAAGGTCACACTTTTTTTTTTTTTAAAGATTTTATTTATTTATTTGACAGAGAAAGAGAGTGAGAGTTCACAAGCAGGGGGAGAGGCAGAGGAAGAGGGAGAAGCAGACTTCCCGCCAAGCAGGGAGCCCGATGTGGGGCTCGATCCCATGACCTGAGCTGAAGGCAGCCACTTAACCAACTGGGCCACCCAGGCACCCCAAAGGTCCCACTTTTAAGCAGATACTGATCCAAATGGAATACCCCTTTTTGTCAACTGACAACAGCCTCTATCTCTCATATGCAAAAATAAAATATTTTTTCTGGGGTGCACATTAGGAAATGGGAATAACAAAATCCAAATGATATAAACCTAAATGATAATATATCAGGACTAAAATAAGCTATCCTATTAAGAAGCACACATTGTGGGCGCCTGGGTGGCTCAGTTGGTTAAGCGACTGCCTTCGGCCCAGGTCATGATCCTGGAATCCCGGGATCGAGTCCCGCATCGGACTCACTGCTCAGCAGGGAGTCTGCTTCTCCCTCTGATCCTCCCCCCTCTCATGCTCTCTCTGTCTCATTCCCTCTCTCTCAAATAAATAAATAAAATCTTTAAAAAAAAAAAAAAAGCACACATTGTGGGGCGCCTGGGTGGCTCAGTTGGTTGAGCGTCTGTCTGCCTTTGGCTTGGGTCATGATCTCGGGGTCCTGGGATCGTTCTCTCACTCTCAGTCTCTCTCAAAAAAATAAATAAAATCTAAGGAAAAAAAAAACCCAAAACCAAAACAAACCACATTGTGATAAACACAAAACCAGCCCACAGCAAAAAAAAAACTGAACGTACTTAAGATATTGGTATTAATAACAGTGAATGAATTAGAAGTGATGAGGAGGGTTTTATTTTGAAATTGGTTTTCTAACTATAAATGAAATTTATTACTATTTATTTTTATTTACTTTTTAAAAAAGATTTCATTGTTAAGTATCTCTACACCCAATGTGGGGCTCAAACTCACAACCCCAAGATCAAGAGCCACATGCACCACCAAGTGAGCCAGCCAGGTGCCCTGAAACTTATTTTAATGACATGTATGGATAGTATATGAGTACTACTCTTTTACTGACGAAAGAAACAGTTTTTGAATTAAGGATACAAATAATGTTTCGACTTTTCAAAATATTCTTTCCTTATTTTCCAAGATAACGTTTAAGCTGTGAATTTTCTATGGAGCAAAAAATATGTACTGTACAGCCATTATTTGAACTTTAACTCTGAAATCTATGATTACTATAATTAAATCTGAAACATATGATTACTAGCATTGTAACAATGTTTCCTATGCAAAGGGGGAGTATCAGTTCTGCAAATTCTATAGATTCATGTGTACCATGAATGCTGACTAAATGTCCATCAGAGGAAAAGAACAAGGAACAAATCCATAAATTCTTCAAAGTTAAAGGCTAATAAATCATAAAAGATCAAAGAATCTTAGAACTGTAAAGAGGAAGATTACTTAATCCGATCACCTCATTTTAGACTATAAAAAGACTAAGGACCAAACAGCTCAGCCACAAAACTTATCAGCAGAACCAGAACCCAGGGCTCTTGCCTCCTGGCCCAATGTTCCCTCCATGACACCAAAATGTAATTAGTTTAAATCACACCTTTGCTTCCATCAAAGTAATTTCCATTAGGGAAATGGTTACTATCTGGCAACAAATGTAGCGCAAAAAAAGTTAAAATGCAAAATACTGTTCATTAATGGTCACCTGTCATTTTTGCAATTACTATTAGTCATGTGACTATAATCAACAGAGTATAGTTTATGGTATTTTAATTCAGAAGTTTTTTTTTTTTAAGATTTTATTTATTTGAAAGACAAAGTGAGAGACCACAGGGAGAGGGAGAGCCCAATGCTGGGCTCGATCCCAGGACTCTGGGATCATGACCTGAGCGGAAGGCAGACGCTTCACCAACTGAGCCACCGGGGTGCCCCCAGAGTATGGGTTTTAAAGAATTGCACTCTATGTGTGAAGGAATCACATAGCACTCTAGAGCCATGGGCTCTAGGTATCAACAGAACGTTTGTGGTCACCTTCTCAGGAAGGCATTCTTTTTTTTTTTTTTTTTAAGATTTTATTTATTTATTTGACACAGAGAGAGAGACACAGCGAGAGAGGGAACACAAGCAGGGGGAGTGGGAGAGGGAGAAGCAGGCTTCCTGCCAAGCAGGGAGCCCAATGCGGGGCTTGATCTCAGGACCCTGGGATCATGACCTGAGCCGAAGGCAGATGCTTAACGACTGAGCCATCCAGGCGCCCCTCAGGAACACATTCTTAATTTAACTCCCCATAGTCAGTGGTTAGTCAGCACTTCCTTCTTTAACTCACAAGCCCCCTGACTTTCTGCTTTGTAATGACTCCAAACTCTTTTCTATTTTAACACTGTCTTCATCTCACTAGAATGTAAATTCTTTAAGAAAAGGGACTGCGTGCGTCTATATTGTTCACCACTGCAGCTCACTCTGCATCTGGCACCAGCTCACTCCTCACCTGGCAAAGCACATCATGTTGCTTCTGTAGATATGATGGTACATCCCTTTATACCTTGTACCAGTTATTAACATGCATGTCTTGCCTCCTAAGTGGTCTGTAAGTTCCTTCAGGGCTGGACCATGTTTGATCGTTTCCCATGCACCAACTTGTATATAGTATGCATTGACAATGACCAGAACTATCAGATGACCTTAAGGGCTCAGAATTCCTGATTCTCACTGTCACACTACGTAGGATGTGACAAATTACATGGCTGGCAATTCAGTGCGATTTGAGGGACGCTACCATCAACTTCATTAAATACAACTCCCAATTCTCTAAACATCCCACTTTTTTCTCCCATTCTTCCATGCTCAATGCTATGGCTAACCATCTTCCTCCTTTCTTTCCTATCTTCACACAGTTCTTGAAATTCCACCTCCTCGATCCTGCTTTTCAACTCAGAGGAACGAGATGGTCAGAGCTATCAAAACCAACTCGTCAGAACATGTGACTTTTGTGACTCATTTTTCTCATCAAAATAATCTTTGTAAATGAGGTAAACGACTAAGGAGTTTGTTCAACATCAATACATGTTGGGTTATCTGCAAATTCCGTATGTTTGTGTCCTTTAACTCCTAAATGGATCCAATCTTTTAATGATTTGTTAAACAACCTAAATAAGAAAAAGGCCAACAGCTGAAATTTAATGCCAATCCAATGCTTTCACAGGACCTATTTCTTAAAGGGGGGGGTCTCTTTGTCCAAGCTGCTAACAGTCAATAAACTGTTTTACATTTCACCTCTTTATTTTTGATATTAACCTTAAGAAGAGGCCGCAGCTAACCAAATGAAAAGACAAGAAAAACCACCAAAGGATATATTCAATTTAAGAATGTAAATAATCTCCAAATACCCACGTACCAAATATATCATAATCAAGAAGGGTGGTGGTGATCCTCTGTGTATTAGGAACTGCTCTGTACTACATAGTTACAGTTCAGAAAAGGCCCCAAGGGTGAAGCACTAATCATTACCAAGAACTAGTATCACTCTTACTATCTCACCAACCCCAAATACCAATCACAGAAGCGTCAGAATGTAATGGTTAAAAACAAAGGCTCTGCAAGCCAGACTGCTTGGGTCTAAATGCCAGGTCTTACCACTGTTACCTCGGGCAAGACACTTACCCTCTCTGACCCTTAATTTTCTCTTCAGTGAAATGAGCATAATAATAATTCCTGCCGCACAGGGTTGCTGTAAGGATTAAAGCAATACTGGGGCACCTGGGTGGCTCAGTCGTTAAGCGTCTGCCTTCGGCTCAGGTCATGATCCCAGGGTCCTGGGATCAAGCCCCACATCAGGTTCCCTGCTCAGTGGGGAGCCTGCTTCTCTCTCTCCCTCTGCTTCTACCCACCCCCCAACCGCTTGTGCTCTCTCTCTCAAATAAATTAAATATTTTTTTAAAAGTACACAGCAATAAATATTAGTGACTGGTGTTATTTGTTGAATGTGACATGAGTGTTGGGATACAGAAACATAGGTCATTGTAGGAGATTCAAATAGCCTAGATTTGGCAATTTTACCACTCACATCTAGACTTTAGTCTGCCTTTTGAAGGTTTCTGCTATCTGTGCTTTTCTCACTGGGTACATTCTTATTAAGTTTCTATACACATAAATTTTGTCTTTCACATTAAAAATAAAAAATGACTGGGGCGCCTGGGTGGCTCAGTCGTTAAGCGTCTGCCTTCGGCTCAGGTCGAGCCCCACATCGGGCTCCCTGCTTGGCGGGAAGTCTGCTTCTCCGTCTCCCACTCCCCTTGCTTGTGTTCCCTCTCTCGCTATGTCTCTACCTGTCAAATAAATAAATAAAATCTTAAAAAATAAAATAAAAAATAAAAAATGACTTAAGTACAAAAGTAAGTCTCTTAAAGAGGTCGCAGGATATAGCAAAAAGAACACTACCTGCTGCCAGGAGACCTGGCTTTGCTGAGACCTTGGATAAACCACTTAAGCTGCAAGAACCTTAGTTTTCTCACAAGTAAAGTAAAAACAATAAAGTTTTCTTTAGTTTTATTGATGGGCTCAAAGTAAAACACTGAAAAATGTATGCTAAAGTGTTCTATAGGGGCGCCTGGGTGGCTCAGTTGGTTAAGCGTCTGCCTTCAGCTCAGGTCATGATCCCAGAGTCCTGGGATCAAGTCCTGCTGTGCAGGGAGCCTGGTTCTCCTTCTCCCTCTGCTGCTCCCTCTGCTTGTGTGTGCATGCACACACACGCTCTCTGTCAAATAAATAAATAAAATCTTTTACAAAATAAAATAAAAGGCAAAACAAAGAAACAAATCTTAAAATTAACCAGATGGTAAGACAACCATCTAATCCAAAACTTGAAAATTGTGGGTTTGCATTAAAGAACAAAAACGAAAGCGCTTATACGCTGCCATGCCCCAGCCCTCTACCTGCCTCCTTCACAAAAATAATCCATACCTGTGCCTTGTTTTGTTTCACTGGCTCATTGGCTTTAAAAAAAAAAAAATGCAAATGGCTTTAATTTTACCTAGTTTAACAGGCCCCAACATTCCCTGTTTGAAACATTTGTTACCAATTTGACACCTAAAAAGGCATCCACAATGTCCTAAATAAATGCCATATACATGATTACTACAACTGTAACAGTGAAATTTTTTTTTTCTTACTGGCCTATAAGCTATCTGAGGGCAAGAGCTTTGTCTAATAATAATCTTTATACTCCCCACAACGTCTAGCACTGACTACTGACAGTAGGCTATCAGAAGAAATCGGTAAAGGGAAGATTTTTTTCTCCCAGATCTCAGCTTTAGGAATAGCTGTACTTCTTTAAAGGAAATGGTTTCTTCCTTTGGACACTAGCAATCTATGACTTCCAAAGTGGTGGTTCAGGGGCTGACTTTGGCCCGTACATATGTTTTGTTTGATCTATGTGGTATTGGCTCAAATGTGTTTTAAAACAGATTTGCGTCCAGTTTCTAAATATTGAGGCAATTCATATAAAAAAAAACCCTCCATATTCCTGGTTTCTCCCTCAAATTAGAAGAGTTGAAGGCTTGGCCTTCATCCCCAACAGGCAAAGATTAACTGGAGGTGAAGAGTTACTGCCCCCTTTCCCTGGACAGGTGCTCAGAAGTTCAGGTTTTCATTACACTTGGCTCCCTAGACAGGATACCATGGTGAGAGCACAAGCAGTCTGCTTGGTCTGCATCCTGGCTCCACCACTTTACTAGCTGTATGACCTTGGAGCACGTGACTTAACTTCTCTTAGACTGTTTTCATGTCTGTAAGATAAGAAGAACAATACCGGGGCGCCTGGGTGGCTCAGTCGTTAAGCGTCTGCCTTCGGCTCAGGTCATGATCTCAGGGTCCTGGGATCAAGTCCCGCATCGGGCTCCCCGCTCAGCGGGAAGCCTGCTTCTCCCTCTCCCACTCCCCCTGCTTGTGTTCCCTCTCTCGCTGTGTCTCTCTCTGTCAAATAAATAAAATCTTTAAAAAAAAAAAAAAAGAACAATACCTATCACATAGGGCTAAGGTGAGGACCAAATGAGCTAATGCACGCAAGCACCCAGAAGAGTGTCTGGCACTGTAGAAAGTACTCACTAAATGCCAGGAATTGTTATCTGCCTGGCACTATGGGTGTTTTCCAACCCTTATAGACATGATGTTTCTTTACGCTAGCTTCCAGTTAGTGCAGAGATGAATGTATGGCTCCCCTCCATCAAGTACTGAAGTTAAGAAATTCAGGTGTATCAACTTCATCATCTTTCCCTATCCCTGTCTTTTGCAAAGCTCTATTAAATCCTTCATCAGAAAAAAGGGAAGTATTGAAAAGGTTTCTTTCTAAGAAATATTACTGTGAAGTAATATTTGACACTCCTCCTGTCCCTGAACTTATTACACTTAAATGTACTTATGCAGTAAGCTTCTTAAGGGACAAATACAACTCTATTAGTACATGCATCCCAGGTGAATAGCAGTAAGTGTTTGTGGCTGGATTGATCAAGGAATTTAATGAGGCCTGAGAGTAAGGGTTCTTAGCAACAGCCCATGATGGGAGTTGATTTAACAACCATCCAAACCCACTACAGACAAAACCTAGTTTTGAATCCCCGGTTCTATTACTAACTGTTAACGTTCCACAAGAAACTCTCCAAGCCTTGGTTTCCTTATATAAAATGATACATAAAGTTGCCTGGCACATGGGGGGGGGGGTAATAAATGTTAGGATCAAGTTAAATTTCTACTCCAGGGGAGATAAGCAGTTGGGCTAAACCACTGTTCATGACCTCCCCTAAAGAGGTTATCCTGCAGTTATGTGAAATTTGTCTTTACTTCTGCAGTTCCCGCTCCAGGAACGATTCCTCCCCATCCCAATCTTCTTTAAGGCCCAATACAAACGTCAACTTCTCTGTAAAACCTTCCCTTATCCCGCCAGTAAGAACGAACAGCTTCCTTCTCTGTGTTCCAGCGGCACGTTTATACTTGTGTGAAACTCACCACCATGCCTGACTCGTCTAATTCGTGATGTATACGAACTCCTTAAGGGCAGGGATCCTGTGCTAACCACCTTTGCCCCTATCACTTTCCTAACCCTTCTCCTGGCTAAAGGCAGGGAACATCCCGTGATCCATAAACAACTTAACTACACAGACTGATTCAGCAAGGGCAACAGAACTCAACTCTCGGATCTAGCCTGAACGCTGAAGCGGCCTTAACCCCTGGGAAACTGCTAGAGTAAACGTTAAACAGTACCAAGAAACGGTAAAAAGTACGATGGGGCCCCAACTCCTCCGGGCAGTGGCCATCTGTCCTGGGGAGGGTTTGGGAACCTGCATACACTAGCATACTCCCGCCGAGGAGCGGACCTGGGACCTCCTACTCATGCAGGCCCAAGTCGGGCTGGGCAGGCAGTGGGGGACGCGCCCTCCAGCCAGCAGGCCCCCTGAGGCCTAAGCAAGCTCCGCGCCGTGACTCAGCCCTTGGCGCCCGCCAACAGCCAGCCGGCCTCCCCTCACCTTGGCCAACTTCTCGCACTCGGGCAGTCGCTGATCCACCGTGGCGCTGTAGTCCACCTCCATCTTGACGATGCGCCCATCAGCCCGCTCCGAGCCGCCGTCCGCCATGGTCCCTGCCTGAACGTCCCTTGATGTCCCCCTGCTTCGGCCACCAGTCGTCACCCACACCGGAAGCCGCCTGCGCACCCGCTCAGGCAGTGCGTCGGGAGCCCGCGCGAAGGACCCCACGAGGCCCCCGTGCGCTGGCCGCCAGTCCGGCACTGCCGCGGACAGCCCTGGGGGGCGGGGTTGGGGGCGGGGTTGGGGGCGGGGTTGAGGGTGGGGTTCACCTCGCCCCTGCAGCTCACGTCCGGTTTTGTCTCGGTGACAGACTTTTCATCCAAAATTTGCGGCGGTGAGAAAAACTAGTGTAACAGAATAGACCGCCCCATATATTCTTACATTCCTGCTTTGAAATATTATTTTTCAGAAATGTAGGCAAGTCGCTTAACTTTTGTTGGATCTCAGTGTTCTCATCTCTGCATGAACAGGCTGAAATAAACCCTAAAGAAAAAAGTTCTAAAGTTTCATCTGGTTGAGAATCTTGGTGGTTTAAATCTGTGGCATCTCTCAAAGCTCAAAGAGAAGGTATGACAGCGGTTCGGTGATAAAACAAGTTTTTTGTTTGTTTTCATTTTTACTATAATCTACTACGTGGATAAGAAGAATCTTTAGAAAGACATTTTATTGGCTTTCTCTGTAGGACTCTTGTGAGCATTAAGCGAGATCACGTATGCGAGGTTATTTCAATTTTTAAGGACCGTACAAGTTTTCATTATCCTTCGCACCATCTAGGTCCCTTTTAAAAAGTTTAGGATGCTTGAAAGTGAGAATGAGGTTGTGTGTGATGTGGTCAAAGTGTCAACATTAGCCTCCCAAGCAAATGGGAAATCTTGGAATGGTCTACCTGTTAGTGAATTTAATCAGCACCAGCATCCCTTTCTATATGCTGAATAGACCTTGTTTTGTTGTTGTTGTTTGTTTTTACTGTTCTGTACTCAAAATCATGGATAATATAAGCCATCTGCGCACATAATTTTTTTTAAGATTTTATTTATTTATTTAATTGACAGAGAGAGAGAGACAGCGAGAGAGGGAACACAAGCAGGGGGAGTGGGAGAGGGAGAAGCAGGCTTCCTGCCGAGCAGGGAGCCCGATGCAGGGCTCAATTCCAGGACCCTGGGATCATGACCTGAGCCGAAGGCAGTCGCTCAACCAACTGAGCCACCCAGGTGCCCCGTCTGCACGCAAAATTAAAAACAACAACAAAACATCCTAGCTGTAATGTAAAGGAGAAGCATTGCAAAATAGCAAAATAATATACATTATTCAAAATATAAAGGTTAAGAGTGCCTGGCTGGCTCAGTTGGAGAAGCATGCAACTCTTAATCTCTGGGTGGTGAGTTCCAGCCCCACCTTGGGTATAGAGATTACTTAAGTAAATAAATAAATAAACTTCAAAATATAAAGGCTAAATACGTCTATCATAAGAGATAAAAAAGAAGTCATTTACTTGTACACATATATAACAACTGTAAAAGCAAAATCTGCAATAGATATGTTTTCATTGGTTCCCCAGGCATCATAAGGGCTTACTGTGGGGGGTATGATTTTTCCAAAGTGGTGTACAACTTCTTGGTAAAGTTCTGTCCATATGAAAGTACAATCTTTCGGGGCCTGGGTGGCTCAGTCGTTAAGTGTCTGCCTTCGGCTCAAGTCATGATCCCAGGGTCCTGGGATCGAGCCCCGCATCCCTCTCCCACTCCCCCTGCTTGTGTTCCTGCTCTCGCTATGTCTCTCTGTCAAATAAATAAATAAAATATTTTTTAAAAAAAGAAAGTACAATCTTTCATTGTTTTTCACATAGAAGAATTCTTAGAAATTTTTTGTGCAGGGGTGCCTGGGTGGAACAGTTGGTTGAGCGTCCAACTTTTGATTTCTGCTCGGGTCATGATCTCAGGGTCATGGGATCCAGCTCAGCCAGGAGTCCTCCCTGCCTCTCCTCACACGCGTATGCTCGAGCACTCTCTCTGTCTCTTTCACATAAATCAATCTTAAAAAAAAAAATTAGTGTATATTAAAACTTCAAAAAATAGGGGCACCTGGGTGGCTCAGTCATTAAGCGTCTGCCTTCGGCTCAGGTCATGATCTCAGGGTCCTGGGATCGAGCCCCGCATCGGGCTCCCTGCTCCGCGGGAAGCCTGCTTCTCCCTCTCCCACTCCCCCTGCTTGTGTTCCCTCTCTCGCTGTGTCTCTCTCTGTCAAATAAATAAATAAAATCTTTAAAAAAAAAAAAACTTCAAAAAATAGCTTAGCATATGTGAAATGGAGTTAGAGTCTAGGCCTCAGACACATAAGTAGGTGTCCGGCAGGACATTGAAAAGTCAGGTGGAATGTGGGACAGTATTTTACCACCCAGGTTTGTTACATTGTAGATGTCTGGCATCCCAATTACATGCTGATGCCTCCCTTTCCCCCCCCAGTGATCGTGACAACCTGAAATACCCACACAAATTTCTAGAACACACGCTAGGGGCCAGAATTGTTGAGGCACGCTAGGCTAAGATGTTTTCTGGCTCTTTATCCAATGTGCACTTGGTTTGACTAGAGACAAAGTATTTGGAGGTTTACATTTTGTGTGAAGAGTGTGAAAGACAAAAAGTAACAAAGGTGTAATGGAGGAAATGGATTTATGGTTTCCAGGACTCAAAAAATAAGAGTGAGAAAGGGTCTAAGAAAGAGGTTAATAGGTGGAGAAAACTCTAGTTGGCTCTCAACACCAAACTGAAGCCCTTCCTCGCTAGGCTCAGAGATCATGGAAAACGAAAGCACATTGAAATCTAAGGAAAAGCTTGCAAAGGAAACAACAACAACAAAAAAAGAGAAGTAAAGAAGGAACTCAGTAAAAGTCTGAGCCAATGGTCAGAGAAAATAGGTAAAGTACTGTTATATAGATAGACTCTTTATAAATCCTTTATTTGGGGGAGTCTGACATTGTAAGTAAGAATTTAGTTTCAGGAGAGAAAATTAGCAAAGAATAAGGACTCAAAGGTAGAAATGAAACCGCTCTAGAAACGTAAAAATAGATGGAAATTAGGATAGACACACTAGTTGGGGCATCCTACTGGCTCAGTCCGCAGTCCACTGATCTTGGGGTCCTGAGTTCAAGCCCCATGTTGGGCTGAGAGATTTAAAAAAAAAAAAGATTGGGGCCATGAGTTCGAGCATCACTTGGACAATAGAGATGACTTAAAAATAAATAACAATGCAATTAAAAAAAAAAAAGATGGACACACTAGAGCCTCAGCAAGGCTTGACTTTAAACTGAACACATTTTTCTCTTCCTCATTCTTGAAGTCTCCCCTCCTCTTCCCCTTCATTTGTTTTTCTGTAGAATCCTTTGTTCCAGGAACTCCTTACCAGTATTGACATCCCGCTGACCTCAATGTATACTGAATAACGAGACTCATGACCAGTGCCACCGTTGGTCATGAGACCACCTTGAAGACGTGAACCCGGCTGGCAGCACGGACCAGATTCCTATCGAAACCACCCAGATCCTGTATTTTCCTATAAAACCCCGCAGCCTTTTACCCTGGGCAGGCTTGCAGTCTTTGGAGCCATGAGCCTGCTGCAGCCTCCTTTGCCTGGCAAAGTCATAAGCTGTCTTCCTTCTATAAACCCAAACTCTGTCTTCGAGTTACTGCTCCAGGGCGCAGAGGTTGGTTTTCCACAACAGAGAGAAATTGATTGGAGAAACAGTGGTAAAGTATATCATGATACTAATTATTGAAACTCACGAGTCTATATTAACGACTATGTTCATTTTCATATCTGGCATCTCTGGCTTGTTCAGCTTATCAGCCGTGCACACATCGGGCCCAAAGTTCCCACCTTTGTGAAGTGAACATTCTAATGGGGGGGGGGGACAGAAAATAAACATGTAAATTTGGAGCAGGGGTGATAGGGAATGGGAGGTGGTCAAGGAAGGCCAGGCTTGTGAGCCAAGACCTGCAGTCAATAAGAGAGTCTTTTTTTTTTCCTATGTAATCTCTGCCCCCAATGTGGGGCTCGAACTCCCAACCCTGAGACCAAGAGTGGCATGCTCCACAGGCTGAGTGCCCCAGGAAAGGAGTCTTGCAGATAGTTGGGTGAAGAAGATTCCAGGCAGAGGCGAGAGCAAGAACCCTGAGGTGAGAGCAATCAGATCACTCCGGCTTGTCTGAAGACCAGAATGAGTGAGGGCAAGAGTTGCAAGAGATGAAGTTTCGACCATTATAAGGACTTGGTTTTTAATCTGAGTAAGATAGGAAGCCAGTGGGGGTTTTAGGCGGAGTGGCATGAGCCGACTTACATAGTGAAGGAACCTTCTGGCTGCTGTGTGGTGACTAGGTTGAGCAGAAGCTGGGAGACTAGCTGGGAAGTTATTGTAATAATTTGGGAGGAAAATGATCGTGGCTTGGACTAAGGTAGGAGAAAGGGCTAGATCCTGGGTATAACCTGAAGATAGAGCCAAGATCGGATTTGCTGTTGGCCGTGGGGGTAGAGAGGTCACATATGTCAGCAAGATTTTTGGCCTGAGTGTCTGGAAAGATGGAGTTGCCATTTACCGAGAAGGAGCAGGTTAGGGACAAGCAAGTCAGACAGAAAGGGATGAAGCCCAGTGTTGGATATGGTAAGTCTGAGGGCCCTACTGGGTATCCAGTGACAATGTTGAAAAGGCAAATGCATATACAAGGGTCAAATTAAGGCGAGTCCTTTGGGCTAGAGGTTTGAATTTAGGAGTCATTAACATATTGATTGCATCTAAAGCCAAGAGGCTTACATTACAGAAATGTTCCTGAAATGTGTGTGAAACATTTGTTTTTCTAAATTGCCTCTTTTAAAGGCAGTGAGAGGGGTGCCTGGCTGGTTCAGTGGGGAGAGCATTCGACTCTTGATCTCAGGGTCATGAGTTTGAGCCCCATGTTCAGTGTGGAGATTACTTAAATAAATAAAAACTTTTTTTAAAAAAAGATTTTATTTATTTATTTGACAGAGAAAGACAGCGAGAGAGGGAACACAAGTAGGGGGAGTACAAGGGGGAGAAGCAGGCCTCCCGCTGAGCAGGGAGCCAGACGTGGGGCTCTATCCCAGGACCCTGAGATCATGACCTGAGCTGAAGGAAGACACTTAAGGACTGAGCCACCCAGGCGCCCCAATAAATAAAAACTTAAAAAAAAAAAAAAGGCAGTGGGAGAACTTGCTATTTTCAAGTCTGTTGTAAATCATTTTCAAAGAAAATTATACTATATTTTATCTTTTGAGTAAATCTCTTGGACTTGTGTTAGAATTATTTCATGTCAAGTACCATTATATCAAGTGAATAAAAAGAATCATTGTGTTCATTTTCTCTTGCTGCTGTCAAAAATAATCATGTATTTAGTGGCTCAAAACAACAGAAATTGATTCTTTCACAATCTGGAGTCCAGAAATCTGAAATCAGTATCAGTGGGCTGAAATCAAGATATGACAGGGCCATGCTCCCTCTGGGGGCTCTAGGGGACAACCCCTTTGTTGTCTCTTCCAGCTTCCAGTGGTTGTGGGCATTCCTTGGCTTATGGCCTCATCAGGCCAATCTCTGCCTTCAAGGTCATGGTACTTTCTCCTCTTCTGTGTATCAGTCTCTCTTGCCTTTCTCTTATGTACACTTGTGATTGTATTTAGGGCCCATCCAGAGGATCAGATTAATCTTCTCAAAGTCTTTAACTTAATCACATCTCCAAAAACCCTTTTTCTTTCTTTTTCTTTTTTTAAGATTTTATTTTTTAAAGGGTGCCTGGGCGGCTCAGTTGGTTAAGCGTCTACCTTCCGCTCAGGTCACGATCCCAGGATCCCGGGATTGAGCCCCACATCAGGCTTGCTGCTCCTCAGAGGGTCTGCTTCTCCCTCTCCCTCTGATCCTTCCCCCTCTTGCGCTCACTCTCACTCTCTCTCTCAAATAAATAAATAAAATCTTAAAAAAAAAGATTTTATGTTTAAGTAATCTCTACACCCAACGTGAGGCTCAAACTCACAACCCCCACAAGATCAAGAGCCGCATGCCCTACTGACTGAGCCAGTCAAGCACCCCCCCCCAAAGACCCTTTTTCTAAAAAGGTAACATTTTCAGTTTCCGGGGTTTGGGATCTGATATCTCTGGGGGCCATTATTTAGCCAAATTACAGTCACCCAACCAATTGTTAAACTCGGATTTTGATATAAATGACTACATACTCTTTTTTTTTTTTGATCGACCTTAATGATTTATAGAAAACTAGAGACACACAAATCAGTTCTTCCCTTATTACTACATACTCTTAATAACAAACATAACTCCCTCTTTTTCCCTCTGGTAACACTTAAAATATTCCATTTGACAAAAGTCAAATATCGTGCTATCTCTATGGCACAACGTAGCTAAGAAATACTATTTCCAGGAGAACACGGCTGGCTCAGACAGGAGAGTGTGTGACTCTTGATCTCGGGGTTGTTAGTTCGAGCCCCACATTGAGGGTAGAGATTATTTAAAAATAAAATGTTAAAAAAAAAAAAGAAAAATACTATTTCCAGATCTGTGTTGAGATCATTTGGTGATACTAGGTCAAATATGCTTTGGCATTAAGTAGCTATAATTAGTTATATTTGCACAGGTGCCTCCTTTTATTTATTTTTAAAGATTTTATTTATTTATTTGTCAGAGAGAGAGAGAGAGCACAAGCAGGGGCAGTGGCAGGCAGAGGGAGAAGCAGGATGCGGGACTCGATCCCAGGACCTTGGGATCATGATCTGAGCCTAAGGCAGATGCTTAACCAACTGAGCCACCCAGGCATCCCCTTTTCTTTTTTTTTTTTTTAGGTGCCTCCTTTTAAAGGACACTCAGGATCAAGGACAGTGTCTTCTTTGATCACTAAAACTTGTTTCCAGTGAGTAGAGGTTACATATAGTCTCATAATTTATCTCAAAATATTCCAGTGTTTTGCCAATTTCTATAAAAACAGGGAATGCAATAAAACTTTGACAAATTTATTACTAGCTTATTTGTTAAAAGAAAAAGGCAAAACTATACCTTTGGCCACAGAACTTCCAGGTTTTTTTTTTCTGTGTGAAGCAATTTATACCACATCATTGTCAATTAATTTTTATTTTATGAGCTCACAGCTCCAAGCAATTATACATCAAAGGCATTCTCTGTATTTAATAGAGGCCTGATAAATGGGTCTACACATAAGAATTGCCTTGGGACTTGCTGTCTGTAGTTGTAGTAAGAATGAATTTATCATTTCATTAGTTTCTGACAAGGTCAGACACACAGGTGTTTAAAACACACACTGCTGGAATTAAATAATATTTAATAAAAGTTAATTGCAAAGGATAACATTTGATTTTCAAAAATAACCCTTAAAAAGGGGGTATGTGACATGGACACAGGGACCAACCCACAAAAGCTTCCAGTGTCCAAAGCTGGAATAATTTGAGCAACAAAACTAACATAGTATTGAATTGTTATTCAAAGTGTAATAAATATGCATGAGTCCAACTGATATAAATAAATAACTGAATGAATAAATAAATGAGGGAGAAGAGACAAATCTCACAGAATTCCATATTATATATGTAGATATTCTCTCCTCAGGAGGCAGGCTTAATTCCCCTCCCTCATGGACTGGACTTAATAACCCACTTCCAAAGAACAGAGAATGGAAAGGGAAAAATAGTAACTTTACAGTGGAAAACATTGGCAGACATGACCTTCACCAGGTGATCAAGGTTAAGGTCAAGCCCTTCATCAAGGGCTACTTTGGTAACATAAGGCAAATCATGGGAATGAGAAGGTACATCTTTATATTACTGTGATGTAACAGTTTTATCCTTCTCTCCTTAGACCTAATTTTGACACGTTGGAAGTCAGTGTCTCCAAAAGCTTCTTCTTGGAGTAGCTAAACATTTAGATAAGATTAATGAATGTTACATTAATACAGTGGTCTCCACTGTAGGACTTCCTCCCTCCCTCTGCACCCCCATATTTGGCAGTGTATGTGTGTGTGTGTGTGGGGGGGGATGCTACTGATATTTAGAGGGTAGAGACCAGGGATGCTGCTAAACATCCTACAGTGACTACCACAACAAGAAATTATCTGGCACCAAGTATCAGTAGCTCTGAGACTGAGAACCCTGAACTAATTATAAATATACACCTAATAGATGTTTATTGGGTACCTACACTACCCCTTATACCAGGATACGTTTTCCAGATGATACAGAGAGGACATGGTCTCTGTCTTTTCTGGAAGCTTAAAATCATGTCTGCAATTAGAAAACAGGTGGAATCCTTTAGCACTGTATATGACATTTTCTATATAAAGGCCACACTTTCATGCAAACAAGAACCAGAATGAATAGTTCAGATAAGTGTTCCAGGTTGTCTAGAAAGGTCAAGAGTTGTCTAGAACGGCTCTGTGTAAGAGTTGGGACTTTCAATGGGCTTTGACAAACCCACAGACCTTACATACAATGAGTAGGAAAGAGGAAGATGGAAAGAACCATAATATTTTAGAGGTACCAGGGATATTCTAGGAATGAAACACGATTTGAAGTCACAAAGACTGTAGGTACACTTCTTTCAGATGCTACTTAGAGAGTGGGTCATAGTTTTTTCACACAAACCGAGAAGAGGTTTCAGTGTGGGGGATGGGTGCATCATCAGAATCCAGGTGAAGACAATGGATCGAAAAACTCCTTAGATGATTGATTTTGATGTGCACCTCCCCCATCTCGCCTTCCGAGAACCTCCACCTTCACAGATTGTCACTTATCCGAGGATATAGGCTGTCACAGATGTGTATAGACTAATACTCTTTTCCTTCTGCTCATATCATTCCTCACTGGTAACTTTACTTTTTCCTCTTTTTGCCCTGTGTGCCCCACCCCCATTTTTAAAATATATGATGATCAATAACTGTAGATTGTACCGTTGTTAATGGATCATTACTACTTATCTTAATGATGATAGCAGCACCTTCAAAGGTCTTTGGAAGTAGATGTTGCGGATTCCACTGGTTGAAAAGAAACAAAGAATTCTTGCCAGACTCTTGCTGACGAGGTGATTTAGAACACTTTAAACAATGCATCTGACCAGTAGATGGCGCTCTCCTCCCTTTGTGTGAATGAGTTATGAATGAATAAGCTCTCCCTTTGCCCTCCCCTCCCCCAAGCGCTGTTGTAGTGAAAACCAATCCGTCCTCAAGTCCTCACCGAATCTTTAAAATTCATCGTCTTTTCTTCCGGGGCAGTCTAATTAAGACCCTCCCCATCTGTCTCCTATAGTATTCTAATAATATAATAACCTCCTGCTTCTGGTATCCTTCTGTCCTCTCCCATCCAACACACTGCCATCAGAAATCACTTTTCCAAAACCAGATTGCTGAAAAATGGTGTCACAGGGGATGGAGTGGGGGAGGGATTCTCTGTGAAGGCAATGGCGGGAAGGGTCAAGGTAAAGTGCACGCCTTCTCTCGCCAACAAATTTGTCTCACCTGGCTGCAGGAGGGTGGGGAGGAAAGGTAACTGACTAGCAGGGGAAAGGTAGATTGAGAGTCTTCATCTCCCTGCCAAGGGATTTTAATTGGCTCAGTAGGCCACAGAGAATCAGTGAGAGGTTTGGAAGGTGGCAGGATTAGAGCTGTGCTTGAACAAGATTAATGTGACCAGGCATGCGGATGGACTGAATGAAAAGGAAGTTCAGGCAGCTTGGCAGAGTCAAGAGAGAAGCACATAGGGCGTGATTTGCAGTCTGGGAAATGCGGAGAGGTAGTTCCTCAACCATAATATTAACTTCAGTAAACACAGTTACAGCATCAACGTCAGGAAACGTCTAGGAAGCTAGGAATATGTCCACACACTCTGATGGCCTGTGTGGCTTAGCCAGCACATTGCCTAGCTGCCTTTGGGAAGACGATTAGGTGCCAGAAAGCGAAACCACTACACTTGTTTCCAAGTAAGAAGTAGGGGAAAAAAAGGAAAAACAGCTTCAGCTGCTTTCCGTATCACAGGCTTTCAATGTGTTATTATTCACCACTACAGTGTCAGATTTAGATTTTCCACCTCGAGGAATTCGGTTTAGCTTTAATTAGTTGCTGTGAATATTTTTGAGCCAACTCTGGGAAGCATTTATCTAGAGAATAGTTTTCCCTAAAATATAAGCTGGATATAGGGTGTTGTTTTTCTATGAGGCTTTGTATCATGTTCACAGTTATAAATTCTCTCCAGCCATCTGGGTGTTTTTCGCCACAGCCCACCATAGTTACACTGGTTATTTATTTATTAATCATAATTTTAAATACTGTAATATCGAGACCATGTGCAGTACCATCCGAGCTCTATGAGGAGCTGCAGGGCGGTAGAGCACACATATTTTTCTGAGAAAAGATGATGCTTTCAGGTTATTCTGCATAGAGGCAAACGATGCATTTTTCATCCAGCAACTTCTCAGAAAAACAAGCTTAAAAATACCAGACAAATGAAAAACAGACTTCAGCAGTTACATGCAGCTTCCTGAGTAACTAAAGAATGTGCCTCTTGTGGTTAAAATGAGGGAGCTGTTTAATATGGATGAAGTACCACCACTCCAGGCATTTTCATTGACATTTCACTGTGACTTTTTGAACTTAGGAGTGCTGACAGGAAAACGTACTCTTGCTGCCCCGAGAAGCCTGCGGTCGGAGAGCAGAGCAGGCCAGGAGAGGTGAAAAGGCTACGTCCGCCTCCCGTTCCCTCTGGTCGGGTGCTTCATTTTCTTCCACGCTGTGACACCTCCCAGTTATCCAGGATTCCCTCTCCGAAACCAGTCAGGAAGCCAGGCAAGAGTTGGGTCTCATGCTCCCAAAGCCCATCGCCACTCCAGCGCTGGGCTTGCTCACCGGACCAAAGGGAAAACACTCGG
The DNA here is from genome assembly GCF_964656455.1 of Halichoerus grypus. Lineage (NCBI taxonomy): Eukaryota > Metazoa > Chordata > Mammalia > Carnivora > Phocidae > Halichoerus > Halichoerus grypus. Next base: position 196,094,842 of record NC_135713.1, on the reverse strand, counting down.
GGTGGGCGTTTGTAAAGAGCTTCTCCAAAGGTCAAGAAACACTTCTGCACCTGGAAACCAGAAGCTAGCCGGGCGGGGGGGTGGGGTGGGGGGCGGGCAGAGCACCCCTGGCACCCAGGGAACATCTTGAGAACAGATTCAAAGGGTAAAGGAGCCAGGGAAGAAGCTCCCTTTGCCGATCCTCCCCAGCGCCGGCCGGGCTCGGCTCCGGGGCAGCCCTGCCGTCTGGCAGGAGCCGGGGAGAGACATGCTGTTTTGTTTAAATCCTCCACATTCTTTGCCATTTCCCCATTGGCCGGATGGGGCTACCCTCCCCACCGCGGCCGCTGCTGATGTCAGCCTCGCTGGCGCTCGCTCCTCCCGCACCCACCTCCCGGGCCCGAGGCACACTGCAGCTCCGCGCGGACTCTCCGGCCCCGGCGCGGTGGCTGCAAACTCGCGGGCACGCACGGCGCTCGGGGAGCCGAGGGACTCGGGGGAGGGGACGTGCGCGGAAGGCGCCAGCTTCCTCTCGCCCGCCCCTCGCCGCCGCGAGCCCAGGTTGGAGGAACCCCGGGCCCCAGTCCGACAGAGCCGAGCGGCTGCGGCTTCCTTTTTCTCCCGCTGCGAGCCCTGGAGCGCCTCGGGGACCGGCCCTAAAAAGAGCAGGAAATCTTGTTTACCGCCCGGGGAGAGGAGCCGATCGAGCCTTTGTCTGGAAAAGTCAGCATCCCCAGCACCGGCTGCAATGTGTTCCTGGTGACATTAGCATTGGCAGACCCGCCGGGGAAGGGGGGTCACCACGTTCATGTCTGCTTTCGGAGGCGGATCGAGCGGGTGACTTTTGTGCATTCGTTTTAATTTTCGGAAATCTCTCTTTTTTCCTCCCTTGCCCGCCACCGGGCATGTCCTGATCCGGCGGCCGCTCCTACCGCCCGGGGCTGCCGATCTGAGCGGTTTCCAGCGGGTCTCCCTCCCTCTCTCCCTGATCCCTCCCTGATCCCTCCCTGACTTTGCAACACCGCGTTCCGGGAGGACCGACCTCGGCGAGAAAGAAGGCGGGGGAGCCCCGAACACCCGGACCCGAACCTTGACATGCTCTCCGGCGGAGAGGAGGAAGCTAGGAGCTGAGCGCACCGCCGGGGCTGCTTCGCCGGCCGGCTCCGAGCGCAGGGCTCCGGGCGCCCTATCCTGCGCCTGGGCGGCAGCTTTGTTGGTTTAGGGGGCGCCCCCCCCGCTTCCCGCCCCGGGGGCGCGCGGCCGGCAGGACCATGCTGCTGAAGGAGTACCGGATCTGCATGCCGCTCACCGTGGACGAGGTAAGCGCCGCGCGGCACCGGGCCCGGCCTCTCCCGCTCCCGTCCCCCACCCCCCGCCCCAGGGCGCCGCGTTATCCCGCTGCCGCCTCCCGGTCGGCGGGTCTTCTGCGGGCGGTCAGGGAAACCCTGCTGGAGCATTACCTCCCAAGAAGGCTGGAGGGGAGGAGGAAAGGGAGTTGCTGTTTCCACTTGTCACCCCAGCGGGGGAGGGCGGCGTTGGGTGGGGCGGTAGACTCTAGGTGGAGTCTTGGGGGGCACCCAGAATCCTGATTGTTGGGGATCCGGATGCACCAGAGGGAATTGGTGCACTCCTCCCTCCAATTAATAAAATGAATAAAGCAAACCCAAGCGCCCCAAGCGCGTCCTGGTAGCTTGGGGGGGTGGGGGGGAGGCACCCCGTCCTGGCTTGGGCTCTGGCTCCGCTCCATGAGTTTTGCTGTAAGGTCTGGGTACGGGAGAAGCCTTTACCCTCAGGATCTCCAGGCCCCGAGCCCCGCTGGGGGGCACCTCAGAGCCCTAGGGGAGTCCTCCTGGGCCCGGACTTCTCGCGGTCGCCGCCAGCCTGGGCGCCGCTCGCGCCACGCCCGCTCATAGAGGCTCGCAGACCTGGCTTCGACCTTTCGCAAACCCGCCTGGCTCGGAAACTTTCTGCGTCTCTTGTTTCTTTAGCGGCGGGGAGCGTGGTCTGCGGGCGAGCCGGGAGCGGCGGGGACTGCGGCGCGGCCACAGGAGGGCGCTCCAGCACGTGGGTGCGGGCTCGGCCGGGGCTCCGGGTCCTGCCGCTGCAGGGCGGGCGGGGGGCGGGGGCTCGTCCTCCACCCGCTGCTCCTGTTCCCTTCTTCAGATCCCCCCGAAGCAGCAAGTTCCATAATTCAGGAAATGATGACTCAGTGAGGATTATTCAGGCCCCGGCTTCCCTTTCTTCCCCGTTGCCTCCCCTACCTTTTTGGTGCTTTCACAATTGCTTAGCGCCTGTCCAGGGACATCAAGGAAGCGTGAAGCCAATCAGGGAAATTTGAAACTCACTAGGGTGATTTAGTGTGCCATAGAAACCGGCGAGCCAAACCGTATTTATACGTAAATACAGAGCATTTAATTTATCAGATATGTTATGGAGTCATTACCTTATGGAAGGGGATAGGTGCTTTCGGAAAGAAAAAGATGTTTAACCGATGAAGCGGTTGTGCTTCCGAGGGGCTATCTTAATCTGTCATCTGGATCAAGTGTTAAGGCAAGACCCAAGTACAATCCAAGGCAAGATCAAAGTAGTTCCGAGTTGACAAAACATACATCCCAGGAACACTGGCTCCCCAAGAGAAAGGTCAGCCCCCACCAGGATGATCAACCTAGCCTTCCTTCTTGTTTGGCGTTTGAGGAGGTAACATTGGAGTAGAGTCTTGAAGGATGGAATCCATGTGGGTAGGCAGAGTTTTGGGGGTGCATTCCGACCATGTAAATCCAGGAGAAGCACACAGCTGTGCGGGGAGTCGGGGAGGCAAATGAGTGACCCTGGCTAACCAGAGTATTTCTAGAAAACGTTGAGCTCTTCCCACTCCCTGGGCAGCTGATCTGGAGCAGTTGAGCCTGGAGGTGCGTGCGCTTCTTCATCTCTCCCCGGTGACTTTATTTATTGAGAGGAGTTTGGAATCTAGGGGTAATGTCGGTACTGCATGAAATATCCCCCAAACGGAGGTGATAGTCAAGAAAATAACCAGTTCTAGAATCTTCTTACTACCTACAGAATCTTTTTGTTCTCTTTATTCTGGTTGGTTTTCTTCACAAGCTTCCTGAACATTCAGGCACAGCTCTTAAGCAACTTATTTATTTATCTATGCTCCTAAAATACCCATCACTTCAGGATGAAGTAATCACTTTTGAATGTAGAGGTGGAGGTCCTTTCTTTTTTTTCAGAGGCCCTTTCTTAATTGGCAAATGAAATCAGGCTCCACCTGTAATAGAATGTATAATTATGATTTAATTAATGTGTAATTCATTTGGACTAAAGCATGATTCAGTTTCTTAAAAAGTTGTATTTTGTAGTTTTCCACTTGGTTAGAGAAGGGGGGGACAGTTTAGGTTGATAGAGATTTCAAACTGATAGGATTTCAGATTTTCCAAGCCAGATGATGGGTGAGGAAATAGGCCCAGTGCACCAGAGGTTGGATCCCTGGAGTCTGACTGGCAGTAAACCCCCAGTGTCCACCATCGCCCCCCCCTTGCGCTGTGTCCTACTGTCTTTAACATTTTTTTTAATTTTTATTTTTTTACTTATTTTTTAAGATTTTATTTATTTGACAGAGAGAGAGAGAGAGCACAATGGCAGGGGGAGCGGCAGGGAGAGGGAGAAGCAGACTCCCTGCTGAGCAAGGAGCCCGATGCGGGACTCAATCCCAGGACCCTGGGATCATGACCTGAGCTGAAGGCAGCCACTTAACCGACTGAGCCACCCAGGCGCCCCAACATTATTTTTTTTTTTTAAAGATTTTATTTATTTATTTGAGAAACAGTGATTGAGAGAGAAAGAGAGAGAACACGCACACGAGCAGGGGGAGAGGGAGAAGCAGGCTCCCCACTGAGCAGGGAGCCTGACATGGGTCTCTATCCCAGGACCCTGGGATCATGACCTGAGCTGAAGGCCGACGCTTAACTGACTGAGCCACCCAGGAGCCCTGTCTTTAACATTAAAAACTGGGAAGGAACTTAACAGTGTCTTCAAAGAAGACAGTTACCATCGACTTAGGTAGACTCTTCGAAACCTAACTTTTGCTTCAAAGGCTTTATTTGCTTGGGCCTGATTCTGTCTACACGGTACTTCAGGAATTTATTTGTCTCACCCCTGTGGTTAATTAGGAGCGCCCATATTTTTGAAAATATGGAGAGTCAGTGAGAGAACCAACACTGTGTCCATTCTTCTTGCCTGGCCTTATCCTGTTTAACCCCTGGTGGAGGGGAGCTTAGGGGGAACTCGTGTGCTATTATCCACGTTTTGCAGATGCGTAAACTGAGAGTCAGAAAGGTGAAATAATGTGTGCCAGGTCACACAACTAGTTAATAGCCAAGCCACAACCAGAGCCATGGTAAAAACGCTTTGTTTTTCTTTATGCTGCTCTTTGCTTGTCACTGGTATTTAATGCAGAAAAAGGAAAAACCAGTTCTTGAAAATAGAGTCGACACTATCAACTTAATGAAAAATCAAAGACCTTTTCAATTTTTGTAGAGGGTACTGGATTCTACTATTTATCTAAGCCTTATTTTAATTCATAAAATGTTCCCTAGTTCCAGGAAAGAGGAGCAGCTTTGGGGCATAAAGAAAATAAAGCTCAACCACAGTCTAGATCAGTCTAGATCAGAGTGTTGGTGTTTTGTTTTGTTTTTTTAGACAATTTCAGGATGAAGAATTTTAAGAGGTAACATCCTATGGATTAATTTTAATAAGAAACTTCATTAGAATAGTTTCTTCATTTATGTTCAGTGTCATCTCTGAACTGAATATATGCCCATTCATTGGAAAGTTCTAAACAATAAAGGTTCCTGGGGGCTAATAGTTGGCTCTAAAGAAACAGTTGTGGGTGCCTGGGTGGCTCAGTCATTAAGTGTCTGCCTTCGGCTCAGGTCATGATCCCAGGGTCCTGGGATCGAGCCCCGCATCAGGCTCCCTGCTCAACGGGAAGCCTGCTTCTCCCTCTCCCACTCCCCCTGCTTGTGTTCCCTCTCTGGCTGTGTCCGTCTCTGTCAAATAAATAAATAAAATCTTTAAAAAAAAAGAAAAGAAACAGTTGTGGGGCGCCTGGGTGGCTCAGTTGGTCGGGCACCTGCCTTCGGCGCTGGTCATGATCCCAGGGTCCTGGGATCGAGCCCCACATTGGGCCCCCTGCTCAGTGAGAAGCCTGCTTTTCCCTCTCCCATTCCCCCTGCTTGTGTTCCCTCTCTCACTGTCTCTCTCTCTGTCAAATAAATAAATAAAAATCTTTAAAAAGAAAAGAAAGAAACAGTTGTCACCGTCTTCATTTGGAACATTTGGTGGTGTAGATTCTTTAACTTTAGACTTGGAAGGGCTAGTAGAGATTTTCTGTAGTTGAGCCATTTCATTTTGTGGAGGAGATTGTGGTTATAGAAGATCCAGTTAGTTGCCCATCTTGTAGCCAAGGGCAGGGTCTAGGCCAGAACCTGGGTCTTCTGATTTCTGGTGCAGAGCTGTTTCATACTGTAGGCCAGGGGTTCTCCCACTTTTCTTCCTCTGGGAGGTTCCTTGTTGGGAGGAAATATTATTCTTAAACCCGCTATGCGAAGCAGGGACACTAAGTGTCCTCAGTAATCTCTAGTTGAAGGTGGCTTGGAGACAGACTCTGACCTTCTGTCTACTTAGGGGACATTTGGTCAGCTGACCAGAAGGAAGGCCAGGGGGCTTTATCTGAAGTTGCTCTTATATAACAAATCTACTGGTTTTCCTTAGATTAATGGGGTGGCTTCTTCTGGATGTGTGATTCCAAGGAGATTGTGGTGGAGTTCAAGGCCGCTTTGCCCCAAGCCTCTCCTTGGTGCTGCCAGCATCCCAAATTCTACCTTCGAGACTCCTTGGAGGAGTCTGAAGATCACCCGTCCCTGACAGGTTCTTATCAGTAAGATCAGCACCTTCAAGAACTAAGCACATCCTAGTATTAAGGCAGGAATGCTTTTGTTTCCATTACTTGCTTTGGTGTTTTAACAGTTCCTATTCTGACTGCATTAACGTTAATGGGCACGCTTTTAGGGATTTATTTGTGGTCCTCAGGGATTCATTGCACAATGAAAAATAAAACACTTCCCTCCCCTCCAAGAAAAGAAGAGAGAGAAAGAAAGGAAAGGAAAGAAAAACAACTTTTTAATACAGATTATTATTTTGTTCTTTGCCCTGGCCGGGAGCCAGTGCACTTTATGCAGGCTCTCCTGGGTCCCCAGAGAATTTTCTTTTGCGCACATTTCTGAGAACAGATTTGGGATTGGGGTGGTGCCGACTCTGGAATGACCTAAATGGAGATTCCAAAATGCCCAATAATGCTCCTTATTCCCTGTTTTGAACAATTCTCACGAAATGCGTCTGCAAGTGTTGGGGCAGAAATTCTTGCGGGAAAGATTGTTTAAGTTTGATATTGGCATCGACGCTGTTTTTTGTACAAAGTGATACTCCCGAAGATAAAGAGTAAAGGCTCCTTGGGTTAATCTCACATACCTCCCCCAGGGTTCCTCTTGAACATAATTTTGAAAATGTTTTTTAAGAACAAGCACTATTTTGACTTTTTTTTTTTTCCTGACTCTTAGCCTAGATGGGAGGGACCGAGGCCAGGGTCATGAGTTTGATTTCTGGGTGATCCTGGTAGCTCCTCGTGCCTGTCCCACAGTCAGGGAATGACGTCCTCATGCCGCTCAGCTATCTTGCACAGCTCCCTTGCTGGTCGGGAGGGGCACGTGGGCGGGTTAATGGGTAAGTGCAAACCTTTCACCACTAATGGAACAGACAACAAGGAGCAGATGCTATTCTCCCGGGCTGGTCAGTGAAATTGACTTTGTGCAAAGGACACTGCATACCCCCTCCCCCCTCGTGATTTGAGTGTGAATGTCTGCCAGCCACATGAAACAGATTCTGGGCCTTGAAAAAAAACGGAGGTTATTGTTAAGGAAACCTTAGTTAAAAGTGGGTGGTAATTAACGTGTGCTGTTCATTACAAAAGGAGCGAGTGAGTCCCTGAGGCTCTTAAAAACCGACTTAAAAACCTTGTGTCTGATTAAGTGAGTAATACTTCTTCATTTCAGAAAAGCTCTCATTTCGGGTGAAGGGAGAATACTGTTTTTTTTTTTTGTAAGCAGTTTTTAAAAAGTTAATATAGTTTCATCACTCCATCTCTTTAAGATCCACCATGCTCCCCTCCCACCCCCTTGCCCCAGAGTGTCCATTAGGAAAGTGTGTGTTTGGGGGAAGGGTTCACAGTTCTTCTTTTATTTTTTTTTTATTTTATTATTATTTTTTAAAGATTTTATTTATTTGACAGAGACACCGCGAGAGCAGGAACACAAGCAGGGGGAGTGGGAGAGGGAGAAGCAGGCTTCCTGGCGAGCAGGGAGCCCCATGCAGGGCTCGATCCCAGGACCCCGGGATCATGACCTCAACCGAAGGCAGAAGCTTAACTGACTGAGCCACCCAGGCGCCCTCTTCTTTTTTTAAATATAAAAGTGTGTGCACAGTGACAGGCAGTAAACGTGTTTTTCAGGGGCAGTGATTACTGGAAAAGTACGTCGAGGTTCATTGCTTCAGCCGCCTGAGTGAGGGCGCAGGTGCCCCTGGTTGGCCCGTGTGAGCTTTGGCCTGCTTTCTGTTGCCTGGAGGTTTATGTGGTCAAATAACTCGGGAAACTTTTTTGGAAACTAGCTAACACTTCTGCCCCTGTTTGGAGAAAAAGACCTATATAGACATCAGCTGATTTGTAGCAAGAAGTCAGGAAGGTTTTATATATCTTTTGTAAATTCAGCCTGCTGGGAGAGGAAAAGGAGAATTTCAGATTGTAAATTGCCAACTGCCCGCCCTCCCTGTCTCCTTCTGGCAATCGGGAATTTTGTGGTGTTCCCAAGTGGAGATTTTTTTTTTTTTGATAGGCTCCATGGGCGATGAAGCGCAAGTGTGTTACCGATATTAAAACTGGAGAACAGATTGTATCTGGAAAATGTAGAGTCATTTGAAAGAAAAAATTATCTTGGATGCTTGACTTTTCATACTGTACGTCCTCCAACTTAAAAACAGTTCCTCCACACAGGATCTCGGGGCTGCACACCTCTAGTGGGCGCTGTTTCCCTGGAACCTAAGTGGGAATAGAACAATGTGATGGCCCTGCAACCAGCCAATGGCCTCGGTCAGCCCTCTTAAGCTTCCAGCCTCTGTTGCCATCATGTGTTAAAACTTACACGTTTATAGCAAACTTGTGGGTTTATAAGTGGAAATGTCACCTCCTTAGTGACGTTGTTCCAGACCACTGCATCGAAAGTAGTTTTCTCCTATTCTTTATCTCTGTACTTACTTATTTCCTTCGGAGCATTTCTCATAATCTGTACTTACTTATTTGCTTGTATGTCATTCATTCCCACTGTTATCTTTTCAACATGTAACCCACATAGGAAAATAGCGACAACATAGTTTCACTTATTTTTCTTTCATACTAAGTCTTTGACATCCAGTGTGTTATTTCCCATTTGCAGCGCATTTCAGTGCCCACTAGCTACTTTGTAGTGCTCAAGGGCCACGGGGGGCTGGTGGCTGCCATATTGGGTAGGCAGCTCTAATGCTTAAACCTCAAGTCTGGCACATAGTAGATGCTTAATGAACGGATTGGCAGAAGCCGGGAAAAATAGGACCATTTCTGGAAAGCTGAGCCCAGTTGTCTTCCTTCACATTGTTTACATTTTTTTCACTTAGGTTTTATACCACCTGAAATTTTGCAGGCTAGAGATTCTTTTATATTATAAACATCTTCATTTAAAAATTGCTCAGCAATGCCCCCTGAGAAGCTTGAGGCCCAGTCTTCCCTGGGAATTAATGTCATCATTCTGCTTTCCTGCTAACTTCTGGAGGAGTGTATTCGGTTTCTATTGCTCTGTAATAAATTATCACAAACTTAGTGGCTTAAAACAATACCCCTTTATTATTTCACAGTCTCTGTAGGCCAGAAGTTTGGGGATAGCATGGCTGATGGCATGGCTGCTCAGAGTCTCTCAAAGTTGAAATCAAGGGGTTAGTCGGGCTGGAGTCTCTTCAAAGCTTGTGTGCGTTATTGGCAGAATTCAGTTCCTTGTGGTTATGAAACTAAGATTCCCCCCTTTCTTGCCAGCCATCAACTAGGGGCCAACTCCTAGGGGCTACCTGCCATTTCCTGCAATGTGACCCTGTCCACAACATGGCAGTTTGCCCCTTCAAGTCCAATAGGAGAGCATCTGGTGCAACTTTGAATCTCTCTGATGTGTTATTTCTGACCTTCAGACTCTTTTTCAAAAAGACTGGCCTGATTAGGTCAGGCCCACCCACATTCAAGGGGTGGGAATTATAGATAAACAGGGTGTGCACACCAGGGAGCAGGAATCTTGGGGGCCTTTCTGCCTACCAGAGGGAGAACAGCTGGATTGACAGTTTCTCTTGAGATTATTATTTCTTGTATCTAGGTTGGCACTCGGGGGAGCATGAACGTGTTCATATCACAAGTATTTATTGGACTCCAACTATGTGCCAAGTGCCAGGCCAAGTGCTAGGGATGGAGCAGCAAACAAGGCAGACATGATTCCTGCCCTCCTAGAGCTTACAGTCCAGAGGCCACTGGAGAAGTTTCACTGCCATTTTATTTTATTTTTAAATTTTAAATTTTATTTTCTAAAGATTTTATTTATTTATTTGAGAGACAGAGAGAGCATGAGCTGGTGGAAGGGCAGAGGGAGAGGGAGAAGCAGACCCCCTGCTGAGCAGGGAGCCCGACGCGGGACTCTGTCCCAGGACCCCGAGATCATGACCTGAGCTGAAGGCAGATGCTGAACTGACTGAGCCACCCACGCACCCCTCACTGCCATTTTAAAATGGATTATGACAGGGGCACCTGGGTGACTCAGTCGGTTAAAAGCATCCGGTTCTTGATTTTTGGCTCAGGTCGAGATCTCAGGGTCATAATATTGAGCCCTGCCTCGGGTTCCATGCTCAGCACGGAGTCTGCTTTTGAGTTCCTCTCTCCCTCTCCCTCTGCCTCCCCCACCCCCGCCCCACACACATGCTCTCTTGCTCTCTCTAAAATAAATAACTCTTAAAAAAAAAATGTACATAAAATATACATCTCAAAAAAATTTTTTTAAAAATAGAGGTGGCTCTGGATAAACATAGACATCTATGTTTGGAGACAGAGCCATTGACAGAAAGTGCTGAATCTGAATTATGATCCACTGAAAAGATGTGGTCCCTGCCCTCAAGGAGATGGCTCTAGTTGTCCTGATTTTTAGACAGCTTTCCGAAGGAGGTTGTTCTCTTCTGCAGCAGTGTGGGAAGAAAATCTGCCAGATTTGGACCAGAACAGCCACAATTTAGGTCAGAACTTGATACTTAGGGGAAAGAAGCAATCACAGCTTGAACAGCTGCCCTGAGGCCCACTGTAGGGCTTTGGGGTGCTGGGGGACCATCACCCCTCCTTCCCACCCCGAGGGGACAGAGGCTGGTGGCCATGATGAGTGGAAGGAACAGTACCTGGGGACCTTTCTGGCTAAGGCTCCAAGCGCATGTCTCTGCTTTCTATGTGCATTGAATGGGAAATCGTGTGTTAGCCAAATGAGTCCTAGAAAACACATTCTGGAGGAGCTGGTTCTACATGGGAGTTGAACCTTCTGCCTGATTCATCCCAGACAGATGTCCTGAAGACTTTCCATCACTGGCTTTATTACAAAGGAGGCTGACTGGCTATTTAAACTCTGTCTCAACAGTCTCTGTCTAGGATGGCAAGATCGTACCACACTAGGCTGGGCAAATCTCCCCGATGACAGACCACTAGAAGGGAGCCCCACTGCATAGGACACACTGTCTTGGCCACCGGCTTCACCCGCATCACAGGAAGGAAGCTAGGGTCCCCCCGCCACTTTCTGGCAGACTGCCTGAACAGCATTATCCGATGCTGTTTGTTGATTTAGAAACACGAAAGCTGGCCCGCACCAAGATTTTGACATCAAGTATTAAAGTGACTCATTCTTTCATTTCCCAGCCCTCTGACAAAAGGGGCCTGCTCTTGAAGTTCCTTTTTAGCCTTTAGTGGAAGTCGACTCATAATCTAAACAAGTAGCTAATGTAGGTTCTTGATCAAGTTTATCTAATGACTATTCACTTTTTTTATGTCTTTTTTTGCTCCTTTTAAGTTTGGGTAAAGCATGACCTTCTAGATTCCTCTTGTTCCCGAGCAAAGAAAAAAAAATCACCCTTAAATCCTTTGGATTATATCTGACAATCTTTAGGGTGTTGTTTCTTTCCCAGAATGAATCACCTAAAGAAGTAAGATTGGCCCAACAAATTAATTTGATGACAGCCTGTAATAATGTTGTTTAAGCACCTAATCTAAGCAGCTATTCTCCAAAGACTGGTCCCCGCCCCACATCTACACACACACACACACACACCCACACACACCATTGAAGTCATCATATTTGCTGTATTAAGGCCAGATCCAGGTGTTTCTGGGCACTAATTTGTGTATTTTTACACCAAAAATAACTAATCTGTATATTAGAAGAAAACTTAGGGGCGTCTGGCTGGCTCAGTCGGTGGACCGTGCAACTCTTGGTCTCGGGGCTGTGAGTTTGAGCTCCGTGTTGGGTATAGAGATTACTTAAAAGGAAAAAAAGAAAAAGAAAATTTATCAAGTGGGGAATGAGAAGTCACTAACTTGGATATAATTAAGTTGTTGAAAACCTCAAATGCACTGGATCTTATTTGCTGGATTGTTTGTATTCTGCTAGTTTTCCCATATTTTATAGTTTTAACTATTGTAGTGGGATTTATTTATTCTTTTTTTTTTAAGATTTTATTTATTTGAGAGAGAGAGAGAGCGCACAAGTGGGGGGAGGGGCAGAGGGAGAAGCAGACTCCCCGCTGAGCAGGGAGCCCGATGTGGGGCTCGATCCCAGGACCCTGAGATCATGACCTGAGCCAAAGGCAGCCGCTTAATGGACTGAGCCACCCAGGCCCCCCATTCTTTTTTGTGTTTTTTGGGGGGGAGGGATTTATTTATTGTTAAAATGGCAAAGTTTCACTTATCACTATGTCTGGCAAAATGTTTCCAACTTGTATGGACAGTTTATAGAGACAGTGATATCTGCTTATCTGAGCCATCTCCATCTTTGCGTCTTACATAAATTGTGGCAGTTCCTTGCCCTGCCTCTCCTGATCACAGCATCCATGAGCTAGGCAGTTACCCTGTATCACAAGGTCTTGGCTGACTGTGGCCTTGCAGTAACCTTGCTTTTATGTACATAATACAAGAGTCAGCACTTTATGCCTCAGCAATGCATCCCATGAAATGTTCTGTTTGGAAAGTAAGTGTTTTAAAAGGTGGTTTCTGGAGGCGCCTGGGTGGCTCAGTCGTTAAGCGTCTGCCTTCGGCTCAGGTCACGATCCCGGGATCCTGGGATCGAGCCCTGCATCGGGCTCCCCGCTCAGCGAGAAGCCTGCTTCTCCCTCTCCCGCTCCCCCTGCTTGTGTTCCCTCTCTCGCTGTGTCTCTCTCTGTCAAATAAATAAATAAAATCTTAAAAAAAAAAAATATGGTTTCTGGTGGTTGTTGTTTTTTAAAGATTTTATTTATTTGCGAGAGAGCGCACACGTGCGGCAGGGGGAGGGGCAGAGTGAGAAAGAATTTTCTTTTTTTTTTTTAAGATTTTATTTATTCATTTGAGACACAGAGATAAAGAGAGAGAGAGAGAGAGCAGGAGTAGGGAGAGAGGCAGAGGGAAAGGGAGAAGCAGGCCTCTCGCTGAGCAGGGAGCCCGATGCGGGGCTCGATCCCAGGACCCTGGGATCATGACCCTAGCCGAAGGCAGACGCCCAACCATCCGAGCCACCCAGGCGCCCCGAGAAAGAATTTTCAAGCAGACTTGTGCTGAGCTCAGAGCCCAATATGGGGCTCCGTCTCTTGACCCCGGGATCATGACCTGAACTGAAATCAAGAGTCAGACGCTTAACGGACTGAGCCACCCAGGCACCCCTGGTTTCTCTTTTTATAGCTTGGACTAATAGCAGTTACGTTTCACACAGAAAGGAGGGAGAAAAATTTTATCTGTTGAGTGCCTTTTGGTTTAGTCCTCAGAACGTTCCTGTGAGTTGGATATTATCCCCCTTTCTTGATGTGGATCATCATTGCTTGCATGGCTAGTCATTGGTAGTCCTACATCCATCCACCTAAGCTGCTCAGACTGCAGAGCCCATGCTCTTTGCTCTACCCCGCTCTGCCTTCCCTCGAATCCAAAAGCTGGAAGGAATGATGGAAGGTGATCCAGATCTATCACACGCCTACACAAATGAATAAAAATCTTCAAGATCAGAGAACTCATTCAGGGTTATCAAAGGAAATAATTGGGGGAAAGTAGTTCCTCCATTCCAGTTAAGCTAAGAGAGTGGTCCATTAGTTTTATCTTCCATTGAACCATCCATTTTACCCAAGTATTAAGCCAAGTGACATTCCTCTGCTTTAACTTTGATAAGTGAATCATGTTCCTTTGAAAATAACTTTTGTAGCTCATGCTCTAAAAAGAGAACCACCCCTACACTTTTGGAAATTATTCCTTGTAATGGCAGTAAAAACCTTTGGCTTTTATAGACATGAGCAGCAGAGAGGTTCGCTGATGAGCACCTGTGACTTTCTCAAAATTAGTATCAGGAATAACAATGGGAACAGACAAGTGACGCCATGTTTTTGGCACATTTAGTTGAAAATTTAAAAGACTCTTCACATGCAGGTAAGCAAATTGGAGCGTATGAAAATCATCAAAATGTACTATTCAAAGGTGTATATTTATTCTTCCTGCAGAGTTAGCTGCTCCTCGGAAACTTCTGGCTCTCCTCTATTAGCATCGCCTCCAAAGCAGTTTACAACCCACACTCACAAATTAATATTGTTCTCTTAGAGTCACACCTCACACGGACTAAAACATTTTTAACTTGATAATTATTTCAGAAATGGAGCCGTCAGATTTTTTTTTCTAAATTAAAAATGAAAAAAAATTTTTTTTCTAAATTAGAAAGGATCCTCAAGAGACATGTACCGTGATCGAAAATGGTAAAGATAATTAAAAAAAACCCAAACACACCTGCCCCACCAAGTTCCACGGTGGAGATTCAGAGATGTTTTGCCGTGTCAGCACTATTGAACTACACAGGTACATAATCTCCTAAAATGAACTATTTGAAGGGGACCACACATAGCTGGATGTGTACGTTCTGGTCAGTTTTTTAAAGAATAATTTTTAAAAAAAATTGTGGGGGCGCCTGGGTGGCTCAGTTGGTTAAGCGACTGCCTTCAGCTCAGGTCATGATCCTGGAGTCCCGGGATCGAGTCCCACATCGGGCTCCCTGCTCAGCAGGAAGTCTGCTTCTCCCTCTGACGCTCCCCCCTCTCATGCTCTCTCTGTCTCTATCTCATTCTCTCTCTCAAATAAATAAATAAAATCTTTAAAAAAAAAAAAAAATAAATAAATAAAAAAATAAAAAAAATTGTGGTATAACACATACAACATTTGCCATCTTAACCATTTTTAAGTATACGGTTCAGTGGCATTGAGTACATTTATGTTGTTGGGCAACCATGACCACCATCAAGCCACAGAACTCTCTTTGTTTTGCAAAACTGAAACTCTATACCCATTGAAGAAGAAATCCCCACTCCACCTGCCTTGCATCCACTGGCAACCACCATTTCACTTTCTGTCCCTATGCATTTACTAATCTAGGTGTCTGGTCAGTTGTGTTTTGTTTTGTTTTTGAGGTGTTGCTTTCATTACTTTCTCATACACCACTTCCCGAAACCTAATACAACTGAAATTCATGGGATCTGAGTTTCTCCCTGAGTTTTGCCTTCTCTCAAGGAAGGAAAATGACAAAATGGGTTCATATCCATACCTTGGGGGGCATTAAAGATTCAGTTAGTAACCTATATCTTTGTAGCAACAGATGAAGCGCTTGGCAACTTTAACTCGGGAGTACTTCTGTTATCATTTAACGGAAAAAGTGCATTTTGTTCAGAATCCTTACTAAGGTAGGAAAAAGGACCAGTGCCATTCGGAAGCATTCCAGACAAACAGGATTGGCACAGACAAATGTTCTTCTGTTAAAGGAAAAGACAGAATATTTGATTAATGAGAATGCTTTATTCCTGTACTAGGTGGAAATTGACATTAATCGGACCCTTTTTCTGAAGAAGTACAGTTATAATGTTGGCTTTTTAAAATTTTTATAAATGTTGGGCGCCTGGGTGGCTCAGTTGGTTAAGCGACTGCCTTCGGCTCAGGTCATGGTCCTGGAGTCCCGGGATCGAGTCCCGCATCGGGCTCCCTGCTCAGCGGGGAGTCTGCTTCTCCCTCTCCCGCTCCCCCCTCTTGTGCTCTCTCTCTCTCTCATTCTCTCTCTCAAATAAATAAATAAAATCTTTAAAAAAAAATAAATAAATAAAATTTTTATAAATGTTTAATGCAGGAGAAAAAAATAATTTGTCAGTATGATGGCTTATTGATGAATAAACTGTGTAACATTTTCATTCTTGTCAGTTCTCTTAGTGATGTGTGCAGATAGTTTTCAACTGACCAGCCAGCAACTTGGATTTCATTAGATTTTATAGGACGATGGTTTTGCCACTCTCAAGAAGTCTGTTCTACACTATCCAGGAAAGTTGTGGGATCTAATAAAATGTTGGTCCTCAATTTCCATCCAGTCTGAGAAGCATGTGCCTGAACACTTTATAGGCGTGTTTAGCCTCTAATGCACCTGAACTGGGAAGCCTCAGAAGGGAACACTCTCGTTAAACCAGTAATTGCCAGTTAATATGGAGAAACAAGGCTGGATAGATGTTTGAGAGAGCTAAATCTGTAATTGCCTACTTGTCTGGACAGGTAGTTGTGAAGACAGGGGTTATCACTAACGACTTGAGCCCATGGTCAGGTCCTCTGAAATGTTGAGTTTCCTATGGTTAGCGCCCTGATGACACAGTCCTCCATCCGGAATATTCTGCAAGTTTGTTCTGATCTAAAATAATGACGATGCTGGTGCTGCTGAAAAAAACAAACAAACAAAAAACAAATATGACCCTTGATATCCCCGCATACGTATCATCATTCTGGAGTAGTTCAAGCCTCCATAAAAGCGATGCGGTGGGTAAAAGTGGTTTTCTTCAGACTTAGAAAGTGCCATGAAAGTAGACCATTCTTTTGCTCAATGAGACAGGTTTAAAGATATGAAATGTAGTTATTTAATCCTCCCCCCTCCAAGTGCAAAGAGTTTGAGGACTAGAATTGCATTTAATCATTGGAGTACATGCATGCTGGAGACCCAAAGCATGTTCTGTGGAAGGCCATGATGAATGCTTGCTTTTTTATATGATGTTTTTGCGGCTCATAAAGAGGCGTCATGTCCAAAATGAAAAAAAAAAACCTTGAGAGTCAAGATTTAATAGCTCACCTTTTTTGGATTGTGGTTGACAGAAACTTGGACACAGCTGAGTGTAATTATGTTTTTCAGCGACGTAACTTACGGTGCTGCTGATAGGGCGTACTTCGAGATTCCTTGCCAAGATCTGGCTGAAAAGGAGCTTGGTGGTGGTTTTTTAAAAAAAATAGTAATTAGGCTATTAGTCGTCCAAATGGAATAATCCCCTTAAGCCTTTTCAAGAAAAACATTTCCAAAAGGGTCAGGTGTATTTGAGATTAGCCGTTATTTACGTAGGTGCTCAGCCTTTTACCCGGGCTTCTCTAGGAGTTGGTTCTTTTTTTAAAAGATGTTGGTTGTGTGTGTCAGAAACCATTTTATTTTTTAAAAGGGGTTCAGTACTCGTTCTCAGATCAAACGCAGCCAAGTCCCCGGTGTCCCAGAAGCTTCATTGTAGATTCATGCATTTTTCACCTGCGCTAACAGCTACTCTCCAGGTTGTTCTGGCCTTGTCTCTTCTGTGGACCTGGAGAAGGAACTGCCCAAGGGCCTTACTGGCCTCTGTTTTGGAGGAAAGTTAAGAACAAAGTAAAAAGAGGCAGTGGAGAGGTGGTGGCCAGGGCTAATGGACTGTGGTTTGGGGCCGGAGCCCAGGTCTCTGTTGCAGACCCCGGAGCTCAGGATCCACCACAGGCCAGAACCTGCTCACCCTGATGCGGACTCCCTGGCTTTGCCACCACCCCATCCTCCCTGTGGCACACCTTTTGGGTGTGTCTCCTCTTTAAGCAGCATGATCAGCTTTCTTTCTGCCTTTGTTGGAGCTTTTTGAATTGCAAATCAGCCACGCCTTACAATGTTCACGTTTTAAGTCCTGGTAATTGCTCCACCTCTCATAGGGATATCATCCCTGAAAAAAGCATAATTACTTTCAAATATGATTTTCCTTTCATTTTTCTCTACCCTTTCATTTAATAAGACGCCTTGGCATTTTATCTCCTTGAATACCTAGGTTGCTCTATGTTGGGGTTTCTGATTTAGGGTGGTGCAAGTATATCGAGGAGCATGAACGTGAACTTAGAAGAAGGAGCTGAGTCCTTGCTGTGTGATAGCCATGAATTGATTTAGGAAGACTGGATTTTCTGGTGCCTCAGTTTCCCCAGCTGTTCAGTGCCTCTCTTTTTGGCTTCCATCAGGGGCTGATCACAGGAGGTGGGGAGCTTACTTGGCAAATGTAAGGGGTGATAAGTGTCCATCCATGGATGCTGCATGAATGCTTGGTAATTGTGCGTTCCCTGAGCCATGCAGAAAATGATATTGTCTCGCATTTTAAATACCTTTGTATTAGGGAGACCAGCTAGTACAGTAGACATTTTGGAGTCTCCTTTCCGGATGGCCCATGGGAAGGGAATCCGAGGTATCCACTGGATCTGAGTTTGGCCAGTGGAAATGTTATGTCATAGTAACAAATGCTATAGGATTAGTTTTATTTCCAAGCCGGCAGCAGGGGCTATAAATTGCTTCTTAAAATTTTATTCTCCAACACCATGATGTTTATGTTGCTATGGTGGTGTGTCTCTTACTTGGGTGTCAAGATTGCCATTGAAAATAGATAGGCCAACATAACGGTTTAACAGGTGGCTGTGCTTTGCGATGTTGTTTGTAAAGCTATTTTGCAAAGAGGTCCAGTACAAGTAAATCACACAACTGTGCCCTTTTACCGTATTTTATATCTTAGCCGTGCTTTTTTTTATAACATATTGCTCCCCTTTCTATTTTATATATAGATTTTCCCTCTTTCCAGTAGTGCCATGCCAATTTCCTGTAGTAACACAAGGGAAGATTTCAGCTCATTTTATTTAGTGGTGGATGTCCTTTCCTTATTTGTGTAATTGGAGCCCTCCTTTTAAAAATAACCCTTCTTTTCTTAATGTGATTCTTTTTATAGCTGATGTACTCTTTATTTAAACGGAAGACCTCTTTTTAACGTGCCACTTACATACACACACATATGTATTATATCCATATAAACCAATTATAGATCTATTTCCTTGTAGGGTATAATCCTTAGTGAATTTGGTAGTAGAAATTGTTTCTTTCTTTTTTTTTTAAAGATTTTATTTATTTATTTGAGAGAGAGAGAATGAGAGAGAGTGAGCACATGAGAGGGGGGGAGGGTCAGAGGGAGAAGCAGACTCCCCACGGAGCAGGGAGCCCGATGCGGGACTCAATCCAGGGACTCCAGGATCATGACCTGAGCCGAAGGCAGTCGCTTAACCAACTGAGCCACCCAGGCGCCCTAGAAATTGTTTCTGTTGACCTGCCATTAAGCTTTCACCTGCTGTTAAATGATCATTTTCTTTCTTTTGAGATAAAATCATAGAAAGAACGCCACCGTTAAAATAGTTCAGCTTCCTGTCCACTGTAAGAATCCTTCCTAGAATAATCTTGCATGGTGATCATCGTGCCTTTTAGCTTAAATACCATCATGGCAGGATGCTCACTCTTTTGGGGGGTGGCCTCAGAAGCCATGATTGTCCTACGATTGTCCACCCCGATGTATTAGAAGGCCCTTTCTTATGTTTCATTGCTGTCTGCTTTCCTGAACTTTCATGGCTGTTACTCATTTCCCCCTCTATAGTGACACAAATACCAGCCACTTCCACATGCTGGCTCTTTATTTTATTTATTTATTTATTTATTTATTTTATTTTAAAGATTTTATTTATTTGACAGAGAGAGACACAGTGAGAGAGGGAACACAAGCAGGGGGAGTGGGAGAGGGAGAAGCAGGCTTCCTGCAGAGCAAGGAGCCTGATGCGGGGCTCGATCCCAGGACCCTGAGATCATGACCTGAGCCGAAGGCAGACGCTTAACGACTGAGCCACCCAGGCGCCCCCACATGCTGGCTCTTTAAATATTTTAAAAACCTGTAATGTTGTCCTTTGGTTTCCTCTTCCACTGGCCTAACATCCACAATTCCCTCAAATGACTCACCTTAGGAAATGGTTTCTGGATTCCCTCATCATTCCCATGGTTCTCCTTTGTTACTGCCATTTAAAAAATACTGAACGCAATGCTCTTAACTTTCAGTAAAGGGTCAGATAGACACACTGCGGACTTGCAGGCCATCACATCCCTATCACAACCGCTCACCTCTGGCCTGTAAGACAAAAGCAGGCAAAGACAGTTACGTGAATGAGTGCGCGTGACTCTCTTCTGATATGGGTACTGAAATATGAATTTCATATACTTTTCACACGTCACACTAGATATTATTCTCATTTTGATTTATTTCAACCACAGACACATGCAAAACCCATTTGTAAGCTTGAGGACCATGCAATAACAGGCATGGGCCGGGTTTGGCCCAAGATGTTGGAGGACCCGGCAGCACCTGAGCTCTGTTGATGCTTTAGCTTGAGCATTGCCACTTTCAGAAGCTGCATCAAACTGCTGGCTGCTTCTGACAAGGTGATCAGCTCCCTTAAGTCTCCCAGCAAAGCTCAGTCTCTGTACCCGGTGTGTGTATGAGATCTATAAAAACAATCAGCCTTATAGCAACAACAGTGATTACCATAGGACTTTGAAATGTAAATGTGATGAATGGCATCTGCTGATTTCAAGTTGGACAAAATGTTTTTGATTCTTGCTTCTGTTATTTACCGTGTTCGTGAATTCTTTTAGTTTAGTGGCAGATGTAATAAGCATGCCTTTCCGTCTTTATCCAAGCCACCAACTTTTTGGTAACATCCAAATCACAAAATAGTGGTCATAACCGCTTAGCTCGGTTGCAGAAACCAGGAGGCATTTGGGTATAGAAATGAAGCCCTCAATTCTATTTTCCTAAGCTTAAGAATGGATCATTTTCTACTTCCTCATTAGTTTTAATTTTTAAAAACTGGTTCTTATTAGATGTTTTGTGAAACCGTTTAACTGAGATTATAATTTAGATGCAGAGGAGAAAATTTAGTAAATGGTGAAGCCAATTTTTTTTAGTGTATAAACATTTAATTAAAATTATATATTTGTTGGGGCACCTGGGTGGCTCAGTTGGTTAAGCGTCTGCCTTCGGTTGAGGTCATGATTCCAGGGTCCTGGGATCGAGCCCCACATTGGGCTCCCTGCTCTGTGGGAAGCCTACTTCTCCCTCTCCCACTCCCCCTGCTTGTGTTCCTGCTCTTATTATCTCTCTCTGTCAAATAAATAAATAAAATCTTTAAAAAAAATTATATATTTGTTTATGTGGGCATTTACTTAGCAAGGCTTTGCTTTCACAGGGGAAGGGAAAACAGTGGGCCAACATTTGTGGAACGTTCTAGTGTGCCAGGACCATTATGTTAATGATCTCATTTCATCCTTACAGTCATCATCTAAGGTGGATCCTATTATCTTCATTTTACGGATGTGGAAATTGAGGCTCACCGGATTTGTTAGTCACCCAGAGAGTAAATGTCAGAGCTGGATTCAAACTCAGGGCTCTTTACTACAAATTTCATTTGCTTTCTCCAATAACACCATTGCTTTCTATAGCCAGAGAAGTTGACATTTGTTCATTAGCAAGTTAATTGTATCAATATAGACCATTGATCCTAAAATGGAAATGTATTCCTGAATTATTTACTGGAATGATACATTTTGCAGTTTATATCCCAGAAACTGATATAAAATGAGAATACTGACCTCCTTCGTGGGAAGAGAGTGATCAAGTTAAAAACTACTTACTTTTGCCATTCTTTGGTAAAACTGGAAACATAGATACAATTTTAGATTACCTTAAAGCTATTATAAATCTTGAGGGAAATCTTGATTGTTTTTAGAAAGCTTCTATATTTATCTAGACTGTATCTTGAAACAAGGCACTTCAAGATGTCATTATATGAATATTCAAAAACTAATAGAGCCTAGATAAGAATGTGTGATAATCTAAAGATATCATTTAAAACAGGGCTTTAAAAATACATTACTTCAAGTGAAAAAGGAAGTCTCGTAAGCAAGTTTTTTATAATTCACTATGCATTCTAATTCCACTTATCTCCCGAGTCTTTAAAAGCAAATTTATAAAAGGGAGATGACACGAATTTTCATAGTAAAACTCCGAAGCCCAGAAAAGTAAGATGTATTTAATATTTTAATTGTATGAAATGGATTCCTTCATCATAGCTAGTGCTGGGAATGACAAAACCTTTGCTGAGATTATTCTGTGAGGAAGAAATGAGGCTGTGGCTTTCGGGAGCTGGTGGCCACTCATGCTTTACATTATGAGCTACTCCGAGGGCCATGACTGTCCTTTTTTAACTCCCCGCCAGTCACTTTTCTTTCTCTTTCTTTCTTTCTTTTTTAAGATTTATTTATTTATTTGAGAGAGAGGGTGCGAGCAATTACGGTGGGGAGGGGCAGAGGGAGAGGGAGAGAGAAATCCAAGCAGACTCCGCGCTGAGCGGGGAGTCCGATGTAGGACTTGATCTCACGACCCTGAGATCATAACCTGAGCTGAAACCAACAGTCAGATGCTCAACCGACTGAGTCACCCAGGCTCCCCAAAATTCACTTTTAAAAAAAGATTTTATTTATCCATTTTAGAGAGAGAGAGAGCGCATAAGTGGGGAGAAGGGAGGAAGGGGAAGGGAGAGGGAAAGAAATCTCAAGCAGACTCCAAGTTGAACATGGAGCCCATCACAGGGCTCCACCCCACAACCCTGAGATCATACCCAAGCCAAAACCAAGAGTTGGATGCTTTAATGACTGAGCCACCCAAGTGCCCCCAAATTCACTCTTAAATAAGTATACAGAGCAGTGGTTTTATTTTATTTTTTTAAAAATATTTTACTTATTTGAGAGAGACAGTGAGAGAGAGAGCACAGGCCAGGGGGAGAGGGAGAGGGAGAAGCAAACTCCCTGCTGAGCAGGGAGCCCGACACGGGGCTCAATCCCAGGACCCGAGCCAAAGGCAGATGCCCAACCAACTGAGCCACCCAGGCATCTCCAGAGCAGTGGTTTTAGAATATTCACAAGGTTGTACAAGCATCACCACTACCTAATTCCAGAGCATTTCTGTCACCCAAAAAGAAACCCGATACCCATTGGCAGTCACTCCCTATTTCTCCCTTTCCCCAGCCCTTGACAACCAAAATCTACTTTCTTTTTATTTTTTTTAAAGATCTTATTAATTTATTTGAGAGAGAGGGAGCGAGCAAAATGGGTGGAGGGGCAGAGTGAGAGGGATGAGCAGACTCTGGGCTGAGTGTGGAGCCCAATGCAGGGCTCGATCTCATGACCCTGAGATCATGACCTGAGCCAAAACCAAGAGTTGGACTGGTTCAACCTATTGAGCCACCCAGGTATCCCAAAATATTTCTATCTTTATGAATTTGCATATTCTGGATATTTCATATAAATGGAATCATACAATATACGGTTTTCTGTGCCTGGTGTCTTTCCCTTAGCATAATGTTTTCAAGGTTCATCCATGTTATAGCATGAATCAATACTTCATTCCTTTTTATGGCTCAATAATATTTCATTGTATGGATATACCACATTTTGTTTATCCAGTCATCAGTTGATGGACAGTTGGGTTGTTTCCATTCTTTGGCTATTGTGAGGAATGCTGCTATAAACATTCATGTACAAGCTTTTGTTTGAACACCAGTTTTCAGATCTTTTGGAAAGATACCTAGGGGTGGAATTGTTGGTCATATGGAAATTCTGTTTAATTTATCGAGGAGCCGTCAAACTGTTCTCCACAGTTGATGCACTTTTTACATTTTTACAAGCAGTGTATGAGGGCTCCCATTTCTCTGCCTCCTCGCTAACACTTTCTATTTTCTGTCTTTTTAATTCTAGCCATCCTAGAGGGTATGAAGTAGTATCTCATTGTGGTTTCGATTTGCATTTCCTTAATGACTAATGCTGTTGAGCATCTTTTTCACATACTTATTGGCTATTTGCAAATTTGGGGAGAAATTTCTATTCAAGTTATGTGTCCTTTTATCATCGGGTGGAAGAGTTCTTTTTGTATTCTGGGTGTTAGAGCCTTATCAGATACATGATTTGCAAATATTTCCTCCTATTCTGCAGGTTGTCTTTTCACTTTCTTGATAATGTCCTTTGAAGTGCAAACATTTTAAATTTTGATGAAGACCAATGTATCTATTTTTGCTTTGGTTCCTTGTGCTTTTGGTATCATGTCTAAGAAACCATTCCTTAATCCAAGGTCACAGAGATTTACACTTATGTTTTCTTCTAAGAGTTTCATAGTTTAAGTTCTTACATTTAGGTCTTTGGTCCATTTTGAGTTGATTTTGTATATGGTATAAGGTAGTGATCCAAATTCATTCAGTTGCCTGTGGCTTTCCATTTGTCACAGCACCATTTGCCGAAAAGACTGTTTTTCCCCATTGTGTTACCGAGCTTGCTCTTTCTCCCTCAACATTTTGATGTTGAGATTGATGCATCTAACTATAATTTGATCATTTTTATGGCTGTATAGTATCCTTTATTTAAGCAGTCTCTATACCTAGTGTGGGCTTGAACTCATGACCCTGAGATCAAGAGTCGCATGATTTTCCCACTGAGCCAGCCAGGTTCCCCTTATGGCTGTGTAGTATCCTTTATATGAATCTGCCAAAATGTCTTTATCCATTCTTTGATCCATGCATCCTAGGTTTTGTTTTTTTGGACACTGGTGCTGAGAACATACTTGAAACTCTTTCTTACTACCCATGTGCGGGAGTGTCCAGGAAATATGCCTAGGAGTGTAGAGTTATGCACGTTTTCCAAGGTCATGGTAATATTTTATGCTCCTATCAGCAATGTATAAGAGGAACATTCGGGAAAACTCAGTTTTTAAACATTGTGTTTGTTTAATGTCTCTTTGAAAACCGTCATTACCTAAAGGAAAGTTATAGTATTTGCAAGTGAAACCTGTCTTTTAGACTTCTGATATTTGATTATTATTATTATTTTTTAAGATTTTATTTATTTATTTTGACAGAAAGAGACACAGCGAGAGAGGGAACACAAGCAGGGGGAGTGGGAGAGGGAGAAGCAGGCTTCCCGCTGAGCAGGGAGCCCGATGCGGGGCTCGATCCCAGGACCCTGGGATCATGACCTGAGCCGAAGGCAGACGCTTAACGACTGAGCCACCCAGGCGCCCCTGATATTTGATTATTAAGAATTATTTTAAACAAGTGAAAGGTCAATAGCTGGAATACCCAGTATGTAATTAGTATCTCTTTAATTTGTAAATATTAGTGTGAGGCTTCAACAGATCTTTGCCTGGTTGAGGTGGTGAAAGTTTTTGCTAGTAGTAAATCAGCATGTGTGCTACATCATGGCCAGCCTACTATTGCTCCCTGGCACAGAGTCTGGAGCAAGTTTTTTATGGCAGTTGGCGGAATCAGGGTATGGAGGGGTGGGAGGATGCTTCTCTTTCTTGGTATCCACATATTAGTACCCAGTGGTTAGGCTGAAAAAAATTGCGTCCACAAGGATGAGAAACATGCCCTATCTTATCCTGTAGTATCATGTGAAAGGGTTGACTGATGGCAAAGTTGGGCCCATGGTGCTTGGAACCTTGAAGGAGATGGAAATGCCTTCTGGAGTTGGATGAATCCATGGGAGTCGTCCCTGGGAAGTACAACATGCTTGTGCCAGACCACCAGTGTGGCCCAGGAATGGCCATCAGGAGGTGACCCGAAGCCTCTGGAAGGCAAGTGGATGGAGCATGCTGGCCTCCTGCCTGGAAGCATCAGAGAAGGATGTGGGGAAGTGCTCCAGCTCAGGGTGGGGCTTAGTGACAGGATGCCAGTTATGAAGCAGGAGGGAGGGTAGGGGGAGGGAGGAGGTTGGCAAGATGCTCCCCAGCCCTAGGGGCTCTTGAGTAGGTCATCAGGCCCTGTATTAAAGAAACCGGAACTAGAATAGTTCCGAAGGAGGCAACTTGGTCTCAGGAATTAGCTGATGTTATGCCCAGTACTATAGGCTGAACGTATATGTCCCCCATTCCCCCAAATTCATATGTTAAAACCCAATCCCCAGTGTGATGGTGCTTTTTTGGAGGTAGGGCCTTTGAGATCCCTTATGAATGGGATTAGCGTTTTTTATAAAAGAGACCCCAGAGAGAGCCCCTGCACCCTTCTTCTGTGTGAGGACATAGAACATGGCTATTTATGAACCAGGAAGCAGGCCCTCACCAGATACTAAATCTGCTGGTGCCTTGATCTTGGACTTCTTAGCCTCCAGAACTGTGAGAAATAAATTTCTGTTTATGAGCCACCCAGCTTAGGTTATTTTGTGATGACAGCCCAAAGGGACTGAGACAACTAGTTATTAGAATTGGCACACAATAGCAGAACTAGGTGGGCTTGACCATTATTCTTCTCACAAACAGTGGCTGTCATTGTTTGGGTGCTTAATATAGGCTAAGCATTTATGTAAAATAACCTGTTTAATTCACACAACAATCCTATGAAGTGCATTCTATTACTGCCTCATGTTATAAATGGGAAAACTGAGACACAGAGCGGTTAAATAACTTTCCAAAGGTCACACAACTCATGAATGGCAGAACTGGCATTTGAACCCAGACATTCTGGCTCCAGAGCCCAAGCTCCTTCACCATGGTACCATGCCTCTTCTAGAGACAGTCTTGGATTCTAATCTTCCCTTCAACCTTGTACTTTTTTTTTTTAAGATTTTTTATTTATTTATTGAGAGAGAGAACGTGCCGGCGCAAGAGCAGGGGGAGGAGCAGAGGGAGAGGGAGATGCAGACTCCCCATTGAGCAGGGAGTCTAATGCGGGGCTTGATCCCAGGACCCTGGGATCATGACCTGAGCCGAAGGCAGATGCCCAATGACAGAGCCACCCAGGTGCCTTTTTTTAAAAAAAATTTTTAAGATTTTTATATTTATTTTTTGTCAGCTAAAGAATTATTGAATATTTTTAGCGTTCACACACACACACACACACACACACACACTTTATAATACTTCTTTTTTTTTAAGTTAACTTATTTAAGCAATCTCTACATCTAACATGGGGCTCGAACTCAAAATCCTGAGATCAAGAGTTACACGCTCTACCGACTGAGCCAACCAGGTGCCCTTGAAATTTTTTTATTATTGTAGAAAACATGAAAGCTACACAAACACAGAAAGAATGGTGTGATGATCCCCCATGTACTCTCACCCAGCCTCCCCAGTTGTCAATCCACAGTCAGATATAGCAGTATTTTTGAAAGAGAACAGAAAAGTTACTAAATAATAAAGGCAAGAATTAAAATCGACTGTGTCTGCTTTACCTATAGGACTTAAAACTGGAAACAACCAGACATTCATCCACAGGTAAATGTATCAACAAATGTTGGTATGTCCATTCAGTGGAATACTACTCAGCAATAAAAAGAGCAAACTATACACACAACATGGGAGAATTGCAATATAATTATGCTGCATGAAAAGAGCCAGACAAAACAGGAGTACATACTTAAAATTTGCCATCCCCTGGTTTAGAGGTGGACACAGACAATAAACAATAGGAAATAAACACAAACAGGGATCATGACAAATCATGATTAGCGCTAAGGGACCTGGGTGGCACAGTCAGTTAAGCATCAAACTCTTGGTTTCAGCTCAGGTCATGATCTCAGGGTCATGAGATCGAGCCCTATGACGGGCTCCATGCTGAGCATGGAGTCTACTTAAGACTCTCAGGGCGCCTGGGTGGCTCAGTTGGTTAAGCATCTGCTTTCAGCTCAGGTCATGATCCTGGGACCCTGGAATCGAGCCCCATGTTGGGCTCCCTGCTCGGCGGGGAGTCTGCTTCTCCCTCTGCCTGCCGATCCCCCTGCTTGTGCTCTCTCTCTCTTCTCTCTGTAAAATAAATAAATAAATCTTAAAAAAAAAATCATGATTAGCACTATGGCGGTAGAGAATAACAAGGGCAAAGGAGAGCCTCTTTCTGTAGGGTGCTTCCTATGCATCATAATCTGCAGCTGAATTGAATTCCATTTCCCAAGTATATTCTATGATTTTCTGCTTCCGTGTCTTTGCACATCGTCTCCATCTGTTAGGCTCTTTTGGTGCCTTGCACCACTGTCAAATCCTACCTACTCCTTAGCTCCCACTTAAACGCTACATTCTCAGGGAAGGTTCTGCCATAATTCAGTTCTCTCCTGCCTTTTTTTTTTTTTAAAGTAAACTCTGCCCCCGATAAGTGGCTCAAACTCATGACCCCAAGATCAAGATTCACATGCTCTATGACTGAGCCAGCCGGGCGTCCCTCTCTTTAGCTTTCTTTAGCTCATGAACCCCTCTGGGTTCCATTCGATTGTAAGATTCCTAATAACAAGACCCAAGTCCCATTCTTCTCCTAATCCCTTGGGTCAGGGCAGCCTCTTTTACAATATGAGTCGATGTCCATTTAAAGTCCTCCTGGGCAGACTTCTCCCCACCTCAGCCTCTGCCCCTCCCTTGCATCCTGTGCTAATAAAATGTTGGCTGTTATAGTTACATGGGCATGGTTATATAATGCCCTTAATAAATGAAAGCTAAAATGGTACATCTTTTTTGAACCCAGAAGTTCACTCTGGGTTCAAGCTTTATTCTGTCTGAAGTTTTATAACATTTTCTGAAGCTCTTGTTATATTCCTCTTCCGTCTGGGTGATCTGCAAGGAGCTTTGGTCGAAAGTGGCAAGTCCTGACTGAGACGTGGTAACTCGGCTCTAGTCACATCTTTCAGAATGAAAATGTTGACTTTAAAAATCACGCTTGAAAAAATAAATAAATAAAAATAAAAATCACGCTTGCCTGAAAGGCACACCTGAATGCTTTCTATATTTATTATACATGTAAAAAGGTACTATTTTTTTTTTTTCATTTGCTCGTAGGAAGGCAAGCAATATCAGTGTTATGTATATGGAAAACAGCATGTTGTTTCCCCACAGTCCTGGCTGTGACTAGAGTCTTAGGAACACATGTACCAACTCTGAAAATTCACTTAACTTTCCAAATAAGGCTTTGTCCTTTTTTGTACATAAATGTACGCCTCCTTTTCTTCTTCTTTTTTTAAGAGATTTTATTTTTAAGTCATCTCTACACTCCATGTGGGCATGAACTCACAACCCCTCAAGAGTTGCATGCTCTACCAACTGAGCCAGCCAGGCGCCCCTACACCTCCTTTTCGTTGTTCATATGTAATGCTATTTGATTTACAGTGGAGTTTTGCCTAATTTCACCCACTGTAAAATTAGCTTTCAGTGTATAAAAATATACAGATGTATAAACCTAGGAAAAACAAGGTGGTCATGGGGAACTGTGGCAGATGCAGTATATTTCTGCCTAAATTCCTTGCCCCCGCCCTCCCCACCCTGGTCAGGTTTCCCAGGGGCAGGGATGCTGAGGTACCTGGGTGGGGTCCTTGCCATACTGGAGAAATTTGATGTTTGCTGTATCACATTTCTCTCTCATTTAATGTGGCATCTCCATCACCATTCAAGAAGAACTTCTATGAATGATCTAAGCTGCCCTTAAAAAGGAAATTGTCCCAACATTCAGGACCCTCCTGGTCCTTGGGCCCAATGTGGTGTCAGCAAGGAAAGCAAGGCACAGTTAACTTGATCTACATCTCACCTCTTGGTTGCCAGCCTTCCTGGGTCTCCTGAGGCCCACTGTTCCACAAACCTAGAGCATTTAAAGCCCGAAATTGAGTTTCTTTCATTCTTTTTTTTTTCTATAAAATTCTGGATGTCCTTTGCTGTGGATCATATTTATATTCGCACACTTTTAAAATAACTTATCATCAGCTATCCTGCTGGTAGCCTACCTTTGGGGTCATTACCATTGCAAATATCTCCCTGATACCCCGCAGACATGGAGTTTTGACAGCTTAGTTGGTGAAGTGAGGCAACATATTGGAGTATCCTTTCCTTGGGAAGCTGTGTGTCATAAATCTTCTTACCCACAGATGATTTGAGTCTTCAGCCTCCTAGGCACATGACTTCATTATCAGGAGATGATTAGGCAGGGATTAAGATCTACTTATTGCCCAAAAGACAACCGACAGAATGGAAGAAGATATTTGCAAATGATATATCAGATGAAGGGCTAGTATCCAAAATCTATAAAGAACTTATCAAACTCAACACTCAAAGAACAAAGAATCCAATCAAGAAATGGGCAGAAGACATGAACAGACATCTTTCCAAAGAAGACATCCAAATGGCCAATAGACACATGAAAAAGCGCTCAACATCAATCGGCATCAGGGAAATACAAATCAAAACTACAATGAGATACCACCTCACACCAGTCAGAATGGCTAAAATTAACAAGTCAGGAAATGACAGATGTTGGCGGGGATGCGGAGAAAGGGGAACCCTCCTACACTGTTGGCGGGAATGCAAGCTGGTGCAGCCACTCTGGAAAACAGTATGGAGGTTCCTCAAAAAGTTGAAAATAGAACTACCCTATGACCCAGCAATTGCACTACTAGGTATTTACCCCAAAGATACAAATGTAGTGATCTGAAGGGGCACGTGCACCCCAATGCTTATAGCAGCAATGTCCACAATAACCAAACTATGGAAAGAGCCTAGATGTCCATCAACAGATGAATGGATAAAGAAGATTTGGTGTATGTATATATATATACACATACACATGTATGTGTATGTATGTATATGTGTATGTATGTATACACATGTATGTATATATATATACACACACAATGGAATATTATGCAGCCATAAAAAATGAAATCTTGCCATTTGCAACAATGTGGATGGAACTAATGGGTAGTATGCTAAGTGAAATAAGTCAATCAGAGAAAGACAAGTATCATATGATCTCACTGATATGAGGAATTTGAGAAACAAGGCAGAGGATCATAGGGGAAGAGAGGGAAAAATGAAACAAGACGAAACCAGTGAGGGAGACAAACAAGAGACTCTTAATCTCAGGAAACAACTCAGGAAACAAACTGAGGGTTGCTGGAGTGGAGGGGGGTGGGAGGGATGGGGTGGCTGGGTGATGGACGTTGGGGAGGGTATGTGCTATGGTGAGTGCTGTGAATTGCATAAGACTGATGAATCACAGACCTGTACCCCTGAAACAATACATTATATGTTAATAAATAAAAAAAAAAGATCTACTTATTGCCTTGCAGACTATACAAAGCCTCCAGAATACCTATTTTAATTAGAGACTAAATTTCTAACTTGCCCAGTTGGTTTGTTTATGGCAGTGCTGCTTTGCTGGTCCTGGGAGAAGACAATTTTACATTTAAATGGAATATTCTAACTTTGCTTAGTAAGTAGTGACCTAAAAATTACAATGCATGGTGATGGAATTTCAGTGTTTCATGCAAAAACTTCTCTCACAAGAGAATCCCATTTTTCATTCTTTGGCTAGATAGGCAGATTTCTCTACATGCTGCATGAAGCAGTCTTGCTGGAGGGGAGGAAACAAACAAGAAATCAGCCACCGAGTATGGGGTCATTTTAGGAATCCTGCTTATTAGTGGGATCATGATGAAAACAAATGCCCTTGACCACAGGACATGGACACGGGTGATCCTTGGGTTGTTGTTTAGAATTAGGTTGGCGTTACGAAGTAACTAGTTCTTTCTATGCTAGCTGATCTGGTAAGGGGCAGAGCATCCTCTTGCCCAGATTAACACTGGATTGCTGATTCAGTGAAATTAGGCAGGGACTGTGGCTCGCAACCACGAGTAAGAGCTTGCTTAGGGAGAAAAAAATTGTGAAGGCAAAAAGAAAGATGGCCATGTGAGATTGAAAAAGACAGGCAGGTGTAGCAGCTGAGGGTGGAAAATAGGTACATATGGTGGAGAAATGGAAGCGCTCTCCATTGCTCCCTCAGCTGCATCTCATTGGCACCGATTCTAGAAGTTTCCTATTTCTGGGGCCGAGCATAGATATGGTGCATTTCCTAGGAAGACAGATTTATATCCAGCATACAGCATCTCAAATTGCTGTGCCAGACTCATGGAGTCCTTGCCACAAGTTTTGTGGGTTTGGTACGTGCTTCAGATCTAAGAGCTAGCTAGACTTTCCTACCTACCGGGACACTTTCTAGTTTTGACCTTAAATATGAGATCAGGAAAATTCTGAGAAAAGGGAGACCCTCTTTTTCCTGAATTACACAGTAAGTTGACTCATTAAACAACAAGAACAAAAAACCTGTTTTGTTCCAGAATGACCCACGTGTGGCTGCACTTAAAGCACAAAGTTATCAGAGACAAGTCACGCTTTCATTTTGCTTTGTGCTCATGGGCCTGACATTAGTCTGTCTTTGATCCCTGAGAGGGTGGCAGGAAAACAATGCTTTTCAGATTGGAGCTAAAAAAAGGCACTTTGTGGAAGGGAATATATTTTATTGATCAATGATTAGTGAGTCTTTTTATGACACGCTTGGTATTAAATATGATTCGAAAGCCTTCAAAGGAAGCTTCTCGGGAATTACTAAGCCATGGCCTGTCAGCATGCCCTTAAACACAGCGAGACACCTTGCAGCAAAAATCTCTGTGTGCAGCCAAGTTTCTAAATTCTTGGGGGAGGGGGGCGTACAGAGATGAAGCAGTTCAATTTCCTACTTGTGTTTTTATTTACGTGGCATTTCCTGACATTTAATATATTTTCTCATCCTAAGAGCACTTAAGTTTCTCAGTACTCAGGCTTATTTTCCAGTATTTCTTTGGATCAAATAATTCGTCTGTTACTTGTGTCTGTATGTAGTGGAAAGAAAATCAGTAATGCCTCATGTGGGTTCTGATTTGTAATGAAGCTAGTAAGAGTCTCATCAGCCATGAGTAATATATTATCCACGATGTTCACTAGGACATACTTAGCTCCAGTCTCTTTGGTGGGCTCTGTAGGGTTCTTGTGGGGGTGGAGGGGAGGATGGCACTTCATTTGGGAGACCTCTGCACGTCCCTCTCTGGCTTCCTCCCACATAGGCTGGGAGAAGGCTTTCTTCTTTGTGGTGCTAGTGAGGACTTGGCAGGTGGAATGAGAATTGTCAGTTTTTTACCCTGTGTTGTATTCATCCATACATATAGCCCATATCTAGGATGTACGTCTTTTACCTGGGTGCCAAAGACTTGAAACAGAGGACGGTAACTTCCGGAACCCATTTATGTTGTTTCAAAACCCTTGTGTGTAGTGTGGTATTGAGAGAGAGGCAGGCAGTTCTACCAGATAGCCCTCACCCAGGTTATGACTGTTCTTAAATCACTCTGCCTGAAGCTGTCGTCTTGCGTGGCCTGAGTGAAGTTCCTTCATTTATTTTTTTCTTTTCCAATCTGTATTTAAATTCTAGGTAGTTAACAGATTGTGTAATATTGGTTTCAGGAGTAGAATTCAGTGATTCATCACTTACATATAACACCCAATGCTGATCACACGTCCATTCCTTAATACCTGTAACAGCCCACCCCCTACCCACCTCCCGTCATTAACCCTCAATTTGTTCTGTATTGTTAAGAGTTTATGATTTGCTTCCTTCTCTCTCTCTCTTTTTTTTTTTCCCCTTCCCATATGTTCATCTGCTTTGTTTCTTAAATTCCAAATATGAGTGAAATCATATGGTATTTGATTGACTTATTTCCCTTAGCGTAATACACTCTAGCTCTATCCATGGGGTTGCAAAGGCAAGATTTCATTCTTTTTGATGGCTGAGTAATATTCCACGTCTTCCTTATCCATTCATCAGTCAATGGATGTTTGGGCTTTTTCCATAGTTTGGCTATTGTTGATAACACTACTATAAACATCGGTGTGCATGTACCCTTTCAAATCTGTATTTTTGTATCCTTGTAAATACCTAGTAATGCAATTACTGTGTCATAGGGTAGTTCTATTTTTAACTTTTTGAGGACCCTCCATACTGTTTTCCAGAGTGGCTGCACCAGTTTGCATTCCCACCAACAGTGTTAAGAGGGGCGAAGTTACTTTCATCTTGAAATGTGGCAAAGATGGAGTGACCATCTAGTAAATATCAAGTTCTGGGAATACAGTGGTGAATGAGCTAGCAAATCCTTCCTTGATGGGGCTCACAGTCTCGTAGGGTCAAGGCAATTATAGAGACCTTCCAGAAATAGTATTGAGAGGCAAATTCCACATGTAGGTGATGCATGAGGGTGACAGGAAATGACCTCAAATTGAAGTTAAGATTCACAGTATGAGAGATGAGCCAAGAATCTGTGAACCCTCAGAACCCAGCAAGTGAGCCAGTAGAATTAGCAGGAAGTATGACTCAATCGTGACTATAATGAAGAAGGCTTAAGCCAAATCATCTGAAGAAACGACATGCTAGCATATACTTCGAAAGAATAAAAGGAGAGAGAAGAACAAAACAGCATTTCTCAGGCCTCTCCCAGGAAGAGAGGAGGTCAGAGACCTTTGACATTGTCTAACTACTGTTGTGTAGAGTTGGGGGTGGGGGGCGGGAGGTAGGGACAAAATAGGGCTTTGGAGCCAGACTAAGTTTGAATCCCAATTCTGCCACTTCTTATTAGGTGTTTGACCTTGAACAAGTCACTTCAACTCCCTAAGCTTCAATTTGCTCATCCTTAAAAGTGGGCTGAAAGCTAGTGGTTGTGTGTATGTGCCTAAATGTAATATACATTTAGTAGGTGTTAACTCTGCTATCGGGGTTGGAGCTCAGATTTGAACCTAGCTGTGTCTTGGTTCTGGGACTCCCAAAACTTCATCATACTTGCCTTTTTTTTTTTTTTTAATGGAAAAGAATATAAGGAAGAGCTGCATTTTAATTGCATTACTGTTAAATTGCCCACTGTTTTGTTTTTTTTTATTTTTTATTTTTTTTTATTTTTTTATTTTATTTTATTTTATTTTATTTTTTTTAAAGATTTTATTTATTTATTTGACAGAGAGAGACCAGCGAGAGAGGGAACACAAGCAGGGGGAGAGGGAGAAGCAGGCTTCCCGCAGAGCAGGGAGCCCGATGCGGGGCTCGATCCCAGGACCCTGGGATCATGACCTGAGCCGAAGGCAGACGCTTAACGACTGAGCCACCCAGGCGCCCCTGTTTTGTTTTTTTTTAAAGATTTTATTTATTTATTTGACAGAGAGAGCACAAGCAGGAGGAACAGCAGAGAGAGAGGAGAAAGCAGGCTCTCTGCTGAGCAGGGAGCCCGATGCGGGGCTCGATCCCAGGACCCTGGGATTATGACCTGAGCCGAAGGCAGACGCTTAACTACTGAGCCACCCAGGCGCCCCATGCCCACTGTTTTGATAGGTTGAACAATGTCCATTGATTCTTCGTGGATGAGTGCTTGCTAGAGAGTGAGTCAGGCATCTGCATTATTAACTTGTCCAGAAGCTTTTTGTGGCAGATTGATTTAAAAAGCCCCCAACAAAACAGAGGATTTTATTTAATAGAAATATTGTTTAGATGGCACTGAGATTTGGGTTTGGATTTCAAATCATGTGTTACAGTCAAATAAAGGCCTTTTTCCCTGACAGACATGAGACCCATGATGTATTGAAAATTCTGTGGTCTCCAAAGGCCTTGCATGGGGGAGGTGATAATCACCAGCAGCATCCTTGTGACCCTGCTCAGCAGGTGCAGCTTTTTTTTTCTAAGGGTGAGGACAGGGGCTTGGTGTAGAGAGTCGGTGAAATCTGGTGGCTAGGATTTTCAGCCTACGAGGGTGTGTGGTCTGCCTGCATTTGAATGAGGATGGGTGTGCGCCCAGGTGTGTGTCTGTGGGTTTCCATCCAAAGGCAAAGGACGAATAGAAGAAAGTTGCTAAAAGAGGAGAGCTTCAAAAGCAGGCTCCAGATTTGTATCCAGCCTGGAAGGAATATGCAGCTCCAGTTCTATCTGCAGAGAGTTGCAGTGTTACTTTTTTTTTTTTTTTTTAAGATTTTATTTATTTATTTGAGACAGAGCGCAAGGGAGGGAGAACACGGGTGGGGGGAGGGGCAGAGGGAGAGGGAGAAGCAGACTCCCCGATGCGCAGGGAGCCCGATGTGGGGCTCGATCCAGTGACTCCAGGATTATGACCCCAGCCAAAGGCAGATGCCCAATTGACTGAGTCACCCAGTCCCTGCAGTGTTACTTTTTGGCTGTCTTTATCTTCGTTTAGATTCAATACTGAAACATCCAGATTGGTGTTATAAGAGAGGTTTTGAGTGGATTCCTTGCAACCCTGAAAGTCACACTTCTCTGAAATTGGTTTAACACCAAACCAAACTCCACTGGTGTTCCTGTTACATTTTACAGCTATTCATATGCGCCCCTTAATAAATGAC
This sequence comes from Halichoerus grypus, assembly GCF_964656455.1. Taxonomy (NCBI): domain Eukaryota; kingdom Metazoa; phylum Chordata; class Mammalia; order Carnivora; family Phocidae; genus Halichoerus; species Halichoerus grypus. Next base: position 196,059,079 of record NC_135713.1, on the reverse strand, counting down.
CTCTGTAGAGGAAGAAGAATCACCAGTTCATTATACAGGAGGAAGAGGCCCTCAGAAATGGCCAGAGCTTATTCAAGATATGTCACCTGTTACGGAGGCATATTGCTTCCGCAGAAATCCTTGCTATAGGGAGACTTTCTCTTAAAGGGTCAGCAAGTAACTGTTTTTGGCTCTTAGGCCATAATGTGTCTTGTCACAATCATTCAGCTCTGCTGTGGTACTTCAAAAACAGCCATAGGCAGTGGTTTAGTGGAATGAATGTGACTGTGTTTCAATAAAACTTTATTTAACCAAATGGGCCACTAAACCTGCAGTCCCTGGTGTGCTGACACCTGCATGGATTATCATAAACTTCCTGGACCCCTGTGAGAATGAAAAACATACTTTGGAGTAAGAAGCTCATTTGAATATAATGGAGAAAGAGAGTTTCCATATTTACATATCACAATGTTTTCTTTTTCTTTTTTTTAAGGACTTTATTTATTTGAGAGAGAGAGAGAGAGCAAGCAGGGGGAGGAGCAGAGGGAGAGGGACAAGCAGACTCCTTGCTGAGCGTAGGGCCCGACCTGGGGCTCTATCCCATGATCTTGAGATCATGACCTGAGCCGAAATCCAGAGTCCGCCGCCTAACCAACCGAGCCACCCAGCCTCCCCTATCACAATGTTTTCCAACAACTTATTTAATTTTTTATATAAGTGGTCCACAACTATTTCCTGGAAACTGGATCCCTCATAAAAGCTTGGTCAGGGTACCCATGTTTGATACGAAACAAACTAATTGATGTTTGAATTCTTAACTCATTTTGAAGTTAATTTTCACATGCCAGCAAGGTTCTCAGTAGCATGTTTCACACATTTCTCCTCTGTAGCAGACGCAAGCATGAGATCCTTAAAACGCCTTAACGCTATATCCCAGGTGACTCTCCTAATCCTGAGCGGGTCTCCCACGATGGCTGTGGTAGAACTTCTCCTGGTTGTCTGGGATGAGTCCACACTAGTAGGTAGGGCTTTGTGGTGTTGTGAGGCCCTGGCTACTCTATTCCTCTCCCGCAATTTACACTTTCTCACTACTGAAACCTCCTCTGACCCCACCGCTCTCACAAGAAGAGCGCAAGCCGGATTTGCCATATTTTCAAAGCCATCCTTCATTGCACATGAACATTGGCTGCACCCCGAGCTTGGCTGTGAACTGATTATTCTCACCAGGACCTGTTAACACAAGTTCCATCACTCCCAAGGCTAAAAATAAACCATATTTAACACTTGGAAGCAAAATTCAGGCGAATATATAATCGGATTTGATTGAATCTTCGTTGAAAATGTTAATGGTGGAATCAGATGCTTACCTTTCAGATGGAAGATTGCATTTTTTCTGTGAGTGAGTGGATAGAAATCAATTCCACCTATCAGTTGATGTAATCAGAGACTGATGGATGCCTAAGCATCTGAAATGACACTGGTTCGTTTTGTTTGAGGGCACCTCCCTCCGACCCCCACCCCATGCCATGGAGGGACAGGCTTCTATTTAAATCATGTTGCTAACTGTAGGATTTAGGGATATTTAGTGTTTCTGTGTCCAGCCAGTGTCTGCTATGATGGAGAACCAGACTGTACCTAGGAGATTCAGATATTAATTATAGTCATTTGTGAGTAATGGGATTATAGATGACTTCTATGATTTTTCTGTGTTTTACAAATGTTCAATAATGAATATGGATTACTCAAGAAAAACTGTGCTAAGGCTTCCCAAATTTTTTGACCGTGACCCACAGTAAGAAGCGCATTTTACAACCTGACCCAGGACAAACCTGGATTTATGTGTTTATAAAACTAAAACAAGAGTTTCGTGAAACATTAGTTAACCTTTTTGCTACCTGTCCTTACCTCTGATGGTTTTTTTCTACTTGTCTATTCCAGTTTATCGAAGGCAAAGCAAGAAAGGGGAGGGCGTAGGTATTGACCAACTCAAATGATTTCATGAGCTACTGATGGGGAAATTGAAAAATACTTATTATCGTGCAGTGGTGCCAGTCTTTTATTTCATGGGTCAGTAAAATTTCAGAAGAAATTTTGGTGATGATGTAAGATCATCCACTTATGTTGCAGAAGAAGGATATTCTAAAACTTACATCGTGATTCTTTCATTAATTTTTCATGTTTGTTTTCATGATTTGGGGGAAATTTTCATGTCAAAATATCCTTTCTTTTTATGAAAGAATATTTCAACATGAAACGTTGAAAAGCGTACAGTTTAGGGATTTCAATAGTGAATAAATTTAGCTTTGTGACAACAGACTACACTCGCTTTGTTTTTTTCCCTTTGGCAATGAACCTGTACACGCTTGGCCGTACAGTAGCATTTAGGAATCACTGAGAAGCCATCAGTGTTGCCAAAAGAGCATTGCTTTGGAACAACACAATTTCAGGAACCGGTTCTGAATCCCAGCCCCTTGGGGCACATGCCTCAACTTTTCTGAGCCTCATTCTGCCCATCTGCAAAAGGGGTACCTTTTCCGAGGTTTAGAGATAAGATTTATAAAGAGTTTAAGACAGTTTTAGATGCAGAGGAGTTTACAAACGTTAACCTCAGGATCATTCCCCTCCCTCTGCTGCTTTTGTGATATGAAAACTTGGAACGTTGAAAGAAGTCTGTTTGTTAACGTGTTTCTGCGTGATGACGTGCTATCCCCTTAAGGATCCTTAACGTGAAAAACACTTGTGTGTTTGTTTCCTGTCTTGTCTTACCCTCCAGTTTTACCCCTGCTTTCACCTCCTGTCAGCCTCGACAGCACTGCCACTCGCCCGGCAGTTTGGTTTTCGGGTACGGTTAGAAAAATTCCTTGATAGTACGGTGAGGTTGCAGTTTTTAAACTGCAGTTTTTCAGCTGCGGTTTTGGCTGGTGAGGACTTGGAAGTTGAGCGGAAAACTAAGACTAGGGAAAGGATGTGCTTAAAATAGATCTCATGCGCCCTCTGTTTAATTACATGGTAATTTGTCAAACAGACTGGTTTCTGTGGCCTCCACTGCTGATAGAGGTTTGTCCCCCACCACAGCTCCTCTTCGAAGCAGGAGCACGGAGACACGCTGGGTTCACACATCTCCACACATACTTTAGCTGCAAGGGCTCAATGCCGATCGTTTATTCTAAAGTACATAAACATACAGTCCAGTGTGTTGATTTCAGCAGCAACACCTTTATTTAAAGTCTCCTCTTGGTGCCTGGGTGGCTTAGTCCGTTGGGCAACTGACTCTTGGTGTTTTGGCTCCGGTCATGAACTCAGGGTGGTGGGAAGGAATCCCACCTTGTGCTCTGTGCTCAGTGGGGAGTCTGCTTGGGATTCTCTCTCCCCCCCCGCAAAATAATAAATAAATAGAGCCTCCTCTCTTTGGCAAATATTTTTATCAGATATTTTCAGTTTTGTCCAGAAACCAACCACACCCGCACTACCTATTTCCCCAATGGATTCTCTCTCCAGGAAAGCTCCAAGCATCTGAAACTCTCAGGAAATGAGCTGGGTGTTCCTGGTAAGGGAGGTTTACCCAGAGCACGTAAATGTTTCTAGAACATTTCCTATAGTCAGAGCTAACGGGCTTGCTGTATTCCAGAAACTTTGTTACCACCTTTAGGAACATTATCTTGTTTAATCCTAAGAAAAAATAGATACTTCCCTGTCTTGACTTCTTGAGAGATCTTTATAAACGTCAGCTGTCATAGAATGTTCTACCTACTGATTTTAGGTATGTGGGGACTGTTGTTTTCTTGCAGCTTACCACTATTTATTAAGTGATTATTACATGCCAGGCACTGCTCTGAGCACTAAGGAAATGCAGCAATGACTAAAACAAACTCACTGTCCTCTGTTGGGGGTGGTGGGAGAGATCCAGGCAAGAATATATAAGCATACAAAACATACCAATATAATGAAAAAAAGAAAAGAGTAAAGGGACAGAGAGCAGACCTGGGAAGAGAGATGGGAGAAGGTCTTTGAGGTGACATTTGAACAGAGACCCAAATGAATCACAGAATAGGACTTGCAGATGTTTGGCAAAAGGGCCGTTTGCTCCTGCACTAAACAGTTCTCTTTCTTCTGCTTTTTTTTTTGTTTCTTTTTTTTTTAAGATTTTATTTATTTATTTGAAAGAGAGAGAGCATGAGCAGGGGGATTGCAGAGGGAGAGGGAGAAGCAGACTCCCCACTGAGCAGGGGGCCCGAGACTTGAGACTCGGGGGCCCATCCCAGGACCCTGGGATCATGACCTGAGCCAAAGACAGAGGCTTAACTGACTGAGCCACTCAGGTGCCCCCTCCTTCTTCTGCCTTTGATCCTTTTTTTGGTCTTCTCCTTGCCATCACCGTCAGATGTGGGCTTAGTGGAACCAGACTGAGGGAAGCCAGCTCTAGAAAGGGGAGAGAGCTACAAGGCATCAACTGGCAAATGGCCTTGCTCCTGGGGCTTAGAACAGGACCCGGCTCTCCGGGAGATGGAGCCAAGCAAGGCTGGGGCCCAGAAGCAGAAGCTCTGTCTGGTTTAAGAGAGAGCCTTGATTACAGTTGTTAAGCAGGCAAGAGCTCAGTGCTTAGGACCAGGCTGCAGGTTGGAAATGAGTCTTGCAGCCACGGTACTTCATGCTGACACCACAGACTTGGAGCCAGGGTCCAGTGTCCCCTCCCCATGTTTACCGAGGATGACCAGAAACTACTTTGCATTCCATTGAATGCAGTCGGCTTTCTGCCACACTCTCTCTCGTGCTCTGCCCATTTGCACTCGTTGATTGCCTCTTCGGCCTGAGAGCTCAGCGGCAAAAGGAAGCCCCACCCCCACTCAGGCGGAGTTTCCTCATCCGGCCCCCACAGGCCTATTACATCACCTGTAGATGCCCCTTGGCAAAGTGCTGTAATCTTTGTTTGGGAGGCAGGCCAAGGCGTGGGAGCCAATAGCCCAGGGTCTAGAGTCTGACTGCCTGGTCTGAACCCTGCCTTCCTTTGGGCAAATTACCCTATCTCAGTTACTTCATCTGTAAAATAGGAATAATAACAGTACCTACCTTGTAGGGTTGTTGCGAGATAAAATCCACAGAATAGTTCTGGCCTTGTGTTAATACTTTTTACATATCTGTATCTCGTCCCTAAACTGTGAAGCCCTCACGGGGCTGACATTCTATTGCAGGACACACACTGTAAATTAGCAAATATGGAAATAAATAAGATGTTTTAAGATGGTATTACGTGCTGTAAAGAAAGATTAAATTAGGGTAACGTAATCAAGAGTGACCTAAGGGGTGTGGTATGTGGGGGTGGGGGTGGGGAGCATGTGTTATTTTATTTTTATTTATTTATTTATTTTTTAAAGATTTTATTTATTTATTTGACAGAGAGAGACACAGCGAGAGAGGGAACACAAGCAGGGGGCAGTGGGAGAGGGAGAAGCAGGCTCCCCGCAAAGCAGGAAGCCCGATGCGGGGCTCGATCCCAGGACCCTGGGATCATGACCTGAGCCGAAGGCAGACGCTTAACCGACTGAGCCACCAGGCGCCCCTATTTATTTATTTTTAAAGATTTTATGTATTTATTTGACAGAGACAGAGAGAGAGAAAGAGCATAAGCAGGGGGAGCGGCAGGCAGGGGGAGAGGGAGAAGCAGGCTCCCTGCTGAGCAGAGAGCCTGATGCGGGGGGGGGGCCTGATCCCAGGACCCCGAGATTATGACCTGGGCTGAAGGCAGACGCTTAACCGACGGAGCCACCCAGGGGCCCCACATGTGTTATTTTTAAATAGGATGGGTGGAGAAGGCTTTTCTGAGGATATGACATTTGAACAATGGTCTGATCCATGTGACAGTCTGGAGGACAGTTGTCCAGACGGAGGGATCAGCTAGTGCTGGAATGACCTTGGTGTGTTTGGGCAAGGAAGCATGTAAAGGGAAAGCTGGGAGCCCCAGGAGGAGAGCAGGAAGTGGTGAAGTAGGGGAGGGAGAATGAAGGGAAGTTGGGGGGTACACTTAGGGCAGACTGTGCAGGGCTTTGGAGGGTGGCCAGGAGTTTGGGAAATGTCCTCTTGCAGTGGGAGCCACTGAGATTTGTAAAGCAGGGGAGTGATACGATTTGATTTGTATTTATTATATAATATATATAAAATATTATATAACTGTATATATTTAGCCATGTATAATTATATAGATATTCTGTTTGCGGGGTGGAAAGTGGAGATAATAGTGGGAGCAGGGGTAAAAGTCAGGGGCACTAGGGATTCTTGGACTTTCATGGATGCCGAGGTAAAGGGGATTTGTCCTGACAGCTTTTTTCTGGAAGATGGGGAATCAGTAGTGGGTTGAATAGTATCCCCTCAAACTTCACATCCACCTGGAACCTCAGAATGAGACCTTATTTGGAAAAAGGGTCTTTGTAGATAGAATTAGTTAAGGACCTCGAGATGAAATCATCCTGGGTTGAAATCCAATGACTGGTGTCCCTCTCAGAAGAGGAGAGGACACAGAGAGGCAGCGAACACACCACATGAGGACACAGGCAGAGATTGGAGGGATGCAGCCACACGCCAAGGGACGCCAGGGGCCAGCAGAAGCTGGGGGAGGAGAGGAAGGATTCTTCCCTAGAGCCTTCGGGGGAAGCATGACCCTGCTAATACCTCGACTGTGGGCTTCTAGCCTCCAGAACTGTGGGAGAGTAAATTTCTGTTGCTTCAAGCCCTGCAGTCTATAGTATTCTGGTAGACTGATATACCTCCTAAGGGTCTTTGGTCTCAGGAGATTTGCACTGGGGTGGGTGGGGGGCATGGTCTTATCAGGAGCGTGGGCTGCTCTGTAGCCCTCCCTTGAAGAAGTCAGGGAGGGTGGCATTACTAGGAACTTGAAGGAGGGCTAGGAGCCTGAGGAGGCTTCTGATGAATGTGGTGGAATGAATGAATGAATGGGTGAATAGGCCCGAGACTGGGCCATTAAGTATGATAATCATAAGTGGCCATCCATAGGGCTCTGTGAGTCAGCGTGGCCATCACCCCTTCTGCTGTGTGTCCTCTAAACTCCTGTGGGTTGAGAAACTGGATTAAGGTCTTTGTTAGAATTCAGGTGCAGAGGACAGAGGATAGAGTGAGAGGATAGAGTGGGGCCTAAGTGACTTTCTAATGCATGGTAGCTGTGGGTTTTAGAATCTGGACTTTTAACATCGATTTTCTGAGCCCAGCGGTACTTTCTCCTTCCTCCCTTTTGAATGTTCATTAGCTAGGTCAACTTAGGGGAAACTGGAGGAGCAATCCAGAAGCGCCCTCCTTGGCCCCAGCAGCAAAGAGCAGTCTGGCCACAGGCTTATTGCTCCTATTCTTTTTTGGTTTAGCATTGAAAGTGCTGAAAAGGGAGCAGAAACTCCAGGCCACAAAAATTTCATTTTGTTGTAATCCTGCCAGAGGTCCACCCCCTCTGCTCCTATAAAGTCTCTTGGCCTGTCTTACAGAAAATGTATATGGGCCGAGATCAAGCTTTTTTTTTTTTTTTTTTTTTTTTAATTAAACTAATGGACTGCATTCTCCTGTAAAACACGGGTCCAAACGGTGATGCCCTGGCAACCTGGCCCTTAGTCTTGGCGATTCGAATTTCTGGCTTCTGGACACACACAGTAGGTGCTGAATGAATGCTTCTTTTTTTGAAATCAGGGCTGAACTGGCAAACCTGGAGGGGGACGTGTTCATGGACAGAGTCAATTTCTGTGTCAGTTTCTCTCCCCTGTCATTGATGAGCGTCCTAATGTTGATTTTTTTTTTAATCAAACACTGTATTTAGTTAATAAAAAAAACCCCCACAGAATACGAATCAAAACAGCTGTGTTTGCTGTCGGTGTGGCCGTTCCCCTCTTCATCCTGGAGTATGTCATAACAGTACCACATTTGTAGAAACAAAAGTTTAGAAATAAAAAGGATGACTTTTCTCCCTGCAGGTACCCGTGACAACCCACCGGCTCAGCTCAGAGTATTTATTTAAATTTGTGTCTGGTAATGGGGCTCAGAGATAATTTTGTGAAGCAGATGTGTGAAGATCTGATCATTACGGGAGCTCATTTCTTATAAAAATAAATGTATTCTCCAGCCTTGGGCAGGGGGCACGACATTACTCTTAGACGCTTCCTTGGTAAGTGTGCTTGGATACATTCATGGACTGCAAGAAAGTTTTTGCAGCCCGTTTTCCAGTTTATCACCTTTTGCCACATTTCTTGCTTGTAAATATCCCAGCCAGGGATGAATAAAGGAGGAGGATAAAGGAAGAGACAGAATGGAACAACAATGGCAACAACAAACAAAGGAAGCAAAGAAGCAAATAGAAAACCAAAAACAAACACCTCTTCCCCAGTAGGCAATATAGAAAATTCATGAGCCAGGAGGAAAGTGAAAAGTCAAACAACAATGAGAACACAGGCTTCATTCGGGTGATCACAGGTCACCATCAGCCTGGAGAAGAGCCAGACTGAGGGTGAGGCCAGTGAGACATGCCTCTTGGGCGCAGAAACGTCATAAATAATATTTTAATACAAGATACTTAAAAAAAATCGTAATTAGCGCAAGTACTCCACGATGAACAAGATATTAAAATGTCGAAGGCAGGATGTCACTCTGCACTGGCAGACTCGACCTCATTCACCTCCCTCTAAGCAAAAGTGAGGTCACCGAGAGCTTGAAAGGAAAAGTTTCTCATTCCTCTAAGCCTGGCTTTGCTCTGGATTTGGACTCTAGCTCGGTACGGACCAGCTCCGTGACCTCAGGCAAATGACTTAACCTCTCTGAGCTTCTTTTTGTAAAATGAAGAGACCGCTTTCCGTTTGCAGGGCTTTTTGGGTGTTGTAAGAATTCTGCCCGTGCAGCACTGGGTGCACACATTCATTATGATCCACAGAGAATTAAGTTCTCCAGGAGCCCCGAGCAGGTACCACCTAAGCACACAAGCCTCTCCCGCAGCTGCCTGGGTTAACGCAGCTTTGTTTTCACTTCGCAGGATGTATCAGAGTAGAGCCCCGTGCCTGTGCTTTGAACACTCATACATCCGTTCAACTGCTAAGTAACCCATTTCCTGTTTAGTCATAGCTTCTTGCCTGGGCCTCGCCACGGGCCCTGAGTTGTCATCTCTGTACCTCCCTCTCAGAGCCACTGAGCCTTCTGAAGCCATCTAGAAGTTAGGTTTCGCAACGGCTTTTGTTTATGAAGGTCTCCCCGGTCATTGTCAGTCTCTCCTGAGCCGATTTCTACACCTGGTGATTCATCTGGATGACGCCTCCCCCTTTTTGTCCCTTGAACTGTCCACAGTCCTGAGCTGGCCTTTGATTTGCTCCACAGAGATGGAGCGAATGTTCTTATCACGTGAGGCTGAAGCTAACATGAGCAGAGTGGAAATCAGGGAAGGAGGGCGCAGTGGGAACGCAGTTAACATCTGATACGGGAAGCTGTCGAGCAGCTCACTTATCTCTCCAATTGTACAAGGGGGCTGCAAACAACAATTTTGTCAGCCTTTCTTCTAATCTGATTGGAGCCGCAGGGACTAGAAGCTGAGCCCTTACTTTCGTTATTCTCCTCCTTGGTCTTCAGGATGCAAAAGGAGATGGGAGGATGGCAGGAGATCGTCTCGCTCAAATACCTTACTAGACTTTGGGGGTCTTAGTCATCATTCATGGTTTGTGCCTGTTGAATATTCATGAGCGTGCCCTGCACTTCTTTGAGAGAGGCAGTGTGAATTAGGAACCACACACTTCTGGTTTCAGTCGTGTGTGCTTTGGATTTAAGCTCTTCTTTTCCACCTAATTAGTTAATAGGAACTTACTGAGTTGGGTGCAAAATGATACAAAAGAAGAGGCGAATGGGATTTTTGCCCCCGAAGCATTTAGGTTGTAGTTGGGTGGAATAAATTCTCTGCGTGAGCTGAGCCCTAGGCTCACACTCCTTCCTGCATTTCCACCTCTCCTGTCTGCCCTAGAAATGTTGCTTGAAACTGGCCTCTCCTCTTTCACCCTCTGGGCATTTGCTCTTGCTTTTTAGGGCAGTCCCTCCTCATTTACTGCCCGGTCTATTGAGAGCCCTGCTGAGCCATATTGGAGCCCGAGGCAAAGAAAGCTGTGTGTCCCTCCGTGCACTTACCAAATATCCTCCCATATTGTGAACCCAGTGGGAAAAGTTAATAAAAGCTCTACAATATTAAAAAAAAAAAACCCACCAATATATATAAAGCCTCGTGTGTTCAATCTGTTCCCATATCATTGTCAGCCCTCTTAGACTCACCCAGATGAGTGCGGGTGGAGGATGGGGAGGCGGGGGGAGGTTTTCACGGCCAGTTGCATAAGCCGGGGTTGTAAAACAAACAGCAACAGCCTGCCTTTATTTACAATTTGGATTTTTTTTAAAGATTTTATTTATTTATTTGAGAGAGAGAGAGCGAGTGAGAGCGCATGAGCAGGGGGAGGGGGAAGCAGACTCCTCGCTGAGCCGGGAACCCTACGAGGGGCTCGATCCCAGGACGCTGGGTTCATGACCTGAGCCCAAGGCAGACCCTTAACTGAGCCACCCAGGCGCCCCTGGAATTTTTTTTTTTTAATTGTGGGTTTTCTTGCATTAATTTTGATCTTAAAAAAATATTGCATTAAAGTAATATTTATCTGGATTGCTGAGCTTTCTGGCACCCCCTTGATTTTGTACCTCCGTCGTTCATCCTAATCCTGGCTCTGGTCATGTGAGAGCCCACTCCCAGCTGTCCGCTTCCTTCCTAATAGACCAACGGTGATTATGTCACTTGCATGTCGGCTCCTGATTGCCTAAGAGGTGAAATCCAAGCCCCTTGGCTTGGCTTCAAGCCCTATCGTGGCCTGGCCCCCACCCACCTCCCCAGGGCATCTGCCCCACCTGGCCCGGTTCCTTCCTCGCCTAGCCTCTGCAAGACCGCCCCTTTGCCCCTGCCCGAGCGGTGCCTCTGCTCCCAGACGTCTGCCCCTAAACTCTCCCTGCTTGGCTCTCGAGCTCCCCTTGGGTTAGCACCTCCTGGCTGGGCTGCATTTTGGGGCTCCTCATGCTGGCTCAATTGCTCTGTTTCCCCCTGTGGAAAACTGTTCGCTTGCACTCACTTTTCCACTGTGATTTATCTGTTTACCTGTGTCCCCAGTTACACTGCCTGCTCCTTGAGGAGAGCAGCCGGGCTTTCATGTCAAATGAATAATGAATACAATTTTGGATACAGTGAAAAAAGCAGGAACAGCAACTATGAAATAATCCATTAAAAACAATAGCAGGCAGGGAGGGCACTGGTCTTAAAACATGGAGTCGAATCTTGGCTCTGTCGTTAGTCGGCATTGACGCTAGGTATTTTCAGAGTTTTAGGTGAAAACTTCCAAACAGAAGCCAAAGTAGGGAACCCTGTGATGAACCCACATGTACCCACCCCCAACTATACAACAGTCAGCTGACGGCCAGTCCAGTTTCTTGTAAGGCCGTGCCCTCCGCCCCCAGCCCCTGGATGACTTAGAAGCAGATCCCAGACAACCTAGTCTTTTGCATATAATTATTTCAGTAAGGACATTAAGCTTTTAATTGATTGCAAAAACTCAATATGAACCAGGTGCAAAGAAGAGCTCCCAGTGGGTTGGAATCACGGGGAGGCCCCATGAAGCAAGTCCTGAAGGATGGGTATGGATTTTGGCAGAGGAGGTTTGTAAGTGGGAAGCTGTGAAGTAATGTGTGCGGCACGTGGTCCGCGGATTGGGTTAGCTGGCATGGGGCAGGGTAGGGAGCAGTGAGTGGGAAGGAAACCCAGCTGAGGAGGAGCCGAGGGGCTGCTAGCTACCCTGCCACTCCCCATGCTCTCGAGGCAGCCTTTTGGAGGGCGGGGGATAGGTTGGGAAACTGCGTTTTTTTTTTTAATTTTATATTTTTTTATTTGTTCATTCATTCATTCTTTTTTTAAAGTAAGCTCTAGGCCCAGCGTGGGGCTTGAACCCAGGACCCCAAGATCAAGAGTCCCACCTTCTACCATCTGAGCCAGCCAGATGGCCCCCTTTTTGGTTTACGTTATCAGTGTGTTACCTTGAAGGGTTGCCCTCACCATTGTGACATGGGGTCCAGGACTGTAGTAATATTTACTTAGCCCCCTTCAGCTCTGTCTCTGGAAGCTTTTTCCTTGTTAACTAATTTCTTCCTCTACCAGGGAAAGGGATTATGACAGGTGCATTTGAAGGAGCTGGTGCCCATACCAACCCATCAGGCTTTCATGGGGGAGAAAGGAGGACTCGGCCCTACACTAAGGTGACCTGGCAGCCGTGCATTTTATCCCACTGGGTTTAATCCTTGCTATGAATAACAGAGCGAAGCTTTGTTATTCATGGGGGTGGATTTCTGCTGCGGAGAGAATTAGCTGCAATCTTATTCAGAAGGTGCCTTCTGATGCCATGAGGTCTTTTGAACTGTGCATAAATAGAGGCCATTGTTTAGGTTTTGGGAACATAAGGCTTAAATTGCTCCAGAAGTTTGGTCCCTCTGCACTCTTCACCCCCACCCCCCAAAGTAGTAGTTTTCTCCAAATTGCTTTAGGACCCGCCTCTTCAGCACTTTCTAAAACTAGGGCACAACCAACCCTTTTCCTGGAGCCTTTTCTACCAAGAGAGGGGAGAAATTCTTCTGGGTCTGAGAGAAAAAAAAAAAAAGATGGAAAGTAAAAGTAGGTGCCAGCTGAATCAGGACATCTATCACACAGAATTTAGGACTATGGCAGAGGATCATGGTAAAGAAATAATTTTGTTCCTGCTTAAGATCTTTTTAAATTTTAAGTTAGGAGAAACAGAAGAACAATGCAGAGTGAGCTTATTAATTTATTGCTCCCTGGAATCTCTTAGGACAAGACATTTAAGAATCTCTAAAGGAAGGGCTGATTATTTATACAAGGCTCAAAGCTTGCACACCCCAATTCCCCAGCACAATATGCCTTTCTGGGTTCTGGGAGCTACGGATCTGAAGCTGGCTTTGTCTTTGAAACCACAGAGAGAAGCCCCTTTCATTGAAGGTGTCGATCTTCTGAAATTTTTACCTGTGATATCAGCTAACAAATCGCTCTTTTGTTGTTGTTCTTATTTTTTTTTCCTCTAATGAGAATTTTTAAGATCTACTCTTTTAGGGGCGCCTGGGTGGCTCAGTCAGTTAAGTGTCTGCCTTCGGCTCAGGTCATGATCCCAGGGTCCTGGGATTGAGCCCCACATCGGGCTCCCTGTTTGGCGGGAAGCCTGCTTCGCCCTCTCCCACTCCCCCTGCTTGTGTTCCTGCTCTCGCTCTCTCTCTCTGTCAAATAAATAAACAAAATCTCTAAAAAAAAAAACTACTCTCTTAGCGACTTTCAAATATATAGTATTGTTAACTGTGGTCACCATATTGTACACTACATCCCTAGGACTTACTTATCTTATTACATTGCCTTGCTCGAAAGGCTTATTGAAAATAGTTTGTGGGCCTAATCTGGGTGGTTCCCTCCCCCCACTTTGGTCACTGCAGTCTGCTTGTGTCTCTCAGTATATGGCCGTCTGTGCTTCTCCTACCCAGAGTAGAAGTGATTTTCTCATCTGGGACCAGGTGTACTCAGAACTAGGGCAGTTTTCCCTGACTTAGAGGAGAGGGCACAAGGTTTCTTCAGGACCCCGAAAGCTGCCCTAAAGCTGCTTCACGTGTACTTTATTTGGGTTTCTGCTTTCATCATCTTATCTCCGTTTCTCCCCTTCACTGTCCGGAACCACCACTGGGCCATTCTCTCCTCTCTTTCCTGGCCCTGTGATTCTAGTCCTTCTCAAAGGTCTTTCTCATCATCCACAGTCAAACTCACCTTTAGGCCGCATTTACTGAACTGCCCATGTGAGTCCATCCATCAAAGTCTTTATTGCTGGGGCGCCTGGGTGGCTCAGTCGTTAAGTGTCTGCCTTCGGCTCGGGTCATGATCCCAGGGTGCTGCGATCGAGCCCCATGTCCAGCTCCCTGCTCAGCAGGAAGCCTGCTTCTCCCTCTCCCACTCCCCCTGCTTGTGTTCCCTCTCTCGCTGTCTCTCTCTCTGTCAAAAAATAAATAAAATCTTGAAAAAAAGAAAAAGTCTTTATTGCTCTGCTCCTTTGAGTGCTAACATCTTTATCTCTTTGCTCTTCCTCCTTGTCACCTGTGCATTGAGACCCAGGCAATTAAAACCATTTGGTTGTACTTACTTAATTTGTGCTGACCTGCAGAGGGGTGTCCATGTTGACATAGCAGCGTCCCTTCTCTTGCCTTTTCTCCTCTTCCATGTTTGGCGTTTGGAAGAAGTTAAAAGTGACCCCGAGAATTGCTTTTGATGGTGTTGATACACACTTCTTTTGAAGTCTGACATTGGGTATTGTTGATTTAATCTGGAGCCTGTCAGCTTATGCATTCTTACCACCCATTGGAAGCCTTGCTGCGGACCCAAGATTATTTGTTAAACTGCCATTGGAATAAGCATAGCACTGTTCTTTAAAGGGAGAAGGACTTTTTAAAAAAAGTAATAAGCATACTTCTATATTTTCTTGACAGGTATCAAAGAAAAAAGCCTTCCTGTCTTTACCTTGACAAGACATCTAACATTGGTGGGAGGTTTTGCTTGCATGAGAACTTCAACATGATAATCTAGAAATCTTGGAAAACTGAAACTGAACAACTTTCTCTGTTTGGGGGTGGGGAAAGGGACAATGAAGGAATTATCCACAGCTAGTTACCAAAATAGGCAAATATGAAAGCTAATTCATCTCATTTTCAGAGGTTAATCCTTTGATGTATGAATCACAGTTGATGCTAAGAGGAAAGTGCTAGAAACACAAGCTTTTTCCTTTCTTAGGTCAGGTTTTGAATATTTTAATTATTTGTTTCTCTTTCTGGCAGTGAGGATAACACATTAGCCAGAGATTACCAGCAATTAAAATAACAAGACATCTACAACAACACTTACCACTCCCCGAAAACCCCACTGAAATCACACTTCATTTTTGCTTTCATGATTTAGAAGTAAATTTAGAATCAGTTTCATGATTCTTGTGGTATTTTCCAAATTAAGGACTTGAGACATTTGGACACTGAGCTGTGTGAATGCTACATAAACGTGTTTTTACTCTTGTTATTAATTAGATACTTAAGAACTTAACTAATAAAGAAATAGCTACCTAACAGTGGGCCACATGCCACAGTCTCGTATCCTTTCTCCTGAGATCAAATATTGCACAGGGGACTTTTTAAAAAATTGTGGTTAGGGGCGCCTGGGTGGTTCAGTCGGTTAAGCGTCTGCCTTCGGCTCAGGTCATGATCCCAGGGTCCTCTCTGCTCAGCGGGGAATCCACTTCCTCTCCCTCTCCCTCTGCCTCTCCCCCTGCTCGTGCTCTCTCTCACTCACTCTCTCTTGACAAATAAATAAATAAAATCGAAAAATAAAATAAAATGAAGAAAAATTGCATATATGTAAGGTGTACAATGTGAGGATTTGGTATACATATACGTATTGAAATGATTACTACAGTAAAACTGATTAACATATCACCTTACACAGTTACCTTTTGCGTGTGTGTGTGCATTAGATGAGCAAAACTAACGTTTTAAAAGTCTCTTGTTGGGGGCGCCTGGGTGGCTCAGTCGTTAAGCGTCTGCCTTTGGCTCAGGTCATGATCCCAGGGTCCTGGGATCGAGCCCTGCATCGGGCTCCCTGCTCAGCAGAAGCCTGCTTCTCCCTCCCCGACTCCCCCTGCTTGTGTTCCTGCTCTTGCTATCTCTCTCTCTCTGTCAGATAAATAAATAAAATCTTAAAAAAAAAAAAAAAGTCTTGGGGCGCCTGGGTGGCTCAGTCGTTAAGCGACTGCCTTCGGCTCAGGTCATGATCCCAGGGTCTTGGGATTGAGCCCCGCATCGGGCTCCCTGCTCAGCGGGAAGCCTGCTTCTCCCTCTCCCACTCCCCCTGCTTGTGTTCCCTCTCTCGCTGTGTCTCTCTCTGTGAAATAAATAAAATCTTAAAAAAAAAAAAAAAAAGTCTCTTGTTGGGGCACCTGGCTGGCTCAGTTGGTAGAGCATGCAACTCTTGATCTTGGGGTGGTAAGTTTGAGCCCCACATTGGGTGTAGAGATTACTTAAATAAATAAACCTTTAAACAATAAATTAATTAAATAAAAAGAAGTCTCTTGTCCATTCAATCAACTGATGAATGGATAAACAGAATATGGTACATACATACAATGGAGTTATTTTTCAGCCTTATAAAGGAAGGAGATGCTGAGACACGCTACAACATGGAACCTAGGAAGCATGACACTAAGTGAAATAATCCAGACACAAAAGAAAAACCCTGTCTGAGTCCACCCATATGAGGTGCCTAAACTAAAATAGTCAAATTCATAGAGACAAAAAGTAGAAGGGTGGTTGACAGGGGCTGTGGGGAGGGTGAATGGGGGAGTTAGTATTTAATGGAGACAGTTTTTATTGGGATGATGAAAAAGTTCTGGAAATGCATCGTGGCAGTGGTTACACAGCATTGTGAATGTATTTAATGTCACCAAGCTGTACAGTTAAAAAATGTGACAATGGTAAATTTTATCTTTCATGTATGTATATATGTGTGTGTGTGTGTATGTGTATGCTTGTGCCCACTTGTGCCCTCTCATTCTCTCTCTCTCTGTCAAATAAATTAAAAAAAATCTTAAAAAAGATTTTATTTGAGAGGGAGGGAGAGAGAGAGCGAGCACAAGCGGGGGGTGGGGGAGACAGAGGGAGAGGCAGAAGCAGACTCCCCGCTGAGCAGGGAGCCAGATGTGGGGCTCGATCCCAGGACCCTGGCATCGTGACCTGAGCCGAAGGCAGATACTTAACCAACTGAGCCACCCAGGCATCCCATATGCAATTTTTCTTTAAAAAAAAAAAAAAGTAAAATAGGGGTGTCTGAGTGGCTTCGTTGGTTAAGTGTACAACTCTTGATTTTGGCTTGGGTCGTGATCTCGGGGTCATGGAATCAGTACCCCTCCCCCAATCGGGCTCTGTGCTCAGTGCAGGAGTCTGTTGGAGGTTCTCTCCCTCTCCCTCCCCCCCGCTCTCTCTCTTTCTCTCTCTCTCTCAAATAAGTAAATAAAATCTTTAAAGAAAATTTAAAAAATGTAAAAATTTTATTTTTAATATGTCCCATTTGGAAGTCTTTCCTCCTTCTAATTCCCTGCACTTCTTTCGCTTTGGGGGTCATTTCTTGAGCCCCTGCATGATGCTAGGTGCTGAGAACACAATGATGAACAGCCTCTACCCTGCATTCAGAACACTTTTTGTCTGGCAAGCTGCACAGACAGGTGGCTACCCAAGCAGAAGGCGGAGAGGAGGTGGGAGACTCACTACTAGAGAAGGACCACATTCACTGTGAGTGGTTGGGTGGGTGGAGGGGAAACCTGAGAATAAACGGCTCTAGGTCACATTCAAAATTCTCTTACCCACAAGGCTAGCAATAGATATGAACAGAATTAAAGGTCATATACATAAGGAGAATCTGTAATACTGCAATTGCTCCACTCTTTGGCATGATTTCTTGTGAATTATTTTCAAGTTTTACCATCAAAAACTCCTCTCTCCAAAAACAGTAAGCACAACTTGAACTCATAGGGCCCCTCAATAGATAGGAGGTTGTGGGTCTGATATGACCAGCTTTCAAGCAATATTATCATACATTGTACAACACTTAAAATTTAAAAATCTGTTTTGTGCATTATAGTCTCATTTGTACATACAAGGAATATAATTAACTTGTCTACGATTCTTAATATCCTGTATGTAATAGCATAGGAAAAATTTTGGCCACTCTGTGTCAGCCATTGTTGGGCATTGGGAAGGTTCAGGAAGATAAGTCTCCAGGGTACTGATCTGCATAGGATATTGCTGAAAGAACTGTAGACCTGTTGTGTGTTTTATGGTTGTGGGTGAACTGAGGGCAACAGGTGGAATCTGAGCCATGTGCTTCTGAACCTGAAAGAGCAAACTGATGCCCATATTAGCAATATGAGAGTTTCAAAGGCAGCTAAAGCATGCACCTTGCGTTCTACATACAATTGTTTTTTAAAAAAGATTTTATTTATTTGAGAGAGAGAGAGAGAGCGCATGCAAGAGAGAGAAAGAGAAGCAGGTTCCCCGCTGAACAGGGAGCCCAAGGTGGGGCTCGGTCCTAGGACCCCCC
This sequence comes from Halichoerus grypus, assembly GCF_964656455.1. Taxonomy (NCBI): domain Eukaryota; kingdom Metazoa; phylum Chordata; class Mammalia; order Carnivora; family Phocidae; genus Halichoerus; species Halichoerus grypus. The sequence continues at coordinate 196,040,880 of NC_135713.1, read as the reverse complement.
CGGAACATGACCTGAGCTGAAGGCAGACACCTGACTGAGCCTCTCACGCACCCACCGCGCCTGGCATTCTAGATACCATATCTATACCTCTGCTCATTATGCTCTCTAATCTGTATATTTGTCCCTAGTTTGATCATCATCATTGGCATGCTTGTTTTGTAATCACTAACTCTTTATAAAAATCTGTTAGCAGTCTGCTAGGAACAAACTGACAATCAGAACAAGAGAAGAAAAGGCATTTTCTTAATGTCTTTGCAGGCATGACATGGAAGGTAGACTCTTCTTGGCTTTTTATATCTTGAGCCCTACCTTGCTGCCTGTGTGAGTCCATATGAATCTTAACTCACTTCTGTGGTTTTCGTGACCATCTTTTTGCTAAGGATTCCCCAAGACATAGGTAGCTTCAGCCCCAGAGACTTTTGCAACTGCACACTGGATGTTTGGACCTGAATATCTTCATGGCACCTCAAATCAACCCAAACTAGAATTTATTGTGACCTCCTTCCCCCAAACCAGCTTCTGCTCCTGTGGTCCTTGCCTCTTCCAGTGACACCACCATCTTCCCAGGTGTTGAGACGAGAGGCCATCTGCCTCCTCTCTCCCACCACCTCATTAGAACCCAAAGGGCTCATTCTATCTTCCAAATGTCTCTTTGATCTGACTTCTGTCACTTTGAGTTCATTTTTATCTTTTCCCTGGGTGCAACCTCTCAGTTTTTGTCCTTGTCTCTAAATCATCTTTTTTTCTTTTAGAGTATATATATATATATATTTTTAAAGATTTTATTTATTTATTTGACACAGAGAGACAGCTAGAGATGGAACACAAGCTGGGGGAGCAGGAGAGGGAGAAGCAGGCTCCTGGCTGAACAGGGAGCCCGATGCGGGGCTCAATCACAGGACCCTGGATCATGACCTGTGCGGAAGGCAGATGCCCCAGGCGCCCCTAGAGTATATTTTTTAAAGATTTTATTTATTTATTTATTTATTTATTTGAGGGAGAGAGAGAGAGAGAGAGCGTGCACAAGCAGGGGGGTTGGGGCAGAGGGAGAAGGAGAGGCAGACTCCACACTGAGCAGGGAGCCTGATGCTAGGCTCGATCCCAGGACCTCGGGATCATGACCTGAGCCGAAGGCAGACACTTAACCAACTGAACCACCCAAATAAATAAATTCTTTAAAAAAAACAAAACACAAACAGCTTTTTTGTGGTATAATCTGCATATCGTTAATGCACCCATAGTCAGTGTCCCGAGGAGTTTTAGTAAATGCATACATTTGTGCAACCATCACTGCAATCCAGTTTTATAACTTTCCATCATCCCCCAAATTTCTTTCATGCTTGTTTGTGGTCAGTTCTTGTACTCACCCCAATCCCAGGCAGCCACCGATGTGCTTTCTGTCTCTATAGTTTTGTCTTTTCTAGAAATTTCACATAAAATCATACAATACATGGTGTTTCGAGTGTGGCTCCTTTCACTCAGCATAGTTTTTGAGTTCATCCATGCTGTTGAGTGTATCAGTAGTTGGTTCCTTTTTATCGCTGAGTAGTATCCTGTTGTATGGCTACACCACATTTTGTTTACCCAGTTACCAGTTGTTGGATATTTGGGTTGTTTCCAATTTGGGGCTATTATAAAATACTGCTACGATCATTGGTACATGAGTCTTGATGTAGATACATGCTTCCATTCCTCTTGCATAGATACGCAGTAGAATTTCTGGGTCAGATATTAAGTGTATGTTTAACTTTTGAAGAAGCTGGCAGACTGTCTTCCAAAGTGGCCGTTGCATTTTATACGGTGACCAGCAATGTATAGGGTTTTGGTTTCTCCACCTCTTTGCCAGTACTTGATGTTATCTGTCCTTTTGCTTATAGCTATTGTAATGGGTGTGTGGTGGTATCTCACTGTAGTTTTGATTTGCATTTCCTGTGGTCTTTTAAAACTGCTTTCTACTATAGAAGGTATTGTGTTGTATTGATACTTATTTCCTAATCTGTGAGCTACTGTAGGGCTGATCCATCCATCTAGCAGAATGCCGTTGGGCAGGTGCCTGGTAAATACTTATAGTTTGTTGGATGCGTGAATGAGCAAACTGATATTTAGTGTGAGTGGCCAATTTGTATTTATTTTAGGTAAAAGAAAACACTAATAAATTAACTCCTGAGATGATATAAAAGTCAAGTCTCTTCCGCTGAACACATTTTTTGCCAGAGTTTCCAAGAAGTAATACCTTGAGTGAACTAAGTTTTCCTTTCTTTGCTTTGCTTTTTCTTTTCTTGTTTCGTCTCGTCTGCTCTCCTTTCTTCTCCTCACCTCTTCTCTTCTCTTTTCTCACCCCTTGGTGGGAATTAAAACATATAGACATAGCAAGAGAAGAGGAAAGAAAGTCAATCTCTAAATGACTAATAGCTTGGGAAGGAGAACCATTTGGGTTATTGGTTACTCCGAGTTCCAGGAGGGGGGATTTCCATCAGTACTGTGACTGCCTGCCAGTTCTCCACTTTTCTATCAATTTGAGCAGAGGTCTGCAGACATTTTCTGTAAAGGGTCACATAGTAAATATTTTAGGCTTTGTGGGCCAAGAAACAATATCAAGGACATTGCATAGGTGCTCATATAATGAGAGACAAAATAAATTTCCACGAATTTTTATTGATGAAACTCTAAACATAATAATAATTGGGTACAATTATTTGTAATGCAGATTTACTAATGAGAAGAATAGAATTTTGGCAAGGGAGAATAGCATTTTGCTTCACTGGAGTTCAAAGTTAGGGTTTCCTATCATCATGGTAGAAACGGGGCCTCATTATCCAACAAAGTTTCCCTGAAAACACCATGGTCTTCCATCCTGAGAGTTCACCAGAATGTGCTGGCAGTCTTAGCTCTGACAGTGTTTTCACAGGGGAAGCAGATGAAGAGTGTAGGCTCTGGGGTAAGTCTTGTTGGGTTTGAGTGCCAGAACGAAGACGCCATAACTATCAGATCTTTGACTACTTACATTCCTATCTAGAAGTTTCTGTTCTGTCATCTATAAAATGAGTAATAGTACCTCCTTCACAGGGATGTTGTAAAGATTAAATACAGAGATTTAGAAAGATATATATTTTTGGGCGCCTGGGTGGCTCAGTCGTTAAGCGTCTGCCTTCGGCTCAGGTCATGATCCCAGCGTCCTGGGATCGAGTCCCACATCGGGCTTCCTGCTCCGCGGGAAGCCTGCTTCTCCCTCTCCCACTCCCCCTGCTTGTGTTCCTGCTCTCACTATGTCTCTCTCTGTCAAATAAATAAATAAAATTTAAAAAAAAAAAAAAAAAAAAAGAAAGATATATATTTTTAAAAAGATCTTATTTATTTATTTGACGGAGAGAGACACAGCAAGAGAAGGAACACCAGCAGGGGGAGTGGGAGAGGGAGAAGCAGGCTTCCCGCCGAGAAAGGAACCCGATGTAGGGCTCAATGGCAGGACCCTGAGATCGTGACCTGAGCCGAAGGCAGATGCTTCATAATTGAGCCACCCAGGCACCCCTAGAAAGATATATTGTATATATTATTCTATTTTTTTAAAAATTTATTTATTTATTGGACAGAGAGAGAGACAGTGAGAGAGGGAACACAAGCAGGGGGAGTGGGAGAGGGAGAAGCAGGCTCCCCGCTGAGCAGGGAGCCAGATGTGGGGCTTGATCCCAGGACCCTGGGACTATGACCTGAGCCGAAGGCAGACACTTAACAACTGAGCCACCCAGGCGCCCCTATATATTAATTCTTCTTTTGATTTTCAGCCACTGAAAAATGTAAAACCATTATTAACTCACAGGCAGTACAAAAATGGTGGCAGGCTGGATTTGGCCTGCAGGACATGGTTTATGGACCCCTGCAGTAGCGCGTAAACTGGAATTATTGCCACTTATTTTAGAAATAATGATTACTTTTTTCTAATTGCAAAGCACCATATGCTCACTGTAGAAAACTTGGAAAACACAGAAAAGCACAATAAAACAAAAATCATCCAGAATCTCTCATCACCCAAAGATGTTTTATTGGTAGTATGTCACTGTATATCCTTCCAGTCCGTAGTGTACTTATGTACACACACACACACACACATATTTTTTAAGGGGGGGAGGGGCAGAAGGAGAGGGAGAGAGAGAATCTTAAGCAGGCTCCAAGCCCAGCATGGAGCCAGACGTGGGTCTCAATCTCACAACCCTGAGATCATGACCTGAGCCGAAATCAAGAGTCAGACGCTTGGCCAACAGAGCCACCCGGGCAGCCCTGTACACATATATTTTTTAATAAAAATAAGCTCAGACTGTGTTTAATGCTTTGTATATCTTTTTCACTTATTAATATATAATACTTGCCATTAATATTCTTGTATAACCTGACTCTTAATGACTACATACTGTTCTGTTATACAGATGCATTAAAATTTACTAAAATACTTCCCAACTACATTAAAGCTATTTTAAGCTATTTTGATTTGTCACTGTTGGACATAACAGGTATAAACTAGTACATGTTTGTACACATCTCTGATTAATTCCTTGAGATAAATTACAAGATTTTAATCACTGGATTAAGGGATATCTATATATATATTTTTTTTTTGAGAGAGAGAGAGACCACAAGTGGGGGGAGGGAGAGGGAGAGGCAGACTCCCCACTGAGCTGGGACCCTGACGCGGGGCTCAATCCCAAGTTGAAGACAGATGCTTAACCAACTGAGCCACCCAGGCACCCCGGAATATCTACATTTTTAAAGCTTTGGTGTGTCTTGAAAAATTGTCCTTTAAGAAAGCTGTATAGTTTCCACTCTCCCAAGTAGTATATGAGAACATTGTCATTTACTGTGGTCTTATATTTTTACTTATTTTAGGTTTCTGGACTTAATTAAAACATTTTTATTTTTAAAACAATTCGGATAGATAAAAATGAACAGAAAATAATGAAACTGTCACCTGTGCACCCAGGTGAGAAACAGACTCCCTTCTGAGTGGGGAACCCGATGTGGGACTCCATCCCAGGACCCTGGGATCACGACCCGAGCAGGAGGCAGACACCCAACCGACTGAGCCACCCAGGCGCCCAGATGTACCTTTTATAAATAGCATATAACTATATTTTTTAAAAATCCAGTCTGAGTTTTTTAACTGTCTACTTAATTTGTTTGCATTTATAGTAATTGTTGATATAATTTTAGATTATTTTCTTGTTTCATGCTTTCTATTTCCAACACTTTTTCTCTTCTTTTTTTCTCCTTTCCTATCTCTTACTGAATTGAATTTTATCAATTCCTCCCTTTTCTTTATCTACTAGTTTTGTTGCCCTTGAATGTTTAATGTGTGTACTGAAATCACAGCCTGAAATCAGCTCTAATTATACCTCTGCCTGGTTTATTTTCTTTCTATTTAGTATTATAATTTTCCCCCAATTTTTTGTATTTTATTGTCTTTGATACTCTGCAGGCTGACTACAGTGTGTGTAGATTTATTTTGATTTATTCTGCTCAAAATTTGGTATTATTCTCCACCTGGAGGATTCATGGCTTTCACAATTCTGGAACATCCTTAACTACTGACTTTTACCATATTGCTCCTCCTTCATTTCAGCAACCATAAAAATGTGCCTCCACATCTCCTGCTGTGAGAAGCATAGTTGACTGACCCCCAGATGTCACATCTAAGGATTTACTCAAAAGCCATGCTTCCCCTGGGCTGCTCCCTGTTGGCAGCTGAGGAGATGGGGGTTGAAGTGCTAGTTTATTCCTCCTGTAAGATGTAGGACTCTTCTAATGGGTGACTTTGGCTCAAGGATTCCTCAGCAGCATGACCAAAACTTTCTTAAAGCTGTGCTTCATTCTGAGTCTCAACCTCTCCAGCACGCCTTCTTCCTCTCTCTCCTTTAGAAGTTACACCTGCATCATGGTCTGAATGTCCTCCTCACCTAATCTTGTTTTCTCTAACATCCTTCCTTGGCACCTGCTTCTTGGAGGACCCAAACGAATACAGTCTCTATTTTTGTCATCTGGATCTTGCATTCAATGCATATGGACCTTCTCTCTCTCCCCCTCACCCCCTTTTTTGGCATATGGACCTTCTCATTGTTTATGTTTCCAGTGTTCCTATTCCCATGGCCACTCTTTCATGTCCCTTTCATCTCTCTGATGCCCTTTGGTAATTTCCTCATATCTGTCTTCTCTTTTACTTAATACTCTCTTCATTTGTGTCTAATCTGCTATTTAACTTTTCTGTTGACTTTTTAATATCACTGATTATAATATTCATTTGTAGTTCTCTTTGGCTTGTTTTAATGACTGTTGCCTTTTTCATATTTTTTCCCTCAGGGGTTTATTTTCTCCTTAATGTTTTTAATAGTTTTAAAGATACTTATTTAGTATTTTAAACATACTTATTTAGTATTCTCTGTTTCAGATTGTAATTTTATCATCCCAAGTTCCTGGATTTGTTTGTTGTGTTTGCTGTTTTCTGTTCATGGTATATTGTAATTTTACATTTTCTTGTAAGCACATCTTTAGTGGGGATTATTTTTTTCTGTGGGGATCTCATGTGGCCTGATAGTGGGGCTCCTCCAGAACAATTTGTACTGTTGTTCTAGAGATCCCAGGAGTATCCCTGGCTTGGGACCAACATTTCTGCTAATATTTAAGTTTGGAATTTCTTGGATCACTAAGCTCAAGGCTCAGATACGGGATATCCATTTTTCAGGTGAGAGTTTTTGTTTTTGTGTTTTGTTTTTGTTTTGTTTTGTTTTGTCTCATTTAGAGTCCAGGGACATATGAAATTTTCTTCTTGGACCCCTTTCCTAGAGGAAGAGTTTTTCTCCTTAATCTTCACTGAGGAAGCAACCCTTTGAGGATCCTACCGCTCCTCAAGGGTGTTAGTTCCAACTCTGCCTCATGGCAGCTGAAGGTTTCACCTCCTTTGTCTACTTGAGTTTTAAAATCCAAGTGTGTAAGTGACCAAAGCAGCCTTAGGATCAGCTCACATGCTTTCACTCAGTTTTTCCTTTTCCTTTTCAGGTCAGATTTACCCAGCATTCCTATATGTTAGTCATGGGAAGTGTCCCCCCCGCCGTTATCTTAGCCTGTCACCGTATTGTTGAACCAGAAGTCCTATTTGCCACATTCAGTTCTATGCTTCGAGCCTTCTGTAGGCACCGGTTTCTAAGCAATGTTACTCGTGAAACCCATAAACTCACTCAGGATTAGAAAACCCAAGTGTTTGATCCTGTTGAGACTAGATATAGCATACATCCTGAAGGGTTTGGAAAGAAAACTGCCTTTGTCTTCTAGTCCATGGTAACTTCATCAGTAAATCCATCAAGCACCTTAAGATTTTACAGCTGGAACTGACACCATTAGAAAAGAATGACGTTGTTTTATTCTTTTCTTTTTTTTTTTTTTTTTTTTAAAGATTTTATTTATTTATTTATTAGAGAGTGAGTGAGAGAGAAACAGCATGAGAGGGGAGAGGGTCAGGGGGAGAAGCAGGCTCCCCGCTGAGCTGGGAGCCCGATGTGGGACTCGATCCCAGGACCCCGGGATCATGACCTGAGCCGAAGGCAGTCGCTTAACCAACTGAGCCACCCAGGCGCCCCTAGAATGACGTTTTATTCTTGTTGTTATTTCTTTTACAGCAGTGGCCCAGTAATAGAGCTCTCTGTTTTCCTCCCTTCTCCCTCACAGCTTTGCTACCATCTTTCTCCATTTGTCCTTTGCCACCAGGACAGAAAAGAGAGGTTGAAGTGATATATGGGTATAATCCACTGTGCACTGCTAAAAAGATAAATTTAAATGAAGTGATTTATTACCTGTGGCAGGTATTCTGCACCCAGAATTGTCTGTCAGAGTTAGTACGCATTGATTTTCCATACTTTCGCTGTCAGCCTCTGGCTTGCCATTGTTCATTAGAGGTGAATAAACAGTTTAAGGTGGCAGGTTTTCTCTGTCTGGGCACTTGGCTGCAGGGGTTAACCTGTGTCTGTATTCTAGGGCTCAGAGCTTTTGCCTTCTCCTGCCTTACGCCACCTGTAGGAGAAGAATCAATTCCAGTGGTATCCGGGATTACACAAATTAGAAGCAAAACATATTCTATACTTCCATTCTGGAAAGGCTTCTAGAATCTTCCTACTTGAGTCACATAAGTAATAGGCTCAGTAGAACAGCACAGGATAATGTACAAATGTAGGAGCAGTTCCCAAGTAGGGCTGGTTTGTGTTAGTTGATGACATTGAACTTTCTGTGGGAACTAATGAAATAGGGAGTCTCCTTTCACTTAAGGGGACCACATACATATCACACAGGACATGCTTTCCTGTTTTTCTCCAAACCCATCCCATTGTGTTGGAGAGTGACGAAGCAAAATCTTTCCAGCAACCACTGTTCAGCCTCAGTGTCACCGATCCTCAGCAATGGCCAGATATTGAAGTGGTTGTCTTTTAAAAATCTTAGAATTTTAAACTGGCATGGATCTCAGATCTTTTAATTCACAGTTCTAACTTTATAGACAAGGAATCTGAAGCCTGAACGTATTTGATAGCTTGTTCATTGTCCCAGAACTAATCAGTTACAATGCCAGGACGACGACCCAGTCTCTGGAATTCCCGCTCATCACTGTTCCTGGGAGGACTGCTCTCCCACTTCTCTCCTGGGTAGAGTTCTGTTTGCTTTCACAACATACTTCATGAATGCCGTTGGTAGCTCTCATCTTTGAAGTTCCTTTGCTTGGTCCTTTCCTCAGGGGGACAATTCTGTTTATTATGGGTTGGGAGGAGGGGGCTTAGTACCAATTTTTCTTTTCTTTTTCTGTCGGATGCTTAAGGTATAGTAATCTGGTAGGTTAAGCTATAGTGAAAAAAAAGACTGCTTTTATACAAATGGGGTGGGGCCAGGGAAATGATTTATATCATGTAATGACATTTCCTAATTGGCAAATTTCCGGTGGGGGAACATACTAGTTTGATCACGGAATAGTTACATTTGACATTTGGACAGTTGCAGGGGTTAGGGACATTGATGACCACCCCCCTATCCTGTGCAGTTGAAAATCTGCATATAAGTTCTGACTCCCCAAAAACTTAACTGTTAACAGCCCACTGTTGACCATAACATACGGTCGATTAACACATCTTTTGTATGTTATATGCATTATATACTGTATTCTTACAACAGAGTAAGCTAGAGAAAAAATATTATTAAGAAAATCATAAGGAAAAATACATACTGTATTTATCAAAAAATCTGCATATAAGTGGACTTGCACAGTTCAAATGTCTGTTGTTCAAGGCTCAATTACATAGACAAATACGTAGACTGTTTATATATACACACATATGTATATAGTAATATACTAATTAATATTTAGCATTCGTAATTTTAAAAATGATAAGCATCCTGTAGTATTTCAGACTTATAAATACTGTTGCAAAGCAAGTAACAGTTGATAATAGCTGGAAGGGGATGAGTACTGGTGGACAGTAGTTCTCTCTTTGTACCTCTGAATGACAGGTAGGGAGAGTTGAAAGTGTGATTTCTGTTAGTTTTCTTTTTTTAGGATTTTATTTTTAAGTAATCTTTACACCCAACGTGGGGCTCAAACCTACAACCCTGAGATCAAGAGTCGTACACTTTACTGACTGAGCCAGCCAGGCGCCCTAAGTTTTCTTTTTTTTTTTTTTTTAAAGATTGTATTTATTTATTTGACAGAGAGAGACACAGCGAGAGAGGGAATACAAGCAGGGGGAGTGGGAGAGGGAGAAGCAGGCTTCCCGCTGAGCAGGGAGCCCGATGCGGGGCAGGACCCCGGGATCATGACCTGAGCCGAAGGCAGACGCTTAATGACTGAGCCGCCCAGGCACCCTAAGTTTTCTTTTTTAAATACTTATTTGCAATATGATTAACCCCTTTCTTAACTGAATTTATGGCATCTATTTCCATAATATGCATTTGTGGCAACGTTGACTCAGTTTTTCCTGAGCCCAAACTAGGAGTTCTTACAAATTAAGCAGAATGTTGCCTTCGTGCTGTGATTACTGTGTATTTCACATAGTTTGTTGGAGGTCTGAGGAAGCAAAATCAGCTTCCAGAAGTCCCTAACTTAGGGTCAAAAAGCACGACAGGTATCAGGAGAAGCTACCTGAGTGTGTATATGGTGGTAAAAATGAAAAGATAACCTATACGTTCATATAAGCGGAGAAAAAAAATGTATAGACCTGCATTATGTGCATTTTCTTCCCTGTGTTCTTTAGTGGTCTGATTATTCATGTGGCCGAGATGTAAAATCTTTTGAGCTTCTAACATAATAGTTATTCATAAAGGCATTTAGGCTGATGGCTTTCTCAGGACGTCCTGCTGTTCAGGATGGACTTCATTTATATTTCAACGAATTTCTAAATGGGGGAAACAGAACATTTTTCCTTTGATTAATTCATTGGGTTTTTAGTCCTCAAGGACTCATATACTGGTGAACTCCAGAGGGAAGTCAGTAAAGGGAGAAATGGTAAATTAGAATTGGAACCGTGGAACTTGCTCCATAAAAATCTTTGAACGCTGTTCTAAATTCAACATCTGAAATATAACGGACTAGGCAAAGATTTATGAAAGCTAATTTAAAAAGCTAATTTAAAATTATGCCAAAGAAGCACAGTCTTATGAGGTGTATGACGTTGTTAGGCTGTCTTAGACCACTCTTTTACAATTACTGGGGTTTTAAGCTACTTGGCCAAAGAATCAAGTACTTTAACTAGCATTACTCCCAGTTAGGTCACAGAGGCATGCTTTGCATTCTTGGGCTATTTACTGCGAGTGTGCCCTGTGGAGCTAGGATTTTAAGGTTTTATGTCATTGGATGTACATCTGTCTTAGAGTGGTCTCCAGCAGCCGACCTTGAGATGAAGACTTGGGGAGGTGATCCTAAGATGCCCCAGGAAAGGTGAGAAAAGAGAGCAAGGGAAGGTAATAGAATGTGTGTAGAGGGTAAGATTTCTGACTGATCCAGTATATAGGAAACAGTCTTCAAAGGCACAAAGAAAAGAGTCCGCCATGATGGTAGCGTCATTGTAAAATCCCGTAAGTACCATGTTGAAGAAGACTCGATGCCTGGCATAACCCTTTTTGCCTTATAAGTGATCAGTGAGATTGGACTCGCCCACGTTGAGTTTTTCCCAACTTGGGTACAGGGGGCCCAAGAACTAGCAATTATCAGCCTTTCATTGTAGAATCTTTTTAGGAGATAGGTCTGTCACCCAGGTATGGCAGAGCGCTTCCTTCTGATGTTCTTTCTCCGATTTGAATAAGGAAGAACCGGGAAGTTCTGGTGTTTGGGGCATCACCTGGGCTTTGGTCTAAGTCCTTTCTGCCTTTCTGTTCTCAAGGCAGTGCTGGAGTCCTTGGACTGGAATTTCTCATACAGGATCTACCAAATACTCCCAAGACTTCATGGAAGCTTAACTCCTGAGTCTTGCTTGGGTCAGGCTCCTTAGAACTCAAGCTATTCCATGGAGCTGATGTATGGCATGGGGGTGAGGTAGGGAGAGTGGCGGAACTGATGCGGGAACGCTGAACTTCAGCCAGGCTCTTGGGGAGCTCGGGAGCATGACTTGCACTACAGAGCTAGTCTCTCCCCACCCAAGGGTCAGCCATTGATCAGTTGTGGGCCTCCTTTAGGGCAGGTATAACCTCCCAGGAGGAGTGGCTTCCTTAGGCAAAAGGGAATTTCATGGACCAGGTTGCAGATGGAACCTCTCAGCAGCCGGCACTCACAGCAACCTTCCTTGGTAAAGGGATCCAGGCAGGGTCCTCCGGCATCACCCAGCAAAGAGACTAGGGCCAGGCTTTGGCCTTTTTTCTGTCTCATCCCCTTTAACATAATTTACCTGTCCTCCGAGTGTCCCTCTTCAAAGTGCCCCCTTGCCCTCCAAATTCAGTGTCCTCAGCCCCCTCCCTTGAAAAACTACACTTATGGACACAGTAGAAAGAAAAATCAGATGCCTATGCCTTCTGCCCCTGTGGCTTGAGCTGAATCCCACAGGGGCTTCACTGGCTTGAGGAGGAGTGGTGGGTCCTGGCGCTGGGTGGGAGAAGATGGATGCTTTACTCCTGATCTGTCCTTCCACCACTTTATTCCAGAGTCAACTAAATAGGGGTCAGAAGGGTGTATTCATATTCTGCCCCAAACAACCCAGCAACTAATCTACTTTTATAAGAAAATATTTTCCTCCTATGAGCAGGGTTTTGACCCTACTTGTTGCAAGAGAATAACCTGGCATTTTTGTCCCCAGGACCATTTGATTCCTTCCTGAACCTGCCCGTTGTTCCCATTGTAGCTGAAAAGGGCTCAGAGGCATCCAGGAGATTTTTTTTTTCCAAACTCCAGTTTCTTTTCCTGATACGGGACTGGAAGAGAAAAGTGTGGAATGGGGAGAGAGGTCTTAGTGGTACGTTTTTCATCTATACTCTGACCTGGAGTGAATCGGGTGTGAACTTACTGAATGTTGTCCTAGAGGCTTCTGAAGTACTCTGTGACTGAACGGCCGTTTCAAAATTCTGAATTCTCGAAGCCGGTATTTGTTCTCTTGTCATAGCTGCAAGTCCCTTTAGGGATCTAATAAGTTTGCTTTGTCTGCACCCAAAACAGAGTTGCTCGACAAGTTACTGTCACTGAGGATGAACACCAAGCTCTGTATCTTGATGGAAACCTCAAAATCCTAAAAAAAAGCAGAGCCATCTGCCAACCGCACCCGGATGCATGTTGTATTTGGGTATTGTGCCCAAATATCTCCATGACCTTAGAATAGAACACCTGAGGGCGCCTGGGTGGCTCAGTTGGTTGAGCAACTGCCTTCAGCTCAGGTCATGATCCTGGAGTCCCGGGATCGAGTCCCGCATCAGGCTCCCTGCTCAGCAGGGAGTCTGCTTCTCCCTCTGACCCTCCCCCCTCTCATGTGCTCTCTCTCTCCTCTCATCCTCTCTCTCAAATAAATAAATAAAATCTTTAAAAAAAAAAAAAAGAATAGAACACCTGAAGAGGTCAGCCTGACATTCTAGAAAGCTGTCCTTGGGACAAACTCTATCCATTAGAAGCCATTCGATCTAGCCCACAATCACGAGGAAGGGCAGGCATTAAGCTCTACCTCCTCCGGGGAGGGGGATCAAAGAAAGGTTGTTCGGGTGTGCTGAAACCACCACAGTTAAGAATAAACACTTTCTGAGAGATGCTTTGAGGCGTTGCAAGTATCCTATTTCTCCTTTAAAAACTTTGAACATTCATCGGGAGCTCCTCCCTGCAGCTACAGTTACTGTAACATTGTACTAGTGATTTTCTATCTCTCTCCTTCCTTCCAGGTTTATTACTTGGAATTCTTCTGTAAGGAAGATTTGTCCCTTCTCCTCCACTTATTTATGTATCTATTTATCCAATCATTTGTTTATATCAGTAAGGACTCACGGATATCTGTTGCATTCTTTGGGTCAGAGATCTTTTTTTTAAGATTTTATTTTTAAGCAATCTCTACATCCAATGTGGGGCTCAAACTCATGGCCCCGAAGGACGAGAAATCGCACGCTCTACCGACTGAGTCAGCCAGGCGCCCCGAAAGATGTTTTTGACATAGGAAAACAACCTTTCTGAATCAGGTGGAGGGAGGTGGTAAGAGCATAGACGCTGAGGAAGAGCGCAGACTGGATGGGGCGAAGTTCCCGAGAAGGTCAGCCACAATGAGATTCAGAGGGGAGGCCTTGGGGACAACGAGGGGATGCTCTGTTCTCAAAAACAGGGGCCAGGAAAGACGGGGACGGCCAATTTTGACGTCAGGAGGGAGTTCCCATTAATTGGCTTTTGTCTTCTCAGTCAAGTGGGAAATTGACTTTTGGAATTTAAATTTTCTTGGCCCAAATTCTTGGCTCTAGAGCAGGGTTTCTCAACCGCACCACTATTGACAGTTGGACTGGATCGTTCTTGGTTGTGGGGACTGTCGTGTGCACTGGAGGATGTTCAGCAGCGTCTCTGTCCTCTACCCTCCAGATGCCAGCAGCATCCTTCCTTCCTCCCCCAGGGTGACCATCAAAATGTCTTCAGTGCCACCAAATGCCCCCCGGATAGCAAAGTTGCCCCTGGCTGAGGACCACCGATGTAAAAGACTTTCTATGTAGTTCTGGCAATCCACAGGATTCCTGAGCGTTACCTTTGAAAGACTAAGACAAGGCATTCACCTAAGTTCCAGCAGAAAGAACTAAGCTGGCCGAGCTTGAACACCCGGCTTTGTTGCAGTTGATAAAGGAGGGCCCTGTTTTCCGGGGAATAGCTGATGTGCTGAGCACACGAGCCCGATGAGTCAAGGGGAAGTGGAGTTCTGCTTCTCAGAGGGTCTTTGGTTCTGAAAAGGGTTGCTGTGGTTATAGCTTTGCTTCATGGTGGAAGGTTGTTTTGCTTTCTCTGTGGTTTCTCTGTGGGCCGGGAGAAGCAACTTTGTTATGTCACGTCACCTGGGGACACAGAAGCGGTTTCACAGGTGAGTTTCTGAAAGCCCATTTGTTCTAACACCAACATGACACTTCCCTAGCTGGGTGTGTGTTGGTTGCTGGTGAAGTTGTTTCCTAAGGGAGCTGGGATGTCGGGGACTCTTATTCCTTTCCGGCTCTCATTTTGTTATCCAAAGATGCTTGCATTTTGACCTATTTTTTTTCACCTTCAGTTAAGTTTTTAACAAGACACTGCATTTCCAACAGCAAACATGACAGAGATGAAGGAACAAAGCCAAGGCTGAGGCTCCAATGACCTTGTATGACCGCTGATGCCATCTGTTGGTGGCTGGCAGAATTGATGCCATTTGGAGTTTTGCTTATTGCACAGAAAGTGGAAAGTTGGCTGCAGAGCACCTTCCTTGCACCCTGGAGGTCTGGATTAGAGAGAGAGAACAGGAGTGGAAAGGAAGGGAACATGGGTTTGCTTTGTAGGTCCTGCACCGCTCATTCATTGGTGCGAGGAATCCATATTTGAAAGAATTTTAGGAGGACTTTTTTTAAAAAAAATATTTATTTATTCATTCATTCATTCATTCATTTTAGAGAGAGTGTGAGCAGGAGGAGGGGCAGAGAGAGGGGGAAAGAATCTCAAGCAGACTCCCCACTGAGTGCAGAGCCCTACATGGAGCTTGATCCCACGGCCCGTGAGATCACGACTCTGAGATCATGACCTGAACCGAAACCAAGGGTCAGACCCTTAACTGACTGAGCCACCCAGCTGCCCCTTCAGGAGGACTTCTGAAAGGTACTAGCTGGGATCCCACTGGGACCTAAAATCCAGTTATGAGTCCACTGTCATTTAAGAAAGTTAGAGCCCCAAGGCATTGGGCTTGGGGGGTCAACAGAATGCAGGGAGGTCCCTAAGTAACAATTTCTTCTAGAGAGTTAGCGTGCAGCCAATACTTATGGAATCTGATCAGTCAGGGACGCTATTAACTCCTCACTTTAATGAAAGACGCTAACACACGATCGTGTCAAATACTATCCTACTTTATCTTTTTTCAGCGTGCTTTAAAATACTGTGTATTTGTTTCTATATCAGTCCCTTTCAGCCAACAACCCTTTTCTGATACAAAACTGAGATTCCCAGACACTTAAGTTTCCTGGGGCCACATCGTTAGTTAATAATGAGAGCCTAGAATGAGTCCAGCCAGTGGACTCCCAGCCCTGACCATACAGAAGAATCACCTGGGAAACTTAAAAAAATCCCTGAGGTTGGCTTCACTGCCGTGGGTGCTGATTTCATTCCCCTGGAGAAGGCCTGGGTGGTGGGCTTTCCCTTTTGGAATTCCAGGGACTCTGCTGTGTTGCCATCTCTGAACTGTTGATCCTCAAAGTGTGACCAGCATTTGGAAGCTTGTTAGAAATGCAGACTCTCAGGCCCCACCTCGGACCTTCGGAGTCAGAATCTACACCAGAATGAGATTCCCAGGTGATCCCCGGGCACGGTGAGGTTTGGCAACGCTAGGTGTTGCCTCCAAGGAGGGGTTTACTGAGCCGCCCATGGGTATCTCCCCTGAGGACACCCGTTTTTATTTCATTTTTCCCATCCAGAAAGCATTCAAGGTTTGGGTGGCCTCCATTGAGGGCCCCTGCTTGCGCCTGCTCTGCGGGTCCCATGCGCCTTCCAGATTGCAGCCACAAGAGGATCCAGGGGCTCTCCTGCTACCCCTGCCCAAAGTCTTGCTCACCACGAGCTTTCACGGTACCCAACAGGTGGGTGCATCATGGTGCAAGACTCCCAACGGGGGGTTGCCTCCGGGCTCTTCCTGTGGCGAGTGATGGTGTGTCAGTGCTGGGTGAACCCATGCTAAGTTCAACTCCTGCGCAGCTCCTGAGACTCTTCCTCTCCCTCTGGCTTGGAAGCTGCTTGTGCGGGAAAGAAGAGAGGCAGCACCTCTTTCTCTTTGCTGTTTTTCTACATGTAAATGTTTGTGAATGCAGTGAAGGCCGTGGGGGCGTCTGGGAGGCATCTGACAGACAGGCTTCATCCCGGCCCGACTTGGGGTTCGGGTGAGGGGCCTCTGGGCCAGGCAGCCCTCTGAGTCAGCAAATCCATCCGTTGTCTTTCTAAAAGAGATCTTTTTTAGTTCGGTTCTTAAAGTCCGATGCGATAGGAGAGATCTTTTTCTAAATCTGTAGTTTCATTTTTGGGGAGTGCCTGAAAGAGACACTGGAGTCCCTGTTGAGCCTTTTTTGGGGAACTGAGAGACTTGGCATCCCTCCGCCCCTCCTCTGCCGTCTTTAACAACAAGCCCTCTTTGATGAAGGGCCATTCGAAGGCAGGCAGGGCTGTTTCTTCCCTTCTTCCAGCTTCCCCCATCTCCTGTACCTCTTCCAGCCTTCTTCCCCAAAGGAACAAAACCACCATGACAAACCAAACTGGGAGAAACAAGGGAGGCTTGTCCTCATCTGTGAGATCCCTTGAAAGGGTGTTCCTGAAGGAGGATCCAGAGACCTGCGGAGGGTTTCTGTGGCCCTCTTTTTCTGGAAGCTTTGGCGGGGTCTCTGTGGACCCAATCTGGAGAGACTGGAGTGCTAATTTACTCCCAGAAGCCATTCAATAGTCGCCACTAGCCAGAGGACCTTGCCAGTTGCTTGCCATCTCTCTGAATTCAAAGCATTTGAAAGGACCCCAAACTGGGCTTGAGGCTGTCTTCAGTCTTTTTCTTGCAATTTCTTCTCCCAGCCCTCTCCCCTCCCTAGTGTTTCTCCTCTGTTGCCCACAGCAACCCCAGCAGTTGGTACTGGAGTGGAGGGAGCAGGCCCGGTTACCTCGGAGTCAAGCCGTGGTTGCTGAGCAATTCACCGGAGCCACACAAAGGAATAGGTTTCTGTGAAAATCTCCCGGTTCAAGCGCCCCCCCCCCCCCCGCCCAGCAGCTCCCCCATCTTGCCTCCCCTGAGAGGCCTGTTTCTTCTGGTACCTGAGAAGCCAGTTACAGAGCCACCCCTGCCTTCCCCCCACCCCCCACCCCCAGGCATCTGTTTACCAACAGTGCTTTGTAAACTCTTTTAACACATTTCCTCTGTGCTCACACGTTTCCTTCCCCCACACACGTTCCCTAGCGTCTTCTGCGGCAGAGGCTGTTACTGAGTCTCATGTCGCTCTAATTGAGTCGACAGACAGACCAAGGAAGAATTAGCCAAGAACCAGCCACCCATGTGGCTGTGAGCTTTTTCTCTTTTGCTCTTTACCACAAGAAAGCGCTTTGTCAAAAGGAAGTGCCAAAGTCGTCATGGAAATAAGTGATCAGGCGGTGGCAGCCAGATTCATCGAGCCATCCTGAATTTGGAGGCGGTGGGGAGCTCTTCCACCATTAATCTATTTCAATCTCAGTTTACAAATCCAAACAAGAGGACTTGATCCATGATACTTACTTTCGTGATTCTTTTGAACCTCAATTAGTCAACGTTCTTCCCCTTTGAATACCATAAAACTCCCCCAAACCAAGCAGGTAGAATGCAGAGAGACCAGACCAAAGAGGATGATTTTTTCTGAAGGAGGGGAAAAAAATAAATAAATTTGGAAACAAAAATAGTGCTCATCATTTAGATCTTGCCTTCTGATTTCTAAGGGTGCCGGTTCCTTTAAATCCCACGGACCAGTAGGTTCTTTGAGATATTTGTCAATGACAAGTGAGTATGCTTTGAGTAAAGGCATTCTCTCCTGCAGTGTTCATTTCTATTTCAGTGGTTTGCTCCAGTACTTTTCTTTAATTAATACTGTTTATGCTCACTGATGAATAATTCAGAGTCATACAAGCAACAGATGTCAGACGATTCAAAATGACTTTCCCTGAATTATTTATTATTTCTAAAAAAGTAACAGGTTTGTTGAACAAGTAATTGGCAACACAGATGTAGATCAAGGTTTGTCAGCGGGAAACCCGGTCGACTGCTGCTTTCCCTTTTGTGTGTGTTACTAACCAGGACTACATTGAGTTAGGGGAGTTTGGCTGATGCCACCGTCTAGGGGTCATTTATTCATCCTGGGTGCTGACTGGGGACCTGGAACGACGTTTGGTTTCCCAGTTGTCTATGGATGACAAAACATGAATGGGATTTCATCCAAAAATATAATTAATGAATATAGCCTTGCAAATACCTCTCAGACATAACTTTATATAGGTACCCAGAAAGAGGAAACAGCTTTGTTTGCAAAGATGTGTCAAGAATAGAGACCTGGGCGGGGGAAGATCCTGACAGATAGGTAAAAGTTTATATATAATAAAGTTCTCTGCAGTGTTGTTTATACCAGAATTTTATTTTATCTTACCTTATTTAATTTAATTTATTTATTTAAAATTTTTTTTCTTTATTTGTCAGAGAGAGAGAGAGAGAAAGCACAAGCAGGGGGAGCAGGAGGAAGAGGGAGAAGCAGACTCCCCACTGAGTAGGGAGCCCGATGCGGGGCTTGATCCCAGGACCCTGGGATCATGACCTGAGCCAAAGGCAGATGCTTAACCGACTGAGCCATGCAGGCGTCCCTATACCAGAATTTTAAAAAGGAAAACACCCCAAATGTCTAGCAGTGAAAAATTAGGGGGCGCCTGGCTGGTTCAGTCAGTGAAGCATGCAATTCTTGATCTTGCGGTTGTAAGTTTGAGCCCCACATTGGGTGTGGAAATTGCTTAAAAATAAAATCTTTTAAAAAATTAGTTAAATAATCCTAATAAATCCAAGCAATAGAATATTATATAGTCATTAAAGTTATATTAGGCATTTTTTATTTAGAAAAATATCAATAAAGATTTTATTTCTTTATTTGTGGGGGGGAAGGGGCAGAGAGAGAGAGAGAATCCTAAGCAGATTCCACGCTGAGCAGGGAGCCTGATGTGGGGCTCGATCTCACCACCCTGAGATCACAACCTGAGCCGAAACCAAGAGTTGGGCCCTTAACCGACTGCCACCCAGGCGCCCCTAGAAAAATATCAATATATTAAATAGAAGATGATATTAAGTGAGAGAGGCTATAAATGTATGGATTCATTTCTATAAGAAAACGTGTATGTGGGGTTTTTTTTGTTTGTAAATAAAGCAAAGTCTGGAAGGAACCCCAGATTGTTAGTAGTGGTTATTTAGGCGGAGTAGGATTCAGGGTGATGCTAAGAGATCCCCAGTATTGAGATTTAAAAAATGAATTTCTCTCTCATTTAACAGCATGAGATGGGTGTTCTAGATATGCAGGTGGCTCTGTTCCATTCAGATATTCGTGGACCCAGGTTCCTTTCATCCTGCTGCTCCTCCATGCCTCAGGGCCTTTTCGTGTCTTCTGCATGGTCAAGTCTAGGTACTGTCACAAAACGGAAGAGGGGGCATGGAAGAGGCACCCTGGTCCAAGAGTAGCACAGATCATTTCTGCTCAGCCCCTTAGCAGGGACATAAGTCACATGGCTAACCCTGATGGGTACCTGCAAGGCAGGCAGGGAACAAAATCCTTATAAGCTTCTATGTGACCAGCTACAACACTATGTGATGGGGGAAGGAGAAAATGAATTTTGCTGGACAGCTTTCTGTCTCTGCTATGTATATTACCTGTGAAAAATAAAAAATAATCTAAATTTTAAAGGGAGTAGAATTTTGGATGAGATGTCTTTGGGGAGGGGCACTTCCTTTAGGAATTAACCATACGGAGGAGGTGTAAAATTTGGATACTGCCTCTAGGGGATTTACAGACTGATAGAGGAACTAGACCAATATCAACTCAAAGTCATATATGCAAAGGGCCAAAAGAGTGGCCAGATCGACACAGAGGAGTAAATTGGCTAGGATCATGGAACAAAGCTTAGGTGAATTGAAAAGCTGGATTACTTGTATCTTTGGAAGAAGTAAAAGTATTTGTATTTTGTGACATTTTAGGGTAGCATGACCTCCCTTTACACCATAAAGGAACTGAATCTTATTTTCCTACTGACCTAACAGTAATTTGAGGCTCTAATTGATCTTCAGTTAGCTGTTGTTTATTGTGATTCTTTGTTAAATCCATAGTTACCTTTAACATAAAATATCTTGGAAGAGCTACCATTTAAAGGAAACTCTTGACTTAATCATATAGGAGTTATTTTTATTTTTTTTATTTTTTAAAGATTTTATTTATTTATTTGAGAGTGAGAGAGAGAACACAGAGCACAAGCAGGGGTGGGGGAGAGGGGCAGAGGGAGAAACAGACTCCCCACTGAGCAGGGAGCCCAACGTAGGGCTCTATTCCAGGACCCTGGGATCATGACCTGAGCCAAAGGCAGATGCTTAACTGACTGAGCCACCCAAGCGCCCCACTATAGGAGTTATTTTTAAAATAAACTTTTAAAAATATGGCTTTAAAGGTGTTTTTTTTTAAAAAAGATTATTTATTTGAGACAGAGAGGACGAGCAGGGGGGAGGAGCAGAGAAAGAGGGGGAAGCAGACTTCCCACTGAGCAGGGAGCCGGACACGGGGCTTGATCCCAGGGCCCTGAGATCATGACCTGAGCTGAAGGCAGACACTTAACCAACTGAGCCACCCAGGCACCCTGGTTTTCACGTTTTTTAATGTGGTTATCATGAGTAAGGCATTTCTAGACCTAGCTGGAAGGCAAACCAGAGGCATACTATAGGTGAAGGGGTTTTTACCCCTTGGTTAGAAATTTTTCTATCTTTCATAGATTTTTAGCAATCTTATGATATATTACCTTCTTCACAATAGGATCAAATTTTGCATATCTTTTGCCTAGCATCAGATTTTTCAAGTCGTTAGAGTTTCAGCTAATAAAACCAACAAAAGTTCTGGTTTTATACGTAAAACCTCCAAAAGTCAAATGGTAGATTGGGGTTCATTCTTTAACCCACCCCAAATCTGGTCCCTAAAACCCACTGAAATCCAAATGCCTGTGATTTGGTATTTCTCTGACAGTCCATGAGGTGCAAGAAAGCGGTTGAAGGAGGACAGTATGCTTTGGTTGGGAATGAGATGAAGTGGGAGTGAGGCCGCCATCTTTTTTTTTTTTCTTTTAAAGATTTTATTTATTTATTTGAGAGAGAGAGTTAGCGAGAGCATGAGCGGGGGCTAGGGGCAGAGAGAGAGAGAGGGAGAAGCAGACTCCTTGCTGAGCAGGGAGCCGGACATGGGGCTCGATCCCAGGACCCTGAGATCATGACCTGAGCCGAAGGCAGACGCTTAACCGACTGAGCCACCCAGGCGCCCCAGGGCGCCATCTTTGATCCCAGCTTCTCCGACCCCTTCTTGGATGCCTTGCCTGCATACCATCTGCAGAAGTACACTTTTTTTTTTTTTTTTTTAAGTAAACTCTAGGCCCAACGTGGGGCTTGAACTCACAACTCCAAGTCAAGAATGGCACGCTCTTACCAACTGAGCTAGTGAGGTGCCCCTACAGATATACTTTTTGATTCATATTGATAATAAGCCCATTTGGGGCAGAAATGGGACTTGTGGCCATTTTGTAAGGAAGTTCCCACAACCAAAACATCTCTAAAGTATTTTAAGGTTTCTCTTTTTTACACCCATACTCAGAGCTCTGAAAGTTGAAATCTCACAGTGACAAGAAAAATAAAATATTTCCTTCTGATTTTAAAGTGATCAAGGAACTGAAAATACCATCATTTAAACAATTCTCTTACCCTTTTTTGATCAACATTAAGACGAATTGTTTCTTTGGGGACAATTCCGGTTTAATCATTACAAATGTTTTGGAAGATGTTTTATGACCTCTAGTTTTACTGATTTCAAAGACTATGAATCCATCTGTCTTTCTACCCATCACCCACCCACCCATCTGAGGGCAGAATGGGAGAATGGGAAGTTTTCAGAGAAGTACCAACAGCTTGGATTTGTAGGTAGCCTGAGGGGACTTGGTACTTACATTGTGCTTTTTCTACTTGAAAAGCATATTGATCCTAATTTTCAAAACACAGCTTCGTTTATACCTGAAGAGGAGGGAATTTTATAATGTAACCAACACTGTTGGTTGTCATGGAATAGCCATTCTGTCTTCACCCCTATTAACCTGTTTCTGCACCCCGTTTTCTTACCTGTGCTATGGGCATGATACCCACCTCAGGAAATTGTTGTCGGAGTGCCTACGTGATAGATACTCATGCTAGTTCCTACTCTCTCGCTTAGCCTAATTAGATTTCTGTTAGGCTTGAGATAATTTATAGCCAACTTTTTCCAGATTAAAAACAGAAGCCTCTGTTGAAATGTTTTGTTATTCTAAATTGGGACCATCCTGACTTTATACCAAAGAATTCATCATTAGTTCAGTTACCGCATAAGCTGTGTAATTCTCCAGGGACTGCTGTCATTATTAATTTACATCTAACCTGGTTCTGAAAAAAAGTACTTAAGGCAGCGGAACCCTAATTTAGGACTTGCTTGTTCTTGCTTTGTCAATTAGTCTGGACCCGTGGAAAAAAATTTTTTTTTTAAAAAAAGGTTGTTTATATAAGTAATCTCTACACCCAAGTAGGACTTGAACTCACAACCCGAAGATCAAGAGTCATACACTCAACTGACTGAGCCAGCCAGGTGCCCCAGGACCTGTGAAAATATTGGAACAATTCCCTAAGAAATGAGACTAAAGATTTTAATAAAAACTTTGGATGTCATCCTAAGTACTAGGATTTCTTTTGACTGTTGATCATTGTGTCAGTGAAGGCGATTAAAACTAGTCATCCCCTCTTACAAATAGGGAAACAGAGGCTCAGAGAGACCCAGTGACTTACCTAAGGTTGGTAGTGTAGTCACAGGATTCTCACTCCCAAGCCCTTGGCTAGACTGTGTGTGTGTGTGTGTGTGTGTGTGTGTGTGTGTGTTTCCTGGTGGTCATGCTACTGGGAGCATCCGTCGTGGGTACAGTGGAAAATATGTGGCGCACATTGGAAAGTGTCTGGATTTTCATCTGGATTTGTGGATTTTGTAATAGGCTGGCTGCTGGATTGTGTGCTCGGGTTGGCAATACCCCAGCTGAGGGATATTTCTATGGAAGAAGAACAGATGTGCCAAGTCAGTCTGGGACGTCGGGAGTTGAAAGACATTGGAACGACGAAAAAAACATTATTAAAGATGACTCTTAAGATGTCAAGAGGGAAAAAAATGACTTCTTAGGTCAGAAAAGCGAAAGCTATCACGCTGTGCAAGCCATGAGCTGAGGAATGGCTTCTCAAGGGCGGCTTAAATGCATTAGATTAGTCTGCAGTGTGGATTAAGGGACTGTGGGATTTAATAACTTGTGTATTAAAGAACGGCCCTGCAAATGTTACACTGTCATAAAAATGTAACCCTTCTAATTGAATTTAGAAGAAATATTAAAATTATTCTTTTGGTGATGCTTCCTAATGTATTAAATAAAATATCAAAAGTCAAAATTGATGAAGCTGAAACTTTAACATGCGAGAGTTGTTACACACAGAATTCTGTTGCTGGAGGTTATTTTATTTTTTCTGGAATGTACTAAGAAATTTCTCCCTTTACATAATTTATGGTCACTCTGCTGTTTCAGTGTGCCAGAAAATGTTCTCAGGGTCTTGGCAGTGTTTTGGAATATAGTATATTATCTTAGTGTTGGGCTGTGTATAATGAACACTCACTATATATTACATTGATGGTGGGGTTTCATGAGCTGAATTCTGTCTTATGGGCAAAGGAGAAGGGATAGGCTATTAACTTATATCTGATGCTTGGCATACCTTGAAGGAAATAACAGTGGAAAACACACCTTTCTTCCCTCCTCCCGTGGCAGTATATAGTTTTGCTAACCTTATGTCTGTGCCCAAAGACCTAAGGAGAAGCTGACTTCGACGTGAGGTGGTATAGGTGTGCGGCTGGGCCACTGCTCTCCACAGACTTCGTGGACCAGTTCATGGTTCCAGAGTTACATGGACTCCAGAGAGCCTTGTGAGTGGACGTCATGAAGCATGAATGGCAACTGTG
This sequence comes from Halichoerus grypus, assembly GCF_964656455.1. NCBI lineage: Eukaryota > Metazoa > Chordata > Mammalia > Carnivora > Phocidae > Halichoerus > Halichoerus grypus. The sequence goes on along the minus strand of NC_135713.1, from coordinate 196,016,412 downwards.
AGCGAGGGGTTCTTCTTTCCATCCGTGGACAATCAGATGGGGTGAACGCAAGTGTGGGGAGAGGCGGAGACGGGGTGGGGGTGGTGATGACATTTTGAATCCAGACGCATAATGAGGACCATAGTTGCCTGAAAAGTGTCTATGCTTTGGGAGCAGGGGCTGGTGATTAGGAGCCAGGAAACTCTCACCCTTCAGGTGTGTTCCAGAGTTCCCCAACGTGGCATGTTCTATATTAAAGAATACTGTGGCATGTTTTTGTAAATATCTATTAGGGGAAAAAAAAATATATGAGCACTGGTTAGACCTTAGCACATACGAGTCGTACCATTTAAGGTAGATTTCCTTTCCCTCCACAAGTAAGAATCTCTCTCCTCTTTTCTGTTATGGCTCAAAGTTAGAGAAATTTATTTTATTTTGCAAAATCTTATGCCAAAGAAACAAATGAGTGTTTTTACTAAGTCTATCTGAGCTCAGTAGAAGGGTGTCCAAGTACTTAATCCAACTCCTATTGAATGATTGGCTTCTGGCAGAACTGTTAATTTGCAAACTCTTAAGAAAGGGGAAAGTTTACATTTTTCCAGCTGCCAAACTTTGGTCTTGATGGTGAATCATCGGGACAGACTTTCTCGGCCAAGTGTGAGATCTGCTGTGGGGCCACTGGTTTCTTTCGATGCCTGGCCAGAGCTCAGACACATGTGCTTGGTGACCGGCCTCTAGGGCTCACGTGACTTCCCCTAGAAAGCATCTTCACGTGTCATCCCCGATATAGGATCATTGTGGACTGCTGATTGCAGGAGTGGGTTAGGACCACTGACCAGAGAGGACCTGCCGTGTTTTTCTTCTGCGTCTGTTGCCGGGGGTCTCGTAAAGGAAACACCTTACTCGCCTGAAAGCTTTGGATTACTGGAGCAGCTCTGAGCAGTTGCTGGAGGAATTTTCTCCTCGCTGGACTTTTTTTTTGCCCCTAGAATCCTGAGTAGGAAGGAAGGAAAAGATGAAAGATAAGCCCCTCTTTCAAAATATGTTTGAGTCAGCCCATCAAAGAGAAAACCTGAGATTTCTCAATTCATATGTAAGTGGCATTAGTGCATTTGGGAATTAGGAAAAGGCTCCATATGAAGTTATTTGGGAATTAATCATCAGTTGGCTCATCCCAGACGTGGAGCACATCGGAATTCACCTCCTGTTGTTTGGAAGCTGGCAGCCTGCTTGTTACATAACAAGCCAGGCCTCCGTGTGCCCCAGGGGAGTTGCGAGGCTCTGTAACTCTTACTTGAGTCAGCCAGGCCTGCCAGATAGATTCCAGGGGCCTGGGGTATGTGGGGCCCAGACCTCAGGCTTCACGGTTTAACAGATGACACGTCTGCCTTTGGGATTTTGTCCTCAGTAACTGCCATGAACACCAGAGAGAAGTAAGTGAGGGACATACAATGGGCTCCTTTTTTTTTTTTTTTTTTAATTTTTGAAATTGTGTTAAAATGCCCATAACAAAATGTGCTACCTTAACTCTTTTTAAATGTACAGTTCAGTGGTATTAAGTACATTCATATTGTACTACTGTTGTTGCCATCTATCCTCAGAAATCTTTTCATCTTGCCAAACTAGAATTCTTTTTTTTTTTTTTTTAGAGAGAGAAAGGAAGGGGCAGAGGGAGAGAGAAAGAGAGAGAGAGAACTTTTTTTTTTTTGAGCAATAAAATTTAGATAATATTTTTCTAATCCAAGTTTTTTTTATTAATAACATGTAATGTGTTATTTGTTTCAGGGGTACAAGTCTTGATTCATCAGTCTTACACAATTCACAGCACTCACCATAGCACATACCCTCCCCAATGTCCATCACCCAGCCACCCCATCCCTCCCACCCCGCTCCACTCCAGCAACCCTCAGTTTGTTTCCTGAGATTAAGAGTCTCTTATGGTTTGTCTCCCTCACTGGTTTCGTCTTGTTTCATTTTTCCCTCCCTTCCCCTATGATCCTCTGCCTTGTTTCTCCAATTCCTCATATCAGTGAGATCATATGATACTTGTCTTTCTCTGATTGACAATTTCGCTTAGCATACTACCCTCTAGTTCTATCCACATTGTTGCAAATGGCAAGATTTCATTTTTTTGATGGTTTGAGGCCTGGCCTGGGCATGGGGATTTTGGGAAGCCTGTAGGCGAGGCTGCTGTGCACTCAGGGAAATGACTGAACACAATGATCGTGTTCTCTCCCCCTCTCTTGATGTCTTCTTTTTGGTTATTTCTTTAGAACATACTCACAGATTAGTACATCTCAGGCCAAACTTGAAAGACATGTAATTGACTTTTTTTTTTTTTTTTGCTTTTTTTAAATTAATGAGGCTGCATGATGTCATTTTGAAACCAAGAATGAGGAGACCTGGATCCTACTCTTGTGTATGTCTTATCTAACCAGGGATGATGAATTACTTCACTTGTCAGGATCATAGCCTCTGTGTGTGTGTGTGTGTGTGTGTGTGTGTGTGTGTGTGTGTTTTAATCTTGTCTTCAGAATTAGAATATGGATCAGCAAACCTGTTAAAGAATGAAATTAATGATTAAAAAAAAAAAAAGTCCCCTCCAGCTCTAACGTGCTCTGCATGAGCAGGTGGAACTGATGCTTGTAGTTCCATGAATGTGAACTATGTCATGTTCTAGTAATCGTGAGTAGGAGGATAAAGAACCTCCATACAGAGCGCTGCTGGGAGTCCTGATGCCCCAGAAGCAGCCTTCAGGGCAGTTCTGATCAGTAAATAAAAGGATACAAAATAAAGATCTTGCAGGATATGCAGTTAAGACAAAAGCGGGAATGTGGGACCAGGGAGATTGTTAGTGTTGGGGACTTTTTTTAGGTGATGGAGAGAACATAGCAGGACTCTGGCCCCATGGAACAGAGTGCCAGAGACCCCATCTCCATGAACATTGTCACCTCCTTGCCATCATCTGCCTGTTGCCTCGAGCTGTTTAAATTATATTTCTTCTTAGGAATTCTTTTGAAGTTTATGCTATACAAAGTTGATTTGTTTCTCTCCCCCTCTGAGCCTGTTCGAGGGATGTGAAAGGCTCAGGTTTTTGTGTTTGTTTTTCTCCCCTCTCCAGATGAACACAGCTAATGCGGTTGAGTTATGGTGCCAGGAGCTATCAGTGTAGAAAAGCAGAACATACAGTTCTCCCCTGGACACCTCCGGGCATGGAATTTTACTTCCACAGTGACTTCTTAGGCCCATGGGAAAGTAAGAGGAGGCGGCCTCTTGAGGGGGAGGCTGGCTCAGTCTCTGGAACTGCCCCATAGTGTGTGGCCGTCAGGATGACGCAGAGAGGCGTGTGAATACAGCCAGCTGCCACAGCTGGTGCACTTGACTCTGGGCAGCATGTTCCCAGGAACCCGCAGGACACTGAGGATCGTGAGTGATGTAACCCAGATCTGCCAGATGTGGGAGCCAGCATGAGTCACGCTGGACAATTCATTAAGAAACGTTTTCTGGGTCATCTGGGTGAGGAGCCCTGGCTTCTTTCCCTGCCATCTGGGGTTGGAGGCATAAGTCCACACACCAGGAATCCCCAAGTTCACCAACATCTGGCTAAAATTACAGCCTGGTTCTCTGAGCTGACATGGGGCAGAACCCAGATTCTCGGCTGGTCCCTGCCTTGTAATTTGTTAATGGATGTCATCACTTTGGGCAGTAGAGGGTGGAATCACTTAAGGGGGCGGAATCACTTAATAAAACCATACATGTGAGTTGCTGTGAGGTTTCTGTACATTTTACTAAGATCAGAAGTGGGATGGGATGTTGTGAAAACCCCAAACTCCTTGGGCACTGTGGCCAGTGAAATGCCAGGAAGCATCTTTTTTTGTTAGATGTGTGAAAGATGCCTCATGGTGAACAACACATGTATTTCTTTTTTTTTCTTTTTTTAAGATTTTATTTATTTTTCAACAGAGAGACAGCGAGAGAGGAAACATAAGCAGGGGGAGTGGGAGAGGGAGAAGCAGGCTTCCCGCTGAGCAGGGAGCCCAGTGTGGGGCTCGATCCCAGGACCCTGGGATCATGACCTGAGCTGAAGGCAGACACTTAACGACTGAGCCACCCAAGCGCCCCAACACATGTATTTCTAAAAGGTAGTAAGCTGACTTTTAAAAAATTCCTTATAGATACATAACATACAACTAGAAAAGTGCCTGCAGGCATCTCTGGCTATAATTTCACACGCAGGTAACTACAGGGGGTTGAATAGTGACCCCCCCCCCAAAAGAGTTGTCTCTGGAAACCTATAAATATGACCTGATTTGGAAGGAGGTCTTGGAGATATAATTAGAGACCTGGAAATGAGATCATCCTGGATTCAGGTGGCCCCTCAATCAAATGGCTAGTGTCCTTATAAGACAAGAGAAGACACAGTCACTGGGAAGGCCACATGCAGACCGAGGCAGAGAGAGGGGAGAATCAGCCCCAAGGAACGGCTGGAGCCAACCAGTAGCTGGAAAAGGCAAGAAGTGGATTTTCCCCTAGAGCCTTCATAGGGAGGCTGGCCCCGCTGACACCTTGATTTCTGACTTCGGGCTTCCAGAATCGGGAGAGAATACATTTCTATTGTGTGAAGCAATCAAGTTTGTAGTAATTTGACATGGAAACTAAAATAATAACCAACACCCTGATCAAGAAACAGAATGTCACCAAAACCCCAGAAACTTGCCTCATGCCTTATTCCTGCCTTTACACCACCCCAGGATAACCACTCTCCTGACTTCTAACATCATAAATAGCTTTTATGTTCTTGGAACTTAATTAAATAGAATCATATAGTATGTAGCTTTCTGTGTGAGGCTTCTTCCGTTCAATACTGTATTTGTGTCTATATTGTTGTGTATTTGATCTTTTTTTTTTTTTTTTTTGCTGTCTAGTGTTCCACGATATGAATATGCCACAATTTATTTGTCCTTCTCCTTTTGGGGCCATTTGACTAGCTTCCTGTTTGGCGCTGTCACAAACAGTGCTGTTAGGGATTCTGTTACGGGTTTTTTTGGTGAACACGTGCGAACATTTTTGTGTTATATTCTCAAGAGTTGAATTGTTGGGTCATAGGCTATTTGTATGCAGCTTTAGGAGATACTGCCAAACAGTTTTCGAATTAATTTTTAAAATAATTCAATCACATTAGGAATTCTTTTGTTAAATGGAGATTCCCACAGTGAATTCAGTAACCGTTCTTTAAGCTGGATATTGTTGTTGTTGTTGTTGTTGTTGTTGTTTTTAAAGATTTTTTATTTATTTATTTGACAGAGAGAGAGAGACAGCGAGAGAGGGAACACAAGCAGGGGGAGTGGGAGAGGGAGAAGCAGGCTCCCCGCTGAGCAGGGAGCCTGATGCGGGGCTCGATCCCAGGACCCTGAGATCATGACCTGAGCCGAAGGCAGCTGCTTAACTGACTGAGCCACCCAAGCGCCCCTAAGCTGGATATTGTATAAGAACCAAGTGTGGACATAAGGTTTTCTAGGAACAAGGCCCCCCTCCTTAGATAGGAACCCTGTATTCGCAATGAGGAGTATTCCATGTCTCGAGAACCCAGTAGAGGTCTGGGCAAGTGTAAGAGCACCCCACTTTCTGGGAGTCAGAGAGTCTAAGCTACTGACTGTGAATTTTATTTTATTTTTTATTTTTTTTAAGATTTTATTTATTTATTTGAGAGAGAGAGAGAGCACGAGTGGGCAGGAGAGGGGGAAGCAGGCTCCACGCTGAGCAGGGGGCCTGAAGTGGGGCTTGATCACCCCACCCAGGACCTTGAGATCATGACCTAAGCCGAAGGCAGACGTTTAACCAACTGGGTTATCTAGGTGGCCCCCTGGCTGTGAATTTTAAATATACTTAACCCACCACTGGAAAGATGAATGGCCCAGCTGCCATATCCTCCATCTCGAATCTCAGAAATAAATTTGCCATCTTATAAGAGCTCCAGTTTTAACTCCCCTTTCCAGCGTACAAGTCTATGTGCTGTAACTTAGGAAGCCACCAAATGGCATCAAACAGCCGGTAAACAAGTAAATCTGTAAATGAAATACAGAATAAGTAGTTTCCGGTAGTGATAAAAGTTGAGAAGACAGTAAAGGGAGGTGATGTGATTGACTGGGGAAGGAGTGTTCCCAAGCTTTTTTGGCCTGGGAACCCTTTTTTCACTTTGGGAAATGTTGCGTTTTTTTGGGTAAGATTTTATTTATTTGAAAGAGAGAGAGAGCAGGGGGCGGGAGGGGCAGAGGGAGAGAACCTCAAGCAGACTCCAAGCTGAGCGCAGAGCCCAGTGCGGGGCCCATCTCATGACCCCGAGATGACGACCCAAGCCGAAACCGAGAGATGGATGCTCAACTGACTAAGCCACCCAGGTGCCCCAGTAAATGTTGCTTTTGATGTATAATTGTAGTTTTACTACTCCTAAATATATTAAAAATAACTGTATCTTGGTTCTCTGCTATTTTAGCTATTACAATGCTGATTGTTCTAGTGACCAATAACAAGGCATTTGGCTGAAGTCAGACGCAGAGCTGGTGGCCATTATCAGATGAGTCAATAGCTATAGCAAGTGTAGGTGCCCTGGCTTTATTCCTTCATCCTCACCACTGCAATGCACGTTGGCCTGACTGCTGACTTCCAGCACTTGCATTTCTTTGCTTGAGGATTTTTCTGACCTATAGGTCACCTTGCTGCCCATGAACCAGTGCTTCCTGGGAGCAGCTCAACCAATGACTGACAGGAGCTGGTATATAAATACCCCAGGCCCCCTCACCTGCCAGGGTGGGTAAATCTAAAGGGTGTGTCTACATGGGTTTTGCAGGTTTCGCCAGTGGGATTAAATTCCGTTGGCCAGAGTGGTATTCAGCACGAAACATGCCATTTATTCCCTTTTTCTCCTTTCCTGTAGCACTTCCCCATTCCCTTCACCTCCCCAAGAAATTGCTTGTATTAAGTTCTTTTCTCAGCGTCTGCTTCTGAGGGAACCTACATTAAGCACGAGCCAATGTCAGAAATCAAATCTGTGATCTTGAATTCCACTCCCAGTGATCTACTCGGATAGATAGCTGGTCATGTCGTTGAGCTGGTCAAGACAAACGAAGAAAGAGAAAACAATCTAATGACATATATATACCGAATTCTTGCAGCATGAGGGAAAAATCCACTCAGCTCTAGAATGAGGGCTGTCCTGACCAGTGAATTAGGCAATAGTACATCGCATACTTGATCAAGAATTTAATGCAAGTTAGCAGTTTGTAACTATATATTAGGCAACGTAAACTCTGCTTTGAGAAAGCCAGAATGCTGGGGCACCTGGGTGGCTCAGTCAGTTGGGTGTCCAACTCTTGGTTTTGGCTCGGGTCATGGTCTCAGGGTCATGGGATCTAGCCCCACATCTGGTCCGTGATCAGCGTGGAGTCTGCTTGAGACTCTCTCGCTCTCCCTCCCCCAGTTTGCGCACACATGCTCTTTCTCTCAAATAAATAAATGTTAAAAAAAAAATAAAAGGAAATCATAATGCTGTCTTAGATAACAGATGCCTACTTCCTACACTGGCAAATCACATTTCTGAATTTTTTTTTTTTTTTGAGATTTTTTTTATCTATTTGACAGAGCACAAGAAGGGGGGTGGCAGAGGGAGAGGAAGAAGTAGGCTCCCTGCTGAACAGGGAGCCCGATGCGGGGCTCGACCCCAGGACCCTGGGATCATGACCTGAGCTGAAGGCAGACGCTTAACTGACGGAGCCACCCAGGCGCCCCACATTTCTGATTTTTAAAAAAATTAGTGGCTAAGTCTAGATTTTGGCTCAGATTATTTCTGATCACCTGAAGAGCTAGACACTTCTCTTGCTTGGCATCTTGTTTTGCCAAAATAATGAGGTAACATAGAAAAAGGTAAAGGTTGGTGCTCTCACTGCTGCAGTGGACCCTAATAATTAGTCATATTAGTCTATGAAAAATTAATATATTGAAAGTTTATTTTTTACTTCCTAGGCCTCAGGAGATGCTCACAGAAGATAGAATGGTTTATGGATTTGGGCTGCAAACTTAAACTTGTAAAGACAACCCCGATGGGGTTAAAGGGTTTCTTAACTCGGAGGCTGTTATCTAAGTATTGCTCAGCCAGGGGAAATTCCAGAACAGTACATCCATTTGACAATAAAATCACATTTAAAAAATGCAGTCCATTTTATTTATTTATTTTTATTTAGATTGAATTAGCCAACTTATAGTACATCATTAGTTTCAGATGTAGTGTTCAATAACTTATCAGTTTGGTATAATACCCAGGGTTCTTCCCATCGCGTGGCCTCCTTAATGCCCATCACCCAATTACCCCATCTCCCCATCCCACTCCCCTCCAGCAACCTTCAGTTTGTTTCCTAGAGTTAAGAGTCTCTCATGGTTTTTCTCCCTCTTGGAGGACTTCCATTCTGTCCCATCCAGTCCATTTTATAGTCTCATTTCCAGTGGTTTTGAAAAGCTGTTGGTTATTTCTTGTTGCCGTTTTTCAGATATTTGTAGTTCTCCCTTATTCTGGGCACAGGAGAGAATGGTGCTCCTGGTCCCCCGTGGCTGGGGGAGGCCATGCGTGTGACTAGTTCTGGCCACTGAGTTGTATGGAGAACAACAAACTGCCGCACTCAACATTTGCTCGCTGGTTGTGGGCCCTCCGGAGTTCCCTCTTCCCTTTTTGTGTGGTGAGACCACAAAGTCCCAGATGGCGACTGCTCTGTCAGCCCAGGTCTAGGAGGATCGGAGCACCCCTGTTGACTTGCATGGGCAAGAAGTAAACTTTGACAGCTTTGAGCCATGGAGATCTTGGGGTTCGCTGTTGCCTCAGTATAACTGGCCAGTCCCGACTCATAATAGCTACTGACATGACATACACAACAACTCACAGGGAGAGACCTGGAGCTGATTCTCTTATGTTGTCACAGTGACATTAATAGGTTTGTGTTTGAAACTGAAGACACAGAACCAGCGTTTACAAGGTACTGTCGAAATAGATGTCTTTGGATATGGGACAGTTTACAGTTGGCCATCTTTTATTTGATTTTTTTTTCCCCATCCCTTATGCTTAGGATTTTGGAAACTCTGAAATACAAATGAATTTTTGGTGTTGCTGGGAGTTGAATTTTGAGAAGAAAACGTTGCGGGAATGATAGCCAGCACTTTTGGAGTAATGCCAAGTATAATATGTGTCCTTACAGGACAAAATGCCAGAGAGCACAACTTGAATTGCGGGGCGGTGGGGGGAGACCAAAATTTCAAAATACTATCCACCCCTCTAACAAATGCTTTCACGAGGGAGACAGTTCCCCTTCCCTGCTCTTTTCCTTCTCTATTTCCTCCTCCTAACTGCGGATTCTTGCACGCAGTAATTCCCGCATGTAAATTACGTGAAAAAGATGTTCAGTTTTCCAGCAACACAAGCAGATGTGCAGCTTTTTAACTTGTTCCAAAGGCATCCGTGGCTCTCTTTGAGTCCTTTATTGTAAAGATTATTGCTTCTCTCTGTAAAAACCAAGTTGGGTTGAGTCCATTTGAGGCGGGGGAATTGAGTCCCAGTCTCCTCGCCTTTACTGTGAAGTTATTGGGTCTGCAGATAGCCCTGAATTTGAATTGCCTTTTGCATGGAAAGCACCCACTGTTCCCCTCTGGTTGAGCCCTCCCAAGAGTGTGAAGGGCCATTAGTTCTAGAAAGCAAGGTTTCAATTCTGTCAGTCCTCTGGAATGGTTTTAACCCAAACTCATTCATGGTTTTTGAAAGAGTTAATGTTACCACAGAAGGTTAGAAGAATTATTTCTGTTTAGAATAGAGAAGATGAAAGGTGATCATTTTCAATAGTCTTAATTCTGCCTTTCTCTGCAGAGCTCATCACAGTAAAAAAATGTGCTACGTACATTTTTTTCAGATCTTATTCTGTACATTTGCAAATATAAGATTAAAACATATATAGGTTTTTTTTAAAAAACATAAATGTACACAAGAGACACATTAGTATAAACTTGCTTTTTTAAAACTTAATTTATAATGGGAGTCTCTCTGTGCAGGTACACTTAATATCTACCACACTCTTTTGAACATCAGCTCATTAAATAGATGAGCAAAAATATAACGATTCCCTTAATGATAGACATTTAGGAAGTTTCCATTTTTGATTTTACAAATAAGGTAAATCTCTGTCTCTGTAAACTTGTTTGTTTGCTTGTTTATATCCCGTGCATGTGTCTGTATTTTCCCAGGATGGATTCCTAAAGTGGAATTGCTGGTCCAAAATAACCACATCTTCATTTTTGATAGACCATCTTGCCTTTCCAAAGCCATAACACTTTATGGTCCTACCAACAGTGAACAGGTACCTGATTCTCCACACTTTCTCCAATGCTGCCATTTCTTTTTTTTAAATTTTTGCTAATCTGTTGGCTAAAAATGTCAGGGGTGATTTAATTTGCGTTTCGCTGATTCCTGATGAGGTTGAGCATCTTATGTTGATGATCCATGTGTATATCCTCTTCAGTAACTTGCCTCCTCATATCTTTTGCTCACTGTTTTTTTTATCAGGTTTATCTTTTTAATTGATTTTTAGGAACTCTTTACATATTAGGACTGTTAATCTTCAGTATTAGGTTATAAATATTTTCTCTCAGACTATTGTTATTGCTTATGTGACTATGTCTTTTGTTTTTATTTATTTATTTTTTAGAGACAGAGAGAGAGAGAGAGAGAGTGCCCGCGTGCAAATGAGCATGGGAGGGTGGAGGTGGGGAGGAACAGAGGGAGAGGGAGAGAGAGAATCTTAAGCAGGTTCCACGCCCAGTTTGAAGCCTGTTGTTGCAGGGCTCGATCTCTCAACCCTGAGATCATGACCTGAGCTGAAATCAAGAGTCGGGCACTTAACTGATTGAGTCTCCCAGGTGCCCTGTGAGTATGTCTTTTATTGTAGAGGACTTTAAAATTGCTTCATAGTCATTCCATCAGTCTTCTCTCTTTGGCTCCTGGATTTCATGTCTTGCTCTGAAATGCTTTCTATATCCTAAGACTATAAAAATATTCTCCTCTCTCTTTTTGTCAGTAAATTTAGAATCTGACTCTATATAAGAATATAATTCCTACGTTTCTCCTCTTTTTCCAGCTCTTTATTTTTAATGTTTTTCAATAAAATTTTATTTCTCTCTTCATATAGGTCTTGGACATGTTTTGTTTTGTTGTTAAATGCAGTCCAAGGATTTTATGGTTTGGGTTGCTACTGTGAATGGGATCTTTTCCAGAAAAGTCTGAGTATTTGATTATTTGCCCAGCTTCATTCGGCAAACAAGTGAGGACTATATATTTTTTGCTGGTTTCTTGCCTGTGTAGCAACTTAAATAGGATGGTGGCAATCTCACCTCACCTTCTCTGGGCTTTGGTTGGGGACAAGTGGTTGATGGTTGGGTTGGTGATGGTGGTAATGGTGGATAGTGGGGAACACCCCCAGCAGAACCCTGGCTTTGTGTGCCTGATGATATAACTTGTCCTTGGCTCCCCTTGACTCTGTTTAACAGCACATGCTTCCAGCAGGAGGCAGGGTTGTTCAGTAAAGGTAACTTTGTGAACTTAACAAGGAATGTCTGGTGGTTTTATCTCTATTTTTGAATGCTCTGTTTGTTTTTTGTTTTTTTTTTCTTAGTTCTATTTCCTTCTCTTCCATCATATTTATTGGCTATCTATAGAGTTGTCAGATAAAATATAGAATACCCAGTTAAGTCTGACTTTCAGATAAGCGATGAATAATTTTTTTTAGCATAAGTATGTCCCATGAAGTATTTGGGACATACTTACACTAAAAAGAAAAATCATTCATCGTTTAACTGAAATTCAGAGTTAACTGGGTGTCTTATATTTTTATTTGTTGAATCTGGCAACTCTGGCTTATCTAATCCCAGAGACAAGATCTGTCCCCTCAAGGAACTACCTTCTAGTGATGGAGAAAGATTTGGGAAACTATCTCTGTTTTCCTTACCAGGGGGATTTTTCTGACAAGGTCACAAGCTCTCTTTATAAAAGGTGAGTCTTCTCATTCACGGTCTACCCCCCTGTTGGTGCTGGCTTATTTCCACGCTAACAGTCATGCCCCCTTCAGCCCAGCATATCCTACCCTTCTGCTCTCATCTCTTCTTGATTTTAAACTGTAGTTAAAAAAAAACAAAAACAAAACACATAGCATAAATTTACTCTCTTAACAGAGTTGTCTTGTTTTCTTATCAGTTACAGCTTTTTTGTTTTTGTTTTCCTGGAGTTACTACTTACCTTTCTCTTATTTTTAAAGGATTTTATTTATTTATTTTTGAGAGAGAGAGAGCATGCGTGAGAGTATGAAGGGAGGGGGCAGAGGGAGAAGCAGACTCCCCACTGAGCAAAGAGCCTGATGGGGGGCTCAATCCCAGGACCCTGGGATCATGACCTGAGCCGAAGGCAGACGCTTAACCGACTGAGTCACCCAGGTACCCACCTTTCTCTTTTTATAGGAACAAAAAATAACGTTCTTTCATCATCTAGTGCAATTACCATGCTCTTCGTCCCATCGTGTCCACTTACTTCTCAAGGCCACTATCGTCTTGTCCCACCCCACTAGGCACCATCCCTGCCCTTTCTCTGCGTGGCTCAGCATGTTCTTGAATAGCTTATCTTTCTCTGTTTTTGTTCTGTTCCCTTATCTTGAAGCCTTTTGAATGGGTCTCCCTCTTGGAACTTACACATAAGAAAAAGTATGGGAGAGCTAAACTTTCTGAGTCCTAGCATGCCTGAAAATATCTCAATTTTTGTCTGCTATGTGCCCATGCCTCAGCTGCCTCATATGGACAGTGGGGTGGGGATCATAATTGCACCCACTTCTTAGAATTATTAGTAAGGATTAGATGTGTTAGTGTGTGAAAAGCTGTTAGACAATCTTTGGTACATAATAAATTTGTTCAGTAAGCATTAGCCGTTAATGTTGTAATTGAAACACATTAGATGTACGGTAGTGTTCAGCACTCTGAGAAAACATTGTATGGACCAACAATAAAGCAGTCAAATGAAAGTTTGTGTGATGAAGGAAACAATCCTATTTCCATAGTGGCACCATAAGCTTATGAATTATTTCTTAGTGTTTTTCTGCTCTTCTTTCTTAAAGTCGCAGTCAGTGTTTTAGGATTTACTTGTACTTTTTTTTTTTTTTTTTAGGTCACTAGGCTGTTTTCAGCTCTCTGGGTTTTTAGCAAAGCACAGTCATTTCCAGGAAATGGATTTAAATTGTAATGCAAACTTGGTTTAGATGTATGAAAGCAGTTTTGGAGAGTAAGAATGCAAGCTACTTAAGGAGGATGGAAAATTTAGGATATTAAAGATTTAAGGAATAGGTTGGCTCAAGTACAAAAGCAGAAAAACATAAAATCATCAGTCAGGTCAATCTATAGTGGCTGCTTGGAAGGCTGTGTCGAAGAGGATGCCAGGTGGCATTTCGACTGTTGACTGTAAGTGATGGCTGCCATGGGTGGTGGCATCCGTCATTCCTGGCCTCACCTTAAGCCTTTCTCATGAAGGAAAGAACAAGGCATTATTAAGAGGCCCTGAAAGGGAGATTGGGTGTAGTCTTGGGTGCTCAGGGAAGGTGTCTGGGGAAGTTGGAGTGAGCCTGGTAGGCTAATGTCAATTAGGCAAAGGGAAGGAGGTGGAGAGTACCGTAAGCACAAAGGCTCCTTGGAGGAGGGGAGTTCAGTGTATCTGAGGCACAAAACTCTGAAGGAGAGGAGGGCACATGCCTGAGGAGGAGGCTCCCAGTCAGGGCATCCATCGTGGGCCATGTTGAAGACTAGGGCTTTATTCCAAGAGCAGTTGAAGGGATCGTCTTGGGAAGTGATGAAAACAGATTTGCAGTGAGATGGGAACCGAGGGACAAGAATGGATTCAGGCACACCTCTTTGGGAGCTCTTACAGGGTCCAGGGGAATGTGGGATGGAGTGGAGTCGGTGGGGGGTGAGAGTTAGTGAGAAATCAATCTACAGGATGTGCTGGGGAGGGCAGGGAGCGAGGGGAGGAAGCAGGGAAGCATCAAGAATGCCTGGACTCCTGGACTTCCCACATGGAGACCTGGGTGAAGGGTGGTAGGAATTGGGAGAAATCGTACCACTTAGTGAACCCCTCCCTCTCACATAGGAGCGTACTAATGTCTAGCAAAGGTCAGGGACTCTGGTTCACAGAGCTAGCACTGGAATCTTGGTGGCTGGCTCTGTCTTGAAGGGAAAAGAGGATCACGTTGCCTAGTCACCCTCTCACATTCTGGGTAACTTGTTTGCAGCGCTGGTATTTTCTCCAACCTTCCAGAAGTCTGAGGAGCATTCTTCCCTAAAGGAGTAAGACCACTTGACCACTCTATTGAATAGAAGTTGTTTTCATTTTCTTTTGTATCTGCCTTGAAGTTTGAAGCAAATGAAAACATGACAACACTGTATAAACACAACACAAGAAAGCTACTCAGATCTTCCTGTTTTCTCAGGTAGGCACAAAACAGGTCTCCTCTAAAGCAGCTGAAAAGACACAGAGGCAATAATTGGTTTGCTATTCCAGGAAAGGAGGCCAAATGTGCAAAACTATTGAAGAGCAAGTTTTCAACCTTCTGCTGAAAAGCTGTAAGGAGATGGCTAAGACCTTTCTAGAACCCATTCCTTCCTGGGGGCAAAGAGAAGACCTGGAAAATGTATTTTAACAAAGCATGCCCAATGATATTTGTAATTGGAATCATCTTTCTTTTTTGTCCTTGGTCAGTCTAATTAGAGGTTGTCAATTTTGTTATCTTTCCAAAGCACCAACTTTTGGTTTCATTGATTGATTCTGTTGTTTTTCTATTCTCTATTTCATTAATTTTGACTCTGATCTTTATTATTTCCTTCTTTCAGCTTGCTTTAGGTTTAGGTTGCTCTTCTTTCAGCATCTTCAAGTGGAAGGTTAGGACATTGATTTGAGATCTTTCTTCTTTTTCACTGAATTCATTTACAACTACCCATTTCTCTTTACACCTGCTTTAGCTGCATCCCCTAAGTTTTGATATGATGTGTCTTAAATTTTGTTCATCAGAAAGTACTTATTGGGCTCCTGGGTGACTCAGTCGGTTAAGTGGTTAAGCATCCGACTCTTGATCTCAGCTTGGGTCTTGATCTCAGGGTTGTGAGTTCAAGCCCCTCACTGGGCTCTACACTGGGCGTAGTACTCAAAAAAAAAGAAAAGAAAAGTAGTTACTAATTTCGCTTGTGAAATTAGGTCTGGTTGGTTTAGAGTGTTGTTCAAGCCTTTTGTTTTCATGTTGATCTTTTGTATAGCTATTCCAACTTTCTTATGGTATTTTTTGTATATTTTTTTCCATTACTTTCAACCTATTTGTTTTTTTTGTTTTTTTTTTTTTTTTATTCATGAGAGACAGAGCGAGAGAGAAAGGCAGAGGGAGAAGCAGGCTCCCAAGGAGCAGGGAGCCCGATGCGGGACTCGATCCCAGGACCCTGAGATCACGACCTGAGCCGAAGGCAGATGCTTAACCATCTGAGCCACCCAGGCGCCCACTTTCAACCTATTTGTAACTTTGAATCTAAACTCTTTTATAGGCAGCGTATAGTTGGATCTTGTTTTTCAATCAAGCTTGATCATTTCTCCTTTTTTATTGGTTTATCAACTCACATATAATATTATTGATATAGTTGGATTTACATCTGCTGTGTCACTTCTTACTTTCTATATCTCGTGTCTTCTTTGTTCCTCTGATCTCCATTTACTGCATTCTTTTGCATTATGTGAATATTTTCTAGTGCAGTATTTATACCATTTTAAAGATTTTTAAAACTTTTTAAAAAGTTATTTTCTTAGAAGTTGCTCTTAGGTTTACTATATACACCATAACTTATCAGAATCTAAATCAGATTGATAGTAACTTAATTCCAGTGAGATATAGAAACTTGAGTCCTATATAGACCTAGTCCCTCTTCCCTTTTTGGTACTGTTGTTATACATATCACATCTGTGTATGTTACACACCAAACAATACATTGTTGTAATTATTACTTTACATAATTTGAAATCTTTTGAAGTAGATGAGAGAAGAAAGGGGAGTATATATTTACAGAGTTGGTTATATTAACTTTATTTACTATTTCTGGCTCTTTCCATTTGTGTCTATGGATATGAGTTACCATCTGGTACCATTTCTTTACGCTAAAACAGGTTTGCTCACACTGATCTCCTTGGTGGCAAATTGTCAAATATTTCATTTGACAAAAATGTTGTCAAATATGTTACATTTCTGTACGTTATGGGGCCAACAATACAATGATATACATATTATCTTATACTATTTCTTTTTAAATCAGTTGAGACAAAAAAGGAGAAGAAGTAGGCATTTATACTGTTTTTTTATATTCTCTCCCACCTATTCGTTTTTAAAACACAGACACACACACACAAAACCAAAACAACACACAACCACAAAGGGAATTCTCTTCAGCCCTTCTGTTTTTTCCCCACCAGTTCTAGAATGTGAGTGCCACTATGTAAGACTGTTCACTTTAAAACATAGCTGTCACCATGTGACCCTTGGTTACTCACCTGTCTGGATGCTTGATTTCCCCCAAAAGAGACAACATTGGTTAGAAGTTGTCAGTCAGTGCATCATCCCTGACTTCCAGGCAGACGACCAGAGGACAGAACTGTGCTGAAACATGGTAAAAACAGGCTTGTAATAACCATCACCATCCTAGAGCATAAAAGTCAAAGCAAAGGAGAGAATTTTAATTGCCTTGATCATCTTGGCAAGATGGTGTTTTGTTTTGTTTTGTTCCTATCTTTATGACTGTAAATTATCTTTTGTTGTGCTTTTGTTTAATCTTGTTCTAATTATAAAAGTGCTACATGCTCATTGTGACTATTTAGGAAATTCAGAAGAAAATAGAAATTCCATAACCCAGAGATTACTATTCTTAATATTTTGGAGAGTCTTGTGTGTGTGTGTGTAGGTTTATATGTACTTATAATATTTAAATGGCATCCGAATTTGGATTTAGGTTGCTTTAAGCCTACGAGTTATATAATAGGCATGTTCCCATCTGCTTGTCTTATCTCTGAATACAGCTTTGCTTTTGTTACCTAAGATTTAATATGTAGTGCTCCCATCATTATTTCCTAATTTTTAATTGCGTTTAACTGTATTTTCGATTTCCACCATGACCGAAAGCTTATTGAAAAGTTCTTTTAAATTTCCAAGCGTTGGGGTTTGATTTAGACTTCTGATATTTTTAGTGGAGTATTTTGGAGGCGAAGGAGGGTGTGACAATGAATCCTGTTTAGTTTGTTCTTGGAATTTATTTAGCTTTTTATGTTGGTTTATGACATGATTAACTTTTGTAAGTGTTGCATGAGCACATAAAAAGAAAATATGGCTTCTATTATCATGAATTAAAGGCACTTCTTTTCGTTTGTTGTCTGCTAAATCTTTGATCATCTTTCTACTGTGACCACTTCTGTCTCATTTAGTTCTGTGTCTTGGAAGCAAAAAGTCACTGGGCTTTATTAATAGGGAAGTATGACTTCTATTTACTATGACAACTAATGGTACAATCTTATTTCATCTCATTTTATCTTTATTTTTGTATTTTTTCATGTCTACTGTTTTCTCTATGCGCTTTATCTTCTCTAGCAATTTGCAAATCCATGTCCTGTTGTTGACTCAGGTTGTTACCTTTAGGTTTTGCAAGAGCATTCCTCAACCTTTCCCTTTTTGCATTATCAAGGTCAAGGTAATCAATACCTGGAGGGGTACTTTTTATCTCTCCCTGTCCTCTTTCATGAACTTGCATGCTACCTCCACCCACAATAATATGTGGAACTCAGAATGCTATTAATGCTTTTTCGCATTGTATATTATGTTTATGTTTTTAAATTGCAAGTCAGTATTATATCATATTTGCAGCGATTATTTTTTTTAAAGATTTTATTCATTTATTTGAGAGAGAGAGAGAGAAAGAGCTTGCACGAGCGGGAAGGAGCAGAGGGGGAGAGAGAGGGACAAGCAGACTCTGCAGTGAACACGGAGCCCTGGGCTTGATCCAGGCTGGACCCTGCGATCATGACCTGAGTGGAAACCAAGAGCCGGGTGCTAAACCGACTGAGCCACCCAGGCATCCTGCAGTGATTATTTAGACTAATTGTTTTGCTGGTTTCAACGTACACTGCTAGATCTTTATTTTTTTTTTTTTAAAGAATTTTTTTAAATTTATTCATTTGAGACAGAGAGATACAGTGAGAGAGAGAGCAGGAGCAGTGGGGAGAAGCAGAGGAAGAGGGAGAAGCAGACTCCCTGCTGAGCAGGGAGCCCGACGTGGGGCTCCATCCCAGGACCTAGAGATCATGACCTGAGCCGAAGGCAGACGCTTAACCATCTGAGCCACCCAGGCACCCCACTGCTAGATCTTTATTACCTTGATTTACCTTATCTTGAGCTCTAACTTTTTAAAAATTAATTAATTAATTTTTTAAAAAAGATTTTATTTATTTATTTGACAGAGAGAGACACAGCGAGAGAGGGAACACAAGCAGGGGCAGTGGGAGAGGGAGAAGCAGGCTTCCCGCTGAGTAGGGAGCCCTATGTGGGGCTCGATCTCAGGACCCTGGGATCATGAGCCGAGCTGAAGGCAGACGCTTAACGACTGAGCCACCCACGCGCCCCACTTTTTATTTTATTGTATTTATTTATTTATTTATTTATTTATTTTAGAAAGAGAGAATGAGTAGGTCAGGGGTGGGGTGGGAGGGGTAGGGGGAGAGGGAGAGGGAGAGAATCTCAAGCAGATTCCCTGCTGAGCGCAGAGCCCGGCAGGGGACTGAGCTGAGGACCCTGAGATCGTGACCTGAGCCAAAATCAAGTTGGGCACCTAACCGACTGAGCCACCCAGGCATCCCTTGAGCTCTTAATTTTTATACTTCTTAGACATCTAGAAGAGATCTTCAGGTAGTTATTTTGGGGAACACCTGCAGGGGTCGTGAGTGAGCCCTTTTACACAAACAGCAGCTGGGTCCTATGTAAAATTTTGGAGTCACTCTTCTTTTCCTCCCCAAATTCGTTTGCTGATTTTTTTTTCCTTCTGACCTGCCACGCTAGCTTCTACTACTTTACGTAAATCACACTGGAGCTTGCCATCATGGCTTTAGGCTGCATGCTTTGTCTAGTGGTTGGTCCTCTGTTGTAAGTCCACCTTTGGAGCCCCTTTCCTGCCCTCCCGGGTACTGAGATCATGACCTCCAAGCTCAGTCCCCTTCTCTTCTTTCCCACTATCTCCCCTTCCTCCCTCAAATCAGGCTGCTTGGCGATAAAACTGTGTGCCAGGTGGATATTAATTAGTGATACTGGAAGTTCACTTTATTGTGGGCAAGTACATAAATCATATTTAACTGGCTTGTACCAACTGGAAATTTTTCAATATATTTTAATGTGAAGAGAAAATAGTGAAGAAAAGAGAAGCAAGAAAAAGTTGAGGTAGGCTTTTACACCAATGTTCAGATTAGATGATACTAAAGATCTGTAGAAGTTTCCTGAATATACCATCTCCTTATAGATTTAAGGCATCCTTTGTTCTTTCCTTTTTTTTTTATTTCAAGTTTTTATTTAAATTCTAGTTAGTTAACATATAGTGTAGTATTGGTTTCAGTAGAATTCAGTGATTCATCCCTTACATATTACACCCAGTGCTCATCACAACAAGAGCTTTCTTTAACACCCATCAGCCATCTAGACCATCCCCCACCCACCTCCTTCCATCAACCCTGTTTGTTCTCTATAGTTAAGAGTCTCCATTCTTTGTTTTTTTCCAAATCACTACTTCCGCCATGGATTTCAGTCTTTGGAGAAGATGGGGTGATCCTCATAGGCTGGGGAAAGCAGGAGTTTCATCAGATTTAATTGGGTTTTAGGACAAAAGCTTACAAATTCTGCAAATATGTGTTATCACACAAGCTGAAAACAATTTTTTTTTTCCATTTAAATCACTTATTATTTGAATGATAAAGTCAATTCAGAACAGGACTTGGCTATTGATATTGTCTTGTACTGATAATAACAATTCAGTTCAACAAACATCTTCTGAATACTTACTAGGTGAAATGTACTGCAGTAAGTGAAAATTTTTAAAGTTCTTTTTTTTTTAAGATTTTATTTATTTGACACAATGAGAGAGAGAGAGAGCACAAGCAGGGTGTGTGGGAGAGGGAGAAACAGGCTTCCTGCTGAGCAGGGAGCCTGATGCGGGGCTCGATCCCAGGACCCTGGGATCATGACTTGAGCCGAAGACAGAGGCTTAACCGACTGAGCCATCCAGGCACCCCCCAAATTTTTAAAATTCTTATTCAGTAATTGGACATTGATTAAATTATGCCCATATGAGGGGATGTCTCATGCAACCATTAATAAGTTTTGAAGAGGGGTGCCTGGGTAGCGCAGTCAGTCAAGCACGAGACTCTCGGTTTTGGTTCAGGTCGTGGTCTCTGGGTCATGAGATCAAGCCCCATGTCAGGCTCCATGCTCAGGGCAGAGTCTGCTTAGAGTTTCTCTCTCCCTCTCCCTCTGCCCCTCCCCCCCCAAATAAATAAATAAATCTTTAAAAAAAATAAGTTTTGAAGAATATTTAACAATATAGAAAATGCCGATAATATAATCAGTTAAAAAAAAGCACTTTACAAAATGATATATTCAGTATAATTTCCAATTTATCTAAAATTTTTTTGAAAGACTGAAAAGAATATGTACCTCAATGTTAATATTATAATATTATTTCTAGATGAGTATAAAAAAATCAAACCTTTTCCATATTCTAATTTTTCTATAATGAAAAAAATTGATTTTATAGCCAGATGATAGTATGATTTTGTTGTTTTGTTGTTTTTTTAAGGACATGCCTGCTCTATAGGATTATAGGGAATGGGCACATTTATGCACACTTCAGGGATCTATTTTGACCTCTCAGAAAAAGTGGGATCAAAGCCGGTCCTTGAAGGGGGATCAGCCCTTAATAAGCACATAGTCAGAAAGCACAACACATACACCAAGCAGAAGAGCCTCGTTAAGGAAATGTGCAGAATCACAGCAAATGAACTGGGTGGCTGGACCACAGGGGGTGAGTAGAAAGAGTCTCAGGGCTGAGTTGGGGAGAGCATTGGAAACTTTGGTAAGGAGTTCAGATTTTGCTCTGAACACTGGAGAAAATCATTAAAGGTTTTGGATGTGGGGTGAGAGAATCAGATCAGGAGTAGGTCTGTGTTTTAGGCAGGTGGTTCTGGAAGGAGTGAAGGGTAGGGTGACTGGAAGCCTGAGGACCAGAGGCAGGGAAACACTTCGGAGTTGTGCTCCTGCATTCTTTTCTGTTCCTCTAGCTGATCCTTTTCCAGACATCTTCCGAGGTTTTTCATGCTTCCCCCTCCTGTAATTGTTGGGTCCTCCTGAATACTGCGTACCATCCCCATTATTCCACTGCTATACTAACGTTCAGAATGCTGTCAGTTTCCACCAGGAGCTCCCGCCTGGATCTCTTTCCTCGGCTCCGAACCAGAATGTGTTTAATTATGTCCAGTTCACCTTCCCTTGCTCTCTGACTCTCCAGCTTTCCAGAAACGTCTCTTTCTTCCAAAGTCTGCTTCTCCCCCTTCTCTATCTAGACCCTGAGGATAGTCTCCATTTCCCCATCCTACCACCTACTCAAGCCCGAAACTTGAATGTCCTCACAAAGGACATAGAAGGACAAATACTGTGTGATTCTACCTATACCAAGTCCCTGGAAGAGTCAAATTCATAGACACAGAAAGTAGAATGGTGGTTGCCAGGGTCTGGGGGAAGGGGAATGGGAAGTTAAGGTTTCATGGGGACAGAGTTTCTGTTTGGGGATGATAAAAAAGTTTGATGATTGACTGTACAACATTGTGACAGCAATTAATGCCACTGAGTGGTACACTTAAAAATGGTTAAAATGGCAAATTTTATGTTGTCTATATATGTTACCATAATAAAAAACTAAGAAAAATAATAAAGCCTGTTCAGCTTGGTTTGAACTAGTTTCTCTCAGACTTGTTTGACTATGGAACCCTCTATCAAAAGAAAAAAGTGTTTTAAAAGTGTAACATATAGGGCGCCTGGGTGGCTCAGATGGTTAAGCATCTGCCTTCAGCTCAGGTCATGATCCCAGGGTCCTGGGATCGAGTCCCGCATCGGGCTCCCTGCTCAGCGGGGAGCCTGCTTCTCCCTCTGCCTCTCTCTCTCTCTGTCTCTTATGAATAAATAAAATCTTTAAAAAAAAAAAAAAGTGTAACATACATTCACATCATTTCCATATTAAAGGAACACACTCTGGGGAACATTCCCACATTTTGGGGCGCAGAGGAGAGCAATTGAGTTGCTCATTGCCTCACACCCTGTTGGAACTCAGTGCATTTCCTTAAGAACCATTATGAGAAATGGTGATTGGGCTTTTATTTAGGGGAATTATGGGTAGGCTAGTTTCTGGGCTGACCTAATGATGTTATTTCTATGGGAGAGGGTATTTGGAGATTTAAAACGCTTTAGCCTGGAAAGGAAATTCTAGAACACAGTTCACTCAAATTGGAGACAGATTTACTTCCACAAGTCTAAGTACACAGTCTACTCCCTTTATGCAGAGGTTTGCAAATTATTTTGAAGGATAGGAGGTTCCACCTATTTTGGGTAACTTTCAGGCTGTGGTCACTATCGCCAGTCTAGATGTGTTGAAATTCAAGGTTGACCACAGGGAATTGACATGGGCAGCTTCAGGCATTGCATTTCTTCCTCCTTCCGCCAGTCCCAGGACCCAGACCAATCTGGGTCTGAGGCAGGAAGTACTTTAGAGGCTCAGCCCACTTGGAGGCTTAATGTCTTAAAACCCATCTGCAGGGGTGCTCGGCTGGCTTAGTCGGAAAAGCGTGCAACTCTTTATCTCAAGGTTGTGAGTTTGAGTCCCATGTTAGGTATAGAGATTACTTAAAAATAAAATCTTAAAAAAATACGTATCTAGATCTGAGAATCAGAGCCATACTCAGGGTCCTTTGGCCAGGGTTGCCCACTTTCAGGACCACCCTGACCCTGCCTTATCACTGACCCCTGTACCCTGAAATGTTCACAATTGACATGCTCACCCTCTTCTCTCTGAGCCCCCTTCTGGTAACAGCCCTCCTTGCTTTGTTTAGATGCCCAGTCTTTTGCTTTGGTTGCCCTTCTGGATGTCTGTTTTGGGAGTTCATCTAATGCCCCAAGCCTGTACAACTCAAGAGGGTGTCCTTGTGCAGTGCACAACCTATGTAGCTGCCCAAGTCCATAAAGACTCCCAGGTCCCTTCCTTATTCTGTCTACCCTCCTCCCCAGGAACTGGAATCCTGCCCTGAAATTTCAGCATGCCAGTTTATTTCTTTACTTGGAAAGTACATTCTCCTTGTAAAAACTTCCCGCCTTATAGAAGTACATTTCCCGCAATCTTTTTAGGTAATTGCAATTAAAAATTGGCACATATATATATATATTTTTTTCTTTTAGTTTTCTTTTTCCCAGTTCATATAATAGCATATTGTGTACACTTCCACCCCCCCATATGTGTGCACTTTACTGAAACTCCTACTATTCCTACTGTTTTGCAGCTTACTTTTTTTCACTTAACTATGCATCTGGTGCATCTTTCCATTTTCACAAGTAGAGATCTCTTTCATGATTTAATGGCTGTATTGTATTTCATTATTTGGATGTCCCTTGATTATTCTAACTGGTCCCTCTGATAGACAATCGGAGTTTTTCCAGCTTTTTGCTACCATATATAATGTAGCCCTGAATAATTTAAGCATGTAAATCTTTGCACCATTGCAAAAGACTTTCTCTAGAAGAAATTCCTAGGTTGCGTAGTTAGGTCAAACGGTAGAAACATCTTAAATTGTAATGGCCCAATCATCTTAACGGATTTAACCACTTTGCTCTCCCCCACGGGGTGGGCAAAGAAGGCTTGTTCCCTTCACCTCACCAACCCTGGCTAGCCTTTTTAATCTTGACTAATCTGATAGGTGGAAGATGTTTTCGTTTGCATTAAATTTTTTTTTTTCACTTGTTCTCTCCTTGCAAAACTGAGGTGATACTGATTACCTGAGGTTGAAGGTTTTTCTTTTTTCATTTGTTGATAGGCCGTTTTATTTCATTAGGTTCCTGCCCAGGCTTCTACTGATTGTGCGCTTTTATCCCTCATTTCAATCCATTCCCTCCTTCAGACCCCTGTGCTCACTGCCTCAGAGCTGCAGAGTGATGTCCAGCCCAGGACTTGTGCGGGGGAAAGACCGGGGTTGACTCCCAGCTGCCCCACATTCGGTATGACCTTTGACACTTTGCTTAACTTCTATATCTCTGTGGGCTCCCCCCCGCCCCCCGCGCCTCATTTCCTCATTTGAAAACTGAGATGGTAATTTGGCCTTCAGGATTAAATGGGATAATTTTTACGTAAAGCACTTAGCCCTTGCCTCTTACAGTGTAAATATTCAGGAAATACTAATTACCGTTCTTATTGCTATAATAAGTTGTGCCCTTTGTTTTCTAACTTACGCATTCTGACCGATACCAATATTGAGATGGCAAAAGATATGGGGGGACTCTTTGAAAATGGAGCTGTACTCAAGCATGGGTGGTGTTTTTATTTTTTATTTTTATTTTTTTAATTTTTCATTGTTATGTTAATCCCCATACATTGCATCATTAGTTTTAGATATAGTGTTCCATGATTCATTGTTTGTGCATAACACCCAGTGCTCCATGCAGAACGTGCCCTCTTTAATACCCATCACCAGGCTAACCCATCCTCCCACCCCCCTCCCCTCTAGAACCCTCAGTTTGTTTTTCAGAGTCCATCGTCTCTCATGGTTTGTCTCCCCCTCCGATTTCCCCCCCTTCATTCTTCCCCTCCTGCTATCTTCTTCTTCTTTTTTTTTCTTAACATATAATGTAGTATTTGTTTCAGAGGTACAGATCTGTGATTCAACAGTCTTGCACAGCTCACAGCGCTTGGATGGTGTTTTTAGATTTTTGTTCCCGTAAGTCTCCTGAGGCTCAAGCATGAATGAGGTGGCTTGGTTCTGAATGTAACACTTTGCAGCATGATTCTGATGCTGCACCTCTGTTCTCTCTCTTTATTGTAAATAAGTTACATGTAATCGGAGGTTAAAACTGTATGGCTAAATGTAGCTCACCGATTTCTTACGTTTATTCAGAGTGTCGTGAGTTTTTTTCTTTCATTAAAGTCAGTATTTAGAAGTTAGGACATTAACATAAAAATCTAGATTTCTAGCCTTTCTCGAGAAATAGGAAATATTTGACAGGCCTCCACCAGAGCTGCGTCGCTGCTGCCCCCTGTAGACAAGTTTCCAGGCCACCCTGTGTTCTGTCTTCTCCATCCCGTGCAGCTGGGAATCCTCCGTAACCCATCACCACAGTGCCCTGTTACTTTCCGTACGGAAGACGAATATTTCTTGGTACATATATAACAAGACAAAAATGCTAAAACGAGCATATTTCAATGTATAAGTAAAGGATATTCCCATGTGTTTAATTTGCCAAGGAATTATGTCATTTTAGCCATTGGCTTCATTCATTGACCTGACCTGACAAGGCCAGGGAGATATATGGGACTCATGCATGGATCAGTGCTAACACCCTGCCCCTAGGGGCGCTCCGGGGATCTCTCTTTCCCCCCTTTACCCCGGTGGTTCTCAGTCTTAAACTGGACGTTTTTAAAAAATACTCAGACCTGGGGGCGCCTGGGTGGGTCAGTTATTAAGCATCTGCCTTCGGCTCAGGTCATGATCCCAGGGTCCTGGGATCGAGCCCCACATTGGGCTCCCTGCTAGGTGGGAAGCCTGCTTCTCCCTCTCCCACTCCCCCTGCTTGTGTTCCCTCTCTCGCTGTGCCTCTCTCTGTCAAATAAATAAATAAAATCTTAAAAAAAACAACAACAACTCAGACCTGGGTGTTGGGGTGTTCTACCCCCTGCCTCATTGCTTTCCCAAAGCGCAGGAGAACCGTTTTGGGTGGATCAAGAGAGGAAGGTTTATTGGACTTGTATCTAGGAGCATCATCTGTCTTCCTTGACATACTGTCTCTTCGGAGCTCCAGGATTCCCCACGGAACTGAGGGTTATAAGTTCCGGGATTCTCAGGCTTCGAGGCTGCCCTGCCCGGAAGGCCAGGTAGGCGAATGAGCCCAGCCGTGCCTTAGTTCTCAGGGAGGAGAGAAGCACTTCCGTTCTTTCTTTCTTGTGTTCTTTTCTTTGGACCCATTCTTCGGTCTCACAGTAACAACACAAGGGCCAGGTTCTGGCTATGGACTTGGGGACAGTGCAGACATACTGCTTGGCTCTCAGCCCTGGGACAGCTGTCCTTGGGCAGCGGGGGCCTCCCTGCTGCAGGCTGTGGTGTCCCAGTCACCCGGGCTTGGGGTCCACTCCGGGGTGGAGGCCAGAGTCTCACCTCGTTGGTATGAGTACTGCCTCAACTAGAGCTGCCTCTTGGCCACCTTCCCCCAAAATGTGGCTTAGCAGGGTCAGTCGAGCACCTGGGTGGTGAGACCCTGTCAGTGGGTCCCACCGTCAAATCTGAGCATCACGGTATGGACCCCTCCTGGCTTCCTGCCAGCTCAGACGGAACGAAACGCTCCACCCTGTGCTCCCAGGCAGCCTGCCCTTCCTTTTATTTTTTTATTTTTCTAAAAGATTTTATTTGTTTATTTGACAGAGAGAGAGAGAGAGTACAGGCAGGGGGAGCAGCAGAGGGAGAGGGAGAAGCAGGCTTCCCGCTGAGCAGGGAGCCCGATGCAGGGCTCGATCCCAGGACCCTGCGATCATGACCTGAGCCAAAGGCAGACGCTTAACTGACTGAGCCACCCAGGCGCCCTTTTATAGAGTATTTATATTTTACCATTGGTTTTTGTTTACATGTCTGTTTCCCTTACTAGAATCTAAGCTCCTTGATGGTACATTACCTCATTAATATCCTTGGTGCCCAGGGCATAAATGGGTGTTGGATAAGTATTTTCTAATGGATTTAATTCTTAAAAAAATTTTATTTGCTGTACGAAAAACTGTTTTCTAGGTGCCATGGGAATACAAAAAGTTTAAAATGTAGTTTATATTCTGAAGGAGCTCGTTATCCAGTAATCAGTCATTCTGTTATTCATTCAGGTGGTCAACAGTACTGCATTTCTAAGGTCTGGTCAGCTGGGCCCTGGGGATGGAGAGATAGCAAAGTGTGTACCCCACTGTCAAGCGGCTTCCTGTCTAGAAGGGGAGACAGCTATAAAATGATACAAAGCAAGCACAACATAATGTGATATGTGCAATGATAAAATTTCTAACAAATGTTAAAAATATAGAGTAAAACATAAATAGCTCAAAACAGTAAGGGAAGAACTACCACAAAGCAGTGCCTGGCTTGCTGGTTGTCAAGTGAAGGTAAAGCTCAGCTTTCCTGGAGGAAACTCAGGGGACACCGAGAAATGTCCCCACGGTGCAGTCGGTGATCCATGGCGCATGTCAGTATAGCAAAGGCCCAGAGAAGGCCTGCATGAAAAAAACTCGTCTTAACTCTGTTTGACGTAGGGTTTCCCTCACTTATTTGACTGTGGAGCTCTTTCTCCCTCACCATTTCACATCCTGGGGAACTGTCCTTCCTTAAAATCATTTGAGGGAAACGCTGGTGTAGACACCATCTGTAATTAGATAAGTTGGTGCTCTTGATGTTTTGGGGGACATGGACCTTTTGAGAAATTAATGGTGGGTGGGGCGATTATACACAATTCGTGCATTCCTTGAAGTCCGTCCGAGACCCCCGTCCATGGTCAGGGAAAGAAAAGAAGGGAGCAGTAGGAGGGATGCGTGTGGGCCAGGACAAAAGATGCTGGAAAAGATGGGGCTTGGTGAGCGCCAATCACTTTGGCTGGGGGTGGGGAGAGATCTTGCAGGCAGAGGGGACCATGGTGGTATTGGGGAGGCCAACTGTGGAAGGACTGAAATGCCAGGCACAGAATCAGCAGTCCTCAATGACCAACTGACTGTGAAGATCAAGGGAGCTAGGAGGCCAAAGATGACTTAACTAACAGAGACTGGAGTCCTAGTAGGGTTATTTACAGAAACACCAAAAGTCACGTGGCTAGAACTTCATTCAACCTGTCAAAACCTATGTTATTATCATCTTGAAATGCCCCAACTTGCCTTTATTAACTAGTGCTGAATCTCCCAAGTGAAAATTCACTTTCAGAATTGAATTTGCCATGTAACTGGGCATCCTACCTTGAACAGTTAAAAATCAGATTGGTCTGACTTCTAATTTTAGAAGGAATCAGGCTGACCTTCATTGTGCTGTTGCTAACTGGAGCCCGTTACCTGGGTGACTAGATTTACAATATGTCAGTATGCAAATACCATCTGCCCAAGAGGAGGAAGGAAGAAAGGCCTTCCTCCTCTGGGGGTTGTCAGCAGTCCTGGAAATGTCTTCCTCTGGGAATCGGGCGGAGGGCAGAGAACAAGAGAAGAAGAGAGGAAAACCGGGGAAGATGTGATCTTTCAAGGAGTTTGTGCTTTGCCTTGTGGATGGCCCTATAAGGCAGATCATTGGGGGAGGGGGCATATACGGGTGGGGTTGAGATTGTACATTGCTTCTGGAGGAGTGAGCAAAAAGGGTAGTATATAGTATATATCACTTCATTGTATCACAAAACACTTCGATTCGGATCATTGCAATACCCTAATGAAGCCTTTGAATATAGGATTCCTGCCTTCCGTAATGCCATTAGGAATCTAATTTCCAACTGATAAGAGCGCATGAGCTAGACAGGGAACCCGCTGCCTTTATGGGGCGAGCTCTCAAGAAGGGTGAACTGGAAGTGGATATTCCGTGTCATTTTCCTACACGTCAGGTTGACTGGGTAAGCTGAAGGGATTTTCTCCCGCAGAATATCTATATTCAGCTCTTGTCCTGCGTATTGTTTCAGGCTGGGATTTAGAATCACATTTGGAAACATTCAAATCCGAAGGTAGGGAGCTTCTACTCCTTTTCATGACATAACTGTCACATCAGCCGTCAGCTGCCGAGATTTGTTCCACCCACGCATTTTGTGAGTCCAAATTAGATGGACTCATTAATTTTAATTTTTACTTTAAAATCTCGGGGACTTCTGTGAGTGGGTATGCTTCCTTTAATTGCTGTGTGTCACGATTTGTGTAGGAGGAAGGCTTTCCAGGAGCAGGGCCGAGAACCTTGGGCTCCTGGCTTCTAATTTTGTCCCCACTGGTCACTTGCCCTGTGACCTCTTCTCTCCTTTGACACTGCTGTCTCCCACTGCTTTAGAAAAAAACTCCTCCTAACATCAACGTGGAACAGTCAGCAGCATGTGAGGGTGAGGAAGGTCACTGGGTACTTTGCCCAGCCTTATAAATAAATAGCCTTTTATCTGGATGCAAGCACGTGGCCGAGGAGATTATGCCAGAGACAGGGGAGAGTGAGTCCCGGAGCCAGACTGCTTGGGTTCAAATCCCAGCTCTCCCACTTCCTAGCCTGGTGACCTCCAGGCAAGTTGTGCAGCCTGTCTGGGCACCGGTTTCCTTAATTGTAAAAGAGGGATAAAAATACTTCCCTAACTTGGGGCGCCTGGCTGGCTCAGTCAGAAGAGCATGCGCTCGACCTCAGGGTCGTGGGTTTGAGCCCCACACTGGGTGTAGAGATACTTAAAAATAAAATCTTATTTATTTATTTATTTATTTATTTATTTTTTAAAGATTTTATTTGTTTGAGAGAGAATGAGAGACAGAGAGCATGAGAGGGAGGAGGGTCAGAGGGAG
This sequence comes from Halichoerus grypus, assembly GCF_964656455.1. Lineage (NCBI taxonomy): Eukaryota > Metazoa > Chordata > Mammalia > Carnivora > Phocidae > Halichoerus > Halichoerus grypus. The sequence continues at coordinate 195,986,493 of NC_135713.1, read as the reverse complement.
AAGCAGACTCCCTGCCGAGCAGGGAGCCCGATGCGGGACTCGATCCCAGGACTCCAGGATCATGACCTGAGCAGAAGGCAGTTGCTTAACCAACTGAGCCACCCAGGCGCCCAAAATCTTATTTATTTTTTTTAAGATTTTATTTATTTGAGGGGCGCCTGGGTGGCTCAGATGGTTAAGTGTCTGCCTTCAGCTCAGGTCATGATCCCAGGGTCCTGGGATCGAGCCCCGCATCGGGCTCCCTGCTCAGCGGGAAGCCTGCTTCTTCCTCTCCTACTCCCCCTGCTTGTGTTCCCTCTCTCTCTGTCTCTCTCTGTGTCAAATAAATAAAATTAAAAAAAAAAATCTTTAAAGATTTTATTTATTTGACAGAGACACAGCAAGAGAGGGAACACAAGCAGGGGGAGTGGGAGAGGGAGAAGCAGGCTTCCCGCTGAGCAGGGAGCCCGATTTGGGGCTCGATCCCAGGACCCTGGGATCATGACCTGAGCCGAAGGCAGACGCTGAATGACTGAGCCACCCAGGTGCCCCAAAAATAAAATCTTAAAAAAAAGAATACCTACCTCAAAGGGTCGTTGTAAGGATTAAAGAAGTATAAACACTTTAGAACCATGGTAGCCTTGAGAAGATAGAATGGGGTGGTAGCTTTTACTAATATTTCTGTTGTGCGTCATCGGGGTCCTGGGAAATAGTGACATTTTGCTGTGAGCAAGAAAAATATCTAGGATTTGTTTGTAGACTGTGACATCCCTCGTCATTCTTGCCAAGCAAGTGCCATCTATGTACAGGTCAAGCCCTATTTGCCATGTGATGCCCTCTTGGACAACCAGACACCCCGCTGCTCTGTTCCTCACTCCTTACACACGTTCGGTCTGTGCTGTTAAATAATTAGTACGTTTGAATGTTGCGACTTAAGCTTCTAATCATCTGCTGTGTCAAGTGTACCTCTTTGTTGTCCCTGCAGAGTAATGAAAAGATGCCGTGTGGCTGGATGGTTGCCCATGGTATTTGTGGGATGTGCCCAAGTGTAAAATATGGTGACAGAAGCAAACAAGGCCACACTTGTCCCAGAGCTTACTCTTGGCTTTTGAAGTCCCTTGTTTGACTATCTTGTTTCTACAGGTAACTGAAAACTGTCAAGTAAGTATGACACCTTGTTGGTAGGGATTTAAAATGGTGCAGTTGCTGTGGAGAGTTTGACGGTTCCTCAAAAGGTTAAACGCAGAGTTACCATGTGGCCTAGCAATTCCGCCCCTAGGTATCTATCCAAGAGAACTGAAAACATATGTCCACACGAAGACTTGTACACATATGCTTATAGAAGCATTGTTCGTATGAGCCAAAAAGTAGAAACAACCCAAATGTCCATCAACTGATGAATGAATGAATAAAATGTGGTATGTCCATTCAATGGAACATTTTTGGTTAAAAAAAAACAACAGAAGGAACTATTGATACGTGCTATGACATGGATGAATCTTAAAAACATGATTCTAAATGAAAGAAGTCATTCACAAAAGGCCACATATTGAGCGATTCCATCTATATAAAATGGTCCAGAATAGGCACATCCGTAGAGACAGAACATACATTAGTAGGTTGATAGGGGCTGGGAGGAAGGAGAGTGGGGAGTGACTGCTAATGGGGCTGGAGTTTCTTTTGGGGATGATGAGAATGTTCTGGAGCTGGATAGTGGTGATGGTTGCACAACCTTGTGAATATACTAAAAACCACCAAATTACGTACTCAAAAAAAAAAAAAAAGGATGAGAAAATCCATATAGTCTACTGCAGAGTTTAAAGTCATTTCCAGGATTACTTTTTCAAGAGTCGCTGTCACCTAAAATAGAATAAAAAGTGACTTAATTCACAAGAAATAAATGAAAAATGCAAATTACCAAGAATGGCTTTTCTATCCCAAACCTTTGCATATAAATCCTATACATGTGGTTCTAAGTCAATTCTCAGGACTGTTTGCTGCCTTCTTCCTTGTGATTCTGTAATTTACTACATTCCTGGCTGGGCCATCAAAATAATACTGAATATAGCTCCTATCACAGAAATAGAAGTGCCTTTTCAGGTTGTGCCCACCACCAGGCTCTTTGAGTAATAACTCAGGGCTGCCTCTTTGTGGAGGGCTTACAAAGAGTCACAAGTGTTTGAATGTGTTGGGGCCTTTTTGACTTAAAGGAGTTTATTGCATTGAGTTTATCTTACAGTAGCAACTGGAGCATTTCCAAACGACACCTTCCACCACCCTAAATCATCACCACCATCTCAGTCCATCCGTGTTTCACCAGAAGGGTCTACCAATTGACATTTCTGGTTTAAATAAATCATACAGTTGACATGTCTCCCAGGGCTGTCTCAGTACTTATTTGGAAGAAGAGTCTGAAATGCCCACACACCACCTAAAATGAGCTGTACAGGAGTGAGAGATTCAAGAAAGAACCTAGAGTTGACTGAATAATTCCTCTTCTAGGTATCAACTCAAAAGAGTTGGAAGTGGGGACTCAAAGAGTTACTTGTACACCAGTGCTTGTAACAGTTATTCAGAGTTATAGCCAAAGGGTGGAAGCCAGCCAGATATCCCTCTGCAGATGAATGGATCAACAAAATGTGGTGTATCCACACAATGGAATATTACTTAGCCTTCAAAAGGAAGGGCATTCTGACACATGCCATAACAGGGATGAACCTTGAGGACATTATGCCAAACGAAGTAAGCCAGACACAAAAGGACACACACATACTATGTGATTCCACTTATATAAGTACCTACAATGGCCAAATCTATAGATTCAGAGATTAGAGGTCATTGGCTGGGGTGGGGGTGTTGGGAGGGATTAGAAGTTGTTGTCTAATGCGTATACAGAGTTTCATTTTGAGATGATGAAAAAGTTTGACAACGGGTTGTGGTCATGGTCAAACAACACTGGGAATGTACTTAACATCCCTGAATTGTACATTTAAAAATAGTTAAAATGGTCAATTTTCTTATGCATATTTTACCACAGTAAAAAAAATTTTAAATCCTCTGAAGAGCAATACTTCCTGTTCCTCCTTTTGTCTGCTACATTCTCTTTTCTCCCAACCCTTTGAAAACACGATACATTTCGATTTCATCATGGCGTTGCCTCGGGTCCCTGTTTTCCCTTAGGAGGATACACAGAGAGTCGGATGGGCTGCCAACTGTAGACGCTGGGAAGAGAGGGCCACCACTTGGACTTCAGAGTACCAGTTGATAAAATATTTCTCCAGGTCATTAGAATAAGTCCAGAATGTAAGAGGAGCTCAGAAGATAGATTTGTTAATACAGTAATTCCTGCCATTGTACCCAAGTTACTCTGTTTTGCCTGTCTTCATTAACAGTCTCAGGAGTGCAAGAGTTGACAGCTATTTGCTTTTCTCAATCAATTATCTGCTGCTTTTTACCAAGGACAAAACAGCCTTAGGCTGCCACTGCTGTAAGAGAATGGTGCCTTCCTTCCTTGCCACCAGCCACACGCCCCACAAATCCTGGCTACTATGGGTTTACAAGTATCATGCGTGTGAAAATGGGGGCCTCCGCTCCAAAGTGGGGTGAAGAAAGATACTGGCACTTTCCAAACTTAGATCCCCAGATAGAACCTGGTCATAACTCTCAGCATTGCTGGATAGCTCGCAGGGCCAGCTAGCACTTAAGCAAGCAGAGGAGTTCAGTGACCTTCGAATGTTATTCTAGGCATGAAGTAGCTTGAATAACTCTTTCAAAACAGTGAGAACTCCCATTGTTGAATTGTACATGAAGCAGCAAGTGCTTCTCCTTGCATTCAGTTGCCTTTCTGTTCTCAAAAGGTCTCAGAGGCACTAAAACTAATTGCTATTATTCCTGCAAGTGTATTTCTACTTTTAGCCAATACTACAGCTTCCCTGGATGCTGATGGTCATGTTCCTAAAAGATCGATAGGCGCAATAATAGGCTTCACAAACAGGAAGGATCCTAATTCTGGAAAGCCCCTGCTGCCTGCAGGGTAGAAAGACCTCTCCCCTGAAGACATCTTTGGTTATTATGAGGCCAAGGTTAAGGAGAGGAGCACTGACAAGGGGGCAGCAAGGAGATGGTGCAGGATACTTTTCCCCGGAAAGCTCGATTTCTGTTTTCCCCCCTTTTTGGTCTTGTGAACCCTTTGGCTATGGGTTATGTTCTATAGTCCACACAAGTGCCTCGATTGCTTTCTAAAGGTCAGACCCGTCACCAAACCTCTCCATTTAATTGAGTTGTGGTGGGTTTCACGTTTCTCAGCAAATGGTTTGATAGCTCTGACAGAGGCCCAGGCTTCTTGCAGCTCGCAGCCTTATGTCTTCACGGCGTAACTGCTATGGAAGCCCTCCCCTTCGCCAGAGACCAGCTCTGTCTTGTTCATAGTTCTGCTTCCAGTGTCTGCTGGGTGTGGCACACCCTGAATGCTTGTTCAGTGCACAGACCGGAACGGATGAGGCTCTCCAGAACCAAGACTGTCCCCCCACACCCGCTGTGTGGAGAAATCTCGCATTCTGCCGTGAAAGCCAACTACCCCTGTGGTCTTGAGTTGAGTTCTAGCCTTTCCTGTCTTTGCTCTCTTAATGGTTCTTCCTGGCACGTGGTAATGGCTACTTCGTTCAGCTTCTCCTTTATAAACGAGGGGATGATGCCTTCTGCTCTAGCTGATGCTTATATTGTAGCTGATCTATGCTGCATCTTATCAGTTGGGCTATTCAATATTGCCATCAAATGAATTCTTGGGGCTAGAATGCACCCCCCCCCCCCAAGAGCCAGTGTTGGAAGCGGCAGATCAAATGTGCACTCTTACTTTTCCTACACTGTAAAGAATGCCGTCACCCTCCTGTACTGGGGCAGGTAGATTACACCGAGTGTCCTGGAATCCATTTGCGGGGTTGTGTCTACCAGGGGCACAGTTATGCTTACACCAGCACGAAGCCTGTCCTGAGCGTTACATTGCTCCATTTCTCTTCAGTTCAGTTCAAAACTTAGGACGGCTGAAGCATCGGTGGATGATGCTGTTTATATGAGTTTGTCACAAAAGGGGGATTTTTTTTTTGAATTAAATATCCATAACCCAGCTCCTTCTTGAATCTTTTTTTATCAGCTTTTTCATTCCTGCACCCTGGCATAATGACACGGGTATTACGTAAACAAGACACCTCAGAGGGCTGCTTATAAAAATCCAGGAGAAAAGATAAATATGTGATGAAACACTGATATCTTGAAAATATGAGCTGCAGGTTTGTATTTTCTTTGTGGGATCGGATATTGGTTTTCGTGGTTTATTGACCTGGCAGGGAGAGATCTGACGAAACACCCGAGAACCTTACACCTTTTTTTTTTTTTTTTTTGAAACCTCCTTGTCTACATGGAGAAATCTGGACATCGAATCAGAAAGCCAGAAAGACTAAGGGGTTATCAGTCGTGTCCTTGCAGAACCCAAATCAGATCCAGCCCTTGGAAGTAAAAACACATGTTGCCTTCCCCAAAGAAATTGGCATCGGTCTTTCTGTAGCGTTCGTTGCAGAACTCCAGGCTGACTAGTAAATGGAGGGGTGAGGTCGTGAAATGTAACGGTCATGTTCAGTAAGGAGCTGGTGTTTGTGTTGACTCGTGTAGAGGATGGTGGGATCAGCATGCATTTGTATTCAGTTAATCATTCTTTCCCATCTCTTAGGGTCTTTGTAAGGTGTCATAGTCAAAACCACGTTACTGGGTGCCTGGGTGGTTGATTAAGCGTCTGCCTTCGGCTCAGGTCATAATCCCAGGTTCATGGGATCAAGCCCCGCATCGGGCTCCTTGCTCAGTGGGGAGTCTGCTTCTCCCTCTCTGTCTGTGCCTCCCTGTCCTTGTGCACACTCTCAAATAAATAAATAAAATCTTTAAAAAAAAAAAGTTACTTGGGAGCAGTAGCACTGTGAATGCTCTAGAATGCTAATATTAATTAAAGACATTTAACTTTAGGGCACCACGAGCCAGACAACTAACTGGTGTGGCAGGAATCAGGATGTCGGCTCAGCTCAACACCTTCAAGTTAGCTTCCAAACCAAAGATCCATCAAATGTAAAAGTCCCTGTACTTTTAACAGAAAAGAAATTTTTTTTCCATAACGATAAAAATAGAATCACTGATAGATGGCTAGCTTGAGGTGCAAAGCAGGTGAGCCGGAAGAATGACACGTTCCCAGGCTTTTTTAAGAATTGTGATGAGGGTGAGGGGCTGAGTAAGTAGGTGATGGGGATGAAGGAGTGCACATGTCGTGATGAGCACACCGGGTGTTGTATAGAAGTGTTGAATCACTATATTGTACACCTTAAACTAAAATTACACTGTACGTTGACTCTACTGGAATTTAAATAGAAACATAAAAATAATTGAGCTGAAATAGACATCACATAAAATTAACCATCTTAACCATTTTGGTGGCATTGAGTGCATTTAGTGTTGTGCAACTGTCACCGCTGTCTGTCTCCAGAACATTTTAATCATCCCGTTACAACTGCCCATACCCCTCCCCCACCGGCAAACGCCATTCTTCTTTCTATCTCCGTGAACTTGACTAGTCTAGGTACCTCATGTAAGTGGAGGGTCCCAGGCTTTTTTACACTGGGGAAGCATTCAATCTGACTACCACCTATTCACATTTTTATAGAAGGAAAAGATAATCTTGGGCGGATGGTCCAGTGTTCTTTGGGGTTCGCGTGGCACAGGTGTGTGACAATGCCTTGTTCGGGTGTCCCTTACGGAATGGCAGCATAACAGGCAAATGAGCGCAACAGCGCTCAAGACCCAGTCCGTGCGTTGCCCAACAGAAGGAGCAATGGCTATGGCGCTTTGTGTACAATTTTACATTTGACAAAGCATTTTAATTTGTAAGTTGTTTCTCACTTGATTCTCACCATGTCCTGTGAGGTATTTTGTTGGTCCCATTTTAATGATCAGAAACTGTGGCTCAGATAAATAAATTATCTAAGGTTACAGAACTAATCAAAGGCCACATCAGGACTTTGGCTCCAGGTTTCGATTTGAAAACCCCGGTGCTTTCCACCATAGCACACTGTGAGCAATTATCACCTCTCCAGAGCCCAGGTAATCGCCAGTCCTCAGAAAAGGAAAGCTTCTCCAAGTGTATTCCTAATTGTCAGCGCTCTGCCTTGTTAGCTCAGACACACATGGAAACCCTTGCCTGACCAGCCAGCTTCCGAAGTCTTGGTGTGGCATCATGGCCTGACTCTCAGTCCCCACTGGTCTAGACTAGGGTCTAGACCAGCACAGTCCTGCAGAAGTATGGGAGGCACAAATGCAAGCCACATAAGTAATTCAAAATTTTCTAGGAGCTGCATTTAAGTAAGAAGAAACAGATGAAGTTAACTTTTTTTTTTTAAAGATTTTATTTATTCATTTGAGAGAGAGAGCATAAGCAGGGGCAGGGGCAGGGGCAGAGGGAGAAGCAGACTCCCTGCCAAGCAGACCCCGTTCTGAGCAGGGACCCAGAAGCAGGGCCCAATCCCAGGACCCTGAGATGATGACCTGAGCCAAAGGCAGACATTTACCTGACTGAGCCACCGAGGCGCCCCCCAGGTGAGGTTCATTTTAAGAAAAGATTTCAGTTACCCGATATATCCAAAATACTATCATTTCAATATGTAATCAACATACAGATTATGTGTAAAAACATGTGTTGCTGTTGTTGTTACTAAGCCTTCAAAATCCAGTGTGCATTTTACACGTACAGCAATCCCAAGTCGGATCCTAAATTTTCATTGGAGGCATCTGATCTGAATTTAAAGTTCATAAAAATTTCCAGCTGAAAAGGTAGATTCACATACCCAAGATGTTTCCACCCTATGTAACAGTTTTCTAATAGCCGAATCAAGTGTCAGTTTTAAAATTTAAATGAATTAAAACGAAAGAAAATTTAAAATTCAGCCCCTCCGTAGCACAGGCCACGTTTCAAATGCCCACTAGCCATGTGGCTATCGTGCCAGAGAGCACAGGTCTCGGTGAACAGCTAAGGCTGGCCCAGACTAGAGTACCTAGAACAGGAGGCAGCAAACTTTTTCTGTAAAGGGTCAGCTAGTAAACATTTTTAACTTTGCAGGCCATATAGTCTCAACTCTGCTGCTATATGGTGAAAGTAGCCACAGAATGAATGGGCAGAGCTGCGTTCCATGAAAACTTTATGTAAAAAACAAGCACCCCAAAATAAATAAGTAAATAAAATAAAAATAAAATAAGAGACAAGCATCCACCCACATAGTTTGCCAACCACTGGACTGGAACATTTGTCCTCCCGGTGCCTTAAGCTGTGCTATGGGTTCCAGAAAATAGCTCTAGCCCCTGGCTTTCTGAGAGGAGGTTGTTAAAAGCTAGACTCATTGTATCTCCTTCCCTGTGTGTAATTACAATTTTGGCACCGCGGGGTGTGAAGACTGCAATGCACCTGAAGATAAAACATTGCAGACTCCCTTTTCAGTGGGCATTTTGCACATCATGAGGCAATTGCTTCCATGGGCTGTGAGGCCCATGTATTGAGAGTGAAGAAAGCTGGAAGAGTTTTGACCGAAGCATGAATAGTGGTGTGAATAATGTGGCAAACTTCAAAGAGTGCCAAATTGTATCACCTCCTGCTTGTTCCTCTGTCCACACAGCCATAGAGAGACAGGCAGGAATCACGCCCACTTCACAGATGGAAAAATACATGATATTGTGTTAAGTCAGAGGGACAGATGTCTCTCGTGGTTATTAGGTTGTGTGGCATCCATCCATTTTGATGGTAAGAGCAAAAGAAGATGTACATCTTGATTCCGGGGCTGGGGCTTTGGGTGTCCTGAGTCCTGTCTTTGGGAATAACTCCATGCAGAGTCGGTCATGTTTATTAGAAAGCATTGCCTCCACGTTTGACATCCTGATGTTTAGAAATGGTATTGGGACCAATGGAGGCAGAGAAAGGGGACAGGAAGGGAGGACACAGGGATTGATTGGAAGGAAGATGACCCCCTCCCCCACCTTGGTTCTTTAGAGTGGGGAAATATGAGAGCCTGGTCTCACAGAGATCTCTGAAGCTCAGCACTTGGGGTGGGGCAATTAAGTGAAAATCAGTCATAGTTTGGGGTTCTGTTGAGCCTAACACTTTGGGTCCAATACTTGTGGCAGGGATGATGTTTCAGTCTGGGGTGGTGCTCGATTAATAAACCATATACTCAGGAGTTCTGTCTTAGGGTCACCTTTTCTAAAATCAAGGGTTGAGGTTGAACTGTATTTTTTAAAAGATTTATTTGAGAGAGAGTGGGGGGTGGAGGGCCAGAGGGAAAGAGAATTTAAGCGGACTCCCCGCTGAGCGCAGAGCCCAACACAGAGCTCGGATCTCACGACTCTGAGATCACAACCTGAGCTGGAATGAGGAGCCGGGTGCTTAACCGACTGAGCCACCCAGACACCCCGAGGTTGAACTGTGTTGAGTAACTGGATTGTGCCCAGTCGTAGAGTTTGCAGTTGTACCAACTGATGAAAATGCTCGGCTTCCCCAGGCACATTTATGCAACTGTGCCTTCCCTCCAATTTTGCAGCTCTATCAGACATGCAGCGCTGTGTGCAAGTGGGAAAGATCTGAATCCCCATGATGTTTTTTGACTGCGGAGATAATTATTTGGGGTAGCTGTTCTGATGACGGCTCACACGGAGGCTCAGCCCTGCAGCGTGGAGCTGTCTCTAATCGTGATTGCCTGTAATGATGATTACCCAAACTCTGGAATTATAACAATCGATTTTACAAAGTTAGAGCATAATTGCTCCACTCTTCCATATGTGGGCACAGTTTCAACAACTTTGATCTTTCACATGATCTCAGACTTCGGTCGTTCGGCTTCTGAAATAGCAAAGTCCAGAGGCGGCGGCTCCCGACTATCCCGTTTTTCAAAATCGTAGTGAGGCCTAGATTTGTGAAAGCGATTCCCCTGTCAGAGAAATAAGGGCGGAAATTGGGTAGAGAAGAAACAGTACAGACCCCGTGGTGTTCAAATCCCAGCTCTACCACACGGCCTGGAGAAAGTTGCCCCTGTCTGAGATCCAGTCTCCTCATTTGGAGGTCATTGTGAGCGTGAAGTCATCAGATCTGTTTGTTATTCGTTCTTTGGCTTCAAAGTCTTTTTTGTTTTTTTAAGATTTTATTTATTTGAGAGAGAGAGAGAGAGAGAGAGAGTGAGCACAAGTAGGGCGAGCGGCAGAGGGAGAAGCAGACTCCCTGCTGAGCGGGGAGCCCAACTCGGGGGCTCCATCCCAGGACCCGGAGACCATGACCCGAGCTGAAGGCAGACGCTTAACCGACTGAGCCACCCGGGTGCCCCTCTGGCTTCAAAGTCTGACGAGCCCTTCAGAACCTTTGCATTTGTCAGCCTTCCTTTGCCATACAAGTTTGTTTGGAGACGGTGATGAGGAATGTGGTATCTTCACTAAACTAGGGACAGAGCTTTGCAAAAAAACGAGTATTAAAGAGGAAAGAAAAGCCAGGCCCCGCAAAGGTGGAACATTTTGGCTTGGGCACCATGAGGTGCTGAGCAGGTGCTGATGAATGCCTTCAGCGCCTCGGCCCTGGTGGCTCTCAGCATTTAGTGTGCGTTCCAGCCAGGTCCCCAGCTTCTCTCTCCCCCAGGGTCTGGATGGCCTGGGATCCAACATTTTGAGGAGTACCCCTGGTGATTTTGAGATAGATGGTTCAACCACTATCTCTGTCCTGCCCTCTACCCTGTCCCCGAGAAACTGCCTACTGCATGCGTCTGCGAGTTAATTTGCGGTTTAAAAACAAGAACAAAACCTCTGCTTCTGGATGGCCCCCGCTCAGATGGCCACAACCAGCAGAGCAGGCCTGACGTGCTTGGGAGGGAAAGAAGTGACAGCTGCCGAGCCCTTGACCATCCCCGAGTCTGGCCTTGGGTGTCCCGCCACCCCCGGTCGTGCCACCTATGTTACTGCATCCAGCGTCTGGCGGCCGCCCCCGGACTGACGTTACCTCGGTGAGCTCAGGCAGGCATCCGCCGCGCACTGGCTCATTCAGAAGCCTCTGGAATGGTCAATGAGGCTGAGCGGCCACTGGTGAATCAGCTGCCGGCTGCCTCGGCCCGTTCCCTTTTCCACAGAGCAGGAAGCACTTGAGGAAGCCCAGGGCTGAGTCGCATCTGGCTAATGGTCCTTCTGGGTCATGCATTGTCCTTGATGCCATACATCCTTCATACGTGAGCAGGCTGCAGCTGCTAAAGACAGTCCGGTGGTAGACCTATCCCTTCTGCCAACCGCCCCCCCCGCCCCCACTAAAGCCCTTGATGGGATTTTGGTTTTAGGGGTATCTGCGTCAGAAGTAGAGTCAACACTTTAAAAACAAAAAATTGAGGCGAAAATCACAGCCCATAAAATTCATCATGTTAAGGTCAGGTCAGTGGCACCTGGTACGTTCCCTGTCTCCGGAGCCAGAACCAGAACCCTTTCATCACCTCCAAAGGAAGCCCCGCGCCCGTTGTATTCGTTTGCTGGGACCGCCAAAGCAACGCACTACAGGCTGGGTGATTGAACAACCGGAATTTGATAGCCTCATGGTTGTGGATGCCGGAAGGCCAGGACCAGGGGGTCAGCAGGCAGAGCTGGTTCCCTCTGAAGGCTGGAAGGGAAAGAGCTAGTCCATCAGTCCTTGGCTTAGAGGTGGCTGTCGGCTCCCTGTGCCGCACCATGCTGTCTTCCTTCCATCTGTGTCTCTGTGTTCGGCTGGCCCCTGTGGGTAAGGACACCCGTCCTGTTGATTAGTGCCCACCCTAAGGACTTCATTTTAACTTGATGACCTTTGTAAAGACTCCGTCTCCAAACAAGGTCACCCTTTGAGATACTGGGACTTCAACATAGGATTTTGGGGAAACACAGTTCAACCCGTAACACCCACTCAGCAGTATCAGTATGGGAACTTCATTCCTTTTTTTTTTTTTAATATTTTTTTTTTAAAGATTTTATTTATTTATTTGAGACAGAATGAGAGAGAGAGAGAGAGCACATGAGAGGGGGGAGGGTCAGAGGGAGAAGCAGGCTCCCTGCCGAGCAGGGAGCCCGATGCGGGACTCGATCCAGGGACTCCAGGATCATGACCTGAGCCGAAGGCAGTCGCTTAACCAACTGAGCCACCCAGGCGCCCCAACTTCATTCCTTTTTATGGCTAAATAGTATTCCATTGTAGGCCAACACTTGTTTTTGCACACCAAGTGCAAAGCAACTGCTGGTGCAGGCAGCTGAGCATCCTTCCTCTTAGAGGCTCCTGTGTCCATCTGCGTAAGTTGGAGTGTGATCTCACAGGTGTATCTCAAGAATCCCTGATCTGTAAACTTTTTCTTACCGTCTTCCTTCTTCTTAAAATTCATTTTTTTTTTTCTTGAGAGAGTATGAGTGGAGGGAGGGAGGGGCAGAGGGAGAGCGAGAGAGAGAATCTCAAGCAGGCTCCATGCTCAGCGCAGAGCCCGACGTGGGGCTTCATCTCAGGACCCCGGGATCATGACCTGAGGCAAAACCAAGAGTCGGACACTTAACTGACTGAGCCACCCAGGCACCCCACTGTCTTCCTTCTTGAAAGAGTCCTGGGTAGTCTTTATGAGCAAAAGTAGGAGCCAGACTTACTAAGGGGAAGCACGTCAAGCTTCTGATTGAAAATAAATTCAAAGATAGATTTTATCTTTGATTTCTCCCTCTCCATTTCCTGCTCTTATCCTCAGCATGCCCTCACGCATGCATGTGCACACACGTACACACTCATGTTAGAAGCACTTCAGGTGCAGATCATTGTGGGGAGGGGTGTGGGACAGGTAGCACTGCCCGTTGAGAAGACCCGAGCCTGCTGCTTATATTGGTTATATCATGGTTACTGGGCCTGGGTCCTAGGGCTGCCCTCAGACCAGACAGAGGCTTTTGGATTTCCTTCACACTCCCCTCCCTGCACCTGCCTCACAATGTAAGAGGGACCGTTGGAGTTGTGTGTCCTCTCAGTCTTAGAACTGACTGCATTGTTGATTTGTCCATTTCACCTGCCCCCTTAATTTAAAATCTGTTCCTCACGTTCTCTCTCTCTCTCTCTCTCTCTCAAAAATAAAATAACATAAAATCTATTTTTCTCTCTTGTGCACAGACAGGAGACCTATATCCCTGCTGGCCTGAGCTCTTTGGGGAACAATCCAGAACAACCCATCATTATTTTGTTGCAGACTCAGGCCCCTTTTCCCCTTCCCAGGGGCCTGATGATGTGACACAGTGTGTGTGTGTTCCTTCACACCAAATCTGACGGAAGGACAACAGCAGGGGGGCATCGTTTTGCCTCCTGGCTCTGAGCAGACCTCCCTCTTGCAAAAGTCATTTTACTCCCTCCTTCCTCTCTCTCTGCCTCTTTATTTTCTCCATCAAATTAGTTTTGCCACTCTGAAAGTTCACTGGGGGAAGACATGCCTATGGGCCCTGGGGTTCTCAGAGAGGCAGGAGGGAGAGTAGAACAGCTCAAAAATGCAGACAGGGCAGAGAATGTTCACATTGTCTGTTGCTCCATATTATTTTCCTGTAAGTACATGTGGCTTCTGGGACCTCGGGCTGGAAGGCTCTACACTGTGGGTGGAATTGGGCAGAAAGGAGTTAAAGACGCCGTAGACTTTTGTCATCGTGGAGTCAGTCTGGAGAATACAGGGTCTATTCATGGTGGGAGTTCAGCTGGAGTTCATTAAAGCTTCCAGGTGATTCTGATGTCCAGCCACCCTTGAGAACTGCTATTCTAGGGGACAGAGAACTTCAGGAGACTTGGAGAGTTGGAGAGAGGTGACGGAGGATATAGATGACCCCTTGTGCCCGGCAGTGCAGTTAATGAGGCAGAAAAGGGGTAGAAATAACACATCCTGGCCTGTTTGTTGCCAAACAAAATAGGACTTTAGCACCATTTAACCCCGTAGGGCCAGAATGGGATGGGGCCCTCCACTACTCCAGCCTTCCTGCTGCTGCCCATGGGTTGGGGGGCTGCCAGCCCTGAGTCTGCCAGCCACCCCGGCAAGCATCACCCCGACGGTGCAGACTGTTCACGGGAACACGCCGTATCTACACTCGACTCACAACTGATTCTCCTCCTCGCTCCGGAGGAAAAATAACACCAGGCCCATGTGTCTGCCTTCTTTTTCTGGCAGAAAGTGCTGACTGTCATTGCTTGCTACACCGTTGAGGGGCGGGGGGTGTTTTCGAAGGCAAGCTGTGGGGCTGACCTCTCTGTCACTGTCTGTTTTGTAGTACAAAATTGGACAGCTGTACATGATCAGCAAGCACAGCCATGAACAGAGCGACCGAGGAGAAGGGGTGGAGGTCGTCCAGAATGAACCGTTTGAGGATCCTCACCATGGCAACGGGCAGTTCACCGAGAAGCGGGTGTATCTCAACAGGTGAGTCATGGCAGCTGGCCATCGGCCTTTGGGCTCTCCCACCACACAGGAGCCTTCCAGCCCACCCTACTGCTGCAGTGGAGACCGTGTCTGGCATAAAAAGGTGACTTGGAAAGTCATTACATCTGCCCGTCTCCATCCACCCGTCTGGTTGCTTCCAAAACCAGAATCCCCCGCCTTCCGCAAAATCGTCCTCAATTGCATTTTCAGTAGGAGGACGTTTCTTCTTACCTTTCCTACCCGTGGGATGACATGTTAAGATGAAATCTGGTCTTAAGGAATACAGGACTTTGTGTTCCCCCCCGGTTCAGTGTCCACAGTGGGAAAGAGATGGCTTTGTTGTAGAGAAGCGTCAAAGATGGCGGTGTGCCACTGGGGTCTTGACTTGGTAAGCGTTCCACTGACTGCCGAGTGACCACTCAGGTGTTCGCAAAGGGAACTGACACAGTGACGGGCCACCTGTAACCAAAGTGATATGCAGTGCTGAGGTGGTTTCCATTTCTCAAGGGGAGCCAGCCTTCCCAAGGTAGAGGTTGTCATTGCTCCTTTGGAAGGGTAAGGAAACAAGGATTATAAACCAACACCACTCATCAGGACTGCCATTTATGCTTTGCAAAGTATATCCTTTACTCTCTTGCTGTTTTCTTACCATTAATGGCAGTTGATTATTGGAGCTTGTCTGATCTTCTCCCCACCCTCTACCCCCTTCCAGCCCATCTTCCTCCGTTCTTCTCTTCCAGGTCAGGACATTTGTAGAGTCACATGAAATACATTTTATTGAAGTGAACTGTCTGCTCCAGTGAACCAGTGTGTGACTGGTTCGGTCTTTGCTATCATTTCTATGAAGACTCTTTACCCTCACCTACGGCTTCTCCTCTTGGCCCATATGTGATTATTCAGAATGCATTTCCAACATAATAATTGGACAGTGCCTCCATTTATTTGCTGATACTCGTGAATATTTATCCATTCTCTCTGCCTTGACCATGAGACATTTCTGAGAGGAGCTGCACTGGGATTCTGCCATGCTCACACGGCCTCCACCCTCCAGCAGGCTGGCATGGACTATTCCTTCTTGATGGGAGCATTTGGGTCCTGTCACTAGGGTGTATGGAAATCTCTCAAGCTGATATCCTGACAGCAAAGACCTTGGGCTGATTAAACTGACTTGTTTTAATCTACTCAGGGATGCAGTATCAGGGAATTCCTGAGTCACGATGAAATGCAAATGAGATTGATCTTATTCATCTATTAGGAGCTGTGAATTCCCAGGATTTGGAACCAGTTCAGCCTCCAGCCAGCTGCTGATTTGCAAGAGTAGCTGAGCTCTGGGACTGGCCTGAGGATGACTTCCTTGCAGAGACCAGTTTCTCAAGATGCTGCTTTGTCATTCTTAGCGTGGAGGGTGAAAATCAAATATTGAGTAGGAATCACCTCTGTAGAGCAAACAGAAGTGAGGGTAATGTAAGAAAATGGATAGAGACCAATGGGAAATTCCATTTCTTGGCAGATGATTGCCTTTTCCCAAACTATTACTTAGGGAATGTTCCTTATGTACCAAATTAAAAAAAATTTTTTTTAGAAAACTTTATATCTTTTCCTGAAACAGAGTAAGAAGTGTCCAGCTGTCTCTGTCATGTCTGTTTTCTCTATCAAAATATATGATGTTTACTTTAAAGGAGAATAATAAACATTAGTAAGAGGGAAATTTGTTATAAATAGAATATCTGGACTTCCAGTAATAGAAACTAAAAAGATTAATGTGGACCCTCCCCCCCACCTCCTATGACAAACACAGGATGAAATATAACAATATAAAGCCAAGCTCAAAACAAAGAAAGGGAAATCCTTAGGTACGAGAAATAAAGAGGAAACACAAACCAGAATGGAAAGCAGATGAGCTAATGCTCAGGAAGCTGGGATATGTCAGAACTGACATGTAGGGGGATGTCATGCCCGTAAAGGGACAGGAAATGTGGCTTTGGGCCCCTCCAAAAGGGGAGGGGGAGCTGAGAATCATGCACAAAAATCATTCTTGACAGTCGAGTACCGAGAGAGGTTACCACTCAGAGGCACATGTTGAAAGAACTACTAAAGGTTGTACTTGAAGTAAAAGGAAATTGAACCCAAGAAAGAGGGGAGGAGCTAGAGGTAATAAGAAACAAAGAAATTGAGGGGCGCCTGGGTGGCTCAGTTGGTTAAGCGTCTGCCTTCGGCTCAGGTCATGATCCCAGGGTCCTGGGATCACACCCCATGTCGGGCTCCCTGCTCAGCAGGGAGCCTGCTTCTCTCTCTCTCTCTCCTGCTCCCCCTGCTTGTGCTCTCTCGCTGTCTCTCAAATAAATAAATAAAATCTTAAAAAAAATAAAAATTTAAAAAATAGAATTTGAGGATATAAATTATTATAGCTTTATAAAGAGCCTTGATAATCTGGTAGGGCAAGTCCCTTCTACTTACTCAATTTTTCTAAAATTGTTACCATGGATCTTAAGATTAGAAAGCCACCAAGTGATATGAAGAATGACCGAAGAAACCAAGGACATTTAACCTAGAAAAGCTGGACCCAGAGTGTGTAATGGTGTGGGCAGGTGGGAAAAGAATTAGACCTGTGTATTCTATAAGACCTCAAAAGGACCGGTTGGACCAAGACCAAGAGAGAGAATGCCAGGAGGAAGGGCTAGGTTCAGTAGAAGGAAGAAATGTTAAGTATGTGAGCCACGTGCAAACACACTGAGGTGCCTTGCAGTCAATTACATGAGCGGAGCACCCACTTATCGGGCTGTCCTTGAGCAGATTCAAGTATCAAAGAGGTGGTTAAACTAGGCATCCTTTCAGATCCTTTTCAACCCTAATTTTCTATTCTCAAAGGAAGTTGAAGACATTATCCTGACTTACCTCCAGCAGACATAAATGAATGACCAATGAAGCCCAGGAGAAAAGTATCTTCGATTCCCTTTGCACAAGTCTGAACCAGGTCCATCATTTTATAATTTAAAAGGCTCTTGGAATATTTGGAAGCGTATGGCTCATATCTTAGAACCAGGGAGATTATTGCTTTATAGTAAGAGAAAAAGAAAAAAATGTGTATGTGACATACTGTAAAATAATAAGACAGATTTCTATAATCATAAAAGAAAACCAAATCCATTACTTTGATACTCACAGGCTGAAGCCACTTTGCATTAATCATGCCCTGCATGCACAGGTCTTGGGACTGCCATGTTGGCAAGGCTCCTTCATAATTGAAATTCATTACATGGGTATTTATTGAACCTTACAATGTATAACAAATTGTTCTGGAATTGGAGAGAATCCCTTAATAAGTAAGACATGGCCCTTGCCTTCTGATCAGAGTAGGGTCCAGGCTGACTGGTTCTAGCATTTGTGAATCCATCTGTGCATCTTGTGTGTGGTGTGAGGGAGGAAAAGCTTTCCCTCAGCCCATTTAGGCTCTGTCAGTGGGGCCTGCAAATTAAACTGAAACCGACAGATGACCAGGAGAAAAGACCAAGTTTGATTCGCTGATGAACGTGGGGAGCGTCAGAAAAACGAGACTCAAATAGGCAATTAGAATTTAGGGCTTATATACCATTTTAATAGGGAGGAGGAGGAAAGGCACTTCTGGAAAAACAAATGGCTTTTATGAAAAATAAACAGGGCTTTAGGTGGATGAAGAGGAGATAGTTTTGTGACAGTGTCTGTTTAGGCAGTTTCTTATCTTGGTGCTTCCTTCTCATCTCTAGTGAGAGGAGTGAGTCTTCTTTGGTTGTGAAACTCCTGGGGGGCAGCATTTATGCATTTATGACCGTTGAATTCTTTCAGGAGGCTCTGCTCTTATGCAGATAAGGGGAGTTCAGTAGAAGCATCTTTCTGCAACTGTTGATTCTCAGATGTCTTCAGCTCCAGAGAATCCTTCTGCCCCTGTGGGTGGCATCTTGTCGACCCCTTTACCGGCCACAGAGAAGTCGGTTCTGAGAGTTGAACTGGCATTAGCTAAGATGCCCTAGTGCCCATTTACTAATTTACGCCAAGAAATATCATTGGCCCGTGAACCTGAATTCATGAGCTGGCAAAAAGTGAGTGGAGAGCGGAATTTCTTCCTCACATCAATCTATATGGGAAGCCGAATCACAGTTAGAGATTGGTTTATCACTCTATTACCCAAAGCATCTGTTAGAGACTGGAGTTACTCAAAGCCTTTGTAGGCAGAACCTTCTCTCTGAGTCTGACTTGAGCGGAAAGGACATTTCATGGAAGGATTGAGTGACCCACAGAATTATCTGCAGGCTCGAGAAGGGACGGCTATCAGGGCAGCTCCAGTGGGCCAAGGGCAGCAAACAGACCGCTCCATTCCTCCATCATCACCACAACTGCCGTGGATCGGTTCAAATTGTCCCCTTTTTTCTTTCTATCACTTATTCCAAAATCCCAACCATAAGGCATCCCATTGAGTTTCCAGTCCAGGCTCGGGCTACCAATGAGTGGGGCAGCAAAGGACTTCCAGACTGTTCTCCAAAGCGGCTGCATTTTGCATTCCCTCCAGCAATGTGTGAGGATTCCAATTTCTCCCCATAATCACTGACACTTGCTATTGTCTGTCTTTTAGATTCTAGCCATCCTAGTGGGTGTGAAGTGGCATCTCATTTTCAATTGGTTTTTCCCTCCTGACTAATGAGTGTGGAGCGTCTCTTCTTGTGCTCGTTGGCCATTCGTATGTCTTCTTTGGAGACATGTCTACAGATACCCTTTGCCCATTTTTAAAGTGGGTATCATGCCTTTTTAAAATGCCGCTCATCCTTTGATTGCTTGCCTCTCATCTCCCAGCGACTGTGGGGTGCTCCGTGCTCGGGGCCTCCCTACGGCATCTGATACGCTGCTGGGTGCGCAGTACATTTTGGCGGCTGCCTAATACGCTTGGAACGTCACGTTAGTTCTAATATGTTAGTGCATTTGGTGGTTGTCCTTGGGCCTTCGATCCAGCTCAGTTAACCAAATAAGTGGTGTTTCTTGGCTTGCCTTAAAAAATCCCAGTTCCAATTGGCATCCAGGGAAAGGAGGCAAGGTACTCATCAATCTCTGGAATAGCGATTCTAAATAAAACCCGTCGCCCAGAATCACGCGAAGATGGGGCTCTTCTTTGGTCCCCTGGCTTTCTTCTCCTCATCCGCAGCATCTCTCTGATGCCTCCCCATGAAGCCCGTGAGGGGAGGGAAGCAGGGGTGAGGGTGGAGGGGCAGTGGAGAAAAGATGGAGCCTATTTTTAGGCTTGTTTTTCAGTCATGAAGTGTCCTGTTCTTCCCCACCACGGCTGCTGGATTAATTAGGCTGTGCGAGCAGCTGCCAGTCAGGGAGGGTTGCCAGCTTATAACGGTGATTCCGCCTAATGCCTGAATCGATTTGCATGAAGACAACATTTCTCCTGTTACATGGCTCCTGCCTCCCAGGGCAGCGTCTCCTGGCCTCTGTGTCCTTGGGCAGGAGGGGGTACAGCGTCTCTAAGCTACGAATGGGGTTTGGCTGGACAAGCCCAGCCACCGGCTGGTCACTCTACCTACCAGCTCATTGGTCCAGCTCTGTGGCCGGCCTTGGGGCCTTCTCTCACGTTTCCTCTTTCTTTTCTCCCAGGTCTTCCAGATCTGCCAAGCAAGTTAATCTCATTTCTTAGATCTTGCCCAAAGTAAAGAGCTCAGTGCCCAGAGCTTGTGTGGCAGGGGGAGAGCCCACTGCCGAGGCCACAGGTCACAGAGAAATTGTCAAAGATTCTGACCTTGAGAGCTTATTCCCTTGCTCTTTTCAAAGAATCTTATGGTCGTTATTGAATATCCAGAGCCAACTGTTGTTCGTTCAGGAAATATTTATTGTTTCCTGCCGTGTGCCAGGCACTGTTGTAGGTGCGGGGCATGCAGCAGTGAACAGAACAGAGATCCCTGTCCTGGGGCATCTTTCCTTCTAGTTGGGAGGGACCGTGCACAATAGCCGTAATGTATACGAACATCAAATAGTTTAGAATATTTAATCTTACAGGGGCGCCTGGGTGGCTCAGTCGGTTAAGTGTCCAACTCTTGATTTCGGCTCACGTCACGATCTCAGGGTTGTGAGATCGAGCCCTGTGTCTGGCTCCTCGCTGGGCAGGGAGCTTGCTGCTTCCTTAGGATTCTCTTTCTCCCTCTCCCTCTGCTCCTCCCTCCCTCTCTGCCCTCTCCCCACTCATGTGTGCTCTCTCTCTCTCTTAAAAAAAAAAAAAAAAAAAGAATATTTAGTCTTACATATTGTATGTGAATATTCAATATGTAAATATTGAATATAATATTAAATACGTGAAATTGATTGATAGTATTTTATGTACTGGAGGAGTAGAGCATGTAAGGGACTTCTTCCAAACATACCTTTCAGTCCATGCTATTCTGTTCTGTTCTCATCTCAGTCCTTAAGAACATGCCAGAGGTTCTTATGCTGCCAGGATCCCTCCCTCCTGCTCCCTCATTCACCTTCTCCCATGGGAACTCCCAGGAACAGAATGTACGCCTCTTGGCTGGATCTTAAAGAGCCAGAGCATCCAGTCAGGCATGTGCCACCTTGGCCCCACCTCATTCCTGACCAACGCTGTTGACACATGTGGCCTGCTCCCCTCCCTGGGTGCTTCTCCGCATGCGAGCCACGTTACCATCATGCTCTCCAAGCAGAGCCTTCCAAGAACTGACACGGAGGAGGCCCCCTTTTCCCGGAACCCCAACGCAAACTGCCCTTCTAAGTAGGGAGAGTGGGGGTGGGGGTCCAAGTTCAAGGAACTCCCTGTGGGCGAAGCCCCAGCAGCCATGCTTCTCACAGGTGATGCCTCTGGTCTGGAAATTCTGCTCCTCTCTTTGCTGCCATGTAAAGAATTACATTAAGAGCCGAACTAAAAGAGCCGCCAGAACAGCCATTAAGAAGAGTAAGTGAATAAATCACAGCAGCTGGAGAAGAAATGTAAAGACCTCACAGGTCACTGGGTAGATACAATTGATTATTATTAAATAATCATCAAATGCCAGGTGTGAAATCAAAGGTCAGAATATCCCTCCTGGACCCGTGGAAAATGAGGTTGTAAGAGGTAGATTAGTCCTTTTTAAAAGTCACGTAAGTGGGCTGACGGTATTTGAACCTAATCTCAGCACAGACGGCGGCAGGTTGCAGGGACCCCGTGGAGGAGAAGAGCCCAAGTGAAGGGAGCTCAGAGGGGTTGTCCTTCTGCTGGGGGAATGTTTTAAGTCCAAAAGGTGATTGATTATAGCGCTGCGTATCCTGCATGAGTTGGTGGATAGAACAGCTAAAATCAAGATGCTAGTGAAGACCATCATAATTCTGATCCCTGTTGAGAAAATGAAATTAGACTCCATTTAGACCACATTTGGCCTAATGATATTCAGTGCCTCCTGGTGCCAAAAGATATTCCCAAATGAGCATAAATTGCAAAGAGAGATTAGATACCAGGGCGAATCTGGTGATAATCTGGATAGCAAAGTGCCAGAAGCTTCTAACGGAGGGACCGTTTAGGTTTCCGTTCCGGACGCTCTTTATGGAGTCAATAAACACTCTTAACCTGAGACCAGTTCAGATTCTGCCTAACGGGGCCTCCTTATCCAGGTCGTTTGTAATTGAGGGAGGCCTCGGAAATACACGAGGAGGTTGTGGTGACTATATCCACTTACGTCCAGGGCCGGGTTTCCCAATCTTGGCACTGTTAATATTTGGAACCAGATAATTCTTTGCTGTAGGGGGGCTTTCCTGAGCATTGTAGGATGTTGAACAGCACCCCTGGCCTCTCCCCACTAGATGCCAGCGGTGTCCTTGCCCCCCTTCCGCGACCTCCCAGTTGTGACAAACAAAAATGTTTCCAGACTTGGCCAAATGTCCCCCCCCACACACACACTGGGGGGGGGGCAGAATTCCCCCTCTGCCCCGTTGAGAACCGCTGCTCTAGGTTGACCACCATTCCAGTTTGCCCAGGACTGAGGAATTGTAGCATGGAGGGCCTTTGAGTGCTGCAAGCAGGACAGTCTCACGGAGGCTGGGACCAGGTGGCCCCCTGGCTGTGTCATTGACGTGTTCTATATCATACTAAAGTTTAAAAGGGAAAACCAAATGTTTTAAAACCTCTGTCTTGGGGGTATTGACAAAGGCGTTTGGGAAACAGTATCATTCCACATCAGCACGTTTTCCGATTCTGTAAAGGCTTCAGAGTTTTGACCACCTTTTTCCTCAGGGTCGCTAAAGCCGGAGCGGCAGTGACGGGGGCTGTTGGAAGGTCTGGTCCCGGCCAGTGGACCAAGAGGACATGATTGCAACCGTGCTGCCATTCTGGAAAAGAGACTCTTGTCTGACAGCTGGGAGTGAGTTTGAGTGACAGACTTCTCCTTAGAATTGTAGGCTGTGTGACAGTATACATCATGGAAGTGACAGCAGTGGGGACTAATTTAATTCCATTTTCCTTTGCAGCCCTGATAAATCATTGCCACAGGGAAAAATAAATTTTACTTCCTCAGACAAAAACGATTTGAATAATGATGTGCTCTGGGCAGAGTGGGGGGGCTGAGAGAAGGTCTGTTAATGGGCTTAAATCGTGTCATGGAACTCGTTGCTGACGCCTCCTGCACCTGGCGTGGTGGCTGGCTTATACTGGGAGGGTCTTCTTCCCGGACTCCTCGGAAGAGTCCCGTAAGATGCTATCAGCCATCTTGGCTGAACGTTGTGGGGTTTTTTAGGGCGTCTCTTTGGAAGAGGTGATTGATTACGGTGCTGCGTATCCTGCAGGACTTGGTGGATGAGACACGTAAAAATGGAGATTCTAGAGGCTGGGGTCCTGACTGCAGACAAATAGGAAAAAAAAGTCTCAACATGAATGGAAAATTGCCACTGTTTTTCATCCTCCTTCCAGAAAATGCTTGTTGCTTAGGAATGTGGTTTTGCTGGGAGGCTTTTTAAGTGATAAAGGGAGTGATTTATGGAGGAAGGGGGCTTGGGCCCCCAGAACGCTATGCATGAGGAGCCTAATGCATCTGGGGAGGGGTGCAGTGGAGGTAGAACCCCTCCCCCAACAGTGGGGACAGTGGGGAACGGGTCCTGATGCCTGTAGGGAGACATACACACTTTGTCTAAGCTGAAGAATGCCGAGCTTTCTTTGGGGGGAGATTCTACAGTTCTGGTTCAGTCCGCTAAGAGCACAAGGAAACCACTTGCCCTGTGAGTAGACCACGTCTTCCTGCACCACCCACTGCCGGACATCGCCCTGGGCTGGGGGGCAAAAAGGAGGGAGCCCAGGGGAAGGTGCGTTCCTGCCCGCTTCCCGCAAGCAAGCCCAACGCGATTTTCCCACTCTAGACGTCCACCCTGGTTGCTGTCCAACTCCAGCGACCGAAAGAATAAATCAAAGGTAAAAGCTATAAAAACCCCCGCCAGGAAGCAGCCCCTTCCTTTCGAGCGGTGTGAACGTCAGGTAAATGAGCAGTTGCCGCCGAGATGATTTTCTAGGAGTGAGACGTTCTGCATTAGAGCCGTGACAATTGTGCTGTGGGTTATAAAACGGCTCCCCGCTCGCGCCACCCAGCCCGCCCGAGAGCCGTGGCCTCGTCTGACACTCACCCAGCTTCAGGGGACCTTCGAGTCCCCATTTGATTTAACCCTGATAAACGGCCCAGAGCTTTGGGTTAGGTCCGGCCAGCCATTGGAAGTACAGATTCGTCTTCTTAAAAGCAGGTCCTGGACACCGTCAGAAATCAGAGAAACAATTTGAGAAGACGTACAAGATGCACGGTATTTTTCTGGCTCTGGTTGTCATTTAAGCTCCCTGTCCAAGAGGGGTTGGGGATTTGGGGGTTCTAGTAGCTCGATGTCCCCGGTTCCTAGTTCTGTCGGCTTGGAACTCAGAAGTGCTCCGTGATGAGCTTTATTACCGACATGCTGCTTCAGGAGCCGAGTCTGCGTCATCTGAGGGTCTG
This sequence comes from Halichoerus grypus, assembly GCF_964656455.1. NCBI lineage: Eukaryota > Metazoa > Chordata > Mammalia > Carnivora > Phocidae > Halichoerus > Halichoerus grypus. The sequence goes on along the minus strand of NC_135713.1, from coordinate 195,962,060 downwards.
GAGTCCTGCTAGGCCTTGGAGGCCCAGGCACTTGGCTGTAGGCACCAGAAGAGGAAAGAACTACAATAGTGGCCTCTGGAAAGACACAACCCGCCCCAGGCATAGCGCTGGGGGGGGGGGCGGGGGGACATAAAGTCATGCAGGCATATTTAAGGAATGTATGATCCTATATATTTAAATGTAATAGGGAATTCTCTGGGCCTGTACTGTGCTGTAGAGTTGGCCCCTGAAGGGAAACAAAACAAAATAAAAAAAAACTTCATTAGTCTTTGGTTTACAAAAGTTCTTGAGACCTGTGCCCCCCGGGTTTTCTTTGTTTTAAGAATTTGTTTTCTGCGACTGGCTGACTGGCTGCCCGGGTTCCTGCTCCTGTCTTATTCTCCAGTGGCTATCCCAGCAAATCCTCCCAAGCTGGGAGGCTTAAGACCACACAGATGTGTCGTCTCTCAGTCCTGGAGGCCAGACGTCTGAGATCAAGGTGTTGGCGCTGTTGGCTCTTTGCAGGGGCTCGGACCAGCTTCTCCCTCCCAGCGTCTGGGGTCTGCGGCATCCTTGGCTGCGTCCTTGCAGTGTGTGCCTCTGTCTTAACGTGGCTTCCCCGCTCTGTGTGTCCCTGTCTCCAGATCTGCCTCCTCTCTCTCTCTCAGGAGGACACCAGTCCCTGGAGTGAGGACCTGCACCCTAAATCCAAGGGGATTCCACCTTGAGGTCCTTAATTACATCCTCACAAGTCCTGCTGTTCAAATAAGGGTAAATTCGCAGGTGCCGGGGGTTAGGACAGGGACAGATCTTTGGCAAGGGACACAAGTCAACGGACTGCAGTCATCGAGGGGCTATATTTTGTTATTCTTCACATCTCTACAATTGTGACTGTCTGCTACTTTAGTTCATTTTTAAAACCTCACTCTTGGGACGCCTGGGTGGCTCAGTTGTTAAGTGTCTGCCTTCCGCTTGGGCATGATCCCGGGGTCCTGGGATCGAGCCCCGCATCGGGCTCCCTGCTCAGCGGGAAGCCTGCTTCTCCCTCTCCCACTCTCCCTGCTTGTGTTCCTTCTCTCGCTTTGTCTCTTTCTGTCAAATAAATAAATAAAATCTAAAAAAAATAAAATAAAACCTCACTCTTGCAGATTGTTAAGCTGACACCTGGCTCTACCATTTGCCTCTGTCCCCTTCCGTACTGGGGCTTAAACATTGCGTCCTATCACTTCTGCCGTGTGACTCCTAGGAGACCAAGGCCAGGCTGGCCAAACCCTCCCAACAGGGCACCTGCCAGGCGCTGAAATCTCATGTCCATGTAAATCAAATCATAGAGGAGAGGCTAACAATACTATGAACTGCCACCCCCACCACCACCACCAGGCTGTCGTCACCTGCCTTCCGACATTTTAAGAGCATATGAATAATGCACAGAGAATGGTGAACTCTGGCAAAGACCAGAGGGGTGGGGAAGGGATGACTTGTGGAGAGAAGGACTGCCTAGGAGAGCCTCTGCTTTCTCTAGCAGTTTATCCAGGAAGGTGTGGGCAGCACGTGAGGCTCTGGGCAGACTCTTTCTAATGGTCTTTTTTTTTTTTTTTTTCTCTTTCCTCTTAGCAAACTGCCTAGCTGGGCTAGAGCTGTTGTTCCCAAAATCTTTTATGTTACAGAAAAGGCTTGGAACTATTATCCCTACACAATTACAGGTAAGTCCTGTTTATAACCCGTATGTCACATGTAGCAATAGGACCTAGTGGTAGCCAGATTTCACTGATTTAGGGTTTATTATCCAAACAGGGACTTGGGAGAGCCCTGTGGTATCTGCCCGTCACCTTTTGCCTTCATCTTTTTAGGTCAGTGCTTTTTCTAGCAGGTAGGAATTAAGATAAACCATCCCGTCTTCTTTTTGAAAGTGATTGTAGTAAATACCTTATGGAGAAGGAAGGTGAAACTCTTTTTAGTGATAAATCAAACAAGTTGTTTATTTTGATTTATTTTACAGCCCCTCCCCCAAAGAGCCCCACTCCCCACCCCCAAACCTTAACTATAATTTATGTAAAAGGTTCTATTGGGTCTCTCTGCCCCGAACTACTTCCTTTGCAGTGGGATAATATAATTTTAAGCTCACCTTCCCTCTCACATGTAATAAACTCTGTGCTGATACTGATCTAGAAACTGTGGCCCCCAAATCTGGAAGGTTTGGTTCTTGCCCTCAAACATGAAAACTTGAGATCCCACTTGAATGTCATCATAACAAGCTCTTCTTATTGGTTATAAAAGCTGCTTTTCCACTTAAAAGATTTCCTTTGTGGTTAATGAAATGCTCCACTGGAATTATTAGTCTTTAATTCTGCCTTTATAATGCCAACTCTTTGGTTTTTAATTAGCCACAAACCTGTAGGCTAATTGAATCTTGTCTACAGTGCTTATCTGCCCAACCACAAAAGTATCAGCTGAAAGAGTTTCAAGAGCAAATATGGAGATATTTATGAAAGTTCAATTTTTGGAATGTTTCTTTAACATATTTTTAATATAATTCACCAGTATTTGTTAGTTCTATGGTGTTATTTTGTATATAAGCATGGTCTGAATCATCATTTTGTCTCTTTTTTTCTTTTCTCTCTTGCCCAAATGAACATCTGGGACCAGAATACACAGTAAGTTTCATTTAATCATTTTTAAATATTCAGCTTAAGATCAGTGGAGTAATTTGAACTTCCCGGGTACTTCTCATTTTATCCATGTAATAAAAAAAATAGAGAAATAATTTAGAATCAGAAATATTTAAATGTAGGCTATTACGTAGTTATATATAATGTACTCACTGGCATGGTCTCATTTGTTCAAGAATATGAATGTTAATTTAAAATGCCTTGATAATCACTTTACATAATTAACTTTGTCTTGTATTTTTAAATAGCTTGACTACTCTACTTGCGATAGTTCACTGTAATAGAACAGTTTCTAGAAACATGGTTTTATTAAAGTGATGATAGTAGCTACTGATGGAAGGCAGGGCTTATACCTACAAGATGTGACCTGATCACTTATCAGAGGACCTTGTAACTAGAAAGACGTTCATTCAGATTAAAAAAAAAAAATTTTTTTTTTTAATTTAAGTAATCTCTACACCCAATGTGGGGCTCAAATTCACAACCCCAGGATCAAGAGTTGCATGGTCTATTGATGGAGCCAGCCAAACACCCCTCATTGAGATTATTTTCCTCTGAGCTCTGGATTGGACAGTCTTGGTGACTTGATAAAAATCATTTAATTTCTTCCTATCCTAAGGCCTCTAGAGTCAATACTTAACACTAAAAAAAGGGACCCTAGAGTATCATTGCACTGTGGTATTTTCGTGTGGATCATTTTCCTCAACGGCCAACAGGTCAAGTTGTCATAACAAGACAATGGTTAACTGAGTTGTAACAGGGGTTGAGTGTTTGGTCTTAATCAAAACAGCCAAAGGAAAGAGAGGTGGTTAGAGAGAAATGGGAGAAAGTGATTCTCGTTGTGTCGTTGGCATGAGTCTGGTACCCTGCACATAGTGGGTGCTCAAGAAAGAGTTCTTGCATGGCAGAAGGAATGCCTGAGGCCAAGACAGATCATCTCAACGGACAAGAGTAGAAGGGTCACTGGCTTCGGAGTCAGATAGGCCTGAGTGTCCTCTGGCTTTGGCTCTGCCACTTTCTGCCCAAAGTTCTTAAGCAATTGACCCCCTAGTTGCCAGTTCTTGAACTCATGTTAGTCCATGACCATGTTCTCACCTGTCCTTTGCAAAATGAAGAAAATAGGAATAGTGTTCCAAGTTGTGCATAAAATTAAATTTATTTCACTTAAAGTTTCCTTTCAGGGGAATAAATTACATCCCTCATTTGTGGGTATTAAAATGTCTTTTCTTTTATGAAATGAGAGGAATATATATAGCATTTCCTCCCTAATGTCCATAACTTTGGGGGAAAAAAAGAGCAATTCTATGGCAAAATACAAATTTTGCATTTTAGAAGTAAAAGCAGCTTGAGTTCTCTGAACCAGTTTCTTCATCTCTAAAGTTGGAATAAACCCTCTTTCATAGAGCCAGTAGTAGAAGGATTCAGTGATCTAAGAGACTTTTTCTGGAGGCACCTGGCTGGTTCAGTCAGTTAAGCCTCCCAACTCTTGATCTCAGGGTTGTGAGTTCAAGCTCCACATTGGGCTGCACGCTGGGCGTGGAGCCTACTCAAAAAAAAAAAAGGACTTTTTCTGTAAAGGGTCATATAGTAAATATTTTCTGCTTTGTGGGCCAGCTTCCGTCACTGCGAAAGCAGCCATAGACAATATGTAAAGATATTGGCCTGGTGGCATTTCTCCAGGCGGCAGGCCAAATGTGGCCCCAGGCTCTAGTTTGCTAACCCCCGATGTACACAACTGCAAGCATGTTGCCTCTACATGGCAGGCAACTATCCCCAGTTCCGTGGCTTCTAGCAATTGCACAGTCTCTACGAGGAACACGTTGGTATCTTTTGAATCCTGCTTCTATTAACAGTTGTGCAAATTACCTCCCTTTAAGCCTCTACTTCATCATTCTGTAAGTGGGGAAATGTAGTAACTATCTCATAAGGGTGATGTGAAGATTATATTAAGTAATCCTCATGAAATTTTAGCCTAGTCCTTGGTGCCTGGTAAATGCTCAATAAATGTTCATTGCTATTATTTATTGTGCAATGCTAGAAGCTGCTGTCATTACAATGGGAGTGCTGTGAGCAAATAAATGGGAATATATCTTGGTGTCCTTCAGTGCAGACTGGGCACCAGTTATTAGTCTGGATGGCACTAATTGTCTAGGATGTGATTTGATTTGAATGATATCTGATGTTATCCCCAGTTCCTACTTCTCCAAAAGCTTGTACATGGAGTTTTCATTTGAAATGTAATCAGTAGTTACAGGGACAAGAGAATTCATGTCCCTACAACTATGCAAGGGCAGTTATTTGCCTGATGAGCCTCAGAATTAGGTCACCTTGACTTGACCCAAAACTGGTGGCACTTACTCCCCATAAGCCAGTGATGCGTCGTACCATGGAATGTGGGGGTGATTAACAGAGAAATGAAGTCTGAAAAATGTTTGACATTGTGTTCATTTTTTAAGAATATGTATTATAGTACTGAAGTTCCAAAAACAGAGTGCAACAGAATGAAAACCATAGCTCCCGACAAAGCCATCCGCACTGGGATGCACCAAGGCACCCCTCCTGTGGAAGGCTTTCTGACCCGCCTCCGTTACCTTGAACTTGGTCTCCTGTGCCGATCTCTGTGCAGGCGATGGAGGATTTCTCAGGGGTCGTGGCCTTTCCTTCTGTCTAGCCTCCGCCCCACAGGACTCCTGGAGTTCTAATCACACAGCTCGGACTTTCAAAGGGCCATGTGATTTTATTTCTGTTTGAGGAAACATTGGGACAGAACGTAAAGAAGTTAGCTATGGTTGTATTGTCTCATACTCGCCCCCTTCTGTTTGACTCCAAGTATTCCTTGATCTCTTCTAGGTCCTTATTTTTCTTGTTTTTGTTTTTTGTCAGTTCCTCCCTAATGCAATCCTGGGGTCATGTTTTAGGGCTGCCGAAACAAAGTACCACAAAATAACACGAGCTTATTGTCTCACGGTTCTGGAAGCTTGGGAGTCTGAATCTGTCGTTGACAGGGCTGGGCTCCCTCTGGAGCCTGTAGGGGCAGAATGCTTTGCCTCTTCCAGGCTTCTGGTAGCCCCAGGTGATTGCTGGCTGGGGACTGCATCACTATAATTTCTGTCTGTCTTCACATGGCGTCCTCCTTGCTGTCTCTCCTCTTCTTACAGGGACACCAGTCCTATGGGATTAAGGACCCACCCAATTCCAATATGACCTCATCTTAATTTAAATAATTCCATCTGTAACAACCTTAATTCCGAATCAGATCACATTCTGAGGAACTGGGGTTAGGACTTCAACATATATCTGGACATTGCCGGGCATGGTGGGGGAAGAGCACACACCTAATTCAACCCATAACACCATCTTTCAGTTTTAGCTTAACAGCCATTTATTAAGCACCGACAAGGTAACGCATCATGGGAGTAGGTTGCCTTGAGTAATAACCCCTGCCTTTTGGGGAGTCACAATCTTGTGGGAAATAGCTAAACATTCCAGTGGCAGTGACCAGCAAGGCATAGGGTTTTCTGGAGGCAAGATGGGACAGGCCATCATTCAGCCCAGAGGGCAGGCTTGTACCGGACCTGCCCACGGAGCTGGATGAGCTCGGAGTGGGGCTGACAGCAGAAACTCATACCAGCAGGCAGAATGAATGGCCCTGGGCACTCCAGCCAGACAAGCAATTGCAACGTGACAAGAAGGGCCCTGGTCTCTGGACTGGGGCCCTGAGCTTCAGGGACAGGGCTGTAATCCTCAGGGAGGTGTCCAGGTAAGAACGGGACACAGCCATCTTTCACACGTGACTTGATCATAGATTCAGGAGTGATAAAGTTGCCAGCCTTAGCAAGTGAAAATACCGAATGTCCTGTTAAACTTGAATTTTCAGATTGATAGCAAATAGTTTTTAGTATCTCCCAAATATTGCATAGAATATACTTCTCCTGAAAGATTACTCATCTTCTAGGTTTTTGTTTTTGTTTTCGTTCCCTGGCAACCCTAGGGGAGGAGGGGTAGCAAGGGGGCAGAACTGGTCTGAGAGACTCAAGTTCAACTATCTGGGTATAAGAACAGGGGCACATTGCTGGGCCAAAGGGAAAGGAAGAGAGGGAGTTGTATAACCCAGGAACTTGTCCTGACGTGAACCATGTCAACACTGAGGTGAATCAAATGACCTGTCAGAACAACATAAGTACTTCCGGCCTCAGATTTGGCTCAGAAAGTGAAGTGGATTGAAGAGGGTGGAGTTAGGGAAGATTCGGTGCGAGCAGATGAATTCGTAACTGTCAGTATTTCCAGGAAAATCTGTGCTAAGTGCTATGGTTGAAGCCCAGAGCGTTGTAGAGAGGAGAGAGAAATTCTCCCTGGAGCAAATAGGGAAGATTTCCTGGAGAAGGTGGAATCTGAGCGGGACCTTAGGGATAGTAGAACCTAGAGACACCTGCTCTGTCTTAGTTTGGGCTGTATAATAAAACACCATGCACAGGGTTGGCTTAAACAACAGACATTTACTTCTCACAGCTCTGGAGGCAGGGAAGTCCAAGGTCAAGGATATCCTCTGATTCAGTTCCTGGAGAAAGCCCTCCTCCTGCTGTGTCCTCACAGAACTAGGAGAAACAGAAAGCAAACCATCTGATTTCTTCTCATGAGGGCATTCATCCCATCCTGAGGGCCCCACCCTCACGCCCGCATCTAAACCGAATTACCTCCCCAAGGCCCCACCTCCCATTACCATCACATTGGGGGGTCGGGGCTTCAACGTCTCAATATGGGGCAGGGGACACAGTCCAGTCCAGAGCGTGCTCTCCCCAGGCCCAGTGGGCCAGTGCTGTTGCTGGATCCTGGACACTGGGAGGGCAGGTCCTGGTGGCTTTGAATGTCAAGCAAGGTCTGTATTTCATTCTCCACAGGGAAGCAACATTTTCCCCGGCTAGTTCACTTTGATTTTCCATCCTAAACATAGCACAGTTTTTCTTTCCGCCTTCCCAGTGCCTGGGAGTCTGGGTTGGTCCCTCGGGCTGCAGGTGCACTGCGTCAGGCCTGCAGTGGTCACTCTGAAGCCAGCCCCTCACCCTTGCCTTGGACTCGGCCGAGTTCTCACGCTCTCTGCCCACGACAGCTTGGGTGGAAGAGCCCACTCTTCTCTCTGACTACAGGGTCTGCTCCCTGGATTTATGACAGATGCTTTCAATTGTCTTCATCTTTTTTTTTTTCCTGTTTGAAATGCTTTTCCGTTGGCTTCTCTGTCCCCCAATGCTTTAATCCTAAATACCTCTTCTTGATGTCATTTCAAGCCCATATTTCCTGTCTGTGCCCAAAGTTTTGCCCAAAGCAAAACTTCTCCAGGGCCTGACTCTCCACTGGGGTCACCACACCCTGGCCTCCCTACCCTCCAGGGAGGCAGAGGGGCTCTGAGGACTCTAGACAGCTGTCTCTTCTCATAGGATTAGCCCAGAGCAGTGTTCATCTATTCCTAGGATCCCCTAGGTCTTGTATCTGACTGTCCAACCTATTACTGAGACCTCATGCTGCCCTCATTTGTGATAAAACCCAGACAAGAGAACTTTCTATTCAGGGTCATCTAGGGCTTCAACATGATCACAGTTATCAAAACGTAAAAGCTTTTTCATCACCGTGTATGACTGTGTGGTGAGAATTATGTGGAGATGCCATTTGCCCAGGAAGTGGAAAAAATATCTTTAGCTTGGCTATAGGAAAAAAAAAATCTTAATTACACAGTTAACAAAGAATCACACGATGACAGTTTTCCAGAGGACAGACTATCTAGCCAGTTCTTCAAAACCTGCCGGTTCTTCTGTAGTTTGTAAAGTCACAAAGGAAGGTGCCCGAAGAGACTGGCTGCCTTCCAAAGTCACTAATTTTGTTTCTCTAGAGCTAAAAAAAGGCAACGCCGGACTATGAACATAGCTCAGCAGCATCAGCTCAGCCTTGGGAGTGATAAAGGGGAAAAAAGAATTTTCTTATTTGTAAGAATTTGAAAATGTAAGCTATAGTAAGCTGACAGCAGTGACCTACATACACAGTTGCTATATATATACTTGGGGACCATGACCATCCCAGTCCACCAAAATATCTTTTCTTTCTTTCTTTCTTTTTTTTTTTACTTATTTTTTTTTAAAGATTTTATTTAAGTAATCTCTACATCCAACGTGGGGCTCGAACTCCCAACCCCGAGATCCAGAGTCACATGCTCTCCCAACTGAGCCAGCCAGGCGCCCCTCCACCAAAATATCTTTTCATAAGAATCCACAGAAGGAACAGTGACACATGGGAGGCCCGTTTGTGTTAGTGAGAATGGCTACAGTTACCCAAGGAGCGGAGGTAGTCGTGGGCTATCCGCTGTTCCCCAATATTGTAATTATTTTTTTGAAAGAGGTAGAGAAGGTAAATTTAACAGAGCAGGGAGAAGGAGAGGACTCTTGCCTGAGTACCTCGAATGGTGCTGAGGCACAATGAGAGATGGAGTTGTTCGGGGTTGGTTCAGCCCAGCCAGGGAAAAGAATCAAGCGTGCTCACAGTTGAGAATGTCTCATCAGCCACTCAGGGTGAACTCAGGTCATCTTTCCAGGAGTGCCAACAGGGAGATTGAGGTATATTTCTGAAAGCAGCTGATGGTTCTGGATAGGAATGTCACTTGAAATCTGGGCCTCGTCAGGTCCCCGATAATTGAAAGAGCTGATGGGTGCTGTGTGCGCAGACTGATGACCTCCACGCCTGTCGAGCCTTCTTGAGCTCCCCTTCCCCACCTTCCACTGAGTCCGAGCCAAGGGTGGTAGAAACCACTGAATTACGTAACAAGGAAAAAGGTGCAAGTACAGAGAAAATACACTCATACCAGAACTCTAGGATTGGTCTTGTTTGGATGGAAATGAGAGGACAAGCTGGCCGTCTCAACTATTACATAAGCTAAGAGAATAATGGTACCTAAGTATTCCTTCTTTGGAGTCGTGGAGACCAGGGTAGGGATGGGAGTAAGTTAGGAAATAACTTCTATCTCCACATCACAATTAACCCTGAATATCCAGGGCAGAACATCATTGTGGTGGGCGGTAGGTGGTGGGCAGGGCAGTGTCCTTTTAAAAAAGAGGCCATGTGAACTGGGACCTGGTAGGAACCAGGTCAAAGAAACAGTCTTCCAGTTGGGGGGCACTGAGGAGCAAAGCAGCAATTAGGCCAGAAGAGGACCCTCCCAGAGAAAGATGGTTGAAGTCAATGGAGACAGAGGTCATGGCATGAGGCTGGTGTCATAAATAGAGTCAGAATGGCCGAGTTCAGAAATCTCCAGGGGTCAAGAGAATTTAGATGGAGACAATCTACAACCATTTATACCTACCATTAAATGGTGCACCCCGACAGTTAAGCCTGGCAGCACTGGATTATGCAGAGCTACACAGATTTTTGTTATTGCAGGACTTCTCAGAGCCTTTACGATTCTGCCATACATTGTGAATCTTCAAAAAGGGACCTGCAGCACTTCCCACACTTACTTGTCCTTGGGACCTTGGATTTTGCAAGGACAGCCTTCTAAAACTTAGGGGAATGCCAGAAGCCTCTCTCCGGGTTAGAGCCATTATGCACCCACAAAATAGGTTAGTGGGTCAATTCTATTTCAGGAAATGTTATGTGCTGTAAAATTTCAGTGGGTTAATACATTGCATAATGATTACTGTTACTCAAATTCCAGTGGTTTGAAGGGCTCCCAACAGTAATAACCTGTAAATGTCTTTTCAAAGTCAGTGCTGTGAGACCACACAGCAAAGGCAGGAGTCTCCCGAGATGACAGTGAGGTCACGCATCAGATTTGCTTCCATTTAGGAAATAAACTGGTCGTACGGGGGGGGGGACCAGTTGCAAAGCGGCTTATTCACAGATGTGCCGTGGCCCTTGTGCAGGACTAGAGCTTGTCTCCCCATCCCAGCAACCCAATCTGTAGGTGCCTGTGAAGCGAGAGGCCTGGAAGGAGCAGGGTTCTCTGTCTGGTGTATCCCCTTTACATTTCCTCTAGCTCTTCCCAAGCTGTTCTTTGTACTTCAGAGAATTAATTCAGCCATCTTGGGGGGAGAGGGCAGGAGATAGAATGGGCTTCGCTACCATAACATTAGCATTTGGAAATTGTCTGCATTATTTACTTATTTATTTATTTTAAAGATTTTAAAGGCAGACACTTAACGACTGAGCCACCCAGGTGCCCCTTAAAATATATTTTTAGGTAAGGAATTTGCCCAGTTTGGTTCAGAGGGGTGGTGCTTACAGTTTTTAACTGAGAAGGCTTGTAATCTGAAAGTTTCCTACCCGGCTGTATGCCAACCTATATATTTGGGGAATCCTTCTGATGCGTACCCCTCTCTGTTATTTATGTGTAATTCTTCTTCATTTGATGCGTTCTGCCTGTCTCTTTAAATCCCTGTCCTGCCTTTATCGTGTGCAGCTCTCCTTATACACAGGCCTCCTCTGCTTATTTCTCCTTGACAGGTCCAGCTTTAGATTGCAGGAGCCCGAATTTAGTTTCCCTGCTCGATGTTCAGAGAAGCACCAGCAACAAACCTTGCCCCATTGAGAAAACATATTTTCATTCATGTCTTCGCGGCCTCTCCCTCCTGGCCTTGCTTCTTCTATGAGGTGCTGTTACTCAGCTTGTCAGAGGACGGAAGAGGCTCCAGCGATGAATGAACTAATGAATGAACAGAGCCTCAGTGCAGGGCGCAGGCTGCCGGGGAACCGGGAGAGGCTGATGTGCATTTCCGTGGTGTGGGCTGGAATGCAAGCAGATGTCTTCCTGCTGTGTCTCCAGGCTCCGCCTCCTCATGCTCCCTTCCTCTCCTCCTCCCCCACTCCTCTTTCAGGGCACACTGCTCTTCTTGGCCACCTTTTTCTTCCTATGCAGCGTATATTAGGGAAATCACTCTGATTCATCCTCATCTCTATTATTACGTGCAATCCCTTTCTCCTCTTTGTTTTAAAATATTTCTCCTCCTCCTCCTTCTTCTTTAAATCTCCACCTGGGCTCCTCTTCTCACTTTTCTGGAACTATCTTTGCAGTTTTTTTCCCAATTACCCTATGGCCGTTGCCACCCACTCTATGTATAAAGTCATACACAGCCCTTGGAACCCAAGAACCCAATGGAACCCAAATAGCTCCCCTCAGTTCCTGTGCATCTTTCCCTGCATCATGACTAAGATTCTGAGTAGATGGGAGGGACAGCTGCACATACACCTTCTTGAAATTGGTGTGCGGGGGGGTGCCTGGGTTGGGGGTGCCTCAGTTGGTTAAGTGTCTCCCTTTGGCTCAGGTCATGATCCCTGGGCCCCCCGGATCGAGCCACCGTTGGGCTCTGTGCTCAGTGGGGAGTCTGCTTCTCCCTCTGCCCCTCCCCCCTGCTCACTCACTCTCTCTCTCTCTCTCTCTCTTCCAAATAAATTTCTTTCAGATTGGAAGGATAAAATGTTCTGATGAAGAATAAAAGAAGTTGGAAGGTACTTTAAGATCTAGGTGTCTCTCAACTGCCTCTACATGCAGATTGACACCCTCCCCCCATAGTCTACTATTTTACAAATACCACAGGCTATAAGCCCCAGAGTCCGAAAAGATAGTAAATCCTAAATCCTAGACTTAACCACGCTAGCCCTGTGGAATATTCTGGATGTAAGTCTCCTGCTGGTGAACGTTGGAAACATTTGCAAGTTCATTTTTTTTTTTCAAGATTTTATTTATTTATTTGACAGAGAGAGAGAGAGACAGCAAGAGAGGGAACACAAGCAGGGAGAGTAGGAGAGGGAGAAGCAGAATCCCCGCTGAGCAGGGAGCCCGATGTGGGGCTTGATCCCAGAACCCTGGGATCATGACCTGAGCCGAAGGCAGATGCTTAACCGACTGAGCCACCCAGGCGCCCCTGCAAGTTCATTTTTATTAATGATCCCAGCTCAAGCTGAAATACCCTGTATGGCCTTGGAGTACATTTAATATGATGATATAGAATACAGTACCAGAGAATCAATGTCTTCAGGGGAATTCCATTAGAGAGAAGGTCAAGTCTATATCGAGTTTAATGTTCATTGATAGCGGAGGACATGCGTGCGTGGAGACAGAACAAGATGGCCAGAGAGGAATGCATTGAGTTCCAGATAAAAGCTAAAAGGAAATGATCTTTTGAAAGCCTATAAACACTTCATGTACCCCAAGCCAGCTTCTCAACTCTTCCATTTAACATTTTTGTGTCCAAGCCTCCTTGGAAACGTTTTGTCCTCAGACATGGAAGGATTCTGGCTGCTAACCAGGAATAAAACGTTAAGTTATTGAGGTCAGTCATTGATTTTTCAAACTTTGCTCGTCTCAATCCAGGAGGTTCCATGGATATGCCTCAACAGCCATCATGTCCCTGTATAATGCACTATTTGTAGAAAGAACTCTGGTGCCATTTAAAAAGCAGTTTGAACTACAGAACCATATCACCTCTCCGATCCTTCCTCATCCTGGAACTCTGTGAACGAGTGTGATCGATGAGACAGGAACCACTTGAAAAAGCGATTTCCCAAACTTCCCACACTTGCACCTCCTCCATCTTCTCAACCATTCTCCTTATAATATGCTCCCCTTTAAGTTAAGTGAACTCAAATTAAGAGAATTTTTAGAATACCTTGTGACTTCCATTACATCCCATACAGTTCCTTGGGGGCCTCACTGATGTGTTTATTTACTTTTTTATTGGATTTGAATTTTTTTTCTACTTACGGAAAAAGTAGATGTTTATTATAAAATACAGGCATTATAAAAATGTATATCATGGAAAATGAAAAGACCTCATGATTTCTACTGCTCTCCTCCATGAGAATATTTTGGTGTCTATCTCTCCATGTTTTCTGTGCATATACTAATGTGCTTTTTTTAACATGCTTTTCTTTCCTTTTTATAAACTGGATCATCCTGTTTTACACTTTACTTTTTTTTTTAAGATTTTATTATTTTTTAAGATTTATTTTATTTATTTGGAGAGAGAGACCACAAGCTGGGATAGGGGGAGGGAGACTGAGAGGGAGGGAGAATCATTAGCAGATTCCCCTCAGAGCGAGGAGCCTGATGTGGGACTCGATCTAATGACCTTGAGACCATGACCTGAGCCAAAACCGAGAGTCCTGACGCTCCACTGACTGAGCCACCCAGGCGCCCCTTTAAGATTTTATTTTTAAGTAATCTCTACACCCCGCGTGGGCCTCGAACTCACAATCCAGAGATCAAGAGTCAGATGCTCCACCGACTGAGCCAGCCAGGCGCCCCATACTTTGCTTTTTAAGGGGTTTAGAGTTCTCCACAATGTACTTAACCAACCCTCTACTGGTGGACTTTGGGTTGCTTCTGCGTCTTTTATAAGACCAATGATGCAGTAATGAACATTTTTTCATTCCTAATATTTTTTACACCTGAGAATTTATGCCCTTCCTTGAGTCCTGAGCAGGGTTTTGAATGTACTTTACAGCAGGAATTAATTCAAGCCATCATATTTAAAATCAATTTTTGAAAATGATTGTATCTGAAGGGTACTAGGATATTTTGGCATTTAAAGGAATACCACTGTGCATTTCTTAAATGAATAATTATTTCCCCAGTGTGTCTTTCGAGTAAACTTTTTTTTTTCTTCTTTGGGCTCGTTTGAGGTAGGGCACATCTGTCATTTGGCAGATGCACGCAGCCATATTTGCTCTGCTCTCGGTGGCCACAGGACACACTGAGAAGCAAAGCCTGTGCCTCTGTCACCATCACCCCTGACTGAGCCCTCAACTCCACTAACGTGATTTCCTAACGCTCAAGAGGCAGCAAGAGGTAGGGTCACGGGCATGAACTTCCAAACCAGACAGCTTGAGCAGAATCTCAGCTCCATCATGTACATGTGATGTGATTTGGGCCAATGACTTAAGCTTCTCATGCCTTTGTTTCTTATCTGTAAAATGAGGGTGATAATAGTACATCCCTCCTAGAGTTGTGTGAGGGTTAAGAGTTAAGAAAGAATTATTATATATCAAATACTTGGAATGGTGCCGTACTGTTACCATCATTACCTCAGTGTTGTGTCATGTCTGTCTCAGACGGGACATGAGGGATGTTGACTGTGGTTACCTTATATCATCATTTTGACCCAAAGATAATACCAAAACTTCCCTGGGCTAAGAAACATCATCATTTTGACCCAAAGATAATACCAAAACTTCCCTGGGTTAAGAAATATCATCATTTTGACCCAAAGATATACCAAAACTTCCCTAGGTTAAAAAACACCTGGGTGACTCTGTCAGTTAAGCATCCGACTCTTGAACTTAGCCCAGGTCTTGACTTAGGGTCGTGAGTTCAAGCCCCAGATTGGGCTCCATGCTGGGTGTGGAGCCTACTTAAAAAAAAAAAAAGATAAAGAGGGGCGCCTGGGTGGCTCAGTCGTTAAGCGTCTGCCTTCGCCTTGGGTCATGATCTCAGGGTCCTGAGATCGAGCCCCACATCGGGCTCTCTGCTCCGCGGGAAGCCTGCTTCTCCCTCTCCCACTCCCCCTGCTTGTGTTCCCTCTCTTGCTGTGTCTCTCTGTCAAATAAATAAAATCTTTAAAAAAAAAAAAAAAGAAACACCTGGACAGTAATAAATGTTGGCAAGCATGTGGAAAACCTAGAACCCTCACAGCCTGCTGGTGGGAATGTAAAATGGTGCCGTCATTTAGGAAAACCACCTGGCTATTCCTCAAAAGGTTAAACATAAAGTTACCATATGACCCAGCAGTCTTACTCCAGGGATATACCCAAGAGAAATGAAAATGTATGTCTACACAAAAACTTGGCAAGAATGTCCATGGCACCATTATTAATAATAGCCCAACAGTAGAAACAAATGTCCATCAGCTGATGAATGGATAAAGTAAATATGATATATCCGTACAATGGAGTACTTCTCTGCCGTAAAAAGGATGCTAATTCAGAGAATCCAGACACAAAATACCACATATGATATGATTTCATTTATATGAAATGTCCAGAAGAGACAAATCAGAGAGTTAGAAAGTTAGATTAGTGGTTGCTTAGGGTGTGCGTAATGGGGAGGTGGGAATGGGGAGTGACTGCTCATGGGTATGGGGCATTTTCTTAGGTTAAAGAAAATATTCTAAAATTAGATTGAGTTAATGGTTGCACAGCTCTGAATATACTAAGAACCACTGACCTGTAGACTTGAAATGGTAAATAATATGGGATGTGAATAAAGCTATTTAAAAAAGAAAAGAACAGGGGCTCTCGCACTCTCTCTCAAATAAATAAAATCTTAAAAAAAAAAGGAAAAGAAAAAAGAACAGAGCAATCAGGTCCTGGCTTCAGGCATGGGCCCTGGGGGCTCCACCGACTTTCTGAGAGCAAGTCATCCATCAGTCCAGGGGCCTGGAGTCCATTTTTAACAAGCCCACCAGATGAGGCATCATTAAGAAAGTTTAAGAAATCTACTGTGAGAGAGAATGTGATTTTTTACTTTACTTTGTAAACTGATGAAGGGCAGGATCAATACGCTTTTAGCTCATGGTTTTCATCATGCTCTGGGAGCTGAGGGAGGATGGCATGACCATAATGGTGATCCTCATCGTGAATGGTGCTCATTCTTCCAGAAGTCTTGCCACTGCACGCCTCTGAGGTGCAGCCCCCCAGAGAGCCTCAGACTCCACTGCCCAGACCCGGTCTCTACAGCCACCATCCGCTCTCCGTGTGCACCCGCGGGGCCTGCAGAAAGGGCTTCCAGCACCACCCAGAAACTATGAAATTCCCATGGGCTTGCCCCTTTCTCTTTAAGAGTTGCTTACATTTAGTTTTCTTCTCGTAAGTGTTTTCTTATTGCCATAGCAACCCTAATCAATCACTGGACTAAAAATAGCTCTTTCATTTTTCCAAAGCATCTCTGTAGTGAATTGAAAATCCAGCCCTGCCATGCATTTTGCATAGGCTGCTCTCCTTTCCCGGCACTGAACCCGGGAGTGCTTGGTCTGGAAATTATTCTTGCAGAAGCCCAGGTACTTCACTTGTTTTTCCTGGCATTCTTCTTCCCGACTGCAGATCCTCTCATCACTTCCCAGAGATACAAGCACACACGTTTCAGTGTTCTGCAAAGAACCCTCGCTTTCCTGCACATTTGGCTTTGGGTACTAGAGATTTCACAGGTAACCTGATGAGCGCTGTGTCCGCCATTGCGGATGGAAGGCAGATTAAAGGTACTGGGTACAGAAGAAGCTGGTTATAGCAGGGACACATGATAGCAGCCCTAGTGAGACTCTTCTGGCTCTGGAGGATCTAAGCTAGAAAATCAAAGAGGAGATGACAGGAGAGCTTTGCCTCATTTCTCTCATTTCCCCATGACACTGCTACTATTTTTAGGGGGTTAGGGGCAAAACAAACCCTGTGTGTAATAATGTGAATATCTGTTAGATTCTCCTGGCCAAACTGCTTTTCTAGGCAAGAAGAGAGAGGGGGGGGGGAGATTTTTCATGAGTAAGAAGATTCCGCATCTTTAATGGGCCCAGGGGAGGAAGGAGAGCAGGGAGGGGCTGAAGTGACTCATGAGGTCCCCCAGGCTCCAGGGGATTAGGGCACTTTATTGCCTCTCTCCCTGCCTCATCTTGCTGCTCAGAGTCACTGCCCCAATCTTCCCCCTGTAAGCAGGGTCATCTCAGGGGCTCCCAGATGCTGTTTTTTTAATGCTGTTTCTCAACTTGTCTGAGCCTTGGTTTTTGTGATAAGGCTGAGTGAACGAGCGGGCATAAAGCCTTTTACATCTAGGAAAGCAGAGAGTCCACAGGGATCCTGGTTGTGTTCTTGTTTCCCTGCCTGAAGCTGGCAGGGGGTCGAAGAAAGCAGAGAAGAGGTCAGGGTGCCAGGCCTTTAGGATGAAGGAGGACAAGGAGGATGTCGCTGGACAATCCGATGTGTCCTCAACTACACAGCGGGGCAGGCGGAAGAGTGAGGCTGGGAGAGCGCACACCTGCTCTGTGGCGTGGCCACCACCCACGTCTTGGGAAGGCCCCGTCAGGTGTCCCCGCAAGTCCACAGCCTCCCTGTGTGTCCATGCACGTATGCAGGCGAGGATCTCCCCACCCCAGCCTTTTCCTTCCCACAGAGCCTGTGGGGTTCCTTGGGGAGGGGTGCAGTGGGCTGGGCTCCTGTCCCGCCAGACACTGCCTGGCCCTTTGCTAGGTCATTTTTTTTTTTTTTTTTTAAAGATTTTATTTATTTGACAGAGAGAAACACAGCGAAAGAGGGAACACAAGCAGGGGGAGTGGGAGAGGGAGAAGCAGGCTTCCGGTGGAGCAGGGAGCCCGATGTGGGGCTCGATCCCAGGACCCTGGGATCATGACCTGAGCTGAAGGCAGACGCTTAACGACTGAGCCACCCAGGCGCCCCATGCTAGGTCATTTTGTCTTCACCCCACAGTGATGAGGTTGGTATCGTGCCCGTTTTATGGATGAGAAGACTAAGGCTCAGAGGGATCGAGGAATTTCCTCGGAGTCACACAGTTTGTGAGAAAAGCAGCTGGGGGTTGAACAACATCTGTTTTACCCCAAAGCCTGTATTCTTTCTACTGTATTCTTGCTTCCTTTTTTTTTAGAAAGATTCTACCCATTTATTTGAGAGAGAGAGAGAGCACAAGAGGGGGGAGTGGGAGAGGGAGGGATGCGGGACTCGATCCCGGGACTCCAGGATCATGACCTGAGCCGAAGGCAGTCGCTTAACCAACTGAGCCACCCAGGCGCCCTGTATTCTTGCTTCCTGTGGGCTAGGCGGGTCCTGCTCCGTCTGGATGCCCGCTCGTGGCAAACCTTAGTGCCATCGGTTACTGGCAAACGTCACCCTGGGCCGTAGGTAGTGGTCATGGACAAAGCCGTTGACATCACAGCTGGAACTACTAAGTGAGGAGAGCACAGATTCCCCGTTTTCCTGAGACCTACTCAGACTTCCACGGGAGTGATTTTTTTTATGCAGATGAAAGCCGAACGGGTGATTCTCGAGGTTAGGTGGTACTATTGGTTTTTCTATCACTGCATAACAAATTTCCCACAAACTTAGCAACTTCAAATACAAATGTATTATCTCAGAGTGTCTGCTGGGCCCAGGTTAGCTAGGTCCTGGCTCAGAGTCTCATTAGGCTGGGCTCCAATCTCATCTGAGGCTCGGGGTCCTCTTCCAGGCTCCTCGGTTGGCGGGTGTTGTAGGACAGAAGTCTGGTTTCTCGTTGCTGTCGTAGGACAGAAGTCTGGTTTTCTCGTTGGCTGGTCTCCAGGGGTCTTTCTCAGCTTCTGGAAGCTTCCCTGGCTCTAGCTACTTGGCCATCTCACCACATGGCCGCTCACTTCTTCCAAAGCGGCCAGAATCTCTGCTTCTTCAAAAAAGAAGTCTTATATAAAATGTAACATCATCTGATCGCCTTGGTAATCTAATCAGGGGGGTTACTATCCCATTATTCTCACAGGTCTTGCCCACACTTTAGGGGAGGGATCCGGCAAGGTGTGTATCCCAAGGGCTGAGAGTCTTGGGGGGCCACCTGAGAATTATGTCTGCCATGAGTGTTTTAGTCTTTCCTTCATGGGCCACATGGGACTTCAAGCGTTCAGTGCTCCCAAGTGACCATGCCCTAGAGAGCATAGGAGTCTTCTGAATCCCTTGACACCTCCCAGTTTTAGCCAATGGGTGACACTCCTGATGTCTCCCTTCAGGAGAGACACATTCCAGTTGGTTGTGTCAAGGTTCCCAATTCTTTTTTCTGCTCCCACACTCCTGACACTTCCTTCGGTGATCTGGAATCCCCCTCATTGATAGAAATGTGTCAGCATCTTTAGGGGATGCCACGTGTTTTGAGAAAGTCCAGGGTTGGAAGGTGAGGTGCTCCCTTTGAGATAGTTGAGGGTGACCAGGTGAGATGGTATGTTCCTAGCTGGATCAAAGCCCTTAGTCACAGAAAGCAGACCTGAAACAGAAGCTTTAAGGCCCGAATGTCTGGGGGACTGTGGCAGTGATGCCAGGGAGTGGGGAGGAATCCTCCTGAAGGAAATGCTGTAGCTTATCTTCTGGCTGGTGAGCCAGACACACAGTCGGCTAATTGTGGAGATAGAAAAGGAGATAAGTGTGTGACAATGGTACGAACAGAATGCTTCCTATACACATGGGATCATCATTCTGACATGGGATTTGAGATGGTCTGTGGGTAAGATTTAGGAAGGAGACTTCAGGTTGAGAGAACTGTGGGCAGAAAAAAAAAAAACATGGCAGCCAGATGTGTTCCAGGGAATGGCGAGTGGTCTTCTGGGACTGACTGTGGGAGGAATATAGGGCAGAGCCATAAAGAAAGTTAGGGTCAGATACGGAAGACTCTAGGTCTTACCTTTAAGGAGGGAAGCTGAGCCAGCAGGATGTGGGCATTCATTGGATGTGATGGGTGAGGGTAGTGGGTTGAATAGTGTCCCCTCAAAATTCATGTCCACCGGAACTTTGGAATGTGACCTTTTTGGAAAGAGGGTCTTTGCAGCTATAAGTAATTACGGACCTTGAGATGCGAGATGAAATCACACTAGGTATAGGGTGGGCCTAAATCCAGTAACTGGTATCTTAGAAAAAGAGGACACCCAGGGAAAAGAAGGTGATGTGAAGACACAGGAAAAGCTTAGAGGGATGCACCCACAAACCAAGGAACACCTGGGGCCACCAGAAGCTGGCAGAGGCAGGGAAGGGTTCTCCCTGGGGCCTTCAGAGGGAGCACAACATTGTCAACACCTTGATTTTAGACTTCTGGCCTCCAGAACTGAGGGTGTTAAGCCGCACCGCTCATAGCAATTTGTTACGGCAGCCCTCGGACGCTCGTACGGGGCAGGAGAACATTTGAACTCAGTATGGACCTTTCGGTTTGGATGCCTGTAGGACTCTTGTTGGGGGTGACCGGTGGGCAGCTGGACACGTGAGAAGAGCAGGCGGGGTTAGAGATGTCAGCTTGAACATGGTCACAGAAAAGTGAGGGGCAGCTGAGATCACCAAGGGGGAGAGGGTTCAGAGCAAAAAAATAGGGCAGAAGGCAAAACCCAGGCGACCCCTCCATTGAAGGTGTGGAGGAAGGAAGGGAAGGCAGAGAAGGAACTGCTTTTCAGGAAGGCAGAATTCTTGGCTCATACTGAACAGTGTAGAGAGTTCGTCAGGGTGTGCACAGGGAAGCAATGCTGATTTGAAAATTCCCTGACACTCGGCCATTTTCATACCCTATTGCTCTGGTCGAGAAGAGCGAGAGGTGGAAAAATGCAGACAGCAAGGATGGGCTACTCTTTTTTTTTTTTTTTTTTAAGATTTTATTTATTTATTTGACAGAGAGAGAGCGAGAGAGAGAGCACAAGCAGGGGGAGCGAGCGGGAGAGGGAGAAGCAGGCACCCCGCTGAGCAAGGAGCCCGATGTGGGGCTCGATCCCAGGACCCCGGGATCATGACCTGAGCCCAAGGCAGATGCTTAACCCGCTGAGCCAACTGGGTTACACTGTGGATACAAGGAGAAATGGGATTGATTGTAGATGAAGGAAAGAACATCACTGAGGGAACTTGATACTTGTTTTTTAGGAATATGACACTTTTCATGATATTTTTTTAGGCTGCAGGAAGGAAGCCAGGAGAAGATGCAAATAATCAATGAAACAAGTTTCCAGAGAAGAGACTTACAAATATTTTTTGTTGTGCATCTGCTCCGTGCCAGGCACTGTGCTAGGGTTTACCCGGATGATCTCATGGATCTTCTCAACACTCCTATAGAGTAGAGAAGGGCGGTCCCCATTCTGTTGTGGGGAAACGGAGACTGGGAAAGCCAAAATAATTTGCTCAAGTCCATACCTCTCAGATTTGAGCCCTGGTCTGCTGCCCGCTGTGTCTCAGTTCTTGTTACATTATTTTCCACGGGAATGCAGAAAGCAGCGTCTTTCTCTGATTCACAAAGAATAAGAAGCAGCATAAAGGAATGAGCAGATCTGCAGTGGAGGAGAGGGACGTTCTGGGTGTTTCTATCACATGGTCTTATTAAACCATGAGTCAAAATTATCCACTGCAGGGGAGGAAGAGGGAAGCCCAGGGGGTCTAGAGAAGGGAAGGGATTTAGGATAACCTCAGAAGCCAGCCAGGAAGAAGGAAAAACCTCGCTTAACTGCTAAGGCTCTACTAGGATTAGTGGGTTGGGTTTTTAGGGCAGCTAACCTGTGTGGGGTGAGCAGAACCTGATCTCAAGATGGACTTCTAGCCAGAAAGATTTTAGTGACAGCTCTGAAAATGCTCCAGGCCAGAGGTACTCCTGATTTTAACTTGAGACACCACACCTCCAGGGCTCCGAAAACCAGCCATCGGATATCCCAAGGTGATGATCAGTCCCAAACCCCTGCTATAGGAGAAGACCCTGACCAGCCTAGAGTTGACCTGTCCCATAGGGGTTTCCCCCCCCTCCCCCATTGCCTGGCCAAACCAGGTGCACTCCCAGCCTCTGGCAGGGTTACCATTCTGATATGAAAATAACCTAAGTCCTTGACTCAGAAAATAACAGCATCTGCTAATTTGCATAAGAGTTTTGCATTTCATATTTGGGCTTAATACCCAAATGCTAAAATTCATTTATTTGACCTTAGTTAGGTGGTTTAGGGGTTCAACTGATAAAAACTCCTCGCAGAACGTTCCACTCTGACACACCCAGACCCAGCTCCCCACCCAGGACGACTCTGTTCTCCTGCCATCTGGCACTCTGCACGCACTGCATTGATTCTCCTATGAATTATGGGTTAAAAAGGACCCATCAGTTTGCCGGAAGGCTTGATATTTTTAAAAGGGTCTCGGCAGGTGCATCTCCCCAAGTTCCCATGTCAAGAGCTCCGCCGTGGGGCTCTGAGCTGCTCCGATTTCTCCAGGGTCTCGATTCGTGATGAGCAGCCCCTCCTTGGAACTCCCCGGGACAGCGTGCGTGAGGGCAGCAGCTATGGAGTGAGAGTTTTGAGAGGAGACAGCAAAGAAGGTGTTAATAAATAATCGCAGAGCTTCATTCTCCGGTAAAGACAATTACTGGGATTGATTGTTTCTGTGTTTCCTTAGTCACGGTTCAGCTTGCTTGTTTCACTTGGATTAAGACAGATGAATGCCGAATGCACACAGCCATGTGATGTTGGAATTATCAATGGCACGTCCAAGGCTCCTGCCTTCTTGTACACATGCTGCTAGGGTTCTCAGCTGTGCTGAAAGGGGATCCTGGAATGGGAGGGATGAAGCATATGGGGTGAGGTATTGTGGACTCCTGAATTTTAGGTAATGCACCCTGTTTTCTTCCCATGTGTGGGGTATAGTGAGGTGGTTTTCCAATGAAAGCCTGCATCTACATCCCCTGGAAGGCTTGTTAAACACAGATGCCTGGGAGGGCGCCTGGGTGGCCCAGTCAGTTAAGCATCAACTCTTGATTTCGGCTCAGGTCATGATCTCAGGGTCCTGGAATGGAGCCCCACGTTGGGCTCCGTGCTCAGCAGAGAGTCTGCTTGAGGATTCTCTCTCTCTGCCTCTCCTCCCTCGTTCTCTCTCTCTCTCTCTAATAAATAAATAAATCTTTAAAACACACACACACAGATGCCTGAGCCCCTTCCCTAGAGCTTCTGATTCAGTGCGTACAGGGTTGGGTCCAAGAATTTGCATTTCTAACCTGTTCTAGGATGCTACTGCTGCTGCAGGTTTGGAGACCCCACTTTGAGAACCAGTGGGATAGTGATGAAGAGCGTGGACACTGGGACCAGGCCACCGGCCTTGTAATCCGGACACTTACTGTTTACGAGCTGTGTGATCATGGGCCATTTACTCAACCTCTCTGTGTCTCCGTTTCCTCATCTTTATTTATTTATAAAATAAATAAAATCTACTTTTGTGGAACATCTGTAAAACTTTATTGAGAGAATTTCAACAGTGAAGTACCCCACATAAGAGTAGTTTGCATGTTTCAGCTTGTCCTTGTTTAAATCTGGAGTAGTCCTTCACCTGCTTCTGGCATTTTAATGGGCTCTAAAAAGGGTAGACTTGGCCCCTTGACATCAGGGTCATCTTCAGTTACACCTCCAGCCTTTGCCTGAGGCAGCTCCTGGAGATCAGCTTCCAGGTCCCGTCCTTGAGCCACAGGTCCTCCTTCAAATTCCTTCCCTTGATCAGGTAGAATATCTTGACTCTCAACGTGGTGCCCCCTTTCGTTTCGGTTGCTCATCACTGGGTTGCTGCTCCCCCGCATGCTGGTTAGACGCTGGATCATCTTCTCTTTGTTTGGACGTGGATGTGGATCTGACTCGGCCACTCCTAGTTCACCCAGTTGAATTCAGCTGGCGAGAAAGCTCACGGCAGAGAGAACACGCCGCCTCGATGCATCTCCCGTTTCCTCATCTTTAAAGCAGGGATGATAACGATAGTACCTACTTCGTGGTATGTTTACGAGGAATAAATGAATGAGAACTTGAACGCGCTTGGACAAGTGCTTGGTATATAGAGTACGTGCTCCATGTGCGTTGGATAAATAAATAAAGGAGCCAGACTCAGGATTGTGAGCTTATCAGCTAGTTTCTATGACACCTGCAGCTCCCAGTGGAGTTCCTGTGTCATTTTACCTATTAGTCGTCTGTCCCATCTCTTGTGGCCGGGAAGGTTAATGCCCAGCTCAGTGCCAGCAGGAGGGAGGTGACATCAACATCCGTCAAAATCCTTCTCAAGCTACATTCACCCTTGAAATCTACTTAGTACACAGACTGTGACTCACTGAGACTGGGACAGTAGGGCAGTGTGCTTTTGGGGTTTCTCTCCCCCATGCTGCCAAAAAGAGGGGCTGCCCTTCATATTGAGCTCAGCCGCAACCTCATGCTGATTGCTCTCGTTTGTTCAACGCTTCCCCTGTGCCCAGCACTTACGTGTTTTACACATGATTTCATTTAACCCTCAAAACGTCACCCTGTCATGCTGCCGGGGTTCAGCAGAGTTAAATGACTTGACCCAAGTCACACCATCAAGTGATAAACTCAAAACCAAAACCCAGGTGTGTCTGACGTCAATCATTTGTCATCTTAAAATTCTCCTACTGTATACCACCTCCCTAGCTTTCTATGAATATTTATATCAGGGTTAAGGCTGGGTCCCCAGGTATCCAGCAGTGACAGTTTCTCCTGCAAAGGTAAGCACCCCAGAACGGGAACTGCCTGTTTCACGGTTTGCTTTTCCAAAGCCTGTCGTAGGACTCGCAGAACATACTCCTTTTAGAAATGGACAACATGCCTTCCATTGCTTGGTCATTCACTCTGGCCTGACTTCTGGATGCGAGTGTGTTCGCGTTGCCAAAGGTGGCTTTCTGTCTGAATTTGGATATTGACCTAGTATCGGGAGGAGTGCTCCCAGCATGATGGTCACATATACCATCCAGAGGCTATACGGCGAATGTGAAGAGGGGAAAAATGGTATGCTAATGAAACTTTACTTTTTTCCCATAGTGTTCCTTTCTGCCGAAATTCTCCATTCATATAGAAACCAAGTATGAGGACAACAAAGGAAGCAACGACCGCGTGAGTAGGGCGCGCCCCCCCCCCCGCCCCCCATTCCGTACTGTGCCCTCACCCCCTGGGCTCTGAGAGTCACGACTGTGCCTGGGACCTTGGAGAAGCTCTAGCATTTGCTTTCTGGGACCATTTCCCTGGGATTTCTCCCTGGAATTTCTTTGTCTAGCCTTTCTTCCCATCTTTATGTCCTTTCCATGGACCTCTGTGCAGAAATCTCGGTGACCTAGAATGATTGTCGTTGGCGTTTGAGGGGGATGGTGGGGACCTTGAGTTCCAGGATTTACTTTCAGATCACTGGATTGAGCGTACATCTTCTCAGTGACTATTAACATTTACTTAGAAAAATGAGTACAGGGATGCCTGGGTGGCTCAATCGGTTGAGCGTCTGCGTTTGGCTCAAGTCGTGATCCCAGGGTCCTGGGATTGAGCTCCATGTTGGGCTCCCTGCTCGGTGGGGAGTCTGCTTCTCCTTCTGTCCCTCCCCCTCCCTGTGCTCTCTTTCTCTCTCAAATAAATAAAATCTTAAAAAAAAAAAAAAATGAATACTACCAAATATATATGTGTGCATACTGTATAGATTTTCTGGACTATGATTGTGTTCACATATATACACTATACACATATATCCCATGTTAAAATCAGTGTACGCCTCCTGCAAATTACTAACCTTATGGGACAAGCCGAGTCTTTGTAGATCAGCCCCATACTTCATTAGTATTGCTGAGAATCCATCTTCTGACCTGGCTTTTCCCCCAGCCTCTTTCTGTTGGGGCAGGTCATTTTGAGTTGCCTTTCACTTTGGGAGTGGATTTTTTGCCCTGTCAAGAGCCTCACCCTAAGATTGGGCTCTGGGTTCCATTGGGACCCACTGAAGGAAGAGCCTGGATCTAGAAGTTGCAGAGCTTCACCTATTAATTTCTACTTCATTTACATGTTTTGCTTTTGTGGAGAAAGATGAATATTAAGATTGTGTCAAAATGGTCAAGAGCGTTTCCTGACAAGGTGACCCCTTCGGGTCAGGTCTTGATCCCAGGGTCCTGGGATCCAGTCCCGCATCGGGCTCCTTGCTCTCCAACTCTGCCTGCCACACCCCCTGCTTGTGCTCTCTCTCTGATAAATAAATAAATAAAATCTTTAAAAAAAAAAAAAGGATGAAAGAAAGAAAGTTCCTGCCTATGGCAGGAACAGATTCTTCTGGAAGCTACAGGTATATTTGTGGGCGAACACAGGTTGTCCTTTTCAAAGTGGAGTCTGCCTGGACAGAGCTAGAGTGGTTCCCAAGGGGCATCACTCAAGAGCTCTGTTTCACAGCAGCTTGGTGTGGGAGGACACTCATTCCTTCATGCAGTATTCAGCAAGGGCATATCAAGCACCTTCTCTTTTGAGTATGAGTATGTATGAGTTGCATGCAGGTATGAAAAATGCAGACTCATTTCTCAAACTTCAGGTACTCATAGCTTAGCTGGAGGAAGAACCAACATAATAAAAACATAAGCATGATAATGGGCTTCCCTCCCTTCAGCGCAGAGTTGACACTGCTAAGCCCCCAGAGTTGGAAAGACCTTAAAAAGCGGCGTTCAGTCATGACCTCTCCACGGTAGTCCCCCCCTTCTGTGTCGGGGACACATTCCAAGACCCCCACTGGATGCCTGAAACCACAGATAATACCAAACCGCATATACACCTGTTTCTTCTTATATATCCATACCTATTATAAAGTTTAACTTATAAATTAGGCACAAATAAGGGATTAAGAGCAACAGTGATCAAATAGAACAATTAGAACAATATTTTGTAGTAAAAATTGTATGAATAGGATCTCTCTCTCTCAAAATATTTTACTGTACTTTAGTCACCCTTCTTGTGATGATGTAAGATGATAAAATGCCTACGTGATGAGATGAAGTGTGGTGAATGGTGTAGGCATAGTGTCCTACCATTAGGCTGCTACTGACCCTTTGATGACAGGTCAGAAGGAGGTTCATCTACTTCCAGGCCACGGTTGACCACACGTAACTGAATCCATGGAAAGCAAAATGCGGATAAGGGGATATTACTATATTTGCAGGGACTGACGTGGCTTTTACCTGGTCACTTCATCTTCTTGAACTAAGTTAAGAAACCTGGAGGTTATCAGGGGTCGGCAGACTACTTTTTTTGTAAATCAAGTTTTCCTGGAACACAGTCACACTCATTTGGGTATTATCAAGGCTGCTTTCCTGCTCCAACAGCAGAGTTGTGTACTTGCAATAGAGCTCATATGGCCCATAAAGCCTAAACTATTTACTACCTGAAAAAAGTTTGCTAACCCCTGGTTGGAGAGACTCAAATCAGAACAGCACCCACCAGATCTCAGAATTTGACCCAATCAATAGATGTCACCAGCCGTCCCCGCCGAATGCCTTCTCCAGAATTCCTGAACTTTCCAGGGGAGAGAAGAATCCAACTGGCTGGGGTACTCTCAGGATCCCCAATGGTTAGCATCCCTTAGTGGTTGGTAACCTCAAGGGAAAAGTTTAGGACCATATCCTTGTCAGCAGCCTGAAATAAGACGTGCTTTGGTGGCCAAGTACATCAAAACCTCAACGTCTAAAATAATGTTACATCGTCCTTAAACTTGAACCTTTGTAAAATAATGACTTCTCTGATTGGGAAACTAATACATGGTTATTAAAACTTGGGAAATGCAAAAGAGGCACCCCTCCCCCCCAAAAAAGAAAAGAAAAACCAATAGTTTTTCTATAATTCCAAGATTACTGCTGATAGCACTTCATGTTCATGGGGCAGATCACCATAAATTTATTTTTTAGCCAGTTCTCCCAAAAATGAATCACACAGTGTGCTGTTTTTAACATGTCATGAGGTATCCTTCCCTGTATGATTTTTAAATGGCTGCATTGTATTCCATACTTAAGTGTACTGCTTTAAACAATTGCCGGACACTTGATATTGAAATGGGCTTGACTGTTTTGACTTTTTGATGTAGCTGAGGACCATCAGGGAAAGGCTGATACAGAGCAGACGCACCTGAACTGCGTTAGCCAGCCCAATCTGAAAACATGGCGTGGGGAATGTTTTCGAATGTCTTAGTCTTTATAAACACATTCCCTTGCTTTCTCTTTTTCCCTGTGGTTCTGTCCTCATGAGTAGGTAGAACCTGCCCCATTTGTAGAGGTGTGAAGGGATGTGCAGGTTCATCATGATCCTTATAGGTTGATAGGACCAGCGTGATCTTCTGGTTTATTCTCTCTGCTCAATTCAACTAGTCAAAAAACATGTACATGGTTGTCATTTTATTATCCCGTATCCCTTTGTGGCGGGTGCTAAGTTCTTTTTACTACTCTGGTAGGACCTTAAAATCCCAGGTTAGCCACCTGAAAGTCAGGATCCATGGTTGGCATCAGCATCCTCCATCCACATCCTCTGTCCATGCTCTCTGAGATTTAGTCTAGCCCATAAGAGGAGCGCTGAGCACTTGGGTGCTTGTAGGTGGTCCTTGTCAACACAATTTGCTTCCTCTGGGAGAAATGTGAGCCCTGGCCCCCTGTATTGCCTCCTTCTCCCCAGCTTGCTGACTCTGAGACCACCCGTGAGGCCTGCACCACATCTCTCTGTCATGGCGCCCAATTTGTCCAGGTTCCCATCCCAGCCTCTGCCTGGCTGCACTCCATAGATCCCCAGGTCTTGCTTCGGAGGCCACAGGACCAGACAGACCAGCCCTGGCCTGATCAAACTTCTTGGTCAATTCACCTTCCTCCGATTTCCATATTCAACAGCAGCTGTTGGGTCACCCAGCTGCTTCGAGGTTGGTCCCAGGGAGGCGGAAAAGGAAGACTTCATTGGTTTTCATTCACACTTGTTACTGCTTCAAAATCAGAACATGGCAAATATATATTTATGTAATAATACTTACTTTCATTATTAAAAGATAACTTTGTCCAGGGGTTCAAAACTAGAGCCTCAAGCAGATGTCGTGTGCCGGCATGCTCTTTTTCTGTCCAGGGAGGAGTACGGAATTGTTGGTGGGAGGCAGAGTTGCTAGAAAATGTAGTGCAGTAATGGGTATTTCTCCGGTCTCATTGCTTTGCCAAATTATTTAATAAACTCAGTTTATTTCTTTGCATTTTCTGGGTATATAGTCTTATCATTCAGCTAGCATCCTTCATACCGTTATCTGCACCCTGTTTCCTCCTCTACCTGCCAGACACGTAATGAAATTGATGTCGGACGATAAGAAGCAATAATTAAATTGAAAGACGCTAGTGATAATCATATTGATTAGTGATTGAATAGAGTACCTTTTTTTTTTTTAAAGATTTTATTTATTTATTTGAGAGAGAGTGAGTGAGAGAGACAGCACATGAGAGGGTCAGAGGGAGAAGCAGACTTCCTGCTGAGCAGGGAGCCCGATGCGGGACTCGATCCCGGGACTCCAGGATCATGACCTGAGCCGAAGGCAGTCGCTTAACCAACTGAGCCACCCAGGTGCCCTGAATAGAGTACATTTTGTTATCCCATTATCCATCACCATACAAGTAATTTTTTTACGTGACCCCATATTTAGTTAAAAAAAAAAAAAAATAGCAGTGGGATGACTGGCTATAAATATCTTCTCCTTGTTAAAATAAAACTCATATTTATGATTGTGAAAACCTGTAAGTTGTGATTACATTAACCAGGACACAGTGGGAAAGTTGTCTTAAATTGAAGCCCATTTATTTTATGCGCATAATAATGAGAATTATTTAGGTTTTAATTAGTGCTGGGGAGGACGGCACCATGCCAAGGTAGGGTTCTGTTGTTTGTCTGAGGCCATAAATCTAGATCTGGGAGAGAAAGTGCTTTACACACATGTGGCAGCCGCTGCCGGGTTACTGTGGCTCCGTGGGGTTAATGGGGAGCAGACTCGCCTTTATTTCCTCTTCCAAACAAAGGCAGCACCATTTAATGCAGTGGCTCTCAACCTTGGCTGCACATTGGACTTACCTGAGAAATTTTAACAACAGCTCCTGGCTGAGTTCCATCCCTCTGGGATTCTGATTTAATTGGTCCTGGGTGCAGACTGGTCTCAACCAGCCAGCACACGGGAAGGATAGAACACTATGCCTCTAGGAATGCCAAATTCTGCAACTGCGAGTGTCTGCAGTTTTAGAAAGTCCATCCTCTAGTTAATGGAGGGGAGATGCAAACCCCCCCCCCCCCAATTTGGGGATCTAGACCAATGATTCTCAATGGAGGCTACATATTAAAGTCACCTGGGAAGCTTTAGCACTCCCTGATGCCACTGTCCCATCTCCCGGGGTTCTGATTTCATTGGTCGGGGGTGGGGGTCCAAGCATTGGGATTTATAAAGCTCTCCCAGGTGAATCTTGGGGGGGGTCAAGGCGGAGAAGTACAGGTTTTAAAAGGAAATATTAAGTGCTATTTAAAACCAACTGTGGGGGTGCCTGGGTGGCTCAGTCGTTAAGCGTCTGCCTTCGGCTCAGGTCATGATCCCAGGGTGCTGGGATCGAGCCCCGCATGGGGCTCCCTGCTCTGCGGGAAGCCTGCTTCTCCCTCTCCCACTCCCCCTGCTGTGTTCCCTCTCTCGCTGTGTCTCTCTCTGTCAAATAAATAAATAAAATCTTTAAAAAAATAAAAAATAAATAAAACCAACTGTGAAGACAGGAAATCAGGTACTCCCAATTTCTTCACTGCTTCATATCCCTGGAAACAGAATAGTTTACAAAAAGCATGTTTATATAACCACCAGCACCCCCCACCCCACCCCCCCACACACACAATAAAAGGGCCTTAGGGCACCATATTTATTCTTGTTTGCCCATTATTCCTCAGCAACAAAACTCCTCTGAGCAGATGGGAAGAATGCCCAGCTTAGTTCCTGGAAGCGTGAGTCTGGTCCTTCACAGAGCTCTCCTTGGAGGCTCCCTAAAAGTGGTATGTGGATCTATTTAGTTTCTAGTTGTAATCAAAGAACACAAAGTTGTTCTTTGTGAAACAGAAAGATCAGTATTGAGGTCTCAGCTGCGCCGTGACCTTAGGCAATGGTTTCTTTATCAAGAAAATAGAGTAAATAATGCTTGCATCACAGCGTGGAGGATTCAGACAGGTTCATTTACCTGGAAACACTTCATAAACTGTAAAGTGCCATGAAAATACTAGGTGCTTCTTCTGTCACGGTCATACCCGGGAATTAACTGTATTGATGATCTCCTAACGAGACTCTGCTTTCGTCTGAATTGCCAATAAGCCGTTTCTTGTTCAACAAATGTTGAGTGCTAATGGGCCAAGCATTATAAGAAGCGGTGAGGATGCAGCAATAAGGCAGACAAAGCCTCTACTACTCCTGGAGTGGGGAAAAGCGGATAATAAGCAAGTAAACAATTCCAGCTGTAGTCAATGCAAAGCAGGCAAGAAATAGGGTGGAGGGGGTACTCGGTTTGAAGCCAAGTGGTCAGGAAATGCCTCTCAGAAGAGGTGATAGGTCCAGGTGAGATGTGAGCATGGAAGAAGCCAACCATCTGCAGGGTTGTCCAGGACAGGAGATTGTTAGGGGCTGAGGTGTGTCCTCCCAGAATCCCTATGTTGAAGTACCTCAGAATATCACTGTGTTTGGAGATCAGGCTTTGAGGAGGTGATTAAGTAAAATGAGGCCATTGGGATGGGCCCTAATCCAACCTGTTGGCCTTAAAGAAGAGAAAACTTGGACACACAAAACTCGGGGCGCTTGAGCCCAGAGGAAAGACCATATGAGAAGACTGCATGAGAAACACAGCAAAAAGATGGCCACCTGCAGTCTGAAGGGAGATGTCTCAAAGAAACTAAACCTGCCAACCCTTTGATGGTGGACTTTGAGCCTCCAGAACTGTGAGAAAATAGGATTAGGTTGTTTAAGCCACTCAATCTCTGGTATTTTGTTATGGCCGCCCTAGCAAGCTAATGTAGGGACAATAAAGGCCAAGGCCTCAGCCTCTGACATGGCCTGGCACATTCCAGAAAACCAGTGGCCAGAGCATTAGCTGGTAGGAAATGAGTTTTGTGGGTTTTTTTTTTTTTCTTTTAAGTATCAGGGGCGCCTGGTTGGCTCAGTAGGAAGACCTTGTGACTCTTGATCTCAGGGTCGTGAGTTCGAGCCCTACACTGGGATTACTTAAATAAACAAACGTTAAGAAAAAAAGTATTGGAAGCCAGATGATGTAAGACCTATGAGCCCATGGCAAAGAGTTTGGATTTTAGTACAGTGGGAAGTTATGCAAGGATTTTAAACAAAGACAAAACACGATATTTATGGGGTTTTGAAATAAACTTTTTGGTTTGGAATAATCTTAAATTTACACTAAATTTGCAAAGATAGTACAGAGAGTTCGCATGTACCTTTTATCCAGCTTCCCCTAGCGTTGACATCCCCTAACGATGACCCTGTTACATTTCTCAAAACTGCGGACCTGGTTCAGATTTCACCAGATTTTCCCACTAAAGTCCTTTTTCTGTTCTAGAATCCAGTTTAAGAGACCACGTTACTTTACGTCATTTATGTTTTTAAATGTTTGCTCTAGCCGTTCTGTGGAGAATGGGGGGTAAGAGAGCAAGATGGGAAGCAGGGAGTCTAGTTGGCAAATGATCGCAATCATCCAGACCAAAGGTAATGGTGGCTCGGGCTGGAGAGATGACAGTAGATAAAGAGAGCAAGGATAGATGTATTTTTGGAGACAGACTGATTTTCTGTTGGACTTGACGCACTAGAGGGGGGCAAAAGAAGTCTGACCTCAGGATATCCAGCTTTGTCTACTGACCCTGATTGGCATGGTGGGGAGCAGGGGAGAGAATCAAGAGTTCTACTTGAGACACATTCAGTTTGAGGTGCCATTGAGACTTACAAGTGAAAACAGCAGGTGAGGAGTTGGATGTATGAATCTGGGGTTCAGAGAGAGGTGTAGGCCATGATTCAGAGAATGAAACGAGGCAGGTTATCTAGGGAGAGAAGTGATAGCAAAAAGAAAGCTCCGAAGCTCCAGGATGGAGAGCACCCTGGTCCTGGGAAGGACCTTCCCTTCCCATGGCTTTCAAGTCCAGCTTCTGACTATTATCTTCTCTAAGACTCATTTTCCAGGCAGTTGGGGGGCTTGGTCAGTGGAGCAAGCAACTCTTGATCTCGGGGTTGTGAGTTCGATCCCCCACATTGGGTGCAGAGATTACTTTTAAAAATCTTAAAAAAAAAAAACAAAACACTAATTTTTAATCACAAAATTGGGTTTGGTTTTAGGGAATTAGATTATCTCATTAACTGAGAAATCTAGTTTCTTCTCTTGGGTGGGTGCCTTCTTTCAATGAATTGAGTAAACATTTCAATTCTTTGACTTTGCCTAACTTGCATTGCCTTGGGGAATTGGCCAGAAATGTTCTCCTCCTGACCACAAATAGCTTCCACTGGTAGACTGACAAAAAGGGAATTTTATCATAAGAACTCTGTTTATTGAGGATTTATTATTGCAATAGTCATCATGAAGTTTGTTTCATTATTAGTATTACTTTTGTATTTTTAACATCAAGAGGGCAACGTGGATGGATGTAAGGTAAAATAATTTATTTACAGATTTCAAAGTTTGCTAAAATTAATTTGTACAGTAAGGTGGCGGTGAGAACTCTAGAATCCATATTTACAGGTCTCTGAAGCTGATTATCTTTTCCTCAAATGGCTTCTCATTGAGGCTTACAGAAAGAAAAAAAACATTTGCTTTATTTTTAGATGTGATCTCTGGTGTCTTCAACTTTTATGGTTCTGTTTTTAACCTTGTATTATTATAACCAGCCACCTACAAAATCTGCAATTTTCTCGAATAAATCAGTACGTGCTAAAAAGAAGTTTGCACAAAACACCCCCATTTGCAGTTTCGAAGGATTATTATCCACTTTGGTCCATGAAGTGGAAAGTCAATGTCCTTGCTCACTCGGTGTCTAATAGTATCATTTTGAGGACAATGGGAAACAGATCATGTTTGATTCCTTAAGACGGTGCTTTTGCTATTTGTGGTACAATTTGTGATCTGAGAGGCTAGATGTAAAGGACGTGAGCAAAAGCAGCATCTATCCAGCTAGCTTTGTAATTCTCAAAGTTATAGTCAGAATAGTCAGGCTATATTAATAGATATAGCTTAAAGCAGTATTTGCTTTCTGTCGAGGCTTGGTTCACTGACGCTGTGGTAAATCCAAAAAGACTTGACTGTTAGTACTAAGGGTTGGGAAGACAGTTTACCAAACTGGTCAGAAGCAGCATAATCAAAGGGACAAGGCTGAATCATGGTTGGGAAACCAGAAATCAGGACTAGGAAAGGAAGGCCAACTATCAAGGTCTAGAAGACCGTTTTACAGCTATTACAGTAATAATTGGCTCAAACAAGAGTCATCAATGGATGCTAAAACCATTGAATGAAACGGTATTGGGGAACAGGAATTCACCCTGTCTCAAAGTATCACCCCAGAGATTATGTATTAATTACAAACAGTGGAGGAGTCCAGTGGATACCATCAAGTAAGCAAATTTTGCATCACCAGTAATAGGACACACTGACAGCGTGCCTCCCATTCTGACACACTAGAGAACACAGCATCCCAGTGGATTATCCTTACCAAATATGTTTAACCTGAATCAATCAGGAGGAAACAATCAGACAAATCCAAATTGAAAGACATTCTACAAAACAGCTAGCGACAACTTTTTAAAAGAACGTGTCATGAACCTAGGGAACTGCCCCAGACTAAAGACTAAAGTAATTCAACTACTGAATTTAAGGCCCAAAGCCATGATTAGATTTTGAATTAAGGGGGGATGGGCCAGTGCAGAGGACAAGAAGAGATATTCTTGGGACATTTGGGGAAACCTAAGTCTGGACCTATATATTAGGTAATAAGTTACAGTATTGAGGCAATATTAAATTTCTTGCCTGTGATCTTTATCCCCATATACACATGTGTGTATATGGAATGTTTTGTTTTTTTTTTTTAAAGATTTTATTTATTTATTTGAGAGAGAGAATGAGAGAGAGAGCATGAGAGGGGTGAGGGTCAGAGGGAGAAGCAGACTCCCTGCTGAGCAGGGAGCCCGATGCGGGACTCGATCCCGGGACTCCAGGATCATGACCTGAGCCGAAGGCAGTCGCTTAACCAACTGAGCCACCCAGGCGCCCTATGGAATGTTTTTGTTCCCGGGAGATACGTGCTGACATATTCAAGAATGAAGAATCAGCCAATGTATCTTACTCTCACATGGCATAACCAAAAACAAATTTTTATTTATATATGCGGGTTTTTTTCTTTAAAAAAGTCATATAGGGACGCCTGGGTGGCTCAGTCGGTTAAGCGGCTGCCTTCAGCTCAGGTCATGATCCCAGGGTCCTGGGATCGAGTCCCACATCGGGCCCCCTGCTCAGCGGGGAGCCTGCTTCTCCCTCTCTCTCTGCCTGCTGCTGCCCCTGCTTGTGCGTGCTCTCTCTCTGACAAATAAATAAATAAAATCTTTAAAAAAATAAAATAAATTAAAAAGTCATATAAAAATTGAGGAACTATGTACAATGTTGCAATGAGATGTCAAATAACTCACTAAAGGTTACACAATGAGTCTTTTGTTTTTCTTTTTTTGTAGCCATGAAGCAGAAGTTTTTAGTCCTCTTTCTTTCCGGTGACACCCTTTTTTTTTTTTAAGATTTAAAAAATTTTTATTTTATTATGTGAGAGAGTGAGAGTGCAAGCATGAGCAGGGGGAGGGGCAGAGGGACAAACAGACTCCCTGCTGAGCACTCCATCCCAGGACCCTGGGATCATGACCTGAGCCAAAGGCAGATGCTTAACCGACTGAGCCACCCAGGTACCCCATTTTCCAGTGATATCCTGATTTCGTTAATGAAACAGGAAAAAAATTAGCCTACTCATAACTATTATAAGCATCAACATTGATTCTACTCACCCAAAAGATGTTTATGAATTGGAGATCTTTTTGAATTGTAGAAACTCTAGGTTCTTTCTGAGTAATTTCACGTAATAGGATATCTCCTGAAGTTTTGAAGAGTTAGATGGAGATGATTGAGACCTGCCTTCTAAGTGTGCCCTTCTGCTAAGGGTTAGAGCCCAGGCTATGTGCCTCTCTAGATGTCTGTATACTACCATACTTGTGCCTCCCTCCCTACAGCACTTGTCAGGCTAGCTAATAATTGCTCATTTAATCATCTGTCTCGCCAAATGCATTTAAAGCTCATACGAGGTCAGATAGCATGATTAATACCAAGACACCTTTAAGGTACCTAGGAACAATTTAACTTTTATAAACTAAAGGGGCATAACAAAGACCTGAATAAATGATAAATGCTCCATATTCCTGGATGGGAAAACTAAATACAGTGAAGAATTAGGCATTTTCTAAATTAATTTCCAAATTAAATGTAATTCCATTCAAAACTCCAACAGGATTGTCATAAATTGATTGTAAAATTAAAATGAAGAAGAAAAGTCTAAAAATAGCAAGAACAAATTTCGGACAAAGAACAAGGAGAGGAGCAGCACCTGGGTGGCTCAGTCAGTTAAGCATCTGACTCTTGATTTTGGCTCAGGTTGTGATCTCAGGGTCATGAGATTGAGCCCCGTGTCCAGCTCCACACTGGGCATGGAGCCTGATTAAGATTCCTCTCTCCCTCTCTCTCTGCCCCCTGACCCCTGCCTCACTAGCACTCTTTCTCTCATAAAAAAAAAAAAAAAAACAAGGAGACGAGATTCATCCCACCAGATAACAAAACCATATTAAAAGAGTGTGGTATTCAGCGCCCGGCTAGCTCAGTCGGTAGAGCATGAGACTCTTAAAAGAGTGTGGTATTGACATAAAGACAGAAGTAGATCTAAGCTGATAATGGGAGTTTGATATATAGTAGATAAAGCATCTCAATTTAATAGGGAGAAAGGGCACTGGTTTTCTCAGAAAATAATGTTTAAGTCAATTGACATTTCAAATGGAAAAATAAAATGTTAGATCCCTACCTCACTCCATATTAAAAAAGAAGCTCCAGAAGGAGTTTAGAAACCTCAGTGTGGGTAACCATTAAAATCACTTAAGTGTCTTTTGTTTATGGATACCTTTACATATTGTATGAAATACAGAGTTTATCAAAATATGGACCAGGTTCACAAAAAATTTGCAATAGCTGCCAACCTGGAGTAGAAGCGGAAGGGATTTCAACTTTAAATGTGAAAATTTCGGGACGCCTGGGTGGCTCAGTCGGTTAAGCATCTGCCTTCGGCTCAGGTCATGATCCCAGGGTTCTGGGATCGAGCCCCGCATCAGGCTCTCTTCTCAGCCAGGAGTCTGCTTCTCCCTCTCCCTCTGCTGCCGCTCTGCCTACTTCTGTTCTCTATCTCTCTGTCAAATAAATAAATAAAATCTTAAAAAATATATATATAAGGCACAGTTTTCCTATTTATTTACCTAGAGCTTTGTGTTTGTTTGTTGAGCCCAGTTGTTGGTACCTCAGTGGATGTGTTGCTTACACCTGATGGTGACCAGCAACCTTTGGGTCTTGGAGCATCTTGGATGAGGACACTTTAAGAATCTGCCCAAAGCTAGCAGCTGGCCAGGCCCATTTAGCAGGATGATTTACTAGATTCAGAGAACTCACCAAACTTGAACCAGGCAGGGTCCAAAGCAGGGCTCAGGCAATCAATGGTAAGTCTTCCCCAGCTGTGAAAAGGGGGACGCGACAGCCACTTCAGGAGGTTATTGGGAGGATTTGGTGAGAGAATGCATGTCAGATACTCCATAAACAGTGGTTCTTTTCTCCTCTTTCACTTCAGCTATGCTTCACGAAAACCACTTCAGAATTAGACTCTCAGGGATCTACAGGCAGAGAAGTTAGTTGAGTTCTTTCAGAGGAAAGGTGCTTGTTCTCACATTTTCAGTGTCTGCAGTCTCTTCCCTTTTTCAACCATCCAGAATGGGGCATCCTCGGACATAAGCTGAAAGGACGCATGTACCTGGGAGATTGTAAGTTCCCTTTTCCAAGGTGGAGGAGGGAGTGATCACAGGCTGGAGCCCTGGACCCTCTGTCTGGTGGCCTCTTGGCTGGAGGTTGGGAATTCTGGTTTCAGAACCAGTCCTAACCTTGGCTTTCACTCACCTGTATGGGATCTTGATTGGCACATCTTGGCAGCTCCAAGAGGTGACAGACACCTGTCCTCTTGTTCCAAAATAGTCATCAGCAGGATGGCAGCAGAATGGTGGAGGGAGGCAGGCTGCAGTTGGGTTTGATTCCTGGGTCAGCTGCTTTGCTGGTTAAGGCATGTTACTTTACCTCTTTGTGACCCATAAATGGGTTTAACCATAGTTCCTCCTCAGTGGGTACTTGGGAAGATTCAATGTGTTAATCATGAAAAGGGCTACGAGTGGTCCTTGGTCCACACAGTAGGTTCTCACACATGTTAACTGTAACTGGCATTTCCGTGTCTCATCAAGTCTAAGGTGGCCACTGATTTTTACTTTTAAACCACCCTAAAAATGAGATGTGTGTTGGAGTTGATGGCATTTGTGCAATTATAAGTGGTAGCTTTTTTGGGGGGGTGGGGGTGCTGTGACTGGTAATGTCTTAGACTCAGTGTGACTTCAACATGAGTCGTCCTCGTCCTGTACAGGATGTCGAGATGTCTGAATAGTGAATTTAAGCACCGAATAATGTTTGCATGTCAAGTGTGAACATTGAACTGGCTTCTGCCGAAGAGCAGTCATTGATTAATAAGCTCTTCAGTTGTTCAGGCCTGGAAGGTGGTGTGTTAACTTTTCCCCGGGCACTGCCTGTCTTCCTCGTGCAGTGAATGACTTGATAGAGCTCTAGAAAAGGCACAGGTGACTCTTCTCCACTGACGGGTTCAGAGCCATCATCTTGGCAAAATGGATTTCTCTCTAAAATCCCTGGATGTCATCTCGCTGATAAATACCTCCAAGGACAAAGTCTCTGCTAGTATTTTAGTCTTTAAAAAAAAGGGGGGGGGCAAGGGGATGATAGGGGCTGACCTTATGGAAAAGAAGTTAATGATTTCCAGTGGACGTGGTTTAAAAGCCGTTTTTTTTTCCCTTTGCAATGAGCGCACAGTTTCCACGTGTTCTCTCCTTGTACATAGACTGTGTTTTTAACCAAGCAGCAGGTCAGCTCTTGCACACCAAATTCTGTACTTGATCTTCTAAGACTAATAGCGATTCTGTCTGACTAATACTAAGCTGTTAAATCATATTTCAATCATATTTCTGCACTAATACTTACTGAAGGCCTGTTTATAGCCCATCAGACTTTACAGCTATTTGGCACATAAACTTATTAAATATAAACTTCATGGAGCTGCATCTGAAAATCTTCCATCTTGTTCCCAGCCCTTTAAAGAGACAGTCATAAGTACTTGTGGAATATGCAGACCATGATGAAGGGTAATTTCAATTTTCTTTAGTTCTGCCAATTAGATTATTAATAAATAGATGTTGAAAAGCATGAACGAAATGCCGTCACGGAGTAGAGACTCAGGGGTGAAACCAGATAATTGACCATTTGGTGCTGAAATGTTTTATTATCACTCATACGTAGGTTCAGAGGAAATCAGAAATCTGTCATGAGTTTGAGTTTGTTATTAAACTCAGATTCACCTTGGTTGGCACATCAAAACTACGGTGAAATATTGAAATGAAGTATGAAACATATTAAGGAAGGTCCTTAGGAATGAAGGACACTGGAAAGATTGATTTTTCTCGTAACTTAATTTTGATTTATGTATGAAGCCTTGTTTTCAACACCCAGCTAAATTTGCTTAGAACCATCTGCGTCTCTTGAAATAGATGATGTTATACCAGATCCACCAGTTGCACGCATGATACGCCTTTGTTGAGGGTTTTTGTGGCTGTTTGAAATAGAAAACAATTTTGCTTTTTAAAAAAAAAGGGTAGTCATGGGATCCCTAGGAGTGGCCTGATACTCTGCTTCGGTTAAGAGTTCGTGTAACTGCATATTGCTTCCTCTTCCTAAGATTTGCTCTTACTATTTGAAAAATCTTACTATTGTAGAAAAATATCCTCTCATGCAGTTCAGGATAAAAATTAATGAGTGACTCCCTCTGGGTACAGATTTTTGGAAGCTGTGTGTTTTTGTGAGGCCAGTTCTCCAGCTGCCCTGATGCCCACTTTGTAAGTCTGCACCTTGGGCTGTTGAGGAACAGAACGTAGAGTGGGTCAACATTATCGTTACGTACTTGTACAAATAGGGACATCCAACGTAGAGGACTTTTTAAACTCTGTATGTTTTATCTTGTACCAAGTCAGTGCCGCACAGATAAGAGGTGTTTGGTTACATTGGACAAAGTCAAGAAGTGGTTCTGTTGGGCAAAACCTTCAGGAACTTGAACAGGTTTCTCCTGCTGCAAAGTTGGGGTCATGTACTTGAAGAGTCCTACCTTGTCTCAAGGGCAGTCAGCACCAGCCTTGAAGGCTGGAGGAGCTAGAGCTAGAGCTGTTTTCAAAAGACCTTGATTTGGGGCGCCTGGGTGGCTCAGTCGTTAAGCGTCTGCCTTCGGCTCAGGTCATGATCCCAGGGTCCTGGGATCGAGCCCCACATTGGGCTCCCTACTCGGTAGGGAGCCTGCTTCTCCCTCTCCCACTCCCCTTGCTTGTGTTCCCTCTCTCGCTGTGTCTCTCTCTGTCAAATAAATAAATAAAATCTTAAAAAAAAAAAAGACCTTGATTTACTTTAATAAGTAAAGCTGGGTTGTTCCCAACCATTATTATTCTAAACTGACAAGAATGTAAAGTCTTCTGGTTGAAAGACTGTTTGTTCCTTCTTCCCTAGAGGTGTAGTAAAGTCACATGTTATGAAGATTCTTCCCCCTGGATTTTCCTTACCCCTTTGGATCGGTTTTTTAAATGGTAATGAACGTTCTGAACCGAATAATTGATAAAGCCACCTATATCACATTTCCTACAGTTGATAGATGTTTAGTAAATACCAATTGTCTTCCTCGATCCCTTTGTCTTAACTTCCCAGTGGGAATCTGGGGAGTTTTTTATTTTGCACTGAAAGGAGATTATTAATTAATTGCCTGAGAAACGTGTGTTGAGCATCTATTTGATACCAGGAATTGTCAGTTTGGGGAGGCAAAAGTACTGTCATTGCAGCATAACGGGGAAGGTGCTATAAAGCATACAGGAGGGAGGATGGGACTAGAAAGAAAAGCAGGATTGTAATGCAGGGAGAGGCTAGTTGAGAAAACAGGAGATTTGCAGTAGATCAGATGGGAAAGAACACAAGCCAGATCTTAAGGAAAGCAGTGGCAGCAGAAATAGGAAAAGGGGGAATTCGGAAGAGGGAGAGGCATGGGTGCCAAATTCAGTTTGAGAATGGGATGGGAAGACTGGTTCAGGGGTCTGAGATAATTCAGGTTTTTGCCTTGGATAGGTCACATTGTAATGAAACTCCAGAGTATCGAAGATTTTTTAAAAGCCATTAAAAGCTACCTCAGAGGGAAGACAGATCAGCACACAAAGGGATAACGGTAACCCTGACCGTGGACTTCTGATTAGCAGCTGCAGATGAAGAAGTTAATGAAGGGATATATTTAATAAGTGGGCCCAGGGAAAGGCATGGAATACAAAACACAAATGTGGGCCCATCAACTGATAAAATGTTGTAAATTCACCCTGGCCTGTGAAATACTGAGTGGAAGGAGCCAGCAGGTGAGTGAGATTTTGGAAGTCGAAGAGAAAGAGCGTGTTCCCAGAAGCCAGAGGAAATGGTCTTCCTGAACCTCCGAGAGGGGGGAAAGGCCAGAGGACAGGGTTACCTCTACAGAGAGAGGAAAGAGGGGCAGAGAGTCGGTGGCCTCATACCTGCTGGCCTCTTTGCAGGAATGTGAGAAGAAAGGTTGTCTACTGAAAAGGAAGGACATAGAAATGGCTTAAGGAGGTTGATGAAAGTTCAAGGTAACCTATATGGGAAATGATGAGGGAACCAACTCCAGAAGAGTAAGAGGATAGTCTTGAAAGATTTGGCAGTCTGGTGATTTGAGAAATTTTTAATGACTTAGCGCCACCAGCCTAAGTAATTGTGTCATTTTCCCAGCTGTGCTTTGCAGCCTGCATCCAGGAACAGAGGAAATGGTTGAATTGATTCAGGATTTGCTTTTAGGGTGGGTTCAGCAGGGTATGGAAAAATGGAGTGAGTAAGTGAAGGTCCTAATGAGCCTTGAGTCCATTGGGAGCTCTTGGGGATTGGAGAGCTAGGCAAGGTCAAAGTGAAGGTGTCTGGGAGTGAGAGTGGGGGGAATGGAGGTTGAGGCTGAAGAAAAAGCAACTAGGATTCTCAGATTTCAGAAGTGGAATAATTTCCAGGAGATGCAAGACCAGGGTCAGGGCTTGGAAGAAAGTGGGTAAGGAAGGAGACTAGAAGTGAGGGTCTTTAGAGGAGGAGCAGAAAGGGAATTAGGCTCTGGAATTGGATGGATTGCCCACCTAGACACTGAAATCCCAAGTTGTGGGCATGAGTTGGAGTAAAAGCAGAACGTTGAGCATGGTTCCTTGGACCTCGTTCAGTGAATTGAGGGGCCAAGGTTTTCCAGATCGGTGGTGTGTAAGTAACACCCTTTGGCGGTGAGGCGTTGTGGCTAGACAGCATGAGCCTGGCAAGAGGAGTGCCAGTCACTCTTTCAATGACCACCAACCTCTAGGAATTGACTCCCAAGGAGTCTTTATAATCCTTTTCTAGAAATGGATTGATTAATGATTCCACGCAGGCTGTCTCTTCACTGCTGAGCTCTGTGTTCCAAGGGAGCCCACCTCCACTCCTTCATGCCAGCGATCCAGCTTCTCCCACTCAGTGCCAAACCACGGGGGCTGTGGGCTTTGCTGCATTGCAGGCCTTGAACCACCTCTTAACCGGAGCCAGTGGGTTCATTTGTTCAGTCTGAGCAGTAATCACAGAATTCAATAGTTCTCTCACACCTTTTCCCCAGGTTCCAAAGTCCAGAATCTGAGCCACTTGCTGACTTGGGTGATGAAGGTAGGGCCCC
Organism: Halichoerus grypus; assembly: GCF_964656455.1. Classification (NCBI taxonomy): domain Eukaryota; kingdom Metazoa; phylum Chordata; class Mammalia; order Carnivora; family Phocidae; genus Halichoerus; species Halichoerus grypus. The sequence goes on along the minus strand of NC_135713.1, from coordinate 195,918,760 downwards.
ATCTAATGGCCCTTTTGCAAAGTACAGGGGGAGCAAGCAGGCTCTCCTGTGCCCCTCTTGTCAGGGAAAGAGAGGCACAACGGTAGAGGGTAAACCAGCTGCCCCCCACTAGGAAGTAGCTTCTTCAAGAGCGGAGAAGTAATAGTGGTGCCAGTCATACGGATATTGGCAGCAATCGTTACTGAGCATGAGCCCAGCATCCTGCTAGCCTATCTATAGCCATGATCTTACTAAATGCTCACAACTATTATTATCCCCATTCTACAGCTAAGAACTGAGTCTTCGTGAGAGAGAGCGGTCTGCACATGATCCGAGCTAGCAAGCATCAGCCCTGGGACTTGATTCTAGGTCAGTTTGGCCTTGGAGCCTAAGCTCTCTTATAACTAATATGCTATATTTGGCTCTAAAAATTGAATTACAAGACCATATGTGGAATCTGCTACCTGAGTTTTTAAAGCCTGGCTGAGGGTTTAAATTTTCATAGTGAGGCAAGGGAAATAGTCCCTCTCATGTTACAGAAGCAATGTCAAAAAACCCCACAAAAAACGCTTTTTCCTTCTTTTTTTTTTTTTTTTTTTTTTAAAGATTTTTTATTTATTTATTTGAGAGAGACAGAATGAGGGAGAGCAAGCACATGAGAGGGGGGAGGGTCAGAGGGAGAAGCAGACTCCCTGCCGAGCAGGGAGCCCGATGCGGGACTCGATCCAGGGACTCCAGGATCATGACCTGAGCCGAAGGCAGTCGCTCAACCAACTGAGCCACCCAGGCGCCCCGCTTTTTCCTTCTTCCAAGTTTAAGAGGGCAGCAGATTTTCCTGAAAGGAATTGTGGGTTGTAATGATATCCTTTATGATCTTGTTTTTTCAAAAACTCTTTTATTAGTAGGAATTTTCTCAGAGGTTTAGTGCCTTATAAAGCATGTTGATCAACTGGAATAGTAAGGAAAATAGCATTCCAAACGTGTCTTCAGTTTTTATACATACTCAAGTACGGGTGAAGGACAGCTGGGTCATCTTGAGTCTGCCTCAAATCAGATACCCAGAGATAGAAGGAGGGTAAGCTGGTGGCACATGCCAAAGGGGATGAAAATTATCAGATTCTGAGAAAAGAAGGATCTAGGTGGAAACACCATCATAGGAAAGAGAGTCTGGCCCCAGAGACCCAAAGGCAAAGGAAGTAAGTTAAAAATAAAACAGGGCTAATGATAAACCTAAGGGCTCCTTGACAGGAGCAAAGTTGAAACGACAACTCTATTCCTAGAGTCCAATGTCTGAATCGTTTATTTTTCCTACCTTAGAGTCCCTGTGCGCCTTCCTCAGCTGAGATCGAGTGCCAAAGGACATCTCAAAATATCCGTAGCCAAAACTACTCAGCATATCTCACCATGTGGAGGGAAGGACAGCTCTGCAAAAGTCTTTGTCCCGAACTGTTTATGGATTTTCCATAGTCTGTGCAAGACTTGGGATACATGCCGCCTGCCAGCTGGCAGCTGCCACCCAGCCTGGGGATGACCTTGTGCCTCATGCAGGAGAGTCCTCCCCGGCTTTAGCATGACATTCCCCAGATTTGTATATTCACCCTGAAAGCCTCCTGACCTTTCCTTAATGAAGATTGTAGTTGGGAGAAATTGCATTAATGGCTTATGTATTTCTGTCATCCTTCTAAATGATGTGAGCGCTGTGGATGGGGCGCCTGGCTGGCTTAGTCGGTAGAGCACATGGCTCTTGATAGCAGGGTCGTGAGTTCGAGCCCCACGTTGGGTGTAGAGATTACCTAAATGGTGTGAGTGGTCCTTAAAGGCAATACAGTAGTAAGTCCTTGTATTTGCTGTGGGCTGTGTGCCTGGGAGCCAGAATGGAGAATAAATTAATAAGGAATGGGCAGGAAGACAGCTCTTGAAATCATGTGGGAAAACTCCGTCAGCGCCAGACAAAGGCCACCTGCAGTTATCCAAAAATCAAACGAATTCAGTAGGCCGCTCATGGAGCTCCTGTGAGGTGCCAACACCCAAGGGTAGTACCCAGCACTGAAAGTTACGAGAGCGTCGTGTTATGTATTATCTCACCTAACATTCACAACATCTTAAGGTGGGCACTGTTATGCTCAGTTGATAGATGAGGGCACTCCTCTTGAAAGATGTTTAAATAAATTGCCCAAGGCCACATAATTAATAACGGACAAAACTGAGGTCCCCAGTGTTGTGATTCTGTGTCCTTTGATCTTTCCACATTCCACCTCTGCTGCCAAGAAACAAATCCTGTGGCCAGAGTGCACCTCAGTGGGAAGCGTCAAGAGGTGGGAGATTTTCTGCCTAAAAACTGGCTATCTGTGAATTCATGGAACAATGGGCCGTGGGTGATAAATGAAAGAATTATTCAGGAGTTTGGTTGGAGAAGTCTTCAGTATGTAAACAAGTCTTACATAAGTCATGAAAAATGAGGTTGAGAAAAATGAGACAGGAGAGTAAAGAGACAAAAATATTTTCTGTATCAAGCCTTGAGGGAAAACACTCTTTTCAAATACCCAACGTGGCATTTCTCTTAAAAAAAAAAAAAAAAAATTAAGACCAGAGACCCATTTTTTTTTTTTTTACCCCAAACCCAAATTCAAATGTCTTCCAAGAGCTGTTTCGAGAATGAAGCATCTCACAGAAGATCGACTTTTCCAGAAAAGCCCTCCAGGAGCAGCCCCCTTTCAGGCCAAGCAGCCTGTAAGTGCAGGCTGGGGCCCCGCGGCCCACACGTGGATGACCAGGCATGGAACGAGGGCCCTCTGCCTGGAAGACTGTGTGTCCCTCTCAGGAACAGATTTAAAGCTTGAGCCTCATAAAGGAAACGCGGACACCACCTGCTATCGGCAGCCGTCATATTAAACAGGCACAGAGCCAACAGCAATGGCTTGGAGCCAGGGAGGGGAGATTAACATCACAAGGAAGAGATTTTAGGCTCGGGGCCAGGAGAGGGTTGGGTGGTTGTTTTTTTTTTCCTTTTCATTAAAAAATAATAATAAAAAGGAAGAGAGAAAGAAAAGGGGAGGGGGGAGAAGGAAAGGTGCAAGAGAATTCTTGTTTAGCCACCCTCCTTCAGATTGTTCTCCTCAGGTATCCAGATAAGCAGAGAAACAAACCTGTGTCTGTCTGACAAGTGAAAATGGTCTTCGAGGTAGCCCTTCCAGCCGGCCCACTCTGCTGTCCTTGGCTGGCCCAGGTGCGGAGGGAAAAGAAGGATCAGCAAGGCCCGTTTTTCCACGTGGATTTGGAGGAAATACCATTTGAGCAAAAATTCAGGTTGCTACCTTCTTGCCCTTGCGGAGCTCTGAGGAAGAAATGGGCGGTGGTTGGAGGCCTGGGGAACCCCCGCCTGGGAGGGCGGCTCGTCGTTACAGGGCCCGGCGAGACCTCTTGCAAGGCGGCACTTTTCTAACAAGCTCTCTTTAGGGTGCAGCCTTCTGAGATTTCGGGAGAGATAGTCAGCCCCAAGATGTGGCAGAGCCTCGGCAGCATTTTCCAGGGGAACGTGAGGGCTGCCCACCCGCTATCTCAGGGCCCATGGCCCTGGCTGCCCAGAGCCGGACCAGCCTGGATGGGCAGGACGTCCCCTGTTGCAAGTAACTCTCAAGACTCAACGATGTGCCCAGTTTTCCTGCTCAGAAGTTGCCTCTGGCATCTAGCTGCTTTCTCCAAACCAGCAAACCATTTCTTGTGACCTTCTTTTCAACTTTTTATTTAAAACTTTTCCAAACCTGCAGAGAAGTTGCAAGAATACAGTGATTCTGGATTCGCCAGTTGTTAACATTTTTCCACATCTGCTTTGTCTCTCTCTCTCTCTCTCTCCATAAATATTAACACTTTATTTTTTTTCCCAGAACCCCTTGAGAGTAAGTTGCAGATCTCATGACCCCTCACCCTTAAATACATAGGTGTGCGTGTCTTATATATATATATTTTTAAAGATTTTATTTATTTGACAGAGAGAGACACAGTGAGAGAGGGAACACACGCAGGGGGAGTGGGAGAGGGAGAAGCAGGCTTCCCGCTGAGCAGGGAGCCCCGTGCGGGGCTCGATCCCAGGACCCTGGGATCATGACCTGAGTTGAAGGCAGACGCTTAACGACTGAGCCATCCAGGCGCCCCGGTGTGTGTGTCTTAAGAACAGGGACTCTCCCAGGGAGAGACTATGGACTCTGAGAAACAAACAGGGTTTTAGAGGGGAGGGGGGAGGGGGGATTTGTTAGCCCGGTGATGGGTATTAAGGAGGGCACGTACTGCATGGAGCACTGGGTGTTATACGAAAACAATGGATCGTGGATCACCACATCAAAAACCAATGATGTATTGTATGGTGACTAACATAACATAATAAAATTAAAAAAAAAAAAAAAAAACAGGGACTCTCCCAGGGGCGCCTGGCTGGCTCAGTCAGTGGAGATAGTGACTCTTGATCTCAGGGTTGTGAGTTCAAGCCCCACATTAGGTGTAGAAATTACTTAGAAATAAAATCTTTAAAAAAAAAAAAGACAAGGACTTTTCCCTTATGTAACCATAATTCAGTGATTAAACTCTGGAAATTTAACATTGATGCAGTGCTATTTTCTGATACGGAGTCATATTTACATTTTGCCAGTTGTCCCAATAATGACTTTTATAGTGAAAAACAATGGTTCATGTTTCAACACAGGCACACACACGTTGCATAGATTTGCTACTTTCTTTGGTCTCCTGGAGTCCAGAGGACTTTTCTCAGCTTTCTTTGTCTTTCGTGACACTGACGTTTTGAAAAGAAGAATAGGCCGTGTTTTGTGGATGTCCCTCGTTCTTGGGTTTTCCTAACTGTGTTGGATTCAGACTGTGCATCTCGGGCAGGAATTCTATAGTAGCTGTATTGGGTCTTTGTGGACTCTCAAAATCTCCTTTTCCCAGCGTGTATGGCCTCCCTGTGTTTTGTCTTCTGGCCTTTGGGAAGACTTTGGCCTCCTTCCATTTTCCAAGCTGGGTTCACCACAGAGCTGGTGCTGTGTCCTCGGTGTGAGGGGTGGGTGTCGGCCGAGGCTCAGGCTGACGTGTTGGTCCCGCACTGGAGAAGGCAGGAGGGCCGCCTGCTCTGGAAAGTCACCCTGAGAGACAGCGGGAAGAACCTGAAGGCAGGGCCAACAGTGGACTCCTTCTGACCTGGCCTCTAGCTTGTGCAGACTACTGCTGAATCCCTAACAGGCTCATTCAGAGCAGAAGTAGGTCTGACTGGATTAGGGAAAAAAGGGCAAAGTAACTTGCTGAGCTTGGAAACTCCATTTGGATGGTTTTACCTCCTGTTACATCCATCTCCTTTTTCTCCATTCCAGCGACTGTCACTCTAGTGGAAGTCCTTATCTCTTTTCTAGAACAATCTCTCATTAAGCCCACCTCCCGTAGAGCTGCCTGACGGGATCCATGCAGACCCCACATCAGAACATTTCACAGTGGCTTCCATTGCCAGGATGGAATTCCTTCCGGCCACTACTTTCCTCTGCAGTTTCTTTATTCTGTATTCCCTGCCTCGACGTAAAGCCCCCAAATCTCAGATGTTTATAGAAACTAAAGCATCAGCATCACCTGGGAGCTTATTAGCGTCTCAAGTCCTATCCCAGGCCCACTGAACCAGAACCTGCATTTTAGCAAGATTCCCCAGATTTGTGTGCACATGAAAGAGCAGGAAAGGCTATTTAGAATGTGCTGGAAGGGCCCGTTCTGTGCGAGAGCTTAAGTTGCCCCTCAGGCTCTTGCTGTCCTTGGTACTGAGGCATGACTCTCTTCACTATTCTTTGATCCAAGGGAGTCAGCCCCTAAAATTAAATGGTGCAGCTATTTTTTTTTTCTCATTTGCCAAAAGAAGGACGTTTCACGGATGGGCTTTTTCTCAGTTTTTCCTTTTCCTCTCACCATTTTTCTCCTAAACTTTGACATCTGCTACTACTTCTTGGCTAACAAGATGTCCTCTGCTGGCAGACAACAAACTGAATGAACTAACGGCTAGCAAATGCTAGTGTTAAAACTCAGAGTTGATGGTCTTTAGTCCGACGGTTCAGCTCAATAACAGCACAACATTAGGTTGGATTATGGATGAGACATTAAAAGACAGCGGGATGCACGGGTGAATGAGAAACATCAGTTGTGTGGCATAGGCCCCATTACCCTGGGGCCACAGGTGCTCCTGGTGCTGGGGCATGTTGTGGGAACTTGGCAACGACAGTCTTTTCACTAGGGCCACTGAGATGCTGCTAGTCCAGATTTGCAGAGTTCAGTGAATTGAAAAACTTTTGCTGTCACCTGTCAAGTTGATTTCATCTCCCACGGCCAGACAGCTCTCCAAACTAATACAACTGGGACATGTACTCTGGGTTCTCCAGTTTGATGGACACTTAGCTTTTAAAACAAAAATCACAATGTGCCTGTTGCCACTTGTTAGACTTGACTTCAGTTGAAGAGACTTCAAAGGCCTGGAGCTAAAAGATCATTGTTCAACGTTTCCTGGAGTGTTAATGATTTATGACCCTCTAATTTAACAGAAGTAGCAACAGCTGAGACAAACTACTGATTGCCAGGTCATGTTCCCCTGGGAATTCCATCAGGGACCTATGGGTTGGGTTCTCTGGGAGCCCAAGAATTGAACCATAACCAAATGTGTCATCCCCCCACCCCCCCACCCCCAGTCAAAATGAATTCATTGTTCACTATACATATCGTTGCTTTAGTAAAAGAAAGGCTTGGCCGAGGCCATGACCTTGAAAGATGAGTTGGTGTGAGCCAGGTAGGTAGGACAAGGAAGAGCAGCCTTCATGACACAGTGAGGAGGAAGAGCCAGGGCGTGGAAGGTTGAAAGGGCGAAGTAGAAAACCTGATGCTCTTCGCGGGGAGTAAGGCATGCATGGAGCAATGATGAGAGAAAGGACAGTCCACAGAGTGTGAGTTCAAAGGTGGACACAGGTATACTAATTCAATATATTTGTGCAGCATTTGGAGCTTGAGAAACACCTTCACATCCATTCTCTCACCTCGTTCTGATGGCTCAGTGAGGGGGCAGGACACAGTGCTCATTTCCAGATGACGGAATGGAGGCCTCGAGGAGTTTGTCAGATCAATTCCAGATGTTTTGACCCCTGAACTGTGATGATGAAACCATTCTAGCATATTGGGAAGAAAACATGGTGAGCATGTGGATGAATGGATAGATATGTAGGGGCAGAAAATTTTTCCTTTCTTGTGAGTTCTAAGTTCTTTGACCGAATAATTAATTGACAGAACACAGATTAAGAGAGAGAAGTTAATTTTGTATGTATAGGAACCCTACAAAAATATGGGACTCAAAGAAGTGATCAGCCCAGGAAGCCTTATACCTTGTAGACAAAGAGACCTAAATCTGTGAAGAATTGACAAGATAAAGGGGTTTGGGCTTGGAGCAGTAAATTAGTGAAGAAGTAACAAGGTTTGTTTATACAGCTTCTAGTGGTAAGGATACCATCTACCCTCCTCAGAAAAGGAAGGTACCCTTCACATGGGAAATTTATCTCCTTTTAGGAGTTAAAGAAGGGTCACAGTGTCCTTGAACCAGCTGTCTCTCAAGTAACTTTAATTCAAAATAATCAATAGGCCAAAGTGGCATATTTTGGGTTGGCATATTCTGCCCCCTTTCAGATAGATGGAATGATAGATGGATGGATGCATGGATGGATGGATGGACAAATAGATGAATGGATTTTGGAAACCAGAATCTCAAAAGGAAGTTCAGGGTGCTTGGCTGGCTCAGTTGGTAGAGCATTCGACTTGATCTCGGGGTTGTGAGTTTGAGCCCCATATTGAGCATAGAGCTTATTTTAAAGAAAAGAAAGAAAAGGAAAAGAAAGAAGTTAGAAGTCCTGCATTCATCCAGGTGAATAGAGAATAGACGGTCTGTCAAGCAGATGGATTGGTGAAATATAGAAGCAGTGGAATTAATAAAACTTAGTGCCTGAGCAGATGCAAGAATGAGAAAGAAATAAGAGCTTAGAATGACACCCAAGTTTCTACTCTGGATGATTGAAGGATGACTAGAGGAAGAGCAGGCTCAAACCCTAGAACCTAGAAGGCAGGGCTGGGGATGATGAATGTAGTTTTTCATATGTTAATTTTCAGTAAGGCCAGAGATTGGTGTCCAATAGTCAGTTGGTATCCAAAGGTCTGGAATTCGGGAAAAGTGTCTGGGATATATAGGAGATTTGTTAGGTCATTGGCCATCAAAGATTAACATTTTGGGGCACCTGGCTGGCTCCATAGAGCACGTGACTCTTGATCTCAGGGTTGTGGGCTCGAGCCCCACGTTGGGTGTAGAGATTACTAAAAAATAAAATCTTAAAAATTGTCGGAAAAACCCGCAAAGACTAACATTTTATTACAGGTGTTCACTATAGTATTATAAACAATGTGGAAAAGGGGACAAAAAGGAGGGTGGGAAGGAATGATCTTAAACAGTTGACCGTGGGAAGACGGGTGCATTTATGTTACAGGAATATAATGAAATGCGATTCAGACTTTGAAAGTGAGTGCCGGCCTTGTGGCTTTTCCCCCTTCCACTGACGTCTGACACCAACCGGGTGCTTCCCAAGGCCAGGTCAAAATCAAGCGGGCTTTGCCTGCTTTCTGTCGCCGATCCCTCACTGCTACCCAAAGAGGGAAGAACTGATACTGCTCTTACTTTACAGATCAGAAAAACGAGGTCCAACCGTCCTCAGTATCATGTACAAGGTCACCCAGCCAAGCAGCGGAGTCCCGTCGCAAACCCACGTCTGTTGACACTCGCGTCGGGGCTCGTCACTGCCGCGCTGTATTTTCTCTCTCTATAATTTTCTTAACTATAAATTTCCCATAATAAAGAAGTATCATGGTAAGGAAAAAAGAGAAAAGAAAAGGTTGCTAATACAGGATTGACATGACGGGCGGTCCAAAGTTGACCCCCAAGCTGCCCTGTCAGAGCCGGAAGGCCAGAGCAGGGGGCAAGCGCTCCCTGCCCACTGGGGGCACGCAGAAGCGACAGGTCCCTTTGGGAGCTTCAGGCCTCATCACGCACCACCTTGGGAAGAGCTTGGGAAGCGAACCCGCTCGCATCTGCCGGACCACCTCTGTCTTACCCATGCCTGGAGCGATCCTTCTGGAGCCTTCCGGTTGGCTGCGGGGGGCGGGTCTGCAGAGCTCAGCCAGGAGGCCTTGCAGAGTTCCCCGACTTTGCCTTGAGAGGTATTTAGCACCAATCCCACAGAAGGGAAAAACCAAACAAAACACAACCTACCAGGCCAATGTAACAATTTGTTCCTTTATTTTGTTTTTTTCTGACAGTAGATGCAATCTATCATGATTCTGAAGTGGTTTTGGGCTGGTGCCCATGACATTGTTTCACCCAGAGAGGCACGCCAGGAATGAGCTGGAAGGAGACACAAGGCCCCGAAGTACCTCAGGACGCTTGTGTGGCAAGCAAGAGGCGGAAACTCCGCGGCCTCTGGAGTGAAGCTGCTGACAGCCTTCTTGCAGCTCTCCCCACGGCCTCCTGCCTCCCCGGTGTGGCTGCCCCACCACGCGGGCTTCAGCGCGCCATCTGTCTCCGCTGCTGAGTCCCCTCCCTGAAGGCCGAGCTAGTAGCTTCTCAGGGAGAAGCAGGGACTAGTCATTTTTCTCTGTCAGGAACTCTGCCGCTTTGTGCAGAGCATTCATTGCTGAGGCTCAAAAAAGGTTTAGGGAAGGATGGGGGGTGGGGATCAGAGTCACCTTGATGTGGCAAACCCCAAAGGCCCAGGCTCCACAGCGAGCCCTGGACGGCTTCCAGGCCAAATGTCAGTTCGTCAGCTTCAGAGAAAACCATGGGCTCTCGTTCCCGGAGACCACCCTGTGAATTGAAATAAGAAGGAACTGGGAGAAATTGCAACTATTTTAAGCTCCGCTTCTGAGACTTATTTTAGGAAGCATTATTGATCATCCTGCGGGGAAACCATCCAGCGCCTCGGGGGCCCGTGTCCCCACGTGCCCGTGTGCACGGCGTGGGCCTGATCTCGTGGCAGCCTGGGTGTCCAAAGGGGGCCGTGGCCCAGAGGAAGAATTCGGATTGAGGCCGCTCTGTGCCGAAATTAGCCCAAGTTTATGAAAAGAGCCTTGTTCCCGCTGCCCTGGGAACCGTAACTTAGAAGCGGTTTTTGTGCTACTGAAGCCTTTTTAGCAAATGAATTGTGTCGGAGCATTTGTGACCCTTTCTGCGTTGCTTGAATGTACTTTCCTGTCCTTTTCTTAATTAGTTGCCATGGCCCGGAGCACCTTATTAGAGCACTGTTTTTCCAATCAGCATCTTTTATCTCATCGGTCACTGTGTCACTTTGATTACTGTCTCTTGAACCTTCTTCCCTACCTTTTCGTCTCACCCAAATGAGTCAGGGTTCACCTGCTCCGTGCGTTGGACTTCAGGTCACGGCTCGAAATGGTTCTCAACCCTCCACCCGTGTGCCAGAACTCTTTCTAGACACATCCTGGAATAGAAAGAAGTGTCCTTTCCCTCAGAGGGCTCACACTGTGATATCACTTCCACTTTGTTAGGCTCTTTCCCCCTTAGATCTCCACCCTGCCCCGTGCCCAGGCACCCTTTCCTCAGTTGCCCTCACTCCCCAGGTGCGGTTTCCAGCTGCTTTTTATTTTGAACTTCACGGAAGAGCAATGCCTTTGTCTCTTCTGTATGGTTGTCATCGGGTTTCTGTCCCTGTTGAATTGTCTGCAACCTTTGAGGTAGGCAGAGAAAGGAAAAGGACAAATCTCCTCCATTGGCCAATGTCGAAGAAAAAATTACTCATGGCACTTGTTAAAGATGATAAGGCCAGCCTCATTCAGGGGGACTAATACAACGGGTGTTTGTCGTCGGGAAGAGAGATGGGCTCAACTCTGAGCACAAGAAGGACTAGCAGAGATCAACAGCCAAGGTGCAGGATGGGGGTCAATGGATGGAAGGGGATTCTGGCTGACTTGACTGGATTTTTTTTTTTTTTTAATTTATTTTTTAGAGAGAGTGCAAGCAGGGGGAGGGGCAAAGGGAGAGGGAAAGAGAAAATCTCAAGCAGACTCCCCAGTGAGCGTGGAACCTGACTCGGGCTCCATCCCATGACCCTGAGATCATGACCTGAGCTGAAATCAAGAGCTGGTTGCTTAACCGACTGAGCCCGACCCAGACACCCCGATTTGACAGGATTCTTGCTGAAGGCAAGTCAGGGTGATAACAAGAGTAGGAGAGTTCTCCCTAAATGTACCTCAACAGGATTCTTGCTAGGAAATGGACTAAGCCAGCCAAGGATGGAACCCAAGGGGGAGGCCTAGTCAAAAAGAGAACTCACAGGTGAAAGTTGGGTCTAGGGGAGAATCTTCATCACCAGCCTGAAGTCCACACTTCATGTGCTCAAGTTGGCTTTTCATCTTCTAACCTCTTTCTTCTGACTGCACACATTTAATAACAGGACAAAGAAGGCCTGATTGCCTTCATTCATGGAAGTTCAGAACAGTGCGGCCTCTTGGAAAGCCAATTTTGTCAACTCCAGGGAGTTTCATCTTGACTTTGAGAAAGGAAAGGGGTCTCCCCCGCCAAAAAAGTGGAGAGTTGTATTAGTGTCCTAGGGTGGCCATAACCAATTACCACAAACTGGGTGGCTTAAAACAGCAGAAATGTAATCCCTCACAGTTATGGAGGCCAGAAGTCCAAAATCAAAGTGTTGGCCAGGGCTGTGCTCCTTACAAAGGTTCTGGGAAAGAATCTTTCCTTGCTTCTTCCAGTTTCTAGTGGCTCCAGGCATCCCTTGACTTGTGACAGCATCACTCCAATCTCTGACTTTATATGATCTACTTGTGTGTCTCTCTGTGTCCTCTTCTCAAGAGGACATTCACTAGTCATGAGATTTAGGGGCCATCCTAAATCCAGGATGATTTTCGTTCCACAGACTAGGAGGTTTATAAACAACAGAAATTTATTTCACAGTCTGGAGGCAGGAGGTCCAAGATCAGGGTGCCAGCATTGTTGGGTTCTGAGTTGCAGGCTACCAACTTCTTCCTGTGTCCTCATGTGGTAGAAAAGTCTAGGGAGTTTTGTGGGGTCTTTTCTGCAGAGTGCTAATCCCATTCATAAGGGCTCCACCCTCATCACCTAATCTCCCCAAAACCCACCACCTCCTAACAACATCCCATTGGGCATTGGGTTTCAACATAGGAATTTTGGGGCATTACAAATATCAGTCCATAGCAATCCTTAACTAATCAGATTTGCACAGACCCTATTTCCAAATAAGGTCACATTCTGGGGTTCCTGGTGGGTGTGAATTTGGGGGAGACATTATTCAATCCATTACGGCATCTGCTTATAAAGAAGAATCAATATACACCCTACCACCCTGCAATCCCACTTCTGGGTGTGTACCCTAGGGAAATGAAAACTTGTCTTCACACAAAAGCCTGGCCACAAGTGCTTTTAGCAGCTCGGTTCATCATGGCCCTAGGCTAGAAATGGGGGCATGGATGAACAGATTGTGGTGCATCCACACAATAGAATAGTACTTAGCAAGAAAAAGGAGTGAACTTTGATTTACACAACAACAGGATGAATCTCAAAGGCATTCTATGCATGACAGGAACCAGTCTCAATGGGCTAAAATCTGTATGATTCCATTTGTATGACTTTTTTTTTTTTTAAAGTAGGCTCCATGCCCAGTGTGGAGCCCAATGCAGGGCTTGAACTCATGACCCTGAGATCATGCCCAGAGCTGAAATCAAGTCAGGCGCTTAACCGACTGAGCCACCCAGGCGTCCCTGTATGAAATTCTTATTCTAAAGATTTTATTTATTTATTTAAGAAAGAGAGAACATAGAGCATGAGCAGGTGGGAGGGGCAAAGGGAGAGGGAGAAGCAGGGTCCCTGCTGAGCAGGGAGACCAACGCAGGGCTCAATCCCAGGACCCTGGGATCCTGACCAGGGCCGAAGGCAGACATTTAACCAACTGAGCCACCCAGGTGCACCCCTGTATGACATTCTTAAAAAGAGAAAAACTTAGGGGCGCCTGGGTGGCTCAGTCAGTTAAGCGTGCAACTCTTGATTTTGGCTCAGGTCTTGATCTCAGGGTCCTGAGATTGAGCCCCGTATCGGGCTCCGTGCTCAGCAAGGAGTCTGCTTGCTTGTCCCTCTCTCTCTGCCCCTCCCCCGTGCTCTCTCTCTCTCTCTCTCTCTCTCTCTCAAATAAACAAATGAAATCTTTTTTAAAAAGAAAAGAGGGCGCCTGGGTGGCTCAGTTGGTTAAGCGACTGCCTTCGGCTCAGGTCTTTATCCTGGAGTCCCAGGATCCAGTCCTGCATTGGTCTCCCTGCTCATCAGGGAGTCTGCTTCTCCCTCTGACCCTCCCCCCTCTCATGTTCTCTCTCTCATTCTCTCTCTCTCAAATAAATAAAGTCTTTAAAAAAAAAAACAAAAAGAAAACTGTAGGGATGGAGAACAAATCAGTGGTTGCCAGGGGGTAGGGCATGCAGAGGGTGTGACTATAAATTAGTTTTTTGTGCTGATGAAACTGTTCTGTACTTCAATTGTAGTGGTGGTTCCAGATCCCTGTGTTAAAATTTATAGACCTGTACACTCCCAAAAACCTTTTTTACAAAGGTTGTTTCAGGGGCAGGGAGTCTAAAATAAAAAACAAGGATCAACATATCTTACTAAGGTATGGAGTCGTCCTTTATTTTTTTGTGAATGACGAAATGGCACTAGATTTTGTCTAAAGGTCGTTTTTAAAAATTGTTGTCTGTCCTGTACTAGAAGGATGAGAGGATTAAGATCTGTATAACCTTTATTGGTGGTTGCTAATTTCTTCTTTGTACTTGATTCTTCTAATTAAAAACATCTACTTCCTGAGAAACTTTTTTTTTTTTTTAAGAAAAGAAAAACCCTGGAGGGTGTGGTGTGCCCTCTGTGGTAGCTCAACCATGAAGGGGCCAGATTGAGCGATTTGGGAGTCCTACCGGTTGTTTCTATGTGCTCACACTGGGGATGACCATTACATTGAACTTGCCCAAAGCACCTATCTTGGAAGCCTTTTTGGCAGAGAGTTCTGTTTAGGAGTTTAATTAATTTGAACTAATGTAGAGAAACATTATTCAGTGACTCGTGTAAGAAACAGGCAAGCTTTTGTTGCTGACACCATGAATGCCCCACTTTTTTGGAATCTGCTCCCTCAAGATGGCTCACCATGGGGCGTTCTTTTATACTCATGCTTCCTGGCCTCCCAAGGACCCCCACTGGCAGGCTTATCCCTCTGCCAAGGTGGGAGTGGTCTTCACAGTGTTAGAGGCTCTACATCCATCTTGGGAGCCGTGGCCTTCCTCAAGTGCGTGCCAGCTTCCCTTGGTTCCTGTCCAGAGACCTGTAGATAATGTGCAGAAAACCCACGGATGGTGCCAAGGGAAGCCATCTTACTCTACCACATCTTCGTCTCTGATCTAGGCTGTCTCCCGCCACCCAGAGCTGTACTTGTCCCCATCCTACCCTCCCCTAACCCAGGTCCCCCCTGCTCCCCATCTAAGACACTGTAGGCTTGCTGGGTCATGACGATAGTCTCCCCAGTTTCCTTTCTCACCCCTCACTCCCTGAAGCCTTTCTCTTCACGGCGGTGTCCTCATGGTGCCAGCCCACATCCATGAGAGCTTTGCCCCACCCTCATGCACTCTGTAAGGATGGGTAACTAGAACACCTGGAAATTTAACATAGGTCCAAAGCAGCTTTCTAAGGAGAAGACTCCCTTGGAGTCCCTTCCTCCCATTGTCTATCTAGAGCCCCTTAAAACTCAAACCCAATACACTGGAAGGTAAGGGAGTTGGCAATCAAAGGAGAGGGGGCCGTATCAGGAAAACAAAACAGCACATCAAGAACGTTCCACTGAAATTCACAGAGGTGTTCTTGGAGCGCCCCTGCCCCATCCTTCACCCCTCTCCACCCCTCCAGTGGCTCTATGCAGGTGTCATTACCCCCTCATTGAAGACAGAATTTTCTCAGACGCTCGTGGGTGGAAACCTTTGCCTTCAGCTTGCTTTGCTACTCCCACTGGCTTTGGGAAAACAGTTTTCCATTCTGCAGTGAAAGCCTAATGATATTGTCCACCAGGGAGCATTCTCTGGGGAAGCGCTGAAGTTTACCCAGCAGCTAAGACAAACTGGCCTAACCCTGACAGATGAGTTTCCTTTACTCAGCCTTAATACCCCCTAAATCCAATGGCCAGTGGAGCATTTAAAGAGGATTAAGTCAAAGCAGTTCACCTCCCGTCGTATTACCAGATGGGGCTCTAATTCGGCTCCAAAACCAAGGTCAAGTCAGGAGTGGGTCTGGTACCATCCCTTACCCCTGCACCCCCAGCACAGGCAGACAGTTCTGTGGGGCCCCCCAGACAGAAAACCCAGCAGCCATAAGTTATACCCCAGGCTCTGGGGTCTCAGGACCACACTGTGCAGGCACATGGTAGGGCTCCTTTCCACACAACACCAAATGGCCAATATTTTGAATCACCCCTGCTGGTTAAATAATGATCCTGGGCCCAGACTACCATGGGCCATTGCTGAGTTTCCTCCTTGCTGAGTTTGGGCTGGAATGCTCTTGTCTGAAGCATTCCTTTTGGTACATATAGATTACATTTTGTATGGTGTTGTTGATTCAGTTGTGCATTCAATCTAGTCTTCTGTCCATAATCGTAAGCCCCCTCGTACTCAAACTGGGAATGAAGTTTGAAGTCAGAGCGTTGAACACGTAGTAGGCAGTTCATAAATGTTTGCTGATTTTTTTATTGCTGCATGTCTAGTTTCTTCTTCCTTTCAGACAGCTGTCTTTAAGTAACTGCGCCTACAGAACAAATAAGTTACCCAACTCTGTATTCGAAGTGGGGGAGTGGGAGGCGGAGAAATGTTTATGAAAAGACCAAAGAAGACCATCCTTTTTTTTTTTATTTTAAATCTCTGTCTTAATGGCAATTGGAAGACAAGTTGCATGCTCTTGGGTTGGAACATATTTATGAAATAGTCACCATTGAACTGGGTAGGTGTGAAAATGTTCTTGGTGAGAAAACCGGTATAGATGGGGTAACGAAATGATGGTTTGCCTTGTCAATAACTTGGACTATTTTTTTCATCCCAGCCATTAGTGCATTTTGGTCTCCGCCCACCAGGTATGCTGCTGATAGATAATAATCTATCAGCCCTATATACCTAATGTGTTAACCCAGCAACTGTCATCACCTGCCCTCCACCAAACCAATGGCCACTTTGCAAATGTAGAGCATTAAAATGAAAACATTGTTAAAACAGTCGGTGTGCTTCCAAGGTTCCTTCTTGTCGAACCTGTTCTTTGTTGGTATGCCTTGGTCAGTTGCTTCCCCTGAGACCTCCCAAGTGCAGCAAAATGAAGTTAGAGGAGAACAGTGGCTTAGCTGGGATTCTTTGCCCTTTAATCATATCTGAAGCATAAAGCAGGATGACTGGTAGATTTTTCTCAATCCCTACTAATCACCCACCCCTACCTTGTATCCTTGGTAGCTTAGGCAGATGGTGGGAAGATAAATAAACATAGCTACTATGCTTGGATCTTTTTTAACCCTTCAATTAAAAAAAAAATGGACTTTATTTTTTAGAGCAGTTTTAAGTTTACAGAAAAATTGTGCTGAAAGTACAGATAGTTCTAATCTAAACTTGAATCTTAGGGGTGCCTGGCTGGCTCAGTCAGTAGAGCCTGAAGCTCTTGATCTCAGGATCATGAGTTCAAGCCCCACTTTGGGCATGGAGCCTACTTTAAAAAATAAACAAACAAACAAATAAATAAATAAATAAGCTTGAATCTTAAACCACAAAAGTAACCATGATAGAGAAAAGGGATGCAGAATCCATGATTCCCAGAATTGTGGATTTCTAAAAAGCCACTGTACCCAGTGCTGTCCCTCGCTGGACTGTAACAAGAGAGATTTCATAGTTGAGAAAGACATCCCTGTTCAAGGAAGAAATCTAGTACATTGTTAAAACACATTCCATATTTATCAATGTACCTTTCCCTTCTGAGTTATGACCACATGACTCATGTTAAATATGGGGTATCTCAGGGCACCCGGCTGGCTCAGTTGGTAGAGCATGTGTGATTCTTGATCTTGGGGTTCTAAGTTTGAGCCCCATGTTGGGTGTAGAGATTACTTAAAAATAAAATCTTAAAAAATATATGGGGTATCTCCCTTCCTCCATCCCACCCACCTCCATGTATACTCTCCTGGGAGAATCATTTTTAAGAATGGAGTTGCTAATGGCTACTACATAATAGTTCATCAAATGGATTCATCATACTTTACATAGCTATTCTCCCATACTGGGATATTTAAACTGTTTGTTTCCTTTCTCTCTCTATTTTTTTTCTTGCCATTATAACGTCAGGATGAAAATCTTTGTGCATAAAGCTTTTCCTTTATTTAAGATTCTTAAGATAAATTCTCAAAGCTTAAGCTTGCTAGGTCAAAGTATATTAAGATTTTCAAGGTGCTTCATACTTAATGTTCATAATGCTTTACAAAAATGGGAAGATTACTCTCTTTTTATTTTGAATCTGTAAGGTAATATTTACTCAGGAGATTGCCTTCTCATTGTAGTATTGCTCAGTTCATACCAAAAGGAGTTTGTTTATTGAGGGCTCATGGCCTGTTGGGGGTGGGGGGAGGTCAGGAGCGTCAACCAGATTGGCACTGAAATCACTGCAGATGATCCGAGGGTGGGCATGTCCCAAAGATGGGAACATTATTATAGGGGATCTAGGGAAAGTACCAAGATTAACTCCCAAACCCAACTCCCATCTGAGGAGGGAACAGCTTCTGCCCAAGAAGTTCCCAAGACCCTCAAGGTGCACAGCACCGGTGTCAGATGCAGTCCTGGTGGGGCTTTGGCTCGACGTATCAACAACATGCACCTCGTCATAAAGCTACCTCAGCAGATCTCGTATTCCAGCTCAAAGAGCCAGTGGTTTGACCAGAATTCTGGCAGCTCCTGCCATCGCTACTGGGGAAGCCCAAATGAATGAACTCTTGCAACTTTCCTCTGGGGCCTAAGCCTCTGACTACAACGGTGTTGGCTTAATTCTGGATCATGCCCTTATACTGAGCATGAAAATTAGACTGTTTTACCCCGGGAATGGCCTCTGATTATGCTACATCATGACCACCGCCCCTGTTCCGTTTCTCTGCTGCAGCCCACTGTGCACCACGCACATCAGCTGGCTGTGGAGGGAAGGGGCTGAGAAGGAACGAGCCAAAGAGCAAGACACAGGCGACTAACATGACCCAAAGGTCACTCAACATCACAGACATTTATAACTGGAAAGAATTGTAGTGGTCATCTGGGTCTCTCAATCACAGCCTCATTGGGGCCACAGATCTCTTGGATAATCATATGAAAGTGCTTGAACCCTTGCTCCAGAAAAATACACGTCCCCCAATTTTGGGTACAATTGTAGGATGTTTCACAACTTCCTGGTACCCATCCATCTAGACGAAGCCTTTGATTTTCAGGTGACAATATGGAGACCCCAAGGAGGTGCAGGGTTCTTGCCCAAGGTTACACAGGGGAGATAACCCAACTCAAATTCAGCTCACCTGATTCCCAATATAGGCCCTGTCAGCCAATACTGTGAAGTTTCCACTCTCTGTTGAGCCCTCTTTTGAGAATGACGGAAAGTTAGTAAGTAAATAGAACCCCCACTCATAAAAGGAAACTAAGATCAATTAGTAAGCCATATTCCTGCCATAGATTCCTCTTTGGAAAGTAAAAGCTAATACCGTCCATTAATTCAGTAGGCAGTTAATGAGCACCTATGAGCATCTCCCCAAAATCTCTAACCATTGGGAGATTAATTATTTATTGAAAATTAGAACTCTTGGGCGCCTGGGTGGCTCAGTTGGTTAAGCGACTGCCTTCAGCTCAGGTCATGATCCTGGAGTCCCGGGATCGAGTCCCGCATCGGGCTCCCTGCTCAGCAGGGAGTCTGCTTCTCCCTCTCCCACTCCCCCCTCTTGTGCTCTCTCTCTCTCTCAAATAAATAAATAAAATCTTTAAAAAAAAAAAAAAAAGAAAGAAAAAGAAAATTAGAACTCTTTATAATCTAAAGCCTGAAGAGATTTTTCAGTCTCAAGCCTCAAAGTGATTTTTTTGTGGCTTTGTTCAAGTGCTGGGAGCCCCGCCCTGAGACGGTTGAGGCGGAGGTGCTTGGTAGTTCATCTTCAGTGCAAAGGAGGTGTCATGTTAACGAAGGAGACCAGAATCTGAACTGAAGGGGACCTACGTACATTCTACTCCTACTATTTCTACTACTATTTCGGCTATTCAACAAGGCAGAAAAGTTCCCAATTTGGGGGACGTTCCCCAACTCTGTGACTCAGATCTTACATTTTATTAGTAGCAGGAAGAGAACCAGATTCCAATTTCATCTTTCTGGAAAGAAGCAGGAAGCACTTCTGACTGATATTTAGCTTGCCGGTTGGCTGCCAAGAGGCAGCTTTTTGTCACAAGAGGAGCCTAGTTGTGAAGGCTGGAGACTTGCCCTGCATCTGAACTTCTCTACTGACTGTCGTGTGACCTCAGGCAAAGCTCTTTACGTCTTTGAGCCTTGGTTTTCTCATCTGAAAAATGAGAATTTTCTCAGCTTTATTTTCGCTCAGTGTTCCGATGACGATGTACTTGTTGACTCAACAGAAAGGCCTCCCGTCCCTGGCTTCTATAGTCTGTTCTTTCTTGGTAGCAAATACTTCATTCTGCATCAGGGCCTGATCAGGAGGCATAAAGCACACAGTAATTTGAAGAGGGGGGAGTGCAATGTAAGGAATTATTCAACTTTGATAGGAGTAACTGTATAGATGTAAAGAGAACTCCAAAGGGTACCTAAGGCTGAGGGAGAAGACACAAGGAAGAACAAACTTGGAAGGGGCCCCCGTCCGTGGCTGGGGCTGAGACTTCACTGGATAAGTTGTGGTCATAGCCCACTGGTTGGTGGAGAAGTTGGCTGGGTTTCCTGGACCAGAGCTGGTCCACAGTTGCTGGGCGGTGCCAAACAGCCCGCTGGGCGCTGGTGAGATGAGACTGTTGGGCAGGTGTGTAGAGTCACAGTGCCACGGCCACTGCGAACCCTCGAGCCCATGGTGGTACATGTGGAAGGCCGTGATGAAGGCCAGAGCTGCGAGGTCACCAGGCCACCGTGCGCTCTGGGCATGCAGCTGAGACAGAGCACCACGCAGTGTCCCCACTGACGGACTCTGCAGCAGGAGAAGGTCCAAAACCAGGAAGAGAAACCCCCTTCTTCCTGCGGGGTCCCACCGGTAAATGGCTTCATGTCCTGCTTGCTGTAAAGCAGTGCTTCCAGGGTCCCGTCCATTAGCTCCGAGCAGAGACTAACAGGTTACTTTGCAGCTGAGAGGCAATAATATGATAACCGGTATAATAGGTGATCAAAAATGTTTGAATTAAATTAGGAAAAGCCACACAATCTGTCAGTAACTCCCTCAACCCCTGTTTATTTCCCCTTCTTTCAGTCCCATAAATTTTACCACCAGTAAATGTCAAATTTCTCTAACTTCTTTTGTAATTTACTCTCTCGAAGCTCATTTCCCTCTGAGGTGTTCCATTTTGTTTTGTTTTCTTAATGAGGCACGTGTCTTTCTTCTCTTGGCACACACTTAAAAGAGACTTGAGTAGAGGGGGCAGGGGGAGGGGAAAAGAGAAAGGGCGAGAGGTGGAGGAGACCAAGGGGGAGAGAGAGAGACTCTCGTAAACAACCTGAGACTCAGTATTTCATTTCACAATTTATTTGTCCACTCAAACTTGAACTCGTTTCCCCATAGTCTCTCTGTCTCATTTCAGAGCCATCCACCTGTCCTTCCTAAACACTCTAGGAGTGTCCCCAAGCGCTTGACTTCAAGTGGCAGTGGAAGGAGCCAGAGCTGATCCGAAAACCCATCCTTCTCTCTTTTTAAGGAAAACACAGTGGCGACCTCAGGGCAGACTGTAGTCAGTCTCCTTGGACAAGTCTGAAGAGTCCAGTCTCTGACCATTTGAGAAGAAAATAGGCAACAGAGCAAACATCAGACTTGGAGCATAAATACCAGCACAAATATTATTCAGAAAGTATTTGGAAAGGACTAGTAGTTTCGAGAATCAAACCAGGGAGAGCATGGCATTGTAAAGGGCCCTACGTGTGCTGTCCTGTGGGAGATCATGTTATTAACAGGCACCGAATTTGTGTCAAGACAATGTTCTTAGGCATCAACCACCCTGTTCTTCCAAAATATTTCATTCTCTACCGAAGAATCAGATTTAATTAGTGTTCACGGTTGATTCCCCTGCAGGAATTAGCCAAACAATGAGGTGGGGATACAGCTAAGACGTCTTCCAAGGATGAAGTGGTTTTGCAAACATAATCTGTTTACCACCCTTCAGGAGGGCTGGGAAGATCATCCCTTTATATCAGAAAAATGGCAATGGGAAAAACTAGAGGAACTTAATCTTTCCACCAAAATTTATATGTGTATGTATGTATGTATGTAGCTGTCTTACATATTTCTTTGCAAGTAATGGACATCCTGGGGCCAGTGGAACCTAGAATAGACGGGCAGGGAGCTACCTCAGTTTCTCCCCAAGCTCTACCTTCTTACTCCTGCATGTCCCAAGGAAATCATGCTCTTAAATGATCAAGAGTAATACGTGTGTTTAGTCCTGCGTAATGAGATTGTGGACAATCTTTATTTTCTTTCTGTTTATCTGTGTTTTCTGCAATGAGCATGTGTTGTTTGTGAAGTTAAACATATATAAAAATTTTAATGAAAAAAAAGCAACAACCCACATTTCTCTTCCATAAATCTTGGGCTCCACTACTGCTTGTTGTCTCCTCTCTAGCCAGACCCTTTGTAGCCTCTTCACTCCCCCTGTTCAGATTAACTGCCAAAAATCAGCAGACCTCATTTTTGGAAGAGACTTTTGGAAGAGATTTCTTTCTTTCCTCTTGGACTTCTAAAAACAGACCACTTTTCCTTCTACCCCTCACCAAGCGGTGATTGATGCTGCACCTGCCTCTGATGTGACAAAACGTAAGCGATGAATCAAAGCCTTTCATGATTCTTGCACATTCTGAGGCAGGCAGAAAGCCCCAGCCAGGAGCACCGAGCCATGTGAAGATGCTCTGCAGGGCACAGTCGTGCCAACCGTGGGCACCTTGAGGATACGCACATCGCTAACCTTTGATATGTTGCTCTGCTCTTTCAGATTTTTGACAATGAAGCCAAAGACCTAGAGAGAGAAGTTTGCTTTATTGATATCGCCTGCGATGAGATTCCAGAACGTTACTACAAAGAATCTGAGGTAAGCAGTAAATGGGGTGACAGATGGAAGAGATTCACTCATTCATTCAACAAATATTTATGAAGTAAGTCCTAACCTGGGAGACTGTCATCCATCTCGGTGTTGATTCAATTTGGTCTCACATCTTGCTGGATTCTTTAATGCGAGTCTCACAGTTAAGTTCCTACTCCTCCGGGCCCTGGCTGCCACTCCATTTCCATTTAGATTTCCTGTCTCCCCCGCTCTGCCATCCTTCTGGACAGCAAAACATTCAGCAGGCTGAACCATCCAACATACACGCCTCTGACAAACCACAGTCATCTCTGACTTCCTGTTTTGCCGGGACCTGCGTGACCTGCCTCCCCATCTGCATGCTCCGTGAGGGCCGGGGCTGGGTTTTATGTGTATCTTTATGTGTAAAACAAAGAAAATGCTCGCTCCGTCCTCTGAGTGAATATTGGAACTCCAGCAGCTCATCTTGACACAGAACCTTTCTCTCAAAACAGGAAGTGCCTTCGAGAGGGTTTCTCCTTTCTTTTTTTTTTTTTTTTTCATTCTTGACTGAGAATAAATTGAAGAGCGTATCTTTCTCTATAGCTTCCACCCTACCAGGATCCATGGTGTGCCTCGGTGCAACCTTGTTATTTTACTGTTGGTGCAAGTCAGCACCGATATCCCGTTAGTACGTTATTAAGGGCTGCCGGCGAATGTGGGCGACCCCCTTGTAAATGACATCCCCGCCCCACAATGACAGTTGTTTAGCAGTAGGGCAGCCAATCACAGTATGTTTGGACTCGGGGCCCCAGACTCGTCCTTGAGCCATAACACATGGATCTTGACACTCTTCTTCCAGGTTCATTAAGGCTGATTTAAGACATAATAAATAAACCTGTTGAAAATGAATTCCACTGTCCTACCAACTGGGCTCCCAATGTGGTTCAGACTTTTTTTTCCCCCCCTTCCAGATTTTGGGATTCTAACCTGGGCTTAGCAAATGCTTAGCTGCTTACTTGCAGGCGAGTGCTCTGCAGCTGCTGTCCCTTCTTCAAAAGACTGGGAGAGGCTGATGTGAATTACTCTCGGTTTGACTCAAAGGCTGAGCGTTTTAACGTCATCCGTTTACACTGCGCTACGCAGCCAACCGTGCTCATGAATTTTCAGAAAAACCAAGTGAAACGCTCTCTGCATAACTGAGCCTGCAGAAGAGAAGGAGAAACTTGGCCTCCCCTTGTCTCATTCTATGGAGGAGATACTTCCGTGGGTCCGTAGCAAGTCCGCTGATACTTACGGGGCTCTGATGGTGCATCAGAGCATCATGCGTCGGGTGAAGCCGCTCCCCATCACTTCCTCGACTCCTTCGGCCTGGGTGGGGGCTGCTGTCCTCCCTGAGCATCCTGACCTCTTTGGGAGCTCAGGCCTTCCAGGAAGAAAACTGAACTAATTTCAGCGCTTCCTCTTAGATTGCTTTGGTGTGATCCTGCCTGGGACTCAGGGAGTTCCCTCCAGATTGGGTGGAAAGTCTTAGGATAAATATGGAATACTAATGACAAAATCAACAAGTCTCATTTCTAGTCAGCTGATGCCTGATTCATCTCCTTGTGCTTTGCGCTCCCAAGAACCAGCCCTGGAAAGCTTCTTTTCATTTACACAGACAAGCGAGGAGCTCTTACTTCATTCTTCACAGTCATTCATTTTTCTTGGTCATAAAGTGTTCTTTTCAAGGACTTGAAAGGTGAATAATCATTCATCCAATAAATATTTACTGAGTACTCACTGAGTGTCACATACAGTATTAAGATGGCGACACGGCAATGAGCAGAAGAGTCAGTGGGAGTCCCTTCTTCCAGTCTGGCAGGGGAGCCAACAATAGAGAATCACCTGAGTACAGATGGACTTAAAAGTCACCAGTGCCATAAGGAAGCATGCATGATGGGGAAACCAAATTTAAGAGGATGGGATCGGGAAAGATGTTCTGGAAGCAATGACATCCCGAGACCCGCAGGATGAAAAGAGCTGGGGCGTAGTGCTCCAGGTGAAGGTCATAGCATGTGCAGTGTCCATGTGTGACACTTGAGGAATCAGAAGAAGATCAACATGGTGGCAGCAGCAGAAATGAAAGGACGAATGGCACAAAGGAGGTTGGGGCCATGTTAAGACGCTTCGATCTTATTCAAGTGCAGTGGAATGCCTTTGCCGAAATTAAATCATATGATCTGATTTGTGCTTGTAAAAGATTGCTCTGGGTGGAGAAGGGACTGGAAAGAAGCAGAGTGGAAGTCAGGAAATCACTGAGGTCATTGGGGTTATCTACATTATTGGTTTTTCACATTATGTGTGGCTTGCACTGGAGGGCTGGGAACAGATGGTTTTGAGGTATATTTTGAAGATAGAATTGACAGGGATTGGTCATGGACGGGATATGAAGATGAGAGAAAAGCAGGTGTCAGGATGACCTTAAGGTTTAATGGCTTGGCCGACAGATAGACAGGGGTGAGAAGAGGAGTGGATTTCTGAGAAAGATGGATAGATTTTGTGATGCCAACGAGATATCCAAAGCAAGTAGAAATGAATCTAGAGCGTAGATGAGAGATCTGGGATGGTGACGAATGTGGGAGTAATGGAAAACAGAAGATACTTGAAATGCCGGAGATGAATGAGAGGGAGAAAGCATAAAGTATAAGCGGGAAATGAGTTCAGGTCTGAGCATGAGGGGATGGCAGCATTTGGAGATCAGGAAGAGGATGGGGAGGCCCCACGAATCTACAAGAAACCCAGGAGAGAGTTGGAGGAAAGACAAGGAGAGTGCAAGTTTCATTCATTCACTCACCAAGGGAATGCGAGTTTCAAGAGGAAGCAAGTGATCCATTGGACAGCACTGCCATGAGGTCCAGTAAGACAAGAATGCAAAACCATCCTCTAGAACAATGGTTCTCAACTGGGGGCAATCTCACCCCACAAGAATGCTTCCAATGTCTGGAGACATTTTTGGTTGTCACAACTTGGGGATGCTACCGACAGCCAGGGACGCTGCTAAACATACTATAATGGACAGGACGGTGCCCCCTCCCCCACCAGGGAATTATCTGGCCCCTGATGTCACTAGCACTGAGCCTAGTGATACCCTAGGGAAACCCTGCCCCAGAGGATTAATGGAACTTGGGATTCAGCTCTTCCACTCAGAGCCGCCCCTGCCTGTCCTGGAGTCTCAGGGTTTCCTGGCAGCTATGGAAGAAAGAGGCCCCAGAGGGCTCAGTCTTGCACACTCTCCATCAAGTACTGCCTCCCAGAGGATCACCAGCCTAGGCTGCGGGTGGAATTCTTCCTTACCTGCCCTAACAGTTAGACCACAAAGGAATGACGTAATCGGGACTATGCTGCGTAGGACTCCCTTGTGACCCCAACCTCATATCATTCGGCTTCCAGAATCCAGACTGCATAGCAACCCAGCTGAAGGGAGAGAAGAATTTCCTAGGCAGTTTTAGTCGTGTGTCATCAGCCAGGCACTGAGAGCAAGGGAAACAACCGATTCAGAAGCAAACCATTTCCAAATAAATTTCCACTCAGCACACTGTAGACAATGAACATCCTTCTCCCCACTGCAAGAGTTTTCTTTTAAAATGACTGACCTGGTCATTTTCTGCTTAAAAGTACCCTCACTGGCTGGGAGGAAGCCCAGTCCCTGAGCAGGGCCCTCTGCCCTCGCCAGTCCCTGGTCCTCCCCACCTCTGTGCCACTCAGCTGGGGATCTTCTCCTCTGGGGCCTTTCCTGGGCCCCCCACGAACCCACCCACTGTCGGCAGAGCATGCTACTCATACTGTCTCACAGGTCTGTCACGAACCCCAGGAAAACAAAAGCTGTCTACTCCAGCACCATACCTCCCCAGCTAGTACAGCACCAGCCCAGGGCAGATGCTCACAAAACGGTTGTGGAATGAATAAGTGAAAGCCGGGGGCCTTGTTTTTTTCCTTCCAGCAGCAACAATTTCAGAGCAAGTGCTATCAAAGAAAATGAATTTGTTACCATTAAGCTAACAGTTGTGAATCAGAGTTCTTTTTTTTTTTTTTTTTTTTATCTGAGGCATACAGCTTTGCAGGCATTTTCTTCCAATCCATCTTTGTAAGTTGACTATGTCAGCAGCATAAAGAGGAACACGTTTTCCACGGAGAAAGCTAAAGCGCTGGTGGGCTGACTCTGGTGTGAGATTTTTGATGTTTATGCATTCAGAACAGGGCTATCTGGGTCAGTCGTCTCCTCCCAGCTCCGGTCACACACACACACCGCCGTCCGGGCCAAGGCAAGGGACTGAAGCGCTTGCTTTTCTCCTTCCCTTTCTCCCTGGAAACCTCGGAGTCACACGGGAGGCAAGAAGGCTTCTCTCGTTAAGGTGACTGGAGCTGGGAATTTTCCTCTGGGTGCCTTCTACCTGGCAGAACCTTGTGCCACCACTAACCAGATATTCAGAAGGACACTGATCAGGTGACAGCCCCGCGCTCTCCTCGTTCTCATTTTGTGGGGATGCTGTTTCCTAGCCACAGCGAGGGTCTGAGCACCAACTCCCAAGAGCCTCTTAACCTCAGGTTCTGTTCTCATAACCATTGGCGGGACTCGGCAGGGCAGCAACTCTGTTGCAGAAAAGAAAAAGAAAAGTGATTTCTCAGAAACGGGGAGCACCTCCATTAACCTCAACACAGCCCCGCCAAGGCCCTGCCCCCATCAATCACAAAGCACTTTGCACCCAGTGACATTAGCACCCCAAAGCAGGAAAGAGGAAGTGAAGCCAAAACCTGACGGGCTGTCCTTGCAAGGCAGTTGATACGTGGCTTCTTTCCTCAGCCAAGAGTCCCATCCCAACCCTTTCATGCTCTGCCAAGGCTTCAAGGTGAAGATCCCAGCTCAGGAATGAGCAAACCCCGTATAATAGGTTGTAGGGCGTCTACAGAGGACACAAGCTGCGAGCCCGTCCCTGCAAAGCAGAGTTGGCAGTTTGGGGGCACGGGAACAACTCTCAACACCCAGCCCACCGGACCAGTCCAGCCAGGACAATTCCAAAGGTCAGGCGTAGCGAGCTCTAACTCGGAGGCCATTGGTGTTGGCTGAATGTGAAGTCCAGCACCCTGCCTCCTTGATTGACCAGGGACAGTGGTATCGCTGTGTGCGCCCACAGATCTCCCCCAGGGACACAAATGGTGGGGGGGGCATGTGGTTCTATATCATGCTTTCACTAGAAAGCAGAGGTGGGTGGGGGGAAAGGT
Source organism: Halichoerus grypus (assembly GCF_964656455.1). NCBI lineage: Eukaryota > Metazoa > Chordata > Mammalia > Carnivora > Phocidae > Halichoerus > Halichoerus grypus. The sequence continues at coordinate 195,891,115 of NC_135713.1, read as the reverse complement.
AATCACTCGGTGGAGGGAGTTTAGAAGTAGAGGACTTTTTGGTGCTCTGTTGTGTTTTGTTTTGTTTTGTCTTTTAATCTCATTGATTTCTCTAAAAGCAAAGGGGAGTCTCTAAACCATTGGTTCTCATCTGGGGGCAATTTTTCCTGCCAGGGTACATCTGGCAGTGTCTGGAGATATTTTTGATTGTCACCACTAATGGGGGAGTGATGTGCTTCTGGCATCTAGTGGGTCGAGAGGCCAGAGATGCTGCTAAACATCCTCCAGTGCACGGGATAGCCCCACAACAGAGAATGATCTAGCCCCCGACGCCAGTAGTGGTTCAGTCAAGAAACCCTGCTGTAGACCAGTCCAAGGAAAAGAAATTTAGTAAAACCCATTAGTAGCAAGACTCCTTAGTGAATTTCTTGAGTTTGCATTTGTGAAGTGCCTCCTTACTGTGTGCCGGGCGCTGCTAGGCAGAGGCTGTGTCTGGTCTCTAGTCTCGTCTCTACTACTCTTTGAACTTGGTCTTCTTTTTAAGATGACAGAAATTCCTCTTTCCCTTTATTTTGGGGGATGTAAAAGAAGCCTCCCTGTTCCTAGTGATAAGTAGAGCATAATCATGTTAATGGGAAAATTTACAATGTTTTGAACTCAGGTAGAGACAAAGGGAAAGGCTAACGTGAGGCAGTCTTAGAAGTGTGGACCCCTGACATGGTCTGATTGAATTAGGACAGTACAGGGGAGGTTTTAGGCAGAATTTGATTTAGAGCATTCCCCTCGAGTTGGATGTCGAAGGAGATTCCTTTGAACTCAGTCTCTAGGTCCCTGGATTCTAGAGTCTTCCCAGACCAGCAGCCAGTCCATTGGTCACACGGATCTAAACATCTATGGAATTCTGTCTTCAGGGAGAAGGAACAGAACAAAGAGAGAAACATCTGACTTTTCCAATAACCGCCAAGGATGAGCGATTAAATGCTTTTGCTAAGTACAATGGGCCCCAGAAAGGGAACAGAGAGACCAAATGAGTAAATATTGTCACGTTCAGTACCCTTCGGTATGAAGTGCTTCATCCAAACTACGCCACTCCCTCCAATGAAAATATCATCATTTTGGTCTTCATGATGACAATGGAGGGTGGTAAAAATTTTCAGTGATCTCCAAATGGCCAGATTTAACCCAGCTGCCTCGCGCTGGGCCATATCATTGAGTTGAGTTTGCTGTTGCGTTGTGACTCTCATTTCCCACATTTCCCTCTGCCCATCTGTTTCTTTCTGAGAGTAACGCAGCTGGTTTGTGATAGGTTCCAACACTGGGGCCAGGCGCCTCTGGGTAGTCAGGGGACTGACTGTATTCTTGGCTCAGAGAAAAGGAGGGACCCTCGGCTGCCCAACGGCTCCCTGATCCTAGACGCTAACATCATCAGCTGCTATATTGTAGGCCCCTGAGCGCCCCTCCTTGGCGAGGTCTCCGTGAGGCCAGTGCTTTAGAGAGGGAAGCACTTGGGGGGGCGGGGGAGAGCTCTGGAAGTAGCCAGAGCAGCAGATGAAAAGGGGAAAAGTGGGACACCCTCACCTTTAAGAAGCCCGTAATCCAGTTGGGAGGAGAAGGTATCACAGCATAAAAGGTTAAGGAACAGCTGGAGGCAGTGGGAGAAATGGCTTCACAGGAAAGTGAGGTTTACTCCCTGGAAACTCTGCTGCATCCTCACCACACGATGTCAAGGAGGGAGCAGCTCTATGGACAGAGGTGGTCAGGGCCAACTTTATAGGAGTGGGGGGATCTAAGTTGGGCCTTGAAAAAATGATGAGCTTTGCTCTTTGTTCATAAAGTAATATGTGGTCCTTGTAAAGAATTCCAACATATAAATAGGTAACATCGAAAAAACCGGTGTCCTAGGATGCCTCATCACAGAGATAGCTGTTGTTAAAGTTGGTGTTCGGATGTTTATACTTAAATGTGATGCATAAGTAATGTTATTTTATAAAGATAAGCCCACACTCTGCAACTAGACCACGCTGTACCACTTTGCAATGCGCATTTTTTCACTAACAGTGTAAGCTTGCTGTCTTCTCATGGCCACAAGCGTATCTCTAGCAGGTTTTGTAATGGCTGCGTCACGTGCCATTGTACGGTTATGCCGTATTTTTGCCTTTCCTCATTTGGTGGACATTTAGAGCGTTTCCATTCTCATGCTATTGTAGTACAATATAGCCTCTCATATGGTATCTTTTCTGTGTTGTTCAAATGTTTCTGTCGATTAAATTCGAAAAGTGAAGTTGTTGAGTCAATGGGTGTGTGGATTTCAGTCTTGCTAGATAGAACCAAGCTGCTCCCATTCCAAAACTATATTAAATTACCTTCTGACCCACACTTCCATGGGAGCAAACTGAATTTTGAAGATCAGTGAGACTGAAGAGCCGGGTAGTGAGGGCAGAGGGAATAATCCCAGTGTACATTCAAGGGTCGGTGAATAACTAACTGTCTGACCGAGGCATAAGGCCTTGAATGCCAAGCTAAGGAATTTGGATTTCATGCTGCAAGTAGCAGCGGGCTTTCAAAGCAGGGGTCACCAGCTGCCATGCAAGGTGACTCCATTCATGACCTCACCGGAAAGGCTAACTCTCTCAGGGGATGGTGAGGGCAGGCTTCTGGATGCCAGGAGGTTGGGGATCCTCCAACTTCATCAGTCTGCTTCTTTCCCTCTCCCTCTACCCCTTTCATGAACAAGTAGCCTTCAACCATTTCACCAGCAATAATATTTCATTAATGAACAGAAACTTCTGGAAGGAAAAAGCCATTAAACAGCAGTCCAGCCCTCAACAACCCTGGCTACATCATTTTTAGACCAATAATCGGCAACTCACTTCCCTAGGAACAAATAGGTAGTCTCTTTAGGATTTCTTCCAAACAAAAGAAAGCTAGGTCACCAAGTCTCACCAAAGTACCATGCCTAGTGCTGATTCTTAAAACCACTGCTATTCTTTTGGCCTAATTATGTGGAGCTACTGCAATGTTTTAAGCAAGGCCAAATTTACAAAGAAAACAATAGTGCCCAACTCCATCCGAGAGAAAAGGTTTTCAGTATTTAATTTTTCAAGAAAAAAAAAATTTAACTGCTGCAGTAATTTGCATGAATGAGGTCCCCCAGAGCTCAGTTCCCAGAGTAGTAGTTGCAGATCTTACCAATTGGATCTGGTGATGAAAGGCCAGACCAAGTAGGTCAAACAAAATTGAGGCAAATGAATTCCTAATACCAGACAAAACCAGAGATTCTAAGTCTCTGCTAGGAGTGGGGTTGCTGATTGTGGCATGGGATCATTGACTCAATAGAAAAAGTCCTTGGGGAAATGGCTCTATGTCCCAACAGGAAGGACTCATCCAAGCAAAACATCTATAAAAGGGAGAAACAGTTGGGCTTGTTGTAGAGGGATCTATGCAAGAGATAACCTCTAGAGCCTAAAGATGGGGATTCCCACCCATGCTTTCCATGTGAAAATGACTCGACCCTAAGGTAATAAGGGGCCCTTGGCTCTGCATCGCCTCCCAAGTGATTACAATCATTGCACTGCATCACCACCAATTACTGTATCTTGTGTCTCTTCCTTCCTTCAAATGAGTGGATGGAGAGGTGGGGAGATGATGGGATGGGATGGGGTGATATTATGTGAAAGGCAAGGCATTAAAATGACTAGCACAGTCCCTGGCCCATAGTAAGCATTTAATAAATGTTCCCTTCTCCTTGCTTGGGCTCTGGCGTTGAGATCTGCAGATATGTTGCTGGGATGATTGCTCACGAGAAACCATGTGTCTTCAGAAAGTGGCTGTTGTGATTGGTACTCTGGGAATCTGTTTGCCTATTGCTTTTTACTTGTTGGCATGACTGAATGGAGAAGAGAAACAGAGGGTTGGTTCCAATCACTCTAGTTCCCAAGATCGCAGAATCCTCTGTGGGTACAGCAAGCTCCTTCAGAAACTACAGCCATTTTTATTGCTGAGATTTTTCTTTTTAATGGGTTGTTATTTCTTCTGTTGTTATGTCACCTGAATTCAGAACGGCATGTGTCTCTGATACTTCACCTCTAAGAAACCTTAGAAGTTACATTTACTGTTTGTTGTGCTAACTTCGGGCTGTCTGTGGCACCGGAGTCCCAAGGTGGTGCCCAAGGCAGTTTGGGCATTCTATCATTGTCCAGCGTTCTTACCAGGTATATATATATATTTTTTTAAGATTTTATTTATTTATTTGACAGAGAGAGAGAGATATAGCGAGAGCAGGAACACAAGCAGGGGGAGTGGGAGAGGGAGAAGCAGGCTTCCCGCTGAGCAGGGAGCCCGATGTGGGGCTTGATCCCAGGACCCTGGGATCATGACCTGAGCCGAAGGCAGACGCTTAACGACTGAGCCACCGAGGCGCCCCATTACCAGGTATATTTTAGAAGAATAACATTTAAGACTTTAAAAGAAGAAAGTAGGGGCCAAAAGGCCCAAGGGTTTCAGCCAGAAGTGAACAGATGGCAACCAAGCTCTTCTTCAATTCTATCTCATGGAGAATCTCCCTCCGTACTTTCAAGAAAACAGGCTTTAAATCCACAACTTGCTCAGGACTTGGACCAGCGGCACTGGCCTCTGCTATTTTTAGTTTTATTAAATGAAAACACCAGAACTTCTTAGCCCTTAGAGCAGTGTTCCCAAATCAGGTCAGAATCACCTTGGCAGCTTTAAAAAATGCAGACATCTGGACCCTACCTAGACCTACCAAACCGGATGCAGGAAGATGGGACCCAAGGATTTATGTGTCATTGCACCAGGTTTGGGGAAATAGCCTCAGAGCAGAGCTTCCCAGTCTTTTTCATGCCGTGACACATGTGGAAAATGGTTGGGTTTGATTGGCATATCAGGAAGGAGCTCCTGGTCAGAGATAACCCACCCCCAGGGTCAGATGACCCAGTGTGCTTTCCCAGTGGCCAAGAAGAGCAGTATCCTGTCACCTCTATTATTCAAGGTAAGGCAGCTCTGCCCAAGAGAGCTCTATTTCCTGTGTTCAAGTTTTTATGCCATTTTACTGTTATTTAATTTTGTGAAGGGAAAAGGAAATAGTAAGGTAAGCCTGGAAGACTGTCTATTCCCTACTGAGGGGAGGGGTCAATGCCTTTGAATTTCATTCCATCTGTTGGGAATCTGATACCATCTGGAGAGTCACATCAACGTCTTCCTTGCCAGCCAATGGTGTTAATTATAATATACATTTGCTCAGTTTCTTCCTAAATTGCTTCTGAGCTGGGGACTGGCTTCAGATTGACCCTCATCTAAGTTAATTTCCTCCACTCTAAGACTGATCGGTGTCTGGCTCGGTCTTGTCCAAGACTTTTCCCAGCTGGCTCTCCAAGACTCTGGCTACAAGTCTGATGATGGAGGTCGTATTTTTCCTCTTGAGACGTAAGACTTGACCCAGTGATTCTCTCCTTCACTTCTTCTATTTATTCAGACTCCAAGTACAACTGTTCAGCTTCTGCTCCAAAAATATCCAGGAAAGAATACGTGCTATTAAATTGCCTATCTCCATCTTTATTTTTAAGGGGCCCAGAGAAAGACATACAATTACTAGCTCATTAACTTCGGTCTTAGAACTTTCAAGAGATCGCCTACAGAATTGCTAAACCCAGACAGAGAGGGACAAGACCTAACTTTTGAGGGGCACCTGGGTGGCACAGTTGGTTAAGTGTCTGCCTTCGGCTCAGGTCACGATCTTGGGGTCCTGGGATTGAGCCCCATGTCGGGCTCCCTGCTCAGCGGGGAGTCTGCTTCTCCCCCCTCCTGCTGCCCCTCAGCTTATGCTCTCTCTCAAATAATAAAATAAAATCTTAAAAACAAAAACAAAAACTAGCTTTTGAGAAAAGTAAGTCTTTGCTAAGTTGTTTTATTCAGTTTATCCTGACAATCCAATAGAATAGATATTGCCTCCATTTTATAAATAAGGAAACTGAGGCTCAGAGAATCTTTTTTTTTTTTTTTAAGATTTTATTTATTTATTTATTTGAGAGAGAGAGAGCGCGCAGGGGGATGGAGTAGAGGGAGAGGGAAAAGCAGACTCCATACCGAGCATAGAGCCTGACCCAGGGCTCGATCCCACGACCCCGAGATCACGACCCGACCCGAAACCAAGAGTAGGCCACCCAAGTGACTAAGCCACCCAGGTACCCCAAGGCTCAGAGAATATTACATAACTTGCTGGAAGTTTCAAGAAACCTCAATTCAGACCCCAAAGTGTCTAGCTCCAAAGAGTGAGCCTCCCCCCACCAAGCTGGTTCCTTCCAGTAGAGCTGGAGGTACAAACAACTGTTGTCTGTCTTTGAAAAACACTCGATTTGTTTCCTCCCTAAATGTACCTCATTAACCCCGAGTCTCACTGATCATATGAATGGAGAATTTGGGGGAAAGACAGGGTAAGTAGGAGAAAGGGACTTTTTAGTCCCTCTGTTAACCCTCCATAGGTTTAATGATCTGCTAGAACTCCAGTCCCCATGTTTGGGGGAAAATTGTCCTCTTTGTGGCTCTTCTAGGAAGTGGTGGACTGAAAAAAACAAACCGAGTCTGGAAAAAACAAAAACTAGCCTTCCTACAACTAGGTAATGCAGGAACCCATTAAAGAAAAAAAAATCCAAAAAAAAAATCATGGCGCCCAAAGAGACATCCCCAGACCCCAGTTTAGGAAACATTCCTTTTCTCGTCCTATCAGCATCCCCACAACAGTCTTAGAGTTAAATAACCTGCCCAGATTTACACAGGGAGTAGTTTCTACAGCAGAAATTTGAACCCAGGGGTATCTCCCAGCCTTTTGTTGCTTCCTCAGTTCTGCTCCACAGAACCTTGGACCCCACAGAGGTGCTTCTGGGTCCAGTAAACAATGAAATACATCATATCAAACAACAGAGGTTGCTATATAGCCTTAGGGATCCACTTGTCACTTTCACCTGCTTTATACATGCCTTGGGATTCCCAATAATATTATATTTGGAAAAATGAAATGGGTTCTAAAGCGAAAATAAGTTTGACATCTACGCTTTAAAAATGGAAATCCTTTAGTGCCTCCAAATTACAAATTGATTGGCTGAGTGACCATCTCTCTCTGGGTTTCTCTTTAACACTTTGGAGGTCAGGTTTCCCAAAATAATACAGTACATGAGAGGCAAGCTAGATTTAGGGACAGTTAATCCAGTGCTGATCGCTGTTGCCATGTTGCAACTCATCAAGAGTATTTGTTAGTCTATTATGAGCTTTTGATTTATCAAGCTATCTGAGGGCCAAATTGTATATCCTCGGTATGGATCAAGGCCATCCATGCTTCATAGCCTGTGTCTGAACAGCGTTGCAAAAATGAGAGTGAGCAGAAGCAATCCACAACAAGCAGCCCCAGTTCAAAGGCTGCAAACTGAGCCAAATCCAAACGCCTCAGGTTCGAGAATTTGCTAGGGATTCTCTTTTGACTTAAACTTCTCCCTCCGTCCTCACAGGCATCAGCAGTTGTCACCCTCATGGCTAGAGACTATTAAATTATTTTGTGGCTTATGCTTAAAATTTCCATTCTCATGGCCCCTCTTCAAATAGAGAGTTTTGGGGTTTTCTGGCACTGAACTATAACTGTGAGAAGGGCTCTGGACACACCCCAAAACAGCTCCCCACCACATCCCCCTTTTTCTCTGCCTTTCTACCTGTCAGTTGCACTTTATGAGTCAAGCTCCTTTAAGAGAGGCACTTTGCAGAGGACTAGCACAAATCGCTCAGTGTTTGTGGTACACTCTAGTGCCAAGAGCAAATGCTTTAAAAATAGCACTTTAGGTATTAACTGCTAACAAAGCAAGAATTGGCTGCTTGTGGCTACAATTTGCATTTGGGGTTGTTGTTTTTTTCTTTTTTTTCTTTTTTTTAAGCTGATGCCTAGCAGTTGACCTTCTAAGTAAAGTTTTAGGACAGTTCTCAAACACACTCTGAAACCTTCTTAGTTTTGTTTTGTCTTATTTCAACAGCTTTATTGAGAAAGAGTTCACATACCGTACAATCACCCATTTCAAGTAGAGAATTTGATGGGGTTTTGAATATTCACAGATATGGGCACCATCACCACACTCAAATTTAGAACATGGTCATCACCTCAAAAAGAAACCCTGTATGCTTTGGCTCTCACTCCCCTACTTTTTTACCCCCAATCCCACCCCAGCCCTAGGAAACCACTAATCTTTTTTCTCTGTAAATTTCCCATTTTGGGGTGTTTCATATGAATGGGATCCTTTAATATATGGTCTGTTGTGACTAGGGTCTTTGAAAGCTCCATACATTTTATGTGCATTCCTTTTAGGATTCCAGCTCAGGAAGTCTGGATCCAAATTCAGAGCTAAATTTTACCTGGTTGAAATGCCATTCATTGATGGGGAATGAGAATATCTGCATCCTTTTGGAGTCTTCAAGACTCCCAAGAATGCAGGGGACGCCTGGGTGGCTCAGTCGGTTAAGCGTCTGCCTGCCTTCGGCTCAGGTCATGATCCCAGGGTCCTGGGATCGAGTCCCGCGTCGGGCTCCTTGCTCGGCGGGGAGCCTGCTTCTCCCTCTGCCTGCCTCTGTCTCTCTCTCTCTGATAAATAAATAAAATCTTAAAAAAAAAAGAAAAAAAAAAGACTCCAAGAATGCGGGGGGGAAAAAAATCTGATAAGTGTTATTAGTTCATCCCTATTTTAGGATGGAGTATTATGGTTATATAATGTAACAGTTCCTAGCCAGTTACTGCATAGCCCTTTCATTTAACATTTATTGAAAACTTCTAATTTCAATTAACAGGGCAAGCCCCTGTTGGATTCAGTCCTTTGTGGTTCACACTGGAAGAATAATTAATCACAGAGACTATGTCTCGGTGAACGTTGACTAATAATATTGCTTCTGAGATGCCAGCTGAGCTCCAGCCAGGCCAAGACCTCCTGGAGGCTTCTTCTTGCACCTCCCGGGGGTGAGACGGAGTCTAACAAACGCGGGGACACAGTCTCACAAGAGCTGCACTAAATAAGAAGCCCCTTAGCTTCACCTCTGTTCTGCTTTGTCCAGGTGCAAGATAGATGAAGTCTGGAGATGTCACCGACTCTCGAGAGGGGAAGCCTTCCAAGGAAGATGTACCTGCATGGGAGGGGTGGCCAGTGTAGGGGCCAAGGGCAGGCTGCTCCAAATGTGCCACTTTGGCCTTTGATTATTTTAAAGAGAAGTTACTTAAGAGTGGGGTAACTGGGTGATGGACATTAAGGAGGGCACGTGATGTAATGAGCACTGGGTGTTAGATAAGACTGATGAATCACTGAACTCTACTTTTGAAACTAATACCTTACAGGTTAACTAATTGAATTTAAATTAAAAAAAAATTTTATTGGAGAAAAAAAAGTTACTTAAGAGGTTGGCTGTGCAAGAAGGACACTCTGGGGCACCTGGCTGGCTTAGTCAGTAGAGCATAGGACTTTTGATCTCAAGATTGTGAGTTCGAGCCCCATGTTAGGTGTAGAGATTACTTAAAAAAAATAAAATCTTAAAAAAAAAAAAAAAGGAGGACACTCAGACCCTCCTCTGTCCTCCTGAAAGCAGGAACTACACTCTCTTGTGAAAGGTACCTGCCCTGTATCAGCAGGTCGAGAGACATCCTTGTCACCAGAGATGGGAAATTCAAGGCGCAGAAAGCTCTATGGACAACCTGGTTACATTTTTACCAGTTTACTACCCCAGCCGAAATTCTGTTTAGAATGCTTTCCTAACGGAAGCTCCCAAAGTGAAGTTTTCTTGGTCCTGTCCGTTCCTCACAGGTTTATTGTCTCTTTGTCTAAAAAGTATGAAAACGGCCTACCTTGGTCATTTCTTCAGGTCTCAACATCATTATTGGCCCTCTGTGCATGCATAATAAAACTTTGGAGTTTTTTTTTTTCTCTTGTTAGATTAACAAATCTCTCTCATGTAAATTTCATTCTTCGTCCAGCTGGAAGACCTTGAAAGGTAGAGGAAGAATTTTTCCTTCCCTTCACCAGTTTGGTCTGTCTCGCCTGGGAGACAGCCCTGGCACCAGCTCACCTCCCTCCAAACAGATGGGCTTTAACTATCTATGAGGGTCCAATTTGCCATCTGCCAAGCCTGGGGAGTACCAATAGGTTCCAGAGCTAGAGCTCTCATCGTGGATGAATTTAGAAGCCCCCAGCCAGCTGTTGGGCTCTGGAAGCTATACTTGGAGCAGCCTGAGGCAAGAGCATTGCTTTCAGAGAGCTTCCCCGTCACCCAGTGGATCCACCTGCAGACAGGGTGAGGCTCAGTGCTCCATGACCCAGTGAATGTGCAGGCTACAGAAGAGTTGGTTACCGGGGACTCTGTAAGAGTTGCCTTGTGAAAATTATGACCCACTGTTATGGGTTGAATTGTGCCCCCTCCGAAAAGATATGTTGAAGTCCTAACCTCCAGTACCTGAGAGTGTAACCTTATTTAGAGATAGGGTCTTTACTGAAGAAATCGAGTTAAAATGAGGTTGAGTGGGCCCTAATCCAATATGATTGGTGTCATTATAAAAAAGACAAAGTGTGGGCAAGTGTGGAATTTGTAATATTGGAGATGAAGGTGGAGGTTTACATGCTTCATTTGAACATAGAGAAATGAAAGTTTAAAACCTAGAAACAGGGGGCGCCTGGGTGGCTCAGTCGTTAAGCGTCTGCCTTCAGCTCAGGTCATGACCCAGGGTCCTGGGATCGAGCCCCGCATCGGGCTCCCTGCTCCGCGGGAAGCCTGCTTCTCCCTCTCCCACTCCCCCTGCTTGTGTTTCCTCTCTTGCTGTGTCTCTCTCTGTCAAATAAATAAAAAAAAACTTTAAAAAATAAAAAATAAAATAAAATAAAATAAAACCTAGAAACAGGGGCGCCTGGGTGGCTCAGTTGTTAAGCGTCTGCCTTCGGCTCAGGTCATGATCTCAGGGTCCTGGGATCGAGCCCCGCATTGGGCTCCCTGCTCAGTGGGGAGCCTGCTTCTCCCTCTCCCACTCCCCCTGCTTGTGTTCCCTCTCTCACTGTGTCTCTCTCTGTCAAATAAATAAATAAAATCTTTAAAAAAATAAAAAATAAAAAAATAAAACCTAGAAACAATCTAGGTCTTTTATAAAGAATGACGTAAATCATATAACAGAGCTTGAGTCAGGACCAAAATAGTTCAAAAGCTGTAGAAACACAAACCAGAAATTTATTTAAAAATGTAAAAGGTCAGATGAAAGGTCAACTCATGTGTGAATGGGGCAATTTAGATATTTATGTTCACAAACTCAAGTGAGAAAAATGAGAGTTGAAGAAAATGATTTCAAGTGGAATGGATATGGGCGTGAGGGATTCATGGGCACGGGTGGGGGAAGGGTAGAACAGGACCAGGGAGAAAGGTTTGCAGTGACCAGAATATCTCAGATAAGACCCAGTGGTTTGATTTTTTTTTTTTTTTCCCATCTTCTCATAAAGGCATTCAGCTGGATGTTCATCTTGAGTTTTGATTAAAGGAGTCCTCTGGTAAATCCTCTCCCTTACCTCCCTCCCTCTCTTTGAAAGTGTATCCCTAATTATAGGCCATGTATAAGATTTACTAGATGAAATCAGCAGCTGTAGATAGGACACCAGACTTGCAAAAAAATCAACCCACTGTTACCATAAAAAGCCCAATTGTGAATTGCTTCTTTGGCATCTGGCTATAACAAAAACACCCTTTGCTATTTAACATTAAAAGTAAACATAGTAGAAAGAACATTGGCCTAGAATCAGGGGAGCCTGGGATTCTAGTCCCCTCCCTGTTACCTAGTGCTTCTGTGGTATGATCAGGACCGACACATAGATTTTAGCATCTGCATAGTTTTTGCTGTGAAGACAATTACTTTTCCGGTCTTATTCAGAGCTGATGTTTGCAGTGAGGCCCCGTCATTCTTAACTGTTTTGGAAATGTGATCCACCAGTGTTCCATGTTTAATATTGCAGAGTCTTGTTTTTATTTCTTGAGAATCTTGAACCTGGAGTGTATATGAAGATTCTGGAATAGGTGCTATTTCAAACTCAGGAGTGGTGGGCCCAAGAAACAAGCTGAGGCTCGTCCATGAATCAGGGTGGAGTACAGCCAGATGGCCCAGAGGCCTCCCATCTTCAGGCCTCTCTCACACCCCCTGCACAGGACCCCAGAGGCATGGAGGCAGCTCAGACCACAGCCCGTCCATGGCTTTTACTTCCTTTCTCCACTTTCTGTGTCTGGCCCCTTGCTCTGTTTGCCGGCTCCTTTGTCTCCTACACGTCTGGGTTACTGGGAGTTTTGCCCTCCTGCTTTCCTCTGCTGGCCGGCTCTGGAATTGTCCTTTGTTTACGTACTTGCTAACTCAAAAAGACAATCTCCTCTCAGGGTCTCAAGGGTTTGCCCATACATATTCTGGTCAGCCAAAGCATGGAGGCCATGTCTTCTGAGGTTCAAGATAGTTACTGTCCACGTGCTGATAATAGTACTTCTCATGTGCCTATTGTTGGAAAGTCAGTAGGAAGATGGGGAAAGAAACCAACCTTCCCTGTTTAACTCCAACCCCTACATTTGAACTCACATGAACTGCTTGGCAGCTGTAAATTTCCTTCTTTGTGACTTTCAGGCATGTGGTTTATTGTATGAACTTCTGGTGTGTTCTGTAAAAAAAACCCAAAACAGCATTCATTCTTTTCATCGATGGTGAACCCAGTGATGGCACCTGTTTTGTAATCCATGTGGTGCATCTATTTTGTTATCTCTTGCTAAGGAACCATCCACCCCAGAATTTAGTGGCTTAATTGTTTACAACGGTGCATTACTTCTCACAATTCTGCAACTTCGACTAGGCTTAGCTGGGCAGATCTTCTGTTCCTCATTGCATATGTTTGGACTGAAATACCAGATTTGACCTGTTCACTCCCATGCCTGGCTTCTCAGCTGGAGCGGGCGAGCACCTCTCCCCAAGGCTAGCTTGGGCTTCCTCCCAGCATGGTGGCCTCAGGGTAATCAGACCAGACTTTTTACATTGTGTCACAATTCTGGCTTCTAGCTTCCTTTAGAGGCCTGAACTGACACAGTATCTTTTCTGCCATTTGCAATTGGCCAAAGCAAGCTCTAGGTCACGCAAGGTTTGAAGTCAGGGGAGGTAGCCTCCAACTCCTAGTGAGGGGAACAGCATACTGGCACAGAAAGGGAAGGAATTGATGGAGGCCATCTTTGGAGATTTTCTACTGTAGTCTCCCTGGTGCTACACCTTGATTTATTGGTCTTCTCTTTTTATTCTTTTTTTTTTTTTAAGATTTTATTTATTTATTTGAGAGAGAGAGAATGAGAGAGAGCACATGAGAGGGGGGAGGGTCAGAGGGAGAAGCAGACTCCCTGCCGAGCAGGGAGCCCGATGCGGGACTCGATCCAGGGACTCCAGGATCATGACCTGAGCCGAAGGCAGTCGCTTAACCAACTGAGCCACCCAGGCGCCCCTCTCTTTTTATTCTTAATGGCATTATAGGATATAGGAACATGGGGGTAGGCCAGCCTTAGTCCCATGGCCTTAAACTGTCAAATCTTTTTTACCAGTAACTCCAGGGTGCTTTGGAAAGGCATTCGTGTCTCTGCCCTAGGCTGCGGGATTGCACGTGTTCCTCGGATGCTTCTGTGGCTGCTTTAGGAAGTACAATAATAGTTAACATCACTTGAGCACTTGCCATGAGCCGGAGCCTGTGCTTGTTCCTTTTTCATGTATCCTGTTATTAAATTAACATAATCTTTCCAGGCCTGTGCATATCATTTCAGTGGTAGTTTCTGGGTTGATTCAGGTGCTAAAAATCCAGCATGACAACACTGGTGCCAAAGGTTCGAAAATGCTACCCATACTCAAGTTGCCAGCCCCTCACTTCATAGAGCACTCACTCCCCTGGGATACTTAGGATGCACTCTCTTTTCCTTCTTCTCTTTCAGAATCTCTTTTGTCAATTTGGTATTCCATTAATTATTTATTTGTCCCACTCTGGTCCCTTCTACCCCCAGGTCCAATGTCTTCCATTGCAACCAGTGCAAATGAGGGACCCTGGGGGAAGGTCAGGGAACGGAAAGGAGAGCTGAGTTGGTTCTGAGTGGAAAGAAATGCTCTGTGACCACACACAGACCACACCTTCCAGGCCACACACACACACACACACACACACACACACAGAGCGGCTGCCTTCCCACACCTTTCCAGGGCAAAAAAACCAGGTCGAGGGAGAGCATAATGTAATACCTGGTTCTCTACTGTGCCTACATTGCACATTCAGTAAACTAGAATAATGACAGTAAGTAGGATAATGACTATTATAATATTATTTTACGCAGGTAAATCAGCAAACTCGGAACTAGTAAACACCCTGAGAAATCCTACCAAGGTCTCACATAGTGTGTTTTTATATTGCATTTGTGTATTTTTCACAGCTTTATTGTTATATAATTTGCATAACATAAAGTTCACCCATTTAAATTTTAGCATATTTACAGAGTTGTAAGCCATCACCTTAAATCTAATTTTAGAGCATTTTCATCATCCCCAAAAGAAACTGTTTCCATAGTAGTCATTCTCCTCACCACCCCACTCCCCAGCCTTGGGCCACTACTCTACCTTTTTTCTCCGTGGATTTGTCTACTCTGGATATTTCATGTAAATGGAATTACAGAATGTGGCCTTTGGTGACTGGCTTCTTTCACTCAGCATAATGTTTTTTGACATTCATTGGTGCTAGAGCATGGATCAATACTTCATTCCTTTTAATGGCTGAGTAATCCTCCATTGTATGGATGGACCACATTTTGTGTATGCATTCATCGGTTAATGGACATTGGGTTGTTTTTGATTTTTTGCTATTATGAATTTGAACATTCGTATACAAGTTTTCATGGACATAGGTTTCAGTTCTCTTGGGTAGGTATCTTGGAGTGGAATTGCTGGGCCACATGGTCACTTTGTTTGACCTTTTGAGGGACTACCCAATTGTTTTTCAAAGTGGCTGCACTATTTTTCTTTCCCATCAGCAGTGTGTGAAGGTTCTAATTTTTTCACATCCTTGCCAATGGTTGTAATGATGCACATAGCAATTTTAACCTGTCTTTCACTTAAGGATTTACCCAAATGTAGCTAAATTCTGGTGCTCAGCCATGTGTGTGTGATGGGTCTAAATAGAGTTGAGGCATTCATTCAACAAACATTTACTCAGCATCTGTTATGTACCAGGATCATGGCCATTCAAGATGATTTTGGTCTTGTGGAGATGGACAAGCACACCGATGATGAGAGTCCTGCCCACCTGCCAGGTTCATGGCAGAAGAGGCTTTGGAAGCATAAAGGAGGAGCATTCATTCTGCAGTACACAGGACAGGATTCTGGGAGGGGGGGATGCTCATGTCTTAAAGTCTTAAGAAGACTTTTTTTTTTTAAGATTTTATTCATTTATTTGACAGAGAGAGTGAGAGAACACAAGCAGGGGGAACAGTAGAGGGAGAGGGAGAAGCAGGCTCCCAGCTGAGTAGGGAGCCCAACGTGGGGCTCTATCCCTGGACCCTGCGATCATGACCTGAGCCGAAGGCAAATGCTTTACCATCTGAGCCACCCAGGCATCCCAAGTCTTAAGAAGTCTTAAAGAAAGAAAAGAAGGGGCGCCTGGGTGGCTCAGTTGTTAGGCGTCTGCCTTCGGCTCAGGTCATGATCCCAGGGTCCTGGGATTGAGCCCCACATCGGTCTCCCTGCTCTGCGGGAAGCCTGCTTCTCCTTCTCCCACTCCCCCTGCTTGTGTTCCCTCTCTCGCTGTGTCTCTCTCTGTCAAAAAAATAAATCTTTAAAAAAAAAGAAGAGTCAGGCAAAGTGGAGGAGTTGGCTGGGGAGAAGGAATTTCAGGAAGAACTAACACTTGCCTAGAAGGTTCTAGAGCTTCGGAGCATGGGGATGCAGGAGCTTTGTAAGGCTGAAGGGAAAGGTTGTGGCTTATGGTGGGATAGTGGTCCAGAAAAGATGCTAGAAAGCTAGGCAAGAACATAAACACCTTGTACTTCATGCCAGGCGTTTTAATATTATCCTGAAGTCATGGTGCTATAGATGGATTTTGAGGAAGGCAGCAATGGGATTGGGTCTTCATTTGGGAGGTCACCCCAGCAGCAAGGTAGGGAATGTCAGCTAGAGGGATAGATAACGGGGGTGGGGAGGCTGAGGGCTCTGCCTGGATGTCATGAAGGCCTAGCCTCAGCCTCGTGTGGAAGTTGGTCTTAGGGGGTGTGCCGTGTTTTCTGGGGGAGCTGCAGTTGTATAAGAGGCCACCCCAGCCAAAGGCCCTTCCACAAGAGGCAGGTCTGTAAGGGAAGGCAGGGCAGCCTGCAAGCCCCTCAGAGCCTCAGCCGGACCCCAGTGAATAAAGGTCTTTGGTTGTAAGCACCCTGCTTTCACCTGCTAGGCCTACCCCTGAGGCACAGTCTGGGCTGAGTTAAAAGGGCAGGGGCAGTCCGAGCTAATCCAGTAACGTGTCTCAGACCACCTCTCTTCCTGCACAGGGTTCCCGGGTCTCACTTGTGGGGGAGACCCCCATTCTGCTTCATCTTGTGACCTCTGCTGTGTTTGGGAGGCTCTTTCCCTCCAAAGTCCTACATCCCCCTCAACGGGGTCAGGGTTGTGGTAGAAGGCCCCCATACAGAGCTGGACAGCAGTCCCCAGGGCCAAGTCTTCTTGATGTTAATGAAAATTACCTTATAGGGGCGCCTGGGTGGCTCAGTCGTTGAGCCTCTGCCTTCGGCTCAGGTCATGATCCCAGGGTCATGGGATCGAGCCCCGCATTGGGCTCCCTGCTCAGTGGGGATTCTGCTTCTCTATGCCCTTCTCCCTCTGCCCCTCTCCCCACTCATGCTCTCTCTCTCAAATAAATAAATAAAATCTTAAAAAAAAAAGGAAATTACCTTATACATAAATTTTTTAAATTGTACACATTGTACACCTTAAACTTACACAATGTTATGTGTTAATAAAGCAAAGCTGGAAAAATAAATAATATTTTTAAATGTATATATGCGTTTCTCCTACTTTATTAAATCATACACTCCTTTTGCGGTATCGAGCCCCGCATCAGGCTCCCTGCTCGGCCGGGAAGCCTGCTTCTCCCTCTCCTACTCCCCCTGCTTGTGTTCCCTCTCTCGCTGTGTCTCTCTCTGTCAAATAAATAAATAAAATCTTAAAAAAATATAAATAAAAATTAAAAATAAATAAGTCACGTTTTTGACACGTGAATAGACGAGCTATCGTTTTAGCATTTATTTACATTGCAGAGTCCCTTTCTGATTGAGATGTATATAATTCACCCTTTTAATTAAGTGTACAATTCAGGGGTTTTTAGTATATTCACAAAAGCGATGCAGCTCCCACCACTATCTAATTCCAGAATATTTTCATCACCCCAACAGGAACCCTTTTATCATTAGTAGTCACCCCAGCCCCTGGCAACCACTAATCTTGCTGTCTGTACGGATTTGCCCATTCTGGACATTTCCTCTAAATGATGGTTAAACTTTTAAGTTACCATTTCTTTGATATGTTGTTGTTTTTTTTTTCCAGGATCCCAAGCACTTCAAGTCAGAGAAGACAGGACGGGGACAATTAAGGGAAGGTTGGAGAGATAGTCATCAACCCATCATGTGTTCCTACAAGCTGGTGACCGTGAAGTTCGAGGTCTGGGGGCTTCAGACCAGAGTGGAACAATTTGTGCACAAGGTAAGTGAACGAATGGCAGTTCCTGGACTGGGGACACAGTGACTGTCTTTACTGTAAGCTGGAGTGCACGACATACAACACACGCCCACTACTGAGCCAACATGACATCACTGTATCTGGAAAACACTGTTTTTGTGAAAATGCACTTTACATACAGGTTTAATTTATGCTTTGTACCTCAT
Source organism: Halichoerus grypus (assembly GCF_964656455.1). Taxonomy (NCBI): domain Eukaryota; kingdom Metazoa; phylum Chordata; class Mammalia; order Carnivora; family Phocidae; genus Halichoerus; species Halichoerus grypus. The sequence goes on along the minus strand of NC_135713.1, from coordinate 195,873,157 downwards.
TTCTCATTCTGTGACCTCTACATCTATTGGGTGAGTATATTCAGGAAGTTAGACTTTCAATACTAAATACTTTTTCCCTTTGGCATCAGGCTAATCTAGTTGCAGACAGAAGTACTTGTACTTGGTACTCGGGTACTTGGGTTCCGGGCAGAGGCACAGGGCTGATGTGTGTGTACGGCCCCCAAGCTAATTGTCACTCAAAAGATCCTGCAAATATAGGGGCGCCTGGGTGGCTCGGTTGGTTAAGTGTCTGACTCTTGATTTCGGCTCAGGTCAATGATCTCAGGGTTGTGAGATCGAGCCCCACATCAGGCTCCGTCCTGGGCGTGAAGGCTGCTTAAGATTCTCTCTTTTCCTCTTCCTCTGCACCTCCCTCCCTGCTCATGTGCTCTCTCCCTCTCTCGCAAAACAAAACAAAAAAGATCCTGCAAATATAGATACCTAAGGTAAGACACCCCAAGAGACAAAATAAGAAATCCCAGTGGTCCTTTAGATGGTGCACCTCAGTATTTCTGGTCATTTAATAATTCTGTTACCAAAGAATTATTAACAACCTCAAAACACAGATTTCGATTGAATACCCACTTTAGCTAAACATGTTTATTTTGTCGCAGGAACAAGACTTAGTGATGATTTAAGTTTGTTAGGGGCTTCTGACATGACTCTTACCCTCATGGAAACAAATGGAAAATGCAATGTTGAGCATTGCCCTTTGTAACGCCTCCCATTTTCATAAAAATAAATACTCCCCGAGTTGTCTCTACATTCCAGATAAGCTGGATATCTGTTTATTTTTCCACTTAAAAACTGATAAAAAATAGCTTTCTGAAATTCTTTCAGGGGCCCTGTAATTTAACCGTTATGCACTGAGCTTTGTGTTACTTAGATGGATTTGTCTACTAAGATTGGTGGCAAATTGGCAATAAAATGTATAAAGTTTTGAGGTCCAAGGAATAGATGGAACTTTGGCTCATGATAATAGCAAACTCTAGAACATATTTGAGAGCTTTGGTGTTTTCTTAAACAGAGAAGTGTGTCGATCTGCTCCTTTGCTGCACTCCAGAACCCATTCTGCCCACCCAGAAGCAGGAGCCGAGTGAAACACATGGAAATCAAGTTTGGGGGGACCACCTGTTTCCCTGTGTCCCAAGTTATTAAGCACAAAGATGCTCCCAGATCTTCCAGCCTCAGCTCTGTGTTTGGCTTAGGCTGTATCTTCCTTGACTTCCTGTAACATCTACCCCACCGTATTTTTTTTTAAGATGTAATTTGTTTATTTTAGAGAGAGAGAGAGAGTAGGAGGGGAGGGGCAGAGGGAGAGAGAGTCCCAAGCAGAGTCCACACCGAGCGCAGAGCCTGACAGAGGGCTTAAGCCCATGAACCTGAGATCTGAGCCGAAACCAAAAGTCAGACGCTTAACTGACTGAGCCACTCAGGCACCCCACCCCCTCTTATTTTTTAACCCAAAATGATCTCTTACTAGGCCACTATATAGTGCACTTAGCATGTCCTCCTTTCACAAAGCCTATTTAGATTGCTGTAGGGCTCACTGTGTTTCTTTTCTCGCAGGTGACTTTGGCTAGTTTTGAGGTTCTGTTTCTTTAAAATACCTGTAGGAATTATGCTCTAGGAAAAGGCCTTCCTATTGCCCATTTCCAAATATAAGGAAGTGTTATCAACGCCCCCAAAACACACCTGCTCTGGCACATGAGTTGCTAATGAGTATACGAGGCTAGTATTTGCATGGTTTTAAAGTACCAGGGACGTCTTTATCTGAACACCTTTGTTTTTTAAGAATCTATTCACAGTTAAGGGGGAAAAAAAATGTTCGAAAGCGAACCATTAGCACATTATTGAATTCTTGTTTCCAGCAGACAGCTGTGTTGTGCTTAATGTAATAGGGTATATTTTACTGATGCCCCGATGCTGTTCTTTTCATTTCCATGAATTTAACACAGTCAGCATTCAAGTGGGTATGGTTTCATGTTGTTTCTTATTTTCATGACATACTTCCTCCTTCCACATCATAAAAGCTTCACTAGATATCCAGAGGCGTGGAGAAGTAAACACATCATTATAAATGCTTCCCTTGTTTCTGCAAATTCACCAGATTAAAATCTTTCATTTACTGAAACGTGCTTGAACCTTTCACAAAAGGTTTTTGACAATTGCTAGATTTGTTTGGCAGGAAGAAAGGAATGTTGAAGGGAGCGCATGAGTATCCAAGAAACGTAACACGGCATATTTATAGAGGACACCAAGAATACCATAAAATCAAGGCACATGAACAGCGTTACACACACACACAAACCATGGATCTTTCTTAGTCTCCTAGGGCCATTATGTGTCACCATAAGAAACAATTTCATTCCTTTTGTCTCTATTTGTCTCTTAGCATTCCCATTATGTTCTATGCTAGTTGAGGTCTCTATTTTATTTCTGTCTGTAATAGTTGACTAAACTGCTTTTTTCCCCCGTCTACTACATGAAAGTCACGCCCAAAAAGATATTTACTTATCTTGTAACCCACACCTTCAAATATTAAAAAAAAATTTTGACCAATATTTAGGATATTTCATCAGAGAAGACTAAGTGCTCTTTGCTTAGAAGTCACTTGCTACCCAGAAAAGCATTCTAGATTTCCAACATTCATGACCTCTTAGCAATAGTGAGAGACACCCTCCCACAAATGAAAAGTTGAACCTGTTTCAGGTAAAGGAAGAGGGGACGCCTGGGTGGCTCAGTCGTTTAAACATCTGCCTTCGGCTCGGGTCATAATCCCAGGGTCCTGGGATAGAGTCCCGTGTCAGGCTCCCTGCTCAGTGGGGGGTCTGCTTCTTCCTCTCCCACTGCCCTTCCCCATGCTTGTGCTCTCTCCCTCTCAGATAAATAAATTAATTAATTTTTAAAAAAAGATAAATGAAGAGAAAAAGCTCCAGGTGGTTAGCCTAGAGATTCAGTCCAGTCATTGCTGTGTGCCTGCCAACCAGTTGTGTTTAGTGTGTACCCACTCCCAGTCCAACTTTCAATTAAGATGAAGAGATTAATTTACAGCAAGTGTAGCACGCCATGAAAGGGCTGAGCAGGTGAGTGAGCCCATGATCTGTGTATGTGAGACTGTATTTGCCATCACATGGACAGAGGGATGGAGAAATTTATAATTGCCAGGATTCCTAGGATTGGGAACAATCTATTTTCCAGGTAGTTTTCATCAAACGTGGTATTATTTCAACTTCCTTCTTTTACTTTTCTAGGTGGTCCGGGATATTCTGCTGATTGGACATAGACAGGCTTTTGCATGGGTTGATGAGTGGTATGGTAAGTCAACTTCCCCAAAATAACTTCCAGAACAACTTCATAACCTGTTGATTTGGGCTTCAGTCCCTCTGGCTTCAAATGCTACCTAAAAAGACAACAAAGGCAGGACTCTTGCCCCCTGAAGTAGAAATAGCACTGTCTGTGGAACATGATGGGGGAGAATGTAATGATAGAAGCTTTGTCTAAAATAACCATAATACAGCTGACCCTTAAGCAACATGGGTTTGAACTGTGTAAATCCACTTATATGCAGATTTTTTTCAGTAAGTATAGTACTATAAATGTGTTTTCCTTATGATTTTCTTTTTTTCCTCTTCCTTGTGATTTTCTTAATAATATTTTCTTTTCTCTAGCTTGCTTCATTGTAAGAATGTAGAATTGATTACATAGAGTGTACAAAATATGTGTTAATCCATTGCTTATGTTATCAGTGAGGCTTCCGGTCAACAGTGGGCTATAAAATAGTTAAGTTTTGGGGGAGTCAGAAGTGATACATGGATTTTCAGTTCGGTGGGGGAGAGGGTGTGTGTTGGCGTCCCTAACGCTCTCATTGTTGAAGGGTCAGCCGTACTTTGTTCTTCACTAATAAGTTGGACCTCAGTATGTTTGATCCTGGCATACCTGATAACACAGGGCTCCAGAATTCTCTCTTGGATGGGTTTCAAGCCCATCCTAATTTATCCCAAACTTTGATTCAAGATCAAAACTGTCTGAAGCATCATATCAAGTAAAAGCAGTCCTTTGATTCAGAGAACACTTGAAACACCCCCTCACCAAAAACATGAGGATTCTGCAAGAATTCAAAGGCAGAGGCATATAGGTGCCCCTTCATCCTAACTGAGACTGTGTGGCTCCTTCCTTCCTCCCTCCCTCCCTCCCTCCCTCCCTCCCTCCCTCCCTCCCTTCCTTCCTTCCTTCCTTCCTTCCTTCCTTCCTTCCCTCCCTCCCTCCCTTCCTTCCTCTTTCTTTCTTTCTTTCTTTCTTTTTTTTTTTTTTCACGATTTGGGAGGAGTAAAACAAGTTCTGCACATTTCCAATAAATGAAGATCAGGTTTGCTTCATCCCATGATGGATGGACCACCCTTTCCAGATCCTCAGGCACTGTTGCTTGGTCCACACAAATCTCTTACATTCCAGAATCAGTTGTCAGAGGCCAGTGTCCTTGACTATAAATAGAAACGAACACATCCAGTTGGTGACTTGGGTTGGATCTGATCGTCTAATGAAATGCCCTCCTCCTTGGCCTCTCCCTAAGTCACATTGAATTTGTTCCGAGTGTAACCTAGATTGCATTTTGGTGCTTTTCTGTCATTGTTCCAGCAATCCCTCCTTCCCTCTTAGCAGCAGGTATCACATTTAAAGTGAAAAGCTACATTGGACTGAACGGGTAAAGACAATGATGTTGTTAGCTATTTCTGGGCCACACTTAAAAGACGTGGTTCTGGAGGGGTGTGTTTTTTTGTTTGTTTGTTTGTTTGGGGTTTTTGTTTTGTTTTGTTGCATTTTTCCCAGATCCGCATCTTCAAAGAGCACATGCATCTCCTTGGGTTTGTCCAAAGGCAGACCTCTGGAAGAGATTTCTTTTGAAAGATCGTCATTTCTTTCTTACACCGCCAGCCCCCCACGGCCCCCCAAGACGCTGCTTGCAGGCAGCAGGTACCCTGGCTTGCCACATTTTCATGACGTCTCCCATAGTTGTCTTTGTGAGGCAGGTAGGGGAGAGTCTGCTGTGATGACTTCCCCTGATGAAACAAATCTTTCTGGTTGGTTTTTGTTTGTTTGTTTTTCCCCAGGGGAGCTTTTCTCAGATTCTTAGAAAGGGAGCAGAGACCTTAAGAACTACTGGTCTCTCCCAACTTGGGCTCCTCTAAGCTCATGGTGTCCTTGCCACCAACACTAAGGGAATATCAAAAGGATATTCAAAAATTAAATTGGCAAGTGAATGGGCCAAGAATCTGCCACTTTGAAGACCAAGAGACAGGGCACTTTAATAGATTTCTCTCTAGAGCCAGAATGCCATAGAGGACTTTCCAGAAAAGGCAGCATCAGAAAGGGTAGCTGGTTCCTGATTAAGAGGACAAAACACTGCAAGCCTGTTGATCAGAAAAGAGGGTTTGAGCAGAGGCAAGATATAGAAAAAAAGAAAAAAAACGTGGATGGGCATCCAGTAAGTGAATAGCTCGGGTACAAAAAATGGAAGCCGACTCTTTTCTTTCACACCAGGGGCGAGGAAGAGACTTAAAGACTTTTAGTCCAAAAAAAAAAAAAAATCCTCAGACTATTACAGGGGCCCAAAACTAGACTAATGCATCAGAGGAAAATAGAGGCCTCCAGTCCTGGAGAGCTCTCAGAGGAGAACTACCTATTTACTCAGGATGGCTTAGGTGGACACATTAACAACTCAAGGAGGCTATTGACAAAAAGCCTTTCTGTATCTGAGTGCAGAAAAATAGTGTGTGCTTTAGTGGATCTAGATCATGGGGGAGTGTGTGCTCCCCAGAGAAGGTCTCCACCCCCTATATACACAATCTTAGCTCCAACCAAAACAAGCAGCCTTTTCACTCAGCCAGAGGGTCTAAGAACCATGCCATCAATTTCATGTAAATCACTGGCACCCTTGCCCCCAGCTGAGCTGCTTGCCAGGAAAACAGTGGCTCCTTCCTTAGATGCAGACACTCACTCAATCAAATGAATGGAAATAGCCCTGCCCACAGACTGCCTTCTCAGCCCCCTATTGGAGGTAATGCAAGGGACTGTGGGCCTTTCAGGGAAATGGGTGTGTCACTGACCGCCTTCAGTTTTGGCTACCTGAAGTTGCTTATTTTTCTTTGGTCTCTATGGGCTCAGTGAGGCTCGCGTTAGTAAACGTGGAAAAGGTCCAAAGTTAAAAAAACAAGCAAACAAACAAAAACCCTTTGCCTGTAGCTTTTAGCACTGGTGCAAAGTGAGGTCCCCCAGCCAGGAACATCAGTTCCCACTTGGGTACTTGTTAGAAATTCAGATTCTCAGGCTCCGCTTCAAACCTACTGAATCAGGTACTCTGGGGGTCTAGCCCAGCAATCTGTGTTTCAACAAGCCCTCCAGATGATTCTGGCTAAAGTTTAAGAACAACTTTAAATCAGATTAGATTGTAACGGGCAGTTTAATTAATTCAGTCCAAACAGATTAGAGAATGGTAGATGTCTTCTGGGCCAACTGGTAAGCTCTGGTGCCTTGTGAGAATTAGAAAGACATCCCTCTGGGCAGATTCAGGAGGTGCTCTTGGCTTAGGGCTGAATTTTAGTCGCATTGACCTCCTGGCCGTGTGTTTGTACGGTATTCAACCTACACCGTAGGCGTTGGCACCCCTGGGTGTCTTTCTCCCTAATTAAGCTAACCACCTCCAGTGCTTAATTAAGAAGAAGGAAAAAAAAAAAAAGGACATTGTAGATGGTTGATCTTTTCTTACCCAAGGATTAATTTGTATCATTTCTGAGTCTGAGCATATGGCTGTCACATAACTAATTCCCTAAACAAATTTTATTCTGCTCATGTTCCTTGTAAAGTATAAACCATGTCCATTGTTGGAGGAGTTGAGGTTTTTTTGTTTTGTTTTGTTTTTCCCCAAAGCCTTGATTGGTCTTTATCCATGAGCCTTGGGTCTCTCCTGCATGACTGGAACACTAATCAGAGAAGAAACAACACATGTCAGAAGATGGGGTGATAGGGGGGCAGATAAAAATAGGCAGCGCAGTTTCACAAAAGCATAGTTTTGCTTCACAAATCTGACAGTATTTTGAGAGAGGAACAAAGGCTTGCCGGAGAGAGGCTGTGATTGAGTGGAACCTCATGAACATCTTTGAAATCCAGACCCTTCCAAAAAAGTATAGGGGGTAGTTCTGGTGAGTATAGATGAAAGTCCCTCGTGAAAGTGGCTTAGAAATTATTCTCGAGTCCCTAGAGCAGGCCTAATAATGAAAGAGGCAAGCTCAAAGTGGAGAAAGAAGCCTACTTAAGGACTAGCATTAGCTGGTTGAGTTCACCAAGCCAGCATTGTCCAGTGGCTTTCGGGTTCCTGAAATATGAATTTCAGTGCCACGGCTCTTAAGGCAACATCTTGTGTGTGTGTGCTTAATGTTCATTTTTCTGGGGAGAGAACTCGTAGCTTCTCATCAGATTTTCAAAGGGATCTGTTACTCTCTCTACCTCCCCAAATTAAGATCTATGAAAAAAATCATTACTGTACATTGCAATTCTAGATCCTACTGGTCTGAATTACATAGAAAAAGTATTCACCAAGACTTGAGGATTGGCTACTTCCACTACAAAAACGTGGAGCAACCCCTAAGCTATTTCTAACAATCATGTATTGAATTTATAATCATTGTAAAGAGTTAAAAGAAGAAAAAAAAAAAAAGACACTTCCCAAAGGATGACTTGCATTTTGTCAGAGCCACAGGAGTATCAGATCTCATTCATGGTCGCCGGAGCCTTCCCCCCCACCCCTAACCCAACTGCTTGTTCAAGACTTCCATTTTGACTTAGTATAAGGAAAAATTACTTCTGTTTAGGGTGAGGATCCTAGAAGAGGAGAGAAAATGTTTGTAGAAGGAAATAAACATGTGGCATTGGGCAGGTCACTGAGTGAAAGTATATAACTCTTTTATTAAAATTTTAGCTGCTGGGGCGCCTGGGTGGCTCAGTCGTTAAGCGTCTGCCTTCGGCTCGGGTCATGATCCCAGGGGTCCTGGGATCGAGCCCCGCATCGGGCTCCCTGCTCCGCGGGGAAGCCTGCTTCTCCCTCTCCCACTCCCCCTGCTTGTGTTCCCTCTCTCGCTGTGTCTGTCTCTGTCAAATAAATAAAATCTTTTAAAAAATATTTAAAAATAAATAAATAAAATAAAATTTTAGCTGCTGCAGCTATGTAATACAGTGAAGGAAAATGCTTGCAGACATTGTGTTCCATGCCATCTGTAGTTTCTCTGTAAGTCCTACTGACTTCTATCCTTTGAAATGTATGATCTTGCCTCCACAAACTGTGAGATCAACCTGCCTTCTTTAAAAAATGAAGTGATTGAAAGAAAATTGCCACCAGAGACAAAGTTGAAAGACTAGGACAACATCTTTGTAACTTAAGTAGCTAACAGAGAATGAATATGTATAATGTATAATTAGGTCCTATAAATAAAAAATTCAGCAACTCAGTAGAAAAAAAGGTAAAGAACATGAGTAGGTAAACCATCGAAAAACCACAAATGGCCAGTAACCTTGGTCCTAATCACAAGAAATATAATGAAAATGAAAATGATATGACATTTGTTCATCTGATAACAAAAAATTTAAGATAGTGATAACATCCAGTTTTGGATAAGGTAGGAGAACAAATAAACAGTCTCTATAAAAAGGATAAATACAAATAGCCTATGATCCAGCAATTCCACTTACAGAAATTTAATCTTAAGAAATGTACATGTGCTCATGAATGTCGGTACAAAGCTATCCAGGGCAGTATTACTTATAAAAGCTGGAAATTAGTCTCAGTATAAATGTTTATTAACAGGAATATGATCAAATAAATTATGATACACCCAGACTGTGAATATTGTTTGCAACAGTTAAAAAGAATAAGGTAGTTCTAGGGGCACCCAGCTGGCTCAGTCAGAAGAGCATGCAGCTCCTGATCTAAGGGTCATGAGTTTGAACCCCACATTGGGTGTAGAGATTACTTAAAAATATATTTAAAAACTATATTAAAAATATATTTAAAAAATAAAAAAGACAATATGTATAGTAAAAATGGGATAGTATACCGTAGTACGATTCCATAAATTTAAAAATAAATGAGACTATATGTGTGTGCAGTAATATACATGTAAATTCATAGGAAAAACATCTGGCAACCTGTACCTCAAACTCTTAACAGTGGTTACATCCAGAAAGAATAGGATTAGTGGGAGAGGTTAAAAGGAATTAAACTCTTTTCTCAATAAAAATCAGTACTATTTGAATTATTTCTCTGGAACATAATTCATGCATTAATTGAGTGATTCAATAAATAAGCACTGAAACCCTTATTTTATTTAAAAAAAAAAAAAAAAGGCAGAAAATGGTTGAAGCTGACCAAGCCTCATAGAGCGGAGGTATATTTTGTTCTTAAATGAAAGCTTTTAGGGACGCCTGGGGTGGCTCAGTCGGTTAAGCATCTGCCTTTGGCTTTAGGTCATGATCCCAGGGTCCTGGATCGAGTTCCGCATCGAGCTCCTTGCTCAGAGGGAAGCCTGCTTCTCCCTCTCCCTCAGCTCCTTCCCCTGCTTGTGTTCTCTCTGTCAAATAGATAGATATCTAGATATCTAGATAGATGATAGATAGATATCTAGATAGATAGATAGATAGACAGATAGATAGATAGATAGAAAGCTTTTAGTTCACAGTTGAGGATATCAAAGCAGATTCCTCAACAAATCCCCCAGGGCTTCTTGGACAAGGCTGGACTGGAAGTAGAGGTGGTGGTGCCCGTCTCAGCCCAGTCACCCGGCAGAGGAGGCTCTACTCAGGCCATGTGACCTCCACTTGGCTGGAGCAGATCAGCTCTCCCCTCATCTGAAGGAGGGTAGGAAAGAGAAGGAAAGAAATGGGCTCACAAGAGGGCAAAGAAGCGAAATCTTGTGCCACTGAAGGGTAATGAGGAGGGGATTCATGCCCCCAGCATACTTCCCAGTGCTCATCGTGTCACTTATAGATATAAACAGAGAGAGAGAGAGCCTCCAACAGCCTGGTGTCAAAGATACTATGATGTATGTTTCTTAACAGCAGAAATATCGTACTAGTTACAGTGTTCTCTTAAATCAGGGAATTAGCCCTGTGTTGCTTGCTTAGAAGTTTTTATCTGAGAAACCTTCTTTCCGAAAAGTAAATTATGACCTTTCAAATCTATATACTAAGGGGTGATTATTTATTAGTTTCTTTGCAAAATAATGGATGTAAGTTTCCTTGAAGAGTTTCGTTGATACACATATGTAGTTGTTTGCTGGAAACCGAGAGGTCTGAACCTAAACTGTTAGAAGTCACTCTCTGGTCATTGAAAATCAATCCATAATGAAGATGAACCATCTCTGAAAGTATAATCTGTCATTGGGCAATGCAATTGAATTTACTAAAAAATTGATTCCTATATAGTTTTGGGGTAATATACTTTGCAGAAGCAAGACATAATGCATTTTACCTGAAAACCTAAACAGGAATATATTCACTTGATTAGGCTTTCCATGAATTACTAAGGAATATTGGAAATATTTACATCATTTCCATAAGTATGCATGATACGTGGGGAGAACTCAGGATTCAGAACAACGTATTTTCCTTCCTCAGTAGGGACCCAATTATCACCATCTTTTAGAGAACCACCTTACTAGAAACGTTCATTCTTCTGTAGTCTAATTGGGAGATTTTTTTCTTTTAGATGCAATTTCCTGAAACTTTGTTTCATAACTCTTCCATTTTAACAACAACAACAACAAAAAGGATCATGTATGTGGAATGAGCCGAAATTCTAGAAAACTATATTTTCTCCTTACCAATTCCAAACTGATGGTATTTGACCCCAAGTAATCAATTTTAAATAAGGTTCTTTTTTTCATTCTTACACAAGTACAGCATATTTGATGTAGAAAATACAAACAAAAGGAAGAAAATGAAAATTATCTATAATTCCATCTCCTGGAAACAGTCACTGTTAACATTTTAAAATGTATCCTTTTAGTCTTTTTAAAATGTATATAATGCTTTTCCAACAGAGATGATTTCATAGAATGTGTACAGTTGTTTTACCTCCTATTTTTAACAATATGCAAAGGACATTTCTCTATAGTGTTAAATACTCTTCTACATCATTTTTTAATGGTTTCGTAGTATGGTCTGTCCCCTGGGTTCTTTCCCATTTTTCACTATTATGAACAAGGCAGTAATGACTGTCTTTGTTGTTAAACCCTTCTTCACAACTACAAAATTGAGACATCTTTGAAAGCACACAGTCACACCGTTTAAGCCCCTCTCTTAACACTGAGCTAATTAAAGATAAAGAACAATTTCTGTCGGGATTCACTAGAACAAAGAAACTAAAATGCCTTTGTTTTCGTTTTCCAAATTACTGTCTTGTGGGGGGTGGGGGGTAATGGAGGGGGAGAAAGTGTCTAATGAACATATGTATAGAGAAATTTCTCTAAATCTTAAACTTCTGGCTTAAAAATGACCTCAGTATTCATTCCAGGTGTATTTGTGTTTAGGAAATTTTGATAACCAGCCTTTGGAATTAAAGTGATTGCACTGAATGAATATGCTCTTATTGTTAACTAAGATACATTTGTTCTCATTACAAAGCAGCATGTGTTTGTTGCTTTCCAATTCCCTCGATGAAAAGCATGCTCTTTGCTTGGCTAGACTGCTGCTTAGCATCCTTTATACTTACATTGCTTATGGACAACATTTGTGATCTAAGGTTTTGGGGTGTGGGGGCGGGGTGATCATCAGCTAAATAAAATAGCCCAGGTCTGGATTTAGAGCCGCCCTCCCTCTTGGCCCCAGACCGCACTGAACTGAATCATAAAGTTCTGGCACGTGTGCCCTGTGGAAATGAAGAGAATCTCACATGACATACATGGATTGATATAAAAAGACCACCAAACCACATGATGCAGGAAGTACTTAAGGAAAAATTTCCAGCGTGAATACCCGCTCTGAATCCCCACCAAGCTAATTCGCGATCAGGGTGGTCGAATAACCAATTATTCAAGCATACGTTCCTTGTAGAGAGGCATGAAGTTCAATTCCGCCATGACCGCACCAGAGGGATGCCAGTCTGGGAAAATTGCTGATAGAATGTTGTCAAGTAACCAAAGAGCGGGTAGGGAATGGAGGATAAAACAGCAGATGCAGTTCAAGTGAGTGTAATTGTTATTTGTGTGCATTTCATATACTGAAGACGGATGGGTTCTTTGCTTAACGCAGTTTTTCATCAGTTGGATTTAGACAGGGTTTCTCAACCTTGGCACCATTGACATTTTGGACCCGATACTTCCCTGTTAAGAATGGGCAGTGGTAGGTTATTCCAAGGCCTCACAGGCCCCTACTGTCACAAAATTGTCCCCCATTGGGAACCACTGGATGAAGAGATCGTTATCCTGAAATGCTGAAAAACTACAGACTCAGGCCCAAAATCATAATGTCATGTGCCATTTTATTTATAGATCAGTGTGGGTGAAAGTAGCGCCAGCCATCTCCAAGCTGTTAGACTAGACTTGAAGTTCGATACAGACCCGCACTCTCTGACACTATGAATCCTGTGCAGAAATACAGCTCCCTGTGAGCATTGCAACCAAATGCCCCTGGTCCCGGTAAACATCATGTGTCTGCCTTCGGTCATGTCTCCTTGTACTAGCAATGAAAGTGCCCTTTCTCTTGTCGAATGCATTGGTTTAAGGAAATCTCCAAATCTATTTTGAAAGGTATCTGCCAGGTAAGTATTAAAGCAAACAAACCTGACCCTGTCCCCATCGGGATCTTCTAAGAATGCTTTAGGAGATCTCAGGCTATGGCACTGCTCACGTGCTAATACTCTCCACCCATCTAGCTCACTTTACAAGATTCACCCCTAAATAATTTCCACTCTTCTCTGTTCTAAGACTGTTTCGACTTAACTTCCTAGCACTCACTCCCCCTTTGGCTGGTTTAGCTAACTTTATGACGTACTCTTCATAAAGTTAGTGAATTCCCTGCTTTTTTAAACCTCTCTTTGGCTTCTGCTACCGTCTTTCCCTAAAGTCTCCCCGTTGAAAGTTTGCATTTAATAACAGTAGTTGCCAACGTCTTGACCTTTTTGCAGATATGACAATGGATGATGTTCGGGAATACGAGAAAAACATGCATGAACAAACCAACATAAAAGTTTGCAATCAGCATTCCTCCACTGTGGATGACATAGAGAGCCATGCCCAAACAAGTGTATGTAGAATTTTTAAAACATGTTGCCCACCCTTTACCAAACGTACACTTAAACTGATCTTTGAAAATACTGCAGACGTTCAGTTCTCAACGTTCCACACAAAAACATGTCGTCACCCAGAGGCTGTTGGTGAAGAACCTGAGCTGGGTCTAAACTGGACAGTGTCACCTCTTGCTTCTAGATTTTTCGATTCTTAAAAAATCCGCTTGATTTGGGGGTTATTTTTCCGCTCATAAAACCCAAGAACGTGGAGAGTGGAAACATTTGTGGCTGGTGAATGGCCTGCACCGTGAAAGAGAGGAGACAAAGCAGGTGTCATCTGAAAACTAGAATATCGTGACGGTAACTTTTAAAAATATAGTTAATGCTCAAGTTATTCATTCAAGGGACAGCTTGTGGCTCATCTGGTGTTTTAGATTTCTTTACATTTGCTTTGAAATGCTTTCTGTGGCTCCTTATAGCTGTTCTAGCCAATCCTTTCCTTTTTGCTTCGGTTAATCTCAAGACGGGGCTGCAGTCTGCACACACTGGCTGAGAAGTGAAGGTGCGGTGAGCTGGGCATGTGTGGGGCCACGTAGCCCATCCAGCCTGGGACTCAAGATGAGACTCAGAGAGCCACAGGTTATTTAGTGGCACACTGGAAATTGAGAGCTGACTGTATGGTACATGCCAGCATTTTAAATATTTTAAATATCAATCATTCATGCTAATGAAGAGGAGCTAAGATAACAGAGAAAATGTCATCAAGTCATTTGTATGTATCTTTGGCCAGCACTGTGATCTCTTTGGGTATCAGCTTGAGCCCGCGTGTCTGCTAGCCCACACCCCAGAACAGTACCTATTAGATTTTTAGGAAGTTGATAATGTAGGTAAAGACAATTGAGCAACGGCTATGGTTGTAAATGGGTGCTTTAGAATTGTGACGATCTTTTTGGTTGCACTTTGGAAGTTTCGGGTTCAGTTTTTAGAGCACGTATTTGGAGGGTGCCCTGCAAGGCTCAAGTGCATGTGGCTTACCCTTGAGGCTCAGGTGGCCCTGACGTTTCCTCCCCGTGTTGCATGCAGTGATTGGATTTGCGGAAGGCTCTGGGGTCAGCTTACCTGGGATGTTCCTCTCTGTGCACAGGCCCTTGCCAATAGGACTTCCCTTCTCCCTCTGTCCCTGTTCTAACGTTAGAAATACTCGTTAAGGAAACTGTCCTTGGAAGTCCCATCATTTTAAATTCCCTTTTCTTTTTGGAATGACTCTAGTTCTCCGTCAGCCGCCCTCTGAAAGCTGCTTGCTTAGAAGTGTGATCAGACAAAGGAAGCCAGAGGAAAGGGGGAGATGCCGCATTCCAAAGGATTCTAAGCGCCTGGCTTTTCTCATTCTAAGCTCTTATGGTTTTTAGCTTCAGGCTCTTTGTTTGGTCTTTCTGTCGTACTGCCTTTATTACCATTAGAAAGTCAGTTTACTATGGAGACGGTGATACCTAGAATGGTTCTCCCATGGGAAAGCCCCATGCATTCTCTGGCTGCAATTCACTGTCGTTCCCATGACTTCAGTGTAAGAGATGCCTATCTCCTCAGAAGTTACACAGAGTGGTTATTTTGAGTGCTTACGACATTTCCCTTATTCTTTGGAATTCCATCAAATTGGAGATCATTTATTTTTCCATTGTCTTTCTTCGCTATCGTCATGAAAAACAGTTGAAATCAAGAGGTTGCTGTCCATCACAAATAACAAACTGCATGGGTGCTCAGTAAAATTTAAATCCTCAGCCTGAGTAGGGACACATTGGATTGAAATTATGCAAAATTAACATCCATGAACATGGCAATGAGAAAGTTAAGTCTCCTTTTCCATTGAGCAGTTTCCATTCCTTCAAGGAAGGGAACTTCTAAGAGACTCGGGGAATGTAAAATCGAAATTCTGTATTTTGGATGGTTTCTGCCCCCTGCTGGATATGTGGAGTAGAGCATTATACTCTACCACTTGTGTAGAAAGTCTAATTTTTCAAAGATGTTTGTTTATTATAGCAGAAACATACCCCATTCACTGAAATTTTTCTGAGAGTCTCAATTTTACTTTGAAGTGCATATTTCTTTTTTAAAAACTTAATCTCATTTCTTAGCTTGTTTAATAGTCTTAGTATTTTTTAAAGTGGCAAATTTATAGGTACAATTTTTCTTGTTATATTCTAAGTTGTATATGATATCAAAACAATCATATTTTATTTCCTTTGTAAGAAAAAATTTTCCTTTCATAATGTTTTAACAATTGCTCCAGGAAATCCTCTTAAGGATTTTGGTTTTTTGAAAAATATTTCTGACAGATGAACATAGGGGAAGGGAAGGAAAAATAAAATAAGATAAAAACAGAGAAGGAGGCAAACCATAAGAGACTCTTAACTATAGGGAACAAACCAAGGGTCGCTGGAGGGAAGATGGGGGTGGAGGGCTGGGGGAGATGGAGTCATTGGGTGATGGGCATTAAGGAGGGCACTTGATGTAATGAACACTGGGTGTTATATGCAACTGATGAATCACTAAATTCTACCCCTGAAACTAATAACACATTATATGTTAACTAAATTGAATTTAAATAAAAAATTTTAAAAAAAAGAAAAATATTTCTGGCTTGCTCATGTTATAATATGACCTTATATATACTACATATACATATAATATATATCTTAATGATTAATACCATGTTATGAATATTCATTCCATAGTTAATATTTCCAAAGTGGATATATTGTTTCATGTTAGCTTATGCAATATCATCTAATGAAGCTTCCACCACTAGGTTCATGGGAGAGGACAAGAATGAAAAATGGGTCTGTGGGAAGCTAAAATTCATGTAGAAAATCCATGGGCAGCAGATTTCCCCTTTTACTCAAGGACAAGCCCTTAGGCTTTCACTCAGTGCTTTTTCCAATAAGCCCAGTTACCTGTTTTCTCTGTTACCAGTAAATAAAAAAGACAAAGGATACCAGGGCTAGCCAGAGAGTAATTAATAAGAACCATAACAATAGTAATGACAGTATAGTAATAGAGTTTCTGAGAGAAAGAGAGAAGAGATCTCAAACTACAAAAAACCAAATAAGCCCTGATAGAGAAGTCATTACAGTGTTAATATATTTTCAATATATTATGTCTAAATGGTAGCAAGTGTATATAATACGTTCAATATATTGGTGGGGGCCTCGCTGGTTCAGTCGAAAGAGTGTGAGACTCTTGATCTCGGGGTCATGAATTCAAGCCCCACATTGGGTGTAGACATTACTTAAAAATAAAATCTTTTTTAAAAATAAATTAAGAAGTTAGGGAGAGATTTACATTTAAAATATATATATATATATATTTTTTTTTTTTTTTTTTACTTTCTCACTTAATAAAAACATTTTAGGTATTTAGAAAATCTACATCACCTGACAATTCCTCTTAATGAGGCATCACTGAATTTGTTTCCTGAATGCCAAATAATGCTTTTTTTTTTTATGTTTCCTTGAAAAAATGGTTTTATTTTTCTTGGCTTTGGGATAATTAGCAGGGTTTGTGGTTGTTGTCATTATCTTCTTTGTTTTTTAAGCTGAATTAATTAAAACAGTATTTAAACAATCTCAGGATGGGTACACAGTCAGGAAACCAGTAACCCCCAGAATGCAAAAAGTATATTTATTGAATAAGAAGAAATTCTGATGATTTGCCTATTTCTCCTATAAAGGTGTACTTGTAATTGCATGCCCTAAAATAGGTAATAGTATGTATCATTTCTGGGCCATCGATTGCTTGAACTAGACTTCCTTTATAGAAAAGATGACTAGGTCTAGTAATAGCTCCATATATCACACCATGCCAACAGCTCACACACATACACACACACACACACACACACACACACGCATACACACATACACCCAGATACTTCCCTGGTCTGGTTCTGTACTCTCCTGACCCGTCCTTATTCGGAATACTTACACTACTCCCTGAAGAGTGCTTTGGAAAATCTTGGATGGATATTCATAAAGGAATATTTTTTTTCAGAGGTTTACGCCTTAGTAAAAAAAAAAAAATTCAGGGTTTAGCATTTCAGTGATAATTTGGGTTTATAGTCTGGACAGGCCTCTTTATGCTAGGATTCCTGTAGTTCCCTTATAATCAGGCATGGAGGTAAATCCATTTGCATCTCTCCTAAATAACTGGTCATTTTTCTTTCTATTTTTTTTTTCTTTGAAGACATGACAATGGATGAAGTCCGAGAATTTGAACGAGCCACTCAGGAAGCCACCAACAGGAAAATTGGCGTTTTCCCACCTGCAATTTCTATCTCGAGTATTCCCCTGCTGCCTTCCTCAGTCCGCAGCGCCCCTTCTAGTGCTCCATCCACACCTCTCTCCACCGACGCCCCAGAATTTCTGTCTGTGCCCAAAGATCGACCCCGGAAGAAGTCAGCCCCAGAAACTCTCACGCTTCCAGACCCTGAGAAAAGAGCCACCCTGAATTTACCTGGCATACACTCTTCAGATAAGCCATGTCGGCCCAAATTAGAGTAACTTCCTATGAATATTTCATGGGGTTTTATATTTTCATTTGGGTTTTTTTTTTTTTTTTTTAAAGAATCTTCTAATATAGAAAAAGACTGCTTTGTCCCTCAAACATGTTCCTTCGATCTCTGAGTGTGCATGTGGTTAAGTACCTTCCCATATAATAGGATTCCCTAAGTATGCCACACAGCATCCTGCTAGATGTAAATTGTAAGACTTGCAAAGGACAAAGGAATCCTCGGTAGCCACAGCTGGAAGCCAGGGAGGAAGCCTTGTTGTTGAGCGTTTGATGAGGTCGGTGTGGACTTAAAGAGTAAATAAATGAAAACGTTGTGCCCCTGCATTAGAAGGTGTGGTAAAATAGCGAAGTCAATCTCCTCTCATCAAACCTGAAATTCTCAAAAATACTCTCAGGCGTAACATACGTAATTGTTAAATTTCAAACTGTTCATCACCGATACTTGAATACTAGTAGTTAACTGAGATTCCTATTTTGGTTAGTCTGACTCAGGATTTGGGGCCTAATTAACTCTTTAAATTTTTTGAAAATTTTAATTATCAACCTATGGTGGCTCCAAGTGCAATTAACGATAACCTATTTATACCTTTCACAGAATTTAATAAAGACTCCACTTGTTTCTGTCTTAATAACTTTCCCCTTTGTGCCCTTGTGGCCGCAGAAATCTTTCAGAATTGCACGGATGAATGTGACCATGACTGACTGATTTGGGGATGGTTTGGTTTAGAAACCAAGAGGCCCAGGTGAGGCAAACATCATTTTTCTCTACAGGTACCAACAAACCTTGAATTGTTAACTTCCATCATCCATTAAGAGTCTCAGTATTTGCAATTAATCGAGTAGAATTCGTTGACTATTTGCCCATTCAAAGAAGTTCAAGGGTAGACTAAGCTCATAGGACTTTTAACACTGTCAGAATGTCTGGTTCGGGCACCCTGAAAAAGAGAACTGTCTCCCATCCCCCTCCTGCTTTTACTTGTAATAACATCCAGATTTCCCTGGAACAGATTGCCCATCACCGGACCTTAAAAAAGACTGTCATTCTCTTGCCCTTACTTGAAACCCAAATATTGGGAATGTCGCAGAAGTGGAGTAAAGACTGTCGAGTGGGAAGAGAGAATGAGCAAAACTGCTGACTCCTATTGGTAGAGTAAGAAGGAAGAGCAGGAAAAGATGCCCCTCTGTCTAGCTTTCTTTCCTGCAAGCGGTGGTAATGCAAGATTAGAATCCAGGTTGACGGGAAGCAAGATCATTCAACCCAAGTGGCAGAAAACGAACTCTCCTTTGATCTAAAGAGAAAACTGCCACCATCGCGCCTCACTGCCTTGGAACGCAGAAGGAAGGGCAAGCAGAATCTAGCATTTACTTTTTGTCCTCCAAGAGAGGAAGACAACAAGGTAGTTGGGCAACTCCGAGGCCCCAGCTAGCCTTCCTGACCGTAACCTCCAACCTCAGGAAAGGGACCTTCCCAAAACACAGATTCCAAAGGAAACAACATAAACCAAGGAGTATGTCCTCCTTCCCACACAGCCTCTCAGCCAGTGGACCCTGCCTGCTTCTCTCTCTCAGTGCTCAGCACATGCTACGTAGCGTCTTTCAAATCGATAAACTCTCCCGTGGTGCAGGCGCTGGTCCCACGAACCCAGCACCGAGTATTCTCAGTCATACGTCAGACTGTCAAGATCATTTCTTTATCTACAGGTTGACATTTCGCTTAATAAATAAACCCAGAACTCAAAGGAAACCAGTTGCAAGTAGTTTAGGTGGACAGTGCATCTCTTCCCTAAGAACGACAGCATTGTAGTAAGAGATCCTTGCATGGTAATCGTAGCATGATTTCTGCTTGTGGGAAATCTTCATCTTCTCAGACCCCTTGGACTTCTCAGTGGTCCCCTCCCCACACAGTAGTACTTAAAGAGAATGTTGGCCTTAGAACACAAAATTCTACTTTCAGGAGACACTGACGTAGTATGCGTATTTGCTTACCGTTTGCCAGTTGAAATCAGGATGGGGTGGGATCATTATTTTTGCATAGAACAGATTTATTTTGTGCAGGTCGTAAGCACATCTGGCACCTAGTTTTCCCATTAACACCATTGCCGTTTTTCTTTTTGTAAAGTAGCTTCTGCTATTGAGGTCAACGATGCTGTATGCTTTAGAAAGCTAATTTCTGATTTCCTTTTGTGAGTTTTCTTTCTCTTGTAGCCAGTTCAGTACCACAGACATCAATTTCAAAGCTGCAGATGATAGTGTGATTCTTAGCCAACATATGCGTGTGCTCTTAAAGTATGTTCAGTTTTTCCTGTCCACATGTGGTTGTGTGCATTTAAATGGGGTGGGGAGTGCAGATACTCTCTTAGCTGCTTTGAATATTTAATCCAGTCATCACACGGCATAAACGACTTCAGTATTTTATCTCTCTTGATTTTCAAGTGTCATTTCATATTCTCCATACATGAGTTTGTTTATTGTGGGATACAAGCCTGTGATGAATGTGTATATAGAACATTAATAATTCCTATAAGGATGGAAATTAAATGGTTGCATGATGGAAACTTAGAAGAAGAAAAACAGAGACTTGAATTCATTAAGCATGTTTGGGGAAAAATAGAATCTTTAACTCAGTGCCTCTGTCTGCAATGTGGAAATCTCCAACTTTGTTCACCAAAATTGTATTATACCTGTGTGTATATATGTGTGTGTGTGTGTGCGTGTGTGTGTGTGTGCGTGCGTGTGTGTGTGTGTATATATATATGTATGGCATAGTGAATCAGACACCACCAGTTTTAAGTCTCTGGTAGCCAAATTAAAATAAATAATCCATAGACTAACACATAATGTTCACCCCATCTTCATCTCTGGTGTTAGTGGAGACCATCAAAGTGACCATAAATGTCATTACTTTGGATGGATTTCAAATTCCGAAATGCCCCCATGTTTTTCGTTGACTGTAATACAGCATCGTTGCTTGGCTGTGCTTTGCCAGGATAAGAAGGTCTCAGTGATTTTACTGCATAAACTTTATCTGAGGTGAGCTCTGGAGACCATTTCATTTTCCTACTATTGGGCTGAAATAAAACAAAGCAAAGGAAAAGCATAACAAAGAAGTCTGTGACATTTTTTTCAGTTACCACCATGATAACCAAAACAATAGGAGTTCATTGGTGAACTCATTTATAAACCTTCTGCTTTGGGTTTGCATCTGTATGTGGGGGGGAAATGGTTTTAATTTGGGAGTATTTATTAGGCGTGTTTTGGATTGTGAAAATAAATCTCTAAGGAGCGCAGTTGTAGGTGTATAATGAACACAGACACGTAAAAAACACGAGACCTCCAGAAGAAATATGTGGTTTTCTTTCAAGATACTGTAATAAACAGTGGCCTAAGAGAAAAGATTCTGACACTTCTCAGGAAGTCATTTTTCTGTGAAAATTTCAAGGCTAATGTATGTATGTGGATTTTTCAATTTTGCTTAATTTCGCATCTCGTCGTGGCTCAGAAACAACAAGGTCACTGGGCTGGCTTCGGTCAATAGGAATTTTACTTTTCACAAGGGCCAGAGTATAATGTAGTCACATATAGTGTGTGCTCAGATAATCCAATAGAGAACAATTGTCTAAATAGTTTTAGTCTCTTTCTGATCATCTGACTCAGTAGGCTAGGTGACAGACAACCTGCCATCGGAGCCATAATGCTTGAAATTAAAAAAAAAAAAAAAAGGTCTGTTTAGTGACTGCAGTTGATCAATAAATAGATCATTTAAAACTATTCATCCTTGCTGAAACTGAAGTGTAACTCAAGAGCACAGGGTTGACATGCGGAGGCAACACGTACCGGGTTCTTCCGGGTTCTACCTTCAAAACAATCTGCATTTGAAATAGAAGTGTTTAAGCTTTTTAGGAGTTAGTGCAATAAGGGAATGTGAATATGCTAAGAACTTTTCAGATGCTGTTATTAATTATACTTTTGTTGTTAACAAGTGCTTTAGGATAAACCTCTCAATGTTTTTGCTTAAAATTGAAAGCATGTCTGTTGAATTGCAAGTCTCCCTTCAGTTTCTATGTATCACCAAGAAGAGATTCTTTGAGTTGTTGTTAATGCTTGTGCTGCTTAAATGTAGCTTCAAAGTGTCACTTTTAGGGTTTACATTTCAAGCTGGGATCTTGATTAGTTACATATATTGAGTCAAAATACCACTGCCACTGCGGAGGGACCAAGTTTTGGAATGCACGGTGTTATAGACTACAAGCAAAGCAAACGAGTTGATCCTCACACGTGCCATCCTTCTGTGTCATTTTATGGCTGTTCTGTGTTTTTTTCCCCCAGTTATTTATTATTGTTAATAGCTTACTTTTTCTTACATTCTGGTGTAAATAAACTACAAAGCAATCTTCTTTCCAAGCGTAGCTTCCTTCTCTCTCTTTCTCAGCCATTCTCAAGGGAAAGTTGGCAATTGTGAACTTGTGGATTGATGGGAAAGAAGGTGTCAAGGAAGAAGCTAACAGCTGGTACTTAGACCCAGGTCTAGGGGTCTCATACGCAAAAAAGGCTGGCCCCTTGTCAAATGTAAGGCTATAGTCTGAATGACAACCAAGAAAAATCTCCCCAAGGGAAACCATAGGAACACCACCCCAACAGGACACTAGATTGTCTCCATTGTAGGGGGGACCAGTCTAAGGTGAGCTGCAATCATTCCAATGTAGTTTCTCCATCTCAAGAAGCGCCTATTGTTCACAGAAGGGTCCTCTGGGGATGCGGAGTGTGAGGACAGCAATGCTTTACTGCCCCTTGTCCCGTAGTCTTCTGCTACACGCCTCCACTCTATGTTCTCCTCTTCAAACCTGAAGCTAATGTCAACATCCATATCCCGTGCATTCACCTCTGATTCATGTAACAGTGCACCATAACGAGGCTTTCTACACTGAAAACTTGCCCGAAATCGTGTAACTGAGCCAATGAACTAAAACATGCAACATTTGGATGCTTAATGGTAAGTATATAGATGTTTGTAGTTTACCAGTGTACTAGTACTGCTTTTAATCATAGTGTTTCTTGTTTGAGTATCACTCTTAGACTTCCAAACGCCCACATTCTTTTCTAAAATTCCCTGTTGTGTCTTCAGTATATTCCACTTAGGGTTTTTTGCCTCCAACCTCCAACTGTACCTTAGCCTCTCAAGTTCGGGATAAATCACGTATCCTTCCTCCAAGCCCTCTTCTGACATATCCCTCTATGAAAATGTTCCTCTTGAACCTGAAGCTTTGATGGCTTTGGAACAACAATCAACCTGTGTGCAGATGTACGTGTGTGTGTGTGTGTGTGTGTGTGTGTGTGTTTAACTCCATGTGGTTCACCCAAGCAAGCCTTGGTTTCAAGTTTGTTATACTGACTTTCTCCGCTTAATTTTTAGCCCTCTAAGATTCCACGCTCTCCTAAGTTCCTCCTTTCTGTAACATGCAACCTAGTAGGAGATCCCATTCAAGTCCAAACATTTAACTACTTCTGCTCCTGGGAAAATTGGAAACAGTCTGGTACTTTGCCTTAATGCTCTTGCTCTGCCCAGCAGGGAGGACTCAAGGTAAGATGTAGCCAAAGAAAGTGGACACGGCTTCAAATCCTACCGAATGTAGCCATTCAGTACAGCAACATTACTGAGCTGAATTAAACACCTGGAATTTAGGGAATGATTATGCTTAACTAGAACTACCAACTATCTGCCCTGAAGGCAGACACAAAAGACTGGAGATCATCATTTCCCCCCCTTCAGCTTACCGAAGGGAGATTTGGCCACTCTGTCACTGGAGGGTATTTGAGGGCAGCCAAATCTGGACCTTTGTGATTTTTTAAAAATTTTAATCTTCCAAAATAACTTTCCTGCTCCTAAGGGACTCTACATGCAAGATGCTGGCAGTTTGCTGCTCGTTAGCAACCCTTGAGAATCATTTTGTGATCTTAAGCACACTAGTGATTACATCCAGAGCATTCCAAAGATAGCTTGCTGCCCTCTATGCACAATCATTAAAATCCAGTCATCAGTCCTAATGTGTGTTGTGCCTCTTCTCAGGACATAATTAAAAATCGAGAAGTACTTCTCCAAGTTTGAATTTTCCCACACATCTTGGACTTATTCTACTTACTTGCATTTTGTTAAAATCTATACTATAGACCCAAGGACATGAGTTTTCTTTCCACCTTCATTAAGTGCTTTAGAATTTGCTTTCTTCTGTGGAAGATAATTCATAAATGCATACCTTTCTTCAAAATGCTGTGAGGATTTTGAATTGTTCTATAAGCACCTTTACATTTGGTACATAGCTTGTTTATCAGTTTTCGTAGCTATATAATATTCCCCTAGGTTGGAAATCCATAATTTACTTAAACATTCCTTTATTATTTGGCATTGAGGTTATTTTCTGGATTTTGTTATTATATAGAGTGTTGTTAGGAACATCTTTATAACATAGTTTGTCTTCTTTTTAATTATTTGTTTTGGGTAAATTCCCAGAAATTGAATTACTGGGTCAAAGGATATGAATAGTTTTATGACTTGGAGTATTTACTGCCAACATCTCCTCCAAAGAAAAATGTACCAATTTACAATTCCACTGACAACATATGAGTGAGAACATTTGTCTCTTTAAACAAGTATTTACAGTTTTAAAAGTTTATTATTCTCAACTTGTTAAACAATTGCTAGCATCCAGTTCCCATATAAATCCTTTGCTGGTTTAATGTATTAATACTCTCTTTTTGGGTGTTCATGTGATGAAGGGCAAACTGAAGACAACGAAGTTCTCTGATTTATTGAGATGTTCAATTCAGTACCTTTGCCGGCCTACTGCTGCAGAGACGTTGACTGGCTCCCACAGAAACAAACACATAAGGAACTGCATTTAATCAAATAAACAAACATCAATTCCCTGTCATTTTGTTTTCACGCTTTCAGTGATAACAAACATTGAATGCATCTTTACTTGAGGATTTCCTGAAAACCACCATGTACATGCCACCAAGATTTTTCGTGTTTTTTGTTTTGTTTTGTTTTGTTTTTAACCAAGACAGAATGAAAGTAAAAACTCAAGCTCGCTGTTATTTTCAAATCAATGATTTCCTGATTCTAACAGAACCTTGGTAAGGACAAAGCAGAATCTTTTTTAAGTCTTTCATGTAACTTCTTGGAAAGAATGTGATGACAAATTGCATACGTGCTCCAAAAAAGGACAGTAACTGTGCGTCATCCTCTGTTACTGAAGCCACGTGAGAGCCTTCCTGGAGAATAGAGAATTCTCAAGAAGAATGGTCATTCCTCACGCATAACAAGGACATGGTATAAAATCTACCCTCAAGTTAGTTTCCAATCTGACTGCAGTCTTTACTTTTTGGTTGTCGGTGTTGTGTGTTTGTGTTAACTTTTTATTTTGAAATAATTGTGGATGCACAGGAAGTTACAAAGAAATGTATATGGAGGGGCACCTGGGTGGCTCAGTCGTTAAGCATCTGCCTTCGGCTCAGGTCATAGTCCCAGGGTCCTGGGATTGAGCCCCACATTGGGCTCCCTGCCCGGCGGGAAACCTGCTTCTCCCTCTCCTGCTCCCCCTGCTTGTGTTCTCTCTCTCGTTGTGTCTCTCTCTGTCAAATAAATAAATAAAATCTTTTAAAAAAAAAATGTATATGGATGTCCTGGTATACCCTTAACCTGGCCTCCCCCAATGATAACAGTTTGTATAATATCCTTCAATATGACAACCAAGAAATGATACAATCCATAAAACTGATTCAGATTTCACCAATTCTGCATGCACTAGTGTGTGTGTGTGTGTGTGTGTGTGCATGTGTGCAGTTTGTTTTTAAAGATTTTTAAAATTTTTATTTGAGATTGAGAGAGCACGAGCTGGGGGGAGGGGCAGAGGGAGAAGCAGACTCTCTGCTGAGCAGGGAGCCCTACGACCAAGAGGGCTCAATCCCAGGACCCTGAGATCATGACCTGAGCCGAAGGCAGATGCTTAACCGACTGAGCCACCCAGGCGCTCCTGTGTGTGTGTGTGGTTCTATGCAATGTTATCAGCTGTGCAGCTTCATTCAATCACCACCATATACAAGCTACAGAACTGCTCCATCACTAGAGGATCCTCTCGTACTGCCCCTTCATAGACACAGCCCCTGGCTCTGCCTCCCAAAAACACTTTACTTTTAAAAACAAAGAAAGTATTTCACTAAGGCAAAGAGCCATCTCATGTTTTTTTCACTGTAACATACTCCTCACTGCTCTCAAACATTTTTTGGCTATTTTTAAATTGCGGCAAAATACACATAACATAAAATTCACCATTTTAACCATTTTTAAGTATACACTTCAGTGGTGTTAAGTATATTCACAATATACTTGTGAGTGCAGCTATCACCACTGTCCATTTCCAGAAATGGTTCATCATCCCAAACAGAAACTCTACCCATCAAGCAGTAATCTCTGTCCTTTGCTCCCTCCAGCCTCTGGTAGCCTCTAGTCTCCTTTCCAGCCTCTATGAATTTGCCTATTCTGGTCACTTCATATAAATGGAATCATACAATATTTGTGTCTTTTGTGTCTGGCTTATATCACTTAGTGTAATGTTTTCAAGGTCCATTTATGTTAATTGCATGTATCAGACTTTTTTTTTTTTAAAGATTTTATTTGTTTATTTGACAGAGAGAGACACAGCGAGAGAGGGAACACAAGCAGGGGGAGAGGGAGAGGGAGAAGCAGGCTTCCCGCGGAGCAGGGAGCCCGATGCGGGGCTTGATCCCAGGACCCCAGGATCATGACCTGAGCCGAAGGCAGACGCTTAACGACTGAGCCACCTAGGCGCCCTGTATCAGACATTTTTAAAGGCGTATATTATGGTAGAAAAATCTGATAAGCTGATAACCATAGAAACAAATGTTTTCTAATGCTGTGTGATGTTGGGCAACTAAATCTTTCCGAGCCTTCATTCCTTCAAGTTTAAGGACAGCAGTAATAACAGGTGGCATATATTCTATCTCAATGGCAAGTATGAAAAAATAAGACTGGCAGTTGGTGGTGGAAGTTGCTGCTGAAGAATCATTAGAAAAACAAAAAGAGGGTACAGGCAAGTTGAAACAGAATCTCTGTGAGAAACAGCAGGGAGCTCATGAGAAAAACTGAGAGCATTGCCAGTCCCTTGAACTCCATGATTACCATAAAGCTTTTATTTTGAGTTTATTTTGAGTGAGTCTTTTCCTTTCAGACACAGTAGGTAACTAAAAGCAGTTAAAAAGTACATTAAAATGTCCATTCTAGAAACAAGTTTGCCAGAGGAAACAAATATAAGAAATGCACCTTTTCGATCCCTTGCTAGGATTCCAACAAATATTAATAATACCCCAGGTAGAAATAATGATATTTCAAGAATAACGTGAAATATGTTTCTGCTGGAAAAGAACTGCGGAGATGAGGTCAGACCTGCAAAACCTACTCTGTTTTTATGCATGCAGGTTGTAAAATAATGATGTTTTACTCCTATAAAGATAATTAAATGAGGGTGCTTGAGTCATTAAAAAAAAAAAACACTGGCTAATTCATATTATCCAGGGGTCAGTAGTATGTATATCCAGATTCTTTTGAGCAACATGACCTTGTATTGTCAGAATATAAAAATGTCAGAAACTTTCTTTTTTCCTGATATGCTAGGTCTAATTTACATTTAAATGAGAAAGCTTTTTCGCATAATAAGACACCCTCCCCAACCTGATGAATGGCTTTTGAGACAGATCTGATTAATACACAGAAGTCTGACTAGAAAAATCAACGTTTTGTTAATTGGATTTGCCAAAAGCCATGTCACCGCCTCAGCTGAAACTCTTCAGTGATTCCTTTTAAGTAAAATTAAAACAAGTGTACTCAAAGAAGCGTACATACCTTACGCATGAGCCTCTTCAGATCTGGATCCAAATATGAATCAATTATTTTAAGTGTTTTTGGTGAGTTCCTCTTTTCCTCTCCCCACTGAATCTTTCTTGATTCTTCAAATGAAAACCAAACAACGGTGGATTAAAAAGTAGACTATCTCTGGGGGCGCCTGGGTGGCTCAGTTGGTTGAGCGTCTGCGTTCAGTTCAGGTCATGATCCCAGAGTGCTGGGATCGAGCCCTGCACTGGGCTCCCTGCTCATCAGGGAGCCTGCTTCTCCCTCTCCTCCCGGCTCCTGCTATCCCTGTCTCTCTCTCAAATAAATAAATAAAATCTTAAAAAAAAAAAAGACTATCTCAAAGTCTCTGGAGGAGACAATCTGAGAGTCTTTCTTTCCAAAGGGAGCACTAGAAGCCAAGATTTCACATGGTATTCTCTTCTCTTCCATTCTGAAGCATTTGTTATTTTACTTGCTTCTAAAAGGTGGTGGCAGCTCAAACATCTGAGTTATTAATGACCTGTGCACAAAATGGCTCCGCAACCCCTGACCCAGCCACCATAATGCCTGCCACTGGGTCCCCAACACCTCGCCTGAAGTTCATTTCCCTTACCAGCCCCCATGAAGATGGTGCATGCCACCTCCCCTTATCTAGATTCCAGCAGATAACGATGTCTTCCTGACATCCCATGCTGGAACTCTAAAATGTTTCCTTTTGAACCATGACCACTGGCATTTCCAGTGCTAACATGGATAAAGAGATATTGATGGTCCTTTGGCTGCACTGAGTAGGTCTCCTGGACCAAGGGAGAACCTGGTTATCCTACACAGCATGAGGAAATATGGTCTGAGTTCAAAACAATCAACTCAAATTAGCCTCTTCCAGATTTGGGGGATTCCTTCTGTGTGTGTATATATATTTTTTAAAGATGTTATTTATTTATTTATTTGACACAGAGAGAGAGACAGCAAGAGAAGGAACACAAGCTGGGGAGGGGAGAGGGAGAAGCAAGCTCCCTGCTGAGCAGAGAGCCTGTCTCAGGGGCTCGATCTCAGGACCCCGGGATCATGACCTGAGCCGAAGGCAGATGCTTAACGACTGAGCCACGCAGGCACCCCTGTTTGTGTATATTTTTAATAACATTTATAGATATGAATTAGATGTACTTCAGGGAAGAAGTCACTTTTTTTGAGATAATGAATTTAATTCTATTGGAATTAAATCCAGTTTAGTTCCATAAAAAATAATTTCTTGATATGAAAACACTGCATTAAAGTACAAA
Organism: Halichoerus grypus; assembly: GCF_964656455.1. Taxonomy (NCBI): domain Eukaryota; kingdom Metazoa; phylum Chordata; class Mammalia; order Carnivora; family Phocidae; genus Halichoerus; species Halichoerus grypus. The sequence goes on along the minus strand of NC_135713.1, from coordinate 195,844,128 downwards.
GTTCTAAATATAAGTTGTCATTCTCCTTATTTTCAAATAAAATTCCAAACTAAAATTTAGATTTAAAAAACTAGGTATAGCTAACATTTGCCATGAAGACAACCAATAAATAAATAAATAAATAAATAAGTAAAAAGTTTAGCAAAGAAATGGAGATGTTCGTATCAATGGCACCAACTGTCTTGTTTCTTTCCTATTCTATAACTAAGACAAAATTTGAGCAATTTATAGATCTATATTTATACCCAAAAATGTAGTCTAACTAGACGTTTAAGTTAAGAATAGAACCAATTGGAATGCCTGGGTGGCTCAGTTGGTTAAGTGTCTGCCTTTGGCTCAGGTCATGATCCCAGAGTCCTGGGATCGAGTCCCGCATTGGGCTCCTTGCTCAGCGAGGAGCCTGCTTCTCCCTCTGCCTGCCGCTCCCCCTGCTTGTGCTCTCTCTCTCTCTCTGACAAATAAATAAATAAAATATTTTCTAAAAAAAGAATAGAACCAATTTATTTGGAGAGCTGATTGAGAAGGAGGGGCTTAGTTGCACTGGTTGTCTTTAGGCTACACACACCCTTATACTTACTCATGCTAAGCTTACAAAGAAGTTGGGGACTTCAGGGTGGAGGGGAACAATCCCCACAAGTTGAACAGGGTCTTAGCCCAGACCCACTTGACATTTCCCTGAGGCCGCAATTATACAAAGAAGCTCACCTGTACCCACCGCCATGCTGCCCCATTTGCCAGACCTAATAGAGTTTAGGGGTAGAATATGTTTTGGGTTGTTGGGTTTTGTTTTTCTTTTTTAAGATTTTATTTTATTTTGAGAGAGAGAGAGAACACACGAGTGGGGAGGGGCAGAGGGAGAGGGAGAGAGAGAGAATCCCAAGCAGGTTCCACACTCATCGAGGAGCCTGATGTGGGGCTCAATCCAGCGACCCTGAGATCATGACTTAAGCTGAAATCAAGAGTCCAACCCTTCACCAACTGAGCCACCTCAGCGATAGAATTTGTTTAAACAGCCTCAAACCTCATCAGCCCCAACATATTGGGACAAAATACTGTCACCTTCTTCCCAGGCTGATGTGGGTATTTTATCATTACCCTGCGTCACCTTCCTGCCCTCCCCGTGAACTAGTTCATAGGACCAATCTCCGCTTGAGTCTTCATTCCTCACTCTGGTCCTGATATAACTTATTCTATAATCTAATACTAGCTTTCATCTTTTTTCCTTCCTTCCTCCCTCCCTCCCTCTCTTCCTTTCTCCTTCTTCCTTTACCTCCTTTCTTTTCTCCCTTCACAGTGCTTTCATCATGCACCAGACGCTAGAAGAGGCACAGAGGACACAAGAGTGAGCAAAAATAAATCTGGCCTCTCACCTTATAGTTTATTGGAAAGGATGTATTATACTTACATAGGCATACAAATAAATGTATAATTGCAGTCTGACACAGGGAGACAAGGGAGAGGAAGTGTCAGTGATTTCTGGCCACATCTGATCCCTGGCCCAACAACTGAAAACCACTTCCGGTGCCTGACCCCTCCCAGGTTGTTTATTTTTTCACCTGCCAGAACTTACTTTTCCAGAGCTCTGGTCACTGCTCTGACTTCAACTTGGACCCTTAGTCACAACAAGTTGCCCAAACTCTTCCTGAAGGTTGTTGGGTTCTGTGGGCACTGTACTCTGCCCACCCGTCTAAAACTCCTCGGCTCAAGGGGTGCCTGGCTTGCTGAGTCCATGGAGTATGCAACTCTTGATCTCAGGGTTGTGAGTTCGAGCCCCACGTTGGGTGTAGAGATTACCTAAAAATAAAATTTAAAAAATAAAATAAAAATTTAAGAAAACCTCCTCAGTCCAAGACTTTTCTCCCCCTTCTACATCCTGTTAAATTAAGTCACAAGTGTTTGCTTGACCTCAAATTCCAAATACACCTATTGAGTTTAGGCACTCATTGGGAGGGCACTAGTGTTAGATTCAAATGTATGCCCTAAATTACAACAAAAGAGCTTAGATCCTACCTTTATCTCTGATATTTACTGTGGGAAACACTTTCAGAGGTGTCTACCTGAGTTTCAATAATATTTTTCAATTCCTTGTGGTGTTCTCAATATTTGCCTCAAAGGTGCTTGAGATTCTAACACCAGAAAACATATCTCAGAGCATCTTAGACCATATTTAAGAATGACCACAACTTCCATAGAATATGGAGATTTGGTGGAATATATATATCTACCATCTCTCCTCTTTTCAGAATGGTTCTTCTAGAAAAGTTCCTTTGGCAAAGCTCTTACTATATCCCACTCAAGCAATGTGCATACCACCAACTGTCAACCTTCCATGAAAAATCCATAATGGGTAACATTCTCCTTTTTGAATATGGGCAAGCATTCCTTCCTACCCGATATATAATTAGACTTGTTCATTGTATATTTATCACCTAATTCTATTCTAGGAATTGAATGTGAGAGGCGATATCTTCCCAGTCTTCACAGCTAGGCAGCCAAGCAGCATCAACATGACAAACAATTCAGATGGAACATCCCCAGCTCACAGTAAAATGTACAGGGTCACAGCTGCCTTTGAAGACTGGCCCTCACGTGTCTCTAACTGTTGGATATCCAGGCTCTGTTCTTGCTCATTGACCTTGATTGATGCATCTTGGAAGTGGAACACTTTGACCCGCTCTTATCTTAAGCCAGGTTGCTGAAGACTCCTAGTTCCCCTGTTCAGCTGGTGTCCTTCCAGAAAGGACTGCAATCTTCCTTTAATAGTTTACCAAACTTAGACTCAAATTCACAGACGAACATGCAAGTGTAGTTTCAGCGTTCTCAACCAGTAAGTCTTATTTTCTTTATCCTAATGGATCAGGCCCACATCCCATTTATTACAATGGCTTGGCATGTAAGTGTTATCTATTCGACAAACATATATTAAACTTTTTTTTTTTTTTTTAAGTAGGCTCCATGCCCAGCATGGAGCTCAACATGGGGCTTAAACTCACAACGCTGAGATCAATACCTGAGCTGAGATCAAGAGTCAGACACTTAACTGACTGAGCCACCCAGGAGCCCCTAAACAACTTTTTACATTTTAAATTTTTTATTTATTTATTTATTTATTTTTTAGAGAGCCAGGGGAGGAACAGAGGGAGAGAGAGAACCTTAAGCAGGCTTCATGCTCAGCACGGAGCCAGACATGGGGCTCAACCTCACGACCCTGAGATCACGACCTGAGCCAAAATCAAGAGTCAGACACTTAACCAACAGAGCCACCCAGGCACCCCAAACTCTTTTTTAAAATTTTTTATTTAAAAATTTTTTCCAAAGGTCTACTTACTTATTTTAGAGAGAGAGAGAGAGAGAGAACCAGAGAAGAGGCAGAGGGAGAGGGAGAGAAGCAGACTCCCTGCTGAGCAGGGAGCCTGACACAGGGCTTGATCTCAGGACCCTGAGATCATGACCTGAGCCAAAGTCAAGAGTTGGGTGCTTAGCTGACTGAGCCACCCAGGCGCCCCTTTAAAGTAAAAACTCTACGCCCAACGTGGGGCTCGAACTCATGACCCCTGAGACAAAAGTCACATGCTCTACTGACTGAGCCAGTCAGGCATCCCTGTATGGAACTCTTTATATGGATCAAACACAATTGCTGCTGCTAGGAATACAAAGATATAAAATGATTGATTCATTCACTCAAATGGCACATTTTTACTGAGTGCCTACTAAGTGCTAGGAAATGGGGATGCATAGGTGAATATGACAGACAGGAACCCCCTACCCTCAAGAAGTTTATGATGTAGTTGGTGAGCCTAGTTGACTGAGCAACCAAATTTTTAAAAATGTATAAACCATGGTAAAAAGGAAACAAGTTGTTAAGAGAATAATGGACAAAACTTGTTTTGGACAAGGTAGACAGGAAGGCCTCTCTAATGATGGTATCCTCATCATTAGTCACCTGGATAACTACAGTAACTACAATAGCTTTCTAATGAAACTCCCTGCTTGTGCCACAGGACATTTGCACTTGCTACTGAAAATACTCTTGTCTCAGCTAACTCCATAATTAGCTCCCTCTCCTCCTTCACGTCATTTACTTATAAGACATCCTCTCAGGAAGGCTTTCTATGGTCCCATCCTTACTAAAATTTCACATACACATACATATCATCTGTTTCCTCCCTCCCTTTTCATTTCCCTCTTCTGAGCTTTTTTTTCCTCCTTGCCACTTATAATAATTTGTTATGAAGCATAACACGTGTTTAATAAAACACATATTCCTGAGCCTACCACCCAACCTAAGAAATAGAATGTTATCAATATCTATTTTATAGATGGCTGCATATTTCATGAAATCCCAAAACTGTAAAAAAAGTCTATTACCAGTTATGGAAGAGTAAAAAAGAATGAGAAAGTTCTTTGTGTACTGATAGGGAGTGAGCTACAAGACATATTACTTAGGTGAAAAAAGCAAAGGGCAGAACACTGGAAACACTATACCATCATTTGTGTAAAAGTGGGAGGAGAAAACGTGCACATATATGACTTGTATATGTAGAAAATCTATCTGAAATGGCACATAAGAGTTGTTAACATTGATCATCTCTCGGAAGGAGAACAAGGTAGCTGGAGATAGGGATGAGAGAGTTTTTACACTGTATACCCTTTAATTCTGTGAACATGTAACCTATTGTATTCATTTACCAGGGCTGCCATAACAAAGTACTACAAAGTGGGTGATTTAAACAACAGAAATTTATCTTCTCACAAAGGAGCCTAGTCAAGGTGTCATCAGAGTTGGTTTCTTCTGGCCTCTCTCCTTGGCTTATAGATGACAATCTTTTGTTTTGTTTTGTTTTTAAGATTTTATTTATTTATTTGACAGAGAGAGAGAGCACAAGCAGGGCGGGTGGCAGGCAGAGGCAGAGGGAGAAGCAGGCTCCCCTCAGAGCAAGGGGAGCCTGATGTGGGACTCGATCCCAGGACCCTGGGATCATGACCTGAGCCAAAGGCAGTCGCTTAACCAACTGAGCCACCCAGCGCCCTAGATGACCATCTTCTTCCCATATCTTCACATGATCTATTCTTTGTGGGTCTGTGTCCTAATCTCTTCTTCTTCTCCTCCTCCACCTCCCCCTACCCCTCCTCCTTCTTTTAAATCTCCTCTTCTTATAATAAAACCAGTCATATTGGATCAGGGCCCACCCTAATGACCTAATTTTACCTTAATGACCTCTCTCCAAATACAGTCACATTCTAAGGAACTGGAGACTAGGTCTTCAACATACTAATTTGGTTGGGGCTGGGGGACGGTTCAGCCCATAACACCTATCAAAGGAAAGAACAGAAAGAAAATTTAAAATCTATCTCTAGGGGCACCTGGGTGGCTCAGTTGGTTATGCATCTGCCTTCAGCTCCGGTCATGATCCCAGGGTCCTGGGATTGAGTCCTGCCTCAGGCTCCTTGCTCAGAAGCCTGCTTCTCCCTCTCCCTCTGCCTGCCCCTCTGCCTACTTGTGCTCTCTCTCTCTTTCTCTGTCAAATAAATAAATAAATAAAATCTTTTAAAAACATAAAATAAAATAAAATCTATCTCTAGTCCCATAGTCTTTTCTAGGACTAAAAATAACAGAAGACATTCCACTTCTTATTATCTATAAGAATTTCAGTTACATTCTTAGTGCAGCTATTCTTTTCCTGGTCCTAAGGTCTCCTGGGCATAAGGAGGGTTGGGGGCTCAGACTTCACTTCTGAGGTGGAAGCCCTCCTACTTTTTCTTCCTACTTTGACTCTCTCAAGGGCTTTACACTTAATCCAGATTCTAGAACTAGGGAAAAGTTGCTCCATCCTCTTTTCTGAGCCATGGAGTTTTTTTTTGTTTGTTTTGTTTTGTTTTTTTTTGTTTTTTTTTTTTTAAAGATTTTATTTATTTATTTGAGACAGAGAGAATGAGAGAGAGAGAGCACGTGAGAGGGGGGAGGGTCAGAGGGAGAAGCAGGCTCCCTGCTCGGCAGGGAGCCTGATGCGGGACTCGATCCAGGGACTCCAGGATCATGACCTGAGCCGAAGGCAGTCTCTTAACCAACTGAGCCACCCAGGCGCCCTGAGCCATGGAGTTTTGACCTTAGACAGGTAACCTTGTTTTCTATAGGATAGTAGCTCTCAAACTCTGGGAGTCTTGAGACCCTTTTAGAGATTCCAGGAAGACAAATAGATTAGATGTTGTTTTCCCTTTTTGGTGCACTCTGGAACTGTACAGGCACTGCAGGACATGGGATACCACAATGGATCCAATGCAGAGCAGATGTGAGAATCCACTTATTTTTCTTTCTTTCTTTCTTTTTTTTTTAAGATTTTATTTATTTATTTGTCAGAGAGAGAGAGAGAAAGAGCACAAGCAGAGGGAGCGGCAGGCAGAGGGAGAAGCAGGCTCCCTGCCGAGCAGGGAGCCCAACACGGGACTCGATCCCAGGACCCTGGGGTCATGACCTGAGCCGAAGGCAGACGCTTAACCAACTGAGCCACACAGGCGCCCCTCTTTCTTTCTTTCTATTTCTTTCTTTCTTTCTTCCTTCCTTCCTTTTCCTTTCTTTCTTTCTTTCTTTCTCTCTCTCTCTTTCTTCCTTCCTTCCTTCCTTCCTTCCTTTCTTTCAAGGTTTATTTATTTATTTTAGGGGGGCTGGGTAGAGGAAGAGGAAGAGAGAGAATCTTAAGCAGATTCCCTGCTCAGTGAGGAGTATGCCTCTCCCACTGCCACTCCCCCTGCTTGTGCTCTCGATTTCTCTCTAAAATAAATAAATAAATAAATAAAAATTAAAAAAAAAATTAGGGGTGCCTGGGTGGCTCAGCTGGTTGAGCATCTGCCTTTTGGTTCAGGTCATGATCTCGGGGTCCTAGGATCGAGCCTCACGTGGGGCTCCCTGCTCAGTGAGGGGTCTGCTTCTCCCTCTCCCTCTACCCCTTTCCCCCACTTGTGCTCTCTCTCAAATAAAAAAAAAAAATCATTAAAAAATAAGAATAAATAAAGTCTTTAAGCTGAAGGAAAGGGAAAGCACAAATTCAAAATTATGAATAAGCTTTCACTGTTTATCCGTTGGTCCCACAAATATTTATGGGACAGGCATTATGCCAGATACTAGTGATAAATCCAGAGTTCCTTCAAAGAAATAAAACACAATGGGACAGATATATGAGTAACTAGGCCATCCCAGTACTGGATAACACATGTTACAATAACATTGGTGCACTGAATCATTTAATCCAGTCCCAGAGAGTTGGGGAAGACTTCCTGGAGGAGGAGGAAATGTCTAGCCTGGGATCAAACCTCGGGCAGTATGTACCAAACAATTTTCAGTAGAGAGGCTGATTAATTGTCCTGGGAGGACAAGGAAGGTCTCACAAAGGCCAAGATGGACTGAATCTTACAGTTTTCTTTTCTAACCAACAAAGGGGCCATAAATTCATAGTCAAATTCTTTGGCAACTTTGAAAAATAAAAGGTCTGTTAGCCCGATGAAGAATGTATAGTATTTGGGACCCCTGGGTGACTCAGTCAGCTAAGTGTCTGACTCTTCAGCCCAGGTCTTGATCTCAGGGTTGTGAGTGCAACCCCAGGGTTGGCCTTCACGCTGGGTGTGGAAACTACTTAAAAAAAAAAAAAAAAGAATTTATGGTATTTGATTTCTTTTCAATAGCTAAATATTCTCTTTTTTCCAGTATCGTAGTGTTGTAGCCATGAAGAACTGCCGCGCACAAGGGGATCCGATCTGTGTGGATGCTTACTTTAAATTTTGCCATGTGACGTCAACACACAGTACAGTACAGGTTTGTTTAGCAATCGCTTATTTAGATGGTTTCTCCCTAAGAACATGAACTACTTATCTTTTTGATTTTTTACGTTACTAGTTAAATCAATCACGTTTACATTAGAACTCTCTCCCAGAAATGATGCCTTGCTAAAAACTGCCTGAGGGGACCGACCCTTCGACTTCACCTTCCACCTGGCAGGTTCTCATTAGCTGGAGATCGCTTTGTCCTTAGGCTCAGAGAACAAAAGGAGACTGAGACAGATGGGAGGTCCGAAAGGCCACGGATCCTAGACGCCTAGGGAAGCTTCCGAGAAGCAGGGGGATTAGGCATTTCACTTAGGTACAGCACTTTATCAAGAGTTTATCTAAGGAGGTACATTTATTTTCTTTAGCACACTGTTTTCTTGAGGCCGTGGTAAGAATTTCCAAAGAGTTCACTTAAAGTAACAAAACAAAACAAAAAAACAAAAGAAAAAGGAGCTTACTTTTGTTTGCCTAGTTGCCACGCCCACCCTTCAGCCTCTCAAATCCTTAGCTGAAAAGTGCGCCGCAGCTGCAGCGGCCGTACACAACAGGTAAGAGATGCCCAGCCCGCCACCCCTTCTCCGGAGAAGTACATCCGGGACTCTGAGGGGCGTGGCTGGGAGGCGGAGTCTACAAGCAACGTCCCGGCTCCGCCCACCCGGCGGCGCCCACAGCCAGGCACGCCAGCCGCGCCCGCCAGAGGTCGCCGGCTCGGCAAACAGGTTTCTTATTTGACGAGTGTCTGTCCAGTTGGGTTTCTAGCTCTCGCGAGAGAAAGCGCAAAGCCTGCCGGGAGGGATGCGCTGCAGTCCCTGGGTTTGCCCAAAATGGCAGCCTTGGAAGAGGGATTCACGTTGTCTGCGGTACCAGTGGGTGCCGGGCCTAACGGACTCCTAGGCGTGGAGCAGAGCGACAAAACAGACCAGTTTCTAGTGACGGATGGCGGCAGGACCGTCATCCTCTATAAGGTGAGGGTGATATGATCGGAGAGCCCCCCGCTGAGGTCTCGCCCCTTTCTGAGCACGGAGCCAGAGCTGCAGGTTTCTCACAGCTTCAGAAAGATCGTCGAGCGGCTTATTGGCCTCTCCCGGACGCTGAATGAGGTCTAGAATAGGAGTCGGTGGTTTTTCTGGAGAGAGAGGCATATTTCCGACTTGCCGGCGGCAGAGCGTCTGAGTGCACGTGGGCTAGACTCAGAAAGGAAAGGAAAACCTGTGCTTTCGCTTCGCATCTCCCGGAGATGGCCTTAAGATCCCCTCCCGGGGTTTCTGTTACCCCAGCTGTCCGCAGAAGGGTTGAACAGCGATTGGGCGGGAGAGAATGACCGGCAGCGTGGGAACAGTGGTTTAACTTTGTGCCCATGCACTTTTTCCCCCCTCTTTGGGGAAAAAAGGTTTGCAGATTGTTTTGTTTATTTGATTTCTTAGTAGCTTGATGGGAATCTTGATTCCGAGTGTCTATTGCCAACGAACTATCCACGCTGTAAATCCTGGAGTTGAGTCTTGGGCAGGCTCTATAGGTCCCGCCCCCTTTTTATCCAAACTGTTGACTCACCACTCCTAAACAGTTTTGCTTTTAGTGGTCTCATAGAAAGTAATTATTTTTATCTGGACTGCTGAACATAGTTTCCCGTGTCTTTAAGAAGCTAGCTATCTACTTTGAAGTTTTGGAACAGGTTGCCAACATTCCCTGTAGTGTTTGCTGGTCTTGAGTCTTTCTGATGACACTGTTGGCCTTTACCTCCACTGTTAAGTGGACTTAAAAGTTTTGCAATTCCTGCATAAAAATACAGTGACTGGAATTGGCATGATCCCAGCTATACCTACTCAATTTCCCATGCCCCCGTTCCAAGGCACAGTGGAATCCCATTCTTTTAAGTGTACTATTTACTGAAAAGTGTTGCTAATTTACTTTTTTTTTAGTAACTTAGTTATATTTTGTTTTTTCTTTTTTTAGATTTTATTTATTTGACAGAGAGAGTACCGGCAGGGGGAGTGGCAGGCAGAGGGACAGGGAGAAGCAGGCTCCCGGCAGAGCAGGGGGAGCCTGTTGTGGGACTCCATCCCAGGACCCCAGGACCATGACTTGAACTGAAGGCAGTCACTTAACCAACTGAGCCACCCAGGCGTCCAGTTATATTTTCATTTTAATTAATTTTTAAAAGTTTTTTACATATTTTTTAAAGATTTATTTATTTGAGAGGGAGGGAGGGAGAAGCAGACTCCTGCTGAGCAGGGAGCCTGATGGGGGGCTCATCCCAGGACCCCCAGATCATGACCCCAGCCAAAGGCAGACACTTAATCAGTTGAGCCACCCAGGCACCCCAAGTTTTTTATATTTCTAATTGTAGTAAAATACATACAACATACAGTTTACTATGTTAACTGTTTTTTAAGTGTACCATACAGGGTATTAAGTATGTTTACGTTGTGCAGCCATCACCACCATCCATCTCCCAAACTCTTTTCATCTTGCAAAACTGAAACCCTGTACCATTAAGCAATAACTGCCCATTTCCCCAGCCCCTGACAACCACCATTCTACTTTCTGTCTTAAGTGGAATCGTATAGTGTTTGTCTTTTTGTGACTACTTACTTTTTTAATTTAGGAAATTTATTAAATGTTATTTTTTTTTAAAGATTTAATTTATTTGACAGAGAGAGAGAGAGACAGCGAGAGAGGCAGAGGGAGAGGGAGAAGCAGGCTCCCGCCAAGCAGGGAGCCCAATTCGGGGCTCGATCCCAGAACCCCGGATCATGACCTGAGCAGAAGGCAGATACCTAACGACTGAGCCACCCAGCCGCCCCTAAATGTTATTATTTTAATTCTTTCTTTGTCTTGATTGTAAATTTAATTGCTTGTAATGTCTGAAATTGACTTTTTGAATATTTTATGTTATCTTGATTTTACTAGGTTTCTGATCAGAAACCCTTGGGAAGCTGGTCAGTGAAACAAGGTCAAATTATAACATGTCCAGCTGTGTGCAACTTTCAAACTGGAGAGTATATTGTTGTACATGATAATAAGGTGAGTTTTAAAACTTTTTATATAATAACATATATAACAGAAATCAAATGTTGATTTATTAACTATTTGTGTTAGATATAAGTAGAAATTGGCATGCTTTTTTAACTTGTGTGTGTTGATTTAAGGTTTTGAGAATATGGAGTAATGAAGATGTAAACCTGGATAAAGTATTTAAAGCTACAGTAAGTCTTTGGATTTTTCTCTCTTTTTTTTAAAGATTTTTATTTATTTAAGAGAGAGAGCACAAGCGCGGAGAGGGAGAAGCAGGCTCCTGGCTGAGCAGGGAGTCTGATGCGGGGCTCAGTCCGAGGACCCCAGGATCATGACCTGAGCCGAAGGCAGACGCTTAACCGACTGAGCCACCGAGGCTCACACATTAGTCTTTGGATTTTCTAATGTGTCTGTTAGCTTATTGGTGAGATGGAATAATTTGTAATGTAGTATTTTGCTTATCTTAAATACATCTGTGAAAGTGACCATAAAAGTTATATCAGCTTTTCATTCATATCTTGGAACACATCTTAGTTCATGAGTTAATATATTAGAAAATAGAAACTTTATTATTACATGAGATTAAGGATTTAAATAATTCCTGAATGATATGTTTGCAGTTTTTTCCATGAGTTTAGATGTTTATGGTGTGTCCCATGTGAGAACTTCACTGTGCCCTTTCTTAAAATAGGTAGAACAGACCCTGCCAATTTTATACATTATATATTTTTAGAGTGCACAGAATGCAGTAAGAAAGAACCTTGAGTAACTGTGCCTTTTCTACTGATGACCTAAAGTGTGTGTGTGTTTTTAACGATTTATTTATTTGAGAGCGAGAGCACGCACAAGTGGTGGGGGGGGGTGTGCACGGGAGAGGGAGAGAGAGAATCTCAAGCAGACTCCCCTCAGAGCACAGAGCCAGGCGAGGGACTCGATCTCGTAACCCTGAGATCATGACCCTAGCCAAAATCAAGAGTCATAAGCTTAACAGACTGAGCCACCCAGGCACCCCTGACCTAAAGTGTGTTAATTAACTTTTCTTACTTATAAAATGAGGGTCTCAAACTAGGGTAACCTTGAAAGTCCCTTCCAGTTCTGAATGTCTAACTAAATATAATTGGCAAATTTTAGAAGTGGCGCATAATAGAACTGATGGAGATATAATGGCAGTTATCCCTTGGACCCTTGAAACTTCTGTCTAGCTAACTGTGCTGTCTGCTGGCCCTTGTCTTTTTGTTTACCTTGCAGTGACACGATCCTTAATTTTACAGTGGGGTTAACTTCTTTTCTTGGGCTTACAGGCTGTAGTTTAATTCTGGCACCAGTCCTCATCCAGCACCGGGACTGCTTGAAACTGCAGTACTGCCTTCGTCTCTACTGCTCCCCACCTTCAGGGTTTGGAGATTCAGCTTGTACCTAACCTCCAGCACTCCCAATGGAAGGATGAACCAAAAATGCATAAAAATGATGACTTTAAGGGTGGCTCAGTCAGTTAAGTGTCTGACTCTTGATTTAGGCTCATGTCATGATCTCAGGATCATGGGAACAAGCCCCACATTGGGCTCTGCACTCAGTACGGAGCCTGCTTGAGATTCTCTCTCCCTCTGCCCCTCCCCCTGCTCACCCATGCTCTCTCTAAATAAATAAATACAATCTTCTAAAAATAAATAAATGAAATCTTTAAAAAGTGATGACTTAAGGGGAGAGCAGGGGATAGGGTAGGCAGAATAGGAGGAAAAGGCTTCTGTGTATATTTTATGTTGTACATTTGACTTTGGAACCATATAAAGCTGAATCAAAATGAAAACAAATCAGTTCTTAAAAAATAAGCTTTCTATAAATGTCCTTATTCTCTTAGGTAGCAGCTGTTTTAGAATGTTTTAAAAACATTGTATTCTTATGTTCTTCTAGTTGCCAGCTGAGATATATAGGATACATTCGATACAAGGGACAGAACCCTTAGTACTCTTCAAGGAAGGTGCTGTTCGTGGTTTAGAGGCCTTGCTTGCGGAGCCCCAGCAGAAAATTGAAACTGTTATCTCTGATGAAGAAGTGATTAAGTAAGTTCCAATACTTGTAAGTGAATTTTTTCCGTAATAAAAATGTACTGTGCATGTTTTTTATAACATTCTTTCCCTTGTTCAAAAGTATTCTGGTTATAAACCTAATAAAAGCTTAATTAAAAACCATTTATATGCCATTGACCAAATTAGCATCCTCCAAAAACCTCTAGAATAATAGGTGATTGGGGAAACTGTAGGGTCATATGAGTCCTGTTTTGATGACAGAAGACTGGATAGTAAGTTATTTGAAGATGAAGTGGGTAATGCCATGAGACCAAAACCTCTGTTTCTGTTATATTGCCCTGACTGCCAAGGTCAGAACCCTTACCCCTGAGGACAAGTACAGTTTGTTGTTAGTGACATCATGATAGTGTTTTGAGCACCCTGCTTTTCCCAGATTCTGGAATAAAACTGGGAAAATGACTCAAATTTTCATGATTTCACATTTCTCCAATCCCCATTATTTTATCATGTTTCCTGTTTAGTTAACTTGCTGCCTCTCCTGGCCCACTTGATGCAAGCTCAATTTCTAAAAGTCAGAGGGAAGGCTTGTACTTAGTGAATAATGTGGACAACGACCAGGTGTATCTTGGACTGCCCTGTTGAATGCCTCTAATGTGTGAGCAACTGTGTTTGGAGGAAATCTTTAGGAAAAAGGGATACAGGTAGATGACCTGAGTTCTGATGGCCACTTTGCCAGAATCTGGCTATGTAGCCTTGGTTACAAGCCCTTTACCCTCCCTGTACCTCATATCCCTCTGTCACTTAAAGAAGGCGGGTGAGATCCTAATGTTTTCCCAAAAGTGACTGAAAAAGGGGAGGGGAGGGATCAAATAAGTTGAATAACACTGCATACTGTCACACCACCCACCCCTTTGGATTACAATTCACGTGGTCTTCAAAGCTCTGGGAAGTTCAGCAACTTGCATTTAGTCCACAAATTCATTTGACAGAGAAATGCCTACTAATTCTGTGTGATGTGTATTTTGAAGCCCTGAATTAAGTTCCATGACATCTCTTTCACTCTAAAAAATATTTAATAGAAAATATTCTCTGAAATTTAGATTGATAGGTTTCTCTCAGCTGGTGATTTGGCATTTTATAATTTTTCTTCCTATTTTTTTAGGTGGACAAAGATTTTCATGGTATTTAGGCATCCTGTTTTAATCTTTATTACTGAAAAAGTAAGTGATAGCTTTCATTCCTGGCCTATTTTGTGACATTTCAAATTCACATATATTATTTTTAAACTAAAATTGGGCTTTAGTATTTCTCTCGGAAGATTTTTTTTTATTGTGTATCTTTTTTAAATACTAAAAAATCTGCTAGTTATGAAGAAATAATTTTTTTTATAACATTTTTACTTTAATTGGACAAGAGGTTTTTAAGCACTCATTAAAGTAATTAGAAGAGAGTGACAAGTGACTTTAACGTTTAAATATAGTTGGTTGAAATGGGAATATTTTTAAATAAAATAACCTTTTTATGTGCAGCACGGAAATTACTTTGCTTACATACAAATGTTTAACTCACGTACCTTAAGCAAATACACGCTCTTACTTGGACAAGAAGAAAAATCTGTTATACAGAGTTTCAGTGCATCTGTGGATCGGAAATTCATCTCTTTGATGTCATTAAGTAAGTATTTTTCTTTAAACTTTCAACGATTGTAAATAAAGGATGGTGGGTTTTCTGAGTTAGAGTCTTAGGTTTTTTGCAGTTTTCTATTGTAGCACTTTCCTTCACATGCTTTCTTACAAGCATTTGTGCCTTCATTTTTTGCACTTTGCCATATCGGGTCATGATTAAGTCAGTGGTTCTCTGTAGGTAGCTTTTATGTCTTAAGATTTATCTGGTTAGAGTTAAGCAGTAAAATTTAAACCAGAAATAAGGGGTGCCTGGGTGGCTCAGTCCGTTAAGCATCTGCCTTCAGCTCAGGTCATGATCCTGGGGTCCTGGATTGAGCCCCACATCAGGCTCCCTGCTCAGCGGAGAGTCTGCTTCTCCCTTTCTCTCTCCTTCTGCCTCTCCCCCCACTTGTGCTTGCTCTCTCTCTCTCTCAAATAAATAAAATCTGTTAAAAAAAAAAAAAAGATGTATCATAAGCAATAAATAATAACATAATACCAATAAAAAAGGGAAAAATAATCTTTTATCTTTATCATCATAAGGCCAGGTTCTTTGATACTGTAATTAGTGAAGCATAAAATAAGGGGCCCCTGGGTGGCTCACTTCGTTAAGCATCTGCCTTCGGCTCAGGTCATGATCCTGGGGTCCTGGAATCGAACCCCGCGTTGGGCTCTCTGCTCAGTGGGGAACCTGTTTCTCCCTCTCCCTCTGCCTGCCACTCTGCCTAGTTGTGCTCGCACACGCATGCTCTCTCTCAAATAAAATCTTTAAAAATAAATAAATAATAATAAAACTAAGGTTGGTATTGAGTGACTCCTCTAATTCTCTTTTCTAGCCTTAACATTTAGGGTACCCTTCTTTGAACAGTGGTGGAGGCAGGTGAGTTAAAGGAATCTAACAAAGCATTAATGGCCTATGCCAGCCAGCATTTTATAGATTTGTTGATGCCTTGTAGATTATCTCTATCTAATGGTCTAAAGTATAACCCTGATCTTAGGTGACTAGGAAAAAGAAGAATGCCTTGTGGTGTCCTCTTCATCCTGCCCTTTATGGCTCCTCTTGGAGTTGTCTTGAGAGAATTAAGGGAGGAAAAAACAAGGACATTATTCCCATATTATCACAATTTGAAAATCTTTTTATTGTCTTTTTTTTAATTAGTTTCAGAGGTAGAATTTAGTGATTCATCAGTTGCATATAACACCCAGTGCTCATTACATCAGGTGCCCTCCTTAATGCCCATCACCCAGTTATCCTTTCCTCCCACCCCAGTTAAAAAATCTGTGAAGTTTTTTAATGTGCAAATGTTTGCAATGGCTATTAAGAAAAAGTTCCCATCATTTATCTTATCTAGAAGGTCTTTGGAATCCACTTAATGCCTTTGCTTAAGAGGGACTGGTTTTCTTTTCTTTTCTTTTTTTTTTTTAAGATTTATTTATTTATTTAACAGAGATAGAGAGAGAGCACAAGTAGGCAGAGCGGCAGACAGAGGTAGAGGGAGAAGCAGGCTCTCTGCCGAGCAGGGAGCCCGATGCGGGGCTCGATCCCAGGACCCTGGGATCACAACCTGAGCCGAAGGAAGCCGCTTAACCAACTGAGTCACCCAGGCGCCCCAAGGGACTGGTTTTCTTATAGTTTAATCTGTACGATATACTTAGTGGTTTGGCTTGATTTGGTTTAGTTTGGTTTTTTAAGTAGGCTTCATGCCCAGCATGGGGCTTGAACTCACAACCCTGAGATTAAGAGTTGCATACTCTACCGACTGAACCAGCCAGGTGCCCCAGATATACTTACTGTTAAATGAAAGCTTACAAGTTAAGTTTTTAGCTTACTGAATGAACACTGAAATAAGGGAGTCTGAACCAAAGGGTCATAAAATCTTCCTGTAACATAGCTAGAACCACAATAACATGCCAAAATTCAATTGACATGCCAAAAAACAGTAATTTCATACGGTTTTCAGGGTGATACATTAACGAGAAATGTCATGTATAGACCAGAAGGCTAATTAATTTTGAATGTGAGGTATATCCTTTTAGTGACTAGATTGTCTTCCTGCAGGTCCCTCTCATATTTTAAGTTATTATAAGTATTTAGCTGTTGTGACATATCTTACCGAGAGTTTTATTAATAATATTCCTCCCTCAACTTGAGGTTTGTAGTACAATTTAAGGGAAAGCGTAGAGCGATGTGATTGTTAAATTTGTTTATTTTTCTGGGTGTATCCTGAATCAAATTGGTACAACTTATAAACAACCTAGTACCTTTAACTGTAACAGATAGAGAACTGTCCTTCAACTGATAATGAATAACAAATACTTGTTTCCAACAGGCTCTGATGGATGTATATATGAAACCTTGATACCAATACATCCAAGTGACCCAGAAAAAAATCAGAGGGTGGTTAGGTCACTGTTGCTCAAGACTGTGGTGTCTGGTAATGCTCGAAATGGTGTTGCACTCACCGTCCTGGATCAAGATCACCTAGCGGTCCTAGGACCACCGCTACCAGCTTCCAAGGGTGACTGAAATCTGATCAATTAAGAAGTCCTTTGGATTTTTCCTTCAAAGTGTACCCTTTAGTCTTCTTTTTCTTTTTTATTTATTATCACTTATTCATTTTCTCTAGTGTCATACTCAAATTATTTTTGTAGCTTCCTAACTCTCCTTGAATAGGTCTGTGATTTCATCTTACATTCGTTAATATTTTTTAAATTTATTTTATTCTATTTTATTTATTTATTTATTTTTACTTATCTCTACACCCAGCACTCAAACTCACAACCCTGAGATCAGGAGTCACATGCTCTACTGACTGAGCCAGCCAGGTGTCCCATCTTTTGAACACATTTCCTTGTATCACTATGTTGCTCATGACTAATGTCTTAAAGGAATAAAAACTGCCAGTGTCTGTGCCAGCCCATAGGCATTTGATCATTGGTAAGCCTTGTAGGGATTCGAATTCATAGTCTGGTGACATTTCAGCAGAAAGGAAATCCACTGGACTTGGACAACTTGAAATTCAGGGACTGCTAGTATGCTTTTTCATCTCTGACTTCAGAGCATTGTTCTCATTTTCACTTCACCTTGCCCCCCAAATACCCCTCCGCGCGTGCGCACATGCGTGCGCACGCACACACACACGCGCGCGCGCACGCACACACACACGTTGTCTGTCACAAAGAACACATTTGTTCGGGCCAGCGCGAGAGTGGGGTCTTTCAGGCAATGCTATGAAATTCAGAATCTTTTGTCTAGTATTCAGGCTCTCCCCAGTCTAGACCCCCATCCACTTTTTCCAGTCTCTTTTCTCAATTTCGGAGCAAGAATCCTTTGATTTATTCAGCCCAGGCTCCCTGCTGTACACTTAATCTGCCTGTCCTCATCTGTGTACTTTGTTCTTATGTTTCTCCCTCTTACTATTAAGATAGGAGCTACTAGTTACAGCATAGCTGTACTGTGCCAAGCCTTTTATGTATATTACCTTGTTGTTTGTATCATTTAATCTTCCAACAATACTAGGAGAGAAAATGGTTACTAATAACACTCCTGTTTTACAAATTAGCAGACAGGTATTGGATAACTAAGTAGAAGGACTCTTTACTTAGGCCATAGACCTTACTGATCTTCAGTCCTGGTGCTTCGTCACTTTACCATGCTGTGCTTCTCTCCCTCCCACCATCATCCCTCTTTCTGGTTCCTGCTCTAACCCTCAAAGCCTGGTAACTACTGTTAGAGCTTCCTATGTCTCTTTCTAGAGTGTTTTCACATGTGTACAAGCAAATACTAATTTTTCTTTCCTCTTCTTTTTACATGAATGGTAGCATACCATTAACACTTGTGCACCTTATTTATTCACTTACCTGAGAGGTCCTAGAGCCCTTTCCATATCAACATTTATTACTAATTTATTATGATTGTTATTATTAACACTTTATGTTTTTAGGGCAGTTTAAGGTTCACAGCAAAATTGAGGGGAAGGTACATAGATATGCCATATGCCCTCTTCCCCCACACATGTCCACTTCTTGTCGTAAGATCTCATTTCCTTGAGTTTCTGTGGCAATCACTGTCGTTATTACTCATTTTATACCTCATAAAGCAAGACTTATGTGTTTAACTATGACTCTCCCTAGTCTCCCCACTTCCTTCCCCACCACCCTCAGCGTCACATATTTATATGTGGCACGACATCTGAATTTGTATGTCTTATTTTATAGAATGCCTCTCCATATGGAACACAAAATTTCAAACACTACAGACTTCCAAAGAGCTACCACAGGGGACCAGCGGTCAAGTAAGTTTTTGTTTCGGGGGATTTTCAAATTTAGTTACTTTTGTGCGTGATAAATGTAGTATAAAGGAAGAGACTTCAGATTTAAATAATTTGGCAGTTTTTGATTAAAATAAATTGAGAATTATTTTTTACCTGCAAGGTTATTGTTTCAATTTCTGTTAAGTTTGTCAATTTTCAGTTATAGGCAATTTTAGATCAAGGGAGAACAATGAGTAAATAAAACATAGCTGTTCTTTGGTCTGATGTTTTTACTTTTGTATTTGTTTATAAATATTTTTATTTTTTATTTTTTAAGTATTCTCTACATCCAGTGTGGGGCTTGAACTCACAATCTCGAGATCAAGAGTCACTTGCTCTACTGACTAAGCCAGGCAGGAGCCCCTACTTCTGTATTTTGAACCATACACTAGGGCTGTTACTTTTCCTAATAAATTAGTCTTTTAGGTTATATGGTAAACATTATCGTGGAGTTACGTAAGAATTACAATTTTTTAAAGATTTATTTATTTGAGAAAGACAGAGGGGGAGAGCAGGCACAAGCAGGGGGAGGGGCAGAGGGAAGAGGAGCGAGAGAATCTCAAGTAGGCTCCCTGAGGAGCGCAGAGCCCACCACGGGGCTCCATCCCAAGACCCTGAGATCATGACCTGAGCCGAAATCAAGAGCTGGTCGCTTAACTGAGCCACTCAGGCGCCCCTTACGTAAGAATTATTGAAGAGTTAAAATTTTAGCCAACCAGACCAAACTTTCTGATGCAGGGGTCCTTGTGTATTTTGTTACCCATTTTATCTTCAGTGTCTGTCAGAGGTGCTCAGAAAGGATTGATTGTTTAGTGAATGCATATTCATATATAAATAAAATGTAATCAAGATAATATGATGTTACAAATAATTCTGATTAGAGCATAAGGAGACTGGATTTCATAGCATACAATATAATTTTAATTTATATTTAAACAAATAATAACAAAATTAACCATTCACAGTTCTACCACTCTAACAAACTTGTTTGATTTCCATGTTCCTTTAAGCTTTTTGTTCATATATCTGTCTTATATTTTACTATTTTAAAAATTGGAATGATAAGATAGAAACAACATTAAATTCTGCTTTTTTCATCTAGTACGTCATTAACAGAGTGCCCTGTTACGGTCCCCTTAGTAATTATTACATTAATAGATGTATAACAGTGGCAATGTTACTTTTAAATAATTTAATTAGGGGCGCCTGGGTGGCTCAGTCGTTAAGCGTCTGCCTTCGGCTCGGGTCGTGATCCCAGGGCCCTGGGATCGAGCCCTGCATCGGGTTCCCTGCTCAGCCCGGAGTCTATTTCTCCTTCTCCCACTCCCCCTGCTTGTGTTCCCTCGCTCGCTGTGTCTCCCTCTGTCAAGTAAATAAATAAAATCTGTAAAATAACTAAATAAATAAAAGATTTTATTTATTTGACAGAAACACAATGAGCGAGGGAACACAAGCAGGGGGAGTGGGAGAGGGAGAAGCAGGCCTAAGCAGGCCTCCCGCCGAGCAGGAAGCAGGACCCTGGGACCACTACCTGAGCCGAAGGCAGACGCTTAACGACTGAGCCACTCAGGCGCCCCAATAAAATCTTTTAAAAAAAAATTAAAAATAAATTAATTAGTTAATTATTTTAAATGCATATATTGATCAGATTTTTATGAGTAAAGAGTGTCCTTTAAATTATGCTTTATTCAGATGTGGGCAAAAATAAGAGCTGTGTAAACCTACCCAGGTAATAAGTTGTACATATGAGATTATTCTGGAAAGTTGCTTAACTTTGTTTTGTCATTTTTGTTATATTAAGATTGCTCATACCGTAAGTTATTGTTATAAATGCAGCTCAGATCTTAGAAGCAAAAAAAAAAAATTGCTTACATTTTTTATAACATTTTTTTGTAGCTCTGGTATTATGGGGAAAATTTATTTATGCTACATGGAAAATTTCTTACTGTGGTTCCATATAAGTGTGAAGTATCTTCATTAGCAGGTGCTCTTGGAAAACTCAAGCATAGTCAAGATCCAGGTAGGAACTTCTGTTTGTAGTTCTTATTTTTTGTTTGTTTTTTAAGTAACCTCTCTACCCATTGTGGGGCTTGAATTCATGCCCCTGAGATCAAGAGCTGCGTGCTGTACTGACTGAGCCAGCCAGCGCCCCAGGACCTTCTGTTTTTTATTAATATAAACCATTTTATTAACTTTCAGTTTGATGTAGATTTCTAAAACCATCAGTTTACAGAGCCCATTTTTGATGTTGAAATTTGACAGTGTTCTTTAAAGTTTCCTTGACCCAGGTATCTAGCCTGGGAACAGTCTCCATTGCAGGTATTGCTGCAGGCTGAAGAGCTACACTGTTTGGAACACCAGTGTTCTGACTTCAGGGGCAATGGGAGAGTCCCCCAGACAAAATCATGAATACTTTTACCCTCCTGGGTTTACCAGTGGTCTCATCTGTTGGCTTAGTGTTGCTGGGCGCATAGCCTTAGACTGTATTGTGACGTACTGATCTGGGGTTCTCAGGGGAATTCAGTGATCGTTAAAGCCTCTCTTAAATTGTGCACAAGTGGTTGTTTTTTGTTGTTCTTTGGTTGGCTAAATCTAGTAGGTCAAAAAATTTCAGAAATTGTATACTTTGTGTTTTCTTAGGCCTTCAGACTGTGCCTCATTTTGTAAACTGGGAAACATCTCAGGGATATGGACTTGGATCCCAGAACTCAGAGCAGTCGAAGAGAATTGTAAGTTTGGTAGTTGAAATAGAAATGTTAATGCAGATATGAAAAAAAAAAAAAAAGAAAAGAAAAAGGTGGAATTATCTTAATGATTTGCATCTCTACAACGCTTATAGCTTTGATCTTTTTTTTAAAAAAGAAGATTTATTTGAGAGAGAGAGAGCACACGTATGCACGCGACTAGGGGGAGGGGTAGTGGGAGAGGGAGAAGCAGACTCCCCGCTGAGCAGGGAGCCTGATGCAGGACTCAATCCCAGGACCCTGAGATCATGACCTGAGCTGAAGGCAGACGCTCCACGGAGTGAGCCACCCAGGCGCCCCTGTAGTTTTGATCTTAGTAACAGCAATTTGAATCTTGAACCCAGTAACCTGACATCTTTTATCCAGAAATGACATGTGTTGTCTAGTAGTTAATTTTTATGGGCATGTGTTTGTGTAAGACATAGGCGTGAAAATGCACAGTTTGCAATTAGTAATGATGCCTTCCTGAGTATAGAAATTTTCTGCTTAAGAAACAAAAACGTTAAAAGTCTTAAAGGTATTTAAGTTAGTTGAGATAAACCCACTTTTCACTATAACAAAATTAAAGTATTTTAAGAAGTTTTTGATTAGAGCATAAGTTTCTTTAGGACACTTTGAGATCCTAACCAATTTACTTAATTCCAGTTAAGGAGAAGAAAAATTGAAGTGAGTGTACAGCCTCCAGCATCCAAACAACTTTTGTCAACTATAAAGGTAAGTACAATATTAGAAATATGAAAAATCAACTCAGGTGGTTAAAAGAAATCCCATCTACTTTTCATTCTAATTTTTATGATCATTTTTTATATCTGTAGCTAACAATTGTATAGTGTATTAAGGTTGTCAGAGCTCTCCAGTACTTTGGCTTATTTGGCTCTTACTAAGTATTTTGTGAGGTCACTGTAATGGTGGTGGCCTCATCACTCTCTCTTTCCCCTTTGCAATGAATATATTTGTAACTTAGCCTCTTAGAGAATTTGATTTCTAAACCCTGGCATTGTGTTTTGTTTTGTGTTGTGTTTTGTAGTTTGTCTTTGTGTAGTGAATTGTAGCATCAGCTCCAATTTCATGGCAGTGCATGAATACTGTTAATGATAAGAAAACGTTGAGCTAGGAACTTTTAAGTTCAGAGTGACATTAATGTACCAGACTGAACTCTGTTACTTCTGCCCTTTCAGAAAGATTCAGAAAAACACATTGAAGTAGAACTATGTAAATTTTTGGCTATTAAGCAGACACCTGACTTTCATACTGTTATTGGGGACATAGTATTAGAACTTCTGGGAAGACATAAAGCAGAGCCATCATTTTATCCCCGGAACTCTTTGATGCAACTTATCCAAACACATGTGCTTTCTTACAGGTAAGTGTTCTGTATACCAAACTTGATATGCACAACTTCTTGGACCTTGTTTTTTTTTACTAATTTTCATACTCTGAAAAAGCTTATACATTATTTGCGATTGAGATTTTTCTTAAGATACAAACCTGAGTCCCGGTGTTTTGTCTCAGCTTGTGCCCTGGCTTGCTGGAGGCTGCCCTCGAGAAGGCAGACGTGCAGATGTTACAGCTCTGTCTGCGGCAGTTCCCGGACGTTCCTGAGTCGGTCACCTGTGCGTGCTTAAAAATCTTCTTGAGGTGAGTTAGAAGTTGATGGTCCTTTTTCGTGACTGCATTTTTAATCTTTTACGTTACTTGATTTCTGAAACTTTGCTTACAAAATGAACATTTTTCCAGTGAGATCACGCAGTGATAAGGATTCATTTCTCACTTTCAATTAACATGGTAGCATTAGTGACGACAGTCTTCAAGAAGCAGAAATCAACATGGATTCAGTTTCTGACTATAGTGATTCTGTGCAAGAGGAGAAAATGGAAGAGCAAACGGAAATTCTTCACAATGGCTTCAATCCTGAAGAGGAAAACTGTGATAACTGTGACCGGGAGCTACATGAAAAGCCTCGGGACGCAGCCGAGGAGACCACTTCGTGCCCTGTGGTACCAAAGAGAGCGGCTCTGCTGTATCCTTTGAAATAGTTTCCCTGGCCTTGTCTCTTTACCTACAGTCAAGTGCCACGCAGTACCTAGGGAGTAAATAGATCATTTCAGATGCTTGCTTTTCTGTTTTTCCGTCTTTTTCAGTTTCTGCTGGAAAATGGAGTATATGCAAACAACTTACTTAAGCCTGATTTAAGAAGCTTTGTGAAGGCAGAAACTTTGATCGATTCTAAAAATTAGTATTCTGGATAAATACCAGTTATAGGGGTGAAATATTCCAAGTGACCTCTAGTATTTATGAGAAAGGTCAGTGATAGAGCTCTTTGAGAAAAGTAAAACTTCCTATAAATTTAGAAGAGATATCATTGGGGAAGGGAGTTACTCATAATTTCAGCAGAAAAGCCTTTATTTATTGAAACAAGGTTTTCCTTTAGTCCTAAGTAGAAATGCAATTCTTCATTCAGCTTATAGCGAAATGTTTCTTCTGCCTCACTTGAAAGACATCCCGGCACAACATGTCACTGTAAGTGTTCTTAGACATCTATAGAATTTTATTTCTTTTTTTTTTTTTTTTTAAGATTTTATTTATTTATTTGAGAGAGAGAGCACCAGATGGGGGAGGATCAAAGGGAGAAGCAGACTCTCTGTTGTGCGGGGAGCTTGATGCGGGGCTC
The DNA here is from genome assembly GCF_964656455.1 of Halichoerus grypus. Lineage (NCBI taxonomy): Eukaryota > Metazoa > Chordata > Mammalia > Carnivora > Phocidae > Halichoerus > Halichoerus grypus. The sequence continues at coordinate 195,819,876 of NC_135713.1, read as the reverse complement.
AATCCTCTGACACCAGGATCATGACCTGAGCCGAAGGCAGACACTTAACTGACTGAGCCACCCAGGTGCCCCTTATTTCTGGTTTAAATTTTACTGCTTAACTCTAACCAGCTTTAGGGCATTTGAAAGGTTCTCAGGTTCTTTCATGTGAATAAGAGTTTTCCCAGCCCCCACGCTGAAAAATTGTGCCTAGGAGACGAGTGACTTTTGGTTGGCAGATCTTAGCATGTTCCTAGTGCCAAGCCTGAAGGCCAGGTAATCCATCTAAGCTAAAGGCCAGGTAATCCATCTAAGCTAAAAACAAGTGCCCAGCTGGCTCAGTTGGTAGAGCATGTGATGCTTGATCTCGTGGTTGTGAGTTCGATCCCCATGTTGGGTGTAGAGATTACTTTTAAAATACATTCATACATACATGTATAGATACATGTTTTGGGTGTTTTTTGTTTTTAAGTAGGAACAAAATTGCTGAGAGACGGATTTTTTCTCTTCTACTTATTATTTACAAACAGAATAAGCTCCCCGGCCACCGCTCCCAAACCAGATGAACTCCTCATTGATGGCAAAGCCTGCATTTTATTCATTTTTGTGTCCCCAGATGTCTAGCATATTTGTTTGATGTATAATTAAATTCAATAGCTTCTTAAAATTCTTCAGTCTCTTTGTTAGCTTTATATAGAGAGAACATTTTTCTATCAAGGTGATAAATTGTCCTTTTTCTTCCTACCCAGCTATTTCTCCAGTATTTGTATTTCCTTTATCTGAAGTGTAGTGAAAATGCTACTATGACTCTTCCTGGGCTACACCCTCCAACCCTGAACCAGGTAAGGTAATAATTTTTTAACTTATTTTTTTACTTTTTATTTTAATTCAAGTATAGATAACATACACAGTATTATATTAGTTTCAAGTATACAATATAGTGATTCAACACTTCCATACAACACCCAGTGCTCATCATGATTAGTGAACTCTTACTCCCCTTCACCTATTTACCCCATCCCCCCACATACCTGTCCTCTGGTAATCAATGGTTTGTTCTCTTTAAGAGTCTGTTTTTTTGGTTTGTCTCTTTTTTCTTTGTTCATTTGTTTTGTAAATTCCATATATGAGTGCAATCATACGGTATTTGTCTTTCTCTGACTTATTTCGCTTAGCATTATACCCTCTAGATCCATCCATGTTATTGCAAATGGTAAGATTTCATTCTTTTTAATGACCGAGTAATTCTGTATATATGTACCACCTCTTCTTTATCCATTTATCTGTCGATGGACACTTGGGGTGCTTTTATAATTTGACTATTGTAAATAATGCTGCGATAAACATAGGTGTGAGATAATCTTTTTAATTTGACCTGGTACTGGGAAAACTGTAAAAAAAAAAAAAATGTTATATATAATGTCAGAACTTGGAATTCAGTTACTGATTTCCCTTTGTCTTCTGGTTCATATGAACCTTCTCCCTCACCATATATACAAACCATTGGAGTGAGAGGTGGGGAGCATCTCTCAATTTGGTAGATAGATTTTTAGAGCCATAATTCTATACTATAGAACTTAAATACATCTTAAATTCCTGATTCTTTGGGGCACCTGGGTGGCTCAGTTGGTTAAGCATTTCAGCTCAGGTCATGATCTCAGGGTTGTGAGATCAAGCCCCCCCATCAGGCTCTGCACTCAGCGCAGAGTCTGCTTGAGATTCTCTTTCTCTTCCTCGCCTCCTCCCCCAACTCATGCATGCGTGTCTCACACGTTCTCTCTCTAAATAAATCTTTAAAAAAAAATTCTTGTTTCTTTATTGTGACCCTTTTCAAGAATTTTCTTAGCTTCTTTGGGAGAGGGTGATAATAAGTGTCCTAATCTCTTAAGAATAAGAGAATAAAGATTAATAAAAATGTTTTCAAAGAATCTCTTGGTACTCTTTAAATACAGTGTTTATTTAAGCAGTTTAAAACATTAAAAAGTTTATTGTGGTTAGGAGGACCTGGCTGGCTGGCTGGCTCAGTCAGGAGAGCATGTGATTTTTGATCTTGGGGTTGTCAGTTCAAGCCCCACGTTGGGTGTAGAGATTACTTAAAAATTTTTTTTAAAAAGTTTATTGTGGTCTAAGAATATGTTACCCTAATTAAGTGTTTGAAACCCTTAATTTAACTACTTAAAATTTTGTTAAGTAGTTAACTTTCGTAGTCAAAAATTCCAACAATACCAAAGGTTGCATCTCCACTCCTATAGTGCCTCTTAGGGATAACTAACGTTAGAGTTTCTTTTAGGGGGCGTGAGTGGCTTAGTTGGATAAGTGTCTGCCTTTGGCTCAGGTCATAAACACAGGGTCCTGGGATCGAGACCAATGGCAGGATCCCTGCTCAGTGGGGAGTCTGCTTCTCCCTCTCCCTCTCGCCTTCCCCCCCACTCATGCGCTTTATCTCTCTCTAGCTCGTTCTTTCCGTCAGATAAATAAAATCTTTAAAAAAAAAAGTTTCTTTTGGGGCGCCTGGGTGGCTTATTCTGTGGAACATGCTACTGTCCAATCTTGGGGTTGTGAGTTCGAGCCCCATGTTGGGTACAGGGATTACTTAAAAATAAAACCTTGGGGCACCTGGGTGGCTCAGTCGTTAAACGTCTGCCTTCGGCTCAGGTCATGATCCCAGGGTCCTGGGATCGAGCCCCGCGTCGGGCTCCCTGCTCCGCGGGAAGCCTTCTTCTCCCTCTCCCACTCCCCCTGCTTGTGTTCCCTCTCTTGCTGTCTCTTTCTCTCTGTTGAATAAATAAATAAAATCTTTAAAAAAAAAAATAAAACCTTTATTTATTTATTTATTTGTTTATAAATAAAACCTTTAAAAGAAAAAGTTTCTTGGGGCGCCTCGGTGGCTCAGTCATTAAGCATCTGCCTTCGGCTCAGGTCATGATCCCAGGGTCCTGAGATCGAGCCCTGCATCGGGCACCCTGCTCGGCAGGAGGCCTCCTTCTCCCTCTCCCACTTCCCCTGCTGTGTTCTCTCTCTCACTGTGTCTTTCTCTGTCAAATACATAAATAAAATCTTAAAAAAAAAAAAAAGAAAAAGTTTGTTTTTGTCTGGATATTTTCTTTTTTTTTAATTAAATTTAGTTTTTTATTTAAATTCAATTAATATATAATGTATTACTTGTTTCAGGGATACAGGTCTGTGATTCATCAGTCTTATATAATACCCAGTGCTCATTGCAACACATACCCTCCCCAACACACACCCAGTTACCTCATCCCTCCATCGCCCTCCCCTCTGTGGAAATTTTCTTTCTATACCCTAATTTATCTTCCTGTTGTCTTTCTAACACAAATTAGATCATAGTATGCATGCTATTTGAACCTCACTTTTTTCATTCTGTACTGTGTTTTGGACATTTTCTAGAGCAGTTAACATACATCTGCATTATTCTTTTTTTTTTTTTCTTTTTTTAAGTAATCTTTACACCCAGTGTGGGGCTTGAACTCACGACTGAGATCAAGACTTGCACACTCTTCCAGCTGAGGCAGCCAGGCACCCCCTGCCTTATTCTTTTTAACCATGCATACTGTTTCATTTTGTGGATAGTTTTTAAATTATCAGTCCCCTGTTGATTGGCATTTAAGTTTTTTACAGTTTTTTTACTATTTTAAACAAACCTTCAGTGAGCATCTTTATACAGATATTCTTGTGTAATTATGAGAAAACACCTGTGGAGTAAATTCCCACAAGTGACATTACTGGATAAAGAATACATACATTTTTAGTTAAAAAAAAATTTTTTTTTTAATGATCAACCTCCCCCCCCCCCTTTTTTTTCTTCTTACTAAGTAATCTCTACACCTAACATGGGGCTTTTGAACACACAACCCGGAGATCAAGAGTCTGCTCTTCTGACTGAGCCAGCCAGTGTCCCACATTTTTAGTTTGGAAAATGCCAGTACCTTTCTGAAGGGTTGTGACCATCTTTTCTAGCCTATTTATAGCCCCGTTCTTGAATTGCCATGTTAGGTTCTTTGTCCATTTTTCAATAGCATTTTCTGTCTTTTTAATTTTGGCTAATAAAGAATTCTCTTTGTATTAGGAAGTTAGCCTTTTTTCTTTTTTTTTAAGATTTTATTTATTTGACAGAGACACAGTGCAAGAGGGAACACAAGCAGGGGGAGTGGGAGAGGGAGAAGCAGGCCTCCCGCGGAGCAGGGAGCTGATGCGGGGCTCGATCCCAGGACCCTGGGATCATGACCTGAGCCGAAGGCAGACACTTAACGACTGAGCCACCCAGGCGCCCCAAAGAAGTTAGCCTTTTTTGTGGAGTGTACTATAAGTACTTTTTTCCTATCACTTTTTACTTTTTTCAGTGTAATTTTTGCCAAAGGTAAGTTTTTAATTTTTAATTTCATTTTTAAATTTTAATTCTTTTTTTTTTTGTAAGATTTTATTTATTTATTTGACAGAGAGAGCGAGAGCAGGAACACAAGCAGAGGGAGTGGGAGAGGGAGAAGCAGGCTTCCTGCCAAGCAGGGAGCCCGATGTGGGGTTCAGTCCCAGGACCCTGGGATCACGACCTGAGCCAAAGGCAGACGCTTAACGACTGAGCCACCCAGGTGCCCCTTAATTACTTTTTTAAAAGATATATTTTTTTAAATTTTTTTTTAAAGATTTTATTTATTTATTCATAAGAGACAGAGAGAGAGAGAGGCAGAGGGACTCCGCCAAGCAGAGAGCCCGATGCGGGACTCCATCCCAGGACCCTGGGATCATGACCTGAGCTGAAGGCAGACGCTTAACCGTCTGAGCCACCCAGGTGCCCTTAAAAGATCTTTTTATTTAGAGAGAGAGCATGGGGGGTGGGGGAGGACAGAGGGACAGGGAGAAACAGACTCCCTGCTGAGCAGGGAGCCCGACATGGGCCTCAATCCCAAGACTCTGAGATTGTGACCTGAACTGAAGACAGACGCTTAACTGACTGAGCCACCCAGGCGCCCCTTTAAATTTTAATTCTTTAAATTATTAAGCTTTTCCTTTTTGGCTTCATTATGGTTATGTCATGCTTAAGGCTGTTCCTACTCTGAGAATATAAAAATAAAAATAACTACCCTTTCTTTCCCTGGTACATTCATGGTGTCCTTTTCTGTGTTTAATTCCTTGATACATATAAACTATATTTTGGTGTAAGGAGTTTCATAGGGATCAGGCTTCCCCTCTCCACCCAGATGGATAAATCAGTTTCCTTAATGCTTTTTCATGAGAAGTGATAATTTGCATGTTAACTACACCATCTGAAGATGTAGAACTGTGTAGAATACTTTAATAAATGTATAGTAGTGTATTTTAGTTCATGGTAGTTCATTTTTAATACACAACACCCTATTTTGGGGGCATTGTGTATATTTCAGAATAGGAGATGAGTGGGTTGTTTTTTTTGTTAACTGCCAATTATTTATTTATTTATTTATTTATTTTTAAGTAATCTCTACCCCCAATATGGGGCTTGAACCCACAACCCTGAGATCAAGATTCTCATGCTCCACCAACTGAGTCAGCCAAGAGCCCCAATTTAAAAAAAAAAAATTTAATAAAAAGTACTCATTCTTTCTTGGATTAAATATCACTCTGGCTTTCTTTTTACTGATTAATGCTATGAAAAAGATTCAGTTGTGCTTGTAAAATAGCAAGTGTAAATCAAAAAAGTTTTTTATATTGGTTAGAAATTACTCCATTTCTAAACTTAAAATGTTTAGATTTTTGTAAACAAGACTAATTTTTTTTTTTTTTAAGATTTTATTTATTTGAGAGAGAGAGAATGAGAGACAGAGAGCATGAGAGAGAGGAGGGAGGGTCAGAGGGAGAAGCAGACTCCCTGCTGAGTAGGGAGCCCAATGTGGGACTTGATCCCAGGACTCCAGGACCATGACCTGAGCCGAAGGCAGTCGCTCAACCAACTGAGCCACCCAGGCGCCCCTAAACAAGACTAATTTTTATAATGGATGTAATTCTGGACTTTGTAAAATGAATTAACCTAAAATTAAATTTAAAATCTTAACTTGGGCGCCTGGGTGGCTCAGTCGTTATGCGTCTGCCTTTGGCTCAGGTCGTGATCCCAGGGTCCTGGGATCGAGCCCCGCATCGGGCTCCCTACTCAGCGGGAAGCCTGCTTCTCTCTCTCCCCCTCCCCCTGCTTGTGTTCCCTCTCTCGCTGTGTCTCTCTCTGTCAAATAAATAAATAAAATCTTTAAAAAATAAATAAATAAAATCTTAACTTTCCTTTTCCTGTTTGTCTTCAGATTATGGATTGGATATGTCTACTTCTGGATGCGAACTTTACTGTTGTGGTAATGATACCAGAAGCAAAAAGGCTACTGTTGAGTCTTTACAAGTTTGTGAAATCCCAGGTTTGTGATTATTTGATATATACTGAGTTTCGTTGGTACCCAGGTATCACTTAAATTATGATTTATTCTTAAATTTTTATCTTGGAATAGTTATAGGTAGTCATGGAGGATTTGTTCTTGTAGAAGTTATGGTAAAAGTTATTCTGAAACTTTTTTCTTTAGATATGCATTTGTTCCGAGCTCAACAAGATTGAAGTAAGTTTTCGTGAGCTGCAGAAACTAAGTCAAGAAAAGAACAATAGAGAATTATATTCAATTGAAGTGCTGGAACTCTTCTGATAATTACCAGTTCTCCTTCATAGACATTTTATGAAGCTCTTTTATGTGAATTCTTCTACTCATCCAGGCAAGACATGTGTTTTGTTTGTCACTGTCTCTCAGTGACAAGAGAAATGTGTCAGCTAGTACCTGGACCATCACTTACTGATGCGCCTAAGTTGGACTGTAGGTTTCACGTGAACCTATTTTAGTTTATGGACAGTGGTGGGGAGAGGTTCTGAAACTTTTTTTAAATATGTAACTGAGCTGATTTTAAGTAAACATATTTGTGTATTGATAAAAATCTAATTTCTTACTGTGTGTTTTGATTAGTTCTTCATTTAGTTAAAAAAAAAATCACCATTGAAACAGTGATTCTAAGAAGAATGTAGTTTTATCAGAGTCAGAAGCTGTCTGAGCATGTCTGTGCTCCCGAGTGACAAAGGAGGTGACTTCTGTAAGCAGGGTGGGGGACGGTCTCTGTGCAGGCATATTGCTTCTCTTCTGCCACCTTCTTCTGTCCTTTACCTACTTCCACGTACCTTCTTCACATGCTCAGGAGTCGAACAATACTTCTTTCTATTTAGTATCTCTGAGACTATCTTCATGATTAGTTGGTAACTTAGGTTTTTGTATTACTAAATAGTAAAAAAGTCTTTTCCGAAAATAGTTTTATAGGTTGATTGACCATAGAATTTCCCATTTTAACTCTTTGGATTTAGGACAAATGAGGGATTTTATGTAGATGAAATGGGTGTTTTGTTTCTTGAAAATAAACTCAAATACATCTTTGTTAAAAATGAAATCATTCTTTCAGGTGATGAATTAAGATCCCTATAAATAACTGAAACACTTCTGAGCTGTGCAAGTCTCTGTTGAGTAAATAATTTTGAAAACCTGTTTTAACTTGAAGCGTTAAAATATGTTAAAGACAAAAATTCCTGTAAATTCTAGTGCAGAAATATAAGTTCAAATGTGATTGTAGAGCCCAGAGTTATAGAATCCCAATTGCTTAACGTAATTTGCATTAGAGAAAGGCTTCATTTTAGCTCAGGCACTCTCTGTAAACTTTAGTTACAACTATGGCAATTAACAGACAGCTTCTTTTCCTCGGTCTGCTTAATCTCTCTTTAATCCTGAGAGAAAAGAATCACAAGGGTAACCCCATATATTAAGTGTCATGCTCACTTTATATAATAGGACTTCTTGCTCAATTTAAAGTGATGCAGTACTTCTCAGCAGAAATAAAAAATGCAGGTTTTCATAGTAGAGTTTCTATATATGTCCTTATAAATAAATAATACTGGTTCTTTCACAGTCTTTATTATGAAGTTTAATAATTTGGTTGTAAATATCATGGAAACATTGCTGATGCCCAATATAAGTACAAAATTAGGTTGCCTACAGTCTGAGTCACTAAATTTAGAAATGAGGATTTTATAAGGGCATATAGAAAACGTTTTTAATTGAGGTACAATTGACAGTAGACTCTTACAGGCTGAGTCCTTCAAGCCAAGGCTTGTGTCTTACCCTTTCTGCACACTAAACATAGGACCGCTGGCACATAATTTGTGTTCAGTAAATGGTTATTGAATCAAGTTACTGAATAATGGATCTTATCTATCCAGCTGTAGAGTAATAATTCTGAGGGTTTGCAGTAATCTTTCTGTAAAGTAAATCCATCTGTGTTCACTACATATAGACTGTGTACCTTTTTCCTCTCTACTTTTTTTTTTTTTTTTAAGATTTTATTTATTTGAGAGAGAGTGAACATGAGGGGAAGGGGCAGAGGGAGAAGCAGACTCCTTTCTGAGCAGGGAGCCCGATGCGGGGCTCCATCCCAGGACCCCAGGATCATGACCTGAGCCGAAGGCAGACGCTTAACCAACTCTGCCACCCAGGAGCCCCTATACTTCTTTTTTATAACACCAAATTATATCTCACATTTGTTTCTGATTACATACTACATCTATTAAAACTTTTTTTAGGGGCACCTGGGTGGCTCAGTTGGTTAAGCGACTGCCTTTGGCTCAGGTCATGATCCTGGAGTCCCAGGATCGAGTCCCACATCGGGCTCCCTGCTCGGTGGGGAGTCTGCTTCTCCCTCTGACCTACCCCCCTCTCATGCTCTCTGTCTCTCTCTCTAATAAAAAAATAAAAAAATAAAAAATCTTTAAAATTTTTTTAAACTTAAATTCTCCATCTAGGAGATGATTTCCTGCTGTGAACTTAATGTATTTTGAGGGAGGGGTACCTGGGTGGCTCAGTTGGTTGAGCATCCGATGCTTGATTTCTGCTCAGGTCATGGTCTTGGGGTCATGGATTGAGTTCCACGTTGGGCTCCCTGCTCAGAGTGGAGTCTGATTTGAAGTTCTCCCTCTCCCTCTGCCCCTCCCTCTGCTTGTGCTTTCTCTCTCTCTCTGAATAAATAAATGGAATCTTAGGAAAAAAAATGTATTTTGAGGGAAATGTGGACTAAGGAGTTATTAATACTTGAAATTAGACATTTATTTGCCTTTTGCTTCTTTTGGTTCCTTTGTAAATATTTGGTGATTGTAACTATAGTGGACTCCATTCTGGATCATGTATAGAACTTTTTTTTTATGTTTGTTTGTTTATTTATGGAATCTCTACACCCAAAATGGGGCTCGAACTTACGACCCCAAGATCAAGCGTTACATGCTCGGGATGCCTGGATGGCTTAGTCGGTTGAGCATCTGCCTTTGGCTCAGGTCATGGTCCTGGGGTCCTGGGATTGAGTCCCTCATTGGACTCCTTGCTCAGCGGGGACCCTGCTTCTCCCTCTGCCTGCCGCTCCCCCTGCTTGTGCTCGCTCCCCCTTTCTCTCTCTCTGACAAATAAGTAAAATCTTAAAAAGAAAAAAGAGTTACATGCTCTTCTGACTGAGCCAGCCAGGTGCCCCTGGATCATGTATAGAACTTTATTTTTTTTTTTTTTTTATGTATAGAACTTTAAAACAAAGGTGGACTTTTTGCCCCAGCTCTTTTAAAAATTTTTAGTCCCAAAATAGTTTTAAGAAAAAACAATGAACACTTATTTATTCTTGACCTGAATTTACCTATTGGTAACATTCTACCATGTTCCTTTCACCACTCTCCATATATTTTTTCTTTCTTTAATGAATCATTGGAGAGTTAGTTGCAAACATCCAGATTAATCCCATAATTCAGTTTAATCCCATAAATACATCAGTTTAATCCTCTAAAATAAGAGCGTTATTTTACATGACCACAATGTAATTATCAAATTTAGGTAATTAATATTAATACAGTACTATTTGGAATGATTACAGTCCTTCGGATTTCCACAGTTGCCTCAGTAATGTCTCCCAGAGCTGGACTTTTTCCTCCTAAAATCCTTTCAAGGATCTTGTGTTGTATTTAGTTTTCATGTTTCCTTAACCTCCCTAGATATAGCATTCTTGAGCAATCTAGGCCAATTATTTTGCTCAATGTCCCTCAATTTGGACTGGTCTTATTTTCACATGATTAGGTTCAGATTAAATGTTTTTGACAGGGAATGCCACAGAGAAGACACAGCATCACAAGGCACTGATGTGACTTGTCCCATCATTGGTGATGTTAAATTGGCTAACTTAAGGTGAGCTTACCAGATTGCCTCTACCTTTTCCCTTTGTAACCCCGTAAGTGTCCTGTGTATATCTTTGAGACTGTGTGAATATCTTATTCTGGAATATTCTTCCCTAACAGTGGTTTTAGATCTGTTGGTAATTTTTGCCTGAATCAGCTTTTACGGTGGTGGTTGTGATTGGAAATTGTAATGTTTTGGCATAAATTTCACTTAAAAACTGAACACTGTGCTATATAGCGACCATTCTCATCTCTGCTGTCTGCTTTCATCTATATATGGATGGCCAGATAAATGGATGGAGTTGTTTCACAGATTTAAATAGTTATCACATTGAGCATACACTGTGTGGTCTATTTTTTTCATTTAATATTTTCATAAAAATATATTTTTACATAGTTAATATGTTTCAATTCTTAAAAATTTCAGACTCAGAAAACTATAGACCTGAAAAGGCTTACCGATAATTTATTCCTAAATGTTAAGTGTCTCGTGCAGTTCCCACAGCTTTGTACTTAGCAGCCTAAAGCGTGACTTTAGATTATACCATTCCATTTCTATAAATCATCATCATTATAATTTTGGGACATTTAGAAGCATACACAAATTAGCAGAATATTTGGAATTCTTCTGTTTGCTACAGACAAATATCTTAAGTAAAAAGATATTAAAAATTCTGGACAACTTTTTCGAAGAGTCGTCATTTTAAATTACCTCCTCCCAGAACCTTTTTAATCACTTAAGAAAGCAGTGTACTATTATTAAAGTGGTTTTATTTAAGTAGGCTCCACACACAACATGGGGCTTGAACTCAACAACCCTGAGATGAAGAGTTGCATGCTCTATTGACTGAGCCATCTAGGTGCACCTAAAATGGTTTTAGATAAATGTCTGATAAGGTTACCCTATTGCTTTTAGGTCACGTACTATTACCTAGATTAACACAGCCAATAAATTAGAGTTATGAGTGTTTTTTTTTTTAAGACTTTATCAATTAATTAATTTATTTATTTATTATTTTAGAGAGAGAGCACGACTAGGGGGAGGGGTGGAGGGAAAAGGAGAGAATCCCAAGCAGACAACATGCTGGGCGTGAAGCCTGATGTAGGGCTCAATCTCACGACCCTGAGATGATGACCTGAGTTGAAATCAAGGGTCACGGGGCGCCTGGGTGGCTCAGTCATTGAGCATCTGCCTTCGGCTCAGGTCATGATCCCGGGCTCCTGGGATCGAGTCCCGCATCGGGCTCCCTGCTCGGTGGGAAGCCTGCTTCTCCCTCTCCCACTCCCCCTACTTGTGTTCCCTCTTTCACTGTGTCTCTCTCTGTCAAATAAATAAAATCTTTAAAAAAAAAAGAAATCAGGGGTCAGACACTTAACTGACTGAGCCACTCAGGCACCCCAGATAGAGTTGTGGTTTTTGTGTACTAGATACTTGTAATACAATTCAGATCCCAGTTGCTCCACTATTTTATGCTCATTCTCAGACTTAGGATACTATAATTTGGTGTTTAATCTTAGTAATATAACCCCAAATTACTGTATAATTTTGTGTAGGAAAAATTTTGTGTAAGGCCTGCTTGACTGTAGTCCTTCTTGGGATGTAGTTTATAGGGACACCTTGTGACGATAAATGGTTGCCATCTATATAATCCTCAAAAGATTATCTGATAGATTCTGCTTGAGATTCTCCCTCTCCCTCCACCCCTCCCGCTTGCGCTCTGCCGCTCGCTCTAAGATAAATCTTAAAAAAAAACAAAACCATATATATTGCCTTTGGCTCAGGTCATGATCCTGGGGTCCCGGGATCGAGTCCCAAGTCGGGCTCCTTGCTTGTCAGGGAGTCTGCTTCTCCCTCTGTCTGCCGCTCCCCCTGCTTGTGTTCTCTCCCTCTCCCTCTCTCTCCCTGACAAATGGATAAATAAAATCTTTAAAAAAATAAAAAAACAGAGATAGATAAAAATTTCATGTGAACCTAATTATCCTTGGCCACTTTTGATTTCTGGATGAATTTGTATGCTTTGGTTGTCAGTGCCAAATTTGTTAGGCATTGTTACAGTATGTTCAGACCGCAGGGTTCACATCTATTTCTTCTGGTTTATTTGGATATTGTATGGTTAAATGTCATTATTTTAAGTTGTTTGTCATGTAAGGTATAGTTAGTGTATAGATGTTCTATTTTTTTTTTTTAAGATTTTATTTACTTATTTGAGAGCGAGAGTGAGAGAGCACAAGCAGGGGGAGCAGCAGAGGGAGAGGAGAAAAAGGCTTCCCGCTGAGCAGGGTCCTGGTGCCAGGATCCTGGGTCTCTGTCCCAGGACCCTGGGATCATGACCTGAGCCAAAGGCAGACGCTTAACCGACTGAGCCACCCAGGCACCGCCCCTGTTTTATTTTACTTTAAAGTGAACTTGGAGCACTTAAAGTACATACTGGAAGGGAAGGCTCTTGGATTTGCCCAGACCATATTTACCATCCCTGTTTCATTACTAGGGTGGGCCATAGCATGTAATATGCAATAGCATAAACTCTACAAAATGAAATTTATGCCATTTTTAGCAGTTCGATTGGTGCATGATTCCCTTAGGAAAGTCAGGACACTTAAGGCTCTATAACCTTTGCTATAAAGCTTTTCGTTTATTTGTATATTGCTTCACAAAGAAATATACGACAAATAGTATAATAGAAATAAGTAATCAGTCCCAGGAAAGGTGCATGCAAATATGGCAACAGCAAAAGTCAACAAAACCTTTAGGCTCAGAAAGACTCTAACTGGTTATGTATTTTAAGCTTTATATGTTCTCTTTTTTTTTTTTTTTTTTCCATTTCTTTGCATTATGGGGAATTTCAAACATAAAAAATAGAAGAGTATAATGAATCCCATGTATGTATCCCCCAGCTTCAACCACTATCCGTACTTTCCCAATCCTGTTTTATCTGTACTTCCTCTTACTTCCACTTTTTATACTATCCCAGACATCAGATAATTTCATCTCTGAATATTTTATTCATTTATTTTACAAGTTACTTGAATCAGGACAAGTAAAGTTTACACACTGGTGATTTCCTTTATAGTGTAACAGAGAAGGACACAGGGAACTTTTTAAACCATCAGTGCTTTGTCTCACCTTGATCAGAGAGATATTTTAATACGAGATTGTGTAACTAAAAAGGCAGTCTATCGCATTATAGAGAGGCTGAAAATGTTTGTGTAGCACTAATTGTATATGATGCCGGAAGTGCCTTAGCTATTAAGAGTTCATCCCTGAGGCGCCTGGCTGGCTCAGTCAGTTAAGCGTCTGACTCGATTTCGGCTCAGGTCATGATCTCAGGGTTGTGAAATTGAGCTCTGTGTCTGGCTTTCCCTGGGCGTGGAGCCTACTTAAGGTTCTCTCTTTCCCTCTGCCTCTACTCCCCCAACTCCCACTCGCACCCACACTCTCTCTCTTAAAAAAAAAAAAGAGTTCACCCCTCACCTATAGATAGAGAAGCTGATTTTTTCTTAAATTTTTTTAAACTATTTATTTTTTTAAAAGATTTTATTTATTTATTTGAGAGAAAGAACGAGCATGAGCGAGAGGAAGAAGCAGACTCCCTGCTGAGCAGGGAGCCCAACAAGGGGCTCGATCCCAGGACCCTGAGATCATGACCTGAGCCAAATGCAGATGCTGAACCGGCTGAGCCACTCAGGTGCCCAATTTATTTTTTTGATACAATTTTTTTTTTTAAGTAAGCTCTATGCCTAATGTGGGGCCAGAACTCGTGACCCCGAGATCAAGAGTCGCATGCTCTACCAACTGAGCCAGCCAGGCACCCCAAGAAGCTGAGAGATTTGCTCAAGATAGCTTGTTACTCAGTGGCAGTGTTTGGGCTCAAACTCAAGTTCTTTTTAAAAATAAGTATTGGGGCATGAGTTCAAGCCCCAGGTTGGGCATAGAGCCGACTTTAAAAAAAAAAGAAAAAAGACTTAAAATTTCTTTTTAAAAAATAAAAGTATGTATTAGTATTTTAAATTGTGTGCAAATACACTAAAACCAGGAGAGCATCACTTACGACCATAGGTATTTAGCTAACGTGCTTAAGCCTTTTTTGCTGAACCCCTGTGCCAGGGCAAATTGGACTTCCTGTGGTTCAGGAAGAGGCAAGGGCTCAACCTCTGTTTAGGAGCTGTTAGCAGATGAAATATGAAGATTAAATACGATTAAATAATTACTGAATGATAATGATTGGTAAGACAGCCTGGATGGGAAATAACTACAGGATGGAGGAAAGTTCCTACAAACACGAAGCTAGGGATTGGTTAGACCCAAAAGCAGAATTCCTGTCTTTTATGTGCTTATTCCTGTCTCGAAGAGGAGATGACAAAGCAAAATAATGGCGATACAAGTTCATCTTTGTATGCCAAACGAGTCTGACGGTTAAGGCTATGTGCTGGAGTGCTACGTAAAGAAGAATCTACAGCCATGTTTCCCGAACTTTCGGTATCATGGATCAGTACAATTTCCAAAAGATTCTGGGATCTGACATAATGTTACCAAGGCTTTGTTTTGCTAATTAACCTTTAAAAAGAGCTCTATTTTGCCCTAATTTTTCTCAATTCACCTCCTACGTGTGCTAACAGCCACTGGGCATCAACCCATGGACTTCTATTTGGAGCCACAGGTCTAGAGTATTGTCAGAGAAAGAAGGTTAGACCTAGGCTTTCAATGGATAAGATCTGTACAGGCAGAAGTAAGTACTAAAAATAATTCAGAACTACAGTCAGTAAAACTGAAATTAGCATCTTTAATTTGCTGTGATGAATTATCTTTTTCTGTAATTAATTTGCTGCTTACAAGATGAATACGATACTGCTTTGAGTTTAACGTAATCTACTGAAAATCATGTGATGATTCACATCTCCCACCATTTTTCTCTTTGAACGGTCACGAACTTTTCATTTCTATAGGCGGCCATGACAACATTTTCCCTTTATTTTGCACAAAAGTTTTTCTGTCAGCGTATGCAAGTTTTAAATGTTCAGTTACTAAAACAATCATCTAGTTCGGAGGTTGGTAAACTCTAAGCTATGGGACATAGCTGACTGCGGTTTTTGTATGGCTCACAAGCTAAGGATGGTTTTTATATTTTTTAATGGTTAGGAAAGAAAATCAATAGAGCGATAATAATTCTTGACACATGAAAATTACATGCAATTCAAATTTTAGTGTCTGTAACACTACCTGGCAGCCAGTGGGTTGTGCATGTGTCCCGTTGTAGGGTGAGGCCCTGCAGGGACCACCCATGCCCACGGGACCACAGCATTAAATAGCAAATGAAAGGCACCATGACAAGTTGAGAGAGAGACCGCAGAAGAAAGGAAAGTGGTTTGTTTGTATTACCTTTAATGACGCTTTTCACCTGCTTTTGAAGCGAGGAGCCCAACATTTTCAGTTTATCCTAGACTTTGAAAATTATATAACTGGCCCTGCCTGTACTTTCCTTACTCAGAGTGAGGACAGTAATACATGCCTTCTGAGACAGCTGTGGAAATGAAATAACTTAAGATGAAAGAACACACTCTGCCTAGACTGGGATTCGTACAGCACTTGAGAGTTTACGTGTGATTTCTAGTACGGTGACTGTGCTGGTGTGTAGGGAAGGGTGAGATGGGTCAGGAGATCAAGGCTGAGAAGAGCGAGGCCCAGGAAGGCTACAGAGACTCACACCCAGAGGCGGGCAGTACAGGAAGTGCCAGGATTCTGTTCAGAGGTTTCAGTTTGACCAGCAGAACCCACAGCTTGACGAGGGCATTGTGACGCCGGGTGCAGGTAGTTTTCTATGGGGTCAGCATGAAATAGGACGTGCCTAGTAACTTATCCTGGGTTATGCAGGAGCCTGTGACTTAAGTAACCCACGTGTGGTGGTGCAGAGTATGAAGATGAATAAAATGGTAACCCATCTTCAATTGTCTCCCAGTCCTATGGGGAAGCCAAGATACACTGTAAGCAAAACATTAAATGTCCTAAATGCTGGGGGAGTTTTGAGGAGGTTGAAGTTTGCTCCTAGTTAGGGAATCATGGGAGGCTTTGTGGAGGAGGTGGCATTTGAAGTCCATCTTATAAGATGGGTAAAGACCGGAAATACGGAAATGAGAAGGAAAGACACTTCCAAAAGAAGAGTCAAAACCAAGATCACTGGGTGCCTGGTTGGCTCAGTCCGTGGAGCATGTGACTCTTGATCCAGGGGCCTGAGTTCAAGCCCCATGTTGGGTGCACAGCTTACTTTAAAAACAAATGGGTGCCTAGCTGGCTCAGTTGGTAGAGCACGAGACTCTTGGTCTTGGGGTTGTGAGTTCGATCCCAATGTTTGGTGTAGAGATTACTTAAAAATAAAATCTTTAAAAAACAAAACAAAAAAAACCTAAGATCACGATGTCTCCCAGGGCAGCAAATATGGCAAGACCTAGAGATCAGCTCAGACTACTGATAAATTCCTACTTACAGCTTTTAGGATCATGAAGGGCCAACAGATTGGAAGGACACTTTGAGGCATTGCCCGTCAAATCATTAGGTTGAAATAGAAGTTAGAATACTTCTTTATCACCTAACATCAGGGAGCCGTATTTATTCCCAGTTGAAAGGATCTGCAGAGTTTGTAGCAAGGCTCTCAAGTGACTAAGTGCCATGAGGGCTGTGATGTGTTCGTTTGAACTGCACAATGAGTAATGTAAGATGGCAAGCATAATCCAGTTCATGTAGAAAGATCTGTTGTGAAGGGAGAGTCTTCATGGAGAATCCTCCATCTTCAGACCACTGCCCCCCACAGGGGGTGGAGAGGGGTGGGTATTGAGGGTTCTTTACTAGCCTTCTAGGATGGAATGCTTCTCACAAGTCTTGAGATTCAAGGATAAAAATCAGAAGTTGTGTTCTGGATACAAAACAAGGAAAGTAAATCCATCAGGCCTGGACTAAGAGGGTTCAAGAGCCACCTACAGTTGGCGTGCAGGGAAGAGGGACGGTAGACCGGATAAGGTCGGCCGAAGAAATGTTTGTGCTGATTTGGGCTTTTTATGAACAAATGTGGAGGGGTGGGCAGTGGGGCACGTATTACATTTTAGGTGTAAATATAAATATGTATAGCTTCTGGCGCCTGGGTGGCTCAGTTGGTTAAGCGTCTGCCTTCGTCTCAGGTCATGATCCCAGAGTTCTGGGATCGAGCCCCACATTGGGCTCCATGCTTAGTGGGGAGCCTGCTTCTCCTTTTCCCTCTGCCATCCCCCCCCCCCCGACTTGTGCTCTCTGGCTCTGTCTGTCAAATAAATAAATAAAATCTAAAAAAATAAAATTAAATAAATAAATAAATTTGGCATAGCCTCATCAGAAGGCAATTTGGCAATATTGACTGAAATTGAAAATCAGATAGCCTTTGACTCCTCTATTACTAGGAATTTATCCTACAGATAGTACATGTGCCCATAGAAGCATGTACAAGAATATTTATTTCCACCCTTTTTGCAGTAGGAAACATTTGGAAATAACTCACATGTGCAAGAGAATATTGGCTAAATAAATAAATATGGTACGTTTGTGCAATGGTTTGATATAGTGGCATTTAAAAAGGAGCAGGTGAGCATGTATCGATAAGGAACCATCCCCAGAATTTAATAGATGAAAATAAAAAGCAATGGGTCTGCTATGATTAGTATAAATAACAGGGATATGTT
Organism: Halichoerus grypus; assembly: GCF_964656455.1. Taxonomy (NCBI): domain Eukaryota; kingdom Metazoa; phylum Chordata; class Mammalia; order Carnivora; family Phocidae; genus Halichoerus; species Halichoerus grypus. Next base: position 195,801,932 of record NC_135713.1, on the reverse strand, counting down.
TACACTTAGAATATTCATAGAAGAATACACAAGAAATTAGAAACAGTGATTGCCTCTGGGGAGGAGACCCAAGTTGAGAGTGCTGCTTACTTTTTACAATTTATACCCTTTTGTGTCTTTGGAATTTTTTACTACCCACTTCCATTGCAAGTAAATAATTTTTAAGTTAGTGGTTTCTAAACCCCTTTACCTTGTGATAGATGAAAGCGTTGCTTTCTTTTTTATTTTTAAGTAATCTGTAAGTATACTCAACCTGGGGCTCAAACTCACAACCTGGAGATCAAGAGTCACATGCTCTACTGACTGAGCCAGCCAGGCGCCCCAAAAGTCCTGCTTTTTTTTAAAAGTTGTGGTAATATACATATACCATGAAACTGACCATCTTAACCATTGTTAAGTGTGCAGTTCAGTAATGTTAAGTATATTCACATTGTTGTGCAACCCACCTCCAGAGCTTTTTCATCTTGCAAAACTGAAACTACCCGCTAAACAACTTCCCTTCCTCACCCCCACCCCCAGCCCCTGGCAACCACCGTTGTACTTTCTGTCTCTGATTGTGACTCCTCTAGATAACTCAGGTCTGTGCAATCATACGGTATTTGTCTTTTTGTGACTGGCTTCTTTCACTTGGCACAGTATCTCTAAGGTTCATCCACGCTGTAGCCTGTGTCAGACTGCCCTTTTTTAAGGTCAAATAATATTCCACTGCGTGTACAAGGCACGTTTTGTTTATCCATCCTGTCGGTGTCCCATTTGTGTTGCTTTCATGCTTGGCTGTTGTGGCTAATGCTGCTGTTGTAAGGGGGGAACAACTTAACTTTTTTCCTCTACCCGCTGAGGTTCTCCGGCTGGGGCCCTGCAAACTGGGTTGACTCAAGATTGATGAATAGGAGAAAAATGGTTTCTTAACGAGTGTGTACACACAGGAGAACTCAGCGATGAGGGACTCAAAGGGGTGATTAGACTTGGGCTTGTATTGCATCTTAACAAAAGAACAATAAACTTCATAGAGCAGCGACAAGACAAAGCGCCAGGACTGTGTGCTTCTAGGGGCAGCAAAGTATGGGAGGGTAACTATTTGGGGGAAAGTAGTGGAAGATAAGGGCTACTTAGTAGGGTTTGTTATGTGGAGTCCTCCGGTACTGTTCCTGACCTGGAGTCTAGAGTTGTCTCTGATGACTAAGAATTGCCCTGCCCTGGGGCGCCTGGGTGGCTCATTCGTTAAGTGTCTGCCTTCGGGCTCAGGTCATGGTCCCAGGGTCCTGGGATCGAGCCCCACATCGGGCTCCCTGCTCTTCGGGAAGCCTGCTTCTTCCTCTCCCACTCCCCCTGCTTGTGTTCCCTCTCTCGCTGTGTCTCTCTCTGTCAAATAAATAAATAAAATCTTAAAAAAAAAAAAAAAAGAATTGCCCTGCCCTCCTGCCTGTAGAGTGGGGGAAGGTGGAGAGTTTTTCCTGGGTCTGCTTTTTTTTTCAATTGCCTTCGTGCCAGCTGGTCAGTCAGTGGAGCATGTGACTCTTGACCTCAGGGTCGTGAGTTCAAGCCCTCTGCTGGGTGTAGAGAGTACTAAAAATAAATAAATAAAACAACAAAAAATTCTTATGCCAGAGAAGCATATTTTACAGTGTGTACTCTGCACCCTTTTACTGTGAACATGGATGTACAAATATTTTTTAAAGATTTTATTTATTTATTTGAGAGAGTGAGCGAGCACAGAAGTAGGGGCAGAGAGAGAGGGAGAAGCAGGCCCCCCATCGAGCAGGGAGCCCGATGCGGGGCTCGATCCCAGGACCCGGGGATCATGACCTGAGCCAAAGGCAGACGCTTCACCAACTGAGCCACCCAGGCGTCCCTGGATGGACAAATATTTCTTCAAGACCCTACTTTCAAATCTGATTTATACCCCGAAGTGGAATTGCTAGATCATATGGTAATTCTACTTTTTTTTTTTAAAGATTTTATTTGGGGCACCTGGGTGGCTCAGTCGTTGGGCGTCTGCCTTCGGCTCAGGTCATGGTCCCAGGGTCCTGGGATCGAGCCCCACATCGGGCTCCCTGCTCGGCGGGGGGCCTGCTTCTCCCTCTCCCACTCCACCTGCTTGTGTTCCCTCTCTTGCTGTGTCTCTCTCTGTCAAATAAATAAATAAATAATCTTAAAAAAAAAAAGATTTTATTTATTTGAGAGAGAGTGACAGAGAGAGAGAGAGAACGCACAGTCAGGGTCAAGGGCAGAGGGAGAAGCAGACTCCCCGCTGAGCAGGGAGCCCGATGCGGGACTCGATCCCAGGACTCCGGGACCATGACCTGAGCCGAAGGCAGACACTTAACCGACTGAGCCACCCAGGCGCCCCGGTAATTCTATTTTTAATATTTTGAGGGACTGCCTCGCTGTGTTACGTTCCTACCAGCAGGACACAAGGGTGCCAGTTTCTCCACGTCCTTGCCAACGCCTATTTTCTGGGTTGGGTTTGGTTTTGGGTTTTGATAGTAGCCATTCTGATAGGTCTGAGGTGGTAACTCATTGTGGGTTTGGTTTGAAAGGCATGGCTGTTTTAGTTCTGACTCCCAGTGGCATCTCCTCCACTCCCCCCTGCTACAGTGCTCTCGGTCGGGTTACTACAAAAGCTTCCTACACAGTCCCCCAGCTTCCATCCTTGCCCCCTGCAGTCCACTCTCCACGTAGCAGATGGAGTGATCCTGTTACAAAAAAAATATATAAGACAAATTGTCACACTTCCCTCCTCCCGATCTCATCTACTGCTCTCCTGCTCTGTCTTGCTCCTGCATTCGTGTGCATTCTTCTTCCTGGAGGCTTTCTTCCCTCTCCTTGGGGCTTGTCCTCCAGTGTCACCTCACTGAAGCCTTCCCTGACCTCCCTGCTTACCCCCTTTCTGTGCCCACGATGGCACTCTCTATCTTTCTCTCCTTCACTTCCCCCCAGAAAACCGTTCACTATCCAACAGATTTTACTTATTCATCTGGGGGGGTGGGGGGTTGTCTATCCATTTAGGCTCCATGGGGCAGAATCCTTGTCTTGTTCTCTGCTTCCCTCCAAGCACTGGGTCAGCGCCTGGCACACGGCAGTCATTTGTTTGTTGAATGAGTGAGGAGAGCGGGCCAGGCCATGAGATGGAGAAACGGAGCCTCTGCCCCGACGCTGGACAGATCGTGCCGGCGATCGCTTCTGTAAGCAGCCTGCCGGGGTCCGCACCTGCTCGCTAAAGGATCGTCTCAGCGAAGGGAGAAGGGCCCTTTCTGATGTGAGAGTTCAAGTACACTTCCTCCTGAGCCTGAGTTCCTGCGCCTGGGTTTTACAGCGATTGAAGTAAACAGATGGGGGGCAACAAAAAGGAGGACAATTGTTGGAAGTGGACATCTTCCCTTCCTTCCCAGTGCTGCCCACCCAGAGGCTGGGGTGGGGCCCAGTTGCTGCTATTTGAGCAAAAGTGGACTCTCTTGGGAAGGTGTTTGGTTATAAGGCTTCTCCTAGAGACTTGTCAGCAATTAGGATAACCACCCACCCACCTAGGAGTATGGGTTGTCCAGGGAGGGTTAAATCACTTGAAAACATAACAGTGTAGAAGGGCTTTGTGAATACAGTTGACCCTTGAACAACATGAGGGTTAGGGGTGCCAAACCACCTTGCAGTTGAAAATCCATGTGTAAGTTTTGATTCCCCCCAAAACTTTACTGATAAACTGCTGTTGACTGGAAGCTTTACTGATAACATGAACCATCGATTAACATTTTTTGTGTGTTGTGTGCATTAATATACCGTATTCTTAGAGTAGTAAGCTAGAGAAAAGAAAAATGTTAAGAAAATCATAAGGGGTGCCTGGGTGGCTCAGTCGGTTGAACGTCTGCCTTTGGCTCAGGTCATGATCTCAGGGTCCTGGGATCGAGCCTCGTGTCGGGCTCTCTGCTCATTGGGGAGTCTCCTTCTCCCTGTCACTCTCCCTCTGTGCTTTCCCTCTCTGTCTTGCTCTCTCAAATAAATAAAATCTTAAAAAAAAAATAATCATAAGGAGGCACCCAGCTGGCTTAGTTGGTAGAGCATGCGACTTTCTTTTTTTTTTTAAAGTAAGCTCTATGCCCAGCATGGGACTTGAACTTATGACCCTGAGATCAAGAGTCAGAGCATGTGACTCTTGATCGCAGGGTCGTGAGTTTGAGCCTCATGTTGGGCGTAGAACTTACTTAAAAATAAAAATACAACCTTTAAAAAAAAAACATAAGGAAGAGAAAATACATTTACAGGACTCTATTTATCGAAAAAAAACCCCACGTATAAGTGGACCTGCATACTTCAAACCTCTCTTCTTCAGGGGTCAGCTGTTAAATGTTTCCCTTCTATTAGACAAAAGTTTAAGAAAAAAGTTTGAGGGTGCCTGGGTGGCTCAGTCGTTAAGCGTCTGCCTTCAGCTCAGGTCATGATCCCAGGGTCCTGGGATCGAGTCCCGTGTCGGGCTCCCTGCTCAGCGGGAAGCCTGCTTCTCCCTCTCCCACTCCCCCCTGCTTGTGTTCCCTCTTTTGCTGTGTCTCTTTCTGTCTGTCAAATAAATAAATAAAAATCCTTAAAAAAAAAAGAAAAAAGTTTGATTTCTTCAATGTAAGTGACCTCGATGAACAAAGCATTCATTTTCTACTCAAGCCAAGTGATCCCACTTGGTTGTTTTTCTTATTGAAAGGCTAGAATCTTTCCATTTAACACCCCCTCAGTGAGTTACTGGTGGTTGGGGCTGACTGCAGTGACAATAGAAATGCAAAGAGGGGGCGCCTGGATGGCTCAGTCAGTTGGGCATCTGCCTTCAGCTCGGGTCATGATCTCAGGGTCCTGGGCCCGAGCTCCGAGGTGGGCTCGCGCTCAGTGGGGAGTCTGCTTGTCCCTCTGCCCCCCCCCCCATTCATGCACGTTCGCTCTCTCAAATAAATAAAATCTTAAAAACAAAACAAAACCCAGGGTGCCTGGGTGGCTCAGTCAGTTAAGCGTCTGCCTTCAGCTCAGGTCATGATCCCAGGGTCCTCGGGCTCCCTGCTCAGCGGGAGGCCTGCTTCTCCCTCTCCCACTCCCCCTGCTTGTGTTCCCTCTCTCGCTGTCTCTCTCTGTCAGATAAATAAATCTTAAAAAAAAAAAAAGCTTGCTGTAGGGGTGCACGGTTGGCTCAGTCAGTAGAGCATGCGATTCTTGATCTCGGGGTCATGAGTCAGAGCCCCACATTGGGCACAGAGCTTACAGTAAAAAAAAAAGTGCATATCATAGTCCTTACAACTAGAGTCCACCTCCCCTGCAGGCCCGCCCTACACAACCTGGCCAGCCCACCTCCAGCCCTTGTTCACGCTGTCCCATCTGCCTGCTCTTCTGTCTCCAGCCCTACCACGTGGTTGGCTTCTTAGTCTTTTGGTTTCCACCTTGGAGAGGTCTTTCCTGACTATTCTGGCTCTGCGTCGGCTCTTCACTTGCTTCCCAGCACCGATCGCAACATTATTCCCTTACTTGTTTGCTTGGGTTTTCTGTTGCCCCCGTTAGACTCTGAGGGCAAAACCAAGATCTGCCCTGTATCCCCAGAATCTAGAAAGCACCTGGTAGTGCAGACGGCCTCAAAATGTATGGAATGCGGGGTGCCCGGCTGGCTCCGTCGGAGGAGCATGTGACTCTTGATCCCGGGGTCCTAAGCTCAGGCCCCATAGTGCGTGGAGAGCTTCATAATAAAAAAAAAAAATCTTTTGAATGTTATGAAAAGAGACAAGATGTTCTTACCATGAGATAACCTAGTTGACTGCCTAGAAGTATTTCATCAAAGAAACTGTGCCCTGGGGGCACCAGGGTGGCTCAGATGGTTAAGCGTCTGCCTTCGGCTCAGGTTGTGACCCCAAGGTCCTGGGATTGAGCCCCGCATCGGGCTCCCTGCTCAGCGGGGAGCCTGCTTCTCCCTCTTCCTCTGCCCCTGCTTGTGTTCCCTCTCTCGCTGTCTCTCTCTCTCTCTATCAAATAAATAAAATCTTAAAAAAAAAAAAAGAAACTCTGCCTTGTTATTAGCAGAGCACCTGGGTCTGCTGAGCCAGCTCATTTCCAACCTCTTGACCTTATTTTTGGATAGTGCTTTAGTTCATCACGCGACCTTCCATGCATTAGCTCATCTTTTCTTTGGATGAACTTCTCCAGGTGGGTATTTGTTATTTCTCCTTTGCAACTATGGAAACTGGGGCTCAGAGAGGCCGAATGACTTGCCTAGAAGGCGTCACTTAGAGCCAACTGTGTTCATGCTCTGTTTCACTTTGAGCAAGTTACTTGGCCTCACCAAGCTCACTTTCCTGTGTCCCTGAGGTCCTTTCCCATCTGCCGGGGAAATAGCAGTGAGAATCGGGAATGCAGGGACCATTCCTGGCTTGTCATTTTTCCATGTTGACATTACCCTGCCAAGGTGGCCTGGAGGGGACTGAGGGCCTCTTCTCTCTGCTCTACCTGCAAGTTTCCTGGAAGGCCAGAGACCCGGGCACTGGAGCTTCGGGCTGGGATCTCAGGGCCAGGAGAGCCACAAGCCTGGGTGCTTCCAGCCTCTTCCTACATGCTCTTCATACTACACACGTGCTCACGCACACAGATGCTCAGCGCAATGGAATGTCCAGCTCGGACAAGGGAAAGGAATGGATATTGAGGCCCACAATAGCCAGAAAAATAATTCAGCCTGGCCCCATTCCCAGGACCAGGCGTCCCTCGTGTCGTCCAGGCCGGAGTCCACACCCAGTCACTTCTGACCAACCGCCCAGCCCAGCTGCTCTCCCGGAGCCACCCCCTGGGGCAGGGTGTACATTGGCAAGACTCAAAGGGCAAGGAGTGAAAGGGCCCAGAGAAGAGATGAGGGAAAGCGGGCCCCCTCCCTCCCTGCCCCCACCCCCACTCCCACAGGCTAATATCTGGGGCCACAGTGCTTCGGCCAAGGCCTTTTGGGGGCAGAAGCTCAGCTCATTCTACTCCTGCAATGGATAATGGGAAATTAAAGCAATTATGGAGATAAAAGCAGTCCCTTAAACTCTTGTTCACATTGTAGGTGACCGAGGATTGTCTCTCCACTGTGTACGGCCATAGCAACCAGGTATCTTTAAACTTTCATGTTTCTGGAAGCTTTGAGGCCCTTAATAAAGAGCAGCTAATCTTTATGCACTTTCATGCTCTTATCCTTGCAGAACACTCTCGGCCCTGTGCCCCAGGTGTTTGCCCTTGCAGTAACTATACGGCTAAAATGTGCTCAGTGACTTTATTTTTCCTTTTAGAGACCACGAATGAAAGGAGTAACTCTAGAGAGTTGAGATTGCTTAAAAACTGGTTTATTAAATTTAAAAACTATCTTAAATAGGTATGCCTGTGCACCTTACTATTACAGTGTAATGCTATCTTTTTACTGATTACCACCTTGTAAATGAATCCATGTTGGACTACAAAAGGGAGATAGAAAGTATGGATGATTGTCTTCTAATTGATACTGTTTTTCTTTAAGACCAACATACGATCGAAAGATAATTTTAATTTAGTCTTTAAAATGTAATTTAAAATCTTTTTAAAAAAATGAAATATAATTTAGGTTTTCTAATACAAAATAAATTGCAAGAGTGTAATAAAGAGGGGGAAGGGTAACCTATAAATTTAAAGAGACTTAAAAGACATCAGTTGATTGCAATATGGGAACCTTATTTGGATCTCAGTTTGAACAAACCTAAAAAATGTATGCTAAGTATAAACAAAGAGAAGGTGGATCTCAGATTAGATACTTGATGATAAGAGGAATTATTTTTTACTTGGTTTTAGCTGTTTTATCTTTTTCAAAAGGAAGTCTCTTTCTTTCAGAGAGATATATACTAAAATATAGAAGAAAGTATGTGATTTCTAGTATTTGCTTCAAAATAATATAGAAAGGGGGAAAGGGGGGTTTAGATGAAATGTCCTTAGCCATGAATTTGATGATTATTGAATCTACAAATAAGTTCATGGGATTCATTATACTAGTCTCTACATTTGTATACATTTGAAATTAATTTTCCATAATGATTTAAAGGAGAAATTAAATACACTCATACACATACATATTCAATCAAAACAAAATACTTCCTACTTGCTTTTTATTTTTTTAAGTAGGCTCTTCGCCCAATGTGGGGTTTGCACTTATGACCTCAAGATCAAGAGTTGCATGCCCTATAGACTGAGCCAGCCAGGTGCCCCAAAATACTTTCTAAATATAGGGTGTTTCTAGCTCGTTCTAGTCTACTTGTAAAGTGTGTTGAAATGGCCAGTTGGCCCCGTCCATAGCAGAGGACTGGAGCTAGTCAAATCCTGGTTAGAGGACAAGTCCTAAGAATGACTTATTTTGTATTCTTAAGTTCATTACTCAGCCACAGCTGAATATCTCATTCTTTTTTTTTTTAAGATTTTATTTATTTATTTGAAGAGAAAGAGTGAGTACAAGCAGGTGGAGCAGCAGATGGAGGGAGAGGGAGAAGCAGGCTCCCTGCTGAGCAAGGACCTCCCCCCCACCCCCCGATGCAGGGCTCGACCCCAGGACCCTGGGATCATGACCCAAGCTGAAGGCAGATGCTTAACCGACTGAGCCACCCAGGCACCTCTGAATATCTCATTCTTATGAATGTATAAAACTTTACTACAAACAGTGCTCTAATTTCATCTTTTTTCCCCCTTACATTCACAGTATCTCTGAGGAATGTGGACACTAAAAACTCTATGAAGAAGTAAACAGGGGGCACCTGGGTGGCTCAGTTAGTTAAGCGTCTGCCTTCGGCTCAGGTCGTGATCCCAGGGTCCTGGGATCAAGCGCCGTGTCGGGCTCCCTGCTCAGTGGGGAGTCGGCTTCTCCCTCTCCCTCTGCTGCTCTCCCTGCTCGTGCTCGCTCTCTCTCTGTCAAATAAATAAATGAATAAAATCTTTACTAAATAAAATCTTAAAAAAATAAAAATAAATTAAAAATAAAAATAAAGAAGTAAACAGGATGAGTTGAGTGACTTGTCCAGAGTAACCCAACTCCAGGGGTGCACTGGGCTGGCTGCTTTCATGGGGTCCACCAAGTGAAAAGGGACTCAGAACTGAATAAATAAAAATAAATTAGTAAGAGGATGTATCTCTAGGAACTGGACCCAGAGGCATGTGTTAACAGATGTTATGGGATGCCCTAGCCTTTCTTTGCAAACCCCAGGTCCTAGTCTCTATGGAACTTGAGGAACTCCAACTCGGTTTGCACATCTAGAAAGTGGGATAACAAGACTTGCCTTGCAGGTTGCTTTGTAGCCATCTGGTGAGAGAGCGCCCAGGGCGCGATGAGCTCTATATGAGTGTCAGCTGTCACCATGAACGTGATTAGGTGTTTGGAATTTAGACTACAGCCAATGTTTTAAACAGTAGTTTTGATCCCAGGCTGTTTCTCATTCAGCACATATTAAGTGAATGCCTACTTGTGCCAGGCATAGTTCTGGGTTCGGGGGATACAACCATTGAACAAAACAGATATGGCCCCTGGTTCACACGCAGCTTACAGACTAGAGATCAGCCCACAGAAGCTTGCATATCACAAGAGCACCTGAAATAGAGTATTGATAGGATAGAACTGTTACCTCAGTTCTCCCTTGTCTTCATAGTTGCGTGAGAAAATGCCGGCCCCATTCCTATTTCAGTGACACGAGCGCCTCTCACCTCCCCTTGTACTGCTGGGGCTATCTCTTGGCTCCTGCGAAGGTGAGATGGTTGGGAGCTCCACAGAGGACTTAGGACAGGTAGGGGGTGTCAGAATCAGGGCAAAGGAAGCTGGATGAGGCACATTAGGTGGATTGATGGATACTCCTAGGTTGAATAGTTGGAAGGGACTTGGTTTGGGAAAGAATCCTCCATCTTGAAAACAGGCTTACCCCCATGTGGCTAGTGGGTGGGTCAGAGGTAAAATCAAGATAGTCACATCTCAGTTCTCAAGGAATTAGAGAGAGCAGTGGTCCCTTGAACCATTGTCCTTGGAATGTCCTTGGAATTATTCTGGGCGTCATTCCTGTCATTGGTGAGACCCAGGGGGTCTTTGGCAATGTCATCAATGGATATCAGCTCTGTCACAAAGGTGTCATATGTGCTGGGGAGCCCACCTTCATGCCACGGCCCTCTCTGAATTCTGCTTCTCCCCAGGTCCTCCCAGGTGGTCCTGGAGCTCCCAGAGATACTCCACATAGGGTTTTCTTTTCTAACCACACAGGACAACCTTAGTGAGCTGCTGGTGAAATTGAGGATCAAATAGTCCCAAAATGTTCTGCATGGAGGACTCCCCCAGTGGGCCTTCACCCCCACACCCTTAGACTGGAAAGAATCATAGAACGTGTGATAAGGAGTCTCTGAAAGGAATGATTATTTTTGCTGGAGTTACTTTCCTCTTAGAAATACACTTGCTTCTCATCGCCAACAATTTTTCCTTCTAACACTCACTGAGTAGGAAAAGCTGGAGGTTGGGCCAGGGGAAAGGACCTACACGTGTTACTGATGTAGGTAAGGACTTAAAGCAGGTCGAGGTAGAGGCTCAGAGGACGCTCAGTGTGAAGGAGCTGAGCTGGCCCAAGGACTGGGACAAGAATGAGGTCAAGACCACTGTAGCTCTTTAGACACAATTTTGTGTTCATGAAACTATGGTTGAAAACCAGGGACTTGGCCTAGATGTAGAGGTCAGGACCAAGATGGAGTCAGATGCAAGAAAGAAGGAACCTTTGAAGGTGAGATCCATCTAAAGGACTAATTTGGGTGGGGGGTGGCTGGGTGGCTCAGTTGGTTAAACGTCCAACTCTGGTTTCTGCTCAGGTCATGATCTCATGGGTCGTGGGATCAAGCTCCGTGTCAGGCTCCTTGTTCAGCAGGGCATCTGAGATTCTCTCCCTCTGCCCCTCCCCTGCTCATGCACTCATGCTCGCTCTCTCTCAAATAAATAATCTTTTAAAAAAATAAAGGACTAATGGAGCTAGGATTTTTCCACCATATTCACCTGGCAACCATTCCACCTGGCAGTTTATCGCTGTCTTTTATTTTTTTTTTAAGATTTCATTTATTTTTTTGACAGAGACATAGCGAGAGACGGAACACAAGCAGGGGGAGTAGGAGAGGGAGAAGCAGGCTTCCCGCCGAGCAGGGAGCCCCATGTGGGGCTCGATCCCAGGATCCTGGGACCATGACCTGAGCCGAAGGCAGATGCCTAACGACTGAGCCACCCAGGCGCCCCATTATCGCTGTCTTCTGTTCAGATGGAGTAATCGTTAAAGCGTTTGGTGATTCGGATCTGGTATTAAGATGATGCTTTTCATTTTATTGACTTGTTCGAGTTGGAAGTCCTCTGAAGCCCTGCTGTCTAGGCACGGTCAGCATGTCAGCATGGTAGCAGCCCTGGACGCTGGAAATTGAGAGTTACTGTCCTCACTCCTGACCAGCAGGCTCACAATCTGCATTTTTAGGGGCACCTGGCTGGCTTGGTCCGTAGAGCACGCGACTCTCAATCTCAGGTTCATGAGTTCAAGCCCCATGTTGAGCATGGAGGCTACTTATTAAAAAAAAAAAAAATCTGCATTTTTAATAAGACTCCCAGAATATAATGGACCGATTTCTTCAGGGAGGCCTATGTGATTTAGTATTGGCATTTTGTTTTGTTGTTTCCTTTTTTTCTCCCCCTCCCACCCCAGCCCCTTTTCTGGTGTTGGCATTTTCATATGCTGTTGTTGTATAGTCTTTCTGGAGGACAGCTTCTCAATATGCATCAAAAACCTTAAAATGCGATGGGGCGCCTGGGTGGTGCAGTCGGTTAAGCGTCCGACTCTTGGTTTCAGCTCAGGTTGTGATCTCAGGGTCGTGAGATTGAGCCCCACGTTGAGATTCCTTCTCTCTCCCTCTGCCCGTCCTGCTCATGCTCTCCCCCTCTCTGAAATAACGTAAATAAATAAATCTTAAAAAAAACCCAAAACCTTAAAATGCACGTATCTGTTAATCCAACAATTACATTTCTAGGAATTTATCATAGATGTGTATAAAGACGTGAAAAGGTTGTTCATCATAGTGCTACGTACATAGCAAAAAGTGTAAGCAAGCTAAGTAGCCAATTATAGAGGAGTCATTAAGTAATTTATAAGAAATTCTATGCGACCGGGACACAGGGTGGCTCAGTTGGTTGAGTGTCTGACTTCCGCTCAGGTCATGACCTCGGGGTCATGCATCGGGCTCCCTGCTCAGCGGGGAGTCTGCTTGGCCCACTCCCTCTGCCCCTCTCCCTTCGCCCCTGCTCATGCTCTCTCTCGCTCAAATAAATAGATAAAATCCTTAAAAAAAAAAAAAAAAAGAAAAATTCTTTGTGACCATTAAAAAGCACATCGTGTAAGAGTATTTCTTAGCACAGAAAAAGATATATATTGAGTAAAATAGGCTTCAAACAGTTTATAGAGGGCGATACTGTTTACACAAAGAAAAACTGTATATGCATGGAAAAATACTCTAATGATTATCTTTGATAGGTAGAATTATGGGTAATTTTCTTTGTGCTTTTCTGTTTTCTACATGTTACACAGTGAGCAGTTGTTTCTTATTGTAATTAAGAAAACAACCCTTTTCAGGGCCCCTCCCTGGCTCAGTTGGTGGAGCATGTGACTCTTGATCTCAGGGTTGTGAGTTCAAGCCCCGTGTTGGGTGTAGAGATTACTTAAAAATAAAATCTTGAAAAGGAAAGAACTATTCTCTTTTAAAAAGTAAAAGGTGAAGGGAAGGAGTGTAATTTACAACAAGGAAAACTATTCCATTCATGTGGGAAACAAAAGAGAATGAGAAAATGTTCCCTTTGGATAATTTGTCAATTTCCTGCCATTATTTAGATATGGTGACATTGGTGTGGGTTGAATTATGTCCCCAAAAAGATTTATTGAAGCCTTAGCCTCCGTTACCTGTGAATGTGACCTCATTCGGAATAAAGGTCTTTGCAAGTGTAATCAGGTGAAGATGAGGTCATACTGGATTAGAGTGGGTCCTAAATCCAGTCACAGGTGTCCTCATAAGAGACGTAGGCGGGGCGCCTGGGTGGCTCAGTAGTTAAGCGTCTGCCTTTGGCTCAGGTCGTGATCCCAGGGTCCTGGGATCGAGCCCCGCATCGGGCTCCCTGCTCAGCGGGAAGCCTGCTTCTCCCTCTCCCACTCCCCCTGCTTGTGTTCCCTCTCTCACTCTGTCTCTCTCTGTCAAATAAATAAATAAAATCTTTAAAAAAAAAAAAAAAAAAAGAAGAGACGTAGGCACAGACATTCACTGAGAAGCCAAGTGAAGACGGAGGCAGATTTGGAGTGATGGGTCTATAAGCCAAGGATTGCCAGCCACCAGGAGGTGCTGGAAGAGGCCAGGAAGGATCCTCCTCTGGAGCATTCAGAGAGAGCATGGGCCGTCAACACCTTGATTTCAGACTTCTGGCCCCCAGAATTGTGGGAGAATAAGTTTCTGTTGTTTTAAGCCCCCAGTTTGTGGTACTTTGATACGGCAACCCCAGGAAACCAGGACAACCATATACTCAAGAAGAATAAAATCCTCTTCCATTATCCAATTTTCCCAGTAGGATGTACAATGGAGGATCACTTGTTCTACAGGCTAGAAGAAAGTCTCTTGACTCTGCAATCTTCATGTTGTTGACAAGTCAGTCACAGAGTTTAGACCTCATCTTCACAGAGACTGGCTGGGAGACCAGGTAGACTCATGGGCTTCATAAACTCTGGGTCCTAGACGGAGAGGGGGACATCTGAGAGAGCCTACGGGAATCAGGGTCTTGGGAATATCACCCCTTCCTCCCCAAGACAGCTTGCTGAGGAGCCCCTGCCTCTACATCGTTAGTCAGTGTTTAGCCAACACTGGTGGAAGGCTGGCCACACTGACAGTTGAGCTTCCCTAAACCCACGGCAGCTCCCAAAGTCAACCCAAGGTCAGAGAAAGCTCCATGGGCATGGGTTTGGCATTGGAGAAAAGAGCTGGAGCCCTGGGAGGTCACTATCAGCATTTATCAAATGACTTGTGTACAGAAGAGGCAAGGCAGAGCTGGGTTTGACTTTCATCTCCGCCACTTGCTAGGTGCGTATTTGGAGAAACAGCCCTTACCCCTTCCCTCGCTCCCCATGTCCAGTTCCCCAGCGAGGCCTGGTGGCCCTCCTCCACAATATATCTCAAATCCATCACCACCGTAGTCCAAACCACCGTGGCCTCTCTCCTGGACAACTGCGAAGGCATCCATGTCAGAACTGGCTAGAAGTATCAAAAAACCCCATCATAAGGGGCGCCTGGCTGGCTCATGCTGTAGAGCATGTGACTCTTGATCTCGGCATTGTGAGTTCGAGCCCCACGTTGGGTGTAGAGATTACTTTAAAATCTTTAGAAACAAATAGGGGAGCCTGGGTGGCTCAGTCGGTTAAGCATCTGCCTTCAACTCAGTTCTTGATCCCAGGCTCCTGGGATGGAGCCCCAAGTCGGGCTCCCTGCTCAGGGGGGAGTCTGCTTCTCCCTCTCCCTCTGCCCCTTCCCCCTGCTTGTGCACGCACATGCGCTCTCTCTCAAGTAAATAAAATCTTTATTTTTTTAAAAAAGATTTATTTGACAGAGACACAGTGAGAGAGGGAATAAGCAGGGGGAGTGGGAGAGGGAGAAGCAGGCTTCCCGCTGAGCATTGGAGAAAATGCTGAATGATCTACCTCCAGCTTCCTTGCATTTCTTTCTCTCACCATCCCACAGTGCTCCAAGCATACAGGTCTTCTTTCAGCCCCTTGAACCTATAAGCTTTTTCCCACCACAGGGCCTTTGCACAAAGCAACTCCCTCTGCTTGAACATGACTGGCTCCTTCTTATCTCTCAGGTCTCAGCTTTGCTGTCACCTTCTCAGAGAAGCTTGTCCTGACCACCTTATCTTTTCTTTTTTTTTAAGTAAGCTCTACGCCCTACATGGGGCTTGAACTCACAACCCTGAGATCAAGAGTCGCATGCTTCACTGAGCCAGCCAGGTGCCCCTGACCACCTTACCTTAGTAGGATTGGTTTGCCTTTTCCTTACCTTATGTTCTGTCACTTCAACATCTTCTTCAATTACTTTTTTTGCTATGTATTGCTATTTACCATTTTTTAAAGTTTATTTATTTAAGCCATCTATACCCAATGTGGAGCTTGAATTCATGACCCCAAGATCAAGAGCCACATGTTCTACCAACTGAGCCAGCCAGATGCCCCAACTATTTACCATTATCTATTTGCTTCATCGGGTAAGGATAATATCAATATGAAAAAGGTATTTCTATTGCCTGACAAAATGCCCAGTACCTCAGTAAATATTAGCTAAATTCTTAATGAATGAATGACTGAGGAATGGTGGTTATTGTGTCCACAGCCCCAGGGGTCCAAGAAACATCCTAATTATAGTCTTTAAATCAAATCAACTTAGGGGCACTTGGGTGGCTCAGTCGTTAAGCGTCTGCCTTCGGTTCAGGTCATGATCCCGGGGTCCTGGGATCGAGCTCCACATCGGGCTCCCTGCTCAGTGGGAAGCCTGCTTCTCCCTCTCCCACTCCCGCTGCTTGTGTTCCCTCTCTCGCTGTGTCTCTCTCTGTCAAATAAATAAATATAATCTTTAAAAAATAAATCAATCAAATCAACTTAAATCCTACTTCAAGCCCTTATTTCAACAGACTTATAGGAAATTCAATCTCAGTCATGATTGGCTTTCCTTCACCTTCCATAGCTACTAAGAGGTTTATATGATGCCAAAGATATGGGGAACGGTCAGGGGCACCTGGGTGGCTCAGTCCGTTAAGCTGTTAATCTCAGGGTCCTGGGATCAAGCCCTGCATCAGGCTCCCCGCCCAGCAGGGAATCTGCTTCTCCCTCTGCCCCTCTCCCTGCTAGTGCGCGCTCTCTCAAATAAATAAAATCTTAAAAAAAAAAAAAAAAAAAAAAAAAAGACCTGGGGGATGCTCAGTCTACCATGGTTTTTGTCCCAAACCCTGAGGTCCCCTCAAGTCTGGCAGATCTCTGTTTTTGTGCCATGTCTGGAATCTGGGAATTCTCACCATGGTGGTGGTGGGTACCCCAAGGCAAGGATCTAGACTCCTGGGGACACCAGTAGGCCATTCCCCTCTGAGCACTTGCCATTTCCCCGAAGCATGCCAAAGTGTAAGCTTGGGGGCCCCAACCCTTGGGACCAAAAGTTCTCTCTCCTTCCCCATGTCCCTTCTTGCTGCCCTCAAAGTTGCTCCCCTCTCATTCCTCCTCCTTTTAAAACTGAAGTGGCCGAGGTGGCTAGCTTCTGTAGCCTTCTACGTAGCCACAGGAATGCATCTTCCATATTACAGAACTTGCTCTGTTTCAAGTTCTTTCTTTCTTCTCATGGCCAGCCAGAAAAGACCAACTCATTTGGATTCATTAATAAACATCTTCTACACTGCATATACCTCAGGGAGAGGCAAGGGAGCTATTCATTTCTGGAAGTAAAGTGGAATGGGAGAAAAAACACTAACTTGAAGACCTAGGATACTCATTTCAGCGCCATCACTAAGTCGACAAACTTGGGCGATTCACATCTCGGTGCCTTAATCTTCTGTCTTCAGAGTGAGCGAAACCATTCTTACTTTGCTCGTGGGACTGTTGTGATCATCAAAGGTGGTAACTCGCCAGCAAGTGCCTTATATGTAGTGTTCACTGCCATACACATGCAAGGTTTCAATTTTTTTATTACAGTAACTCATTTAATCAGACTGCTTTCTTAACATAGCAAAGCATGGGTGTAAAAGACACTTTGTGGTCTGCAGCCACATGACAAGTGCTCTAGGTAGAGAAGGAGCAAGGTTCGAAGTAGAGGGCATCGATTGGTCACAGTGCTTTGGTGTCCGGATAGTTTATGTCCGGGGATCCAAAGCAAAGAGGGGAAGGAGTTGGGGAGCAGAGATGTAATGGGACTGTTAAAGTCTGGAGCTTGGGGACATTGCCACTGGTCAGTAAGAGCAGTACCCTTCTAGCAAGGAAGTCAAAACAAGGGACAAGTCTTGAAGGTAGAGGTCAGGACATAGAAGGTGTGGGTAACAAGGTTGTAGAATCCCAGACCCAGAGGACCTGGTTCATGAGAGCCAGACTCACTCACGGTTGGCTCCCACGGTTGGGAGTCTGCAGGTCAGGTCCAGAGAGAGGGACCCCATGGTGGAGATCAAACCCCAGGCACAGAATGACTGCTGCACACAAATAATAGCAACTGTTCTGCTCCGCACTTCCCATGCATCATCTCAGGTGTAGATGACAGCCCTGTGAAGACAGTGCTGCGTCCCACAGCCAAGGAAATAGAGGGGTTCAGAGATGTGGCCACTCTGCTGAGTGGCTGAGCCCAGCACTGACTCCTGTGCTAGAGGAAATGGGCATCAGAGATGGAGAGGGTGAGGGAGGGGTGCAGAGGGAGAAGCTGCAAAGCTACGCCATCCCTTTCTGAAAGGGGCTCACGGAGGAGAGCCCTTGCTCACACGTGGACAAGACTGACTCCCACAGAGCCAGACAGTTCCTGACACAAGAAACCACTTAGAACAAATCCCAACTCAGACAATTGTTTGGGCGCCTTTCCAGCAATGCTTAGGAAGTCAGCTGCAGGAAAATGCCAGTAAGCTGGAAATTTCTATAAGCTAAGACTATTTTGCAAGAGGACTAGACAACAAGATGGAGAAACGCTTATGACACAATGTTAGGAAAATCAGCACATAGGATTACTATTTGGTATAGATGTGCAGAGGGAAATATATAGGAAAGGTAATGGTTGGTAGGGGCCAAGATGGGATAGTTTTCAAAATTAGTTTTCAACCTTTGTATAATGTATTTTAAAAATAACCACGAGAAAATAATCATGAAGGTTATGAGAAAATGTGAATAATATTTATGAATCAGTTATGAGCCTGTTCTCTTCAGCAGAATGTATAATGGAATCAGGATGATTGTAATTAAAAACACTGCGCACCGTGACGTATGTGCAGAGCTTGGCACATAGTACGTGCTCGATCAGTAAGTAATAGGAGTGATGTGTGACTATGGAAACAGTGCTGAGTTTGTGGGGTTGGGGATGAACTTTTTTCTTTGTTTGAAATTTGCCTTATTTTTTTAAAAGATTTCATTTATTGGGGCGCCTGGGTGACTCAGTCCATTAAACGTCTGCCTACGACTCAGGTCATGACCTCAGGGTCCCCTCTGCCCCTCCCTCCACTCGTTCTCTCTGTGTCTCTCCCTCAAATAAAATCCTAAAAAAAAAAAAAAGATTTTATTTATTGACTTGAGAGAGAGAGGGAGCGGGGGGGGGGGGGATGGGGGGGGGGAGTGGCAGAGGGAGAGAGAGAAGCAGACTTCCTGCTGAGCAGGGAGCCCGACGCAGCGCTCGATCCCAGGATTCTGGGATCATGACCTGAGCTGAAGGCAGGTGCTTAGCTGACTGAGCCACCCAGGCGCCCCAAAATTTGCTTTAATGTTACACTGGCTTCCAAAATCATGAAGAAACCACAAGACCCTATTAAGGGCCAATTCACTAGGATTCTTTTTTTTTTTTAATGTTTTATTTATTTATTCATGAGAGTCAGAGAGAAAGGCAGAGGGAGAAGCAGGCTCCCCGCCTAGCAGGGAGCCCAATGCGGGACTCCATCCCAGGACCCTGGGATCATGACCTGAGCCGAAGGCAGACGCTTAACCATCTGAGCCACCCAGGCGCCCCTCACTAGGATTCTTAATACATTAGCCTCTTAAAACCAGAGTCTTAGCTGAAAATATAAGCCAATGGGGGATAAACGTGCTTTCTTTATCCATAAAGAAGATGCTCCAGCACATCTTTTCAGAAACACAGGCATCCATGTTGAGAGGCACACTTGGGCCTCCGTTTTCTCTCAGATATGCTCTATATCCAAGAAGGAGCTTCTCTAACACGTGGGGTCAGAATAAGAGCCTTGGGGGGCGCCTGGGTGGTTCAGATGGTTAAGCGTCTGCCTTCGGCTCAGGTCGTGATCCCAGAGTCCTGGGATCAAGCCCCACATCGGGCTTCTGGCTCAGCGGGGAGCCTGCTTCTCCCTCTCCCTCTGCCTCTCTCCCTGCTCATTCTTTCTCTCTCTCTCTCTCTGTATCTCTGTGTCTCAAATGAATAAATAAAATCTTTAAAAAAAAAAAAAGAGCCTGGAACTATCATCTTTCCTCTCAGCAAGAGCTGATGGGACATCTGGCCTTGTTCTTAGACACTTTAGACTGGGTTCTGGAGGAGACAGAAGGTCTCAAGGGAGAGTGGGGCCTGCCTGGAATCGGAGGGCCCCCAGGCAGAGAGTAGGCATGGGCTGGGCTGTGTGGCCTATGTGGAGTCCCCACAGGCCCTCAGCATTTTTTTTTTTTTTTAAAGATTTTATTTATTTATTTGAGACAGAATGAGAGAGAGAGCACATGAGAGGGGTGAGGGTCATAGGGAGAAGCAGGCTCCCTGCCGAGCAGGGAGCCCGATGCGGGACTCGATCCAGGGACTCCAGGATCATGACCTGAGCCGAAGGCAGTCGCTTAACCAACTGAGCCACCCAGGCACCCGGCCCTCAGCATTTTAGAGGCAGCCCTGAGGTATCTGGGACCTGGTTCCAGGAAAGCTGACATGCACAATGGTGTCAGACAAGTTGGGGTCATCCGAGAGAGACAATGGGCAGGGCAGTCGGTGTCCTGAGAGGTCTGGTGATGGTGACGACCCCAGCCAGGACTGGTTGATGTCTGACAGATAATACAAGCCTTGGTAGCGCCGTTCACGTCTCTGAGCAGCGGCAGCACCAAGGGAGTGGCTTGGGGAGATTTGAATCCCCACCAAAATCTCTGAGTCCCCCCAACACACCCCACATAAGTCTGTAAGCCTGTGACTTCTCCCAGATGGGTTTCAAGACAAGCTAGCTTCCAGCCCCTTCCAATCCACTTGCTATTCCCAAATCCCTGCTAAATGGGCATTTCAGAGCATCTCTGGCTCCAGAGAAAGCTCTGGAAGAAAGAAGTTCCTCTTGGACTAAAACCTTACATTTGGGAAGTTACCTCTCTCTCTGAGCCTCAATTTTCTCAGTGGTACATGGAGATAGTATCACCTACATTTTTAGGGTTACTGAGAGAACCGTGTAAAAGAACTATATTTCATTAAGTCTAAGATACTTTCTTCATATAATATCTCTGAAATTGGCATGTGCTTTACCATCGATGACATCTTATACATACACACATGTATGTATGAAACCAACGCTGTTCTTTTAGTTCCCCGACCTCCCACCTCTAGAAGGGCCAGCAGCACCCCCTGCTGCCCCCACGGGCGCACTCCACCCTGCCCCCGTTTCCAGAGCCAGCTGGGTGTGATTCTACAGCACGCAGGTGCTAACACTCCTCTGGCCTGAGCTCGTGGACAAGGGGGAGACAACCCCACCGGAACTCCAGGGAAGATGAACCGCTGGTGTCCCCGTGTAAGCCCATGACAACGTCCATCCATGCTGGTGCCATATGAACTTCGAGTGCCGTCCTTACCCTGGCTTTGACGTTAGAGTTAGGGCATCTGCCTCACCCTTGAGCCCATGGGCCTCCCCGTGGGCCTACAGATGTTCTTGACGTATCTGCTAACCTGATTTTGTACTTCTAGCGTCTTGCTTGTTGAGTCTGTGGATCGTTTCTCTGCTAGCTTGGTGTGTGTCTGTCCCAGCTCCTGATCCCTTGATCAGATGCCCATGCAGCCGAAAGCAACCCAAGACTCCTACCCTCGGGCGTGACCAGCATTCTTCCGGACGCCCCACTTCTAGCCCTAGTGCCTCTGCTCCCCTCACCTGGTCGAGCCCATCCTGCCCTCCCGGGCTGTCCACAAGTTCTTCATTCTTTAGCGCTCTTTCTTGGTTTTGCAAAAACATTTAGTATTCCTGGCCTCTGCCCCCAAAATGCCAACTGTGCCTCTAAGTCATTGAGACAAGCAAAGAGACGCCCCCACATTTCCTTTGCCCTCTAGGGGAACACTGCTGCCCCTGCTTGAGAATCGCCAGAACGAAGAGAAACTATAATTAGAGTGTAACACTAAAAAAATGTCTTCCAGAGGCGCCTGGGGGGCTCAGTCATTAAGCGTCTGCCTTCGGCTCAGGTCATGATCCCAGGGTCCTGGGATCGAGCCCCACATCGGGCTCCCTGCTCCGCAGGAAGTCTGCTTCTCCCTCTCCTGCTCCCCCTGCTTGTGTTCCCTCTCTCGCTGTGTCTCTCTCTGTCAAATAAATAAAATCTTTAAAAAAATAAAATAAAAAATAAACGTCTTCCAGAGAGAGGAAAGATCTAGCTAAGTTCAGTATTCCAGTGTAACCTGTGTAGGCCAGACCACATTTCTCTGCCCTTCCAGATGATTCTCCATCATTCTCTATCTGCTGACCTATGTGGATCCTATAAAGGGCCTCTCGTGTCCCTGGCTTCTGGTCAGGAGGAGCCCAGGCAAGACATCAGAGAAAGAAAAAAAGGAAGATCGGCTCCCTACCTGAGGGGTCACCTTGCTCTGGCTGTCCCTTCACTGACAGGTCCTTGCAAGGCGAACTTCTGTACGAACTCTGTTTCTAGTTCTGGGACTCCTTCCTTCCTCTTGTCCCTTCAGCCCAGGAGAAGTAACAGTTGGGCCGTTACCAGCCCCAGAAGTACTGGACTATCTCTGTGGTGCCCTTATGCCGGGCCTACCCTTGAGTGAATAGTCTATTTTTCACACACATACACCCCTCCCCTTGCATGATCATAAATTTGAGTATTTCCTGCTGGAACTCAAGCCCTGTGTTTTTCTGCACCACATTCTTCTGGAATTACAAATGGGGTCACATGAGGATTAACTGTATTACTTGGGTTCCCACTTACACCTGCTGATGAGGAAGGACCTCTAGCCACCTCCGAGTCGTCCCCAGATATATCTGAACATCCCCAGAGGGTGTGCATACATGTTCCCCAATAACATGTCTGACTTTTTCCTGGAGGCATCTGCTGTTTCTTCCACCCCGGCTTCTTTCAGTGATACTCACTAACGGTGAAGAAGGTGTGAAAGCTCATCTTGGCATTTTGTCTGATACCCACAGTCAGGACAATGTCACATAGGCATGGCCATTTAAAAAAAAAAATTATTTATTGGAGACAGAGAGCACGAGACGGGTAAAGGGCAGAGGGAGAAGCAGACTCCCCGCCGAGCAGGGAGCCAGATGCGGGGCTTGATCCCAGGACCCTGAGATCATGACCTGAGCCAAAGGCAGACGCTTAACCAAATGGGGCCACCGGGGTTCCAGGCATTGCCATTTTTACAAAATGCTTCACCCCTGCCTTTCTTGGGTGCTGCCACGTGCATGATATCTCGGTCAGGGTTCTATCAGAGAAACATCCTACTGGTGTAAGAGGGATGCATGGAAGGATGGAGGGATAGATAGATTTAAAAAGATTTATTGTATGGGAGCCTGGCTGGCTCAGTCGAAGAGCATGCAACTCTTGATCTTGAGGTCATGAGTTTGAGTCCCACATTGAATGTGGAGATTACTTAAAAAAGAAAAAAAAAAGATTTATTGTAAGGAGTTGGTTTATGGGATTGTCTGAAACTTGTAGGGCAGGCCAGGCCGGAAACTCTCTCTTTTTTTTTTTTTCTTTTTATCATTTCATCTTTTATTGAGGCAAGTTTGTGAAATATATAGGCTGGAAATTCTTGAGCAAGAAACTCTATGGCAGATGCTATAATCCGTAGGCAAATTTCTTCTTCCTCAGGCAAATCTCGGTTCTGTTCTTAAGGCCTTTCAGTGGATTGAATGAGACCCACCCAGATTATCAAGGATAATCTCCTTTACTTAAATTCAGTCTATTGTAGATATTAATCACAGAAGACACCTTCTTCACAGCAACACTTCGATTAGTATCTGATTGAATCACTGGATATTATAGCTCAGCCAAGTTGACCCATTGAAGTAACATCATGCATGGGTGCCACCATCTTGATGAGCAGGAGGCAAAGCTGCATTGTGTTCTGTGGCAGACCTAGGGGTGCGATCTTCTGTGACGTGTCCGTGTAGAAGTGGGGAGCAAGGCCACTCTCCCTCCTTTACCAATGTACTTTGTCATGTGGACAGAATGAAAGGGAACGTCAGTCCTTCCAGTCCTGTATAGACGTGGTACTAGAAACGGCTCTTCCTGGGCCGCCTGGGTGGCTCGGTCGGTTGCACGTCTGCCTTCGGCTCAGGTCATGATCCCGGGGTCCTGGGATCGAGCCCCGCATCGGGCTCCCTGCTCAGCGGGAGGCCTGCTTCTCCCTCTCCCACTCCCCCTGCTTGTGTTCCTGCTCTCGCTCTCTCTCTCTGTCAAATGGATAGATAAAATCTTAAAAAAAAATTATTTAGAAATGGCTCTTCCTGATTTAGTTTACATATATAGCCTAGAGCCTGAGATAGCTCGGACCAGGGACACTGGGTTCCATTTGGCTGGGTTGGGGACGAGACCGCTAAGAGTGACAGACACCCCCTCTACTCTGTTACCTGAGGCTTATTCTTGAGGCCAGGTTTGCCTGCCCCAATGAAGCTGCTTTCCCTTAGGATACGTTCTTCCCCAGGAGATAAGTCAAGGCAGCTAGACTCCTAGCAGGGCTTCCTGCCCTGGCGTGCTCACATTCCAAGACCGCAGGGGTGTGCGTACCCCTTGGAGCCCCAGTAAGCCCACCACAAAGGGGAAGGGAAGCTGACAAGGAACTCCAAATGAAAACATCTCAAAAACAGAAAGACTTGTAAAAAAGCATTAATCCCAGAGTATTTTTAATCAGAAAAGAAATACTAAGGAAGACAAGAGAGGCTATGCAACAATCCAGAAAGAATTTCTTGACAAAATGGCAAATGCTAAAGAGGACCTAAAACTCACAGCTATAAGGAAAAGGCAGAATTCTTGCAAAATCGCCCATGAATCAATAGTGTCAACCCATTCAAATGTCCTCCTGGCTGAGTCTCAAGCAGGGTCCTCTTGGGATGTGCCCCTCCTCCCCGCCCCACCCCCCAAGCGCCCCACCGGGTGAATGCATTCTTTCCCATCTGCTTCCTGGCTTAAGAGGCTAGATGCTCTCATACCCGGAATCCTCAGGTAACTGCTAAGCATTAGAATCATTACACTTAAAGACAGGTGTAAAAGGATGTGTGATTAAGAACTTGTGCCTACAAACAAACACTCTCATCACATTCTTACATATACAATGATTTGCTTTTCTGGAGGGAAGCTCAAGAAATTGTTTGCCTTTAGGGAGAAGGACAGGTGGTAAGGAAGAAAGATTTTATTTTTCACTTAGCTATTATCTGTAGACTTTGAATTTTCAAACCTGTATATACATTGAATTTCTCAAAGTGCAAAACGAAGATGCCCTAACATAATGGAGTTTAATTAATTTAACTGACACAATTTAGTTTAGTAGTCACTATATTGGAAATGCTTGTCGTAATTCTCTAAGAAGGAAAAGTAAGATACATAAGAATTGAGAAGAAAGGAGTACATGTGTCACTTTGGGCAGTCAAGATGTTTATATTTAGGAAAATCATCTTAAACACTACTGGAGTTCAGTAGTGGGTTCAGCAAGATTTTAGGTTGTAAGAATCCATGCTGGAAAAACAGCTGGAAAAGTCAGGGGGGAGGAAAAGGTCCCACAGACAATAGCAAATGCAAATCAACCAGTAAACATTTAGGAATTAACTTCACTTTGGACATATAAGAGCCATTCAATTTTTCTCAGATTTAGCCATTATAAACCAACACTGGTTGGGAGATAGGTCATGTGACTATGACCCTAATTCTTCTTCTTTTTTTTTTTTTTAGATTTTATTTATTTACTTATTTGAGAGAGAGAGTGTGTGAGTGAGGGGGAAGGAGCAGAGGGAGAGGGACAAGCGGACTCTGTGCTGAGTGTGGAACCTGATGCAGGGCTTGATCTCACAACCTGAGATCATGACCTGAGCCAACATCAAGAGTAGGATGTTCACCAGACTGAGCCATCCAGGTGCCCCACTGTGACCCTAATTCTTGAAATAATATGGAGCCACATTATTTTCACAATTTTTTTCAAATGGCAGAAACTTGTTTCATATTAAGTCCTTCATATTCAGAAGCTTTATATTATATATAAAAATATATTAATTATATTATATTATATTATATTATATTATATTATATTATATTACAGTGTCCATATAATATATGAGTGAGCTGCCCTTGGACACACAGAGGGACCCTGGAGCCCCATCCTCAGCGCCCTCCCCCCAAAACATCTCCATGGAACACTGGTTAAAAGCCAGTAATAAATATTATCTGACATATTTGACCTCCTATTCATGGGACTTTAAAACTACACTGAGATTAAACTGAAAAGGTCAGATCTACCATCAGTCCCATTTACCTTCACAGTTTTATAGTGAAGGCAAAGCCGACAGTTTCTAGAGCTTTATTTCCAATCGTAACAACGTGCTCTTTTCCATCATCCTCTGGTGCATCTTGCTTTATTTACTTTTTTTAAGTGATCTCTACATTCAACCCATGACCCTGAGATCAAGCATTATGTGCTGTACCAACTGAGCCAGCCAGGTGCCCCTTCTGGTGCATTTTATAATACACAGTGCTTACGAGTGGCAAGTCTATGGGACACCTGGGTGACTCAGTTGGTTGAGTGTCTGACTTCGGCTCAGGTCATGATCCCAGGGTCCTGGGATTGAGTCCCACATCGGGCTCCTTCCTCAGCAGGGAGCCTGCTTCTCCCTCTGCTTGTCCTCACGCTCTTGCACACACTCCTTCTCTCTCTGACAAATAAAATCTTTAAAAAAAATAATTTAAAAAAAAGGAGTGGCAAATCTACCACAAAACTTACCCTGTTTGCATGGATAAAAGATTCTACATGGTGCCTGGCTGGCTCAGTCAATAGAATATGTGACTCTTGATCTTGGGTTCGTGAGTTCAAGCCCCCCGTTGGGTGTAGAGATTACTTTTTAAAAAATTCCCTTAGTGGGTAACAGGAAAAGGACACAGAATGATAGAACTTCGAAGCCTTCTGAGAAAAATCACTGGGACCTAGCACAGTGTTGTGAAGGTTCCCAGTCCTCTGCCTTCTGAAAAATCAACACAACCAGTGTCATAGGAAAAATACTGAGATAAAGGTTTTATTTACAACAAATATGATAAGTAGTTATCACTCATGCTATGTGAAAGTTGGTACAAATGTAACAAAGAATAAACACAGAACTAGTAGGTACCTCAACCAA
The DNA here is from genome assembly GCF_964656455.1 of Halichoerus grypus. Lineage (NCBI taxonomy): Eukaryota > Metazoa > Chordata > Mammalia > Carnivora > Phocidae > Halichoerus > Halichoerus grypus. The sequence continues at coordinate 195,775,639 of NC_135713.1, read as the reverse complement.
CTCTGAAATTAAACTCTGATCTTCCCTAACCTGTTCCTCCCCAAGTCTTCCCCACATCAGCTAATGGCGACTCTCCTAGTTGTTCGGGCCACAACTCTGGAGCCATCTGTTTGTATTTCCTTTTTTTAAGAAACTTTCTTTCTTTTCTTTTTTTTTTTTTTTTTTTGAAGTAGGCTCCATGCCCAGTGTGGAACCCAACACAGGGCTTGAACTTACAACCCTGAGACCCAGAGTCAGACACTTAACTAGCTGAGCCACCCAGGCGCCTCTTGGAGTTTATCCTTGAAGACTCTCTTTCTCTTTATCCCTGTGTCTTATCCACCTGCAAATCCTGTCATCTCTATCTGCGGTGTCTATCTAGACTCTGACTCTACTCGGCTGGTTTCACTACTGGCAGCCTTCTCCAGATTCTCACCATTCTTTTTTTTTTTTTTTAAGATTTTTTTTTTTTTTTTTTTTTTTATTTGAGAGAGAGAGTGAGAGAGAGAGAGAGCACAAGAGAGGGGAGTGGGAGAGGGAGAAGCAGACTCCCTGCCGAGCAGGGAGCCCGATGCGGGACTTGATCCCGGGACTCCAGGATCATGACCTGAGCCGAAGGCAGTCGCTTAACCAACTGAGCCACCCAGGCGCCCCAGATTCTCACCATTCTTTTCCAGTTGGATTATTGAGCAGCCTCCTAGCTAGTCTCTCTGCTTCTGCCGGAGTGGCGCCCATCTCAGGCCACTCTCTAGCTCAAAACCCTCCAGTGGCTCCCATCTTATTCTGAGCAAAATCCAAAGGTGTTACAAAAAAGACCATTAAGGCCCCACATGATCCGGTCCCATTCCTCCCCCTTGCCTTGACTTCTACCACTCCCTCAATTCCAACCAACATGGAGGTCAGTGTGTCTAGGTCTGGTCCTTCCTTGGTGCATCTCTGTTTGCATCTCCCTCTGCCTGGAACGCTTTTCTTCCAGATGGCCATGAGGTTCATTTCCTCCCCTTCTTCAGGTGTGTACTTGAATGCCGCCTTCTCAGTGATGCCTTTATCAGAACACCCTCTTTAAAATTTCATCTCTCCCCATTACTCTGTATTTCCTTTCCCTGCTTTATTTCCCTCTACTGCATTAATCACCTATATTTCCCTTATTTAATTAGTCTCTTTAGAAGGTAAGCTCCAGGGGCGCCTGGCTGGCTCAGCTGGTAAAGCATGTGGCTCTTGATCTCAGGGTTGTGAATTCAAGCTCCACAAAAAAAAAAAAAAAAAAAGAATGTAAGTTCCATAGGGGCAATCAGGAGTTTTATCTGGTTTATCCCAAGTGCCCAGGCCAATGTCTGGCATACTCTAGGTGCTCAGTAATAATAATAACAAAAACAGCATCTTTTAAAAAATTTGTATTTATTTATTTGAAAGAGAGAGAGAGAATGAGCAGTGGGGGGAGGGGCAGAGGGAGAGGGAGAAGCAGGCTGCCCACTGAGCAGAGAGCCCGATTCGGGACTCCAACCCAGGACCCCGGGATCATGACCTGAGCCGAAGGCAGACACTTAACGGACTGAGCCACCCAGATGCTCCCAAAACAGCATCTTTTTAAAAAAAGATTTTATTTATTTATTTGAGAGAGAGGGTGCAAGATAGAGAGCACAAGTAGGGGGAGGGGCAGAGGGAGAAGCAGACTCCCCGCTGAGCAGGGAGCCCGATGCGATGTGGGGCTCGATCCTGGGACTCTGGGATCATGACCTGAGCCAAAGGCAGACACTTAACTGACTGAGCCACCCAGGAGCCGCACAAAAACAGCATCTTAATGAGTGTTTCCTGAAGCTAGTTACTGTTCTGATCGTTCTATATGCATTACCTATCCAATCCTCATAAAAAACCTCGTAGGAGAAAAAAAAAAACAACCAAACTTGAAAGGTAGGTGTTATCTGCTTTTCTGAGATGAGGAGGAGGTTAATGATATTGCTAAGGTTGCATAGCTGGTAAGTACATAAACCAGATTTTGGACCCAGGAAGTCTGGCCTCAGGCCCTCAACCCTTGTGCTATACTAACTCTCATAATAAGAAGTAAATTTCTGTTGAGAGAATAAAGACATTCCTGCTACAACCATCCACATAAGCCTTTGTGCACTTTCTATATGATGGATGTAACCAATAACAGGTCACCCTTCAAAATATATAAGGAAGGTAAGACTCATAAAACTGCTTTTATCCAGACTTATAAAGTCAATATCTTTAATATATTGTTAGAAGTGATAAACCGAAGAAACACAGCATGTAAACTGTGAAAAAAGACTCCGCTCTTCCAGCAATAAAACATTTGAATACAACAACATTAAGGTTTGCTTAAAAAATGTAAGTTCTAAAAATAAAAGTTGGGGAAACAAGCTGCCTTACACGGTGGCTAGGTTGTTTTAGAGAACATTCTAGAAATACATTTCAAGCATTATTAAATCTTTTTATCCCTTGACCTATGTATTATTAGTCAGGACTCCTTTGGTTGTAGGTGACAGAAATCCAACATAGACTGGCTCAAGCAAAGGGAATTTATCCAAAAGACTTGATCCTGGATCCAAGAGCTCAAAGCACATCCCAGGGTTCTGAGCTCCTTGGTTCTCCCTGCCCCTGGCTTTGTTTTCCAGCAGCCTTCCTAAGAAGCCCTGCCATCTCCATGTTAGCAAGAGCTGCACAGCTCTCATCCTTAGAAAGACTCCCAGGATCCATAGCAATCCCCCAGAATAACTCTGATAAACCTACTTAGGCCATATGCCCGTTATTGAGCAATCTCATGTTCAAGTATGGAGTACTCTAAGTGGCAAAGACAATACTGTGTGTTGACCACTGTTTCATTTCTTCCTGGGCACAGATTACACTTCTCACGTGCCCTCACGTTCAATGGAAGCATGTGACTAGTTCTGGCCAATGAAATATGGCAGAAGTGAGGTGTACGACTTCAGAGCTGGCTCCTAAAGTGTACTCCCTCTCCCGATCTTCCTACTCTCTGCTCACTAATGGTTGACGCGTGTACAGGTCTAATGGCAGGGCCCCAAAGATGCCCTAGAGAATACTGAAGACACTAAAAGGAAGGGGCTTATATCTGAATTTCTGCTTATAAAAGGGCCTCCCCATGTCCTGCCCCCTCCACCTCCCCAAAACCTTTATCAAGCAATGATGTAACCAAGAAACAAACTCTTACTGTGTTAAACCACTGAGACTTGTGGTTTGTTGTTACTAATCTACCATGAACAAATTGGCTCAAACACCCACCCTTGGGACAGGACAGGTGGGGACTTTTGCTTGAAAGCACATCAGAACCATAAAGTGGAGAGGGATATTCCCAGTGGAAAGGGATGTGCATCAAAGAAGGAACAGATGAATACCTCAACCCAATTATCTTTTGGTTGCAAATTAGTCCCAAGGAAATAACCCAAAAGGAAACTGAAGTAATTTGAATAAAGATGTTCATTGCAGAGATACTTATAATAGCAATAGATTGGCAGTGTCCCAAAAGCTTAAAACATAGAGGCAACAAAGCAAAATATGGTCTATCGGTAGAATGGACCCCATTGACACATAGAACTGTGTATAAGAAATAATGTTAAATGACAAATGTCAGGGTGCCTGACTGGCTTAGCTGGCATAGGGCATGTGACTCTTGATCTTGGGGTTATGAGTTCGAGCCCCATGTTGGGTGTAGAGATTACTTAAAAATAAGATCTTTTTTTTTTTTTTTTTTAAGATTTATTTATTTGACAGAGAGAGACACAGCGAGAGAGGAAACACAAGCAGGGGAGTGGGAGAGGGAGAAGCAGGCTTCCCGCCGAGCAGGGAGCCCGATGCAGGGCTTGATCCCAGGACCCCGGGATCATGACCTGAGCTGAAGGCAGACGCTTAATGACTGAGCCACCAGGCGCCCCTAAAAATAAAATCTTTAAAAATAAAATGACAAATGTCCAGCACTAAAGGATTTAATTCTCTCCCTACTCCTTACAGGGGTGCTGGGGCTTGGACCTTCCCTGGCCCCTGATTGCAGGGTGGAGTCCTCAGAACTGGGAGCCTGAATCAAAGGAGTTCTCACTGAAGCTGGAGGAGGAGAAGGAGCCAAAAATTCTACCCTAGGATTGGGGTTCTTGTTTGTGAGAAGACACTTAGAAAGGAACATGGGATCAGGGTTCCAGACTAGGAAGAGGAAAGAAAAGTTTGAGCAGATGAGGATCAAGCTGGGGAAATAGGGGCAGGTGTCCTGCGGGTGTCCGAGGATCAGGCTGGCTTGCGGGGGGGATGGCTGGGCTAGCCAAGTAAAGGGCCAGAACTGGGGCAGGCACCAGACCCTTCCAAGTCCCCTAGGCAGGGCACGGCATCTCTTCACTCACCCGGTGGGACGTCTTACCTTCTTCAGAGGAGTTCTTAACAGGGAGATGGGGGCCAATAATCTATCTACCAACTCATACCCTTTTGTTAGCACCAAATGGTGGAGTTGGTCCCAAGGCCAGCGGGGATTCAGCTTTTCCTGTACCACATGTCACACTTGCCCCTTCTGACTCGTACAGGCTGGTGGTGAGAGTGTGGAGGTTAGTCTGGGAGTCGTAGGGAGCAGTTGAGGATGAGGTAGAGCCACACGAATGGAGAGCAATGCCATGGCTTTGCAAGAACTGACATTTCCATTTCCATCGAGGCTGGGTCGCACATACGTGTTGGGAATCCCATGTACTCCGGGAGCCACTTCCATGTGGGCAGAGCCCTGTGGTGGGCAGAATAATGGCTCCCCAAAGATGTCCGCATCCTGTGATTATGTTGTATTATATAGCCAGGGAGAATTAAGGTTGCAAATGGAATTAAGGTTGCTAATCAGATGACCTTAAAACAAGAACGTTATCCTGGATTATCTGGGTGGGCTCCGTGGAATCCCAAGGGGTCTTTAAATGTGAAAGAAGGGGGGCAGAAAAGTCAGACTCAGTGAGAGATTTGAAGAGGCTCTGCTCCCGGCTTTGAAGGTAGAGGAAGTAGCCCCGAGTGCAGAAAATGCAGGCGGCCTCTAGAAGCTGGAAAGGGCAAGGAAATTGATTCTCTAGAGTCTTCGGAAGGAAGCAGCCCTGCCAACACCTTGAATTTAATTCAGTGAGACCCATTTCTGACTCTGGACCTCAGAACTGGAAAAGAGTAAATGTGTGTGATTGTGAACCACTACGTTTGTGATTTTTTTTCCAGCAGCCATAGGAACCTCCTCTCCAGCCTTTCAGATAAGCATTGTGTAGCTCCTGTCAGCATGCTGTGAGACTTCTGAGCTGTCAGAGCCCCACGGGGTGGGTGTCAGAATCACCAGCTGACATTTATTGATTTATTTGTTAATTAACGTCTTTATTATGGAATATTTCAATAACAGAAATATGACAGATTGTGGGGCACCTGGGTGGCTCAGTCGTTAAGCGTCTGCCTTCGGCTCAGGTCACGATCCCAGGGTCCTGGGATCAAGCCCCACGTCGGGCTCCCTGCTCCATGGGAAGCCTGCTTCTCCCTCTCCTACTCCCCCTGCTTGTGTTCCCTCTCTCGCTGTCTCTCTCTCTGTCAAAATAAATAAATAAAATATTAAAAAAAAAGAAATATGACAGATTGTAACAAACATCCATGTACATTTGCCACAGGAGAAACAAAAATTGCCAACTTAGTTTAGCGTTCCTGTGGCCTCAGAAAAATTGAAAAAATTGTGTAGTAATTACCGATATACCCACCGTAAGTCTATATAATTCACATTTTACTGTTTATCACACAACTATTCATTTCTCCACCCATCTATCCATCCATCAACCCACCTCATTTTTCATGCATTTCAAAGTAAATTACATTGGCCCTGAGTCAAGGCCAGCAGTTTGCTGAAGATCTTGGCTTCTTTTTTTTTTTTGAGATTTTATTTATTTGTTTGAGAGAGAAAGAAGGAGGGGGAGAGAGCATGAGAGGAGGAGAGTCAGAGGCAGAAGCAGACTCCCCGCTGAGCAGGGAGCCCAATGCGGGACTTGATCCTGGGACTCCAGGATCATGACCTGGGCCATGGCAGTCACTTAACCAACTGAGCCACCCAGGCGCCCCTGAAGCTATTGGTTTCAAGCAGAAGCCTGAAGAAATGTCTTTCTGGGACGCCTGGGTGGCTCAGTTGTTAAGCGTCTGCCTTCGGCTCGGGTCATGATTCCAGGGTCCTGGGATTGAGCCCCTCATCAGGCTCCTGCTCTGTGGGAAGCCTGCTTCTCCCTCTCCCACTCCCCCTACTTGTGTTCCCTCTCTCGCTGTGTCTCTCTCTGTCAAATAAATAAATAAAACCTTTAAAACAAAAAATGTCTTTCTAGGGGCACCTGGCTGGTTCAGTCAGTAGAACATGCAACTCTTGATCTCGGGGTCATGAGTTCAGGCCGGCCCCACATTGGGTATGGAGCCTACTTAAAGGAAAACAAACAAAGCTTCCATAAACATTTCTATACAACTTTGTGTATGTGTGTAGTCATATGTTTTCATTTCTCTTGGGTAAATACACAGGAAATGATGTGCTGGGTCATAAGTAAGGTGTATGTTTAATTTTATGAGGAACTGTCACACATTTTCCCAAAGTTGTACCATTTCTTTTTTTTTTTTTTAAGATTTTATTTATTCACTTGAGAGAGAGAGTGAGCAAGTGAGAGAGAGAGAATATGAGCGGGGAGGAGAGGGAGAAGCAGGCTCCACTCTGAGCAGGGAGCCCAATGTGGGGCTCAATCCCAGGACCCTGGGATCATGACCTGAGCCAAAGGCAGATGCTTAACTGACTAAGCCACCAAAGTGCCCCAAGTTGTGCCATTTCTAAAAATTTATTTATTTATTTATTTATTTATTTATTTATTTATTTCAAATAATCTCTATATCCAATGTCGGGATCAAACTCAAGACTCCAAGATCGATAGTCACATGCTCTTCCAACTGAGCCAGCCAGGTGTGTTGTGCCATTTTAAACTTTCCCCCAAAATGTAGAGCTTTGGTTACTCTATATCCTCTTCAACAGTTGGTATTTTCAGTCTTGAATTTTAGCCATTTTGGTGTCAGGGTAGAAGTATCTCATTGTGATTTCAGCTTGCATTTCCCTGATGACCACGTGATGCAGACCGCTTTTTCATGTGCATATTGACTATCCATCTGTCTTTGTGAAGCGTCTTTTCAAATCCCTTGCCTATTTTAGAAATTGGATTGTTTTCATTATTGAGTTTTAAGAATGCCTTTTATATCCTGGATACCTTTCCTTTGTCAGATATATATTTTGAGAATACTTTCACTCAGTCCATGGCTCATCTATTCATTTTCTTTTTCCTTCTTTCCTTCCTTCCTTCCTTCCTTTCGATTTTATTTACTTAGAGAGAGAGCAAGAGGGCACGAGTGCAGAGAGGAGCAGAGGGAGAGGGAGACGCAGACTCCCCACTGAGTCATGGAGCCCGATATGGGGCTCGATCCCATAGCCTGAGATCATGACAGATGCTTAGCCAACTGAGCCACCCAGTCACCCTTCCTCTATTAATTTTCTTAATGATGTCTTTTTGATAAGCAAAAGTTTTAAATTTTGATAAGTCCAATTTATTAATTTTTTCTTTTATGGTTGTTGCTTTGTGTCCTAAGAAACCTTTGCCTATATCTGAGTGATGAAGATATTCTATGTTTTCTTCTTCTTCTTCTTTTTTAAAGATTTTATTTATTTATTTGAGAGAGAGAGAGCATAAGCAGGGGGAGTGGGAGAGGGAGAAGCAGACTTGCTGCTGAGCAGGGAGCCCGATGTGGTGCTCAATCCCAGGACCCTGGGATCATGATGTGAGCCAAAGGCAGATGCTTAATCAACTGAGCTACCCAGGTGCCCCTCTATGTTGCCTTCTAAAAACTTTAAAAGTTTTAGTTTTGTTTTGTTTTTAAGATTTATTTATTTATTTGAGAAAGAGAGAGAGAGAACACATGCACGTGGGAGGGGAGGGGCAGAAGGAGAGGGAGATAGAAAATCTCAAGCCAACTCCCCGCTGAACGTGGACCCCAACATGGGGCTCAGTCTCACGACCCTGAGATCCTGACCCTGAGATCACGACCTGAGCAGAAACCAAGTGTCGGACGCTTCACTGGAGTCACCCTAAAGTTTTAGCTTTTATATTTAGGTCTAGGATCCATCGTGGATTGATGTTTGTATATGATGTGAGGTAAAGGCGTTGGGGTTTGTTTGTTTCTTTACCTCCATATGGATATCCAGTTTCCAAGCAATATTTGCTGAAGACACTTTCCTCTTCCCACTGGTTTGCTTTGATGCCATTGTTGAAAACCAAGTGGCCATATAGGTGTCTATTTCTGGTGGGACCTCTGTTTTTTAAAAGCTCCTCAAGTGATTCTGGTGCACGTCCTTAGGGTGCAAGCCCTTGGAGTCCTGACCATTTACTGGTAAGATGGTTGGTGATTTAAAAGGTTGTGTGTGTCAGTGTATTGTGGACTCCGGAATGTAGTGAACTACGCAAATTTTGCAGAGTTGAAGTGGGTGGTACTGCTGTGTTTCCTGGCGAGCAGGGAGCAGCAGAGAGTTCTCTAGAGCTTGATTGATGTGTTCCACCAGGAATACAGCGGTAAGGTCCAGTGTAGAGGGTGAACAAAGCCACCTTAGTTGGGGTACCAGCTTTCCCACCATGATAATGAGATGACTGTGGGCATATCAAGCCAGCCATTGATCCTTAGGAGCATTGCTGTTTATTCTCAGCCAGAGTACCTGTGACCCAAGAGCTGATGGATTTAAGGGGCAGTTTCCAGACCACAGGGTCACCAAAAGTCCCCTTGCATGATCATGTTTAGGATTTTGAATGATCCTCAATGACACGCCGAGTGATGCTGTGTCTGATCCCAACACTGATGGGCAGTATCCTGCTGCCAGGGCATGTTCAGGGGGAAGAGGATCCTGTTCATTCCTTACCTTTGGGCAGACTTGAATTCCAGGCAACTCGGTGATGGTCTTGCAGAATTGCTTAGACCAGCAGCAGCAAAGCTGGTATGACTGCAAAGTTCTCAGGCCATGGGGCTTTGGAGGTGGGGCTTTCCTGCCATCCTCAGCTAATGTGACAGGCTATCTGCTGGACACTTTGGGCTGCTTCGCTGGCAAATGTGAATATCCAACTCTTTGAAGACTGTGATCAGGTAGGAGCTGAACCAAGTGAGCTCGAGGCACTGCTGGCTGTCGGGGGATGGGAGCTCCCCTCCCTGCAAACCACGTGGCTCAGTAGCAATGTCCCCGCCCCCCCCCAAAGTCACGTACATTAGCCATCACAGGTTTCTTCACATACTGTCACTTAACAGAAGTCACTTAGGGGACTTCCTGAGACAGGCTGGAAGAGTTGGCTTTGAGGATGTAAGGTTAGGCTGATTTGGAGGAAGGTCGAGGACAAGCTAGAGATAAAGAGTAATCCCTGAAAGAAAACACACAGTGAGGCTGATACAGGAGGAATCCCATCTCTTTTCTGAGGTCACTTGGGGCAATGAGGGTGGGAAAGTAGGGCACAGACTGCTCAGATTCTTGATCCCTAAGAAACGCCACTCTAGAATTGCCTGGGGTAAAGTGTTCCTAACCCAGGAGCCCAGACCCTTTGCCCTTCATCTTATGGATACACACTGCCTAGAATGAACGTGTCCAAGAATCCAGTCTGTCTCACAAAACTACACTTCTCAGGATTGGCCTGGAGGTGGCGCCCCTGCTGTTGGTCTGGAGCCACTGGATCCAAGACTCAGGCGGGTCTGGCAAAGGTATGAGGATGTTACCCAGTGGAAGATGCCCAGAGGGTTAAGCTGGTCCTTTTCTTTTCTTTTTTTCTTTCTTTCCTTTTTTTTTTTTTTTTTTGAGAGAGAAGGGGGGGATGTAGGAGAAGGGGGCGGAGGCAGAGAGGGAGAGAGGGAGAGAGAGAATCTCAAGCAGTCCACAGAAGCAGGGCTTGATCTCATGACCCTGAGATCATGACCTGACCCAAAATCAAGAGTCCCACACTTAACTGACTGAACATCCCAGGCTCCCCAAGGCTGGTCCCTTTCATCAGCTCCTGGAAAAAAACAGGAACATCGCCCAAGCCTAAGAGCACTGCCATTATCTTCCAACAGCTCAAGACTTATCTTGAAATCTGTTTTTAAATCCCATCCCCTCAGATCCAGAGCGATCTGGGTTTTAAATACTACAACCTGATTTCTTTGTAAAACATTTCAAATCTAGCCTTACCACGGATCCTTCCATGACACACCTTAAAAATTCTGATCAAGGGGCGAATGGCTGGCTTAGATGAACATGTGACTCTTGATCGGGGGTCCTGAGTTCAAGTCCCACATCAGGTGTAGAGACTATTTAAATAAATATAACTTAAAGAAAAAAATTCTTCTGATCAAAACGCACTCTGAGTGTTTAAAGGCAAAGATGCGACATCCTTAAGGAGGATTGCAGGCAGGACTGGGATGAGGGGCCAGTAGCAGCCTGGCCAGCCCCGTCCTCAGTTATGGTGAGCCCCGGGCCCCCTAGTGGAGGGGTCAGGAAGGAGGCAGAGCTACAGGCAGTCTGAGGCCCTTGTGAGATGGGGTTCAGTTTCTTCAGCTCTGGGCCCCTGTTCTGGCCAAGGGATCCGATCTGTGCAAACAGGCTGAAGCATGTCTCAAGACTGCCTTCCATTCCTTACCTCTGTGATCTGCTTCTAGTCTCTGAACAGGACAGAAAGTGGAGAATCAGCAAAGCAACGCTCGGTCCTGGGTGGCGACCGCTTTGAGACTACAGTAGCCCTGGCTGAGGGCAGAGCCCATGAAATGAGGTCCAGCCTGGCCATGACTGCCCCCAGGGCAATGCACTGTGTGCGTGCGTGCACCTGTTCCCAGGGCAGGGCAAAGCAGAGCCTTTCCTTCCACTCTCAAGCCATGGATACACCATCCCAGCCGAGGGGTGGGGAGCTTTCCCCCCGGAAGCCTCTTATTTATTCCATGCCTTCAGCATCAGCTGGCAAATGAATCCCATGTTTCATTTACCACCTTCCCTTCCCCTAAAAAAAGGTCATTCGTTTTATGATCAAGCTAACATATATTCACTTTTGAGTAAAGCAAATAAATGTTTAATAAAATTTGGAATCTCCTAAGACGTTGGCTTTACAGCTTCTTGGCTGAGAAAAGCGGCATTTGTAAGAGTGAGGAGATAAGGAAGGCTCCAATAACTAGGGGTGGGCTTTCGACGGTCAGGAAATCAAACTATTCCGCCCCCGTATCGCTCGGTGAAAATGACCTGTTAGGAGGACCCACTGGGGCTTTGCAATACCTGTACTTGCTTCACTTCCTCCAGCACTTTGCAGGGAGCAGTGAGGGCCAAAAGTGTGTGATGGAAACCCTGTTCAGAAAATAAGCTTGTGTGTAACTGCCGCCCTGGAAAGGAAATTTGTTTTCTGCTGCCAGGACTGCAGGGGCTGCGGATTCTTGAATAGTGTGCCTGGGGTGGGGAGGATCAGAGGAGACTCTATTTACTGTCCTGACAAGCTGCAAAGAATGGCACCCAGTGTGGCTGAAGGCTGGGAGCTGGCTCCTCCAGGACAGGTGTCCCCGGTGGCTTCAGAGGACTCAGGAATGAAGGAGTAGAAATCACCGTGAGTAGCTAGGAGCCTAAAGACTACTTTCAGGCAAAGCCATACGAGCTTGAAATGTGTCTCTTCCCAGTTTGTTTTATTCTTGCCCTTTGGGTTATTATTTTTTTTTTCTTCTAATCTTTTCATTCCCTTCACTCAGAATGAGGTAAGTAATTGATTTCCTTATCAAGATGCCAGGTGATACATTTTTCACGGCTTTCAGAGCGCGCTGCAAATCTAAAACCATTGTCTGGCGGGCGCCGCTTTCAGCCACGATCATTTTTATCATCAAGGTAAACCTGCTGGCGTATGTTTTTTCAAATTTTATTCAGAAGTGTTGTCTTTTACTGGTCAAAGAAATGGTAACAGTCTTCACTTTGTGATTGCGTTATCCAAAAATAAAAAAGGATTTTTAACAATGATCAAAATAAAGCTGGTGAGATCATTTCTAATGGCAACGAATTGGTTCCTGAAGATTTGATTAAAGACAAAACTAGGTCAATTTAAGCAGAGTCCAAATGAGACAGAAAGAAAGCCCATGGGGGTGGGGGGAAAGGGAGGCGTGGAATCATAGACACAGTAAAAGAAAAAAATTGGGAAGTATGAAAAACACAAAGAAAAATCCACAAATCACCTTGCATATTTTTCTCTGTCTCTCTGTCTGTGTCTGTCTGTCTGTCTCTAAATGTTAGAAAAGGGACTAGAAACCTTACTAATAGATAATAATAGTATCAGGATGCGTGGCTGTCTTAGCAAAGTATGTGACTCTTGATCTCCGAGTGCTAAGTTCAAGCCCCAAGTAGGAGGTAGAGTATACTTAAAACAAAACAAAACAAAACAAACAAAAAAGCCAACAACTATCAACTATCAGCTGAGGGTAACTTTATTGCTGAAAGGGTGAGAAGAATTGATTAAAGTAGGCTTAAGTTATGGTGACTGGCTGGCTCAGTCAGCAGAGCATGCAACCCTTGATCTCAGTTGTAAGTTTGAGCCCTACTCTAAGTGTAGGGCTCACTCAAAAAAATAGTAAAAAAAAAAAAAAAAAAAAGAGTTAAGGTATATTTATAATTTTTTCTCCATTCCTTATACCACTTATGTATTTCTTTTTTTTTTTTTTAAAGATTTTATTTATTTATTTGACAGAGAGAGACATAGCGAGAGCAGGAACACAAGCAGGGGGAGTGGGAGAGGGAGAAGCAGGCTTCCTGCCGAGCAGGGAGCCCGATGTGGGACTCGATCCCAGGACCCTGGGATCATGACCTGAGCCGAAGGCAGACGCTTAACGACTGAGCCACCCAGGCGCCCTGTATTTCTTTTTTTTATTGATATAATTCACATACCATAAAATTTCCCCTTTTAAATAAATGTACAATTTAGTGGGTTTTAGTGTAGTCACAAGGTTTTGCGACCATCACCACTACCTGGTTCCAGAACATTTTCAGCACCCCCAAAAAAGAAGCCTCATGACCACTGGCAGTCACTTCCCATTCTCCCCTCTCTCCTTTCCCGGCAACCACTAATCTACTTTCTGTTTCTATGAATTTGCCTATTGTGGACATTTCTTATAAATTCAGTCATGTCTTATGTGGCTTTTGGTGATTGGCTTCTTTCACTAAGTGTAAGTTTTTTAATTGTGGAAAAATATACATAACAAAAAATCCATATACCATTTTAGCAATTTTATTTATTTTTAAAGATTTATTTATTTATTTTAGAGAGAGAGAGCATGGGGGGGAAGAGCAGCGAGAGGGAGAGAGAGAGAATCTCAAGCAGACTCCCCGCTGAGTGCAGAGCCTGACTTGTGGCTCGATCTCACGGCCCTGAGATCATGATCCGAGCCAAAATCAAGAGTTGGATGCCTCACCAACTAAGCTCCCCAGGCGCCCCCATTTTAGGCATTTTATTTTATTTTATTTTTTATTTATTTGAGAGAGAGAGTGAGAGAGAGAGAGAGCACAAGAGGGGGGAGGGTCAGAGGGAGAAGCAGACACCCCGCCGAGCAGGGAGCCCGATGCGGGACTCGATCCAGGGACTCCAGGATCATGACCTGAGCCGAAGGCAGTCGCTTAACCAACTGAGCCACCCAGGCGCCCCCATTTTAGGCATTTTAAAGTCTCCAGTTCAGGAGCAGCTGGCTGGCTCAGTTGGTGGAGCATGTGACTCTTGATCTCGGGGTTGTAAGTTCGAGCCCCACGTTGGGTGTAGAGATTACTTAAAAATAATAAAATACAATATATAGTTCAGTGACAATCAGTACATTCACATTGTTGTACAACCATTGCCACCATCCGTCTCCAGAACTTTTTCATTTCTACAAATGAAACTCCGTGCCCATTTAAACACTAGCTCCCCATTACGCCCTCCCCCAGCCCCTGGCAACCACCCCTCTACTTCCTGTCTCAATGAATTTCACTACTCTAGGGACCTCATGTAAGCAGAATCATACAATATTTGTCCTTTTGTGTCTGCTCATTTCACTTGGCATGATGTCTTCAAAGTCCATCCATGCTGTAGCCTATGTCATAATTTCCTTCTTTTTAAAGACAGAATAATATTGCATTGTATGGATATACTACATTTAGGCTATCCATTCATCAGTTGATGGACATCGGGTTGTTTTCACTTTCTGGCGATTGTAATGCTACCATGAACATCTGTGTACAAGTTTTTGCATGAACATAAATTTTCAATTCTCTTGGCTGTGTACCTAGGAGAAGAATTGCTGCATCATATGGTAAGTCATGTTGAACCTTTTAAGAAATTGCCAAAGTGTTTCCAATAGTGCTGTACCATTTTATACAAAAATACATAAGGGTTCCAATTTCCGTATATTTACCAACACTTGTTATCCCCTCCTTTTTTCATTTCTTTTTTTTTTTTTAAGATTTTATTTATTTGAGAGAGAGAGGGAACGCACACAAGCAGGGGGAGGGGCAGAGGGAGAGGGAAAAGCAGACTCCCCACTGAGCAGGGGCTTGATCCCAGGACCCTGAGATCATGACCTGAGTGGAAGGCAGATGCTTAACCATCTGAGCCACCCAGGTGCCCCTCCCCCTTCTTTTTTCTTAAATTACAGCTATCCTAGTGGATGTGAAATAGCCTCTCATTGTGGTTTAATTTGAATTTTATAATGTTTTAATTTTTTTTAAGTAAGCTCTATGCCTAATGTGGGGCTTGAACTCACATCCCCAAGATCAAGAGTTGCATGCTCTACCAGCCAGGCGCCCCTATAATGTTTTAGTTTTTGAAATCAAGAACGTATACTAATTCTTTTCTTGTATAATTAGTAAAATAATTATTTTCCACAAGAAGTGCATTGCTAATACACACTGGGATGTAAAGAACAAAACACATCGAAGTTTCTGTCGCTGCAAATGGATTGTTCACCCAGCTAACAGAGTTAAAGGGGAAGTCAGAGATGGGCTCCAGGCTGACATGAAGTGAAGGTGTGCTTCCTGGGGAGGTGTTGGGGTGGTAGAGCTTTAATCTCCAGGTACTTCAAAGACAATAATCAAAAGACAAACTTTTTGAGAATTTCCCATGTTACCAGGCTCTGTGTTAAATGCTTTCTGTGTGTTTTTCATTTAAGCCTTAAGACAATCCTAAGTCCTATTTTTACTTCTGTTTTGCAGCTGAGAAAACTAAGGCTCAGAGAGGTAACAAATGATACGGGTGATGCTCCTGTGTGATAGTCCCAGGGCTGAAGGCTGAGTATTCTCTTTATTTTAAATTTTTTTAAAGAGTTTATTTATTTATTTATCATTTATTTATTTTTTGAGATTTATTTATTTATTATTTTATTTAAGATTTTATTTATTTAGAGAGAAAGAGAGAGAGAGAGCACGAGAAGGGGGAGGTGCAGAGGGAGAAACAGACTCCCCACTAAGTGCGGAGCCCAACGTGGGGCTCGATCCCAGGACCCTGAGATCACAGCCTGAGCCAAAGTCAGACGCCTAGCTGACTAAAGCACCCAGGCGCCCTTTAACCCTTTTGTTTGTTTTTTGAGATTTATTTATTTATTTGAGAGAGAGAGAGTGAGAGAGAGCAAGTGGGGGGAGGCACAGGGGGAGAAGGAGAGAAGCAGAATCCCCGCTGAGCACAGAGCCTGAGGTGGGGCTTGATCTCAAGACCCTGAGATCATGACCTGAGCCAGAATCAAGAGTTGGACACTTTTTTTTTTTTTTTTAAGAGTTGGATGCTTAACCAGCTGAGCCACCTAGGCACTGAGGCCTGAGTATTAACATTGGGCTATTCTGTGTTACTTTCCACATACTTCTCAGTGTTCTCCTATTAATGAAATAATAAATAATAATAAAATCATGACAGTGTCATTATCATTAACCTTTATTAAGTGTGGGCTGAGTTTCAGGCACTGTACTGGGCTCTTTCTGTGCATTCTTTTATTTAATACTCATAACAGCCCAATGAGGTGGGGACTATAATCATTCCCATTTCACATCTGATGAAACAGAGGTCAAGAAACCTGCCCAGCACCATAGAGTTGCCCCAATATACTTAGTCTTCTTATTGTTTCCCAAATATGCTGGGTCCACTATGTCCAGAATGTTCTTCCCCAGATTTTCACATAGATGGTTTCTATAATGTTCAGATTTGAGCTAGAATGTTATCTCTTCACAGAAGCCTTCCCTCCTCACCCTATCCAAAGTAGCACTGTATGTACTACGTGCATATAGTAGGTGCTTAATAGATATTTACTGAATATGTGCAGGCGCCCCAAGGACATTCCCAGCCCCCTATGTTTGTTTCCTCCATTCCCACAGGCCAGGATAGCTTGTCTGCCTGGCTCAAGTCCTCCCCCCAATGATACAACCTTCTCTGAGCACGTACAAGACTATCAGCCTTCACACAACAAGCTGTTCCAGTCCCTTCAGTCCTGAAATAGTCCTTCCCTTCACTTTCAAGCAACCAATTGATGTCTCTTTTTGCACATTCAACAACGAGTCTCCCTTGAGTCTCTCCTCCATCATGCTAGACATACTGGAAGGGGATGAATGAGATGCAGTTCTACCCTCAAGGGGCTTTCTCAAGTTGCAGCCTGAACAGATGTGTGAACAAGCAAATACAACACAGTGGGAAAAGTGCAAAAAAGAGACACACATGATCACCTGCACAACACATGATCAAAAATAAGGAGATGCAGGGCGCCTGGGTGGCTCAGTCAGTTAAACATCTGACTCTTGATTTTGGCTCAGGTGATGATCGCAGGGTCAGGAGATCCAGCCCTGCATCAGACTCCGTGCTGAGCATGGAGCCTGCTTAAGATTCTCTCACTTCCTCTCCCTCTGTCCCCTTCCCCCACCCTCCCACTCATGCTCTCTGTTTCAAAAAAATAAAATAAAATGAAGAGACGTATATGTAAGGCTCGAGGGAGGCTCAGTAGAGTAAATGTAGGCAAGAGACGCTGTGGCTCTGAACAAATAAAAATTTTTAAAATATGTATGCTGCTGCTGGTTTCAAATCCTGGCTCCATGCACTAGCTATGTGACCTTGGCAAATTATGTAACCCCTGGGATCTCGTTTCTACCCAGGGAAAATAATACCTAGTCCAGAGCATCGCTGTGAGGATTAAATGAGATAACATTTCATAATGTATACACTTAATCAATGATACGTTTAAATTATTGTCGATAAAAATTTTAATTTGTTTTTTTAGTAACTCTACCCCCAATGTGAGGCTCAAACTCATGACCCCGAGATCAAGAGTTGCATCCTCTGCCAACTGAGCCAGCTAGGTGCCTCCATAAACATTTTAAATACAGGGGAAAAAAGCTTTTAGCATGGGGGCACCTAGGTGGCTCAGTCGGTTAAGAGTCTGCCTTTGGCTCAGGTCCTCCCAGAGTCCTGGGATCAACCCCCGCATCGGGCTCCCTGCCCAGTGGGGATTCTACTTCTCTCTGCCCCTCTGCCCCTCCCCCTCTGCCCCTCTCCCCGCTCAGTCTCTCACTATCTCTCTCTCTCTCAAATAGATAAATAAAATCTTAAAAAAAAAAAAAGCTTTTAGTACAAAGTTGTTTGTGAAGTGCTGTTTATAATAGGAAAAATTTTGAAGCAAGCAAAATCCTTTTGATGGAACATTCTGCAACCATTAAATTGTGAGAATGTATTGTAGAGTCATAGATACAATTCACTGGACAAAAGGGTATATATGGTGTCATCTTCGCTATGTAAATACATCCCCAAAGTCCCTGGGCCTCTCCAGCCTGTGGGTTTAAATGAGGCTACATTCACCTTGTACTCAAATTTCTCCGCCTCAGTGCCCCCACCTGCTCCTGCAGACCTCTGCAAAGGCCCTAGGGGCCCTAGGGAGTAGCTAGAATGTATTTGCTCCCCGTCCCACCACCCCAGTATTCAAAATGTAGGTACTTGATAAGCATAGCTACTCTTTTTCCAGGCCTCTGCCCTTGCCAACCTCACAAAGGGCACCTCCCTATAGGGTGACCAACCACCCGGTTTGCCTGGACCTGAGACGTTTCCTGGGATGCCAGCCTTTTAGTGCCCAAACTGGGAAAGTCCTTAGCAAGCTGGGATAAATTGGCCACCCTCTCTCACTGCAGGGGACTTCGAAAGTAGCAAAGTCTTTAGGTCTGCAAATGGGGTTTGTTTTCTCAGCTGGAGTCAGGCCGTGTTCCTCCCAAAATAAAGACTGAGGGATTGAACAGAGGATGGGGTGAGCAGAATATTCAGGCTTGGATTCGGGGGACTCCCTGGTCCCAGGGAAGTGAGACAGCTAATCAAAACATTGCTTGAGAAACAAGTGATCAGAGCACAGGTCTGGACAAGAGATGCTGGTCTGGGGAACATGAACTCATGGTGGTAACTGAAGTCATGGGAGTGACTAGAGGATCCAGGAGATTTGTAAGTAGGACAAAAGCTTGAAAATCATGACATCTGAGCCAATAGGTAGAGGGACACAAGTCCATGAAAGAAATGAGGGGAGTGGCTAAAGAGATAGGAAGAAAAGTAGGGTTTGAGGTTTGCAGCTTTGGGGCACAGTTCCCACCATCAGTCCTTGGTTTCCATTTGCCTGTGTCTTACCCCAGATCCAGGATTTGTACTGTCTGATCATTTTCTAGACTTCCCTTCCTTTTCTTCCAGTTCCTGAAATGTAAGTGATGCCCCAAGTTTTGTATGAGGTCCTCTTTTCTCTCTGCACTCTCTTCCATGACAAGTTTTCTTTTTAAGGTTTATTTGTTTATTTTAGAGAGAAAGAGAGCACAAGTGAGCTGGGGGAGGGGCAGAGGGAGAGCGAGAATTGGGGGAAGGGCAGAGGGAGAGTGAGAATTGGGGGAGGGGCAGAGGGAGAGTGAGAATCCCAAAGCAAACTGCATGCTGAGTGTGGAGCCTGACTCGGGGCTGGATCCCAGGACCCTGAGATAATAACCTGAGCCAAAGCCAAGAGCCGGCCGCTTAACCGACTGCGCCACCCAGGTGCCCCTCTTCCATGACAGTTTAATTTATCCACATGGCCGCCACTTTCATCTCAAAGAGGCTGGTTCTCAAATTATTCCTCTAGCATCAATTTCTCCAGAGCTTCAGTCGACATTTCAAACTGTCTCCTGGACATTTTTGCTTCGTTTCCCCACCAACAAGCCAAATTTAGCCTAGCCTAAGATGAAACATGGTGGGATCATAATCATAGACTTTAGCATTGGAAGGAACCATCGGGATGCCCTAATCCAGACCTGCCAAACCAGGGAGCTATGGCACACACTAGTGCATAGCGAATGAGATCTGGGCAGGGGCAGATGGTCATCCTCCCAGCCCTCAGAGTGCCTGGGGCCTCTGGACCTTTCACCTCTGTCCACTACGGCCTCATCCTCTGATGGCCCTAAGAGAGTGAGGTCTGATAGTGAGCGGAAGGCCATCATTGGTACTCAGATGCAGGGCACGTCACTGCCTGTGTAGAGATGCTGGTGGGGTTTGTGTTCCAGGTGCCCAAGGATCATGAGGAGCAATCCAGTGGAGAGGGAGGTATGAGTGAGCGAGCGCGTGTGTGTTTGGACAGGGGTGGGGGTTCTGGTGCAGGCCGCTCAGAAACTCTGTCTTTGCATACTTTTATATCGGAAAATTTTGTCTGTGATTGGTGTGCCACAAATCATGTCCAAGCTTTGAGGTGACCATTCTAATAATGCCTGTGTGTTCTGCAAATTAGAGCCTCATCATTATTTTGAATTACTAGCTATGAAAATGTTTGATTGGATCTAAAATCCACAAGAAATTTTATAAGCACATTTGTCAATGAAAGAAAAGGAAGAGCTTTAAATATAACTTAAATATAATTTCTACTGTTGTAAATGTTCCAGTGGTTATAAAAATCATTTCAATTTTTTTTTTTTTTTTAATCACCTAGTGCTGCAAATAGTTTCTTGTCATTTAAAGGGATCACTGCTAAAGAGTCTGGATCAGGAATTGCATGAGCTATTTAAAACACAAAGCTGAGAATATAAAGTTGGGTACCGGGATTCAGGTTCAAGTTTCTCATTTAATAAAAAAGAGCTGGGGCGCCTGGGTGGCTCAATTGGTTAAGTGGCTGCCTTCGGCTCAGGTCATGATCCCAGGGTCCTGGGATGGAGCCCTGCATCGGACTCCCTGCTCTGTGGGGAGCCTGCTTCTCCCTTTCCCCCGACTTGTGCTCTATCTCTTGCTATCTCTCTCTCAATAAATAAATAAAAACTTCTAAAAAAATTTTTATTTAGGGGCGCCTGGGTGGCTCAGTCAGTTAAGCGTCTGCCTTCGGCTCAGGTCATGATCCCAGGGTCCCGGGATCGAGTCCCGCATCGGGCTCCCTGCTCAGCAGGAAGCCTGCTTCTCCTTCTCCCTCTGCCTGCTGCTCCCCCTGCTTGTGCTCTCTCTCTCTTTATTTAAATCTTTCTCTAAATCTTAATTTAAAAGATTTTATTTATTTACTTGACAGAGAGAGCAAGAGCACAAACAGGGGGAGCAGGAGAGGTAGAGGGAGAAGCAGGCTCCATGCTGAGCAGGGAGCCCGATGGGGGACTCGATCCCGGGACCCTGGGATCATGACCTGAGCTGAAGGTGGATGCTTAACTGACTGAGCCACCCAGGCGCCCTTCTTTTCTTTTTCTTTCCTTTTTTTTTAATCATGGTAATTTTTTTTTCTTCAATCTTAGAGTCAGTAAAGTCTTTTTTTTTTAGAGAGAGAGAGAGTGTGTACATGCACGCGAGTGGTGAGGGGAGGGGCAGAGGCAGAGAGAGAATCCTAAGCAGATTCCACACCCAGCAAGGAGCCTGACATGGCTGGATCTCTCACGACTTTGAGATCATGACCTGAGCCAAAATCAAGAGTCGGACACTTAACTGACTGAGCCACCCACGCGCCCCTATCCTCTAGTTTCCATTAGATGCTATAATTTTAGAAGTGTTGGAAAGTGCAGATCTAACCCAGCCCCCTTCATTTATTTGTAAGGAACCTGGGGCTCAATCAGGGTTGAGTGAGCTAAGGTCACAGAACTAACTAATCGCTTTCTTCTTTTTTTTTTTTTTTTTTTTTTTTTAAAGATTTTATTTATTTATTTATTTGAGAGAGAGAGAGAGAGAAACAGCATGAGAGGGGATAGGGTCAGAGGGAGAAGCAGGCTTCCCGCTGAGCCGGGAGCCCGATGTGGGACTCGATCCCAGGACTCTGGGATCATGACCTGAGCCGAAGGCAGTCGCTTAACCAACTGAGCCACCCAGGCGCCCTAATCGCTTTCTTCTTAAACCAGCTCCTGGGCTGACTTTCTGAGTCGTCACTGCGGGTCTGTGATCCATCACTCTCGGAGTCACTCAAGTCCAAGTCAACTCACGTTGACTTCTTTCTCTGTGTGTCATATCTCACTCAATCTCTGTCCCTTCCCAGGAACCCTCCCCATGACAGGAGTGAAACCCAGGTTCTCCCACCCTGGCTTCCCCGGCGGCTGGACTCTGCATTCAGGCACGGACACCTCAGCCTTGGAACTGGAAGCCAGCCGGGCTATGGAGCAGTGCCCAGCGCCTAGGGTTGGTGTGTTACCAGGACAGGCTGGGCCCCGTGCCAGGCAGCGACAGCCGTGCTGTCTTCCCCGGTTTAGGAGCCTGATTTTGTAGTGCTTTCTGGCTGCGGAATCAGAGGCTGGTTTTTCGGCACTCCCAAAGATTCCGGGAGCTTAAAGCAGGCAGTGTTGGTTTCTGTTGCTTACAACCAAGAACCCAACTGATTAAGAAATTGGAACCAGGCTGGCTGTAGGCTATGGACTCTCAGGGAAATGGGGTGAAGGTGGTCTGTGACTGTATGTATAGTCTTTTGAGGTGGATGGTAGAGAAAATGCACGGAATATGGAGGTTTGAGATTTAAAATCCCCACAGCAACCAGTGGCAAAATAATTCAATCAGTTATGTGTCACCTACAATTAAAGGCAAGTCTTTAGAAGAGTGAATGGCTGTAGCCATAGTACGTATAATGGGTGTGAGAAATTTGACTGTGGGGCGTGGTGCTTTCTTCCAACAGTGCCGGATACTTGGCAGCTCTCTTAAATTTACAAGACTACATATATGCAAATATATACCACATTTGTATATATGCTGCTTTACTGCGTTTTCCAAATGACCCGAAAGCTTGCTAACATTGAGCAACAGCACGGAGCTGGAGAAGGTTCTTTAGCAGGTCCAGGCTGTAGTGCAAAGACTGCTGCTAACTGGTCCTCATGACCCAGGGGGTCTGCTGCTGCTCTGTGCACTGCCACGTGCTGGGATGCTGTGCAGAGCCCGTGGCAAGTCCCCAAAAGAGCATCCCTATGTTGTGCTTATGGTTTTGGAGCAAAGCTTTGCTCTCTTTGGCTGACAGCTATTCTCCTTTTTAGAAACTGTTCTGAAATTTCTCCTGGGCCCTGGCAAGATTGGCAGTCTGGCCACGGAGTACCAGTGACCACGTGACCTATGTGGCTTATCGTAACTGAATATCTGTCTCACTTGGCCACCTAATTACCAAAGTGCCCAGTCGTGCCCTGTTCCTCAAGAGGACATGGAATATACAAGAGCAGGCCTGAGCGTTTCTTGGAGAAGACACAACCATGCAACTCCCAGTATGTTTCCTCACATTTCACTACCGTCCTTCCCTCCATTCACAGCCACAGCCTTATGGAAAGCTCCCATGACCAGGTGACTAAGGAGGACATTTGAGCTTGTTTTACAAATGGTATCAGCTGGGAGTGGCTGTTACAGTTGCACTTGCAAATGGTCTTGAAAGGACAATGGCAAAAGGAAATCTCCCAATGGGTAGAGTTTTGAGTTGTATTCTTATGGTTCTCTTTGCCCCGAAAAAGACTCTATTACCAGTTCATGGGCCAAGTGGTCAGGGACTTAGATTGGAGCCAAGGTTTGGGAGAGAGGACATAGATGAACCTCTCAGAGCAGACCAAGAAAATAAGACTATTTGTGTCCTATACGAATACTTATCAAAATGCCCCCTCTGCAAAAGAAGCTTTAAGTTACAGGACAAGAAGCCCTACCTTGTGAATGTAGGTCAAACTCCTTCTTTAGTCAAGCCAGTGCCTGTTTAAATTGGGATCATAAGCTCAGCATGAGCTTCTCCAAGGAGAGGCTGAGCTGGCTATTGCTATTGCTGGGTGCCCATTTTTGAAGGAATCATTATAATGGATTCTTTCTACCATGGTGGGTGCAGTGAGTCAATCTCTTTGGGAAGAGGTTTATACTGAATTTGGATTTGCTTATTTTTTTTTTTAAAGATTTTATTCATTCATCTGAGAGAGAGAGAGAGAGAAAGCACAAGCAGGGCCAGAGGCAGAGGGAGAGGGAGAAGCACACTCCCCGCTGAGCTGGGAGCTCGATGTAGGATTCGATCCCAGGACCTGGAGATCATGACCTGAGCCAAAGGCAGATGAGAGAGAGAAAGCACAAGCAGGGCCAGAGGAAGAGGGAGAGGGAGAAGCAGACTCCCCGCTGAGCTGGGAGCTCGATGTAGGATTCGATCCCAGGACCTGGAGATCATGACCTGAGCCGAAGGCAGATGCCCAACCATCTGAGCCACCCAGATGCCCGAATTTGTATTTGCTTTTTCCATCAGTGATGCAGTGATGCTTTTACCATCACCATCCTCCTACATGGGTTTAATGAAGACCTTATTCACCATCAGGGTATCTTTTTTTTTTTTTTAAGATTTATTTATTTGAGACAGAAAAAGAGGATGAGCGGGGGGAGGGGCAGAGGCAGAGGGAGACGCAGACTCCATGCTGAGTGCAGAGCCTGACATGGGGCTCAATCTCAGGACCCCAAGATCATGACCTAAGCCCAAGTCACACACTTAGCCGACTGAGCCACCCAGGCGTCCCTTGCCATCACAGTATCTTATACATACATCATGGCACCTGTCTTCATCAGTTTGGGCTGTTAGAACAAATTACCATAGCCTGGGTGGCTTTTAAATAACAGAAATTTATATCTCATAGTTCTGGAATCTGGAAGTCTGATGTCAGGGTGCCAGCATGTTAGGTTCTGGTGAGAGACCTCTTCTGGGTTGGAGGCTTTTGGCTTCTCTTTATATCCTCACATGGTGGGGAGCAGAAAGGGGAAGCAAGCTCTCTCATTACTTTATAAGGGCACTAATCCTATTCCTGAGAGCTTCACCCTCATGACCTGATCTAATCCTAATTACCTCCCAAGGCTCCATCTCCTGATATCACATTGGGAGGTAGGGTTTCAAACATATCAAGTTTGTGGGTATGCAAACATTGGATGTATAACAGCATCCGACTAAGGAGCTAACTTTACAGTGAAAGGAGTAAAGAAACTGGCTGTCCTATCAGATTCACTAGCCCTATTGTGGACCCCAGCAACTGGAAGCAGCTGGCTTTATAGTGGAATGATCCGTGGAAGACAGCTACTGAACCAGCTGGAAGACAACACCTTGAGAGCTTGGATTCCATTTACACTCAGACCCAGCAATTCTGGAGGTGTCTGTATCTTTCTCTTGAGTTCCTTTTCTGTTTAAATGAGCCAGGGTCGGTTTCTGTTGCTTGCAACTAAAAACTCCTAGTAATACAAAAATCTCTCTCTTGGCTGCCTGGCTCCTCAGCTGGTAGAGCATGGGACTCTTCATCTCAAGGTTGTGAGTTCAAGCCCCACATTGGACATAGAGCTTACCTACAAACAAACACCTCTCTTTGTGCCATCTATTTTTTTTTTTAATAAAACGTCTTCCTCCACTACTAGCTTCCAAACTCTAGAGGCTGTCACCAGTATCTTTGTATTCCCTATGGTATATAGAACTCTGTGCTTTTATTTTTTTAAAGAGTTTATTTATTTGAGGGAGACAGAGACAGTGGCAGAGAGCATGAGTGGGGAGGAGAGGGAGAAGCAAGCTCCCCGCTGAGCAGAGAGCCCAATGCAGGACTCGATCCCAGCACCCTGGGATCATGACCTGAGCTGAAGGCAGACGCTTAACCGACTGAGCCACCCAGGCGCCCTGTGCTTTTATTTCTAAAAATTTTTTTAAAGGATTTTATTTTTTTTCTGTAAAAATCTTATTTTTAAGTAATCTCTATAACCCAAAATGGGGCTTGAACTCACAACCCAGAGATCAGGAATTGCTTGCTCCAACTGAGCCAACCAGGTGCCCCAGAATACTTTGTGCTATACATAGTGCAGGATACAGGCTGCAAACTTGTAGATTCTGGGATGTACCTGAACTGCATTTATTTGGACCAATCTGAAGTTTTGTTTGTTTTTTTAAATCGATGCGGTTGCCATATAAAAACCAAGAGATTTCATGTGAAATGCACATTTCCACCTTCTCTTGAAGAATTTGAAGATCTGGCTATTTTACACCCATATTCCCACGGCTGCCCTCCCTAAGCAAAACACAGGCCCTTTCACTTGTCAGCCTTGGCCTTGCCCACTTTATTTACTTTCCTCACTTGCATGGTCCTTGAAGGCATGTAAATTTGCCACTCTTGATGCAATCGGATTATACTGAGTTTACTTGGCAATTCTTGTATTTTCATTTTCATTTCACTTGTGTTCTATCCTTCTAACTAGATTGTAATAAGCTACTTGGTGGACAGAATCCTGCTTACTGTCTTTCTTTAAATCAATTTTTGGTTGTCACATATTCGATAAATATTAATATGTTTATAAAACCTTTCTCGAATGTCGAGCTGACCTTGACCCCTGTGAGCTGAATACCTCATTTGGTCGGCGGCGCCTGACATTGCACCATCATGATTCGTTCCCTGGGCTGAACTGAGACCTGGTGACTTGTCAGGTAAAGAAATAAAATTATTTCCTCATAAGATAACACAAACATACAACATTCCGAAGTAGGTTTTAGGAAGTCAACCTTTCTACTGCTTATGAGAAACTGGGAAAGTTCTTGCTGAGGTGGTCGAGAGTTAGTAGCTGGGACACTGGGAAAGGTGGAGGAGGACTGGAATGTAGGTGCGTTCTGGAGTTTATCTGAGGCTTTTCGGATGGGGATTTTATCCAGTGAGTCTCAGAGTGACTTTCCCTTGGGGTCTGGCAGCCCAGGGTGTGGTTCCTGGCACAGCCCCTGAACAGTTGTCATAGGGATCAATTCTAGGACTCTCTAGAACCAAGCCTTCGGAGTTTCACATTTCTGGGAGCTCGTCTCCCCGGCCCCAGTTCATTTCCGTCCCGCGCTGGTGCAGGCGGTCCCCCGCTCCGCGACATCCTCCGGCTCTTTCAGCATCAGTTTCCCCCAAGGGGGCGGGGCGGGGCGGGGGGGAGACGAGTATGGAGCCGCTCCTGCCCTCCTCTCCGCGCCGGGGAAGAGGAGACGCGGGAGGGAGGACCTGCCGAGTCCGGGCTTCAGCAGGGGCTCCGCGGAAGCAACTGGCTCCTCAGGCCCGTGGTCCGCAGCGCTCCGCGAGCTGAGCGCCCGTCTCCCCCGCGCCGCCCGCGTCCGCGGTGCAGCCGCGCCGCGCGGAGGCGCCCCGGGCTCCCCGCCCCCGACCCGGCGCTCCCGCGCTCCCCCTAGCGGCCGCCGCGCGGCCTCGCTCCGTCCCAGGCTCGTCGGCGGCGCAGCTCACGTGACCGCGCTCCGGGCCTGCGGCCGCTGTCGGTTCCCCCAGTCACCGAGCGAGAGGGAAGAAACAAGATGGCGGCTGAAGGCGATCCGGAGTGGGGCCCCAGCAATTCGGATTGAGCCTTCTCCCTCCACCCGCTTCCGCCGGCCGGGCCCCTCCCGCCCGGCCCCGCGGGCCTCCCCACCCGGCCCCGGCGCCCCCCACCGCCACCCCTCCGCCCGCCCCTCCCCCCTCCGCTTTCCCTTCTCCCCCCCGCCTCGGCTCCGACATGAGGGGCCGGCGGGGCAGGCCGCCCAAGCAGCCCGCGGCTCCCGCTGCGGAGCGCTGCACCCCGGCCCCGCCGCCGCCGCCGCCGCCTCCGCCCACGTCCGGACCCATCGGGGGGCTCCGCTCGCGGCATCGCGGCAGCAGCCGGGGCAGGTGGGCCGCCGCCCAGGCTGAGGTGGCGCCCAAGACGCGGCTGAGCTCGCCCAGGGGGGGCAGCAGTAGCCGGAGGAAGCCGCCGCCGCCGCCGCCGCCACCGCCGCCGCCGGCCCCCCCCAGCACCAGCGCCCCGGGCCGGGGGGGGCGAGGAGGCGGGGGCGGCAGGACGGGGGGCGGGGGCGGCGGCGGCCACCTGGCCCGGACCACCCCGGCCCGGAGGGCCGTCAACAAAGTGGTGTACGATGACCACGAGAGCGAGGAGGAGGAGGAGGAGGAGGAGGACATGGTCTCCGAGGAGGAGGAGGAGGAGGAGGAGGACGGCGACGCCGAGGAGACCCAAGATTCCGAGGACGACGAGGAGGATGAGATGGAGGAGGACGACGATGATTCCGATTATCCGGAGGAGATGGAAGACGACGACGACGACGCCAGTTACTGCACGGAAAGCAGCTTCAGGAGCCATAGCACCTATAGCAGCACTCCAGGTACCCACCCAGCCCAGTTGCTGCAGACTCCTTCCCCACCTCCTCTGCCCTCCCCCCTTGCTCACTCCCTCTCTGGTCTCCCCCCACCCCCACCTCCCCCCCAAACGGAGGGGAAACGCGACGGCACATCAAGTGGCAAAAAACTAGATTTACAAGAGGAAAGAGGCGCATTGTTCAAAATGGAGATTGCATTGTTGCAGTTTGCAGGCCACACACTCGCTCTCTTTCTCTCCCCCCAACCCCCTCTTTTTCCTCTTCAAAATTTGTGCCAGTGCAGTGTCTCCACCGGGCAGGATTGAAACTTTGGCACACACATATCCATTGCATTCATTTTTCTCCCCTTGTTTTGGTTTGGTTTTTGGAATGAAAGAAGCCTCTTGTTTTGCAAACGCCTTTGCATTTCTAATTTGGTTTCTTTTAGATTTTTATTATATATCTGTTCCTTAAAAGGGAATTGAGGATTTAGACAGATTGTGGCACACAAACACACGCAAAAACATCCTTCTCTTCACACCCCAGCAGTGTGGTTTTAAAATTGTGTTAAGGAAATGGATCGGTTGGGTTGGTAGGGGAGCCTTATCTGGTCCTGCGTGTTTGTTTTTATTCTTGAGTGCTAATGGGCTCGTGCAACAGTTGCTGGTAAATGGCTGATTAAAAAGCAGAGTAGAAAGTCAAACAAAACCAAAACAAATTTGGCAGTTCATTCGATTCCAAATCATTTTCGTAAAATCCACCCCCCCCCAAGAAAAGTAAGAAACTGCAGCAACATGCGTCTTAACTAATTCGATCCCTTTGCTTCGCCTGAGAAATGCAGTTTCGCGTCACCTGTTGCAGAAGATGTATAGTTGATCATGCAGACATAATTGCTGAAGGTGAACTTTTGGACCAGCTTCTTAGTCACAAGGCAGAAGTACATGGGGATTTATTACAGAATCACTTTTTTTCTTGATTCTATTTCTAAGGATAAAAGTCTTCTCTGGATCTGTAATGAATTTCTCCAGGGTGACTTTTCTCCTATTTTCTCGCAGAAAGATTCTCTAGGCTGGTGCTGAGATGAAATTTTTTTTTTTTTTTTTTTAAACACACAGTTGCTGCTTTGTATTAAATACGTAGTTGCAGATTACTAAATTGGGGGGGGGGGGAAGTAACTTGTAGCAATAGCCTACAAGATTTTTCCTTTATATTTTTGTTAATCTGGATTAACAAAATTAGATTCCAGTTTTAAGAGCATTTACAGAGTGAAGTTTATGAGGAAATAGGATCTTAAAAAAGTAATGTGTGACTTGTTTTTAATAGAGACTAGGGTAATAGAAGGGGTTAAATTGAGATGTTTCCATTTTTTATAAATGCTTAACTACTTATGGAGGAGTATGAGTATGAAGCCAGGCGAAGATTCATTTAGGTTGTCCTAACAGCAAATGCAAAAGGTAATTTTCTTTTGCCTGACAATATCTGCCTGCCTTTGCCCAGTCAGGGGCAGGAGGGGACGTTGGCAGGAGAGTGAAGGGAATGAATCAAGTGTCAAGTATTTATGTCTTGTGTGTAGAAGGAACTGCGCGCCACTTTTCATTCTTTAGCCAACTTAAGATCTTTTATAGTAATAGTTTTTACCTTAAGAAATCCTACGTGGTTCTTTCTACCCAGAATTGAAAGACCCATAGAGACTGAATTACACTATCTGAGGATGTTTTTTCCGGCTAGACAGAGCTGAGGCATTTTGGCAGGGCAGTTCAGCTAACTTTAACCTCTTTGAGGGACTAGCAAATAATACTTAGGATTGATAGCTGTGTATATGCTGAGTTAAATTAAAATTTGTGTTTAGGTTTCCTTTTTTTATAAAAAAATACTTGTATATTTATGTACTTCCATGACATTTTGTTTTTATTTAATGGTATTTGTAGACTACTTTGTGTATACTTGTCTTATCTTTATAAGAAATTAAGGATTATATATCCTTATGTTAATCTTTTATCTCCTGCAGTTCCTAGTACAGTGTCTCGCACATAGCAGCTGCTCAACAAAGATTGGTTGGATAAATGACTGTTAGGTGAGAGCTTGTAATAGATAAAGTTTTGATAATTCTGCAGTGGGTGTCCTAGCTCCTAAATATTTTGGATTTGGGAAACTAAAAATTGATCTAATTAGATTTTGATCGTTTGACCAGTGAGTGTTTTTAGTAGCAGTTAGTGTGTTTTAAGCTGCTCTTTCATATTACTTGCCAGGCATTTTCCTTTCTTTATTGGATGTGGTGTTAACTTGTTGGATGTTTTACTTTTTGAAACACATTATTCTTCAAGATTATGGTGAAAGAGATCATGCATTTTGTGTTCTAAACTTTGAGAATATGTCCACTTGGCTAGAATGAGTAACAGTGCATGACAGTGAGTTGTTGAGGCTAAGCACCAGTTTCATTGGTTTTATTGTCCGTATTTCCAGACAATAAAGGCTAGGGAGAAGGCTCTCAGGTAAATGTGTATATGTGTATATGCCTGGGGAGAAAAAACGTTCTGGGACTGATATCCCAAGAGCACAGAAGGAAATATGATTGGTGGACTTGAATCCTGTACTGTCAAGGCTAAAAAAGGATTAGACTTTATTGGGAATTTAGAACAATTTGATTAATTTTTGTAGGCAATACTACCGTTGGCTTAAGTACATATTAAATTGCTACCATAAGAAATTATTCGTTAGTTCATTCATCTGTTGAGTGGTTTGTAGGTTATATGACTGTTCCTGATGCAGAGATGTTGGTTGATATTATGAGTTTACTTTTCTAAAATTATAGGTTTTTTTTTAAATTTATTTTTTTAGTAATATTTACACCCATTGTGGGGCTCAAACTCATGACCCTGAGATCAGGAGTCACACGCTCCTCCGACTGAGCCAGCCAGGCACCCCTAAAATCATAGATTTTAAAAAGTATTTTCATTGGAGATTAAATGTTTTCCTTTTATGGAGAAAAATTTTAAATGGGTGTGTAAGATATTCACATGACAAACAGTACAATAGAAATGACAATTTATTAATTCAAAATTGAAATCATCTAGGTTTGCTTCAGCTTAGAGGCATTTGGCTGAAAAAGGCCAAATTTTATTTTATTTTATTTATTTATTTTTAAAAAGATTTTATTTATTTATTTGACAGAGAGAGACAGCGAGAGAGGGAACACAAGCAGGGGGTGTGGGAGAGGGAGAAGCAGACTTCCTGTAGAGCAGGGAGCCCGATGCGGGGCTCGATCCCAGGACCCTGGGATTATGACCTGAGCCGAAGGCAGACACTTAACGACTGAGCCACCCAGGTGCCCAAGGCCAAGTTTTATTTATTTTTATTTATAAAATAAATAAAATAAAATTTATTTTTATTGTTTAGAGTTATTTCAGCCTATAGGTTTTATGACATTTTTTTTTTTAAAGATTTTATTTATTTGAGAGGGAGAGAGCGCGAGCTTTGAGGGAGAGGGAGAAGCAGACTCCCTGCTGAGCAGAGAGCTGGACTAGGGCTTGATCCCAGGACCCTGAGATCGTGACCTGAGCCGAAGGCAGATGCTTAACTTTCTGAGACACCCGGGTGCCCCTTATGACATATTTTTTAGGTTTTATTAATTTATTTATTTGAGGGAGAGCGTGCACGCGCATGTGTGAACTGGGGAAGGGGCAGAGGCAGAGGGAGAGGGAAAGAATCTCAAGCAGATTCTTTCCACACTGAGCTTGGAGCCCGACACGGGGCTGGATCCCAGGACCCTGAGATCATGACCTGAGCCAAAAGCAAGAGTCGGACACTTAACCGACTGAGCCATCCAGGCACCCCGGTTTTATGACATATATTGTCAACGCATTGAGAAAGATCGCATAGAAAATGTGTTTTGAATAGGTGTTAGGTGTTCTGACAGCACCTTGAAATCAAGCATTGCTAAATAAATTAAATCATACTTGAAACTGGATGGTTTGTGCATTTAACTCGTGTGGGACTTCTGAGGTATTATTATTATACTTAGCTGGAATTTTGAGATTTGGAACCTTTGATGACTTCAGAAAGCCAAAGCCCTGATGTTTTCCTGGGAGAGTTAGTGATTTATGTCCTCTAAGGATTATGACAGAGAACAGTGGCATAGATGCCATGAATGAACTGTAGATTTATCTGAAGCAGAATTTGTTACTGGTTTGGTAGTATTTATTTCCACCAGTGTCAACCAAATGTCTTTTTGGTATTTGTGTAATTCTGGATTACTACAAGTGAAGGACAAAGTGCAGTAGAGATTTAGCAAAGGACAAGTTTATACCCTATTTGGGGGAGTTGGTGTGGGTATATGCTTCTTGGATGGGCATGTGCAAGGTGAGGATGGGTAGATCAAGGGAGGGAGCAGCATGAACTGAGACACTGATTTTTTTTTTCTTAAAGATTTTATTTATTTGACAGAGAGAGACACAGCGAGAGAGGGAACACAAGAAGGGGGAGTGGGAGAGGGAGAAGCAGGCTTCCCGCCGAGCAGGGAGCCCGATACGGGGCTCGATCCCAGGACCCTGGGATCATGACCTGAGCCGAAGGCAGACGCTTAACGACTGAGCCACCCAGGCGCCCTGGCACTGATTTTTTTTAAGATTTTATTTTTTGAGTAATCTCTACACCCAGTGCGGAGCTCGAACCCACAACCCTGAGATCAAGAGTCGCATGCCCCACCAACCTGGCCTCCAGTCAGGTGCCCCTAAGGCACTGATTTTAAAGTGTGGGCAGTCTTAAGTATCCTGGTTTAGCAAGAGCCTGAGTATGTGAGTAAAAGAAAGAAGCTATAAAGGTCTGTTGTTGGGCAGTATCTAGAGAACCAGGCTATAACTTTCCCCCTTTCATCTGTAGGGTAAATATTGGGCTAGATCAGCAATCCTCATTTTTCAGTCTTGTAACACCCAAGGGATATGCAGTATTCCCATCAGCAGCATGCAGGAGTATGAAACAAAACCAAATCAAATCACGGAGATACTGTAAGCTACCGTTGCAGCCAGCTCGTTCCCCCCATACTGAGAGGATTACTGGAGGAGGTGGTTTCTGAAGACCCCTCCCCCCATCTATTTCAAATCTATTTCATTTGTGGATATCGGTGATCAGTCGAAAGATTGGGGAACAAGTGGAATATGATTTCAGTGGGATGTTAGCAAGTTTAGCATAGCTTCTGTTCTGCAGGATGGATTGGAAGATGAGATAGCTAGTCAGTATCTGGATGGGTTTTGAAGCACTGAATGGCAGATCAATTCAGGAGGTACTTCAGGTTCCCCAGGCCTCGACAACATGAGAAGTGTAGATGGAGAGAAGAATGCATCACATATGCCTCTGTAGGAATGGTAGTGCTTTGAGTGGCGATAGGAATTCAGGATTATAAGGGAAATGAGTGAGATCTGTTTTCAGGTATCTGTCTCTGAAGAGGTTAAACATGAAAGATAATGAGGGCCCCGAAGAGTTATTAAAAAGTTGGGCAAGGGACGCCTGGGTGGCTCAGTCGTTAAGCGTCTGCCTTCGGCTCGGATCGTGATCCCAGGGTCCTGGGATCGAGCCCTGCATCGGGCTCCCTGCTCAGCGGGAAGCCTGCTTCTCCCTCTCCCACTCCCCCTGCTTGTGTTCCCTCTCTCACTGTGTCTCTCTCTGTCAAATAAATAACATCTTAAAAAATAAAAATAAAACGTTGGGCAAATGATCTCTGAGTGGTAAAGAGGTACGTCTGAGGTATGCAGTAATGAATAGTCTTGTGTACATTTCATGTTCATCTTCTTTTCTGGTGTATATTTGGGAATGGAGCTATGTATTGAAATGTGTATGCACAGCAGCACTGGGGATGTTGAGGCCGGGAACTCTGATTTCTTCTGTTAGATTCTCCTTTCCTCCTCAGTACCCTGTGTCCTCCCTGTGACTGCAGATCCTTGGAGGGGGCATGTAGGGGATGAGAAGGTGGTGGTTGTGGTGGGGGGACTGATAATCTGGGTGACATGGACAGGAGCCAATCCTAGCAGATGCCCTCTTTGCATTGAATAGATTCCTCCCTTCTTGGTCTTTTTTCTCTTTGAATGCCTTTTTTTTTTTTTTTTTTAAGATTTATTTATTAGAGAGAGAGTGAGAGAGAGCACAAGCAGGGGGAGTGGCAGAGGGAGAGGGAGAAGCAGACTCCCCACTGAGCAGGGAGCCCGACGTGGGGCTCGATCCCAGCACACTGGGATCATGACCTGAGCCAAAGGCAGACACTTAATGACTGAGCCACCCAGGCGCCCCGTAAAATCTTTTAAAAAAAAAGAAAAATAACTTTATTGAGATATACATACCATAAAATTCACCCTTTTTTAAAGTGTATAATTCATTGGTTTTTAAGTGCAACCGTCACCACTCCCTAATTTCATACCATTTTTTAATCACACCCCCCCCCCCCCCCCCCCGCATACCCATAGCAATCACTTCTTGTTCTCTCCTTCCCCTTTTGCCATTCCTTGGCAACCACTACTTTTATTATCTGTTGGTTTGTCTCTTCTGGACATTTTATGTAAATGGAATTGTACAATATGTGGCTTCTTTCACTTAGCATGTTTTCAAGGCTCATGCATATTGTAGCATATATCAGTACTATATTTGAATAATATTCCATTATATGGATATACCACATTTTGCTTACCCATTCATCAGTTGACGGATATTTGACCTGTTCCTAGTTTTTGGCTATTATGAATAATGCTACTGTCAACATTTGTGTATAGTTTTTTGGCTGGAAATGTGTTTTCATTTCTCATAGGTATATCCTAGGAGTGGAATTCCTGGATCACTACGAGTACAGTTTTATTTTATGATTATTGTTTTTAAAGTTACTTATTTAAGTAATCTCTACACCCAGCGTGGGGCTTGAACTTACAACCCTGAGACCAAGAGTCACATGCTCTTCTGACTGAGTCAGCCAGGCGCCCCACAAATACAGGTTCCCTGTCACCCCCAATACATTTTTAATAAAATCATTTTATTCGGACATTTTGTTACAATAGTTTTAAAACAGTTTCTCAGGGCGCCTGGGTGGCTCAGTCGGTTAAGCATCTGCCTTCGGCTCAGGTCATTGATCCCAGGGTCCTGGGATTGAGCCCCGTGTCGGGCTCCTTGGTCAGTGGGGAGCCTGCTTCTCCCTCTCCTCCCTGTTTTTGCTGTCTCTGTCGCTACCTCTGTCTCTCTCTCTCTGAAATAAATAAAATCTTTAAAACAACAACAACAGCGGTTTTCTTAGGATGAATGAGAGCTGGGTTGTAAGTCTTCCCAATTATCTCTGATTTTTGAATTGCCTTAGGTCAGTTTGGAGACTTTATTCCAGAAGGATTTGTCAGAGAAGGACTAGTGTGAGTGGAGTCATGCCATTGGTTTCCATGCTGTCAGAGTGGGGGCTTGGGGCAGGTATCGGAGGCACCTGCATCTGTAAGCCCACTACAGAAGTGTAGGCTGTCCTGATGCATGAGAATCGGAGGGATCTTTTGTGTATGTCAAGGATCTAGATAACATGTAGCATAGAGATTTAAAGTGGAGAATCTGCACCAGACGTCGTGAGTTTGAGTCTGGGCTCTGTGATGGTGGGCTCTTTGCTTAACACTTGGTGTCTCACTTTCCTCATTTGTAAAATGGAGATATCAAGGTGTCATGAGGGTTAAATGGTTAATATACATGAAATGCCTAGAACAGTGCCTGGCACGTGGTAAAGATTCAACAAATATTAGCTATTATTACCTGTCGATTTGCTCCTAAACTGAAGATGGAGATTCTTCTTTTTAAGATTTTATTTATTTGACAGAGAGAGGGAGAGCACAAGCAGGGGGAGTGGTAGGCAGAGGGAGAGGGTGAAGCAGGCTCCCCGCTGAGCAAGGAGCCTGATGCGGGGCTCGATCCCAGGACCCTTGATCCCAGGATTCCCAGGGGAATCTCCCCTGAAGATGGAGACTCTTCAAATATATAGGGACCTTACTTTGAGTATAGTGAGAAAATGTCATTTAGGGGCACCGGCATGGCTCGGCTGGTTAAGTGTTCTGCTCTTGTTTTCAGCTCAGGTCTTGGTCTCAGTCTTGAGTTCAAGCCCCGCATTGGGTTCCACGCTGGGGGTGGAGCCTTCTTCAAAAAAAAAAAAAAAAAGGGATGTCATTTGACTCATAAGGTATAAACATATTTTGAGGACCACATTTAAGTAAAAATATGCATTAAAACAGAGCTTTATTTTCCTCCTTTGAAAGAAATATTAAATATTTACCCATTTAAAAAATTTAGTTTAGCTACTATCTGACTTATTCCAGAACTATGGTAAATAATGTATTTACTTCAGTTATTCACCGTGGTCAATTAGAGTAGAGAAAGCAGTTGTGACACTCTTAACTCTTGGCAGTTTGTGCTGTCTTTCTCTTCCTTTTTCTTCAACACCAGTTTTCCAGGTTTTTAAACCTGCCTATGCATGGCCCTCTCACTGTCTCCCTCCTTCCCTGGAAAGCTCATCTGTTTTCAAGTTGTTTTTAAGAATTGCAATGAAAAATTATAAAAATAGTGCAGATTTACTCTTTTGGGAAAATACTCATAACACAAAGATGAAAATGAAAATCTGTAATCTCACCAACCAAAGATAACTCCTGGGGATGTTTTTATACCATTTCCTATAACATGTTTTTACCTATGTATTTTTAAAAAGGTACAACTAGGGGCGCCTGGGTGGCTCAGTTGGTTAAGCGACTGCCTTCAGCTCAGGTCATGATCCTGGAGTCCCAGATCGAGTCCCGCATCGGGCTCCCTGCTCAGCAGGGAGTCTGCTTCTCCCTCTGACCCTCCTCCCTCTCATGCTCTCTATCATTCTCTCTCTCTCTCAATAAATAAATAAAAATCTTTAAAAAAAAAAAATAAATAAAAAATAAAAAGGTACAACTAGGGGTGCCTGGGTGGCTCAGTTGGTTGAGCGTCTGGCTCTTGGTTTCGGCTCAGGTCATGATCTCAGGGTCCTGGGATTGAGCCCCACATCCGGCTCCCTGCTCACTGGGGAGTCTGCTTGGGGGTTCTCTCTCTCAAATAAATAAATAAATAAATATTTTTAAAATTTTATTTTTATTTTTTATTTTTTTTAAAGATTTTATTATATTTATTTGACAGAGAGAGACACGGCGAGAGAGGGAACACAAGTGGGGGAATGGGAGAGGGAGAAGCAGGCTTCCTGCCGATCAGGGAGGCCGATGCGGGGCTCGATCCCAGGACCCTGGGATCATGACCTGAGCCGAAGGCAGATGCTTAACAACTGACCCACCCAGGCGCCCCAAATCGTTTTTTTTTTAAAGGTACAACTAGGATTATAATAAACTAATTGTTTTTACTTGATATATAGCAAGATTTTCCCCTTTCATTGTCTTTATCAAGGTAGTACATGAACATAGGTAAAATTAAAATTGTATTAAAGGCTCATAGTGAACAAAAGCAGTTCCCTGACGTACCTCTTTCTACCTGAGGCCTCTCTAGAGGCAGTGGCTTTCAATTCTTGTAGTTTTTTTTCTCCCCTTGACATTTACCATAGTATTTTAAAATAATATGCTTAAACATTTGGTTTATCAGTTTTAGACATTTCTCTTTTGACTTTGTTTTTTGTTTTTGTTATTTATTTATTTATTTATTTATTTTTATTTTTTTTAAAGATTTTATTTATTTATTCATTAGAGAGAGAGGCAGAGGGAGAAGCAGGCTCCCAAGGAGCAGGGAGCCCAATGTGGGACTCGATCCCAGGACCCTGAGATCATGACCTGAGCCGAAGGCAGACGCTTAACCATCTGAGCCACCCAGGCGCCCTTGTTTTTGTTTTTTAAAATTTTTTATTTATTTGACAGAGACATAGCGAGAGAAGGAACACAAGCAGGGGGAGTAGTAGAGGGAGAAGCAGGCTTCCCATGGAGCAGGGAGCCCGATACGGGGCTTGATCCCAGGACCCTGGGATCGTGACCTGAGCCGAAGGCAGACTCCTAATGACTGAGCCACCCAGGCGCCCCTCTTTTGACTTTGTTAATGGTAAATGAAGAGTTAGCCTTATTACAATTACTCTTACTTTTTCTTTATCCTTTCCTTATAGTTATAGCATGATTTTTGGATAAATGTTGAGGGATTGGTTACATGATCATAACTATGTAAATATGATTTATTTATATGATTATTATAAATAATACTTTTTCTGGAGTTATTGCCTAGTTTTTCACTTGCTTAATGTTCTACATATCTGTCCCAGTGCACTATCAAGTCTGTAAAATATCTTATCACTTACTATTTTCCAGACTCTCAAATGTAACAATTCCATTTTTTTTCCTTGTTGGTCTCCCTTTTGTATCGCTCCCCATTTCTCCTTTCACCTGAACTGACTGCTCTGTAGGTCTGTTGGATATCACCCTGGAATTTCTTTTTGCTGCTTCTCCATGTAGATTCTCTTTCTTGAGTCCTACATTTTTCCTGATTTACTTCTCTTTTTCAGCACAACCAACCCTCGTTGATTCCTAAGAATGGGTGCATGAGAAATCAACTTAAAAAAAATATCATTTTATGTTTGAAAATGCTCTTTGCTAGTGAGCGCTGTGTATTGTGTAAGACTGATGAATCACCTGTACCCCTGAAACAAATTTACATTATATGTTAATAATAATAAAAAAATAAATTAATAAGAAAAGAAATGCTCTTTGTGACCTTAATATTGATAGTTTGGCTGGGTATAGGATCTTAAATTAAAAATCAGTTTCACTTGAAAGATTTGCTTTATTGTATTCCAGCATCTAGTGTTGCAGTTGAGAAGTTTAGGGCTGTTCTGATTACTTCCTTCATGTGTGACCTGTTTTTTTTCCTTTCTAAAGCATTTCGGCTCTTTTTATGGTCTCCAGTTTTGCAGTGATACCATATCCCTTGATGTGGCTCTTTTTTTCATTCATTGTGCTGAGTGTTTGGTGGCTCCCCCCCTTTTTTTTCTAATTAAAATTAAAAAAAAATTTTAAGTAGACTTAATGCACATGGGGCTCAGGCTCACGACCCCGAGATCAGGATTCTCATTCTACCGATTGAGCCAGCCAGGTGCCCCTTGGTGGGCCCTTTTATTTTATTTTATTTTTTTTTTAAGATTTTATTTATTGGACAGAGAAAGACATAGCGAGAGCAGGAACACAAGCAGGGGGAGTGGGAGAGGGAGAAGCAGGCTTCCCGTGGAGCAGAGAGCCCGATGTGGGACTCGATCCCAGGACTCTGGGATCATGACCTGAGCCGAAGGCAGACACTTAACGACTGAGCCACTCAGGCGCCCCGGTGGGCCCTTTTAATATGGAGATTTGTATTCTTTAGTTCTGGGAAATTTTTTTCTATTATTTGCTCATTTTTTCCCAAATTTGTTCAGTTCTCTTCTTGAACTCCTAGTTAGTTAGATGTTGGATCTTATAGTCTGGTCTTAATAAGTTTCTTGTCATTTTAAATTCTTGTTGTCTTGTCCTTTTGGTCTGCTTTGTGGGAGATTTCTTTTTCTCTTCCAAGTCTTCTGTTAGGTTTTAATTTCAGCTGTCAGATATTTAATTTCTTTTCTTTTTTAAAGATTTTATTTATTCATTTGACAGAGACAGAGATAGCGAGAGCAGGAACACAAGCAGGGAGAGTGGGAGAGGGAGAAGCAGGCTTCCCGCTGAGCAGGGAGCCTGATGTGGGACTCGATCCCAGGACCCCGGGACCATGGCCCGAGCCGAAGGTAGATGCTTAACAACTGAGCCACTCAGGCGCCCCAGATACTTAATTTCTAAAAGCTGCTTTCTTTGTTCCTTTTTCATAGCATCCTGTTTAATGATAATATCTTTTTATATTTCTCATTAATGCTAATTAAAAAATTATTGAAGTACAGCTTATATATACAGTAAAATTCACCCTTTTTAGTGTACAATTTTGACTCTTAGCAAACACAGCCATGTAACCACCACCACCGTGAGTATAGAACAGTTCCATTATCTGCCCCAAATTCCCTTGTGTTCCTTTAGTCAGCCCTTTCTCCTTCGTTCCACCCCAGGCCACCACTGATACATTTGCTGTTCCTGTAGTTTTGCCTTTTTCTGAATATCATATAAGTGGCTATTTAGCTTTTTGAGTCTGGCTTTTACCTAGCATAGTGAATTTGAGATTCATCCAAAATACTGTTTTTATCAACAGTTCATTCCTTTTGGTCGTGGAGTAGGTAGTCCATTATATGGATGTACCACAGTTCGCTTATCCACTCACCAGTTCAGGAACATTTGAATTGTTTCCAGGTTTTGGAGGTTATAAATAAAGTTGATGTAAACATTTACTTACAGGTTTTTGTGTGAACACAAGTTTTTATTTCTGTTGGGTAAATACCTAGGAGTGGAATTGCTGGGTTACATGCCATGTATATTTTAACCTTATAAGAAACTGCCAGGGGCACCAGACTGGCTCAGTTAAGCATCTGCCTTTGGCTCAGGTCATAATCCCGGTGTCCTGGGATGGAGCCCCGCATCAGGCTCCCTGTTCAGCGGGGAGTCTGCTTCTCTCCCCCCTCCCACCTCCCCCCCTACCCTGCCTCATTCTCTGTCTCTTTCTCTCAAATAAATAAATAAAATCTTTAAAAAAATTTTAAAAAAAAGAAAAGAAAAAAGAAACTGCCAAACTGTTTTCCAAAGTGGTTTTACCATTTTGCATTCCCACCAGCAACAGATGAGGATTCCAGCCATTGTAATAGGTATATAGTGGTATGTTTCTTTTCTTTTTTTTTTTTTTTAAAGATTTTTAAAATTTATTTGATAGAGCAAGGAGCAGAGGGAGAGGGAGAAGCAGACTCCCCCTGAACAGGGAGCCCAGTGTGGGGCTCCATCCTGGGACTCCAGGATCATGACCTGAGCCAAAGGCAGATCCTTAACCCACTGAGCCACCCAGGCGCCCCTAGTGGTATGTTTCATTATGATTTAATTTTCATTTCCCTAATGATTAATGATGCTGAGCATCTTTTCATGTGCTTATTTGCTTGTCTGTGAAACAAATCTTTGGTGAAGTGTCTGTCGAAATATTCTGCCCAGTTTTTAATTGGGTGTATTTGTTTTCTTATTCTTGAATTTGGAAAGTTTAGCTAACAATAATTATTTATGTTATATAATTTCCCAGAGCTCTTTTCTCTGTTCCTTTTTCAAACCATACTCTTCTTGGATGTAATACCCTTTTTTTTATTTCTCTGAGGATATTTATTAGTTTTTTAAAACTTTTCTTTGTTTCTTTTGTTACCTCAGATTCCATTCTTTTTGTTTTTGTTTTTATTTTTGTATTTTATTATTATTTTTTAGATTTTTATTTATTCATTTGAGACAAAGAGATAGAGCACAAGCGGGGGGAGCAGTAGAGGGAGAGGGAGAAGCAGGGAGCCCGATGCGGGGCTTGATCCCAGGACCCTGGGATCATGACCTGAGCCGAAGGCAGACGCTTAACGACTGAGCCACCCAGGTGCCCCTGTTTTTGTTTTTATTTTTATTTTGTTTTTTAAGTAGGCTCCACACTCAGTGTGTGGCTTGAAACCACACCCTTATATCAAGAGTCACATGCTCTACTGACTGAGCCAGCCAGGCACCCCAGATTCTATTCTGTTTTAGTTCTAATAGTGGAGGCTTTTTTTTTTGAATACCTCATGATCCTTAGCTGTTCATGGAGTGAGATGCTGGATAGTGGGTGGCCATGGTTTCCCAATTGGTAGGTTTCACTGTGAGGTGATTGGGCAGTGAGCCAACCTTGTCTTTGGTGGAACCCCAGATATCAGTATTTGTTATTTTTGTGTATTTTTGTTTTTGTCTTTCACTCTTTTATTTTTCTCTTGTGAGTCTGTTTGGTGTCTTAAGGGAAGATTTCTTTAATTTCTTGCCTGAGGCTGGGATTTAGGGGCCTGAGAGAGAGTGTATGCCCAATATCTTGGGAAGTTAAGTGAAGGGAGGTGGGTAGGGCTCTCACCTTACAGTATGCACATGTCACTAAATTTCCCATCAGGAACCCTGAGCCTTCTAAGCCCAATGGTCCAGGATATCTGGATATCACAATGAGGTGATATCTCATTGTGTTTTTTTCTCTTTGTTTTCCAGATCATTAGGTTTTTTGCTCCTCTCCTCTGCCTCTGAAAGTTCTTAGAATGGAGACTTCTCTCTGCAAAGTCAGATACCTCTTTTCCCAGTTTCCACATTCTACAAAGTTACTGAAATTGCTTGATTGCTTTTGTCTCCTCTCCTCTCTCTCTTTTGTAAAGATTTTATTTTTTTAAATTTTTTTAAAGATTTTATTTATTTATTTAATTGACAGAAAGAAACAGTGAGAGAGGGAACACAAGCAGGGGCAGTGGGAGAGGGAGAAGCAGGCTTCCC
The DNA here is from genome assembly GCF_964656455.1 of Halichoerus grypus. NCBI lineage: Eukaryota > Metazoa > Chordata > Mammalia > Carnivora > Phocidae > Halichoerus > Halichoerus grypus. The sequence goes on along the minus strand of NC_135713.1, from coordinate 195,733,715 downwards.
GCCAAGCAGGCAGCCCGATGTGGGGCTCGATCCCAGGACCCTGGTGGGATCATGACCTGAGCCGAAGGCAGATGCTTAACAACTGAGCCACCCAGGCGCCCTTTAAAGATTTTATTTATTTGAGAGAGAGAGAGAGAATGAGTGGTGGGGAGGGACAGAGGGGGAGAGAGAGAACGAGCGGTGGGGAGGGACGAGGGGGAGAGAGAGAGAGAGAGAAGCAGACTCCCTGCTGAGCAGGGAGCCCGATGGCAGGGCTTAATCCCAGGACCTGGAGATCATGACCTGAGCTGAAGGCAGATGCTTAACTGACTGAGCCACGCAGGGGCCCCTAAGATCTACTGTTTTAGCAACTTTCAAATATACAGTATTGTTAACTTTTAGTTACATGCTATATATTATATCCCCAGAACTTATTTATTTTATAATTGGAAGTTTGTGTTTTTTGATTATCTTCACTCATTCCCCACCCCAATCTGTTTTCTGTGTCTTTGAGTTTTTTTTTTAGATTCTACATGTAAGTGAGATCCTGCAGTATTTGTCTTTCTCTGCCTGAGTTACTCCACTTGGCATGGTGTCCCCAAGGTTTATCCATATTGTCGCAGGATTTCCTTTTTTATAGCTTAATAATAATACGTATTTTCTTTGGCGTGTGCGTGTGCATACGTACATGTACACATTACATTTTCTTTATTCATTCACCCGTCAATGAACGCAGGTTGTTTGCATGTTTTGGCTAGTGTAAATAATGTTCAGTGAACATGGGGATGTAGATTATCTCTTTGAGATAGTGATTTCTTTTCCTTTGGATTAATACCCAGAAGTGGAATTGCTGGATCTGTTTTTAATTTTTTGAGGAACCTCCATGTTGTTTCCCATAGCGGCTTCACTGATTTACATTTCTAGTAACAGTGCACAAGGTTTCCCTTTTGTCCACACCCTTGCCAACACTTGTTATTTCTTACCTTTTTGATAATAGCCATTCTAACAGGTGTGAGGTGATATCTCATTGTGTTTTTTTCTCTTTGTTCTCTTTTTCTCTTTGTATGTTTTGCATTTCGTATTTCTTCACTATCAATTTTCCAAGTGTTAGGAGGAAGAGGATATTAACTCATGCTATGATTTTGTCATATATAAACTGAAGTCTCGGGGTCTGGGTGGCTTAGTCAGTTAAGCGTTTGCCTTTGTCTTAGGTCATGATCCCAGGGTCTTACTCATCCGGCTCCCTGCTCAGTGGGGGAGTCTGCTTCTCACTCTCCCTCTGCCTCTCTCCCCAGCTTGTGCTCCCTCTCTCTCACTCTCTCAAATAAATAAATAAAATCTTAAAAAAAAATTAAACTGAAGTCTCTTTATTTACAATGTGATTAAAAAATTTAAAAATAATTTACCTAATACTTACTTAGTGTGCAGGGTACTGTGTTAAAAGCGTTAAAGAGATAATGGTGCCTGGGTGGCACAGTCCATTAAGCATCTGACTCTCAGTTTTGGCTGGGGTGGTGATCTTGGGGTCGTGAGATTGAGCCCCGGGTCGGGCTCCATGCTGAGCGTGGAGTCTTGCTCAAGATTCTCTCTCCCTCTGCCCCTCCTGCTTGTGTGCTCTTGCTCTCTCTAAAATAAACAAGTAAATCTTAAAAAAAAAAAAAAAAAGCTTCAAAGAGATACAGAGATGGATAAGAAATGGTACTTGCTGGGGTGCCTGGGTGACACAGTCGGTTAGGTGTCCGACTCTTGGTTCAGCTCGGGTCAGGATCTCCAGGTCATGAGATCGAGCCCCATGTTGGGCTCTATGCTCAGCAGGCAGTCTGTTTGGGATTCTCTCTCCGTCTTCCTCTGCTCCCCACCCCGCCCCGTGCATGTGCGCTCTTTCTTTCTCTCAAATAAATAAATCTTCAAAAAAAAGAAGAAATGGTCCTTGCTTTCAGGGTCTTTACTCTTTTGAAAAAGGAATAATAGCACAGTGCATAAATAACTCTTAACACAGGGCAGGCTGTGGTAAGTGCTATATGGAAAAAGAAATTAGAGAAGTTGCATTCTATTGGAAGATCAGAAGTGGTGTCAAGAAGAAGGTTGAATTTTGGATACGCTTTGTAAGTTGGGTAGATTTTTCCAAGTGGAGGTTGAACAGGCAGAGAAAGGAGGATGTGAATTGTAACAGATGGACAGAAAGATGCATGTTTAGGGCTACGTTTTTGTGGTTTGAGTGTTGAGATAAGACTGGAAGAAAGGGAGATTGTATTTTGGTCCAAGTTGAATAAATGCCAGTCTGAGAAATTTGTACTTAGTTGACAGTTACTGAATGTTTTAAAAGTGGAACATGTCATGATAAAGCTGATTGTAAAAAATAATAATGTGGCTTTAGTGTATAGGATTTATTGTGATAGGAGAAGGCTGATAGGATAGGACCTTTTTTTTTTTTTTTTTTAAAGTAGGCTCCACTCCCAGCGTGGAGTCCCATTGTGGGGCTTGAACTCACAGCCTGAGCCAAGATCAAGAGTCGGACGCTTAACTGACTGAGCCACCCAGGTGCCCCTAGAATATGACTTTTTTTTATTATTATTAGCATATAATGTATTATTTGTTTCAGGGATACAGGTCTGTGATTCATTAGTTTTACACAATTCACAGCGCTCACCATAGCACATACCCTCCCCAATGTCCATAGAATATGACTTTTAATAGCTATGTAAGGTTCCATCCTAAGGCTTTACCAAAATAGTTAAGCTGTACTCTGTTTGCTATGATTACCTTTAGTGGCTGTTCTTTTAGATAAATCTTGGTTCATATCCCTGATTTTTTTTTAAGGCTTCACTATGTGTCACACTAATATACGTACGTATGTAATATGTAATATACATCATATATAATATATAACAGTAGGCGTATTATAATATGTATAACATGATATATCGTAAGTACAGTAAATATATTTTCACCAGCAGTATACAAATATATATTTCACCAGCTTTCATTTTGCTAGCACTTTTATAAAGCATCTTTGCATTCAATGGGTTAAAAGCACTTTTGTTTGAATTTGCATTTCTTCGCTAATTTAATACTTTCATGACCTCTCATGTCCAAATCTCTATTTGTAGTCATAATTTCTTTCCGGTATTTTAACTTAGTAATGGATGAATACTTCTTTTTTTTTTTTTTAGATTTTATTTATTTATTTTGACAGAGAGAGTGAGAGAAGGAACACAAGCAGGGAGAGTGGGAGAGGGAGAAGCAGGCTTCCTGTGGAGCAGGGAGCCCCACGTGGGGCTCGATCCCAGGACCCTGGGATCATGACCCGAGCCGAAGGCAGACACTTAATGACTGAGCCACCCAGGCACCCCTGGATGAATACTTCTTGAAGCCCTCCACTTAAATGTCCTATAGGCACATCACATTGAATATGTTCCAAATAAAATTCATACTTTAGTGACCACTCCCAACCTCCCATTTCCTTGCTCAGCGAATAATGGCACTGCCGACTGAATTGCCCAAGTCAGAAGTGAGGAAGTAAGAAACTCCTCCCTATGCCTCACCCTGCATCTGCAGGATTGTTACCAGGTCCTATTCAGTTTACATATCTTTGAACTCTTTTGTTCATTTATGCTAATGGTTCCCTGAATCGGGCCCTCTTCATCCCTCAGTTCGCCTCTTGAAGGAACCAGCTTGCTGCCTGGCCTCCTTTCATTTATGTCCAGCCTCATCTTCTGTTGCTTCATTGATTTGTTCATTTAAGAAAAAAAAAAAAAAGCTATTGAGTACCTGCTATGTTCCAGGCACTATCTGGAATGGAGCCGGGAATAGATCAGATACGGCCTCAGCCCTAATGTGGCAGGGAAGGCAGCAAGTGTATCAGTAGGAGTGTTTTGAAAGGGGGCATGTAAATATGATGTAGTCTGTGGGGGTCAGAGAAAGCTTCCCTGAAGAGCTGACAAGCTCAAAAGTAAGAGAGGAAAGAGGATTGTAGGCCCTAGGATCATCACGTGCAATGGACTGGCGGGAAAACCATGAAGGATTTTATAAGGAGAAATGTGATCAGACTGCTTTTAAAGAGGTCTCTCTGGCTATAGAATGGAGATTGGAGTGGGATAAGATAATGGATGAAGGGAGTTCGGTAAACCACTTGACAGATCTTGTACTAGGTTGGTATCAGTGGGAGTGAAGAGAAAGAATTGAAAAAAATAATTTAGGACTTAGAATGACCCATCTTAGTGATAGATTGATTAGGTGGGGTGTGGTGAAGGAGAGAAAGGTCAAAGATTAATTGACTTCTAAATCTCCCTTATTTCTCTCTATTCACAACTTATTTCTCTTCACCTTGAATTTGATCACCAGGTCATACTGAATTCTTTGTAGTTCTCGTCACATAACTTAAAGTTCTTCACTGCTGCGATGATTAACTCCTAGTCACCCAGCCATCACCTTGTCCAGCTTACCTTCTCTGGTCACTGTTCTCTTTTCCCCAAGTAGGGCTAAGTTCTTTTACCTCTCATTTCACCCTGCAGAACCTTATACACTTACATGTTGTTTAGTTTCCAAATGTTTGGGAAATTTCTAGGTGTCTTTTTTTTCCCTAAGATTTTATTTATTTATTTATTTGAGAGAGAGAGGGAGCAGGGGTAGGTGCAGAGGGAGAGGGAGAGAGAATATTCCAAGCAGACTCCCCCGAGTGGGAAACCCCATGCGGGGCTCAATCTCATGACCCTGATACCATGACTTGAGCCAAAATCAAGAGTTGGATGCTTAACAGACTGAGCCACCCAGGTGCCCCTCTAGATATCTTTCTGTTACTGATTTTTCATTTAATTCCATTATGGTCAGAGAATATACTTTGTATGACTTTAATTTTGTAAAACATTTTTAGAGGTTTATTTTGTGCTCCAAAATATTGTCTTTCTAGGTGAATGTTCCAAGTGTACTTGGAAAGAAAGTGTATTCTGTTGTTGGGTGGAATGTTCCATAAGTATCAGTTAGGTTAAGTTGGTTGCAGTGCTCTTAAGGTCTTCTATATCCTTGTTAATTTTTCATCTACTTGTTTTATTGATTACTAAGAGAGGAGTGTTGAAATCTACAACTGTTGTTATGGATTTGCCTATTTCTCCTTGGAGTTCTGTTAGTCTTCATATATTTTGAGGCTCTCTTATTAGGTCCATAAATATTTAGGAGGGATTATTTTATCCTCTAGATTATTTGACCCCTTTATCATTAAATATTTATTTGTTAAGATATTGTACTGAAATGGACAGTTAGTTATCTGGTTGTCTCGTTCATGAGAACCTGTGTTAGGGCAGGGTCTCATTCATCTCCCTGTCCTTAGTACCTGGCTCAATCTCCAGTATGTGGTAGGCAGCACAGGTATATGAGTATATGAGTCAAAGAAAGTCTCTGGATTCTTTTCACTCTTAGTTCTATGCTGTCCAGTATGGCAGCCACTAGCCACATGTGGCTATTTATTGATTGATTAAAAATTTTATTTATTTTATTTTTTTAAAAAGATTTTATTTATTTATTTGAGAGAGAGAGATTGAGAGAATGAGTGGGAGGAGGGGCAGAGGGAGAAGCAGGCTCCCCACTGAGCAGGGAGCTTGATGTGGGACTCGATCCCAGGACCCCAGGATCACAACCTGAGCCAAAGGCAGATGCTTAACTGACTGAGCCACCCAGGCACCCTAAAAATTTTTCTAAAAAAGATTTTAAGTAATTTCTGCACCCAACATGGGGCTTGAACTTACAACCCCGAGATCAAGAGTTGCATGCTCTATGGACTGAGTCAGCTGTAGGCACCCCCAAGAGCCGCACATGGAGTTGCCTGTTGTTAGAGGCAGTCAGTTAATACTTAGTTTTAGAAAATCTGCCATGGTCCTGATAAAATTAAGCTAAGAGTCATAGATGTGGGACAGAAGGGAAAGGATTACAATTTAGAGGCTTTTGGTTGGGAAATTCAATTTGGTAACTTAAGAGTGTTCCAGTGTTGTAAAAGTCTAACAGTTGGCATATGAGCTGACTTGTGAGATACTGGTGTGTCCCAGTGTGTCTGTTCTCCTGTATAAAACCTTTTCTCAGGCATCTCTGGCCAAATTATTTAACTAATAGTTTTCAAGGAAAACACATTACCTTTTTTTTTTTTTGAGAGGAATTCTTTTGTTACTTAATTGATGTTAAATTGTAACTATAGGACTTCCTGAGATTTGCTAAGAAAGTGAATGCCTAGACCTCTCTACTCACGGATGTTTTCTAGAATTCACACACTTGGGAGACTGCATAGCCAAGTGATTCATACCAAATGGCAGTGTTCAGTAGGTTCAATTTCTATATTTTCCTGTCATGGCTTCGTGCTTGATTTCAGTATGTTAACACTGTCTCCTTTTGAGGTCTGTCTGTTTATAGTATATTCTATTTATGGAACTTAAAAAGTATTTCAGAAATGCACATATTAATCTGTGTGGAATTTCTCTTCTTGTCCTTATTCCTTCTAATGCTTGCACAGCGATATCAAGACTTTTCTGAGGAAATAGTCCAACATTTAAAATAGCTGGTAAAGTTTTAGCACCTGGTATCAGTGCAATTTTCACTGTTCTTCTAGACATTGAAATAATTTCACATGCTCCTTGAAGCCTTATTTAGTAAATTACCCCATTCTCCGACTCATGACCATATTCTGCTTTCAGAGTGCTATGCAAATAATAAAAAATTTAAAAAGCAGTTTTACTGTAATTTCAGATACTTATTTGAACTTTTTGGTCCTCAGTTACCCAGGTGAGATGCCTTCGATTTCTGATATTCTGTAAACTTAGAAAATTACCTCCTTCCAGATATATTATCCTTGTTTGAGTTATGAATCCTTCCTGTATCTTTGAAGAAACCCAATGGTGGAGATTGTTTATGGCAGGGGTCACAACCTCAAATGCCTTACAGGATTCAAGTATGTAAGCTAAAGACTTGAAATAGCCTTTTTTTCTTTATTAAAACATAACTGCACTTGCTGTTAACATTATTTGCCTTAAAAAACTAGCCATATTGAGGGGTGCTTAGGTGGCTCAGTCATTTGAGTGTCTGACTCTTGATTTACGCTCGGGTCATGAACCCAGGGTCATGGGATTGAGACCTCTGTCAGACATCCTGCCTGGGAATCTCTCCCTCCCTCTCCCTCTGCCCCTCCCCACCAGCACTCGGTCTCCTTCTCTCTCTCAACCCCCTCCCCCCCCAAAAAAAACTTAGCCATATTGATGGGCACCTGGCTGGCGCAGTGGTAGAGCATACAACTCTTGATCTTAGGGTTGTGAGTTCAAGCCCACATTGGGAGTAGAGCTTACTTAAACATAAATAAATAAAATACAATGAAAAAATAAACAACTAGCCCCTTTATGCTTTTATAGACAGTGCTGTTTAAACGTGCTAGAGATGTATCTGTAGTCACTCAGGCTGGTGTTTCTATAGGGTAGATTGCAAGAGTGGGATTGTTGGGTGATTTTTTTTTTTTTAAGATTTTATTTATTTATTTGACAGAGAGAGAGAAAGAGCACAAGCAGGGGGAGCAGCAGGCAGAGGGAGAGGGAGAAGCAGACTCCCTGCGCATCGGGGAGCCTGATGCAGGGTTCTATCCCAGGACCCAGGGATCATGACCCAAGCTGAAAGCAGACGCTTAGTGGTTGAGCCACCCAGGCGCCCCATCTTGGGTGATATTTTTAATAGGCTGAACTAGATTATACTCCCATCACCTAGTTGTTTTTAAACTTTGGCTAATCTGCGCTATGGTTCTTAAAAATTATTTTTACTTGAGATGTCATTGATGTATGACATTGTATTAATTTCAGGTATACAACATAATGATTTTGATACATGTATATATTGCAAAATGATTACCACATTAAGTTTAACATCTATCACTACAATTACAATTTTTTTTTCTTGTGATGAGAACTTTTAATATCTATTCTTTTAGCACCTTTCAAGTATATAATACAGTATCATTAAATAGAGTGACCATGCTGTACATTACATCCCCAGGCTTATGTGGTTTTTAAATTATTTTTTTTCTAGAATCTATCAAAGTTTATTCAGACCTTTAGTAGGTGGTGTTGGATATAGATTAGGCCCCACATCCTCTTCTCATCATATTATTGGTAAATATACTGTGATTTGAGAGCCTGAGGTTGAGCTTCCAGACTGGGGGGTTGGGAGCAGATGTTTGTTTTGAGAATTTTCTGGCTAGGTTAGAATGGAGTTCTTTATTGTTTCTTTTTTCTTTCTTTTTTTTCGGTTTGAATGGAGTTCTTTATTGTTTCTTTTTTCTTTTTTTTCTTTAAGAGAGGGAGAGAGGTGGTGGGGAGGAGCAAAGGGATAGGGAGAGAGAGAATCTTTTTTTTTTTTTTTAAAGATTTTATTTATTTATTTGAGAGAGAGAGCACAAGCGGGATAAGGGGCAGAGGGAGAGGAAGAAGGACAAGCAGACTCCCCGCTGAGCGCGGAGTCCAGCATGGGGCTTGATCCCACAACCTGGAGATCATGACCTGAGCCAAAGTCAGATGCTTAACTGACTGAGCCACCTAGGCGCCCTGGAGAGAGAGAATCTTAAGCAGGCTCCATGCCCAGCGTTGAGATCACATCCTGAGATCATGACCTGAACCAAAATCGAGTAGGACAGTAAACCGACTGAACCACCCAGGCACCCCTCTTTATTGCTTCTTAGCTTGAGTTTGACCTTAGAAAAGTCATTCTCCTGTGGGCCTCAGTTTATTCATTTGTCAACTCTTGGCTAGACTAGATGATCTAATGGGCGGGGGATTGGTAAACTTTCTCTTAAATTGTCAGATAGTAAATATTTTACGTTTTGTGAGCCAGACTCTGTTGTAACTACTCAACTCTGCTATTGTAGCACAAAAGCAGCCACACACAATAAGTAAACAAATGAGCATGGCTGTGTTCGAATAAAACTTTATTTACAAAAACAGGATGTGACTGGCCATAATGTGTCAATCTGCTTTGGAGCTCTTGGCATTCATTAATCTGTGATTTGGATAATTAGGAAGAAGGCTTTGAATTTTAACATAACACTTCTGAAAGTCTAGTAAGAACTTTATTTTTGCTTTTCCCATATATTAGGAAAGAGAAAATTTTTTAAAATTCAAAAGATTACATTAATATTTTGGTCACTCTCCTTTGGTAACCATCTTTGAATATGTGTGTATATATGAGTGAATACTCACGTGTAGAAATATACATATTGTTATATCTGTAATTGGTTTTGTAAATCTTTTCACTTATACCATGGAATCTTACTATATCTAAATAAAATTGTCCATAAAAATACCTGCTCGCATGGAGCTTTTAGAGACTCATGGACTTTAAAAGTTAATTTTTCATTTACCCACCTATTCTTTTTTGTGTATGATAATTTGTTGATTGAGTTGGATTTTCTAGAAATGAAATTGTATCATCTGCAAACAAATCGTGCAGAAATCTTATGTTTATATCTCCTTTTTTTCTTTTTTCAAATTGCATTGCCTACTACCTCCAAAACAATGTTGTAATGCTGGGCATCTTTGTGCTTTCCAAATTTAATGGACTGATACTAATACTTTACTTTTAATTGTTATGCTGGCTGGTGGGTTGAGACCTTTGTGTTGAGTATATTCACCTATTTCTCTTTGCTTTGTCTCTGAGATTTTTTTTTTTAATCAAATGTAGCTATTGTATTTTCTCAGATGTCTTCCTAGCTTCTTTTGAGACAATCGTGTAATTTCTCATTATTGATTCATTTTCTGTTTTTTTTTTAATTTAGTTTTGGTGATTAGTAATTTTGTAACAAACATTCCTTCACCCAGATTTACACTTTATTAGCATTCTTTTAATAGCCTTTGTACCTATGGCGAGTTCCCCTTTGTCATCACCAGTTTAATCTGTTGTGCTCTGTCCTACTTTTTTCTTTTTTTATTCTCTTTTTTATTTTAATTCCAGTATAGTTAATATACAGTGTTATATTTCCGGTGTACAATATAGTGATTCAGCACTTCTATACATCACCCAGTGCTCATCGATAAGTGCACTCCTTAATTCCCATCACCTGTTTATCCATCCCCTCACCTACCTCCCCTCTTGTAATCATCAGTTTGTTCTCAATAGTTAATTTTTTTTTTTTATTAGAGAGAGAGGAGGGGCAGAAGATGAGGGGGAGAGAGAATCTTAAGCAGGCTCCACACTGGGCTTGGAGCTGACTTGGGGCTTGATCTCACAACCCTGAGATCATGACCCAAGCTGAAATCAGGAGTCAGACGCTTAACCGACTGAGCCACCCAGGTACCTCTCTTTTGTTTTGTTTTTTAAATTCTACATATGAGTGAAATCATGGTATTTGTCTTTCTTTGACTGACTTATTTCACTTAACATTATAATCTCTGAATCCGTCCATGTCGTTGCAAATGTCAAGATTTCATTCCTTTTTATGGCGGAATAATATCCTACTTTTTTTCTTGATCATGTTAGTTCTAGTGTAAATAGACCGTATAGATTACCCCTGTCCTCTACTGATTCTTCTGGTACTTCCTCTTTGTACACTTTTGAATTTGCAACATGCATTCCATGTAACTGTTTATTTACTCAGTCTACTAGATCTGTTAAGGACATGAAGTGTCTTAAGTCTCCTGCTATAATTCTGCTTTTGTCCATTTCTTCTTGGATTTCTTACAGTTTTGCTTTATATATAGGTTGATGCCAATTTATTTGGTTTATTACTTCATGCAGCAACCTTTTTTTTTTTTTAAAGATTTTATTTTTAGATAATCTTTACACCCAATGTGGGGCTTGAATTTACAACTCCAAGATGAGTCGAGTCACGTGCTCCACCGACTGAGCCAGCCAGGCGCCCCCTGTTCATTTTTAAATACTGTATGGTATTTCATTATATTTATCCATTTAATACTGATGAATATTTAGGTTATTTCCAGTTTTGATGGGGGCTTCTTCAGAGCATCAGTTCATACATCTATGTGTAAATATATGGATTTCTTTTTTGATGCTTACATTTTTTTTTTAAAGATTTTATTTATTTGACAGAGACAGACACAGCAAGAGAGGGAACACAAGCAGGGGGAGTGGGAAAGGGAGAAGCAGGCCTCCTGTGGAGCAGGGAGCCCGATGCGGGGCTCGGTCCCAGGACCCCGGGACCATGACCTGATCCGAACGCAGATGCTCAACGACTGAGCCCCCTGGGCACCCCAGATGCATACATTTTTATATCAGTTTTAATGGAATTCTTATTTTGTTGGAAACCCATAGAAAATGTTTTTAGTACTTTGCAATTGTTTAAAGAGAGAGGGTACTAAATATATTTTAGCTTTGTGTTAATAACCCGGTGCAGTTGTTATTTGAATTCCAGTCTTTGTGCAGTAGTCCCTAGATGTTATTTCTAGACCAAGGCTGTCCCCAGTAGACCTTTCTGTGATGATGGAAATGTTCCTTATCTTTACTATCCAGTGTGGTAGCCACTAGCTACCTGTGGCTAATTAAGTACTCGAAATGCTGGCTCTTGTTAAAACTTTTGCTTTCAGGGCTCATACTTTCTAACCTTGTCATTGATCTCCTTTATCTGCTGTTTCTCCCACCTGCACAAAGAGCATTTGTTATTTCTCAAGTGCCCTTTTGCTGAGAGGTCGACTCTGGTGGTTTTTAACAAGAGAGGAAGTCTAATGCAAGGAGCACAAGCTTAGGAGACAGGTGGATTTGTGGTTGGGTTTTTTTTCTAAGATTTTATTTACCTGAGAGAGAGAGTGAGCATGTATGTGAGTGGGTGTGGGGGCTTGGGGGTGGAGTAGAGAGAGAGAGGGACAAGCAGACTCCGGGCTGCGTGATGCGGGGCTAAATCCCACGACCTTGAGATCATGACCGGAGCTGAAATCAAGTCGGATGCTTAACTTACTAAGGTACCAGGCGCCCCTGAGGTGGATTTGTGTTTTAGTTTTTTCTCTTAGTGATACTTGCTGTGTTACCTTGGACAAGTGATTTAGCCTTCCTTTTTTTTTTTTTTTTTAAAGATTTTATTTATTTGACAGAGAGAGATAGTGAGAGCAGGAACACAAGCAGGGGGAGTGGGAGAAGGAGAAGCAGGCTTCCCGCTGAGCAGGGAGCCCGATGCGGGGCTCAATCCCAGGACCCTGGGATCATGACCTGAGCCGAAGGCAGATGCTTAACGACTGAGCCACCCAGGTGCCCCTGATTTAGCCTTTCTGTATGAATCTTTATTTTCAGTTTTTTAAATTATTTTTATTTATATGAAATTTTTTAAGATTTTCTTTTTAACCTCTACATCCAAGGTGGGGCTCAAACTCACAGCCCCGAGACCAAGAATCACATGCTCCACCAACTGAGCCAGCCAGCCGCCCCTCTACATGCATCTTTAAAAAGGATAAAATTTAGTACCTATTTCATGGAGTTGATCTGAAGATAAAATGATATAAAGCATTTAAATGTGCTTAGCACAATTCCTGTTGGAAGCCCTCTGTGAAAGCTAGCTGCTGTTTTTCATATTATTACTGTCACGAAAGAATAGGGAATGGAGACAAATGGAATGTACTCACTGGAAGAGCACAGCCTTGTGAATAATAACCTTGAAACTGGGTTGGGACACTATTCCAACTGAAACTAGCTAGTTGTGTCCCCCCGCACCCCCCCTTTTTAAAAGTAAGCTCTGCACCCAATATGGGGCTTGAACTCATGACCTTGAGATGGAAAGTCACATGCTCTACCCACTGAACCAGAATGGGACACTATTCCAGATGAAAGGGAGAATCCTTGTTACTTATGACAAATGAGTTTCATAATTTTTAAAAGATGACTAGTGAATGTAGGTGACTTATTTTTGTTAAGCCATTCATAGTTTATGTGTAACTGTATATTAAATAGATTTCATTAGATCTAGAGTATTAACTTCTGATGAAAATGATCTTCCTTCATCCCTTATACTGAGTGTCCATCTTTCTCTCAGATATGCTGATTAGAAATAGGGAGACAATACTACATTTTTTCCTCTAGAAACACACATTGTATAGAGAATTATGTAAATGTTCTTCTTAGAATTAATATGATAAAAATTTATAAACCAAATTTTGAAAAATCTACAGTGGCATCAGGGTTTTAATCTTGGCATGACTTCGCCTCTGGACCTCCTCCGTCTGCAAGTAGTGTTGCTTCTGGGTGTCATTAGTTAAACAAATACTTTTTAGTTAGGTTTGTGCTCTAAGGAAGTTAACAAATGAGCTGGGGGCACATGAATGATTGCCTGTAGTATAAACATACTCCAGCTACAGTGAAGAGCTACACAGAGTGCCAGAGGAGCACAGTTGTAGCAGGCACAGGAGAGGAGAGATGACATTTGATCAGAGCCCTAGAAAAGGTCGGGGATTTCTCACAAGTTGAGCAAATTAAGGCATTTTCTTTTTAGAATGTATAGAGAAGGGTGTGTGTGTGTGTGTGTGTGTGTGTGTGTTTTGTTTTTAATAAAAAAGAAATTGGGGGGCCTGTCTGGGTCAGTCGGTGGAGCATATGACTCTTGATCTTGGGGTTGTAAATTCAAGCCCCATTTGGATGTGGAGATTACTTTAGATCCTTTTTTTTTTTAAAGATTTTATTTATTCATTTGTCACAGAGAGAGAGCGCGCACAAACGGGGAGCGGCAGACAGAGGGAGAAGCGGGCTCCCTGCTGAGCAAGGAGCCCCAGTTGGGGGACTCAATCCCAGGACTCTGGGATCATGACCTGAGCGGAAGGCAGATGCTTCACCAACTGAGCCACCCAGGCATCCCTGAGATTACTTAAAATCTTTTAAAAGAGAGAGAAATTAGCCAAACAAAGGCAGATTGTGCCCACAGTGCATATTTTAAAAACCCATACTGTTGACCCGTTCTTCCAAAGAGTTAGAAGAGAAGCATCCCTGCAGACCCTCGTAAGTGAGACTTCTATTATGAAATACTAAAGAGTGGAAAGTTTTGGAAGTGCCAGTTCATTTTTTTAAAAAAGTATCTATACATAGTAACACAGTTTTTCTGTTAAGGTAGTAACATATCTCATGGGCCAGAATCTTTGTTATTCAGTCAAGAAATTCTCTCCCTTGACTGTGCTGGAAATTCATGCACAAATTCTTGCTCTTTGGTTCTCTTTTTCTCCCCAGAATTCACGCAGACCACTTTCCATCCTTAGCATTTTGTTTTTTGTAGGCTTATTAACGTCTTTGATTAGGCTTCAACTTTCTTTCACATCAGTCCTATTCTAGTCATGTCTTCTGAGACAACCCCTTAGTTTTTCTTGTCTGAGTTTCCATGAAAGCCTTACTTTCTGTTTGATAGGAGGAATATCCAATTTCTGTAAAGCAGTAGTTTTCAAATTTCGCTGCACAAGGGAATTACCTGGGGAGAAAGATAAAAATGCAGATTACTGAGCTTAACCTGGGTTTCTGTAAATTTGGGTTTCATGTTGGCCCTCTACTTTTAAACAGCTTACTGTGTGACTTTGCTGCATCTCCAGTTTTATGACCGAGTATTTCAGGCAGCTTCTCAAACTTCAATGAGCGTATGAATCACCTGAAGATTTTGAGAAACTGCAAATCCTTATGTAGTAGACCTGGGGCCTGAGCTTTTGAATTTCTTGCAAGCATCATAGATGATGCCAGTCACATTTTGAGTAGCAAGGTTTGAAGGTGCTTTTTGGAATTAGTGAATTTCATCTGATGTGTATTAATTATTGCTTGTCTGGATCTCAGAGGGATAGCCTTTCTAAGTTCTAGGGCAGTGGTTCTTAAAGTGTAGCCTCAGACCAGCACAGTTAGCACCACCTGGGAATTGTTAGAAATGCACATTCTGAGACTCTTTTCTAGACCTATTAAATCAAACTATTTTAATCAGAATCAGCTCTCTAGGTGATTCTGCTGTACGAAGTTTGAGGAGCACTGTTCCAGGAGTTCTCATAGTGAGGAGTAAAAGCACATTTCTAACATCTGCAAATTATGTAGAGACATAATTTTCTTGTGTAATTGTGTGGGCTAGCGCTTAAAAACGACTAATTTTTTCAGTAAATATTATGTATCTTACTGTGTGCCAGCTGCTATTGATAGCAACAAACAACATAGAGAAAAACTCCCTGTCTCTAAGGAGATTTCATTCTTCTGGTTATGTTAAATACTACTTCATGTACCTATATGTATGTATGTATATTTATATATCTCCCCATAAGCAGTAGATAGAACTGTTTTGCATGGTTTCAAGTTGTTTATCCTTTTGTAGCAATTTTTTCTGTTTGTTTCATGGTTTGTTTTTTTTTTTAAGATTGATACAATGCTGACATATGAAGCCCTAAATTACTCAAGACTGCTCTATAGAATCTTATCAAATGAATGCTCCACAATTTAATTTTTCCCCTCTTGATGTACATTTTGGTTGTTTCTAGTTTGATTGGCTGTTTATTTGCTTTTTAAACAATACCGTATATTCTGCACACACATGAGGAAGGTTTCTCTAGAGAAGTGATTTTTTTTTTTTTTTTAAAGATTTTATTTATTCATTTGAGACACAGAGATACAGAGAGAGAGAGCATGAGCTGGGGGAGAGGCAGAGGGAGAGGGAGAAGCAGGCTCCCCGCTGAGCCAGGAGCCTGATGTGGGGCTCGATCCCAGGACCCTGGGATCATGACCTGAGCCGAAGGCAGATGCTTAACCATCTGAGCCACCCAGGTGCCCCTAGAGAAGTGATTTTTAAACTGTGGACTGCAGCAGCATGTTTTAAAAGCTGACAGAATAGAATAGATGATATTAGGATAGAAGAGAAGATGTTAATTCAAGCTCTATTACAAAGCTGTAATCATCAAGACAGAATGGTACTGGCACAAAAACAGACACATAGATCAATGGAACAAAATAGAGAACTCAGAAATGGACCCTCAACTCTATGGTCAACTAATCTTTGACAAAGCAGGAAAGTACATCCAATGGAAAAAAGTCTCTTCAACAAATGGTGTTGGGAAGATTGGACAGCCACATGCAGAAGAATGAAACTGGACCATTTCCTTACACCACACACAAAAATAGACTCAAAATGGATGAAAGACCTAAATGTGAGACAGGAATCCATCAAAATCCTTGAGGAGAACACAGGCAGCAACCTCTTCGACCTCAGCCGCAGCAACTTCTTCCTAGAAACGTCACCAAATGCAAGGGAAGCAAGGACAAAAATGAACTATTGGGACTTCATCGGGATAAAAAGCTTTTGCACAGCAAAGGAAATAGTCAACAAAACCAAAAGACAACCGACAGAATGGGAGAAGATATTTGCAAATGACATATCAGATAAAGGGCTAGTATCCAAAATCTATAAAGAACTTATCAAACTTAACACCCAAAGAACAAATAATCCAATCAAGAAATGGGCAGTAGACACAGACAGACACTTCTGCAAGGAAGACATCCAAATGGACAACAGACACACAAAAAAGTGCTCGACATCACTAGGCATCAGGGAAATAAAAATCAAAACCACAATGAGATACCACTTCACACCAGTCAGAATGGCTAAAATTAACAAGTCAGGAAATGACAGATGTTGGCAAAGATGCGGAGAAAGGGGAACCCTCCTACACTGTTGGCAGGAATGCAAGCTGGTGCAGCCACTCTGGAAAACAGTATGGAGGTTCCTCAAAAAGTTGAAAATAGAGCTACCCTATGACCCAGCAATTCACTACTGGGTATTTACTCCAAAGATACAAATG
Source organism: Halichoerus grypus (assembly GCF_964656455.1). Taxonomy (NCBI): domain Eukaryota; kingdom Metazoa; phylum Chordata; class Mammalia; order Carnivora; family Phocidae; genus Halichoerus; species Halichoerus grypus. The sequence continues at coordinate 195,716,982 of NC_135713.1, read as the reverse complement.
TAGTGATCCGAATTTTTTTTTTTTTTAATAGAGGAAAATTAGGGGTGCCTGGGTGGCTCAGTCGTTAAGCATCTGCCTTTGGCTCAGGTCATGATTCCAGGGTCCTGGGATAGAGCCCCGCATTGGACTCCCTGCTCAGCGGGGAGCCTGCTTCTCTGTCTCCCACTCCCCCTGCTTGTGTTCCTTCTCTCGCTGTGTCTCTCGCTCTCAAATAAATAAATAAAATCTTTAAAAAAATACAGGAAAATTAATATAATTTGTCTGCTAGATATTAGATCAGTGTTGAAAATGATGAGTGTAATCTTCAATGGCACATTATAAATACATTTTTATGAATAGTTGAAATGACTCGTTAATACTAATGGTTGACAGTTGAGGGGCTTATGTGGTTTAATTTTGAGTTTTCTTTTTATATACTCTTATCTGTGCTCAGTTCTGTAAACCTGAATCTTTGAATTTGGCATAATGATCTTATATTTGTGTTCATACAAGACCATCAGTAAGCCATTAGTAGCAGCATCATTTTATTGATTTGAATATTGTTTCATATGTGTGCATAGATACCTGCCCAATATTTTTCTTTTAAATTATTAAAATAAAAATACATGCATGTGATATTGAAAAATGTAAAAAAAGTAAAAAAAATAGTTTTTTTCTGTCCCCGCAGGTCTCAGAAACAACTGCTTTAAAAAGATTTTTTTTTTTTTTTTAAAGATTTTATTTATTTATTTGACAAAGAGAGACATAGCGAGAGAGGGTACATGAGCAGGGGGAGTGGGAGAGGGAGAAGCAGGCTTCCCGCTGAGCAGAGAGCCCGATGTGGGGCTCGATCCCAGGACCCCAGGATCATGACCTGAGCTGAAGGCAGACGCTTAACGACTGAGCCACCCAGGCGCCCCTAAAAAGATTTTTTTTAAGATTTATTTATTTATTTTAGAGAGAGAGAGAGAGAGAGTGTGTGTGCGCGTGCAGGTGCGAGCAGGGGGAGGGGCAGAGGGAGAGCATCTTCAAGCAGACTCCCTGCTGAGTGCAGAGGCTGTGGCAGAGCTGGATCTCACAACCCATGAGATCACAACCTGAGCCAGAACCAAGAGTCCGATGCTTAACTGAGCCCCCCAGGTGTCCCTAAGAAGATTCTTAAATGACTTCTTAGATATATATATATATATTATCCTTGTTCCCTCCTTATTTTTTCCTTTTGTTTCTAATTTCTTTTCTCAATGACATTCTTTTTTTTTTTTCTTTTCATTTTTTTAAATTAAGTAAGCTTTATGCCCAGTGTGGGGCTTGAACTCACAACCCTGAGATCAAGAGCCTCATGCTCCATGAGCTAAGCCAGCCAGGTGCCCCTCATTGACTTTCTATTCATTGTTCTTTTTTCTCCATTACTGGCTTTTTTCTTCATTTAGTAATGTATCTTTAAGATTTTTCATTTCCGATATATGAATTTTACATTGTTCTTTTCAACTGCTAGTTTGGATTACATTGTGTAGATAATCATAATTCATAATCCATTTAAGTATTGATGTATATTTAGGTTAAAAAGAAAAAAACACAAAACTTCGACTTCTACAAACTGTTGCATTAAATTTTTTTGTACTTAAATATGTGTGTGTGTGTGTGTGTGTGTGTGTATCTGTAGGATAAATTCTAAGAGGTTGAATTGTCGGGTCAAAGGGTTATACATTCAGATCTGCCACATTGCCTTTTAAAAAATTGAAACAATTTATACTTTTCCAATAATGCTTCAGAGGGAACTGACCTATATTTACTGTTAACTTTCAAAAGTGCTCACACTTTCAGTATGTATATGACTATAGTCATACTTTGAACAGAAGCTATTTTGTGGTTTCCAGCTAGATGTGTAGAATGTAGAATTTATGGGCCTTTTTGTCCTTTTACCTCTAATACCAACAGAAAATGAACAGACTTTAGCTTATAAATATCAAGTTAAATGAACTGTTAAAGATCAGATCTATACAATGGTTATCCAAAATCTTTCAGAATGTATGAAAGCTGATGTTTTAAACTTAGACATTAGGGGCATGTGGGTAGCTCGATGGGTTAAGTGTCCGACTCTTGATTTTGGCTTAGGTAATGATCTCAGAGTCATCAGATCAAGCCCTGCATTGGGCTCTGCGCTGGGCATGGAGCCTGCTTAAGATTCTCTGTCTCCCTCTCCCTCTGCCACTCTCCCCCCTCTAAAAAAATAACTAAAAAAATAAAAGTAGACATTAAATTTAGACAGTATTTCTGTTACTGCTTTACACATAGATTACTATCAGCAGTTTTTTTTTTAACATTAACTGCTTTCACTGATAGACTTTAAAGAGTAATTTATTGTGTTTCTTATTATAAAAAGCCTACTAGATACAGTGTCAGATACTTTTTAATGAGTACTCTTACTTGCAAGTGATAGAAAACCAACATGTTGACTTAAGCGCAAGGGAAATGGTTTTGGTTTCTGGAGCTGTGAGAACTGAGGGATACATTCCACCAAGGGCTTAAGAATTATCAGTACTTATATCTTACTTCTGTTTCTGTCCATCATCCTTATTCCCTTCTTCCATGATGGGTTAGCCACGGACAGCTCTGGCCTCCTTCATGGAAAGAAAGGGCTTCAGAGCACTTCTCACTTAACAGATGAAAGTAAAATGCCGGGCAAAGAGTCTTGCTGGGCTGCCCTGGGTCATATCTCCATGCCAGTGATGAGGAGATGGAATACTGTGATTGGGGGGCCTCAGCAGAATCACGTGGTGTGGGGGAAGGGAAATTCTCTATAGGGAATGATGCTGGGCAAATACTAATAAAAGAAATATGCCAGATTCTCTTTGGCATAAGAGTTAGGTGTTCAGCTGGGGAGATGGAGTAGATACCATGAAAAGGTAAATTATAATAAGATAACATGGTTTGAAGAAGGCTATGGGAATTCAGAAGAGCCTGGGGAGGTTAGAAAAGCTTTTGAAGGAAATGGTAACCTATGGAGTTACATCTCAAGGTGGGGGTGGTATATTCCACACCTGTTGATTTCTTTCTTAGTAAGGTCACTTGTATCCATCTTCTTGTTGTTCTCACAGCCATTCAGTTCTCACTGAATCCCAGTCTTCATCTTAGGGTTAATTGCAGAAGATGCCCTGCTTCTGGTTTCATTCTATACAGTGAAGCCAGAGAAGTCTCTCTGGAACATTCTACCCTTTGCCCTGTTCAGAAAACCTGTAACAACCCTCATTACTGCCAGTGTAAAGTACTGCCATACAGACTCCTAAACCTAACATGTAAGGACATCTGCATTCTCCTGGTCCTAGAACTGCTTTTCCAGCCTTGCCTTCTGTGATGCTTTACTTGGATGCTCTTTGACAGCATTTTGCATAAACATCTGAAAGGAATGCAGGGACTGTTTCTATAAGCACTTTTGTCTCTGCTGACTTGTGTTTCTTCTCTTATTTGAGGGAATTCCTCTAGGTTTAGTCTTCCTTTTATTCCTTTCTCATTTATATTTATGTAGTAAGTCCTAAATAATTTCCAGGAGACAGTAAAATGGACTGGATTACCCATCATGATGCTTACTATCATGGTGATTCTGTGATTTAATTGAATCTGTGAAAACTGCATCTGTGTAGATGGTGTCACTTCTGTGAAGTTTGCCAAGGTGTAGACTCCTTTCTCGCTATATAGGCTCACCAGCAATGTCTGGCCCAGGGTGATCCCTTGGACTTTTTTCTGCAGAAAGTAATGGATATATTTTTATTTGGAAAATCTTTTCAGTGAATGAATATTGGGTGTGCATGTATAAATTAAAATATCTTGGCCTTTTATATTCTTTAACATACTTTTTTCTCCTTATACCATACACCCTTTTAGTGTGCAGATAATGAGACAAAGCCAGAAGTGAGGGCTCAGGAATGGGGGAGGGAGCAGGTAGTTAAAAGAGTTTACCAGTAACCCAAAATCATGATTGATAAAAGTTAATTGTACAAAAATGAATTTAATGTTAATTGATTTTGTTAGAATTATTTCTGATATTTATTTTATTTTTTGTTTTTTAAAAATATTTAATTATTTGTCAGAGAGAGAGAGAGAGAGAGAGCGTGCTCACAAGCAGGGGGAGCAGCAGGCAGAGGGAGAAGCAGGCTCCCCGCTGAGCAAGGAGCCCAATGCAGAACTCCCATCCCAGGACCCTGGGATCATGACTTGAGTCGAAGGCAGTGCTTAACTGACTGAGCCATCCAGGCGTCCCTATTTCTTTCTTTCTTTTTTTAAGATTTTATTTATTTATTTGACAGAGAGAGACACAGCGAGAGAGGGAGCACAAGCAGGGGGAGTGGGAGACGGAGAAGCAGGCTTCCTGCTGAGCAGGGAGCCCGATGCGGGGCTTGATCCCAGGACCCTGAGATCATGACCTGAGCCAAAGGCAGATGCTTAACAACTGAGCCACCCAGGCGCCCCAGGCATCCATCCCTACTTCTCATATTTAAAAATACATTTCCTATTCTGTAAACATCATTGGAAAGTATAATAATGATAATAATAGTAATACAGGCATAGCCATTTAGGAGAAACTTGTTTCTTCCTTTTTTTTAACTTTTTTTTTTTAAGATTTTATGTATTTATTTGAAAGAGAGAGACAGATAGTGACAGAGATAGCGAGAGAGAGCACAAGCGGGCAGGAGAGGGAGAAGCAGCCTCCCGCTGAGCAGGGTGCCCAGCTCGGGGCTTGATCCCAGGACCCCGGGACCATGGCCTGAGCCAGAGGCAGATGCTCAATCAACTGAGCCACCGAGGCACTCCATAAACTTGTTTCTTTCAACAAGTTTTCTTATTTATATAGCAGGGCTTATTAAAATACCTCATAGACTCATTCAGAGAATTAAAAGTATCTATGTTTGGTACAAAGTTCTCAAATGTGCTAAATATTGATACATTTATATGCATACATTATATATTCTTGGACATCACATCTCATAAATTGGGGAACAGGCGCCTACAGTTGTTTAACTGACTGCTAAAAAATATACGTAGTCTGTTGTCTGTTTCCTACCTGAACCTCTCTTTTTCCTTCTCCCAGCACTGGGACTGTCCTCTCCTACTTCCTCCTTCCTTTCTGTTTCAGTCCTAACTTTGTGCTTCACTGTGGAACTCCCCCGATACGTGGCTCTCAGGAAGCATTTCTGGCAGAGGAAAAGGGGTGCTTCACCAGAGAACTTCCTGTCTGGTTGTTGAGAGGCATTTCTGTATCGCAGCAGCCACAGTATGAGCTCTGTTGTGCCTCTTATCTTACATGGGGATGTTTTTTCTCATTTATGTTCTTTTCAGATCTTTCATAAACACAGTTATTTTTTATCATGGTTACCTCTACACCAGTCAACCCCTCTAGATAATTGAGAGCTGATTATAATTGAAAATTTTTTACTTGTAGTTTGTAATATAATGGGAAAACTTCGAATTCAGATTTTTTATAGACTTAAAAATTAGAGCTAAATCATTACTTATTGGTATTATTTTAACTTGACAGTTACTAGAAAAATAGAAGTATGCTTATCTATTTTTTGAGGTATATGTCCAGATAGGAAAAACTAGAAAACTCTTAGTTTTTAGAAATGATGTACTGATTTGTGGGGCACCTGGCTCACTCAGTTGGAGGAACATGTGACTCTTGATCTCAGGGTTGTGAGTTTGAACCCCTCTGGGGGTGTAAAGATTACTTAAATATTTTTTAAAAAGAAACGATGTACTGATTTGTAATTGTGCCGTTTCTTTCTTTACAGGTAGGCGAAAACCAAGAGTACATCGGCCTCGTTCTCCGATATTGGAAGAAAAAGACATCCCACCCCTTGAATTTCCCAAGTCCTCTGAGGATTTAATGGTGCCTAATGAGCATATAATGAATGTTATTGCCATTTATGAGGTACTGCGGAACTTTGGCACTGTTTTAAGGTTATCTCCTTTTCGCTTTGAGGACTTCTGTGCAGCTCTGGTGAGTCAAGAGCAGTGCACACTTATGGCGGAGATGCACGTTGTGCTTTTGAAAGCGGTTTTGCGTGAAGAAGACACTTCCAATACTACCTTTGGGCCTGCTGATCTGAAAGATAGCGTCAATTCCACGCTGTATTTCATAGATGGGATGACGTGGCCAGAGGTGCTGCGGGTGTACTGTGAGAGTGACAAGGAGTACCATCATGTTCTTCCTTACCAAGAAGCAGAGGACTATCCTTACGGACCAGTAGAGAACAAAATCAAAGTTCTGCAGTTCTTAGTCGATCAGTTTCTTACCACAAATATTGCTCGTGAGGAATTGATGTCTGAAGGGGTGATCCAATATGACGACCATTGTCGGGTTTGTCACAAACTCGGGGATTTGCTTTGCTGTGAGACGTGTTCAGCAGTATACCATTTGGAGTGTGTGAAGCCACCTCTCGAGGAGGTGCCAGAGGACGAGTGGCAGTGTGAAGTGTGTGTAGCTCACAAGGTGCCCGGTGTGACGGACTGTGTCGCTGAAATCCAAAAAAACAAACCGTATATTCGACATGAGCCTATTGGGTATGACAGGAGTCGGAGGAAATACTGGTTCCTGAACCGAAGACTCATAATGTAAGTAAATCTGGTCTTAATTTTTGTATGTATTTACAATTAAGCCAGTTTCCTTCATGACTGATATAACAGAGCCATGCTGCTGATGTAATATAAACTTTTGTGATTTAATAATGAGTTACATAGTTACATAATTTCTAACTTGAAGAAATAAATGCATTAAAAGTTTCTTAAATTACAAAGAAAGAAAACAATTTATGAAAAAAAGCAAATTATACACCAGTCTATTAATTGCCTGGTGGGGTAGGAATTAGAATTATTACAAGGCAGATGCCACTGTGGGCCCTTCCCTGGTTATGTTCCCTACAGTCTATCCTGAGGTAATCTCCACCCTAATTTTGGTGTTAAGATTTTCTTGCCTCTCTTTTTAGTTTTGCTATATCTGTACGTAAAATGGACTGGCAAGAACAAACCGGCTGTCTTATGAAAGATCAGTTTTGTCATTATTAGTTGTAGTCTTGCAGGAAAAGACAAGCTCAACAGACTCATGTTCATAGGCTTCTGCTTTTCTGAGAGTTTTTAAGGGGCTCTTCCAGGCAGGTCAGTGGGAAGTTTAGGAGGCAGTCTGGAAAAGCAGAGCATGTACCTCAGTCAGATGTTGGGCAGGGTTGTAGTGGGGACTTGGTTTTGACATCTTGTAGAAATACGATCGAAGGTAGTGGGCTACTTTGTAATTTTCAGCTTCTGAAGTCTTCAAAGCCTTCTTTCAGCTCTCAGAATTAGGTCAAATCAGAAAATCTGTGGTGGGGTGAAATCAGAGTAGGGCATGGAGAAGAGAGCAGGAACTTCATCAGTACCTGGGCAAGCAAGCCAGGTAGAGATAAGAATCTTAGTTGGGCTCACCCTTTGATTATAAAGATGGTACAGAGTAAGCAGAGATCTTCTGAGTTTTTTGTGCAGTTGTTGTCTTGCAGTGTTGCTGTTGAGAAATCTGAATCCAGTCATTGATTGTATGTGACTGGTTTGGACTTATCTGGAAGCTTGTGGAATCTTCTCTTTGCTTGTAGTGTTTTGCAGTTTCAGAGTGGTATGGCCTCGTGTGAGTCTTTTTTCATCCACTGGGTGTTTGGTGGGTACTTTCAATCTGGCAGTTGAGTCCTTCAGTTGAGAATTTCTCTTGAGGACTTCCTCCACCCCTTTTCCCTGTTGTATTTACCTTGTGCCATTATTTTATTGAACACTGGACTTCCTGTTTTGGTCTTCTGATTTTCTTATCTTTTTTCTCCAGTTTTCCTCTTTGTCTTTGTTCTTCTTTGGAGTGTGAGTGAGTGTGTGTGTGTGTGTGTGTGTATGGGGGTGTTGTTCAGTTTTTCTAGATTTCCTTAACTTAGTCTTCCAGTCCTACTATTTAGTTTTTCTTTTTTGCTATCATATTTTTTTTTCTAAGAGCTCTTTTGGTCTTAGAATCTTCCTCCTTTAAAAAAGTAATAAAATCCTGTTTGTGTTTCGTGGATATAATAATTTTTTCTCTTTTCTGAGGATTTTTTTTTTTTTTTAAATCTTTTCTGAGGATATTAATGATACTTTTGTGTGTATGAGTGTGTGTGTGTGTGTGTGTGTGTGTGTTTTCCCCTCTGTGCATAATCTCTGTTTCTTCTGTTGCTTCTTCCTGGGATTTGTTTTGGTCTCTTCCATCCTCAGATTATTAATTCATAATTTTCTGATCCTGATTAACATTGTGGTATTACACAGCTGATTGGAAGCTCTGAGCAAGTGGGTAGGCCTTATCAGTTTTGAGCTTAACCACTGGGTGATTTTCTTAACCTATTTTATTGGGCATCACTGATGTCACTCACTATTTTTAGTCCTTTTTCTTGAGCTGGTCAGATGGCCCAGAGAGCCCTTTTCTGGTGTCCTACTTGGCGCATGAAGATCTGACTGGTATAGCCCCTTGGTGTTTGATTTTCCGTACAGTAGTACCTTTGTTCATACCTGAGCAGAGGACTGGTGTACCCTAGTCCAGAGAACTTCAGTGTTACCTCCTTTGGGAGACTAAGCCTTTAGTGGCTGAAGAGGATGGGTATAGGTGGTCTAGGGATCTGCTCATTAAGCAGCTTTGAAGCAGTTCTCTGCTGTAGATACCCCCCTTTCCATTTTTAGTGTCTTTTGGGGATTGTGATTATTGGTTCTCAGCGTCACCCTTTTGGTTTGGGATTGGGCTTTCTTGGCTCCGCTAACGGCAGTTATCACTCGTCCATTTGCTTTCCTGCTTCCAAATTTTGTTTCTTGCCTTTGCTCTTTACTCTATCCTTGTGAGTTTAATGTTTTAAAAAATACTTCTTTAGCAGTTCTAAGATAGGGTTTCAGGAGGGAGCAAAATGAGATGTTTGGATTTAGTCTATTACCTTAATTCAGAAACTGATAAGAGAAAGAGTATATGAAGTTTTAAAATGTATATTTTGCATCTTTTGATTTGGATCAGTTATTTTTATATTTTTATATTTTTTATTTTTTAAAAATATTTTATTTGAGAGAGAGAGAGAGCATGAGTGGGGGAGCGGGGGAGCCAGGTTGGGCAGAGGGAGAGAGAGAAGCAGACTCCTCGCTGAGCAGGGAGCCTGATGTGGGACTCGATCCCAGGACCCTGGGATCATGACCTGAGCCGAAGGCAGATGCTTAATCAACTGAGCCACCCAGGTGCCCCAGATCAGTTATTTTTAAAAATCTGTGTAATTTTTGTCTTGCCCCCCCCACCTCTCAAATATCTAGTCATCGTGTTTTATCGTGCCATCTTTTTGACCTCTTGCTATGGAGGTGGTAGCATGGAAGCTTTTTGTTGGCAAGGTCATTACAGTTCGTGAGATCACTCTAACCATGTTTTGGTTTGAAGTTTAATGCTCTATTTCATTTTAAGTGAAAAGTCAGTGACATTGCCCATCAGGGAGCCTGGTGCTTGTCCTTTTCTATAGACATTCAGCAGTTAACAGACCATGTTCATACTCAGTCTCAAATGTCCTCTCGAAAGGGCTCAGAGTCCTCGGGTCCGCTGTGAACAAATTAGGAAGTAAGTGAAATTTATTCTGTGCTCCTATTTTCCCTTCCTATACTTCCCTTCCCTATCCTGCCCTTCCTCATCCTTTGGGATGTTTATTCTCCCTGCTTCTCACTTCCTTCTCCGTCTAGTCCTTTTGGGCCAGAGAGATTCTAGAGGCGCTTTGTCCAAATATCGATAGGCCTTGACATCTGTAAGATTTATTACAATATAATTGTAAGGTCTAGGCCTAGGTTTTAGGGACCTGAAGGTGGAACCCCAGTAGGTGATGGACTAGTAATGAATGGCCAACAACATTTATTGAGCACTTAATATGTGCCTCATAGTGCTCTAAGCATTTTATTTACATTTTTTTCATTAATCCTTGCAAAAACCCAATAATGTACGTGTTATTTTTGTCTGCATTTTATAGATGAAGAGACTAAAGCTCAGACAGGTTAAATAACTTGCCCTAGGGCTTGCCCAAGGCTCTGTGGCTATTAGTAAGTGAGACCTGGAATTTTTTCTCAGAACCTGTTTATAAGAATATTTTCAGTTAACAAATTTTATACTGTAGTCTAGTTTCCAAGGCATCATCTTGAGATGTCTGTAACTTACATTGTTTTAGTTGTTAAAATCAATGCTTATGACTGGGGGTTGGGGTGGGTGGAGATAGTATAATGACTTTTGCTGTACCTGGACTGGATATTTCTGAGATCTTTAAAAATTTGAGACAAAGACACTTTTTGAAAATATAAGTGGCATTCTAAAAAAGTTCTGTTCCCTGATAAATCAGTATTAGTATTTAAAACAAAACTCAGACAAGTAGGAGAGAAGATTCTTTAAATGTAGTTAAATGTGTGTAAACCTTTGTAATTACATCAGAGGACTTAAGTCACCTTTGAAGCACCTGTGGATGGATTTTTGATACATTATTGATGAGATGAAATAATCTACTTTTCTAAATTGAACAGTAAAATTCTTTAAGTTCTATATTTGGTAGTGAAACTATTCATTTGATTTATTTTCTTTGAAAGCTTTATTCATTCCCTGAAATTGCTTTTCTTTTTTTTTAAATATATGTATTTTTTTATTAAGTAAACTACTCTAATGAGGGGCTTGAACTCATGACCCCAAGAGTTGCATGCTCTACCTACTGAGCCATCCAGGTGCCCCTGAAATTGCCTTTCTTGATACATAATAAAGTATACAAAGTTTAGTGAAGATTTCAGACAGATAAGGGTGTCTTTTTTTCATGCTGTGATTTTTGACTGTTATTTTTATAAAGTCAAAAAACTTTAAATATCATTGTTAGTGGTAATTAAGTGTTCCTTGTCAATAATTTCAGTAAATCAGAAAGATTTTACATTTTTTTAAAAGTTAGATTAGGGGCGGCTGGGTGGCTCAGTCGGTTAAGCAGCTGCCTTCAGCTCAGGTCATGATCCTGGGGTCCTGGGATCGAGCCACACGTCCGGCTCCCTGCTCGGCGGAGAGCCTGCTTCTCCCTCTCCCTCCGCCTACTTGTGCTCTCTATCTCTCTGTCAAATAAATAAATAAAATCTTTAAAAATAAATAAATAAAAATTGGATTAAAACAATTTCAGTTTGATGCCCTCTTGTGGTAGATTATATGTGGACTCCTGGTGAAACTTTTGAAGTCATGTCAATTGTTCAGTTGACAGTATGGGGATTTGGTATATGCTCTCCCTGGACGCTTAAAATGATGAGTTGGTGGACCTATTGCCCAAGGGGGACATACCTAAAACAAAGTGTGGGGTAGTGAACAATTTTTTTAAAGGATTTATTTATTTATTTGAGAGAGAGCATGTGCCCACATGCGTGTGTAGGGGGAGAGGTAGAGAAGGAGAGAGAAACTCATGCAGACTCTGTGCTGAGTACAGAGCCCAACTTGGGGCTTGATCTCACAGCCCTGAGATCACAACCTGAGCTGAAACCAAGAGTTGGACGCTTAACCAACTGTGCCACCCGGGTGCCCCAGTAGTAAACAGTTTTTAATTGCAATGCTAGTAGTTTATAGAAACTAAGTTTTTCTGCTACTGCTTTTATTTGATACTCATTTAAAAATATGTTATTTGTATAGGTTAGTGAAGCATCTAATAAAAGAAAGGTTTTTACCTGAATCTACCTGAGGAACCAAAATGCTGAGCAATCAACTTAGAGATCCAGTATATATAAGAAGGCCAGTCTTTCTTTATTCTTTTTTTTTTTTTTTTAAGATTTTATTTATTTATTTGACGGAGAGAGACCGCGAGAGAGGGAATACAAGCAGGGGGAGTGGGAGAGGGAGAAGCAGGCTTCCCACCGAGCAGGGAGCCCAATGCGGGGCTTGATCCCAGGACCCCGGGATCATGACCTGAGCCGAAGGCAGAAGCCCAATGACGGAGCCACCCAGGCGCCCCTTTTTATTCTTTTTTTTTTTTTTTTAACGATTTTATTTATTTATTTGAGAGAGAGAAAGTGCACAGAGGGAGAAGCAGACTACCTGCTGAGCAGGGAGCCCGATGCGGGGCTCAATCCCAGGACTCTGAGATCATGGCCTGAGCTGAAGGCAGACACTTAACCGACTGAGCCACCCAGGCGCCCTAGAAGGCCAATCTTTCTTAGTTACGGCATTCATCTTATCAATTCTTTGCTCTGAAATTGGGACTATTAGTAAAACAGGAATTGCCAAATTAGATTAGCACCTTTATGTGTCACTATTCATTCTGAATAAAATTACCTTGAACACAACATTTAAACCTTTTTTGGAGGGGGGGGCGCCTGGCCAGCTCAGTCGGAGGAGCATGCGGCTCTTGATCTCAGGGTTGTGAGTTTGAGCCCCACGTTGTGGGTAGAGATTATTTAAATAAATAAACTTAACATCTTTTTATTTTTCATTTTTCAGATAGATTAAATTATACTTTTAAACCTGTACTGGTTTGCACCCATACCTCCGCATTCTAGCTGAAAGTCACCTGCTTATTTGCTGGCTTAGTTGCCATCAGACCTGTATCTGTGAGCCTCCTGCCCTGGTCCAGTTCTGTATGTCCCACGGTCTCCTGGACGTGTCCACACTGCAGGCACCTCAAATACAGCGTGTCTAAAACTGAACTCATCGCTTCCCCCCCTTACCTACTTTTCTTTCTTTCTTTCTTTCTTTTTTTTTGGGGGGGGGTACCAAATTACTTTATTTGAAGAATGGTACAAATGAAAGAAGTTAAGTAGATGTTTTGGTACAATTTATAGAAAAGGTAAAGGTAACCCCACCTTTTCATTACCTCTTAAATATTGAATCTGGTTCTCTCCATTCTTACTATCCTTGCCGTGATCCAAGCCAGCATCATCTCGATTAGACTACTTTAGTAGCCTCCAAACTGATTTATATGTAACTCCCCATTTCCCAGTTCTAGTTTCTGTTCCATAGCTGGATGATTTTTATTTTTATTTTTTTTAAGATTTTATTTATTTATTTGAGAGAGAGAGATCGAGCTTGAGCAGGAAGAAGGGCAGAGGGAGAGGGAGAAGCAGGCTCCCCGCTGAGCAGGGAGCCCCATGCGGGGCTCAGTCACAGACCCCCCAGGATCATGACCGGAGCTGAAGGCAGATGCTTAACCATCTGAGCCGCCGAGGTGCCCCTGGATGATTTTTAAAGCAGCAGTTTTGATCAGGTCTCTTTTTCCCTCAAGTTGAAAATCTTTCAGGTACTTCCATTTGCTCTTAACAGAAAGTTCACAGATCCCTAATTTTGTACGTTTAATTCTCTTGCTTCCCACCCCCTCAAAACAAATAAATAAAAACCAAACTAAAACATCCAAAACCCTTTTTGGCTAACTTATCCTTCAAGTCTTGGCCTATGTATGCCATTTCTTACGGCTTTCTCTCTCTGAACCTCTTTCCCCTCTTGCATCCTAAAAGATACCTCCTTTAAAAAAAAACAAAAACACCCTTCCCCCGTGTAATTATTGGGGTTTTTAAAAGATTTTTTTTATTTATTTTTGTGTAAGAGAGAGAGAGCGTGAGCACTAGTGCGCATGAGTCGGGGAGGGTCAGAGAAAGAATCCGACTCCCCACTGAGCAGGGAACCCAATGCAGGACTCGATCCCACTGGGATCATGACCTGAGGCAAGGCAGACGCTTAGCCAGCTGAGCCACCCGGGCACCCTGTAATTATTTGTTTTAAGGTAGATACCACATACTTCATAGGATGAGGAAAATAATAGCAGCTCTGCATATTGCATCCAGTAGGCACCAACAGTGTTTTAAGTGCTTTACATATTTGAACTTACTTAATCCTCACAACAGCATTTGATATAAGTACTGTAACCCCATTTTTCAGATGGAGAAGTTGAGGCATAGGGAGGTTAACTAATTTCAGTATCACACAATTAGTAGTAAGTAGGAGAGTCAGGATTCAGTCCCAGGTATTCTGGCTCCAGAATGTATGCTCCTAACCCACTCGGGCTGCCCGATTTAGCTGTTGCTTTAACTGCTAAATCCATAGCTGCATTAGTTTCTTGTGGCTGCAGTAATAAAGTACCACGAACTAGGTGGTAGAAATTTATTCTCTCACAGTTGTGGGGGCTAGAAATCTAAAAGCAGGGCGTCAGCAGGGCCATGCTCCTTCTGGAGGCTCTAGGAAAGAATCCTCTCTTGCCTTTTGCAACTTCTAGTGGCCCAAGTATTCCTCGGCTTGTTAGCGGCATAATTCCAGTCTCTGCCTACCTCTGTCTCTGTAAGGTGGTCTGAGCCTTTTCTATCCAGTACCTCCAAATTCTTCCAGCCTTTTCCCATCACCCAGTTCCAAAGCTGCTTTCACATTCTTAGGTATTTGTTAGAGCAGGACTCCATTTCTCCGGCACCCGAATCTGAGTTTCCTAGGGCTGCCGTAACAAACTACCATAAACAGAGTCACTTAAAACAACAGGAATTTGTTCTCTCACAGTTTTGAAGGCCAGAAGTCTGAAACCTCAGTGTCAGCAGGATTAGTTCTTTCTGGAGACTCTCAGGGAGACTATTCCAAGTTCTAGTGGTCGCTGGCTATCCTTGACGTTTCTTGGCTTATAGACAGATGGATCTCATGAATCTCTGCCTGCACCTTCACATCACCTTTCCTGTGTGTTTCTCTGTGTCCTCTCTTCCACTTACAAGGATACATGATCTTTCCTTCCTTCCTTCCTTCCTGCCTGCCTGCCTGCCTGCCTTCCTTCCTTCCTTTTAAGATTTTCTTTTTTAAAAAATACTTATTTGAGAGAGAGAGAGAACAGGAGGAGGGGCAGAGGGAGAGGGAGAGAGAATCCCAAGCTGACTCCTTGCTGAGCATGGAGCCCAACGTGGGCCTGTCTTATGACCCTGAGATCATGACCTGAGCCAAAATCAAGAGTGGAATGCTTAACTGACTGAACTACCCAGGTGCCCCTCTTTTTCTTTTTCTTTTTTTTTTTAAAGATTTATTTATTTACTTTAGAGTGTGTATGCCTGAGTAGGAGAGGGAGAGAGAGAATCTCATGCAGACTCAGCGGGGCTTGATCTCATGACCCTATCTTGTCTCAAGCCGAAATCGAGTCCGACAGAGCCACCTAGGCACCCCAAAAATACCAGATTTCATCTCAAGATCTTTAGCTAATTATATCGGCAAAGACCCTATTTCCAAATCAGGTCACATCCTAAGTTTCAGGTGGACATGAATTTTGGAGGGATCCTTTCAACCCACTTCTAGTGTTTCTTACTCTTAAGTTTCTGTGGGTTTGTTTAAAAATGAAACTTGAAGCTTATTGTTAGTCATTAACCTCCTACTTATCTTGCCTGAGTAAAAGCCAAACAAACTTTAAAATGGAGACCTATAATATTTATGTTTGCTCTTAATTATGTTTTTGGCAAATGTTTTCATTCCAACCTGCCTTCCCCTGCCACCTGTGAGCTCCTTTGAGCTGATTAGTGTCTTTAGGAAAGCCAGGCCAGTTTGGGTGTATAGAAGGAGCATTGCAGGCACTGTGGGAACAGAGCCTCTACAGAAACCACATTCTAACCCCAAACCAAATATATATACAAATCAATGTATATTTGTATAGGAAAGCTCTTGTCACTGTTATGATTAGAACAAATAATTTTGATTATATAAACTATGTAAATGTGCCTAAGTCCACAGGATTAGGACAGCTTTTCATGGGGCACCTGACTGGCTCAGTCACTAGAACAAGCGACTCTTGATTTCAGGGTCATGAATTTGAGCCCCACGTTGGGCATAAACATTACTTAAAAAAAAAACAAAACCAACAAAACAACTTTTCTTTGAAAACATTAACAGTTCACTCTGTTTTGTTACTTCATGCTTTTAACAAATTTATCCTTCTATAGCTTCAAGAAGAAAAAAATTGTCAGTGTTGTATGACCTTTGATGAAAAGAATAAAAAATAGTTTTCGGGTGCCACATTTGTAGAGGGACATTGAGGGGAAGAATATCAGGGTTGTGAAGACTGGAAAATGTACTATAAGAAATGATTAAAGTATTTGAGCATGTTTGGCCTGAAAAGAAAAAACAGTAAAATTGTAGATGTTGTGAATGATTTGAAGGACTGTGTGTGGAGGAGGTGTTAAGTTTATTTCACATAACTCCAGCAGGCAGAACCAGGACTAATTGGTGGAAACACTAGGTTTGTGTCATCTCATTAAAAGGAAGAACTTTCTGGGGTGCCTGGGTGGCTCAGTTGGTTAAGGGTCTGACTCTTGATCTCACCTCAGGTCTTGATCTCAGGATTGGGAGTTCAAGCCCCATGACCTTTTAAGAAAAAAAAAAAAAAAAGGTGGAGGAACTTTCTGCTATATGAAGTAAGGAGTTCTCTTTTAAGATGAAAATTAAGATTAAAATTGAAATTAAGGGGTGCCTGTGTGGCTCAGTTGTTTGGGCATCTGCCTTTGGCTTAGGTCATGGTCCTGGGGTCCTGGGATCCAGCCTCTCATCTGGCTCCCTGCTAGGTAGAGAATCTGCTTTTCCCTTTGCCTTTCTCCCCTGGCTTGTGCTCTCTCTCTCGCTCACTCTCTCTCAAGTAAATAAATAAAATCTTTTTAAAAAAATTGAAATTAAGTAGTCTGTTTAGATAGAAATTATGCAAATGACAGTATGGATTAAATCAGCTATTAGGAACCCTTTCAATAGTATGTGAATTACTTGAAAAAATGGACAGAATGTCCATTTAATTAAGTTTGTTCCCATACCATCTCATTTTCATGTTGAAATCTTACACTTGTAAATTATGTTTCTACCCCAAAAATGTTTTTATGCAGAATGTTTTTCTTGTTTCATTGAAATTTGTAGATATTTCTGAGTAAAGAGGAAAAAGCAAATAGTAAAAGAATTCAACATCTTTATAACAAGTGAATCCTTAAGATTGATTTTTTAGAAAATAGAGAACCAGGCTGTCCTGTAACTCTTATGCTCAATCAAAGCTCAGTAAGTGCTTTCTGATTTGATATTGTCCCTTAATTAGATTTTTGATATGGTATTGCCTTTTAAACTTTTATTATTAGTCTTTTTGATTAGAGGACTCTGACATCTTTAACGTTGTAAATTGGAATAAAACTATTGTCATCACTGAGTCATAAGAAGTCAGAAATACCCATTATAGAGAGCAGGTTTTAAAGAAAATGATTTTCAGCAATTTTTGTAAAAAGCTTCTAACAGAAGCAATATATGAATTTCATATGTCAGCAGATGCTGATTTGAAAGCAGAAAATGAGGGGCGTCTGGCTAGCTCCGTGGGAAGTGCATGCAACTCTTGATTTCAGGGTCGTGAGTTTAAGCCCCACCTTGGAGGTAGAGATTACTCAAATAAATTAAAAAAAAAAAAATTCAAAAAAAAAAAGCAAAGTGAGATAACATTCATTAATTCTTTTTTTTCATTTTTGATAATTTTGATACCCATTTATTTATCCATGACTTAATATGTCCCTCCTTTCTTCAGAATTACTGAATGACTCATTCCTGGAATTCTGCTCAATTTTTATTTATTTACTTCTGTAATAGTAACAATAATATTTTATTTTTATTGATTACGAACAATGTGCCTGGGTGCTATAATCTATACCTTATTTATTTTATTTTTTTACAATCTGTGCCTTATAATACCTTTAATTCTTACAGTGGCCCTGAAGGAGTTACCATTATCCCCATTTTATCAGCAAGGTCAATAAAATGGCTCAGAGACTCAGAGAGGTTGTGTCTTGTCCACGTTTGCGTATCTCATAAATGCCTGAGCCCATTTTAAAGCCAGATCTTTCTTAAAGCCCAGTTCTTTCAGTTCTGTGAGTTTGCTGTTGAGTAGACAGGAAAGTTACACTCTCTCATCAGGTTCCTCATACACGCTCCTGAATTCCTTTTGAATGAGAGAAGAAATACCATCACATGTATTTCTGAAAGTCCGGTCCTAGGCATGAATTTACCTTGTGTTTTTAGTTGAAGTCTACATGGGCATTACAAGTGAATGGGACCTTTGGAGAGATGCAAGCAGGACAGAGAGCTGCTCCTCTTCTCTCCAGTTTGAACTTTGTCCATAAGAAAGGAAGAGAGAGGAAACATCGCTCATTGAGATGACTCCTTCAAGGACCAGAATTTAGCAGAGCATTTATATCATGTTGATGGAAATGTTCTAAACTGAATTGTAGTGTCAGCCTGCCCTGTACCTGCCATGCACTGACCATAATTTAAATATTTCTGGTTAAAATTCCATTCATGTGGTTACAGCGATGATCTCAAAGTCAACTGAAGTATAAGCAAGACTGTCCCCCACCAAGTACTCACACACTCTGAAGTTTGAGGTCCTGTTTCTGTGTGTCATGTTTTTAGATATCTTTCTTTTTTTTTTTTTTAAGATTATTTATTTATTTTAAAGAGAGGGAGAGTGCACGAGAGTGGGGTGAGTAGCAGAGGGGGAGGGGAAAGAGAATCCTCAATCAGACTCCCCACTGAGCAAGGAGCCTGACAGAGGCCTTAGTCCCAGGACCCTGAGATCATGACCTGAGCCGAAATCAAGAGTTAGATGCTCAACCGACTGAACCACCCAGGCACCCTTAGATATCTTTCTTTGCTGCTATACTAATTCGTCTCTACCCACTACTTTTGTTTTTTAAAGATTTTATTTTATTTTTATTTTGAGAGAGAGAGCGAGTGGGGAGGGGCAGAGAGAGAGAGGGAAAGAGAGAGAATCCCAAGCAGGCTCTATACTGAGCACAGAGCCCAATGTGGGGCTCAATCTCATGACCCTGAGATCATGACCTGAGCTGAAAACAAGAGTTGGATGCTCAACTGACTGAGCCACCCAGGCACCCCCCATCATCTCTCTCCACTATTACTCACAGATTATTTTATCATAAGCTGCTGTGGGCTAGGAAAGCAAAATAATTAGAGATTGCTCAATTAAAGTAAAAGTAACTTGAGTTAGAATGAGACGTGAGGGGATTTCTTGTGAGCAGATATACTGAGCTTTAGTGGGCAGACTTTGTGTTACATCTTCTAACTTTCCCTGGATAGATGGCCGTTGTCCAATCAGTGCCATTATGTCTAACATAGAAAGTGTTTTTGTACTTCTTTTAAACAGAGAAGAAGATACAGAAAATGAAAATGAGAAGAAAATTTGGTACTACAGCACAAAGGTCCAACTTGCAGAATTAATTGACTGTCTAGATAAAGATTACTGGGAAGCAGAACTCTGCAAAATTCTGGAAGAAATGCGTGAAGAAATCCACCGGCACATGGACATAACTGAAGACTTGACCAATAAGGCTCGGGGCAGTAACAAATCCTTTCTGGCGGCAGCTAATGGTGAGAGGGAAATTTTCTCAATTAATTGTTAATAAATTTGAGATAAACTCTTAGTATGAAATCACTGCAAGATTTTGAAAATATTAAAATTTGAAGTTACGTATATTTTAATTCTCTGTATTTTTTCTTTTTAATGATTTTATTTATTTATTTGAGAGAGAGAGCCAAGAGAGTGTGAGCAAGGTGGGGCAGAGGGAGAAGGAGAAGCAGACCCCCCCACTGAGCAGGGAGCCTGACATGGGGCTCGATCCCAGGACCCTGGGATCATGACCCGAGCCAAAGGCAGATGCTTAACTGACTGAGCCACCCAGGCACCTCAGTTCTCTGTATTGTCCTTTTCCTAAGGAATCTTGTTCATCCCAACATAAATTAGGGGATTCTATGCATTTTAGCATTTTGTATCTTGCCTTGGTCATTACTGATCTTCCCCCAATTGTTTTTTTCTTTAATTCAGGTATCTTATTTATTAGAGAGAGAGAGCACGAGTGGGGTGAGGAGCAGAGAGGGAGAAGCAGACTCCCCGCTGACCAGGAAGCCCGACTCAGGGCTTGATCCCGGAATTCTGGGATCATGACTTGAGCCAAAGGCAGATGCTCAACCGACTGAGCCACCCAGGTGCCCCACGAATCCTACCTTTAATTATGAGAAATAGTATTCTTTTAAAAGATACTCTTTGCAGGGCGCCTGGGTGGCTCAGTCATTGGGCGTCTGCCTTCGGCTCAGGTCATGATCCCGGGGCCCTGGGATCGAGCCCTGCATCGGGCTCCCTGCTTGGCGGGAAGCGTGCTTCTCCTTCCTCCACTCCCCCTGCTTGTGTTCCCTCTCTCGCTGTCTCTGTCTCTCTCAAATAAATAAAATCTTTAAAAAATAAATAAATAAAAGATACTCTTTGCTTTTTATTTTTAAATAAAACTTTTAGTTTTAGAATAGTTTTATAGTTACAAAAAAGTTGCTGAGGTAGTACAGAGGGTTCCAGATACCCTGCACCAGGTTTCCCCTATTATTAGCATCTTAGCTTAGTGTGGCATATTTGTCTTAAGTAGTGAACCTATATTGATACCTTATAATACCTTAATCTATATTCAGATTTCTTTATTTTTACTGATAACCTTTTTCCGTCTCATGATCCCATCCAGGATACCACATTATATTTACTTAACATGTCTGTTTAGGTTCCTCTAGACTGTCACAATTTCTCAGACTTTTCATGTTTTTGATGACTCTGACAGTTTTGACGAGTACTGGTCAGGTATTTAGTAGAATGCCTATGTACAAAATTGTAACGATAGTATCATTTTTTTTTTTTAAGATTTATTTATTTATGAGAGACCAGCAGGTGCACATGAGCAGGGGGAGGGGCAGAGGGAGAGGGACAAGCAGACTTCCCACTGAGCACAGAGCCTGACATGCAGAGCCTGACATGGGGCTCCATCCCAGGACCTTGAGATCACGACC
Organism: Halichoerus grypus; assembly: GCF_964656455.1. Lineage (NCBI taxonomy): Eukaryota > Metazoa > Chordata > Mammalia > Carnivora > Phocidae > Halichoerus > Halichoerus grypus. The sequence goes on along the minus strand of NC_135713.1, from coordinate 195,696,155 downwards.
TGAGCCGAAGTCAGATGCTTAAACCAACTGAGCCACCCAGGTGCCCCAGTATCATCTTAACTAAAGAACAAAACCAAAATAGGAATTGGTAATCAAAATGTTTAGTGGTCTGATTTAGGGGAATGTGAAAAACTAGAAATTCCCAATATAGAAGAATTGGTTAATTCTCTTACTGATTATCATGTGATAGAACACTAGAGAATTGGAGAATTACATAAGGTACCATGCCAAAACAGTACCTGGGTCATTGAGGTACTTAAATTCTCTTTCTTTAAATAACCAACTGGGTAAGTAGAGCAGCTTTTATAAAAAAATAACCAATTAGCATAATAGGATTATAGTTGGTATCCTATTTATATTTTTCAAATTTTCTACAATGAGCATTTTTTTGTTTATTTTTGTTTTTTTAAAGATTCATTTATTTATTTTAGGGGGAGGGAGAGACAAGGAGAGGGAGAAACAAATCTCAAGCAGACTCCCCACTGAGTGTGGAGCCCGATGGGGGGCTTGATCCATCCCACAACCCTGAGATCATGACCTGAGCTGAAACCTAGAGTCAGGTGCTCAACCAACTGAGCCACCCAGGTGCCCAGCATGTAATGTACTTTTAAAAATTAGTCAAACTTTTTTATGTAGTCAAGAACAGCAGAGAAAGCTTTGAGCATTAGGCCACAGTATTTTCTTGGAAAGTTAGGTGGCCAACGCTTCTGTGCTGTGAGACTGTCTTACCCTCTTAATACAGTGTGGAGTTCATTTAAGTAAGGGGGGTAACTGCAGCTTGGATTTCATGGCGAGACTAGACAAAAAGTGACACTCTTTTTCTTTTCTCTTCTTCTCCTTCTCTGCTAAGGTTTATCCAGCATGGTACTCTAATTCAAAAGAATTGAAAATTGGTGGGAAGAGGAGGGAAAACTGACTTTTTTTTTAAAGATTTTATCAGAGAGAGCACAAGGCAGGGGGAGCAGCAGCCAGAGCAGGCAGAGGGAGAAGCAGGCTCCCCATTGAGCAAGGAGCCCGGTGCGGGACTTGATCCCAGGATCCTGGGATCATGACCCGAGCCGAAAGCAGACGCTTAACCGACTGAGCCACCCCGGCATCCTGAAAACTGATATTTTTGAGTACCTACTGTGGGCTGGGTGTTCAACTAGATGTTTTACAAGCCTTTAATCCTCTCAACAATTTTGTAAGGAGTGTACTGGCAGTGCATTAAGCATTCAGACAGGAGTCCCCCATTAAAATGCTGGTCTGCCACTGTTAAGTTTATTTGCTCTCCCTGGGAACCAAAACCTGGGCTGTGGTAGTCAGTTTAGGAGCATCCAGCCCAGGTAAAAACCTAGAATAATATCTAGTGGTGTTCTTTAACTTGGGATTTTATGAGATGAAAACAGCAGAAACTACTGGGTTCTGAAATAGCCAAGAGTAATTTGCAGTATTGTGACAGCAATTTCAGCATCGCAGTGTGTTCTAATGACTTGACATTCTTAACCTTGCAAGTAGCATAAATTCCTTTCAAGTTTAGCCCTCTGTTTTTATATACTTACACGTATACTTAGGAGAGTTTAATTCCACTTTTGGTAGTTGAATTTTCTTTTTCTATTTTTTTCTAATATTTTATGAAAATTTTCAAATATACAGAAAGGTCAAAAGAATGATACAGTAAACACCTACATGCTCATCATCTTGGTTCTACAATTTACTATATATTTGTAGTTGTAAATAGTTTGCTATATTTGCTTTATCATATACCTTTATGGTAATTGTATTTTATAATGCTTTATTTTGGTGGTTTTGAAGGAAGTTTATTTTTGGAATGCATTTTTCTAAGTAGAGATGGTTTTTATTTTATTTGAGAGAGAGAGAAAGAGCGGAGGGGAGGGACAAAGAAAGAGGGAGAGAGAGAATCTTAAGCAGGTTCCATGCCCAACACAGAACCCAACACGGGGCTCGATCTCACGACCCTGAGATCATGACCTGAGCCGAAATCAAGAGTTGGACGCTCAACCAGCTGAGCCACCTGGGAGCCCTGGTAGTAGTTGTTTTTGTTTTGTTTTGAATGTTGTTTTATTCTCATTAAATGGCACTAGGAAAGTTGGGAGGAACTTGCACTAGTCAGGTTAAGAAAAGCTAGCAGTTGGGGCACCTGGGTGGCTCAGTCGGTAGAGCGGGTGACTCTTGATCTTGGGGTCATGAGTTCAGGCCCCACATTGGGTATAGAGATACCTTGAAAAAAGAAAATAGAAAAGCTGGCAGTTGAAAATCAGGGTGGAGCTATGTTTGAAAGTGAGAAATAACGTGGCTCTCTAAGAAAAGCAGGTGATTGGAAACTAGACTTTCTAAATAAAAAGTTCTTTAAAAAAGAGTGAGATACTTCCACTGGTAAGTTAAGTGTACTTAGTAGCAAGAGTAACCACAGCTAAGGTAAATTGAATGGAAAGTGGTAGGTAAAGTGATATAAGGAAATATGTACAAAAGGATCCTGGGATGACTTGGATGATGAGGAGGACAGAAAACATGCCAGTTTCTTCCATATGAAATTGTCCTTTATCTATCTTAGATGTTCACATATTCATTGGTTCCAAATTCTTATAGGAATTAGGAATAGAGAAGGTGAGAGAGAGTGTGAGGAATTAACTCTAGCCAGCTCAACTGTCATCACTTTACAGAAAGATCAGTGTTTTCCAGTGATGACTTTACAAGGTTTTTTTTAATCCTACGAAACATTCTAGATACCTACAATTTAAGAAACATCAATGAAATTACAGGTACAGAAAATTTAAACAAAGGAAATTTAAACAAGGAAATTTAAAAATTAAAAAAAAATACTGTGTTACATATCATTAAAAATGTTTCTTCTTGGGGCGCCTGGGTGGCTCAGTCGTTAAGTGTCTGCCTTCAGCTCAGGTCATGATCCCGGGGTCCTGGGATCGAGCCCCGCATCCGGCTCCCTGCTCAGCGGGAAGCCTGCTTCTCCCTCTCCCACTCCCCCTGCTTGTGTTCCTTCTCTCGCTTTATCTCTCTCTGTCAATTAAATAAAATCTTTAAAAAAAAAAAAAGGTTCTTCTTGTTCACAAACATTGTACTCCAGTTGGTAAATTTATTTCTCATGGAGGTACAGTTTAGCAATTCTGAAATTACTATATATACTAGGGTTGACCAAATAAATAGATATATTATAGATAATGAGAACAAGATTTCTCTTGTTAGAAGTTACAAAGAAGCAACAGGGCATTGATTGAATGAACCACACAAACCACCTCACATAGTGAAAAAGCATAGATGTATATATACATGGGTTAGTGTGCATATACATAACATTTCCTAGCTGTTGGCTGAGAGAGTATAGAAACAGTGACACCGTAATAGTAACAAGTACATCTAGAGCCCAGATCATGTCTTCTAAATACCATTCTCCAATAAAAAAAGAACAGAGTCCTTACAGAGATAATGGATTCTAGGGTTGGGACAGAGAGAATACAAGGTGAGCCTGGAGCATCTTGTAGTGCTAGAAAGTAAGGAAATGCTAAATGAATGAACAAATGAATGACTGAAGTGTGTTCAAAGAATACAGGCCTCACTTTTAGCTCCCCGCGGCCAAAGCTGGAACAAAATTTGAGCAACAAAATAAAAAATGATAGTATTGGATCATAACCCAAAGAATATCATTAATACCTAAGAGTCTGTGCTGATATACTTGTGGTCTACATCATGCTATAGCATCATTCTCCCCAAATTGAAAGAGGATTAGAGCCCTTAGGGATTTACTGGCTTTCAAAACAGTTATGGGACTTCAGAGAGAAAGGTTTTTTCCAAATGGGACTTTGTTTTCTCATTTTACAGTGGAAGCCTGAAGGTTAGATAGCTTGCCTACGGTAAGCCTAAACAGCTAATTCAAGTCAGATATGCACTGGGTCATGGTTACCTTGGTTTTGACCACTGCACCACGCTGCCTAGACGGTGGGTCTGTGCAGCCTACAGTTTCCCTCGTGTGGTAGAAGAGATGAGGTAATCTCTGTCATGTCAGTTTCAAAAGTTAGACTGGTTTTCTTTTTTAAAAAAAGAGAATAGTCATAATTACCATGTATTTTCTAGAGTAACGATAACCAAATTGGTTGAGTTATGTAAGCATCAACATTGTATTGGTAGTCTTTTTTTTTTTTTTAATTTTTTTTATTGTTATGTTAATCCCCATACATTACATCATTAGTTTTAGATATAGTGTTCCATGATTCATTGTTTGTGCATAACACCCAGTGCTCCATGCAGAACATGCCCTCCTCAATACCCATCACCAGGCTAACCCATCCTCCCAACCCCCTCCCCTCTAGAACCCTCAGTTTGTTTTTCAGAGTCCATTGCCTCTCATGGTTCTTCTCCCCCTCCGATTTCCCCCCCTTCATTCTTCCCCTGTATTGGTAGTCTTAATCCTTATTTCATAGTTCTAATGTTTTAACATATTTAACTTTAATAACTTATATTGAAACTCTTAAGTGGCATTTGTAGTACTTTTATATTTGATATATATGGAAACAAAATTTTTTGTTTTTATTATAGAAGAAATTTTGGAATCCATAAGAGCCAAAAAAGGAGAAATTGATATTGTTAAAAGCCCAGAAGAAATAGAAAAGGACAAGAATGAGACCGAGAATAGTAACTCCAAAGATGTTGAGAAAAGCAGAGAGGAGTTTGAAGACCAGTCCCTTGATAAAGACAGCGACGACAAAACTCCGGATGATGATCCTGAGCAAGGAAAATCTGAGGGTAAAAAAATTACTTGGCTAGAAAGTAATATTTAATCAGTGTTATTTATGAAAACTTCAGTTTTACTTTCAAAATGAAAAAGAATCTCTTTATTACTAATACCTATTTAATTTTATATTTCTAAAGAAATAAGGGTATCTTTTCCCTTTTTAACATGTATAATCATTGTAATGAGTTTTATGTATTGGTGGATTGGTTATAATATACCTGTATCTCTATTTATACTTCCTAATAAGGTGCCATTTTCCTATGAGATTTGTTGGTGAAAAATCCCTATTTTTATACCAGAATATACGCTTTTGTATGTGATATGTTCATTTTTATATTAATTACTTAAACATTCTTAATATTTTAAATATTCGTAAATACTCTTTGGATTACTTACTGCAAAAGTATCCCAGAATCTGATTGCTTCAAAATGGCCATCAAATAAAAGCAGGTTTTCTTGGTGATCATTCATTTTTAGTAGTTGATTGAATGTGGCCATTTGTCCTAAAGCAATTTTAAAGGATATCTTTAAAGTTTTGTTGTGCATTTTACTGTAGAGCCAACAGAAGTTGGGGATAAAGGTAACTCTGTGTCAGCAAATCTTGGCGACAACACAACAAATGCTTCTTCAGAAGAGACTAGTCCCTCTGAAGGGAGGAGTCCCGTGGGGTGTCTCTCAGAAACCCACGATAGCAGCAACATGGCAGAGAAGAAGGTGGCATCTGAGCTCCCCCCGGATGTGCCAGGTACAGAGGGCAGTGTATCAATGCCTCTGTAATGGGGGGAATCCTTCCCTTTTGTAGTAAAAGCTGAATGTCACCTGAAATTTTAAAGTATGTGTTCATTCATGCTGCTTGCTTACATAAGTGCCATCCCTGACTGCTAAATTGTCACCTAACATTTGGAGTTTGACACATGTTCTTGCAGTTAGTGCTTGAAACTCATCATAATCTTCATGCTTTTTAAAGTTCATTTAGCTGGTTTTGACTAATAGACTTATTTGTATATTTTATCATCAGATCATAGTGGCAGATATTTTGGTTTTAAGTACTTACATACTAATGGCTCGGTGTTGAATGATTTGACCATTCCAGTTCTGTATGTACTAACAAATTAATTTATGTTTGCATGTGCTCATGTAGTTTTTTAAACATTTCAAACCATAATGTTATGTTAGAAAACCATTGTCACAAAACATTTTTTGCAAGATATATTTTGACATAAAAATGTAAGTTAACCAATAGTCCATATTTTAAGCTTTTTAAAATTAAAATTATACTTGAAGTAAGTTATATCACACACAAAGAATGTCATTATGCCTTTCCTTTTGCCTTTTTTTTAAATGAAAAAGAATTTTTATTATAGGAGCTATATGTATTTTTAAATTTTAAATTTTAAAAAGCAAACTAGAAAATTCAGATGGAGCAAAACAAAATAAACACTGGTAATCCCACCACAAATCAAGAATTGTAGCTGATACCTTGCTGGAAATCCTTAATGATTTTTTTCTATATATTATAAGAATATCACATATTTTCCAGCTTGTGGTACTGTCATTGCTATTGGGGATGTGATTCTGATGTGTTGGGCAGAAAGACAGTATTAGTTAGTAGTTGGAAGACTTGATTCTAGATCTGCTTCTGCCATTAAGTTAATGTCATATTTAATCTCGCAAGGCCTCAATGTTCCTGTTTTGTATCTTGAAGGATTTTGATGATCAACAGTTCTTATGTGACTGCTTTCAACTGAGTGCTTATAAACAGTGAACTATTGCTGAAAACACCAGTGTAACATTAGATTACATGCAGGGATGTATGTGTAGGGTCCAAAAGAATCACATTAATAAGTTTACCATATTTTATACTAATGAGAGATTGGTCATTAAGATGAAGGAAAGTCTGGAAACTGTGCTAACTGGTGGAATAAATAAAGAAGACAAATTTTTGAGCCTAGAAAAGAACAGACTTGGTATCAAGAGGAAGCTAGATTGGAAATAATATAATTATCCACTGAGAGGTTGGCTGGGGGGATTAGACTTCTCTTTGAAATGTAGGATATTAAGTCAAATAAGTAGAAATAATAGGAATATTATGAGTGAATATTAACAACTTCCTTCAAATTACAGCTGTTCAGAAAATAGAAGTAACAAATTCCCTTTTACTAGATGCATTTAGTGAATACCTATCAGAGATAATTTCATTTCATGAAGGAGTAATTAGTAATGTTGATCTCTCTCTGACCTATCAGAGATGATTTCAGCGGGAGTCCGTTATTGAATGGACTGGAGAATCAGAGATCTGTAATTCTATGGTTAGATCTCTAGGTCCTGTCCAATTAAAATGCTACATTATTATGACTTTAGTACCTTCATGAGTCAGAATTTGGAAGTGGAGTACTAGGCCCCCAAAAATGTGAACAGAATTCCATTTATATTGGAATAATGATTATATCCTTGGTAAATACTTCTTAAAATATTCTTTCTCTTTTAGATTGATTGATATTTAGTGTAAACCTCAGTCTTACTAGTAGGTTTATATACTGGTTAGTTGTTTGGTTCTTAAACCAAACACAGTAGAGTAACAACTGTGCCCAGATTTTAGCAGACATTTGCTTTCAAGTTATTTATTACCAGTTTATTAATGTCTCTGAGATATTTGTTCTTTTGTTACTAGAATGGTTTAAGGGAGAAACTATCTTAGTATCTGACGTATACTTTTATTTATTTATTTATTTAAAGATTTTATTTATTTGACAGAGAGAGACAGCGAGAGAGGGAACACAAGCAGGGGGAGTGGGAGAGGGAGAAGCAGGCCTCCTGCTGAGCAGGGAGCCCGATGTGGAACTCGATCCCAGGACCCTGGGACCATGACCTGAGCCGAAGGCAGACACTTAACGACTGAGCCACCCAGGCGCCCTGACGTATACTTTTTTTTTTTTTTTTAAGATTTTATTTATTTGACAGAGAGAGACACAGCGAGAGAGGGAACACAGGCAGAGGGAGTGGGAGAGGGAGAAGCAGACTTCCCGCCGAGCAGGGAGCCCGATGCGGGGCTCGATCCCAGGACCCCGGGATCATGACCTGAGCCGAAGGCAGACGCTTAACGACTGAGCCACCCAGGCGTCCCCTTGACGTATACTTTTAAAGAATGCCAAATGAAATAATATATATACAAGACTTAGGGTAGTATCTACCCTAAGTACTTAAGTACCCTTGTACCCTCAGGTACTACCTGAGCTCAGCAGATGTTGGATATTGTTATTGCTGTCTACAGCCAAGTCTTTGAAAGAGTGAGAAAGCCTAGCAAGTAAAAAATAATAAAGTGGGTGAGTTGAATTATACATTTACTGGTTCAGTAGTAGTTAACATAATTCTTGTAAATGAGATCCTTCGTATTTAAACTTTGCATTCAACTGGTTTTTTCATGTGTAGGTCACAAAAAATTGATATAGATGAGAACCTGAACAGAAGTGTTAAGAAAGCTAGAGTGGGAGCAAATAGCAATTGTCAGTGGCTGTAGTCAGAGTGGATTGGGTTCATTAGTAGGATCAGAGTGCCAGATAGCTGAAGATTCTATAAATTCAAAACCTGACCATTTAGTAAGTCATAGCTCTCTTCTTGACTAGACTAAAAAACGAAACTAAAACTAGAAACCTGATAGTCTCAATACTTGTTTCCAAAACAACATGAAAAGCATTTTTAAAGACATATATTAAACACGCACACCAGTGTTGAAAGAGGAGTTTGGTACATTTAAAGTAGATAAACATTTTAATAGATCCCTGACTGTAAAACTTACGACACTAGTGGGAATATATCAGTGACCAAAATAGACAAAGTCAAGGCCCTTGAGGACTTTACTTTCTAGTGGGCAGTAGGCAGGCCTAATGGTAGAGTCCTGACCCTCAGAGAGGACTGTAACATGTCTCTCTGCTTCCTTCTGTTTCTCTTTCTCTATGCATTCATTTATTCAACAAATATTTATTGAGTATTTATAATGGTGCCTGGCAGTGTGCTGGGTACTCTGTGGTATCCCTGGACCACCCTCTGGTCAATAGATGAGATGTGGTATCAGAAGAACTGGAGAGGGGAATTAATTTAGGTAGATGAGAAACAGTAACTGATAGAAGGCATCCCACTGGTTTGCTGTTCTAAACCTTCAGAATGTATTCAGACACCTAGTTTAACGACTCCAGCTTATCAATAGAAGACTGTCAGATTGGAAAGTATTTGGTATGGAAAGATGTTTTTTGGGAACTTTTTCATTAAAATATAACATATGGTAAAGTGCACAAGTGTTAAGTAAACAGCTTGATAGAACACACCTGTATAACCACATCATGCCCTGGTCTTGGCCACCACTGTGCCCACCCCCACAAAGGCATTTACTGTCTTGACTTCTATAACCATTTATCAGGATTGCCTTTATAAAAGATAATAAATGGTATCATCCAGCATGTACTTTTTGATGTCAATTTTTTTTACCTCAATATATGAGAGCCATCCAAATGTTGCTTGTAATAGTAGTGCATTCTGTTTTATTGCAGCATGATAGTCTTATTATACAGATATGTAATGATTAGTTACTAATTAATTATAATTATTCGTTTTCTATGTTGATGGGCATTTGAATGGTTTCCATTTTGGGACCATTGTGACTGAATATTCTTTTACATGTTTTTTATGCTCCTTATATGTACGTTTCTAGAGGTATAAGTCTAGTTGTGGAATTTCCCGGGTCATTCAGTTTGTGTATGCTCATCTTTAATAGATATGGCTAGTTTTCTAGAGTGGTTATACAAGGTCACACTTCATCAGTAGTCTGTGAGAGTTCTAGCTCCTCTGCATCCTTGCTAACACTTGGTATTATCAGCGTCATTCATTTTTTCCCTTTCTTTTAGCCATTCTGATGGTATTGTAGGGATATCTTATTGTAGTTTGAATTTGTAGTTCCCTGGTGACTAAGGATGTTGAGCACTTTTTCGTGTGTGTGTATGTGTGTGTATATGCATATATTTGTTAAATATATGTATACACAGGCCATTTGGCTACCTTCTTTTGTAAACTACCTGTCAGTTCCTTTGTTTTCTCTTATGTGGTGTCTTTTTTGTTTGTGGTTGTTTTCATGACAGAAGGTTAAATCCAGTCCCTCTGCTCCATCTGGAAGCAGAAGTACCTACATTGATTTTTTTTAAGTGTTAACCCAATCTCATATTTCTGGAATAAATGCCACTTGGTTGTGATATGTTTTCATTCTTATATGCTGTTGCATCCAGTTTATTAATATTTTGTTTAGGAGTTTGCATTAATGAATGATATTGGCTTGTAACTCTCCTTTTCTAATAATGTCCATGTCAGGCTTTGGTGTCCAGATTATATTGGCCTCATAAAATGAGTTAGGACAAGTTCCCACTTTTCCTGTTATCTATAAGAGTTTCTGTGAGTTGGTGTTATTTATTCCTTAATTAAATAAAGGGCTTTTTTAAAATTTTATTTTCCTGAAGCCACTTGGTCCTGGAATTTTCATTATGGGAAAGATTGATTTTAGATTTCATTTCTTTGATGGATGGATTGCTGCTTGGTGTTTTGACTAAGATCAAGTGCATTTCTGGGCGCCTGGGTGGCTCAGATGGTTAAGCTTCTGCCTTCGCCTCAGGTCATGATCCCAGGGTCCTGGGATCGAGTCCCGCGTTGGGCTCCCTGCTCAGCGGGGAGCCTGCTTCTCCCTCTGCCTCTCTCTCTCTCTTTCTCTGTCTCTAAAAAAAAAAAAAAAGTGCATTTCTTTGACAGTGGGCTATTCATATTTTCTGTTGTTTTCTTATGTCAGTTTAGTAAGTTGCATTTTTCTACGGATCTACCTATTTCGCTTAAATTTTAAGTATTCTTGGCCTAATAACATCCTGTCTTTCGATGTCTGCAGGACCTGTAGTGATGTTCTTTTTTTTAATCCAGAAATTGGTTATCTGTTCTCTCTTAATCATCTTACAAAACTGTTAATTTTTATTAGTCTTTTTTTAAAAAATAACTTTTTTTGCTTTGTTGATCCTTTTTTTATTGTATTTTTTCCTAGTTTATTTCTGTTCATGTCTTTGTTTTTTCCTTTTATTTTCTTTGCATCTCTGTGGATTTTTTTTTCTGCTTCTGTTTTTTTGAAAAAACTTTATTGAAGTATAATTAACATACAAAAAGATGTACATATTTAATGTATGCCACCTGATAAGTTTGGAGATAAATATGCACTCATGAAACCATCACCACAATCTGTGGCATAAGCGTATTCATCACCTAGCTTTTTTTCCCTCTGTTTTTAAAATTTTTAATTTTTATCGTTGTTGGTTGCATTTAAAAAAAATAGAGCTCCTCAGGCGCCTGGGTGGCTCAGTTGGTTAAGCGACTGCCTTCGGCTCAGGTCATGGTCCTGGAATCCCGGGATCGAGTTCTGCATCGGGCTCCCTGCTCAGCAGGGAGTCTGCTTCTCCCTCTGACCCTCCCCCCCCCCATGCTCTCTGTCTCATTCTCTCTCCCAAATAAATAAATAAAATCTTTAAAAAAAAAATAGAGCTCCTCAAAAGAGTATCCTAGTTGATACTACATTTAGATGAAAATATTATTTCTGCCCTGGCTCCTTAAGATGGATGCTTTGATGATTTTTAGTTTTTATTTATATTTTCTATTCCGTCAAGGCTATAATTTTCCCTTTATGTACTGCTGTAGCTGCATCCTACAAACTTACATACTGTCTTTGTCATTCAGTTTAAAATATTTTCTGATTTTCATTATGATATAGTTTTCTTTTTAACCCATTCTGGTTATCTTTTTTGTTATTGATTTTTAGCTTAACCTACTGTAATCAGAGTAATTGTTGAGGTTTTATGGTTCAGTATATGGTTAATATTGATAAATGTTTCATGTACACTTGAAGAGGATATGTATTTTTAGTCGTTGGGTACAGTATTGGACAGTCAGGTCAAGGTTTTGAATTGCGTTGTTCAAATCTATATCCTTGCTATGTCTTTTTTTTTTCTTCTCCTTCTCTATATTTTAAAATTATTTCTATTTACTGTGGAGTTGCCTTTTTCTCTCTTAATTTTTTTCAGTTTTTGCCTTATATAGTTTGAGGCTGTATAATTAGGTGCACATAATCTTTATATTTCTTGTTGAACTAACTATCATTGTAAAATATCCTTTATCTTTAATTTCTTTTAAAGATTTATTTATTGATTTTAGAGAGAAAACGTGCATGCGAGTTGGGGCAGGGGTAGAGGGAGAAGGAGAGAATCCCAAGCAGACTCCCTGCTAAGCATAGAGCCTGACGTAGGGCTCAGTCTCACAACCCTGAGATCATGAACTGAGTGGAAATCAAGGCAGACACTCGACTGACTGAGCCACCCAGGCATCCCATAAAATGTCCTTTATCTTTAGTAACATTTCTAAGCTACAACAGCTTGCTTTTGGTTAGTGTTTGTATTATATATCTTTTCTGGAATAGAAAAATTTTTTAAATAATCTGGGAATTTAGAATTTCTTTTTTTTTTTTTTTAAAGATTCTATTTATCAGAAAGAGAGAGAGAACAAGCAGGGGGAGGGGCAGAGGGAGAAGCAGACTCCCCACTGAGTAGGGAGCCCAATGCGGGGCTCCATCCAAGGACCCCAGGATCATGACCTGAGCTGAAGGCAGATGCTTAACCAACTGAGCCACCTAGAATTTCTTTAGAAATATATCCAGAATCTTTTTAGAAATACATCTACTTTCTGGGTGCCTGGGTGGCTCATTGGTTGAGCATCTGCCTTCAGCTGGGGTTGTGATCTCGGGGTCCTGGGATCAAGGCCCTCTTTGGGCTCCCTGCTCGGTGGGGAGTCTGCTTTTCCTTCTCCCTCTGCCCCTCCCACTCGTGCACTCTCTCAAATAAATAAATAAAATCTTTAAAAAAAATAAATACATCTACTTTCAGATTTCTTTATAAGTAAATGTATATTGGGGCACCTGGCTGGCTCAGTTGGTGGAGAGTATGACTCTTGATCTTGGGGTTGTGGGTTCAAGCCCCCTGTTGGGTGTAGAGATTATTTAAAATTTTTTAAAAATCTTCAAAAGAAAAGAAGTAAATGTATATTATTTCAAGCTATATCTTGACGTAAAGTCTTGTCAGAGAGTACTGTCATTTTTATGTAATGCAATAAATGATATTATACAAAGGAAAAATTACAAATTTATGGTCTAAAAATCTTTGGGAGTGAGAACATGAGAAAAATGGGGCGATATCATGATTTCATACTGGATATGATCAGTGATCAGAAAGATTTTATGTGGCAAAGACTGAAGATTAAACTTTTCAGTTGGGCAATATTTTGGGCAAGGCTAGTAGCCATCACTTAAAAATAATCTTTTAATATACCTATTCCTTAGATTTTTTTTCTTGCATCTGTGTTCCAGACATTTCACTTTAGTTCATGAAAATGGTTATGTTGCCAAAAACAACCCCATGTAGCAAGTATGCTGTTTAGTATTACTTCTTTGTAATTGGCAAAAGGCTCAGTTTCAGAATTACACTTTTGTCCTGGATTTTAGATTAGAACCTTTTTGTACCAGAATGTCAAATTTTAAATTTTTAAGTGGAGAAAAAGATACATGACTTGCTAGCATCTTAAAGTCAAATCCACTATTGAGAATTTGTATTCAAACATAATGCAGACAGCATTTGTTTTAAATTAATGCCTCCAGATTTAATGCTTGAGATTAAGAACATATCAGTAGTAGATAAAACTGGCTTTATTTCCATAACTGTAATTGTTTTGAAAATGTTTCCAGGATATATTGAAACTCTAACAGCTATAAAGTTAAACTAAAAGAACATACTGATTTAACCTATTTCTTAACTTTTTGTGATAATGACATTTTAAGAGATAGGCACTTTGCTTTAGTTTTGAATTTTATTACAAGGGAAATTCGGTGGGGGTGTCTGGGTGGCTCAGTCAGTTAAGCGTCTGTCTTTGGCTCAGGTCATGATCCCAGGGTCCTGGGATCTAGGCCCGTGTTGGGCTCCCTGCTTGGCGGGGAGCCTGCTTCTCTCTCCCCCTCTACCCCTAATGATCGTGCTCATGCACTCTCTCTCTCAAATGAATGAATAAAATCTTTAGAAAAAAAAAAAAGGAAATTCAGAGGCTGTTGGTAGTAGATGCTGAACCAATGTATTAGCCTCACTGAGTTGATCCGTAAAGCTTTTGGAGCTTCTGCAGTTAAATAATCTTTTGTTTCTTATCCTTTTTAGTAGGTTTGGTTTTAGTTTCTAGTCGTATACATTCTGGTTACTTACTTTACCTCATTTTTTTTTCCTTTAAAAAAAAATTCCCCTTTTCACTTCAGATAGAAAAGTTACTTGTTTTCTTTGTAGTTTTTTGCTTAGAATTTTGTTTTTTAGGCTTTGGTGTTACTGTTTAGAAGTTGAAGATCAAGATCTACATGTAATTTTGGTTTGAGGGATGACTACAAAACTTACCCTATTTTTATTCATTGACAGTGTTTGTTATGTCTAATGAAGATAGTATTGTAAATACCAAAATCTGTAATATTTGCCATAGGGCTAGAACATTTGGACTTTGAAGTTTAAAACCTACATCTTGGTAGGCGATACCTTTTTGGTGGTATTTTGAAGCAACGGGCTTCAGATTTCCTTAAATCTACAGGCAAATGAAGTAAAGAAGTGAAGAGTTGTAGAACAGTTACTTAAAGTTTGGTTTTTTGTTTATTTATTTATAGTAATTTCTACATCCAATGTAGGGCTCAGTCCCTCGACCCCAAGATCAGGAGTCACATGCTTTTCTGACTGAGTCAGCCAGATGCCCCTAGAACAATTATTTAAAACAACAACAACAACAACAACCAGGGCATCGAGGTGGCTCAGTCGGTTAAGCATCCAACTCTTGATCTCAGCTCAGGTCTTGATCTCAGGGTCATGAGTTTGAGCTGTACGTTGGGCTCCACACTGGGCGTGGAGACTACTTTAGAAAAAAACCCAAAAACCAACAACTAAAATCAGTATTCTAAACTGAAATGGAGGAAAACACTGTTTTCCACTTAAGACAGATTAACTTTGGACGAACTAACAAAACTATGTTTTATGAATTTGTAGTCCTCAGCTTATTATCGCCTTGAGAGTTTAAATGGATACAATCTGAATTCAGTTTGCTTTCAGTGGGTTATTGGCTTTTTTAGATGAGAATACCTGGTAAGGGATTGATTGCCTATTCTTGTATGAAGTACCATTATCTCCCTGATAGCAGAAAACACTTTCTCTAAAGTATTTTAAGATGTGTATAGTCAGAATCTCTTAAGTTCCTATCCCAGAATTTTCTTAGTTTACCATACTTGGAGTATATTATGTGCTAATATTTTAAGTTTTTGTGGGCTGGTCTAGAGTCTAATCTCTTTTTCTTATTCTCTGAGACAATGCACTCAGAGCTCATGAGGGGATATCTTTATATATTGCTTCATTATTGGAGAAGATGATATTTAGACCATTATTCATGAGGACTACTACACTTTACAAATCTAGATCTTACAGCTGTAAAAAGAATGGTTAGTGAAGAATTTGATATTATTTGTGAGAGACTTCTTTTGTTCCAGATTTTTCTGAGTTAGTTGATTTTATTACTGGTTTGTAGCTGTCAGATGTTAAATTTGGCATTTTGAAATCCTTCATATAAAATTTTTTTACTATAAATATTTTTACACATACATAAGAGTATAATGACCGCACCCACATTGCCATATATCTAACACTTATATAAAAAAGAATTATCAAATTTTGTCATACTTGCTTTACCCATGATTTTTTTTAACTCCTTGTTTTTTCTTTTTTTGGCTCAAAAAATGTTTTCCTCTTTGACCCTAGGTGTACAATGTTAGATAAATCACAATCCTTAGTTAATTGTACTCATCATTGGCCATTGTGTAGTATCCCTTAATTTATTCATTCAGGTTTTAAATTACTTAATAATGAAAATAAACACCTAGGAATCTGTCACCCCAAACAAAAGGCTAAGTCCTGCTTTGAAACTAACCTGCATCTATAATCACCCCCCCAGTCTCATCCTCTGCCTCCCTCTCCCTTACCTGAAGTAGTTGTCACTCTGAATCCTGTGTTCACTAACATCTTCTTTTGTTTTTATAAGGGATACACAGTAGAATCAAGACTGTTGATACTGGAGATCAAAGTGATATATAATTCACATGCTTTTGCTTCATTGAGTTGATTTATATAATTTGCTAAAAACTATATATTTTTCTTTTAGTTGTTTTAAACTTTATTCCAAGTGTATTGTGTTAAATATATATTAAGTGTATTGTGTTAAGTGTAAATTTTTGGAACTTAATTTTTTCACTTTATATTACTAATATAATGTTGTATGTTGCTGGAGTTCTTTCATATTAATTGTATTGTAATATTCCTCTGTGCAACTATACCACAGTTTTTTTTATCCCCTTTCTTATTAATATGATTTTGGGTTCTTTTCCTGCTGCAGTATTTTAAAGCAAATCCCAGACATCATGCTACACCAATCTTATATACATCTCTAAAAAATATGAACATTTTCTTACATAATTACAGTGCCATTGTCATTTTAATAAAATTGATAGCAATTCCTTAATATCATCTACTGTTCTGTCAGTTTAAATTTCCTGACTTAAAAAAAAATTTTTTTTTTTTTTTACATTTGTTGTGTTTGTAATAACTCCAAATAAGGTTCCCATATGACATGACAGTTGATTTTATATCTCTTGAGTCTCTTAGTCTAGAGTACTCTCCCCTTCCCCGACTTTTTTCCTCTATACACTGTTGACTTGTTGAAGAATCATAGTGTATCTTGCTATGGGATATCCCACGTTCAGGATTTGTCTGTTTCCTTCCTCTTAGTGTTCTTTAATTTATTCTAAAATCTTGATTAAAATCATTTTTTAACTATTTTTGGCAAGAATATTCCATAAGCTATGTGCTGGGTACTTCATATCATATAGCATCAAAAGGCTCATGATGTCTGTTTGTGGTCTGCCTTTATAAATGCTGAAATTGATCAGTGAGTTCAGGTAGTGACAGTGTAACCTCTCATTCATTGATGATCATTTCAGAATCAGTTATTTGTTTGGAGATTATAATATGGTGGTTTTTAATTCTATCTTTTTTTCTGTATTTGTTTAGCTGGAATTCTGTGAAGAATTTTCCCTCATTAACTGAGGCTGTTTGAATACTTTGAAATGTAGTTAGAGCAGGAATAAATGTTCAGTTATTTTTCAGAATCAGGAGTTGGTGTCCAGTTACCTTCAGTAGTGATTCATGAGTTACGGACTTTTACACAGGGGCATGGCTTTCTAATTTTAAATATCTGTTTGAACTCATGGGTCTTTATGTATTCAATTTGTTTTAGTCAGTTGTAATTTTTCATTTTGCTTATATTGACCAGCACAAGCCCCTTCATGTTGGCTTTTGAGTCCTTTTTCCATGACCCTGGTAGTCTTAGAGGGCTTCCCTGCTTTTTTTTTTTTTTTAATATTTTATTTATTTATTTATTTGACAGAGAGAGAGAGAGAGAGTGAGAGAGGGAACACAAGCAGGGGGAGTGGGAGAAGGAGAAGCAGGCTTCCCGCCGAGCAGAGAGCCCGATGTGGGGTTCGATCCCAGCACCCTGGGATCATGACCTGAGCCGAAGGCAGACGCCTAACGACTAAGCCACCCAGGCGCCCCAAGAGCTTCCCTGCTTTTTGACAGAATAAGATGTATGAGGCTTATCTTACATATTTCCTACCCCAGACCTGGAATCAGTCATTCCTCCAAGAGGTCCTGGTTCCTTTTAGTGGGGAATGATATTAGAGACCACAATCTGGGCCCAGAGGTATTTACTGCTCTTGGGCTGTTATTGCCTTTAGGCTTTTTTGGTGGATCGTGTTAGGAAATATGTATTTTTGAAAAGAAAAAGATCATCAGTTCATATTGACATTTCAAATTCAGATTGAGGATTGCATACTTAGGTTTTTTTTTTTCCTTTTCCTTTTTCTTTCTTTCTTTTTATTTTCCCCTTGGTTTTAAACTTGTATCTCTTCCCTTACACTGAAAGCTTTAGTTCCTAACAGAGTAGTAACTTAATTACACATTTGCTTTGTCCTGATATGGGTGTCCATTAATAATAACATTATTAATATATGTCTTATTAACATCTTGGTGTACATTAATAAGAAATGATTTTATATATCGTAGTAATTTTGTAATACCACTATTACTGCTAGCAGTAAGACCACTAAATAGCATTTAAGATGATTTTTATAGTTCTTTATTGATACTAATGCCATATTTCTAGTAAAGACATACAGTCAAAATACTGTGTTCCAGAGTCACTTAAAATAATTTTTTTCTCTGTGTGGTTATGCCAGCAACTTTTGATATACAACTAGGTTAATTTGTTTCAGTTTTCACTTTTTAGGGATTGCATTTCTAACTTTAATTTTTAGAAAAATGTAAAGCATTTACATGATTCCAAAATCAAATTGTATAACTGTATACAGAGAGTTTTCACATCTGTCCTTTACCTCTCTAGGTAATCATTTCTTTTCCATTCCTCATAGGTAGCCACATTTGTTAATTTTGGGTTATTTTCCCAGTGTTTTTAAATCTTTGTAAATAAAGGCAAAATCTACCTATAAATTTATATTTCTCTCCCCTTCTTACACAGAAGTTAGCATACTGTAACTGCTCTTCTGCACTTTTCCTTTTACATTTAATCATTCATGTGTGGATCTGGTGATTTCCCCAATCCTTGTTGTGGTACATGATATTTCATTGTGTATATCACCTTTTATTCAATTAGTGCCCCATCGATGGACATTTTGTCTGTGGTCTTTTGCCATTATAAATAATGCTGCAATGAATAGCTCTGTAAATAAGTAATTTAGTGTTTTTACCAGTGTATTTTGGGATAGATTTCAGGACATGGGATTGGTAGGTTAAGAATGCATGTGTAGAAATTGTCAGTTCCTTTTTATCCACTTTGTCCCATTTTTCACTCCTGCTGTATTATGTGGGAGTGCCTATTAACAAACTGCCTCTTTACCTGAATGTATTGTGGGGTCTTGGATTTTTGTCAGCCAGATAGCTGGGAAGCTCCATATAGTTTTACTTTGCATTTCTTTTAGTTTGAATTAAGTGAGCATTTCCCCAAATGTTTAAAGGCCATTTTCTTTTCTTTTGTGACTGCTTATAGATTTTTTTTGTTTTTCTGTCAGGTTGTTGAGATTTTTTTCTTAAAAAAATTAATAGGAGCTCATTATACATTAGGGATAGCCTTTGTGATATATCGCCAACCCCTTTTTAACTTAGGTGATTTAAAGACTATCTTAGTGACAAAATGAAATAAGGAAGGAGGCTCTTAATTTCTGAACTATCATGGAAAGACCTAGGCTTTCAGTTCATGGTAGTGTTCATTTTGATATACTTTTAGGAATAGTATTCTTAGTGATAACTATTAAATTGTTCTTAAAATTTACAATGACTTCAGCATTACCTTCTAGTTAATTTGGGAGCACAGAATTCAAGCAGAAAATCTTAGAGATAAATAATCTAGTTTAATGCTGTTTCTAAAACTGACTACTTTTTGAAAAGTAAGAGTATAAATTTCAGATTTTGAGGGATTATCTCAAAACCACTTCTAAGTTTTGTGGGGTAGTTATATCACTTTATTCTTCTTCTTCAGCTCTGGGGTATCTGAAAGATTGTCTGCCTTGTACTAGAGACTAAGATGACAAGAGTCTGAGTTAGTAGACTGAGAGACTTCAAAAATAACTCATAGGGTGTTGCTTTATAGATCTCAGACATGGCATTCTTCATATGTGAGCAGCTTTTCTTTTTAAAGTCTAGCTTTGTAATGCAGTCCTCAAACAATTAAATGTCTTTTCTGACAACGTAGTTACTTTTCATGTGATTTCTAATCTAAAAATCAGATATTCTATTTTTCTAGAAGAACCTAACAAGACATGTGACAGCAGTAACACTAGTGCTCCCACTACCTCCATCCAGCCTAATCTGGAAAACAGTAACAGCAGCAGTGAACTAGATCCTTCCCAGAGTGAATCTGCTAAGGCAGCTGATGAGCCTGAAAATGGAGAAAGAGAGTCTCACACACCTGTCTCTATTCAAGAAGAGATAGGTAAGAATACACTTCATCCATTAAAGCGAGCTTTTTAATTTTTTAATTTTTAATTTTTTAGATAAAAGTTTGATGGGGTGGGAAGACTTAGATTTTCTTTTCCTCTTTTTTTCTCTTTTTTTTCTTTTTTTGAACACAAGTAGCACTTGTCATTGTTTTTATTTAAAAAAATGCAAAAGCACCCAGGAAAAAATAAATCTTTAGTACCCCCTCCCCAAAGGTAACCACGGTCAATGATTTGGTGTGTAACATTTTCTGTCTTTCTCCATGTGGTTACATTAATGTATGTATGTTTACCAAAAGGTTTTTTTTAATTATTATTTTTTTTTACATAAATGGAATCATTCTGCATGCATTGTTCTGCATCTTGCTTTTTTTCACTCAGTAATACATATAGGGGATCTTTTCATGATATAAATTGAATTCATTCTTTTTTTTTTTTTTTTAAACTGCTGCATGGTACTCCACAGTATGGATGAACAGTAATTCATTTACTATTTCTCTGTTAGTGGGCATACAGGCTGTTAACAGTTTTTTTTCTTATTACAAATAGTAGTGCTTTTTTTTTTTTTTTGACATCCTCAGCGTATATCTGTGTACTTATGCAAGTATTTCTGGCAGTATAGGAACAGTAAGTGGAATTGCTGGGTCACATGGTAGGTACATTTTTAAAATAGTGATGACTGCTGCTTAGTTGTACATTAAAAGGGATTTATACCAATAATTTACATACATATGTATTTTTTCATACTCTCACCTAAATTCAACATCAGTCTCTTTTTTGCTAATGATGAAAAATATTTCATTTAAAAATTTGCATATCTCTGCTTACTAATGTTTTTAGTTTCTCTTTATGTGTTTGTTGAACTTTCAAGTGAATTGCTTATATCTTCTCATTTTTTCCTATTGCGTTTTGATAGTTTTTCTTAATGAATCATAGGAATGCTTTATGTATTATGGCTGTTATCTTTGATTTTATGTATATACTTATACAGTCATTGCTTGTTTTAACTCTTCCTGTTATCTTGTTATATAGAAACTTTTATATTTTTATATAGTTAAATTTACTAATTTTTTTCTTTAGGGTTTGTCTGGATTTTGTGTCTTACTAAGGAAGATCCTATCCCAAGCATATACATGTTTTACAGTAATTTCACATAATACTTGTGTAACTTTGTTTTTAATCCTGCTGTATAATTTTGTGTATGGTAGGAGATGGAGATCTGTTTTAATTAGAACTTGTTTTCAGTTGCAAGCTACCAAACCAGCTTAAACTAGCTTAAGTGAAAAGGGAAATTAACTAGCTCATGTAATTGGAAAGTCCAAACCATCATCAGGCATAACTGGACCCCCAGGTATCAAAGCTTTTCTGTCTTCCTCTCTTTCTCTCCACCTTTTGATGTGCATATGTTTGTGTGTTAACTTCATTCTCTCCTAATACAGACAGGCTTTTTCCAAGTGGCAGGGAAGATGGCATCAGCGGTTTGTATTCATATCTTCCCAAGGTCTGTGACCCAAAGGCAAGGCCCCTACTCCTGCTCCAAATCAAAAGTCCTTGAGGAAGGAATTTGAGTGACCTATCTTGGACATATTGTTCCCACCCCTGTGGCCAGGGCAGGCAAGGTATTATAATTGATGGCTCCAGCAAAAGTATATGATTAGAGTGGGGTAGGAATGGTTTTCCAAAGAAAGAGGAATGCTGAGAAGATAGGAAACAAATATCCCCACAGTTACACCTTTTGGTAGCTCAGCACAGACATATTTACTCAAATTCAAAAATGCTTCTGCTTAACACAATGCAAAGATCTCACCCACACCTGAGGATTTTTTCAAAAACTTCCCAGAATTACCTCTGGTAGTTGTAACTTTATTTAGAACTTCTGTGTGTTGTGTATTATTTTTGATTAGGTCTGGATATAGTTTCTCTCAATCTCACAATCTATGAGCCAAATTATGAATTTAACTGCCTGTCACACTTGTTATCCTGATAGTGGAGGGTGTTCTGGCTGCCCTTGTTTTTTTGGGAGGATGGCTGTGGATGAAACGTGAGAAATATATGGGAAGATCCCCCTTCTGGAGGCCATTCTGCTTTAGCAGCTAGTTCCTGCTGGCTGTTGTCAGGGATGGGTTGTTGGGGATTTGGCAGTAGCACTCCCTCATAAATTGCCTGGGTACCCAGCCGAGTCCCCATTACCCAGAAACTCTTCTCAGGGTCTCTGAAGGTAAAGCCCCTCTACTTGCTCCGTTGGTCTGCTTTGCAGACCCAATTCCCTAGCCTTCGGGTGAATGAAGTCCTGCCTAGGCAGAATTCTGCCTCCTGCCATCCTTAAACAATGAGCTCTAGAGGCTGGGGTAAAGCAGCTCTGTATTCTGCCTCCAGGCTGCATGGCAGTGATTCACTCCTTTATGATAGGAATGTGGCCTTTGGGCAGGGGGTGTTAGATAAGCCTTGTTCCCTTTCTCAGCCCTTTCAAGTTCTTACCCCCAGGGATGAATTTTCTGCCTCCTTTCCCTTATTTTATTAAACTTAGCAAGTGTCAGGGTGCCTGACTGGCTCAGTCGGAAGAGTATGCGACTCTTGATCTCCGGGTCATGAGTTCGAGCCCCACGTTGAGGGTAGAGATTACTTAAATAAATAAACTTAAAAAAACAACACCTTAGCAAGTGTCAAAGGATTGACTCTCAGCTGTATTGGATCTTTGGCTCTAAATTGAAGGGCTTTTAAAAAGCACTCTGCCTTCCCTTTCTGCTTTTAGGAAGTGCAGCTTAGATAAGATGCTGTCTAAAAAGTCTTTATTGTAGGACCGTATAGATGGCCCCAGGAAGTAGCCACCATAGTCAGTATCTTGACATAAAACTTCAGCATGGGTAGACTCATGGTCTGAGACCCAAGAGAAAATTGTTGATAGTCTGATTAACTGCTTTGCTGTCACACATTGAAGGTTTCTACTTTCCAGCCTGGGATGGAAAAACACCCGGTATCCCTTACCCATCTTGATTCAGTCAGTGCCATATTTTGGGGTCAAAAATCTTAAAATACTCTGGATTATTTAGAATTTTTTGGCTTTAAGTGACAGAAATCCACCAAACTTGCTAAAAATAAAAAGGGAATTTAATTGGGTCATGCAATTGGGAAGTCTAGAGGTAGTAACAGACAGCTTCAGGTGCATTATTGGACCCTGGGCACCAAATGAGGTTATCATGGGTCTTCCTCTTACCCCACTCCCCCCCCACCCCACCTGCCCCCATGATGAGCTTATTGTCTCATATTTTTAAAAGTTTTTTCCCATGTTGTGGGATAAAAAGTAGACAGCCTCTAATTTGTACTCTTTTTGTTCGCTAACACAAAAAGCAAAACTGGGGCGCCTGGCTGGCTCAGCTGGAAGAGCATACGACCCTTGGTCTTGGGGTTGTGAGTTCAAGCCCCATGTTGGGTGTAGAGGTTACTTAAATAATAAATAAACAACTTTAAAAAAACCCTTTATCCATCTCCAGATTTAAAAAATTAGAGTAGTATGCTGAATGGCTTGGGACAGTCACTGTGGCCAGGTGGTTATGTGCTCTGTCAGGCTAAGCTGGGTGACATTGTTCACCCAATATGGTAGGATACCTTGATTTATAGCCCTCGCTGAATCATGATTGAAGTGGGGGAAAAGCATCTGCACAAAGGAAAGAAACGATGTTGGTCAGATAAAATTAAGAAATGTTTCCTGAATTGTCTTTTGTATTTTTCAAAATAGCCAGTTTTCCCAATCTAATTTTTTTCTCTACTCAAAATGCCATCTTTATAATGTATAGTATATAGTAAATTTTATGTTTGGCCTTTCATTTGCCAGTGACACACTATTGTTCATGTTAAAGAGCTTAAATTAAACAGAGAGAGAAATCTTGTTCAACTATCTGGCCAATGGAAATTGGATAGTGATATGATAGTTTTAAGAATGTAGAGAAATTTTCAGCAAAGTGAGATTCTTGGCAAAGCAGTAATTGCCCCTTGGTGGTGCAGTCTGTGGCTTTAAAAAATTAAGTTGTTAAGAAAATGTGAGAGGCCTTTATTATAGTGAAAAAACTAATTTAGTTGATTTCACATGTATAATTATTTGCATACACAGATAATTCTAGGTTCCTTAGGTGAAAATTCACTTGGCATTTATGTTTATAAGCTTTAAATCATTAGGTATTTAAACAGTTTCAATGGAAATCTTTCTAAAATTAATTATACCCTTTACTTTTTGTACAGGATCCATATTGAATATATAAGGCAGTGTTTTATTAGTGTGCATTTTGAGTTATGATGTTTGTTGCTTATACATTTGTAGTAGCCCTTCATGTTTTCTAGTACATGAGCTTTGAAATGATAACCTGGCATGTTTGAATTTTCTGTAAAATAATAAGTGACTCACAGTAAAGGTCTTTTAAGTAAAACCTTTAAGAATTAATATATTTGCTTTGGCTATTCAAGGACTTTTTGTTTACTTTCTGGATCTTAGATGTGCATCAGATAAGAGTTTTGGATAAGTAAGGTGTTGTTATAAATAACTTACTGTTAGCAATTACTTTTGGCTTTTCATCTGATAACAGGTGATTTCAAATCGGAGAAGTCTAATGGGGAAATAAGTGAGTCTCCTGGAGCTGGAAGAGGGGCATCTGGGTCAACTCGAATTATCACCAGATTACGGAATCCAGACAGCAAACTTAGCCAGCTGAAGAGCCAACAGGTGGCAGCTGCAGCCCATGAAGCAAATAAATTATTTAAGGAGGGCAAAGAGGTATGTTCTTTCTGTTTAAAACAAAAATCTCTGGAATGTGAAATAATTTTATTTATCCGACCTGAAAAGTAGGGGCAGGAAGTTTGTAGACCTACTTTTGAATTGTATTTTTCTACTTTCAAGAGTGTAGTGGGTAGCAGGTTAAAAGTGGTTAGGTTTATAACACATATAATACATATTTTATATAATAAATATAGTTGTGTACCCAAATTTCACTTCATGTGGGGAAATGCTGTAATTGGGTGGTATACTTTCTTACTATATGGTTAGTTTTATTGTATATAATTCTAAAGAGATAGAGGCTTCTTTTTCACATAAGAAAAAAGTACACTATTTGTGGGCTTTAGTAAAGAGTTATAGGTGATTTAATGCTCAGTTCTAGCTATAACAATTTTTTTAAAGATTTTATTTATTTATTAGAGCATGAGCAGGGAGGAGGGGCAGAGGGAGAGGGAGAAGTAGACTCCCTGCTGAGCAGGGAAGCCCGACACGGGGCTCCATCCCAGGACCCTGAGATCATAACCTGAGCCAAAGGCAGACGCTTAACCTACTGAGCCACCCAGGCCCCCCCTTTAAAGATTTCTTTATTATTTTAGAGAGAGAAAGAGTATGCACAAAAGAGGGGGGCAGAGGGTAAGGGAGAGAGAACATCTCAAGCAGACTCCCCACTAAGCAAGGAACCCAATGAGGGGCTTGATCTCACAACTCTGAGATCATGACCTGAGCTGAAATCAAGAGTCAGACACTTAACCGACTGAGCCACGCAGGTGTCCCTAGTATTTTTATTTTAATTTTTATTTTGTATTTCTTAAGAAGTAATTGCTACACCCAATGTGGGGCTCGAACTCACAACCCAAAGATCAAAGAGTCATACACTTTACCGACTGAGCCAGCCAGGCGCCGCAGCTAGGACTTAGTATTTCTGTTTCTCAGCTGGCCAGGGTGGCAGAATCATGCCACAACTGTGTCTCCCATATTTAAGAATTATTTGCAAGGTAGATATGCAAGAATATATAGTGTTTTTTTCTAAACATCATAGGAATTTCTTTAAAGCAATAGCTTCTAAGCTGGTTTTTCACTCTGACCCTCAGTATGACATTTTTCATAGCAACCCAGTACACACATTCAGAAATTTCCTGAAATAGTATTTTACCTTACCATGTGGGAAGCACTCTGGTATTTTCTCTTTTAGTCTAGTTGATTGTGTTGTATTTTGTTTTTTTAAAAGTTGAGAAAGATCCACTATTGATCTCACGGTTCACTAAAGGATTGGGATCAGCTGTTTGAAAACATGCTTTTAAAGTATCCATGGGCTGTCATACTAAAGCTGGAATAATAAAAGGAGCAGACAAAAATATATTTTTAGGAATATATTTTTTGGGGAATAGTACATGTAATGCCTTCCTTTTTCCCTACCCTGTATATTATAAGCTTGAAGTAATGATTGGTGAATGAGGTACACATGTGGTTTTGTGTGTATATTTGAGATACTTAAAAATACTTCATAATGTCTGACATATAATAGGCACTTAGTAGAGGTTCTTTTTATGGGAAGATCTTGGTGGTTTAATTATAAACAGGTGTAGCTTTTAACTTCACTTACAGATTTCAAACGTTCAGTTGTAAGATATACCTGAACTTCATTTGGAATGATAAATCACAGGTTATTGAAAGACAGTTGATCAAGTTTACATATTTGATATGAATAATGAGTCTTTTTATTTTCTTGGTCAGGTACTGGTAGTTAACTCTCAAGGAGAAATTTCACGGTTGAGCACCAAAAAGGAGGTGGTCATGAAAGGAAATATCAACAATTATTTTAAGTTGGGTCAAGAAGGGAAGTATCGTGTCTACCACAATCAGTACTCCACCAATTCATTTGCTTTGAATAAGCACCAGCACAGAGAAGATCATGATAAGAGAAGACATCTTGCACATAAATTCTGTCTGACTCCAGCAGGAGAGTTCAAATGGAATGGTTCTGTCCATGGGTCCAAAGTTCTTACCATATCTACTCTGAGACTGACTATCACCCAGCTAGAAAACAATATCCCTTCATCCTTTCTTCATCCAAATTGGGCTTCACACAGGTAAAGGAAACTAAGGTTCATTTATTGTTGTGAATATACTAAATATTTACAAAATGATTATTGCAGGTGCTCACTTGAAACTCATTACCAATGAATTGAATGAAGTCAGTTTAGTTAAGCAAAACACTGAGGACATTAGGGATGTGAGTATACTTCTAAGTTACTGGACCAACATTAGCATTTGGAAGATTTCTGGAAAGCAGAGTCTTCATCCCTGGAGTCAAGAGGAGGCCAAAGTTCCAGAACACTGTAGGAGGTTTAAGGAGTTGGAAGACTAATTAATCTCTGGGATTCCTTCTAGTGTTGAAAATCTATGATTCACGGGTCCTGTCCCTGTGCTTTAATAAAACCACCATTTTGCACCAAAAAAAAAAAACAAAACAAAAAAAAACTATGATTCTGTGAGGTAGGAATTTCCAGTAGCAGTATATTTAAACCTGCTTAGCCTAGAAACATATGCTCTATGAGATGGAGACAGAAATTACAGCTCTTGTGGTTTTAATATAAGACCCAACAAGTAAAATAACTTTTTTCCCCTCCTTCTGAAATACAGGGCAAATTGGATCAAAGCAGTTCAGATGTGTAGCAAACCCAGAGAATTTGCACTGGCTTTAGCGATTTTGGAGTGTGCAGTCAAACCTGTTGTGATGCTACCAATATGGCGAGAATCTTTAGGACACACCAGGTAAGTGAGTTCTGAGCCTTGTAAATGGTATACCATACTCCCTTTTGGAATATTAGCCTATTAATAATGACAGTTAATGTATTTAAAAGGTCATATTACATATTAAATTTAACTCTTCCTGGCCTTGTTTTCCTCCTCTATGAAATGTAACATGAATAAATATTATTTCTTATTTTTTTAAAGTAAAAATTAGCATATATATTGAATAGAAAAAGCACTCACATTTTTTGAATATTCTAGAATGTTTCAGTTACTGTGCTAGGCATCTGATTTACTTAGAATTGAACGTCCAAACATCATTCAGCTCCTAAGTAGACCCAGAGTTGTGTGACTTCAGCAGAAGGTTAAAAAAAAATGATAAATTTTGTGACTTGAATCTGCTTTTTAATTCTAGTGGATTTAATTTTATTTAGTTTTTAAAAAGTTATCACTATAAAAACTAACATAAGCTTATGGTAAAAAAATGTAAATTACTATTCAAAGTGAAAAGAAAGAATCATTTTACCTTCCCTGCCCCTCTACGGAGCCCATTCTGAAGGTATGATACTGTTATTTTGTTAATATAAATATATTTTGTTTTGCTTCCCACATCTGTGTTTTATTTTATAATGAAAAGTTTTTTTAAGAAAAGTAGTTTACACCTACTAAATTTTCATCTGCTAAGGATTGCTCTCAGTTGTTTTTTGTTTTTTGTGTGTGTGTGTGTGTTTTCCTTACATAAATCTTATACTTTGTTTTCTCTCTTTTCTACCTCCTGTTTTGAATGTAATTGCTGCTACCAGTAGAGGCTTCCACAAGTGGAATGGATTTAATTCTGCCTGGGGTTAAAAAAAGAGGGTTAAGTTCAGGTGCTATAGACTGCATGCTAGGAGAGGAGCGCTGAATGGCGGGCATGCTTTTATTCTGCTTCTTATTGATCTCTTTTATCAAGGTAGAGCAAGGAGAGAGTCAGAGGCAACTGTGAAGCAATACTCTGAGTTTCTGTTGCTCCTTCTTGCATTTACCTCCAGACATGCCCAAAACTGTTCTGTCCCAACGTTCTTCTGTTCAATGGTCATCCTGAAGCTAATGTTGGTGGGCCAAGCAGCCATGTCTCTGGTGACAGAGATCAGTACTTCGAGAACTGAAGCTTAGCTAAATGTTGTTAAATAAACTCCAGTACTCAAACATAACTTAAAGTGACTAAATCATACCTTTTATAAATTCATTTCTCAATTTTAAACATTCCAATGGAAGATGGAATTCAACTTTTTTTTTTGATCGAGTTTGTTTTTTTTTTTCTTCCTGGTTTGTCATTATGACTAGCCTTCTAAACATGTTACTTAGAGTTATAAAATTATATCATGAATTATATTTGTATTAGTATGACACATCTAGTAATATATATGAAAGAACTCTTTTTTAATATGAGGTAAAGTAGAATGCTCTGAATTTTTAAAAAAATTAGAGACTGAGATTCAGAAAAATTAGAGATTAATAATAGGACTCTAACTTCTCTCAATACTATGGTCAAAAACTTCCAGGTGACAACCTTCTCTAAGACTTGACCCTAAGGAACTGTTTACAAATTCAGCCAATGATTTTATTCATTAAATGATTGTTTATTATGATAGTCAATAATAAAGCTTTGAGAGCCTTCTAAATATCTAACAGTTGCAGAACATTTTAAAAATAGTAAATTAAGATTTTTTTTGAGAAAATTATAAAGTCTTTGTTGAAAAACAACATATTAGGTATGGAAGAATACCTAAATAAATAGAAGTATATTTCATGTTCATGTATAGGAATACTCAGTGTCTTAAATTTTTCTCATGTTATTACATAATTAATTACGTAATTATGTAATTATGTAATTATTAATTCCAATAGCATGAATAATTATCATTGGGCTTTCTGCGGAATTTGACAAGATTAAAAATTTTATATGGAAAGGGCAACAGTAGGGTTTACATCTAAAGGACAGGGTAGGGGGATGCCTGGGTGGCTCAGTCAGTTAAGCGTCTGCCTTCGGCTCAGGTCATGAACCCAAGAATCCTGGGATCGAGTCCTGAGTCAGGCTTCCTGCTCGGAGGGAAGTCTGCTCTTCCCTCTGCCTGCCGCTCCCCTTGCTGTGCTGTATCTCTATCTCTCTCTCTCTCTGACAAATAAATAAAATATTAAAAAAAGAAAAAAGAAAAGAAAGGGCAGGGTAGAAAGACTTGTCCTACCAGATAACAAAACTTACTTGGTAGCTATAATAATACTGTGGTATAGATGCAAAGATAAATAGACCAGTGGTACAGAATAAACCATCCAGAAAGAGACCAGCCCATATATAGACATGTAATAGATGATAGAGTAGCATTTTAGAAAGATTGAACTCTTCAGTAGCAGGTGTGATGAGGCAATTTGAGTTATCTATATGGGGAAAATTGGATCCCATTCTTCTTATCATACACAGTAGTCAGTTCCAGGTAGAGTAAATCCTAAATGTGAAAAGCAAAACTCCCAGGAAGAAAATATAAGAGATTATGATTTTGGAACGAAGAAAGTTCCCTCCTTCCCTCCCTTCCTGTCTCCTCTGCTTCCTTCCCTTCTTCCTTCTATCTCATTTCCCTTTTCCCCTTGCCTCTCCTTCCCATATTTTTTCCTTCTCCCTCCCCTCCTCCCATACTTCATTCCTTTTCTCTTACTCTTGATTGTTTTTTACCTTCCTGATTCATTATGTTTCAGAACATACCAAAGTGTGGCATTATTTCTCCCGTTTATAAGCTGTTATCCATCAGATAAGAATGAGTGTGCATATATGTGTCTGTGTGTCTGCTGTTACTACGGGTGACTTTCCTTTTTCATGTCTAATATTATGATACATACATAAGATTGTAATATATAAGCAAGAATGGGTCATAATAAAATAACACTTGTGAATTCATCAACCAGTTTAAAAAATAAGAACATTATCATTATTGCATCTACTTTGCATTCACATTACCTTGCCTCCCCTGAGAGATAATCGTAATTTTTAAGTTTGTGTTTTGTTATACCCATTCTTTGACTATGTAGTTTTATCACATATGTATAGATCAGTGAATGGTGGATTGTTTCCTGTTGTTTGAGTTTCATAATCATGTGTCATCCTAAAAAACTAAGTCATAGATGGGTTAAAAGGAATTTTTATTTTTTTATCATACTATAATTAAAGGAGGGTTAGTATTCACAATATATTCAAGAACTTCTATAGTTCAGTAAGAAAAGAATCAAACCATTTAGTAGGAAAAAAGGCCAAAGATACAAATATAATTCATAGGAGACACAAATAGCCAAAAACATGAAAATTTCCCTGGTAAGGTGAGGTAAATGCACATTAAAACTAGGGACTATTATTTCATACCCATCGGATTGTTAAAAATTTAAAGAATATAGGCAAATATGTGACATAATAGGAAGAGAATTCTGATACACTGCTGATAAAAGAGCAAGGAGGGAAATGGTTGCTGCAACCATGTTAAAGAATCATTTGGTAAAAACAAAGTTCAAAATACAATTCTGCTCCTAACTCAGTACCTTAGAGAGACCTTACATGTGTACATGAGAAGACATGTAGGAAGATTTTTTTTTTTAGTAGATTCCACACCCATTGTGGAGCCCAATGCAGGACTTGAACTCACGACCCTGAGATCGAGACCTGAGCTGAGATCAAGAGTCGGCTGCTTAACTGACTGAGCCACCCAGGCGCCCCAAGATGTTTCTTACAGTATTTTGTAATGGTGAAATTTGGTAACAGTCCCTAACTGTCCATAATTAGGCACATTTAAGTTACGGTGTGATTCTGTAATGGGCCATTATACAGCCATGAAACTAGAGCAAGTGTCAGCGAGATTGAATCTCATAAATGTACAATAGAGTTAAAACAGTTCTTTTCTTAAAAACAAATGTAGTATGATTCTATTTATGTAAAGTTTAAAAGCATGTATTCTAGTATAAAATACTGTTTATGGATACAGACATTTGTGGTAAAAGTTTAAAGAAATGCAAGAGCTGTATGCTTGAAATCTAAGAAATACACTTCTAAATAAATAACAAATGTTCAAAAAAAATTGTAATGGAAACTAGAAAACACTTTGAATTGAACGTTCACGAGAATCCTACGTATATTGAAATTTGTAGGCTGCCACTAAAGAGTACCCTGGGGGAAATTGGTAGTCTTCAATGCTTGCATTAGAAAAGAAGAACTACAGCGGCGCCTGGGTGGCTCAGTCGTTAAGCGTCTGCCTTCGGCTCAGGTCATGATCCCAGGGTCCTGGGATCGAGCCCCGCATCGGGCTCCCTGCTCGGCCAGGAGCCTGCTTCTCCCTCTCCCACTCCCCCTGCTTGTGTTCCCTCTCTAGCTGTCTCTCTCTCTCTGTCAAATAAATAAAATAAAATCTTAAAAAAAAAAAAAAAAGAAAAGAACTACAAATTAATTAGCTAGGTATACATCTCAAGAAGTCACCCCGAAGACAGGAAATATTAAGAACTGTTGAATATTAAATATTTGATGAAATAGAGAACATACCTTAGATTCCCATTATAATTTACAAACCTCTGATGAGATTATCAGGAAAGAAAAAATAAAGGGGAAAACACAAATATCAAAAATAGAAAAGGGGCTATGCCAATCAGTGTTTCTGATTCACTCTCAGTGGCCCTAGGGATTTTAAACCTTCAGAGGGTCCACTAACATAGTGTTCAGGCTTCCTGTATCCATAGAGGAAGGGCCCACTGGGCTTCTAGTTTTGGGTAGAAGGATTGGGGAAGAGGGTCCCCAGTCCCCCACCCCCATCTCAGTTATTAGACAGTAGGGTATGGGCCACGCTCTCTTCTCAGGCAGGAAAAGGATTTCTGGTTCAGTTTAAAGGATGTGACTGTACCTGTCAGTAAGGAGGTGGGCAGGACCAGACGACTTCATAAGGAAGTTCTGCAGATTTCAGGTAATAGGTAATTCTATTCAGACTCTTCCATAAAATGGGAAAAGAAGGAAATCTTGCAGATTATTATTTGTTAGTATAACACTATTATAAAACTTGATACATAGTAATGGACAAAAGATAACTAGAAAATTATGGCCCTGTCTCCTTTATTAATATTTATCGTTGGTTAATAATTAATGGCAAATAGATGTGCATTCAGGTACTCCTAAAACATTAACATATATATTCAGGAGTAAATTTTTAAAATTATAAACCATGGCTAAATTGGCTTCCCCTAGACATGGAAGACTTGTCCACTCTTAGGAAATACCATGTTATTTTAAGAAGTCAAAGAGCGAAAACTTTGATCATCTCATTAGATACCAAGAAGGTATAAGTTCATTAATTCTTTTTTTTTTTTTTTTAAAGATTTTATTTATTTATTTGAGACAGAGAGAATGAGAGAGAGAGAGCACATGAGAGGGGGGAGGGTCAGAGGGAGAAGCAGGCTCCCCGCCGAGCAGGGAGCCCAATGTGGGACTCGATCCAGGGACTCCAGGATCATGACCTGAGCCGAAGGCAGTCGCTTAACCAACTGAGCCACCCAGGCGCCCAAGTTCATTAATTCTTGTTTAAAAAAATCTTAACTAGGAATAGAGAATAGCTTTTTTTGTTTTTTTTCCCCATAAAGATGTATTCCAAACCAAACCATCATGCTTTCTTGATATGTTCCCATTAAAAGTGGAACAAAACAAAAATGCCCACTATCGATGCTTTTTAACTTTTCTTAAAAGTGTTAGCTAATGCAGTTAGTCAAGAGAAATAAAACATACATATATATGTGTGTGTTATGTGTATGTATGTATGTATGTATGTATGTGTTGACGGATAAGGCATAATTATTATATGCAGCTTAAAAACCCCAAGAAAATTGAAAAACTATCAGAAACAATCTGAAAACTAAATAAAGATCTTATTTATTTATTTGAGAGAGAGGACACGCGCGTGTGTACAAGTTGGGGGTGGAGCAGAGGGAGAGGGAGAAGCAGACTCCCTGCTGAGCAGGGAGCCAAATGTGGGGCTCGATCCCAGGACCCAGGGATCATGACCGGAGCTGCAGTCAGATGCTTAACCGACTGAGCCACCCAGGCATCCCCAGAACAATACATTTTATGTAACAGTAACCATGTAGAAAATACCATGGGAGTTCTGAGTTAAAATAACAAATTGTATAAATACATTTCATTTTGTTCCCTGCTTAACTCCCTGAAAACCGTGGCAAGGGGATTTTTTTAAAGCATAAACCCACAGAGAATAGGAGAACAACAGAGAATACAGCAGCAGTAAAGCCGTGGAAGCAGTAATACAGGTGAACAAATGGTAACCTGCCTAAGAAGGCCATAGCCCAAGTCAGTGGGGAGAAGTGAGAACTTTCCCAAGTCACACCAGAGAGTCATCTGAAGGCATAGGTGCAGAAGGTCCATAGCAGTCCATTTGGGATCATATCTGTGCAGTGTCCTTACTTCCACACAGTCCTGCCAGATAACCATGAGTATGGTGAGCCCAGTGTCTTCCAGGCCTCACTCAGACCCTCACCCTCAGATTTCACCAGAAGAGGCTACTGTGACCCAGCGACAAGTTTATTTTTTCCTGGGAACCTTCTTTTAATAGTAACAGTATTGCTCTTTTGCTCATGCAGTTAGTTTTATTCTTGCTACTAAATTTTCAAAATCCAAACTTTATACTGTTTGGGATATACACATGGGTGATAAAACTATATAGAAAAGCAAGGGGACGATAACCCAAAAATCAGGATAATGACTGCCTGGGAGTGGGACACACTAGCTTCTGATGTATTTGGTTATTGATACAAAATTCTCTTTCTTAACCTGGTTATATCTTATATATTTTTAAAAATTATAATGAAAGAAAAGATCCCCATAACAACAACAAAACTCTCAAATAACTAGGAATAAATTTAACAAATATTTAGGATCATGTAAAGAAATCATTAAAACTTTACTAAAGATAGAAAGGATACTCAGTAAATGAAAAGGTGAAGAGGGGTGCCTGGGTGGCTCAGTCTGTTGAGCTGCTGCCTTCGGCTCAGGTCATGATCCCAGGGTCCTGGGATCGAGCCTGAGCCCTGTATCGGGCTCCCTGCTCAGCAGGGAGTCTGCTTCTCCTCCCTTCGCTGCTCCCCTGGTTCTGCTTTCTTGCTCACGCTCTCTCTCTCGAATAAATAAAATCTTTTAAAAAAATGAAAAGGTAAAGATACATCATATGTTTAGATATGTATACTACTTTTGAGAACCATGCATTATGATAATTATATTAATTTATTCTATCAAAAATCATATTCATTTGCATTATGAATAGGATTTTCCCTCCTTGGGAGGCAGACAGGCTTGATCAAAATGATACTAATATTTCAGCTAGAAAAATTAATTGCAAGAAAAGGAAAGTAGGCATGAGAAAAAAGGGAATAGATATTAGAACATTTTTGAAGCTACAATAAAAAGTAAGATTTAGGGTAGCGGGACAGAACAAAGAACCCAGAAATAGACCTACACACATGTGAGCATCTAGCAATGATAGCATTACATGTAAGAGAAAGAAAGAGGACATGTGTAGAGAAAATATCACCTGGATCCCTGCCTCAGCAAAAACATTCAGATCAATGAAGATTTTTTTAAAAAACGAAAACTAAAAAACTTCAATAAGAAACCATGGATTAATTATGTTTTTGTTGTGATACTTTTTTTTTAAACAGATGTAAAACCCAGATGCCATAGAGGAAAAAAGTGGATGATATATGTATTTAAAATTCTGAGTGGAAAAATAATATTATAATCAAACTCAAAAGACAGATGACAAACTGAGGAAAAATATTTGCACCACAAATGGGAAGTTACCTTAATTGACAAAGATCTTTTATAAATGAAAAGGACTAATAGTCCAGTACAGACAAGACAAAGGATTTGAACAGGCATTTTGCAGAAAAATAAATATGAAAGGCCAGTGGACATTAAAAAATGTTTACTTTTCTCGTAATTAAGGAAATGTAAATCAAAACAGTGGGATATAATCTCTTATCTCTCAACTGGGCTAATAACTTAGAAGTTTGGGGGGCGCCTGGGTGGCTCAGTCGTTAAGCATCTGCCTTCGGCTCAGGTCATGATCCCAGGGTCCTGGGATCGAGCTCCGCATCGGGCTCCCTGTTTCGCGGGAAGCCTGCTTCTCCCTCTCCCACTCCCCCTGCTTCTCCCTCTCCCACTCCCCCCGTTTGTGTTCCCTCGCTGTGTCTCTCTCTGTCAAAAAAAAAAAAAAAAAAAAAAAAGTCTTAACTTAGAAGTTTGGTACTAACTTGAGTGAAGGTGTGGGAAAGCAGGTGGCTTTATGGACGGCA
Source organism: Halichoerus grypus (assembly GCF_964656455.1). Lineage (NCBI taxonomy): Eukaryota > Metazoa > Chordata > Mammalia > Carnivora > Phocidae > Halichoerus > Halichoerus grypus. Next base: position 195,660,341 of record NC_135713.1, on the reverse strand, counting down.
GTGTGAAGTGTACAATTCTGAAGAGCTTTGTGGCTTTACTTGTCAGCATTTTAAGTGCAAGAACCTTTGGACCTAGCTACCTCCCCACTGGGGGACACTGGGGGTACTCTCCAAGTTTACCAGGAAAGACACAAAACATTTTTTCTCATAGCTTTGTTTATAACAGCAAAACAAGCACAAGACCCTGGGCACCACGTGGAGATTAGCAGTGGAGTTGAAGCTTGGTCCCTACTCCCGGCCATGCTCTCAGTTGCACCGTGGAGGTGTGGAAGGGACACCTGCCACCCAGTGCGCCTGCCAGTATGGATGGGGTACCAGCCCGATCGGGCTTCCTTCCCGGGGCCTCTAGGCTGCCAGCAGTAGCCAAGATTTCTGCCCAGCCAAATGGAATTGACTCTTTCAGAGCTGAGCTTTGTTGCTGCCAAAACATAAGGATTGTCTTGGTGGCAGTGAGAACAATAGAATTTACTCTAGAGTAGCTAACATCACAGATTAGCTACAGTACTACCTCGGTGGCCTGGTCTCCTCAGCAAAGTGGTGCCTTTGTATTTGGTGATGAAAATGTTTCTGTTTCCCACGTGAGCACCAAGAGCACAGGCTGAGTGCCCAGCCCAGCTGTGAGCTCCCAGAGTGTCACTGCATCGGTGGTCTCCCCACACAGTGCTCCGTTCCCGGCCACCGTCAGCGCAGATAGCTCAGTTGCTCTGTCAGACCTGAACTTTCAGAGGGTTTTAAAGCTCAGCCTACAAAAACTATGTTCAGAAATACTACTTGATCCTGGCTCAGTCACTCCCTTACTCTAGCGGGCTGAGGCTGTCAGGTTATCCAGCAAGCTGTGCCTGCAGAGCTTGCCCCACTCCCTGGTTCCACGAGTAGTGGCAGATTGACGGTATTTGAGTCAGGTAGTCCCCCGTGAGCAGCTCCTCCCTTTCCCCTCCTCCCCTCAGTTGTGAGAGAATGAAGATTGTTTACTCTACTAGTGGTTGTGCAGCTAGTAGGCATGAGCTCTCTAGGCCTGGGGTAGGCTAGCTTTTAGGGTCTTCTATTCCTAGGGACACAAAGCTTTCTTGAAAGTGGAGATAAATAAGGAACTTTTAGTGGGAGGATAGAGATAAAAAGAATTAAATCCCCTCGCACATCTTTCCAGCACCACCTCCTCCCGCAAGTTGACAAAAGATCTGTTTTTTTGGTTTGGTTTTGTTTTTTTCACGTAGCTATGCCCGCAAGATTGGCTACATCTGGGTAGGGTGTGCTAAAGCAGTTTTTCTACCACTGGAGCTCTTAGAGACAGGCTCTTCTCTTCATAGGTTTTGGTCAGTGTCCTTGTTTATGGGAAAGATTCCCATTCACAAAAATCCAGTCTCATCATCTTAATGTAGAGCCTCACCACAGACCCTCCTGTCTTCTTACTGCTGGGTGCGGTGATAGCCATTTTCCGTCCTGAAAAAAGAGTGTGGCCTATGCCCTATGTTTAATGACTGACGCGAATCGGTGTGGGTCCTTCTTTCCCAGCCCTTCCCCTCACCCAAAAGCGGAACCTCGTGGGCCTTTTTCTCTATGGATGTAGAAAGCCTGAATTCTACATTAGTGGACCCTGTGATGGCTTTAAAACCCCCAGTGCTAGATAGAATTAGAAATATTGGTTGTTAAAATAAAAGGTTTTGGATTTGTTGGTCTTTTTGGTGGGAAGGAAATAATGTATTCTTTAATAGGGGACTGGTTCAATAAATTATAGTATGTCCATGCAGTGGGGTATATTATTTAATTCTTTAAAAAGGTCTCTATCTTCTGGTATGAAAAGATCTTCTAGTGCAATTATTCATTGATTAAAAGCTGTGTAGTTGTGAATGTAGTATCCCTTTTGTGTAAATATGATGTTGGTGTATATATGAATAGTTTCAGGAATAAGCCATAAGTGAGTGTATTTCTTATAGGGACACATATGGGAAGGATGGCATGTTTTTGCTTCTTTCTACTGTTTGATTTTTCCCGTTATGGAATTATTTACCTACTTATTTTTGTGAGTTGGAGTTGTCTAGGTCATGGGAATATAGCCAACCATCCTTTGATTCTGTCTTCCTAATTTGCAGTAGTGTATTTTTATCTTTTTAATTTATTTTTCAAAGTCAAATGCAGTTCTGTCTTTCCATTCATATATTCTTAGGTTACACAGGATGACATCAATTGAAAGAGAAGAAAAGGAGAAAGTCAAGAAGAAAGAGAAAAAACAAGAAGAGGAAGAAACAATGCAACAGGCTACATGGGTAAAATACACGTTTCCAGTTAAACATCAGGTAATTTTTACTATAGTCTTTTAAAATAGGGTTAGCCATTTCTGAGACTTGTATTCTGCAACTTTGAGTATCTAAATTTTGTTTTACTTTTGACACAATCTTTTATTTAATGTAGTTGGAACAAAGTAAATCTTTCTGGCCATTTTTATAAGCATAGGTTTATCTTACTAGAATATAGGTGGGCTATTAGACTAATTTGTTGAAATTGTTAGAAAACTGTAAAATTGTGTTACATTTTTCATATTAGAAAGGGGTACAATTGACCTTGGAAAAACACGGGTTTGAACTGCATGGGTCCACTTACACACAGATTTTTTCCGGTAAATATAGTACAGTACTGCAAGTGTATTTTTCTTCCTTCTGATGTTTCTTTTCTTTTTTTTTTAAGATTTATTTATTTTAGAGAAAGGGTGGGGGTAGAGGGGCAGAGAGAGTCTTAAGCAGACTCCCCGCTGAGTGCAGAATCCGTCGCGGGGCTCAATCTCATGACCCTGAGACCATGACCTGAATAAAAAGTAAGAGTCGGACGCTTAACCGACTGCACCACCCAGGTGCCCCCTTCCTTATGATTTTCTTAATGACATTTTCTTCTCTTTAGCTTACTCTGTTGTAAAGAGTTCAGTATATAATGCATATAACAAACAAAATGTGTTAATCAGCTGTTTATGTTATTGGTAAGGCTTTGGTCAACAGGAGGCTATCGGTAGTTAAGTTTTGGGGGAGTCAAAAGTTATACATGGATTTTTGACTGCATGGGGGGGCGGCAAACCCCCATGTTGTTCAAGGGTCGGCTGTAATAGTTTTTTCATAAATCTTTGATTTCTGTTGAAAATAAAATTGATTGGTAAACTTACTTGCCTGACTATTGATCTTGTTTAGTAATAATGCATAAAACCAGATGTGCTTTATAAAAGCTTTCTCATTCTCTTTTAATCAGAATGTTTTCATTTACACCAGGTTTGGAAACAAAAAGGAGAGGAATACAGAGTAACAGGATATGGTGGTTGGAGCTGGATTAGTAAAACTCACGTTTATAGGTTTGTTCCTAAATTGCCAGGCAATACTAATGTGAATTACAGAAAGTCATTAGAAGGAAGTAAGTAACTGAAGTTATTTTTTCTGTGTTATAGTTTCTCATTTTGTACTATTTATTATAAATTTGTATTACATTGTCCATATTTTGGATAAAAGTGTTTTTCTGGAATTTTTAATTGAACATGCAAAACTGTCAATGTAGCTTATTAATAATAAACTCTAAAATTCTTTAAATTACCTTTATTCTCAGGATTTTCATATCTAGGATTCCAGTTACAGAAGATAGAATAGAACTTACTAAAAAAAAGAAAAAGAGAAAAGGCCTCAGCCACCTAATTGTTTTTCTAAAATCTTAAATTCAGTATTACCTTACTTCTTAAGGAACCACCTATCTGGTAACCTCAACGTCATAGCACGTAACAAAGCCAGAAAGGAAGTGATAGAGACTTCCTTAACACTACCACATAAATGGGGGAGGTATTAACTCAATTTGTGCTATTAGCTAACAACTTTTAGTATTTAGAATCACAGAACTCTATAGAGGGGAACTGCCCTGTTAAGAGACCATCTATTTTGAATCTCACATTCCATGAGCAGATTATTTCATGAAGATGTAAAGTTATGTACAGGTCACCTAGGTAGAGAGGGATAGAGCCCTGACTGGAATCCATGTCTCCTCATTCCCACTGTCCTTTTTGCACTCTACATTGCCATCTCTCTTTTGTTACCTGAGCAATTTTCAAAAGCAGTTCTCACTGTGCAGTGTAATTTGCTCATGTACGGTGTGATGTGTTCTCTCCTGTGAAGCCTTTGCCACAGTGAGTACTGTAATACATAGCCAGCTAATTTGCCAACTAATACATAGCTAACTAATTTGACTTCCTTGTGAATGGTTCTGGTGAATCCTGGACTGGTTAGATATTTGAAACCATTAATGTGGTCAAGTTACCATTTTGGATTACCCTTTAACAGAAAAAATACGTATTTCATAAGGCTCACTGGAACTTATAGGGACTGGGAGTGTCTTGCACATAATAGATGCTCAATGAATATTTCTGTTTGCCAAATAGAACTATTCAATATTAAATTCTATTATAATCTGATTATATTCAAGCTAAATGCCCTTTTATAATAAATTCTAAAAGATTAACATTTTTTTTAATTGCCATTTTGTTGCTCCAGTTACCCACGTAGCACTTAGAATTATAAGGAATTTTTGTTTAGTTGTGTCTGACCTGGTTTGTCTTGTGTAGTAAAATCCAGATTATCAATAAGCAAAATATTTAGGCTTTTGTAGATTTATCTTATATCCACTTTCCTTAGCATACGGTTTCTATTGTCCAAATGCTGGGCCTTTATCCAGTCAGGTACCAAGTTGGTTTTCCAGCATCTTTTGAGCTTTTCCTCTTAGATGGTAGCAGTGCACATTGTTAGCCTAATTTAACTACACAATACGAATTACAGTGAAGGCCTTAGTAAGCACCAATTTATAATCTCAGAACTGCTGGTCCTTATAATGATGGCTAATCTAGTCTGATCATATGATAGAGGCACAAATGTGTTGGAAAAAACAGAAATGCAGTTCAGGGAACCTTGACGTAGCATCAGAAGACTAGATGTTCGACTTGTTTGACTGCTGACTGTGTCCTTATATCTGACCTCCATTCTAACTCAGACTGGATGCATTTGTTTTGCATATTAGTTTATAAGTGTTAGTAAAGGTATTGATGTGCAAGGATTAACAAAGGATATTAATTAGTAGTCTGTATGTCAAGAAGACCTTTATGGAGAGGAAATCCCCCAAATATTTTATAATTGTCTCTTTTAAGTATCTGGGTTATTAAAGCTTTTAAATGGGGTTAGTACCATCATATAAAGCTCTCTTTGAGCACCTTGAAATCATTGAAAAGATATTGCCCAGTTATTCTGAAATAACTTAAAGAAACACTGAATAAGGAGAGTATCAGTTTAGTTTTTGTCCTTTAGGTACCTGGGGGTCCAGACACATCCTGTCACCGTTTTCTATGATTTTTTTCTTCTTTCACCAATATCCTACTGTCTTGACAGATACCGAGTTTGTTTTTTGCACTCTTTTCCCTTCCCTCAGCCAGATCTTTCTGGAAAAAGTCATTTATTTAAATAAGAAGTAGGTACATGGTTCTAAGTCCTTGGGATATTTGGGATCAAGTGAAGAAGAAAATAAAAAATAGAAAATGCCTGTAAGGCCCAAGAAAATTCATCTGGACAGTAGTTCTGTATCATGGGCTTGGTTTTTTTTTCTCTTATGGAAAGTTTGAAACTACAACTTTACCACGGAAGTCAAAGAGAATAGAATAATGAACTCCCATGCAGCCATCATTCAGCTTCTGTCACTCTCCTGTTAGTTGTCATCGCCTACTTTTTTTCGTGGAGTTTTTTTTTTTCCATGTATTTAGAGCAAATTCCAGAAATCGTGTTATTTACCAGTTCAGTATATATCTCTTATTGGAGTGGACATTCCATAACCATCATGACATTACCCGTTCAACAAACTAACAGTATTTAACACATCCATCTTGAGAGTGTCAGTTCCTATTCCAATTACACCAGTTGTGCCAGAGATGCCATTTTACTGTTGGCAGTAAATCAGGTCCAGACAAGGCCAAACATTGTATTTGGTTATTTCTCTGAAGTCTCATTTATTCTGTGATAAATGCTATGATTCCCTACCCAGAAAAAGTCCATAAACAAACTTTTATAATTAATTTCACTGGCTCTTGGATAGCCTTGAAGTCTACCCATGGACTCTAGGTGAAAAATACTTAAAGAATCACATTAGAAGGATAAATACTTAACACAAAATATGTTAGAAACACTGATGTAGACTTTGTGGAGTCATTGAGCAGTTGAAATAGTCTCATGTGAAGGATTCTGAAGAACATCTAAAATGCACTCATTCCTTTTATGCTTTAGGTCAGCTGAGCGTATTAGGAAAGTATATACTATCTTCAACTTTTGTGTTTTGTTTTTTTTAATAAAAAACAATGGTATAAATTGCTGGAAATTACTTGATAATCTCCACTAAACTAGATTTATTAAAGTAAATTGCTAATATTCAGACTACCCATAATTGTATATATACTCAATTCTTTTTAGCCAAAAATAATGTGGATGAAAATATGGATGAGTCAGATAGAAGAAAAAGTCCACGGAGTCCAAAAAAAATAAAAACAGAGCCTGATTCTGAGAAAGGCGAGGTAAAAGATTCAGATGCTGCCAAAGGAGCAGACCAAAGTGAAATGGACGTTTCCAAGATTACTGAGAAGAAGGACCAAGGTAAGGAGAGTCAGGTGTGAAGGGCAGCCTGGGGGTGATAAGATTGCATTGGATCTGGTTCACACAGCAGAAGAGGTACTGCCTTACCTTTCTTTGATGGCACCTTTATTGAATCATAACTCATTTGCTATATAACTCACCCATTTAAAGTGTACAGTTCAGTGGTTTTTTAGTATTTCACAGAGCTGTTCACCTATCACCACAATCAATTTTAGAACATACTCATCACCCCAAAAGTAAACCTCATACTCATTAGCAGTCAGTCTCCAGTCCTCCCTAAATCCCCCCAGCCTACTAGTCTACTTTCTGTCTCTATGGATTTGCCCAATTTTGGACGTTCTGTATAAATGGAATCATATAATATGTGGTCCTTTGTGACTGGCTTCTTTGACTTGGTGTAATGTTTTCAAGGTTCATCCATGTTGTAGCATGTGTCAGCATTTTGTCATTCCTTTTTATTTCTGAATAATAGTCCATTGTATAGATGTGCCACTTTTTGTTTATCCATTCATCAGTTGATGGACATTTGGGTTGTTTCCACTTTTTGGCTGTTATGAATACTGATAAGGACGTTCGTGTACAAGTTCTTATATGGACATATGCTTTCATCCCTCTTGGGTAAACACCTAGTAGTGGAATTACTGGGTCATGAGCTAATAACTCTGTGTCCAACCTTCTGAGGAATTTATATTGTCTTTTGTGAAAAGTCATTTTTTAAAAACTAGATAAGCTAGATAATGTATGAGCCCCAAGATATTTTATGACTACAAAATAGTCTATACAAAATCTTCCATGAAGGTACTGGTGTATGGGCTGTCACATGCTAAGTAGTTTTACATTGTGACATTCCAATTTCAGATACTAAGAATCAGAATATTTAAATATTTACTAGATGTTTTTAAACCTTTTATAAAGTTTAGCCCTGTCCATTGATCTATCTTAATCATGTATCAGGAGCTTTCAAATATATATTTATATCGAAGCTCTTGAGTGAAAATAAGAAACATTGGTAGTTTCTAAAATAAAATATTGTGAATTCCACATTTGAGACTAAAAGTTACACTTACGTAAATGTCTTTGTTTCACAGATGTACAAGAAATTTTAGATTCTGACAATGAGAAACCCTTTAAGGAAGAACCAATGGAGATAGATGATGATGTGAAAACAGAGCCACGTATAAACTGTCAGGAAGGTTCTCAAGTAGATGTGGTCAATGTCAGTGAGGGCTTCCATCTAAGGACTAGTTATAAAAAGAAAATTAAATCATCCAAACTAGATGGACTTCTTGAAAGGAGAATTAAACAGTTTACACTGGAAGAAAAACAGCGCCTCGAGAAAATGAAGTTGGAGGGTGGAATTAAGGGTATAGGAAAGACCTCTACAAGTTCTTTGAAAAGCCTTTCTGAGTCACCAGTAACAATGAAAGCAAAAGAAGGGTGTCAAAGTGACTCACTTAGACAAGAACAAAGCCCTAATGCAAGTAATGGTAAATCTGAAGATGTGATTCGGGGATGTTCACAAAGCGATTCCTCAATCCTTGGAATCGGTGATCCTGATCATACAACAGACAGACTTTATCCAAAAGATCAAATGTTAGATGACATCTCCATTCAGAGTCCAGAGACAAACTGTCAGAAACAAAATTCTGTTGGAAATGACATAGATGAGAGTCTCTCTGAACCTACCAGTCAAGGCCAGGAACCTGGTAAGATTAAAACAAGAGGAAGTGACTTTCTCATTGGTGACTCCAAACTAGCCAGTGCAGATGAAATTGGTACTTTGATCTATAAGAACAAAAAACCACTCATACAGGAGGATAATGACACCATTGTTTCTCCTTCCCAGAGCCCTTCACTTCCATCAGTACCTAAAAGTACCGATGATAGAGATCTCCCATCTCTGTCAAAAGCAGTGGACTTTGAAGGAAAACTAGGATGTGTCTCTGAATATAACAGCACTTTGGAAAATAGTTCTGATACTATGTCTATTCAGGACAGCAGTGAAGAAGATATGATTGTTCAGAATAGCAATGAAAGTCTTTCTGAGCAGTTCATAACTCAAGAACAAGGTATTGAAGGCTTGGAACCATTGAAACGGGAGTTTGTTCCAGATAAATCCACTGGAAACTATGATAAAAGACCACAGGGTAAGGTAACTGAAGCAAATGGTAGAAAGCCAAGTCAAGAACAGAAATTAGAGGAGAGATCAGTTAATAAATGTATTGATCAAGTCAGTCTAAAAAGTAGCACTGACAAAAAGAATAATGAAAATCGAGAGTCTGAAAAGAAAGGACAGAAAGCAAGTACCTTTCAAATAAATGGAAAAGATAATAAACCCAAATCATATTTAAAAGGGGAATGCTTGAAGGAAATCTCTGAGGGTAAAGTAGTAAGTGGTGACATTGAACCAAAGCTTAATAATATAAATAAGATAATTCCTGAAAATGATATTAAGTCTTTGACTGCTAAAGAATCTGCTGTAAAGCCATTCATGAACGGTGATGTCATCATGGAAGATTTTAATGAAAAAAACAACCTGGAAATAAAGTCATCTTTACTGAGATCTTCAGATGCTGAAGGCGACTACCAAGATGGCGTAGAGACCGTGCCGTCAACCAAAGAGCCTGAGAGTGCACACGCTCCCATGCCTCCACTGTCTTGTCCAGAAAGCAGTTCAGCGAATCAGGTAGAAGATATGGAAATTGAAACCTCCGAAGTTAAGAAAGTTACTCCCTCACCTGTTACTTCTGGAGAGGAATCTAACCTCAGTAATGATTTTGTTGATGAAAATGATCTGCCCGCCCACAAAGATGAAAATGTCAATGGAGAGCCCAAGAGAAAAACAGTCATCACAGAAGTCACCACCATGACATCCACGGTGGCCACAGAATCAAAAACTGTAATCAAAGTAGCAAAAGGTGATAAGCAGACTGTGGTCTCGTCCACAGAAAATTGTGCCAAATCCACTGTCACAACCACCACTACAACGGTAACAAAGCTTTCCACACCCGCCACAGGCAGCAGTGTGGACATCATCTCTGTGAAGGAGCAGAGCAAAACTGTGGTCACCACAACAGTGACAGACTCACTGACCACTGCAGGGGGCACTCTGGTGACATCTATGACCGTGAGCAAAGAATATTCCACAAGAGACAAAGTGAAACTCATGAAATTTTCAAGGCCCAAGAAGACTCGTTCAGGTACAGCTCTGCCATCCTATAGAAAGTTTATCACCAAGAGCAGCAAGAAGAGCATATTTGTTTTGCCTAATGATGACTTAAAAAAGTTGGCCAGAAAAGGAGGAATCCGAGAAGTCCCTTATTTTAATTACAATGCAAAACCTGCCTTGGATATATGGCCATATCCTTCTCCTAGACCAACCTTTGGTATCACTTGGAGGTATGTATTTGGGGAAGGGAGAAAGTCTTACAAGCATTATCTGATAAGCATATCTCATTTTTTGAGAAAAAATGAGATAATAAGAGATGTGACAGGAAAGCAGAAGTTTAATGGGCCAAGTTAGCAGTGGAAATAAGATACAGAGAATCTTGAATTTGGCCAGCTGGGAGGTACTCAAGTTTCTTAGGGAAAAATCTTAATAAAAGACTGAAAAAATGTAAGGGAATTCTTTAAAATGAAATTCAGTTTTACTTTTCACAAGACAGAAGAAACATGTCAAACATAGTTGTTTTTGTGGTTTAACTTTCCAAGTTATTGCCATGTGTTTGCCTTGGGAATGAGAGAATTGCAGACTTGGATAATCAACTTTCTGGAATGTTTGTATTTTATTTCTATTAGGTAATTGATAGAAACATAAAGACATAGGAAACATGCCTGGGAATCACACAAAGTTCATCGTAATGTGGAAATCCTCCTAATGTAATTTATTTGCATGGTAAACATTTGTTTTGGAGTTCTTTGTTATTTATGTGAGAAGAGGTAGTCTCAGATTCCTTAGGGATTTTTTTAAACCCAGAAATAGTCTTAATTTAAAATTTTCTGGGCATTAAGCTTTGGGGATGAGTCATAAGTACGTAGTGTTGGCAATTGTCAGATCGTGTAGTTTTATATTGGGAAAGGATCTTAGAAATTCTTATCTTTTAGAGATGTGTAATAATTTGCCTCTGGCCACAGAGGGACAGAGTTAGGAAGAGTGCCCGGTTTTCCTAAATCCCAGTCCAGTACTGCTATATCACATTTCACATTATCTGTCCTTGCTTTGTCCTTTTTCATGTCCTTGTCTTTTTATCTTTTTATCTCCACCCTCACAACTGGAAAGGATGGAACATAAACACTGAAAACATAAGAGTTTCTGTGGGGCATGCTTGGAAGTCAGGAACAGTCTTGATTGCTGCTAGATTTTGATAGGAACCTGAAGTTATTTTAGCAAGTGACTGAGCCAGCTCCATTGCACTCTAGGCTTCATTTCTGTATGTCTTTATTATGGTTCCAGTTTCTTTAAGTTAAAACCATACCTTTTTTTTGTTTGTTTCTTTTATATTATAATTAGTATTATAAAACAAAAAGTGTAAATGAGTACTCTCTCTAAAGGAATTAACTTATTAATATGACCAGTCATAGTTGGTTTGACCAAGGTTTTTATAACTCATCTTTTGATTTGAATTAAAATATCATCACTCCATTACACATTCAATAGAGACAGCTGAAAAGTACAATTTCTCTGCAGGGCCTGCAATGAAGGATTTGCAGAATCCTGCAGGGAATCAAGGAACTCTTCATTACAGTTCATGGATTTATAGGATTACTCTGCACTTTTCTGCTTTCTTCATTGAGAGCGGTCCCAAAATGTATCCTTGACTGTCCTGCAGGTAACTTCTTTCCCACTGGAAAAGTTACTATGTACAAATACTTTAATTAAAATGACCTGGCAGTTGTGGAGGCCGACCTTTCTGCTCTTTTCTTTTCTGAAGTGGAAGGTAGGCTCAACTGGGAAGCACTTTTCTCTGAACCAGTTCCGATCAAGTGTTGCCCAGGGCCCTTTTCTGCACGGCTGGGTTTCAGGAGCCTTGTATTATTATGTTTTAATATGCACTGTGGGCACAATTGGTATCTGTTTAGTTAATTTCTCATTTTTTAATGGAAGGAAATACCTTCCTGTATATTTTAAACAGATATTGCCGTCAAATATGTGCTAACGTCTAAATTTGCTGAAGTTGAGGGAAACAGAATCCCTTGTATCTAACAGAGGCATGGGTAAATATGTAACATATTCTTGACTTTAGAATGCATTTTTAAAAAGTGTATTGCTGTAAAAACCATGCATGTGAAATGCATTTTTATACTCACACTTGAATAAAATAATGTCTGATGCTTAGAGTAGAAGCCAAGAATGCCAAGAGGTGCATGTTTGATCTTTATTAATGTTAAGGATGAGCAGTAGTGAAAAGTGAAACTCGTCTTGTCAACTCATTAGGCCTCTTTTTTCCTCCACACTGTCCATTCTCTTACTTCCTTTTTCCCAGGCCCTGATTCTGTGTTTCATTATCACTTGGAACCAGTAGTTGCCTCCACAGTGCTGCCCAAACCATTCTCCCAAAAGGCAGATCTATTCTGTGAATATTCTGACTGAGCTGAGCAGCCTTCAGAGTGTTAACTACAACTGCAGGGCTGGGGGGTGGCAGGCGGTGAGCTCGTCACCTGTGCACCATGTCTGTGAGAAGTACTTCCCTTTACAACCCATCCTATACTGGATGCGTTTCAGAAGCCTTCATACCACTCACCTCCAAGGCTCTTTTGTCCTCCCATTTGGTGCAGCACATTCAGACTCTGCAGTCCTCTCTCGTGCCGGCTTCCTCTCTTGCTGCGCTTCCACACCCCTTCCCTCCAGTCAGAGCACACCAGATGTGGTTTCTGGGAAGAAGAGTGTGCTGTGGTACACTTTCCTCCCGAGCATATGTATGCCCCTTGCCCTAGTGTAGCCACCTCCGCATCTTTGTCCTTTGAGACTCAAGCTAAGCTCTGCTCCCCATCCCAGAGCCGAGTCAGGGGCCCCTCGCACTTATCTCTGGTACAGCTCCTGAGGATGCGAGAACAGATTATGATTTATTTCCCTGTCTCCAGCTCCTTTCAGTTAGTCTAACACACATAGAAGGCACTCAAGTATTTTTTGAACGAATACGTGAATGAACAGGCTTTTGGTGTGTGTCCCTGCTGTGGTATTTCCATTGCAAAATATAGAGATGCATTGAAGTTGTAGAGAGTAATCTGAGGAAGAAGAGAGAGAATGAGAAACATTTCTCTTCCCACATACATAACCATTTGGCATCCAGAGTTCCCTATGCATTTCTATAGGGTGTGGTCTGAAAGTGACACGTACTTTCCACCCCCTTCTCAGGACATCCCTGCACTGGATAACATTCACCTTCCCATTTAAGAATTGTTCTGTCCAGGTCAGAGGATTCACAGGGCGACAGCACAACAAAGGAAATCCTGGTGTCACAGGCGGAGATGGGAATTTAAGAAGCTGCTGCAACTTTTTGGTTGGAGTGTTTCCCTTTCTCACATTGTTCATTTTCCCAGCTTAATGTTTAGAATAGAAAGCATTGCCTCTCAAATACAAATTGTCTTAAGGTTTACCTTCTACCTCTGTTAGAGGAGGAAATTATTTTAGTTGTGTAGATTTTTCTGTATACTCTATTAATCAGGATATTTATTTAAGTACATGGAAATGTCAACAGAGTTTAATTACACAAAGACCACACTAATAGAGAATTGATACCCTTAGGGCTGCTTTACAGTATTTTATGGTTAGTTCCATCTCGGGACATAATATTCATTGCAGTTATAAATTCATTCTGAAATATATCTTTAATATTATTTTTAAAAGAGTATCTAAAATGTTCAATAACTGCACCCAATGCTTAGAAAAAACCTGAACACAGAGATTCCTTTGTCTCCTGATCAGTAACTAATCTAGTATTGTCCTTTTTTATTACTGATTATATTGTAGAATTCTACCAACTATTATTCTAATGTGGTTAGTGTTTATTAGTATTAGCAGGTATTCATCATCCGGTAGTTCATGTTTTGCAGAACCACCATTTGGATACAAAATTTCTGTCCATTTGGAAAGGCCTTATTGGATTTGTAGGGGGGGGGGGTCTTTTTTTTTTTTTTTTTTTCTGTTTTGTGTTTTGAGAAAATTTAAACAATTGCAGTTTGTTTCAGCACAAATCAATCAGTTAAGATTTTATCCTTCTTCAAAACCTTTATCATCTTTAGTAACACAGTTATTTCTCTATATTTGTTCTCCTTTGTAATTTCTCTAACACATATTTTGGAATTAGGCTAAATGTATAAAATCTTCATAAATTCTTGCCATGTCAGTCTTAAAATGAAACATGCTCATTTTACAAATTTATATGGTATTTGAAGTGACTACAGACCCTTTTTAAGTTGTTAGATGCATGTTATGCCTAGGAACAAAAAAGTTATTAAGGGGTGTATAATAGCCACAGTGCTTACAAAATCCTATTATAATTATTAAAATCATAATGAAGACAAGATACAGCCCTTTGGTTTAATAATAGAAGGTGTGTGTGCGTGTGTGTGTACTACACAATACATATGTAGTTTTTCTTGGGTTTTTCTTTCAGGTATAGACTTCAGACTGTAAAGTCCTTAGCTGGAGTGAGCCTTATGTTACGGTTACTGTGGGCAAGCCTGAGATGGGATGACATGGCGGCCAAGGCACCTCCAGGAGGAGGGACTACGCGGACAGGTAAGGGTTTCCTATTTTCTAGTTTAAGTTGAAAAGAGAAAAAAATCACTTGACAGTTCACTTAATTTTAAGCATTTCTGTTATTTATTAAAATATAACACTTATGTATAAAAATACAGCTTGCTAAAGTTGGGCAGCACATGCTGTAAGATCCTGGGGACAGGGAAGGGGGGTCAGATTATAAGGTGAGTCACTTATGTGTGAACCAGTCTGAATTTTTAAAGGATCTTTGTTGGGGCACCTGGGTGGCCCAGTCGGTTAAGCGTCTGACTCTTGATTTTGGCTCAGGTCATGATCTTGGGGTTGTGAGATTGAGCCCTGCCTTGGGCTCCATGCTCAGCAGAGAATCTGCTTGAGACTCTATCTCTCCCTCCCTACCCCACCCCCAACCCCCACAACCCCCCATGCTCACTCACTTGCGCGTGTGCGCACGCTCAGTCTCAAAAAATAAATCTTTTTTTAAAAAAAGATCTTTATTATTGTAGAGTATAAGTCATTTAAACTGGGACATCTGGAACCCTATGCTTGCTGCTTCTTTCTACTCTTATTATTTTGACTGTTTTGCCGCCAGAAACTAAGCTGCCCCCAAATAGCATTTTGCTCAGTTTAGAAATTTTCACTGAGGAAGAAAGTATTATTGCACTCTAGCAGTGACCCTAAAGTCATTAATTAATCAATTGTTTTCAAAAGTTTATTCCATGTGTGTCTCCTTTTTAAAGCACCAGATGTTGTACCTTTTGAGTCTCTGAATATTTTAGGTGGTTATTAATATTATGTGGATTAAATCACCATAGAAACATCTGAAACTGAAATCACAACAACAGAGATAATTAAAAGGCGAGATGTTGGTCCTTATGGCATTCGATCTGAATATTGTATCCGGAAAATCATTTGCCCCATTGGAGTTCCAGAAGCACCAAAAGGTAAGGAATACAAAGAATTCTGTTCTTTTGTTATTGACCTATTAACCATATCTTTTATGAATTAAAATTTGATTATAGGGACACCTGGGTGGCTCAGTCAGTTAAGTGTCTGCCTTCAGCTCAGGTCATGATCCCAGGGTCCTGGGATCAGTCCTGCATCAGGCTCCTTGCTCAGCGGGGAGCCTGCTTCTCTCTCTCTGCTTGCCACTCCCCCTGCTTGTACTCTCTCTCTCTGACAAATAAATAAAATCTTTTTAAAAAATTTGATTATAATTGTTTCCTTAACTCTTTATTCCACTTTTGAAAAAGAGATCTTTTCATTACAATCTATTATATTTTTTAAAATGATATTTAAGTAATAAACCCTAACAGGATTTCACTAGACACACATATCTATAGGCATTGTTCCAAGCACAGGGAGGGTACAGAGAAGTATAATAATACCTCTTATAGGGGCACCTGGGTGGCTCAGTTGGTTGAGTGTCTGACTTGGTTTTGGCTCAGGTCACGATCTCATGGGTTGTGGGATCAAGCCCCATGTCAGGCTGTAGCTCAGCAGGAAGTGTGCTTGAAAGATTCTCTCCCTCTGCCCCTCCACCCGCTTGTACTCGTGCGTGCGTGTGAGCTCTCTCTCTCTCAAAATAAATAAGTCTTAAAGAATAATAATACCTCTTATAATTAAGCTGTGGAGCAGTGATTGACACCAGACTGTCAGCTCCAAGAAGGCAGCTCCTGAGTCTGTCTAGTTTGTTGTCCTGACACCTGCTGCAGAATATGACACATAAGTGATCACTGACCATCTCTTGATTCAAGGGTTAAAGCTGTTGTGAAATACTTGAGTTCTCAGGGTAGAAATAATCTAAGAGGCATAAAGAGTGTGATTCAGTAAACATTTATAGAGCAACTACATGATAAGCACTAGACAGCAAATACATGGAAGAAGGGGGTTCAGCCCCTATTCTCACAGAAGCAAAGAAAAGGTTATAGGATTATACTTCTATAACGAGAATCAAAACTGTTAATGCTAAAAAGAGTTCAGTGAGGTGACCGGACTCAAGAGATACAGTTTAAAATCAATAATTTTATTTCATATGTGCAATAATACTTTTTATTTTTAAAATCTTACCATTAGGAGATTTCACCTCTGCTTAATAGTTTCAGATCCCTTCTTTACATGGGCAACTTCCAAATCCCCCTTCTCAGTGCTGTGATGGAAAATACACATTGCCAGAATAGTACATGCCAAGGACCCCCAGCCCAACTGTGTGGGAAGAATGCACTAGGCTTCTTGAAGGACATGTATCCATGTCGGTGTGTGAAGGATAAATAGACGTTAGTCAAGTGAGGGGGACGGAGCCTAGGAGTAGTGTTACGGGCAGATGGAACAGGCTGGGTAAAGGCTTACAGGCCTTTTATATCAGGGGCCAGCAAACCTGGCCCATGAGCTTTGACCCACCACCTGGTTTTGTTAATAAAGTTTGATTGGAACACAACCATACATACTCACTTATGTATTGTTTCTGGCTCTTTTCATGATACAGAGGCACAGCTGAATAGTTGTAACAGAGACCATCTGTCCTGCGTAGTGTAAAGTATTTACCATCTGGCCCTTTAAGAAAAAGTTTGCCAACTCCTGTTTTTCATGATCTAAGAGGAGATGCCAGAAGTATTGTAATTTTAGAAGCTATATTTGCTTAAAATGCTCTGATTTCTTTTCCAAAGAAACACCTACACCTCAGAGGAAAGGCCTTCGATCAAGTGCATTACGGCCAAAGAGACCAGAAACGCCCAAGCAAACTGGCCCTGTTATTATCGAAACTTGGGTAGCAGAGGAAGAGTTGGAATTGTGGGAGATCAGGGCGTTTGCTGAAAGGTAAGGAAATGGTTTACATGTAATCAGATGTTTGAAGCTTAACTTCAGTATATCCTAGTTAATTTTATTTCACCTCTTGATTTTAAGTGCTAGCTATAGATCATTTGTTAAAGTCTTGTTTCTAATTTTAATGTGTTTTATCCATTTGTCAGTTTCTAATTATCTTACATTTATTGTTTTTAAGCAGAAATAATTTTGTATCTTTTTATAATATTAAAGTCGACCAGATTTCACTTAATATTTGATACCAGTTGTCTAATAGTGTAGTTTCTGATAAAATTCCTCCTTTTTTTTTCCCCTGCAGAGTGGAGAAAGAAAAGGCACAAGCAGTTGAGCAACAGGCTAAGGTTAGTGAACAGAAGAAGGCAGAGGACTTCAAGGCCCACATGGAGGCTCACCTCAAACAGCAGCACTTGGCTGTCCAGCAGGTGGGGGAGTTGGTACTAGGCCCACCTGGCAGCGAATTGACATTTTTAGCCAAATTCATGCACACCAAAAGCACAATAACGATATATTCATGTGGTTTTATTTATTATCTCTAGAATTCAGTGGGTAAGTGTTTGTTGTTACTAAAATATCGTTGGCACACATTGTTACATTAGCTTGAGGTGTTTGTGGGTAATTTTCAAAGATAATGTTTTCCTACCAAGTTCCAATCTATAATATCTCTATAGGCCATGAAAAAGCAAATTGTACTAAAACTCTTAGGAGTTTGTTATAATTGAGGATCATAAAGCTACTGATGGTTTCTTTGCATTTCCACACTATAAATGATGTACTGTATGTGCCTGAATATTAGGGGTTCACATAAAGGATGATTCCCCCTTTTTTCTCTTGAGAAAATACTATAAAAGTTTTTAGCCAACTTAAATATGTAAACTTTTAGGATATAGGTGAAATCAATAAAGGTCTACTTAGAGTATCACTAACTTAGTTACATGTAAGTATTTAAAAATTACATATTATGTCAACCAAAATATTCATTTCAAACTGCTTTTTTCCTCTCACATTTTATAAAACATTCCTTTAAATTTTTATGCATCTTTTACTTTGGTGTACTGTAGGTCATTGCCTTCCCTTACGTCAAAGTTTGAGATAACTACACTTTTGGATTTTTTCATGTCTATCTGTCCATTTAGAGAAAAACTAACTAGTTGTTTTGTTTTTCATTTTATGGATGTGTTTTTGTCATCTCTATAGTGAAACCTAATGTTTTACTTTTAAAAATTTATTTAAAATGCTTATTTACAAATACAGTCAACATTTCCAATTTTGAAGGCATACCCTCAGGAAATAACTACTAAATATGTGTTCCGTTTCTTTGTCTTTCCCCCTCCCCCACCTTTTTAAAACTGATTTCAGTCAGATGACATCTCTGAGTATCCAAAACTAAACTCCTTTTCTTCTGAGGAATGAGAAACTATGGGAAATACCTCACATTATATTCAGGCGTACTGGATGTGTACAAAAGCAATCCTACATAGATTGTCTGTGATGTCACGGCAGGAGATAGTTCAGCATTACAGTTTTATCTTGGTACACATCTCAGCCCCACCACTAACTAGCTCTGTCCAGGCCATTTACAGTCTCTCTGAGTCTCAGTTTTGTCATCTTTAAGTTACAATACCAGTAACTTTATTGGGTTGGTCTGAGCATTAAATAAGATAATGATGATAAAGCATTTGCACGAGGTTTGAAATCAGTGCTGCCTCTTGTTCTTACATGTGGAAGCTTACGTCGTCGTGTCGGTCAGGAAATGTTAGCAATCTATGATACAAGATGCACAGATTGTCTTTAAAAACCCTGTCGTCTGATCAGCTTATACCTCTCTGCATAAAATAGTCTAAAATATTTTTCTGTAAGAGTTTTGAACTGAGTAGTATAAGAAGTTTAGAAAAGATATTTTATTATAACTTTCAGCTTGCTTACCTGTTTGTCAACTGGAATAGTGATTATTTAAATATTTACATGTTTTTTATAATTGGATAAGTTAACATTACAGTAAACCAGAAACCTTTTACAGTTCTATCATTCGCTCTGTGCTCTAAATTCTGCCCCTGAGCAGCAAGGTGTTCCTGTCTCCAGTGAGACTACCCGTGTCTCTCTTATCTGCAGTCTGGAAGCTTGGACATTTGTGCAGGCTGTGGTGTAGTCGTAACAAAATGGCCTTCTTCAGGAAATTAAGGGCAAATTTATATGGATATATTTTCAGAAATATTTTAGAAATTTGATGCAGTTAGATTTGGAGAAATTATGGCTGGACTTCTTGCAGAATGGTATTGTTTTTATTTAGAACTCTTCTGGTTCATGTGTTCTCTCCCTGGCTTTTCTAGAAACGATTGGAACAGCAGAAGCCTACAGTAATTGCAGCTTCCACCACTTCCCCACCAAACAGTACAACTAGTACCATTTCTCCAGCACAAAAAGTTATGGTGGCCCCCATAAGTGGCTCAGTTACAACTGGAACTAAAATGGTTCTCACTACTAAAGTTGGATCTCCAGCCACTGTAACATTCCAGCAAAACAAGAACTTCCATCAGACCTTTGCTACGTGGGTTAAGCAAGGCCAGTCAAATTCAGGTACATAACTGTTATTATACTTTCATTCAGGGAAAAGAAATGTCATTCCTTTACTGAAATGAAACATTTCTTTAGAAAATTGTTTTTCTTCTGCAGCTGATTGAGCAAACAAGCTGCAACAGTTGGTTTGTTACAAATGATATAATTATTACATTAGCGAAACTCCTCTCTTACATTATTTCACTTTCAACATTTACATAGTTCACTTACTTTGAGTGGAGAGGAATGTTTGTCTTAAAAATACAAAATGAGCCACATTTCATGCATTGGTGCCCTTCCTATAAGTCACTACGTTGCTGGTTATTTTAAATCTAAAGCTTATTAAATGTCTTATACCCCATTAGCCACCAGCACAGCTGCCACATCTGCTACAAGCATTGCCAGCACAGGTCAGACGTTCCAAATTACAGGCAATCCAGTCACTATGGCAGGAAAAGTAATTACCAAACTGCCACTTCCTGCAAACAGCAAGATTGTCGCTGTAAATGTGCCAGCAACACAAGGAGGTAAGGGAAATGTGAAGAGTTTTAATTCACATTTGCCAGATCATACTGTCGCCATTATTTTTCATTTCCTTTTCACTGATTTCAGTCCTCGGATCTCACATTCTATGTAGCCCACTATAAAACCCTGCCACACGTAGTTCCTCCTCAGAAACCCAGCAACACCTGATGCTTTTTATTAAAGGGGCAGTTGTTAATGACTTCTTCATCTTTTTTTAAGGCGTTGTTCAAGTACAGCAGAAAGTCCTGGGTATCATTCCATCAAGTACAGGTACAAGCCAGCAGACCTTTACTTCATTCCAGCCCAGGACGGCAACAGTCACAATCAGGCCCAATACCTCAGGCTCTGGAGGAACCACAAGCACTTCACAAGTAAGAATTCTTTACAGGCTTATTTTGTTTTGAAGTGTTACGCACACCAAGTTGAAGTTTTTAGAACGGCCTCTTCCAGTATTAATCCAGCTTCTAATATTCCTTTGCTTTTTACTTAATCTGAGACGAAGTACTGATTTTTTTTAAAAAATCTTTTCTATTTCTAAGCATGAATCATGCTAAATGTTAATTTTTAACATTTAGTTAATAGCATATTCGTATACGTTATGAGTCAAATTAATGCTTTCTAGGATTTTGTAAAGAAAATTCCTTCATATGAAACAATGGGCAGCATTGGAGCCCCAGGGAAACTTGCTGTGCAACTAAGAAGTAGAATGAAAATAGAATCCACGGCATTATAACTAGTTTGTTATCAGCTGATATGCACACATATTAGATACATCATTTCTGTGGCTCTGGTATCATGGAAAAAAGTTTGAAGTTTTGTAGACTTGAAAATGTTCTAAACCTAATTATAAGACTGAAAATTAATATGCTCTGTAGTCTCTCCTCTAAAAACATGAAAGAACATTGGGTTTCTGATCTTACTATTATATTCTGTGGGTGACAGATATGTATTGGACCTCAGGGAAAATAGGACTCAACATTTTCCTGTGGGCAGCCATGGTGGTTATAGAACAGAGCTTCACTGAGTCTTGTCCCTTCCTTCTAGTCTATAAAGCTCTACTTGGTATCCAGTGACAAGGAATTTCATATGATCTCATTTGAATTAAATTGTCTCCCCTCAGAACTCCCATCTTTAAGCTGATGCTTAATGTAATTTAAAATGTAATGTCCAAGAGCCTTTGTCATTTCTGTAGACCTTTTTATCAATAGAGAATGTTTAAAGATCTGTGTTCTAAGTCCATCATGCTTTTAGTCTTAAAAACATTTTAATTCATTGTCCTTTGTGTCATTTATAGGTAATCACAGGGCCTCAGATCCGCCCTGGTATGACGGTGATTAGAACACCACTCCAACAGTCAACACTAGGAAAGGCAATTATTCGAACACCTGTGATGGTACAGCCAGGTATTCATCCCTCCAGCATTTTCATTTTTCTTCTCAATACCCAGTCTGGGAAATCTGTAATACTCCGTATTTGCTACTCTACATACTAAAAAATACCGATTTGAATGAATACTTCAAAGCATACTAAATTTCTAATCCATTTTGGGGTACATCCATATTATTTCATTTCTGGCATTGCCAGTAAGGGAGTAGTAGATCCAAGCATGCTTAATAAAAATTTTTCAAAACCTCTAATAAATAGAATATATATTAATTCAAATCATTGGAGTAAAGAGAATGAGTAAAGACAACAGTCTGTGTGGCAAAAGACAGACAAAGTCAAGGAAACAGCTAAGAAGGATTTAAACGGAAAACATAAAAAAAGCTTACAAAGGCATTATCAGCCCTTCGTTCATGTGAATAGGTTAAAGTTCCCATATTTAAAATTTGAATCCTGTAAAGATAGAACAAAAAAAATCCAACTGTACAGTAATAAGAAACATATCTAAAGTTGAGTTACCACAAAAGGTTAATAAAAAGATGGGCAAAGATACATGAAATAAAGACCAAAAATAGAAAGTAAGAAAGAGGGGAGATATGGGGTATGGGTGGGGAGGACAAAAATTATCTTACTAATATTGAACAGAGCAAAAGTCAATGATTTTTACATTGTCTTAAAGATAAAAAGTTGCAATGAAGATGCAGTTTGGAATCTCTAAGAACCAAATAAGGGGCGCCTGACTGGCTTAGTTGGTGGAGCATGTTGTGACTCTTGATCTTGGAGTTGTGGGTTCAAGCCCCACATTACGTGTAGAGATTACTTAAAAATAAAATCTTTAAAAAAAAAAAAAAGAACCAAATAAGATTTCATTGGAGTGTTTAAAGCAAAAACTATTTGATATCAAGGAGGGATCAACAGAAGCATAGTAGACTAGAAACAGGCTGTGTCAGCTGTTAAACCTTCAGGAACACACATTGGTTTTAAATATATATGGGCTCTTTATACAAAAATGGTCACATAATGAGTCAGGGAAAACCTGATGAATTCCTTCCAAAAAGTAGAATGTGTATAGGCCACATTCTGTGTAGTAAAGCTAGAAGTTAATATTAAGTTATTCTACTAATTTTTACTTGCTTGAAAATTTTAAAACATATGTTCTCATAAGTAACTTTTGAGTTAAGGGAACATCAAATGCATAGGTTCAAGCAGATTATCAAGTAGCAGCTAAGTCATGCTGCCAAAGCTGGACTCAGAGACAAATTTATTCAGTAAATATTCGAGCACCTACTCCAGGCAGTTGAAATACACTGGAGGATAAAACAGACCAAAACCCCATATTCTTAAGTCTTTTTTTTTTTTTTTAAAGATTTTATTTATTTGACAGAGAGAGACACAGCGAGAGAGGGAACACAAGCAGGGGGAGAGAGAGAGGGAGAAGCAGGCTTCCCGGAAGCCAAGCAGGGAGCCCGATGCGGGGCTTGATCCCAGGACCCCAGGATCATGACCTGAGCTGAAGGCAAACGCCCAACAACTGAGCCACCCAGGTGCCCCCGCATATTCTTAAGTCTTAATCAGTAGTTAGCAAAATATATAAAACAAGTCTTAAAGAAAACAGGAGGAAATAAAATAAAAATACAAGTAATAATTAGAAAACAGAAAAGGGCGGGTGCCTGGCTGGCTTGGTTGATAGAGCATGTGACTCTTGATCTGGGAGTTGAGAGTTTAAGCCTCATGTTGGGTATAGAGATTACTTAAAAATAAAATCTTAAAAGAGAGAGAAAAGGGCAAATGTTATTAAAATAAACCATTCTTTTGCAAGTCTACTCTTGAGAAATGGGAACAAAATGCTAGTTTACAAAATTAGTGATGAGAAAGTGCTATAAAAATAGAATGAACTTTTCTTTTAAAAGATTTTATTTATATATTAGAGAGAGAGAACATGAGCAAAGGGAGAGGGACAAGTAGACTCCCAGCTGAGCGGGGAGCCTGATGCAGGGCCAGATCCCAGGACCCCAAGATTATGACCTGAGCCAAAGTCAAATGCTTAACCGACTGAGCCACCCAGGCGCCCCATAGAATGAACTTTTTTTAATCAAAAGAGAATTGTGTATAGGAATTCTTATAGTAAGACATTGGAGGATTCTCACACCCCATACTCAGGAACTAAATCTGTTTGAATAATGAGGCCTAAGTATATACTATGCTTATAAATTTCAAGTCTCAATGACTCATATCAAGGAAAGAAATTTGGAAAGTTGCCATAGTATTTCCCACAAAAAAATCCAGACCTCATGGTTTTATGGGTAAAATTCTTTGAAATGATTAGGAAGCAATTTTCTTCTTATAAAAAAAAGTTCCAGGGCATAGGGCAAAGAAAAGATTAAATCTTTTCCATTCATTTTACAATTTTAGCACAGTTCTAATATGAAATAAAGCACCGTCTTGTTTTTTTATTTAAATAAAGGCAATTTTCTAAAGTCTAAACAGGATTTACCCCAGAAGAGAAAGTATGATCCATTATTTCACTTAATGCTGCAGGGACAATTGGTTAATTTAGTATCTATTACTTTTACTATTAATTTAGTATCTATTACTGTTTAAAAATAGCTGTCAGGTAACTAAAGGGAACAATAAAAGTGTAATGTAATGTAAATGAGAAAAAAAATTATAGATGACAAATGGTAATATACTTACAAAACTGAAAAAAATTGGTGATTGCAAGATACAGAGCCTTTGTTCCGTATTGCCTTATGTAGTTTTAGTTATGTGTTTGACTTGCGTGATGTGAATCCACAGTTACACATACGAGTGTGTCTCCAGGTGGCCAGTGGGTCTGGTGGGGCCCAGTGAAGGTGTGGAATTCTAGGAGTTGTGGCCAGAGAGCTGGAGGGTGGGTGGATGTGGGGTGTGTCTCTGATTATGTGTAGCTCAGCTTATCCTGTTCCTACCACCACACTAGCCTTTCCCAAAACTGAATCCACAGACTTCCTGGATGTAATAAAAATTTTTCAATTTTTGAATTTACATTTTGGTGATCATCTCAAATTAACATGTACGTGTTGGGGATCATCTGAATGAGCAGCACTAACCCTTTAATCCATCTTTGTTTATGATGGCATCATATCAGTACCAGGGAATCAACTAAAGTAATTTTTCATGCATTGTTCCTCGAACTGCAGTACAAGGACATAACGTGGGGTCCAGAAGTTCTCAAATTAAGGCACTTGACTTCATATGATGTAATTTTTTTTTTTTTTTTGGTTCATCTTAAGAATAAATGGAAGAGATTAATTGAGAAAAGTTTAGAAGATAAGAGTAATGATGGCAAATGCACTGCCAGTTGTTAGAGCGTGTTGTACCCCACCAGAATTAGCACTGTGACACCAGAGGAAACTAGATCGATAGAAGCAACTAAAGAGGCATTATATGTGAGAATTTGCAGTGTGACGAAGGTGTCATTTTGAATTAGGAAGGAAAGACTGGACTTAACAGCAAATGATACTGGAATAATCAGTTTATAGTTTTGGTGGTGGGGCAGACCTCTGCCAACACATACCATGACTAAGAACATATTTGGGAAGACATATCTGATTAGAGAATGCAGGAAAATTTAAAAGAAGTAATTGAAGCCAGAACAAGAAACACACACATACATGTTAAAAAAAAAAAAAAAAAAAAACTTTGATATGTAAAAAGAAATAAAAGGCAGAATGCAAAGTAGAAACAATACATAGTTGTAATTTTTATCTTAATCTGTAAAAAGCACCTATAAATAAGTAGGAAAAGAGAAATGGGAAGAGTGTGGAGAGAGAGTTCACAGATTAAGCATAATGACTTGACACGGGTTTAAATGCTGACCCTCTATAGTAATTGAAGAAATCCAGAGACCATGATGCTGTCATACCATTTCTAATTGCTGGAATATTGTACTTTAGTGATAGTACCTATGGTTGGCAAGGGTTCAGTGAAATAGAAACTCAGTGATGGTGAGAGTGTGAGTTGGTATAACCTATATAAAATTCAATTTAGTACTGTGTTCCCGTTAGAAACCCAGTAATACTGGGGGGAGTTTATTTTAAGGAAATAACCAGAAGTGCATAAAAATTTATAAACAGGGATTTCACTATGGCATTATTTAAAAAAGGATAAAAGGGGAAGGTATTCTGAATGGGTCAAGACTTGCAATGTTACACATAAACACCATTCATTAAAAGAAATATCTGTGTATATGTACAGAAATATATATGTACTCAGCAATGGAAAAAAAAATGAATATAAAACTTCAGAAATGTGATGGTACTCACTAATTAATAACGAATTAGGACATTGTAAATGTAAAATTAGCTACCAAATAATTACTCTTAGCAATTATTCCACAAGGGAAAAATTCCACCTGTTTTGTCTTCTAGTTTCAGCAAGTTAAATGAGGGTGAAAGTTTTTAGAAGACTGTAGAGCCATTCTAATTTAAATTCATTCATTCAGTAGATATTGAACAATGAACTATAGAAGTATTCTTTGATCATTTTGCCCTGATGTTGAGGATAAAGTGATCCTTGACCTCATGGTTCTCCCTAACTATCTGGTGAAAAGCTATAAGAAAAGCTCATTTATAAACATAATTGGTTCAGAATAGTCCTATTCTGTTTGTTACGTTTAAAATTCATATGAAGTTCATATGAATTCATTATACATTAGATTATCTTCTTATTTTAAATATTCCAAAGGAAAGGCAGCCTTATAAAATGGCTCTTTATTATGTATTTTTTCTTCAGTCTTCCCTATTGTCATTTTAGCTTTAGACTTGTGGGAAGAATCTTGATTGTGTTTTCACTCTACTGCAGATAGCAAGAACTAGGGGATGGTTGTCAGTGAGCCGAGCGAAAACAGGTTCACTGACAACCAGGTGGAACTCTGGGTGTGGGTATATGTCTGAGTGCATCCTTGGGCTGACAGCATCACATCGGTCTTCGTGAAAATTGAAAAGCATACATTCATCTGATGTGTTGGACAATATTTCAACTCAGAATACTGCTTCAGGGCATATAAGCATTCATAGCGCTCTGCCGTGTGTGTAGGTACTCCTCAACAAGTGGTGACTCAGATCATTAGAGGGCAGCCTGTCTCCACCGCAGTCTCTGCCCCGAGTGCGGTTTCCTCGACCCCTGGGCAGAAAGGATTAACTTCGGGAGCATCCAGCACAAATCTGCAGTCTTCAACCTCACAGTCCCCTCGCCCCCAACAGGGACAGGTGAAGCTTACCATGGCTCAGCTCACTCAGTTAACACAGGGCCACGTAAGTAATGCAACTTCATTTTAACTTTTTTTTTTAAGCTTTTAATTCCACTTAGTTAACATTCTTCATTTTAACTTTAGAGGTGATCATTTATTTATTCTTGGAGTAAGTTTAAAAACATGTACTTAGGGCACCTGGGTGACTCAGTCGGTTAAGCGTCCAGCTCTTGGTTTTGGCTCAGGTCATGATCTCAGGGTCGTGAGATTGATTCCTGGGTCAGGCTCCACGCTCAGTGGGGAGTCTCCTTGAGATTCTTTCTCTCCTCCCTCTGCCCCTCCCCCTGCCCCCCCAAATATATTTAAAAAACAAAACAAAACAAAGCCATGTACTTACTCTCAGAACTTTATAACGCACTTTTTAAAGAAATGGCTGCTTCCTAGAGTCGAACAAAAATATTTCTTAAAGGCAAGATAAAATAAATTTCAGTTATCTAGAGTGCTTAGACCTTAGACTGTGAACTAAAACAGCCAGATGGATAATCTTTTTAACTACCAAAACATTACTAGTTGACCAATTTCCATGGGAAATATAAAATTTGAGTACATAAGTTGCTTTCTTGCAAGATTCATTATTGTTACCAGTTCTTCTAGTAGTAATCAATAGATTGAATGCGGTTCCTGTAAAAATCCCAGGAGATTTTTTTTGTGGAACTTGACAGGCTGATTTTTAAAAATTTATGTGGAAATGCAAAGGAGAAAGAATAGCTATAACACTTTTGAAGAACAAGAGGCTTTGCCCTATGTGATAACCTGATACCAAAACTTCTTACGATGCCTCACTCATTAATACAGAAGGGTACAGACAACAAGGACGGAGAGACCAGTAGCACAGCAGAGAATGCAGAAAGTGACCGTGCATACGTGGACACTTGTTCTACGATAGAAGTATCATTGCAGGTCACTGAGAAAAGGACAGACTGTTCAGTAAATGGTGTTGGGACAATATATGGGAAGCTATGAAAGTAGGCCACTACCTCACTCATAAACTCAGTTCCAGGAGGATAAAAGTCCTACCTGTGAAAGTGTAAAGCTATAATACTTTCAGAAAGCATGATAGAAGAAAACCTTCATAACTTAAGGTAGGAAAAGAAGGGCTTTCTTACTTAAAAAAACAAACAAAAAAAACACTAAAAGTAAAGGAAAAGATTTGTAAATTCAGCTACATCAAAAATAAGAACTTCAGTTCAGCAAACATTATAAAAGTGAAAAGAATGAGAGAAGATATAAATACAGTCAAACAAGGACTATTATCCAAAATACATAAAGAATAACTAAAAATCAAGAAGGCAAAATGGCAAAGCTCAGTTAAAAAAAAAAGGCAAACAAACTTAAAGAGGAAATCTAAATTCCAAAATCAAAAAAAGTACTGAGCTCTGTTAGTAATGAGGGAAATGAATATTAAAGCTATGTCCATAAGAGCATGGTATAAATTAACATGTCAGGATCAAGAATTGGCAAAGACATGAAACAAAATGAACTTTCATGCACGACTGCTGGTAGTATAAATTGGTTGAGTCGTTTGGAAAGCTCCTAGACATTATCTAGCAAAGTCGAGGATATGTGCATACGTCCAGGAGTTTTTCTAGGTGTAGTCCCTAACGAAGTGCTTGTTCATGTGAGCACCAGGGTAATGAGCATGAGTATTCATAGCAGCATGGTTCACAAGAGTAAAAACGTGGGAACAACCCAGATGTCTGTCTACTATCAGTTAGGTAAATTGTGGTACATTCCTACAGCAATGAAAATGAAAAACTGCAGCCACACAAAACCACATTGTTGAGCTAAAAGAGCACGTAACAAACATGATTCCATTCGCATAAAATTCAGAAACAAGCAAAACTAGCTCTATTGTATAGGGATACAGGGCTATTGCATTGCCTACCTGGAGGGGTGTCATTCCCATCGTGTTCTTCATGGTTGGTGCTCTTGAAGTTGTGAACCCAGAGCCCTATAAAGATCTACAGCTGGTGTCTGGGTGGCTCAGTCGGTTTAGTGTCCGACTCTTGATTTTGACTCAGGTTGTGATCTCGGGATTGTGAGATTGAGCTCCGTGTTGGGCTCTCCACTCAGCAGGGAGTCTGCTCCAGATTCTCTCCCCCACCCACTCTCTCTAAAGATAAATAAATAAATCTTAAAAAAAAAAGAAAAGATCCATACCTACGCAGTAGCACTATGAAGAAGTGCAATGCTACGGTAGCACTGAGAACAGTGGTTACCTCCAGGGGAATGGAGATCAGAGCAGATCACAGCGGGGGCTTCTTGGATGCTGGTGATGGTGACCTGAATGCTGATTTTATAGAGGTTTACTTTATAATTAGTTTTCAAACTACACTTGATGTCTTAACGTATTTTTGAAATGCAAGAGTAAATAAGGGACTCATGAGTGAAGTATATGGAGTTCAGTACATGAACTTTGTGGTGTCAGTTTTGGCTGTTGGGAATTTGGGGTGGGTTGTTTTTACTTTGCTTTCTGACTCTCTGCCATGTCCCTGGTAGTTGAGGTCACTGGATTAGTAAGTCCTGGACAGAAGAGGTAGTACATACAGAGTTTTTACTTCCTGGTCCCCATTTTGAGAACTATGTGGGCATTAGCAACCCTCCTGACTTGGTGTTTGCATTCCCTGTCTAAACCCTAAGCTTTTTATACTAGAGTGCACACAGAGACACACACCATGGGTAATCTGGTACATGTTGAAAAACTGAAACCAGGAGATCTGGGCTCCTCATTTTATCTTACCTTTAACTTGGTCTCCTACTTTGGACGAGTGACTTAAACTTTCTAACCTTGAATTTTTAATTAGTGGTAAGATCATAGTAATATTTTCTCTCACTACTCCACGAAATCACAAGTCCATTGTGAAGATCAAACAATATACAGACAGTATATATAAAGATGCTTTGAAAATTATAAAATAATATGAATATAATATTCATATGGTTTAAAATATGGTTTAAAATCAGAATTTTGTGGAGACGTTAGTCATTCACCTCAACGCCCTTACTTTATAGATTGGGGAAATTTAGATCTGGAGGAGTAATGTCACTTGTAGACAGATACCTGGCTGTCCATTTGGAGAGCTTGGACTGGAACTCTGCATTTTTAGTTCATGTTTTTTCCACTGTACAACAGCAGTCTTCCCAAATAAATATTCTTATTTTAGCTTATCTGAATTCCTTCTGGTGCTGTTCTGTAGACATTCAAGTATATGTTTTCATTACATTAAAGGATCTTTCTAACATAAAAGTGATATACTTACAGATTGATGCCTTGAACACTGTTTACATGTTGTCTGTTCTTTTCCACAGGGTGGCAATCAAGGTTTGACAGTAGTAATTCAAGGACAAGGTCAAACGACTGGACAGTTGCAGTTGATACCTCAAGGGGTGACCATACTTCCGGGTCCAGGCCAGCAGCTGATGCAAGCTGCCATGCCAAACGGGACTGTTCAGCGGTTCCTCTTTACGCCTCTGGCAACGACGGCCGCAGCAGCCAGCACCACCACCAGCACTGTTTCCACTACAGCAGCAGGTAGAACTCGGGGTTACCGGAAATGCTGCGCGTTATTCCTCAAGTGGCTGGGCTAATAGAGGGATGGGAGGCCCACTGCTTAGCTCTGGGAGGATATGCCTCAAGCCAGTGAGCTTACGAGATGACTGGTCAGCCTCACAGCATCTTTTGTTCCTACAGGCTCCCTGCACCTCCATCCCCCCATAAAAAAATATAGAAAATTGGGGTGGGGAGCAAAAAATAGTGGCTATCATGGTAACTGTGCTCACACTTGCTTCTTGCCCAGCTTTGTAGGCACTGATTGAGTCATGCAGATAATCTCAGGGAAGGTGGATCTGTCTAGCTCATAGCCTACATCTGAGAGCTGCAGGTCCAGAACCACTTTGTTAGCCTCCTCCTGAAAGCTGCCCTCACCATGCCATAGGAGAAAAATGAGGTTTTAGCATTAGCCTTATGCCAGAAGTCCTGGCTGATTTCCAGAGACTGCACCTTGCTTTAAAAGCCAGTGCTCTGGAGCGTTAGTGTGTGCAGAGGGCAGCCTTGAAGCAGGACCCGGCTCCCCAGTTAGGAGAGTCCTACCTCAAGTGTGTCTGTGGAACATTTCTAAGACATTAGTCTTTTTTTTTTTAAGGTTTTATTTATTTATTTGACAGAGACACAGCGAGAGAGGGAACACAAGCAGGGGGAGTGGGAGAGGGAGAAGCAGGCTCCCCGCCGAGCAGGGAGCCCGATGTGGGGCTCGATCCCAGGACCCTGAGATCATGACCTGAGCCGAAGGCAGATGCTTAACGACTGAGCCACCCAGGCGCCCCTAAGGCATCAATCTTCTATACTAAAATAAGGGATTCTCACCTTTAGAAAATCCCCTTCAGATTCTTCTTTTACCAAGATCCTGTGTTCTAGAGTAACAGAAATATTTGGTCTTTCTTTTTCACAGGTACAAGTGAACAAAGACAGAGTAAATTATCATCCCCGACACAGGTGCAACAAGCCAAAACCTTGCCACCAGCTCAGTCACCGAGTGTGAGTCCTCCAGAAGCCCAGCCACAGACTGCTCAGCCTTCAGCTCAGCCCCAGCCCCAAACCCAGCCCCCGTCCCCAGCTCAGCCTGAAGTTCAGACTCAGCCTGAAGTTCAGACCCAAACAACTGTCGCATCCCATGTCCCTTCTGAAGCACAACCCACCCAAGCACAGTCATCCAAACCCCAAGTCGCAGTACAGTGTCAGCCTCAAAGTAATGTCCAAGGACAGTCTCCTGCTCGCGTCCAAAGTCCACCACAGACTCGAATACGTCCATCGACTCCATCCCAAGTGTCTCCTGGACAGCAATCCCAGGGTCAGACTACAACCTCACAACCGATTCCAATTCAGCCACATACATCTCTTCAGATACCTTCCCAGGGCCAGCCACAATCACAACCCCAGGTACAGTCTCCAACTCAAACTCTTTCATCAGGACAGACGTTAAGTCAAGTTACTGTGTCATCCCCATCCCGTCCTCAGCTACAGATACAGCAGCCACAGCCCCAAGTCATTGCTGTGCCTCAGCTGCAACAAGTCCAGGTTCTGTCTCAGATCCAGTCGCAGGTTGTGGCTCAGATACAGGCCCAGCAAGGTGGTGTGCCCCAGCAAATCAAACTCCAGTTACCCATGCAAATTCAGCAAAGCAGTCCTGTGCAGACTCACCAGATTCAGAATGTGGTTACAGTGCAGGCAGCCAGTGTGCAAGAGCAGTTGCAGAGGGTTCAGCAACTCAGGGATCAGCAGCAAAAGAAGAAGCAGCAACAGATAGAAATTAAGCGGGAACACACTCTCCAAGCTTCTAATCAAAGTGAAATCATTCAGAAACAGGTAAAGTTATTAAGTAAAAGCAGCATGTTCAGTAGCTTGAATGATTGTGCTGTGCAGTAGACCTAGTGTTGGTTGTGTTAGGTTTCCGACATGAGACAAAAGTCATTGATGGTTCAATTTAGAAGCAGCACTGGATTGACAAGAAATAACGAATGATTACCATGGCTTGGAACTCTGTTGGATGTAAACAATCAGTGCTTATTAGAAGAACTACCTGTATTCGGGGAGAACTAAGATGGGAAGAATGGAGTTAGGAGTTTGAGTACTATGAATACAAAACTGGAAGGTCTGACTAAGCTCAAAGCCCCATCAGGTGTCACAGTCCTTTGTTTGAAGTTCTTTGCAATTGTCAGTCCTTAGTTTGCATGTAGACCAAGCAAATTATAGGCAGTGGAAACTCACTTGCATTTCTAACCACACCTTTGTAAAAGGTTGACATTCTTCTGTTCCGTAGCTGAAATAAAAAGTGCCGTCCTGCAGTAGCGTCTTAGTGAAGTAAGGCCGTTCAGAGGAGTTAGAATTACTCTACTTAAAATGAAGTCCCGTGTATAAGATCCTGTAGCATCACTGGAGAAAACTGTCTTTGCGTCAACAGCATTAGTCAGGAGTTTGAGTGTGGATTTCAAGTGTTCCCAAGTCATAAGACCTGTGTTCAGTTCCGGGGTCTTCTATTCCGTCTGTGAAACTCATCTCTCTCCCTTGAGCTCTATATCCTCATTAATACTCCCTCTCTTTCCAGCCATACAAGATTATTGTAATGATTGAATGAGGTCATGTATGTAGAAGCACTTTCTATTTTTTATTGGGATATGCTTGACATATAGCATTGTATAAATTTAAGGTGTACAACATGTTGATTTGATACACTGGTACTTGGAACAGGATTGCCATTGTAGCAATAGTCAGCGCCTCTGTTACGTCATATAAGCATCATTTCTTTTTAGTGGTGGGAATAATTAAGATCTGGTCTCTTAGCACGTTTGATGATTCTACTACAACGTGATTAGAAGCACTTTTTAAACAGCAAAGGGATTTTAAAGGTGTATGGTAATATTCTTATAAATTGATGTCATGTATATGTTCAACTGCATCATTACCCAGCTTTTAGTACTGTGTAGTGTGCAATTTGAGAATTATTACAATGTCTGTCTTTATCCTAATCTCTCTGCAAATTGGGACGGGGAGGAGGGAAAACATTTGAAATTGATGCCAAGAAAGTGAGCGTAATGTTAAAAAAAGTACGGCTGTTGGAGAATGATAGCTGGGTAAAAATTACAGCTTATAGTACTTATTTAATCTCAAACAAGTGAGTTAAGTTTTTCATGTCTCAGAATCTCTTTATAAAATTATCCCTTTCAGTGTTGTTAGGAGGAATAATTGAGGTAATGTCAGGTGCTTACTTAGCACAGTGCCCAGTACACGGTAAGCACCCAGGCCATATTGTTGTAGCTCTAATTTCTTTTGTATTAGGATATAAAATTCTTACAGTTTCTTTGGAAAACATACATGTGCTCAGATTTCTGCTGTTGTTATCTGTATACCAACTTGCAGTCATTATATAAAATATGCACTTTGGGATTTTGTTCTGTCCTGAAGGTGGTGATGAAGCATAATGCTGTAATAGAACATTTAAAGCAGAAAAAGACCATGACTCCAGCTGAAAGAGAAGAGAATCAAAGGTAGGGAGAAATGTTTATAACCCAGGAACACAAGGACTCGTTGTATACCAGCCTTTCTTCTTTAGCGTGCACACGCACGGGAGGTCTGAGTTTACGGTTTTTTGTTTTTTTGTTTTTTTAAATCTTGGCTGAAGTTCATTAAATGAGAACCCTTGGCACTACTAGCTGCTCATAACTGGTTTGAATCACTCCTTGAAGCTTTCCAGTCACAGAAAGTTTGTGTATCAACCATAGAGACATAGAAAAATTATTTCTTAAGCCTTTCAGAATGAAATGCCCAGCATTACATGGATTGTGTATTTCTCTCTAGAATGATTGTCTGTAACCAGGTGATGAAGTATATTTTGGATAAGATAGATAAAGAAGAAAAACAGGCAGCAAAAAAACGGAAGCGTGAAGAGAGCGTGGAACAGAAACGTAGCAAGCAGAATGCCACCAAGCTCTCCGCGCTGCTCTTCAAACACAAAGAACAACTCAAAGCTGAAATACTAAAAAAGAGAGCGCTCCTGGACAAAGACCTACAGATTGAAGTGCAGGTAAGAAGGTATTTCCTTTCCTTCTGTGTCCAACGTTTAGCATTTAACTTTATTCTTTTTTTTTTTTTTCCCCTTGCAACTTTGGTTAAGTTTTAAATGTCAGCTTGTTTCTAGAACTTACATTTTTGTACAGAGACTAAAAATGGTGGGACACGTGTCTTTTGAAAAAGGACAGAGGTTTTAGATCTGAAGGTGTATTGTAATCTCTAACGTAGCCACTCTTAGAGGTCAGTCTGTTTAAAGGAAAACATTTTGAGAACCCTCTTGAGGATAGCCTTTATGCTCTATGACATAATCTCTCCAGTAGTTATCAGGAGCCAAGTTTCATGAGAAAGGTAGACCAAGAACTGCAAAACAGTGTTGGAAAAATGGAAAATAAAGAGTTGCCCATTAAATAAGACACCTTCCTCCTTGACTTGTAACTGATCCTGTAGGCATTGCTAATCCTCTGCTTGCTTGGGGAATTTATCGAAAAATGAAAGAAGACATCTATTCAGACATATTTGAACAGCTTCTTAAAAGAGAAGTAGGCTATTGAAAGCATCCCTAGAAGTACCTTGTATATTTTAAGAAGATGAGAAGTATTTTTAAAAATCGATCAGCCCAACAACCAACATTACACAACTCTGAGACATGAGAGATCTTCCCACTAAAGTCAGAAGCCAGATGACAGTGCCAAAACCCAACATTATTACTTATCACCTCCGAAAATTTCTAGTTAGTGTGTTAAGTCAAGAAAAGAAAACAAGGGGTGCCTGGGTGGCTCAGTCGTTAAGCGTCTGCCTTCGGCTCAGGTCGTGATCCCGGGGTCCTGGGATCGAGCCCCGCATCGGGCTCCCTGCTCCGTGGGAGACCTGCTTCTCCCTCTCCTGCTCCCCCTGCTTGTGTTCCCTCTCTCGCTGTGTCTCTCTCTGTCAAATAAATAAATAAAATCTTTAAAAAAAAAAAACAAAAGAAAACAAGGGGGATAAAATTCTTATTGTATATGATATGATTATTATATCAAAACCCAAAAAGAAAAATTTTATTTATGAAAGATTTCAGTGAGGTGATCACGCACTAGATACATCTTGAGACTACAAACATTGCGAAAGTGTCATAAACAAAAGAGCCAATTCACAGTAGCAGATATTCCCTCTCACCTTAACTTAAGGTCCATTTCAGATCAAAAATTCTAATGTGAAAAAAAAAAACACAAAAATAATAGAAGAAAACAAAATTGTCATTTTTGTAATCTCGGGGTGTGGAAAACCACTCCTGCGCATTACAAATTTCAGATGCCATAAAGGAAAAAGATTTGCTGACAGAAGAAAAAATTTTATATAGGAAAAAAGAAAATACCATAAACATATATTGAAAAATAGGTAACAAACAGGAAAAAAATTTTGTGACATTGATGATAGAATTAGTAGTCCTAAAATTTAAAGAGCTCTTAGGTCAGTAAGAAAAAGATGAGTATTGGTTAACTAGATAAGGGAAATCCTAACACAATATATACATATATCAAGTTACTACAATGCATACTTTAAATATTTTGCAGTTTTGTCAGTGATACCTCAATAAAGCTGAAATTAAAAAAAGAAAAAAGAACACTCTAGTACAAGAATGTGTAAGACATACAAATAAGCAATTTTCAAATTTAAAAATGCCAAATACCAGTAAACATATAAAAAGATAGTCAACCTAGGGACACATGGGTGGCTCAGTTGGTTAAGTGTCTGCCTTCAGCTTAGATCGTGATACCAGGGGATCGAGCCCCATGTTGGGTTCACCGCTCAGCGGGAGGCCTGCTTCTCCCTCTCCCCCTGCTTGTGCTCTCTCTCTGTCAAATAAATAAAATGTTTAAAAAAGGATAGTCAACCTAAATACTAAGGAGTGAAATGAAAATACTATTTTTCTAGAGAAAATATCATGTATTTCTAGAGAACATTACACTGTATATCAAAAGACTCTAAAATGTGGATATTCTGATATTCCATAATTTCAGTTCTAGAAACTCATCTAAGAAACAGGCAAGATATATGAGCAAGGACATAATGAATGTTAATAATCATAACAAAAATTTGGAATCAACCTGAAATCCACAGAGAAGAGATTGGTAATCAGTAGTTCTCAAAAGAAGCACTTTGGGCCCTTTCCACAGGCCAGATTTTTACACAGTGTAGGAAGCATAGCATTGAGTACTCAGTGCTAGTATCATCACCTTCAACCCAAAAAATGACCTTGTCCCCTCCACCTACATTCTCAAATACTCAAGGTACCACCACCACCCTGAGCTGAGAACCACTGGATAAAATACATGTGAGAGTGTCCACTCAATGGACTACCATTTTAACAAAATGGTGTGAGTAGGATTGGTCCTTTTTGTTTTTAATTCTTTGGGGAAATTCTCAATGATAAATGCTTGAATGAAAAATTCAGGTTGCAGAATAGTAAATCTGATGTGACTTAGCCATTCAGTTCACTCAGCAGGTATTTAACATCTAACGTGTGTCATTTGCCATTCCCACCGCATATTCTGCACAGAGTGGGGAGATATTTAATAGTTTGTATTCTTTACATGTAAATAAGTAAATTGGACATGTACATTCAGATGTCTTTCTAAAGTAATTACCTTGGCCAACAAATAAAAATAATCTGTAAGTCAGTGTGCCTCCAAGATTACCATTTTTAAAAAACTTTAGAATATATCTTGTGTATATTATTTTTAAGAGATGTATCCATGTATAAACGTAATTTATACAGAAATGGAATCGCACTGGAGACAAACATACTGAACATTTTTCTGCATTCATTATACTGTGCGGCCATTTAAAAATACTTATGCTATAAACATCTTACAGTGCGGTCTTCTTGGCAGTATATTACATAATCTAATAAGGAAGGAAATTTATTATACTCTAAGAAAGAAGACTTAGCATTATTATTGTTATTTTTTTAAAGATTTTATTTATTTATTTGACAGGGAGAGAGAGAGCGAGAGAGGGAACACAAGCAGGGGGAGTGGGAGAGGGAGAAGCAGGCTCCTGGCCGAGCAGGGAGCCCGATGCGGGGCTCGATCCCAGGACCCTGGGACCATGACCTGAGCCGAAGGCAGGCGCTTAACGACTGAGCCACCCAGGTGCCCCAAGACTTTTTTTTTTTTTTTTTAAGATTTTATTTATCTGACAGAGATAGCAAGAGCAGGAACACGAGCAGGGGGAGTGGGACAGGGAGAAGCAGGCTCCTGGCCGAGCAGGGACCCCAATGCAGGACTCGATCCCAGGACCCTGGGACCACGACCTGAGCCGAAGGCAGATGCTTAACGACCGAGCCACCCAGGTGCCCCAGACGTTCAGCATTATTTTAACTAGTAGAATTTATGGCTAAGATAATTTGCTTTGAAGGGCAATATTCAAATGTATATGTACTAGCATATTTTTAAAATATTTTTTTTTGCAAGTGTAGTGGATTTCTTTAAGTTTACAAAATACGTGCTTATAGAAAATTAAAACGTTATAGAAATATATAAAGCCAATCATGAAAGTTCTCCCACAATTTTACTCCCTCACAAAGCCACGGTAACAATGTGGTATTACTATTCCATTATTTTTTATAGCATTAACAAGTTATTCTACAAAAAAATGCTTCCACAACTTTAATTATAATTTTATTTTTTATATTCAAGATAAGTGATTGGTCCTTTATGTTCTTGTATGATTTCTGCTTGTCTCTTTTTTGTTAAATAGGCTATTTTTTGGAGCAGTTTTAAATTGACAAAAAAATTATGCAGAAAGAGTTCTTGTAGACTATCCCCCCACACACACTCACACACCACAAATTCCTCTGTTACCATCTTGCATTAGTGTGGCCATGTTTTACAGCTGATAAGCCAGTATTGGTACATTATTATTAACTAAAGCCCATGGTTTACATTGTTTCGCTCTTTGTGTTATGCAGTTCTAGGAGTTTGACAAATGCATCATGTCATATATCCGTGTTACATACAGAATACAGAATCCTGTCCTTACAGTATCGTACAGAATGATTCTGCTGACCTAAAGATGTCCTGTGTTCCACCTTTTCCTCTCTCCTCCATCCCCCTTTGCTTCTCTTATTGATAAAATAATTTTATTATTTAGTAGAAATTAAACCTTCATTTAGCTCTTTGAACACCTCAAACATAATATTACAAAGTTTTTGTCAAATTGTTCTATAAAATTAATTTCAGTTGGAATGAATTCAGATTCAGTTATTTTTTCTTTTTTTAAGAGAGAGTGCAAGCGGTGTGGGAGTGGGGTGCAGAGGAGAAGGAGGGAGGGAGAGAATCTTAAGCAAGTTTCACCCCTAGCACGGAGCCCGATGTGGGGCTCCATCTCACAACCCTAGAACATGACCTGAGCCAAAATCAAGAGTCAGACGCTTAACCGATTGAGCCACCCAGGCGCCCCAGATTCAGTTATTGATTTTGTTGGTTGTTTTTTTTCATATCACATGTTTTCATTTGGTTTGCATTTGGCTTTTTTTTTTTTTTAAAGATCTTATTTGTCAGCACAGGCAGAGGGAGAAGCAGACTCCCCGCTGAGCAGGAAGCCCAGTGTGGGACTCAGTCCCAAGACCCTGGGATCATGACCTGAGCTGAAGGCAGACACTTAACCAACTTAGCCACCCAGGCGTCCCAACATTTGTCATTTAAGTGAGAGGAGTTTTGTTTTTGTTTCCTCTCTGAAGGCCCAGTTATAGACCAGCCAACCCTTCCATCAAGCAGGGAGCCTGTTCTTATGGCCCAGTCCCATGAAGCATGCTGAGGCCCCTTCTCCCTGCAGAAACTAGTTGTGGTGGGCTACCACCTCCTAGTTCTGAGTCTGGAATCCCGCAGGCCTGCAGTGTCAGCCCTGTGTACAGTTTTGTGTTTCCATTTCATAGAGACATTTATATCTTATTCAAGCATGGCTCTAGCTTTTCAACTTTTTCTGTTTTTTGTTTTTTTTTTTTTAAGATTTTATTTATTTATTTGACAGAGAGAGATCACAAGTAGGCAGACAGACAGGCAGGGAGGCAGAGGGAGAGGGAGAAGCAGGCTCCTTGCTGAGCATGGAGCCCGATGCCGGGCTCCATCCCAGGACCCTGGGATCATGACCTGAGCCAAAGGCAGACGCTTAACCGACTGAGCCACCCAGGCGCCCCTTCTCTGTTTTATATTTTACTACCATTGGTATGTTCTTGAAGTGGGGGATCAACGTGTGTAACCACTATAACATCTTTTTTTGTTTTAAGTGACTTCTGTGTCCAATGTGGGGCTCGAACTCATGACCCTGAGATCGAGAGTCGCATGCTCTACCAACTGAGCCAGCCAGGAACCCCACCCCACTATATCCATCTTGATTTTTCTAAAATCTGTTCATTATGTTACAAACACATCATATTAACTAGGAAAATGGCACCCAAGATTTATTTTCTTCCCTTGGAAGAAGTTTAGGCTTTCTTTTTAAATAGAGAAGGATTGCTGAATTGTCATACAACTTACCTTCTCACTTACAAGACTATCTAGATGCTAGATAGAAAAAATAGATTCATTAAACCAGGACCATTCAGGTTTATTTGTTAGAATTTTTGTGATGTTTACGGGGTACCTGACTGGCTGAGTCGTTGGAATAGCGACTCTTGATCTCACAAGTTCAAGTTCCCACACTGGATGTAGAGGTTACTTAAAATTTTTTTTGTGTGTGATGTTTTGTGTGTGTGACCAAAGGCTTGGTCATAGCAGTGATTTATTTACACCACGGTTGTACATGGATGCCAATGACAATGGCTTTTTTTCTCTAGGGAAATAATCATTTCAAAGAATAAGTTGTGGTACTAGGTAACAGAGGTGTGTCTGTAAAGTATTTCACATGAAGAGAAGTAAGGATTTTAATTTATGTCAAAATGTGTATTGATAAAATAGCTTTCCCTGCATTCTTAATTTCTGGACATAGGAGCATAATAAATAAGGCAAGTCTGTCTCTCATTCAGCTTTTGGCTGGTCAGACCACATCTTGAGTATCATGTTCAGTTCATGCTGGGTCTCACTGTAAGGACACAGACGGAGAGCAGCCAGAAGGAAGCAGGCGGTGGGTGAGGACACTTGAAACCCCATTCCGAGCAACAACTGAAATAACTAGGATACAACATGGGCAAGCCAGGAGGGGACATTGTTTTCAGAAACTTGGTCATCTTTCTGTCAGATCTTCTTTGAGGATAGCTAGCAGCTTTCTGGCTGCTATATAATCTTCACTTTATATTGCTCGTTGATTTGGTTGGGTTTAAAATAGTTAGGACGCTCCAGTTACTCACCTCCCTCACACGGGGCTGAGCTGTGGAGCTGCTCCGA
Organism: Halichoerus grypus; assembly: GCF_964656455.1. Taxonomy (NCBI): domain Eukaryota; kingdom Metazoa; phylum Chordata; class Mammalia; order Carnivora; family Phocidae; genus Halichoerus; species Halichoerus grypus. The sequence continues at coordinate 195,619,474 of NC_135713.1, read as the reverse complement.
CAAGGGAGGTAAGGGAAGAAGGAAGGTCATGTAAAGTCCTCTGGCCAAGTCATGCATTTACGTTAAGTGGAATGACAGTCTTGTATTGTCTTTAATTGACAACAGGAAGAGCTCAAGAGAGACTTGAAAATTAAGAAAGAAAAAGACATGGTGCAGGCCACCGCAGTGGCGGCCACCTCGCCTGCAGCCCCGCCTGCGCCTCCAGCCCCTCCGCCGTCACCCCCGCCTCCGCCTCCCCCGCAGCACACAGGCCCCCTGGCCACGGCCACGGCCACGGCCACGCTGCCTGCGGCTTCCCAGAAGAGGAAGCGAGAAGAAGAAAGAGACTCAAGCTCCAAGTCCAAGAAGAAGAAAATGATCTCTACTACCTCAAAGGAAACTAAGAAGGACACAAAGCTTTACTGTATCTGTAAAACGCCTTACGATGAATCTAAGTGAGTAGATCTTTTTGGGCTCTAGTTTATTTTCTTAAAAGTTTAGCTGTTAAATTTCCAGTTGTGAAGAAAATGAGTGTATTGGTAGCAATGTCAATGAAAGTAGTTGAAAGTAAGGGTAATGAGGTTTCACCTGTGGTCTAGTAGCTGATGTTCTTAAACTCGACACTAGAGAAGTAAAAATTTTGTATTTTACGTGTTCATGATTCATGTTTGTTCTTCATCATATCCTTTTCTGTCAAAAACAAGCTTTCTGTTGCTCTTTTGCTTTCTCTTCTTCTCTCTGGATTAAATCCAAATCAATCAGTAATGCTGTCTGGAGAAGGAGGTATATTATTACCGCAGCCCTTACCGAAAGCCGAGAGCATCCTTTCTGGAATCTGTTCCCAACCTTATGATTACATCAAATCTTAGACACTATCTGACTGTGAATGGTGGACAATGTTTCAAGTTTGAGTGGTTTTATTGTTTAATTTTAAGCAATTCTGTTTTTTGTATTGGAATACTGAAAATTAATATTATTTTTGTCAAAGTTCCCACTTTCTTTTTGGGGACAAAAGCCAGAGTGCTCTTTTCACTCAGTCCTCAGGAATGACACTCAAAAATGTGATAATAAAGCATGGCAGCTGGAAGATGTTTTTGACTGTTGTGACTTGTATTTGGTGATATATACAAGATTTTAGAAACACTAGTCCATTAATGCAGTTTCATTTTTTTTTTATCATTATCATTGAACGAAGTATTTAGCTTTCATTTTGAGCATTTAAATATAGGCCAGCTTTTTAAAGCCAAGATTAACTACAGTGTTTTTTTGCAGTACCAGAAAGTTTGATTGTGCTAAAAATATGATTATTTAGAGTTAGCCATGCTTAATATCTACCTTCAGTGGATGCCTAATCAATTTATAAAATAAAATTGTGATCTCTTCAGTGATGTTTTTTTAAGTTGCAACATTGAAGCTGTTTTGGCGGTGCTATTTAAAATTATGACCAGGTGCTAGATCAACACTTTCTGTTGCTAGATTTAGCTGTGTGTTGAATTAAACACCTCAGTTTTGGCTAATCTTCCCTTTTCATTGTCTTTATTGGAAATGATAGATAATGTGGAAAGTGGGGCCCTGCTAACTGATTTTGCCCTTAGTCTAATACTAGCGTGCCTCCCTTTAAGCACAAGAATACTCAGTGATTTACAGAACAAAACAGAACATGATTTACTTACTTTACAAAAATATCTGCATATGGACTTTATTTAAATAATTAGGCTTCTTCGGCTTATTTAAAATATTCAGATCACAGAAATTCATTTCACACACATTTTTGTCATACTTAAGTTGCATAAAATGAGGCACGCATGAACATGTGCTCATTCTTCTGCGATCACCTCATTATCTTGTGGGTATTTCATATTTTTCAGTTTGTTGTTATTAAAACTTCAGTGTACCAGGTTCATTCACTCCCTGTTCTAGTTGGGATGAGTAAGTGTTTTTTAGGAGTATTTTGTGATCTCTTGTACCCTACTAGGCTGGTTTGGGAACCTAGTGAGAGTGACTAAAACTTGAAATTCAAGTCCTGAGCTTACTTCCAGAACACATAGCCCACCATCTGGGTGAAGTCAACATGCAGAAACACCTTGAAGGCCCAGCCCCCACATGTGGCAGTGAAAATCATGCAGGAGTCTTAATTCAAAAGAAAAAAATTAATGTGAATAGGATGAACTACACAATCATATATTATTCCTTTACATTCATATGGCAGGTTAGTTTGAGGACTACTTCCATTTCTCCAGGTTAATATGCCAAGAAATACTTTGGTAGAATCCTATCCCCAAGCTGGTCAGTCGGATCCCTTGTGATTCACACTAATTCTTGCTATGATTTTTACATGGCATTCCTATATAGCTCCTGTCAGCACTTTTAGATACACTCTGTTTGTCTTAGAGATGCTTTTCATTCATTCTGTCATTTGGGATCTTATATTACAAAAGCCTAGAGGGTTGACTGAGTGTGATTGCCCTCCGTTACACACTCATACAGCCCCAGCTCACCAGTTACCGTGGAACCTCTTGAGGTTTTGGCTACCTATTCTTATATCACACTCCATACGGTATATACCCCTGGTTTGAGTTGAAGCCGTTCCTTACCAGGTAATTAACCTGGTCACTCTCCACATTGTCACATACATTACATTGAAAAACTGGCCCATGTCATAATCTGTTACAATTGGATTAAATTCCCTTGCTAATTTAGAAAACTTAGTAGAAATTGAATTACCACATGTATCTTTCTTAGATTTCTTCTTCATATCATATTTTGACCATTTATCTTCTACACCTGGCTGACCTGCATGTTCCTTGTAGTGTAACTTCTCCTTGGTGTTTGCGCTTTGCTTTGTTTTCAAATTTAAACTGTGAGATACATTTTCAAACCTATCTAAGAAATAGCCCTGAATTTGTGGCATAGGTTTGACAGATGTAAGTCATTGATTCTTTGGCTTTGGTTTTGTGCCTGTTACAGTTTTACACACATTCATTAAGAGGGAGACATTACCATCAGTGTGTTGTTTATTTTTTCAAATTCCAGTATGTTTTTAAAGAGCCATATTTCACTAAACAGTGTATTTGTTGAAATTGATGTGAGTGATTTTATGTTTCTACACTTGATTCAGTGTCAGATGCTGTAGTTTGCCAGGGATAGAACGGTCGGATGCAGGATGTTTAGCTGACTCATTGCAGAAAGTAATCCTGTAAGAAAGTGAATCAGGACAGGGAAGACAGATTTAAGTATCATGCAGCTCAAAATGACAATTACATTGTCATTTTCATTGTGAATACTTTTAGGTTCTATATTGGCTGTGATCTTTGTACTAACTGGTATCATGGAGAATGTGTTGGCATCACAGAAAAGGAGGCTAAGAAAATGGATGTGTACATCTGTAATGATTGTAAACGGGCACAAGAGGGCAGCAGTGAGGAATTGTACTGTATCTGCAGAACACCTTATGATGAGTCACAGTGAGTTCTGATAAGAGCATCATATTTAATAATTTAGGAAGCCAAATTGCTCTGACTGGTTACTTATTTATTTTAAAATAAAAAGCAAGATCTTTTTCTGCATATATTATACACTTACATTACAAATTCCTTTCCAATTTTTTTCCCTCTTTTTTCCCCTCTTTACCTCCCCTTCAAAATTTATGTTGCTTCATAGTGAATGTTTGAGATGCATTGGGGAAAAAATATGGTTTAATGGTAGACTTGATTCTTCAATATGTAACATAGAAATTAATGAGATTAAAATAGCCTGACTTGTTTGGACTTTATCAGTGTTTGAAATGGCGCTTTATTGTAGGTGAGAAAAAAACACTAATTTGGGTATAAGTTCTGAGACTGTTATTAGCTTAGAGGATTTTGAACTCCTGGTTGGGTGGCCAATACCAGCTTCCCATTTGATACAGTACTAGTTGAAAGATTTTTGGTTTATTTTGTTTTGAGCTTTAAAGTCAATTAAATATTTTGCGTAATATTCTCCAATATTACATAGTGTTCTTGATAAACTTTTAATGCTTGTTCTTAACATCAGACACACTAAATTAACACAGTTGAATGTTGATCTGCGAAAGTATTAAAACAGTTGTAATACCAAAACTATTTTATACCCAGAGTTAGAATCTTTTCAGGTGCATGTTTTAGTATTTTTTAAAGTAAATTATAAATAATGTGATCCCATCTGTTTTGAACTCACATTTCCGTTTCGGATCTTGCAGATTTTATATTGGCTGTGATCGGTGTCAGAATTGGTACCATGGGCGCTGCGTTGGCATCTTGCAAAGTGAGGCAGAGCTCATTGACGAGTATGTCTGTCCACAGTGCCAGTCGACAGAGGATGCCATGACAGTGCTCACGCCGCTAACGGAGAAAGATTATGAGGGTTTAAAAAGGGTGCTTCGTTCTTTACAGGTGAGAAACCGCTCTGTGTGCAGCGTTTGAAGAGGAAGTCAACCAGCGTGACTTTGGAGAAAACATTTGTAGGGTTTGAACCTTCCAGTCTCAGAGTCTGTGATTATTTCCCGACTTCCGGCTAGTCTAGTGAAGTCCTCCAGACTTCAGTCTTTCACATGCCGAGATCATGAGGTTAACCATATCCATACGTGAGCGCAGTTGTTGTTTATATAACACTCGGTCTTTAAATGACTCACTTTTTTAACCTAGATTTCATTTTTAAAGAAAAGCTTACCTCACCATTATAGATTGAAAAACAGTTTGATTAAATTCTAGTGAGGGGGTGCCCGGCTGGCTCAGTCAGAAGAGCATGCGACTCTTGATCTTGGGGTCGTGGGTCTGAGCCTGCATTGGGTGTAGAGGTTACTTAAAAATAAAATCTTTAAAGGAAAATAAAAACTTTTTAAAAGAACTGAAAAGAGAACAGTGGTCTCAATATATGGGTGACGTTATTTAATAGCATGTCCCTGCCCCCTCGTTAGCAGTGGGAACCCTCCCACACTTTGAACCTGTTCCACCCCAGCTGTAGAGGTAGCAGGTTGTCACGTGGGGATGAGAGGACAAGGTTCTGACTTCTAGGCTAGTGCCGCCCCCCCCCCAAGCCGAGGTCCTCAGACCACCCTTCGAGAACCCTTAGCACAGATTATGCTCACCTGAAATGATTTATGACTAGAGCAAAACTCCTCTAAGTATAAAATAATTGCATCTCTCAGGTTTAAAACTGACTTTTGGAGTTTAAGGGTTAATTGATACAATAACTCAATTGGGAAACTTAAATGAAATTAGTATTTCCACCTGACAATAATGTTGTTTTCTGCCCCCATTATAGGCCCATAAGATGGCCTGGCCTTTCCTTGAACCAGTGGATCCTAATGATGCACCAGATTATTACGGTGTTATTAAGGAACCTATGGGTAGGTACTTGAGTTGAATATGGGGTGTTTTCAGATGTCTCAGCAGATATTTGTCATCCATGAAACTGATATATTGTGAGGATATGTTGAGCAGGGCTGGTGGAAGAATAAATTACTGTGGTAACTTGTGGGATAAATAGGGAGTGTGTATTAAAATGTAAATCTGCATTCTCTTGGACCCCGCGATTTCATTTCTTAGGATTTACGTGTGCACAAGTATGTTGTTCATCGCAGCAGTGTTTGTAAGTCCAGAAAAACCAGAAATGAAATCAGTGGCCATCAGTAAAGGAATAGCTGAATCAAATGATATGTAAGCAGAGTATTATGCAGCTCTGTAAAAGATGAATGAAATCAGTGCACAGGTCAGGATCTGTCTGAGCCTCTCATCACTCCCTGCCACCTTTTCCTCATCTTTTCCTGGAGGAAGGCAAATTTGATGGGCCTACAGTAGAGATCCAAGAGAATATACCCTCATTTCCCAGGACAGAAAAAATGGTAATAAGTAACGGCCACAGGTGATTGTATTACGATGAACAGTTTCAGGTGATTATGTTAAAACTTGTTTATCTGCAAATGAAATTATAAAAATTAAAATGTAGATAAAAGCTTCCAAAATTGCCAAAGAAAGGATTAGCTCCAGCTGATGAAAGAAGTATTTCAAAAGCCAGCTAAGCATTTTTTAAATGGGAAGGATTTTATTGTATATTTGAAAGTTGCTAAGAGAGTTACCTGAAAAGTTCTCATCACAAAAAAAAAAACTTTCTTACTATATGTTGTTGGTAATAGATGTTAATTAAACTTATTGGGTAATCACTTTGCAGTATATACATATATCAGATAATTATGTTGTACACCTAAAAGTGATACAATGTTATATGTCAGTTATACTTCAGTTTTAAAAAATGAGAAGGGTTTGTGTTTGACACTACTTCAAAGGGGGAAAAATGTGAAGGGGAAGTAAGTTGAGGGCTTAGTTAAAACTATCTGAAAAATAAACAAGTAGCCAATTACCTCTGTTCTGATGTTGAAAGTAGAAGAAGCTAATCCATGTATGTATTTTAGATTTGTATAATCTCTTTTGAGAAAGTAAGTAGGGATATTTATTTAGATAAATAATTCTGCTTCTAAACATAACACAATTCTAGAAAATCTAGGAAATAAAAGAAGTAAGAAAAGATAAAATGCACCTTTATCTTTTCCTCACTGAATCCCATTTTGGTGTGTTCTTGTGTGTGTGTGTGTTAAAAATGATATCATATGATGATCTGTTTGAGGGGCGCCTGGCTGGCTCAGTCAGGGGAGCATGCGACTTTTTTTTTTCTTTAAGATTTCATTTATTTATTTGACAGAGAGACACACAGCAAAAGAGGGAACACAAGCAAGGGGAGTGGGAGAGGGAGAAGCAGGCTTCCCGCCGAGCAGGGAGCCCGATGTGGAGCTCAGTCCCAGGACCCCGGGATCATGACCTGAGCCGAAGGCAGACGCTTAACGACTGAGCCACCCAGGCGCCCAACATGCGACTCCTGATCTCGGGGTTGTGAGTTTGAGCCCCACGTTGGGTGTAGAGATTACTAAAATAAATTAATAAACTTAAAAATATATATAATCATCTGTTTAACAAACCTGTTCCTGTGTTGTTAACCTTCAATAACATGACTTTAAGGGCTTTCGGTAGTCTGTGAATTGAATATACCTTAACTTATTTAACCAAAATTCTTTTCTTGAAGAGCTAGATTGTTGGGGCGCCTGGGTGGCTCAGTCGGTTAAGCGTCTGCCTTCGGCTCAGGTCATGATCCCAGGGTCCTGGGATCGAGCCCCACATCGGGCTCCCTGCTTGGCGGGGAGCCTGCTTCTCCCTCTCCCACTCGCCCGGCTTGTGTTCCCTCTCTCGCTATGTCTCTGTCTGTCAAATAAATAAATAAAATCTTTAAAAAAAAAAAAAGGCTGGATTGTTTTCTGGTCTTTTTTTCCTTCTTCTTCTTTATATACCACCAAGGTGTAAACATCCTCTTATGTAGTAGATACGTACACAAAGATAATACAGATCTCCAAGACATACTGTTGAAAGAAGAATCAAAGTTACAGAAAAATACCTAGGTTTTAAGCAGCAAACAATTCTGTATTTTCTGAGGGCACATAAATGTATTTAGAAATGCAGAGAAGAGGTCTACAAAGATAGAGACTAAATTGAAAATAGTAGTTTCTTTTCAGGGAATGAGGGAGCCAGCAAAATCAGCAGCTTTTATAAATTTTCTTGAACAGAAATAGGGTTATATGAATAGACCATGTTTTATAACATACTTTATAAACTTGTCAGTACATTTTTCATACCACGTGAAAATACGTGGTATTGACCTACATCATTGTTAATCGTATGCCATTAAGATAATTTATTTAATCACCCCCAATTAATGGGTTTTTCACTTGTGTGCAGTTTTTGCTGCTATAAAACAGTTCTGTGAACATCTTTGTTTATACATCTGCCTGCACTTGTTTGTTTCCTGAGGAGAAATTCCTAGAATTAGAATTTCTAGGTCAAAGGATATATATACTTTTTAGGCTTTTGATAAATATTTTCAAATTGCACTTCTGCAAATTGAACCAGTTTCCAATGATAGTGTATATACGTATCCTTCCCTCTCAACTGTTGAAAACACTGAGTATTATACTTTTGAGGGGAAATAGTTTCTTTGAAAATATTTATTTCAAAATAATAGGTTTGGTGTACAGATGTTACGGAGGTGCGGAGTGTAAAGTATAAAACATACTGCCACTCCTGCTCTGTCTTGGAGGGGTGATCCTTGAAAATAGGTTGATGTGTTATTTTTAATTTCTGCTAATTTGGGTAAAGAAAGTGATTCTTTGGCTTTGCATGATCTCACTAACTAGTGATGTATCCTTATTGTTTGCATTTTATGTGAGTTTCCTATTTATGTATTTTGCCCATTTTTCTCTTGGGATATTCGTATTTTTGTCACTGTTCCTTAAGGGCTCTTTATATACCAAGGACCTAGGTGGCTCAGTTGGTTGGGCATCGGACTTTGGATTTCAGCTCAAGTCTTGATCCCAGGGTCATGAGATCAGTGTGGAGCCTACTTCAAAACAAAACAAAGTTTTCTGCTGATTTTTTTTTGGCATATGATTTTTTTTTGATAGCACGAGCAGGGGGAGGAGCAGAGGGAGAGGGACAAGCAGACTCTGTGCTGAGCGCAGAGCCCAACATGGGGCTCAATTCCATAACCCTGAGATTATGACCGGAGCTAAAATCAAGAGTTGAACACTTAACCTACTGAGCCACCCAGGTGCCCCAGCATATGATCATTTTTAATGCTTTTGGTTTTAAATCTGTTCATCATCATAAATTCTGCCTCTGGAGTCATACTTTAGTCCTTTGCCCTTCCCCAGATTTATAAATACTCATGTATATGTTCTCCTAGTACTTTTTTTTTTTTTTATTCATTTATCTGAGAGAGCACACACACAAGCAGGAGGGACAGGGAGAGGGAGAGAGCACCTCAAGCAGACTCAACAGCAAGCACAGAGCTTGATGCGGGACTCTACTCCACAACCCCGAGATTACAACCTGGGCCAAAACCAAGATTCATACACTTAACGGACTGTGCCACTCAGGTGCCCCCCTAGTATTTTCTTTTTAATGGATATCTGATTAAGTTGGAATCACAAAATGTCCAAGCACTGTTCACATACATTATTAAAATTAACCAGGCAGTAAGTACCCGGAACTTAAATGCAAGAGTGATGTGCTGTGTTAAGTTTTTACTCTTTCCAGTATAGCTTACTGGACCTACTACACACAGCAGATGTGCCCAAGCCTTGCTTGAAATTTCATCGGGCTAGGAGCATGTTTGCAGATGTTTTTTCCCTTACCTGCATAAACTGGAACTATCAAAGATGTGTGTGTGCGTGTGTTAAAATATATATAACAGGGGTGCCTGAGTGGCTCAGTTGGTTAAGCCTCCAGTTCTTGATTTTGGGTCATGATCTCAGGGTTGTGAGAACGAGCCCTGTGTCAGGCTCCATGCTCAGCAGGTTGCTGCTTCCTCCTCCTTCCTCTCCCTCTGCCCCTCCCCCTGCTTGCGCTCTCTCTCTTTCCCTCTCTCAAATAAATAAATCTTTAAAATATATATATGTAACAACTATTTAATATGCACAGTTCAGTGATTAATTACATTCACAATGTTGTATCTTTTAGTACATTTTATAGTTTTCATTGTCCTTAAATTTTAATCCACCTAGAATTATTTTGGCATTAGTGTGAGGTAGAATTTTTTCTTCAGATATGTAGGCAGTTGCCTCAACCCAATTTATTAATGAATTTTTTCTTCTTCTGCTCATTGGAAATGACATCCTCAACATATATAAATTTCTTATACTGAATACAGTTAGGTCTGTTCCTGTGTTGGGTACAGTTCCATTACTGTCTGTGTCATCCCTGCAGTGCCACACTTTCCATTATCACAGCTTTATAAGATTTAATGTCTGATAGATTAAGTTCTCTCCTATTTTATTTTTAAATGTTTCTTGGATATTCTTGGACTTGAAAATTTTCTCGGGCCCTTTGGGTGGCTCAGTTAGTTAAGCGTCTGACTCTTGCTTTCAGCTCAGGTCATGATCTCAGGGCTGTGAGACTGAGCCCTGCGTCGGGCTCCTTGCTCAGCACGGAGTCTGCTTGAAGATTATCTCTCCTCCTGCCCCTCCCCCAACTTGCGCACACTCTCTCTCTCTCTCTCAAATAAATTTAAAAAATCATTTTCTCAAATTCTAAAATAATCATTGAGATTTCATTTAGAATTGTGTTATCTATGAGTTTGTCAATCCTAGATTGATTTGAGGGCACCAGCTTTTTCTCTCCCAAGTTTTTATGTAAAATCATATATGGAATTTTCCTTCAAACACAACTTTCTCCTAGGACCTAATGTTATTTCAGGTAGATTTAGTTCAGTATATTTGAAAGCACTTACCTGTGTACCACCTGAATTATTTTAGTCATTTCTGATACTACCTGTATTATTAATGTACTAATATTTTTATCCATATCAGCTAACATTTTTCCCTTTAAGTAGACACTTTATGTCTTTGCCACCTTAAGTGTTACGTCAGTATCACTTGTCACCAATATAAGGTAACAATAAAAATGAATAAAGAAAAAATGATGTTTATTAAAGTCTAATACAGGTATCACAGATATAACAAAACCACAAAGATTTTTTGTTTGTAATTTTGGATTCCCTCTTTGTACATGTAATATATATACATAATTGTTTGCATGTAAAAACGTACTTAGATGTGTATTGATGGTGTTGGTGAAGCTGCTTTTATTTCAACCCAGCTGAATAAAGGGCTCTTCTCTGTAGTTAACTGAAAGTAAAAGTACCTTCGTAACAGTAGCCAAGATTTGTATTTTAGCCTCCCCCAGTCAAAAACAAACTTGGAGAAGTGCTCCTATTTTCTTCATGAATTATTAGTTTCCAGGACTGTTTGGGCAGGAAATATATATTCTTGTGAGTCAGAACTGTGGGCAATATTCACATTGGATCTGCCCTAAAGCTTTGAAAATGTTTTACATTTTGTGTTTTTAAGACCTTGCCACCATGGAAGAAAGAGTACAAAGACGATATTATGAAAAGCTGACGGAATTTGTGGCAGATATGACCAAAATTTTTGATAACTGTCGTTACTACAATCCGAGTGACTCGCCTTTTTACCAGTGTGCAGAAGTTCTTGAGTCCTTCTTTGTACAGAAATTGAAAGGGTTCAAGGCTAGCAGGTGAGCATGCGTGTTCAGCGTTTTAAAGTAATCCAGTTCCTCAAATTCTGTACTGCTTTGTCTAGGGAATCAGCTAGTGCTGTTTATGGTAAATTTGAACCTTGAAATCAAGAATCTTTAAGGAAAAAAAAAAAATCAAGACTCTAGCATGGTGACATACCGCCAAGGACCAGAAGACAGACTCAGTAATGAGAAATTGTTGAGTTTGTGATTTGCTCAAAATTAAAGTTATTTTTTAAAATAAAAAAAGCACTTAGCAGATGCTTACAGAATGTAAGGTGCTGTCTTAAATGCCGCGGGGCAGGGGCACCTGACTGGCTCAGTCGGTGGAGCATGGAACTCTTGATCTCGGGGTCAGGAGTTTGAGCTCCACATTGGGCGTAGAATTTACTTAATAAAATATATATTATATATACCTATATAATATATATATATATTTTTTTTTTTTTTTTAAGAAATGCCACGGGGCACATATACAAAGGTAGTAGTAAGACCAAGTTCTTGCCCTTATTGAGTTTACAAAAGCATAAAAATGACTATTGTATAGGGTAGAGTAAGGGGAAGACCAGGAAGAGGGATTTAAGTACTTTCTCCTTAATTTATGTTTGCTATATCTTTGAGATCATAAAATGTTTTATTTCTCTGTATATTTTTCTGTGGGCAAAACTGACTTTAAGTCCACAGACCTTTCCCATGAACCTCCAGTAACGTAGAAGCATTGAGCAACTTGGCCTGATAATTCAGATGTCGCCCCTTCTGCCTTTTGTGTCTGAACCTCAGTCCCCGCTTCTCAAGCCCATGACTTTCTTGCTTCAATAAAAACCTGTTCTCCTTTCCTGTGATAACTGCCACCACTCTCTAGCCCTGAGATTCACTACTCACCATCCCCCATCCACCAACCTGCATGCTTGATCCTCCCTAGATATTCAGATTGGGTAGATCTTGGCTGGTTTGGGACCTGGGCATCTCTCTAGTGAACTCTGCATACCAAAGTGTACGAATCATTGCTTGGCTTAGTTATTTTCCTCTGAGGACAGTCCATAGGGTGTTGTCTCTCTCCTTGTTCTGCAGCAAGGTAGATCAAGAACTGTGTTTTAGAATGACTTTACATAAACTAAAGGTAAGGAACAAGACCAGGAATCAAAAAGTATAGGCAAGGAAGAAAGGAAACCAGGTAGGTAGGCAGGCTTTGGACCAAGACCAAAGAGATTTTCAAAATCTCTACAACTTTCCGATTTGTATCATCTCCTGTCTGTTAACCCATTAGCTGTAAAACCTAAAGTGGAAGAGGATTTACTCAATATGGTAAAGCCCCTGGTAAAATAATAATAAAGGAATAAACTCAGAATATGAAAAGAATATGGTGAAAGTTAGCTGATGAGATTTTAACAGATTCTGAAATACAGAAAGCAGATGAAAGGAGATTAGCTGCCACAGCCAGGGACACCATAGCCCAGACTCCTCCTAGAGGGCTCTTCCGCAGAGCCCCACATCAGGCTCCCTGCTCCCTGACCAGTAGGACCACTGAGGGCCTCCCAACACGGAGATTCCAAAATATAATAGAAGGCAAGGGAAGAGTTAACTGCAGATCTGTAAATTCCTAACCTGGCTGTAGACCTATGTAGAAAGCCCAAAGAACTGGAAAAACACAAGGTTCTTCCCTGAAGAAATGGAATAAACTGTCTGCAGAGAGCTCAAGTAGACAAAAGAGAATTGGACCCAGAGTAAAGACCCCTGACCTCTGGGGATTGGTTTGGTCCACAGCCCTGTCACCCTAAAGTTGTGGCTCTCGATGGGGATAATTTGCCCACACCCACACCCCGCACAGGATATTTAGCAGTGCCTGGAGACATTTTTGTTTGTCATACTGAGAGGTGGGAAATAGTGCTGGCATCTAATAGGTAGAGGTCAGAGATGGTACTAAACATCCTCAATGCACAAGACAGCCCCCCACAACAAAGAATTATCCAACCCCAAAATGTCAATAGTGTTGAGATTGAGGAACCCTGATGTGAGGCAACACCTGCCAGTCAGGCCTACACACATACATAGGGTTCTGCAGGCACCTGTCTGGTCCTTTAACTTACTCTTCTTAAGTGTGAACAGACAACCAGGGATGGTCAGATATGTAAGGAAAGCTTGCAGTGTAAAAGAGAAAGGTCAAGGTATAGCAGAAGAATAGATTCCAGGGAAAACAAAAGAGAACTTGGAAAAAAAAAAAAAAAAAGCAAGCCTCTAAATCATGTCCTAAGAGAGATTTTAGAAGATAATTGAATCTAGGGGCGCCTGGCTGGCTTGGTTGGTAGAGCTTGCAGTTCTTGATCTTGGGGTCGAACCCCACATTGGGGGTAGAGTTTACTTAAAAAAAGAAGATCTTGAATCTACAAAATGACTAACAAGATATTAGGAATAGGGGCGCCTGGGTGGCTCAGTCGTTAAGCGTCTGCCTTCCATGAGCCCAGGGTCCTGGGATTGAGCCCCACATCGGGCTCCCTGCTCAACGGGAAGCCTGCTTCTCCCTCTTCCATTCCACCTGCTTGTGTTCCCTCTCTCGCTGTCAAATAAATAAATAAAATCTTTTAAAAATAAATAAATAAAAAGATATTAGGAATAAAGAACAATCAGAAAGAGTGGCTAGAAAAGTAATCTAAAAAACCTAAACTTCCTAGAAGCAGTGAAAGTTAAAATCAAGGACTTTCACAATGTGAAGAACAAAAAGACAAGTAGATGAAAAAATACGAAAGGAAAAAATGCACGATAGCATATCCAGTATTCACTTAATGGAAATTCCAGAAAGGAAGAATAGAGAAGACTGAGGAGAAGAAATTATCAACAGACTCATAGGAAAAAAATTCCCTGAGCTGATGAGAAGAGGCACAAGACTTCAAACCCAAGGAAAACAAAATTCATTTATTCAGCAAATGGTTATTGAGACCCTGCTGTGTGTCAGATACTGAGTCCCTTTGGAGCTTACATTCTTGTGGAGTAAGGAGAAGGAGTGGGGTATGGAATGATGAGGATAGTTGATAAACATAGTAAGTCAGCTTGACAAAGGGAAAAAAGTCCATCCTGCATATAATCACTGTAAAATACCCAGATACCAAGGATAAAAGAAGCTCTTCTCAGAGTTTCTAAAGAAGGTGAAACAACCTATAAAGTAACAAGAATTAGACTGGTATCAGACTTTAACAACATGGAATGCTAGAAGACTTTGAAGGAATAAATCTAAAAGTCTGAAGAAAAATGATTTTCAGCCTACAATTCTGTGTCCAGCCAAACAATCAAGTGCAGGGGGAGAAAAATACATCTTCAGTCATGGAAGGACTCAGAAAGGGACTTCTTCCCATGTAGCCTTTCTTAGCAAGTTATTTTAAGATGTGCACTAGCAAATTAAAGAAGTAAATCAAGGAAACCAAACATCTTGGATCCAAAAACAAGAGGCTCAAGAAAACAATATGAATTCCTCTGACCCAGGATGACATTTGTACAGCAAGCCAACCCAGCAAGCAGTCCAAACTGGAGCAGGAGAATGGAACACTCCTAAGAGGAAGGTGTCTGGGAGGAGAAATGATTCATACATTAGATAATTAGCTTAAGAATGTAAGAGGGAAAAATGAAAGGCAGTTCAAGATTCCATGAAAACCAAAGTTGAATAGGAATGTTAAGAATGCCCTCTTAGCCAAGGAGTAGGTGCGACAAGGAGAAAAATACTTACGTAGTCCTAATAATGTAAACAATACATTGATTTTCAACTTTTAGAATCAACCTATAGACAGAGCACAGAAAGATTTAATTTAAAGTTAGAAGTAAAACTTGGATTCAAGAAGGGAGGCAGGAAAATGGTTATGTGAGCTGCTTAGTTCTCATTTGCCGGAACAGGATTGAAGCGATATAAAGTTGATACAAGAAGTATCAGTATAAGAAGTCTACCTACCCAAGAACTGAAGTTCCAAGTAAATTGTCCTAGGGAGCCTGGACTTCAGGTGGGGTAAAGATTAGGATAGAGGACCACAACTCATTTTAAGTCTCTCCCTGGTTTATTTGCACCTCATGCAGTTCTTCCTCCAATTAAATTTCTAAAATTGCTTTTTCTAAATTGGAAAGGCTTTAGCCTTTGGTGGTAACTGTGAGGTGGAAGCTGGGGGATTTGAATCCCACCCTGCTGCCAGGCTTGCAGGCCGAACCCAGAGTGGGGATGGTAGCAGCTGCCGATGGAGAGGAGGGCGTCTGTGGGCCTGTGACAAAACAAAGGAATTGGGGAACGGAGAGGAGGAGGCCCAGGGGCTGGGTCTGCACAGTAGAGGGGCTGCTTAGGAGAGCCTGCCACCTAGTTATTTCTTGTAGCTTTTTATTTTATTTGAGTTTTACATCATTTTCATTAAGAAACAGGAGCAAATTGAGAAGTTTGCTCAGTTCTATGAAATGAAATGCGATTTTAGGGAATTTTTGTTGATTTCCAGGGTTAAGGCAGAATGAGACATATATGTAGCCATTCATTGAAATTTGATTGATTTACGGGTTTCCAGTATTTCCTTTGCCATATTTTCCCCATTTTTAATTTATAATCTCCAGCATTGTTTGCACATTATTTTCATTACTGTACTTTGTTATAATTCATCATTTATACCATCCATGTTCTTTCTTTTCTTACAGATTCTGATATCTTTAGTCTGAATTTTTAACTGGAATCAGAACTGGATGTTGGGGTCACTCTTTCTTTTATTGTACCACGTGATTACCTAATTCAAAATTGCCCCCAAAAGTTCATATTAGTTAATATAATTTTTTAATGTTAAAAATATATGTATAGTAGTAAACAGTTTATTCTAGCAGCCATGTTGAACAATGTATTTAAGAATTGTAAACTCCTGGAATACTGTATTTATATACACTATTGCAATAGACCATACTTTGACTTAGTCCTGGGAACTGTACAGTAATTTGGTTTTACTAACGAAAGTTGTGAATAAAACTGTGAAACTAGAAAGGAGACTTTCTGGACTTTAATAGAAAAATGTGATTTTTAATACTGCTATTTCTCTTTTTTTAATATAATTTTTTCTTCATATTCCCCCAAATCAATGTAAATAAGCGTGCGCACACACGCACACACACACGTCTTTACCACAGTGGTAATGCTTCTGTAAATGTTCCTATCTGTCCCTCTGGCTAAAAATGTATAATCTTTATTAGATGAATATATATATATATATATACATATATATATTTTAATAATGGCCTTTTCGGTGAACTATCATGTTTCAGTGTACAGTGAAAATTTCTATTTTAGGTTAAAAATTTCTTACTCGTTCTCATATATTTGCTTGCCAAGGGTGAATGAAAGAACATGGCTGCTTCCCCCAGACAAACCGACCTTGGCATCCACATAAAGCATCATTGTTTTCAAAAATGAAGGGTGCTTAATTGTTCCCTTTTTTCTGTATTCTGTAGGTCTCATAACAACAAACTGCAGTCTACAGCTTCTTAAAGTTCAGCGTGTTAACCTAACATAAAACACAGCAAGAATCTGGTTGTCTGAACTATTTTAAATTAAGGAGCCAGATGTTTTTAGTCAGGTTATCCTGACAAGACTTGACCTAAACTTCGTTTTTATTGGTCATAACAGTCCAATTATATTCTTGGCCAATTTTGTCCAACGGACAAGGGAAAAGCAAAGTCAACGACACCATTATCTTGTCAAGATCAAATGGTTTTACTATTGTGGCAGAAGCGGGAAAACTTTGTTTATTGAAAAAAAAAAGAAAAAAGAAAGCAAGAAAAAAAAGATAATATGGGGTCAAGTGTAACTCCATGGAAATGCCACGTCTGCTCTTCAGTGAAGAAGCTGGTTTAGAGTCTCACAGAAAACTTTTGACTGTATTTATTTATTGTTGCAAAAAAGACGCTTTTTTATTGCTGCCCTCATTTGTCAGCTAATTATTTTTTCTTATAAAATCCAGCCCCGGTTACATGTAATCCATTCTGTATCTTATCATGATTCCTGTAGGTAAAAGTACAAGACGACCTCTAGATGTCTTTTCTTTCTATGAAAGGAGCTGCTATGTACACATGTGCACACACACACACAAAACTGGGAATCAACAATGAGTTTATTGTTCATGGTAGATAAAAATTAAGCTTGCATAAAGGTTGGGCTAAGTAGTCCTGGACTACAGACTCTGTTGCCTTGAATATAACAGTACAGTTTGTCATTTACTCTGCACCAGGCTAAACTGAGTAAAATCTATTTGAAGGTATCTTGTTTGTAAACATTTGTCAGATTCTAATTTTTTTCTTTTTGTATTAAAATTCAACTATGGATGTATATGAAACAAAATAAATGGAGATCATTTTTCTCCTACAGATGGTGTCTTTGAATGTGCGCTAATGATTATCTGTAAGCCTTTGAGGGGAAAGGGAGGGCTGCAAGGTAAACAACAGGCTGAAGAATTTAATTGTACCTGGGTTTCCCGAGGACAGTAGTGGCCCTTCATTTTGTAATTCCCAGCCCACTGTCATCACATCAAAGAAGGACCTTCAGGGCTGCTAATCCTGTTGCATCAGCTGATCGTACTAAGGGGTAATGTGATGTGGCAAAATACACATTGCCTTCTTCTGTACATTATATAATACCAGGCAAATTATCAGTTACAGACAGCTGCTTATATTTTATGAAGGGCATTTTTTAAATTACTTCATCCATTTTGTATTTTTTGTTGGTTGAGTTGTTTGGGGGTTTTTCCCACATAAGAAAAAGTAGTGTAAGCAGTAGGGGCAAAATGGAAACAGCAGAAGAAGGTGTATTTTGCATGTTTTTCCTTTCGGTGTTCTAACCTTACACGTTGTATTACCTACCGCATTGTAATAATAGCGTCTGTAAGATCTGCCATAATTGGTTTATGCAGCTTTGCAAAAATTTTACTAGATTTTGCACTAATTCATGTTAGCTTTGTCCTGCCAGTTTCTGGAATTTGTCAAATCATGTTTTTAAAAAGTTTCCTTCTGTTTAATATCACCCTGCTATGCAAAACCTTTCCCGGACCTTAGTTTCTTAAAAGAAAGATGTTGCTCCAGTTCCCAGTTCCTCCTTATCACAGACTCAGGTGTGCAGGTTATTCTGGGTTAGTTTTATCTCATGAAGTCCATTCTTTTCTGTACCTAAAAATGTCACTTACAAACCTATGCTTACAAACTTAAAGAGACTAATTGCTCAATATGAAAACATGGAAACAAATTTTGCTTAAAATACTAACATGGAAATAGTCAAATACAGGTTATTTTGTCCTTTTACTTTTAAAAAAATGTTACCTATTGTATGCACTGTGCTGATGCAAGAATCCTACATTTTAATGAATTATAAAATCATTCTGCATCTCGTCATGTCACAGTATTTCTGTACTATTTATTCATATATATAGAGAGAGATAGAGATATATATGGGCTTAATCATTTAAAACTTGTTGCGGCAAGAACTTTCCTACCTGTAGGCAATAGATTGCTATGTTTTTAACAGATTGTGGCAAATTCTAAACAGCAATTCTTTTTGTACGTAATAGGACATTTCATCCTAGAAAAATAAAGTAATGTTTTTGACATTGGATTTGGTGCAGTTTCTAATGAAACAGTGGTTTGGTTGGTTGATATATTTTCTGTAGCCATTGACGTTGCCAAATTGTACCAAAAAAAGGTAAATTTTATGGGAGTCCTCAGCCCAGGAAGAAATTAATTTCATATGTGTATTTAATAGTATAAAGCCTTTTGCAATTTCTGTCACCGTATAGACATTTTATAT
Source organism: Halichoerus grypus (assembly GCF_964656455.1). Taxonomy (NCBI): domain Eukaryota; kingdom Metazoa; phylum Chordata; class Mammalia; order Carnivora; family Phocidae; genus Halichoerus; species Halichoerus grypus. The sequence continues at coordinate 195,600,550 of NC_135713.1, read as the reverse complement.
GTTATCAACTACAGAGCTTTAGTCTTATTTCAAAAGTAATTTTTGAAAAACATTCTTATAACACATAATGAGTTTCAAAAGCTGCTTTTCTAGGAGTATTCTTTGACAAGCTCCTGCTAGTCAATAAGATATACATATCACAGCTATTTTGCTTTGAGTAATCCAAGTAGTAGAATGCACGTTTGTGATATGTGGTTAGGATTTTTCTATCCAGTCTTTAGACTTGTAAATACATGTACTTCGCATCAGATTTCCTTGACTAAAAGTATTATCGGTGCTTGTTATGTTTCATCTGCGAAGTTCACAGTCCTTGAAAACCTTTCATAAGAAGTGTTTTCATAATATTGGTAAGGCTTTTTTCTCCCATCCAGAGTCTGCAGGATTTGTATTTTAGTTAATGTCCTGCAATAGGTTAAAAAAAAAAAATTGTCAACTTTCAGAGATCTTTTCCAAAGTAAAACAATTGTCTCTTTATATTTCAAATGGCCTGGAGTGTTAGAGACCCTGAGATTTGCTGTTGTTTATAATCTGCCTTCCCAGAATCTGTAAATTGAGGTTCTTTCCCTATTTGTATTCATCTGTTGTGCGTTTCTGAGATTAGAGAGCCAGCCTGGTGGTGACCTTTTTAAAACGTGCACAGACGGACGGGCTGAACTAGACAGAGCTGCGCAGTTATCCTAGCTCCCACTCTGTGATTTGAGGCTGTTCCTTGGAAGCCTCCAGTTTCTCATCCTGAAAGTGAGAATGGTGCTATCTCATGGACAGAGTAGTGTCTTGTGAGTGCCTGGGGGGAAAGAGCCAGCTGAGAAGTATTTTTATTTTTTATTTCTTTTCAAAATATTTATTTGAGAGAGAGAGAATAAGGCTTCCCGCTGAGCAGGGAGCCCGATGCGGGGCTCGATCCCAGAACCCTGGGATCATGACCTGAGCTGAAGGCAGACACCTAACGACTGAGCCACCCAGGCGCCCCAGAAGTATTTTTTTTTTTTTTAAAGATTTTTTAATTTATTTGACAGAGAGAGACACAGCGAGAGAGGGAACACAAGCAGGGGGAGTGGGAAAGGGAGAAGCAGGCTTCCCGCGGAGCAGGGAGCCCGATGCGGGGCTTGATCCCAGGACCCTGGGATCATGACCTGAGCCGAAGGCAGACGCTTAACGACTGAGCCACCCAGGCGCCCCCGCCCCAGAAGTATTTTTAATAATCTGAAATATTCTGAAGTTACATCTGGACACTTTGAGTAAGCTACCAAAAAAGACATTTCTTAGAAGATCACACCCCCATTTGATCCAATTTAGACCAAATTCAACTAAAGAGAAGCTTTAAATGATAAAATTCTGGACCTGAAATTGGGTGGCAGTTGGTCAGTTTTTAGGTGTTTACATATACGTGTGTTTTTGATCAACCTTAAAAATGATTGAAGGGATGATGGTCTGGGTGGCTCAGCTGGTTAAGCGTCTGCCTTCAGCTCAGGTCATGATCCCAGGGTCCTGGGATCGAGCCCCACATCAGGCTCCCTGCTCAGCGGGAGGCCTGCTTCTCCCTCTCCCACTCCCCCTGCTTGTGTTCCCTCTCTCGCTGTCTCTCTGTCAAATAAATAAAATCTTTTAAAAAATGATTGAAGGGAAATATAAACAGTGTCAAGTGATACCTTTAAAAACTTAAAAGTTAGTACCAAATAAAGGTATATATTTTGTATAGACCTAAAAGCAAGACAAGTACTTTTTTCCTTGAGTTCTAGCAGCTTAATTCAAAGGAGAGATGCTGCTGAGTTCCTCTTGAAGGCAGTGGAGTATTTTACTGATGAGGGACTATTACACGAGCACAAATGCATGTGCTAAGAAAAATCTTTCAGTAGGACAAGGATTAGGAACTACAATGAATTGGCTACTTAAAATTTTCCATAAAATTAAAAGATTGTATCCAAGGTACTGGCTGAATATTGAAAATGAGATTCTTAACCTTTTTTGCCTAACCCGGGGTTATTGCTGCCTCCTGTGCACACACCCGTCGCGCACCCCTGTTCTGCCTCTTTTGAGCCTCACCTGTCTCTCCTTTCCACCTGGTCTTGAATGATGGCCATAACTCTGATGGGGCAGCTTCTAAAAAGCTGGCCTGCTTGTGTCTGCCCGTGTGTACACACTCACCGTACAACCTCCAGCTATCCGGCCCATCACAGGATTCTGTCCCTGTGATTCCGCAGCTCCTCAGAAACGGAGTATCATCAAAGTGGTCTCATCAAACCCTCACCCTCGGGCTTACGGAAAAGCGATTTAACTCTTCCTTTCACGTTCTAACTGGCGACCAACCAATAGTTTATCTGGCCATTTTGCAGTTTTCTTCACCGTGTTATTCAAGATCACCACTTAGTCTTTTCACATTTAAAAATTCGGCTTTGGTTTTTGTGACTGGTGCTACTTATATCTCAGTTAATGTTTATCCTAAAAAACAAAAAAGCCAGAAGCTCTTCAATCTCTGCTTACTCTCCTGCCAATAGTTTGCGTTATAATTAATGCAGTTGATTCATTCCCAAGAAGCAATTCTAGCATGATTTTTAGTAAGTTTGGGCAAGACTCGTTTTTGGAAAATTCTCTAAAAATCCCTCAGTAATGCTTTACCACAGAACAGTCAGAAGCTCTCAAATGTTATTTTATCTCTTTGCCCCCTGTCTGGGACAAATAAGGTAAGAGTATCGCCCATCACAATCAGATGTTACGTCTTAATGTTACTGCTACTAGCTTCTTGTGGATGCTCGACTGTCCTGTCCTAAACATCCTTTAGGTGTATTGTGCTCCTGTTCTGTATGGCCGTTAAAGACTACCTAAAGACACATCTTGAGCTCCCTGAGTGCCTCTCCTCTGAGACCAGAATAGGCTGGTTTTTTTCCTCCGTGGTACAGTTCCTGTTTATCTTTCCTTAGGCAGTAATCTTCAACTGTGGATGGTCTGTGTCTCTCTTCACGTGTTTCAAGTTAACTGATACACAGCTTGGTCTTCTAAAAAAACTGTTAATGTCTTTGTGGATTCAAGTATAAAATCAATATTAAATTCAGCTAATGATTAAACCTTTTCCAAAGCAACTGAAAACATGTTTAAAATTCACATGCTTGCAAGCTGTCATTGAATATTGGTTCCAGGGTTTTTGGAGTAAGTTTGAGAAAGGTTTTTTCCCAAACCTTTAGGGCTCCGTGAGGCTAAAAAAACCAGGTGCATCCAAGATCTGATTTCAAGGCAAGATTTACTACTTTACGAACACAAACACGATACTTGGTCTTAATAGAAAAATGACATCAGATACACCCAGAGTATGTTTAGCAATGAGATAGTTGCCAGTTTGGCACAAAACATATGTTTTTAGGAGCAGGGAGGCGAAGAATAAACTATTTCTTACATTTTGGTACATCGGGAACACTTGTTCGAATAATATTTTGCTCGAATTAAGCCCGTTAGTACTCAAAAAAGTGTAAAACTGTAATACTTGTCTTGAGTTCTGACCCTAGTGTTTGATCTAAATGACATTTCATACAATGTCTTTTGACTAGTGCACTGTTCTGTACAGAATTTAAAATGTGATGGTTTTAGTATGAAACTTGGTTTGATATGTGATATAACCTATTCAGAGTTGTATATTTAAAATCAAGGAAATTTTGTGTGTGTGTGTGAACTATTTCTACTGAAGAATGTATTTAAATTAAAATAATTAAAAATAAACCCCATGAAGCAGTGATCTGCTAACTGGACAGGTCAGTTATCTGAGCTGTGTGAATAACTTTGCCAGGGAGCTCAGAAGCATACCACTGAAGAGGCATTTTGCAAATAAGAAAGTGGCAACTTCGACATTAGACTAGGAACTACACAGTCAGTTCCAGAAGGAGCCGTGTGCCCTACTCCACAGGAAGACCCCATTCCGTGAAGACAGACCTGTCCTGTCTCGTTGCTGAATGCAACAAGTCTCTTACAATCCAGCAGTGCAAGGGTAATATATTTCAAACGCACTGGGTGTGAATTGCACTTTGAACTTGCCCATCCCTTTTTCGGTTAAATCTCTTCACATAGCTACTGGGGCTCCTGAGCAGTCCATCTCCTGGCCGGAGCCGTCCCCGCAGGACCTGGAGCAGAGCTGTAGGGAGCTGCCGTCTCTTATGGTAGATGTGGCCCATCACAATATACCTGCTGCCTGAAAAAAAGTAACCAAAATGTAAATTCGTAGTGTCTTTTAAATGCCAAGAAACAGTAAGAAAATGCGAGGCCGGCAAGGAATGCCTAAGCTCGAATCTATTATCTTGCTGCACATGTTAAATCTCAGACATTGCACCGTCAAACAACAGGTGGAAACAGCCTAGTGACCTTCTGAAGATAACCAGATTATCAACCTGTAACCAGCCAACATCACAGAACAAAGGTCCTAATCACAATATATCAGGAGGATTTTCCAGAGCACACCTCTAGAAAGATGTGGGAGCGGGTATTTACCCCCCTCCAAAAAAAGGCCATGCTAAACTTTTTCTAAAAGCCTCTTCTGTGTCCCTCTAGCAACCTTGTTTCGTCGCTCACTCCACTTATCAACAAATATCTGAGGGCCCGCTTTGTGTCAATCCATGCTGTTCCCACCTTTAACCAGAGGCACCGGGAGGCTGATGGAGCGTAAATCGGAGTGGCAGAAATAATACCTGTCGTCTAAATTCTATTCATTTTAGACTACTCCTCCCCAAAAAAACGGTACTGGGGTAACAGACTGGGCTATGGCATCCAAGTTACAAGTGGTGGCATAAAGTCCGTATATAAAGTGGTGAGATCATTTTCAATACCAGGTTTAAATTCTGGACATGGCTTATTGCAGCTGGAGGAGTCTAGGGCTAATATGTGGACTCGGAAGAAAAACCCGTCCGGAGTGATGTACAGGCGGTTCATCTTGTACAGCCCATCCCGGTCCACCAGCAGAGTCACCAGCCGGATCCCTGTGCCGAGCACGTCCACGTCATGCACGATTCCGTTCACTGCTGCTTTCAAAAAACAAAGAGTTTGGAGAAATGCATAACGCTCATTTCCTCTCTTTCCCCAGTGGGTTTTGCACACATCACGAAATAGTCCACATGGGCCTGGGGACTGCAGGATCAAGTGAGTGGGTTTCTCCAGGGTCTGCCCTAGGGGAGTCCGCGAGCACAGCCCGGCGCTCTGGGCTCGGAAAGGCTCGCCTCGCGGCCTGGGCTCTGCAGCCCGGGCCCGGGAGGAGCTGCGGGGCGGAGCTCACCGAATTCGCTCGCGCAGTAGGACTCGCGCTCGTCCAGGTCCACCCTGCAGACGCGCGCGCAGGGCTCGGCGCCGGGCTCCGCGTCCCTCTGCGGCGGGCTGAGACGCGGCGGCGGCGCGGGCGCGGGCCCGGGGGGCGGTGCGGCGGCGCGCGGCCGGTTGGGGTGGGCGGGGCCGGCGGGAGTCTCGGCGGCGCGCGCGGGGAGCCGCGCGGCCGGGAAGCGCAGGGCCCGAGCGCGTGAGCGCCGCGGGGAGTCCTCCAGCGCGGGCACGCGGCGCGGCGAGGCGCGGTTCTCGGCCTGCGCGAGGCGGGGGCTCGGCGGGCCGGCGGGCGCGCGCGCGGCCTCCCGGAAGCCGGCCCGGTTCTCGGCGGGCGGCGGGGGTTTCCGGCGTCGCGGGTCGGACCAAGCGCGGGGAACGGCCTCGGCCGCGCGCGGCCTCCGCGGGACCTCAGGGACCGACTGCGCCCGGGGCCCCGGCGTCTCCTCCGCACTCGGGCCGCCGCCGGGGTCGGGCTTCCTGTTGTGGGGCGGCGAGGCTGTAGGGGAAAAAAGAGGAGAGGCCGGGGAGGCCGTCAGGGGAGGAGAGCCTGGGAGGGGAGGGGAGGGGAGAAACCGAGTGGGGAGGGTGGGGGGGGAAGGTTAGAGGCGGGGAGGGGAGACCCTGTGGGGAGGGCAGGGGAGGCCGAGTGGGGAGGAGAGGAGAGGCGGGCGAGGTTGAGGGGGGGTGGGAAGGCGGGCGGAGGGTCGGAGAGGCCGATGGGCGGGCGGGCGAAGAAAGGGCTCTGGGAGGGGAGAGGAGATGGGGACAATGTAAACTTAGCAAGCACCTGCGAGAGGAGCGATGGGGGGGTTGGGGGAGAGGCCGGGAGACCTGGAAGTGAAGGCAAAGGAACGGGAGGGGGAGAGGAAGGCGCCCCTGTGGTGAGGAAGGCGCCCCTGTGCGCCACTCCGCTTCGGGTCCGAGTGGAGCACAGGTTTCCTAGGCCCCAGGGAAAGACTGAGATGAGCGTCTTGCCCTCTAAGAATGAGGCCAACTAAGAAAAATGTTCTCACCACAGGGGAACATTTCATTTTGTTAAGGAACCTTTTCAAATCTATAGCTTTTAAAACTGCAACAACCTATTTGTTCTAGGACTAAACACAACTGTCAACTGTGGTTAAATAATAAACTCTTTTTGCCGTTTCTTTAATATATATATAAACATCCGCCTTTTTGCTATGTACAATTTGTTGAGAAAGTACCAAGAGCAAACCCCAGGGGGAAAGGTCTCATATTACAGGTTCTCCTAATTGTTTAAGCGCCCCTGACAACAGAGCTATTTGGTTTTCCCATCCGTGTTTACACTGTCATCTTGGTCTCTGTGAGTGGATTTTTATCTGGCTTCTTGGACACCACTTACTCGTAAACTACAGCTAAGAAAGATTTTTAAAGCATGGCTGGGAGGCCGAGGCCCCTGGTTGAGTATGAAAGCACACACACACCACTTACATTTCCCCCTTCCCTGGTGGAGAAAAATCTCTTAAATGATACGCCATGAAAACAATTTTTTTAAATTATTAGTGATTTTCCCCAGCTCTGCAGACAGGTTAGTGAGCAAACTTCAGCCAGCTTGGAAGCTGGGCAACTTTCCATGCACAGTTACACAATATCACCTCCCCGTTTGCCTGGGTCCCAGTGCCCTCCAAAGAGGCACAAGAACCTGTCTTTACTTTTCTTTTTCTGTTGTCTCCACGGCTGGTTTTCCGCATTTCTCTCCTCTTGCATCGAAGAGCTTGGTCTGCCCCCTCGCAGCTCTTTCAACACTTCATTTAAAGTGATTTATCTCGCCCAATTGACAATCTCCTTTAAAATCAGCTTTCACCCAGCAATAATAGCTGGTTATAGTTCATGTTTTTGCAGAGAGGTTGATTCTGACTCATTATGTCCAACGTTGTCCCATACACAGCTGAATAAAGTTCTGGTAGATATCCAATTCCTGACTGTCAACTGTTGACCTCACAACTGCTTCCCCATTGATATCACCATCTGTTGTCATGGGAAAGATTGTCTGATATTTGGGTTAAATGCCACTGAAGTCATTCAATTTCCATGTGGAAAAATAACCCAAAGTAAATTGCCCTGTGAGGTGCGGAAGCTGTTTTTCCCAGAGATAGTGAATCGAGCAGAAGAACATCCAAATCAAAGCAAAACAAAAACCTCTCCCCGCAGAGAATCCCTTATTTCATTATTTCATTCCCTCCGTAACTTATTTTCGTCTCATGCACGAAAGTGTGTGTGTGTGTGTGTGTGTGTGTGTGTTCAAGACTCAGGTATCCCGCGGGCCATTCGCTGGGGCTTGCAGCGAGAGGGGAGACACGTCCGATTTGGGCTCCCCTTCGCCCTCAGCCGCGGCGGGCGCACCCAGCGCCCCGGACCGCCCGCGGCACCCGGGCCCCCGCGCAGGGCGGACCCCGCGCTCCTCCCGGCGCCCGCCGCCCGCCGCGTCCTGCGAGCCCGGCCCGCACGGCGCCCGAAAGGCACGCCGCGACCCCTTTTGACACTTTCCCTCCTCTGTGATGGAGCAACTACTTAACATGCAAAGTTTTCTCCAGCCTGCCCGGCTCGCTCGAGATCATTTCAGTAGCTGAACTGGCTTCTTTCCGAAAAGGCTGCCAGGACACACAAAATCTTGGGGACACAGTTGGCTCCTTTCGAACACGAACACGGACCCGAGTCCCCTCTCCTGCACGCTCTGACCCCTTTCTCGTCCCGCCCTTCAGCGCGCCCTCTCCCCCGGCCCCCACCCCCCACCCCAGCCCTGCTCCTCTCCCAGGACTCAGCATTTCACCGATCTTACCTTTTCTCTCCGCCACTGGGGCTTCGGGAGATGATCCAACGATCAAACAGAGGAGCCAGAAAGCTCTAGCTGTCATTTTCGTAGACACGGTTCCCAGGCTCTAAAACTGAGCCTGGGCTTTTGCTCTTTCTCTCCCCCCACCCCTTCTCCACACCCCCACCCCCGTTCATGCTAATGAGGGGCAGCCTTTGGGGAAACGGGAATCACTCACTGAACAGACCATTGGAACAAAACCGAGCTGCAGGGAGTTCTCCCACTTCCTAAGGGGGACAAGCACATGGCCTCTCAAAGTTGTCCCTGCAAATGTCTGTGGCAGTGACATCAAATCCTGAACTTGAAACCCGTGTGGGTTTGCGCACTGGGGCAGGGGGGAGGGGAGGGTGGGGCAAGTGGAGAGAATAAGGGTGTTGAGGGGCTGAGGGACAGGGTGGGGGAGAAGGAGTGATAGGAAGTTTTTTCCAGATTAAGTCAACAACAAATAGGCAGATTAGTGCTGAAGACCATTTGGGCTTGTGGAAGGGATTCAAGATGACAGGAAAAATTCATCGGGGAATGTGTCAGGGGTTCTGAGAGAAACTAAGCCTCGGTTTGGTTAAACTATTTTACTATGTATGCCATTTTTATATTCTAGAACCAGAAGGAAAAACAGCCTTGAGCAAAATACTCTCTCTTCTCCCTTCTCCTTTCCCGTCTTTCTTTTTTCTTTTATTTTTTCTTTCCTCTCTCTCAATTGAAATTAGTATCTCGTTGGCTAGATTCATCAAGCCCATGCTGAGTGCCTTTTACCCAACCAGGTGCTAGGAGATAAAAATGAGAAGAACACCTCCCCAGCTCTCTCGTGATGGCTCCTCTCCTAGAGAAAGGTAGATCTTTTGTTGTTTCTCTCTCTCTCTCTCCCTCTCTCTTTCTTTCTAAGAAAAATAAACTCATTCGCTGCTTAGGTCTGAATTCTTGAAACGACTCTGTGTATGAGTCCTGAGCTAAGGACCCTCTTCCTCAGATTGATCAGAAATAGCATTCACCAAGGGTGGGGGTGTGGGGTGTGGGGTGTGGATAAGCTCACGGTAGTAAACCCACAGCCTTACCAATGTGTGTCTCATTTCAACAGCTTCAAACCCAAAAGGAAGGGGAAATGCACTGAGGTGAAGGCATTTTATCTGAAGCATATGAGCCAACAAGTGCGATGCAGCTGCTGAAAGAAATAACAAACTTTTGCTGCACCAATATCTTATGTCTCAAAAATAATAATGCTAGTGAACTGACCAGATTCAGGGGGGATCATGTTTTCAAGAAAGACACTGGAAAGCTTGGAGAACAATAGGGGAATGAGAAGGCTTGGCTCCATCACCAAGTTCCTTCACAGGAACTGAGGCTAAACAGCCTAGGCGCACAAAAACATTTGTGATATTTTGTGAAAGAACCAGTAGGTAGAAGTTATAAGATGACATGTTTAATTCCAATTTAAAAAAAGGTATTCTAACAACCAAGATCTCCAAGAAAGCAGGCTGGTGACAATGGAGCCAAGTGGGTATCCAAAGAGAATGTCATTCACTGTAGAGCAGGGGCGCCCGGCTGGCTCAGTCAGAAGAGCACGCCACTCTTGATCTCCAGGTGTGAGTTCGAGCCCCATGTGGGGTGAAGAGATTACTAAAAATAAACTTTAAAAAAAAGTACTGTAGAACAGTTTCCTGAATTAGGTGTCCTGTGGTTTAAGGGATTCAGTGAGGTAAATATGTTCATCGAGAGAGGAGCTGGCTGGCTAGTCACAGGCTGATGATATGTTGGAGGGGATCACTGTCCTCTGTAGTTCGATCCTCAACTTTCTTTAGCTTGAAACTCATGTCAATTCATCAGATTTGTGGGACTGACTCATATTAAACAAACTCATAAGAAGAAGATGTATAAACCAGACCATCATTCATTAATTTGCAATGGAGAGGATATGGTAAAGATGATTCAGCAATCTCATTATTAACCAGAAGTTTGTTTGTTGAGCACTAAATTGAATTGCAGCTCATGGTGGGCTAATCTTCCTCATTCGGGTTTTAGAGGAGTGAGTTCTCTATTTCCTCCAGAAGAGTAAAATCTCTCCAGTCACTGCAAAGCCTGTGTACATGAGTCAGGTCTCCAGCCTCTGGAAGCTTATGTTCTTGAGGCCCAGTTTACAGATGTCCTCAGACCCTCTTCTTTCACATGCTCTTTCTTTAAGTCAAGTGGGATAAAATTAATTAGGCTTAAGCTTTCTCATTTACAACCACGTCTCAGACATACCTGCTTGCTTGAGATTATATTCAAGTCACCCAGATCCAATTTGGGGTGTTCCCGAAACTCTTCTGTTGCAGGAATGTTGTGAATGCCCCAAAGCCCACACCCTGAAATGTAGAGGCAGAGAGCCGGCTGGATGGCTCCCATAGGCTCTTAGAGGCTTCCAGGGTGGCACCAGCCTGGAAGAACTTGCCAGAGTCCAGGGTTGGGTCTTGGGCAGCATCTGGCTCAGAAACTACACTGATGGTGGAAGGCACAAAGAGCTCAAGGAGACTGATCCACGTAAGCCAGAATGCCACTTTATTAATTTACAACAAGAAATCGACTCAGGCAGAAGTGCATACTCATGTCAGCTTGGCTAGCGTTGTCTTTCTATAAACAAGCCACATGGGAAGTCAAATTATCATCAGGGTGCTTGGTAATATAAACCAGAGCAGGGGGAGTTTGTCAGAGGATTGGAATATTTAACGGTATTGGTTTTTTGTAGCCTAATGTGTCTGTCTTCATAATAGGTATATACACTTGTCAGGTGGAAGAATCTAGGAGCCTAACCGCCTTTCTCTCCCCTGCCAATTTCTGGTATTTTTAGTGTATCTTTCCGCTTAGCAAATATTTATTGAGTGTCTACTATGTGTTGTATAATAAAGAATTTGTGCCAGGTTCCTGGCATGGAGCTTCTAAAACCCTTGGAATTTCCTAGGTGATAGAAGTGTCGTAGTGACTCGTGAGCTTCCTGGATCACACCTGAGTTTTTGCTAGTGCGGTGACTCTTGGAGGGCTCCTTGATGGCTTCAGGATGGGAGCTGGTCACCAGAGAGACCAACCATGCGATTAGAGGGGCAGAACTTTGAGCCTGCCTGACCTCCAGGGAGGGGAGAGAGGCTGTAGATTGGGTTCAGTTGGATGGTCAATGATTTAATCCATCTGGCCTACGTAATGAAACCCCAATGAGGGGCGCCTGGGTGGCTCAGATGGTTAAGCGTCTGCCTTCGGCTCAGGTCATGGTCCCAGGGTCCTGGGATCAAGCCCCTCATCGAGCTCCCTGCTCGGTGGGGAGCCTGCTTCTCCCACTCCTTCTACTGTTCCCCCTGCATGTGCTCTCTCACTCTTTCTGTAAAATAAATAAATAAAATCTTAAAAAAAAAAAAAGAAACCCCGATGAAAACTCCGTGGAGCTTCCTGGTTGGTGATGTGCTAGGAGAGCGATGCTCCCTAATCCATGGAAGGAGAACACTGAAGCTATGCATTTCGGACCCTTCCAGATCTCATCCTATGTGTCTCTCCATGTAGCCGGTCCTGATTTGACTCCTGTATGATACAATTGCGATCCTAAGTATTGTGCTTTCCTGAGTTCTGTGCGTTGTTACAGAAAATGATCGCACCTGAGGGGGATCGTGAGAACCCCAGGTCTGCAGCCAGGTGGTCCGAAATAGGAGCGGTCCTGCTGTGGAGCATGCCCTTTAAATAGTGGGGTCTGCACTAACTCTGGGTGGTTAGTGCCAGAATTGAACTCTAGTCCGCGAGTGGGTATCAAAATACTACGTTCCAGACACTGTTTTAGAAGCCAGAAATCTCAGTCATAATCATTCTTTAATAAGAGTACAATAGTTGCTTTGGTTTCCATTAGGTAAATCACGGTCACGTTCCAGTTCTTCGATTTCAGGACCATCTCGATGGCGACCAGGCTCTCCCCAAATTCTTCAGACTTTCAAAGACAACCCCTAGGCTTACTCCCACAGGGATTGGGCTCGATCCTGGGATGTAAGGACATAAATCCTCCCCTCACGTGGCTCACTGCGGAAAACAACATTCAGTGGGAGAAGATGCTGGAGAGCCTCCACACCCTACAAACTCTCCCACAAACAACGGTGAGTCCAGGAGAGGTTGTGAGTAGCTGGTTGTTGTTGTTGTTGTTGTTTTAACTCTTTGTTGTATTTTCCTATCACTCTACATTATTGTAACAGAACATTTGGAAAATAAAAGAGTAGACCCAGGAACTACAGAATGCAGGCCTCGCTTCGCTGCCCCTGCGCCCCACCATCCTTACAACACCTCCATGTATTTCTTCCCAGGCTCCTTCTTGGTTATCATTCTTCCACGGCTGTGGGCAGAGCGTCTACACTATTTTGGATCCTGTGTTGTTCACGTGACACCATGACAGAAAGGCTTCCCCATTTTATGTTTTGTGCATACAATTTTTGTATCCAGCTCTTATTCAATTAAAATTGTTCAGGGCGCCTGGGTGGCTCAGTTGGTTAAGCGACTGCCTTCGGCTCAGGTCATGATCCTGGAGTCCGGGATCGAGTCCCGCATCGGGCTCCCTGCTCAGCGGGGAGTCTGCTTCTCCCTCTCCCCGCTCTTGTGCTCTCTCTCTCATTCTCTCTCTCAAATAAATAAATAAATAAAAACTGTTCAAAATACTATTAAAAACTCTTTGCAAATGTGAAATCTCATAACTGCCTAATACTTGTCATTCGGACAAAGCATAATGGGTGAACATTTCAGGCTGTTCACAGTTGTAAACCTTTCTGTGTCCCCATCATTAGAGGAATGGATATATTGTGACATACTGGAACAAAATAGAGCAGGGGTTTGGATTTTTTGGTTTTTAAAGATTTTATTTTTACATAATCTCTACACCCACCATGGGGCTTGAACTTACAACCCGAAGATCAAGAGTTGCATGCTCTACCCACTGAGCCAGCCAGACACCCCTAGAGCAGGGTTTCTTCACCTCAGCACTATTAACATGGAGGCCAAGATAATTCTTTGCTGTGCTCTGCAGGTCGTTGACCAGTCTCCCTGGCCTTACCCACTGGGTACGAGTGCCCTCCACTTCTAGTTATGACAATCTACGCTGTCTCCCGACAATGCCGAATGTCCCCTGGAGACAAAATTGTGAACCACACTTGTTGCCGTAAACCAAAGAAAATAAATGAGCTGCAATTACAAAGCAAAATATGGATCAATCTCATAAACATGATCTCAAGTAAAGTCCGACACAAAACACTATATACTATGTAATTTCATTTCTATAGGTTCATAAATAGACAAAACTAATTCAAGGTGCAAAAAGTCAGGGTGTTCTTGGGAGTAGGTACTGGGAAGGGTACGGCAGGGGTGGGGTGGTGGTTTCTGAGGTGTTGAAGTGTTCTAATGATTGACGTAATGATTTTTGATATCTTACATAAGAAATGTTACTAGTTTATATAGTCAAATCTGTTGGCTGTTTTTTTCTGATATCTTCCATCCCTTTATAAAATCCTTTAAAATGTGTATAAGTAACACATATTCTTTGCAGAAGAGATAATACAAAAGAAAAAAGAAAAAATCACCAACAATCCTATTATCTAGAAATAACTACTATGGATATTTCGGTATATCAATTTCCAGACTTTTTTCTACACATATATTGCATGTAAATATGTTGCATAGTTTCTTTATATAAAAGTGGGATCATGGTATATAGATACTTTTAACATCGTTTTTATTAAAATATTAATGAGGGGCACCTGGGTGGTTCAGTCAGTTAAGCCGGCTCAGGTCTTGATTCCAGATTCCTGTGGCCAGCTCCCTGCTCAGTGGCGGGCCTCCTTCTCCCTCCCCTGCTTGTGCACTTTCGCTTTCTCTCTCAAATAAATAAATAAAATCTTTTTAAAAATGTTAATGATATGTCAACATCTTTCTATTTCATTGAGTATGGGATTCCATCATATGGAATATTTCTTTTTAAGATTTTTTATTTTTAAGTAATCTCTACACCCAATCTGAGGTTTGAACTCACGATCCCAAGATCAAGAGTCCCATGCTCTTCTGACTGAGCCGGCCAGGTGCCCCATGGTCATTTTTAATGACTGAATTCCTAGGCATTGTATTGCTGGGTCAAATATATGATAATTTCAATGTTTTTGCTACATATTGCTGTTTTGTCCCCCAAATATGTTGTATCAGTTCACACTGACCAGCAATCAATGTAGGTATGTAATAATGCCTATTTCTCCACATTGGGATATCAGATCATCATTATTTGATATCCTTGCTGTTCCAAAAGTTTTTTTTTTTTTTTAAAGGGTTTCTGGAATGCCTGGCTGGCTCAGTCAGAGGAGCATGCAACTCAATCTCCGGGGTTGTGAATTTGAGTCCCACACTGGGTGTAGAGATTACTTAAAAATAAAATATTTTTAAAAAATAAGAAAGAGTTTCTCTTTGTTTTAATTTGCGTTTCTTTAATTGCTGGTGATATTGTAGATTTTCTCATGGATTTATTTGCCATTGGATTTCTTCTTTGGCCAAATGCCTGTTCTTAGTCTTTGTCTATTTATTAGGATGTTCATTTTCTTTTATGATTTTGAGAGTTATTTCTAGCCTAAGAATTTTAACTCTTTGTCCATTATATATATTGCAGATATTTCCTCACAAAATTGTGTTGATTTTTAACCTGTTAGTGATTTATTGGCCATCAAATTTTTAAATTTTGTACAGTAAAATCCATCAGTCTTTTGTTTAACAATGTCCCCAGTGTTTTGTGTCATGCTTAGATGTTCTCCAACTCAAAATTATATATATATATCAGCCTCTATTTTTCTAGTGCTTGTCGTTAAATCTTGGTTCCATCTGGAATTTATTTGGATATGTAGTATGAGGTAAGAATCTAATTTATTTTTTCTAAAATAACTAGAAAGTTGTCTAACCCAATTGACAAATAAATCCATCCTTTCCTAAATTTGAGATGTCATCTTTAATATAGAGAGTATTAACTTCTAATAAATTTAGGTCTATTTCTAGATTTTCTCTTACTCCCTCTGTCTACTCCCATGCTTATATGCCCATATTCGGACATTGTTATAATTATAGTGATATTATAACACATTTTTCTTTTCAAAAATTGTCTATCACAGTGTTTTGTTTTCCCAAGTGTACTCTGCTAAATTTTAAAAATTCTGTTGGATTTTTTGAATTTGTATTAAATGGATAGATTCATTTGTAAAGGAATTGACAGCTGTCCAATATTGTCTTTCTGTCCATGAAAATAGCATATCTCTATATTTCTTTGAGTCTTCTTTCCTCCATTAGGATATTATCATTTTCTTCACCTAAGCTCTAAACACATCTTTATGTTAAATTTATTTCCTGGATATTTTATATTTTTGATATAATGTAGAAAAGTTCTTTTTGTCTTTTATATTTTCTAACTGCTTTTGGTAGATGTATAGAAAAGCTACTAATTTGTATATCCATACATTTTGTATAATCCAATTTGTGTATACCCAAAAATATTCCAAACTATTTTCTTTCTTTAAAGTTTTTATTTATTCGTTTATTTTATCTCTACACCCAACATGGGGCTTGAACTCATGACCCTGAGAACAAGAACCACGTGCTCTTCTAACTGAGCCAGCCAAGCACCCCCCAAACCATTTTCAACTGATTCCTTTGGGTTTTCCCAAAGGAAACCGTGTAATCTAAAAAATATTTTGCCTCCTCTTCTCAAACCTTTAACGTTTTTATTGCATTGATGAGAACTTTCCAAACCTTGTTGAATAATATCAATCATAGTCATCATCTTTGTTTTATTGATATTTCCTCATGTATAGAGACTACCTCAAGTGTTTCACTTAAAAAAAAAAAAGATTTTATTTATTTATTTGAGAGAGAGAGAGAGAGTGCGCACACACAAAAGAGCAGCGGGGAGAGAAGCTGACTCCCTGCTGAGCAGGGAGGGGCTGGACCCCAGGACGCTGGGATCATGACCTGAGCCAAAGGCAGATGCTTAACCGATGGAGCCACCCAAGCGCCCCACAATTTATTTTTTTAATACAATTTTTTTAAGTAAGCTCTACGCCTGATGTGGGGCCTGAACTTGTGACCCCGAGATCAAGAGTAGCATGCTCTACCAACTGAGCCAGCCAGGCACCCCAAGAAGCTGAGAGATTTGCTCAAGATAGCTTGTTACTCAGTGGCAGTGTTTGGGATCAAACTCAAGTTCTTTTTAAAAATAAGTATTGGGGCATGAATTCAAGCCCCATATTGAGCAGAGAGCCAGATGCAGGGCTCGATCCAAGGACCCGGGGATCAGGACCTGAGCTCAAGGCGGACGCTTAACCGACTGAGTCACCCAGGCACCCGAAATGTTTCACTTTCAAGTGACTAAACACTTGATTTTGCTTCAAGTGCATTAAGCACTGTTACTTCCTTAATATTGATCTTCTTTGTAAGCTCTACGCCCAATATGGGGCTGGAGCTCACAACTCCAAGATCGAGAGTCACATGCTCTACTGACTGAGCCAGCCAGATGCCCCTAAATAGTGATCTTCTGATAATGTCTTCTATATATTTTATCTTCTCCATCATCATTTTAATCTCTTTATCTTTTTCCTTTTCTTTAAAAAAATTTTTTTTTAGTTTTATAGTTTTATTTTTCTAAAGTAATCTCTATACCCAACGCGGTGCTCAAACCCATAACTCCACGATCAAGAGTTGCACGCTCCTCTGACTGAGCCAGCCAAGTGCTCCTTTTTCTTTTTCATTCTAGGAGACTTTCTTTTTTTTTTTTTTTTTTTTTTAAGATTTTATTTATTTATTTGAGAGAGAGAGAATGAGAGAGAACATATGAGAGGGGTTAGGGTCAGAGGGAGAAGCAGACTCTCCGCCAAGCTGGGAGCCCAATGCGGGACTCGATCCAGGGACTCCAGGATCATGACCTGAGCCGAAGGCAGCCGCTTAACCAACTGAGCCACCCAGGCGCCCTCTAGGAGACTTTCTTGACTCTGTACATCATGTCACTGATTTCATGTTCAGTACTATCTACTCTGCCTTTGGCACCTTCCAAGAGGATTTTAAAGCTAAGGAATTCTTATTAGTTGGCTTCTTTTTGGGTTCATCCTATTGTTCTTTCATCTCAGTCTACTCCCTTCTTATAATTTCCTAATTACAAGGACCATATCTTCTTTTTTTTTTTTTAAGATTTTATTTATTTATTAGAGAGAGAGACACAGCGAAAGAGGGAACACAAGCAGGGGGAGTGGGAGAGGGAGAAGCAGGCTTCCTGCTGAGCAGGGAGCCTGATGTGGGGCTCGATCCCAGGGCCCTGGAATCATGACCTGAGCCGAAGGCGGATGCTCAACAATTGAGCCACCTAGGTGCCCCAGGACCATATCTTCTTGTATTTATCTGAGAATGCCTAACTGTGTCTTGAAATTCTCTTCAGGATTCTGTCATCATTATTTGAGCTGTGCTCTTCCTCTGAACATTTTTAAGGGAAGATATTTTTATTATGAAATATTACAAGCATTTAGAAAGTTATTGAGAATAATATAGTGAATACTTGCATAAGCATGACCCAGTTTTGTCAAATCTTAACATTTTTTCTATATTTGCATCATATTTTCTTAGTATTAAAAAATTACTCTCATGGGGCGCCTGAGTGTCTCAGTCAGTTAAGTGTCTGCCTTCGGCTCAGGTCATGATCTCAGGGTCCTGGGATAGAGCCCTGCATCGGGCTCCCTGCTTGGCGGGAAGCCTGCTTCTCCCTCTCCTACTCTCCCTGCTTGTGTTCCCTCTGTCACTGTGTCTCTCTCTGTCTGCTTCAAAAAATAAATAAAATCTTGAAAAAAAATTACTCTCCTTTTCCATTATTCCAAAAATTTTACTGTGTAAAACAGGGTCTAATTAAAAAAGAAACTACTGGGGCGCCTGGGTGGCTCAGTTGTTAAGCGTCTGCCTTTGGTTCAGGTCATGATCCCAGGGTCCTGGGATCGAGCCCCGCATCGGGCTCCCTGCTCAGGGGGACTTCTGCTTCTCCCTCTCCCTCTGCCTGCCACTCCCCCTGCTTGTGCTCTCTCTCTGTGTCAAATAAATAAATAAATCTTAAAAAAAAAACTACTCGTTAGTCAATATAATTGAAGTATAATTTCAGAGTAAACATTTAATTTTTAAAAATTATACATATAGTTGGTAGTAGTCAGTCTCCAAGATGGCTGGCCCCCAATGACCCCCACTTCCTGGTATTCACACCCTGTGTGGTCCCCTCTCACATTGTAGCAGGACTGGTCTGAGTCCCCCATAGCATATGGAAGAAGTGATAATATACACTTCCAAGATTAGGTTACAAAGAGCCTGAACTCTTATCTTGGGTATGCATTCTCTCTTTCTTTTAGATCATTTACTCTGAGGCAAGCCAGCTGCTAAGTTGGGAGGACACTCAGGCAGTCTATGAGAGGCTCATGTGAAAGAACTGACAGCTTCAGCCAACAGCCAAGAAGTGGGCTTGAAAGCAGACCCTTCCCACTTGAGTCTTCAGATGAGACTGCAGCCCCAACCCACAGCTTGACTGAAACCTTGGAGAGACCTGAGTAGAATCACCCCGCTAAAGCACTCTCAGATTCCTGGGCCACAGAAAGTGTGATTAATAATGTTTATTATTTTAAGCTGCCAAATTTGGGGGTAATTTACCTTGCAGCAATAGACAACCACTACACAGCCGAAGCCCCTTATGTCCTCCCTAATCCAATTTTCTTTCCTTCCTAGAGGTAATCATTATGCCGAACTTGGGGTTTCTACCATTCTCTTGGATGTTTTCTCCTATTATGACTAGAGCAACTACTGTTGTTAAAAAAAAAAAAAAAAAGTCTTACGAATTAATTTCGAAGGTTTTAAAAAAAATTTTAGTTCCAAATTTTGGAACATCCAATATAAACAGGTACTTGTAGTTCAATAAATAGTCTTTTAAATTAAAGATAATAAAATTGGGGGAAATTTCCTTTCTTAATTTGGGTACTTCCTTGTCTAATGTTACAATGAAATAAAAAAAGAACATCTATTGTTAATAATAACGATGATTATAATAATAGCTGGCACTTACTGAGCACTGTTCCAAGTATTACGTCTTTACATCAACCTAGGAGCTGATGCTTTTATTATCTTAGTTTTATAGATGAATAAGGCACATAAAGGCTAACAGCTTACCCGAGTTATACAGCTAGTAATCAAGTGATACCAAAATCATTAGCCACTCCTAGTGCTCTTTATATAAGGTAGAAAGAAAAAGGGAAAAAGAACAAATTAGCATAAAACATAGCACTAGAGGCCTCCTCTACAAATGGCCATAATAGCTGCCTTCTCCTATTACTAATTCCATGTTCCCCTTACCCAGAGTTGGGCAGAGCCCTATGCCTGGTATGGAGACCCAAAACTTTATTCCTGTAGGACCTGAGTTCTTAGCATTTGCTTTATCTGGTTGCTGTACTTTCCCACTAACCAGGTTTTTGGGACAAGGGCACACTAAGATGTGCCCCTGGTAAATCCTTGGGCTCCAGACGTTGTCTAGCAGGGCCATTTTCCACTTGGTAATCGTACCAATCACACAGGCTAATTCAGTGACAGTCCTAGCTGGGGCTGCTCCAACAAAGTACCATAGACAGGGTGGCTTAACCAACAGACATTTATGTCTCATAGTTCTGCAGTTCTGGGGCTGAAAGTCTGAGATCAGGGTGCCAGCATGGTTGGGGTCCTGATGAGAGCTCTCTTCCTGGCTTGCAGAAACCTCCTTGCTGTATCTGAGAGAGAAAGAGAGAGAGACTCCAACCTTATGACCTCATCTAAATCTAATTACTTCCCAAAGGCCCTCCCCTCACATCATAACATTGTGGGTTACAGCTTCAATATATAGATTTTGGGGGCGCCTGTGTGGCTCAGTCCTTAAGCGTCTGCCTTCGGCTCAGGTCATGATCTCAGGGTCCTGGGATCGACTCCCACATCGGGCTCCCTGTTCGGCGGGGAGCTTGCTTCTCCCTCTCCCACTCCCCCTGCTTGTGTTCCTGCTCCCGCTATCTCTCTCTCTGTCAAATAAATAAAATCTTTAAAATATATATATATATATATATATATATATATATATATATATATATATATATATTGGGGTGACATAAACATTCAGCCCATAACAGTGACTCCTTTGTCTTCAGCGGCATGAGGAATCCCAAATGGCCAATGGGAAGTCTCAGCTTCCAAATGAATGGACCCATGATGGTGTTTCCCTGTCTTAACATTTCTCCCTTGGGCACTAGGACCTCTGGACCCACTGAGTCCCAGATCACTGGCAAGGAAAGCAAAAAGTTCTTCCAGTGAGTTTTTAGGGGTCATAGTGGGCGGGACCACTCCCACCTCTCCTTGGTTCCTGGACTGGTAAATCCTGGCAATGTCTAAATCTGGAAACGGTGGTGCTGGTAGAAGTCCTGAAGGCGAGGAAGGCAAATCCATACCCAGAACACGAATCTGTCCCTGTGAGGACAAGGCGCTGTCCACACACCCCAGTCTTGTCATTGCAAACAAGGGATTATTGTTTTGCCTCTTAAGTTGCGACCCTCCCCTTGGAGAAGCGCCCTCTGCTGGCCTTTCCTAGCATCTGCGGCCATGAGCATCTAATCGGCCAGTTAGTTCCTCACTGCTTTCGGTAGACTTTGTAGCCCTTTCTCCTTTTATTTGAAGAGTTTCAGATGTCTCCTCTTAGTGTCATTGATGATGTTTTTTGTGGTTCTGCTTCTCATTCCTCTTGTTGCTTTTGTGGGACGTCCAAGAGGAGTAGAGAAAAATGTCAACTTTATTGTAGTTTTAACACTGGAATCTGGTAAGTTTCAAAGTATGATAATTCTGAATGTTAATCTTATTGGATTGCATTTTAATATTGATTCTGGCACTTATTCTGACGTTTTTAAATGAATTTTGAAAATTTGGACTGAGAATACTAATAAGCGTCTGTATTTAGTCAAACCTTTAAAAAATTAAAATTCCAAAGTAATCCAGTATAAAAAGAGGCACAACTAACCAACAGTGTTAGAAATAAGGGTACTGGGCGCCTGAGTGGCTCAGTCGGTTAAGCGGCTGCCTTCAGCTCAGGTCATGATCCCAGGGTCCTGGGATCGAGCCCCGCATCGGGCTCCCTGCTCGGCGGAGAGCCTGCTTCTCCCTCTCCCACTCCTCCTGCTTGTGTTCCCTCTCTCGCTGTGTCTCTCTCTGTCAAATAAATAAAATCTAAAAAAAAAAAGATGCCAGTTGGCACAAGTGCCAATTTCTGGTTGGAATGGTGACAGCATGTTGGAGCCAAGTGCTGACATGCTTTGGTTCAAGGGATGGAAAGTCACCTGTAAAAAGGCAATGGCCAGTGGAACCATTGCTGCTTGAAGCTCCGGATTGCATCCTGTCACCAGCTTGTCCAGCTGACAAGCCCTTGCATCTGCCCCCCTCAGGACGTCTACAAAACTGGTGGTATTGGCACTGTCCCTGCGGGCCACATGGACATTGGTGTTTTCAAACCTGGCATGGTGGTCCCCTTTGCTCCAGTCAATGCTACAACGGAAGTAAGTATAACTGGCGCAAAACAATAAACTGTTGAAATGCACCATGGAGTCCTGGGTGGAGCTCTTCTTGGGGACGATGCGGGCTTCAATGTCAAGAAGGTGTCTGTCAGGGGTGCCTGGGTGGCTCAGTCAGTTAAGCGTCCGACTCTTGCTTTCAGTTCAGGTCATGATCTCAGGGTCATGAGATCGAGGTCTGTGTTAGGCTCTGTGCTGGGCTTGGAGCCCGCCTAAGATTCTCTCTCTCCCTCTCCCTCTGCCCCTTCCCCCTCTGCCCCCTGCTTGCACTCTCTCCCTCTCTCTCTCAAAAAAAAAAAAGGTGTCTGCCAAAGATGTTCATCGTGGCAATGTGGCTGGCGACAGCAAAAATGACCCACCAGTGGAAGCCACTGGCGTCATGGCTCAGGCGATTATCCGGAACCATCCAGGCCAAATCAGTGCTGGGTAGTCACGCGGCTCGCACTGCTCACATGCTCGCAGAGCTGAGGGAGATGGATGGTCTTTCTTGGGAAAACTGGAAGGTGGCCCCAAAGTCTTGAAATCTAGTGATGCTGCTATCACTGATACGGTTCCTGGCAAGGCCGTGTGTACTGAGAACTTCTCTGACTATTCTTGTCCAGGCCGTTTTGCTGTTCATGACATGAGACCGGTGGTTGTTGTGTCATCAAAGCAGTGGATGGGAAGGCTGGACCTGGCAAGGTCACAAGTCTGCCCAAAGGGCCCAGAAGGCTAAATGGATCTTATCCCCCAATACCTGTCACTCCAGTCTTAATCGGTGGTGGAAGAATGGTCTCAGAACTCTTTGTCTCAATTGTCCATTTCAGTTTAATAGTAAAAGACTAGTTAATGATAATGATGCATCATAAAACCTTCAGAAGGAAAGGAGAATGTTGGGTGCCTGGGTGGCTCAGTTGGTTAAGCAATTGCCTTCGGCTCAGGTCATGATCCTGGAGTCCCTGGATCGAGTCCCGCATCGGGCTCCCTGCCGAGCAGGGAGCCTGCTTCTCCCTCTGACCCTCCCCCCTCCCACGTGCTCTCTCTCTCTCATTCTCTCTGTCTCAAATAAATAAATAAAATCTTTAAAAAAAAAAAAAAGGAGAATGTTTTGTGGACCATTTGGTGTGTGTGTGTGTGTGTGTGTGTGTGTGTGGCAGTTTTAAGTTACTAGTCTTTATAATCAGTAATTTTGGGGGGCGTGCCTGGGTGGCTCAGTTGGTTAAGCATCTGCCTTCAGCTTAGGTCATGATCCCAGGGTCCTGGGATGGAGCCCCAGTCCGGCTCCCTGCTCAGCGGGGAGTCTGCTTCTCCCTCTCCTTCTGACCTGCCCCCTGCCTGTGCTCTCTCTCTCTCAAATAAATAAATTAATAAAATCTTAAAAAAAAATAAAATCAGCAAATTTTTTACTGATGCGGGGACTCGATTTCACAACCCTGAGGTATGACCTGAGCTGAAATCAAGAGCCAGCCCCTTAACCCACTGAGCCACCCAGGTGCCGTGAAAATCAGTAATTTTTAATGGAAACAACTTGGCCAAAAATCTGTCATAGAATTTTGAGACCATTTTAAACAAAGTTCAATGAGGAAAAAAAAACAATCCTGGTCTATATCACCTAAAATCAACAGTAGTGGTAGACCGATTAATATGGATCACTAAGAACAAAATGTACCAAATTCATGGTGAGGAGAGGTGCTGGTGTTTCAATGTCTAGCTAGCACCCATGCCTCTTTTTTCCTTTTAAGGAATTACCTCGTCGCCTTAAGGGAAGAATTGGTGGGAAGGTAATTTCTCTGTGGCCCCATGGGTCAACAGGAGAAAGGTCCTTGATCCAAGCTGGGCAATTGTAAACATTTCGCCAGAACCTTGATTCTGGAGCAAGGGGACTAAGAGAACTGTCAGAGGTACTTATCCCAGTTCCAGCTGTGTGACAAGGGTCAATGATGACAGCGGCGGTGGCCTCCTGACCAGGCGTTTCTGGCTCTCAGAGTCGCTGTGCTTTCAGCTCCTCGCTTTTGGGGGGCCACTGGTGTGTCCTTGACTCTTCCCGGTCCCAGAGCCTAGTTGTCCAGCTCTGCCCTGCTCTTTAGTGAGCGCCTCCCTTCCCCCGTGTCTTTCCAATGAATTATCATTTGCTTTGCTTGGGTTGAGCTGCTTTGTTTCCATTGTTGGCACCTAGAGGGAACTAGCAAAGGAGATTGAAAAGAAGTTGTTTGGAGAACTGAGGAAATGGGATTTTCTGGAAGCCTGGGCAAAGAGCTTGTTTCAAGAAGGAAGGACTGATCAGATCGGGGCACCCGGCTGGCTCAGTTGGTAGAGCATGCCAAGGTCGTGAGTTCAAGCCCCATGTTGGGCAAATAGCTTATGTAAAAAGAAAAAAAAAACACTCATATTTAAAAAAAAAAAAGGAAGGACTGGTCAGGAACTTCAATCTTTGGGATGAGGTTAAGCAAGATAAGAACTGGAAAGGTGTTTCTTAAATTTGCCAGTTAAGGGGCGCCTGGGTAGCTCAGTTGGTTGAGCATCCAACTCTTGATTGTGGCTCAGGTCATGATCCTGGGGTCATGAGATAGAGCCCCGTGTGAGGCTCAGTGCTCAGCGGGGAGTCTGCTTGAGATTCTCTCTCACTCTTCCCCTCCCCCGCTGCGTGTGCACGTGCTCTCTCTCAAATAAATAAATAAAAATAAATCTTAAAAAGAAGTGCCAGTTGGGCGCCTGGGTGGCTCAGTTGGTTAAGCGACTGCCTTCGGCTCAGGTCATGATCCTGGAGTCCCGGGATCGAGTCCCGCATCGGGCTCCCTGCTCAGCGGGGAGTCTGCTTCTCCCTCTGACCCTCCCCCCTCTCATGTGCTCTCTCTCTCTCTCAAATAAATAAATAAAATCTTTAAAAAAAAAAGAAGTGCCAATTAAGAGATCACCTTCGAGAAGGAGTTTGCCCATCAGCAGGAAAGTGAGGAGAGGATGGCTTGTGGGGTAAACGGAGACTCTGGGCACGTGGAGACCGCCCTTGAAGCCCCCTGGCTGCAGGGAGGAAGGGCACCCACGACTCAGGTGAGATGCCCAGGGCCAAGGGTGAGCTTTTAAGGAATAGAGAAACTGTAGAGTATTTCTGGGCTCGGTGGAAAGAGCCAGTAATGCGGAAAGCTAAAGGCATAGGCGAGAGGGAAATTAATGGGCTTACACCTTTTGAGTGCCTCCTAAGAGCCAGACAAGTTTCCTGAGGAGAGAGGGGAGGGGTTCAGAGCCAAGTCAGAGAGAGGGATTGGGCTGTGACTGGAGGAGGGACAACTCTGCATCTGACACAGGAAAGGGGAGAAATGGGGGAGATGACAGTGGTGAGAGAAGAGGAAAATGTGGAATTTGCTCTAAGTGACCTGAATCTTGGGGGTTTCAGTAGGCACTCAATAAACGTGTGCTGATTTTAGCTAAATGAACCACAGTGAGTGAGCCACAAAACATCTACCTTAGAGAAGGAATGAGGCTGAGAAGGAGGTTGGAGGAGAGGAATGGGGTGGGAGAGTCAGGGGAACACACTGGAGGCCTAAGTAGGCTGGCCAAAAGTCCAAAGGGCAGAGAACCAGTGAGGGGTTTGTCCTGCCCTATCCTCAGGGACAGGTATTCTGTTAGGAGAGCGATCTTGCCTTTGGGAGGCAGGGGTGCATTGTCACTGTTCAGTGTCCCCAGATGCTGAATTATCCCCTGATCTTCATTTATCCATGTGTTCTGGTTTAAAAATTCAGCACTACAGGGGCTCCTGGGTGGCTCAGTCGGTTAAGCATCTGACTTCGGCTCAGGTCATGATCTTGGGGTCTTGGGATCAGGCCCTGTGGGGGAGTCTTCTTTCCCTCTCCCTCTCCTTCTGTCCCTCCTGTGGCTCGTCCTCTCTCTGTGTGGGTCTCTCTCTCAAATGAATAAATCAAATCTTAAAAAAAATTAAAAAATTATAATTCAGCACTACATTCCTAATTTTTAAAAGAGGGAGTAAGTATATCAGTTACCCTTCTCCATTGGTTGTTTAGTTTTTAATAAAATTTTAATTTGGGGGGCATCTGGGTGGCACAGTGAGTTAAGCACCCAACTCTTGGTTTCAGCTCAGGTCCTGATCTCAGGGTCATGAAATCGAGCCCCCCCGAATCGGGCTCCGTGCTCAGCGTGGAGTCTGCTTGAGATTCTCTCTCCCTCTCCCTCTGCCCCTCCTGCTTGTGCTCGCACGTGCTCTTTCTCTCTCAAATACTTTTTTTTAATTAAAAAATAAAATAAAATTTTAATTTTGGAATAATGTCAGATTTACAGAGAAGTTGCAAAGATAGAACAGAGGGCTCCCATCTACCCTTCAGCCAGTTTCCTCTCTCAGATCGCCATGTACATTTGACATAAGGAAGAAATCAACGTGGGCATGTTACTGGTAATTAAGCTCCAGACTGTTTTTCCCATTAACGTCCTTTTTCTGTTTCAGGTTCAAATCCAGGATAGCATATTGCATTTTGTATTTAGTTGTTTTTAAAGAGTAGGAGTTAACTCAGTGATATTCCTCTTGCACAACTTCAGCAAGAAGAGTTTAAACTTTTCAAGATGGTCTACTGAACTGGTCTAAAAAGCTTAACGTCTGTATTTCTTTTATTACATTAATTTGCAAATCAAACACACACACACACACACACACACACACACACACACACACACACCCCTACACATACCCCAAAACCATACATTCCAACTACAGTTTTTTGTTCGCAGTGCTTTAGGATAGAAACCATAAAATATGTTTATTATATATGTCCGTTGCAACAGCATGGTTCTTCCCTATAAACTCCCCTTAGTACTGAAAATAAATCTGGAGCCAGCCCTGAGCACGAGCATGGGGAGAAAGTTTTGCAGGTGTGGCTGCCCGC
Source organism: Halichoerus grypus (assembly GCF_964656455.1). Taxonomy (NCBI): domain Eukaryota; kingdom Metazoa; phylum Chordata; class Mammalia; order Carnivora; family Phocidae; genus Halichoerus; species Halichoerus grypus. Next base: position 195,573,962 of record NC_135713.1, on the reverse strand, counting down.
CGTGAAGCTAAGCTTGAAAAGGTAGACAAAAAGAGGGGATGCCATCTGTCTGTGTAGTCGGCAGTTCGTGCTTCCTAAGGATTTTTTTACTTTAAAAAAATACGTCAGTATAAATTAAGCAAGAGTTAAGCGCTCCTGTTTTGTGCCAAATATCCGCCTTCACTTGCAGGGTCTTAATCGCAGTATTTTTAAAACGCGGACATGCATTTCCTAATTTGTAAATACAGTTGTTCTCGAGATCGCTGTTAGAGACGCGAAAGAACCACAATTCAAAATCTACTTCACTGCCGTCAGTGCCCATTACCGCCTTTCTCTCCACCAAAACTAATCTCCGTGCGACCCAGATGGGACTCGAACCCACAATCCCCAGCTCCGGAGGCTGATGCCTTATCCATTAGGCCACTGGGTCACCACAGAATCCGGGTTCTCACACCGTCTCCTTACGCGATGCCATCATCGCGCCCCGCCCCGCGCTCCGCGGCCTCGCGTCGGGCGCCGAGCGATTTAGGAGCCGCCCCCAGCGGCGGCAGCGCGCGCCTGCGCCCCCCTGCGCCCTCCGCCCGGCCCGCCACCCGCGCCCCCGTGCGCCTGCGCGTGGCCCTCCCCGCCCCACTGCTCCGCGACTGCGTGGCCGGCACGCGGGAGGCTCCGGGCGGCTCTCGGCCTGCGGGCTTGGAAGGTTCTCTGTCCTCGCTGCGCGTTACGCGCACTTGGGGGAACTTAGACGAAATTCCCCTGCCTGTCCTTCCTTCGTTCTAATTCTGTTTACCTGAGCCCGGGCGTCTGCGTTTTACAAAGTTCCCTGGGACTGCCTAGTGCCGCCGCCCGCAGAGCCTGAGCCCCTTCCGCTCCCCACACACCCCACAACCTTCCCGTCCCTTACTGCCCCTCCGTCCCTGCCTTTCCCGTAGTCACTCAGCGTGCAGCGTTGTCATAAACTATTATGTGCTGGGGACTGTTGGGGGACTCCAGGGGGAACAGCCTTTCTTTCTCAAATCTGCCCTTCTCCCTCACTCATTTAACGTCCATTTTTCTCCCCTGTCTCTTCTTTACCTCCGGATTAAAGGGGAAACGGATATAACAAGGTCCGTCAATACAAAACAATAGGGATTTTGTTTTTATCCTGTCCTGGGTCTCGGATAAAGATTCAGAGACTTTTTGGTTCCATGCACAATTATGTCTATGCTTGTTGCCTGTGAAGATGCTGCATTCGTGGTTTTTAAAAATGCACAATTTCGTTTTCTCCTTAGACACCGAACACCTATTCATTGTAGAATTGTGTAAAGTATGGATAAGCCAAACGATGGAAATTGAAATAGAAAATTCTACCACGTGGAGCTTACCACTGTTAACATTTTGGTGTGTATCTTTCAAATCTTAGGTGTCTGTGTGTCGCATGTCACTGTTTTAGTACCTGTAAACCCTGAGTCATTAAGGGAATGCTTTTAATGAAAATTAGGACATTATTAGTAAATAACAATTCACTAATCATTTAGCATTGGTGGTACAGAAATGACAGTGGGTAAAACTGACACCTCAGTGAATCAAGGCAGTGGAACCAAACTAGTAGTGATCATCCTTCATGTTCATACACTGGTGAAGGGGGTGGAGGTAGCTGGCTTTGCTTAAAAAAAAAAGTCCTTGATGACGCTGTAAGAATTGTCAATTGTATTAAATCTCCACGCTTGAGGACACATCTTTTTAATATTTTGTGTGACAAAATGGGAAGTATACATAAATCACTTCTTTCAAATACAAATACAGTAATTGTCTTTTTTTTCTTCCACTTTTTAAAAAAACATTTCATTTTTAGGTAATATCTATCCCCATGGTGACACTGGAACTCAGGACCCTGAGATCAAGAGTTGCAAGCTCCAGAGACTGAGCCAGCCAGGCGCCCCACAATGGTTGTCTTTTGAAGGAAAGAAATTGTATGATGTTTGAGTTGCAAGCTAAACTAACTGCTTTTTCAGTGGAAAATGGTTTTTACTTGAAAGAACAACTAACAGACAAATTATGATTATTTAGCCTTAGATGCACTTGGATTTGCTTCTCTGAAAGCAGGAGAGTTTCAAGCTCATGCCACCAGCACATGCAGTCCTATGGAAGAGAGAGGATATCTCGCACCCAAAGGCCTCAGTAAACATTTTATTGCATTGTGTTACATCTTCATCACCAAACCAGTCCCTGGGGCCTGGGGATGGAATGTACTGATTGGCCTAGGCCATACAAGGTCCTCTCCTGAATCTCCATCCAAACTATAATAGTTAAGAGTAGAGGGTGTATGGTACCCCCAGGACAACATTGTATCTTTCAAAGGCAACTTTCACTTTGGTCATCATATTTCTGTTTCAGGTTGTTTTCAGGTGAGGGTACAGAATAGTGGTTGAGAGCATGGCAGCCTGGGTCTGAATCCTGTCTGCCATTTACTGGCTGTGCGAACCTGGACAAGCTCCTTAACCACTCCTAATTCAGTCTTCTCTTCTGGGAAATGGTACAGGTAATAATAATACTACAACACGGAGTTGTGAAGATTAGATGTATTAATATATGTAAAACACTTAGAACACTTCTGGGCACATAGTACTCCATATTTTCAAGCAGAAGAAAACCCAATATAACTAGCTTAAACAACAAAGGAAGTGTATTGGGTGACATAATTGCAAAGTTACATAATTGCAACCTTCAGAGGTAGGGCAGGCTGTTGATCAGAGCTTTCATGGTTTCTCTACAATTGTCCTATTCAAATTTCTAGGACTCACATCCCCCAGTCCAGAAGAACACAGCCTGCTTTCCTATCTCCAGTCATTAAACAAAAGGCATAGGCTTCCCAGCTGAATGAATTTAGGTCATATGCCTCCCTGAACCATTCACAGTAGCCAAGAGAATCCCTTGCAATGACTGGTTTAGGGGTGAATTCTTTCCACATTTTTGCACTTAGGGGGATTGGATTATACTGACTGAGTAGGTGGGAGTAGAATCAGCTGCCAATGAACCCCTTAGCTGCTACACAGTGAGTGAGGCTGGCAAAAATGTCTACAATAATGGACAAAGTTCAATGTTTGAATTTAATTATAGTAATAAACCAATACAATGTTTCTAAAAATACCCTTTTTAGAACACAGAAAAATTGCAGAAAGAAAACAAACAGATCTTTAAATCTGATGCTCTGATAACCATTTGTGATGCAAGAAAATGCAAACATTTTATTCAGAAAAGTGTAAGATACAGCATAGAAACACATTGGAGCAATTGGCAAAACTTGAATACAGACCATATAATAAATAATAGCATCAAAATTCAGTTGTCTTGGGGTCCCTGGCTGGCTCGGTCAATAGAGCATGCAACTCTTGGTCTCGGGTCATGAGTTTGAGCCCCACAATGGGTGTAGATTACTTTAAAAAAAAAAACAAAAACACAAAAAACCTTAAAAAAAATCCTTAAAGGGGCACCTGGATGGTTCAATCGGTTAAGCGTCTGCCTTCAGCTCAGGTCATGATCCCAGGGTCCTGGGATGGAGCCCTGCATTGGGCTCCCTGCTTCGGAGGGGTCTGCTTCTCCCTCTCCCTCTGTGCTCTCTCAAGTATAAATAAAACCTTGAAAAAATCCTTAAACAAAACAAAAAAGTTCATTTTTCCTGAATTTGATGATTGCGGTGTGGTCATATAAGAGAATGTCATCAGAAGATACACACTGAAGTATTTAGTGGTTAAGGGACAGAATTTCTGAAACTTACTCTCAATTGGTTTGAAAGTGTATATATATATATGTATATATATGGCTTTTACATGTTACTTTTACACACACGCACACACAAATGTTAACATTTGGCAAATCTGGGTAAAGATTTGCAGTTCTTCTGTATTTGGAAGTATTTAAAAATAAGAGAGTGTCTGGAGAAACAGGCATAAGAAAACTTTTGTTACCAGATTTGTGACTTCTATGCAGTCTTTTATGACAAAGGTTAAAAAAATAAAACAACTAAAAAATGCAACACAAACCTGCCTTATCCCTTCCTTCCATAATAGCCAGGAACCCCTGCCAAGTTCCTACTGTATCCTATCAAGGAAAAAACTCAAAGCAATATGTTTCTATATTAAGATTTTTTTTTTTAACCCACCTCCTCTATATCAAGATTTTTAAAGAGAATTATTTTGGAAATCAGCTGTGGTGCTTTGGTTAAAGCAGACGCCCAGGCAAACGACCTGCGAGCGATCTCCCTGGCATAAACCCTCTGCAGAAGCCCTAGGTTCGGGCCAAGGTGGGGCTGAGAACTGGCCCGCTGCATGCCGGGATCTGGAGTCTTTCTTCACCCAACTGCAAAGCGCTCTGGGATTGCCCGGCCGCTCCCATATCTCGCGATGCTATCGTCTCTTCTTCGCCCTATGACCCCCCCCAACTTAACGTGTTTTTTAAATCCGCCAATGGGAGCGCAGGGTAGGCTCGAACCAGCCAATCGGAATGCGGGGACACCGGGAAATTTAAATCGCGCCGGCCGGCTGCACGAGCCACACCGTCTTTGGGGTGATCCGTGGTGGACGTTCTGAGGGCAGCTGACCTGCAGCCTGCGCGCCCCGGACCGCCTCCTGTGGAAGCCTGAGCCGGCCGTGTAGGTACGAACTCAGGCCGGAGCCCAGCCCGAGTGATAACGGCAGATGTGCAGGCCGCCCTCCGCTTGCGGGTGGCGGGAGGGGAGGCCGGGCGTACACGCCCGACCTGGCTCTGGCCTCCCTCGTTGACGAGGCCCCGGGGGCGTCGTTCGTTGACGAGGCGGCTGGTTCGCGGTGCGAGTGCTTGGGTTTTAGGGCGCCGAGGCTCTGCGAACCGCGGCTAGACCTCTGGCGCGTCGCGGCGGGGAAAATCAATGAGGCCCGAGGGTGAGAGTCCCGGGAGGTGGCCCAGCGCCTCTCGCCCCTCCTCCGCCCGTTCCCCGCTGCATCTTCCCGGGTGGGGGGCAGAGGAAGGGCCTGGAGATGGGGGTGGCAGTTGGAAGAACTGTCTCTTAACACGTAGGCCCAGGGCTGGCTGAGACACAGCGTCGGAAAAGAACATCACCGAATGAAAGATAACAAATCGTAAGGAGGATTTGTACTTTTGTCCCCTTTCGGCGATCGCTCTTAAAGTCTGAATGAAGCACAGTTGATATCAGCCTAGTTAAGTGCATTCACTCGAAATTTCTGGAAATGAAAATGCGAGATGCTGTGGATGCAGAACTGTGTCTCGAGTTTTCAGTGTTGACACGGAATGTTATGGAAGACTCCATAATGTGATGATGAGCCAGATATTTGTTTTAATTTTCAAGTGTGGAGAATGTACCTATTTTGGCCATTTAAAGACAATAGGGAGAGCCTCCAGGATATGGATTTATTACCCGTAGGACATAGGTTTTAACTGTGAGCTAGTTCCCCTATTTTGCCTTCAGTTAACTATTTAATTGAAATAGTCCAGTTGCACTGTCCAGTATGGTAGTCACCAGGCTGATGTGGCTAGTCCGGTTGGGATATGCTGTAAGCCTAAAGTACACACAAGGGATTTTGGAGAATTAGGGTGAAAAAAGTGTAAAATATCTCAATAACTGAAATATTATAACGTTGAAATGCAAACATATTGGATGTGTTGGGTTAAATAAAAGAGATTAAAATTAATTTCACTCATTTCTTTTTGCTGCTTTGAAAAATGTGGTTGCTAGGATATTTAAATTTATACAACTTGCTTTCTATTTCTGTTTCTGATGGAGCACTGCTCCAGGAAGTCTCAGCCCTTCAGAGGGAAGGGGACGAATACTGTTTGGCCAGTTCACTATTTCATGGTGCTGAAAAAGGAAGTTGCTCCTCTAATATACAAGTGTGGATCCAGTATATACTTGATAATTTTATAAGCTCTTCTTATTGACAAAGCAAAATGATAAAAGGGGAATTTTTTCTCTCCAACTTACAGCTTTCTCCCTTTGTCTCATAACCATGTCCACCAACGAGAATGCTAATTCACCAGCTGCCCGCCTTAACAGATTCAAGAACAAGGGGAAAGACAGTACAGTGAGTACCTTCTGTTGCCTTCCTATGGTATTTTTCAAATGGAAAGGTATTTGGGAAGGGATCAGAACTTTGAGGAAATTTGAAATAAACGTCCTCACTTCGCAACAAAAACTGATATAGTAGGTGAAGTGGTTTATCTTTTTCCAAGGAAATGAGGCGGCGCCGAATAGAAGTTAATGTGGAGCTGAGGAAAGCTAAGAAGGATGACCAGATGCTGAAAAGGAGAAACGTAAGCTCGTTTCCTGATGATGCTACCTCTCCACTACAGGAAAACCGCAACAACCAGGTAAATATATATTTTAGATTATGAATTACGGCAAACCCACAAAATCAATATGGTGATTTTCTTAGAAATTTAAATAGTAAGGGGCTTCCGGGTGGCTCAGTGGCTTAAGCATCAGGTCTTGGTCTCAGGGTTGTGAGATGAGCCTCGCATTGGGCTCCACACTGGGTATGGAGCCTACTTAAAAAAAGAAAGAAATTTAAATAACATTCCTAGCCTAATGGTTTTAACTATCAACTCTGTGAAGATCTTTTTTTCTGCTCCCAGTCAGTAGTTCTGTTGGGTTGTCTCCTTTCCTACCCACTCTCCCTAATCTACTGAAGCTGATTCCAAGGTCTCCTTTAGCTCTGAACTCCCTTCAGGTTTCCCTGCATTTCTAGCCACCAGTTCAGTACCTTGACTAGCCAGTCCAATGTTAACTGAAAGTTAGTGTGTCTAGAACCAGTCACTTTCTGCCTTTTTGGGGTGTTCCTGTTTTTTGGACTTGTCACCAGCTTTGTTCAGATCTTTTTCCTCCTGAAATATTTTCAGTGGTCTTCTAATTTATCTTTCCCTTCATTCTATGCCACATAATACTTACCTAAACAAAGTCTGAAAATACTGCTTTAGTCTCTTCTTTCTCTGCTTAAAAACTTTGGTAGTTTTAAATCCATATTCTTTGAAAAAAAATTTTTGTGTGTGTAAATTAGATCAATCTTAGATTTTCAGTTTCGTTTTTATCTTTCAAAGATACTGGGAATCTTTAGTGCCTCAAATTTTTTTTTTTTCACCGAATAGTACCTATGTGCTATTTCTAGAGTACTATATTCAAATCCTATCTTCTTAGAGCACTCCTTGGTCATCCTAGCAGGAAAAATGTTCCCTTTTCAGGATTCCCATAGCATCCCAGCTGTGCACTAAGATGGAGAGTAAATGCTAACATAACATGAATATTCACCATTTGTTTTTATGGTTATCTATTTTTCACATTTTGCTTAAGTTGTAAGCTCCTACAGAAAAAGGGATGCTGTCTTTTTGAGTTCACTATAGCACTGATTCTCAAACCCTTCTACTGTGATTACAACGTGAAACATTTTTGTAGCACTGTACTGTGGAGATGCAGAGATTATAAGCTTAGATACGAAAATCCCCAGCACGTTGCCTAGATAACTCCATCCCTTTCTCCCTGACAGCATATCTGAATGCAAGTGATTGAGACTAATGCAGGAACAACCTTCAAACTGCTCTAATTTCATTTATTAAATTGTTCATAGTCTCTTCTTTTAGTGACAAAATAATGGGATGATACTGCATAACTGGAGATTCCAATGAGTCATACACCAAGTTTGAGCACTGTTCTGCATATGAAAGAATGAATATTTAATTAATAGCCAAAATTAAATGTAAGGCTAAACTTTTAGTAACTGATTATAAACCTAAACCTGTCTTCACAGTGGCAAGTAGGGATTTTATTGTTTGTATTTAATGTTAAAAATGATAATTTGTGCAATTAATACCACTGTCCTTGCAGGGCACTGTAAATTGGTCTGTTGATGACATTGTCAAAGGCATAAATAGCAACAATTTGGAAAGCCAGCTCCAGGCTACTCAAGCTGCTAGGTAAGTCTTTTCTGCCAAAGCATGGGTAACCTAAGATATCAGCCCTTTTGGATTTTTTTGGTGGGAAAGAGACAGACAGATGGGATGGGTAAAATAAAAGTTAGGTTTGCCGTAGGCCTATTTTCATTAGAATCTTCCCTTAGGTGAAACTGTGATTTTGTATAAATCACAGTTGCCTAAGTCCTGCCCACCCCAGTGGTAATCGCTGTTAATCTTTTGGTGTGCTTTTTAAGTATATTAACAAAGTTTTTGTCAAGGTGGCATTTCAAGTTGGTGTCAGAGAAAGGAATTATTCAGAAAGTGGGATTTGCACATTCATTTAGAATGGCGCATTTACTCTTACTTCTATCAAATATGAATATTTGTGACATCCATAACCAAGAATTAACAATTTCTATAGTTTGACAGTGTGCTGAAAAACAAATCCAAGTGACAAATGATGAAGGAAAAGATGCTTAACCTCACTAGTAGTTAGGGAAACACAGATTAACAATGGTAGTGTAATTGTGTCAGATTGTCAAAGTTTTAAAGTGACAAGATCTAACGTAGTTTGTGGGGATGCAGAGAGGAGGCTATTTTATATTATTGGTAATATTTCAATTTTGGGGAAAAGGTAATTAAAGACACCACGTGTGGCAGCACCATGCAACCCAGTCTGTTCATCTCCTCTTAAATTCCAGGAGATTTCAGCATTTAGTGCATTACTTTAAAAGGTTATCTCAAGTTGAATTGCATTTTAAATTGATTTTTAAAGTTAATAAACTTCTCTTGTTAATCATCTTCAACTTTTGTTTCTCTTTCTGCTTACCCTTAGGAAACTGCTTTCTAGGGAAAAACAGCCCCCCATAGACAACATAATCCGGGCTGGTTTGATTCCAAAGTTTGTGTCCTTCTTGGGCAGAACTGATTGTAGTCCCATTCAGTTTGAATCTGCTTGGGCTCTCACTAACATTGCTTCTGGGACGTCAGAACAGACCAAGGCTGTGGTAGATGGAGGTGCTATCCCAGCATTCATTTCTCTGTTGGCATCTTCCCATGCCCACATCAGTGAACAAGCTGTATGGGCTCTAGGAAACATTGCAGGTACTTGGATTTAAAATTCTTTTTTTTTTTTTTTTTTTTTTAAAGATTTTATTTATTTATTTGACAGAAAGATAGAGAGCACAGATAGGCAGAGTGGCAGGCAGGGGGAGAAGCAGGCTCTCTGCCGAGCAGAGAGCCTGATGTGGGGCTCGATCCCAGGGCCCTGGGATCATGAGCTGAGCTGAAGGCAGACGCTTAACCGACTGAGCCACTCAGGCGCCCCTTAAAATTCTTTTGACCATCTCTAATCATACTGCGGTTGGGAGAAGTGCCTTGTCATAAGTAAGAGTCACCCGTGTGTTAAGATTTAAACTTGCTTTTAGTGCTTATAAAGGGGTATTAATGGCATCTAAGTAAGTTAGGGAATTTCCAAGAGTATTGTCTTTGGGTGTTAGGACGCTGGTGCACTCAGTCACTGAACATTGATGGTGCTAGACAAGTAGATTATGATTAACCTTGCCTTTTTTTTTTAGGTGATGGTTCAGTTTTTCGAGACTTGGTTATTAAGTATGGTGCAGTTGACCCACTACTGGCTCTCCTTGCAGTTCCTGATATGTCATCTTTAGCAGTAAGTTGCTAACATAAGTCCGGTTACTCAGTTCTTGATTCTAATTTTTCCCACCCCCTCAAAATATAGAGGGACTTCTCATTGCATTTTTCTTTCCCCTCAGTGTGGTTACTTACGTAACCTTACTTGGACACTTTCAAACCTTTGTCGCAACAAGAATCCTGCACCCCCATTAGATGCTGTTGAGCAGATTCTTCCTACTTTAGTTCGTCTCCTGCATCATGATGATCCAGAAGTATTGGCAGATACCTGCTGGGCCATTTCCTACCTTACTGATGGTCCAAATGAACGGATTGAAATGGTTGTGAAAACAGGAGTTGTGCCCCAGCTTGTGAAGCTTCTAGGAGCTACTGAATTGCCCATTGTGGTAAGTTGTTAACTTGAGAATATAAACCATAGAAGCATGGTCAATTGATACTAATGTTGACACATTGCCTATTTTAGGCCATGAGGAGCCTCTGACTTGTCAAAACCTTTAGGGTGTAGAGTTTTTGAGCAGTGTTGGAAAAAATAAGAGATAATCGTTGGCATCAACTTTTTTTTTTTTTTTTTTCCCTTTTCAGACTCCTGCGCTAAGAGCCATAGGAAATATTGTCACTGGGACAGATGAACAGACTCAGGTTGTAATAGATGCAGGAGCACTTGCTGTTTTTCCCAGCCTCCTAACGAACCCCAAAACTAATATTCAGAAGGAAGCTACGTGGACAATGTCAAACATCACAGCTGGTCGCCAGGACCAGATACAGCAAGTTGTGAATCATGGATTAGTCCCATTCCTCGTTGGTGTTCTCTCTAAGGTAATGAAGTCTTAGTACTTAACCAAAGGATGTTAGTATTTATGGATGGACATTTGGTAGAGCTGTGCTTGATAAGATTCTTAATGTACCAGTGTTGGGTTCTAAGTCCTTTGCTAAATAGTGGCCAGTAACCTCTTTCACTTACAGTTGGATGGAATCAGTTAGTAGTTTAGTCCTTGTTTTTCTATAATGGTACTTTTGGGATCTTATTTTTACAATCGTTCTGAAGTAAACTTGTTTCCTTATGTTTATTAGGCAGACTTTAAGACACAAAAGGAAGCTGTCTGGGCTGTGACCAACTATACAAGTGGTGGGACAGTTGAACAGATTGTATACCTCGTTCATTGTGGCATAATAGAACCACTGATGAACCTCTTAACTGCAAAAGACACCAAAATTATTCTGGTTATTCTGGATGCCATTTCAAACATCTTTCAGGTAAGTCATAAGGTAGCATTTGAATTTGGGCTTGATGGTAATTGATGATATTTAGACTCAGGGTAGGACAGTTAAGGTTACTCAGTAGGGCCACAGAATTAGAAAGGCTGTTTATGTGGGGCACACTCTCAGTAAGACGTGACAAGGGATTATAAGAGATTAAAGGAGATGACAAGTGGGTGACCTGAATTGAAATCAAGTCCATATGTGGACAGGATTCATTCCTATCTATTTTGTCAAAAATCTTTAATTCTCCAATGTCGTACTGAATTTTGGTACAATTAAAATTTGATGACTTAAAGTTATCTAATTTTATTTTTCTTCTGGTTCCCTTCCTAATTAACCCGAGCATGCCAGCATGTGGCACCTTGTCACAGTAGTTGAAGGTAGGTAGGTCCTACCTAATGACTTTAAACTTCTGATATGGAAATTTTACCTAGAACAGTCAAGTCTAGGATAATGATGCTTGGTGTATCCATCACCCAGCATAAATAATTTGTCAACATTTGGCCTATTTTCCTACTCTCCCCTTACCTAAATCCTCCAAATTTAATTATTTTGAAGTATATGTTATTTCATCTGTAAATATTTATGTATTCTAAAATTTGAGGACTGTAAAAAAGGCTAACCACAGTTTCATTTTTATACCTAATAAATTCTTGATATCAGCAAATAATCCAATCAGGGAAATTTGTTTTTATATGGCCTAAGGGCCATCTTTGCCCTTATACGATGGTTCTCTACCTTGACTACACTTTGGTGTTACCTGAGGTGCTTTTTTAAAAAGATCTTATTTATTTATTTATTTACTCACTCATTCATTCATTTATGAGACAGAGCATGTGTTAAGGGGGGCAGGGAGGGTGGGAAAGGGAGAGAGAATCTCAGCAGACTGTGTGCAGAGCCCCGTGTGGGGCTCAGTCCCACGACTCCTGAGAATCATGACTTGAGTTGAAACCAAGAGTCAGGTGCTTAACTGACTGAGCCACCCAGGCGCCCCTCAGGTGCTTTTATAAAACAGTAATTTTCTGTTCTCATCATAGACCAATTGAACCTGGATATGGTGTCGTTTTTAAAGTTGCCCAGGTGATTTTGATGCACAGAAATGATTGAGAACTACTGTAAGATCGGGCTGAGTGCTGCAGAAGTAGCTGCTAAGAGCAAATACAAATCTGATCACCTTGAATTTTTAGAAAATGTAAACTGAGCCTGGGTGGCTCAGTCAATTAAGCGTCTGCCTTCAGCTCTGGTTGTGATCCCGGGACTCATGATCCCAGAGTGCCGGGATGGAGCCCCACATTGGGCTCCCTGCTCAGTGGGGAGTCTGCTTCTACCTCTGCCCTTCACCCCACTTGTGCTCTCTCTCTCTCAAATAAATAAAATCTTTAAAAAAAAAAAAATGCAAACTGGAGATAAAACCATCTCATAGGGTTGTTGAAGGAACTTTTCGAGTGGTTGTCTGATATACATCAATACCCAAACAAACATTATTTTCATTAAAATAGAACATTCAGTAAATTCCAGTAAACTTGGAATTTTTTTTTTAGGCTGCTGAGAAACTAGGTGAAACTGAGAAACTTAGTATAATGATTGAAGAATGTGGAGGTTTGGACAAAATTGAAGCTCTACAAAACCATGAAAATGAGTCTGTGTACAAAGCTTCATTAAACTTGATTGAGAAGTATTTCTCTGTAGAGGTGAGTAAGATGGTAATGTTAACAAGAATTTGGAAAATATACAAAGTCAAGCCCCTAAGATTTTTTTCCTTATACTTTTTAAATGAGCCCTGTGCCCTTGTTAAATATGGCAAAATATCAGTGTGAGTAGGACATGATGTATGTATTTGCTCCTCAGATGTTTGGCTTGATGATCATACAATCTTTAACCAGAAATTTTTAAAATTTAAAAAAAAATCACCACTCTACTTTCAAATGAGTAGTCTTAGGGACTTAATATCTTGAGAGTAAGTTTGTGTAGGAGTTGATGGAGAAGTGGGCTAACCCTACTAATAGGCCATCTTCCTTCCCATTTCCTACTGAAAAGTGACAGGTGGGGAAGTCAATCTCTCTTGTGGTAGCATCCTTCACCCTTTCAGAATCTTCCTCTCCCAGGCGCTCCTGAATTAGCAAGCTTCAGCAGCTCTCCCTCCCCTATTTCAAATATTGAAATACGGTTCAGCATTAAAGGTGTAATATGCAGATAAAGACCTTAAGAATAAATATAGACTTCTAGACAGACTGCTGCCTGGAAATGTGCTATGTTTGTGGAATTATATTGTTTGGTTCTGTTTTTTAATACTTCCAGGAAGAGGAAGATCAGAATGTTGTGCCAGAAACTACCTCTGAAGGCTATACGTTCCAAGTTCAGGATGGCACTCCCGGGACTTTTAACTTTTAGATTGTACAGCTGAGGCAGAAAGTTGTTTGTTGTGTACTCTGTTTGGTAGAAGTTTGTCTTACTGTTTCTCTACTAAGAACTCTTTTTAAATGTGTTTTGTTATCGTAGCACTTTTTACAAGGAAACTCTACTTGACCGGTTCCAAACTGTACAACCTATATGAAGCTCCTCCTCTCAGTGGGTTTCTTATTTCTATGTGGAATCTCCTCTCTTGCAGTGTCCTGTAAATAAAGATTAAATTCCACTCTTTTCTTTACTTCACCGTACCTATGTATTGCTTTCTAATTTGGAGTTCTTAAGATGGCAGGTGAAGGGTGCCGGACCCAAACCCATGTGAGTAACCAGAGGTGTGGTTCTGGTTGCATACATGGTTTGATGTCAGGTTTGTGAGGTCATCAAGGATGCAAGGGTGATAACTTTTTGTCCTGCCCACTTCTGAGTTCTGGCTTTGCTCTAGGCTGCTTCCATTCTTTGTAAATCATGGCTGTTGGTGCTTCCAGATGTCATATCCACTACACACCAGTCAGAATAGAATTTTTCAGAAGTTTGCATAGAAAAATGAACAAAATTTCCCAGAAGCCCTCAGCCAAGGTCTCCTTAAATCTCGCTGGCCAGGGAGACGGGATAAATAATATATATATATATATATATATATATATAAAGTTTAATCACAAGTCTCCTAGAGCTACAGGTAGAATTCATTCCTCCCAAACTTCAAGGCTGAACGTGGTTTCAAAGGTGTACATTGGTTTACCCAGAAGTTCTGTTTTAATTGGTAAGGGGTGGGGTCCAAATATCTTTTTAAAATTTCATCCCCATATGCTCTGTACAGTCCAGGTATAAAGCCACTAATCTAAGGAATAGTTATGCTATTAGCAGTATAGGAAATGGATTTGGGGGAGAGAGAGAGGGAGGGTTAACCAAAGTTCCCCACAAGTCTTAGGACAAATGAAATGCACCTTAAAAGCACTACTATCCGTTTCTCTGTTGATGAGTGGGAAAGTAATGAGCCGAGCCTCCACTGCTGAAGTCGGACGGCTTTGCCTGCTTGTTTTTCCATAGAAGTTCTAGAGCTGAGGTGGTGGAGGTGGGCATTTGGGTTGAAGACTAAAAGTGAGTTGGGCGTGCCTGGGTGGCTCAGTCGTTAAGCGTCTGCCTTTAGCTCGGGTCGTGGTTCCAGGGTCCTGGGATCGAGCCCCGTGTCGGGCTCTCTGCTTGGTGGGAAGCCTGCTTCTCCCTCCCACTCCCCCTGCTTGTGTTGCCTCTCTCACTGTGTCTCTCTCTGTCAAATTTAAAAAAAAAAAATTAAAAGGGAGTTGGGACCACAGAGGGCTACTGTATTCCGTAAAATAAGCTAGTTTTGCAAGTCAGTGGTAGTATAATGCAACAGATTTCTGTTTACTTTGTCTCCGTGGGAATAAACGTAAGGATATTCTTACCCCCTCAGCTCATCAGTCTGCACCTAAGTACATTTTGCCTTTTGCAGATAACAGGCTTTTAAAGTGGCTGCTATGAGATACATATATTTAATGCTTGTTTAGGTGCAGAAATAGAGAATACTTTGGCTCATGCTCATTTAAAACACCTCCTGCAGCCAAGTTTTTAATTTGGAACACCGAGCCATGTTACGCCTGGTCCTCCCGAGCTCAGGGTGTCCTGTTGGGAGCCCTGGTCATTTTCTCGGCTTGTTGTATACAAAGGCTTCCATAAGGGGAGGCAGAAGTCACAGAACTGCACAGACTGCCCTTCCTGTCTCACCTACTTGCTGCACTGCCCTTTTTTCCTACCCTTGCTCCAAGGTAAGTCTCTTAGATGCCAGACCCCAAAGTCGTGAATGTGAGAAAAAAGAACATGGAAGTAAACCTGGAGACCAGAGGTTTTTGTTGTAGGAGAGGTGGGGCTTAGTGGGCTGAGGGACCAGTGGAATACACGCTGGTAGGAAGCCTGAGGTCTGTTGTTTTCAGAGGGAAAGCATGACCCAGTAGTGAAGTAATTGCCGGGAGACAGCTGATGGCCAGAAATACATTTTCATATCTGCGATAACATTTTTAGCATGCTGGTTTCCTCTTCAGCCACCAACCTTTTCCTCGTTAGCAAAGTGTTAATGTCTAAATAGCTTTTATGAATGCACATTTTGTAGCTCCTATCAGTTTTAAGTCACTTTCAAAACTTTAATAAATTCCCTTTGCCCATAACTTTCAGTTTTGTATTAGTTTGTAGTAGGTAATTAGGGGTGGGAAGGTAACACTTAAATTTTCATGAGGCAAATACCAAAGGAAAATCTAGCACTTGTGCTGTGGCAAAAATCCTTAGAGTTAAGCTGTGGTTAGAGGTTGAACATCAGTGTTAAAACACTGCACCAAGTGTTGATTCTTTACCTTACTGATTGTATCAGCTTTAAGTCCTATTAAGCTACTATTTTTGGAATAAAGTAGGACATAAACATTCCGTTTCTTAAGGTTGTTGGATTATTCCTTCACCCTGAATCTTTCTGTGGCTGCATCATCACTGAAAAGATAAAAACTGGATAATTTCGTTATAGTAGATCTTCGGTGTTAAGTGGGATTTTGCTTCAGCATTTGGCCTCGAATTGCTTTTTTTTGAGCTTCCAAGAACCAGGTCAATTAAAACCAAAATGGTGTTCACCAAAGTGGTATGTTCCTTCTTATCTTACCAATAGTTCTAGGAGCAAAATCTTCAGTTTGTTGGGCAGTTGGAACCCTTGTGAGATTACAGTACCCCGAGTTCAGAAGGCCATGAAGAAAAGTGAAGCTGGCTACTCCTTGCCTCCCTCCACCCTGCTGGAGCTTGCCAAAACCCAGCTGGCTGAATTTGGAAAGCCCTCGAAACATGTCATTAATGGTGCTTTCTTTTGAGAGTGGGCTGTTGACCTAATTTGTGATGAACAAAACCTGGCCAAATCCTGCAGCGCCCCTCTCCCCCAAGGGAACGTGTAGTGAAAAGTGTTTAGCAACATCACGGAGTTAATTCTCACAACCTCAGCTAATAAAGATGATAAAAAACACTCAAGCTATTAAATAGGGTTTTGTTTTTTTATTTTTATTATTTTTTTTTGAGGGCAGAAGAGCAATTTAATTTTGAGCATTTGTATGTTAAATGGCATGTTGCTGGCGTAGTTTGAAAGCATTATTCTGGTGTCTTATAAACGCCTCTTTCCTCCTAAATATTTGGGACAGTTTCCTAACGCTGTGTAGGAGTTGTATGTGTCAAACCTTTTCCTTTTGATCAGTTGTGCATTCCTCCCCGGCTTTTCACAACCGGGAATGCGCTTCCCCATCCTAGTTCTGGGATTTGCGGTGGAAAGGACTAGGCATTAGGAGTCAGCTCTGCCTGAGTGCAAATGCTGCCTCTTCCATATGTTCTCAGTGACCTGTGGGTCATCAAATAGCACAATCCCTAGTCTAAATTCAGTTCTCTACAGATAGGAAATACTCTATTAGTAGTGATATCTCAGGTAGTATTCTAGCCACAGGACAGATTTTACCTTCTAGGCTAAGTTTACTATTACTCTTTTTTAAGATTTTATTTTAATTTTTTTTAAAGATTTTATTTCTTTGACAGGGAGAGGGAGGGAGCGAGAGAGCACAGCAGGGGTTGCAGCAGGCAGAGGGAGAGGGAGAAGCAGGCTTCCCGCCGAGCAGGGAGCCCGATGCAGGGCTCGGTCCCAGGTCCCTGGGATCATGACCTGAGCCGAAGGCAGACACCCAACTGACTGAGCCTCCCAGGCGCCCCTAAGATTTTATCTTTAAGTAATCTCTACACCCAGTGTGGGGCTCGAACTTAACAACCCTGAGATCAAGAGTCACATGCTCGACAGACAGCCAGCTGGGCGCCCCTTCTTTTTTGTTTTTCTCATCATTCACAGCCGTACACCAACACGAGACGCCCCATGGATTTGTTTCTATACTCAACAATAGGATTCAATCCAAAAATTGGATGTTTCGTGAGCCCTCAGGCCTTTTAAAGGCTGGCCTTAGCTTTGCAAACGGTGCCTCCCACCCAAGGAGAGCCCTTGTAGCCTCCCCAGGGAGAGCTCTGTGTTCTCTTCCTGCACCCACCGTTTCCCTTCTTAATTCTGGCAGACGGAGTGTTGGGAGCACCTCCTCGTCGAACTTCTCACTGGCCGTGAGAACAGCCACCTGAGCCACCCAAGTCCAGCTTGGCGATGGTTTGTTGGCAGCTTGTCACTACAAACAACAGATGGGCCCTTCCCAGTGACGGGAAGCTCCTCGAACGCACTGAGGCAGCAAAACAAAACTGTATTTTCTTCTCTGAACAAGTCTTGATGTTTAGAACTTGAACAGGTTGAGGCAGAAATATTGGAAGCTTACCCATAAAAACAAGGGAAGACGAGGAAGGATTGGATGAAGAAGAAAGCTTTGAATTAACTGAAACTGAATGAGAAGTCAAGGTCTGATATATTGATGGTAGTTCCTGATGGTAGCTACAAAAAACAAAAAAAAAAACCACACCAAAACCCAAAAACAACGCATACCATTTTTGGGGCACAACTGTTGGAATACGGGAGAAGTGTGGGAAAACACGTAGAATCAAACTCTGATTTAGACCAAAGTTTTAGGTGACTAGTGACTGTCCCAGTACCCTTCCTGCCCATCCTCTCAACCAATTGTCTCTGTCCTGGGGAAACATTAATTTAGTGACTATGAAGCTTTTTCCTTTTCTTTCTTTTTGGTAACTTTGTAAGGTAATGTTTCCTGGTTATAGAAATAGTAACTAATTGTCGAAAATTTAAAACTACAGGATACCAGAAAGATTAAAATAAAATCTCACCATATAATTGTACCTTTTTTCATCGATAGGAATCCTTAACCTGAGTGACCTGAGATGCAGAATAGGCCTTAATGGGACCCATGAACCCACCAAGTTGTATGCAATACGTGCTTGTGAGCTTTTTGGGAAAAGGAGCTCAGAGCCTGAAGAAAATTAGGTTCACAGAGGTGCAGCCACCTTCAGAATACTAGAGACCTGAGGTATAGATCTTTCCAATTTACTTCCTACACTCTGTAGTGCACTTTTTTTTTGTAAGATTTTATTTATTTACTTGAGAGAGAGGGAGAGGGAGAAGCAGACTCCCCGCTGAGCAGGGAGCCCGACTCGGGGCTCGATCCCAGGACCCTGAGGTCATGACCTGAGCTGAAGGCAGACCCTTAACCAACTGAGCCACCCAGGCCCTCCCCCCACTTTTTTTTTTAATGTCACCATCTGAGTTCGCTTCACGCGGTGGTTTGGCTCCCCCCCCCCGCCTTAATCTTTACACCCAAGGTGGGCTCAAACTCACGACCTTGAGATCAAGAGGTGCCTGCTCTACCGCCTGAGGCCAGCCAGCGGCCCCGATTCACATGGTAGTTTCAGACCTCAGACCAATGACCTTGGCTGTGATTTGCCTACAGGACTCTGGTTGGACAGGAGTTGTAACTGCTGTCCCTAAATTTGATGGCATTTGGCTGACATTCATTCCGAAAAGCATGATGAAGCGCATAAGAATGTGGCACCTCTCCCCGGGGAGCGAAGATAGCAGGCAGGGCTTTGTAGTTCTCCCCCTGGCCTCCTGTCCAGCATCCCCGCCGGCCCCAGAGGGTGGGCGGTATCCACAGGACGTCGTCCCACGGACTGCAAATCACACGCTTCCCAAGGGTTGGATCCCAGGCCGCGCTGGCGCAGGGACAATGGCCACTAACTGTCATTAGGAAGCAGACAACCTACCTGGCCTTCACCAGCAGCATCAGGTCTGGGTCGGGGGCTGGCTTCCTTTCTAGGCCTTGCTCCTGGCTCTGAGGTAATAGCTGAAATCCCGCTGGTAGTTCTGCGGTGGTGATGGTGCTTGCCCTTTCTCGTAAGAGACCCAGGGGACAGCTGGCTCCCAGATGGCTCTGGTACCGTGACCCCACCAACATCCCGAGGTGGATATGCTTGGGACGCTTACACTCGGCTTGCCGGGGCGGGATGCCTGGGGACCCCCAGCCCGGGAGATTTATGGCCTCGGGCCTTGGAGAGAGCAAGTCTCTAGAGGTGGGATGCAGCTAATCAGTTTCCTTTGGTGGGTGGAGTGTTCTAGAATGATGCCGAAAACAGAAGAGGTTGACCTCATCCCTACCCCACCCGAAGATTAAGTGAGGATGAGTAGATAACTAGCAAGCTATAACTGACATTGCTAAATTACCTGGCAAAGAAAGTTCTTCATATTCTCCCTCCCTCTCTCTCTCTCTCTCTCTCACACACACCCCAGAAGAGTTCTCTTCAGGGTATGTTCTTTAGGACATGACATCCACATGAGCCAAGAAGATCATAGGCTTCCCTTCCCAGAGGGAGTATCCATCCCATTCAGGTGAAAATGGGCAGCAAAGCTCACATAGTTTCTTGTTGCAAAGAAATTCTTCAGCGTCTATTTCCTGGAGATAATGTAGAGAATGCTAGCAGGTTTCTAACATACTTCAGCTGTTCAGGAAACACTTTACATAATTTCCTGCTCTAGAGAATAGGAGGAGGCCCAGAAAGTTGGAAAGTATTACGCTTCTTTCTCTACGGTCTCAAATGCACTTCGCAAGGACTCCACACGCCCCCTCCTAGAAGCTCTGTTCTCGCCCTCGCAGCCCTTTCACTCGGGAATGTTCTTTTTAAGAGGGTGGCGAGAACCCTCGTCACTTGGACTTCCCATAGCATCCTGGCCTGAGCTGTGTAAGGAACTTTGCAAATGAGAACTAATTAAGCTTGGAGAGCCCCCGGAGAGGGCTCCCGGCCGTTACTGAAACGCAGCCAGCTCTGCGGTGGACCGGCCGCCGTTTCTGCCCTCCCCAGCAGCTACAGCAACGGGGCAGACAGAGGAGAGCGAGGAAAGCTGACCGCTTCAGCTCACCGAAGGTGCAAGGAGACAGCAAGTTAGACGCCACGTCCTTAACTGCCCCTTCACTTGCTTTTTGCCACTTCCAGTGGGGGTCAGATACCGGAGTTTCAACTGGGTCATTTAGACTTTTGAGCAAGATTTCAGGTAATTGCGAACAAAAAAAAATTAGCAAGCTTAAGATTCGTTTTAGCCTAGGGGCGCCTAGGTGGCTCAGTCGATTAAGTGGCCAATTCTTGGCTTTGGCTCAGGTCATGATCTGAGGGTCATGAGATCGAGCCCGGTGTTGGGCTCTGCGCTCAGTGGGAGGATTCTCTCTCTCCCACTGCTCATGCTCTCTCTCTCTAAAATAAATAAATAAATCTTATTTTTTTTTTTTTTAAATCTAAAGGAACAGTTCCCAGTCAAGGGCAATTTTTGCCCCCTGAAGGAATATTTGACAGTCTGGAGACGTTCTTGATTGTCCCATCTTGGGGAGAGGGATGCTACCGACATCTAAGTAGGTAGAGGTCAGGGATGCTGCTAAACATCCTGTAATGTGCAGAACAGACCCCCACAATAAAGAATTATCTGGTCCAAAACATCAATAGGGCCAAGATTGAAAACCTCTGGTCTAAAGTTTCTAAGTGATTCACCATTGACCTGTGTCCTCTCTCTCAGCCCCAAATCTTATGTTGGTGACCTTTTAGCCGATTCAAATTAGGATCCAAGCTCCTGGGAGCACCGTGGGTTCCTGGCTCAGCCCTGCCATAGATGTGCCTGCAGGTGATGATGACATTCTCCTAAGCCGTGGGGTTTTGGAGACACGTCTCTCACCACCCCATATGTTCCCTGGCAATGAAACGCTTTGTGCCCCTAGCGAGTGGTCTTTCCGAAAGCGGAACCACTTTTTGCATCGTTCCCTGTTGGGCCCCAGAGCTTGGAGGTCCTGTTTTCCCTTCAGTGGAGAGTGAGGCATTCTTTTCTTCCAGCAGGGCCGATTCGGCGAGCAACTGTTTCTTTGTTCCCTCCTCAAGACCCTACTGCCAGGGAGACCCCAGGCTGTGGCCGCCGCAGTGATACTCAGCCAATAGAAAGATAGCAAGGAACTTCATTTCAACCTTTCCTTAACTTAAAAACTTGAAAACTGTCTTTTCTGGGGGAAAAAAAAAAACACCATAGGAAACCCTCACCTCACCCAGGGAGCCCCCTGGACAGCCCCGTGCAGCCTCTCCTTCCCCTCTGCCACCCACCCCCTTGGCTTCCTCCTCCAAGTCTTGGTGCCCCCCTGGGTGAACTCGGGGCCAGCTCTGGGCACTGGCCCACCCCACGCCCCTGGTAGACATTGAAAAGGAGAAAGTCCACCCAGATCTCGTCTTATTTGGTGGTGCTATGGACCCTGAAAAGTCGCCCTGAAAGCCAGGCTGCCTGTGGTGCTCTAGAGAAGATGCTCTTTCCCTGGGTGGCTGTCCCGGTGGGTCACCTGCTATTCATTAATCAAGCCAAACGGGCTCCTAAACGTGACCTGACAACTATGTTCATTTCCTCGGGCGGCTATAACCAACTGCTACAAACCAGTGGTTTCAACAACAGGAATGTATCGTCTCAGTTCTGGAGGCTACGGAACTGAGATCAAGGTGTGGGCAGGTTCCTTCTGAGGCTGGCAGGGAAGTCTCTGTCCCAGGCCTCTCTCTCTGGCTTGTTGATGTCAGCCTTCTCCCCGCGTCTCTTCACGTCGGCTTCCCTCTGTGCATTCTCTGCGTCCAGCTGTCCCTTTCTATAAGGACACCAGTCATATTGGATTAGTGCCCACTCTAATGACCTCATTTTAACTTGATTGCCTCTCTAAGACCTCCTAGCCAAACGAAGTCACGTGCTGAGGTCCTACGTGACTTTTTGGAGGAGAAAACAACAACTAAATGCAGTCCATGATCTGGGATTGGATCCTTGACTGAGAAAAAAAAAATGACATTAAAGAGATTCTTGAGGCAATTAGCAAAATTTGAATATGGACTCTATGTTGGATAATATTAATCAGTATTAAATCTCTTGTTTGGAAATTGTACTGTGGTTGTGTAGAAAAGTCTTCTAGCCCTTAGGAGACAACATGGCAGTGTTCAGGCATAAAGGAGTATGCATCTTACACCCTAAAGTAATTCAGAGAAAAAAATATTAAAATTATAAATATATGTAGGGGCACCTGGCTGGCTCTTTTGGTAGAGCATGCGGCTCTTGATCTCGGGGTTGTGGGTTCAAGCCTCATGTCCGGTGTAGAGATTACTTAAAAACATTTTTTAAATCCTTAAAAAATTTATTATAAATATAAACATATAAATTGATGTGAAGTGTCGGGGTTTGGGAGCCAATGGTCAAGAAAGAATTCTTGGGACATCTTTGGTGCAAAAAGGGTGGTTTTGTTAAAGCAGAGGGCAGGACCCATGGGCAGAAAGAGCCCATTATATACTTTCAAGTTGGGAGGGGGTTAGGGATAGCATAAGTCTGTAAGGAATTTGGAAGCAAGGTTTCCAGGACCTTGAGGGGCTAGCTGTTGTTGTTAGGAAAAGGTCATTTACTACAGTCTAGTAAAACCTTAGTCATGAGACCCTTCCGATGTGTATCAGTGGGCCATATGCTTGGAGGATGATTGCTAACATGTATCTTGGGGGGGTAGAGATAAAGGAAGTTTCCAAAGGGATTTTTACAGGATCCTGGAGGTCAGGCTAAGGTCAAGCTAAGGTTGCCTTTTGCCTCCAGCAAAGTACTAACATTGAGGCAGCTAAGCTCCTTGAAGACTTGTCTCAAGGACTTGTCAGTGGGCTGCAAAAGAAATTTAATTTTTTCTAGATTTCTTTTGTCTTTGGTCTCCACATCATAAATTACACACACACACACACACACACACACACGATGCTACCAACGGAAACTCAGAAAGAGCCATTTTGTCAATCATTTTGGGAGTAATGACGAGAAGGCATGTATTCGTCATGGAATGAGCCCTGCAAGGGAGGAGTTCCCAACACTGGCAACTGGGAGGGTGTCTGGTGTGGGGGCTGGAAGTGCCCAGGCTGGGCCACCTGCTTGCTGTGATCTTGGGCGGGTTACTCCCCCTCTTTGGAACTCGCAGTTCTCCCCTGTTAACGCTGCTGTGAGGGTCGGAGGGCTTCCTGTAGGTGAGGGGACGCCAGGAGTGCTGGGGGGGGGGGGGGGCTCGGCCATTAGCACGTGACCCTGTCGGGCGGTCTCTGCCCGTGGGGCCCGCCGCACGCGCTCAGCAGAGTTCGCTCCGGAAAGCCTGGATTCCGAGGCAGACACGTTTGCAGAAGGTGAAGGAAACAAGTGTTTCTGTCCTTTTTAATCATTTTATTTTCCTTATTTGCAAGCCCACTCGCCCTTGTCCTAACACTTATTCTGGGCCTCAGTTTCCCGGCCGTGGGTCATCTTCCCCACTCTCTCCTCTGTCCTCTGCTCCGACTCTTCTCTGCCGCCGTCCCCCCTCCACACCACTTGGTAAATAGCGAGGACCCCCTTGCCCAGCCAGGCCTCAAGTCAATCCATCCCGCCCGGAGCCCATGGCTCTGTCCGAATTCTCGAGTTAAAGGGGCCACACTGGCTCCTCGTCCCAGCAGGGGCTCGGGCCGCCCGCCCACCAGGACCCTCCGCCGCCCCACACCTCACCCGCCACACACCGGGACCGGCCTCTGAGGCCAGACACGTGAGCTCTGAGCCTTGAAAGTTCTAACAGGACCAACTCAACCCGCCTCCCTGCCTCCTGCCCTAGAAGAAAAAGATGTTTCTCAGACTTTGGACACGTAACCTCCCCCAGCGTTCCAGATCGGGGTGTCCAAGCGATACGGACCCCCAAACTGGGCCACGTACCGCCACGTTCCTCTCAATGGACTCAGCCCCCCAGGACTTCTCAAGATGAACCGTGAGTTGACAATGAATTCTTTTGGTTTTACATAGGAAGTGAGGAAAAAATGCTGTTCTCATAATGGTCTAAAATCAGAGAAAAGAGAAGTTATTGGCTAAAAAAAAAAATTTTTTTTTTTCTCATGGTGGGTTCATATTTTGCATGTGGAAAATGTGAATACAGGGTGTGGGATTTGCTCTGTCACGAGGCGGGAGGTACTGAGTTCGGTGTGTCACAGCGGAGGGAGGTATTTGTGTCCAGCCGTGGGCTTGCTCCCAACTGGAGAAACCACCACAGGGAGGCAGCAGAGCTTACTGGTTGAACGTGGGGGCTCTGAAAGCGGCAGATTGGAGTTTGAAATCTGACTCTAGTACTTGATAGCTGTGTGACCTCCTGAAAGTGACTTAACTGCTCTGTGCCCCACTTTCGAAGTCAGCAAAATGGGATGAAACTACTATCTAAACCCTAAGGATGTTTTAAGGGTGAATGAGCTAAACAGCTCAACAAGTAAGCTCTCACTTAGCTTAAAAAGCAGGAGTTTAAGGCGGGGCGGGCCGGGGGGGGGGGGGGGCAAAAAAATTCAGATAGGTAGAGGCATAGATAGGCGTTTTCTTGGTTTTGTTTTTGAGAGTGCAATATTTTTAAGGCTGTGCAAAATGCGTTAGCCCCCAAATCTCTAAACAAACGGTTACTTGAAGAGCCTGTCCCCAGTCCTCACCTACAATCGCATCCCTTTCTGGTCATGAAGCAGATTTCAAGAACGGTTTCAGAGATGCCATGACCCTCCACAATGTTATTCTTCTAGCTTTCTTGTCATGCAAAGGATGTATAATTTGTTCCATTGCACTCTTGAGTGTGATAAGCATTCTCTTAGCCCTGGTTGAGTGTATACACACACACATACACACACAGAAAAATAATATATATAATTGTCTTGTTATATGTAATATAGTTATTATATTATATATGATACATTATAATTACGTATCAAATTTATCTTTTTTATTTGGGATTTCACAGAGGTGGGGAAGGCTACTTTTTCTGCTTTTTTTGTTGTTGTTGTTCAAGGTTTCAGAAAAAGAGCTTAAAGTGAAAGCTTTCAATTTTGTGTGTTGATTACATTGAGCAGCGTCCCAGTGGGGGCGAGGGTGGGGGTTAGGTCGTGGCTGGTGATTAAGTAGGTGATTGATAAAATTTGGGGAGAAGGAGAAGGTTAATTAGGTGTGGAGGGATCTGGGTGATCAGATGAGAGGAATTAAGGCTTAATTACCTGATTGGATCATGGTTCCATCTACAGCTTGGCTGGTTTATAGGAGTGGATTAGATGTTGATGGACTACCAGATTCCTCACTTACGAAAAGAAGTGAGAGAAACCAAGTGAGAGATTATCTCTCTCCCCCAGTAGCCTGGGTAGATCAAGGTTGAGCTTGAATCCTGGCAACTTCTGAGCTGCTTAGCAGGAATTATTTAGGGCTGGAGAGATTCCAAATGAGAGCTAATATTCCTGATAGTGAGCATTCACTAAGCACTTCTTCTGTGCCAGGTACTGCGCTAAGTACACCCCTTATATACTCGAACCTCTCAGCAAAGCCTCATCACCCTCTATGAGGTGGGTGGTGTCCATTTTTACAGGTGAGAAAATGAAGGCACAGGGAGGTCATGTGATTTGCCAAGGTGCAGCCCGCTTCTCTGGTTTCATCTTCTCCTAAGGACCAAGGGAGGTGGTGTCCCAGAGCCCAGACTCTTTGGCTCTGTGGACCTGGCTCCTGGCCAGGGCTCTGCAGTGGACAAGTGTGCCCACCGAAGCTGGGTGGCTCCCAGTGACCACCCAGGAGGGCTCCAGGGAAGAGCAAGCTGGTGGCGTCTGGTGAAGAAGCAATGTCCTTTCTTTAGTGTGAGGGTGCCAACCGGGAGGCCAGGCTGGGAAGCCAAGGGGTGCTGGCCGGGATGCTGGGCCTCAGAGCTCTCCCCAGAATGAATCAGCACTCTTCCGGCGGCTGCTGAGTTTTGGAGAGGAAAGATCTAATGCTGGGCAGAGAAAGGGCCAGAGCTGACAGTCTTAAAAGATGCTTCCCTGAGGTGTGTCCCTTCAACCCAACACTGTTTTTTGAGGCTTTTAAATGAGTGTGGGAAGGAAAATAGCAGATATGACAAACCATCTCCTGACATGCATTACCTCTCTCGATTCCCTCAAACCCCTGGGAGGCAAGAGCAAGGATTCCACCTCTACAGAGAAAGAAATGGAGTCTCAGAGAGGTTAAGGAAGCTGCCTAGAGTCACACAGCCACCAAATAGCAAAACTAGCAAGTGAACTGTCCTCTGTCGATCCCCTGCCTGATACTGCCCGGGATGGGACTCATTGCTGGGGTACAAAGCTTGCAAGAAAAATAGCTGTGTCCTCCCCCCCGCCCCCACCACCCCGAAGACTTTTAGTATCCAATAGGAGAGATAAGACTGATATCCAAATGACCAATGGGAATGGCAGACATTGATCAAGAACTTTCTGGAGCTGACTCTGCTTTTCATTCAGTGACTCTCATTGGCTAACCATGATCCTGTGAGGAAGGAATCATCGTTTCCATTTTCCAGGTGGGGAAGCTGGGTCTCAGAGAAGCTAAGAAAGTTGCTCAAGATTCCCCAGCAATCAGTTGTCCCTTCCCAGCCAAGGGAGGCACCATGAGAAGAACAAACAATCCGTGTGGGTGGAGGTGGTTACATTTGGTGTGTGTGGAGCTCCAGCCTCATTCCGGGCCTGAAGTGAGTCATCTGCACGTCACAGAACCAGCCCCTCTGGACCCATGGCTGTTTTGTACATTAGGCAGAGCTGGGCCCAGATAATGTGGTTCTAAGCAGGGAAGATGGCCTCCTTCCAACCACGTCCTCTCTGCAGGCCCTTGGGAGCTGGCCAGGCCCGGTGACCCGTGGAAGAGGTGATGCTGTGCCCTGGTGTCCAAGCAGCATGGCTTGGCCAAGTCTGCTGGGCTTCTTCCAGCTCAGAAACCCATTTGCTTTTACCCGTCAATGTGAACCAGATGTGGGGCACCTCCACTCTGCAGGGCAGAGGCCATTCCCGGAGGCCCCTGGCCACCCACCCCCACCCCAGCCCCTCAGCACCATGGGAGGGGGCTCACTGGAAGCAGCAGTTGGTGGCCTAGCCCCCTTTCCTCCCTCCTGCTCCCCGCAACCCCTCACCCCCTTCCTCACGACACCCCTTGTATCTTCCCTCCCCACCAACAGGAAATGACACTGGACAGATCTCAAAAGTCCATATGTCTTGGACAGTCTCTCTAGGAATTTTCTGGGCCTCTAGTTTGCTCTATGTGTCATGTCCTTTTCACTCAACATTTTAAAAAAAATAGGAAAAAGGAAAATAAGAGTGAACGTCCTTCTTCTCCCCAGTGCTCCCTTACCTTCTCTTGATCTTGGCTAAGAAATGTCATGTCTGTATGTGCTTGTGGATTCAGGGGGGTTGTAATCTCTTACTCTCATTGCTTATTTTGATAATTATTCCCAGTGTGGCCAGTGGGAGCCCACTCAAGCTAATTGCTGTATTCTTTTGCCAGGCCTGTCATTCTTTGAGCTTTCTAGCACAAGATGTTCTAGGCTCATCTCATACTTTTCCTGTCCCAGCCCTGGGAAATCAGTCATTTCTCCAAGGACCCTGGTTCATTTTAGTGCAAGTGGTGTTTAGAAGTCAAGATCTCAGTGCTGGGTGTGCTCATTGCTACCAGGGTGAGGCCTCCTTGTCCCTCTCAGGGGAGAAAATGAGGGAATATTGGTGTGTACACATCCAGACGCAGCAGAACACACACAACATGACACACACACAAACACAACCAGTTATATCGACGTCTACTTATTATTTAAACAAATTATGGTAAAATACTCAGAACATACAATTTGCCATCTTAACCATTCTCAGGTGTACATTTCAGTGGCATTAAGAACACTCCCTTGTATAACCCTCACCACCATCCATTCCCAGATCTCTTCATCTTGCAACACCGAAACTCTATCTATTAAATACTCATCTCTATAATTACTTTTATATCTCTATATACTGAAAGAGTTCACGCCAATATGAGTTCACACCATTGTGTCTAATTCCCGTCCAACACCACAGGCTTTGTCTCAACCTTCCCCTTTTCCATATGTATAACTCTGTTCTCAGACAGTGAGGCTCTCCTCTCCCCGCGTGGGCTCTGACTCCCCACTCCAGGCTGCATCCTGCATGGACAGTCTTCCCACCCTTCTCAGGCTCTGAATCCTTATGTCAGGCCACCCACACCCTGTGTGGGCACCCACTCTGGGTCATCATGGCTCCCCCCCACCCTTCCACTGTGGACACCTACCTAGCTCTGTCTCACCTAAGTTTTTTTTTTTTTTTTTTTTTTAAAGATTTTGTTTATTTATTTGACAGAGAGAGATACACAGCGCGAGAGAGAACACAAGCAGGGGGAGTGGGAGAGGGAGAAGCAGGCTTCCCGCAGAGCAGGGAGCCCGATGCGGGGCTCGATCCCAGGACTCCGGGATCATGACCTGAGCCGAAGGCAGACGCTTAACGACTGAGCCACCCAGGCGCCACCTGTCTCACCTAAGTTTTAGGATTGAATTGTTCCAGAAAGGAAGGAGAAGGGGAAAGGGATATGAAGAAGAGCTATTAGTCCCATCATTTTAAAGAGTTATTTATTTATTTGAGAGAGAGAGAGAGCACAAACGGCAGGGGAGGGGCAGAGGGAGAAAGAGAGAGAGAATCCCAAGCAGGCTCCATGCCCAGCGTGGAACCCAACACGGGGCTT
Organism: Halichoerus grypus; assembly: GCF_964656455.1. NCBI lineage: Eukaryota > Metazoa > Chordata > Mammalia > Carnivora > Phocidae > Halichoerus > Halichoerus grypus. The sequence goes on along the minus strand of NC_135713.1, from coordinate 195,545,194 downwards.
GATCTCACGACCCTGAGATCATGGCCTGAGCCAAAATCAAGAGTCGGACGCTCAACTGACTGAATCACCCAGAAGCCCCAGTCCCATGATTTTTAAACTGAATGACACAGACTTTATTTGGTTCTCACCAGCTATTCTACCACTGGCCTTTTTCCATCGTGGGATCCAATCCAGGATACCATGTTGCATTGAGTTGTCCAGTCTCCTCCAACCTGTGACAGTTTCTGAGTCTATCCTTGTGTTTCTTTATCTTGATACTTTTGAAGAGTATACTCCAATATTTTGTATAATGTTCCTCAATTTGAGCTTGTCTGATGTTTTCTCATGATTAGACTGGGGATATAGATTTTGGGGAGGAATACCAAAGAGATGAAGTGCCCTTTCCATTATATCTTATGAAGGGGTGTGTGATACCAACATGTGTTGGTTACATTTTAAAGATGGAGGAACTGAGTTTCCAAAGCTGTCACCTGCCTGAAGTCACATGGCCAGCAGATGGTCGAGGGAGGATTAGAAGCTAGGCTGGTCTCTGAGCGTCATACTGATTTCCTGATTTTGAGAGGAAGGGCTGGCCAGTGACGGAGATGACAAAAGGCCCCTGGCTTTCAAGTCAAGGGTGGGAGGTGGGGAGACTTTACATCCATATTAGGTCCTCAGGCCAGGGCTGATTCACCACCCGTGGCCTCTCCCCCAGGACCCTGTCCAGTCTTGTCTTAAATTCCCTCTGTCTTGTGCAAGCAGCAATGAGGGCTCCTCTTGAAATAGATCTGGCAAGACCATCTTTTGTCCATTAGATGAGATTGTCTGGTCTTTGTGCCTAGAGCGCTGGGATGAAAATAGTCTGATAATTCAAAAAAGATGCATTTTTCATGAGGGTCCAAGTTATACAAGAATCCTATAACCAAACCAGCTAGCAGTGGTGTGGTCATCTGTTCCCCCAACCCCCTTCAGAGTTCCTGCCTGCTCTTTGGGCCTCTCCTGGTGGTTTGCTTACGGAAGAGGCGGTTGAAGGGAATTAGCTTATGGATGTCGGTGACGCTGGCTTTCCTTTGCCTGCTCTTGAGCTCTTTGCCTAGCAGTTATCAACAAAATCACTGCCTCAGAAACTCTGAAACAGCCTGATGTTTCAGAGTGGACGTTCCAAACATGGCCTCTGGGCAGTGGTCAACCAGCATATGTGTTTTGTTTGGCTCTCACTTAATTAAAAAGGTTTAAAATTAGTTCACAACATGAAAAAATCAGGAGCTCATCATAAAAATCTGGATTTTGGCCTCTCTCGAAAAATCAGATGTGGCAATAGATGGTCCACATTCCCACATGGCAACAAGTGGCCAGGGCTGAGTAGTGGCTGCCCCTTTCAAATGTGCCACACGTGCTCCCCCGTTCACTCTCTTCCTTGCTATTTCCTACGTTACCATCCCCAACCCCATTCATTTGTATCGTCTGCCTGGCCTTGCAAGACGTATGAGTCCGCAATCCTGTGTTAGATTCTTGCAGTTCATTCATTCACGCTACACTGACAGCCCCTGACCCAAGCCACATTCTCTTCTGGGCTCCAAGATCAACAGCATATACACTGGTGATTCTAGAACTGTATGGAAAATCCCTGAGAAGATAAATCCTGTTGATGTGGGAACATTGAAGTGGGGTCCCTAGGTCAGCCTGGAGGGAGTCAGGGGAGGCATCCTGCAGGAGACACATATCCTTGAAAAGTCAGTCACCATCTAAATTCAAGTGAGGTTTATAAGGGGAAAGCTGCTTTCTTTACTCTGGGACCCCTTTCTTTACTCTGGGACACCTAGCCGTGGTGTGAGGTGACATCAGGGCTAGCATGGCATGTGAGCGATGGAGGCTCCATGCTTTGGCGTGCATTTATGTATTAGGAGGTTTCATGAGGCAGGGAAGGGGCAGAAGACTTGGAGTCAGATTTGGTTGAAGTCCTGGTTTTGCCACTTACCTGCTATGGGATCGTGTGTAGTTAATTACACTCTATAGGTGTCAGTTTGCTCCTCTTTCAAATGGGGACAATAGTTTTAATTCACAAGGTTGCTGTCAATATCCTGTGTAATGTACATAAGGTTCCAAGACTTTGGTTTGGAAGATGGCAAACAGACATTATTTTAAAAAACATTCACTCTTTTGGGGCACCTGGGTGGCTCAGATGGTTGAGCGTCTGCCTTCGGCTCGGGTCATGATCCTGGGGTCCTGGGATCGAGCCCCATATCAGGCTCCCTGCTCAGTGGGGAGTCTGCTTCTCCCTCTCCCCCTGCCCCCCACTCATGCTTGCTTTCTCTCTCTCTCTAATGAATAAATTAAAATCTTAAAAAACATTCACTCTTTTTTGTTTGTTTTCTGTTTTGTTGGTATATAGTTCTGTGAACTTTTATCACATGTGCAGATTCAAGTAACTGTCCCCACAATCTGGATACAGAACTGTTCCATCACTACTAAGAAACTCCTTTGTGTTACCCCTTCCTAGCCCCACCCTCTCCCAACCCTAACCCCTGGCAACCACTGATCGATTGTCTGACACTATAATTCTGTCACTTCAAATATCATATAATATGCAGCCTTTTTTTTTTTTTTTTTTACAATCAACATGTATTACTATTATTATTGCAAAAAAAAAAAAAAGAGCTATTTTAAATATGTGTCACAATACCGGGCAAAAGGGAGCAAAAACAGTTTTATGGGCGGGATCTAATCTTTCCCCCCCCACCCCCCACCCCCCCACCCCCGCTTTATGGAAGTACAATTAATGAATAAAAATTATATGTATTAAAGTCTACAACATGATGATTTGATATAGGTATACACTGTGAAATTAGCACACCTCAAGTGAACATATCCCTTACCTCCATGTAACCTTTGAAATTGGCTTTTTTCGCTCAGCAGAAATGCCTGACATCCACTCAAGTTGTTCCAAGTAGCAATAGCTCATTCCTTTTTATTGTTGAGTAATATTTCATTGTATGGATATACCACAGTTTGTTTTATCCATTTACCTGTTGAAGAACATTTGACTTGTTTCCAGTTTCTGATTTGTGATGGTTAATTTTATAGGTCAATTTGACTGGGCCACAGGTTGCCCAGATATTTGGTCCAATGTCATCCTGGATTTTTCCGCGAGTATTTCTGGATGAATTTAAAGTTTATTTATTGATTTATTTTTAAATAATCTCTACACCAAACGTGGGGCTCAAACTCACAACCCCAAGATCAAGTGTTGCATGTTATTCTGACCCAGCCAGCCAGGCGCCCCATGAGTTAACATTTAAATCAATCAGCTAGGGGCGCCTGGGTGGGGTGGTTGGTTGGGCATCCAACTATTGGTTTCAGCTCAAGTCGTGATCTCAGACCAGTGTCAGGGTCCACACTCAGCGGGGAGTCTGCTTGAGACTCTTTTTCTCTCTCTCCCTCTTCCCCTCCCATTTGTGCTCTCTCTCTCAAATAAATAAATCTTTAAAAATCAGTCAATCAGCCAATCGACTGAGTAAAGCAGATTGCCCTCCCTAATGAGGGCAGGCCTCATCCAAGCGGCTGAAGGCCTGAATAGAACAAAAAGGCTGACCCTAAGCCAAATAAGGGAAAATTTTTCTTGACTGCCTTGAGGTAGGAAATCAGTCTTTTCCTTCCTTCAGACTCAAACTGAAACATCACCCCTTTCTGGGTTTCAGGTCTTTGGACTCAGACTAGAATTACACATTTGGTTCTCTTCAATCTCCAGCCTTATAAACTGCAGATTTTGGGACTTGTCCGCCTCCATAATCACGTGAGCCAATTCCTTATAATCAATATAGATCTATATATATCCTATTGCTTCTGTTTCTCTGGAGAACCCTGACTAATATGTGACTATTATAAATAAAGCTGCAATAAATATTGTTGTACAGGATTTTGAATAAATGCAAGTTTTCATTTTTCTGGGATCAATACCCAGGAGTGCAGTTGCTAGGTCTTGTAGTAAGTGTATGTTTAACGGTATAGGAAACTGCCAAATTGTTTTCTAGAACGACTGTGACATTTTACACTCCTACTGTTCATCATTTTTGTGATCTTACTATATTGGTTAAGTTAGTTGGCTTTGAAATGGGCTGGCATTTTGAAGGCTGGTCACACATTGATTTTTGCCCACTTGAATTCTTTTTTCTTTTTTTTTTTTAAAGATATTTATTTATTTACTTCAGAGGCGGAAGAGAGAGAGAAAGAGAGCGCGCACCCACACATGCTGGGGGATGGGGTGGGGTGGGGGGAGGGGCAGAGGCAGAGGGAGAGAATCTCAAGCAGACTCTGTGTTGACTGGCATGAGACTCGATCTCACGATCCTGAGATCGTGACCTGAGCTAAAACCAAGAGTCTGAGGCTCAACCAACTGAGCCACCCAGGCACCCTGCCCCCTTGAATTCTAATCATGGCTGTCACATGCATCCTTGTTTTAATTTTCATATTTATTAGCCAAATACAGGGGTCTGCAGGGTTAGAGATTTGAAATAACAAACCTGGCTGCCTCAGATTTTCTTGGCTGGCACTGGGTCTTGCCAGGCCTTTGAATCAGCTGGGTGCAGGGAAGGGTCACCAGGAAACTCAGGCTGCCGGACTCAACAGGAAGCGTGGGCCGAAGCTTACTCTGGGTCTGGCTCGTGGTCAGCCCGGCTGGGGCCTGAGGCTTCCAGGCCGGCTCAGTGTGCACTGTCAGGAAACAGCCGAGGCTCTTCAATAAAATGAAGATAAATTCATAAACAAGGAAGCTCTGAGCTCCTTCCTTTGAGAAATATCATCTTATAGCCTGTGAGAAAATCTCCTTGCACAGCAATTATGACCATGTGCCCCTTGGGCTCTCTATACCTATAAGTCAGGGACAGGTGGCTTTGAGGCTTTTTTGTTTTTCCTGGAGAAGACTGCTATGGATCTGAGCTCCCTCCCTGAGCTGAAACCAAGAGCCGGACACTTAACTGACTGCGCCACCCAAGCGCCCCACCTACCACTACAATTTTAACACATTGCATTTTAGTGTTAAGTCGATTCAATCAGACATCATAACTGAATGAACTTTCTAGTTTTATGTTATCATGCTGGAGTCTACCAATAACCTTTATTGTATAAGCAGGTGAACTGTTGACTCTTTGTTATCTATTTTCCCGGAGTAGGACCAAGATTCGTAACTCTTGAGGCACTTTCCACAGGTTCCCATGGCTGTAAGAGGTGTTGTTGGGCCTGGAAGTCAGCAGTCTGAGTGCTGGTGCAGGGCTCAACCCTCATTCTAGCCCAGAGCCATCCAGTACAAAAACCATGAGCCACCTGGGGCCACTGAGCCTTAAAACGTGGCCAGTCCAAGTTGAGATATGTTGCTTTATATTTTTTCACAAGCTGAGATGATATTTTAGATATGTTGGGTTAAAAAAAATTTGTAAAATTTTGTAAAAATGAATCCCATCTTCTTTTTTTTTTAAGATTTATTTATTTGTTTGAGAGAGAGAGAGAGAGTGAGTGGGGGGAAGGGCAGAAGGAGAGGGAGAGAGAGAATCCCAAGCAGACTCCCCGCTGAGCTCCCAGGGCCCCGAGATCATGACCTGAGCTGAAATCAAGACTTGGACACAACCTACTGAGCTACCCAGGCGCCCCTGTTTTTTTGTTTTTTTGTTTTTTAAATGTGACTACCAGCAATGTGAATCACACGTGTCTCACACTGTGTTAAACCAGACTATGTTGGCCTAGACCATACCACAGGCATTTTTTTTTTTTTAATAGAGGAGAGTTTTAGGGGCACCTGGGTGGCTCAGTTGTTAAGCATTTGCCTTCGGCTCAGGTCATGATCCCAGGGTCCTGGGATAGAGCCCCACATTGGGCTCTCTGCTCAGCAGGAAGCCTGCTTCTCCCTCCCCCACTTCCCCTGCTTGTGTTCCCTCTCTCGCTGTGTCTCTCTCTGTCAAATAAATAAATGAAAAATCTTTTAAAAAAAATAGAAGAGAGTTTTAGACATATGATTTCATTATTTCATAAAAGCATATTCTTCCCAAGTGTCTGCCTTCTAGATGGCATTCATGTGGATTTCTCCCCACCATCTTTAAATGTCACCCTTTTCTGATAAATTTGGGGAAAGGGAACTTGTCTCCTGACAGTTCCTAAGTGCTTTTCTTTTTCTTCTTCCCCTCCTTCTCCTCCTTCTCCTCCTCCTCCTTCTTTTGATTTTTAGGAAAAAAAAATTTTTTAAATTTATTTTTAAGTAATCGCTTATACCCAACATAGGTCTCAAACTCATGACCTGGAGCTCAAGAGTCACATGCTCTACAAACTGAGCCAGCCAGATGCCCCTAGAACTTTTTTTATTGTAGTTAATATACACAAGGTAAAATTTACCATTTAAACCATTTTAAGTCTAAAATTCATTTGCATTAAGTGCATTCACAATATTGGCAGTCACCACTATTTCCAGAACTTTTTTTTATCATCCTAAACAGAAAATCTCTACCCATTAAACACTAACTCCCCATCCCCCTGTCCCAGCCCATGGTGATCTCTGTTATATTTTTTGTCTCTATGAATTTGCCTATTCTAGGTACCTCACACATGTGGAATCGTAACATTTGTCCTGTCGTTTCTGGCTCATTCCACTTAGCATAGTGCTTTCTAGTTTTATCCATGTTGCAGGGTGTGTCAGAATTTCATTCCTTTTTCAGGCTGAGTAATATTCCATTGTATATATACACCACATTTTGTTTATCCACTCATCTTTTTTTTTAATCCATTCATCTCTCTCTCTCTCTCCCTTTTAAGATTTTATTTTTAAGTAATCTCCATGCCCAACGTGGGGCTTGAACCCACAACCCTGAGATCAAGAGTCACCCGCTCCCCCAATGGAGCCAGCCAGGTGCCCCCAAATCCACTCATCTTTTGACAGACATTGGGTTGTTTCCACCTTTGGGCCAGTGTGAACAAGCTGCTGTGAACACTGGTGTACAGGTATCTGTTGGAGTCCCTGCTTTCAGTTCTTTGGGGTGTGTACATAGCCCTGGGATTGCTGGATCATATGGTGATCCTGTGCTTCACTTTCTGAGGAACCACCATACTGTTTGCCATGGTGACCGCACCATTTTATATTCCCACTAGCAGTGCACAAGGATTCCAAATGAGTGGTTAGCATTCTTTTTTTTTTTTAAAGAGAGAGAGAGAGTGCGTGAGCGGGGGAAGGGGGGGCAGAGGGAGAGGGAGAGAGAGAATCTTAAACAGGCTCCCTGCCCAGCACAGAGCCCGATGTGGGGCTCTATCTCACGACTCTGAGAGCGTGACCCGAACTGAAATCAAAAGTCGGACACTTAACCAACTGAGTCACCCAGGCGCCCTGAGTGGTTATCTTTGAAAACATCCTTATTCTAAGTTCCAAATTAATGCATACCCATTATAACAAATCCAAACTGTAAGGGAGAATTGAAAGTTAGATGTTCTTTGCAGGGAACTACACTGAGTGTGATTCATCTGATCTTCGTCTGTGCTTGTACACGGAAGGCTGTGTCTCCCTTCTCCATTCCTGCCCCCCCACCCCGTACCCCAGTCCCTGCATAATAGGCCTCTTAATACAAAGCAGAACGTATGGTTTCCCCGCCTGGAACCCTCCATGGGCCTCTCATCGCACTTTGTGTTTATGCCAATCTGCACATTGGCATCTAGACATGGTGGCACCTCGCGTCTTCCCCAGATGCATTTTCTACCCGTCTCTTCGTCATTCATTCTGCTCTGGCCACACTAGCCTCTTTGCTGTGGCTCACACCCACCCAGCTTGGTTCCCACCTCTGGGTATTTGTGCTTGTTTGGTGTATGCCGAGCTTGTTATTGGCTCCCCCTTCCCTCATCTGGATCTCTGCTTCGGTGTCTCCTTCTCCAGGAAGCCTACCATGAAAGTCCTACCTGCGAGCCAGACACTTGATCCCCTCAGCCTGTTTTCTTTGTCAATACAGCATTCATCACCATCGGCCTCATATGCTCTCTGCTCATTTTCGGTCTCCCTGACTTGAACATGATCTCCAGTAGAGCAGGGGCTTTTTCCATTTTGTTCTTCTTGTCTCCCCAGTGCCTAGGACAGTACTTGGCAAGTAGTAGGTGCTCATTCGTTAGGTGAGTCTGTTTGCGAGGTGGATGAATAAGTGAATGTAGAAAATACACCTATTTTTTTTACAAATATTTTAGTTACTTGAAATATAAACATATTTATTTCAGTTTGCAAAAGGAGCAGAAATGATTGCACATCCAAGGACCAGTTATTGTGACATGACAATGGCCGTCTTCTAAGTCAATTCAAAGCAAATATGGAGGAGCCTCTAAAAGCCTCCCATTCACTCCAGAGCTCATTTGTTCTCTGCAATCAAGCATGTGTTTTGCTTGGCTATAGGATAAAGTGGTAAACAGGCTTGATGCCACACGGCAGCCTGCAAAACTGGATTTCTGACACAGGGCTCCAGCTTCGTTTCCTCATGGTCATCGTGGGAGCGCAAGCATCTGAGCAGTCTCCAAGTCACACTCCTGTATGATGTCCTGAACCTCTCCAGGGAGAGGGCGGGGGAGGGCCCGAGCAGGCGACAACCTCCAACGGCAGGATCTTCAGTGTGTGTGTGTGTGTGTGTGTGTGCATGTGTGTGTGTGTGTTTAATGGAAGTATATTCATGTACCATAAAATTCCCCTTTAAAAGTGTGTGATTCAGTACTTTTAGTATATTCAGAGTTTTGCAACCATCACCCCCATCTAATTTCAGAACATTTCATCACTCCAAAAAGAAACACCATACCCACCAGCAGTCTCTCCCCATTTCTTCCTCCTCCCCAGCCATAGGCAGCCACCCACATGTTTTCTGTGTCTATGGATTTGCCTACTCTGCATATTTCATACAAACAGGGTCATATAATATGTGGACTTTTGTGTCTGTCTCCTTCCACTTCGCATAATGCTCTCTAGGTTCATCCATGCTGTAGCAGGTATAGCACTTGATTCATTTTTATTACCAAATACTATTATATGGATATAGTATATTTTGTTTATCCATTCATCAGTTGATGGGCACTTGGGCTCTCTCTGCTTTTTTGACTATTATGAATAATGCTGCTATGAATATTTTTATACAGGTTTTTATGGGGACATATTTTTTTTAAAAACGATTTTATTTATTTACTCAAGACAGAGAGAGAGCAGGGGGAGGAACAGAAGGAGAGGGAGAAGCAGACTCCATGTCCAGCACGGATCCTGATGTGGGGCTTGATCCCATGACCCTGAGATCATGACCTGAGTCGAAATCAAGAGTCGGACTGAGCCACCCAGGCACCCCTCCATTTTGTTAATTGTAGAATATTTCAAGCAAAAGTTGAGAGTTTAATATATATATATATATATATATATATATATATATATATATATATATAGCATCCTCTGCACCCATCATTTATTTTAGCAACTTTTAATATTCTGCCATATTTGTTTCTGAGTTTTTGCTTATTTTTAAGGAAATGAAGCATCACAGAGAGAGTTCACCACCATTATTCCTGCGGCGTAACCAATCTTGTTCCCTTCTCTAGAGGTAACCACTCTCCTGAATATTTAGGATATCTTCATAATTTTACAATATATAATAATCTAATTATCTAATATCTAGAGCTGATGTTTGGGTTATTTATTAACTCTATTTAAATTACAACGTGTATATATTATGCTTCAGCATGCTTGCAAATTTATGCTTTCGAGTTTTTTCCCTAGTGATATATGCAGCTCTAGTTCCTTTTTCTTTTTTTTTTTAAGCTCCTGCATCGTATTCCATTGTACAATTCTGCTGCAATTTATTTATCCAGTCTCCTACTGATGGGTATTTAAGTTGTTTGCAGCTTTTTGCTCTTACAGACAGAGTGGCAATGGACATTCTCGTTTATCCCTCTTTGGGCAAGTGTGTGAGAGTTTGCTGAGTTCCTATTTCTGCATATCTTTTGCCAACGCCTGACGTCGCCAGGCTTTTAAATTCCTGCCAACCTGAAGGATGTAAAGTGGTCTCTCAGGGTTGTTTCAATCTGCATTTTCCTGTTAATGAGTCTGGGGACTCTTTCCACATGCTTTTGACCATTCTCTGGGTTTCCTGTTAAAATCCTTTGCCCATTTTCCCTTTGGGTTGTTTGTCATTTCTTCTTGAGTTTATAAGAGTTCTTTATATCTTCTGAAAATGAATCCTAAAGTCTGTGGCTTTTTTTTTTTCCTCTGTGAATACAGTCTTTTATTTTCCTTTCTTATTTTCTTTCTTTTGGTACAGAAGTTTTTTGTTTTTGTTTTTTAGTTTTATAGTCTCTTCTATTTGTGTCTTATTTGAGAAATCTTCTACCCAATGCTATAAAAATAATCCTCTCTATTTTTTTTTCTAAAAATTTTCAAGTTTTGCTTCCCCATGTAGGTCTCCAATCCATTTAGAATTTATTTTTGTGTATGCTATGAAGTAAGGATCTAACTATTTTCTCCCATGTGAGTAACTAATTCTACCAGTCACACTTTTGAATAGTCCAGCTATCTTTTTTTCACTGATTTGTAATGTCCCCTCTGCTGTATATTGTTTTCATATGGCACGGGTAGTTTCTGGCTCTCTGTTCTGTTCCCTTAATCTCCGTTTCTCTGTGTACAAATACCACACTGTCTTCATCATAATAGTATGACAGTATTTGGAAGGGCGAATGCTGCTACATTGTTCTTCAGATATTTCTTAGCCTTTGTTCCTTATCAAATTCAATAAGAAAACCTATTTGGGGGGCGCCTGGGTGACTCAGTCGGTTAAGTATCTGCCTTAGGCTCAGGTCATGATCCCAGGGTCCTGGGATGGAGCCGTGAGTCAGGCTCCCTGCTCAGTGGGGAGCCTGCTTTTCCCTCTCCCTCTGCCCCTCCCCCTGCTTGTGCTCTCTCTCTCAAGTAAATAAATAAAATCTTAAAAAAGAAAAAAGGAAGAAAACCTATTTGGATTTTTGTTGAAGTTTCATTACAGATTATAAATTAATTTTGGGGGAAATTGGCATCTTTACTATTTTGAGTCTTCCTATCTCTGAACGGGTTGTATTTCTCCAGTTCTGGATATAGGTCTCCTTATGTCCTTCAGTAATGGTTGGAGATTTTTTTCTCTATGGAGGTTTTGAATTTATTTTGTTAGATTTATGCTTAAGTATCTTACAGCTAGTGTCGCCACTGTATGCATTTAAAGTGTACAGCATAGTGACATGACTTATACAGTGTGAACTGGTTACCACAGTAAGTGTATTAGCATTCATCATCTCATATAAATACAAAAAAAAAAAAGCAAAAAAAATGTTTTTTTTCTAGTGATGAGAACTCTTTGGATCTACTTTTTTTAAAAAGTAAAACTACTTTATTTAGTTTTACAGAGAGAGGAGAGCATAGGGGGAGGGGCAGTGGGAGGGAATCTCAAGCAGACTCCCTGCTGAGCACAGAGCCCCGTCTTGGGGCTTGATCTCATGATCCCGAGATCATGACCTGTGCTGAAACCAAGAGTTGGGTTCTCAACTGACTGAGCCACCCAGGTGCCCCTGGATCTGCTTTTTAAACAACTTTTTTAAAAAAAATTTTATTTATTTATTTGAGAGAGAGAGAATGAGAGAGAGAGAGCATGAGAGGGGAGAGGTCAGAGAGAAGCAGACTCCCTGCTGAGCAGGGAGCCAGATGTGGGACTCCAGGATCATGACCTGAGCCGAAGGCAGTTGCCCAACCAACTGAGCCACCAGGCGCCCCTTAAACAACTTTTTTAAAAAAAGATTTTATTTATTTATTTGAGAGAGGGAGAGAGAGCAAGAGAACACAAGCCGGGGGAGCAGCAGAGAGAGAGGGAGAAGCGGGCTGTCTGCTGAGCAGGGAGCCCAATGCAGGGCTTGATCCTAGGACTCTGGGATCATGACCTGAGCTGAAGTCAGACGCTTAACTGACTGAGCCACTCAGGCGCCCCTAAACAACTTTAAAATATATAAAATATAAAATTTAAAATATACTAAAATATAAGATATAACAGTGTTAACTATAGTCATCTGGTAGTTTTTTAAAGCTGGCAGTCGCATCCTGTAGACAACCCTCTAATCCCACAGGCGTTGTCTCCGAGCTGACCCTGTAACTGAGCCTTCAGCAGGCCATTCTACCCTCCTCCAAGCCAGCTGCTGCTGGGTGATGGGACCTGTGTTAAGACCAGTGAATTCTGTGGATGGGAGCCCCCTACAAGGGTTCCTTGGTTGGAGGCGCCCTTGTGAGGAATAGATAGTGATGGAGAAGCTCTTCCGTAGATCCACAGATGATGGTGCTGGCAGAAGCACTGCAAGCAGGGAAGATAATCTGAACCTGGAATAGGCACCTCTTCCTGTGAGGACAAAGCACAGCCCTGTCCACGAGTCCCACGTAATTAACATGTTGCCAGGTGGCTGGCTGGTCCCTCCACCCTGGAAATGATGCTATGTGGGAAGGTCAGTGTTGACCTCTGTTTGCAGAAAGGGCCCTTCCTTAGCAGTGGCAGCGGCCAGATCAGCCTGTGTTGGGGAAGTCGATGTTGTGGAGCCCGTGCGTGGACTCCAGCCCAGCTGCCACGGCCACTTTGGCTATTCAGGAAGCACTGGGATGCTCAGGGAAAGAGCCCAAGTGATATGCACAGGATAAGTCATCCTGTCTACCTCATTTATGGGCTTGTATATGGTCATTAGTGGGCGTACATGTGGGACATGAATGTCTTCACACCCTAGACGCATTCCAAAGGGTCCGTCCACATCTCTCTCCCCTCCAGAATCTCCTTGTCCCCAGTTTTCCACTCTTGTTCTTTCCAAGCCCCTGACCAGCCAGCCAACCCATCAGCCACTGCCAGTGAATGAGTGTGGATTCGTACCACAGGCCATATTCCATTCCGCACAGAGTGGACCACCACATGTTTGATCTGAGGTTCAGCCCACTGGGAAGATTTTTCCTTCACCACTGTCGTGCAGGGCCATGCTTGGGTGGGATGACGTGCCGTAGTCATCTGCTTCGGGCTGATGTCAGCATGCTGCCCTGACTCAGCCAGAAACCAGGCCTACTGGTTCTTCTTCTTCCTCTGTTAGCTGGTCGTAAGGAAATTGCCATGAGTCTATAGGTACAGGTAGAGGGAGAGATGGAAGAGCAGTAGGAACTCCTGGTCAGCTGCTTGAATAGTTTACTTGTGCCTTCTGGATCCTCTCAGGTCTGGACCCAGATATACCAACTGCATTTTGTAACAGAATGCTGCAAAGCTGCCGTCCATGTCATCTGGTGTCCTGTGGTCAGGTGTTTATACTGTACTCGGGCCCAGTAACAAAACAGGACCTGCTTTTCAAATGGAGAATAATTTATTGGTCGATGAGGGCATGACCTTCTCCAGTGTATCGTTCTTTTGTTGGGCGTTGTCAGTGCTTCTTCAGCATCTGTGTTGGCCAGAGACACTTCTGGCTGCATTAGGTGTAGTATGTCAAAACGCCCAGAGGCAGGGCAACCTGAATGGTGGCCTGGACTGCCACAGAACCGTTTCTTCCTCCAGGCCCCACCAACACCAGCAGCCTTGCAGGTCGCCCAGAGGAGCATGCCCACAGGTGGTATATGCCATCTCCAAAATTCAGAAGTCCAGCCCCCCAGGGTTGCACCTTGTTCTTCATGGTGGGCATTGCAAAGCACAACGACTTGTCTCTTACTTTGGAAGAGATGTTCTGGTATGCCCCAAGCTATCGGATTCTAAAAACTTCACAATATGGTAGGCTTTGAAAGTCTGTGGGGTTCCTCTCCCGCCCTGTTAGAGGTATGTGGGTTACTGAGCTATCTGGGAAGATTACTATGTACAGCTCATCAGTGCAATGGACCAGCATGATATTCTGTGGGATATCAAGATAATTAAAGCCTCCTGGATTAGATTAAGGTGGGAGAAAGATAGCTGATGGAGCCCTAAGGCAAAACAGTAAAGATCATCTGTATTGACCCCTGCTTCTAAGTCTCTTCACTGATGGGTATGGGGAAAAATATTTTTCTGCAAACAACAACAACAAAAAACAGAAACAGACTCAGAAATACAGAGAACAGCGGGGTGGTTGCCAGAGGGCTAAGGGGGTGGGAGGATGGTGAAGTTGGTGAAGGGGATTAAAAGGTATAAACTTCCAGGGGCACTTGGGTGATGCAAAGTCTGTCTTGATTCCAGCTCAGGTCATGATCTCATGGTCGTGAGACTGAGCCCTGCATCAGGCTTGGCGCTGGGCATGGAACCTGCTTAAGATTATCTCTCTCCCTCTCCCTCTGCTGCTTTCCACCTCTAAAAAAAAAAGAAGTACAAACTTCCAGTTATAAAATAAATATGTCAGAGAGACGAAAAGTGCAGCATGGGGACAGAGCCAATAATGTAATAATGTTGTATGGTGACAGGTGGTGACTATATTTGTGGTAGTGAGCATTGAGTAATGCACAGAATTGTTGAACTACTATTTTGTACATCTGAAACTAATATAACACGGCATGTCAACTATACTTCAGTTTTTTTAAAAAAGTGTTCTCCTGGTGCGTAGTGTTGCAGCTCTGATGGGCACAGCCGGCACCTGCTGTCAGTCTCCTGGCATTCTCCAGGACCACAGGGGACTTATGCCATTGCAACAGGATGCTGTATGGGCATGGGGTGGGAATGGCTGTCCCTGCATCTTTCAGGTCTTTGATGGAAGCATAATTATTGCACTCTCTTTAGGGGTTTAGAGCTGGTTTGGGTTTGATATCTTGGTGGGGCATTGGGAATGGGGAAAGTTCTACTTGGCCATTCTTATCCTAATATCCTCACCGCGTGGGTCAGAGCACCAATGTGGGGATTCTGCCCTTTGCTAAGTATAATATTCTGTGGCTGAAGTAACAAACTGTAGGGCGCCTGGGTGGCTCAGTGGGTTAAGCGTCTGCCTTCGGCTCAGGTCATGATCCCAGGGTCCTGGGATCGAGTCCCACATCAGGCTCCTTGCTCAGCGGGGAGTCTGCTTCTCCCACGCTCGCTGCCTGCTGCTTCCCCTGCTTGTGCTCTCTCTCTCTCTCTCTCTCAAAAATAAATAAATAAAATCTTAAAGAAGAAATATACTATTTAAAAAAAAAGAAATAACAAACTGTGTGGCTTAAAACAACACATATTTGTTGTCTTACGGTTTTAGAGATCAGAAATGTGAGATGGTCTCACTGAGCTGAAATCAAGGCGTCAATAGGGCTGCATTTCTTTCTGGAGGCTCTAGGGGAATTCCACTTCTTTCTTTCTTTTTCTAAGGAAAGATTGGTTTTATTTATTTATTTATTTATTTATTTATTTATTTTTAAAAGATTTTATTTTTAAGTAATCTCTACACCCAACATGGGGCTTGAACTCACAATCCTGAGATCAAGAGTTGCATGGTCTACTGACTGAGCCAGCCAGGCGCCCCTGGGGAAATCCGTTTCTTGCCTTTACATTATTTGACTTGTGGCCTCTTTATCTTCAAAGCCAGCAATGGCTGGGCAAGTCTTTCTCACGTCCGGTCACTCTGACGTTGACTCTTCTGCCTCTCGCTTCCGCATTTAAGGACCCTTGTGATTACATTGGGACCATATTATCTAGGATAAGCTCCCTATTTGAAGGTAATCTGATTAGTGGGCTTCAGTCCATCTGCTACCTTGATTCTCCTTTGCCATGAACTGTAATATATTCCCAGGTTCTGGGAATTCGACTGTAGACACCTTTGTGGGGACTTCTGTTCCGCCTACCACACTAGGTGTGTCTTCATGTATACATTCAAGCAGTAGGGACATAACCACAAGACACTATTGGGTCAAGATTCCACTTGCACCTGGTCTCCGTAAACTCTTACTCTGACCAGTAGACCACAGTGGAATTTTGGGTCTCCAGAGACATCAATTTAGAACCAATATCTAAGAACCCCTAGAAAGTCTGGGTGTTTCCTTTTCCTCAGCGCACAGCCACTCTGGTAAGTGGCCCTGAGACCCTCTAGGAGGGTTTGGGGAAAGATTCACAGTGTATACATGTGACTGCCTTGCAGGCCTCTCCTCAAAAAGTTTCAGCTTCTCCCTCAGTCAGCGGGACTTCGGTGTGTGAACTGGTAGATCTGAGAACTGCATAGGAAGCCATGAATCCCTATCACGGCAACGCAAGTTAGAGTTCCGCCCCCCCAGACCTGGAATTTTTCCTCCTTATATGTCAAGTGGCATCTTACTAGGTTGCATATCTACCTAATTCCCGGGAACCCTGTGATCAGTTGGCTATCACTGGTCAGTCCAGTTTGATTCCCATTCCTTTCTGCTGTTTACGAAGAAATTGTGCCACGTGGTGTCTGACAAACACCCACCTGACCTCTACCCTTCTGGAATTTGGCTTTTCTCACTGAGATCAAGGACTCTTATTTCTTCGTAGCATCCCAGACCTCACCTCCAGCCTACGGTGACAGTCACCATAGAGTTCCTAAAAGATAGTGGTGCCCCTGTCACAATGCATTTGTTAACATCTTGGTGAAAAGAATGTCCTCCAGGCCTTAGGGTGAAGGAAGGGAGATACGGCTGGGAGTGGCCGAGAGGTCACAAGTAATTGATTCACTTGAACATTCCTGTTCCTTTGGGCTTTCAGACTCCTTTGGGCTTTCAGACTCCTTCCTCTACACTCAACATGCCAAGGATTTTTTGGCATCTCAACCTCATTAACTTTAGGTCGCTATTAAATCTAGTCTGAATTAGCCATTGTAGGAGATTATTCATGCCAAACTCCAAAGCCTAAACCTGGGTAACTTCATGTCAAGAGAATTCAGCCCAAGGAAGCCTTGTACTTACCCTCCTTGGGCTATGGTGTGTAGAATCCATTCCCATACATGCTCCCAAGACTCTTGATTTGAATTGACAAGGTCCTAAAACTCTTTCTGTGTCTAGGCCATCTCCTTCTGGCTCAGGACTTGCACTTCCTCATCTGGGTTGTGTTGGGATCTAACTCTTCCTTCCGGCCTGGGAGATGGAGGAGGAGATTTGGCATCCCCTTTGTGAAGCAGCTGTCCTGGGTGCAGTCAGTGAGGGGCTCCGAGGCAGGGAAAATCAGTTCCCCCAGACAGGGAAGGGACCACCTGCTCTGACAGGGGAGGTTCAGGGGAATCTGAGAGTTCAAGGTTCCCTGCTACATGTACAGTGAGGCCCTGGGCTCAGGCTTCAGCCACATCTACTCTGCAAGGACAGAAGGCGAGGGCTTCTTCAAAGCTGCCACCAAGCCTCCTTTCTCACTGACCACTGCAATCTTAGTGCGACATCACGGCTTTCGATTTTTTTCCTTTTCCCGGTGTGTCCTCTCCAGGGCTGCCAGAAGAAACCAAGTGACCATAATCGGTGAAACGACCAGAACTGCTATAGTAACTAAGGGCCCAAGTCACTCCAAATCCTAGTGCCTTATCCTCCACCTGCCCTTCATCCCATGCTACCACCGATAAGTTGAGTGATCACAATGCCACGGATTTCACGTGACCCATCCCATGCCCACCACTCCCCAGGAGTTCAAGCAGGTTGTGGTTGCTCTCCTCAAATATATGAGCAATCTAATCTCAGGATTCCATCTCGAGGGGCTGCCCTTGGTACTGGGCCACCCCTGGTCCCGATTACCAGCAGGGAACAGGTGCACATTCAAACTGGGCAATTTGAGGAGAGTTTAATGAGAAGTAGGTGAGAAAAACAGCAAGGAATAACACAGAACGCCAAAGCTGGTAATAGTGGAATGCTTTCTTTGCCATGCCTGGGCCTGAAAGGGGAAGCGTAGGAGTGCTCACTGAAATCCAGGGATGGAGAGGTCTGATAGGAGCAGTGACCTTCACGCAAGGGATGCAGCTGCCCAGTGGCAAGCCCTCAGGCTGCTGAAAAAATCAGCGCCCCTCCTATGCACTCCTCCCTTCATCCTGTCTTCTCTTGGCTCCCCCATTGGCTGAACCTATCAATCAGAAGCCAGGGCCAGAAAGCCCATTAATGTGGTCCTTACAGGACAGCCTCCAAGGACAGAGAGCAGGATGGGGAAAGGTGAAAAAGGGATTTGGAGGGGCAAATGTCCAGCAAGGCTATTATAATTTTGATGTTTAACAATCCTTGAATTCCAGAGATAAATCTTACTTGATCATTTTTTTTAAATTTTTATTTTTTTTAAAAGATTTTATTTATTTATTTGAGAGAATGAGCAGGGAGAGGGGCAAAGGGAGAGGCAGATTCCCCACTGAGCAGAGAGCCCGACGCGGGGCTCCATCCCAGGACCCTGGGATCATGACCTGAGCCAAAGGCAGACACTTAACTGCCTGAGCCACCCAGGCGCCCCAGAAAGTCAGACTTTTGCGTGGTACACTGGGGTAACAAAGCCGGAACCCGGCTGCTTGGGGTGGGAGACACCTGCCACGCCAGGCCTCCCTGGCTGCCCAACAGGGTTTCAGACTCACCTATCATCCCTTTGCCCCTCTATGTGGCTATTATGACTCCAGTGTGGTCTATATAATGTGGGGAGAAATGATGTGTTCCCCCCCCCCCCCCCGCAAGCGGTGCCCTTAGGAAAGGTATGCCTTCCCCTCCCCTTTATTCCCTTTCTGCTGCTGGGGATATGCACACAGTGGGCTTGAGCCACCTTGAACCATAGCCTCGGGAAGGGGAGTAACAAGACAGAAAGAACTGGAATCCCTGACCACCAGAGAGACGGAAACTTCGCTTGTTTAAGCCACTGTTACTTTGGCTTCTATTTAATCTACGCTGTCCGTATATATCAACCTAACTTTATTATTTAAAACATATTTTTGCATGACGGTTATTTTTAAAATCACAAGTAACGAAGAGCAGGCATGGGTGAGGCGTGGACCCAAAGCAGGCAGCCTGCAGCTCTGAGGCACTTAGGACAGCGCACGGAGTTGTAGAAAAGCCTGGACGCTGGAGTCAGACAGTCCTAGGTTCAAATCTGGTTCAGCTAATCACTGCCTGTGGTCCCTCATGGGCCTCAGTTTTCTTATCCGTAAAATGCCACGAGGCTTCGAGGAGCCACGATTCCTCAATCTTCCGGCAGTGTCCCGGGGCCTGAGCCCGGCTTTGACAAGCAGGCACCGCCCTCTGTCCCTAGGGTGGCCTTGCGTCTCCCTCTCTGCCTCCCTGTCACTGCCCCCCCCCCCATTCTGCTGCCCTGTCCTTTCTTTCACAGAAGTTCTGGGTTGCTCCTGCCCAAAGCAGGACTCCTGGGACCACCAGCGCGTTTTACCCGGAGTGGCCTTCAGGAGACCCGCGGCAATCCCTGGCCAACCTGGTATTTCTTCGCCCTCCTTCTACCAAGATGCTTCTTCAGCCCACCAAGAGATTCTTTCTCTCTTCACGGGGCTATCGGCGGCAGAGAACTCCCCACGGGCAGTTGTGACTGGGTCCAACTTGATGACCTACCTCTACCTTCTCTCTCTCCCTCCCCCAGGGAAGGTGCCCCGGGCCTGAGGCCAGCCAGCAGGGGGAGGGCGGCTGGCCAGGACTGTCCTGGGCCTTTGACACATCAGATCTTGAAGGAAGGTCGCCCCCTCTTCTTCATCTTGGGGTTTGCAGTACATGTGTAATACGTCCTTGGAGAAGGTATGGGAGGAAAAAAGAAGAGAGGAAAAGAAAACAAGAACTTAAATACCACTTACTCCCCGAGACAGCAGAGGCCTCGGCACTTCCTGTGGTAGCCTCACTTCTCAGGCATGGGTTCCACCCTGGCTCCGAAGCTCCCAGATCACCTCACTCCTCCTGGAGAACTCGCCCTTTTGTGCAACCACATGAAGGTGAACACTGTCTGGTGGCTTGAGGGGACAAACTTGTCAGGCCTTCCTGCCTTTGGGTGCATGCCATTCCTGAGAGCTGAGCTGGGCCCCTGAGGATGAGAGGATCCTTCAGACTTCCTGCGTGTCTCCACACTCAGACTCTTGGGGTTTGTGGTCTGAGACGCTGGCATGGCTATTGTGTTCTACAGAGCGTGCCCTCTGGGTCCCAGCAGAACTTTGTGCAAACCACCTGTAACCAAACTGACTGAGAGGGTCTGAAAGGCCCTTGACCTTGCTGCCTTTGGCAGAGAATGAGTGACTGGCTGGGTGGACCTGGGAGGGCATGAGGGGGACTGCCTGTCTGGGGCGGTGGGGATGGGGGGACCCTCTGCCCTCCATTCTGGCACCTTGGAGCTCCTTCCATGTGTATTCAGACATTTCTCCGCTGCTCAGTATCACTAAAGGCCGACATACGTCACCATATTCTCATCCTCCTCCCACTTACAGTTGAGGAAACTGAGCCTCAGTGAGGTCAAGTGACTGCCCCACCAACACATGGAGCTAGGGTTGGAATTCAGAGCCCGTTGACCCCAGGGCCGGTCTGCCTCCTCACAGTTGCGTAAGGTGTTGGTGAAGTCAGGAAACACGGGACAAACTCTTTTCTTTTAAAATCGCCTGTTTGAGGTCATGTTAGTCAGGTTTCTCTGCTATAAAGTGCCTTTTTTCTCCCACTTTCCAGCTGTGATTTTTGGGAAGGAAGTCACAATGCACACCCCATGGGTAAGGAAGGGCCAGGGGCCAGGGAGCCTTGAGGGTGGAGTATGTACATAGATTATTTGGAATTTTTCTGCATGGGAGATTTCTATTTTGTCCTCCTTTGTTTATTTATTCAACCACTTATTTTTTAAAGTGTATGCTACTTACATTTTCATTACATGATTTCAGATGAAGTACCTTTAAATTGAAATTATTGGGTCTAATTGTTAAGCTGGAAAAAAAAAAAGTACAATAAACGTACCATAGAATGTCCAGAAGTTCTGGAAACACAGGGAAACTTGTGTACTTACTGTGTATTTTCCAGATTAGTAATTAGATTCATTGTTTGTTTGTTTTTTAAGATTTTATTTATTTATTTGTCAGAGAACACAAGCAGGGGGAGCAGCAGAGGGAGAGGGAGAAGCAGACTCCCTATTGAGTAAGGAGCCCGATGTGGGACTCGATCCTAGGACCCTGGGATCATGACCTGAGCCGAAGGCAGATGCTTAACCGACTGAGCCACCCAGGCACCCCAGATTCATAGTTTAAATGTAGAGGCATTTGGGGGTGCCTCAGTGGCTCAGTCAGTTAAGCGTCCGACTCTTGATTTTGGGTTCGGTTGTGATCTTGGGGTCATGAGATCGGGCCCCGTGTCAGGCTCCACGCTCAGCGCGGAGTCTGCTTGAGATTCTCTCTCTCTCTCCACCTGCCCCTCCCCCAGCACGTACATGTGCGTGTGTGTGCACACACTCTCTCTCTCTCTCAAATAAATAAATAAACAAAACCTTTAAAAAAAATGTAGAGGCATTTTATGTGGAAAGGTGTTGGAAGGCTGAGTTCCCAAAAATGATGCATGTTATTTGAAAGTGTTCCTGACCTACTGCTTAAACCTGTTTATCCTGGTCCCCTGAGCGGTGTCTCCCACAGCGATGGCCAAGTCCATCCTGCCTGTGAGCAGTCTCTTCCTCTCAGCTCTGCCCCTTTGTGGATACTAGGACCCGGGTCCCGCAGGCTGGGTGGGGAAGGGCCTGGCAGCCACCTCATTTGACGAAAAAACGGAGACTCTAGGGAGAGCTTGTGGCTGGCTTCAGACATAGGATGGCTTTGCTGAGTGGGAAGCAGTCAGTATCTTGAGCAGGATTCCTTTCCTGGTGGATAGTTCTATGCCTCCCAGGTACCCATTCCCTGTCCTGGCAACTGTTTCCAGCATGGGCATGGGACCTAAGCAGGCCCAGTCAATGAGAATCTCTGTAAGTGTGCATTCCAGAAATTTCCAGCTTGACCTTGGGGGAACTGTGAGAAGGGGATCTCCAGCAACTCAGGATTGAGCTCCCCTCCCCCCACCAACACCATGATTCTGGGAATAGGGTGATCAACCCTCCTGGTTTTCCGGGGACTGTCCTAGTTTTAAAACCCAGTCCTATGTTGTGGGAAAACCCTCACTCTCAGGCAAATCGGGAGGGCTGTTCACCCTCCCTGTTCTACCAGGGAGAATGGTTTCTTTGCTTTCCACATCCAGCCTCTAGAAAGGAAAAAGTGAGTTTGGAGCAGGGGGAGGGGAAATTGCAGCAGGGAAGGGCTCAAGCCAGCCAAAAGGTGACTCCTCCTGGGGGGAGTGTCTGGCAGAGCACTGAGCAGTGTGGATGCCTGCTTGGGGCTCACCTTCAGGCCATCCTCAAGGTTACTCCATCTCTTCCATCAGGGAAGACCCCTTAGTCTTAGTTTACAGGAAGTACATAGAAGGATGTAGATACATACAGATTGACATGACAAGATGTTCATGATCCATTACTTAAGCAAAAAAAGCAGGTCGAAGAATGCTTGAGCTCTTTCTTGTAAATAAATAAGTTATAAGCCGCCTGCCAGGCTGGTACCTCCTGCTATCTTCAACCTCTTATCAAAGACAAGCTCAAAGATGCTTGTTTTGGTTTTCAGAGAGGAGGAAGAAAATACTGCGGCTTTTATTATAATAATCATAATGCTCATAATAACATTCCAAGCTTTGAGTTGCTCACTGCATTTCCCCATAAACAGAAGGCCCAGAGCTTGTCTGGAGATTGCTGTGGTCACGCAGCGTGTTGGGAGAATTTTCTTTCTTTTTCTGTTCTTCTGGGAACTTGAATTGATGCATCTGCCTATTTCCATGCTGAGCATTGTGTTTGTGGTTCTTAAACAGCCGAGTTGCTTTTCATCAAAAGTTTCCTGGCATGGGTTTTATGACATTCGTGCCCTTTGGCCAAAATGCAGAGGCCAAATTTTTGAGCCCACCAAGGCAGAGCTACTGTGTAAAGTCTGTATGAAGTATTTCTCTCTATTCCGGCTGCAAAGTAAGATTTCAGGCCACAGCCTGCGTGGTCTGGAAGCTGGACCACCTTAACAGAGCTGGGAGATCCCTCTGCTGGGCGCCTGAGTGGGAGGTCCCAGGGCTGAGGCAGGCTCAGCTTGCTTCCTCCTCCACTCCACTCCCGGGGAAGGTACAGAAAGCAGGTTTCCTAGAGACCTCTGGCACTGGCCTTCTGGACCATTGTAACTTCTGATCTCAAATCAAGATGGCGAGATTGGTAAAACGGTTTGCTAAAAAGCTGCTCTCTATGACAGCTCCTGCAGAGCTTCAAAGCCGGGTGCTCTCTTCTCTCTCTCCGGCCCTGAGTTAGTCCTCCCTGTGGTGGCAGACACAGCACCAGGACCTGCTGCCTCGCTTCCTCACCCACCTCATTCCCAGGAAGATGCCAGCACAGGAGCAGGTTAATCTTGT
Source organism: Halichoerus grypus (assembly GCF_964656455.1). Classification (NCBI taxonomy): domain Eukaryota; kingdom Metazoa; phylum Chordata; class Mammalia; order Carnivora; family Phocidae; genus Halichoerus; species Halichoerus grypus. Next base: position 195,521,904 of record NC_135713.1, on the reverse strand, counting down.
AGCCCACCTGAGCTGGCTGTGGGCTTGGCATGACCGTCGCCTCTCCTTCAGCATCCAGTCACCCAAGCTGGGAACCCCAAAGGAGGAAACACCTGTTCGCCCTGTCTTAGGGATGGGCTGTGAATTCCCCAAGATATAGAGTGAGTCACTGCGAGACTGTGGAGCGGAATTTACTCATCCCCCAGGAATGGACCCTTGGAAGGCTCCAGAATGACTCGCCTCAAGTGTTCTGTCTCAGGCACAGGGCATTTTCCCCCTGAACCATGTCTGCAGTCACTTCCTCTCTGGACACATCCTGTTTCTGGGAGCAGGCGACTTGCCAGGCAGATCGTAGCCTCTGCTGTTGGGAGCAGACGGGCGGAGACATCCTTCCTCTAATTTCTAGTACCTCATCCCATCTTCCTTCCCAGTCAGAGATATCAATCAGCATCTCCGCTTTTCCCAGGTCCCTGCACGCCAAGAAGGGAGCGTATAGAAGGAGCATGTTTCTATTGGCAACTCCAACTTACTGGAGGTGCTTAGAAACCACTGCTGATTCGTCACCAGCTTCTCAGGCACAGGTAATCAGCAAAGGATCTAGGGCTACGATTCCATTCACTCATTCACACAATAAATATTTATGGAGTACCTACTGTGTGCCAAGCCTCATTCTAGATGCTGGGCTATGGAGGTAAACGAAACGTAAAAAAGTCAATATCCTCATAGCAGTTATGTTCCACTGGGAGGGACAGCTGATAAACAAGATAAAAAATTATGGCATGTGAGATAGTGCTAAATGCTAAGCGGAGGAAACAAAGCTGGGAAAGCAAATACGAGATGTTGGGTATGGAGGGAAGTGTGAAATGTTCAACAGGGTGGCTGGAGAAGTCCTTGCTGGGAAAGGGAATCCTGAAATAAGACTTGAAGGAGGCAAGGGAGACAGCAGTGGGGGCAAGAGCATTGTAGGCAGAGGGAACAGCAAGTGCAAAGGCCCTGAGGTGGGAGTGTGCCTGGACTGCCCGGTGAATAGGGGAAAGACCAGCATGGCAGGAGAGGAGTGAGAAGGGGAGTGGCACAGGGGTTGAAGTCAGCTAAAGGGAGCCGTTCCACACTGCTGCCTGTGAGTGGTGGTGTGGACTTTGGTATTCACCCTGTGATATAGGAAGCCACAGGAGAGTTTTACTAGTGAAGTGACAGGATCTAATTTATGTTCTAACAGGATTCTCTTGCGAAGTTGCATGAATAGTAGCCTGAAGAAGGTGAGGGCGGGATGTGGAAGGCGGGAGACCACCGAGGAGGGAACTGCACGAGTCTAGGGAAGAGATAATGGTGGCCTAGACAGGTAGTGGTTGGGGGTGTGGTGAGCAGGGACTCTGGAATATTCTGAAGACAGAGCTCACAGGATATGCTGATAGACAGGATATGGGGTGTAAAAAAATATAAGAAAACAAAAAGACAACACCAATGTTTTCGGCCCAAGTAACTGGAACAATGAAGCTGCTATTAATTAAGAAAGGGAAGCCTATGGGAGGGGCTGGCCCAGGGCAGAATATCAGGAGCTGGGTTTGGGCCATAGAAAGTTTGAGATGCCCACTGGACATCCATGTGTTATCAAGTAGGCTTTGGAGACATATAATCTTTAAAAATTTCTAGTATGTGGATCCTCTAAAGATGTAGGTCAGATTAAACCTTCAAATGATTTCCCTTTTCATTCAGATTAAAAAGCAGAGTTTGAAGATTGCTCGGTAGTATCCATCAAAGCAAAAACTATGCCCAGTAATCCCACCCCTCAATATTTACTCAACTGAAATGCCTACTTATGTGTTCTAAAAGACACAAATGAAGTGCTCATAGCAGTATTATTTGAAATAGCCCCCAAATTGGAAACAGTCCAAATGTTGATCAATGGTAGAATGGAGAGACAAATTGTGGTATATACATACTAGTGCAATACCACCCACTAATGAAAAATATGAACCATGACCATGCGTAGTAACATGGACAAATGCACACATATAATATTGAGCAAATAAAGCCAGACGCCAAAGGGCAATACTGTATGATTCCATTTGCGTGAAGTTCAAAACCAGGCAAAATGAATCTACAGTAACCAAAGTTGAAATAATGGTCATCTTTGGGATAGGGACAAAGGGGACATGAGAGAGGCTTTAGGGTTGCTGGCAATGTTCTTTTTTTTAAAGATTTTATTTATTTGAGAAAGAGAGAGAAGGAGAGAGAGCGGAGGCGGGGGGAACAGAAGGAGAGGGACAAGCAGGCTCCTGGATGCAGAGCCCGATGCGGGGCTCGATCCCACAACCCTGAGATCAGGGCCTGAGCCTAAATCACGAGTAAGACCTTCAACCGACTGAGCCCCCCAAGCGCGCCACTGGCAATATTCTACCACCCAGTCAGGAGGGTGGTTTAAATGGGTGGGTCCAGTTGGTGAAAATTCACTGAGTTGTACATTTATGATTTGTGTACTTTTCTCTATGTGTGTTATACTTCCATAAAAATCTTACGCAAAGTCCTCATCAGAAAGGCCTCATGTGATAATGGCACTCCCTCTGCCGCACCCCCATTGCTGGATGCACCCCAACTCTGCTCACTCCACTCCTATGACACTTTACCTATTACAGGTCACTGATACACCATTGTTGGTTGTTCTTCCCTTGAGGATTTTGTGCTTACAGCTCTCTGCTCCCAGATATCCACGTAGCTCACTCCCTCACCTAATTCAAGTCTCTGCTTGAACTTCCTTTTATCAGGGAAATCTCCCCTGATGAACCTATGGGAAATAATATCCTCCACCACTCTGGTCCCCTTGCTCTTCTTTATCTTGTCCAAATACGTATCACTGTTTTACATATTATGTGCTTAGTTGTTCATTGACTTATTGTCTGTGTCTCTTACTAGAATCTAAGGTCCACGAGAATAGTTACTTTGTTTACTGTTTTATCTCTGGTGTCTGGATGGGGCCTGGCACATAGTAGGTGCTCTGTAAATATTTACTGGAGGAATGAATGCAATAGACAGCAGCAAATAAGACAGACATTATTCCTTTTTTTTTTTAAAGATTTTATTTATTTATTTGACACAGAGAGAGAGACAGCAAGAGAGGGAACACAAGCAGGGGGAGTGGGAGAGGGAGAAGCAGGCTTCCCGCTGAGCAGGGAGTCCGATGCGATGCGAGGCTGATCCCAGGACCCTGGGATCATGGCCTGAGCCGAAGGCAAACGCTTAACTACTGAACCACCCAGGAGCCCCAAGACAGACATTATTCTTGTTCTCATGGAGAAAAGAGTGGCTTAGATCTTTAAAAGGAGTATAAATAGTCTAGCTAGCTCTAGGTAGGAGTTGGGTTTATTTGTATTTTCGTAGGGTGTAGGACAGGGACTGACCTATAGAACAAATTTTCAGCAAGTGATTATTGTGGTCTTTTTTTTTTTAAGATTTCATTTATTTATTTGAGAGAGAGACAGAAAGGGGGGGAGGAGCAAAGGGAGGGACAAGCAGACAAGCGTGGAGTGAGACCAACAGGAGGGAGGGGGGAGAGGCTGGATCCTGCGACCCCCAGACCACAACCCAAGCTGAAACTGAGAGTGGGAGGCCCACCCGATTGAGCCACCCAGGTGACCCTATTGTGGTCTTTAAAGCAACATTTCTGAGCTTAGAAATTTACTCTCTCAAAGAAAGAATGAAGACAATTAATTAAATGAATGAACGAATGAATGAATATTTTCAGCCCCATGTGCTTCCAAGCCTTAGAAAAGAGACTGGATTCAAACCTACCAGCAAGTTCTTGAAATCAGGTGTGTGTGTGTGTGTGTGTGTCCGTCCCTCCTGAGTAGATGTAACTGCCAACATCATCAATTTATTGGAGCTCACTCAATTGTACCACATTCCTACATCTTGACAAGACCATTGCATTCTGAAGAGCATCTCTAGGGTATCAGAGTTCCCAGCGTGTGGAGACTGGATTTGCCTTGCTGAGTAGGAGCGAGGCAGGGCAATGAAGGGCTCTAGATGAGAGCTGAAGGCAGGGCTCCAGATCTGGGAAGGAACATGCGTACTGGGGGAGGGGACCAAGAAGGACAAGTCACTAGTTCTATAGGAAGTGGCTGCCCAAGGATACACCTGGGCTGGTGTTCCAGCTGGGAGTTTCACACCCATTCATACCTTTACCAATGGCCATCCCTGCCCTGTTCTTAAGTTGATGTGAGGGTTTGGCCAAAGCTTGCATTAAGCTGCACCTGTAGGTGCCCAGGTATGAACCCGGAGTGCTGGTCTCCTGGGTGCATGAGAGGATCACAGGATTCAAAGGGTTACATGCTTGGTAATAACCCTCCTTCTGCCTGTTGGGTCTTTTATCCCACCAGTTCACATACCTTTTCAAACAGTAATTAACCTCCCCACAGCCTCAAGTGGAAGCTGGAGATGTTAAACACAGTGTTCCTTGTTTAGTTGGGAGAAAAGAGGCAAGAGCACTTCTAAGTGTCTTGGCTTGAGGGCACACACAGTGAGTCAGCGATGTCTCCCAGGAGGAGAGTCTGGAGTCCTGTCCACAAGTGACATGTTTTACTTTAATCACCACCCCACCCAGCGCCTTCTGGTCGCTTCCTTCACAGCTCTGTGGTGTCTGTTACCATTCCTTCAGCAGCATGCCCTCTCCCAAAAACGTGTTAAGAGTTTTTCAGCTGTGAGATCTTCTGCTTCCTTTTTTTTTTTCTTTGTAGGTTTGTAATCTTTTTATTTCTTTACGGTCATTTTAGTGAGGTCTCCCGAGGCAGAAGAGCAAAACCCAGATGGACAATCTGCCATGATTAAAAAGTAAATGTGAAAATTATACTTGATACCACCACTTTACAGAAAATCCAGGGGGAAAAAGGTGGGGGAAATCTCTCGTCTCTCACCCCAACAAATCCTTGTTATGATTCTGGTGTACTGCCCATGTGATTCTTTGCTATGCGTGTTTTCAGACTGTGGTCATCTTTTTGGTTTGCATAAAGTTTATATCCTTCCTTTTTCACTTGATATTTGCATCACAAGCATTTCCCCCACGTTTTGACATAATCTTTATAATCATTGCTTTAAAGGTTGTACACTATTCCATCGGGGAGATTTACAAGAATACACTTAAGCCAGAATACTATTGTTGGTCTCTGTTGCCAAATATTTAAAATGTTTCTGGTATTGATTCATAAATGTAGTCGGGAGGGGCAATCAAGTAGGGTGTCTACACCTAGTATTTCTTTTTAACTAGAAAAACCTATCATTTGAGTGTTGCCAGTGAAAGTTATTATAAGGGTGTATAAATTAATGGGAAAATATAGATAACTAAAAAAAATGGTGTTGGGGACAACTGAGTAGCCATCTGGGGTGGGGGAAGGGGAAAACTTGGATCCATTTCTTTAACTAGGATAAATTCCAAATGCACCAAATATTTAGATGTCAAGAAAGAAAGAAAGAAACTATAAAAGTACTTGAAAAATCCATTGGAGAATTTTTTATTTTTTTGTAAGGGGAAATTTTGTCCAAGTATGAAATGAAGTCCAGAATCCATAAAATAAAAAATAGATAAATATGATTATATAAAAATCTAATTTCTTCATGGCAGAGACCATTATACATGCAGTCAAAAGACAAATGACAAACTGGGAAGTATATTTTTAATTCTGAATATAGGAAGGAATAATTTCCCTAATATATTAAGGGTTCCCACAAACTGGTAAGGAAATAGGCCAATAGTCTAATGGAAAAATGGGCAAAGACCATGTACAGACAATTCACAGAAAGGAAACACAAATCATTCTTAAATATATGAAAAAAATGTTCACTTTCTCCCATCATAGGACCAATTCATAGAAAAACTACCCGGATCATAACAATCTTGATTTTTCTGTTTGGGAGACGCTGAAAATGCAGTTCACCTTAACGATGAAGAGCCTGAACTTGTTATTAAATGAGTTACTAAATTTCTATAGAGAGTGAATTGGTAATCCCTACTAAAATTTAAAGTATGGTTACCATTTAATTCATTAATTTATCATAAGCAATGATGCCCCTTTATGACATTGTGATTTATAATAAGAAATATGCATTTGGGGGGGCACCTGGGCGGCTGGCTCTTGATTTCAGCTCAGGTCATGATAGCAACATCCTGGGATGGAGCCTGGCATTGGGCTCCGAGCTCACTGGGGAGTCTGCTCCAGCATTCTCTCTCCCTCTCTCTCTGCCCCTCCCCCTGCTCACTTGCTCTCTCTTTCTCTCTGAAATAAATAAATATATCTTAAAAAAAAAAAAAAGAAATATACATTTGGTCTTGGTCCCGGTTCTAGCACAGAGCTCCTAAAACCCTTGGAATTTCCTGAGTGATAAGAGAGGGAAAGGTATCTTCTATGTAAATAAGGTGTCTTTTTGGACTGCCCCTAAGAACGGAGGCTGGCTGCCCGAGACCCAACCTTGTGATTGGAAGGTTAGAACTTTGAGTTCCACTGCACCTGACTTCCTGCAACAGGGGCTGGAGAGGAGCTGGAGATTGAGTTCCATTATCAATGGCCAATGATTTCATCAGTCATGCCTTTGTCATGAATCCTTCATAGGAACCCAAAAGGAGAGGGTTTGGAGAGCTTCTGGGTTGGTGAACACTTGGAGATTGGGGAGAATGTCACACCTGGAGAAGGCACAGAAGCTCCGCGCTCTTTCCCCATCCCCTTGCCCCACACACCTCTTCCATCTGGCTGCTCCTGAGTTCTATCCTTTTATAACAAACTGGTGATCTAGTGAGTAAAATATTTCTCTGAGTTCTGTGAGCCACTCTAGCAAATTAATTGAACCTAAGGACGGGGTTGTTGGAACCTCTGATCTATAGCCAGTTGATCAGAAGCACAAGTGCCAACCTGGACTTGGACAGGCATCTGAAAGTGTGGGAAGTCCTGTGGGACTGAGCCCTTAACCTGTGAGCTCTGATGCTACCTCCAGGTAGACAGTGTCAGAATTGAATGGAATTGTAGGATACCCAGCTGGTATCTAAGCATTGCTTGGTGGGTTGGGAGGAAAACCCTCCTCTATTCATTGGAATTCGGATACAGAACAATTTTACCCATTATAAGGGTGTTTGCTGCATTGTTGATTGATTAGCAAAAGATTGAAAACAACCTAATAAGGGATTGGTTAAATAAATTATGATATATTCAAATTGTACACTGATATGGATGATAATTCAAGAAAACTAGGTGTGAAAAAAGATTACATGTTATCAGTTTCCATAATGTAATACTGGCTTGTCACTAATATTGTCCCTAAGTGGGGACAGGATTGGAGAATGCCTTTTCACTGTGTACCCCTTTGTATTTTTTTATTTTTGAGTGGAATTACTGCCTATTCACAGAAAAATAAATGACGTTTACTTTTTTATTTTATTTTAAAGATTTTATTTATTTATTTGAGAGAGAGAGCACGAGTAGAGGGGAGGGACAGAGGGAGAGGGAGAAGGACGAGTAGACTCCCCACTGAGCGGGGAGCCTGGCCGGGCTCAATCCTAGGACCCTGAGATCATGACTGGGCCCAAGGCAGATGCTTACATGACTGAGCCACCCTTACATTTACTTTTTTTTTTTTTTTTTTTAATTTATTTATTTGACAGAGAGAGAGAGAGCGAGAGAGGGAACACAAGCCGGGGGAGTGGGAGAGGGAGAAGCAGGCTTCCTGCGGAGCAGGGAGCCCGATGCGGGCCTCGATCCCAGGACCCCGGGATCATGACCTGAGCCGAAGGCAGACGCTTAACGACTGAGCCACCCAGGCGCCCACATTTACTTTTTTAAAATTAAAATAGAAGCTGCCAGCAGTGGGGCTGATCTTTAGGAAGACCCCCTCGAGTGGCTCACTCCTACTGGTTAGGTAGATGTAAGGCGAAGAGCACCCCATACTCTGGAGGTTTCCAGAGTGTGGAATGTGAGACCACTCCACCCAAACTCCTTGGAGGGTAGAGCTCGAAAATTGTTGGGGAGGGGTGGGAAAGTCTGCCTTTAATGAGGCTTAGTGGTATTACAATTTCACTGATGGACTGAGCTGCTCCTCACTGAGGTCATCTGAAGGACATAGGGGGCTGCAGGAGGAACTTACCAGGGTGGCCAGGGAGGTGCTGGGCCTGGAACCCACACCTCGTGGAAATGAGCCGGAGTGGCCAACATGTGCCAAGTGTCCTTCCAACAGTGACCCTGGGGGAGAGCCTCCTCAGCAACCTTGGCGGAGATGGGCCCTTTTGGAGACTGATCGATTTTCTCTTTGTAAAAGCCTCTTGGGAGAAAAGACAGCAGTATGTCTCCAGTCATTTCAATTTTAAAGAAGATGGGTTCTTATTTTTGTACCTGATGCTGGAGAAGCAGGACAAATTGGTTATGTTTAAATAATATCATGATCAGCAACTTTCTATCTAGCGCTTTCCCACATTGCAAATTATTGTCTATTATTTATTTATATTATATATAATTATATATATATATAATTTAATTACTTAAATCAGATTTTGAGAAGCAGGGCTATGGAGTTAAAAGGTATGGACATTTTTTTTTAAGATTTATTTATTTATTTATTTGAGAGAGAATGAGAGACAGAGTGCATGAGAGGGGGGAGGGTCAGAGGGAGAAGCAGACTCCCCGCTGAGCAGGGAGTCCGATGCGGGACTCGATCCCGGGACTCCAGGATCATGACCTGAGCCGAAGGCAGTCGCTTAACCAACTGAGCCACCCAGGCGCCCAAGGTATGGACATTTTATATATGACTTTGTCAAAGGGTTACATCCAACTTATATATTTCCAGCCATGTAAAGGACAATAGGTTATTCCACATGAAGGCTTAGGCATGGATAAGAGTGGAAATATTTCTAACGCCCATCAAATGATGAATGGATAGACAAAAATGTGGTATATCCTTATAGTGGAATATTATTCAACAGTGAGAAGGATTGAAATGCTGACACATGCTCCAACATGAAGGAACATTATGCTAAGTGAAAGAAACCAGTCATAAAAGATCACATATTGTAAATCCATTTTTTTTAAAAGATTTATTTATTTAAGAGAGAGAGAGAGAGCGCACAAGCAGGGGGAAAGGTAGAGACAGAGGGAGAACCAGGCTCCCCGCTGAGCAGGGAGCCCGATGTGGGGCTCAGTCGTGGGACCCTGGGATCATGACCTGAGCTGAAAGCAGATGCTTAACCGATTGAGCCACCCAGGCGCCCCTTGTACATCTATTTATTTGAAATGTCCACAATAAGCCAATCTATAGAGGGAGAAAATAGACTGGTGGTTGTCCACAGTTAGGGGACAAAGGGGTGGGGAGAGACTGCCAATAGGTGCAGTATTTCTTTCTGGAGTGATGAAAATGTGCTAAAATTAGATAATGATATGGTTGTACAACTCTCAATATGCTAAAAACCACTGAATTGTACACTTGAAAAAGGATAAATTGTATGTGAATTATACCTCAATAAAGCTACTATTAAAAAAAGGCAATGAGTACTATGAAACCCTGACTAATATGAGGTTGTTTCTTTGTTGTGATATTTTTTCTGATTTAATTAATGAGAAATTTTTAAATATTTGAATAATTTTTAAATTTTTTTGAAATTAAAAAATTTTCCTTGTGAGCTGTATGTGTAAGTACCTTGCCCATGGATCTTTTGGGTTATTGGTTTTTTTTTTCTTGTGAATTTGTTGGAGTTGCCTACATAATAAAAAATACTAAAACTTTCCTAATCACATTTGGGAACAGAGTACAGTCTGTTTCTTTTACTCTTATGTTAATTTTTCTTGGGAATGCATAACTTTAAAAAATAATTTTATAGAGTCAAAGCCATAATTTTTTTCCTTTTATAATTACTTTTATTCTTTTGTAATTACTTTTACTGGGAAGTTATTCTCTGAAGGAAATAATAAAGAAAAAAATAAGAGTCAGAAATAAGGTTGAATTGGCAAATAAATTAAAGGGCTGATTCTTTGAAACACTAAAATAATCTGATTATCTAATTAAGCAACAAAACAAAACAAAACAAAAACAACCAAAACCCAAAACCCATAATAACTAGAACTAGAAATGAGAAACAGAATATAATATCAGATGGGAAGAAACCCTTTAAAAAATTAAAACATATCATGTTCAACTCAATTCTAGTAAATATTCAATTCTTGATGAAGTGAACATTTTTTCTAGAGAAATATAAATTACCAAAATTGATCCGTGAAAAAGTAGTGTGTCAGAATAAGCAAACAGGTATGGAAGAAACTGATTATGCATGTTGTTAAGGAAAAAAATCACTTCCAAGAAAATCTCTAAGTCCAGAGAATTTGTTAGTCTATCCTGGTAGCTTTTAGGAAAAGAAAGACTGGTGGACATGTGGTGAGATAGCCTCAGTTTTCCAAAACAAGGTTGTACCTGGAAAGAGTTCATGCCCTTTGATCTCAAGATAATCCCAATTCTACGGCTCATTCTAATAAAATAACCAGGGATTTATGCACGAGAGTACTTATTACAGATCTAAACTAGTGAAAAACTGGAAACAACCTAAATAGTCATCACTATGAGAATGGGCAACAAATCAAGGATATTTACAGCATAAAATACCATCTAGCCACCTAATTGTGTTCAAATAATATTTAATGATATGCAAACAGTCTCATGATAAGTGAAAAATCTGGATATGAATTTGATTTTACAATACAATCCCAACTTGTTTAAAACAATTTTTTTACATTGATGCATGAAAACACAAGTTGGGTAGAAATATTTATTTTTTATTGTAATACTTCCATGCTTAAATCACCAAATTGGCCTTGGAAAATATGCAATCTCTTCAAATTACATTCTCTTTTAACTCAGAATAAAAAACCAAGTCTCCACAAGTTAGATAACATTTTAATTATATTTTTGTTTTTCACAATTATTTTTAAGTGAATGTTAAATATATTGTATCACGTTGTACATAATATATTTTGTAACTTAGTTTCCCCTAGTGTATTCTGAACGTTTTTAAATTCCTTAGAAGTTCATCCAAAGTATCATTTTTAATGGCTGCCTAATATTTTATTGTAATTTTTTTTTTTTTTTACCAGATTTAGACTTAAAAAAATTTTTTTTTTCTAATTCAAACTGTGCTTCAATAAACACTCCTACTCATCAGTCTTTCTTAGGCCATCTTCCAGTTTTTGAGTTCTCCACAGTGTCCTGAATGAGGGTAGCCCAGCCTTGGATTTCTCTCCAGAGGAACAGGGCACTATTCCCTCACGTGATGGACAGTCTGGACCAGTGTGACCTACAACGTGAATGTGCATTTGAGTCGCCTGGGCATCTTTTTGAACTTCAGGTGCTGGTTCAGTAGGTCTGGGTTAGCCATGAGACCTGGCACTTTTCTAATGGGTTCCCCTGAAGTCCGTGCTGGAGTTCTCCAGACCACACTTAGAGGAGCAGTTCTAAGGCCAGCGTATCTTCTACCAATTCAAATTTCAAAAAAACCTTTCTCTTGTCTCAAGCTCTGTCTCAGTGGAATTCTAGTCCCAGCTCCTCCCTGCAAAACCACAGCAAACAAGGTTCATCTACCTGAACGTGAAGACTTATCAGGTATTTTAAGGCAGCTGATGTGTTCCTCGGAGTTTTCTTTTTCAGCTTTTCCAAATATTCCACATGGGATATGACTTAAAGTCCCTCAGCGTCTTGATTCCTGTCTCCCTTTACAGTATAGTTCCCAGAGTGGAAAGTATTGTTTATAGTGTAGGCTGTTGGGCTGCTGGTAGAGGGGACCATCATGACCTTTATCCCCAATAGAATCCTGCTATGAATTCAGCCAAGAGCTCATGTCACTGGAGTGACTCATGCTGAGCCCATTGTCAGCTGAGAGCCTGAAGTCACTTCCACAGGGGCTGCTGTTGGTTCACATCGTCCTCGACTTCCACTTGAGCCTAAGTAACCCAAGGAACTCTTGTTAAGCTCTGGGTTTCTCACTTGAATTTGGCATAGAGCTATCCTTGTCTCAGAGAAAGATGCTGCTACCACAGGAAGGGGGCGGTGTTGAGTCAGAGATCCCACCACCATTTGGACCAATATAAAGGTGTCACTGATACATGCAAATTACACCTTTTTCAGCTTCATTTAGGAATCTTGCATTTGACAATCAGACATTTCTGAAGAAAGAATCTATAGCAGTTGATAATGCAGAAATTTTTATTTTTAGTTTATTGAAGTGACCTTTCTCCTAACTGTGTAACCATTTCCTTTCCCCTGCCCATCCATCCAATATGTGGTGATATAATATGAGCTCGTAACATGTAATATTAATATTATATGCAATATGATTTTAATAAATGCTCTTCGTGGAAAATTCAGAAAGCATTAAAGAAGAAAATGAAAGTCCCATTTGATGGCATCATCTACTGACATTCATTGTTGACTTTTCTTTCATTCTTTTTTATTTGCATATTTTTATCTTGCTAAAACCCAATATTTTAACTGTTTTATTACTGAGTAATAGAGGTTCATTGTAGAAAAAAAGTGGAAAATACAAAAATGCAAAAGAAGAAGAAATAGAAATTCCCATTATCTAGAAACAACCTCGGGACACCTAGGTGGCTCAGTTGGTTAAGCGTCTGCCTTCAGCTCAGGTCGTGATCCCAGTGTCCTGGGATCAAGCCCCGCATCGGGCTCCTTGCTCAGCAAAAAGCCTACTTCTCCCTCTGCCTGCCGCCGCCCCCCACCCCCAGCTTGTACTCTCGTGCTCTCTCTCCCTCTCTCTCCAGCAAATAAATAAAATCTTAAAAAGAAATAACCTCGAGTTACATTTTGGTATATTCCTTTTAAGATGTTCAAATCTGTATATAAATTACATTTTTTTTGTTAAGAAATGAAGTTACACAGGGGTGCCTGGGTAGCTCAGTCAGTTAAGCATCCGACTCTTGATTTTGGCTCAGGTCATGATCTTAGGTCGTGAGATTGAGCTCCACATTGGGCTCTGTGCTGGGTGTGGAGCCTGCTTAAGATTCTCTCTCCCTCTCTCTCTGCCCCCTACCCATCTCTAAAAAAAGGAAATGAAGTTATACAGTAATACTATATTATAAAAATTTTTTTCCACTTGACAATATGTTAGAAGCATTTCCTATGCCAAAAATATACATATTAACAATAACTGATATTTATGTTATATATGCCATATATCTTATGTGTAATGAATATATTTCTAAAATATCATTTTAATGGATCCATGTATTCCATAATATGAATGTATCATAATTTAACCTCTCCTCTATGGTTAGATAGTATGAGTTAAAAACTTCTTGCTGGAATATAAACTTTTTATTCTAAACAGGATCACTGCTCTAGATCATATATTCTTTAAAAGATTTATTTATTTATTTTTGAGAGAGAGAGTACATGAGCACAAGCAGGGGGAGGGGCAGAGGGAGAGGGAGAAGGAGACCCCCTGCCGAGCAGGGAGTCCAATGCGGGGGCTCGATTCCAGGACCCCGGGATCATGAGCTGAGCCCAAGTCAGACGCTTAACCGACAGAGCCACCCAGGCGCCCCTAGATCATGTATTCTTAATCTCTCTGTTAATATGTACTACTTGATGATGCCTCATTCAAGTTCTTAAACATTTTTTAAACTTAACTTTATTACAAATACACATTTCAATGTATTAACATAGGTTACCTACTTGGCATTTTTATTGACCTTTACAGCATTATAATAATTGAATATATTATAGGGCACCTGGGTGGCTCAGTCGTTAAGCATCTGTCTTCGGCTCAGGTCATGATCCCAGGGTCCTAGGATCGAGTCCTGCATTGGGCTCCCTGCTCCGCTGGAAGCCTGCTTCTCCCTCTCCCACTCCCCCTGCTTGTGTTCCTGCTCTCGCTGTGTCTCTCTGTCAAATAAATAAAATCTTTAAAAAAAAAAAAAATTGAATATATTATAGATTACTTAGCTATAATATAATCACAAAGGGCACATTAGAAACTACTATTTTCAACACGAAAATTAACGATGAACATTACACGGTATAGTAGATAGCTTTTGTTTTTATTTTCCATATTTCTATATTCTGTATATTTTCTGTATTAATATTCATAAACATTTTCTGCCATTTTGTATATCCATGCTTTCTCTCAAGCTTGTTAAAGTTGAGAACCTCAAGCCAACAGACCTTCTCCATTTAGGCGCCTCTGTCATGGGGTGGGGCAGATTTCACCTTGGCTTACTCAGAGTTCTTTCTTGTGTCTCCTGCATGATGAGGCAGAAGAGGAGTTCCCTTCAGTCTTGATCGGCTAAGTCACTTTCCATGGTTGCAGTTCTATGGAAAACTATTTCAGAGAACATTCAGTGAACTTACTCTGTATGTTTTCACATTGTGAGGATTTACTCTGTAAGAATATTATTTCACCTGTATTTAGAGAAAGTTGCTTATTTTGGCAATTTCTCTTTTGCTATGAGAATTCACAAGAGCCAAATTCCACTTTCAGAAATGCTGTGGGCCAAACTTCATGCTGTGTAAGTTCATATCTAAAGACTGTAAATTTCTGAATGGGTTCATAAGATGAAATACAGCTTACTTATGCTCGCTGCCTTTCCTTAGAAATCAATTCCAGAATGTTTTAAATGCCTACATACAGTCATAGATTTAAGCTGCTAATGGACAGCAGTGAATGAATTCAGAAAAAAGACATCAGTGTTTTCAGATGGGTTAGACCACATGTTTTAATAATTTTGCAAATAAGGAAATTCTGACCTTGAGGGGAAACCCCCTTGGTCCCTCTAAAGATAACATAGTCATTCTAAAAAAGGATATTTTTATTTTTTTAAGGATTTTATTTATTTATTTTAGAGAGAGAGAGAGAGAGAGTCAGTGAAAGAGAGAGAGCACAAGCAGGGGGAGCGGCAGGCAGAGGGAGAAGCAGGCTCCCTGCTGAGCAAGGAGCCTGACGCAGGACTCGATCCAAGGACCTTGGGATCACAACCTAAGCTGAAGGCAGACACTTAGCCAACTGAGCCACTCCGGCGCCCCTAAAGGATATTTTTAACTGAGCCACTCAGGCGCCCCTACAGTATATTTTTAAAGTCAGTAACTTGAAAATTAAGAATTCCATTCATTTCTGGGTGCCTGGGTGGCTCATTTAAGTGTCTGCCTTTGGCTCAGGTTGTGATCCCGGGGTCCTGGGATCCAGCCCCTCATAGGGTTCCCTGCTCAGCAGGGAGTCTGCTCGTCCCTCTCCCTCCCCACTGCTCGTGCTCTCTCTCACTCTGTCTCTCAAATAAATAAAATCTTAAAAAAAAGAATTCCGTTCAAGTTTGACACAATTTGGCATAATAAATTTGATAAATGAATGTATAGTTTATATTTACTTTTACTTTACCAGGATAGTAGAAAATACGGCTCTGGTCTCTTGATTGTTTATATGGTATATGTTTTGGCAGGGACACAAATTGACTGGCTGTAATTTTGTCTTTGGGTTTAAATATTTAGTTTTCAGATGCTCTCCTCGTGTTGTCTTATCCCAGCCTCAATCCATGGGCCATGGTGCTGCTTTTCTAACTTTCTGTACTAAAACCATGTTCCACCTCTTACATCATCTGTCAGCTGTGGTTAAGAGTCGTCCTTCGGGAGCCTAGGTCATGTTGGCCATGAAATAGGCCTAACTATCGAACACTCCCTGAACTACAAACGTGGGAATGGGGCATACTATGGTTGCATGAAAATGTTATAGCTTCAATCTTTCTGCGGAATGTGGAAAGAAAATCCTTTTTCAGCTCAGCCCCTATTAAAAAAGCAACTCTTCCTGAATCTGGGCTAGCACTTAAGAGGCCTTCCATATTTCCACTCTCCCTCTTGGCCCTGTGATCAGCCTCCAAGTAAACAATATATTATAGATTGCTTAGCTATAATATCATTACAATTGGCACATTAGAAACTGCCAGAAGCCAGGCTGGCCTGCTGGGAACGAGAGACTACCTGAAGTAAAGGCAAGCTATCTCACTTGAGTCCATCTTAGACTAGCCAGACCCTGGTTGATCTGCTAGCTAATTGGCAGAGGACCAAAGATGCATGAGTGAGTTCGGCTGAGACCAGAAGCCCGGCCCAAATTGCTGACCCCTATCATTGTGAGTGAAATAAATGGCTGAGGTTGTTTCTTACACAGCAAACCTGAAGTGGTATACCCTGCTAGAGAGGTCTGGTCACATCACAAGTTTAATAACTGGCTCAGTTGTACTTGATTTTTGAAGCAACCTTCGGAGCTCTCAGGCTTTCCCTGACATCCTCAGCTCCGCTGTAACACTTCAGTGTGGTGGTTGAGGTGTTGGGCACTGTACTCGCAGACTTGGGTCTGAATCCAGTCTCTTCCACTTCTTTGCTGTATGACCTTGGGGAAGTCACGTTCCTCTCTCTGAACTTTATTTTTTCATAGTGTTTAAAACATAGAAAATAATATTATCTCACGATATCACATGGGGCTCCTTCTCCAATATCCTTTCCTGGACCCCGTACCTCCTTCCTAACAGAACCCTGATTTCATTCAGTTATTCATACATGCTCTGCATTGTTTTCTGCATTCTCTACAAAGCCTCGATGAGGAGCTGATTCCTGATTAGTCTCAACTAATCTTGGAAATTCCATTGCCCTTGCCAATGATTAGTTTAAAAGCAGGCATATGATCAAATTTTGGCCAGTGAGAAATGAGAGGGAAGATGCAGGTGTAGAGGGATTTTTGGGAAACATTTCTTCACTTTTTTTTTTTTTTTAAGTTTATTTATTTACTTAGATCTCTACACCCAGTGTGGGGCTCCAACTCAAAACCCTGAGATCAAGAGTCACATGCTCTTCTAACTGAGCTAGCCAGGTGGCCCTATTTCTTCACTTTTAAGAAGCAGGTAGAGGAAGAGATGATCTGTTTCTTCTCCTAAAGTTTGGTCTGGATTTGAGGCCTGGGACTAGAGCAGCCATCTTGTGGTCATGGAGGGAGTTACTTAAAAGTAAAGCCAAGGCGCACCTGGTTGGCTCAGTCGGTTAAGTGGTTAAGCGGTTAAGCCTTTGGCTCAGGTTGTGATCCCAGGATTCTGGGATCAAGCCCTGCTTCGTCCGGCTCCCTGCTCGGCGGGGAGTCTGCTTCTCCCTCCCCCGCGCCCTCCCCCTGCTTGTGTTCATGCGCTCTTGCTCTCTCTGTCAAATAAATATATAAGTAAATTTTTAAAAGTAAGCCAAAACCCTGAGGAAGGCAGAGGCACCAGGTGGGAAGAACCTTGGTCCTTGAACTATCACTAAACCACTGGAACTCCAATCATGGAATCACCCCAATCTCAGCGATGCTTATTGTGTGAAATACAAATCCTCTATATCATGTAAGTTTGATTCAGGTTTTCTGTTCCTTGCTAACCAAAGCATCCTAAGTGAGATACCCCTTAGCCCATAGTAAGCCCTCCATAAATATTAGCTCTTGTTATAATTGTATTGGCTTCTTTCCCTCAACTATTAAATGGTTTCAGATTTCACAGATCTTGGAAACACACTTTGCTGAATTCTACTGACCCTGTCAAGTATGGTACTTTTTCTCTTTACTTGTGGCTCTAGATCTAGAGCAGGGGTCGGCACTGTGGCCAGTGGGACAAATCGAGCCCACTGCTTGCTTTTGTAAATAAAGTTGGCCTGTGGTCTGCAGTCAGTTCTTCGCCTCCTCCATGGTCATTCACATGGGGACCTAGTTCACAACGCAGATTGCAGCTTTCACCCCAGAAATTCTGCTTCACTGGCTGTATCAGTTAGGACCTTTAGAGGCAAGTGACTGCAAACCTGACCTGAGCTACATGATGGCTTCAGGATATAGGGGCTCAAATGGATCATCAGGATCAGATTCCATGCTCTTCATCTCTTGGCCCCACTTCCTCTGTGTTGACTCCAGTCTCAGACAGTGTTTGACATCGAGGACCACAGTATGGCCCCGCAGTGCCTGTCTTTTCTAATTCATGTCTAGTGGGAAAGAGGTAAAATCTTTCTCAACAGTTTCAGTGTAACTATGGAGAATCATAGTGATTGATTTGACCTAAGCATTGAAAATGCTCTCTAGAAAGCAACAGATAATTCCTTTTTACCCTTTGCCTTTTATGTGTTGTTTGTCTTCCTTGATTAGATTATAAACTCAAAGAACAGTGCTCAGCAGCTAGTCTGTGCTTAGTAAATATCATTTTGAGTGAATGAATGTATATTTATTTAAAAGTTGGAACTGGGATCATTCCTCACATACGTTTTTGTTTTCTGCTTTTTTAAAGTTTATATGTTTATAACATGAGCATTCCTTTATGTCGCTAAAGCTGTTTGGATTGGAGTCGAGAGGCAACGAGCCGTCACTGAAGGTTTTTAAGCAATGGTTGACATTGACCCATTGGCTTATGAGCCATGTTGATCTCATTCTGGCCCATATTCTCTGCATTACCCATAAAGACTGCATCATACAAATATTTCCACATCTCCTCCTCCCATCCCGCCCTTGGAGAATTGTGTTGTAGCTACTACAGTTTTTATTTTGAAGATGATTGGGGATGACTTTTTTTTCAGCCTGCTCATGTTGCTCAGTTGTCCAAAGTAGTTGCAGTCGTGTGATGCGCCCGCTCCCTTTCCCCCGGGGTTGGGCTGCTACCTCATCCCCAAAAGATGTATTGCTTCATGAGATCAGCTTACAGCAAACCATGCACAGATAACTTTTCAAACATTTAATTGTAATACTTCCATGCTTAAATCACCAAATTGGCCTTGGAAAATATGCGATCTCTTCAAATTACATTCTCTTTTAACTCAGAATTTACAATATAACAGGGCAGTCTGTATACTTAAGACATTTGAAAATGGGTGCATGAAAATGGCCTTGATTCACAGGATGTTCTATTTTTTTTTAAAAGCCCAGTATTGTAAATGCAACAAATAATGAAAGTCAGCCGTGCAATGTACCTTTTTACCTGTATTGTGCATAATATAATTGGGTGTAGAGGAGACTTAGGGGTTATATTAGTTTCCTAGGGCTCCTGTAACAAAGTATCACAACCTCGGTGGTTGAAAACAACAGAAGTGTATTCTCTCACAGTTCCAAAATTAAGGTGTTAGCAAGGCCATGCTCTCTCTGAGACTCTGGGCAGAGTTCTTCCTTGCCTTTTCCCAGCTTCTGGTGGTGACCAGCAATCCTTGGCATTCCTTGGCTTGCAGCTACACACTCCAATCTCTGCCTTCCTTGTCACATGACATTCTTCCTGTGTGTCTCTGCCTTCATATGGCATTTTCTGCTTCCTTTTTTTTTTTTTTTTAAAGATTTTATTTATTTATTTGACACAGAGAGAGAGACAGTGAGAGGGGGAACACAAGCAGGGGGGAGTGGGAGAGAGAGAAGCAGGCCTCCCGCTGAGCAGGTAGCCTGAGGCGGGGCTCGATCCCAGGAACCTGGGATCATGACCCGAGCTGAAGGCGGACGCTTAACGACTGAGCCACCCAGGCGCCCCCCTTTTCTGCTTCTTATCAGGGTAACAGTCATATTGAATTAGGACCCACTCGCATGGCCTCATCCTAACTTGATTACGTCTTCAAAGACCCTATTTCCAAATAAGGTTATAGTCCCAGATACAGGGGGTGGAGTTTAGGACTTCAACATATCTTTTGGGGGCGAATAATTCAATCCATAACAGGGGTCATCTGGTCTACGTCTCTGCTGGACATAGGAATCTGCTGTACAAGATCTGTTCAATCATCAGTCAGTTTGAATCAAAACCAGGTAGGTGCGGTAGGAGCAGGGAGAGGATCTTGGCACTGGATCTTCCCATTCTCACAAGAGTGAGATAGTTGCGGTTGAACTGATGACCTAGCTATAGAAATCGGTTGGAAAGCTGGGTGTGTAAGATAAAACCTAAAAAAGTGCCGCAGGGAAAGTCAGGTGCTGGGCAGAGTGGTGGGGAATCCAGCTGGTGGCAAATATTCTGGAAGTAGATGAATGGGATAGTCATCACCCTCTAGATCACCACTGGTCAATAGAAGTACAGAGAGAGTCATACTTGTGGTTTCAGATTGCCCAGTAGTCCTATTTAAAAAAGTAAAAAGAAATAGGGAAATTAACCTTAATACTATATTTTATTTAACCCAACCGATCCAGAATATTATGATTTCCATATGTCATTGATATAAAAAATATTAAGACATTTTGCCTTCTTTTTTCCCATACTAAGTCTGCAAAATCCAATGTGCATTTTATACTTGCAGCATATCACTAGCCATATCTCAAGAGCATGATAGCCATATTAGAGTGCTCTGGATTCTGGAAGTGCTACCCCTCTGTGGTAGGATCCAAGCCACAGTCTGGGTTGTAGGTGAGACTCATTTCTGGGGAGGAACACTGGCAGGAGCAGAGCAGACAATCAAGGGTGTTTGGAGAAGAGTTTAGGACAGGCCTGAAGAGGAAAAGGTGTTCCAAGTGGGGACAAAGTGAATGCAAGGGACAGAGACCCACTTACTTGCTTAAGTAGGGGTGGGGTGGTTGTTCTGCACAGTGAGATCCCTTGCAAATGAATTGTAATAAGTCCTTCTGGGCCAGGAGTACAGGTAGGAATTCTGTTAGACAATCATTCTCTTTGTCTCCGTCTTCAGGGTTATGAAACCTCTTATTCGCCCTTTGGTTTGTCTGCTTTGTTAGGCTCTTTCTACACACTGATTTGCTCTTTTATTTATCTATTTGAACCTTAAAATGTCTTTCTCAGCAGCTAACTCTACAGCCTCTCAACCCAGTGCCATACCACTAACTCAGTCTCCCATTGTCCCCATTTCATGTTCCAAGGAGAGAAAAATCTGATTGGCTTATTGGTCAGTCATCCCATAACTAGGAGGCCAAGCTCACCTAATACAAACAGGGCCACCCAGGCTCATTCCTGATGTCAGGAGTGGTTCTTACAGTGGGTTCTCCCCACCAGTAGCATTAGAACTGTAAATTCACGGGCCCCACCTTAATCTGTTGAATCTGGATTTCTGGGGATGAGCATAGAACATTAGGCTAGAGCAGTAGATGGGGGCGGATTCCTTCAGAAGGGGATGTGGGTAGGACTGCCTTTGTAGGCAAGAGTGAGGTGAGTGGCCTGGGGGAGTCTTGACCTGGAGAAACACAGGTCCCAGATGTGACCTCAGTTTTCATCAGTGGGAACCAGGTCTTCTGGGAGGGGGTCAAGGAAGGGGTCATAGAGAACAGCTTGGAATGTGACCTAATTCTAAACCATGTCAGGACAGGACTGCACATGTGGGTTTTTAGTAAACTTTGAGGACCTAGGACAGGCAAAGGCAGAGAGGAAATGAGTGGAGATGGAGCAGGGAGGGTCAGGTTAACAACTGTAAGTACATGGGGGCTATGCTTAGCTGCTTCATCAGTGATAAGCTGATCTGAAGGAAGCTAGAACTAAGTATTAAATTAAATTAAATTCATGATATTTTAAACATTAAAGAAAGTTGAATTTTAAGCCATGGTAGAAACTGCTGAGTTCCTGATGTTTGCTTTTTTCCATGGTGCATAAACTGTATTAAATTTGAAATTTACACTACAAAAATAGCTTCACAGGAGGACCATTATTAACATAGCCTTACCTCAGACAGATTTTTTATTACTGGAGACAACTCTTCTATGTAAAAAATATATTAATGGCTGGAGCAGAAGAAAAATACCAACTACAGATGGTAAGAATTTTCTTGCAAAGTCACATCAAATTTAACATTAGCCTTGGAAAACAGAGACATGTTTTAAACAAAAGGTTTTTAAATATTCTTATAACCATGTGTAGATTTTCACCTCTGGTCTAGGATACCATCATAAAGAGTGCAACTTTCAGTGATTAAAATATGTTAATAAAGTTTAAAACTCTTGCCCCAAAATGCTATTTAATGAGTTGTTGTTATAGCATTTTCATTGCAAGTTTCTACTAAGTGGCATTTATGGAAAAAGACTTATTTTATTAGTATGAAATAGGTGGAGTTAGTAAACTTGAGACAGATGCCTAAAATAATGATTTGATAAAAGATGCACAATTCTTCCGAGAGCAAATTAGAAGTCATAAGGGAATAAAAAGGCTTTGTAAAGATTTTCTGCAATTCCCATACCCATTACAGACATGCATAGGTACGATTTACATTGGAAGTGGATTTCTATTTTAAGAAGAAATAAAAGGGTGAATTCCCTAAGAATTGTTTTCCTCCCTTTTTTCTCAAGTTTATGGCTAAAAGTGTTGCCATGATGAAGCAATACTATGCATCTAGTGCTGAAATTTAATCTAATGAAAGTTTTGCTCTCCTTAACAATATGAATGGTTTCAAAGTGTTATTCTTATCTGAATCTTTTGTTTTAAACAATGAGATTTAAACCTATACACAAGCAAGCCTAAACAGAGTCCTCCTCTGTATGTTAAGCATGCATACATTTTGCCTCACTGTCACTTACATATTGGTAGGTATTGCTTTAAACTTCTCAACAGGTAGCCTCCCCAGCTCCCCCACCTCTGTTCTCAATCCTAACTTCCATTGCCTAATACAAAGCTACAAATTATGTTACTGGCTGGTTGGGAACAAAGTGTGTGCCCTAAGAGTAAGGCAAATGTGTATGTATCTTGTCAGTTTGCAAATTTTCTTCCCATTGTCCATCCAGTCTTTCAAACTGTGGTAGCAGCCATTGTTCGAATTGATTAGTGTCCCTTCAGAGCTTCAATAGTACAAAGAAGCATTTCTAAGGGAACTTGCTCACTGCTTTGCACTTAGTAGGCACTCAGTATTTGAATTTGAATGAATTTCTGGCACTGTCCTTTGAATTTCTAGTCTAACTTGTAGAACTTTATATAATTTCTGGGTACTTTAATTGTAGAGCTGTAGCCAGACTGATGAGATGCTCTTGGAGGTAAATTTGTCTGGAGAATGAAGAGACATTGCTGATAAATTAAGAGGAATGACTGACACTGAATTAGCATTAAAATATATTAGACTTTATTAAACATTTAAAATCGCATTAAAAACAGCATTCAGCAAAACTAGCAAAGCACATAAAAAATCCCCCCCCAGTTATTCTTAGTTTTCATTGTCCTAGATCCTTTTGCATGCATTCAACTTTTTGTTGTGCTTTTAAACTTTATTTGTAAACTCTTCCATATTATAGATCTTCGTAATTGCCATTTAAATGGCTGCATAAAAATTGATGGGGATGATGTAATACAATTCACCATTAGGCTGTTCCCTCATCCCCCTTTTGTTATTAACCGAACTTTGCAAAGAACATCTTCTGTATTATTATATATCAAGAATAAATTCCAAAGAATGCAATTACAGGGTCAAAGGGCAAGGTACACTTATTTTATTTTTATTTCATTTTCTATTTTTTCCTCCTGAGATAACGAAATACAGTACTGTATGAAAAGCTTTCATACGCTGCTCTCCAAGGTTTATCTTGTTAATAATCCTTTAAGGTATTATTATCAATCTCCTATCCTTGGAGATAGAGCTGGAAAAAGAGCCAGAGCAGGCAGGTAACCTGATCTCGTTCACCAGGTGAGTCCTGGAAGGAGGTAGCAACGACTATACCAGAAGCAAAACACCCCAGGGGATTTGCCGGAGCCCTCGGTATGGGAACGGTGTCTCTTCCTCACCCCAGCGACGCTAAATTCCCGGAGGGTCGCGGACTTGGGGCCAACCTTGCTCGCCCCAGCCTCTTAGAGCGCCCTGCACTCAGTGGGCGTCTAATAAATGCAATCTGCGTCGCACGGACAAAAGCTCTCCCTTAAGTGGGCTGGACACTAAGCCCCTCCTGGTGCCACAGAGCTCGGCGCCGCCACTTTGCTCTTTTGCCCGTTCTCTCCCCAAGTTCTGTGTGGGACCCTCGGCTGCAGCGAACACCCCCGCCCTTCACCGCCAGCGCCCAGGGCGGCCCGAGCTCCGCGCCCCGCGCCCCCGCGCCCTGGGCACCCTGCGCGCGCCCGCCCGTCCAGGCCCCGCCCCGCCGGCCCCGCCTCCCGTCTCCTCCCCGCCCCCCGGAGCCGACGAGTGGCGGCGGCGGCCCCAGGACCCGGTTCCCTCAGACAAGAGGGCGGGTGGAGGAGGAAGCGGCCGAGCCCCGAGTCCTGCTCCGGCGCCGCCGAGCACCGCCCGCCTCGGCCGACCAGCGCCGTCGGCTCCTGGGCCTCGCCGAGCCGAGAGGAGGGAAAGGCGGAGGCGGCTGCGTGCGGGCGGCGGGGCGCGGGCGGAGGCGGCGCGGCCGGCCGCGGCTGCCGCTTTGTTGTGCGGCCCGGGCCGAGGAAGGAGAAGTGGGAGGAGGGGGGAGCTCGGCGTCCCGCTCCCTCCGCGGCTCATGGCGACGACGCTCGGCACATCCGGGACCCTCCGGCCGTGGCGGCCGCGGCGCCGGCTGCTCGGGCCCCAGCCCCGGCCGCTGTGGTGACTCCGCCGCGCCTCGCCGTCGCCCCCGCCCCGCCCGCCGGCCCCGGGCCCCGCGCCGCGGCCGCAGCCCCGCCGCCGCCGCCGCCCCCGCCGCCGGGGACATGTCTAACCCCGGGGGCCGGAGGAACGGGCCCGTCAAGCTGCGCCTGACAGGTGAGGGGGGCGGCGGGAGCTGGGCCGGGGCATCCGCGGGGTGGGCGAGCCGGCGGGGGGTGCCTGTGGCCTTGGGAAGGGCCAGGGTCGGGATCAATGGTGAGTTGGGGGTCGGGGACGTGGGAAGGCCTAGTTCAGGGAGAGTAATGGCTAAGCCACTCGCCCTTGTTGGGGAATTCTTGAAAAAGTCGACGGTGTCTTGGGGGTCTTTTGTTGCGGGGAGGGCTGCCCCGGTTGGACTCGCCGGCGGATTTGAGGTCGGAAAGCCTTGGCCGAGGAGCACGACTCTCTCCGGGCCCTCGGGGAGCATCCCCTGGGCCACTGCCCAGGTGGGGTCGTCGAGGGGATGAAAAGCTCCTGTGGCGGGGATTATTGAATCCGGTCGCTGACTGCGCGCTGTAAACACTCCTTAAAGATGGAGCGCTTAACGGGAGGGTGTGTGTGTGTTCCCTGGTTGTTAACTTGTTCGCCCACTTATGCCCGCGTGCAAAAACCTTCATTCTCGGCCGCCAGCCGCAGCAGCCGGTGCCACACACCTGAAACGCGTGTCTTTGGGAGGGGAGGAGACCGGGGTGGATTTTCCCGGTGTGTCCGCCTGATCCTACGGCTCCGGCTCATTGTACACTCTGTGGTTTGGAAGTGTTTGATTGTAGGGTAGCATGTTTTGGGTTGTTCCTCGTAGGCCGCAGAACTTGTGTCTCACTTCTAACTCCAGACCTGCTTTAAGAACACACCTTTTTTTTTTTTGGTACATTTCTAAGTATGTGCTCATACAAACTTGCAAGCGAAGTTTTCTCTCTCCTCATTTCCTCCCCTTCCCTTTTCTAAATGGAAAAGAATGTATGCAGGGGTTGCTAGGTAGAAGCCTTCTCTCTTACAAAGTGTTTATGATTCCAAGTGCGTTAGATCTTTAACATTACAGGTACATTTTGCTTACATAGTGCCATTTTTGGTATTCTTACGTGGTCATGTCACCCCATTTTAGGGACAAATTATTTTTGGTTTGAAAAGTGTAATTGAAATCACTGTAGTTATCCTAGTTTCACCATTCACTATTAATTATCCAAGTCGTGGTTGGGGTGTGTGGTAAGACGATTTTCCTTAGAGGTTGTGTGTGTGTGTGTATGTGTGTGCACGCGTGTGTAAGGATAAACTGTAATTATGTTTGCGTACACTAGACATTGAGATTTATATGGACTAATTTTGTAATTGAATGCTTGTGTGTCACATCCCAGTCCACTGGCTGAACTTTACGGATAAAAACTTGCAGTGAATTTGGTATTTGAGAATTTAGCCTGACTGTAAATTGGCTGCAATTTAAAAAATACGACTTTTATGACAGTTTTACTTTCCCTGGGGAAAATTGCAAAGACTCATGAACTGAGTGGTTCTTAATGGAAAACTTGGATTGGGGATTACCCCCTTCCCCCCGCCCCAACATTGTCCCCATTCAGTTTCCTTGTTTTGTTAGGATACCTTTATAAGGGATCTTTGTGGCTTTAGGGTTTATCTCCTGATGTTCCTCTCCGCAGTCAGTCCTGTGGCAGCGATCATGGAAAGAACCTGTGATTCCAGGTGTGCAAAAAGCATCAGAAATGGGCTGTTGGCCATTTACTTCCTTCTAGGCTATATGCATAATGAGAAAATGAGGGAGAAAACAGGTGTTTTTTTTTTCAGATAAAATGACTCAATATCTTAAAGTGTTTGTGGTTTCCTTACAACCTATGATACATTATAAAAATTCATGAGTAAACTTAGGAGAAAAGATGACACTTCTTTTTTGGTGGGGGAGAGGGAACGCTGGACTAAATTTATAGAGTGATTTTTGTATTTTTAGATTTTTCTGAGGAATATTAAATGCACTGTGTCCCCTTAATTGTAAAAACAGTTTGAGGTACTCTCATTTTTTTTAAAAAACCATTGGGAATTTGTCTCTGTCATATTTTAAGAAAAAACTATTCAGATATTAAAAACATTGCCCTCTCCGTTTTGGTTACATTTGGTGGATTCTCTTCTGTTTTGCCAGGAAAGTTAACTTATATTTTTTCATTTTTGTCCATTTACAAATTGGATGGTATAGATTTTAACAAATAGATTTCAAGAGCTGGATTCAATTAGCAGCTTTTTAGGTCATAAACATTAAAGGGTTAGATGGAAAAGATTGTTTTGACTGACTGGATAAATGACAGGGCTGTGTTTGATGTGCGTCCAGGAACTGGTCTGGAGCTGGTGCCCAACTTTTCAGTCCATCTTGAGAAGCCAAATAAAATATTTAACCTAGGCCTCATTTTGTTTAAAAAAAAAAAAAAAAGTTGATTCTTTGTTAAGACCTTAAGAAATGTTTGGCATACCTTTAGACTAAGTGTTTAACAGTTCATTTAGATCCGGGTTCCGTAATAGAGGAAAATCACTAAAAAAAAGTCACATCCCCCAGTGAATTTTTACTTGGTTGTAAGATGCTTTAAAATTATTGTTCTTTGCTTTAAGTCAGCACCATACTAGTATTTTAAATTTATAGAGTGTCTTTGATTCCATGGTGCTTTATGAACTGTACTCAATTATATCTTTAACATTGAGTTGCCCCTTTACTGAAAGGTATAAACAGTTCTTCATGATGACATGCACACACACACACACTCACTCACTTTCTCTCTCTCTCTCTCTCTCTCTCTCTCTCACACATACACACAAACTGAAGAAGAAGAAATACTTGAGCCATGAGATCTCTGCCCACAACAGATATTAGACTTTTCCACATATTATTCCTTAGTCCACAGTCACCTAGTGAACTGTTTGGTATTTTTGATGCTAAGGAGGCAGGGTTAATTTAATCCCACATTTGAGATTCCTCAGGCCATTGGTGTTAAAATCTGATTTGGTCCATCAAGTACTTTGGTTGTTCTTCTGACACATTAACACTTAATCATTAAAATAGGCTGTATGGTAAAGCTATCAATTTCAACTATTATTTCTATAGGGAATTGATTATAAAATGTAAAATTTGTATGCACTATACTTATGAATATCTGATACAGGCTTTTCTTACAAATCTTTGGATAGAAAATATTCTTTGTATTTGGTTACAGTAAAAAAAATGGGGTAATTTTTTATATCATTGTTTTTGAAAACCAAAGACTTGAAAAAGCAGTTTAGTATAATTTCTAATATTTATATTTCTTAGATATGGAGAAATAACAGATTACTTCTCTAGAAAATTTATTGCAGACCTTTTTGTAACCTAAATGTTTTTGTATGCTGTTTCTCATGTTATTAATTTATAAAACCCTTGGCAGTAATGAGGTTAACCTTGTCTATAGCTAAAGGAAAATCAAATTTATTATTTAAAAAAATTTTTTAAAAAATATTTTATTTATTTATTTGTCAGAGATAGCAAGAGCAGGAACACAAGCAGGGGGAGTGGGAGAGGGAGAAGCAGGCTTCCCACCGAGCAGGAAGCCTGATGCGGGGCCTGATGCGGGGCTCGATGCGAGGCTCGATCCCAGGACCCTGGGATCATGACCTGAGTCGAAGGCAGACGCTTAACGACTGAGCCACCCAGGCGCCCCAGGAAAATCAAATTTAAAAGTCCCACTTCAGATATGCTGGTATCTTAGTATTGTTTTACTGTATATTTTATTGACTCAAAGCTTTAAAAATTACAACTTGATTATATCTCACAGGTTTCTAAGTAGGGGTGTTAGTGATTTGAATGTCCCCAATTTACTGGTTTTTGAGGAGGAAGCTAATGTGGCTTAAGCCCCTTCCTTTTATCTTAAGTTGTCTCTTCTACTCTAACACTCAGACATGCAGTGGAACCTGCTTAGGTACTTCATGTCGTTTGGTTTTCATTGGTGAGTAAAGGGTGTGTGTGTTTTAATCATGGATTTTACTTTTTTTCCTGTTGGTTGAACTGTAACTATCATATACTACCATGTCACTTATTTTGCTTATCATTTAGCATATTTAGCATAAAACTCAATTTTCAAGGTAAACAAAAGGCCACACTTTAGGCACACAAGATTTTTATTTTAGCCATTTTTGATGTCTGTTAAAGATATTGAAGGCTTTTAAAGATGTACTATGTCCTACTTTTTTCAAATAGACCACATTTAACAGAACTTAATATTTTATTTATTATTAAGTATCATTATGAGTATAAAGGACCGTCTGTTGTAATGTGTAGTAGAAGGATATGGTCATGGTGTATAGAGAGACCTGTTTAATCCTTGGCTATATATATGGTGATAAGTTGTTTAACCCCATTCTTACTGCTTTTTCTCTTTGTGCTGTCATTTTTGTTTACTGTTACTTTCTCTGTTCTAAGAATGCTGGACCCTTGAAATACACTGTTGTAATGAGCATTGTTGTGTGTTTCTGTATGACTGACAGGTATTGAATGCTTATCAAGTGCCAGACACTGTGTTAAGTTTGTATCTATTATCACTCTTAATTCTCACAGTAGCTCCAAGAGGTAGAAGAAACTTGGGGAGGTTAAGTACATGTCAGAACCCCAAATTGTCTAGAAAGCTTGTTACAATGTCTAAGATTTTGTGTGGAAAAATAAATACATTCCAGTTATTTGGAATTACCTTTGCCCCTTGAGATTTTTGCTCATCTTTTAAGGTTCCAACTCAAGGCTTTACCCTTATCCCTAGAACTTTCCTTGACCTGAGTTGGCCGTTCCTCTGTGACTAAGAGGCTCTTCCTCTGGTATCAGACCTAACTCAATGAAGGGTATTTGTTGTTTCTATGCTGTAAGCTCTAGGAAGCCAGAATCTTTGTTTCAGTATAGATGAAGGGTTTTTGGCATTTTATTGAATGAATGCTAGAGGCCTAGAAGTAATTCTTTGTAGTTCCGTATGTATTCTTTGTGGCTAATGCACTAGATGTGAGTGGCAAGAGATGAGGCTAGACAGGGACAACCCAATTTGGAACTTACTGTGGTTTGCCAAGACGTTTGATTTTTTTTTTTTTTTTTAAATGGTGGGAACCATTGAAGGATTTTTAGCTTTGATGTCTTTGATGTTTAGAAACATTAATCTTGGGGCAGTAGGGAGGATGGACTGGGATGGGAACTGTGAAGACTGATTTTAGGACAACCAGTTAAGAGGATGCTACATAACAACCATTGTTCTTACTTTTTTTCTTGTTATAACTTTTATTTCTAAAATTTTTATTACAGATAATTGCTGTAAACGTTTTGGTGTAGATAACTTTTTTAAAAGGATTATTTTTCTAGGATATTTGCACAGAGAGAGTGCTATTGCAGGGGCACCTGGATGGCTCAGTCATTTAAGCCTCCGACTCTTGATTTTTGGCTCTGGTCATGATCTCAAGGTCCTGGGATCGAGCTCTGAGTCCAGCTCCATGCGCAGCTGGGAGTCTGCTTGAGGAGTCTCTCTCCCTCCCTCTGCCCCTCTCCTTGCTTACATGCTCTCTCTCTCTCTCTCTCTCAAATAAATAAATCTTAAAAAAAAGAGTGCTATTGCATTATTGGGTATGGATCTTTTATAAGTTCTTTATTAATTTTTCCTCAGGCTGTTTCCTATAAGAATTGTGTCTATTTAGGGCAGCAATGAATAAATAAGTGTACCTTTTTACTATCCTGTTACAAGCATTGGCTCGTTTTTTAAAATTTTTTGCTAATTTCATGGAATATTGTATTTAAACATTTACTTGTGAAGTTGAATATTTTCCTGTTTATTAATGATATTTCTTTCTGTTGACTTGTTTGGCCTTGTCCTACTTATCTGTTAGGGTTTTTGTGTTTTTCTTATTGATCTGCCTGAGAATTAAAAATGTTAATCTGTTGTTAGATTTGCTATAGATGTTTCCCCCAGTCTGTTATTTGACTTAATTTTTGACCATTTTTGGACATCAGAAATGTGGTGTTTTAGGAATCAAATCTGTTCAACTTCTGTTTTTCTTATTCTATTACTTGGAAGGCCTTTTTCTTTAAGAGGCTTAGTAAATATATAAGTACATTTTATTTTAGTGTTTCTTAAAAATCGTTTAGGAAGATATTTCTCCTCCAGTTTCTTTTTTTTTTTTTAATTTTTTTATTGTTATGTTAATCCCCGTACATTACATCATTAGTTTTAGATATAGTGTTCCATGATTCATTGTTTGTGCATAACACCCAGTGCTCCATGCAGAACGTGCCCTCCTCAATACCCATCACCAGGCTGACCCATCCTCCCAACCCCCTCCCCTCTAGAACCCTCAGTTTGTTTTTCAGAGTCCATCGTCTCTCATTCTCCTCCAGTTTCTATTTCGTCATCTCATCATTACTGAATAACCCATTCTTCCTTTCCACAGTGATGGGATATCTTTTTAGTTATGTTAAATTAGTTATAGTAGAGTCATTCTCTCTTGTTCAGTGCCACACTCTTTTCATTATTGTAGCTTTATAATTTAGTTTAATATGCTCATTGTGATGGAAATTTGTTTTGCTGTTTTCACTTATTTGCTCTTCCACACAAATATTAAACTCGTTAAGTTTAAGAAGAAATTTCCTTGGGATTGTAATTAGAATCACCTTACTTTGGGGAGAAGAGGCATTTAAGTGTATTTAGTTTTCCCCCCTAGGAGCACACTATGTTTTTACTTTTATTTAAGCTTTTGTCTGTATTGCTCAGGATAGTTCAATAATTTTCTATGTTTTTTTTTTTTTTTTAAGATTTTATGTATTTATTTGAGAGTGAGAGTGTGTGCGCGTGCATGTGCATGAGCAGGGAAGGAGGGGCACAGGGAGAGGGAGAATCAGATTCCCCTCCCTGCTGAGCAGAGAGCCCAACGTAGGACTTGATCCCAGGACTCTGGGATCAGCCTGTGCTGAAGTCAGATGCTTAACCGACTGAGCTACCCAGGTGCCCCTAATTTTCTATGTTTTGATGTAATTCCAGCTAATTTATATGACATTTTTATTGTATTTTCTAATCTTAGTTATTGCTTATATTTAGGAATGTAGCAGTAGGTATTTTTGCTTGATTAGAGCAGTTTTGTTGAACGTTAATCCTGCTAGTATTTCACTTGATACTAGTTTTCCAGGTATCAATATTTAGCATTTTTAACAGTTGAATGTTTACATTCAGAAAATTTCTTTTCTTTGCGATTTTTCCACTAAAGTATAATTAGTTTAACAAAATGAGGAATTTCATGTTAGTTTGTTTTAGAATAGCTTCTGAAGGCATAGACAAAAGTCCACATTTGATATACTAAGAAGTATTGACATGTGTCTTAAGTTTAACACTTTGGTTTCTTACTAAAAATTGACAGCAGACATAAAACTTAAGTTTTATTTATTTACTTGATTTTTAAGTTTTAAGATAAATCTGATGATAATGAATCTAAACATAGATGATTGCACAAAGGTTATTTATTTTTTCCCAGAAAGTTTCCTCATGCCCCTTCACAGCCAGTCTCCTCCCATTCCCAGTCCTTGGCAACCACCACTTTACTTACGGAATTGTACAGTATGTAGTCTTCTGGGCCAGCCTTCTTTCACTTAGCATAGTGCTTTTGAGATCTATCTTGTATATCAGTTGTTTGTTCCTTCTTATTCCTGAGGAATGTTGCATTGTGCACATATGCCCCATTTTGTTTATCGATTCACAAATATCCTCAGACATTTCCAGTTTTTAACCATTACAAATAAAACTGCTGTGAACATTCAAGTATACCTCTCTGTGTGTGAACATGTTTTTATTTCTTGGGTACATGGTTAGATTGTTGGGTCATATGGTAAATATGTAAATATTTTGCTCATAACTTAAATTATTTTTTATTATCAAGTTTTGAGATTTCTTTTTGTATTCTGGATACAAGTCCTTTATCAGATATGTGTTTTGCAAATATTTTCTTCTAATTTGGGGCTTCCCCCTAATAGTGTTTCAAAAAGCAGAAGTTTTGAATTTTGATTTAGCTCAGTTCATCAGTCTTTCATTTATGATTCATGCTTTTTGTGTCCTAAAATATCTTTTCTTAATCCATAGTTCTAAAAGTTTTCTCCCATGTTTTCTTCTGTGTTATAGTTTTAGCTTTAGATACAAATGTATCTATACATTTATATCTATAACTTTTCTAAAGTTAAGTTTTTAATATAGTGTGAGAGGTAAGGGTCACGGTTTTTTTTTTTTTTCTTCCAATATGGATATCTGATTTTCCTAGCACTATTTGTTCACATACACTTTTGTTTTGTCCATTGCATTGTCTTGGCACCTTGACTGAAAATCAGTTGACAGTATACATGTAGTTAGTTCTATTTCTGGACTCTGTTCTATTCCTTTTAGCTATAATTCTATCCTTTATAAGTTTATCATTTATAAGCCACACTTTTTTTTTTTTTTAATTTTATTTATTTGACAGAGAGAGACACAGCGAGAGAGGGAACACAAGCAGGGGGAGTGGGAGAAGGAGAAGCAGGCCTCCCACTGAGCAGGGAGCCCGATGCGGGGGCTCGATCCCAGGACCCTGGGATCATGACCTGAGCTGAAGGCAGACGCTTAATGACTGAGCCACCCAGGCGCCCCTGTAAGCCACACTTTCTTGATAACTGTAGCTTTAACATGAGTCTTCTGATTTCAAACAATGATTAAAAAGCTTTTCATAAACATTTTGATAACAGTTTAATGAGCATAATTGAGTCATTAATTTAGGATCCTGTAATGATTTAGGATTTTGTAATGCTTTGGAGCCATTATTTCATTTATTCAGACAATAAATATTTATCAATTTCTTGACATTTGCAGACATTGATTATCAATGATATATAGTACCATGAATGGAAATATAGGAAATCAGAATAAACCTAGATTGGGGTCTCTATTTTTCTTCTGAAAATTTCTATTATGGACCTTTACAAAATTTATTATTTTTATCTCTTACTGATGAAAGTGGATTGCAACAGGTATGAGTTAACAAAGTTTGCCTGTTTACCAGCTATCAGCCCCCTGAGATCATTTTTGGGAAAAGGTGGGATAAAAAGAATAAACCTATGTAAAATGTGGCAATAGAAAGGAAAGGATATACTGTAATTGTTAAATGTGTGTTGGATTATGGGTATTTTTTTGGTTGTATTTTATATTATGAGCATGTATTTTCTATAAGACAAAGGAAGAAAGTCAATTTTATTAAAATCTAAGCAGACTGTTTATTTGAGAGAGAGATAGACAGCATGAGCGGGAGGGGAAGAAGGAGAGGGAGAGAGAAACTCAAGCAGACTCCATGCTGAGTGTGGAGCCCAATGTGGGGCTGGATTCCAGGACCCTGAGATCATGACCTGAGGTGAAACCAAGAGTCGGATGTTTTTTTTGTTTTGTTTTGTTTTGTTTTTAAGATTTTATTTATTTATTTGACAGAGAGATAGAGAGCACAAGTAGGCAGAGAGGCAGGGAGAGTGAGAAGCAGGCTCCCCGCTGAGCAGGAGACTCAGGGCCCTGGGATCATGACCTGAGCTGAAGGCACCCACTTAACCAACTGAGCCACCCAGGTGCCCCAAGAGTCGGATGTTTAACTGTGCCACCCAGGTGCCCCAGACTTTTTTTTTTTTAGGATTTTTTATTTATTTGACAGCGCGAGCACAAGCAAGGGGGGTGGGGGAGGGAGAAGCAGGCTCCCCACTGAGCAGGGAGCCCGATGCGGGGCTCGATCCCAGGACCCTGGGATCATGACCTGAGCTGAAGGAAGACATTTAACCAACTGAGCTACCCAGGCGCCCCGATTTTTTTTTAAATTTGAGAGAGCAAGCACGCATGTGAGCATGAGCAGGGGGAGGGGCAGAGGGAGAGAGAAAAATCTCAAGCAGACTCCACACCAAGTGTGGAGCCCCACGCGGAGCTCAACACGGGGCTTGATCTCATGACCATGAGATCACGACCTGGGCTGAAACCAAGTCAGTCGCTCAACCAGCCGAGCCACCCAGGCGCTCCTAAGCAGACTTTTTTATTTGACCATAGTACATTCCTAGGAACTGTCACAAAACAGACATCTGTAATGTAGATCTTATTTGCTGTGTAAGATATACTTGGTAATTTGGGAGGAGGCAGTTGGGATGTTGTAGAAAGAATATAGAATTTGTAGGCAGAAAATTTAGGTTCAGATCCTAGTTAGGCCAGGGGTAAACTTTATCGCTTTCTTGGTGCCTGTGCTTTTAGTTTTAAGTGCATGCTTAAAATGACAGTAGTATTTAAGATTCTGCTTGACAAGGGGCGCCTGGGTGGCTCAGTCGTTAAGCATCTGCCTTCGGCTCAGGTCATGATCCCAGGGTCCTGGGATCGAGCCCTGCATCGGGCTCCCTGCTCCGCGGGAAGCCTGCTTCTCCCTCTCCCACTTCCCCTGCTTGTGTTTCCTCTTCGCTGTGTCTGTCTCTGTCAAATAAATAAATAAAATCTTTAAAAAAAAAAAAATTCTGCTGGACAAGAAATTATGTGAAAATTACTGTTCAAGCTGTAGAGTATTTTGTTCATGTATTTTGTCATTTTTGATCAAAGACTTTCAAATGTTAGTCATAACCAATTATATGCTGTTATTTATAGGAGCAAGTACAACATTAATAAGGATTAATATAGGTATCTATTTAATTCATATGTCTTATAAAATAGGCACAAATGTATACTTTGGGGGTACCCAGTGTATCATAAAGAATTCATATAGTTGGATAAGCTACTGCATTATAATTTTCATCATTAACTCATATAGCAGACACTTAGACAATTAACTGTGTTCTCTCCTCTCCCCCTTACTTTTGATGAAAAGTAGAAGAGCTTTGGAGAATTGTTTGAATAGCTCAGGGTTTTGGAGGTGGCAAAACTGTTTGGATCCAAATCCAGTCTTTAATGACTTACTACATTTTCCTGTAGCTTGCCAGCACTTTCAAGAATAGCCCGTAGTTTCATCTCCTGTCAGTAGATGGGGATATTTCTGCACAGGTAGATGTCAGGAGTGTGTAAGACCTGTAAAACTGAAAACTAAAAGTCTAAATGAGTGTACTTGAAATAAATGGAGTTAGAGAATTAGAATCTATCAAAGATGACACTGGCTTTTAATGAAAATCCATATTTTAGGATAAACTTTCTTATATAAACTATGTTACATATGTCCTATATGTGTTATAGGAGTAGATACAAAAATTCTTTTTATTAGAATTGCAAACGTAAGTAGCTATTTCTTTCATTTTTATATATGATCTTATGTCATCTGGCTTTAAATATAACTATTTCTCTAGTGAAGAAAGAAAAGTTATTGATTGGTCAGATTATTCAGAATCCTATGAATTTAATACTATAAAAAAGGTTGAAATTTTTTAAATTGAATTTTGGGAATTTTGTAAAGGAATAAGGATGAGAAAAAAATTTTTTTAATTTAAGAAAAGTGAGATGGCATTTGATACATGTGATACATTCAAAATACCCTAAGGTAACACTTGATACATAGTATACATTCAGTAAGTATTTGTGAATTAAAGAATGATTGAGGGTGCACTTGGGTGGCTCAGTCGGTTTAAGAGTCCAACTCTTGATTTCAGCTCAGGTCATGATCTCAGGGTGGTGAGATCAAGCCTTGCATTGGCTCTGTGCTCAGTGGGGAGTCGGCTTGGGATTCTCTCTTTCCCTCTGCCCTTCCCCCCTGCACTCTCGTGTGCAAGCTCTCTCTCTTTCTCTCTAAAATAAATAAATGTTTTTTTTAAAAAAATGAGGAAATTGAAAAACTTACCTGGTCTTTAGGACTTCATTTGAAACAAATAATAGGATCTCTCTTTGTGATGTCATTATTGAATTAACTGACATGTTACCTTAGTAATTTTGACAGAATTTATAAAGATAGAGGACTGAAGTATTCAAGTTACTATTTGACTTCATGAATAGAACTCTTACCAGAATTCTGCAAAACTTTTTTTTTTTTTAATTTTATTTTTGGGGCACCTGGGTGGCTCAGTCGGTTAAGTGTCTGACTCTTAGTTTCAGGTTGGATCATGATCTCAGGGTTGTGCGATTGAGCCCTGCTTCAGGCTCCATGCTGGGTGTGGAGCCTGCTTAACATTCTCTCTCTCCCTCTCTCTCTAAAAAAAAAAAAAAAAAAGGAGGGGGGAGAAAAAAGATTTTATTTTTAAGTAATCTCTATACCCAACAGGGGCTGGAGCTTACAACCCGGAGATCAGGAATCACATACTCTACTGACTGAGCCAGTAGTTGAGCCAGGCACCCCCAAAATTTACTTCTCAACAAAGTAAAGATTTGTCTGATACTCACTGCAAAAAGATCTGTTTTTGTAGCATCACCTAAGAAAATTCACATATATAACTAGTGTCAATGTTAGGGAGATAATTAATTTTTCAGAGTTCTACAGTTCTAACTACTATTCAGATCCCAACTTTGTAAGTATTCTGAACCAATGATAGTGAAATGAGAATCTTTACCTTATGCTTTTTTTTCTTAAATCTTATGAAATCTTAAATCTTTCTTAAATCTTCTTTTCTTAAATCTTACTAAGAGAATAGTAATAGATTTTTGAGGAAACAGTTGGTACAACTATTCCAGTTCTATAGAAATGAGGCTAGTTGAACCAGAAGTCCTTTGTAATGAATTATGAATCCTTCTAGAGGCGCCTGGCTGGCTCAGTCAGTGGAACATATGACTCTTGATCTTGGGGTCGTGAGTTTGAGCCCCACGTTGGGTGTATAGCTTACTTTAAAAAAAGAAAAAACAGATACGAATTCTTCTATATATTAGCTTTCTCTTTTCTAGTTTTGAATTTTTCTTTTTTTTTTAAAAGATTTTATTTATTTGAGAGAGAGAATGAGAGAGAGAGAGAGAGAGCATGAGAGGGGGGAGGGTCAGAGGAAGAAGTAGACTGCCTGCTAAGCAGGGAGCCCGATGTGGGACTCGGTCCTTGGACTCCAGGATCATGACCTGAGCCAAAGGCAGTCACTTAACCAACTGAGCCACCCAGGTGCCTGAATTTTTCTTTTTTCTTTTAGGTAGGTAAGAAAGCTTAGGTAGGAAACCAATCTTTTTAGTACTTAAAAATGGCATTGGTGATGACATTTCAAATTTCTTCTGATTTCCAGTTTGGTTAACTCTTTTTTTTTTTTAAGATTTTATTTGAGAGAGAAGGAGACTGGGGTGGTGGGGGGAAGAGCATGGGAGAGAGCGAGTGTGTGCACGAGCAGGGGGAGATGCGAACAAGCAGGGGGAGATGCGAACGGAGAGGGAGTAGCAGACTCCCCGCTGAGCGGGGAACCTGATGTGGGCTCAATCCCAGGATCCTGGGATCATGACCTGAGCCAAAGGCAGATACTTAACGGACTGAGCCACTCAGGCACCCCCCCCAGTCCTTAACTTTCAGCAATTGAAGGACCCAATCAAGTTGTTAGCTGATGATTAAAGATAGTTTTCATAAAAAAAATAGAGATGTCAAGTAATGCCGTTATTTTCCAGAAAGTTAAAAAATATATATAGGTTATTGTGTTGTTGTTGTTGTTGTTGTTGTTGTTTTAATATAACTCAGGCCAGGGATTGATTTAGTCCGTAATAGATAGCTACTATATTTAGAAGGATTATAATGCAAGACTCTGAGTTGGCTGCTTGGTGGCCTGGTAAGTATATTTATGTACTTTCTTTTGCCATAGGAGAATCATGATACAGCGCAAAAATCTGTAGGGCTGTAAGGCTAATTATGTTAACTTCAAGAAGAATGTGACTTATTAGACCTTCTATGGGTTATGACATAGCTTTTTCAAATCTCTTAAATATATGAAAGCTGGTCTCTATCAGGAAAATTCTTCCTTATTGTTTGCCAAACAAATTCTCTCCCCCTAATTAGTTGAACTAATTATCATATTTGCTATAAAGGCTTGTTAGAATTGCTGCATAAAAAATTACTGCAAAACTTAGAGTCCTAAAACACAAAGGATAATTTTATTATCTCTCACAGTTTCTGTGGGTCAGGAGTTTGGGAAGGGTGGTTTTGGCTCAGAGTCTGTCATGTGTTTTATTCAGATGGTGTTTGAAACTGGAATAGCTGGGGGCAGGCTGGGCATTTACCTCTCTTCAGGTCATCAGAGAGCCTCTCCATGTGGCCTCTCAGCGTGGGCTAGTTGATGGCAGTTCTAGGGCAGTTACACGGCTAGTATGACTGACTCGGGGCACCAGCAGGAGTTGTCCGAGGAACAAGGTGAAAGCTACATCCTCTTTTCTGGAGTAATCTAGGAAGTCCTTGCTACATTTTATTGGTTACAAGCAAGTTAGTTCATTACAAGCTCTTCTAGATTCAAGGGGAAAGAACATAAACCTTATCTGTTGATAGAAAAAGTATCAAAGAATTTGCAGCCATTAAATAATTGTCGGAGGTGGCAGCCGCCGCTGCTAGTTCTGTTGTTTTGTGGGTTGGACTACATACTCTTTGGTATCCTAATCTAATAGAGACCATTTTTCAGTTTTTATAATTTATGTTCTGCCTTTGAAGTTTACAAGAATTTTATTAGAGAGTACTTAACAAGTGGCATACAAGTTTTCAACAGCTAGAAGAGTTATGATAATTTGTTTTTAAAGTATAAAAATTCAGGGGTGCCTGGCTGGTTCAGTAGGTAGAGCATGGGACTCTTGATCTTGGGGTTGTGAGTTCGAGCCCCATGTTGGGTGTAGAGACTACTCAAAAATAAAATTGAAAAAAAGTATAAAAATCCATAAATTTTGGTAAATTATAAAAAAGATACTCAGTGGAAACAAAAAGGCTGGTGAAAAGAAAGAAGGCAAATACTGTTTGAAGGAAATAATTTATGCAAATATAAAAATTCTTTGATTCTCTGGAATGATTTTTGTATTGAAAAACAGTGCAGGGCTAAAAATCAAATAATTTTAGTGTTCTCCCATCAGATCTGTGTTGTTTTTCTTTAACGCTTTTTTAATCCATTCGCCACAGAGCAGCTTCATACGTTTAAAAAAAAAAAGTGAATTGGGTAATTTTGCTCCCTTGCTTCAAATTCTCCAGTGGCTTTCCATTATGCTTTGAATGAAGTGGACATTATTTGCACAAGATCCTGTATAATCTATCCCCTGGTGACTGGTCTTTCCTTTGTTCATTATGTTATAGTCACATTGATTTTTATTTTAATTACTCTTGAAAAGGTCAGTCTCTTTCCCATCTCAGGGACTTCATGTGTATTTTTTTTTGTGGGGTTGGAAGGTGGGGATCTTTTTTATCTTGTTGCTCCTTATTTTTCTGTGTCAGTTTATCACCCCAAAGAATTCCTAAATACTCTAAAAGTAGCTTCTAGCCTCATTATTGTCTATCACAATGTCCTGTTAACTTCAGAGGACTTAATACAATTCATTTTTATATTCATTTATTTACATGTTTATTGTCTTTTTTTTTTTTTTTAATTTTATTTATTTGTCAGAGAGCACAAGCAGGGGGAGCGGCAGGCAGAGGGAGAAGCAGGCTTCCCGCTGAGCAGGGAGCTCGATGCAGGACTCGATCCCAGGACCCTGGGATCATGACCTGAGCCGAAGGCAGACGCTTAGCCAACTGAGCCACCCAGGTGTCCCTACATGTTTATTGTCTTTTAAAAAATACTTGTAATTTTAGACTAGTTTTCGATTTACAGAAAAATTGGAAAGATAGGACAGAGAGTTCCTATATATTCCATACCCAATTTCCCCTATTATTAACTAATCTTATATTAGTATGGTTCATTCATCACAATTAATGAACCAATAATGATATATTATCATCATTATTATAATTTTAATTTTGTTAACATATAGTGCATATAGTGCAGTATTGGTTTCTGGAATAGAATTCAGTGATTCATCACTTATATACAACACCCAGTGCTCATCACAAGTGCCTTCTTCAGTACCCATCACCCATCTAGACCATCCCCCACTCACCTCCATCAACCCTCGGTTTGTTCTCTGTCGCTAAGAGTCATTTGTGCCTTGAATGATACATTATTATTAACTAAAATCCATACTTCACTCAAATTTTCTTAGATTTTACCTAATGTTCCTCATTGTCTTTCATCTTTACTAGATTGGGAGCTCCTGCAGGCAGGGACTCTGTGTGTTTCATTCACCTAGGGTAATACTAAGTAAACACTTGGGAGGTACTCTAAATATTTCTTGAAAGAATGACTATTAGATGTCTCAGAGTTTATAGACTAACATCTTTCCCATTTGCTTATGGACATCATGTGTGTCTTTCTCAGTTCCTTGACTAGTTTACAAGATCCAAGTCTCCAGGGTGGTACTAGAAACCATATCTTGTTATATCTAATTTGCTATATAGAGGGGTGAGTTTACTGGGAAACTCACGAAGCTGGTGAAATTCATGAAACTAATAAAGCTTAACTTTCAGGATTCTGAGGGCCTGGGAGGGACCCTAGCAATGAGTTCACATGGTCACTTTAAAAAATCTTTTATTGGTATATAGTATATACATGCAAGAATGCAAAGATTATAAGCATCCAGCTTAAGACTTCTCACAAACTTAACACACCTAAATAATCAGCACCCAGATCAAGAAACAGAACATTTCCTGTACATTATCACATACTTATGAAGAATTTGCAAATATCCTAACCACAATCAGTTAAGATTGCTGTCTCTTTTTTCACCGACTCCCCCTCTATCACACTTGTCCTCATGTTGGTGGCACTGGAATGGCTGTAGGCATTTTGGGCGTCTGGTTATGGGGAAACTGACATTGGGGATACATTTAATTGGGTTTTAGCAGGATATGTTTATTTGGTTCATAGTCCATGTATTGTCAAGGTATTGTTAGCCATCCAGTATAGGGATAGTTTCTAGGAGTACTACACATTATTATGTTAACTCACCTGGCATTGTGACATAAATGCGCAGACCTAAAAATAGTAGAGTAATATGGATGTGTCCCATGGGACCTGGCACCTGAAGTATATGGTTAGTGGAGGAAAAGCAAGGTTTGATGCCAGAAGCCAATCTGTGAAAATTCTTCCAAATCTTAAAGCTTCATATGAAGAAGACTTAAGAGTTTTTCCAAGTTTGACCACAATCCTAAAAGCTTACGTAACATTACCAGTAATGGAACTGTGCTAAAAGAAACTTTTCGAAGCCAACAACAACAACAACAAAAACAACAAGAAAAATACGTTCAATTATGCTAGAGGAAGGACTGAATTATTTTTTTGTTGTCTCTACAGAAATGACATAAAACTCGTGAGAAACTGCAACACTGGCATAAGCCAGATCAATGGAATAGAGTCGAGAGTCCAGAAATAAATTTATATACCTGTGGTCAGTTGATCTTTGGCAAGGGTGCCAAGACCATTCAGTGGGGAAAGGTTAGTCTTTTCAACAAATGATATTGGAAACAACTGTGTATCCACATGGACGAGAATGAAGTCGAACTGCCACCTCACACCATATATAAAAATTAACTCAAATGGATTAACAACCTAGTTTAACAACTAAAACCATGCAGACTTTTAGATGGAAACACAAGACCTTGAATAGGAAATGATTTGTTAAATGACACCAAAAAGCACGGTAACCACAGGAAAAACAAATTGGACTTCGTTAAAACTTTTGTGTCCCTTTGGCAAGGATTCTCATATACTCTTGGTGGGAATCGAAATGGTTCAGCTCCTGTGGCAAAAAGTTTGGCGGTTCCTCCAAAAGTTCAACATGGAATTACCATTTGACTCAGCAGTTCCATTCCTAGGTATATAATTAAGATAATTGAAAACCTAGGTTCACACAAAAACTTATACAGGAATGTTCATAGCAGTGTTATTCATAATAGCCAAAATAGTTGGGTGAGAACAACCCAAATGTCCATTAACTGATAGATAAACAAAATTTGGTGTATCTGTACAATGGAGTATCATTCATCCATAAAAGGGAATGAAGTACTAATAAATGCTACAATATCAATGAACCTCAAAAATACGCTGTGTGAAAGAAGCCAGACATAAAAGATCACATATTGTATGATTCCAGTTGGCAAATCTGTAGAGACATAAAGTAGATTAGTGGTTGCCTAGGTATGGAGTTTCTTTTTGCAGCGATTGAAAAGTTCTGGAATTAGCAGTGGTGGTTGTACAGCGTTAGAAATATACAGAAAAAATGAATACACAGTTTAAATTTCTGTATTTCATTTTTTGCAGCTTTAATCTCCATAAAACAAATAGCAAAAATTCTGTTATATGGGAAGAGATAAAGTGTGCAGCAGGAAAACTAGGACAAAAGGTATCATAGGGCTGTGTCAATTAACACAAATATTGTTATTTTCTGTTTTGATGATGTGGTATATGTCAGCTTGTTAAAATTTTTATTTTCCCATTCTAAATTGACTATCTGCTTTCGTACCTCATTTTATATTCAAAAAGCGGGACCCTCAAACTATATAAATTCCGGGCTTCGCAAAACCTGGATGCACCCTAGTATATGTATTAGCATCAAATAATCATTCAAGAACCATTGTCTTTTTTTTTTTTTGGTAAAGATTTTATTTATTTGTCAGAACAAGCAAGCAAGCACAAGCAGGGGGAGCGACAGGCAGAGGGAGAAGCAGGCTCCCTGCTGAGTGAGGAGCCTGATGCTGGACTCCATCCCAGGACTCTGGGATCATGACTTGAGCCTAAGGCAGATGCTTAACCGACTGAGCCACACAGGCGTCCTGAACTATTGTCTTTTTAAGCATGGGGGATTGAACAAACGTTTATTTCTGTTCTCTCCCAAAACCCCATTTCATGAGAGTAAAAGGATAAAACAACATATACCTACAAGAGCAAAAAGAAGAGACAGCACATAGTGATGTGAAAAAATTTCAGGAAGATGGAAGGTGGTTGGAGTAGGTAATTTAGCTGAGAAAGTAGAATATAAAGTATCTGCAGACAGGTATACCAGATTTCTTGCAGTATTCCAGCTAGTTCATGTCACAGATCTCTAGAAAAGGCTCAGGAATTGGAGGCACTCTGTATCTCTGACGCTGCAGGTGGGATGTGAGGCAGCAAATGGGAAATGATTTAGTCCATAAATGGTTCTGTATGTACTTCGTCCCAGGCAGATTCATTCCAGGTAGCCAGGTGACTGGTCGTCCTCAGCCCTCACAAACAGTGTCTTACTTTGTGGAGAAAGTAAACCAAACTGGTTCCGTCCCAGGGATACCTGACACTGTGGAAGGTGGGGGAGAAGTGCTCTCCTGAAAATGAGGGGACTGGCAACATCTTCAACAGTGAAACTCCCAGCCCCCTTACACTGCTCATCTCCGAGAACACTAGCAGCCAGTTGTATCTTTTATCCTTTATGAAGAAATCTCTTCTGGAAAAAATTGGACAGCTCCAGAGAAAACACAAATACTAAGTCTCTCAGTGGAACAGCTAGGTCATCCTGCCAGACACCCTACAGTGAAAGTATTAGTTGCCAGTAGGGGGAGGGAGGGTCTCACCACTCAGTCCTTAAACTTTTAATTTCACATGAAGAATTAAAAATGGCACTGACTTCTCAACAGCAATATCAGAACTGCGAAGAGTTGAGCAATGCCTTCAGTATTCTTAGGAAAGATGATTTATTTGTAGCCTAGAACTCAACCATTTGTTCCATCAAGTATGAAGGCAGAATAAAGCTATTTTGCGTGCCAGATCTCAAAAAAAAAAAAAAAAAAAAAATCCTGTCCACTTATCCCTTCTTAAGAAGATACTGAAAGATATGCCCACCAAAATGAGGGAGCATGCTATGAAAGAGAAAGATACCTTTATAAGGCAGATGGAGGCAAAGGAAAGTCCTAGGGCTGTAAACCTAACGTCAAGGGTAGGAGACTCTGCCTTGAAATTTTATGCAACATCTTGTGTATTTTTTCTTGAGAGAGGGTCAATACTGGGACCCTTGTTTATAAATGACCAAATGCATTGCCAGCCATGAACATTATCACATTTTTAGTGTTTAACAATTCTGTAGGTGAGAGAGATGGTATGTTTAAAAATTTTTGAGTTTGAAAGTCTTTTTTTTAAACTTTTAAAAAAAGATGTATTTATTAGAGAAAGAAAGAGAGCGTGCGAGCATGTGCGCGTGTGTGCCCTTGAGGGGCAGGGGTTTGGGGAGCAGAAGG
The DNA here is from genome assembly GCF_964656455.1 of Halichoerus grypus. Classification (NCBI taxonomy): domain Eukaryota; kingdom Metazoa; phylum Chordata; class Mammalia; order Carnivora; family Phocidae; genus Halichoerus; species Halichoerus grypus. The sequence goes on along the minus strand of NC_135713.1, from coordinate 195,477,222 downwards.
AGAGAGAAAAATTTAAGCCGATTCTGCACCGAGTGCGGAGCCCATCTGCGGAGCCCACCGTGGGGCTGTATCTCATGGCCCTGAGGCCATGACCTGAGCCGAAATCAAGAGTCAGATGCTTAACTGACTGTGCCACCCAGGTGCCCTTGAAAGTCTTTTTTATTAGTCAAGTTGATCACTTTTACTGTCAGAACTGTTTTTTTTTTTTTCCTGCTTTTGTCAATTGTATTATGGCTTTATTGCTAAAATACTTGGTAATAGAAACACTCAAGTTTTAAAACTGGCTGAGAACCAAGTAATTACCTTAACCTGTGATATGTAGATCTTTAAGAAGTCTGTGGATTGGGGGCGCCTGGGTGGCTCAGTCGTTAAGCGTCTGCCTTCGGCTCAGGTCATGATCCCAGAGTCCTGGGATCGAGCCCCGCATCGGGCTCCTTGCTCCACGGGAAGCCTGCTTCTCCCTCTCCCATTCCCCCTGCTTGTATTCCCTCTCTCGCTGTGTCTCTCTCTGTCAAATAAATAAATAAAATCTTAAAAAAAAAAAAAGTCTGTGGATTGGTTTCAGGTGAGTACTGTGAATCCCTTGGGTTGTATGTAAAATTGTATATGTGGACACTTTTTTTTTTTTCCCCCTGGCATCGGGTCCAGTTTCATATTATAAAAAGTATCTTAGAGAGGTTAAGTGACTTAATCAGCAGTGGTCTTCTGACTCCTGTTTTGGTGTCAATTCCCCTGTTATGTCATGCTGTCTGCAGATTCTGAATTAATGTACTTTAAAAGTTTTTAACTTTGCTATATAGTGAGAGGGGGAAAGTTCAGAGTTGCCTTGGGGTGGGTAGTTAGCTTGAACTATGAAGAAGACGACTTGGTACTTGTTCTGTTATTGTGATTGACTTGAGGTGAGTTGTTACCCGGTTTTTGTATATTTTGTACATGATTTAAAAAAACTAGGGGCGCCTGGGTGGCTCAGATGGTTAAGCGTCTGCCTTCGGCTCAGGTCATGATCCCAGGATCCTGGGATCAAGTCCCGCATCGGGCTCCCTGCTCAGCGGGGAGCCTGCTTCTCCCCCTGCCTCTCTCTCTCTCTCTCTCTCTCTCTCTCTCTGTCTCTTACAAATAAATAAATAAAATCTTAAAAAAAAAAAACTAAAAAAACTAAAAAAAAAATGAATTAGCCAAATGTATATGCATGGCAAATTTAGCTTGTAGAAAAGATTATGCAGTGAAAAGATTAATTTCCATCTGCTTCCTACTTTCTTAATGTGGCTTCCCCAGATGTAATCAGTTACCAGTTTTACCTACTTTGTAAATTGCCTACTGCTGAACTAGAGGATGCTTGCAGTTTTGTCCCCTTCTCTTGGTAACTTATCCTGCTATTCCTTTTGGGAACCTCTTTTGTCCGCTCTCAGTCCAAGTAATTCCAATGTGCTGAGCCCATCTCTGGACTCAAGCTGTTCTAATCTTCAGCTAGAGAGAGAACATGAGCAAAAGCAAAGGATATAAAATACCAAGTTATATGTGTGGAGTAGGGTAGGAAGGGGAAGAAAAGGAACACCTGAGGTCAGATTGTACAGTGACTTAAATGATAGGCTAAGGAGTCTGGATTTTATCCAGTAGGTAGTCAGAAGTTAAACATTTTCAAACAAGGGAGGAATTTTGGATTTATAATTAATTCCCCATTCCTCCCAATGCTGACTGTAAAGCCCTGCCTTTTCTGCTTTGGAATCTCTCTAGACCCATCCCTTCCTTTTCCATTCTTACTCATTCTACTACCATAAGTCAGTCTTTATTACATCAGACAGATTGTTGCTGTAGTTAACAAATAAATGGTTTCTCTGCTTTGAGTCCTTTGTCCTGCAGTCCATTCTGGACATCACTATCAGATTAATCTTACCTAGAGCTTCACTTTGATCATGTCTTTTTCCTGCTCAGAAAACTTCAGTATCTCCCTATTGTTGACAGGATAAGATCCAGACTTCTTAGCCTGTCTTTCAAGCCATTCCAAAAATTAACCTAGTCTACCTTTTTTTTTTTTTTTAAAGATTTTTTATTTATTTATTTGAGAGAGAGCATGAGAGGGAGGAGGGTCAGAGGGAGAAGCAGACTCCCCACTGAGCAGGGAGCCCGATGCGGGACTCGATCCCAGGACTCCGGGATCATGACCTGAGCCGAAGGCAGTTGCTTAACCAACTGAGCCACCCAGGCGCCCCAACCTAGTCTGCCTTTTAAACCTTAACCTTTTTCCTTCATTAAACCTAGGTTCTAGAGAACTTGGAATATTCCTTTTTAGCCTCTCATTTATCTTGCCCCCTCCACTTTAAAATTTTGTCTTTGTTTCTTTCTTCCTCCTGGGTTATCTCTTCTCTAGTCTCATCTCTACTGATTAAAAAATCGTATCCATCCCTAGAGTTCAGTTAAAATTATACCTCTTTTGTACAGCCTCTTCAGATTAATGAGAAGGTAGTTTGAATTCTTTCCTCTAAAATCTGAAAATTCTTTGCTTGCATTTTTTTTTTAAGATTTTATTTATTTATTTGAAAGAGAGAGAATGAGAGAGAGAGAGAGAGAGCACATGAGAGGGGGGAGGGTCAGAGGGAGAAGCAGACTCCCCGCTGAGCAGGGAGCCTGATGTGGGACTCGATCCCGGAACTCCAGGATCATGACCCGAGCCGAAGGCAGTCGCCCAACCAACTGAGCCACCCAGGCGCCCCTCTTTGCTTGCATTTAAGGCACTTGTTACTTAATGCTTTATACTGTGCTTGTTTGTCTTAACTACCTTGCTAGATTATAGAACTTTGTTATAGTGTTTATTTTCCACACACAGTCCTTCTATGCTTCCATATACTTGTGTGCTTGATAAATATTCTGTTAATGAGATTTTCCTACTTTGGACTGCCTTTTGTGCTGATGTGTTTTGGTAGTTCAGTTTAGCACTAATTATTTAGCACTAATTTGATAGTAGTTGTTTTATGTTTCTTAGTCATGGTTTCCCAACTAGACTATAAAATTCTTAAGGACAGGAAATATGTCTAATCTGTACTTCCAGAATCCTTTCATAATATATGTATAATGAATTATATGTATAATGTTTCTTGTTATTTATTTTTTTATAAGATTTTATTTATTTGACAGAACACAAGCAGGGGGAGTGGGAGAGGGAGAAGCAGGCTTCCCGTAGAGCAGGGAGCCCGATGAGGGGCTTGATCCCAGGACCCCGGGATCATAACCTGAGCCGAAGACAGGCGCTTAACGACTGAGCCACCCAGGCGCCCTCTATTCTGAATTTTTAAAATTGATTTGTAGAAGCTCTTTATATGTTCTGGATATTAATCCTTTGTTACACTCTGTTTTGTTTCTATTTCTTTTAAAACTTTGTTAATGGTAACTTCTGTCATACAGAAGTTTTTAAATGGTTGATTGTTGTGATGAGATTCATATTTAATATTCCATAAAGATTTAGTATGCCAGATTTTAACTTCTTAAGAAAAGTTTGATAAAAACTGATTATTGTTTCATTTTATTTTCTTGCTGTTATATAACATGGACACTTAAAAATCATACTTCTAAGTGTAAAGTTGTATACAGGCCTCCTTTTGTTCCTAATTTTAAATAATAAGGACAGCAATTTAAATGGTTGGATTATGTCTGGTGATAGCGAAACCTTTTTTTTTTTTTTAAGATTTTATTTATTTATTTGACACAGAGAGAGCACACACAAGCAGGCGGAGTGGCAGGCAGAGGGAGAGGGAGAAGCAGACTCTCTGCTGAGCAGAGAGCCCCATGTGGGGCTCCATCCCAGGACCCTGGGATCCTGACCTAAGCCAAAGGCAGATGCTTAACTGACTGAGCCACCCAGGCGCCCCCAAAATGACTTAACTTTTAAGGCAGTAGTTTCTGGATAGCTTTTTTTTTTTTTAAACTTTTTCCCCCACACAGTTGATTTCTTTTAGAATTGATACATTTTCCTGAGAAATGAAAGCCTAGAAAACCTGTTTATTTTCTGTTAAATAAAAAAAAAAAAAGTGAAATCTTGTATCACTTTGGACTGAAGTCTCTTTTTTGATGTTTTAATAAGCATGTAATTACGGTACTTGAACAAGAGATTGATTCTAAGCATATATACAAATAGAATTTATGGTCTCCAACAGTTTTGAGCATATTTTCTGTAAGGATACTGTGGAGGAAATTCTGTCCTGAATAAGTGATTAGTAAACTGATTCTAGCAATGTTTAACCCCTTTCAAAATATGAAATAATTAAAAATAAAAAATAATGACAAAAAATTTATCTCGACCAAGTAGACATTTTCCTAAAATGCAGGGTTATTTAACTATAGAAGACATGCTAAGTGATCACCCATTAATAGAATAAAATGGGAAAAGGATATTTTCATCATAATTGATGTAGGAACAGATTTTAACACCCACTTATGTTAAAAAATGCTTAGAAAATTAAGCTTAGAAGAAACTTTCTTAACTTGATAGTGGGTTACCTACTAAAATCATAAAGGAAAAATCATACTGAATGATCAGATGGTAGAAGTATTCTCTCTAGGATAAGGAATAAGTTCCGAAAGTCCAGTATTACTGCTTTTATTCATCACTGCATCATTGTAAGGAAATACTTACAAGACAAGAATAAATATAAGAATTAGAAAGGAAGACATAAAATCACAAATGGCAGGGGCATCTGAGTGGCGCAGTCTGTTGAGCAACCAACTCTTGGTTTCTGCCCAGGTTGTCATATCAGGGTTGCAAGATGGAGCCCCATGTTGGGCTCAGCGTGGAGTCTGCTTAAGTTTCTCCCTCTCCCTCTGCCTCTCCCTCCCACTCTCTCTCTCAAATAAATAAACCTTTTAAAAAAACAAAACAAAACAGAAATGGCATAAAAACGTAGGGCTAGAGACAATACCCTGCAATAATGACCACCATATTTAAGGGTAGAATAAAGGACCCAACAAGAGTTGCACTGAACTAATTTTTAAATTTAAATGTGATAAACCTATTTCTGCTACTTGACAGTTTGAAGTTTTTTCTTTTCTTTTAATAAACCCTCAAAAGTTGTTTACCTCATTTGGGGAATAAAGCACCCATGAGTCTTTTTGTGTCTATGATGGTCATTTTTAGTGTTAAACAGAGCAAGCTGCAAATAATTTCTGAGATTACTTCAGGATGTCATTACACTTCCTTGGCAAAAAAAAGCTTTCATATTGGTATTCACAGTAATTGGTGAATTTGTAGTTCTCAGTTGATTCTGAGGTAAATTATCCTCATTGTGCAAATTCATTCATTTTTGTTGCCTGCTTTGTTAGAATAAGGCCCTGAATGTGGTATTACTGCTGTATGGATGGATGGAAGCATGAATGAGGCTATCTTTCCCTTCTGGAGATCAATTATATCTTCACTGACAAAAATCATGTAAACAGATGTTTCATTTGTTCATATCCCAAATAACTCATTTGATATATGTGCGATTTTTATATAAGGGATGTATATCAAATATATTATGGGAAAATAGTGAAGTAATTGGGTCTGTTTTTGGACTTTCTATTCTATTCCGTCAGTCTGTTTGTTAATGCAACAACGCCATGTCTATTTATCTGTTAGTGGTTTTAATTATAGAGGCTTTGTAGTTTGTTTCAGTATCTGGTAGGACTACTCTCCTCTACCCCATAGCTTTTCCTTTTCTGTGTTTTTCTAGCTATTTGTGATATTTTTCGTATGTAATTAGGTATGTTTTTCCAGCTCCAGAAAGAAGTTGCTGGTATTTTTATTGGGATTTCATTAAATTCATAAATTAACATAGGGGCAGTATTTTAATGATGAGTGAAACTTTTTTTAAGATTGTATTTGTATTGAGAGAGAGAGAGCACACACACACACGTGAGCAGGGAGAGGGGCAGAAGCAGCGGGAGAGAGAGAGTCCCAAGCAGACTCTGTGCTGAGCACAGAGCCCAAGTCGGGGCTCGATCTCATGACCCTGAGATCATGACCTGAGCCAAAATCAAGAGTTAGATGCTTAACTGACTGTGCCACCCAGGTGCCCCGATGAGTGAAAAATTCTAATCAATAATAAGGGATTTCATTTCATTGATTACATTTTTCAGAGATCAGAGTGTAATGTTTCTACTTTATGAACATTCTGGGGGTGTCTGGGTGGCCTTCTTAAGCATCCAACTCTTGGTTTCGGCTCAGGTCCTGATCTCTGGGTCCTGAGATTGAGCTCCACGTGGGGCTTCTCACTCAGTGGGGAGTCTGGGATTTTCTCCCTTCCCCTCTCCCTCCCCCTCTGCCCATCGCCCTGCTCGTGTGCGTGCTCTCTCTCTAAAATAGATAAAATCTTAAAAAAATATATAAACATTCTGATTTTTTCGGGAGACTGGTCCTAACATCAGTTTCTGTTATGGTTCTATGTGTATGTGTGCTTAATATCCCCTATTATCAGGGTATTATATATAAAATCTGTCAGAACACACAATATTTGTATACTGTGCTTTTACATGTGTTCCTGTCTTTGTCTTCTTTGTAATTCTTTAAATAGATATAATAAAATGCTCATCCCCAATTCTTTTACTTAAGTTACCTCAGTTATTACTTGGATGAAGCTCATCTTGCAGTTAGACTCCTCAGAAGTGTCCATGGATAGAATATTTCTTGAGTTCTTATACATTTGAAAACAACTGTTTTTTAAGTCTTGATACTTGAAAGATCGTTTTGCTTGATGTGAAACCCTTGGCTTGCCCTTTCTTTCCTTAAATTTCTTGAAAATGCTTCTCCACAGTTGCCTTTCTATGTGTTGTTCTTGGGAAGTTTGATATCAGCCTGTTTTCTTAGGAGTACTAATGTGATCTTGCCTGGAAGCTCTGGGGATTTCTCTTTGTCTTTAAAGTCTAGTTTTACTAGGATAATGTCTCAGAATTTATTGCTTGAGTCTGTTTTCCCAGGTATACGATGGGCCCTTTTCAAGATGTAGATTTGCTCTCTCTTATTTCTGGAAAGTTGTTTTGTATTATGACTTTAAATATTAAAAGTTCTAAAAATCTTTTATTATTTTGTTTTTCCTCCCTAGAGACTCCCAATTATATGTGTATGTATTGACCTTCTTTGTCTCCTTTCCATTTCAGTCTCTTTCTCTCTGCCTCCTTTTAACTCCTTTTTATTCTCTTGGTTGTCTTCCTGCCTTTCTTCAGTGACCCTTATTAGCTTTTCATTTGATTCTGTTCTCCCATTGACACTTCGTAATTTTTTTTTTTTTTTTCATTTCTGCAGTGGTTTTATCTTTCTTCAGTTTCTGTCCTGAGTTTGGTCAATTATTGTTGCTTTTTTCCTCCTCCTCCTCTTCCTGATTCTTTTCCGCTTTTCCTTTTCCTTCTTCCCTTTCTGCTCTTCGTTTTTGTACATCTCTGAACTCTTGTTTGAGCATATTTAATTCAACTAGGAGTGTTTGTCAAAGGGTTTTTTTCATCTTTTTTTTTGTGGGGGACAGTTTTTAACAGCTGAAGTGTTTTGTTTCCATTTTCTGTTTTTATAGTATCTTTGTATGGAGAATATAAAATTCTTCATAGTTTTTTTTTTTTTCTAATCTCTTGGTAGTTGCCTGTGTTCTTCAGTTACCTCTAAATATAGTATTGAGAGCTGTGTACAGTGTTTTAAGCATACTATTGAAGCCTCAGATTTGTAGAGATGAGAATTTTACTGATACCCATGATGCCTGTAATTGAAGTTGTGAAATCATTCATGTTATGTGAACAACAAACCAGTGAAGGTAGTTGAGTCCTGGAATTTAGGCTTGCCATACAGTGAATATGACACATTTAATGGTTATTCTTACGTTGTTTGGTAAATATGTGCTAAGGGGTTTATGTAAATGACTATTTTTACTAGCTAATACAAACATTTCACCTGGGATGGAATGATACTGGAGTGGGTGTGGAGGAGTCCGTGGAAAGGGCATTTCTTGCCTCTGCTTCTATTTTTATACTGCACTTTCTCTTTGAAGTTATTGTTCCCTCTGATTTTAAGGGATTCTGATCAACTCCCATCATCCTGGTTATAGAGGATCTCTCGTTAGGGATTCTGCCTTTTTTTGTAATAATAAATACCATGTACCTGTGTTGCCAAGTAAGGTTTCCCCTGCTTATCCAAAAGTAGAGCATTGCAATGACACCTTTTGTAAGCTGAAATTGCATATAGCAAAGAAGTGATTACCATTTTGTAGAATCGAAAATATTCATATTTGGGCACCTGGGTGGCTCAGTCAGTTAAGTGTCTGCCTTCGGCTCAGATCATGATCCCAGGGTCCTGGGATCGAGTACCACATCCAGCTCTTTGCTCAGTGGGGAGCCTGCTTCTCCCTCTCCCGCTGCCGCTCCCCCTGCTTATGCTTTCTCTCTGTCAAGTAAATAAATAAAATACTTAAAAAAAAAAAAATCTTCAGATTTCTTTTGGTTAGTGAAAACAGGTACTGATATAGGTCTGTCCTAAGAGCGAAGTGGCGTAAAGCAAACTTTCAGATAGTGAAGGAAACCTGTATTAAGAAATTCTTTACCTAAATCTTCTCATCTAATTCTCAAAGTAATCCTATGAAGTAGGTGGGTACAAATATTATAACTATATCATCCTCAGAAAACACTGATGATGGTTAAGTCATTTGTACTTAGAAGGGCTTAAAGCTAGTAAGTGTGGGGGAGCTAGAATTTGAACACAGATGTGTTTTACTCAAGGTTCTGTGTTATACTGTCTTCCTAAACTTTAGACCTCTTGACAGGTCTGGAGGCCTTTGAACAGTTTCCCCCCCCACCCTTGCCCAGGCAGTTCCTTTTTGTCTTTCCCCTTGAGCCAAAAAAAAAAAAAAGGGAGGGGGGGACACAGAAGCATTTGTAAGTTCCTTTAGAACCAGGTTTTAGGTCAAATAGGCCGGGTGAGTGTTTCGAATTAAGAGATTTTTTTTTTTTTTTCTGCCCATGTCTCTTTTTGACAGCTGCCTGAGTGTAATCAATTGGGGATTCATTTCATTTAATTGGCAAACATTCCCTGGGAGGATTAATGTTAAGAGTGTGTTGGGACACAGTGACTTATTAACCATGTGGTGTGGATTACAGAGGACATTTTAGCCATCCCTCAGACATCTGAACTAATGGAGAAATTTGTGATCAATGTGTCAAAAGTAAATTAAGTTAAACTTCTGGAGATTGAAGTCCCCCCCCCTTTTAAGATTTTATTTATTGAGACAGCACAAGTTGGGGGAAGGGCAGCAGCAGCGGGGGAGGGAGAAGCAGACTCCCTGCTGAGCAGGGAGCCCAGTGAGGGAACTCAATCCCAGGACCCTGAGATCATGACCTGAGCTGAAGGCAGATGCTTAACTGACTGAGCCACCCAGGCACCTCACCCTTTTTCCCCTTTTTAAAAAGAGAGGCTTAGAACACCAGAGTGATGGCTGGCTAATGGATGATCTGAGAGGCAGTATATGATAGTGAAGTGCAACTTCGCAGGGTAGCTGTATGTTGATCTTCTCTAAACTTTCATTTTCTTCTGTAGAATGGGAATAGTATTAATCCAGAGAATTTAATGAGCTAATCCATATAAGTGTTTAGCCCAGTGCCTGAGAAGTAGTAAACACTCAGTGAATATTAGTCATTGTGTAAATACTTTTTACACCCAATAAAGAGGGTATGAAAATGAGTTCAAAAGTAGAGTTTAGGATCTTGTCACATTTCACTGTTTTTTTTTGTTGTTTGCGGGTAGGGATGGGCATTGGTTAAATGCATTTTGTCTCATGAAACAGTAGATCGAGGAGCTGGTGTTTGAAGAAGACCTGTCAGGGTGTGTTCCTCATTCATCCAGGCCAGTTAATTTTCCTTTTGAGATCTGAAACTTGACCTGTCAAGTCCCCTTTTATACTTCTTTCCGAATTTAAATATCCATATGGGTCTCTCATATTAAAAAGTCTTACTTTTGCCCTTTTCCTTTAGTTCCTGTATTCTTTTAAAAAGTTTGACTTTTAGATAAGAATAGTCTACTCTCATTACTATTCACATTTTCACCTTTCATTATATGCTAGTACAGTCTTTGCTCGGCACTCTTCCAGAATTGCTCTTGGTGAGGAGACCTCACAAATTCATTTAAAGGAGGTAATTTTAAGGGTACCCTAGAGCTAGTTGAGTGCTGGTGAAAGTAGGGCCTCTGGGGATGTTTAAGTTCTCTTCAGTCCTATCCAAGGAAAGCTCTTAGCTGGAAATGTCAAGAAGTTTGTAAAAGCAGCTTGTTCGTCATCAGTTCAGCTACTGAGTGGCAAACTGGTTGATACTTATGGTTTTCTAAAGGACAGTTTAAAAAACCTATTTTGGGGGCACCTGGGTGGCTCAGTCAGTTAAGCGTCTGCCTTTGGCTCAGGTCATGATCCTGGGATCCTGGGATGGAGCCCTGCATCGAGCTCCCTGCTCAGCGGGGAGCCTGCTTCTCCCTCTGCCACTGCTGCTCCCCCTGCTTGTGCGCTCTCTGTCTGTCAAATAAATAAATCTTAAAAAAACCCAAGCCTATTTGGGGTAAATTTGTTTCAACTCTGGATGGACCATCATTTATTTTTCTCCCCCTTGTCCTAGAGCCTTTAAATAGAAATTTTTAGGTCTGATAGTGTTAACAGACAGTCCTGCCTTACTGCTCACACCAACCTGTTGTACCAGTTTGGGTGTGGTGGCAGGGACTCACTTCTTGTGTTTTGGCAGGTTAGTTCTCTGCATGCTTGCAGAGTAACAGGTTCCCTTTCTTTTGTGGCATTTAATTTGAGCAGGATCATATAATTTTAGAAATTCCCAGTTGACTGATAATCTCTCAAATGAAGTGGTTTTCTACTGATGCAGACAGGACTTTGGAAGCCTCTCGTAAAAAAAAAAAAAATTCTTTTAGGATCTTTGGTAACCACTTAATCTGCATTAACTTTGTATTTCACAACCTAGGGGCGAAAGCAGGTGATTATTTCCTCTAGTCACCTCAGGTGGCTAGTCTTTGCTGTCATTCCTTGTCTCCTTTTGTAAAACCACCCTGTTCACTGAGCTCAGGTTTATAGCTCATCTTCATACATATTATGAGAGCATTTCTGGGTTCAGACGACGTATAGTTGAAATACAAGTAGTTTCATATCTCTCAGCTTGAAACTTGTTCAAAATATTAAATAGCTTCTTCCAGGAATCTTTTGTGATTTCCCAGGTCATTCTTTTAAACCTTACTTAACACTAAGAGTTATTGTTTTTATAGGTTTTCTCTACATCTTCTGGGTCTAAGCCTTTATTTTCACCACCAGGAGCCTATGTTTTAGGATAAGTATTTTTCTTGCAGTCAGGTCACCAGATTCATTTCCTGTGGACTTCAGGTCAAAACTGTTGTCTCAAGGCAGCCTTCTTTGGTGGGTGTTCTTCTAGGCTCTTCCTGTAGGAGGTTTCTGAATAGGCTTTCTTTGGTTCTGAATAGTTTACCTGTTTATTATCATGATTGTTTTTCCTGGCCTCTATTCTCTTAGTTCTGTTTTTCTGTTTGCTTTCTGTCTCCTTTTGCTATGTTGTTTTTAAAATTCTATTAACGTTGCTCTTCTTAGCCTCTTTTCTTAAGATTATTTGTCGTTCTTTCTAGCCTTTCTTTCTCCTGCTGTGTAACTAAAAAATCTTCTTTAAGATTCTGACCTAGGACATCAGTCCCAGTCTCCAAGATTCTTTTTCAGGACCTCACTTGGTTCCTCTGGAAATTTTATCTATTTAGAAATTTGTGGCTTCCTCTGGTCTGGTTGTTCCTTTAATTCTAGTGCAGTGAAAACTGCTCTAACTTAAGGATTCTTAAATACTCTTTACAATTTATAATCATGTTTTGGGGAGGGATGAAGTTGCCACAGTAGATGAGGGGAGGCCATTTTCTCTTTAGATTTTATCCATAAGTAAACAGCAAAATGTGGTAGAAAGAGTATGAATTTTGAAGTGAAAAAAGAATTTGAGTTTTAAGTCTTCCTTTTCTGCTTGGTATTTTTTTTTTCTTTTTTTGTTAAGAGAGAGCGGCGGTGGGGGGGGGGGGGGTCGGGGGAGAGGGGCAGAGGGAGAGGGAGAATCAGCACGGAGCTCCATCTCACAACCCTGAGATTGTGACCTGAGCTGAAACCAAGAGTTGGCCGCTTAACTGACAGAGCCACCCAGGTGCCCCTGCGTGGTATTTTTGAGGCTCTGAGTCGTTTTTTCCTCATCAATAAAATTATATCCACCTCCTAAGATTGTTGGAGGACTAAAAGGACAGTTTCTATAAAATATACCTAGAAGATAGTATTTACATACCAAAGGTTTTTTTTTGTTTTTTTTTTTTTTCCCTTAAGGAGTAGACCTCAGTTAACTAACCTTATTGTGGTAATCATTTTGCAATATGTATAATCATCAGTTGTACGGCCCCTGGATGGTGTAGTCGGTTGAGTGTCCAACTTGATTTCGGCTCAGGTCGTGATCTCAGGGTCGTGAGACTGAGCCCTGTGGCGTGCTCCAAGCTCAGCACGGAGTCTGCTAAAATTTCTCCCTCCCTCTCCCTCTGCCCCTCCATGTGTGTATGTGCTCTCTCTCTCAAATAAATAGATAAATCTTAAAAAGAAAATTATCAGTTGTGCACCTTAAATTTACACAGTGTTATGGGTCGATTATATCTTAATAAAGCTGGGGGGTAAAAAAAGAAACAGACCATTAAAGTAGTGAAGTCCAACATACTGAGACCATCATTCATTCAGTAAAGAAATATTTATTGAGCATTTGATCTGTGTCAGGCACTATGGTAGGAGAAGAGGTGTTAAGACATCTTTGTTTCTAAGGTAGCTTACAGGGTGGTATTTCAGTTTATTTTGGTTAATGCTATGGTACCATGAGAAGACTGAGAAAGAAAAATCAAACTTGGCCAGTAACTCAGTAGGTGTTAAGGATCACTTTCTGCTGGGAAATGATGATTGTGCTCAATTTTTAAGGATTATTAGGATTTAGCTACGTATATAAGCTGGGTAATAGTGAAGGAGATATTCTATATTGATGGAGTATAGTGATATTAGGCTGGAGAAGATGGTGTTCAGGGACCAAATTATAAAGTACCATGTGTGCTAAGGTGTTTTGGCAAGCCCTTGAAGGATTTTAAGCAAGTAAGTGATACAGTATGAGTTCTGTTTTAGAAAGTTTACTATGGAGGGTGTATAGATGATGGATAGAGGTTAATTTCCAAGCTTTCTTTTTTTTTTTTTTTTTGAGGATTTTATTTATTTATTTGAGAGAGAGAGAATGAGAGACAGAGAGCACATGAGAGGGGGGAGGGTCAGAGGGAGAAGCAGACTCCCTGCTGAGCAGGGAGCCCGATACGGGACTCGATCCAGGGACTCCAGGATCATGACCTGAGCCGAAGGCAGTCGCTTAACCAACTGAGCCACCCAGGTGCCCTCCAAGCTTTCTTGATGACAGTGTGGATTGGTGATACTGTTAAACTTGAGGGGGAGAGGGAAAGATAAAATTTGATAGTGGGGAGAACCCTAGAAACCATTACCAAAGAGAAAAATAAAGACTATTAGAGATCCAGATTGGAGCACTGAATGAAGAACTTTTATTGCTAAGCAGGGAACCTGATCTAGCACAAAGTCTAGGGAGGAGTGAGAGTCATTTGAGGAGTGAGAAATGAAGACCTTTTAAACCCAAAGACTATGAGACAGTGTCTTTCATATTAGGAAAGCAAAGTGCTATTGGTAGGCTGGTGACATATGGATTTGTTGGTCAGATAAGCCATTGAGTGGCCAGAAGTAATCTGTCTTGAGTGTATATGGATGTTCCTGTCTTGAGATTATGATGTATAGCTAGCTGCCAATGCATAGGCTATCCTGTAAACATATGTTTTAACTGTACAAGGAACTAAACATAGTTAAACTCAGTCTCACTATGCCAAGAGAACACAGTGATCATTTGGTATTTGATTTAAATCCCCAGAAAAAAGACTAGAACAATCATTAAAAAAAAAAAAAAAAAGAACAAATCATTCTGTTTTCCTCCAGTATCTTGTTAAGAAGTTGTCTATATATGTAGTCATCAGCTTCTGGGGCAAGTTGTGTATTTCTTGGAGTTGTCTGCTTCTGGAGTTACTTTAATAAATCCACTGGTCTGGATTGGTTTCACTGTGACACATTAACCCATGCATCACCACCTTAAAGCTTGACTGTTGTAGGGGCGCCTGGGTGGCTCAGTCGTTAAGCGTCTGCCTTTGGCTCAGGTCATGATCCCAGGGTCCTGGGGTCCTGGGATGGAGCCCCATATCGGGCTCCCTGCTCTGCAGGGAGCCTGTGTCTCCCTCCTCCACTCCCCCTGCTTGGGTTCCCTCTCTCGCTGTGTCTCTCTCTGTCCAATAAATAAATAAAATCTTTTAAAATTAAAAAAAAGGCGCTACTGTAATTCTAAGGATCACAATTCCATTGATGCCCTGAGATCTTTAACAAATCTGTAGTCCTTTCCATTAGTTTTCTCAAGGAGCAATAGGGGAGTATTACAAAAGACAACACAACACATCTTTGTTCTAATAAAGGCTCAATATGAGATTTGTTCTTGATAATCACTTCAGGTTTAACTATTGGAGTGACTGAGGCAGAGTTTTGTAAGGATCAATTTGAACTCTTAATGGAGTCAGCAGCATATATTCTGCCTGTGTCAGTAAAATTCTTAGTTCAAAGAGTACAGGTATCATCTAACAGTGGGTTAGGAGAGCCCAGAAGGCACGAGACAACAAGGGTGTCTAGGCCTGCGATAATTTGGTTTTGTGCACACTTTTCATTTGGGATCTCTAAATATATGCCTTCTGCAGAGCATTTAATTTGACAGTGCTATCTACAGAAAAGCTTCAACCTAGCAGATTATACAGAGCAGAGGTCATACTAATGGACTAATTAAAATTGGTAAAAGTTGGGAGACTGGGAAGATATTAGAGTTATTGGTGATACCATCGCTATTATTCTTTTAGTACAGTGAGGAAGAGTAGAAAGGAATTTAAGGTAGAAACAGAAGACCCTATACCCACTAGGAATTTGTAGGTCTGTTCTTGAACAGAAAATTATCTTCATCTTGTCCGGTAACAGCAGACAATATAAATAGGATATTATGGAGATTCTCAGAGGTATGTCTGTACTGTATCTCTAATTTAGACTGTTGGATTCCTTTCTTGTTTTTTAAGGGACAGTGACTTTTCTATACCTGAATTTTTCATAGATGCAGCATCTCCCCCAGGACAGTTCTTTATCTGTCATACGAGTGAAGGTTGGACTTTAAGTTGTTTAATTTAAAGGGACATGTGGGCCTCCCCTCCCCTTTTCATTGTTTCAGAGTTCTTTGATAATATTCTGTTGTAATTCACCTAAATAATCTGTTTGCCAGTCTGGTTATTTTTGGTTTTAATCTGTTAAAGACCTTGTGGTGGTCTGCCTCTAGGTCTATATCAAAATATTTCCTAAAATTTTTAAAATCTTCTAATTATGAATGATTTTGCTTGCAATTTTAGATTTTGGTCCAATCTACTTTGGTAAGAAAGGCTTCTGGGATGGCCAGAAGCACTTTTCTGTGTCTTTAGCTTTCTTTAAACTTTCTTCTGATTTGGGATATCTGATTTGCATTAGGATCCTGCCTTGTTTTTTTGAATCATCTTTGACATTCTATTGGGGAAATTAGTAGTCTGTATAAGCTTATGAAGTTCTGGAAGGCCTGGGAGTATAAGTGTCTAAAAGTATTCTAAATTCCTCAGAGAACCTTTGGTTCTTAGTGGGTTTGGGGATTCCCTTAGGTAGTAAAGTTTAAAAACAACAGCCTGACCTTCTTTTGAAGAGTGATAAATCCTTAATGGAAATTGCATGATTGTCTGTTCCTCACTATGTGGGTGCTCAGCAACAAGGGAGGAGATAGGACCATTATATTTAAGGGAGGAAGATATTAGGGAAACCCATGATGATAAACTGAGAAAAGTATGAGGTCCTCATCTGAAGAATCAGAACATTGGGATTCTAGAACACTGGATAAAGGCTAAGCTTTCACGCCAGGAAGTTAGGCACTGAGAATAAGCTGCCTTTTCTTTAGCTTTTGCCGGAGAATCATTCAAGGAAGTTAGTTATGAGCTATTGAGGCATTTAGATGTCTTGGTGTACCGGTTTAGATGGTAGACTATTGTCTTGGGGGTTTTGCCTCCTTTGGTTCTAAAGTATTGCAGAAGTATAAGTCATTACTGAAATTAGGATTTCCCCAGAGTGGCTACTGCAATTATAAACTATCCATGGTGTAATTATACCATATTATTAGAAATGTATACGAACTTGGACTATAATGAATATACATATACTTGGTTCTTTGAATTGACAGCCCCTACAACAAATATCAAAAAGGAGATTCCTTTACTATGTGGTAGACAAATGTATACACAGAGTACCTAGGCAGTTGAGAGGGAGCCAGTAGTCTAGTGCCTTGAATCTGGCCCAAACCATCAGTTTTCTGAGGAATCTCTTAAACAAGACACAGGTGGACTAACAACAGACATACACAGAATGGATCTTCTCTCTGTGTCACTCAAGAAAGAGATCGAATTTCCTCTCCATCTCCAGGAGAAACCAGATGGCTCTGAGCCAGAATAAACAGAAACTTGTGGGACAGAACGGAACAAACTCAGAGCTGAAATCAGCTGAATCACTATCAGAAGGTGCCAAAACCCTGCTTAAATCCAGGGCTCAGTAGGTTCTTAAGTGTCGGTGGTCTGTCAGCTTCACTGGTAGCTCAATCATATGATCTCTGTGGGACCTCCAAACTGTTAAAGAAAGCAATAACGACTCTTAGAGACCAAAGACTGAGCACTAAGTGAAAAAGCTTTATTGCCAAGCATGGAACCTGATCCAGCCAAGAGTTTGAGGAGGCTTTCAAGGATGAAGTTCAGGGCAGGAGAAATGGGGTTGGTAGGTTTTTTAAAGCCAGAAGACCATGAATTATCTTTACTTCATATTAGAAGAGCCAAATCTTTTAGTGTTACTACTGATTGGCTGGTGATATCTGCGTTTATTGGTTGGTAAGCACTGGACTGGCCGGAGATCGTCTGTAGCATATGTGTGGTACAGAATTATGTCTCGCTGCCTCTGTTTTGTACATAATATGTGTGAGGAATATGTCACCCATCTGCTTCATTGGCATCAGCAGGCCAGGTAGCCAGGTCAGGGTTTATCAAGAGTTAAGTAGTTTATTGGATATGAGGGGATGGGTTTTAGGGGGGAGGTCTGGGTATGGTTCTATAGCTGTATACTTTGAAATGTGGTCTAGTACAGAAAAATACCAGCTTTAATGGGTCTTAATCTGTTCTTAACTTATGTAATAGTGTTCTAATTGTTGATGTACAATAAACCACCTCAAAGCTTAGTGACTTAAAACGACATTTATTTTATTTGAGAAACTGCAATTTATACAGGGAGCAACAGGCTCAGTTTGTTTCTCTTTCACTCAGCATCAGCTGGGGTGGCTCAAAGGCTGGGACCTATGTTATCTGAAGATTCACTAATATTCACTTGCGGCTCAGCTGGCTGTCAGCTGGGACCTCAGCTGGAACTCTCACTGAAATTCCTACAGGTGGTCTCTCTATGTGGCCTAGCTCAGTTCCAGGGTGAGTACTCAGAGAACCAAATCACTTCCAAATATCATACATTGGGGTTAGGTTTCAACATATGAATTTTGGAAGGACACAAATACTCAGTCCATAGCATACTTATTTTCCAACTATATCAAAATTACATACCTTAATTTCCATAAAAGAACACTTTACTAAAAATAAAACATTATCTGAGATTTTCCAAATGTGGGAATAAAGGTTTATGAACTACAAATAGTGAAACATTTTTTACAGCTTTTTACTTCATTTTTTTACAGATCTTATTACAGGGCCTGTCACATTTTAGTTGCTACAATAGATGCTCTTGAGGATACAAAAACCTAATAACCCTTTGAAACAAAACTCCTAAAAATTCTGCCCTTGCAGGATAAGTGATAAAATAAGTGATATTCAGATCATTATGTAGAAGTGCTATGTGTCTGAATTTTTCTAGTGGCCCAGAGAGCTTTCAGAGAATGAGTTTCTCAGGTTTTGTCCAGATACGGTGGATTTTATGCGTAGGTCTCAGTGGACAACTTCCTTTTTAGAGTGACTCTTCATAGCAGAAAATGTGTACATTAGCTCTAATCTAGAGTTTTTTTTAAGGGAATGCAGGTATGTCTTTCATGTGATAATTAAGGTCTTAATCTGTTACTCCTAAATGGTTTTTTTCTGTTTAATTAAATCTAGATACAGATTTTGTCTATTTTAAAGATAAAATTTTGTCTGTTTTTTTGTGACAAAGAGCCAGGTGCCCCAAGCCTGGCTCTTTAGAAAAAAAAAAACAAAAGATGAGGGAGGTCTGGGTGCCTCAGTTGGTTAAGCGTCTGCCTTCGGCTCAGGTCATGATCCCAGGGTCCTGGGATGGAGTCCACGTCGGGCTCCCTGCTCAGTGGGGAGTCTGCTTCTCCCTTTGCCTGCTGCTCCCCCTGCTTGTGCTCTCTCCCTCTGACAAATAAAAAAATCTTTAAAAAAGCCCAACAAGATGAATGTGAAAAAATATTAGGTAAAACTTCCAACTGTACTAGAAAAATGTAAGTGTATAAGATCCTTTGTTATTATTTTAATGAGTTTTTTTCAAGATTTTATTTATTCATTTGAGACACAGAGATAGCATGAGCAGGGAGAGAGGCAGAGGGAGAGGAGAAGCAGGCTCCCCGCTGAGCCAGGAGCCAGACATGGGGCTCAATCCCAGGACCCTGGGATCATGACCTGAGCCAAAGGCAGACGCTTAACCATCTGAGCCACCCAGGCGCCCCTTTAATGAGATTCTTAACCTAGAATTATCTGGAAGAGGATATGGATGACTTTCTAAATTTCCATAAACCATTTAAAGTGTGTGTGTGTGTATAAGTACATAGTTTTCATCAGATTTTCATGGTAGCCCTTTACCACCACCATTTCATCCTCCAAAAGTTAAGAACCGATACTTTCTGTGGTTCTCATAGTGTGGCGTAGAGACCAACAGCATCAGCACACCTGGGAACTTAGTCCTGGGACCCTACTCCAGAATAACTGAATTAGAAACTCTAAAGGTGCACCTGTGCCCGCCCCATCTCTTTTTAATAAGCACTCCAGGTGATGTGATGCATGCTACAATTTGAGAACCGTAACTTTAAGGTGATAGAGTAGATATACTCAAACAAATACTACAGTAGACCCCTTTGTCCCATTACTGTGTCAGGTGCAGTCTGGAAGCATATAATCCCGCGCCTGAGCTATCATCATAGGCCTAACACTATTTCACAATGCCCACATGATTCACCTGACTTCATCTCATCACGTAGGCATTTTATCACACTATCTCAAGAAGAAGGGTGAGTATAGTATAATAAGATATTTTGGGAGAGAACACATCCACATAACCTTTATTACAGTTTATTATAATTGTTCTATTTCATTTTTAGTTATTGTTAATTTCTTACTGTGTGTAATTGATAAACTTTATCATGGATATGTGTGTATAAGAAAAAATCTTGTATGTACAGGGTTGGGGGCTGTCTACCATTTCAGGCATCCACTGGGGGTCTTGGAAATGTATCCCTTGTGGATAAATATGGACTATTGTAGTTTTATGTATGTTGGCCTGTAATCTGTACTAATCTACACTAATGTTAATTTGCTGATCTGTTACAGAATAGAGATACCTGCTGAATACAAAATTCTGTATTATAAGCATGTTCATATGTTCTTGTCTGCATAGCAGTTTTTTGAACACAAATATTTTTGTTGAGATTTAAGATTAGAACTAATATTTGAAAACATCTTGATAAAATGTTAATGACTTTTGGTTGAAGCACATTTTGGTCTGTGACAGTACTTTGGTAAGCATTGTGGATTACCTTTATCTTAAGACTTTTTTTTTTTTTAAGATTTTATTTATTTAGAGCAAGCGAGAGAGAGAGAGAGCGCGTGCGTATGAGCGGCGGCGGGGGGGAGAGGGGCAAGGGAGAAGCAGACTCTCCTCTGAGCAGGGAGCCTGATGCGGGGCTCCATCCCAGGTCCCTGGGACCATGGCCTGAGCTGAAGGCAGACACTTAAACTGACTGAGCCACCCCAGGCGCCCCCATCTTAAGACATTTTTGGTTGCAAGTAACAAGAAAAGAACCCATTCAGACTAAAGTAAAAAGAGACATTATTGGAAGGATATAGTTTTGGCACCCAGATGGGAAAGTCCTGCCTGACTTTAGATGAGACAGGATCCAGGAAATGGAAAGCCTCAGGAACTGACACAGCTAATCCCAGTGGCCTACTAGGGCCATTTAGTACTCTGTCTCTGCGTGCTTCCTAATTTTAGTAGCTCTGACTCCTAGTGCTAGTTTCACAAGAGAGTGGATCTGACTGGCTCATTGTGTCTGATGGCTGCTCATCCAGTCAGCTGTGGTCAGTGGGTCAGGATCACACTACAAATACAGCCGTGGATACCTCTATGGTTTATGCTGTAGCTGTAGATTACACTTTATTGAGGGTAGAATTTTGATATCCTGTTAAGGTTAAAGTAGGGCTACCTGACTTGCCTTTTAGTCAGTAGTGAGTAGCTTTCTTTTTCCTTATAGTAACTGTCTTTAAAAAATAAGGCATTACAAATTATTCAGTGAATATTGTAGTTATATCGTAGATATAAAGTTGCTTAGTAGAATCATCCCATTATAATCTTGGCTTATTTTTGCATGTGTTTGAATAGGGTATGGGAACATGTCTTCACCTTATAATCAAACCATGTAAACATGAGATTGTATATGTTTAGTTTATGCTTTTTCCTTTTTACATACTACATTTATTTATAAATCTATAAAAATTTGTATATTACATAAGGTTTATAAAAAAGATATTGGTAGGTTTCAGATGCTTTATTTTACATATATACTAGCTGAGTGTTTGAGGGAGCATTGTATATAAACAAGTATCAGTAGATTTTTGGCAGTTTCATTGTCTGCCACTGTTGGTAAGGATTTGGCATTATGCCTTTCATTTAAATTCTACAAAGTTAAACATCATTTGAATAGAACTTGGAGAGGCAGTATGGCAATATACCATTATAGAAAGAATCTAGGAAATGTGATGCATTAGTCCTTTGCACTGGAAATTTTACTGGGAAATACTTAAACTTTTGGCTTGCAGTGGTGTAAGAGGGAGGAACGGTGGAAAAAGGAAGCCTTTTGTTTACTGTAAAACAATGCAGTGAATTAGCCATAGTGATGTTAGAACAGGAGTCTAAACATGACACATCTAGGCAGATTCCATTGGAATGGGAAGTTATGTTGTGACTCAATCCTGAGCCCTCCTGTGGCACTTCAGAATTTGTTAAGACTTCAGTATTTGTGGTAGTTATTGAAGGCATACTTTGCACAATTTTCTAGGCTCTGGGGATGTAGTGGAGATCAAAATTAAGTTCTTGACCTCATGGAATTTAATGTTCTAGTGGGGAAGTAAAGGGTTAATTGGCTTAACTGTTTATGTTTGAAAAATGTGGGTCTTTATGGATGTTTAAAACTGGTAATTCCCAGGGCTTCTTGGAGAAATGAGTGATTCTAGGACAAGGGCAGGGAACACAGGATGAGCCTGGAGCATTTTCTAGTGTCAGGAAGTATGCAAGTGTACCCCCCTCCCCACAATTATGTGTGTATGTCAAAGGAACACAGGAACCAACTGAAAGAACTCCCAGTGGCCAAAGCTGGAATAGTTTGAGCAACAGAGTAAAGTAATACTGGATTATAACCCGAAGTATAAAATAAATATTTATGAGTCCATACTGGTATAAATAAATGATTGAATAAATAGATAAATGGAGGAGGATAGACAATTCTCCCATGCAAATTCCAAATAATTTATGTGGACATTCCACAGTTAAGGAGGGGAAAAATAACTCCCTGGTTTTTAAGTGTGGGCTGCACATAGTGATTTCCTTCCAAAGAGTACAGTATGGAAAGGAGGATAAAAGAGTACCTCTAGAGTCGAGAAACCCTACAAACACTACTTCAGCCAGGTCAAGGTTAATATCAATAGTGATAAGTCATTCTTGACATGATATCATGAGAATGGCACTTTTACTGTGGACTTCCTCCCAACAGCTCATAAACCCAGAATAATCATGAGAAATCGGACAGATTGACTTGAGGGGCATTCTACGAAATACCTGACCAGTATTCTCTAAACTATCAAGGCCATGAATAATAAGTCTGAGAAACAATAACAAAGTCTGAGAAACTGTCATAGCCAAGAGGAGCCTAAGGAGACATGATGACTAAATGTAATATGGCTTCCTCAGTGGAATCCTGGAACAGAGTAAAGCCCTTATGTGAAAATTAAGGAAATCTGAATAAAATATGAACTTTAGTTAATAATAATTTATATTGGTTCATTAAATTGTGACAAATGTACCATACTAATATAAGATGTTATGAGTAATAGGGTAAATGGTTGTGGGGTATATGGGAACACTATACTATCTTTGTAACTTTTCTGTAAATTGAAAATTATTCTAATATAAATTTATTAAATTTAGTAATTCCCTATCAACCCAGGAAATATCTCAAAAGCATGAAGTTATAAAGAAGTTATAAATCACAGTGCTTTTTTTTTTTTTATAGTTGCAGTCTTCTTTCCTATTTGTATTAGTGGCTTGTATTTACAAATATGGTCTGTTTTGAAAACTAAGTATCTTTGGCACTTTGCTCTATTAGAGTAGATCATCAGGTATTTGAGTGACTACAGTTTTTAGAGGCTGGAAGGATGCAGAATGAGAGCTTATCCTTGTTTGCACTGTTGTAGAAATAAGGTTAATATAATTGGTGATAATAAAAGGCGATAATAGCTTTTTTATTGTATATGAGAGAAGGTTCAGTGAGATTTTTATTTTTTAAAGATTTTATTTATTTATTTGAGAGACAGAGAACAAGGTGGTGGGGAGGGAGAAGCAGACTCCCTGTTGAGCAGGAGCCTGATGCAGGACTCAATCCCAGAACCCTGGGATCATGACCTGAGCCAAAGGCAGATGCTTAACTGACTGAGCCACCCAGGTGCCCCTGGTTTTTTGTTTTTGTTTTTGTTTTAAGATTTTAAAGTAATCTCTATACCCAGTGTGGGGCTTGAACTCACAACCCTGAGATCAAAAGTCACACGTTCTACTGATTTAGCCAGCTCAATGAGCTCTGTTTTTAAGAAAGGGCTCCAATAGGTAGTTGGATAAGCAGAGTGTTTACAAATAGTTGAGAAAGCCACCGTGATTTGACTTGCTAGGTTAAGGAAAGCAAAGAGTGAATTTTATTATTTACCCTTTAGTTTGGTCATACCTTGTCTTGGTTTTCTGAGGATTTTCATTGATTTCAAGAAGTATTTGAGTACATATTATGTTTAAGATACTATACATATAAACAGTAGGAGAGAGAAAAATAAGTCATGGCTTTGTTTTTAAGAAACGTATAGCTTAGTGGGACATTGAAGGACAGATAAGATACCACGTGAATAACTTTAATACAAGCTTAATGAGAAGGGACATACAAAACAAGTAGAGTCAAAGTGGTGGTGAAAGTTCATAGGAAGGGAGAGAAAATCAGATAGTGAGAAAGGAGGAGATCAGAAAAGATTTCACATGAAGATGAGATTTGAATGGGTAAGATTTTGAAGGTAGGTGGTTAGAATAACAACACTTGAGATGGGAGGAATATTTTGAATGAAGGCAAGGCAGAAAAGTCTTGGGTTTATTTCAGGGGACAGAGAGGCTGATATTCTCAGTCTAGGGGTTAAGGAGAGGGAAGGCTAGTGTGAGTGAGCAATCTATAGAAAAAGAGAATAGAGCCTGGATTCAAAATGCCTGATAAGCTCATTTACTAAATGACAGCTTAGGGCAAGCCATAACTCTTAGTTGTAGTTTCCTTTTCTATGGATATTAGAACATAACTCACAAACTTTTGTAAGGATCAAGCAAGTGACTCTGTGTGGAAGTTTTTTTGGCACATTATAAAATACTCTAGATGTATTGTTTAAATGTGAACATCAAAAATGGAAATAGGTGGAGAGAGAGGTATATGATACCCGATACAATCTGGCAACTGCTTTAGATGTGAAGTGGTCAGGGAGAGATAAGAGACAATTGCTTTCTAGATGATTGGAAGCATGTGGTGCAGTTCACAGAACTGGGAAGGTCAGAAAGAAGAACAGCTGTTGGATTCAATTTAGAATAAATAAAATTTGAAGTGCTGGTGAGGTATTCAGGTGGGTATGTGGGGTTAGGCAGTTGGAAAGTGGGCTTGGAGCTTGAGAGAAGAGTGATGCTAGACATACACATTGAGACTCGCTTTCATTACTGAAAGCTAAGTACATAAACTTTGTTACTGACTTCGTATTTGTGTCTGCCCTCCCCAATTTTATATGTTGAAGCCCTAATTCCCAATTTGATGGTATTTGAAGAGGGGGGGCATTTGGGAGGTAATTAAGTCATGAGGGTATAGCCCTCATGATTGGGATTAGTGCCCTTAAAGAGACTCAAGAAAGATGATCCTTCTCTTGGCCATGTGACCATACAGCAAGAAGGTGGCTGTCTGCAAAACAGGAAGATGGTCCTCACCAGACATCAGATATGTTGGCACAGATCTTGGACTTCCCGGCCTTCAGAACTGTGCAAAGTAAATGTTTACGCCACCCAGTGTATGGGATTTGTTACAGCAACCCAGACCAAGTTTCCTCATCAGGTTATGAGAAGACCCCTTTCTTGCACTTTAAGATGCTTGCAACTTGATGGTTTAATTTTATTAGAAAGTTTAGAGTAGAAGGGACAATAATAGCTAATATGTATTGAGCACTTGCTGTATATGAGGTGCTGTTCCAAATACTTTATGTGTTTCAATTTATTTAATCTTTAAAATACCACTTCAGGGAGGCTCCTAGTATCCTCCTTTTTACAGGTAAGATATGAGGTAAAGAGGCATTAAGTAGTTGTTTGGGATCACAAGTTAATAAGTAATAGCACCAGATTCAAACTCATATAGTGCTTATAGCTTAACACTATACTATGCTGTCTCTATGAGTGTCTCTAGAAAAAGTAAGAGAAACTTGGGAGTGGACAGAAAGTGATACAACCTTTTCCCAACATACAGACTAGTGTTCAGGCTTCATTGCACCTATATACTTGTATTTTATAATAAGGTTTTCTTCTCTTGGTGTTCTGATGAAGAAGTAAATTATCACGTGGTTAAATTTAGACATAGCTATATCCATCACTTTGAGCAGCCCTCTGTTGTGTGTGTCTGAATGCAGGTGTCCAGTAGAGAGGAGGCAGTGGTCACATCTCCAGTGACACTAGCCAGGCGAGTGTTCAGTCTGCAGATAGCGTAGGAGGACCTTAAGTCTTTAGTGAATTTACTGACCTTATCAGAGGAGACAGTACTTTCGTTTTCATCCCCAAATTTTGGAGAAAGGAATTTCGTGGAAGTAATGATTGAAGATATATAGCTGAAATGCTTTCAGAGAGTTTCTTACAGTAATACCTTCTATCGTGCGCCTCTTACGTGCCAGGTGCCTAGACTACATGCTTTACATTTCTCAATGTGCTGCTTGGCTTTAGCTGAATCTTACTTATTTTTTAACATGTGAACTTACACCAGAGTTTGATTACTGTGTTTGTAAGAGAAGTTTTATTTTAAAATTACCTCACTATAAGGCAGATGTTTATAGTCGTGGCTAAAACAAGTACTATATCTGCATTTATTATGTCAAAGTAAATAATTGTTTTTGTACTGAAGAAGTTAACAAACCTGCACTTAAATTTTTAAAAGCTTATTTGTACACCCTGATCTTGTTTCAGTTTTATTCAGTTAAAATATACTTTTTTAGGAAAAATTTTTGACCCAAATCTTCATATGTTTTAAGTTAAAAAAAAACAAAACTGTAATTACTTAAAAGTTGTTTGGTATGAGTGAGCTAAAAAGGTCACTTTTAATTGATTAACTTGAGAACCCATTTTGCCTTCGGTGAAATATTTAAATGCTGATAGTTTAGGTTTTTGTGTGTGTGTGTGTGTGTGTGTGTGTGTGTTTTAGTAAGAATATTTACCTTATTGTGATAGAACCTGTATCTTTTAATATAGCCTCTAATATGCTAATTTAATCACCTGCCTGCCAGGTACTAAATATATTAAGTTAAACTTAGTGGCCCAGTTCGTTTTGTAACATGCATAAAACAAATGGCCTAAAATTCCTTGATTAAATGGCACTTTGGCAAGATACTTAGTTAAAAGCAGGTCTAATATGATTGTAGAGGTAAACTGTTATATCTGTTGAAAGAGGGAGATTGCTAATTTTTTGTAGAAGGCCCTTTTGCATCCTAGGTTTCTGTTGACCATTTTGTGAACTTGTATCAGACCGATAATTGCTTTAACCAGCATAAGTTCCTTTATATAGGAAGAGCTAACCTGAGAGACTATGTTTCATTTTATGTATGATGGTTCAAATTTTGGATTCTGTAATTAGTCTGTTTGAGTTGGCATCTCAACTCTAGTACTTACACTGTAATCTCTGGCAAGTCTTTAATGCCTGAGTCTCTGTTTCTTCATCTCTAAAATGTAGGTAGTAATACCACTTACTTCACAGAGTAGTTGGCGTACACTTGCACATAGTATATATTCAATGATGTTAGCCAGTCTTCTTATATTCCCTACTAAAATTACATTTTATTAAATGTATTATTTGTAAATGGACTTCTACTCTTAGTATTTAAAGAAATATTTTCTTGTCAACAAATATATTTACGTAATTTTAATGGATGTGTAGTAATTCAACATGCTACTTGTCATCCTTAACTGTTTCATTATTATGCACAGAGGGTTGTAGTTGATACTTCTGCTCATTGCAACATTTTGTAATAATGCTCTTGAATGTGAATTATGTATGCTCCTGTTTCAAGCAACAGTAACTAAAATATGTACGTATAAAAATTTGTATATGAGTTTTCTATTGGGGTTAAATTTCATTTTCATTCCATGTGTAGGAGTTGAGGTAGTGGTTATTTCTTGGAGCAGAAAGATCTGAATTGCTGTCATGTGCCAGCGATCAGGAAGGGTGCATATTAGTAGACATTTTTAAAGCACTAGGCCGTCTTGTTGGAATATGTATAGGAATGTTATCCTGAACTTCAGTTTTATTTTACAATGATAATATAAGTTCAAAGAAAATCCAGAGAAATCTACTCTTTTCAAAAATAGTCTATGCAACTTTTGAGTTGCAGGAACAGTGTTATAAAATCTGTTTTCATGGGGCGACAGAAGACGGGATGTCTGAGTGGTTTTTTCTTTCTCTCAAGCAGTCTCATTCCAATCAGCAGTGTAATTGGAATGCAACTCCAATCTGGAGGAGGAAGGGGAATTTTTGGCAAGAAGATACTGAACAGTTGGGAGTTTTATTCAGATTAAGCATAGACAGCCATTCATTATGAGTACAACTCAGTAAGAACAGCAATACCATTCTGTTTCTACAGCTGGGATTTACTCTGATATTACTACATGGTGTGTTGCAATTGATAACTCTTATCCAACCATAAAAAGAAATTATTGACTGAAATGGTAATATTTATTGCATCTGCATTTCTGCAAATGGTTTTCTCCAATCACCTCAAATTGGTTGCCTCAAATCAAAGACACTAAAGGAGATTTTTGCAAAATTTAAAATAGTTTCTTGAGAAAATAACAAAAAAAGGTCATTGATGGCATAATATTTGAAGTATACTTGACCTGCTAGCTCTGAGGGCAAAGTACTATTTAAATACTAAGTACTATTTATTTATTTTTGTAAATTTTATTTATTTGAGAGAAAGAGCGAGTAAGCATACAAGCAGGGGCAGGGGCAGAGGGAGAGGGAGAAGCAGACTCCCTGCTGAGCAAGGAGCCGGATGTGGGGCTCGATCCCAGGACCCTGGGAATACGACCTGAGCCGAAGGCAGCCACTTAACCAACTGAGCCACCCAGGTGCCCCACTAAATACTATTTAAATACAAAGTATTTATCCCCATGTCTGCAGAATCTGTTATAGTACTTGGCACAAAGTAGGTCCTTAGAAAATGGTGAAAGAGTGAATGATATAGGGGGACGCCTGGGTGGCCTGGTCAGTTAAGCGTCTGCCTTCAGCTCAGGTCATGATCTCGGGGTCCTGGGATCGAGTCCCGCATCGGGCTTCCTGCTCAGTGGGAAGTCTGCTTCTTCCTCTGCCTGTGCTCCTCCCCTTGCTTGTGCTCGCTCACTGTCTCAAATAAATAAAATCTTAAAACAATGATGAACTTAGAAGCCAATCCAGAACACAGGTGGAAGGATAGTTCTGAGGAACGTTTTAAGGATATTTTGGAATGGTATTAGGAGGAGGGGAAATGTATAGAAGGACTTAATCATATTTGTAAAGAGATCACTTTGGATCCATTGTGGAGAACTGATTGGAGAGTTGAGGCTTCAGGCAGGGGACTGATTGGGAGGCTGGTTGTAATGGCCTAGACTAGTTGATGGTGGCCTGGACAAGGGTGGGGGCATTGTTTTTTTTGTTTTTTTTTTTAAGATTTTATTTATTTATTTGAGAGAGAGAGTGAGAGAGAGAGCGCAAGAGGGGGTAGGGTTAGAGGGAGAAGCAGACTCCCCGCAGAGCAGGGAGCCCGATGTGGGACTCGATCCTGGGACTCCGGGATCATGACCTGAGCCGAAGGCAGTCGCTTAACCAACTGAGCCACCCAGGCGTGGTGGGGGCATTGTTAATAGAAGTGGACAGATGAAGGATATTTGAGAGGCAGAATTGATTAGAATTGTTATTTGCCAGGAGGTGGGGAGGGGGAAGAGTAGTGAAGGTTGCTGTCGAGGTTTCTGACTGGAGCAGTGGAGTCAAAAGCAAGGTTATTTATTGAAAGAAAGTAAACTGGAAGAGCAGTTTTTGGGGAGGAGGAGGTGATGATTTTATTTTGGGGGCATATTTAATTTAATTGAAGTTTAGGAGAGAGTTAAGATTGGGTCTTTATATTTAGGTGTCACCAGAATGGTAAAGGCCAGGGAGAATGTATGAAATGTAGCTCTTCATATTTATTTTTTGAGAGGGGAAGAAGAGCTTTGTCAATCTGTTAGGCTATGAATTTTCTCCTAGGAAAAATGTGGGTTCTTTCCCCAGAAAAGTACACATGCTGCATATGACAGTTTACATATAATTCCAAGGTTTGCAAAGATGGGCTTCTGTGCTTCTCAGGTTATAGAGTAAAAGAAGAGGATCTAGGCCACAAATCCTGAAGAACCTCAATTTCCATGGATGGAGTATAGGAAAAAGATCTAGCAAGGAAGATTTAGAATGCATTTTACGCCTGGAATAAAACCAGGTGAATGTGGTATTGAACAGAAACCAGAAGAAAAGAGGGGTTCCAGAAGAGGCAAATGCTCCTCAGGGGTCAAGTGTGATAATAATGAAAGATGTCCATTGGATGGATTTAGTAATTAATGTCCCTAGCACTTTGGAGAAGCCATGTAGGGGCAATGGTGAGAGAGGAAACCAAATTGCAGTGAATTAAGGCATTAGTGGGAAGTGAAGAAGTGGAGTCACTCTAAATTTACTTTGTTCAGAGTATTTATTATGTATGGATATTGTACTTTGTCAGGTGCTTTTTCTGCATCTATTGAAATGATCATATGGTTTTTATCCTTTCTCTTGTTAATGTGATTAATCGTATTGATTGATTTGTAAATATTGAACTGCCCCTTGCATCCTGGGATAAATCCCACTTGATGTGAATGATTTTTTTTAATGTATTGTTGGATTGGGTTTGCTGATATTTTGTTGGGGATTTTTACATCTATGTTCATCAGAGATATCGGCCTATGGTGTTCTTTTTTTGTGTCTTTGTCTGGTTTTGGTATCAGGAGAACGCCGGGCTTGCAGAATGAAATTGGAAGCTTTCCTTTTGTTTTTTGGAATAGTTTGAGAAAAACTTTTCTTTAAATGTTTGGTAGAATTCACCGGTAAAGCTGTCTGGTCCTGGATTTCTGTTTGTGTTGGAAGCTTTTTGATTATTATCAAAATTTGATTATTTGTCAATTTTATCAGTACTTGGTCTGTTCAGATTTTCTGTTTCTTCCTTATTCAGTTTTGGAAGTTTCTTTGTTTCTAGGAATTTATCCATTTCTTCTAGGTTGTCCAATTTGTTGGCATAACATTTTTCATAATAGTCTCTTATAATCCTTTGTATTTCTCTGGTGCTGGTTGTTATCTCTCCAGGATTTCTGATTTTATTTATTTGAGTCTTCTCTTTTTCTTGATGAATCTGGTTAAAGTTTTGTCCAGATAAAGTAAAATTTTGTTTAAAGAACTTGCTCCCAGTTTCATTGAGCTTTTCTCTTGTGTCTTTCTTTCTTTCTTTCTTTTTCTTTCTTTCTTTCTTTCTTTCTTTCTTTCTTTCTTTCTTTCTTTCTTTCTTGCTTTCTTTCTTGCTTTCTTTCTTGCTTTCTTTCTTGCTTTCTTTCTTGCTTTGCTTTGCTTTGCTTTGCTTTGCTTTGCTTTGCTTTGCTTTCTTTCTTTCTTCTTTAGTTTCTATTTCATTGATTTCTGCTCTAAACTTTATTTCCTTCTTTTGACAGGCTTTGGACTTTGTTCTTCTTTTTCTAACTCTTTTACGTGTAAAGTTAGGTTGTATGTTTATTTTTCTTGTTTCTTGAGGTAGGCCTGTATTGCTATAAACTTTCTTCTTAGAACAGCTTTTGCTGCATCCCAAAGATTTTGGACCATTGTGTTTTCATTTTCATTTGTCTCCATGTATTTTTTGATTTCCTCTTTGATTTCTTGGTTGACACATTCATTGTTTAGTAGCATGTTATTTAGCCTCCATATATTTGTGTTCTTTGCAGATTTTTTCTTGTGATTGATTTCTGTTGTGGTAGGAAAAAATGCATATGATTTCAGTCTTTTTGAATTTATTGAGACCTGTTTTGTGATCTAACTTGTGATCTATCCTGGAGAATGTTCCATGTGTACTTGAAAAGAACATGTATTCGAATGGAATGTTCTGTATATACCTGTTAGGCCCATCTGGTCCTGAGGGAGAAAAAATTAAGAGCTTTTCCTCTAAAATCAGGAATAAGACAAAGATGTCTACTCACCACCTTTATTCAATATAGCACTGGAGGTCCTAACTCCTAGCTGCAGCAATCAGACAAGAAAAAGAAATAAAAGGCACCCAAATTGGTAAGGAGAAAGTAAAACTTCGACTATTTGCAGATGACATGATAATATATATAGAAAATCCTAAGGATTCTGCCAAAAACTACTAGAACTGATAAATGAATTCAGTAAAGTTGCAGGATAAAAAACCAATATAGAAATCTGTTGCATTTCTGCACACTAATGAAGTAGGAGAACGAGAAATAAAACAATCTCATTTATAATTGGACCAAAAAGAATAAAATACCTATGAATCAACTTAACCAAGGAGGTGAAAGACCTGTACTCCAGAAACTGTAAAACACTGATGGAAGAAATTGAAAATGACACAAATAAATGGAAAGATATTACATGTTCATGGATTGTAAGAACCAATATTGTTAAAATGTCCATACCACCCAAAGCAATCTACAGGTTTTATGCAATCCCTATTAAAATACCAACAACATTTTTCACAGAACTAGAACAAATAATACTAAAATTTGTGTGGAACCACAAAAGACCCTGAATAGTCAAAGCAATCTTGAGAAAGAAGAACAAAGTTGGAGGGGGTATCATAGTCCCAGATTTCAGTATAAATATACTACAAAGCTATAGTAATCAAAACAGTATGGTACTGGCACAAGATAGACACATAGATAAAAGGAACAGAGTAGAGAGCCCAGAAATAAACTCACACTGATAAGGTCAACTAATCTGTGACAAAGTAGGCAAAAATATATGGTGGGAAAAGGACAGTCTGTTTAACAAATGGTGCTAGGAAAACT
Organism: Halichoerus grypus; assembly: GCF_964656455.1. NCBI lineage: Eukaryota > Metazoa > Chordata > Mammalia > Carnivora > Phocidae > Halichoerus > Halichoerus grypus. The sequence continues at coordinate 195,445,150 of NC_135713.1, read as the reverse complement.
GGACAGCCACATGCAAAAGAATGAAACTGGACCACTTTCTAATACCAGACAGACCTAAATGTGAGGCCAGAAACCATAAAACTCCTAGAAGAAAACATAAGCAGTAATTTTAACATTGACAGTGGAAACATTTTTTCTAGATATGTCTCCTCAGGCAAGGGAAACAAAAGCAAAGTTAAATTTTTGGGAGTATACCAAAATAAAAAGCTTTTGCACGGCAACAGAAACCATCAGCAAAACAAAAAGGCAACCTACTGAATGGGAGAAAATATTTGCAAAAGATATGTTTGATAAGGGGTTAATATCCAAAGTATATAAAGAACTTATACAACTGAACATGCAAAAAACACAAATAATCCTATTAAAAAATGGGCAGAGGACCCGAGTAGACATTTTTCCAAAGAAGACATGCAGATGGACAGTAGATACATGAAAAGATGCTCGATATCCCTGACCATCAGGGAAATGTAAATGAAAACCATAATGAGATATCACCTCATACCTGTCAGAATGGCTGGAATCAAAAGGACAAGAAATAACAAGTGTTGGTGAGGATGTGGAGAAAAAGGAATCCTCATGCTCTGTTGGTAGAATGCAGCCACTGTGGGTGGGGTGTGGGGGTGGGGAAGGACAGTGTTAGACAGGAGGGTGGACATTGTAAGTGGAAGGAAGACAAAAAGAAGGAGTATCAAAACATAAGTTTGTAGGGTTAGTGATAAGAAGTTGGAGAATTCACATATATTTTCTGTTTCTCTAAAGTAGCATGTGAAATCATTTCACTCTGGAATCATAGGCTGATGATTAAAAAACCCATTACCTCATCAGTACTGAAGATTATAATTTGGATTCATGTATGTATTGTGTATGTATTGATCCTGAGTATTCTATTCAGTTTATATGGTGATAATGAAGGTTTAGGGAGAAGTTCTTCTAAATCCAGTTTGTGATTTGGTACTCTTAGTTATGACCCTTAGTTTTCATGATTGAGTTTTTATGTTTTTAAAAATAATACTGTTTCTAAGACAGGGCCTAAGAAACTCTGACTAGTAAATCAGTATCTTGTGCTTACTTAATAATTTTATTCATTTGCCAGTAGTATCTGTCTTCAAAATGATTTTTATTTGAACTTTTAAAGTGAATATATTTTGACTTATTGCTGAGGTTTGTTATGTTAAATGAACTTTATACACTAAACTTTAAATAGTTGTAATTAATTGAACAGACCATTTAAACTGATGTGGGTAGAAATTAACCAAACATTACATTTATAGATATTTTATAAATTAGAAACATATGGAAATTGATGTTTTCCTCTCACTTGTAACAAGTTTGAATTAAAGAAGTTAAGTTTATGACTACATAAGCAGTAATTTTTAAATTAACATATAATCACGTACTATAAAATTCACCCGTTTAGAGTGTGCAATTCAGTGCTTTTAATATATTCACAAGGTTGTGGATCCATCACTATAAAAGTAGTAATTTAATGCAAGGTAATACAGAGAATGTGGATTTGGGATATCTATTTCAATATTATTAACTTTCCGTTTTTGGTAGATACAGTAATCTGTCTTGTCATTGAGCTGATGATTTAGGAGAAGGTAATTTATCTCCTGTAAAATTCTGTAGAGTCAGATGAAGAGTAAATAACAGAATGTTATTTAAAAAAAATCTCATCTATATCAAGAAAGTTCTAATTTATGATCTTCAGTACAAAATTATTTCATTTAAAAATATATTTATCAACCTAAGTTTACATATTTTCTTCTTAGAACTGTTTTCCCCTTCTCACCGAGCTACTCTGAGGTAAATCTTGATGGAAGATTGATTGGAAGTCGATTCTTATTAGAATACCAGATTTATAAACTTTCTGGCCCTCAGCTGTTGCTGGTGATCATTGCTGAAGTTGCAACCACTGGTTCAGCTGTCCTTTGCTAGTCTTTAATAAAAATTTGTGATCATATTTCATACTTTGCTGTAGTTAGTTATTATTAGTTAATTATTATTCACTGGTGTTTTCAGTGTTTTAAAATGAATCTTTTGACATTGCAGTCTTACCGTTTTAATTCTTTCCATGTATTTTTTTTGTTTCCTTTACAGTACTCTGTGCAAAAAACTTGGTGAAAAAGGATTTTTTCCGTAAGTAAATTAACTTTAAATCTTTTATGTTGTGTGTTGACTTTTTGGATAACATTTTCAGAATTGTCTGGCTTAGTGAGTTCTCTATTCAGAAATCTACTCGGTACTGTTTTATGAATGCTTTGGTTCAGAGCCTTTTGGCAACACTGTTTTTTGTTTTTTGTGTTTTTTTTTTAGAGGATTTTGTGCCTTTTTAGCTTTAGTCCCTTTCCTTTTATCCACCCCTCCCACATATTTGTGTGAAATGTGTGTGGTAAGTGTGTATATGAGATGTGTGTAAAGAGTATTGAAGGTGTGCATATACTACTAGGTTTCTAGAAAAGTAGAGATTATTTTGTAAACACTTTTTTTTTCTTTTCTAACATTTTATAGGAAATTTTATTCAGGCAGTCATGATTCCTTGGAAAGTAGAGAAGTCATTCAGCCTGCTTGGAATTTCCAGAGTGTAGGAAAGAAATCTCTGCCACATCCAATCATAGATGCTCTTATGTCTCAGACTCCAAAGCAGACATTTGGTTCCCATATTTGCAGTCTCTTTGCCAATAAGTTGTCAATTTTTTTTTTTGGTGGCTTTATTTAGGATTAAGTTTTGTGAGGGAGGATTGGGAAGAACCCCTCACGTGTGTTTAGAATCTTTACCCTGTAATATCATATTTCATAATAGCTTTAAATTATTGAGTAAAGAAAATTTAAAAATATATAAATGAGTAAAAATGATATAATTTTTGGTAAGGAACTATAAGCCAACAAAATTTTATATGTAAAATATTTGAAGTTATAAATGAGACATTTCATTAGATTTTTATTATTATTATTTTTTTTAAAGATTTTATTTATTTATTTGACAGAGAGAGAGATAGCTAGAGCAGGAACACAAGCAGGGGGAGTGGGAGAGGGAGAGGCAGGCTTCCCGCCGAGCAGGGAGCCCGATGTGGGACTCGATCCCAGGACCCCGGGATCATGACCTGAGCCGAAGGCAGACGCTTAACGACTGAGCCACCCAGGCGCCCTTCATTAGATTTTAAAATTCAGGTTCTACCAGCCAGCAAAAAACTAGCTGTAAGTGCTATCTAATTTAATATGATATTACTTAATTTTCAGGGGTTTGATTAAAAGAAGTAATAAGCTCTTGATGCATTTTAAAATCATACTTAATTCATTTCACTTGAAACTTTCTTTTAAAATTTCTGGAGAGAACCAAAATTAAAGTTTGTAAAATAACATCTTATAAACCTTTATATAATTAGAAAATTTTCTGGTGTTTGTGTTTATATGGGAAAGGAGTTAAATAGGATAATTGGGGACATAGTTAAAGTTTTAAGCAGTCTCCAATTTATGTACTGTGTGTTGTCCACTCTACTGCATGTTGCAGTAGTAGAGGCCACTGACCTGTCTTCATGCTGCCACCAAATATTACCTTCACAGGCTTTTGCTGAACTACCTATCTCATCCCTGTCACTAATAACCTAGTAACCAATGTATACTCTTTTTTACCCTTCTTAAAAGTTGATTTGATGTAGGATTTATTCTAGTAGGACTGCAGAGTGGCAAATAGGATCAGATAGGCAAGTGACAAGGAAAAAAGGGACGAAAGTGAGGAATGCATACTCTTAAAGTTGCTTCTGCACTGTCCAAGACATCTGCTCTGGTTTTAAAGATAAAATCTTCCATTTTGTCTCCCGGCCTTCCTTCCCAAGTTCGTTCTTCCCTCCAGAGTCCCAAGACACAGCTTCTCCAGTAAAATATCCAAATAACCTTGTCTCAGTTTTCCTAGAAAATCTAGGGGAATCTTACTTTAATTTTTGATAAACCTGAGAGAGCCCATTATTATCACTTATATGATCTTTATCTGCCCTTAACTTGTAGTTAGGAAAAAAAGAAGTTCCTTCTTGAACTCTTTCTCTTTTTCATTGGTGTAGGCGTAAAAATTAATAAAAATTCTTAAGAGTTGTGAGTTTGCTCCAGGGATAAGAAAATTAGGGGAAACTATGTGATTATGATGGCTCTGGAAAGGGAAATAGGAAAGCCAATCGTGAGGCCTTCAGAAGGCACTCAGCCAGGGATGGACTATCTCCCGGGTTCACAGTGAGAACAGCCTCTGCTGTGGTAGCTTTACATCTGTCTTTGATCTGCTTATAAGTTGAGGGTGGCCCACATTAATTCCAGAGAAAGAATTATAGTACTTCTTAAATCTTTTAATGAAATTTGAGTGAGAGTGTCTGTTTATTGATCAGAATGCAATTATCATTGATACCAAAATATAAAGTACTTGTTTGTAATGAGGTTTAAAGCATGTTGAATGAGAAGTAAATTTTAATATCAAGCATGACTATAGGCTGATGAAATATGTATGTGTGTATATAATTATAGGAAAAAATACAAAGCCAAGTGTTGTAGAGTAATTTGTATAATTTGAGATAATACTATTTATTTTGGGTAACTACCCTTCCTGAGAAAAGTTTTGCTAATTCACTTTTTAGAATTGTTTGCAAGCTTATTGGCTTTAAAAAATAAGTTACTTCCCCTTTCCCCAAAATTTTAGAAGGAAAAATTTCTCAACATATAGGAACATGTAGAGAGTTTTATAGTGAATATCCACATCTAGATTCTACCATTAGCTTCGTCACATATATGTTTATCCATTATCTGTTTTTTAAAGACTGTTTTCTTTTTTTGTAAGATTTTGTTTGTTTATTAGAGAGAGAGAGAGAGTGCAAGAGAGAGCACAAGCAGGGGGAGTGGGAGAGAAACAGACTCCCTGCTGAGCAGAGAGCCTGATGAAGGGCTTGATCCCAGGACCCTGAGATCATGACCTGAGCTGAAGGCAGACACTTAACAAACTGAGCCGCCCAGGTGCCCCAAGAATGTTTTCATTAGCGTATTTTTTTCTCTTTTATGCAACATTTAAATAAAAGATTTGTGTGTAAGCTTCTGTGTTAAGGTGCTGCATATAAGGGCCAAATTGAAGTCACTCAGAACCAAGACGGTTGGTGAAAGATTTTTTTTTCCTTCCCCCAATCAAAAATAAAGCTTTAGGGGCACTTGGGTGGCTCACTTGGTTAAGTATTAGACTCTTGATCTCAGGTCTTGATCTCATGGTCATGAGTTCAAGCCCTGAGATTGGGCTCCATGCTGGGCATGGAGCCTACTTAAAAAAAAAAAACAACTTTTTCTCTGGACAGTAGCACACTTCCAAGTTGAAATGTTTGTTTCATTATCATTTGCAGCCCAAGTACATTTGTGTAGCGAGAAAGTCTTGAGCTTTAGCTATTTTTATATGACTCAGAAATGATGGGGCTAATTGAGAAATTTTTTAAAAATACAGAAAATACCTTAGCCACTTTATATTTACCACTAGGGGTCTCACTCACTTCAGAAAACTTGGTAGCTTTTGATGACATCACAGTAACTTGGCTCTCCAGTTAAATTTTTGTGGAGTAATAGAATCAGGTAAGTTGAAAGTTAGGTATTTTTATTGTTGTTAGGGTGTAGAGCTTGTATTTTGTATTATTTAACAAGAGAAACGTAGGAGGCTGGGACTGATAATTTCATACTTAAGGATTTGGAAGCCATACGTAGTTTTTTTTGTGTGGAAAAGTTGTTTTACTTAGTCCTTAATTCTATAACTAAACAAAATCTAAAAGGAAAGCTAGAAATGTGATTTTTGTTTTTGTTTTTGCTTACAAACATATATTTATGTGTTTTTTGAGATAGTAGAATCAAAAGAACAAGATAGAATGGAGTCCTTCAGGAGAAAATACTTAATGTTATTGAAGGCAGAGGGAAAAGTACTCTTCCATTAAACACAGTTAAAAATGATTAGGTATTAGGGGCGCCTGGGTGGCTCAGTCGTTAAGCGTCTGCCTTCAGCTCAGGTCATGATCCCGGCGTCCTGGGATCGAGCCCCACATCGGGCTCCCTGCTCAGCATGAAGCCTGCTTCTCCCTCTCCCACTCCCCCTGCTTGTGTTCCCTCTCTCACGCTCTCTCTGTCAAATAAATAAATAAAATCTAAAAAAAAAAAAAAAAAATGATTAGGTATTATTGAAATAATATGAGTAGCAGTAAATTTCAATAATATAGTTAAATAGGGGCGCCTGGGTGGCTCTGTCAGTTAAGCGTCTGCCTTCGGCTCAGGTCATGATCCCAGGGTCCTGGGATTGAGCCCTGCATTGGGCTCCTTGCTCAGTGGGAAGCCTGCTTCTCCCTCTGCCTGCTGCTTCCCCTGTTTGTGCTCTCTCTATCTTTGTGTCAAATAAATAAGTAAATCTTAAAAAATATATATATAGTTAAATATATCAATACCCTAACTTCCAAGTATGTTCTTAAATACTTAACACTCGTAAATTTTGATCTTCTCTTATTTGAAGTTGACAGATCACAGAATCATAGAATTGGGGAACTGATGACACAATTTCTGCCTGGCCTTAAGTCTTGGCACATTGGTATCTTGACTTAAAAAAAAATTAGATATCAAGGTATACAAGTTCTTCAGTTATCAAGACTTACCAACATTTTGTTCTAGTATTTTCAGCTGTCTATAGGAAATCTTTGCTATCCCAATATGTCTAATGCCTAAATTGTCATTTTTGTCTCTTTAACATTTTATTTAGTTTTACCTTCTAACTTTTTTTTTTTAAGATTTTTTATTTTTTATTTGACGGAGAGAGAGAGTAACAAGCAGGGGGAGTGGCAGGCAGAGGGAGAGGGAGTGGGAGAAGCAGGCTCCCTGCTGAGCAAGAAACCCGATGTGGGGCTCGATCCCAGGACCCCAGGATCATGACCCGAGCCAAAGGCAGACGCTTAACCGTCTGAGCCACCCAGGCGCCCCGACCTTCTAACTTTTCTTTCCCCCCAAAAGACCACTCTTCTCATTGTTACTTTGGGCTGAGAACTGTAGTGTCATTTTTGACTTTAGTTTCTTATAAACTCATATTAGATCTTTCAGAGTAGCTTATTTCACTGTCACTTTCCTTTTCATGTGACTTCCCTAGTGCAGGGTCTACGCATCTTACTGTTCTTTTATCCTACTCTGTGGAACTTACAACAGCTTCATAGATGTTCTCTATACCAGTCTTTCCTTCTCCCAGTCTACCCTGAATACCACTAGTGGGAAAACAGGACCATGTATTTACAGCCATGCTTAAGAACCTAAAGTGGCTCCCTGTTAATCTATTTCAGTCATTTCCTGACTTTTAAGCCTCTCTTACCAGCAGTATTTACTTTTACACATTAGCACAGAAGATTTGGTTAGACTCCTCAGAGCCCTTCAAATATTGTCAATATTGTTATACCTTTCTTGGCAATATTGCTGTTTGTCCTTTAAAGCCCAAATGAGTCCCATCCCCTCAAGAAAACAAACAAACAAACAAAACACACCTTGATTTGCTGTTCAAACTTCAACTGTTCTCCTGTTTTTCTGAGCTCTTACTTGTACTCACTGTTGAACTGCATAGTAAATGAGAGGTATAACACAGCATAGTGGTTAAGAGCATGAAATCGAGAATCAGATTATATGTGCATGGCTTTAAAAATCGAAACTTTAGACCCTGGCTCTGTCATGTACTGTTTGTCCTTGGACTAGCTAATTAACCCTTTTGTGCCTTAGTTTCCTCATCAGTAGAGATTATAGTAGTATTTACTCCATTGGATTATTGTGAAGAATAAGAGATTCAATATATGTAAAGCATTTAGAATAGTGCCTGACATAGTATTAAAAGTGTTTTCTTTATAGTCAGTACAAACACTTCTTTATTCTCAGGTTCCCCTCTCCCCCACAGCATTCTTAAAATAAGATTTATTTATTCATTTGAGAGAGAGAGAAAGAACATGAGCTGGAGGAGGGGCAGAGGGTGAGAGAGAATCTCAAGCAGACTCCTTGCTAAGTGCGGAGCCCAGTGCAGGGCTCAGTCTCAGAACCCTTGAGATCATGACCTGAGCCGAAACCAAGAGTTGGAGGCTTAACCCACTGAGCCACCCAGGTGTGCCAACCCGTCCCCTGGTCCTCCCCCCATCCATGGCATTCTTATCTCCCCAATTAGATAGAAAGATCTTTTAAGGCAGGGTATTAGATTTTTTATTTCAGTTTCTCATCACTCATGGTAGCTATTGAAGAAAACTTTTTGGCTAATTTGATTTCTCTGTAGCCCATGTTCTTGTGTGAAAACCTATTAAAAGTTATTAAAAGCTGTTTCTTTAAATGCTACTAAGAGAGACCTTGGGAAGGCTCTAAGAGAGCCAGGAATGTTTTAAGCTCCCTCGGGTCAAAGGGCTGGTAAAGATCTTTAAAAACTTCCACATTCTGAGGTAACTTCTAGGCTTTTGTAGTTTAAGCTGAGAATGTTTTGAGATAGGAGCAAGAAAAAAATGTAGCTTTTGGTATTTAATATAGAATTAACTTTAATCTTAGTTTTAAAATGGACCACTTTATAGCTGAATGTTAAACTTTTTATAAAGAATGGGAATAATCTTTTGTAGTAAATAGTAAGCTTTATACAATTAATCTTCTATTTTCCATGTTATAATATTCTTTAATAAAAAATTTCTTCCCCTTTTTTCACAGGACTTCCTGATCCATTTGCTAAGGTGGTGGTTGATGGATCTGGGCAATGCCATTCTACAGATACTGTGAAGAATACACTTGATCCAAAGTGGAATCAGCATTATGACCTGTAGGTTTAAATGATTCATTTGAAATGAAACCTAGAATCAATATTATTTGATATAGTCTTCGAAAAGAATCACTGAAAATGATCAGAATTTGATCTGTGGTATAATTTGGTCTTCACAGAGGGACACAAAACCTAATGGGAAGGTACTTTGGCTTATTGATAGCTGGTTTTGAAAGACTAAGTGCCCTTAATAAGCCTATGGAGAACAAAATGTATATGCAGTTTAGAGCAGCCCCACCCCATCTTTCTTCAGTTAAATAAAGGTATTAATTTACTTTCCACCAGTTATGAGTATAAAACCAGAAGTCATAATTGGGATGCACTCGTAGGCATTCTTTTTGCTTTTGTAGGGATGGTTTTATTTTAATCACAGTAGTATATGTAACTTCTAAAAAGGCACATAATACTGTAAGGCTTTTAATGGGAAAATGCACTTTGCTGTCCCATTCTTATTCCTGATTCCCATTCTCAAGGTAACTACTTTGAGTAACTTTGACTATTTATTCTGGTATTTTCTTCTATTTCTAGATATCATGCTTATTTTATACATCTCTCTATATGGGGTGGGGGTGAGAGGAGAGATGCAGAGAGATTTAGTGTCTACATACTTTTAGTTTTAGGTATTATTTTTACAGTTCCTACCGTACAAGAAAATTCAGCTTTTACAACTGATCTCTCTCATCCCTACTCCCACAACACCCATAACACCCACATGGCCCTTCTTTCTCCCAGCCCCCCAGTATAGTTATGTGAACCTTTTTGGTTAAATCATTGTTCTGTATTTACATTACTATGGTCATGTAACTATTCATAATTGAGTCATGTGGTATGTAATGATTACATTTCCTTTCTTGACAACTTTTGTTTTTCTGGAGTTATAACTGTCTTACTTTGCCATTTGCTTAGTTTTCTGTCTCATTGGTTAATTCCCAGAGTCCTCCACAGGACTGAACATATCTTCATATATTCAACCACAGGAGCTATTCCATTGGCTTTGTTTTCTTCTTCGAGATATCCCTCCTGAAACCTCTGTCTTTTTCCTCCAGTCTGGTCTGGTAGTCTAAACTGGTTTAAGACCTGCCGCACAGTTGTCTGGGAACTTGCCATTATCATTACATTGGGGATTTCCTTTCTCTCTTCTAGGTTCAGCGACTTCCCATTTTTTGTTTATTCCCTGTTTTGGTGAAGTCTGTCTGTCATTGAGAAAGAGTACAAAGATAGGGAAAATTCCTTTGATATCTTATCTGAAAATACTTTGTCTTCTCACTTGATTGTCTGAGTATAAACTTCTAGGTAAGACATCACTTTCTTTCCAAATTGTGAATACAACGCTCCATTGTCTTCCAGGTCTAGATCAGCACTGCTGAATAGAAATACAATGTGAGCCACAAATGGGAGGTTGTCTGCAATTTTAAATTTGCTAGGAACCACATTTAAAAAAGCTAATAGAAAGGATTAGGCTTAATAAATATATTTTATTTAGTTCAGTATATCTAAAATATTCTCATTTCAACATGTAGTCAATATCAAATAATTGTTTTTTATAAATAAGTAGAATTAAAAAATAAATATTTTAAAACTAAGTCTTTGAGATCTTAGAGGAGTTTGTTTTGCAGTTACAGAGTGCCTCAATTTGGACTAGCCTCCATTACTCATCAATAGCTCCATGTGGCTGGTGGCTGCCCTTTTGAACAGTGCAGTTTTAGAGTATTGCTAATGGCATTCTGATTTTGGTCTTTCTTGATTATTGTTTTCTACTGGAAGATTTCAGTGTATTCTCTTTATGCCTGATACTACATTTTTTTGATGATGGTCTTGGTATATGTTACATAGTGCTAGATACTTATTGGAAACTTTTAATCTGATAAACTCTTTTTAAAAATTTCAGTATAGGTAACATACAGTGTTATATTAGTTTCTGGTGTACAATATAGTGATTCAGCAGTTCCATATATTACTCAGTGTTCATCAAGATAAGTGTATTCTTGGGGCATCTGGGTGGCTCAGTGGGTTAAGAATCGGACTTTTGATTTCAGCTCAGGTTATGATTTCAGGGTTGTGAGATTGAGCATCAGGCTCTGTGCTGGGCATGGAGCCTGCTTAAGATTTTCTCTCCCTCTCACTCTGCTCCCCTCCATCCCACTCCCTCCCTGACTCTCCCCCCACCTCCCAAAAAAGCTAAGTGTACTCTTAATCTCCTTCAGCTTTTTCACCTGTCTTTCCCCCCGCACCCCCCGCCCCATAACCATCTGAATCATCTCTGTGTTCTCTATAGTTAAGAATCTGTTTTTTTGGTTTCTCTTTTTTCCCCTTTGTTCATTTGTTTTATTTCTTAAATTCCACATATGAATGAAATCATATGGTATTTATCTTTCTCTGACTGGCTTATTTTGTAGCATTATACTCTCTAGATCCATCCATGTTGTTACAAATGGCAAGATCTCTTATGGCTGAATAATATTCCATTCTTTATCCATTCATGTCTCAGTGGACACTTGGGCTCCTTCCATAATTTGCCTATTGTAAATAATGCTGCAATAAACATAGGGGTACATATCCCTTTGAATTAGTATTTTTGTATTCTTTGGGTAAATACCCAGTAGTGCAATAACTAGATCATAGGATAGTTCTGGTTTTATTTTATTTATTTATTTATTTATTTTTTGAGAGAGTGAGCGAGCCGGGGGAGGGGCAGAGGAAGAGAATCTCAAGCAGACTCCACGCTGAGGTTGGAGAAGAACATGGGGCTCGATCTTATGACCCCAACTGAGATCACAACCTGAACCGAAATCAAGACTCGGATACTTAACTGACTGAGCCATCCAGGTGCCCCTCTATTTTTAATTTTTTAAAAAATTTTATTTATTATTTGAGAGAGCAAGTGCATGAGAGCAAGCAGGGGGTATGGAGAGGGACAAACAGACTCTGCACTGAATTCAGAGCCCAACATGGGGCTTGATCTCAGGACCCTGAGATCATGACCTGAGCTGAAATCAAGAGTTGGATGCTTAACCAACTTAGCCACCCAGGCGCCCTGCTATTTTTAATTTTTTGAGGAACTTCCATACCGTCTTCCATAGTGGCTGCACCAGTCTGCATTCCCACCAGTGGTGCATGAGGGTTCCTTTTTCTCCACATCCTCACCAACACTTGCTGTTTCTTGAGTTTTTGATTTTAGCCATTCTGACAGGTATGAGGTGATATCTTATTCTGGTTTTCACTTGTATTTTCCTGATGATGAGTGTGAGCATCTTTTCATGTGTCTCTTGGCCATCTGTATGTCTTCTTTGGAGAAATGTCTGTTCATATCTTGCGTGTTTTTTAATTGGATTATTTGCAGTTTTTTGGTGTTAAGTTCTTTATATATATTGGATACTAACCCTTTACTGGATATGTCATTTGCAAATATTTTCTCCCATTCAATAGGTTGTCTTTTAGTTCTGATTGTCCTTTTCTGTGCAGAAGCTTTTTATTTTGATGCACTCCTAATAGTTTATTTTTGCTTTTGTTTCCCTTGCCTCTAGACATATCTAAAAAGATGGCTGATGTCAGAGAAATTACTGCCTGTGGTCTCTTCTGGATACTTTTTAGTTATGGGAAAGTTATTTATTTATTTAGTGAGTAAATAATTAAAAGATCTTATTTTAATTTTTAAAAAATTTTATTTTTTTAAGATTTTATTCATTTACTTGACAGAACACAAGCAGGGGGAGCGGCAGGCAGAGACAGAGGGAGTAGCAGGCTTCCCGCTGAGCAGGGAGCCTGACTCGGGGCTCCATCCCAGGACCCTGAGATCATGACCTGAGCCGAAGGCAGACACTTCACTGACTGAGCCACCCAGGCACCTCCCTCCCCCAAAAAAGATATTATTTTTAATCTCTACACCCAGTGTGGGACTTGAACTTACAACCCTGAGATCAAGAGTTGCATGTTCCACTGACTGAGCCAACCAGGCGCCCCTGTCTTTATTTATGTATGGATAATTTCCTTTCCGTTTTCTCTTTATCTGTTTTTCCTTTTCTGGAACTCCTGTTATTTTGGATGTTATCCCTTCTGAATTGATCATCATTTAGTTGTCTTATCTTTTTTCTCTCATATTTTCTCTCTCTTTTTTTAAGCTTTGGGAGAAGGAGTGTACAAGTAGGGGGAGGGGTTGAGAGAGAGAAGGACAGGCAGACTCCCCACTGAGCAGGGAGCCTGACACAGGCCTTGATCCCAGGACCCTAAGATCATCACCTGAGCCAAAGTCAGACGCTTAACCGACTGAGCCACCCAGGCACCTTCTCTGTTTTAATAAACTATTTTTGTTTTAGTAAAAACTTAAAAACTGTGATGAAATGTCTGGGCTGTTTCCCCAACTTAATTTTCAAGCATTCTTTTTTATTGTAATTTCTGCTTTCACATTTTTAGCTTCCAAGATTGCTTTGTTTTTTGACTATCTTTTTTTTCATAATTTCCTCTTATTTCTTGGATGCAATATCTTCTCTAATAAGAAGTGAGTTTCTTCTGTTGTTTGTATTGCCTTTCTTTTGTCAGAATTCCTTTTTTTCTGTTAGTTTGATTTGGGTTTCTGTCTTTTCATGTTTAAGGGGAGGCATTTAAATGTTGATTGGAAATTCTGTGCCCATGGGTAGAGCTGGTCTACACACTAGGGTAATCAGGTGTGACTGACAATTCTCCCCTTTCCTGCTTGGGGGCTATATATTCTTGGATGCTAGTGTTCTTGGAGCTGAAGAGTGTAAGGATGCTAGGGAGTGTCTCTGTTGCCTGTATTAACCTCCTCTTAATATGCCTGCTTTTATTTTATTTATTTATTTATTTATTTATTTATTTATTTATTTATTTATTTATTTATTAAAGATTTTATCTATTTATTTGACAGAGAGAGACACAGCGAGAGAGGGAACACAAGCAGGGGGAGTGGGAGAGGGAGAAGCAGGCTTCCCGCGGAGCAGGGAGCCCTATGTGGGGCTCGATCCCAGGAGCTGGTATCATGACCTGAGCTGAAGGCAGACGCTTAACGACTGAGCCACCCAGCACCCCAGTATCCCTGCTTTTATTAAGGACTTTTATCTCCTTCCTCAGCTGTGCCTCATGTCCCTCAGTAGAGATCTTTTCCGAGTATAAACCTTAGGTCTCTTCCTAGGGTTGAGGATGAACTGGATCAGGGAGGGAATTCAAGAGGGCCTTCCATTCCTTTTCAGTACTTTCACCAGTCCTTCTGTTTTAGCCACACCATCTCTGTCAGAGTATCTTGGGCTTAGAAGTTAAGGAATATTTCAGGGATTTGATGATAGTAATAGTCTTGTTTCTTATTTGTTCCTCCCTGAAACCAGGTGTAGGTTGCAGTTTTCTCCAGGTGGTTAATTCCATTATCACATGCTTTCTACACCACTACCATTTTGTCAGCGTATCTCATGTTATAAACATGTTGACTGCCTTGATATCCTCTTTTAAGTCTTTGGTCTTTTAAGCTTTGGACTTCACCCTTCATCAATTTCAGTTTTTCTTCAAAGTGTTCCACTTGACTTACCTACAAAAATGAATTTTCGATCTCCCGTCAAACCCTTACGCCTGACATCTCACCTACTTACTTCAGACAGTTCTAGAACCACCCTAGAGTACCCACCTCAGCCAGGACTCTGGTCAGTTACTTAAATTTGACTTTCTAAACCACATGTGAACAAATGTCCTGTCTCTACTACTGAGACACTGAGATACCTAGAGACAACTCAGAACAAGGCTTCTGTGTATGCCCCTCAGTGCTATGGCTCAGTAACTCCAAGTTAGTATGCAGAGAAGTCGGAACCAAAAAAGTAAGCGATAGAGAGAAGTGAGAGTACCCAGCTTCCCGCCTCCACCACTTGCTTGTGTGATCATTAGCTCAGTGTTTAACCCCTTGTGTGTTGGTTTCCATTGACTACAGCAACAATGCCTACTTTAGAAGACTGATAGGAAGAGTGAGACAGATAATACCTGTAAAGTGCTTAGACTAGTACCTGACAGGTAATTCTCAAATGTTAGATGCTTTTAGTAAAAGTATATTAGGTCACACGTTTTTTCTATTACTTGATTTGACCTGCAGTGAATTTGAAATCACAGCTCTCATAAGCTACTATCTGTGTAACTGACTAAGCTTTTGAAAGTTCTTAATCAGATTGTTTGAAGCCATGTCTTTAAGTTTCAGTGAGATTTAAATTCAGCCAGAGACCCAGGTACAGTAGTAAACAAGGTGTGGTCCTTCAAGTGTACAGCCAAGTGGTGTATCAGCACAAGTAAATAGGAAATTATAAACAGTGTGATAAGAAAATGGGGAAGTATAGGGTGCTCTGGAAATATAGAGAACTTCTTTATATGAATTTAGGAGTTAAGGACAGCTTCCTAGAAAAAGTGACATTTAGGCTTTGACCTTAAGTAGGAGTTTACTTGGAAGGAGTGGGCCGGCTCTAAGCAAAAGCAGTCTGTGTGAAGACCCAGAGGTGAGTAAGATAATGACTTTGAAAACAGTTTGGAGGGGCAGCATTAGTGAATTCATGTAAGGGGAGTATGGCATAGGACAAGCAAAGAGAGGTAAGCAGGAACCAGCTCATGAAGGTCCTTGAAAGCCTATTAGTAAATTTGAATCCTCTCCTAAAAGCAGTGGAGAGCAATGAAAGGGTTTTCAGTGGGGGAAATAATATAATCAGGTTTATATCCAAGAGTGGACACTTGGGCTATAATGTGAAAAATTGCTTAGAGGGAGGCAAGGATGTCCAGGAGACTAGTTACTACACTGGAGTGTGGGGCAGCCTGATCGGGTGGAGGCTGGCAGAACAGGTGCTGAGAGGATCACCGAAGGCAGAACGAAAGAGAGAGAAGTTTACTGAATACACTGGGAGGGAGCAGTGGGCAGGACAGCAAAGTGTAGAGACTGTCTGCCAGGAGGCAGTGGTGGGGGGCTGTAGTTCAAGGGGCGGGGTGAAGAAGTATAGGAACATACAGAATTTTCCTTTTTTGGTACCTGTGCTGGTTGTAAGTAGCCCATTGGTCAGCTAAGGCCTATGGGTATTTTGAGGTAGGTCTCTTAATGAGCTTGTTTGCATTCAGCCCGGTGGTCACTGTGGCCCCTTTGACCTTACTCAGGTTTCCATTGCTCAAGCCTGTTGTCCAGAAGTAGCCTCTACATTCCCCCCCTCCCTCCCCGAGATCGACAATGACAAATCTTTGGCATTTGGGCAGAGGTCTCCTCTTTAGTAGTTGCTTCATGCTGGACCTGGGGGAGGGGGTGTCCCTACCTAAACTTGTCTGTTTGTCAGGGGTTCTGTGCAAGTTACAGACCAGAGCTTGGTATTATACTCATGTGCTAATGGTAATTTGAGTGGGATTCCCTGGTGGTCAGGTCCATGGGATTTAGGGGGAGGGGACTCTCCCTGTTGGATCCAGCCCATAGAAATGATGACTTTATGTTAGAAAAGTGGTAATGTGAATGAAGAAATGTAGACTTTCTGAATATTTATAATATGGCCTTAAAAGTTAAAAAAAAAAAAAAATTTATCCTTGAAGAAAATGAAATCACATTCTACCCTGTGCTCTGCTGGATTTGGCTCACAGGCTGTGGTTTGCTGACCTCTGCCTTAGACTCCTAGCTTTTCTAGCCTTGCTTTTAAGGTCTTTCTCAACACAGCAGCTAGGGTGATCTTGTTAAAACCTATTTCACATCTTGTTACTCCTCTGCTGCACATCTCCCATTGGTTTCCAGCCTTACTGGAGTAAAGGCCAGAGTTCATACTATGGCTGACAAGGCCCTTTATGAGTTGCCTTCTGTATTGGTTAGAGCAGACTAACTGATAGAATAGGCAACTCCAGATTTTCAGTGACTTCATACAGTAGCAGTGTATTTTGTATAAAAGTTTCATTTGTCAGGGAGGCGATTCGCTGTCTCAAAGTTGTTCAAGGACACAAACTGACAGAGTCTCCCCTGTTTTCAAAGTATGTGCCTAAGGTCTCTGGGCCTTGACAGCCAGCCACCTGACAGGATGCTTATGCCGGGGGTAGGCTAAGGGCATGAGGGGATCAATATTTTATCATACTTGTACATCCGGCTTACCAGTTGGGAAAGTGATTTAATGTGATTTTTTTCTTTTTAATGTTGGTTTGGGGTTATTTAGCTGTTTAATAATTGATTCTGGGTCTAGAATTTTGACGTATCACACAGGAGATACTTGCCAAGTTAGGTCTGTTAGGTATATTTAAAAATTGGTGCATGCATCCTGGATATTTTAGTTCAGAGTTTTTCATTTGCAAGCAACAGAAATGGAATTCAAATTGGCTTAATTTTTAAAAAGGGAATGTATTGGTTTGCATAATTAAAAGTCCAGGGGTAGGCCTACTTTAAAGCACAGCTGGATCCAAGTGTGGCTTCCCTGTTTCTCATTTAAAAGTTTTAGTTCTCAGTTCAGTGGTTTTGGCTTTTTTATATACTAGGTGAATTTTTCTGATATTATTGCTTTACTGAATGACACTTTAAGATCAAGGTTGCTGGACCAAAAATTTGACCACTTAGAGGGAAATAGGGTTAGGTTTCTACTGGTATAATTATGTTATTTTATTATATTTTTGCATGGGATGGCACCATGTGAACAATTGGCTGTGGTAGAGCTTTTACATACTTGCAGGTATATGCACAGACAAGTATAGTAACGCTTTTCCCTGCTCTGCTTGTCTGCAGGCAGTGAAGTGAAATCTGCAAGAGTCCTGCTCGCTCAAGGCCTGCATACAGGAAAGAAGCAGGGGAAAAGCGTTACAGTCAGCTTTTGTTCTACAGCATTTTAAAACATAACAGGTATGTCAGATTTTTGGTCTGTCAGCCTTGACGATGCCCCTTGAAAACTGACTACTCTCTGAGATGATAGGTCATATCATTGAAATGTTTTTAAAATGTGACTGATAAAAATTCTTGTAACATTTTTGTTCTTGGAAAGAAATGTCAGAAACTCCTTTAGTGTTAATTGACACTAGCTACTAAAATAGATTTTTACTAAGAAAAATTGTCACCCAGCCTGATAGTGGCAGATGTGATGAAGGATATATTAAAAATTCTTTTTAGATTTTACTTTTAAGATTTTTTTAAAAGTTTAAATTCAGTCCTGTGGGATTGATTGAACTCAAAACATATTTTGCATTATTTAGTCATACTCTGAAGCATTTGTGACTTTAGACTACAAAAGCAAAAGAAAAATTTCACACTAACTACTTGTAGTTGCCAAGTTACTCATTCAGTCATGTTGTGTTTTAGGTATATTGGAAAGTCTGATTCAGTTACGATCAGTGTGTGGAATCACAAGAAGATCCATAAAAAACAAGGTGCTGGATTTCTTGGTTGTGTTCGACTTCTTTCCAATGCCATCAACCGCCTCAAAGACACTGGTTGTGAGTAGACACTAGTGCTTTTTAAAATTAAAAAAAAAAATATATATATATATATATATTTGTGTGTGTGTGTATACACACACACACACACATTTTTTTGGGGGAGGCAGGGATTCAGAAACTTCCTATGTGTGTTTGAAACATTGGTAAAAATTCTTGGTTACATTTATTTTATGGACTTTATGAAAAGAATGAAACATTTAAAATATGTGAAACTTGAACTGAATCAGAGCTGATGCTTAGTATCCAGTGAATTTGTAAGTGTTAGGAAAGGTTTGATATCCAAGAGTAAAAAGAAAGGTGTCAAAGTATATATGCCTTTTTTTATTTCTTAGTACCCTTCTCTGGTTTTGGTGGATTTATGAGATAAAGTGAGTTTTATTTAGGTGATTGGAATGTTTAAAGGGGAATTATTAGTGAATAAGAGTGATATATAAATGGGGTGAAAAAAATTAAAAGTTCTGGAAGGTAAGACATTGAGTGTAAGACAGCTGTATTAACTACTTAATTATAGCTTAGTTTTCCATCATCCTGGGCATTTATAAGATCAGGCCAAGGTCAGGACATTAGAAATGATTTCCATATTGGATTGACAAGTTTAATTAGCATATGCATAATTCATGTAACCAGGTGACAAAGCATCTTTTGGGGGATTATTCCCATTGAGACATAGATGAAAATGTCTTTTTCAACAAATTTTTTTTGTTGTTTCTACAGGATTCTTTTTTATATAATACAAAAAATATTGCTAGTCATTCATCGTCATGGAATTTTAGCCCAGATGTCTGTGCTCAACAAAAATTCACGTAGAATCTAGCTAAAGAAATTAATTAAAAATAGAGCAAATTTAGCTTTGAATATTAGGTATATTGAGATGACCCCTTTTAATGTATGATATCATAGTCCAGATATATAAATATTGATCTGTTACAAAGGGAGAAAATTGTGCCAGAAGTCCTGAGTTGAAGGAATTTAAAGGCACTTGAGAATTTCTTGTATTTCTGGGTTGACAGGGTGACCCAGCAGGAAATAGAGGACGTTGGGTTTGGTAAAGGTCTAGCATATAAAAACGACCTGTTTTATTACCCAACCCAGCAGGCAAACTGAAGACTTACAGGCCATATGTACGACCTTATCTCTGCTTCAGTTTAGCCAACATATATTGAACCTTTAATGTGCCAGGTACTGTTCAAAACCCTGGTGATAAAAGGTGAAAAAGGCATGGATCCTGTCCTCTGAGAAGCAAGGGCAAGGGCCTGCTGGCAAAGGGAGGAGGACTCACTGGAGAGACTGAGCAAGAGAAGAGGAATTGCTTTGCAGAAGTCCACTATGAAGTGGATTTAGCAGTGTCCATTTATTTTGCAAAGGGAAAAATGTCTGTTTTTGGCTGGATAACCAGGCACTATAGTTTTGGGACACAGAGTTTTCTTTCTGCTGCTGTGAGTGTTTCATTGCATTTATTTACTTGACTCTTTTGATGTGCCATAATATTTGATTTATCAAACATTTATTGAGCACCCTGATACAGTGTGTGGAGTGGAAAATACAATGACTAACGTATGGTCTCCTCTTATCAGTTCACAACTTCTTTAAATAGACAAATGGCATATAACTGTACAAGAATTCAGTTTTAAGTGCTATAATCAAAAGCAATTGGGTGACACTGTTCCTTATTATAACTGACCAGGTCAGTGTGATGTCTGTTCTATAGATGAGGCATAAGGGAGTAAATAAGTTGCCCCTAAATGAGTTAGTAGCCAAACTGACTCAAATCCTTATCTTACAGTTTATACTCAGCTTTTTATTAACATTTACTTTGTGTGTGTGTGTATGGAGCTCATTTGAAATGGTTAGATAAAAAATAACAGTGATAATAACTAACATTTATTGAACACTTATATGCCAGGTACTGTGCTAAAAGTTTTACATAATTACCTAATTTGATCCTTAAAAAATATGAGGTAGATACTACAGTTATATGTGAGAAAATCAAGACTCAGGGATAAATTGCTTAAGAACAACAACTATTAAGTGACAAGCCAAGACTCAGACAAAGTGGTCTGAAATCTTTGGAGAAAAAATAATTGCATGTTGGTAATGTATACACCAGTGCCTTATGGTTTTTGAAATCTGAATTTATCAAAACTTTGTTAAGACATTTATACTAATTATATATGCAGGTAGAGATTTTAAACATTTGTTTCATCTTTAAAACATTATTTAAATGATAGACCTGATTGCCATTGGATTATGGAAATTTACCGTCACTCTATAGAAGCTCTGATACCAGCTTATTTTTTAATTGCTTTTTTTGTTGTTGATTTGAAATAGATCAGAGGTTGGATCTGTGCAAACTTGGGCCAAATGACAATGATACGGTTAGAGGACAGATAGTAGGTAAGTGGAATTTAAAGTCATGTGAAATTTTGGCATCATTCAGACTGACCTAAACTCTAAACATCTTTCAAATCCACGTACACTAACGATAGCTTCATTGTATTGGCTTGAGTTAAATGAGTCACGTAAAATGTTTCAAACAGTGGCTCCAGGTTCCAGGCTACCTTAATTTAAAGAATTAAAAACAAACAGGGGCGCCTGGGTGGCTCAGATGGTTAAGCGTCTGCCTTCAGCTCAGGTCATGATCCCAGGGTCCTAGGACCGAGCCCCACTTCGGGCTCCTGGCTCAGCGGGGAGTCCGCTTCTCCCTCTCCCTCTGCTTCTCCCACTGCTCATGCTCTCTCTATATATCTCTGTGTCTCAAATGAATAAATAAAATCTTTAAAAAAAAAAAAAGAATTAAAAACAAACTCCCAAACTATAAATAATGTTAAAAAAAAAAAAAAAGAGGCTCCTAATGTTGTGAAAAACTATTGATCCTTTAGGCATTCTTTTAAAGACAGATTTTATATGTGGTCTGAAAGTTTCCTAAAAATAATTCTTTTTTTTTTTTTTTTTAAAGATTTTATTTATTTATTTGAGAGAGAGAATGAGAGACAGAGAGCATGAGAGGGAGGAGGGTCAGAGGGAGAAGCAGACTCCCTGCCTAGCAGGGAGCCCGATGCGGGACTCGATCCCGGGACTCCAGGATCATGACCTGAGCCGAAGGCAGTCGCTTAACCAACTGAGCCTCCCAGGCGCCCCTAAAAATAATTCTTAAACTGGTTTTTGAGTAAGAATATTCTATTGAATTTTGTTTAGGCTTTACAGTTTTAAAATAAATGATCTGTGCTAATTGAAAAGAATAAGAGGAATGATAGAATACTGATTGGAAAAAGGGAGAGGTTGTAATCTTTCATAAGGGACTCGTGGGCTATCTTGAATTGACTCAGAGGAAGGGCTTTATACAAAATTTCCTGAGGCTCAAGAATTGATGGATTGAGCTTTCATGAAGATACATAATATGTGGGGCGCCTGGATGGCTCAGATGGTTGGACATCTGCCTTTGGCTTAGGTCATGATCTTCAGGTCCTGGGATTGAGCCCCACATTGGGCTCTCAGCTCAGTGGGGAGGTCTGCTTCTCCCTCTTTCTTTGCCTCTCTCCCTGCTGTGCTCTCTCTGTTTCTCTCAAATGAATAAATTAAAAAAAAAAATCTTAAAAAAAAAAAAGATACATAGTGTGGTAGGACACCAAGATGGGCTCCTTTGAGGCTTCTTAAAGAAGAAAACATAATTGGAATCTTACCAGTTTACTATAGAGCAGAATTTAGGATAAGTTGATTGCTTTATGAACCTATCAGAGAGGTTTTAGTTACTGAAGTTACTTTTGAAGGGCTTCATTTCCCAAGGAAATGAATTGGGTTCATAGTGAATTGCCGGAGTAGCAACATAACAAAGCCCTGTGACAGTTGTCATAGGGAAGTATCTACACTACAGCCTTACTGAGAATTCCTGTCATTCTTAGATTGAGAAGGGAGTAAAAAACTCAAAAATAAATGCTGGCATATAAGACCTTTAAATGTGATTGTTCTAACTTTATTTGGTTTGGTATGTTATGTAATGTTTGCCAACTAATGTCCATTAGTAACAAGATAGTTTCACTAGGTACAGATTGGCATTTCTAAAAACTTTCCTTTGTCAGCAATTAGAAATAAACCTATGGAGTATACTATATAAAAAAGGAAAGCTTTACTTTAAAATGTGTGTGTGTGTTTAAATTTGAAGCTTTTGTGTGAGTTTGGTTTTCATAGTAGAGATATGTTGGATTCAAACATTATGCTTTATGATCTGCCATTTAAAAATGGAATAAGTTAAAAAAAAAAAAAACTAAGTTCCAGTTCTTGCTGAATTAGACCTTTACAAATAATCATGTATATGTGTATATAAAATCCTTTTGGGAAATGGAGAAAAGTACAGTAGAATACTAACTTTAAAAAATATATACCCTTTCTAATAATTTTATATACATTTATATGTGTATTTTTTAATTTTTTTTTTAATTTTTATTTTTTTAAAGATTTTATTTATTAATTTGACAGAGAGAGACACAGCGAGAGAGGGAACACAAGCAAGGGGAGTGGGAGAGGGAGAAGCAGGCCTCCCGCTAAGCAGGGAGCCCGATGCGGGACTCGATCCCAGGACCCTGGGATCATGACCCGAGCTGAAGGCAGATGCTTAACGACTGAGCCACCCAGGCGCCCTATATGTGTATTTTTTTATGATTTTGGTTCATTGAATATAAAATTTTTGTTTTCTTTCACTTACTGTAACTATTATTAGTGTTTACAATTAATGATTTTAAAGGATGAATTATATCAATATATCATAACTTAATTACTGGACTTTTAAGTTATTTTTTTGCTATTGTAACATTGAAAGTTGCAAGCATTTTTGGACACTTAGCATTATCCTATTTTTGGAGTATTACCTTAAAGAAAAATCTTCCAAATTGAGACGACTGATTCAAGGTTATAAATCCTTTCCCTTGTTTTTGAATCTGTTACTCAATTCTTTGCATCTCTTGTGAGGTTTTTATTTTTTTGTTATAAAATCAAATCAAATAAAAATATAGACAGAGAACATAAGGAACATTCATAATATGTCATCATTGTCATTACCTTGATATATATACCTTTTCTGTTTTTTTAAATGATATTACACTGTGCAGAATTTTAAATAACCTGTTTTAATCTGTCCTAAACATCTTTTGTTGTTGTTCATGTATCCATTTCTGTAACATTTTTAATGTTGTACAGCAGTCCATGGTGGACAAATAATTAATTTAGCTAGTTCATTATTGCTGGATATTTAGACTGTTTCTGATGTTTTAATGTTATGAACAGTGTTCTTATAAACATAGTATTTCTATGACTCATTTTACATATTGCTAGATTTAGGCCATTTAAAAACACAAACCCACCTAAAAATTGCTTAGGTGTTTTGTAATATAGCAGTCTGGAGTTGAAGCTTGTGAAATCCTTAATTTTGAGCCTTAATATTATTCTAAACAAAGCTAATGAGAAAATACATAGTTTTTGTAGTGATTATATCTAGATAAGCATTTCACTTAGCTTTTCTGTATAAAAACTGGTTAATACTGTTTTCTAGTACAATTTTCATATAATATTTTATGTTCACTGAGGAGAGAGGTATGTTACAATGTTACCTATAAATGAAATTCATATAAAGGAGTAACATGTTGAACTTTCTGATTTTTCAAAATTTTTGCAGAGCTGGAGAATTTCAGAATTTTGAGACTCTTCCTAGAATGAAGGGTGTTAAGATGTCATACTTTATGTAGTAACTGATTAATTCTTTAAAAAGTTGGGTTATAGTCAGTCACATTTGCCTGTTCCTGTTTTATCTTTTGGGAGAATTGCCAGAAATAGAATTAAGGAATATTACAGCAGCAAGGAAGGACTTCAGACATATCAGTTAGTCTAACTTCCTCATTATTTAGATTATCTCAACTTTAAGAATGTTAAGTGTTTTGTTGAAGGTCATTGTGCCAAACTAGGTTTTAGAGCCTGGTCTAGAGCTTACATCTCTTGCTTGCAAATTTATAGTGGTAGTTTTACACCACACTAGATGATTATGTACTGTTTTAACTCATGGAATCTAAGTATTGCCTGATTGCCAAAATCCAGTGTTTTTTGTTTTTTTATTTTTTATTAAGATTTATTTTAGAGGACGCCTGGTAAGTGTCTGCTTTTGATTCAGGTCATGATCCCAGAGTCCTGGGATCCAGTCCTGCATCAGGCTCCATGCTCAGTGGGGAGTCTGCTTCTCTCTCTGCCTCTCTCCCCCTACTCATGCTTGCTGTCTCCCTCTCACAAAAATAAAATCTTTAAAAAAAAAAAAAAAGAGAGACTTATTTTAGAGAGCTTGAGCAGGAGGGGCAGAGGGAGAGGGGGAGAGAATCTCAAGCAGATTTTGATCTCAGGACCCAAGATCAGAACCTGAGTCCAAACCAAGAGTTGGACTTAACCAACTGTGCCACTCAGGTGCCCCTGTTTGTTTTTTAAAGATGTGTCAAGAATTAAGCCCAAATTGATGTGAACTTTTCCAGTTCCTCCGTATGTGAATATACCTTTCCTGTGTTATGTCTCTTTTGAGTGTAGTAGAGGCCTTGCATTGCCCCATTACAATGGGCAAAAAGGATTTAAACTCTCCTCCATGAACACAGTAAGGCATAGAAAATCATAAAATTGTAATGTCACTCCTAAAGGGAAAAATCTCGTGGAAAAAGAAATTACAGAATTTATTAAAAGCTGAAGAGTTCATTCTAAAGTATTAAAATAAGATAAGCTAGATGTCTTTTAAAGATATATATTTTAAATTGTAATAAATCTTTCTAGTTTTACGACTCTTAGTAATTTTTTTGTTGTCTTATAGTAAGTCTTCAGTCCAGAGACCGAATAGGCACAGGAGGACAAGTTGTGGACTGCAGTCGTTTATTTGATAATGATTTACCAGATGGGTAAGCTCAGATCATTAGATAAATATGTTGATAACATCCTTCAAATAATGACAGATAAGTTGGTGTTTATTGTGTACTTAACTTTAGAAATTTGCTAATCAGTTCCAGAATCTAGATTTTCCTTGTACTTGGAAAATTAGCAAGGAATCTTGTCAAGACAAATTTATAAAATAAACCATGAATTAGATATGTTAAATTTGGTTTTTAAGAGTTTTGACTAGGAGACAAATTGCTTGACAAATATAACTTTCCTATAAATATTATGTATTTAAAAGAACAACTTTTCTGGGTGATAGACATTGGAGAGGGTATGTGCTATGGTGAGCGCTGTGAATTGTGTAAGACTGATGAATCACAGACCTGTATCTCTGAAACAAATAATACATTATATGTTAAAAAAAAAGAAGAAGAAGATAGCAGGAGGGGAAGAATGAAGGGGGGAATTGGAGGGAGAGAAGAACCATGAGAGACTATGGACTCTGAAAAACAAACTGAGGGTTCTAGAGGGGAGGGGGATGGGGGGATGGGTTGGCCTGGTGGTGGGTATTAAGGAGGGCACGTTCTGCATGGAGCACTGGGTGTTATGCGCAAACAATGAATCATGGAACACTACATCAAAAACTAATGATGTAATGTATGGTGATTAACATAACATAATAATAAAAAAAAGAAAATAAATAAAAATAGTTGATCTCCAAAAAAAACCCAACAACTCTTTTGTTTGATTAAGTTATTCAAAACCAGGCATATAAGTGCTGAATCTGAGACATTACTCCATTTAGAGGGATGGGATAGAGATTTGTGGAGTAAAAATTTTAACAACATAGAAACATTTATTGAGCATGTGTGTGTCAGGTACTGTTATAAGCACTTTTTGTGATACATTAAATCATTTAATTCACATGTGTGTGATTCTGGAATTACACCGTCTGGGTTCTAATCCTTACTCTTTATAAGCTTTATGAATTAGTTTAACTTCTGTAAGCATTGGTTTAATTTACTTACAGAAGAGGATTGTGATAATAGTATATATGCCATAAATTGTGAGAATTAAATGAAATCATTCATGTAAAGCACTTAGCACAATGTTTTGCACATACGAAGTGCTTAATAAATAATTAGCTACTATTATTACTCCTGCTGCTACTGTTGTCACCCTCATTCATTTCATAGATTAAAAACAGTGGGACTCGGAGGAGTTAAGTAAACTTGCCTTGAAGGCCGCATCGTGAATGGTAGAGCTGGAACGTAGACTTAAGCCTGGATTCCAAGCTCATACTTTTGATCGCTGCTCTCTGTCTTTGTTGGATACTAGCGCTGACACTTTTCTGACTTTATTTTTAACTTTCAAAATATGTTTAATTAACACCAGTGAGGTATAGTTTATATACAGTAAGTTATTTAAAGTATATAATTGGTTGAGTTTTGACTTAAATTATTTTTGATACGAAATTTTACATCCAAGCCAGGGTATTTGCTCATTTTGTTTAAAGTCTTAAAAATTGCCATAATTTAAGTCTTCACTTTAGCTCCTTGATATATATGTTAACTTTTGTGGATGTGAGGTAGATTACGGTAATTTTGAATGGGACATTTGAAATAACTAATCAGTATTAAGAGATTACAACAGTGTGAGGCTTATTCTAAGCTTGCTCTACTTTATAGTACTTTTTCTTCCCCATTTGTTTTTATATCACATCATTTAAAAAATTCCAGTTTGGGGGGTGCCTGGGTGGCCCGGTTGGTTAGGCAACTGCCTTCGGCTCAGGTCATGGTCCTTGGAGTCCCGGGATTGGGTCCCGCATCAATCCCGCATCATCGGGCTCCCTGCTCAGCAGGGAGTCTGCTTCTCTCTGTGACCCTCCCCCCTCTCATGTGCTCTCTCTCTCTGTCTTTCTTTCTCTCATTCTCTCTCTCTCTCAAATAAATAAAATCTTTTAAAAAATAAATAAAAATTCCAATTTGGTCTACATTTTATAATACAGTTGTACATGCATATAATTTATAAATTAATTGATAAACACTACATTTTGTGCTTTAATTGTTATCACAGGGCAAAAGACCTCTTAAGCATCTCTTTATTTCCTATTTTTTATGGTTTCTAAATCTCTGCCAGGGTTTTGGTGGAAATATTAACATTACTACATTTCTGTGGTCATTTACCTATATTTTTTTGTTGTTATTACATGCATTAAAAAGTTACTGAGGAGGAAGTACCATTCTTTTAAAAAAAATAATTTGGGTAGGCTAAATGCTTTAAAAATTCTTTTATATACTTTTGTGTTAATTTTAAAAATTAGGTGTGATTTTTATTTTTAGTATGGCTTTTTTTCCCTACTAAATTCTGGAGAAATTAGTATGATCTAATTGAGTGTTGATGTTATTCAAGAATTCAGAGTTTGGCTGATGGAAAATATTAGTCACACCTCAGTGTAAATATCTTAGAAGGTTCAAAATTCCAGAAGATACATTGTACAGTTTTAAAATAAGCTGACAAAAATTCCGGTATTCTATTGATTTTTCAGTTGTCATTCCTGATTTATAATAGCAGATGTCTTCCTGGCTCATTTATTGTACTAAAAACATTCTGTATCCACCTTCCTATTGATGCCTTATCTCTTAATTTTTATTTAAGCTGGGAAGAAAGGCGAACTGCCTCTGGAAGAATTCAGTATCTAAACCATATAACAAGAACTACGCAATGGGAACGCCCAACACGGTAAGAACACATAAATGTCTTCCCGTGGTCTGTGCTTTTTGCCTTCTTGAATTCGTTACTTTCTGTTTATCTGTCAGCTTTACCAGATTTCCTTTCTTGGTTTATACTGCTCAAGATCAGTAGATCTTACAGCAAGTGCCAATATTATTTCCAAAAGTAATTTTCAAAAAAGATTGTTTAGCAGGTCATCCTGTTATTGTAGCTCTAGGGCCTGTGATGGTACTTAATAAATATTTATTAAATGAGTTAACTGAATAAATTGAGAAGTCATCTTATTTCTGGGACTCTTAAAAAAATTTTTTTTTGAGTCTGTTATTGAATGGCTGTAACAAAATATATATACTGGATCTTTATTTGTTCAGTCATGTCGGGGTATGATTATATTATTATATTGCATCCAGTAAGGTCTGTGATCAAGATAAGAACCAGATGCTCTGAGACCATATGGAGGACACCTAACTTAGAGTGGCAGGTAAGGGGATGTTAGAATCTGCAAAGGAAAACCCTGAAGGAGGAGAATTTCTGAACTAAATCTTGAAGAATGTTAGAATTTAACCAGGTAAGGGGAAGGTGATGAAAAGTATTGAGTAGTGGTAACAGCTATCATTCAGTTCACCAGATGGTTATATGCCAATTACTATGGTCAGCATTTACACTGTAACAGTGAACAAGGCAGAAGGGCCTTCATGGAGCTTAATGTATAAAGATATGGGGATGCAAGATAATTTTCAGAAACTCCAAGGAAGTACTTTTTATTTTTATTTTTTAAGTATTTTATTTATTTGGGGCACCTGGGTGGCTAAGTCAATTAAGCGTCTGCCTTCAGCTCAGGTCTAGCACCAGGTCCGGCTCCCTGCTCGGTGGGGAGCTTCTCCCTCTCTCTCTGCAGCCTCCCTGCTTATGCTTTCTCTCTTTCAGTCTCTCTCTCTCTGTCAAATAAATAAATCTTAAGAAAAAAGATTTTATTTATTTATATGAGAGCGTGCACGTGCCAGGGATGGGGCTGGAGGGGCAGAGGGAGAGACATTTTTATTTTATCTGAGCATAAATGAATGTGTACTTGTGTCAGTGCTTTAGTGAAGTCCCATTTCGTTCTAACTCATTTAACTGATGAAACTGACTTTAATTTCCACATGTATAAAGTTGATTGTGGTTGTAAATGTTAGTTTAAAAATTAACTCTTGATTATCCTCTTATATTTTGGATGACCTGTCAGTATACTGGGAGTTCTTTGAAGAGTCACACCATCTTCTTTATTCATTCAATAAATATTTATGAGCTACCCTTATATATATATATATATGCCAAGCACCATTCTAGGTGCAGGGGATATAGGGAAACAAACTAGGTGGACTTTCTACTCTCAGTAAATATTCTAGTAAGGGAAAACAAACAAGGATGCAGATAAAAATTGCTATGCTGAGAAAGTAAGGTGATGTACTTACCAAATGCCTGGGTGATTACCTTCGAATTGAAGGTCTGGAAGGACCTCTCAGACATTTAAGCTTAAACTATGATTTGAATGACAAAAAGGAGCCCGGCCTAGGGAGAGTAGGAAAAAAAAGCATTCTGGGTGGGAGGAAGAACTCCTTTCCAGCCCTAAAGGTAAAATAGTGTTGGCAAGTTCAAGGAGCAGGAGGAATGTCAGTGTGGCAGAAGTGGAGTGGGAGAAAGGTGGGAAGTCGGGTCCAAGAGGTAGGCTGAGGCTAAGTCAAGTCTTGCTTTGTTAACTAGTGCTCACATCTACAAATATATGTGGATTTCATATAAAATGTAATTCAAATCAGTATAAAATGATTTAAATACATAATTGACAATCTGCCTGTAACAGGAGTTTTTTTGGTGTTTAGAGGTGTCAAGCTTGCTTTTATTCAGAGTTTTTGAAATCATTATATTTGTATTGATCATTCCGTTTTCTTGTGATTGTTCCTGCAGTACATACATTGTCTAGAGAACTCTACCTTTGATATCTGAGTTGAGTAACTTTTCTTCCCCCTTACTTTTCAATAGACCAGCATCTGAATATTCAAGTCCCGGCAGACCTCTTAGCTGCTTTGTTGATGAGAACACTCCAATTAGTGGAACAAATGGTGCAACATGTGGACAGTCTTCAGATCCCAGGCTGGCCGAGAGGAGAGTCAGGTCACAGCGACATAGAAATTACATGAGCAGGACACATTTACATACTCCTCCAGACCTACCGGAAGGCTATGGTATGACTAGCAGAGGAAAAATAACGTGTGGCTTACTCATTTCAGCTTGCTAAGAAAGCCAGAAAATCAGCTTTAAAGAAGTTATTAATCTGGGTTTAGGGATTCTACATGAAAATAAATGTGTAAAACCTCCCAATCTGAAGTGTCTTTGAAGTGGTAGAGGACTACCTAACCAGCGGTTTGACTTGGGCTAGTCATTTAACCTCAGCCCTTTTGCTTTTTTATAATGAAATGAGATGAATGATGCCTCTCCTTGTCTCAGAGGTACCATGAAGAGCATATGTAACAATGCGAGGGGACTTGCAAATAGGCACTCTATAAAGGTAAGATGGTATTGTTAGTGATAATAGTAATCTGAAGTCAGACCTGCGATGTATTTTCCAGACCTACATATTTAGAAATGCCATCAGAAATATGCTTTTGAAGTTATTTATATCTTTGTATTATCTATAATTTTGGATTATCTGCACGATTTGGGTTATTGTTGTAAATGATTTAGTCACTTCTATGTTTGTATAAAATTATTATAATCTTATATAATTTCCTAAATTGTAGAATTTCATGTGGAAGAGACTTGAATCTTCTGTTGGATACAGAACTTTCTAAATTAATCACAACCTGTGAATACTCTCGTAGATACTGGGAACTCAGCTGTCTTCTCCTTTCTTGCCAAAAGTTAACCAAAGTAATTATATCCTTGCCCTCAAAACAGCCTGTAGATAAACCATATCTGGGCTGATGGTGACACCTAATGACCAACATTGGGAATCGCCTGATCTAACTTGAGTTTTATTTTTCCTCTACAATGTGTTTTAAACTGTTCTGCAAATGCATGATTCTAGCTTTATTTTTTAAATATATTTTAACTTTTTTTTAAAAGATTTTATTTATTTATTTGAAAGAATGAGAGAGAGAGAGAGCACATGAGAGGGGGGAGGGTCAGAGGGAGAAGCAGACTCCCTAATGAGCAGGGAGCCTGATGCGGGACTCGATCCTGGGACTCCAGGATCATGACCTGAGCCGAAGGCAGTCGCTTAACCAACTGAGCCACCCAGGCACCCTATTTTTAACTCTTTAATTAAAAATTTGTCTGTTAACTCTGCTGTGCTGCACAGGTTAACCTAAGTAGCACAGTGGTGAGAGCATGGCCTTGGGAGACAGACAGACCTGGGCGTATATCCTGGCTCATTATTTAATTTCTCTGAGCCTCAATTTTATCTTCCATAAAATGGGGAAATTGATGATGATTTCAGGTGTTGGTTTCATGTGAAGTGTCTGACACAGTTTCTAGCATAGAAAGCACTTAGTAAACTTTGCCTGTTATTATTAACGTTCAGACCTTAGAATAAAGTATTTTCTGTCATTACTCTTTAATTGAGATTATAAGGCAAGCTGTTTGGAGGTGGGGGTGGTTATATTTTTACAATATTTGTGTGATTTGGATTAAAAACAAATTTTGTACAATCAAAACCTGGGAGTAAAGTGGGTACCAAGGCTGGAATTATTTCAGCTGTCATCTGTCACCAATTTTAAACATTTTTATGTTTATAATTTTAAGAAGCTTAAAGTTTAAATTGACTTTATTATAGGCTTATAAGCAAATTTATACTAATAAATATTAGCAATAGTTGTATTGTTTTATATGTTGGAATTTTTCATTAGATTTTGTTTAAGGACAAGTGGTTCTGTTGCTTAAAAACACAGTTAAGACTAAAAACCACCATTGAAGAAACTTTTCCATAGATTCCTTCCCTTTTGCCCCAGCTTCCTTATTCTCTTCCCAAGGGCTGAGAGTTAATTCTGCCTTTGACCTTTTTCTCCAGAATGCATGCTTGTTCTTTGGTCCTCCTCTTTCTAACTTTTTATTTTTGCATTTTGTCTATTTTTGGCTATAGAGTGTCTCCCCTTTTAAAATGGCAAAAAAATTCCATCTTTTTTGCCTTTTTTGAGTTTAAATGGTAGTCTTGAGAAAACACCTCTCTCAAGAAAAAAACTTAAGTTTTGATATAAAATTAGGCATAATAAACAAGCATTACCAGCCTGCAAACCCTTTAAAAGTTTTTACAAGTCTTTGCAGAATCTCCCCACAGTTGGTTAGCCTCTTCCTCTGAGCTTTCTTTTGTTTCCCCTCAGGCTCCACTTTAAGACAAATAGAAGATCATTTCTTCATGTGTGTTTTGTTGAAATATTGGTGCTGTGACAATCTTGTTTTCTGTTTTCCATAGCAACATGTTTAGTATTTGAGCCACATTATAAATGTAGTTGGCTTTCAGATAGCTGGCCTCTCTAACCCTCATCACCATTTATAAGATTGTTTCCAGGAGAAAATGTATTGAGTTGAAAAAGAATGATTTATAAAGCATTTTTTGGTAATGCAATAGATTGGTAATTTGGAGCATTTAACTATTGATATAATTATCATCCTAGTGTCTATAGCTGTCTTTGATTCGGACATTCTGAATATGTTTTTATTAGTGTTTCTTAATTTTACAGAACAGAGGACAACACAGCAAGGTCAGGTGTATTTCTTACATACTCAGACTGGTGTGAGCACATGGCATGATCCAAGAGTGCCTAGGTAAGAACATATCCAAATACTTTTCACACTGATGGATACCTTTTTACCTAGGATTTCTTTGATTATTTAATCTTCAACTTACAATGGTTTATGTAAAAGTTAGGCTCTTTGTGACAGTCATTTCAGTTGACATTTAGTAGAAAGACTTTCCTGTTTCTCTGCAGTCTCACCCCAGTGCCCTGCCCCCAGCCAGCCCCCAGTCCTTCTACCCTCTCACCCTTAAGAAAAAAAAAAATCAGGGTGAAAACGTGGGTCTTTTAGGAATTTGAAAATTAACCCGGAGAAGAACATAAAAACCTTACAAAACATACATCCCCTCCCCCCCCCTTTTTTTAAGGGTAATAAATTAATATTTTAATTTTTAGTTAGGCCTTTTAAAAAAGAGGTTTATTTATTTTAACTTAATGTGAGAGTATTCAATGTTCTTTTATGTATTCCTTAATAAAGTTTCATTTTAATATAAAAAAGAAATAACCTAATTAAATCTTATTTATTTAGGACGTTTGTCACTTTTTTTTGGCTTCAGCTATCACTATCATGTGATTTTTCTCTTTTATTCCATTAATATGACATTACATTGATCAATTTTCAAATACTGAACCAGTCTTGCACCCTTGGAATAAACCTCACTTCGTCGTGGTGTCTCATGAATTAAATTTCTTTTAAGTACCAGAACTTGTACATTTAAACTGTAGGCCTTGTTGAATGCATTTACTAACCCAAATGTCGCTCTCTTTTAACTTGAAGAAGATGGAATGACATACAAATCAATTTAGTAATTTAACATAATTTTTGATACATTTTAATATCAAGTAATAAGTTTTTCAAACACTGTTTAGCTCTTTTGAGTTACTGAACAGATGCAAAGTGTCAAGTAGTTCAGTTGAAGCTACAAAAAAGGTTGAGTTCTAAATTCTAAATCAACTTGGTACGCTGCATATATACCTTTATGAGATGAAGATATTTTATATTCTAAGTGTACCATTCTTTTCCTCCAAAAAAAAAAAAAAAGACCATGGAGCATGAAGAGATCATTTTCTGCCCTAAGCTTATACTCACAGCTCTACTTGTCAAGAGTCTTGCATTTGAATCAAAAACAGATGTGACTAGCTGATCTTGGATTGCTTTGATACTCTGTATTTACAGTGGACCCTTGAACAATGCAGGGTTAGGGGCACCGACCACCCGCACAGTCGAAAATCTGTGTAACTTTTGACTCCCCCAGAACTTTGCTAATAGCCCCCTGTTGACCGTAAGCCTTACCGATAACATAAACGGTTGATTAACACATATTTTGTATGTTATATGTATTACATATGTATTCTTACAAAAAAGTAAGCTACAGAAAAAACATTAAGGAAATCCTAAGGAAAGGAAAACACATTTATAGTTAAGTACTGTTCTGTAAAAAATCTGTATGTAAGTGGACCCACACACTTTAAACTTGTATTATTCAAGGGCCAACTGATATTTATAAATGAAGCTATTATAATGTAAATGTTTTACTTTGTGATACAGCTTAATTAGAATCTTTTGAGGGTGGCAAGCAAGGAATGTGCTATCATTTTCATTATTGTATCAAGGTTGCCATTTCTTGTTTCTTGATAATACAAACTGTTTAAAAAGTAGTGGGGAAGAAATTTTGTTTTATTAATAAGCTCACTGAAAAAAGCTAAGGGCCTAACTTTTAGAAACATGAGTTTTGTTAATATAAATTAGGAAAAGAAGTGTTTTGGATTCTGTTTATCAAATTGTAGGTCAATAATGAGCTTTTCTATAAAATAATTTAAAATAATTTAAAATTTATATAAAACAGAAATGATTTTTTTTAAACTAAATGATTTACAATAGTGAGAAAGTTGATCTTGAGTTATCCGTTGAAAGAATAGTATGTAAACTGGCACCAGAAGTTGAAATTGAGAGAGATTTTGGGACCACCTTTGATAATGTTTCTTATTCCTAAGGAAACATGTCAGTTTTTCATTTATGAGTAAAGGGTTTCTATACAGGTTTAAGAATATTTTATGTTGAGTATTGAATAATGACTTTAAAATAGTGCTCTGGATTATTTTTCCTTAGTCTCTATGTTCCAAATTGTTAATGTAAAAATGTGTATCATATCTTTTGTTTTGGAGGATCCTGTAAGTAAAGATGCCTTTTTGTATGGAGGACCTTTTGTCAAAGCAGACCATGAATACTTAGATTATATTAAAATATCATCACTGTTCAAAGACATTTATAAAATAGTGTAGCTCAGACACTTTAATTTTATAAGACATCCAGTAAACTTAGATTTATCTGAGAAGTCCCATTTTTGCCATCTTTTGCATTTCTCTTTAAAACCGTGATTAATGCCTTGTTATTCATTACATTTCACCCTGACTATGTAGTCTTGTGGTACAGATCTGTATCTTTATGGCTGTATAACATTCCATTTTTCTTTAATCTTTTCCTAATTGGGCATAAAGATTGCTTCCAGTTTTTTGCTCTTTTAACCCATTCTTTAGAACTCTCCCACATATGACTATAGATTTATAAAATTCTAAATAAAATGATATAAAACTAAATTTTGCATTATATCAAAAGAATTACTCATTCTTGGATTTCAGTAATCGCTTTTCAATTCTAAAAGTTACATTTAAAAAATCCATCTGTTCATTCTTTTTTTTTTTTCTTTAAAGATTTTATTTATTCGACAGCCAGACACAGCGAGAGAGGGAACACAAGCAGGGGGAGTGGGAGAGGGAGAAGCAGGCTTCCCGCCAAGCAGGGAGCCTGATGCGGGGCTCAATCCCAGGACCCTGGGATCATGACCTGAGCCGAAGGCAGATGCTCAACGACTGAGCCTCTCCATCTGTTCATTCTTAATAATCTCTCATTGATAGTTTGTCTTTGTAATTATTCCCCTCCCCCCTTTTTTTCACTTGCATATCATAGCCGTTCTGTTTGATCTCTGACAGTATTTAGGGATCTAATTCTGTGGTTTATTGTTTCCACTCACTCTCAGTCATCATGACTTTTCTTTCTGGAGTGTGTGGTGATCTTTGGGAGTTTGATCTTTAATTGGTTGGAGTTCTGTGGACCTAAAATGGGAATTTAGGAAGTTTTCCTGAATCATTTCATCTTCCCTTTGAGTTCTTGGCTGAGTGGGGAAGTTCCAGATTTCCTTTCCCAAACTTCCTGCTGGCCTGGGGCTGAGTTTCCCAGTTAACAACTACTCTCTGGCAGCCCTACCTCTCTGCCCGCCCACCTGCCTGATGCCATCAGCTCCAGCTCCAGCCACCCGGTGGGGGGAAGGGGGGGTTGTTCTTGTTTTGTTTTTTGTTGTTGTTGTTTTTTTTTTAATTTGAGGAGGATTCTTGGAACTTTTTCTCTCTCCTCTTTTGAGACTAGCAGTGTATTTTCTAAGCTTTAGTTGTTCTGTAGCAGAGTCTCTTGGACCTATAAGCAGAAGTCAGATCATTGTTTCAACAAATCTGTGGGTGCTTAGATGTGTCCATCATTATGCTTCACCATGACCAAGAAGAGGTTATTTCAGGAGAATCTTTTTCTAGTTTAACTTTTAAAACAAGATTTCTAGTTTAACTTTTAAAACATGAGATTAATCATTACAATTATCTGTTATAGTTTAAGTTTACATTAGACATGTTTTTATTTTATTCTTTAAGGTTCTGTAAATCTTTGTCTATATATAATAGTATTTTAAGAATGTGTAATACAGTAACAGTGGTCTTTGATCCATTAAAAGTCTTTTTGCCTTTTTTTTTTTTTTTTTTTTTACTGTAGCAGTAAGCTTTAGAGCATTTTTCCTTAGGTGTCTTAAAAAGGTTCTTCATTCACTAGCTTTATAGCTTTCAAAATTCAAAGTGGAACATTTTTCCTTTAATATATATACTGTGATTATTTTCAGGGTCTCTAAATCAATAACCTTTCCAGTGTTGCTTTGTTGGAGAGTTTAAGATTAATATGGAGCAAACATTTAGTTACACAAATTTTATGTGTAATGAAAGTAATAATTGAAGGGAAATTTTAGAAAACATTTCATTCCTTATGTCACTGACATTTGTAAAACTTTTGTCAGACAAGTATTGAAGCACAGTTTATGTTGGCAAATGTTGTGATTGCTTTTATATTAATTTAAAATCTGTATTACATTAAAGCCCAGGAATGAACTTACTAAAAATGTAGGTTATGTGATAAGTTCCTGAGCCATTTATGAATTGGGTTTTGAATATGCAAGTTTGTTAAGCCATTGGGAATTAAATATTCTAGCTGAACATCTCAGGTTTCTGAAACAATACATTTTCTCAGACTTCATGGAATTGTTCTGTGTCATTTACACTTGCCTGGCCCAGCAGGCCCAGCAATGAGGTATTTTTTTATTTTATATTTGTTTTTGCAGGGATCTTAGCAACATCAATTGTGAAGAGCTTGGTCCGCTGCCTCCTGGATGGGAGATCCGTAACACTGCAACAGGCAGAGTTTATTTCGTTGACCATAACAACAGAACAACACAGTTTACAGATCCTCGGCTCTCTGCTAACTTGCATTTAGTTCTAAAGTAAGTTTTTGAAACAATACATGTTAAAGTGCAAGCCAGAACAAGAAAAGCCTAAAGATGCTTTTTGTAATATAATAGAATGTCTGCTCTCTTCAATTATAAATTACTTTTGTTGGATGAAATTTTATGTAAGAATATGACATGTTTTGGGCGCCTAGGTGGCTCAGTTGGTTGAGCGACTGCCTTCGGCTCAGGTCTTGGTCCTGGAGTCCCGGGATCGAGTGCCGCATTGGGCTACCTGCTCAGCGGGGAGTCTGCTTCTCCCTCTGACCCTCCCCCCTCTCATGCTCTATCTCATTCTCTCAAATACATAAAAAAAAAAATCTTTGAAAAAAAAAAGAATATGACCTGTTTTATTCTCATACATGAGTATTTTAAACCCCTGTGCTTAATTAGGAACCTATCCTGGAGTGTTAAGGAAAGGGTATGTACCAAAGGTGCATCATAGCACACTTGAAGAGACAAGATGCTTTACAGGGTAGATATTTTTTATTTTTTCCGTGAGTGCATCAGAAATAGCTTCAGGATAGCTGAACCCATCCCAGAGGATTTTTTTTTTAAAATCATCTTTATTGAAGTGTACATGACATACAATAAACTGCATATTTAAAGTGTACAATTTAAGTTTTGACATATTATGCATCTATGAAACCATCACCACAATGTAAATAGTGAACATATCCATCATCCCCCCAAATTGCCTTGTGCTTCTTTGTTAAGTCATCCTCCTGGAGGGCTACCCCCTGTATTCGTTTCCTAGGGCTGCCATAATAAAGTATCACACACAGGTGGTGTAAAACAGCAGGAATTCGTTCTTGCACAGTTCTGGAGGCTAGACGTTTAGAATCAAGTTGTCAGCAGAGTTGGTTCCCTCAGGAGGCTCTGATGGAGAATGTTCCCTGCCTCTCTCCTAGCTTCTGATGGTGGCCGGCAAAACTGGCTCTTTCTTGGCTTATAGACACATCATCTGTGTCTTGGTCTTCATTTTCACATGGCCTTCTGTGATCTGTTTCTACACACAAATCTTCTTACCCCAAATGTGTGGGTTTTTCCCTCAAACCTTCCAGTTCTCCAGATCTCGGGATACCAACTGAGTGTGCAACAATTGAATTCAGGTCTGACGCTACCTGCAGTCAGCATCAGATCCCACAGGTTAAGGGCTCAGTCTCACAAGAGCATCACCACTTCAGAAGCCAATCCCAAGTACCAAGTGATCTGTACTACTTTTTTTTTTTTAAAGATTTTATTTATTTATTTGACAGAGAGAGACACAAGCGGGGAGTGGGAGAGGGAGAAGCAGGCTTCCCGCGGAGCAGGGAGCCCGATGCGGGGCTCGATCCCAGGACCCTGGAATCATGACCTGAGCCGAAGGCAGACGCTTAACGACTGAGCCACCCAGGCGCCCCAAGTCATCTGTACTTCTTATTGACTGGCTGTAAATTGGGGAGTTCCCATGACTCCCTCTTTGGGTTCAGTAGTTTGCTAGAATGGTTCACAGAACTCAAGGAAATACTTTATTTGCCATTACATTTATTATAAAGGATACCACTCAGGAACAGCCAAATGGAAGAGGTGCACAGGGCAAGGTGTGGGGATGGGGGAACTTAGAGCTCCCAGGCCCTCTCCAGGTGCTTCACCCTCCCAATGCCTCAGTGTATTCTCCAGCCTGGAAGCTCTCTGCACACCGTCATTTGGAGGTTTTTATGGAGATGTCATACATAGGCATGATCAATTATTAACTCAAACTCCAATTCTCTCCCCTCCTTAGAGGTTGGGAGGATGGGGCTGGAAGTTCCAGGCTTCTAATCAGGCTTTGGTTTTTCTAGCAACCAGGTCCCATCCTGAAGATATCTAGGGCCCCACCAATAGTCACCTCATTAAAACTAAAAAATGCTCCTATACCCAGGAAATTCTAAGGGATTTAGGAGCTCCTGTCAAACCGGAGGCAAAGACCAAATATTAGAACAAAGGACACTCCTATCATATCTGTCACTCCAGAAACTGCAAGGATTTTAGGAATTCTGTGTCAGGAACTGGGACAAATGCCAAGGTTTATTTCTTATTCTACACCTTTTTGTATGTCTGGATCCGAATTTCCCTCTTTTTATAAGGATACCAGTTTATTGCATTTAGGGCCACCCTAATGCAGTATGACCTCCTCTTAGTACATCTGCAAAGACTCTATTTCTAAATAAGGTCACATTCGCAGGTACCAAGGGTTAGGACTTCAACACATCTTTTTGGACACAATTCAGTCCAAAACACACTCCATCTTCAGCTAACCACGGATCTGCTTTCTGTCACTATATATTAGTTGGCATTTTCTAGAGTATATTAAATGCATTCCTGCAGTATGTGGTCTTTTTTCTTTTACCCAGTGTAATTATTTGAGATTCATCTCTCTTGTGTGTATAGTTTATTTATTTTCTTTGCTGTTGGTATTCCATTATATGGATATACTACAATTTATTTATCCGTTTACCTGTTGATGGACATTTGGATTATTCCCAGTTTTTGGTCATGACAGATAAAACTATTATGGATGTTTATGTATAAGCTTTTAAATGGACATATGCTCTCACTCCTCTTAGATAAATGAGCGTCTAGGAGTAGAATGGCTACATCATATGATAGATTTATGTTTAACTTTAAAAAAAACTGGCAGGTTGTTTTTCAAAGTGATTTTATCATTTGACATTCCCCGTAGCAGAGTGTGAGGGTTGTAGTCGCTCCACACCCTTGCTAACATTGGGTGTGGTTAATCTTACTAAATTTAGACCCTCCAGTAGGTGTGTAGTGGTATCGCATTGTAGTTTTAAGTTGCATTTCTCTTCTGACTAATGACGTGCATCTTTTCATGTGCTTATTTACCATCTGTGTATCTTATTTGGTGAAATATTTTGCCTCCTTTTTAAAAAAATTGAGTTGTTCATTTATTTAATTTTTGAGTTTTTAGCATTCTTTAGATATTTTAGAGTCCTAAAATATCAGACATACGCTTTGGGAAAGATTTTCTCCTAATCCATGACTTGTCTTTTCATTTTCTTAACAGTATCTTTTGAAATTTTGATGAAGTTCAATTTTTCCATTTGTTCTTTTGTGGATTGTGCTTTTGGTGTCACCTCTAAGAAATCTTAGCCTAACACAGGTTGTGAAAATTTTCTTCTGTGTTTCAGAAGTTTTATGGCTTTCAGTTTTACATTGAGGTCTCTGATCGATTTTGAATTAAATTTTTGTGTGTGGTATGAGGTATACCCAAGTTCGTTTTTTTTTTTTTTTTTTTGCATAGGATTAATTTAGCTGTTTAGGGAGTATCTTTAATATATATTCTGTTTCGATTTTGTTTGTGTGTATAAAAAACACCTTTAATGTTTATGAGAATAGTAAATAGTGATTTATGATTTTCATCAAAGCTGTATTTTCTCTGGGAAGTTACATGTTTCAGGAATAAAATTTGGCCTGGTACATAAGAATCACTGTATGTAAAATAAGTTTGGGGCGATTTGTTAGAGACCTTAAGGTTACTTTTGTTTATTTTATCATAGCTACCACTGCCCTTTGCCTTTAGGTTAGGAAATTGTGCTCCTGTCTGTTGTGTGTAAAAGTAAACTCCAAAATGATTGGGTGTCTGCATGGGCATCAATAGTGAATTATTGAATTTTTTATTTCCTGATGGTTTATTGGAATTAAGTAGTTCATTATAACATCAGGTTCTTTAAAAAAAATTCTTAGGTGTAACTTACAATATTTTTGCCGGGAGAATAAAAATATCTGTAGGCAATGTGCCCTTTTAAAAGTATTCTATTTCTGCTGTCCTTGGGAGATTATTTTCGTGTATTTGTGGTAAACCATATATGTGCACATTTGGAAATCACTTTAGCACAACAATGTGTATGTGCTTAATGCCACTGACTATATATTAGAATAAGGTTAAAATGGTAAATTTTATGTGTTGTATATTTTACCACAATAAAAAGAAAAGTAGTCATTTTATAAGGCATTTAGACATGTTTGTAATGTGTTCATTTCTCTGTGCCAGTAACTTGCATGTGACCTTCCACATTCTTGTGGTCTAGACTTAGCACATATAGGAAAAGGGGCTCCTGCCAAACTACTGGCTCGAACTGTCTCTTCCAGAGAGACAGACTCTAGATAACGGGCACAGGGTTGGACATGTGCCTGAATTTTAAAATGGGTGGTGGTCAACTATGCAGAAAAAAATGGAGAACGGTATTTGAGAAATTTATTCTCAGCAGCTGTATAAAGCTGAATGGATACAACTCTGTTGTTTGATTCTATAAATTTGTATGGGTTCTGAGAAATAAACTTTGGAGGTAGTTTATCATCATCAAAAATGTCAAGCCAAGAATATCACAAGGCCTGAAAGTTATACAGGTAGATTTGCTTTCTAGTATGATGCTTTTTTAAATGTATAATTGCAGTCTCTTTGATTTAAAATAATAGCATTTCTGTTTACTTTTAGTCGGCAGAACCAGTTGAAAGACCAACAGCAACAGCAAGTGGTATCGTTATGCCCCGAGGACGCAGAGTGTCTGACAGTCCCACGGTACAAGCGAGACCTGGTTCAGAAACTAAAAATTTTGCGGCAGGAACTTTCCCAACAACAGCCTCAAGCTGGTCATTGCCGCATTGAAGTTTCCAGGGAAGAGATTTTTGAGGTAAATTTACAAGTCTTAAAATAGAGAAAAATTAAATTTCAGTGTTTCACTGTTTTCTAAAAATACTTTCTGGAATTCCTCTCTCTCTAGAGTGGGAGAGTTTTCATTAAGTTCTTTTTTAATTGTGGGGAATAAAGGCAGTAATAGCAGAGATTTAATCTAGAAGGTAAACATTTAAATGGGATGAGTGTGAAAAGAGTGAAGGAAGAGTGTGAAATATTCCAGTTGGTTCAGCTTGGTTCTCTGCATTGCAAATACTTGTTTGTTAATGAATTTTAATATATATATATTTTTAAAGTAAACTTTACACCCACAGTGGGGCTTGACCTCAAAACCCTGAGATCAAGAGTCGCATGCTCCATCACCAGCCAGGTGCCCCTGCCCTGTTAATGAGTTTTAAAAGACCACAAATATTATCCATCCTTTACTTTCTAATTCTTCAAAAGATGAGTGACTTTTAAGTCAAAAAATCATTTTGTTTAATTCTTTTTATTTTTATTTATTATTTTTTTAAGATGTTATTTGACAGAGAGAGATACAGTGAGAGGGAGCACAAGCAGGGGGAGTGGGAGAGGGAGAAGCAGGCTTCCCACCGAGCAGGGAGCCCGATGGAGGGTTCGATCCCAGGACCCTGGGATCATGACCTGAGCTGAAGGCAGATGCTTAACGACTGAGCCACCCAGGCGCCCCATTTTGTTTAATTCTTTTTGGACTACTTCCTTAATTTATTGAAAATCTTCCTTTCTCGTATATTCTTTTATCTTTGGTCTTTATAGCCCTACTATCACCTTCAAAGTTCTTCCATAGTAAGTGGCAGAGGTCCAAAGCAGGGGTTTCCCACTCATTAGAGGATTCATGGGTAAAAGATGTTTGGGGATTTGATAACCTTCTTCCTAAAGGATGAACATTTTTCTCTCGGGACAATTCCGACCTTGTTTGTAAGTCAGTCGTTTGTATTTTAAAATAATATGAAGATGGCGGTTTAATGAAGATCACATAAATGATTACTTATGTTCTTTTGAACTTTCTTTTTCTCATCTTTACTTTCTTTTGGTGCCTGTGACCTAGAATTAGGTCAGCCAACTTTTAAAAATTTGGTACTTTTATCAAATTCTGTAATGTGAGTGTGTAGTCATTGCTGTGGTTCATAGAACTTAAATATGGAGTTTTGTACTTAGGTTGTTAATATAATATTTATCAAGTGAATTAATTTCAGTAGTATTAAGCTATAGCCATCTTGTTTTTATAAGTTCCATGAAGTTTCAAACACTTGGAGTTTATCCATTGATTTGATTGTTGAACAAATTTCATCTTATTTCAATAAATGTATGTTTTATAGGTAGAATGCAAGGGAGAGTTTAAATAACAAGTTTAAAGCACCTAGTAACAATAGTATGTAATATTTTTTTCAGGAATCATATCGGCAGGTCATGAAAATGAGACCAAAAGATCTGTGGAAGCGATTAATGATAAAATTTCGTGGAGAAGAAGGCCTTGACTATGGAGGGGTTGCCAGGTAAAGACTTGCTCATGAGTAAATGACATGTGGTTATATTTACAGGTTTAAGATACTTCCCGTGGTGAACTTTCTCACTGATACTTATTTTCTAGTGTAACGTTCCCTAATTTTTGCAATACAGAGGATATCTTAATAGATATGTTCGTGATGAGGTTGGAGCAGTACTGCCACAGAGTAATTGAGAACTCCCTACTGGATTATCCAGCCCGGCGAGACTTCCTCTAAAAGTAGCTGCAACCCTGCATGGGCAGTGGTGGGCCACACGGGCCCTGCATGCTTGCCATCTCTCTCCTTCATTATGTGTTATTCCCTCTGCTTTACATTGTTAGGAACTGTCTGGAGATTTTAATGACGTTTTCCTTTGCTCCCATTGCCATGCTTTTTAACCTTGTTAAAGTGACGTCTGTGTGTGCGTGTAAGTATGGAAGCAGGTGTGTACATATGTATATAAGTGGTCTTTAAAATATTTCAGTACAGAAGCTGTAATGTTTTTATGCTACATTCAAACATACATTTTTTTTTTACAGGTGTGAAAATTTACTTTATGTAGATGTAGCAGAAACATTATAGCTTCTGTACTGAAACGTCCTAAGGACCATCATGATAATTCTGCTATCCCGAATCTAAATCTAGCCTAAATTAAATTTGTGTTTCCACCAAGTCCCATTTCTGGTTTTCACCTGTAGGCTTATTTTTGTTCTGTGGCCTTTTTACCGATAAAAGGATAGTTTCTTTAGTTTGGAATTTTAGAATTGATCACGTGTACATCATACTTAGGGCTTGATAGTTTCTGTGGAATTCTTACAATTTGCTCATAACTAGATTTGAATGCTTCTTGGGAAAACTTGTTAATTATCTGCTGATGGAATCTAAATGCTGTAAC
Source organism: Halichoerus grypus (assembly GCF_964656455.1). NCBI lineage: Eukaryota > Metazoa > Chordata > Mammalia > Carnivora > Phocidae > Halichoerus > Halichoerus grypus. The sequence continues at coordinate 195,400,864 of NC_135713.1, read as the reverse complement.
TATATGTATAGTCAAGTAAGTAGTCAGTTTTTTGTTGTTTATTTGTTAACCTCACTATTGTCAGGGTTTGGGCAAACTAAGTGCGATGTGGCAGTGAAATGCTTTTTCTGCTCTTTATTGCATAGTAGAACCCCAGAGTAGCTGGGATCTGCTTACCATGTGTGTTCTAAATACTTGGTAAAACAAAACAAATATTTGGGTTTTCTTTAAAATAATGCATGAAAAAGCATGGAAGACATGTCAGGTGAGCTTGTTAAGTGTGTTGACTAGCTTGCTTATATGGAGACCTCCCTCACTTCCTTTTTTAATCTCTAGAGTTTTTCCAGTATTACATAAATGGTAGTGATTTGATTTAGACTCTATCACTTACAGAACTTTGAAACATTTTTCTTTAACTACTTGTCAATAGTGTTTCACTGCGTTTCCTAAAAACATTATTCAATCTGTTTGTTTGTTTTAGGTTTTATTTATTTGAGAGAGAGAGAGAGCGCAGACATGAGCAGGGGGAGGGGCAGAGGGAGAAGCAGACTCCCCGCAGAGCAGAGAGCCCAATGCGATTCCAGGGACCAATCCCAGGACCCTGGGATCATGATTTGAGCCAAAGGCAGACGCTTAACCGACTGAGCCACCCAGGCGCTCCTCAGTCTGTTTAATCCATAATACCAGAACATATTTAAATACCTTTCCTAGTGGAAGAATGACAAGAATTGAGACTAGAAGTACATCTCTTTAAGTCCTAGACTAGTGATTTTGTTTTACCAAGATGAATAACAAGTTAACCTTTCATACTTTGAGAAACATGAAGGATTTAATAAGTTTCAGGTGATAGTCCTATTTATTATGTGGTTTTTAAAACACTGATGTACACTTGAAACCAATTACTATGGAACCTACCCCCCAAATGCAGGCTTGCTCTTGTGTTCCTACCTATACCAAATGCCTTGCAGTGTCTGATCACTTCATACTTTTCTTATGGTATATTTTAAGGTATACACAAAAAAAGATGATGAAATGGGATAATTTCCTCACTAAACAAAATCAACAACAAAATAGAGCCTGTCCAAAAGTGAGAGTAAATCAATGCTATATTGTTTATCAGTATAAACCAGTATAAATGGGCCATGGTGGGAATGGACCAGAATAGTATAGTCCACATGGATGTTTTGAAACAAAGCCATATTCTTCCCTTCATTTTATATTTATCCTGGATTAGAAATTTATTTAGTAATTAAGTAGGTAACAGACCACTAGGATGCAGCATCTAATGAGTAGTTGGCACTTCTGGATAATACCTTTATACTCTCTGATACTGAAATGTCATAAAATTGCCCTAAATAGAGTGAGAAGTAACTTCAGTATAACAAAACAAGAGTTCATTTGCTTTTTTGGGCATGGTAGATTTTTCCAATGTCATTTTATAGAACTAGTTAGTGCTGCTTTATTTTCTTTTATTTAAAAAATTCCTTGCTAAAATAATAGCATATCTTAATGAAAATATTCATTAACAAAAAAATTCCTGTGTCCTATCTGGCTTTCTAGGGAGTGGTTATATCTGTTGTCACATGAAATGTTGAATCCTTATTATGGCCTCTTCCAGTATTCAAGAGATGATATCTATACCTTGCAGATCAATCCTGATTCTGCGGTTAATCCGGTAAGATTGGTGGTTATGATGATGTGAATTAACTTGTGACCTATAATGCTTTTCATTTGAAATGTCAGTGTAGTTTATGATATAGGATTACTGTCCTTGTCCTAGTCACAACCTACCTAGCAAGTCCTCTTTTGTTTTTTTTTTGTTTTTTTAAGATTTTATTTATTTATTTGAGAGAGAGAGAATGAGAGACAGATAGCAAGAGAGGGAAGAGGGTCAGAGGGAGAAGCAGACCCCCCCGCTGAGCGGGGAGCCCGATGTGGGACTCGATCCCGGGACTCCAGGATCATGACCTGAGCCGAAGGCAGTCGCTTAACCAACTGAGCCACCCAGGTGCCCGCAAGTCCTCTTTTAGAAAATTTTCTCAAGTAAATGATTATGGATATATGCAGTAATTTGTGCACAGGGATGTGCACTGCATCATTTAAAGTAGCCCTAATTGGAAACAACATCATTGTCCATAGGAGAGGGATTGAATAAATTATATGAAGCAAAATTACATTAACGGTTAAGAGCATAGGTTCTGGAATTAGAAAAACATGAGATCATATATCCTGGTCCTGTTACTTACTAGCTTTATGACAAGCCTCAATTTTATCATTGTTAATAATAATAAACATAGTTTGAACCTCAGAAGGGTTGTGACAATTAAGTGGGACCCTGCACAGTAGGTATTCAGCATAGTGATGTACATTGTTAACCCTATTATTATTATTTAAGCACTCAACAGAAGTTAGTAGCTGTTAATTAATCTGTTGTTTTTATGTTATGTCTATTAGCTTTCCATACAAGGGCATACTGTATAGCCACGAAAATGACACTGTGGGACAGTAGTTAATGACAAAGTGTTCATGATATATTAAGTGAAAAGAAAGTTACAAAATAAGATGATACAATTTTGGTAAATACATATATGTGTAAATCAGTATAATACTGACGGGGGTTATCTCCAGGTATTAGATTAAGGGTGATTTTTTATTTTTGCTTGTCTATTTTCTAAATATTTTCTTAAAAAAAGAAAAAACAACAAACACCTATTTTCACAATAAAAGGGAGGGTTAAAGATGAACTTAAAGATTACTTATTAACTAGAGAAGTAAAAAAAAATTTAAAATGCCAATAACTAACGGTTTATCATGAAAGACCAGATATATCCAAACATGGTAGAAATGTTAGGTTCATTGCAGAGAAATTTTATAAAGGGAAGATTTTTAGGTGAAGGCTCTGCTTGGGGAGCCCATTACTGTCACTGTATTAATAATAGCTTGTGTTTGTTGAATGTTTACCATATGCCCATCCAGTGCCATGAGCATCATCATCTCATTTTACTCCTTGCAGACCTATTTGAGATACTGTTATTACCCTCATTTTTCCAGATGTGGAAAATGAGTCCTATAGGAGTGAAGTAATTTACCCAAATATGCATGGCTAGTAACTGGCAGAATTAGGGCTCTGGTCCAAGTTAGACATGAAATCTGTGCTCATAAATCTATGGTGTTCTGAAGTTCAGATTCTGGTTAGGTCAAGGAAATAGGGAGGTTTAATATTGAACGCTTTTTTTCCACAACAGCGTCAGGATTGTAAAGGGCTCAGCAGGTAACAAAAGGAGAGGAAGAGTAATCTGAGTGGTTTCATGAAGCTACAGTGGGGAATGTAATTTGGACTTAATTTCTAAAGATAATTTTTACAAAGTGACTATACTCTCTGGGGGAAGCTTGTCCCTGGTGTAATATTTTAGCAATGGAGAGAATTTTGAACATGCCCTATAGAAACTCTCCCTATTGATAATTGACCTTTGATATGACAGCCTTTTCCACTTAAATAAATTGTAGAGTATAAATTGATACTTATAAAAAAGATGAATGCTGCTTAATTTTTATTAAAAATTCCCTGCATGTGTCTAACTTGAGTATTTATATAAACTTTTCTTGATTTCAGGAACATTTATCATATTTCCACTTTGTTGGACGAATAATGGGAATGGCTGTGTTTCATGGACATTATATTGATGGTGGTTTCACATTGCCTTTTTATAAACAGTTGCTTGGGAAGTCAATTACTTTGGATGACATGGAGTTAGTTGATCCAGATCTTCATAACAGTTTGGTGTGGATACTGTATGTATGGAGTCTTGTATCTGCTCATTATAGTTAGAATCTGAGCCTTAAAAAAATATACATGTTTCAAAATGGATGTACTTTTTTAAAAAAAATGATGCACAGAGAATATTGAAAGAGATTATTTGAGTGTTAGGACTTCACTCTTTCTGCTGCTTTCCTGTGTATTTCAGATTCCTAAAAGTTAGTGCTACTACTTTAAAAAGGAAAAAAACTAGTATATTCTGTTTTAAAAAGTAGCACATGCAATGATTTCCTCAGCATGATACAAGTGCTGTTCCAATCCTGCATGTGTGAGAATAGCGAATTCCTGTTGAAGTAGTGATTGTAGAAACCATACTTTGGAAAGGGTATCTGTAAGATTCAGTTCTGTTTTGTCAGAGGTCATTTGTTTATGAATATACATTGGCCATACTTACAAAAGTGGCTTTCTCACGGGACACTCAGGCGTTTGGTTGCATGGGGGTACCCAGATTCAAACAGAGCTTCTTACTTAAAAGCCAAACGTAATTGAAGTTTTCCCTGTGTAAAGCCCAGCTTTGGCCAGGGGGCTTTGTCATTACTCAGGAAGTGAAATGTTTCTTGAGGTATGGTAGCACAAGGACTAGCAAAAGGAATCTGATCTTGTATTTGTCATGTCATAAAACTAGCTTAGTTTTATCTGTCTTACCAGTTAAGACATCTATAGGATCCGTATTTTAGATTTTCCAGTTAAATATCTTTCTCTTTTTTCCTTTCTAGTGAGAATGATATTACAGGTGTTTTGGACCATACTTTCTGTGTCGAACATAATGCATATGGTGAAATTATTCAGCATGAACTTAAACCAAATGGCAAGAGTATCCCTGTTACTGAAGAAAATAAAAAAGAATATGTCAGGTAAATACTTTTATGTTCACAAGCCTGAGAATTGTTTTGATGCTCTAGAATGGCAGTACTGAAAAACATTGAAGTATTTAAGTCGTGTTATTTACTGCTACAAAATAGGCTTCTGTAGAATTTAGTGGCTTTAAAAACCACCACCATTTTATTTTTTTCTCACAATTCTGTGGGTCAGTAATTTGGATAGAGAATAGTAGGGAGAGCATACCGCTCCTCCATGTGGTGTCAGCTGGGACAGACACCAGGATGGCATCTCACTCAGCTGGGATGGCTCAAATGGTGGGGGGCTGGCTGGAATGGCCCCTGGGTCACCATCTGGGGTCCAGTTCTCATTGTTGGTTGGGCTCCCTGGTTATCCCCATGTGGTATCTGAGCCCTCTCGGAATTCTCCCCATGGCCTCTCTCTTCCCAGCAAGACAGCTGGACTTCCTGTGGGGCAGCTGGTTTCCCAGAGCACACAAGCAGGAGTTGTCAGACCTTTTTAAGGCCTAAGCCTGGGACCGGCCAGATCACCCCTGCAGTGTTCTTTCTGTTAAAGCAAGTCACAAGCCAGCCCAGGCTCAGTGTGGACGAGGGGCTGCACAAAGACACGGACACCAGGAGACGGTGCGTGGGGCTGGTCATAGCGTAGCTGCTGCAGCTAGCCATACGGGACGCTGCCGTGCTGTGTGACCAGCACCCTCCCCGTCGTGGGTGTAAGGGGTAAATACAAGAAAACGTTCTTCAGATTTTCTATAATCACCTGATGATTGAGGAATTTAGAAGTAGGGTTAGATCATTTGGCCTATGGTAACTAAAGTTCTTTTAAACATAAAACTGTGGCAATCCAGTGTAGGTGTTTGAACTTGACCACATGAACACAGAAATGTGCACGCTGTACTTTTTGGTGTAGATTATATCCCTAAGTCTTAACTGGCTTAATTGTCCTGGTTGACACGTGAGGCCCATCAGTCTCACAGACTGTTCATGGGAGTGAGCACTGGAGTAGCTTTTTTGGAAAGCAGTTTGATAACAGCTATCAAAATGAAAATGCATATGCCTTTCAACCAGCAGCCCTGTTTTTAGGAATCTATTCTATAGAAACCCATGTAGTTAAAGAAATATAAATATGGAAGTTCACTTAAATACTACTTGTAAAAACAACTGAAAACTGATGAAATGTTTTTAGAGGAGAACGATTTACATATATACATTGAACAGAATGTTATATGGATGTTTAAAAGAAAGAGACTATATAAGTTGTCAGAGTTAAAAAAGTTTTAGGGGCACCAGGCTGGCTCAGTCGGAAGAACATGTGATTCTTAATCTTGGGATCATGAGTTCAAGACCCACATTGGGTGTAGAGATTACTAAAAAAAATTAGTAAACCTTTCTTTTTTAAAGGTAGGTTTTAGGGGCACCTGGGTGACTCACTTGGTTAAGTGTCTGCCTTCAGCTCAGGTCATGATCCCGCGGTCCTGGAATCGAGTCCCCATAGGACTCTGTTCAGCGGGGAGCCTGCTTCTCCCTCTCCCTCTGCCTGCCTCTCTGTGTGTGTGTGTGTGTCAAATAAATAAAAATCTTTCAAAAAAAAAAAAAAGGGCAAGTGTTAGGAATTATATGGGAACAAAGTCTATGTTGTTGTTTTATAATTATTCAGAAGATGTCCAGGAGGACTATATACCAAATAAAGTGTATGGCTAGGATGAGGGAGTACTGGTGCTGGGCCTGAAAGTAGACAGGGAGAAGGGGGGTAATAGAATGGACTATCTAGCATGGACTACTCAGTTCCTAGACTCAGTCATGTTTTCAGCACACAGTCATGTCTCCTACCAGACACAGTTTTGACAGAAAAAAGTTACAGAGGGGTGCCTGATCAGCTGCCTTCAGCTCAGGTCATGATCCCAGGGTCCTGAGATCAAGCCCCACGTCAGGCTCCCTTCTCAGGGAGCCTACTTCTCCCTCTCCCTCTGCTGCTCCCCCTGCTTGTGCTTGCCCTCTCTCTCTGGCTCTCTCCTTTCTCAAATAAATAAATAAAATCTTTAAAAAAAAAAGTTACAGAGAAAAACTTTTGTAAAGACGTGCAGTTTTGCTGTCCTCTTAAGCAAACAAAAATGAGGTCTGGCAAAGGATCTAATGTTAAGTAACTTCTTAGAGTAGAGATTGGTTTCCCCACGTTTGGAAGAGGAAGTGTTGACATATTTGGAAGGTGAATAGTTCTGAGATTTTTGAAGTGGAGAAGTTTTCCCAGGTAGATAGATTTTTTTAAAAGGCAATTTGGTTATAAGTCCAAGTCAAAAATATAAATAAAGCTCCACGTTAGATGTAGTTTGGTGTACTTTTTGTTGGTAACATTACATCTTCCAGGTTCTTTTTAAAGCCTCCAGGGAACAATGAGTATTTAATCAAAAAGTGTTTACCATTGGCTTTTACTGTTCTCATTCTGGATATGAAGAGACTCTTTACCTCCTCCTTCCCTACATACCACTTCCAAAATACAAACGAAACACCCAACACGTTCAGATTATACTTTGAAGTGAAACCAGAAAAATAGTTTGGTTGAATGGGCTCTTTTTTCTGATTGGTGGCATGCATGCTAGAAGTTCAGAAAGAAGTTTTCTCCAGATTTTAACTTCAGACCCATCTAATCTCTAGCTGCCTTCCAGTTTACTAGGAATTTCTCTGATTTGCAGAGTTGCTTTATTCATGCTGCTTTTGTTAGTGGAAGGTCACCACTTTTTAATTTACAGTGAACCACCTCACAGCTCAGGGTCCAGCACCCTCAGGAATCTGAGATTCTTTAGACTGTGGCCTAATTTTTTTTTTTTTTTTAGGATTTTATTTATTTATTTGAGAGAGAGAGCATAGGATAGGGGTGGTTGGAGATGGGCAGAGGAGGAGGGACAGGAAGAGGAAAGAATCCCAAGCAAACTCTGTGCTGAGTGCGGAGCCTGAGGTGGGGCTTAATCTCATGACCATGAGGTCATGACCTGAGCTGAAACCAGAGTCAGACCCTTAACCCACTGAGCCACCCAGGCATCCCAGACTGTAGACTAAATTCTTAATGCTAGGTGCTTATAAAGTGTAATGTCGCTAAAGTAGAGATTCATAATAGTTACCAAATCTGAATATATTTGATCATATGAAACCCCTGTCCAATGTTTACAGGCTCTATGTGAACTGGAGATTTTTACGAGGCATTGAGGCGCAATTCCTGGCTCTGCAGAAAGGATTTAATGAAGTAATTCCACAGCATCTGCTGAAGACATTTGATGAGAAGGAGCTAGAGGTCGGTGTTATTAATGTCATGACATCATTTAGTGTCACGAGGGAAGGTTGGGAATTTTCTGTTTTAGAGGAAAGTCATATTGCTGGTGCTTTTGAAGTTTTATGGTGCAATGCTATGAGAATTCCTGTTCCAAAGCAGGAAAAGTCTTTCCTGCTTTGGAAAAGCCTTTCATGCTTTGGAATTTCTACAAGTAAGCCATCTCTTTTATATTGTGAACACTCTTATTTTTGGATATTATCCTTTCTTGTTTTCATGTCTTATGTGTACATGTTGTTTTCTATTCCCTAATTAAGTGGTTATTTTTTTTTAAAAGTCTTCATTATTTTTATTGCCCCGCTACCCAACAGAATATGATTTTGACCTTCCCCTTTTATTTTTTATTTATTTTATTTTATTATGTTTATGTTAGTCAGCATACATTACATCATTAGTTTTTGATGTAGTGTTCCATGATTCATTGTTTGCGTATAACAAAGTGGTTATTGATTTAATTAAGTTTCATTACTTAGTCTCCACCATATTGAAATTTATTTGAATTAAAAGCCTAGGTTCAGTTGGATTTACACTAAGCTTTGCAAGAAAGCATTTAATGGACAAGATCATAGAGAAATAAAACATTTAGGATAGGGGCGCCTGGGTGGCTCAGTCGTTAGGCGTCTGCCTTCGGCTCAGGTCATGATCCCAGGGTCTTGGGATTGAGCCCCGCATCGGGCTTCCTGCTCCGCGGGAGGCCTGCTTCTCCCTCTCCCACTCCCCCTGCCTGTGTTCCCTCTCTCACTGTCTCTCTCTCTGTCAAATAAGTAAAATTAAAAAAAAAATAAAATGAAACACTTAGGATAAACTGTAAATATATTTCCTCTCTTTGGAAATATTTATTACTAACAGTAGCAGTAACAAACAACCGTTTTTTTGGTGGTTGTTTTCTTTTAAAAGCTGGTCGTTAAAGCACCTTTAGTCTGGTTTTATAATTAAGACCTTTAAACAAATACATCTGAATTTCCACTGAGCTACTTTGAAAAACAATGAGGTTTTATAGAGGCCCCAAATTTAATTTATTCTACTGGAGGCCCCAAATTTAATTAGTGGCTAGGAATAGCATAAATATTTGAAATCTACAAATAAATGTAAAACATTTTATTCATTAACGTCAGTGTCCTTTCTTTTTTAAAAAAATATTTATTGGGGCACCTGCGTGGCTCAGCTGGTTAAGTGTCTGCCTTCTGCTCAGGTCATGATCTTGGGGTCCTGGGATGGAGTCCTGCAGCGGGCTCCCTGCTCAGCAGGGAGTCTGCTTCTCCCTCTCCCTCTGTCCCTTCCACTCCCCTGCTTGTGCTCACTCTCTCTCTCAAATGAATAAATAAAATCTTTAAAAAAAAATTATTTAAGTAATCTCTACACCCAGCATGGGACTTGAACTCACAACCCCATGATCGAGAGTCACACGCTCTTCCAGCTGAGCCAGCCAGATGCCCCTTCAGTGCGTTTCTAACTAAATCTGTTAACAGACCTGTTAGTGAATCCAAACAGCTTGGTTTGACTCAGTACCATCCCCCATTCCTTTTGTGCTTGAACTATTCAGTAGTGAAATGGCCAGAGGAAGCGGTCAGGAGGAGGCAGAAAACACAGCAGGAATGGCAATAACGCTGAAATGCAGTGCATTTTCATCTGTTCATAAAACAAGTGAGGAATTTGGCCGTATAATTACCACTCCTCTGAAGAAAAGAGGAGATATCTTTTGTGTTAGTAATACTTCTGTAATCCTGTTTGGATAACCGCCTCCCTGTTTAGTGTGGCTATGATTTAGTACTCTTTCCAGAACCCTGTCGAAGCTTTGGTGGAGATTTTATTCAGTAGGGTTAGGGTTTATTTTACATAGTTTCTATTGGTAATGAAATTAAACTTTTTATTAAAAAAGGCATAATTTCTTTTAGTGTTATATGGGATTAATAGAACTAATTATAAAATGTGGGATTTGCAAGTTACATCATGCTTTCCACACGGTTATAATTCACGGTTACCGACACTTGCCTGAGACGAGTTAGTCTTGGAGGCTCAGGAGACGGGTCAGTGGTCACAGGGGTTTTGATGCGGCTCGCGTGTGCTGCCCGTGGAGAAGGATGTCCAGCAGAGCTCTCCGTCCTGTATTTCGTACTTTGCTATAACTTAAAGATTATCAAACAGATTGTTCTCACTTGTTCAGTACCTATTTCTTGCACAGGATGGAGTGAGGTAGGCGTTACTCCAGTATTACAGCAGGGGAAACTGCTGGCCGAGGGAGTGGACCGAATTGCCCACATCCCAAAGCTAGTAAGTGTTGAAACTCAATATGATGCAGGTATTAAGGAAGGCACATCTGAACTGTATTTACTCTGAGTAATTTTCTGTCCATTAAACAGAAATTTAGAATTCTGTGAATATATGGGACTTTCATCCTGTCATGTTCACCACAGTGGTGGTTCTCAGACCCTGGGTAGGGAGCCTGCAGTATGTAAGTCCATGGAGCCTTTGAAATACAGATCCCTCATATCACCCTAGACTCACAGAAGCAGAATCTCTGAACATGGGACCTGATGATATGTCTGTTTTGAAAAAGCTTTCTAGATGATTCTGATGTGTACCTTTGATTAAGAACCATCATATGAGAGCCAACACTACAAATCTAAAGTTCTGTTTGAGGGATTTGGGGCCTAACTTGGATTTCCATTGGCTCATTATTTGTGCAATATTTTAACAGCTCATTATCTGTGGACTTGGAAAGATAGATGTTAATGACTGGAAGGTAAACACCCGGTTAAAACACTGCACACCAGATAGCAATGTCGTCAAGTGGTTCTGGAAGGCTGTGGAGTTTTTTGATGAAGAGCGAAGAGCGCGGTTACTTCAGTTTGTGACAGGATCATCTAGAGTGCCTCTGCAGGGCTTCAAAGCTTTACAAGGTAGAACCCAGCTGGCCTCAGAGGACTGGGGGGCAGGGCATCAACATTTGGTTAATATAGTTTACAAACCGTGGGCCTCATTCTGTTTCGTATCTGTAAGTCTCTCGTCGTGATACCTCCATCTCCTTCCTTTCCTTCGTTCCCTCCCAAGAGCCCTGTCCGCTGGGTCCCCTGTGCTTGTAGTGAGGGCCGCACGCTCCAGGCTGTTGGTCACGGTGCTCTGCCTTTTCTGGTCACCTCGCTTTTAGCCTGTGGTGCACATTCCCACAAGGAAAGCCTGTCTGCTGCCACCTTCACACCTCAGCCTGGCAAAACCTGCAACCACTTGGGACGCCTCCTCCCTCAACTTTTTTATTCTTTCAATAGAGAGAGGCAGCGTGCGTTTGTGGAAGCCGTTTGTGTGGCCCGAGCGCTTTCCTTACTGCATGGTGTCAGACCATTTGTTTGTTCTGCGGCATAGCTGTTGACTTTGGGGATGAGTTGGTAATATCGCCAAGGACTGTGGGGCTTCCCGGGGTGGCAGCTGCTTCCTTCCCTCTGAAGCCATGGCTGAGGAGCGCACAGCAAGACTGGCACAGGATCCGGCGCCTTGCCCGCAGCGCCCGTGGCAGGCGTCCCGGGGAGCGCGGCCTTTGAGCTGTGCTTACATTCCCTGTTTGGAGAACTCACTAGCAGACTACCCGGATGTGTAAAGTGAAGCTATATTTCTACGTACACGTTTATGGAGGGTCTTATGTTAACTGAGATTTATGTCACGGACTGCTAATCTTTTGCTGTCGGCCAAGTTTGAGGCCTGAAACCTAAATTTGCATTTAGGTGGTTATCTTTTTGAATGTGTGTATATATATTTGACCTTGGATTTGTCCATTTACTTTTCTTCTCATACTTCTGGCACATCAATTTTTTTTATAGAAGATAGAAGTTAGCAAAGGATTTCTAATCCTGGACTTTTTCTCAAATTGAAACGCTAGCATATTAAGGAATCCAGTGTTACCCAAGGTCAGTTCCAGTTTTCAAAATCCAGATTCTTTTCCTCCTGCCCTTGGCAGCTGGTAGTGGAGTCACCAGTATCCCCATCTTTAGGCCCCGTGGTTTATGTACCAGTTTTTTTCTAAGATTTCGGAGACTGATACAGTGACATGACGCACACTGACTTCTTCGGCAGGTGCTGCAGGCCCACGACTCTTCACCATTCACCAGATTGATGCTTGCACCAACAACCTGCCCAAAGCCCACACTTGGTGAGTTCTTTTTGGAGCTTTCCCCCCTCAGTCCATGTCCATAGGTGTTAGTTTTAAACCAATTTGATGTTGCATTTGCTGTTCTTATTACTAAAAGGACCTCTAAAAGGAATAAGCCACTTTTAAGTGATTTAAGATTATTCAGAAATTGGTAGGAAAGCCTGAAAGTGGCACGTCTCTGCTTTAGAGAAATACAACTTCTAATTTTATATGTGTCATGAAAAGTTATGTGCCTGAATTAGTATAATATTACACTTGCTAGGCTAGGCCAGTTTGCTTATTCTCAGTGAACTCTGTCCATCTGATTTGCTTATTTACAGCTTCAATCGAATAGACATTCCGCCCTATGAAAGCTATGAAAAGTTATATGAAAAGCTGCTAACAGCCATTGAAGAAACATGTGGGTTTGCTGTGGAATGACAGACTTCAAGGATTTCCCCAGGACTCTATTTATACCCCGACCGCCAGCCTCCTTTCAGCAAAGTTTCGCGGAATGCGGAAATACAGGAAAATGCCCACCCCCCCCTTAAAAATTTTTTTAGGACACTGTGAGGGGAAAGGACAATTTTGAAATTCCTTTTCAAGGAAAAAAAAAGAGGTCTTTATGCTTTGCCATGAGGCCATACTCAGCTGCTATTTAAAATTAATATCTTGAACCTAAAGAATGCTGACTTTTCCTACATTTCCAGAGTTAGGCAGTATTCTACACTTAAAGACTACTACTATTTTTATAAAAGGTAATCTATTCAAATCGCTCCACAGATTTCAAGTCTCTCAAACATCAAGACACCTTCAGCAGTCGGTACACATCACATTTCATTTTGATTGAATACATGATTTTGAACAGCTCCTGTACTTGCTCTTTGTAAAAAAAAAAAAAAAGAAATAAAATTATTTTGGATTATTCTACCTTTGTAAACAATTGGCTAAAGGAATCATTATCTTTAAAAAAATTAAGCCATTTACACATTTAATCACATTTTTCTCTAGCAAAACATTGTATTTTAAAAGCATTATATGTTTCAACCTAGACTAAGTGAGTCTTTTGTATATTTTTCAAGTACGAACTTCCTGGAATACAGCCACATGATTTTGGTTGTCAGATTCCTAATGCAACCATTTAGTCTAAACTTAGTAGCTTATTGATATAGTCAGATGCATTCAGGGGCTCCTTGTTTTTAAGAGACTTTTTAAAAAAAATCCTAATTTTTTATCTTGAATCAATATGATCAGGTATTTTGGATTTACTTCTCATCTTAAATGGAAATATACTGCATTTTTATAGCTCCTCAGATCGTGTGGATGGGATGGGATTTTCATTCTTTTGCTGGGTCAGCTTATCTTTAATATATATGATACTATTTCTGTAAACCAAAGTCTCCTATGACAAGTGCACCTAATTTATATTTTAATTACGGTTTAACTTTCTATCAAGTAAACTACCCAGAATCTTTGTTTAGCTGCTCATGAGCTAAAATTATAACAAAGGAAAAATTTTATTCAGGCAGCTTAGAAAATCCTGTTTTTACCTAATAAAATGAAGGTGGGGTGGGGAGTGGGGTAGGACAGGGGGTAGGATTACTGAAGAAATAGTGATTCTAAATCTCTGGTATAAATTACTTTATAACTGAAGAATTCATTTTGGAGGTAAGGGAATCCCAGTTCCCTTGGTGTTGATCAGCATCTGATTTTGAAATATCCAGATTTAGCTTTCAAGGTGTGTGGCATGTTGCATAATCCAGAAGGCAACCAAAATTCTGGAGTTAGGGATTGAAAAACTCTGAAATCATGGATGGATTTTTAAATTCAGCTGTCAGAAATCTGCACTATATATATATATATATTTTTTTTTTTTCTTACACCGATGTGAACCAAGAGGGGCAAATTTTGATGATAGCTCTGTTGAAATTTTGCAGCTTAATTATCAAGTGAATAGGTCCTTTGTGTTCTTCCATTTGATGGATTGGTTTTCAGTCTCACCCCATGAGCCAAGGGGTTCCTCAGAGGTGCCTCAGAAGTAATGGTCTAAGAGGAGGGACAGAAAGGGAGAGGAAAGGCCTAGCTGGTATTTGAGCAGGAGCCTCTAACTACCCCCCACCCCTACCCCGTTTACCAGAGCAGCTCCCAATTTCTCTCTTGTGTGTTTTGGAATTCCAAGTAAGCTTCCATGGGGTGGGAGGTTGGGGGAGGGGATATAAAAGAAGTGGAAATTTTGCTGTTTAAAAAAGTTGAGAACTACTTGTGTAGTTTCTAAGTATTTGAATTTATTTCATTCAGCCAAATTGGACTGCTACATGCAAGCTAGTCATAGTCATACCGTGCAGTGGTAAATGTGCTTCTGCTGACCTTCTCCTTCCCAGACACTTTGTGTTTTCCTGCTGCATTCTTAGTAGTACCTAAGAACATCTTGAAACGTACAGAAAAGGTTTCTGAACTATTTGATTATCAGCTTTCCGCTTTCACGCTAGTACCATATTGGTTGCAGGTCCGTCTCTTTTATATTATATTAAAGCACTAGTGCAGTGTAATCGTGCCTACTCTTAGAACCTTCCAAAAAGTAAGTACATAATGAACACTTTAGAGATGTCCTAACTGACAGATGCAGTAATGAATGCGACTATCATAATGTACAATAAAGCAGGCTAATACCATTGCTTTTGAGTGCCTTTTTAACTTTATAATAATGACTTAATAGAGCTTTAAAAGAAATCTACCCTAACAGTCTGTGGTATCACCAACATGATTTAGAAAGACATGATTAGATTTCATTTTCAAAATTATGTTCCCTGATGACTTCCAAACAGGTGCTAAGCAAACAAACCCCCCACCGTGTCATGGAATCTGGGACTTGCACCTCATGTGTAATGTGAATATTTATTTCCACATGTCCCTCTTAGCTGGGTTTTTTCTAATCCCTCCCTCCAGTTGTGTTATTTCAGATACGTGATGTCACGTTTCCATACGCCGCCTCTCCACCATGAATGCTTAATTACGCACAGGGATTATTTGTAGAGCTCATACGCAGTACAGAGGTGAGTTCTGTTTCAGAGGGTCTGCTGTGTTGGTGTAAAGAGTTTTTAAACAGTGCTGTGTATAGTGTACATTTTGTTTGGCACATAGTTTGTTGCCCTGACTGGGTTTTATTTTTCCTTTTTATTTTTTCAATTGTTAGCATTTACGGTTCAGAGCACAAAATTCCTTCCTTTTAAGTACAATGTAATTCGCTTTATTTTACAACACTAAGTCCGCTTTGAACTTCCAGGGCGTTGAACTGGTTGCATTGTTGGGAGTTAGAGACGATTCTCGTCGTCTGCAGTTTGCTAGAGCGGCTCCCCGCGCTTCTGTGTTGAAGCGGCAGCGCGCGGTCCGTGGGCGCCGTGTGGGGCCGGCCGGTCTTCGGTGCGGGGGACGATTGTACCAGATGCTGAGCTGTTTTCTTTCTAGATGTAATTAGTTCACTTGATGTAATATTCTTCTTTCCCTCAGACTGACTTTAAAAGCAAAGTTTTATCATTTTCATTGTATTTGTATTTATTACAGAGTGTTTTAGCTTTGATATTCTTTGTATTTTCACTCAGTTGTTACATGAGCTTTATCAATAACATCTGTATAAATGGTTTTTAAAAGTTAACCGTGTATGTGCCCGTGCCCAGCTGAGCAATAAAATGAATGCTGTTTGCACCGTCACAGCATCACAGTTTTTAAAGAATATTGAGTTTATAATGAATTGTTTTGATAAAACTCTGTGATTGGCTTGGTGGAGAGTGACAGCCGGTGAACCACCAAGTGAGAAGTTTACGAAGATTCACGTGCCTGCCTCAGTTGTTGTCTCAGGGAGGCCCCCCCCCATCCCCGGGCCGAGCACATTGATTGGCTTGACTGGCTGCCGGCGGCTGCTCGGGAGGGGGAGGCTGTGTGGGGATGGATTTCGGAGGCTGCTCCGGGCTCCCCGGGTCCGCGCACCAGGCCCGGAACGGTGGCGGTCGGGGCTCTGGTGGCCCGAGCAGTGTTAGGGGCCGCCTCTGCTACCTTGGTGTCGAGCTGTAAAATCCCCAAAAGGAGAAACCAATTACATTTTTCCAAGAAACCCAGACTTGAAGGGCCATGATTCACAAAGGTGAATGATAGCGGATAGTGGATGAAAGTCCAGCTGAATATACGGGTGGAGAAAGGAGTGGCTCCGAGGTTTCTTCATCCAGAGCACAGCCTGTGTGAGTCCCCTGGGGCAGAGGCCGCACAGAAAGGACTGTCGGGGAAGCGCACGGAGGTGGGAGGGGGATGGTAAAGCCCAGAGAAGGGCCGTGCTGGCCGTTCCTTATATCCTTTTGAAAATTTTTTTGCTTGTTTAAAGCATTGCCATGTTCACTGGTTATTATCTAAAATGTGTAGTGTTAGTATAGTAAGGATTTTAGTTTTTTTATACTCTATGAATTACCCAAAAGTTTGATTCGGTATGTTTTTCTGCTGTGTGGCGACCTGGAAGGTTTGTCTCTTCGTTATAATGAGGGTTAACCTTGGTACCCACTGCATTTATTTGTCTTGTATATCCCAGATGCTTACAGTTAGGATACATACAACAGAACAAGAGCCTTGTAACAGGATAGAGGTAATTATACGGGAAAAAGGGTTACATTCCTACATTAACACTCTTAGCAAACCAGACAAGCCAGGTTTTAATTTTTTAAAGATTTAAAAAATTTTTTTAAAGATTTATTAGAGCGAGCATGGAGGGGAGGGGCAGAGGGAGAGGTATAAAGAATCCCGAGCAGACTCCATACAGAGTGTGGATCCCAGTGCGGGGCTTGATCTCATGGTCCTGAGATCACAACCTAAGCCAAAACCAAGAGTTGGGTGCTTAACTGACTGCCACCCAGGCACCCCAAGATTTTTTATTTTTAAGTAATCTGTACACCCAACATGGAGCTCGAACTTAAAATTCCAAGATCGAGAGTCACATGCTCTTCTGAGCCTGCCAGGCACCCCAAGGGTTAAATCTTTTTTTTTTTTTTTAGTATTTTTATTTATTTTTTAAAGTAATCTCTGTACCCAACGTGGGGCTCAAACTCACAACCTGGAAATCAAGTCACGTGTTCTACAGACTGAGCCAGTGCCCTGACGAGCCAGATTTGAAAGTTACATTTTATCAGGTCTTTGTCCTATGACTTGTTCATTCAACAAATAACCTGTACTAGTTGCCAGGGATATAGCTTCTTCCTTGTGTTTGTGTTCATTATACAGTTGGCTACATTGCCAAGGTGATATGCTCAACTCTTGCTGATCAGCATACTTTCGTGGATATTTGGGCTATGATTTATCTAGGTTAACAGTCTGTGAGCTGTAAACCCCACTTCTGTCTCCCTTGAAGTGTTTTGTAAGTGGAGAAAGTGGAGAGGCAGCTGTAGCAGTCCATGGGGTGGGTGAGGGACCCTCCTAAGATACTTCTCCCGCCCACCCAGATGTTCACAGTGTTCTGACTTTTAGCACAGGAACTGGGCCTGAAGATGGAGACACACATCAGATTCAACCTTTCAGACCACTCACTCCTCCCGGACGTGATGGCATGGCAAGAAGGTGGAGAACCATCGAGACCAGAAGGGAAAAGTTCTTTTTAAAAATTGAGGTATAACTGACATATTGTTTCAGTTGTACAACTTAATGATTTGGTATGTGTAGATGTTGCAGATTGATCACCACAATAAGGTCTAGTGTAACATACATCACCATATATATATGCTACAACTCTTTTCCTTGTGATGAGAACTTTTAAGATCTACTGTATTAGCAACTCTATCAAATATGCAATACAGTATGAACTGTAGACACCAAGCTGTACCTTACATCCCTGGGACTTACTTTATAACTGGAAGTTTGTACCTTTTGACCCCTTTCACCCATTCCCCCAGCCCCTCACCTCTGGCAACTGTAAATCTTTTTTCTGTATCTATGAGCTCCATTTTGTTTTTAGATTCCACATGTGAGGTAATGGTATTTGTCTTTCTCTGACATACTTCACTTAGCACAACACCCTTATGGGGTTTTTTTGTTTGTTTTTACTTCCTTTTTTTTTTAAATGGCTGAATAATACAGCATTGTATATAAACACCATGTTTTCTTATGGACACTTAAGTTTCCATATCTTGGCTATTGTAAATAATGCTGCAATGAACATGGGGGTGCATATATCTTTTCCAGTTAGTGTTTTCATTTTCTTCAGATAAATACTCAGTGGAATTGCTGAGACATAATAGTAATTCTTTAAAAAAATTTTTTTTAAAGATTTTTTTTTAAAGACTTATTTTAGCGAGCGAGCAGGGGAGGGACAGAGGAAGAGAGAGAAATCCTCAAGCAGACTCCCCACTGAGCACAGAGCCCCACGTGGGTCTCAATTCCAGGACCCTGAGATCATACCTGAGCTGAAACCAAGTCAGACACTTCACTGAGCCACCCAGGTCCACCATCTACATTTAATTTTTTGAGGAACCTCCATATTGTTTTCCATTGTGATTGCCCCAACTTACATTCCCACAAACAATGCACAAGGGGTTCCCTTTTATCCACATCCTCCCAACACTTCTTTTTGATAATAGCCATTCTAACAGGTGTGAGGTGGTTTTGATTCACATTTCCCTGATGATTAGTGATGTTGAGCACCTTTTCATGTACCTGTTGGCCCTTTGTGTGTCATCTTTGGAAAAATGTCTATTCAGTTCCTCTGCCCATTTTTTAATTGGATAGGTTTCTTTTTGCTATTGAGTTGTAGGAATTTTTTTTTTTTTTTTTTTTTTGAGGTGGGGAGAGGGGCGGAGGGAGGGAGGGAGAGAATCTTAAGCAGGCTCCACGCCCAGCACAGAGCCTGACACGGAGCTCGATCTCACAACCCTGAGTTATGACCTGAGCTAAAATCAAGAGTCGGACGCTTAACCAACTGAGCCACCCAGGTGTCCCAAGGTATATGAATTCTTAATGTATTTTGGATATTAACCCCTTTATAGTATCTCATTTGCTAATATTTTATCCCCACTTGATAGGTTACCTTTTCATTTTGTTGATGGTTTCCTTTGTTATGCAGAAGCTTTTTAGTTAGTGGTAGTCCCTCCCACTCGTTATTTTTACTTTTGGTATCAAATCCAAAAAATCATCACTAAGACCAATGTCAAGGAACTTACCACCTATGCTTTCTTCTAGCTTTATGGTCCCAGGTTTTATGTTCAAGTTTTTAATCCTTTGGAGTTAATTTTTGTGTATAAGATAATGGGTTCAGTGTCATCTTTCACATGTGGATGTCCTGTTTTCCCAACACCATTTGTTGAAGAGACTGTCCTTTTTCCTATTGAATATTCTTGAGTCATTTGTTGTAAATTGACCACATGTGTGTAGGTTTATTTCTGGGCTCTCTATTCTGTTCCACTGATCTGTGTTTCTATGCCAATACCATACTGTTTTGATAATTGTCATACAGTTTGAAATCAGGGAGCATGATGCTTACAGCTTTGTTCTTCAGAGGGCAAAGCTTTATTTTTAAATTTTCTTCCGTATTTTTATATTCTAGTTAACATATAGTGTGATACTGGTTTCAGTAGAATTTAGTGATTCCTCACACATAATACCCAGTGCTCATCATACAAGTGCCCTCCTTAATACCCTCCACCCATTTAGCCCATCCCCCCACCTGCCTCCCCTCCAGCAACCCTCAGTTTGTTCTCTTATCTTTAAGAGTCTCTTATGGCTTGCCTCCCCCTCTCCTTCTCCGGAGGGCAAAGTTTTAAAGGCAGTTTAATGTTTTTTTTAAGACAAGAAGAAATTGGTCATAGCAATCAAATGAGCTGGGTAATATAGTCTGAACGGCTTGAAATGCTAGATGAAACATGTTCATATGCTCCATGCTACTCTCTACGTGCCCTAACGGGAGCGTCTCTTCTCCCCTTCAGTTTGTCCCTGGTGCCCTGTGCCACTCTCTGGCTTTGATCAGCAAAGTCCCCATATCCTCAACTGCTCTTGGCCTTTACAAAAGCTGAAGCCTCCCTTCCCATGGAAGGTGCCACACCCTGCTGGGTTTTTGGTCCCCCCCCCCCCCGTTACTCCTCCATACCAGAAAGAGGGTCGGTGTACTTGTTTACTCCAAGTCCAATGTGCCTCCTTTCCATGCGCAAGCACAAGTGCTCCTTAAGGCCCACACCTTCCACCCTTTGCCTCTTCTCACGCTGTCCTCTGCCAACTAACAGAGGCCATATACACAAATTCTCATCTTCCAGCCACCAGCTAAAACATCTACACAGTATCTTAAAGATTTAACCCCAGCTCCCACCTCTGATGACAAGCCCACATTTCTAGCGCTTCTCTGAATTAGAGACTTTTATTGTTTTTACTGACCTACAGCAATAGGCTTCAGGAGCTGGCTGCTCAAGCAAGGCTTGTTAATTACTGCAACTATGACCAACTATGTGTGCCTTTATTCCCCCTTTGAAGAAGTCATAAATTCAAAGTGGTATACTTCGAGAAAATGATTTTTATTTAAAAAATTGTCATAAAAAGTATTGGAATGCATTAGGCATTTAGAAACAAGTCTCCTGGTTTAGATTGTTTACTGGCTCAGTTCTAGATCTGTCCTAGTCAAGTCCTCCAGAAACCACTTATAAAATCGGGCCTCAGAGGAAGGGATTTTTACTGTACTGAAAAGAAGCCAGATGAAGCCGAGCTCTGAAGCGCTCAGCTTCCAATTCCCGAAAGAATGTGTCGTCGTCATTCTGGGTTATCATCTGCTGCAGTTGCTGAATTTCCTTCTCCATCTTTGATCTCAGCTCCCTCTTCACCTTATACAGTGTCTAAAAGATAAGGCGGGTACTGGTCAGACTGGTCTGAGCCCCTGTCAATTTTTATCCCCCCTCCTCAAGCTCCTGCCATTGTCATAATTGAGCAGTCGCTCTTACAGAGACTTAACAGGTAAAATTAACACAGGATAAATCCTATTTATAGGATTAACCGTAGGATAAATGTTTTGGGTCGTAGATGTAATACAATTGTTTTCTAGTTCTTAAAAATGTAAATCAATGATTTCTATCCTGTTAATTATTACCTGGGCCTGGGATTTCTCTCTGGCTTTGAGTTCCTGGCGTTCTTGTGATATGGCTTCTGCCAGCAATGAAAACTGTATAGGGAGGCAAAAAACCCAAATGTTTATCTGTAGCCCAAATTTAACAATTCTGATATATAATGTTCACAGACTTAAAATCTTTATTTTAATAGAAATAGGGCAATATAGAGAATCTATGTACTGTGGTCAAGTACTAGCTTATCATGAATAATCAGTCTAACCAGCAGAGTGACAGGTTGAGTTAATATGTGGAGGTTTTTTATTAAACAGAGTAAGCTGTTTTTTGACACAAGGTGGCCGGGATTAAGCACATTAGAGTGTGAACCAGCAACAGTGAGCTCACCTGGTCTTTATAGTAGTTCTCCATTGAGTCCAGTTCATTCTGGTGCTGTATCTTTTGTTCGGCTCGCTTTTCTTTGGCATAGTTTCTTAGGTCTCGTAATCTTTGCTTTTGAATTTGTAAACCTTCTTCAAACAATTTCTTAAAAATCTGGTTAGAAAAAGTTATGCTGAACTTTCATGGAGGAATAGAAACATTTTGTACTGATTCTATTTCACAGTTTTAAGTAACAGCTTTATTGAGATATAATCCACATACCACAAAATTCACCCTTTTAAGAGGTAAAATTCAGTAGATTTTTGTATATTCAGAGTTGTGCAACCATCACTTCAGAAAGAAGCCCTATACCCAGTAGCAGCCACTCCCCCACCCCCTGCAACCACTAATATACTTTCTATGTCTGTAAATTTGCCTATTCTGGATTATTTCATATAATCACAAAATATGTGGCCTTTTGTATCTGGCTTCTTTCACTTAGTGTGTTTTCACGGTTCATCTATGTTGTAGCAGATATCAATACTTCATTCCTTTTACTACGATATGGGAATATCACATTTTGTTTATCCATCAGCTGATGGGCCTTTGGGTTTTTTCCTCTTTTTGCATATTATAAATAAAGCTGCTAAAGGTAATCGTACATAGGTTGTGTGGCTATATACCTAAGAGTGAAATTATGGAGTCACAGGGTAGGAAGCCATGTTAACCTTTTGACGAACTGCCAGACTGTGATCTAAAGTGGTTGCACCATTTTGCCAACCTTGCATGAGGGCTGTAAGTTCTCCATATCCTTGCCAACACCTGTCTTTTTATATTTTAGTGAGTGGTTTCCCCTTGTGGTTTTGATTTGTACTTCCTTAATGACCAGTGGTGTTCAGCATCCTTTCCTATATCCCCCCAATTTTTTTTTTTTAATTTATTTGACAGGCACAGCAAGAGAGGGAACACAAGCAGGGGGAGAGGGAGAAGCAGGCTTCCCGCTGAACAGAGAGCCCGATGTGGGGCTCGATCCCAGGACCCCGGGATCATGACCTGAGCCAAAGGCAGACGCTTAATGACTGAGCCACCCAGGCGCCCCTCCCCAAAATTCTTTACTGCTTTCAGAAAACAGTTCTCAAGCAGCCACATATATAGGGGAAGAACCCCAGCCAGAGAAGAAACAAATGGCGCATTTACACATGTGCACAACTGAGGGGGAGGTGGTTATCATCGAACTGGGCCGGAGGAAAACAAATTTTTCAAAGGATTTAGATATGCCCATTTCCCTTATAGCCATGCATTCATTAGTCAAGTTACTTAACCTCTCAAAGCCTTAGTATCCTTTAGAAACGAGCATGATAGTAGTAGCCCAGTTAACTGTAATTACCTTAATGTTTTACTCTAGAGATGTAATTTACTGCCAGTTTGGAATCCCAAAATATTAAGCATTTCAGCTTGATTAGGATGAGACAACAAATACCGTGGAGAAATACTTCACAACGCATCTGTCCTACACTCCTTTCCCGTTTTTATGTGGAATCCAGGTCATCTAGTCACACTTTAAATCCCTGCTCCTTCTAAACACACTCCCAAACCCCTTGAAACAATTGTACTGGAAAACACATGCAGGAGGTCAGAGGGAATGAGGGCACTGGAGGATGTACCACACAGGTAATAAAATGAGGTACGGACAAGTTGAAACTCTCAGAGCCAGCACTTTAGGACTTGCATTTGGGTTTTGGATTCAAATAGGGACAGGAGTCACAAAGAAGGTAGTCCTGAAAGCTAACAGATAAAATTCACCCGTTTGATAGGGTTGGATAAAAAGCTACACTTACGGGGCACCTGGATGGCTGTCGGTTAAGCGTCCAACTCCTGATTTCGGCTCAGGTCATGATCTCAGGGTCGTGAGATGGGAGCCCCATTTCGGGCTCCGAGCTCAGTGAGGAGTCTGCTTGAGATTCTCCCTCTGCCCCTCCCCACCGCTTATACTCCCTCACCCTCTCTACAATCAATCAATCTTAAAAAAAACCAAAAACAAAACAAAAACCTGTATTTACCATTTCTTCCCGGGTCCTCATTCTCATCATTTTTGCACGCAACTGAACTCTGTAATCATCATAGTATTTTCGGGCACGGACAATCTGTTGCCGATTTTCTGTTATCTTTGACTGTGTCAACTTCTGCCTATGAATGCGGTCCTTGAAGTCTTGCTGGGAAAGGGAAAAAGAAGTAAGGACAAGAGGAAGACAGACTCTGGCATTCTTAGCTGCTCCACTCCCCATCACGAGGTCTTCAAGGAGTAAGCCAGGCATGCAGGGCCAGTGGCCTACTACCTGGGCATAGACTCTGAAAAACTGTCAGCCCCCAGAAGCCTTCCAGCCTTTGGTAGGTTCATCACCAGTCTGAAAGGCTGCCCCAACGAGCCCCAACTGCTGCAGCTGATCTTGGTGGAACTGAAGATCTCCTTTCCCCATGTCCCCTAGGGGGTTGCCTAAGCCACACCCAGATGCTTAAAAGGAGTAGAAGAAAGGCATTCTGACTTTCAAGCAAAGCTTGAGTTACACCAAGAGTATTTATGTCAAAACTAAGGAAATTAGACAGTATCTTACAAAGCAGTGAGGATGAAATGAGGTCATGTACATAACGCCCTCAACAAGGTGTCCAGACTGATACTAGTTTTCTTTTCCCCCAAAGTACCACACATAGATTTTCAGCTGGCTTCCCCTTCTTTCTCTTAAATTGTTTAGGAATATACTTCTCACTGCTTATCTCAACCAGGAGTTTTAAAACTCCTTCTTCCGACATACTGTCTTTGACCTCTGTCCTCTCCATTATACTCAACAGAAGTTGTGCTATGTACAATTTTCAACCTTATTAGAAGGTTGGGAGGGTGGTAAACTAGCTCAGTTCTCTACTTAAGACCTTAGATCAGAGAGGACAAAAAGCAGTAGCTTACAACCACCTGGTACCTCGAAGTTGCTGTGGAGGCAGAAACAGACCTGAATTAAAATCTCAACCTTGCCCCTTGCTGAGTACAGTTGGGACCAAGCATAAATTAGCATCTCAGAGAAAACATCTCCATTATGTTACTATAAAGACCAAATGAAACTGTATATATGAAGTACTCAGCACCTTTGCCCCTCATCAGTTTTGGTTACAGCCTTAGATGCTTCCATAGACAAGTGTCAAAGGTAGAAGTCTGTGGGCCTATTACCCAGTTGTATAAATAATATAACTTACAAACTCGTAATTATAAGACTCAACTTGCTCTTAACATACCAGTCTCTTGCTATGTTCATATTCTTTCTTGACAAGTGCAGTAAGGAGGTCATGCCTTTTTAAGGCTTCTTCTATCTTTAAGAGGGACAGAAAGGAAGGAGGTTAATAATGCTATTCACTAAATTCTGAAGGATAAGCTCTTCCCTTTTCTGCTTTATATTTCTAAGCTTGTAATTGACAGTTAACTTACTTCATCCTGGAGTTTCTTCTTTGATCGATTTTCTTTATATGCATCTTTTTTGAGCTGTTCAACCTGTGTAATTTGCTGTTTCCACATTTTGCTTAGTGTTTGGCCAGAAACATAGAGAAATGGAAACTGCTCCAGCATGAGGGGCAGGAGACTGTGTTCATTTACTTTCACTGCAAGGTAAAACAAAACCACCATAAAATCCCTCAATCTGAGAGATTTGCTGATAGCTTTTAATAAGAACTCTCATTCTACCTTCCTGGTGGAGCAAAGCTTATCTAAGTGATGCAGTTCTGATCCTGAAAAGAATAAATCTAAAAGTATGTCGATAACTTTCGTACTCCTTCTTTGATCCTAGTACACCAACTACCAGGAAGGATAAGAATAAGCTCAACAGTTCTGACTGATGCAGAAGTCCATCCTAACTGCTCAGCTGACTCACGGACTGAGGTGGACGCTGTGCGTGTGGTCAAACACTTCTCGGCTCTACTGAGAGGCAAAGTCTCTGTCTGATGGGATGTCGTTAGAAGGCCAGCAGTGTTTGAAATGGAACCCGGGCATTTCACATGACCTTGTTTTCCTTGTAACAGGACTCTAACACTCACTGGCACCAACTGTCAATATAACAGGAGCTGGACGGGACATCTGCTTGCTTTGGAGCATCCCGCGGGTTCTACCAACTTCCCAGAAACAAAGAAAAGGCACCGGCGTGCGTGAGCAGGGGGAGGCTACAGCCGGAGTAGCAGGCAGGGCTGCCTATCGGTGCCGCCGCTACCGATATGTAGGCCTCCCGAAGGTATTAAGAGTTTTAAATAAATGCCTTATTTATGAGTTTTAGCTCTCTTTATAGAAATCTAGCATATGGCAGTGATAAAAGAGGAACTTTCTCCAGCTAACTGGGGGATGTTAAGTTTTCAGTGCTGTGTCCGTGGAATGTAGCACACACTTTCAAAGGATGCCAGTTTTCCATAAAGTACAATTTTGTGGTTCTTACTTGGAACTGCTTTATTTGGCTTTGGCAAGCCACCTCTTGGACTTGGAGTTGTGGTTTTTCTAGAGTAAGTCTTCCAGGGCTGACTACGTTTTGGAGTTCCTTTATGAACAGCTTCTCTGTATATTTTTTCCTTAGAAGCAGACATAAAACAGAATAGAAATAAAAGTCCAATAACTCTCTCATATATTATCTTAAATATTATACATTGACAAAAATAGCTAACTAATCCCCTACCAAACACCTTACTTCCAATTTCTAAAATCTGCTTAGTGTTTATCTAAGTTAAAAGCATCTTTTGGCTTCTGGCACCCCTTGGAATCTGAAAAAGCACTGAATCTTTTTTGAGTTTCAGAGTCACCATAGTCCCACACCCTAAACACAACCACTAATAATGTTTTGATGTACTGGCTTCTTTGACAACTTTTTCCATGTAGATTAAAAAAGTTCTTAAATAATGTTTATTGTAGCCATACTGTATTTTATATCCTGTTTTGTTCATGAACATTCCAGCACAAGCATTTTTCCTGTTTTCACTTAGTTTCTGTAACCATCCTTTTGAAAAGGCAATGGACATGTCTGCTTTGGGATTCTTTCACCCAGACACAGAACAAGGGGGATCTCCTCACTCCCCTTTAACCTGTCAGCCTCAACTATCTTTTAAACCCCTGGTGAACAGAACCCCGTAACTGATGGAAGTTCTGGACAGGAAGGAAAAGTGCTGGTATCCTTTGTCACCAAGCGTCTGCCTTCAGCTTGGGTCATGATCCCAGGATCGAGTCCCACATGGGGCTCCTTGCTTGGTGGGGAGTCTGCTTCTCCCTCTCCCTCTGCCACTCTCCCACTTGTGCTTGCTCGCTCTCTCTCTGACAAATCTTTAAAAAAGTTTTTTTAAATAAAAAAAAGATCATCTCTGTATTTTCCACTGATCTGATCAAGTTGCATTTATTACAGCAGAGACTTTTACCCACTGTTTCCTCCTCCTCCTCATTTATTCCTAGAGATCCAATATTCTCTTGAACTTTATTTCTTCTTAGTTCCCTTTCAAATGCTTCGGTTATTGCCTAGAGCAGAAAAAGCCATATGACATTACAGTTACTAAAAACATACAAAATGAAAATGTAGGGAAAAAAATTAACCTAAGATTCTGCCATTCCATTTTTTTTTTTTTTAAGTTCCTTTCAGGCCCCCGCTATCATAAATATACATTATTTAACAGACATGTAATTGGGACATAAAATTTTATGTCCCCCCAAAAATGCATTTTTTTGTTCTCCGGTTTTGTAATTATTTTGACAGTCCCTTGAGTAGAAGTTACATGTTATTATAAGACATCTAAATTAATTTCAGTTTTTCACAATCATAAAATATGCTATAGCAAACAATGTACGTGTTCTAAATTTATGCTGCATTTCAAAATCCCTATTCCACAGCAGAAAGCCTTCCTTGGTAATCGTAATTCTCCATGTTGAATCTTAACCACTTCCTCTCATTCCTGTCTTGGGCACTTTAATCCTACCTGTAACTCAACTAGTCTATCTCTTTTAATCCACCTCCAATTCTCATCCTTTCTGAAACACTCTCTGAAAATATCAACCCACACTGATCTACTCTTTTTGAATCCACTGGAGTACTGGGTTATATCTGACAAGGTTAGTTTTCTTAGAGTATCACAAGTATAAGTTTTATGTTCCATAAAGGTGGGGGGGACAAAAAGCTATGTCACATAATCTCCTACCATCCACTCAGTTCAAGAATATTAAATGCATTTTAAGCCTTTAATCAACAGTACGTTCACTGTAGTATTTGGCTGAGGGTAAACGGTATTGCCTGCTACCCAATCTTAGCCAAAGATGGGATGTACCTTTGCTTGGAATTGCCGAATATCTGTTTCTTTTGGCTTTCGCTGCCTTCTTCTCTCCTTATGGCACTGTGTGTTTTTGTTAAGTGGAGATGGAGAGAGTGAATGAGATCTGCAGGGCGGCCTTCTACGCGTGGAAAGTCCTACAATAGGACATGTACCATTAGTTCCTGTACATCCAGAAATGTTAAGTTGGAAATCAAATAGTTGATTTTTACCAAATCCAAAAAGAATGTGAACGCGCTAAATGTACTCTCTCCTATAACTAATTTGTTTTTTTAAAAAAAATTTTATTTGAGAGAGCACATGCCCAAGTGGGGAGAGGGGCAGAGGAGCAGGGAGCCAGACGTGGGACTCAATCCCAGGACCCTGGGATCATGACCTGAGCTGAAGGCAGACACTTAATCGACTGAGCCACCCAGGCGCCCCTAACTAATTTGTATTTATTTGTATGTTTAGTCAGACCAATACACAAATGTATACAGTCCCAAAAAAGTACTTAGGTTCTATATTCAACTTTGGATTGAAAATGGATCAACATGTGAATTAAGTGGAAGGAAGTGGTGGTGGAGAAAGAAAATGTTAAACTATCCAAGCTGTATGTCTGCTATCCTTTTATACCTACCTAGGTCCTGAGGAGGTAGGATATAAGTATGTATACATCTTACCCTTATAAAGCAGCATGCTTAGAAGAAAAAGTTAACATAATTTAGCATTTTCTAAGTAGTCCCAATTTTTCCTTATGTAGTTAAGTTAGCCCTAATTCCACACTGCCTAAGAGATCTAACAAGTCACTTCATAAACGTTTTTATGTTCTACTGTTTTTAGTTGTACTTGGGCATCTGCTAGCTGTGTAGAGGTGGACTCCATGCCTTTTTCAGAAAAGTGAGTAGTTCTAAGGTTAAGGAAATTAGTTTGATATCTTTAAAACCTTCTCAGAGAATTCAAATTTCCCGAAGCTTTTATTTTTCTCACTCTCTTAATTCAAATCTTTCAAATATAAGATATTAAGGGGGCGCCTGGCTGGCTCAGTCAGTGGAGCATGCAACTCCTGACCTCGGTGTCATGAGTTTGAGCCCCATGTTGGGCACCAAGATACTTAATTAAAAAAGAAAAAAGTAAGATTGGGGCGTCTGGGTGGTTCAGTCAGTTGGACATCCAACTCTTGGTTTTGGCTCAGGTCAGGATCTCAGGGTCCTAAGATCGGCTGGTGTCGTGCTCCATGCTCAGTGGGGAGTCTGCTTGAGATTCTCTCTCTCCCTCTCCCTCTGCCCTTCCCCTCACTTGCTTGCTTGTTCTCCAAAATAAATATATAAATCTTAAAAAAAAAAAAAGATATTAAGAAAAACTGACTTGCAGGGGCGCCTGGGTGGCTCAGTCGTTAGGCGTCTGCCTTCAGCTCAGGTCATGATCCCAGAGTCATGGGATCGAGCCCCGCATCGGGCTCCCTGCTCTGCGGAAAGCCTGCTTCTCCCTCTCCCTCTGCTTGTGTTCCCTCTCTCGCTGTGTCTCTCTCTGTCAAATAAAATCTTTAAAAAAAAAAAACAAAAAAAACCTGACTTGCACAACTGATTTTATTTATTTATTTATTTATTTATTTATTTTTAAAGATTTTATTTATTTATTTGAGAGAGAGAGAATGAGAGACAGAGAGCATGAGAGGGAGGAGGGTCAGAGGGAGAAGCAGACTCCCTGCCGAGCAGAGAGCCCAATGCGGGACTCGATCCCGGGACTCCAGGATCATGACCTGAGCCGAAGGCAGTTGCTTAACCAACTGAGCCACCCAGGCGCCCCTGCACAACTGATTTTAAATGATGTCTTTATGACATCTTATGTCCATAATGTATTCTTTTCATTAAAGATCCAATGAAAATAACATTTTAACTTACAGTGAGTTTTCAAAATGGGATATGATGTGTATGTGTTTAGAAGGGAAACATGTAGGTTACTAGGTGAGGCTTACCTAGCAATTACTTGGGAAAGTTTAAGGGGAGAAAGATGAAACAAGAGAAAAAAAAGATTTTTGGAGTAAATAGCTGTTCTACTAGATGTAGAGCCTACGGAAACTTTTTTTTTTTTTTTTTTTTTAAAGTAAACTCTACTCCCTACATGGGGCTCAAACGCACAACCTACAACCCTGAGATGAAGAGTCCCATGGTCTATGCCTAAGCCAGCCAGGTGGCCGAAGATTCTAGAGAAATTTCTGCACATGTTACAGGTTGTACATTGTTTCTACTTTTCATAACTACGCTTTTGCAATCTGTATGTCCTGCAATAGAGGAAATGGTGATATATATATTCATACAAATTGAGTATTATTCTATGAACTTAATAAAAATGAATGCTGGATCTGTAATCAACAAAGATTTCCAAAACAACATTAACAGAAAAAAGTTGCAGAATAATACAGTATCTTAGTTTAAAAACATAAAATAGCAGCCTTTATAAGTAAATATGAGCTGTTACCAGTATAAAAACAGGAATGAGAAGGTTCCAGTTTAAGATGGCAATATAGAGGGGCGCCTGGGTGGCTCAGTTGGTTAAGCGACTGCCTTCGGCTCAGGTCATGATCCTGGAGTCCCGGGATCGAGTCCCGCATCGGGCTCCCTGCTCGACAGGGAGTCTGCTTCTCCCTCTGACCCTCCTCCCTCTCATGCTCTCTGTCTCTCATTCTCTCTCTCAAATAAATAAATAAAATCTTTAAAAAAAAAAAAAAAAAAAAAAAAAAGATGGCAATATAGAGGCTCCTGAATGCACCTCCTCCCATGGATGCACTGAATCTACGGCTACATATGGAATAATTCCCTCAGAAGGGAATCCAGAAACTAGCTGAATGACTCCTACACCTAGGTGAATGAGAAAAAACCCTACATTGAAATGGGCCTTGGCACACCCTCTATCTATTGCGAGCCATTAAGAACACAGAAGGCAGTTTGGACAATCACAAGGGTTTGAGACACCCAAGAGATAGGGACAGGCACTACTCCTTCAAGACTGGGAGAGGTGGCTGTTTACTTAGTGCACAGAGACCAATAGAGACAGGAAAATGAAAAAGAATATGTTCTTTTTTTTTTTAAGATTTTTTATTTATTTACTTGACAGAGACACAGCAAGAGTGGGAACACAAGCAGGGAGAGTGGGAGAGGGAGAAGCAGACTCCCTGCCGAGCAGGGAGCCCGATGCAGGGCTTGATCCCAGGACCCTGGGATCACGACCTGAGCCGAAGGCAGACGCTTAACGACTGAGCCACCCAGGCGCCCCAAAAAAGAATATGTTCTTAACAAAAGAATGAGATAAACAGACCTTAATGAAACAGAGATAAGGACTTTGAGGAAGACTTAAAAATGGTGGTCATAAAGATGCTCCCCAAGGTCAGGAGAACAATGCACAAAGTGAGAATCTCAACAAAAAGAAAATACAAGAAAGTACCAAACAGAAGTCACATAATTAAAAAATATAACTAAATTGAAAAATTCAATACAGGGGATCAACAGCAGACTAGATGAAGCAGAAAAAAGGATTAACAAACTCAAAGAACCGTGGAACTTACCCAAACAGAGGAGCAAAAAGAAAAATGAATAAAAAAGAATGAAGATAGCTTAAGGGATTTGTGGGACACCTGCAAGTGGACCAATATTCACACTATAGGGGTCCCAGTAGGAGAAGAGAGAGAAAAAGGCCAGAAAGCCAATTCAAAGAAATAATGGCTGGAAACTCCCCTAACCTGGGTAAAGGAAACAGACATCCAGATCCAAGAAGCCCAGAAACTTTCAAATAAGATGAATCCAAAGACCCCACACTAACACACATTATACATAAATTGTCAAATTTGAGAGAATCTTTAAAGCAACAAGAGAAAAACAACTTGTTATGTACAAGGGAACCCCCATACCACTATCCTTAGATTTTTCAGGTGAACCTTTTCAGGCCCGAAGGGAATAGCACAATATATTCAAAGTGCTGAAAGAGAAAAACTGCCAAGAAAAACTATTTTACTCAGCAAAACTGTCCTTTGGAACCGGAGAAATAGTTTTCCACACAAGCAAAAGCTGAAGCAGTTCATTAACACTAGAACAGCTTTACAAGAAATTTTTAGGATGCTTCTTTAAATAAAAGGTTGCAGTTTAGTAATAGGAAAGCATATGAAAGTACAAATCTCACTGGTAAAGGTAAATATATAGTTAAATTCAGAAAAGTCTAATGTTGTAACTGGTGTGTATGTGCGTGAGCAGAGTGAAGGGCAGAGGGAGAGAAGCAGACTCTCTGCTGAGTGTGAAGCCCAATGCCAGGCTTGATCTCACGATCTGAGCCAAAACCAAGAGTTGGACACTTAACTGACTGAGCCACCAAAGCTCCCCTGAATTCAACTGTATAGTGGAAGGATCACACACCATAATGAAGTGGAATTTATTCCAATGCAAAGATGGCTCAACATCCACAAATCAATGTGACTCGCCACATTAACAAAATGAAAGATAAAAATATCATCTCAACAGATGCAGAGAAAGCATTTAACAAAATTCAACATCTATTCAGGATAAAAACTCTCAACAAACTGGGTATAAAGAGAATGTACCTTAACATATAATAAAGGCCATATTTGATAAGCCCACAGCTAACATTATGCTTAATGGTGAAAAGCTGAAAGTGTTTCTTCTAATTTCAGGAACATGACAAGGATGCCTACTCTTACTACTTTTATCCAACATAGTAGTGGACGTCCTAGCCAGAGCAATTAGATAAGAAAAAGAAATGAAAGGCATTCAAGGGTGCCTGGCAGGCTCAGTTGTGCAGCATGTGACTCTTGATCTCAGGGTTGTGAGTTTGAACCCCATGTTGGGTGTAGAGATTACTTAAAAATAAAATCTTAAAAAAAAAAAAGGCATTGAAATTGAAAAGGAAAAAATAAAACTTTGTATTTGCAGATGACATCATAGTAGTTATAGAAAACTGTAGAGACCCCACCAAAAAACTGTTAGAATAAACGAATTCAGTAAAGTCGCAGGATATAAAATCAATATACAAAAATCAGTTGCTTTTTATATGCTAAGAACTATATGTTAAGAGAAATTAAGAAAACAATCCCATTTACAATTGCTTTAAAAAGATACTCAGCCATAAAAAAGAATGAAATCTTGTGATTTGCAACAACATGGCTTACGCAGAGTAGAATGCTCAGTTAAATAAATCAGAGAAAGATAAATACCATATGATTTCACCCATCTGTGGAATTTATAAACAAAGAAAAAAGACAGACAAAAACACAGACTCTTAAATACAGAGACCTGGTGGTTGCCAGAGGGGAGGTGGGTGGAGGATCGGTAAAACAGATAAAGGAGATTAAGAGTACGCTTATCTTGATAAGCACTGAGAAATGTATAACATTATTAATTATTGAATCATTATATTGTACACCTTAAAGTAATTAACACTATATGTTAACTATACTTGAATAATTTAAAAAAGAATAAAATACCTACAAATAAATTTAACCAAGGAAATAAAAGACCTATATACTGAAAGCTGTAAGACATTGATGAAAGAAGACACAAATAAATGAGAAGATATTCCATGCTCAAGAATTTAAAGAATACTGTTAAAATGCCCATACTACTCAAATTCATGTAGACTCAATGTAATCCCTATCAAAATTCCAATGGTATTTTCACAGAAATAGAATAATCACAAAATTTGTATGGGACCACAAAACACCCCAAATAACCAAAGCGATCCTGAAAAAGAACAAAGCTGCAGGCATCACACTTCCCGATTTCAATCCATATTACAAAGCTATAGTGTCAAAACAATATGGTACTGGCATAAAAGACACACAGATCAACGGAACAGAATACAGAGCCCAGAAATAAACCCACACATATATGGTCAATTAATTTACAAGTGAGCCAAGAATATACAATGGGGCAAAGAGAGTCTAATAAATGGTGCTGGGAAAACTGGACAGCCACATGCAACAGAATGAAACTGTAACTTATCTTACACCATATGCAAAAATCAACCAAAACGAATTAAAGATCTGAATGTAAGACCTGAAACCACAAACTTCTAGAAGAAAACAGTGGGTAAGAAAACAGCGGGTAAGCTCCTTGACATTGGTCTTGGCAATGACTTTTTTGGATTTGATACCAAAAGCAAAGACAACAAAAGTAAAAATCAACAAATGGGACTCTATCAAGCTTCTGCACTGCAAAGGAAACTATCAACAAAATGAAAAGGCAACCCACCGAACAGGAGAAGATATCTGCAAATCAGGTATCTGATACAGAGTTAATATCCAAAATATATAAAGAACTCATACAACTCAATACCAAAAAAAAAACCCCAAAAAACTATCCAATTAAAAAATGGGCAGAGAAACTGATAGTTTTCTGAAGATGACCTACAAAGGGCCAAAAGGTATACGAAAAGGGGCTCAACATCACTAAATGTCATGGAAATGCAAATCAAAATCACAATGAGATGTCATCTTACAGGTTTAGAATAATGGCAATTATCAAAAAGACAAAAGATATCAAGTGTTGGAGAGAATGAAGAGAAAAGGGAACCCTTGTGCACTGTTAGGTGCAGCCACTATGTAATACAGTATAGAGATTACTCAAAATATTAAAAATACCAAATGACCCAGTGATACTACTTCTGGGTACCCAGCAGTGAAAAGAAATCACTACCTCAAAAAGATACATGCACCCCCATGTTCACTGCAGCATTATTTACAATAGCCAATATACAGAAACAGCCTAAGTGCCCACTTACAGATAAATGGATAAAGAAAAAAAATACATAAAAGAATTATTATTCAGCCATAGAAAAAAAGGAAATCCTGCCATCTGTGACAACATGCATGGGCCTTGAAGGCATTATGCTAAGTGAAATAAGTCAGAGAAAGATAAATAATGTATGACCTCATATATATGTGGAATCTAAAAAAACCAAAGTCATAGATACAGAGAATAGATTGGTGGTTGCCAGAAGTGTGAAGGTGGTCAAAAGGTACAAACTTCCAATTATAAGATAAATAAGTTCTGGGGATATAATGTCCAGCATGGTGGCTATAGTTAACAATACTATATTGCATATTTGAAAGTTGCAAAAAATCCCATCTTAAAGGTTTTAAGAAAAAATTTGTAACTATGTGAAGTGATAAATGTAAACTAAACTTACTGTGGTAATCATTTATATCAGTATCAATCAATATATAAATAAATCATACTGTACACCTTCAGTGAATACAATGTTATATGTCAATTGAATCTCAATAAAATAAAAAATATCAATAAAAAATAAAAACAGGGATAAGAAGATACGAACTTTGAGAGCGTTGTTTCTTTGAAGGAAGGGGAAAATGGACTGTGGGGAGTACAGAGGGGATTTCAACTCTTATTTTTAATTGCAAAAGGTATAAAGCATATATAATTATTAGCACATCTGCTTTTAGATGGTGAAGATGTAAGTATTATTATTTTTGCTCCTTTTATATATTTCTGAAATACTTAAAATGAGAAAGCCAGTCATAAACAAATGGAAGTCCCTAAATGGATCCCTGGGACATCCTTATCCTGGCTTCTCTGGGATAAGTACCTGGCCTTCGATTCTTCGGCCCATACTCCATGATGCTGTCACTGTGCTGAGATAGTGTTTCATCCTTCCTACTCTCCATCTCTTCGTTTCCAATACCGTCTTCTTCATAGTCAGTCTTTTCTTTAATTCGATCACCCAGGGCACTTTTTAACATCTACTGAGAAAATACTTTTCAACACTTTTATTGATTTCAACAGAATGCAAGTTGGAAAAAGTAGACAGAATCTTTAAAAAGCTTCTTCTCATAATTAGGCACGAATAATTTTCAGATGCTTATGCATATTTAGTTTCTGAAGGGTGTATATCAGTGCTATGGACTATGGACTATTCAGTTTCAATAAACTTTAGAGTAAATCACATAAGGATTTAATACATGTATTCAATGATACCCCCAAACTGTAATACTGGATTTTATGAGAATCAAGAGATCTAATTTTATACCAAATCTGTCTTAGGTGTATCTAAAAGATTTTAATGTAATCACTTAAAATGATTAGTTTTCATCAGAATTCAATAAAAATCAGGATAAATCTGTACCAAATTTGGTTATATCATGAAAGGCTACGTAAGAGATGACTTCTCATCCTGTGTCCTACCTGCCTGATTTATGGAACATTTTCACAAAAACTAAGACACAACTAATTTTAGTACCTTAGCTTAGCTTTCATCTTCAATTAGAAGATCACTTAAATACTCACCAACTATGGCAATCTCAATATAGATAAAAAAACAAGACTTACCCAATCTAGTTCAGAGAGCCGTTGAGAGAGTTTCTTGGAAACTGAATGTAATTCTTGTTCTGTTAACCTCTTTCTTGGCCTCTGGGAGACGGCTGAATCCCAGGATGAGACTGCAGGTCTGCTTTCATATCTGTAATAAAATGACCATGTGACATTTAAGTAGCCAAGTGTGTGGTAATGCATGCTTTAACAAATATTTCATACTGGTCTTCACAACTAAATCTGGAGAGTATACCCCTTTCTTCAAATCCCTTTGCAAACAGACTGAAAACAGACTGCAATAAATGTTACCTTTTTCCTTTGGGAAACTTCCTTGTCCTAGGGCCTTGGATCTGAGCTGAACACATTTCCTGTTTGCTATCTTTAGGCAACTCAGAAGTTAAGGGAACTTTATTATCTGATTCCTATTAAAAACAAAAGAGAGTTGATTTGAAAAAGCTACAAAAGATGGCACATTTTGGGTGGGAGGATAAGGGAGGACCTGTGGCACAAAGCTCAGTCCCTTTATTCTCCATGTTTTACCTTTTTTTTTTTTTTTTTTTAAGTTTTTTCATTTATTTAAGCAATCTCTACACCCAACATTTGAGCCTGATGCAGGGCTCAAACTTACGACCCTGAGATCAAGAGTTGCATGCTCTTCCAACTGAGCCAGCCAGGCACCGCTGTTTTACTTTTTAAAAAACACATTTGTCAGGGCGCCTGGGTGGCTCAGTTGCGTAAGCGTCTGACTCTTGATTTCAGCTCAGGTCATAATCTCAGGGTCATGAGATTGAGCCCCGCTTCAGGCTCCATGCTGGGAGTGGAGCCTGCTTAAGATGCTCTCTCTTCCTCTTCCTTCGCCCCTCCCCCTCCACACCCTGCTCATGCTCGCTATCTCTCAAAAAAAAAATAAAATTGTCAAAATACTCTCTTGATCCTCAATACCAAAGCAATGGAAGGGCAATGTCTATAAACTTGTACTCAGATAAAAACTGTGGGTCAGGATGCCATTCAAATACAAAGGCAGGTGAGATGTTCTCAAGTATGAAAATTTAGGGGTTATGGCTACACCTGGACAATGAAAAAATGATCAAATCACAAGTGGTATTAAAATCATTCTCTTTAGTATTAAAGAAGTCAACAGAAACTGTCCAAAACCGTAATAAAGATAAAATCTTCTAAAATATGAATATAAACTCAACGTTTTTAACTATTTTTTAAAGATTTATTTGAGAGAGAGAGAGAGAGCAGGCGCAAGTGCGCGGGGGGGGGGAGGGGACACAAGGAGAGGAAGAGAAATCCCCAGCCTCCCTGCTGAGTGCCGAGCCCAATGTGGGGCTTGATCCCAGGACCCCAAGATGATGACCTGAACTGAAGGCAGACTGAGCCACCAAGGCACCTCATTTAATAATTTATTTCTTAATCTCAGAGGAAATCTTATGAAAAAACAAAAACATTTGATGTTTAAGAATCTCTTAATCTCACCTTTTTCTTCTACCAAAGTAAAATTAAACACTTCTTAGTAAATAACAACTATAATACAAATTTTTAAGAACTTTTTATTGAAGTTTAAGTGTCCTGCTGAAGAATTATTTCAAAATGAGTATTCTCACTTACATGCCACTCAGGTTAGGAAATAGAGTATTACCAGCAACTCAGAAGCTCTTCTACCATCCTCCCCTAAAACTCCCCCATATGTAACCAGTATCCTATGATCCCTTTTATATATCTATCCACCCTCCTATGTGAACAGATGCACAGAATGTTTAGAAGAATGATGGCCACCTAATGCTAATGATGCTTATTTCATCTTTGCACTTTTTGTGCACTGTTTGAATTTTTAATAATGAGAATGTATCATTGTTTACAAATTCACCTTTTGCATATCCCTAGCTGTTCATTTCTAGGAGGATAGGGACAGGATAACTTTCTAAAAAGGGAATTTTCAGAGTGGAAGCAAACAGACCATGGTATTAATAGCAGTTCACACTGTATAATAGGAATATGAATGAAAGACTGTTCCTCATACTTTTTTTTTTTTTAAAGATTTTATTTATTTGTTTGACAGAGAGAGAGACAGCGAGAGAGGGAACACAAGCAGGGGGAGTGGGAGAGGGAAAAGCAGGCTTCCTGCCGAGCAGGGAGCCCGATGTGGGGCTCGATCCCAGGACCCCGGGATCATGACCTGAGCTAAAGGCAGACGCTTAACGACTGAGCCACCCAGGCGCCCCATACTTTTTTTTTTTTAAGATTTTATTTATTTGTCAGAGTGAGTGCATGTGCACAAGCAGGGGGAGCGGTAGGCAGAGGGAGAAGCAGGCTCCCCACTGAGCAAGGAGCCTGACAAAGGACTCGATCCCAGGACCCTGGGAACATGACCTGAGCCAAAGGCAGACACTTAACTGACCCAAGCATCACCCCCCCCTTTTTTTTAAAGATTTTATTTATTTATTTGAGAGAGAGAGAGAGAGTGCGTGCACAAGCAGGGGGAGAGGCAGAGGGAGAGAGAAAGGGAGCAGCAGACTCTCCATTGAGCAGGGAGCCAACGTGGGGCTCGATCCCAGGACCCTGAGATCATAACCTGAGCCAAAGGCAGACACTTAACCAACTGAGTCACCCAGGTGCCCCTATACTTTCTTATAAAAGTTTAACTAACTTAACTAGGGACATAGAATATGGGCTCTGAAACTAGAATACTGAGTTCAAATCCTGACTCTACAGTTGCTCTGTGACCTGAGACTAGATATTTAATCTCTTTATATCAGCTTCCCCATGGGAAATAAAAATCATACCTACCCCACAGCTGTTATGAGGAGTAAATTATTCAATACCTGTAAAATAGCTATAACTGTGCATGACACAAAATAAACACATAATGCATGTTAGCTCTTAATATTTTCCTTTTTATACATTCATCCCTACTGTCTTAGAGTAAGAACATGTAGGTATATGCAGAGGTAAAATTTCAGAAGTACAATGCTCTAATTAGTGGAGTATCCTTTACTACTATTCTAGCAGAGACCTCTTTAAATCTATAGACTTCTACCTAATTGTAAGCAAGCTTTTCCACTTACCACAGAAAATGCTGTGCCCTCTCCAGTAGAATTCACGGCAGGGGAGATGTGACTTGAACGCAAGTATTCTTTTCCTATGGGACAGGGTGCTCGAGGCTCTGAAGGGTGGTAGGGTGGATGTAAAGGAATAGCTGATCGAATAGGCTCCCCTAGCTTCCTAGCACTTGGAATCACATCCACAGAAGGAATTTCCACTAGTTGGCAAAAATAAAGTGGACATATTAAGATGAAACTCTAAGAAATACATCATTTAATATATACACGTACCTATAGATACTAAAAACCTAAATGACTTGAAGAATAGCTACATAAATTACAGTTCATCCATGGGTTATAAAACTCGTTAGCCATTAACAATGATTTTATGTAATACTAAATAAAATCCCAGAGAAAACAGTAAGAAATGAGAATACTGTATTTTCAATTACTGTACTTTATTATTCCCTAATAATTTGAAGACCACCAACTGATATACTAATGTATTAGAGACTCATATTGTCCTAAGTCTTTAAGAGAAAAAGTTAAATAATAAAACAGTGGATGTAAAACATGCGACCAAAAACCATTTTAAGAAATCAGAGCTCATAATTAATAGCAAACATTTAAAATATGATCATGTAAAACCAAAGAGAATCATATAAAGTATAGAGCAACAAAAGCAAAAAGGCTAATAGCAACAGAAATTGTCCCAGGAACTAACTATTATCTCTAACTCACTAATAACACCTTACTACTCACTGTCTTCAACAAAAGATGTCCTGTTCTTGGACAAAAAACTAGATAAGGGAGGGTGCGGCACTTCTTCATATGATATGGTTGAGGCTTTTTTGGACTGCATTTCATTAGGGCCTTCGGCACCTAGAAAAGAAAATATTAAAGGTAGAATTTTTTGTTGCTGAATATTATACTAAAAACCAGGAGTTTTGTACCCAGAGGATAAAAATCTCATGAATTTTTTGTACCCAGAATTTTTTGTACCCAGAGGATAAAAATCTCATGAATCATTGAACTGTGTTGGTCTGATTGCTCAAACTATGCATTACTTTTGTTTTTTTTTTACCACGCATTACTTTTAATAACTACCAGAGAAGAAGATCTGGAACCACTAATACAAATTAAAAGTAAAGATTTACATCATATTACTTTTCTTTAGAAAAACAAGTGCCATAAAAATAGACACAAAGATCAAAAGAACAGAATAGAGAGCCCAGAAATAAACCCATGCTTATATGGTCAATTAATCTACAACAAAGGAGGTAAGAATATACGATGGGAAAATAGTCTCTTCAATAAATGATGTAGGAAAGTGGACAGCTACATGCAAAAGAATGAAGCTGGAGTACTTCAACACACCATACACAAAAATTACCTCAAAATGGATTAAACAACTAAATGTGAGACAAGAAACCATAAAACTTCTAGAAGAAAACACAGGCAAGTAATCTCTTTGACATCAGCTTTAGTAATGTTTTTGTGGTATGTCTTCTCAGGCAAGGGAAACAAAAGCAAAAATAAACTATTGGGACTACACCAAAATAAAAAGCTTCTGCACAGTGAAAGGAACCATCAACAAAGTGAAAAGGCAAACTACTGAACACGAGAAGACATTTGCAAATGATATGTCTGATAAGAGGATTAATACCCAAAATATATAAAAAACTGATATAACTCAACACCAGAAAAACCCAGATTAAAAAATGGGCACAGGACCTGAATAGACGTTTTTCCCAAAGAAAACATACAGATGGCCAACAGACACAAGGTGCTCAACATCACTAATCATCAAGGGAAATGCAAATCAAAATCACAATGAGATATGGCT
The DNA here is from genome assembly GCF_964656455.1 of Halichoerus grypus. Taxonomy (NCBI): domain Eukaryota; kingdom Metazoa; phylum Chordata; class Mammalia; order Carnivora; family Phocidae; genus Halichoerus; species Halichoerus grypus. The sequence continues at coordinate 195,359,827 of NC_135713.1, read as the reverse complement.
AGACTCAAAAAGACAAGAAATAACAAGCGTTGACAAAGATTTCACGTGAAGAGAAAGGAATTCTTGTGCACTGTTGGTGGAAATGGAAATTGGTATAGCCACTATGGAAAACAGTATGAAGGTTCCTCAAAAAAGTAAAAATAAAAATACCACATGATCCAGTAATTCCAATACTGTGTATTTACCCAAAGAAAAAAACACTAACTTGAAAAGATATATGCATCCCTGTTTATTGCAGTACTTACAACAGCCAAGATACGGAAATAACCCAAGTGTCACTGATAAATGAAGGGATAAAAGAGATGTGGTGTACATGTGTGTACACACACACACACACACACACACACACGAGTATTACTTAGTCATAAAAAAGAATGAGACCTTGCCATTTACAACATGGATAGACTTAGTATTATGCTAAGTGAAATAAGTCAGAGAAAGACAAATACAATTTCACTTACATATAGAATCTAAAAAACAAAGCATATGAACAAAAAAAAAAAGAAGAAACAGATCCACAAATACAGAGAACTGATGGTTTCCATACAGGAAGAAGTAGGGAGAATGGGTAAAATGGGTAAAGTGGAGTGAGAGGTACATAGGCTTCCAGTTATGGAATGAATAAGTCACAGGGATGAAAGGTACAGTAAAAGAATATAGTCAATGGTATTATAATAATGTATGATGACAGATGGTAGCTATACTTGTGGTGAGACTAGCAAATATATAGAGTTGCCAAATCACTATGTTGTACACCTGAAACTAATGTAATATTGTGTGTCAACTATACTTCAATTAAAAAAATTACTAATATGTACTATATGGTTACATTTTAAAAAATCACATGAGATACACATTTGCGTATCTGTAAGGAAAGAAATCAAAATGTTAACAGTGGTTTTCTCTAGGTCAGAGGTTGGCAAACCATAGCCCAAGGTCCAAATCTGACTCATCAACTGTTTTTGTAAATAAAAGTTGTTTTAAGATTTTAAGTAATCTCTACATGCAACGTGAGGCTTGAACTCACAAACCGGAGATCAAGAGTCACACACTCTACTGACTAAGCCAGTCAGGCACCACTGTAAATAGCTTTATTGAAACACACTCATACACAAAGAGGTGCCAGAACTGTAGGAACGCTGTTATGGGGGTATATCCCTGAGCTAGGAATCTTGGCTGATACAATAAAAAAATTTATAGGTCAAATTGTTTTGTCTAATTTTTGAATGCTTATTTTTTAAAAAGATTTTATTTATTTATTTGACAGAGAGAGACACAGCGAGAGAGGGAACACAAGCAGGGGGAGTGGGAGAGGGAGAAGAGAAGCAGGCTTCCTGCCAAGCAGGGAACCTGATGCGGGGCTCGATCCCAGAACCCTGGGATCATGACCTGAACCAAAGGCAGACGCCTAACGACTGAGCCACCCAGGCGCCCCTGAATGCTTAATATTTTTAATCGGCTTTATAATATTACATATAGAGCTGTATTAAAATATTCCTGAATATCCACTTTGTTCCCTTAGAAATCTACAGTACACAAACTCTCCACAAACAAAATGGATTTATGACTCCCCCTCTCCAGATGACTATTTATGCCTTCTTCAATTTAATGAAAGACTTCACCATAAACTTATTCCTCACTTTGAGAATGCACCCTGTGCATTCTCCAAACTCATTGTTACCAAATGGTCAAATGACATAATCACTACAAACAGAAAAATTCACCTTGCACAGATCCCAAACTCCATGCAATTTATTCCAAGACACTGTACATTTAAAAATTTTTGACACTCATTTTATGTCTTTTAAAAACCAGCACACACATCGTTTTGTGCTTTCCTTTTCCACAATCCAATTCAATATGGCCATTTTCACATCAAAATGTTAAAATATCTGAATCTCCCTCCATAACTTCCTATTACACATGAAGAGTATCTGAGATACAATGTTCAAAATTCTTTAACATGGTCCACAATTTCTCTACTACCCAAACTGAATTTGTCATCAGCTTGACTGCAGGCTAATTCACTTTTACCTGGGTCCATTTTTTCTTTAGTTTCTTGGATGACCAAGAAACTCATATGCTCTTTATTTTTGATGAAATTTCTCCTAAAATCTCATGCTTAGTTACCACCTGGAACTTTTGTCAGACTGAAAGTGACACACTCAAATCTCTCTCCATAAATTTTAGATTGTTTTAAGGATATACTGTTTAATTACTGGAATGATTCTGAACTTGTCTACTGTAAGCATTAATAAAATTCAATTATATATCTATATGATAAATGTATATAACAGTTCATAAAAAAAAGGAGGGGGCAGCCCTGGGTAGAAAAAAAATGGGTGAATATGGTCAAAAGGTACAAACTTCCAGTTAAATAAGTCAGGGGAATACAATATACAAGAGGATAGAACTTAAAAGTTGTCATCACAAGAAAAAAAAATTTCAACTACCTGTACTGACAAATGTTAACTAGACCTTTGTGATGATTATTTCACAATATATGTAAACAAAAAATCATTAGGTTGTACATCTGAAACTAACAATGTTACATGTCAATTACATCTCAATTAAAAAAAAGATTCGGGTGCCTGGGTGGTTCAGTCGTTAAACGTCTGCCTTCGGCTCAGGTCATGATCCCAGGGTCCTGGGATCAAGTCCCGCTCGGGCTACCTGCTCAGTGGGAAGCCTGCTTCTCCCTCTCCCACTCCCCCTGCTTGTGTTCCTTCTCTCACTGTGTCTCTCTCTGTCAGATAAATAAATAAAATCTTAAAAAAAAAAAAAGATTCATAGCCCAGGAACTTAAGCCTGAATTAGACACCCATGAATGTATATGATGACAGTTATAAGTTAAATCCAAATATAAGAGGAAGATACCATAGTCCTTTATGACACCAAACACCTTACCCTAGCTTTTCTTTCAACCTTTTCTCTTTTGTCTTAATTGCATTATAATCTGAATAGTTAAAATCTGAAAACAGTTCACTTTTTATAGATGCAACCTTTCTATGTGGCAGTTGCTACCACAGCACACCATTTCTAAAATCACCATCCCTTCCACCTTCTGTCAATCCACCTGACTCTCTTCCTTCTAGAAACATTACCTACACTTGACTCTGGTCATTCCCTTACTTTGCTCCTCCTAGTAGCAAGTACATGTCTTTGGTCTACTGTCTAACCTTCCAGACTTAGGTTCTTTGAACATTAATTCCTTGGAATTCAATGTCTATTCTTTAGAATAAAAGTATTAATGCTGAAAGGGATTTCAGAGATGTTTGTTGAATTCTCTGATTTAACACATTAAGAAACTGAGGCTCAGGAAAGATAAGGACCTTGTCCAAAGTCACATAGCCAGTAGCAGAGTCTGGATAAGAGTTTGGCCACTTGATTCCCAATTTAATATACTTAGTTCCTCTCTAGCATTCCTGTTCTTCCATTAAAAAACTCCGCAACTTATTGTGGGCCTGGTGTTTTGCAAAGTTTTGGAATACTAAGATGAATATGAATGATTTTACTATATATTTCACTTGTCTTATTTATTGGCTGCCTCCACAAGTAGAATGTAAGCTCCACAAGGGAAGGGATTTGTGTCTATTTTGTTTACACTGTAACATGACTGCCTGGCACATGGAAGGCACTAAATATTTGCTGAATGAGTATCATGTGGCTACTGTCCCTGAGACTCAGTTTACCTAATAGACACACTCAAAATTAACTATGCGATGTGAAGAATGCTATTACCAAAATAAGGAGACAGAGCCACACGGCAGAAACATAGAACCTTAGAACCTGAGGCACATGGGAGAGACTGGGCTTTGTAGGGTAAATTTGCCAGGAATAGAAAGGAAGGAAGAGCACCCCAGCAGAAGAAACAGTATGATGCCAGAAAAGAGCATGTCAATGAAGGTAGGCAGGACAGGGAGTGGGATGTTGGAGGACTGCCAGGTGGGAGGCTCAGAAGGGGTTTGAGAGAGATTCAGGCTTACTGTGTATAAACGGCAGACTGTGAGAAATGTGGCCTGACACCTGGCAGAAAAACTGCCACTGGATATACAGACTCGTTGGCTGAAACCATGAAAAGAGCACCGTTTAGGAAACTACACTTAGGGGGTAATCTGAATGTGAGTAGACTATTAAGTTGCATCCAGAAGTCTCTTCCCAGAGTATCAAGTCCCACATATTACATGACAAACCTGCATCCACCTGTTTGCCCATGTGCCTGCCTGTGGCTCCTACTTGACTGATTTCATGTTAACCGTTCATATTTAGGATAATGGTGGTATATTCCTGGAAATTCAATTCTAATACTGACTTACAGCTCTATTCTTCTCAACTATAAACATTCCTAAGTATAACTATTTATATTTTCAGTTATATGATAACAATAACTGGTATCTAACAACTTACCATTACTTCTTAGAGAAAAGGTGTGTGCCGTGTCTCCCAGTCTAATTATTTCACCGGTGGATTCTGTTTCATCTCCATCCCAAGAGGGGCCCAAAGCCTCAGATGACAAGGAGCACCTGAAAGAGTTCCCTTACTTACTTGGGGCCCAGCCTAACCATAGAGGGCCCTTCCCAAGGACCCCGAGAGTTCCTCCTAACAGCCTGTCTACGGGTATTCAGACTGCTCGTTGTTATGTGCAGAAAAAGAGCAACATACTCCCTTCTGCTGCTTATCACTTCTTGCTGCTTATCTGTTTTGACTGATACATGTATGGGGGAACTAACTGTGTTCAAAGTGTCAAGGATTAAATGCACAGGAGAATCCACACAGAAAACAATACACATTGGATATTCTAGGGGTGTGGGAGTGGAGTCTGGGTAGGGTATTAATTTTGCACTGAATAGTCTTGTGTTGTTTCACTTTTGCACTTTTTAAAAAAATCTAATAATAAGAAATAAAGTCAGGAAATTCATCTTATGGTGGTCTCCTTTAAGACATGTTTTCCACAATGTACTATACCTAAATAGGAAAGCGCAGCCTGTGATTTTCAAATCATGACAAACTCCATAAAAACACGGAGAATCAGATATTTAAAACAAAGTCATAGCATCATATTCAACCTCTAGTTGTAACTACCATCAAATCTGTAATGACATATTTTTTCCATAAAAGTCACAGAAATTTTAAAACTCTGATATTTGTTAACAATATTGATTCATGAGAGTGCAGTAACCCAGCAATTTTATACTGCCGGTGAGTGTATAAACCACCACCACCTTTTTGGAAAGCGACTGCTTTTAAAAGCTTTATAACATTCATTCTCTTTGAATGAGTTTAAAGAATAGCTTAAAGAATAAGTAAAAGTATGTACCACATTTTTAAAACCATAAAAAACACAGGAACAGCCACCTCCACTTCAGAGGAGTGGTTTAGCCAATTATGAAGCACACATATGAATGGTCTGTTAGATGGTGATTAAAAATTATTACAAAGATTTTAACAACTTGAAGACTATTGATGTGTAAAGCTTTAAAATGCAAAAAACAAAATTATATAAACAATATAACTAAATCCAAAAAACCCTCGAAACAGTAAAAAAGACTAAAGTAACAAAACATCAACAGTACTTATTCAGTTTTGAATGGTAGAGTTCATTTTTGTTTTGTTTTGTTTTTTTTATTTCTCTGTACTTTACAAGTTTTCTATAAGGAACATAAACTATTCTGATGACCTAGGGAAAAATTTAAAAAAAGGTAGGTGCTTAATACTGAGAATTAAGTACTACATATAGCTCATGGTTCTTAAAACTCCCTCAAGAAGGTTTAAAATATGAGAAGGTAGTAAAATTTTCACACTCTTTTTTTTGTTTGTTTTTTACTGCCATTCTGGTATATTGTGTGCCATTTCAATTCTTAGTAGAAGAAAAAGCATAACTTGCTATGATTAAATTCATAGACATTGAATGCTACCTCTCAAAAGAAACCCTTTTCCATGATGACTTGGATCCCTTAGTACTTTCTGGCTCTTCCAAAGGTTCTCCTTGATGGGATTCTTTAAAACTCTGTCCAGTTTCACCTGTTTAGAATAGACAAAAACAATAACAAAACCCCCCAAATTAATAACACTATTTTTATACAGGGATAGGTAGAGGTAAGAACAGTAAGGCACCCTCATCCTCTCCTGGTAAACTGGGCTCTTGTGAACATGAAATTAGAAAGAACCAAATCATCACCTGTGATGAGCATATTACTTGGGTAACAAACAACAAAAGTGTTGTTTTAAAAGCAGGGTCTGCAGTTGTATTAGCAACGTTTTATTTTTTAAGCTAGGTGGTAGGTTCATTTTCTATTGTTTATAAACACCATCCTGTCTATAAGGGATGTCTAAGGTAAGAGGACTAGGCTGTGGCTTCAGAACATGACTGTGTCAGCTTGCTTCAGGCTCCAAGACTATCACTCCCCTAACCTAACTAAGAGTCAGACTACATTAAGGCTTGGATGGAATTTTCCTTAAGACGATCACTCTTTTCTTCTATCCCAACATATCTCCGGATTACACTTTCACCAGTGGCAGCAACTCACTAGCAATGTGATTTTAGGAGGTATGTGGGTGAACCTCCTATGATCCAGATTTATGGATATTCCCATCTCCATTACTAGAGATTCCCTGTTTGAACATCCACCATCATTTTTTTCTATTTCTGTACTCAAGAAGCAACATTTTAATAACATTAGTTAACATTCACTGTGCATCTACTCTAAGCTTGGCTCAGTGCTAAACTATTCATGCATATCTACTTATTTGACCTTCACTACAGCCATGAAAGAATTTCAGATGAGAAAACTGAGGCTTCGAGAGCTTCAAACAATGAGGGGCATAATGCAGCACTGACTCAAGGTCTCCTTTCAAATCCTTTGTCCTTCAGTTGAAGTAAATGATAATGCTGCTCTGTATACCTGACGTGACTCATGATAATAAAGATTTACTTCCCATTGGGCGCCTGGGTGGCTCAGTTGGTTAAGCGACTGCCTTCGGCTCAGGTCATGATCCTGGAATCCCTGGATCGAGTCCCGCATCGGGCTCCCTGCTCGGCAGGGAGTCTGCTTCTCCCTCTGACCCTCCCCCGTCTCATGTGCTCTCTCTCATTCTCTCTCAAATAAATAAATAAAATCTTAAAAAAAAAAAAAAAGATTTACTTCCCATTATTAACTGGCATTTTGAAGAATCTGCTCAGCTCTAAGTAATATTGCCATATCAACTTGGACCTGCAAAGGTGAGAATCAGACTTTAGAAAACACTGTCCAACTCAGGTACTACCACACAGGGAGGCCCCATCTGTGCAACTCCCTCCTAGCAGCCCTAAGTTCACCACATTCTACTGACCTCCCCTTGAAAGATCCCTTCTCACCCCTGCCTCAGCATTTCACTATGACCAGACTCCCATGTAAATCTCTCTCAGTTCTGTGCTCCTCTCTCCATCCCCACTGCCCTATCCATGGCCAAGTCACCATCGCCCCTCCCCTACTTACAATCAAGCACTGCATTGTAAAAACTGCTGCTGTCAGTGTAAAATTTCAAATTAATCTCCATCTAAAGGTAGTTTTCTACCTCTTAATCTTGCTGCTAAAATGACTAAATAGTCACAGAGCATCAAAATACCTACTGGTAACCTTGAATTAGGTGAGTTTCACATGTCTTTCACTCTCCCCCAATTCTCCTATAATGTTTTTATTGTACAACAGTCCCCCCTTATCCATGGGGGATATGTTCCAAGATCCCCAGAGAATGCCTGAAACCACGGATAGTATTGAACACTATATATATCCTTTTTCCTGTACATACATACCTATGATAAAGTTCAGCTTCTAAATTAGGCACATTAAGATAAACAATAGCTAATAAAAAAATAGAGCAATTACAACAATATACAACAATGGTTATAGAAATGTGTTCTCTGTCAAAATATCTTATTCTATTGTATTCACTCTTCTTGTGATGATGTGGGATGATAAAATACCTATGTGACGGGATGAAGTGAGTGAATGACACAGGCACTGCAATACAGCATTAGGCTATTATGACCTTCTGACAATATGTCAGGAGGATCATCTGCTTCTGGACAGAGGTTGACTGCAAGTAAACTGAAACTGCAGAAAGTAAAACTGCACATGTGGGGGGACTATTCTATGTATTTATGGCTGTCTTCCTGACTTGAGTATAGGTTTCTTTGAGAGCAGTAAACATGGCATGCAATTCTGAATCCTCCCAGAGTACTTGGGCTGGTACATACTTAACATACCTTAAACACTTAAAATACTCCACACTCAGAACTCTCAAAGTTTTTGAAATAAGAAGTATCTTGTGTGGCAATCTTTCCTTCCTACATGTGATTTTAAATCTTTTCAACAATGATGATAAAAGGTAGAAAACTATCACTAAAGAGTTTAAGGTTAATTTCAAATGTTATAATCACAGCACAGGTCTCACCATCAACAGTGTGAGAAGAATGATAAGCCTACCCAAATTTTTGTCTTCATTCTTATTAGAATTTATGTTGATTGCTACTACTGCTAAAAACTTGTTGGGTAACTTTAAAATAGTAAACCCATTCTTACATGGGTCATATATTACTCCAATCATGACACAGCATTATTTACTCAACCAATCTCAAACTGTTAAGACACATAGGTTTTTTTTTCTTTCTTTTCAATTACATTGCAATGAAGACCTTCAAGCACCTTTCTTTTATATTACTTCCTTAGGATAAATTCTTAGAAATGAGATAAATTGAGCCAAAGATTATAAATTGCTCTTATATACTGCTGATCCATTTTAAATAACCATAAGCCTTTTGGAAAATAATATGGCAATATTAATCTTTATAATTATCATTAAAAACCATAAAATAAAAATTTCACACAATAAATTGTTACAATTTGGGAAACTGGGCTACTGAAGACTAAAATAAAAATGTTCAGGCTGTCAAAAACCTAAATGTAGGTTGAAGACAAAAAAACACACCAATTCTTCCTGCTAATGCTTTAGCAATATCCAAATTTGTAACAAAAATAGCACTTCTGACAGAGAAAATTATAGAGTCAGTAATTTCATTCAATAATAGGACAACAGGCAATTTTAGCCAGAATTTAGCTATTATAGATTAGCCTTAAAGTAATTTATAAACAATATCCAAGTTGACAAAGGACATGGTGACAGTCTAGGGTAGTTTTTCTCAACCACTTAGAACGGTAAGAATTGAGATTTAATTTATGATTAACTTTACCAGGTATATGCATTAGTGATTCCAATTCCTGTGAAGAAAAACAGGCAAAAAGAAAAAAGGCAAAAAGGGACAGGATGTAGAATATAAACTAAATCAAATTTCTATTTTTAAACTTACTTTTCTCATGAGATGTCTCACTGATGTGTTCTGTAAGATACTCCAGCAACCCATCAAATATTTCTAGCAGATTCTTAATAGATTCTTTATCTCCTTTCACTATATTTTCTCCTAAACACAGGATAAAGAGCTAATTAAAAATATTAACCAAGAAATTGAAAGCCTCAATTTTGAAATGAATATACCACCATGTACTGTTCTAGATAAAAGAACTGTAAACTAACTCAGGAAAAACAGTAATATAAATATTAAAAATATGAATTTTCTTTTTCTCTTTTTTTTTAAAGATTTTATTTATTTACTTGAGAGCGTGAGAGCAAGCACAAAAGCAGGGTGAGGGGCAAAGGGAGGAGCAGACTCCCTGCTGAGCAGGGAGCCCGATGCAGGGCTCAATCCCAGGACCCTGAGATCATGACCTGAGCTGATGGCAGCCGCTTAACCAACTGAGCCACCCAGGCACCCCAAAACATGAATTTTTTGATGCCTAATTATATTTGAAGAAACAAAAGAAGCAGCCTTGAATATAATGTTTGATAACTAACTAGCATATTCCTTCCTGTATCAAGAAACAGAGTAAGTGGACTTAAGAAAACATCCCCTAGTAATATTTATACCAAAATATAAAGCATCTAAGCAGAACTTTATTAGGCTGGTGAACAAAAATGGCATGAGAGAACACAGTTTCAGATTGTGAGATCCTACTCCTAGATGGTGGTTTGTTCTGAAGATAACAGCAGCAGAGTAATATAAAAACAAAACAAGTTTGTTGGGATACTTTCGTCAGGAATCTCTCATTTTTTCTATTTGTTAACTTCTGTTCATTTTGTATGCATCATGTCATTTTCTTAATTAAAAATTGCCTATGCATACAAACTTCCAACTTGTATAACTTTGTATACAGTTTGTATAACTTCCAGTTATAAAACAAGTCACAGAGATAAAAAGTAAGGCATAGGGAATAACGTCAATAATACTGTAATTAGAATTGTATGGTGACCGATGGTAACTAATCACAGTGAGTACTGTGTAATATACAGAACTGTTGGATCACTATGTGGTATACCTGAAACCAATATAACTTTGTGTCAACTATACTTCAATAATAAATTTTCTTAAAAAAACTGTCCATTCATATAAAACCCTTTTTAATTTCACCTCACCCCAACTTCTCTAGTCCAATCTCCCACCGCATCCACTTTACACCCAGAAGTTAATCTTTAAACAATCCCTAGCACAATACCTGGCCCATAATAAATTTTTAATAAATGCTAAATTGAAATATTGACAAGAAATGGGTTGGTAAAAGCATGGAAACTTGGCATGCTTAGTGTCACCTAAAATGGACTCTAATCAACATCAGGTATGGATGGAATTTAATTCAAGACACTTGGGTTGTCCTTCAGGAGATCATGCCTGCAATTCTCCTAAGTTCAAACCAGTAAGGGAGAGGCAAAACGGAGATTTGATATTTGAGAGAATCTAGCCATTCAAAACTTCATTCATGTTGCAAAACAAACCTAAACCAGAAATGTGATGTTCAACACTACTACTAGTACAGAGGGACATTTGACAATTTTTTTGTTTAAAGCAAACAGAAATATTATTCTTAAGCCTTATGTTTTTCTGACTTAACAAGATACACAAGTATACCCCAAGGGCATACTCAGAAATTCTCAGTTGCCAGGATGGGGAGCATCTTCTGCCAACCCAGCAACTAAGATGGCATGCCAGAGTGAAGTGCTTTGTGGTATAGGAGATACTGCTTTAAACAGAACACAAGGAGTAAAAAGATGCTGTGCAGTATACCACAAGAGGTGAGCAGTTTTGCAACTTTTCATGGGGTGGGTGTGTGTTGTTAGGAGCAGCTCTGCGTTAAAAAGTTATATATGCAGATACAACCTTGCTATAGTAGGTTTTAAAAGCACAAATACCAGAAATTGCCCTGTTCAAGTGATAAAGCAATTCAAAATTACAAAAGAACAGGAAAATCCTTGGATTACCCTTCAAAATGAATTATCTCCAAATTTACCACATTTACTCACCTAGAACGGCACTCAAAAATTATTTTCCTAAAAGTCTGTCATCAATATTAAATTGAGAGATGTAAATGACCTATCCTGATTAACATTTCTCTCTCTTAACTGTCAAAGAACAAACCAATAGTGTAAGCCTTCTCTTAGTGATTCAAATATAGTTTCAAACCCACAGATTCCCTCTCTTCCTTAGCTTGAAATAATTTACTGCAATAATCCTCATTTTCTTTCTATGTAAAATATAGGGATTTATAAATATATTTGGTAAGTCTGGCTTCAGAATACAAGCATGATATACTTTATTTTGGAAAAAGGTTCACAATTTAGTTTTATTTATTTTGAATAGACAATATATTAATGGGGTTTAAAATTCAAAAAGTGCAGGGTGCCTGGGTGGCTCAGTCAGTTAGGCATCCGACTCTTGATTTTGGCTCAGGTCATGATCTCAGGTTTTGAGATCAAGCCCCACGTCAGCCTCCACACTGGGCGTGGAGCGTGCTTAAGATTCTCTCTCCCTCTGCCCCTCCCTCGCATTTGCACATACACATTCTTTGTCTCTCTCAAAAATGAAACAAAATAAAAAGTAAAATTCAAAAGTGCAAAAGGCATATAATGAAATCTCAGCCCACCCTCATCCTGTAGCCCTGAAGTTCCTCTTATTGGAAGCAATCAGTATTATAGGTTTCTTGCACATGCTTTGAAAGAGTCCTTCTGCAAGCAATCAACTGCATATTTACTCTCCTCACCTTTATTTTCTACAAGTAGCACCATACTCTGCACACTATTATCAAATGCACATTTTTCTGACACTATATACATTGGAGACTGTTGCACTAATATGGAACATTTTACATAATGAGCATCATCAAAAATCTTTTACATTGGCAGAGTAATTCCGTGTATGGAGCAATCATAACTTATTTAACCTGTCCCTATTTAGTGGACATTTAGATGTTGCTAATTTTTACCTACTACAAACAAGCAGCATGTTAGCTTTAAAGTAACTAAACAACAGGGCACCTGGGTGGCTCAGTTGGTTGAGCGTCCAACTCTCGATCTCAGCTCAGGTCTTGATCTCAAGGTCATGAATTCAAGCCCCACATTGGGCTCCACACTGGGTGTGGAGCCTACTTAAAAAAATAGCAAAACAGGGTGCCTGGGTGGCTCAGTCGTTAAGCATTTGCCTTCGGCTCAGGTCATGATCCCAGGGTCCTGGGATCAAGCCCCGCATCAGGCTCCCTGCTCAGCGGAGAACCTGCTTCTCCCTCTCCCACTCCCCCTGCTTGTGTTCCCTCTCTCGCTGTGTCTCTCTCTGTCAAATAAATAAAATCTTTAAAAAAATAACAAAACAAAAAATAAAAGAATGAAAAACATACTGCAAACGACCAGCTAGGATACTTACATCTCAGATCCAGGTCCATCATAAACTCAGTGTTTGACTCTCCTAAAAAACCTCTCAAGGATGGGTGCCTTAATTCTACCAGTCAATTGTCTTGGCTCAGACTTGTCGTTTGGTCTACTTCATAAGCTTACTCATTTGGTTAACTAAACAATGTATAGGGTTCTACCTAATAAATTATTTTAGTAAAATGCAAAATTATTTGATGGTTAAGTATATACCAACCTGTTATGTGAGACAAGCTGACTTGCAGGTAATCCAAGGCCAGTGAATCAATTACTGCTTGTACATTGTGAGCTTCATCCTCTTGACTCCTGGGAATAGCTATGAGGTCTGTGGGAAAAAAGCTACGTAATTTCTCATCTGAGGGTCCAGGTTGTCATGGTCTCTGACCAGGCTTCTAAGTGAAGTTAACTGCTACAAAAGCAAGCTCCACCCAAATAGAACAGGGTTTTATAAAGTACAGATAAAGCTAACAGAGCCTGATTTCTACATAGCACCTTTATTAGTTGAATACTTCGTCAATTAACATATATATGAACATGCTCTACAATAAGCACCATACTACAAAAAGATAAATTCAAGGAGATGCTAATACTCTAATAAGGGAAACAATACATGAAGTGAGACTTTAACCCATAATCGTGGGCTTCTTTCCATAAGAGAAAAAAACCCCACAACAGGTATGAAAGTAGAGTTCTCGTAAGTCTTGTTAAAGCACCCTAGTAGGAATTATTGGCATAATGATTTATTTATTTATTTTTAAAGATTTTATTATTTGAGAGAGAGAGACACAGAGAGGGAACACAAGCGGGGGGAGTGGGAGAGGGAGAAGCAGGCCTCCCGCCGAGCAGGGAGCCCGATGTGGGGCCCCGGGATCACCACCTGAGCCGAAGGCAGACGCTTAACGACTGAGCCACCCAGGTGCCCCTGGCATAATGATTTAAAAGGTCAGTATAGACCAGACTGAAGAGAGATATTAACATCAACTTATATCTGGAATTTCTCTGCTGGTATTGAGGAAGATGAATGTTTTGGAGAAGGATGAAAAAAGTATTTTAAAAGACTGATCGGATAACTATATGCCTCTGCACTCAAAAGGTTAAGACTAGCATCAAAGATAACCAGCTAGAGGCCATCTCCATTATTGCAAGTGATGAAGGCACTAAGTCATGGTAAAAATGGGAAAGGAACACAGACTACACACAGTTTCAGTACTTAATGGTTGTAAGCTACACAAACAGAGACAGCAGAGGAATCTATGGATAAGGACTCTGAGATACTTAACCAGGGATGCAGGACAAACATCAACTCATATCTGTAATACTGGTTAAGTAACAAGACCCAACAAGTTTCCAAGTTCCACTCAATTTTAGAACCTTTGAAGATACATTTACAGAAAAGGTGTAACTTTCATGAGGTATTAGGCATAATTAAACAGAAATGACCAAGGCTGTTACTATGTGTAGGTCTCATTAAGGTACTTATTAAGGTAATGAATGCAATAGTTAGATAAAAATAAGATATAAACAAATAAAAAGTCAAGATTTTACAAATCTCATAGGATCTAACTGAAGGCTCTCAAAACTACTGGCCTAAAATATAGTCACTATTACTCCCACTTTTTAGTACCCTTACCTGGTACCTTTTCTCCCAAAATGGATTGGTAAAGAGCAATAAAAACATTAGCATCACAATCTTCTAGTTCTCGTATCCTCAGGTGTATGTGGCATTTCAAAAGAAGGTTATTGGCAATGGTTATCCACTCTGTCAGGAAAGGAAAAAGATCAGCCTTAAATAGCACTAGAAAAAGTCATAGACATTGAATGACGTAGAAGATAAAATATTTGATTATTGTAGAAGTTCAAAGACCCTCTGAGGCACGAATTTTGAAAATATTTAATTTCTTGGGATGACTTCCAGAGTGCTACAATTTTAATGTAGTCAAAACTATGATGCAAATCTACCTTTTACTATTGCAACCTAAGATCTTAAGTTATTTTACCCCTTTTCTTATTTTACCAGCCATACCTAGTGTTTTTATTTAAAACATACAAGTAAACGGGAATATATGTCATAAACGAGACAGTTTGTTAACAATAGTCTAAGATTACCAGAAACTAATTAATAGAAGCTGCTTCAAATTCCCAATAGTATTAGTCATGTTTTTACCCAATTATCTTGTGCAAGTCAGAATTTCTCTGGTGCCCAAATAGGTGGTGATTAACTTAGGCTGTTAAAAACTGAAATAATGACACCAACACTACAACATTTGTTAGCTTTTTAAAAATTACATTTAATGAATTAGAAATAAAACATAGAAAATACATAAAAACGTCCCTAAATTCAGAACTAGCACGTTACCAACACTGTTGAAGTTTCCTGTGCACCACCGCACCCCACCCACAGATACGGTAGGAATTAACAAGGTTATTTCAAGACCTCAAACAAAGGTAATTTAGAAAGCCTGACCTATTTGATCCCTGATATAATTGGCGATTAAGGAGAAAGTCCTTTTCCTTTGTGTTCGACATATTCAGCATGTTCTAGGAACAACGATGTCTGTGAGTTCAAGGCACGTTATCTCCCTCTCCCCATGCCCACTCCTCACAGCTGACCAAACCATGACAAGCAGTTTGAACGCTGTCCTGAGGAAAGAGATGAAAGCGTCCCAGACAACCCAACCCACTCGCTTTGCAAAAGCGGTTGCTAGATAAAGCCGGTAACTCCAGAGGGCACTGAGGAGAAAAATCCAGGAGCATCAGCAGATCTTAAGAGTGCCGTTCCCCCAAAAGTTCAATGCACATGCAGGTACGGCCTCAGTCCCCACAGTTCAAGAACCAGAGAACACGCTGACAGGGGCTGCATTCCCCAGAGAAATACAAGTCGCGGGAAGACGCTTTCTGACTGCCCTTTTTGCAACCAAGTTGCAGGCGTGCTGCGGGCCTCGCCACGGGGTCCTTCTCTCCACACCCCAAAATCGCGCTCGATGGCCTCTAAGCCGACCGAGATGGGGGCTAAGAAACCCGCAGAAACCGCCCACTACGACGGGGTGTCTGTCACCAGCCCCGCGGACAGCCCAGACCTAAGGAGTGCAGCCAGAGGACTCAAGAGAAAAGGGACGTTCGGGGACTTAAACGGCTTCAGTCCACACACACCGGGGCTCCGAGTTGAGACTCACCAGCCTCTGAGCCGGCCATGTCACGGAGGCAGGTCGCCGCCGGACTTCCAGCTGGGCGCGCGGTGGACGGCGTCCTGGAAGGGCCGCACAGCGCAGACGCACCGCCAAGGTGGGGGGAACGAAACTAAAGGGCAGGGGGTAAAAGAGGGAGGGACGTTAAAACGGCTTCTCGCTGCTGATTGGCCATCACAGGAGCACTTCCTTTCGCTGCACGCGCCGAGGAGGCGGTTTGTGGGCTCTGGATACCATTCTTCGCGGGCAAGATCCCGCTAAGGGATTCTCAGGTGGGTGGGTTTGACAGGCCGGGTCACCCAGCAGCCCAGGCCGGTCTCCCGGGGGCATTAGTACGGCACTTCCGGTGAGCTATTTCGTTTCGTATTCCTCCGCCGACTCCAAGTGGAGAAGTAGTGCGGTCCGCTTACCGGAGGGGCGGGAGCAGCCACGTGACAATGTCAGGCTCCGCCTTCCCATCTCACTTGGTTAGGGGCGTGAAGGCTCTTTGGAGACGTAAACATCTCCAAGTGGTCTGAGTGGGTTGGCCTGTGCTGGCCATTTTGTCGGCTGGGCTGGAACTGGAAAAGGGCGGGGTGGCTTCCTTGAGGTGTGGAAAGACGAGAAAAAGGTGAAGGAGTGTAGGCTGAGGCATCTCAGTGTAGGTGGGCCCAGCCATGAAAGGGCCCCCAAACCGGCGACTCTGAGGGAGGGGGAGGGTGGGGGTGGGGCGAGAACATGGCGGATCCCGGAACGCCGGCGGGCGTTGCGGCCTCTGCGCAGGGGCGGGGTGATTAGGTCATAGAGCGGCTCCCAGCAGTCTCTGCGGCGGAGGAGGCGGTCCAGGCTATAAAACCGGCTGCCGGGACGCGGCCGGCACCTCATTCATTTCCACCGGTCTCTTGTTGAGCAGCTTCGGCTCCTGTCATCGCCGCCCCTCCGCCGCTGCCGCCCCCGCAAGGCTTTGCCATCGCCAAAGCCACCTGCAGCGACTCGTCGCACCCGATTCTCTCCACTTCGTTCCCCGCCAACCGCAACCATTGACGCCATGTCGGGTTATTCGAGTGACCGAGACCGCGGCCGGGATCGAGGGTGAGTGTGGGAACGGACTTGTCAGGCCCGGCAGTGGGGGATGGGAGGCCGATGAAGGTGGCGGCGGGCGGGGGCGGCGGGAACTTGGGTTTTTTAGCTTATTCTTAGGCTTTATAAATCGAAGTTTTGCGCCATTTTGATATCTGTCCAAAAGTGACTGAGGGATGTTGTCCTGTTAACGGTCCTCAACCTCGTCTTTTGTTGGCGGGGGTGGGGGAGGGGGCGTCGAAGCCCCCCCCACCCCCGACGATAGAGCAGCTGTTGGGAGAACTCGGGAGAGCGTATTTGATGGGAGAAAAGCGCGACGCTTCGAGGAAAACGAAGTCAGCGCTGTTAGGTGCATCTTCCCGGGAGGTGTTTTAGGGGCCCCGGGAGTTCTATGATAGCCGCGGGGGTCGCCTCCGAAGCCATTGATGCGGCGGGGGCAGGGGGGTGGCTGGCACCGCGGGAATCGGCCATGTGGCTGAGTCGCGGGTACAAAATGCCGGCGTCGGACATGGCGGCGGCGCCTTTGTTACCCCGCCCGGCGGAGGAGCTCAAAATGGCAGCGTCGAGAAAATGTGGCGCAGAGAGAAATGCGAGACAAAGGGGGAAGCGCCGCCCCAGCGGGAACGCCGCCCGGTCCGGGACTCCTCCCCCGGTAGTTGCCAGCTCCTCCTTCTCTTTTTCTTTGCGTTATATAATTTTGTTGTCTTGATCGGGCGTCCTTCCGCGGGATCCCCCCATTCGATAGGCTTGCATAAGTGTCTCTGAGACCAGCGTCCTTGTTCTGTTCTCATTGCTGTTGCTGTCCTATTATTCCTTAAAATCAAAGCTGCTTTGGTTGAAAACAGTTGATAAATAACATTGCTGTTAAGCACCTCCCTTGTATTGTGTCTTTCCCAGACGTTTAATTCCTAAGCTCAGGGGCTACAAGCTGTTCTCTATCCTTGTAATCTGAACTTCAGGCGTTTGGGCAGCTAGTTTCCGACCTGGTAAATCCCGGGCTGTTGACTTGGCTTCAGTAGTGTGTATTTGGGACAACGGGAAGTGGGAGAGGTGGTGCTAATTGTGGCTTTTGAGAGCATGACGGGTGCTAAGTGCTAAGCCTTAAACCTCGAAAAGTCTCTCATTTACGTGCAGTGTATGCCAAGAGAGAATAAGTCTGTATATAAATTTCTCTGTAGACGTTTGAAAATATGAGTAACTTCTTTTTTGCTTTAATTTCAGGTTTGGTGCACCTCGATTTGGGGGAAGTAGGGCAGGGCCC
Organism: Halichoerus grypus; assembly: GCF_964656455.1. NCBI lineage: Eukaryota > Metazoa > Chordata > Mammalia > Carnivora > Phocidae > Halichoerus > Halichoerus grypus. Next base: position 195,341,536 of record NC_135713.1, on the reverse strand, counting down.
CTATCTGGAAAGAAGTTTGGAAACCCTGGGGAGAAACTAGTCAAAAAGAAGTGGAATCTTGATGAGCTGCCCAAATTTGAGAAGAATTTTTATCAAGAACACCCTGATTTGGCTAGGCGCACAGCAGTGAGTAATTTCACATAGCTTCATTGGGTTGTAACTCAATAATGGTTTCTATCTAGTAAGTAAAAATATGAACAGAGACGTGGAAAATGATGAAATTTAGGGAAATTCACGCTTATAGATGAGGTGGTACTTCGGAAACAGGTGTCTTCAAATTTTTCTACATAGAATGGTTAAATATAACTGCACTTGGTGGATCTTTTACTGTGTAGGTTTTCCATATGTGGATATAGGTTTTAAATGGCCCCATTAAAGTTTAATAATAGTTTATAAATTTAGGGGCTTGCTGGCTGCATATTAGTGAAGGTTGTCATGGTACTTAGTAGATTATTACAATTTGTTTTACAGCAAGAGGTGGAGACATACAGAAGGAGTAAGGAAATTACGGTTAGAGGTCACAACTGCCCAAAGCCAGTTCTGAATTTTTATGAAGCAAACTTCCCTGGTAAGTGCTAGTTTTGACCCCCCCCCCTTTCTTTTTATTTCCTCCTTTCTCGGCTTCACTAAATTTTACTGAATTGTTGCTAATTACAGCAAATGTCATGGATGTGATAGCAAGACAGAATTTTACTGAACCCACTGCTATTCAAGCTCAGGGATGGCCTGTTGCTCTAAGTGGATTGGATATGGTTGGAGTAGCACAGACTGGATCCGGGAAAACATTGTCTGTAAGTGTGGGAGACATTTTGAGTTTTAATTTGTGGTCACGTGCTAGAGAAAATGGATTAGGAATATAAAGAAACCAGAAGCCTTTTAATTTAACTCCTGTTGTTTGTTTCCCCACCACAAATAGTATTTGCTGCCTGCTATCGTCCACATCAATCATCAGCCATTCCTAGAGAGAGGTGATGGGCCTATTGTAAGTATATATCTGTATTTTTTGTTAATTTTTGCCTAGGAGTACAATGCAGTGTTTTGTAGAACATGTAGCAAAAAATAATTCTTGTGGTCTAATGTGGAGACATTAGTTGTATCACGTTAATTTAGCTGCTGACAGAGCTGCCTTGATTATATTTGAGTACTGGACAGCAAAATCAGTGACCTGCCTATTTAATGCCAGTCAGTTTAAAACTAGGATCCAGGAGTTTGCTAAAACCTCTTCCACTTTTTGTTTCTCTTTAGTGCTTGGTGCTGGCACCAACTCGGGAACTGGCCCAACAGGTGCAGCAGGTAGCTGCTGAATACTGTAGAGCATGTCGACTGAAGTCCACTTGCATCTATGGTGGTGCTCCTAAGGGACCACAGATTCGTGATTTGGAGAGAGGCATGTAACAAAAATTCTATCTGTCACTGTTGGTGCTGGAAGTTCTAGATCTCATAGTTACATCTATGTGTTTAATTGAAGGTGTGGAAATCTGTATTGCAACACCTGGAAGACTGATTGACTTTTTAGAGTGTGGGAAAACCAATCTGAGAAGAACTACTTACCTTGTCCTTGATGAGGCAGATAGAATGCTTGATATGGGCTTCGAACCCCAAATAAGGAAGATTGTGGATCAGATAAGAGTAAGTGCCTTTAAAAATGTTTTATTTTCAAACTTAGCTCTCAATTTATTCTTGGAATACAATGCTTTTTTTAATCCAAAATATTTTAGCCTGATAGGCAAACCCTAATGTGGAGTGCAACTTGGCCAAAAGAAGTAAGACAGCTTGCTGAAGATTTCCTGAAAGACTACATTCATATAAACATTGGTGCACTAGAACTGAGTGCAAACCACAACATTCTTCAGATTGTGGATGTATGTCATGATGTAGAAAAGGATGAAAAGTAAGTTTTGTATAGAAGTTATAATTCTAAAACTTTCGCCAGACAAACTTTGGAGTTCCCCTTTCATAGGTTATCTTAAAAGTGACTTTCAGTTGGGTGGAACGTGAATGTGTTCATTTAAAATTAGTGTGTCAGTCTTCCTGAAAAATGTTTTCCTTCATTCACATAATTGGTTATCACTATATTTATAGCATTCCTTTAGGTGAAAGAACATGCTTTGTGGCTTAAGGATCAAGGGCAGTTGCTTGTTAAGTGTTCATGCAGGTGTTTTTACTTGTTGTAGCCGTGTAACTGAAGGTAGTGCTTCAGTGACCTTAAATGCGTGGCCATAACCATGGACTACTTTTAAAATTCACAATTTTTTTCCCCCAAGACTGATTCGTCTAATGGAAGAGATAATGAGTGAGAAGGAGAATAAAACCATTGTTTTTGTCGAAACCAAAAGAAGATGTGATGAGCTTACTAGAAAAATGAGGAGAGACGGGTATGTGGGCTTCTTCCATTGAAGCAGGTGTATGAGAGCTGAGGTTGGGGGGGGGCAGACCGATCAAGAGTAAAGATATAAATGTTATAGATGACCATTAGCTGGTGTAAATAAAACTGCTTAGGTGAAATTAAAGGAATTGGTGACGAGATAGGTAGTAGACTAAAACCTTCCGGGTTTCAAATGTGAGCCTACTGATACGGTTTTTCTTTAATGTAGGTGGCCCGCCATGGGTATCCATGGTGACAAGAGTCAACAGGAGCGTGACTGGGTTCTAAATGGTTAGTCAAATGAAAAATTTTTTTTCTCAAAACCTGGAATTCTCAGATTATTGATGATTCTTTCTCTCTCACAGAATTCAAACATGGAAAAGCTCCTATTCTGATTGCTACAGATGTGGCCTCCAGAGGGCTAGGTTAGTAAAAACTCGAATTCATGGCTTGGTTTCCCAGAAGATCTCCATATAATTCTTTTTAAAGAAAGTTTATTGCTTTCTTTAACCTCTGCATTTTTTCTAAGTTTTTTTCATATAAAGGTGCAGTCTTTGTGGCAAGGCCTAGGCATGACAATCGGAGGACTCGAGGGGGATGGAGGACTAGTGATCGGCTGGCTGCTTCCAGTCGAATAGAGAGGTGAAAAGCTGAAAGTGTGCCAGTAATCTTCAAAAGGCAGAACATACCACCTCTGCCGCGTAAACTGTTCTCTCTGGGGGAAAAAAATGGAAGTTATCCTCACAGTTCACTGCCGTGGTATTTCTTCTGTCCCATGCTTTGCATGACTGCCATGGTACAGCATTGTTTCAAACTGTTCACTGTGATCTGTGGGTCTTTGAGTTTCAGTGAGTTTGCTGAAATGTTGAAGAAATATTTCCAAACTTCAATGTTCAATGAAATTTTTGTTCAAGTTTGAAATGGAGAGAGCAGCTTTAAAAGGTACTAAGCCTTTTACAAATTGGTGAGTACTGGCACATGAGATCTAGATCAGGAGCAACTTCTCACATTTAGTCAGTGGGAAAAGAAAGCAGTGCTTTGAAAGTTCCTCCCTCACCTACACAGTAGTCGTCATGTCGAGACCTGCCAGAGAGAGACACATTCTCAAGTGAATCCTGGCTTCTTGGAAGCGCTTGCCTAGACGAGACACAGTGCATAAAAACAACTTTTGGGGGACAGGTATGTTTTTCTTGCAGCTGCGGTTGTAAGGTCTTGGCAAGACAAGCAGTGTGGCCAGAATTTTGAACTTCTGATGAGTGTGTAATGCAAAGGACCATGTACATTTTTGTTCAAAGGTCCTCAAAATGAGCACATGAAGAGGTTGCTGTGAACCTTTAAGTGGCCCTACTGCGCAGAAGCATTCAGATGTCACTTGATGATCTGTAAGGGGACTTGGCTGGTTTGGGAATATGTTAGAGAATACACGTCCTTTTGACAGGCTCTCTATCATTGGGTGGGTAATAAGACAGGTAGATGGTGTGCTTTTTTTTTTCCCCCCCTTCCAACCTCAATGGTATTCCTACAGAGAATGGATAACCATTTTAACTGTATTTTTTGCAGCCCATACCTTCTTGGGAATACAATTGTCTAACTTTTTATTTTTGGTCTGGCTGTTGTGGTGTGCAAAACTCCGTACATTGCTATTTTGCCACACTGCAACACCTTACAGATGTGGAAGATGTGAAATTTGTCATCAATTATGACTACCCTAACTCCTCAGAGGATTATATTCATCGAATTGGAAGAACTGCTCGCAGTACCAAAACAGGCACAGCATACACTTTCTTTACACCTAATAACATAAAGCAAGTGAGCGACCTTATCTCTGTGCTTCGTGAAGCTAATCAAGCAATTAATCCCAAGTTGCTTCAGTTGGTCGAAGACAGAGGTTCAGGTAAGACCAACCTTCATTAAGAAATGTTGGTGATTTGGGGTCACATGATTGTCTACAAATCCTTTAAATGGGATTGGCGGGTGAGTAAAATCTTCAATATGAAACTGAGAAAACACTTCACACATAGAGTGAATAGAGCTTCCTAATTCCTTCTGTGTTCATAATGATTTGTGCCATGGAAATAATACGCTTGCAATTTTTTTTTTTCTTGACAGGTCGTTCCAGGGGTAGAGGAGGCATGAAGGATGACCGTCGGGACAGATACTCTGCGGGCAAAAGGGGTGGATTTAATACCTTTAGAGACAGGGAAAATTATGACAGAGGTTACTCTAGTCTGCTTAAGAGAGATTTTGGGGCAAAAACTCAGAATGGTGTTTACAGTGCTGCAAATTACACCAATGGGAGCTTTGGAAGTAATTTTGTGTCTGCCGGTATACAGACCAGTTTTAGGACTGGTAATCCAACAGGGACTTACCAGAATGGTTATGATAGCACTCAGCAATATGGAAGTAATGTTCCAAATATGCACAATGGTATGAACCAACAGGCATATGCATATCCTGCTACTGCAGCTGCGCCTATGATTGGTTATCCGATGCCAACAGGATATTCTCAATAAGACTTTAGAAGTATATGTAAATGTCTGTTTTTCATAATTGCTCTTTATATTGTGTGTTATCAGACAAGATAGTTATTTAAGAAACATGGGAAATGCAGAAATGACTGCAGTGCAGCAGTAATTATGGTGCACTTTTTCGCTATTTAAGTTGGATATTTCTCTACATTCCTGAAACAATTTTTAGGTTTTTTTTGTACTAGAAAATGCAGGCAGTGTTTTCACAAAAGTAAATGTACAGTGATTTGAAATACAATAAATGAAGGCAATGCATGGCCTTCCAATAAAAAATATTTGAAGACTGAATTAAGTGGAAATTGTACTTTATTTTACATATATAATGTCATGTAAAACTTTGCTTAGATGGTCTGTTTTTTTTTTTTAACCATAAAAACTTAAATTGACTGCTCCTTTCTCTGGTTTGGGAAGTGGGGAGATCAGAAGGCCCTTCTTAGAATGATCTATTTATAGTGCAAGAATTAAAATGAGATTAAGTAAATTTACAGTTGTAGGCTGAATTGCATTAAGGCTCTCTGTACCTCATCAGGTGAGTCATTTAATAGCCTAATGGTTAGAATGGTGAAGTGAGATTAAAATAGGAAATAATCAACTGTATAGCCCCACCCTCAAACTGTTTAGTGTGAGAGCAACATGGATGACTTTATTCCTCCAAATAACTTGCTTTTCCAGAATAATTCTTGGCTCTATTGTAAATTACCAAAACGGTGAACAAAGCTAAAAGACTACACCTTTTAAGATCTTTGGCCAAGAGCTAAGTTTGAATTTAATATAGATTGTAGTATTCAGGCTCTTGGGGCACTTAACTGGTTACACTGGGAATCATGAATGTCTTTTATGATAATTCAGGGAACTCTAGAGGACTTCAAACTGGACGGTCTATTCATATTCAGAGAAAATCCTGTCGAAGTTAACGATTAACCAAGAGGAAGCAACATAACCAAAAGCACAGTGACTATTGTACAAGTCATCTTGTTAGGTCAACATGTTTTTTTATTGCTAGAAAGGGGAGGAGGAGGGGGTTTGTTTTAGATTTAACTTTGGCTCACCAACCTTTCTAATAGTTCATTTCAGTAATGACTAGAAATAGGTCTGGATGTCTTCCCAGAGTCTGGTATATATGTTCTTTTTTGTCAGGAGAGGAGAGGTCTTCATGAGACTTCACTTAAATTCTGGTTATTAAACTGAGGCTTTAATTGGTGTCAATGCCTTATCTCTAAAATGTAAAACTTAACTAGAATTTGCTTGGGGTAGGGAATGGGGAAGTGGTATTTTTAGGACTAATACATTGAAAACTGATTCAGCCTCTCTAGTGACTTGAACAGTTTTCAATAGCATGGTTAGTCAAATTCATTATGACTTTTAACTTATAAGAAGCTTTTGGGGTAGGTTGGAGTATTTATTACATATTTTACTGTTTAATGTCTAACGGCCTTTTAATTTGTAAACATTTATTGAAATGATTGTGGGGCTGTGGAAAACATTTATCTATTTACCTTTGAAGTAAGTTTTAAGACAGTCCACTTTTTAGCATGTGTGTTGTGTCCAGCCTGTGGTTGTCTGAACTAATAAATGTGATTTTTCTCCCCATTCTCGCTTTTATTTATTTGTGTATAGGCCTCTTCCCTGGTGTGTGTTTCCTGATCGGAAAACACGATAATAGAGCCCAGCTTTTAGTGGAATTTAAGTAGATTTTTTTTAAACAAACTTGTTCTACAGCAAAACGATCTTAAAAGTTTTTTTTACACAAACTCCTGCACACGTGCTTGTATAGAATGTTTTTGAGCCTGTCCTGCAACATGTTACACAATGATGAATTGACAGTTAAAATTTAACTGCTAAGCTGTCCCCCTCCTTTCATAAACTGCCCCTTGGTAGTTTAATAGAATCTAGTAGTACTTTCATCTGCATTAATCTTTCAAGGTTACCCTAACCACTTCAAGGCAGGCTAGAAGTAGGGATCATGGGCTTTGGAAAGCAACCATTTTCCTCTGGGCTGTGCCACTTTCCACTATTTGGGCAATTTTGAGGGCTGAGTGTGTAAGTGAACAATTGTGAGGTCACAAGTGCCTTCTAGGTTAAAACAGGTTATCACGTTTTATTGCATGTTTTGATGAGTCTGAAGGGTTCTCTGATAGAAGAACTTGCCTTTATATTAGATTATCAGTGTGCCTTCACGTTCACCTGGGCGGCTTGTTTAAAAAAGCTGGGCGGGTCTTCAAAAATGTTCTCGGGGGGTGCAAGCCCTGCTGGCTGAGAACTCCACCATGTAAAGCTCATCCCGGTTTGCCGTCCCAGCACCATCCCCACTCCTGTAGGGAGGCAGCATGGCGGCAGCGTTTACAATGAATAACGGCTAAGGCCTGGGTCTCTAAACCACCATAAAAGGCTAAGATTTTGAAAGTGGGAACTGGTTTACTTTCGCCAACGCTTAAATTTGAAAAGGTGTATTGGTGATTTGGGGAACGCCTAAGTATTTTGATGGGATTTGCAAAAAAATTGAGAAGCAAAGCTGACTTCTAGTACCGCATGATAGTGAAAAAGACGGGAACGACATTTATGGGTGCTAAAGACCTAACAATTAGGCAGGGCTTAATGGAGGCGGAAAACGGCAGGAGGTCTGCATCGGCCTTAGCAACAGGGCCAGGCCCGCGGCGGCAGCAGCCCGTACACGGTGACGCGCTTCCGTGGGTGTGGCCGGCCGCGCGCCTGATCACTTCCGTCGCGCCTGCGCAGTTGGCTCCCGGGCTCATGTTTGTGGCGGTTTCCCGGGATCGACCAGTTAATGGGAGACTGGGCTGTTTTAACTGCCGACGGCGATGCGTTCTGGTGCAGCGGTCAGGGCCTGCCAGAAAGTCTGCAGGTGCCTGTTGTCTGGGTTTGGAGGTCGAGTGGATGGGGGGCAGCCTGAGCCGTTACTGGAAGGGAGTTTTTCCTTCGGAGTGCCCGTGAGGTCGCACGCGGAGCTGCCCCGGGGGAGCGAGCCGACCGAAGCCCCCGAGTCCGGTGAGGGGAGCGAGGAGCTGGTAGAGATCTGTCAGAGAAGGCATTTCTTCAGTGGCAGCAAGCGGCAGCTTAGCCGACATTCTCTTCTGAGCGGGTGCCACCCCGGCTTTGGCCCCTTGGGCATAGAGTTGCGCAAGAACCTGGCAGCAGAATGGTGGTCCTCAGTGGTGGTGTTCAGGGAGCAGGTCTTCCCGGTAGATGCCCTCCATCATAAGTCTGGCCCTACGCTGCCTGGGGACAGTGCCTTCAGGTTAGTTTCCGCAGAAACTCTACGCGAAATCTTGCAAGACAAAGAGCTGAGTAAGGAACAGCTAATAGCATTTCTTGAAAACTTATTAAAAACTTCTGGGAAACTACGGGAGAACCTTCTTCACGGTATGCATCACGATTTCATGCTTCAAAATAGATGGGGTGGAAAGGCAGACTTGCTAGATTTCGCGGATTGCAACTGGTCCTTTATTCACGTGGAAAGGAAATTATCTGGTTCTCATCTTTTTGAAGTAATTGGGTATATTGATAATGTTTCTACCAAGGAGAAAACTGGTCTATGGAATAGTTACTGTTCCTTAAAGAATCTGGCTTGAAGGACCAGGTGACGCTCTCAATTTCATGCGGCAACCCTACAGTTCAATTGAGCAGCCCTAGAATTAGGAGTAAATTAAATCATATGAATCATTTGTTCGTCGTTACCAAGATGTTGGTAAATATTTCCACAGTTACTCCTTAATTTTACACATAATAGGCTAATCAAGAGCTCGGTCTTCTAGAGCAAAAAGAAAATCCTCCCCTCTCCCAATTTTTCCTACTGAAAACCTATCTACGACTCTGTTGTTTGAAGAGCCCTTTAAGTGATTTTTGAGTCGACTAAAAAATAAGAGAACTAATCAAGCTTTATAACATTCTTGAGTGAATACACAGAAATTTGTGGGGCACCATTTGCCTCTAAAGTTTATTTATTTTTGTAATCTCTGCACTCAAGGTGGGGCTCGAACTCACAACCCTGAGATCAAGAGTCACCTGCTCCTCTGAGCCAGCCAGGCGCCTCCATCATTTGCCTTTAAAGTCAAATAGAACACAGTCGCAGAGATTCTGAAGAAAAAAAAAATTCAAGTTCTTTACAGGACAGACTTGCCACAGCATCTCATCTTTGCAAAATGCTATCCTTACTATTTTAATTAAGTGGCACTACAGAGTAATTTAACCAATGTCCATGGTTCTCTGAAAATTAGTACCCACATTATAGCTTTTTAAAAATTTCCTTAATAATTAAAGCAAACTAAAGCAAACTGGTGAATATTTGTAACAGTTTTGATTTGTACTACTTTCATTATTCCATGATGTCTTTATTTGGGGCAAGTTAAATCACTACTTATTATCATGTCCAAAACAAATCAATCTTTTCATCCCTATTAGAGAATGGAACTTAAGGGCACCTGGGTGGCTCAGTCAGTTAAGCATCTGCCTTCGGCTCAGGTCATGATCCCAGGGTCCTGGGATGGAGCGCCGTGTTGGGCTCCGTATTCAGTGAAGACTCTGCTTCTCCTGCCTCTAAACACCCCCCCCCCCCCGCTCGTGCACGCTCTCTCTCTCTCTCTGAAATAAATAAATAAATAAATCTAAAAAAAAAAAAAGAAGATTGAAACTTAGCTCACTTAGATGTCCATTCATCAAAACCTCCACTGATATACCAGACATTTTCTTTCCTTTATTTGCAGAATCCTTTAGTTGACTAGTGTTTTTAGCTTAGAATTACCCAGTTTACCACTTCTTTCTATTCTTAAGGTCCTTGCTCTCTTTATTTCATGTCTGAACTACTTTGGTAGCCTCTACTTATGAATAGTTTTAAAAAATTCTCAGCCATTATATTTCCCGATACTGTTATTGTCCCATTCTCCTCTGTCCTGTGACAAATTACATATGTTAGGCCTTACCCCCATCTTGTCATCAACTTTCTTGAACACACATTTTGTAAAGTCCACATCCAATGACTCAGATATATCTGTTTTTCTCTAGGCCTTTGGTCATTTGGACTTTTCTCCTGATATTCTGTGTAATTTGTATATAAACTCTAGACATAATTTGAGCTTCTGGGTGGTGTTTTCTTTTCCTGGGAGGATTTACTTTTGCTTTTGGCAGGCAGCTAGAGTGGGAGCATATCTTTTTTTTTTTTAAGATTTTATTTATTTGAGAGAGCGAGAGAGCACAAGCAGGGGGGAGGAGCAGAGGGGGAGAGAGAAGCAGGCTCCCCGCTGAGCAGGGAGCCCATTCAGGGCTTGATCCCAGGACCCAGAGATCATGACCTGAGCGGAAGTCAGACACTGAACTGACTGAACCGCCCAGGCGCCTCATAGAGTGGGAGCATATCTTCTTAATACAATCTGGGATTAAGTTTATTGGAGGCTGGTCTTCAGGGTTTTCATCTCTACTCCTACAGTGTAGCCCTTTGAGTGTCCCTAGTGAAAGGCTGGGGTGTTTACCAGGGCCCCTCCTCCTTGAGGAGCCAGGAACTACAGTTTTTGTACTCCCCAGTCCCTTAAGATGTTAGGAAGCTTCTCAGCTCTGCTACTTGAGATTCAGAAAAGCAACCCTAAATGTTGGGTTCACCTCTCTGCTCCTCCCTTCTCTCCATATTTTGGACCCTCAAGTCCTTACTGCCTTGATAGCTCAGTCTTTAAGCAGATTTTTTTTAAAGTTTCTTGACCAGCTTTTCTTATCTTGCTGATCTACTATTTATTACCAGAAGTGGAAATCTCAAGTAGCTTAAACACAGTGCTGTCATTTAGTGGGACATAATCTAAGTGCATAAAGAACTACAACGAAATCTTGAGTTTAGATTTATTCCAAATAGAAATGTTGGAATTATAATTCTGAAGCTATTTCATATATGTTATAAAGCAAATAGATGGATAAATGTTATTAGGAACCAAAATTTTCACTGTGAGAAAAAAGAGATACAAATACAAAAGAAGACAAGGATAAACTTTGCAATATTAAATTTGAATCAGCAATATCAGTATGACCTCATAATTTTAAAAAACATTATTCTTAACTTTCTTCATTGAAAGGGCCTAGAAATAATGACACTCAATAGCAGTGAACACACCTAGTACCCAGATTTTGATTTCTAAAATGAACCAGTGCTTGAAGAAATGGCTTATCCCAGTCTGGGGCAGGGAAAGTACAAGGTGAGTTTGGGACATTTTATGGTGCTAGGAAACAAAGAATTACTTGAAGACTGGTGAGGTCATGTGAAAAGGACAGATGGTGGCTTGAACTGGACTCCCACTGGCTAAATTTGAGACAAACTGAATATTAAGTATTGATGGTAATAGATCATAACACATTAAAATTAAAAATTTATAGTGTTAATCAGAAAAGTAAATAGTTGAGGCTGCTGGTAGGGGAAGGAGGTGGAGAAAGTTTACTTTTTTACAGAAGCTATGTAATAAATGTAGAAGGAAAGACAGAAAAATCACCATTTTGTGATTTTTGTAATCCCCAGTATAATAATTGATTGAGGCAGGATCATCAATGGATTCTAAAATGTTGGGTGGAAGATTGTTGAGCAGGATATTGTTGGGGAATGGATATTCACTACATAACCAGGTAATCAAATTTAGTTTCATTAATACGGGATAATTTGATATTATTTTCTTCCTGTTAGAATGCAAGAAGACACATACATCAACTGTGTAGTATTTATTTCTGCTAAAAATGATTTACCCAAGTTGATGAAACAATCAGCCAAATCTCGAGTATGACTGGTCTGGACTCAAACCAAAAGTCAATGTCATTAAAAGTTAGAAAAGGAGGGAGGAATCAGGGGAAATGTTCCAGATTAAAGAGACCTAATCAAAATGCAGAGCAGGAGCCTTAATTAGGGAAAAAGAGAACAACAATAAATGACATTTTGAGTGACAATTGGAGAAAATAGAATATCGGCCATATTTTATATAAAATTACGGTATTATGATTAATCTTATGGTATAATAATGGTATGGAGAATAATTTTAGGAGACACATGCTGAAATGTTTTGGGGTGAACAAGGAGAAAAGGTGGCAGAATGTTGACAATTGGTGAATCTAGCTGAAGAGTGTACAGGTATTTATTGTACTATCAACTTTCTTGTAGATTTGAAAATCAAGTTAAAAAGTTGTGGGGAAACTAAGTAGTAATCAATTAAGATCTGCCTGAATAGTTCGTGCTACTTGTGCCGCTGTGTTAGCATTATTATATTAATTTGTTTATAAATTGACCCTTATGACTTGGGTTTATAGATTTATACAGTGACAGATTTATCTTTTGACAGGTGCTTTGGAGCACTATGTTAATTCCTTGGATCTGGTAAACAAGAGACTACCTTATGGCCTTGCTCAGATTGGAGTGTGTTTTCATCCTGATACTAAGCAGACATCTGATGGTGTTAAAAGGTACCAAAAAATGGCAAATAACTTGGCCTTGTATTTAATCAAGAACCAGTCACTTTCACTTTGGGATAGATTATATAATCTTCAAGTAAGTAACTATCTGATATTTCTGCTATCCAAAGAATCGGTGAGAAGACTGAGGCTTCACTGGTTTGGTTTACTTCAGCAAGAACTGCAGGCCAGTGGCTTGATTTCTGGTTACGTCATCGACTCCTGTGGTGGAGAAAGGTATACCCTTAATTTACGAATTAATAGGTGAAGTGTCTTAGTGTGTCAGAGATAATACTTCTCTACAATAAATGAAATTTTATTGATGTGGGGCTGTTATGTTTGTAAGAGACAGCTCTAATCAGTAAGTACAAATAAAAGCCTCTTTGTAATGATTTTCATTGTTCCATATAAAAAGTTACTTTGTTAAAAAATATCTGTTGATGTCTCTCTTGCTCAGAAGCTTTTGTCCATAAGCCTTTGCATTCGAGGTAGAGTTCAGATGCCTCACCTGGCATTCCTGGCTGGTATAGAGTTTGACCTTTGCACACCCTTAAAGCTTCAACCTTTGCTCACTGCCTCCGTCCATGAACTCTCCATATTTGTCAAGATGGTTCTGTGATTTATCATCAAGTTTTAGTACATGCTGAAGAGGAAAGAGTGGGTATTTGTGGCTCACCATTGTCTTGCTTTTCTCCAATTCTTAAAATCCCCAAACACCCACTCAATTAAGTGGAATAATTACAAATAATCACACTCTTCACAGAGGATAAGAATGGTGAGTATACACTTTCTTCTCTATCCCTCTTAGTTTATGGTCACCTTCCCTTTTTATTAACTGGCCAAAAAAAGCTAGATCACTCCAGCAGTTTTTCTCTGTAGTTCTTTCAGGCTAAAAACAGTATTTTTAGCAATACATTTGCTCATATTTAACTGAACTTCATAGTTTTTATATGGGACCTGACCAGTTTCATTCAGTTGCTACATAAAAGTCTCAGGCAACTTTACTTTTAAACATTTAGTTTCATAAATTAATAAAACAAACTTTCTTGGGGTGCCTGGGTGGCTCAGTCGTTAAGCGTCTGCCTTCGGCTCAGGTCATGGCCCCAAGGTCCTGGGATTGAGCCCCTCATCGGGCTCCCTGCTCAGCGGGAAGCCTGCTTCTCCCTCTCCCACTCCCCCTGCTTGTGTTCCTGCTCTCGCTGTGTCTCTCTCTGTCAAATAAATAAATAAAATCTTTAAAAACGAACAAACAAACTTTCTTTTCCAGTTTGCTGTGAGTCCATCTAACTTCAGCAGCAGTGATTGTCAGGATGAAGAGGGACGAAAAGGAAACCACCTTTATTACAATTTCCCATGGGGAAAGGAGCTAATAGAGACCCTGTGGAATCTAGGAGACCGTGAACTTTTACACATGTGTCCTGGAAATGAGTCTCAATTACACGTATGTTTTACTTTAAGCTCCTATCCATCCTTTACCCATATTCTCTAACTGATCATTTCTTTCTTTTTTTTTTTTTTTAAGATTTTATTTATTTTTCAACAGAGAGAGAGAGACAGCGAGAGAGGGAACACAAGCAGGGGTAGTGGGAGAGGGAGAAGCAGGCTTCCCGCTGAGCAGGGAGCCCGATGCGGGACTCCATCCCAGGACCCTGGGATCATGACCTGAGCCGAAGGCAGACGCTTAATGACTGAGCCACCCAGGCGTCCCTCTAACTGATCATTTCTGAAACCATTTGAGAACGGGTTGCAGACATGAGGCCCCATGACCTCTTAATACTGCAGTATGTATTTCTGAAGTGCAAGGACAGTCACTCAGGGTGCCCCGTGGGTGCAAAGTTTTAGAAGCCATGTGGATGGATAGAATTGTGGCTGAGCCCTATGCTGACCCATTCTTGAGCGGTTCCAGCTTTGAATGTTTAGATTTTCTGACTGGCCACAGCTGGAGTTTTATGTGCTATTTGGTGACTAATACAGTCTTCTCAGTGAAGAAAGGTATTTGGAACTTGAAAATAATTAAAACATAGTAGTTCTCCTGGGTGGCTCAGTTGGTTAAGCGACTGCCTTCGGCTCAGGTCATGATCCTGGAGTCCTGGGATCAAGTCCCACATCGGGCTCCCGGCTCAGCGGGGAGCCTGCTTCTCCCTCTGGCCCTCTCCCCTCTCATGCTGTTTCTCTCTCTCTCAAATAAATAAATAAATAAAATCTTTAAAAAAAAAAAATAAATAAAATAAAAAAAATAAAACATAGTAGTTCTCATCTTATTAGAGAAAGTAGATTAATTTTAAATACAAATAAGATAACTAATAAAAAATTAAAAAGGTTATTTATGAATATTTTCCCATAACCCCAACACCATCACATTTTATTTTGCGATATTCAGCTCTCATATGAAACTTAACTTGGTTATCATAGTCATTATAGTTAAATAGTCATTATCATAGTTAAAAACCAATCAATCTTGTGACTAGGAATTTAATTTTCTTTTAAGTTCATTAATTTTTTTAGTAGTCTACACCCAACTCACAACGCCAAGATCAAGAGTCGCATGGTCTTCTGACTGAGCCAACCAGGCACCCCAATCTTATAACTAGGAATTTAAAGACAATCTCTTTGTCATGGCTGTTAGTCTCTTATTTTGTTCATTATTGTGGTAACTTTCACTGTCTCAATGAAAAACTTTATTTTGCAGAGTTTTACTCTCCGTTAAATTGTTGCTCTTCCATTTCCACAGTTCTCAAAATTGTTCATCATTAGTTGACATAATAAAGTGTTATAAAATAATAAATAGAATTCCTGCCATTTTTTTTAAGGAAGGTTTCATTTTTTTTTTTTAAGATTTTATTTATTTATTTGACAGAGAGAGACACAGCGAGAGAGGGAACACAAGCAGGGGGAGTGGGAGAGGGAGAAGCAGGCTTCCTGCGGAGCAGGGAGCCGGATGCGGGGCTCGATCCCAGGACCCTGGGATCATGACCTGAGCCGAAGGCAGACACTTAACAACTGAGCCACCCAGGCGCCCCGAATTCCTGCCATTTAATATGCTTTTTTGAAAGGCTTCTTAGGCTATTTTGTATTTGTTTTTAGTAAATTTTTTTTTTTTTTTTAAAGATTTTATTTATTTATTTGAGAGAGAGAGAATGAGAGAGAGCACATGAGAGGGGGGAGGGTCAGAGGGAGAAGCAGACTCCCCGCCGAGCAGGGAGCCCGATGCGGGACTCGATCCAGGGACTCCAGGATCATGACCTGAGCCGAAGGCAGTCGCTTAACCAACTGAGCCACCCAGGCGCCCCTGTTTTTAGTAAATATTACAGTTAACATCTAAATATATTCTTGGAGGGATTTTTAGAGAGTGGTAAAGCAGATCAGTAAAGTCTGAAGAACAGAGTTAGGATAGAAATTCATTCTGGATGGTATGAGAAATCAGATATTTTAGCTAGTAAGAGTTGCCATTGGATATCTCTGCATCCTTGGATATGAAATTTTCAAAGAATTAGAAAACAATAGGTGCACCAGGCTGGCTCAGTCTGTAGAGCATGTGTGCGACTCGATTGATCTCTGGGTTGTGAGTTCAAAGCCCCATACTGGGCGCAGAGATTACTTAAAAATAAAATCTTAAAAAAAAAAAGAAAACCTTAAAGTCTTCTTAATATTTAAATATGATTTAGTCTTTTTTTATATTCAAATGGCACCACAGTAGCTTGCAGCGCCTCAGAGTTATATTAAGTATCAGTTCTATAAATGTGTAAAAGACATCAACTAATAAAGTTAGAATAGAATCCCAGATTTCAGGAAGTGTACTGCCTTTTTTTAAAATTTAAAATCAATTAATTAACATACAGTGTATTATTAGTTTCAAAGGTAGAATTCAGTGATTCATCAGTTGCATATAACACCAGTGCTCATTACATCAAGTGCCCTCCTTAATACCCATCACCCAGTTACCCCATCCCCCCACCCACCTCCCCTCCAGCAACCCTCAGTTTGTTTCCTAGAGTTAAGAGTTTCTCATGGTTTGTCTCCCTCTCTGATTTCATCTTATTTTAAGAGTATTGCCTTTTGAGGACAAATTTACATTAATCTTTACAGTACCATATGCCATTAAAATGGGTTTAAATGCCAATACAGGGGCGCCTGGGTGGCTCAGTTGTTCAGCGTCTGCCTTCGGCTCAGGTCATGATCTCAGGGTCCTGGGATCAAGCTCCACGTCAGGCTCTCTGCTCAGTGGGGAGCCTGCTTCTCCCTCACCCTCTGCCCCCCACACATGCTCACATACTTTCTTTCTCTCTGTCTCAAATAAATAAATAAAATATTTTTTAAAAAGGGGCGCCTGCATGGCTCAGTCGTTAAGCATCTGCCTTCGGCTCAGGTTATGAACCCAGGGTCCTGGGATCAAGCCCTGCATCGGGCTCCCTGCTCAGCGGGAAGCCTGCTTCTCCCTCTCCCACTCCCCCTGCTTGTGTTCCCTCTCTTGCTGTCTCTCTCTGTCAAATAAATAAATAAAATCTTTAATAAAAAAAGCCAATACATATGTGTTAATGAAGACTATGCTTGATCATGGATAATTAATAGAAGTTGAGGATTGACAAATTGTTTTAAGTATTAGAGAATTACATGAATGTTCAGATGACTGTGATGATAGGAAAAAAAGAAAGAATGAAGGTAGAACTGTTTATATGCAAAACCTTTTAGATTTTTATGATTGACATTGAAAAAAATTTGAGGTGATTATCAGTTTAAAAGAAAGGCAATAATAAGTCTGTTTATCAATCCCTGATTTATATCATGCATTATAGTATATTTTATATTCTTAATTATAGCCTTAAAGTAAATACCCCAAACCGGGTTTTTAAAAGAGGTTTGCTTATTATAAAAACTTTACATTTCCAGAGATTATACTCCAAACCCCTATCCCTAACCATACCGGTTTTTTTCTCTAAGGGCCCTGCTGAACTTTTATTATAATATTATCCTCTTCATTATAATGCTCACCTAGGGACCATTGGAAAAATAGTGATGCTGAGGTCCCACTCCCATCCAGGTAGTTCAGAATCTCTGGGAGTGGGGCCCAAGCATAAAACCTTTACATTTTAAAATTCAAGGCTGTTCTAATACATAGCCAGTTGAGACTCACTGATCTAAACCCTGATCTCCCTGAGAGCAGGGAATAGGTCATAACCATTTTTGTGGGCCCAGTGCCTAGCACAGGGTTTGCCCGGAGTGGATGCTTTGTTGAATGAATTTGTAAGTTTGTGTTCTGATTCTATAAGTCTGTAGTTTTAAGAGAGAGCTCTGCTAACAGATTCTGTATTTTTGTTCTACTTTTCTGTGAAGGGCCGAGATGGACGAAAAAATGTGGTTCCATATGTTTTATCTGTTAATGGAAATCTGGACCGAGGTGTGCTGGCTTACCTCTATGATTCTTTCCAGCTCACAGAGAACTCCTTTACAAGGAAGAAGAATCTTCATAGAAAGGTGCTTTTGATATTTCAGAGATAAACTTGGGAAACTAAAAATACATGTTTTTCTATCATATGTTAGTGGGCTTGGTTTTTTAACACAAACTGAATAGTAAATTTCTTTCCATGCAGGTTATTTTACATTTTTCATTTTTTAGAATCTGGCCACAGGAGTAATAAGCAGGTTCTCACAGAATAGAACAAGGCGTTCCTATGGGGTAATCTCAGAGGCATTTCTCTTGGATCCTGGCAGACAGGTAGAGAGCAATCTCTGATTCTTAGCCCCTGAGCCTTTCCCTCAGTGGCTTCCATTTATTTGTATCAGAGTGTTAAGCAGGACTATGTCAGACTAGCAAGACTTGTGAGATTGACCTCTCTGCTTCTAGTCTGACCCCAAGTGGCTATTCACTAGATCACAGGAGCTATCTTTGGGCCTGGGTCAAGGACATGTTTATGGGCCCACAATCAAGAGAGAAGAGGGACTGAAGCTATAGGAAAGAAAATAAATGCCTAAAGGAGCGAGATTTTGGAAGAAACATGAAGGGTCAAAACAGGATCAAGAACACCAGTGGAGGGATTGGTCTTGAAAAGGAGTTATTTGAAAAAGCACAGAGGAGAGAAATGATGGTATAGATACAAATAGGCTACCAGGGCTGGTTAGCCTTTGAAGGAAGTTTTCCTCATATCCTTTATTTTCTTAGGGAATTAGAAAGCAGGATTATTAGCTTAAAATGTGGAGGAGTAGAGGTTTAAGTGGCAAGAATTTAGAGTATTCATATTCCCCTTGAATGTGAAAGGGAGCTGCCCCAAATCAAAAGTTTCAACATGTTGAGTCCTCAACTGGGTTTGGAAACCATGAATTTGTAGTACCACTTTGCATAGCTGAGTGATTTATTATGCAGTGTTCATTTAGCCTGATATGCCCATAAAGAAAGTCGCATTATAGAATTGTTCTAGGGCTTGGAATTTATAGGATATATAGCAAACGAGGGATCCTTTCTTTCTCTCATAGCCCACATCCAAATCATCAGCAAAAACCATTTGACTCTGTCTTCAAAATATATCCTGAATCTGACCATTTCTTACCACTTGCCCTCCTTCCACTCTGATCTAAGCCACCACCATCTCCTCCCACTAGCACTGAGTGGCCCTTTTAAAAGGTACATGTTACTTGGCCCTGCTGCTCCGAACACTCCACTAAGCTCCTTGTTTCCTTCAGAGGAAAAGGCAAAGCCCCTAAAGTGTTTTACAAAACCCTTCCCTTTTGACCTCTTCCTCCACCTCTCACCTTACTCATTCTGTTCCAATAGCACAGACCCCTTTGCTGTTTCTAGAAAATGTCAGTCATGCTTCCAGCTCAGAACTTTGTCATTTGTTCTCCCCTTTGCCTGAAATGCTCTCCCTCCAGGATCCAGAACCACCTTTTAAGTCTTCGGTCAAATGTCACCTCAGAGAGACCTCTTACCACCTTATTTAAAATTGCAAACAGTCCTCTCCAACCCACCCCTCTCCAGCACTTCCTATCTCCTCCCCCGCTTTTTTAAAGCACTTAACCACCTTCAAATATATTATTTACTTGTGTATTATCTCTGTCCCCACCATGAGGGGCAAGGAGTTTTGTCCCTAGTATCTGGAGCTGTTCCTGGCACCAAGGAGCCATTCAGATGTTGGTTGAGTGGATGGATGAATAAGAAGAGTGGTAGGTTTTGGCAAGAGAAAGTTCAATTGATGAGTCCCATGGCTGGGGCTGGGTAGGGAGGGCAGTGATACCCGGAAGGGGCATCTGGATTGAGGGAAAATGGAGTTGTCAGAAAACGGGAGAGTATCAAGTGAACTTACTTCTGCAGAACATCTAGTGGAGAAATCAATGAGCAGCTAGATAATAGCCAGCTGAGTACATCATTACATGAGTGATGACCTCAGCTAGCTTCCATTTTCACACAAAATTTTTATGGTTTAAGAAGTTCCATGTTTGATAGTGCTTGTGTTATATTTAAACAAGATGTGCTATCCTTTCCCCCCCCTCTTTAAATTGCTTTAGGTACTTAAACTTCACCCTTGTTTAGCCCCTGTTAAGGTTGCTTTGGATGTGGGAAGAGGCCCAACGGTGGAATTAAGACAGGTGGGTTAAATGAGTTTTAGTATCATGATTTTAATTATAACCATTACATCAAATAAATGAGTAACTACCGTTTAAAATTTTTATTCAATTGCTTTTTTAAAAATTTAATTAAATAGCTGTGGATAAATACTATGGTTTATTATAGATAATTTGAAGCATAGTATATAAAAGAAGCTGCATACAGCTCAGTGATTTTGCTGTTAAAGTCATGCTTACTCATAGTTGCCTTTTTCAAATGAGTATGCATAGTTTTGGTAACCAAATATTCGTACAGATGTCTAGTGAATTATTTCTTGCCCACTTACATTTTTAACCTAACACTTTTGATACTTATTGGTATAAGCACAGGTTCTAGATCTATACCTTATTTTGGTTCTTCTAATCTATCTGGTCTAATTAAACACTCTTGAGAAGCCAGGAGGGTGGTTTTAGTTTCTTTCCAGACACCCGTTTAGCAGTCATGCTGGGTCCTGGGTGACTCAGACCCACCCAGCACCTGAGTGAGGACACTAGCAAGATTCACCCAGCTTTCTAAGGCTCCTGTGGAGAGGTCTGGGAAGGTGGGGATAGTGCACTCAGGGGAAGGGAAGGTAGTGGTTTAATTTCCACTTTTCCCCCTGGGGTTGTGGCAGCCTCCCCAAGACCCTTGTAGTAGAAGGTCCTTGGGTTTTTGTTTTGTTTTGTTTTGCTTGAAGGACAAAAAAGAACTCTGCTCCCTAAATTTTTGCCATTGCAATTGCAGGTCTTGTTTTGTTTTGGTTTTGTTTGCGTATAAGAACACAGTAGTATTTTGTCCCTTGGGTGTTTTTAATTTACCGAAAGAGAGTATGTTGTAAATCTCATTCTGTTTTTAACTTTTTTTTCCCTCAGTGGTAGCATAGAACTTTCTGGGCTATGCAAGGGGTTTTGCTGGTTATATACATGGAGATGGAATTTCTGGATAAAATGGACACATATCCTTAATTTCACTATTGTCAGTGAGATTGTCTCCAGATTGGCTGCACCTGTTTGTATTCTCATGGTGTGGGGGTTCTCATTTCCTTACTCAGGCCGGAGCTACTTCTCTTCTACCTCCCAATAGGAAGAGCAGATGTTTTTGTTGTCAACCACTAACTTTTTAAAATAAAATCCACAATGATGTTTATTTTTCTCTGTTAACTTCTTAGACTTATTAATATTTATATTCTCACCTATCCCCAAAATATCAAGTACCTTCACACTCATTGGTCTTTCCCTGGGAACTTGTTAGAAATGCACATTGTTGGTCCTCACCCCAGAGCTGCTGAATCAGAGACTCTGGTAATGAGGCAGAGCAACCTGTGTTTGACAAGCCCTCCAGGGGATTCCAATATCCGCTGAAGTTTGAGAAACAGTGCTGCATGCCCTGCCCCACCCACCACGGCCACCCTCCCCTGCTGGGCCATTTGGTGTTGTCTGGAGACATTTTTGATTGTTGCAAGTGGGAACGGGAGTGCTATAGGCATCTCAGGGAGGCCACGGATGCTGCTAAATATCCTAACGTCAGCAGTGTGGAAGGGGAGAAATCCTGCTCTAGAGTTTTAGCTCTGGTTTGTTAAGGGTATTTAAAATTTTTGCTTTGGGAGCACCTGGGTGGCTCAGTCATTAAGCGTCTGCCTTCGGCTCAGGTCATGGTCCCAGGGTCCTGGGATCGAGCCCCACATCGGGCTCCCTGCTCCTCGGGAAGCCTGCTTCTCCCTCTCCCACTCACCCCTGCTTGTGTTCCCTCTCTCTCTGTGTCTCTGTCAAATAAATAAAATCTTAAAAAAAATAAAAATAGAATTTTTGCTTTGTTTTGCCTCACCATTGCTTGTGAAGAAAACAGTAAAGTTTATTATGTATTATTGTAAAATATGTATATGTATTATGTAAAATATTATGTAATATTACTCATTATTCTGTATTTCCAGTCAGGCTTTGTGTCCAGCATTCCCACTAAAACCAATCATTCTCTTCTTGAAATGTTTTCTTTAGTTGGCTTCAGAACACCACTCTCCTCGTTTTCCTCATACTTGTCTGGCTACTCCTCCTTTGTTTCCTTTACTGGCTCTTTCTTCTCTTCCTGACGTGGTGGTGTAACCCTGGGGCTCAGTTGCCAGCTCTCAGATGAGCTCACAGTTAGCACAGCCCTTTGCACTTACTGCTTTTCTCTGACAGAATCTGTTTTGGTTTTGTTCCTGTTTTGAAGGGTAATGATGATGATAAAAATGCTTATATCTGTTATAAAATTTTCTCTTAGGGAAGATTTGCATTTCGTATTTAGCTTTGCAGTGCTTAATTTCTTCATTTTCAGAGGAACTATGCAATTTATAAGTATACAGTTATGAATTGTAAACAATATGATCACATAACTATAAGAATTTATGCCTCGTGTTAAGGACTGAAAAAAGTGATTTGTGGTTTCACAAAAACAGGTTAGTCATTCTAGCTACTTTTACTTCGTTCATATTTGAACTGTTTGTATTTTTTTCCTCAGGTCTGTCAAGGGTTATTTAATGAATTACTAGAAAATGGAATTTCTGTGTGGCCTGGTTATATGGAAACTGTGCAGTCCTCATTTGAACAACTTTATTCAAAGTAAGATTGTCTTGTCACTAAAATATGTATGTTCAGAGTTTTTGATCATATGTTTCTTTACGAGTAATAGAAATCTCTTCTAAATATCCTTCTAAATAAATGTAAATATATATATATAAAAAATACAATTTAAAATTATTCCTAACTTTCCCATTTATACCCCATACCCCTAGTTAATTGCTACAGCAGGGAACAATATTCATTGGTATATTTGAGCACATATTATGTGCAAGTTCAAGACTTAATGTCATGTAGTATGTGCACCTGAGTTTATCATTTTATCAGGTATGCAATTATGTATATATGCATTTATTGAATCAGGATTGAGGGAACACGAATGGAGTGCCTTTTCCTTGTTGGTGCTGTGGTTCATTCTGAGGCTGAGTGGAAGATAATTCCATCCCAGACAAAGGACAGAGAACTAGTTTCAGTGATCACCTCTATTTACCCAGTTGCTCCAGACTGATACCTGGATTTATTGTCCTTAACTCCTTCCTCTTCCTTTCTCTCCATCCCAGTTCATCACTAAATGTTGTCAGCCTGCCTCTTAAATAGTATCAGATCCATCTCTTTCCATCCTCACTGCACTACCCACATTAAAGTCACCAGTGTCTTTTGGCTGGATTCTTTTTTTTTTTTTTTAAGATTATTTATTGATTTATTTGAGAGATAGAGCATGAGTGGGGGCGGGGCAGAGGGAGAGAGAGAAGCAGGCTTCCCGCTGAGCAAGGAGCCTGATGTGGGGCTCGATCCCAGGACCCCGAGATCATGACCTGAGCCGAATGCAGAGACGCTTAACCGACTGAGCCACCCAGGTGCTCCTTCTGGCTGGATTCTTGTAGTAATCTCCTGATTGATCTTCTGTCTCCAGCCTTAGCCCCTGCTATTTCATTAACTTCCATTTTTGAAGTAATCCATTCTTCCCTCCTTTGCGTTTATTTTGTTACCTTCGTAGCTTTTTGTGTTGAATATCTATCTTTTGGCTGAAAAGTTGGGAAACTTTATGTTTTTCTCTTCAGTTCTCTAGTAACTTGTTAAAATCACCTTTCAGATGATGTCAGAGGAAAAATAAGTTTCTATAGATAAAGCAATTAATGGTTTCATTATATATAAAACAAAGTGGTGGTGCTTGAACTCTCCAGTCCTTGAGTTCTAAAATCTTATCCTTTGAGTCATTTAAGGATAATTGAGTGAACATTATCAAGTTAGAGTTGTCTTTTGAATGGTAAAGGCTTTATTATCCCAGGATATTTTTAATGAAATATTTATTAAGCGTACCTACGATGGTTTTTTTTTTTTTTTTTTAAAGATTTTATTTATTTATTTGACAGAGAGAATGACAGTGAGAGAGGGAACACAGCAGGGGGAGTGGGAGAGGGAGAAGCAGGCTCCCCGCGGAGCAGGGAGCCCGATGCGGGGCTCGATCCCAGGACCCTGGGATCATGACCTGAGTTGAAGGCAGACGCTTAACGACTGAGCCACCCAAGCGCCCCGCTACTATGGTTTTTTTAAAAGGATTTTTTAAAAAGATTTTATTTATTTATTTGGGGAGGGGGTTGCATGCGCGTGCACATGCAAATAGGGGAAGGGAGAGGGAGACAATCTCAAGCAGACTTCACACTGAGTGCGGAGTCTACTGCAGGTTCGATCACACGACCCTGAGATCATGACCCAAGCCAAAACCAAGAGTCTGTTGCTCAACTGACTGAGCCACCTAGGTGCCCCCACACTTAACTGTGTTTTATGCACTTTGATAACAGCAGTAAACAAGACAGAAAAATTTCCTGTTCTTACGAAGCTTATATTCTAGTAGGACAAAGTAGACAGTAAACAAGTAAATAGATAAATAATTTCTGACGGAGTCCTACAAAGAAAACAGACAATGAGATCATGTATCTTGGGTAAACAGAAAGAAGGCCAGTGTGGATATATTCAGTTATTGCTGAACTAGAAATGATAAGTTAGCATTCTAAGTTATATAGTAAGTAAGCATGATTTTGGTATAATTTGTTGTATACAAGATCTTTATCAGAGTAGTATTGTAAGAGACTTTAGTCTAAAGTGATGTTTCTTGGATTATATACAAGTACCAAAAGTCTGAGATTATTCTGAGGTTCATCTATAATTTCACTGCAAATGATGTGTTGAGGTACAGTGTTTATTTCTTAGATTTTACTTTCTTTTATGATTTTTCATCTATTACAATAAGTCAGAGAAACTTCCTGAGAAATTTACTTTGAATATGGTTCAGAAACTTTAAAAAAAGTGTTTTTTGGTCCAACTCTCAAGCCCTGCTTTTGAGTTTTATGACTCTGGAAAGTGGCCGGATTCTAAAGTAATTAAACCTGGTAACATGGTGAATTTACAATTTATATTTGTGCTCATGTATTTTGTTTAACTACTTTTTTCCTTAGATATGATGAAATGAGTATCCTGTTCACAGTTTTGGTTACTGAAGCTACTTTGGAGAATGGGTTAATACATCTGAGAAGTAGAGACACCACAATGAAGGAAATGATGCATATATCCAAAGTAAAAGACTTTTTAATCAAGTATATATCATCAGCTAAGAATGTATAGATTTTAATATTTGTGTAATAAATATTCTCCTTTCCTAATTTGATTGTCTTATATTAACTTAGATTTGTTTTTAGCCCCTTTACTCTTATGAAGTGGACATTTTTGGTACTTTTTTAATTCAGTTTTTACTACTTATATTTCTTAATGGATTACATTCTATCAGAAATATGTTCAGCTACAAGAAACAAAAATCCCACTATATTGGATTAAGCAAATTGTAGTTTGTTTTTCATAACAGGAAGTCTAGGAGGGTAGACTGTCCAGAGCTAGTATAATTGTTTCCTCCATAGTTAGTGACCCAGGCTCTTGATACCTTTCTGTTCTACCATCTTGGGTGTGTTGGCTTTTATTTTTAGACTTGCTGCTTTGTGGTCACAGGGTGGCTGCTGTTTGTCTAGCCTTCTTGTCCACATTCTAGTTAGGAGGAAAGTCAGAGACAAGAGCTAACCGGCCAAAACTCTTCCCTTTTTAACTGGGAAAGTAAAAACTTTCCTAGACATCCCAATCAGAAGACTTGTTTACATTTCATTGGTCAGAGCTGGGTCACCTGGTCATCCCTAGGCCAGTCACTGCCCAAGGGAATGAGAATATCATGATTTATTTGGATCAAACACAACTTCTGCCTTAGGGCTTTGGTGGTGTCTTACCCCTTTGAAATGGGTTTTATTATCAGGGAAGAAGGAGTCTTTACAGAATCTGCCACATGTGTACTGTCAAATATTGAAGATTAACCTAAAACTAAACTTTAAAAAATTAGAACATTTATTGATTTTTGAAAAGCAAGATAAAATAAATGTTAGATGGCATAATCTAATATTACAGTGTATTTTGTGTCTGGTTCTAATAGGTACATTTAAAAGAAATCTTTGAACTTTCATGTGCTGGTTATGTTTGTGTTAATTATACTATCATTACTCACCTGACAAAAATTCCAAACATAAGAAGAATAGTATAATTAACCCCAAGTGCTATCACCCAGCCCAGTAACCATCAACCTGTGAACATCTTGCCTCATCCACCCAACAACCATCCTTCCATATCAGTTTGAAGCAGATTGCAGCTCTCACTTCATTTGTAAGTATTTTAGTTAAGTGTCTTTTGTTAACCATTATCACACCTAAAAAAATTAACACTAGATGGTGTTAAGGAATTATTGACAATTTTCTTGGATGTGTGATAATGGTATTATGACTTTTAAAAAAAATGTCCTTATCTGAAAGAGACACATACTTAAATATTTTTGAGTGAAGTTATATGATATCTGAGACTTGCCTTAAGATTCTCCAGTTTAAAAAAGGTGGTGGAATATAGATAAAAAATAATAGTATCTCTCAGTTGTTGAAGCTGGGTGATGAGAACATGAGGGTTCATTGTATTACCTTTTTATTTTTGTGCATGTTTCAGAATTTTCATAGTAAAAAGTTTTTAAAAACCATTTCTTTAATATCAGATATCTACTCAGTTTTCAGTTGTCTCATAATTTCATAAAATTGAAGTTGATTGTTAGGTCTTCTAGTCTCTGTTTTTTTAAGAAATTGGGCTGCTTATTATGGGGTTTGTTACTCTTTGGATTTTGCTTATTGCATCCCCATGATGGTTTAACCTGTTCCTGTCTATATATAATTTCCTAAGGATTTGGAAGTTGAATCCAAAGGCTTAATCAGTTTCGAGTTTAATTTTGGGGGACAAGATTTTTCCTAGGTTGTTGTGTTCTATCAGGAGGCAGTACTGTCTGGTAGCTTCTCTTTTTGGGGATGCTAGCAATCATTGATCAAAACAGTGATATCCTAATTCTCTTTCTTCCTCATTCATTAGCTAGAATACTTCTGTAAAGAAAAACATCTCATCTATTACTTGCTTAGAGGTGTGAGTGAGGTAGGATAAATGCAGATTTGTTTCCTTTAAAGTTGTTCTCTTTGATGTTCAAATTGTCCTATCTTTGGCCAGTGGGAGCCTCTTCAAGTTGGCCTGGAGTCCTTTTGACACAACTTCAGTAGTCTTTTTTTTTTTTAAGATTTTATTTATTTATTTGACAGGGAGAGACACAGCGAGAGAGGGAACACAAGCAGGGGGAGTGGGAGAGGGAGAAGCAGGCTTCCTGCGAGCAGGGAGCCCGATGTGGGGCTCGATCCCAGGACCCTGGGACCATGACCCGAGCCGAAGGCAGACGCTTAACGACTGAGCCACCCGGGTGCCCCACAACTTCAGTAGTCTTTAATAGCTTGTATATTTCAGAGTTTCTGTAAGAAGTCCTGGTTCCTTTTAATGGAAAACGGTATTTGGAGGCTGTATCTGAGTACTGGGGATGCTCATCGTTAGAAGGTGGTCTTTGTTTCTAGGCCTTTTCAGATGTGTAAGTGTGTGTGTGTGTATTTCCCCCTGAATTAAAAAAGTCATGAATTCACACCAGTACTTTATATTCAAATTCAGCACTGCAGTGTATGTGGTTTGGGGGGGGGGGGGTTGTTAATCAGCTTTGTTGGGATAAAATTTATATTCAATAAACTTACTTATTTTAAATGTACAAATTATGAGTTTTGACAAATGTGTAACCACCACCACAATGACAATATAGAACATTTCCATCACCCCAAAAATGTCCCCTCATGCCTTCTAGGACTGCAGGGCTTTTACTTAATCTCTTTTATCATACATCTGTATCTCTTCCATTCCAAAATCCCAGTTCTCAAGAATACTGAGGGGGCTGGGGCGCCTGCGTGGCTCAATCCATTAAGCTTCTGCCTTTGGCTCAGGTCATGATCTCAGGGTCCGGGGACTGAGTCTTGCATCGGGCTCCCTGCTCAGTGGGGAGCCTGCATCTTCCTCTCCCCGTCCCCTGCTCATGCTCTCTCTCTCGCTATCTCTCTCTCTCTAGTAAATAAAATCTTAAAAAAAAAAAAAAAAAAATACTGAGGGTGATAATATAATTAGAAAGCCATGGCCTACAACTGGTCATTTTCTTGATTTCACCTTAATTGTGGCAATCTCAGAATTACCATACCAATATGACCACCATATGTCAACTTAAAAGTTTAAATTTCAGGGGCGCCTGGGTGGCTCAGTCAGTTAAGCAGCCCACTCTTGATTTCAGCTCAGGTCATGATCTCAGGGTCATGAGATTTATATATTTATAAATATATAAAATCTTTTCTAAAAATTTAAATTTCATTTTTATAATTTAATGATAAACCACTGGAAGCCACTAATGATAAGAGTGTTCTTTTTTTAAAAAAATTTATTTTATATTAGAGAGAGAAAGAGCACAAGCGGCAGAGGGAGAAAGAATCCCAAGCAGACTCAGCACTGAGCACAGAGCCTACTGCTGGGCTCGATCTCACAACCCTGAGATCATGACCTGAGCTGAAGCCAAGAGTCACAGGCTTAACAGACTGAGCTATCCAGGCACCCTGCTGTAAGAGTGTTCTTGAAGGCATTTGTTTGCTATGTGATACCACGTCTTGTGTAAGGAAGCATGGGAGAAATTTCTCTCAGTTGTGCTTCTCCTGGCCTGTTATTATATGTGTTATATGTTTGTTCATTTTGTTCATTCAAAGAAGGCTTTTTTGAGCACCTAAGTCCCAGGGACTGTAGGTACTGGGGATATAGTGGTGAACAAGATAGACCTTTCTAGGGGTAGACAGGTGGGAACAGACACTAAGCAGGTATGCTCATGGACAATTTCAGGTAATTTCAGATAGTGATAATGTTGTAGGTAATAGAACAGGATGATGTGCTAGATCATTGCTGTAGTCGTGTGCTTTGCCTAGGTGGTCAGGGAAGCTCGGGGGATGTGACCTTCAAACTGAGGCTGAATGATACAAAGGAGCCACGTATGTGAGGATCTGGGGCAGAGCATCCTGGACAGAGGGACTAGGAAGTGCCAAGGCCCTTAGGAGGGAGAAGGTATGGAGTGACCAAGGAGCAGAAAGCAGGCCAGGGGGGCTGGAGTAGGTGAGCAGAGGGGAGATGAGTAGAAGATGAGGTCGGACAGGTGGTCAGGACCCACATCACTTAGAGCCATGGTGGCCACAGCAAGTCTTCTGGAAGCCACTGGGGCAGGAGGGGATGGTTTAAGTAGACAAGGGACATACTGTTATTTTGAAAAGATTACTGTGGGAATGGGATGCAGAGGAGTAGGAGGGAAGCAGGGAGACTTGTTAAGGAGCTCTGACAGGTGATGGCTGCCAGGACAAGACAGGGAGCAGTACCCTTCTTAGACCTGGCAAGAGGAGCCCCTGCGCTGGGCCCTTTTTCAAGCATCCTGCTCTGGCCCTTCTCCGTCTGCCTCCTTCCCCACAGGATGTTTGAGGGGCCAAGAAGGCATGCTTGGAGATCATTGTAGTCCTTAGGTGTCTAATTTTTCTAACCTGTAAATCAGTTACAACCTCTGGTATGGTGTATTGGGGAAGAGTTGAGGGCATAGTCCATGTCCCTCAAAGGTGGAAAGGAGAAAGGAAAAAACATTGAGCTTCAGGCATCACAGAACTGTTGATCATTCCTCTGGTTAGGTCTCCTTTACATCCTTCCTGAGAAGCATCACTGAGAGAAGGCAGTCTCCTCCAGTTGTAATCCACCAGCCCTGGGAGCAGAAGGGGCAGCTGGTCCTCCCCGCAAGGCTTTTGTGCTGCCTGGTATTACCCTGCAGGTACCACCTTTTCCCATTTTTCTATTGGATTATTGGTGGGTTGGTTTTTTGTTTTTCAACAGTTTGTAAGAGCTCATTATATATTATGGAACTTCAAACTTCATCTGAGATGTGGGTTCAAAATATTTCCCCTACTTATTCTTTTGGCTTAGCTTATTATTTTTAAATGTAATTTTAAAATGAGTCATCTAATTAAATTTAGCAATTCTTTATATCTTCTGAATTGTGAGTCATACCTAGAAAAGCCTTCCCCTCTTAAAGATCATTTTTAAATTCCTCCTGTTTTCTTCTAGCACTTCTGTGGCTTTATTTTTAGGTATTTTAACATTTGACCTATCTGACTTTATTTCGTTGCAGAGAATGAAGTAGGGGGTCCACCTTTTTTTAAATGTGATTCTGAAGTTTTTACACTATGTTGAATGATCCGTCTTTTCCCCACTGATTTAAAATGCCATATTTTTCATTCACTGAATTCCCATGTGTGTTTAGATTTATAGCTAGACTTCCGGTCCCATTCCATTGTTCTACTTGTTCAGCCATATGCCAATACCACACTTTAAACATCATGGTAGCTTTATAATGTTTCCAAACCTTACATACACATCCTTGTCCCTCTCCCCTGCCTGTCATTTATGTTTTCTATATGCTTCTTGAATCCTACACCCTTTATCTGTGTTTACTTTTCTTCCTCAAGTACATCGTGTAGTTCTTCAGTGAGAACGCAATTGGAAAAACCTCTTTCTCTGTCTTTGTCCTAAAATGTCTTTATTTCACCCTCAGTCTTGATGGACATTTTGGCTCATGTAGAAGATATTTTGAGTGGCCCTCTTAAACCTCCTTCCATTTGGTGGGGTCGGAAATCTAAAAGCATTACCATTCCCTTACTGCTGGGGGACGTGTGGTGGTGAATATCTTCTAATCAGATGCGCATGCTCAGGATCTAGAAAGAAGGGAGGTGGTGATGGTTGCTGAGAAGCAGGTGTCTGTGGCAGCAGAGCTCCACGTTCCGTGTCTGGCCTCAGGTTTCGGGGCCTGAGGCTGTGGTGGTAGGTAGCTGTCTGGTCTCCAGATAGTAAAAAAACCTACAGATAAATTATTAAAGTGGAAGAGAGAGTTTAGTGAGGTTGCTAAGGGATACAGAATCAAACACCATAATATTGATGGTGTTTCTGTATATCAGCATGAAACAAAAACACAACTTATCATAGCATCAAAGTATCAAGTACCTAGGAATAAATCTAACAAAAGATGTGTAAGATGTTTATGCAGGAAATAATAAAACACTCTTGAGAGAATCGAAGAAGACACAGACAGTGAGATATTTGTAGTTCGGAACACTCACTATTCTAAAAATGTTAATACTCCCCCAGTTGATCTATAAATTCAATGCAATATCAATCAAAATCCCTATCATGTTCAGGTTTTTTTTTTTTTTCTTTAAGAAAATAACAAGCTGACTCTTTTTTTTTTTTTAAAGATTTTATTTATTTATTTGAGAGAGAGAGAATGAGAGACAGCACGAGAGGGAAGAGGGTCAGAGGGAGAAGCAGACCCCCAGCTGAGCAGGGAGCCCGATGTGGGACTCGATCCCGGGACTCCAGGATCATGACCTGAGCCGAAGGCAGTTGCTTAACCAACTGAGCCACCCACGCGCCCTGACTCTTTTTTTTTAAGCTGACTCTAAAATTTAAGAGTCTCATGCTCTACCGACTGAGCTAGCCAGGCATCCCCTAAGCTGACTCTAAAATTTAACTGGAAATGCAAAAGGTCAAGAATAGCTAAGACATTCTTAAAAAGAACAAGATAGGAAAATCCGCTTTTTCAGTTATCAAAACTTACTGAAAAGAGTATGGTACTGACACAGGAGAGATAAGTAGAACAATGAAACAGAATCTAAAGCCCAGAAGGAAACACACATGTACATGGACATTTGATTTGTGACAAAGATGATACAGCAGTTTAGTGGGGAAAGGACAGCTTTTCAGTGGACAGTGCTAGCGTTGGTGATGTTCATGTGTGGGAGCGGGGAGAAATAGGATGCTCATTTCATACCACACACAGAAACGATTCTGCGTGGTTGTAAACCGAAATATGAAAGTAAACGAGAAAAACCTCTAGTAGATAGTAATATAGAATAATACTTGCATGCCCTCAAGTTGAGGAAATACTTCTTCACCTGGACACACATACACAAAAAACACTAATCGTCAAGGAAAAGATAGACAAATTAAGTTCTTAAAATTAAAACTTCTTTTCATCAAAAGGCAACACTGAGAGAGTGAAAAATTAAGCATCAGAGTAGGAGAACAACTTTTAAAAAATAAGAAAAAGTTAAAACACGTCCTAGAAAAACAGGCAAAGAGCCTCAAACAGGTATTTCATTAAAAAAGGAATCCAGATGATCTCTAAATATAGGAAAATTGTGTTCAACCTTATTAGTCTCAGGGAAATGCAAATTAAAATCACAATGAGATATCACTATATGCCCACAAGAATGGTTAAATTAAAATGACAGCGCCAGTGTTGGTAAAAACGTAGGGGGGTGAAAACACACATACTGCTCAAGGGAATGAAGAGGTGATAGGACCACTTGGGAGAATGTTATGGCATCGTCTACTTAGGCTGGGGATAAGCCCCATGACCCAGACATTGTATCCCGACACATATTCAGCATGGTTGCATGCAGTTGGGAAGCAGCAGACATGTTCCTAGCTTAAGGGTGGTCACAGCCACATAATTGCAATAGCCCCACGCAGACAACAGCCCAAATGTGTGTCAGCTGTAGAATAGATAAATTATGGTAGATTCAAACAGTGGAATACCATTTAGTAACGGAAGATGTAATTACAACTACATGCAGCAACATGGATAAATCTCACAAATATAATGGTTTTTGTTTTTGTTTTTTACATTTTTTTTTTAAAGATTTTATTTATTTATTCATAAGAGACAGAGAGAGAGAGAGGCAGAGGGAGAAGCAGGCTCCCTGCTGAGCAGGGAGCCCGATGCGGGACTTGATCTCAGGACTCTGGGATCATGACCTGAGCCGAAGGCAGACGCTTAACGACTGAGCCACCCAGGCACCCTCACAAATATAATGTTGAGCAAAAGAAGCCCGACACAAGAATAAATGCTATATGATTCCATTTATATGAAATTCAAAAACAGGCAAAACTAAAGACGGTATTCAGGAATGCATACTTGGTGGTAAAACTATAAAGAAAAGCAAAGAATCGATCCCCTTAAACGAGTAGTGAAGGCAGGGAGGTGGGTTTGTGAGTGGGAAGAGGCATGCAGAGGGCGTCCGGGCCGTGGGCAGTGTTCACTCCATATAACTTACCAAGCTGTCCATATCCATTTTAATGCATTTTCTTACAATGTGTGCTCTATTTCACAACAAAAAATGTAAAGAATCTGGATTTGAAAAAGACCCAAAGTGAAGCTGAAACAGACATGACAAAAATGTAGCTATTGAAAGGAAAACTCAGTAGACCTCTTCCCTTTCCTTTTTCTCTTCTTCCTGAATGATTCAGTCCGAAAGCCTGAACATCTGTGCAGGGGGGATCAGGTAGAGTGGGCAGCCACAGGAAGTCGCAGCTGGGTGAGGACGGAGTCGTGAGGACTACACGAGCCTAAGTACACAAAGCACTTCACAGCACCTGCACCCTGGTACGTGCTGCACACGTGGCAGCTATTGTTGTTGTCACAGAGGAATTCTTGGGAGATGGGGTACCCGCCACCTCTGTATCTTGCATCACATCCCCTGGGCCTCACCTCCGATTCCAGCTGCCGTTGAGACTTCATTCACTTTGTGTCGACAGCATCTTGCTTCAAGTGTACAACACATGCCCCCATTTTCTGCCCCAATGCGTTGCAGCGCCCTGGGTGAGATGCCAGCTTGGAATGTCCACATGCACAGCCTAGAAGTGGGGGAGGCATCACCTCCTGGGTCAACCCTCAGCCAATCAGGGATGAAAGCCAATGGAGAGGTCCTCAAGCAGACAGTTCTGAGAGACATTTTCTCCTTGCTCTGAAGGTTCCAGTGGGATCAATCCCCAGTTGTCCATAGAAGTGCCCAGCTCAACAGTACGCCCTGGTACTGGCTTTTCCTCCAGTCCCTTATGCTTGTTCCCTTGGGTCACCTCCCAGATAAATTAGTTGCACCAAATCCTTATCTCAGGCTCTGCTTTCAGGGCCAGTCCAGGATAAGACAGGGTATCAGAAGGCCCTAGAAAGCAGCCCTAGGAAACGGATTTACTCCTTGGATGGATAGCAATAGGCGATGTTGTAAGGGGCTGGTAAGGAGGGTGGTGATAACCTTTACATGCCATAGCTTCACAATTACTTTACAATTATTAAGATCTTCCTCTGCAGTGCGGATGGAGGCAGAGGTAGAAAGTGAAGCGCTGGGCTATGCAATGGTTTTAGCACTTGAAAGGCACAGGGCAATGGTAATTGTATGGATTGTGGAGAAGTTGGCTTCTACTAATTGCTGTAAAAGCTTTGCAAGGAGAAAATGAGAGACTATTGATTCAGGGCATGCTGTGAAACCCAGAGGCGTTCTGGACTTCAAAACTTGAGAAGATCTTTTTTTTTTTTTTTTTTTTTTTTTAAAGATTTTTTTATTTATTTATTTGACAGAGAGAGAGACAGCGAGAGAGGGAACACAAGCAGGGGGAGTGGGAAAGGGAGAAGCAGGCTTCCTGCCGAGCCGGGAGCCCGATGTGGGACTCGATCCCGGGACTCCAGGATCATGACCTGAGCCGAAGGCAGTCGCTTAACCAACTGAGCCACCGAGGCGCCCAAAACTTGAGAAGATCTTAACTGGATCAAATCCAATTACCATTATGGTCTGGAGCTTACTAGCCCCGCCCCACCCCGGTGTTGACTTTTCCTCCCTGTTTTACTGCCCTGCACCCTCACTCCTGCTGCCTGAGGTCACCTGCCACATAGGCTACCTGCATCCAAGTCCTTGTCTCAGGCTCTACTTCCGGAGGGACCTCACGACAGAAGAAGCAGCCAATGGTGACCAAGTTACCAAGTTTAAGACCTCAAAGACTTAAAGATTTCTAAGGGGAGCAGCCAATTAGTAGGACGCAGAGTAAGCACCATACCTCAAATAGCCTTTTTTAAAAAAATTATATGCCTGGCCCTGTTCCAAGCCCTTTACATTCATTACCTGAGTTAATTATCATGGCAGCTCCATAATGCCGGTATTATTTGCCCCCTCCCTTTCTCCGTCCCCCCACGTGAATAACACTGAAGCCCATAACTTATCCAGAGTCACACAGTTAAGACATGACTGAGCCTAAATTATGTTCAGTCTGTCTGACTCTGGAACCCTTACTTTCTTAGCCTCTATGACACACTGATTTCCCCCCAAATAAAAATGTCAACAGAGAAAGGGCAGAAATTATGCTCATGAATGCTGCTTTATGGCAACAAAATCCTCAAATTAATCTGGACCTGTGTGCACAGTATCCCTTCCCACCCTGGAGAGGCATTCCCATGGCCAGTGCTTCTGCTGATCTTTGCTAGGATTTAACTCCCAGTTCAACCACTACTAAGCTGTGAGTGACCTTGTGAAATCACTTACCCCATCTGCGTCTAAGTTTCCTTACCTGTAAAAGCAAAATAATAATATCCCCCTGTAGGATGCTAGACAGTTAGTGTCTAGTAACTGGTAGCTATGATTTTTCTAGTCAGAGGTCCACTGTTGGGAACTATTAAGACTGAGGTTCAAGCAACCCCCAGAAGAAGAGCAGAGCAGAAAAATTTGGGCCAAGTTGTTTTGTTCATCTAGAACCCTACAAATGCCTCTTGGCTTTTATTGGACTTTACTAATAATGCCTAGGATGAGAGATTTAAACCAGATATCATTTTGACCCCCCCTGTAGTGGTCTGAATGGTGGCTCCCCAAAAAGATAAGTCCATGTCCTAACTCCTGCAACTTGTGAACGTCACCTTATTTGAAAAAAAGGTCTTCAGAGGGGTGCCTGAGTGGCTCAGTTGGTTAAGTGGCCAGCTCTTGATTTTGGCTCAGGTTGTGATCTCAGGGTCCTGGGATTGAGCCCAGTGTCAGGCTCCGCACTCAGTGGGGAGTCTGCTTGAGGATTCTCTCCCTCTGCCCCTCCCCCAGCTCTCTCTCTCTCATAAATAAATAGATCTTAAAAACAAAAAAGAGAAAAAGGGGGCGCCTGGGTGGCTCAGTAGGTTGGGCATTTGACTCTTGGTTTCAGCTCAGGTCATGATCTTGGGGTCCTGGGATCAAGCCCTGTGTTGGGCTCGCATGCTCTTCTTGTCCCTCTCCCACCCCCTCTGCTTCTCCCCGCTCTCTCTCTCAAATAAATAAATAAAATCTTAAACAAAAACAAAAAATGTCTTTGTAGATATAATTAAGGATCTTGAGATGAGGTCATCCTGGGGGGTCCTAAATCCAATGACCAGTATCCTTATAAAAGAAAGGCAAAGGAAAAGAAGTCCATATGAAGACAGAGGCGGAGATTGGAGAGATGTTGCCACAAGCTCAGGAACACCAGGAAGCATAAGAAACAAAGGGACAAGCAAGGATTCTCCCCTAGAGTCTTTGGAGGGAGCACAGCCCTGCTGATATCTTGATTTGAGATTTCTGGCCTCCAGAACTCTGAGAAAATAAATCTCTGTTGTCTTAAGCCACCAGTTTGTGGTGATTTGTGAAGACAGTCAAAGTAATCCATTCTCCTGTCTCCCACAGAACACTACTCTCTCTACAGAACGCCAATGGGAAATGCAGCACATAAAGGCATGCCTTTGACATTAGCTAAGTTTTGAGGACTGAGAACATCCACGAAAATCAATATAAATATTTTTGCGGCCTTCCAAAATCTGAGAGCAAATTGAAATAGCGATGGATAATAAATGTGTCCTTGGTGAATAATCTCGTTTTCCTCTCGTAACTACAGGGACTCTTTTCTTCAGACATATTTTCAAGGTCACCAGTTTTTGTTTTAGAATTTAGACATGGTTTTTTTCCTCTGAACCTTCGGTGGGCATGGTGCTGGGGACCCTGGAAAGGTGATCGCTATTCTGCCTCTAGGATGCACTTATGAAGAGCACAGTGGTCTGGCAATTCCTCTTTTTTTCAGTGATGTGGCAATGGGGAGAATGGTCCATGCCTAAAAATGGCAGAAGCATTTAAAAACTGTCACCAGTCAGGATCCCACCTGACAAAACTGTTGCCTGATGACAGGATTGGATGTACCCAAATAGGCCAAAGGAATGGTGTTTAATCATGAAAAATAGTTGTACCCAAATAGGCCAAAGGAATGGTGTTTAATCATGAAAAATAGTAATTCACTTTAGGTCGCCAGTGACATATTTTTGAGTATCGATCACATTTGCCTTTTCTTCATATAAATCAGCTTTATAAAAAGGATCTTACTCTGAGATGTAGCTTGTATCTTTAAATTTCAGAAGATGAGTTCAGAATAGATATATCCAGTTTTACAATCATTACAGGCTTCTGAAATATAAGAGAGAAAATAATTCAGTAAAATTAGGATATATATCCATAGAGCTCTAAAACCAACCCCCCCCCCCAAAAAACCCTCATTTTAGTAGCTGGGTGGTCTAAAAGAACCATGTATTAACTGTTTTTTTTCCTAGATTATATAAGAGTAATTTATTCTTGAAAATCGTTTAGAAGTACCCCTGCATCCTCTTCTCTGGATTTTTTTTATATGAAACTCTCCGTGTCACATCCTTCCCTCCCCAACCCCCCTCCCCCCCCCATCTCCTAATGAGATTTGTTAGGAGCTGTAGTATTGGTTGTTACTGGCTTCCTGGGGTGTGCATGTTGCCTCCATCTACTCCATCCTTGGGCTTCTAAAGCCCCGGTGGCCTTATGTCTCATATTCATAGGATCCTCTTAGCCCAAACTGTGGCTCACCATGAACTCTTGGTGCCACCTCCTGGAACACAGGGGTAGCATAGTGTATCTCCTGGGAGCGTCCAGTTCCTGGGCAAAAGACAAGGAGCAGAGTTATTGGGCCTAGAATCCGAATCTCTGATCACGTGAGGGCAGTGGTTTAGCCAGCCACCCTCGACACGGTGTGCAGCCTCTGGACTTTGCAGAGAACACTTACCATCTTGGGCTGTGGGAACACACTGCCTTGGTTCCAAGCCTTGCGCAGATTCCTTACCTGTAACATGGGAACAACATAAACTGGGAGTTAGTGGTGTTTGTGTAGGACAGGGTAGGTAAATTGCTTAGCACCGTGCCGGAAACAGGGTTAGGGTTAGCGTTGGCTGGGTTTGTTCTCATTGTTACCAAGGCCCTGAGTCTATTTACCATAAAGCAGTGTATGATGCCTGCCTTAAGAGGGGATCATAAGAGGCTCTGGAACACAGTGTGGATCGTTCCAAACTGACATTAAAACATCTCCAAGATACGTTGTTAAGTGAAAAAATCAAGGTGTAGAATGGCATATCTATGACCTGCTACCCTTTGTGTAGATGCTAGCACCCACGTAGAGGATCTATGTGAGGATTTTAAAAATTGGTTGTTGCCCCGTAAAGTAGGACTGGATGTCAGGGGTGGGAGGAAGACATTGTATTCTAATTCCTTTTATTCTTTTTTTTTTTTTTTACCCCTGGGTCGTACAACCTTAAAAAAAATTTAAAAAGACAAAAATCTGAAACCAACCAACCACACCAATCAAAATACCCAAAAAAATTCTCTTACCTGCTTGATTTTCACAGATATTTGCATATATTCTAACTTCCCTGGCCGTATTTCCATAGTCTCCGGGTGCTTTATCTCTCATAGCTTTTCCTACATAAAGTGAATCATTTATGTAGAATCATTAAATTAAACCGGTTCAGCCACATTTTCTCATTTCCTCTGCCAAGGAGCAGAATCCCCCAAAGTTCCGAAACAAAGAATAACCTGCTCCTATGGCCTAAACTGTTGTCTATTGAAGGAAAACCATGGCCTCAGCAAGGAATCCATAGCACCTGCTTCTCCAAGCCAGAAGCCCTTCTGATTTATTTTCCTGGGTCAGCGAGGAACATCCTTTGCTTATGCCAGAGACACATTTTCTTTCCTTCACTGAAAAGAACAGTCTGTAAAAAGCTTTGTAATATCTGCAAGAGACAGTAAATTACCCAGCTGAGTTCTATTTAGCCCTGGCCAGTCACCAAGAATACTAATTCTACTTCTGCAAGACTTTTTGTAGGAAGGGAGGACAGGTTTTAAAAAATGTATAAGATGTATACTTTTTTTAAAAAAAAGATTTTATTTATTTGACAGAAAGCACAAGCAGGGGGAGCAGCAGAGGGAGAGGGAGAAGCAGGCTCCCTGCCAAACAGGGAGTCCGATGAGGGGCTCGATCCCAGGACCTGAGATCATCACCCAAGCCGAAGGCAGACAATTAACCGACTGAGCCACCCAGGCGCCCAGATGTATACATTTTGACATCTATTTTCAAGTCTTGTGTCAACTACGTTTCTGACTTCTCTGAATGATAACTCTCTAGAGGAGGCACAGGAGGTTAGCAAGTATCACTTGGTGCTCTCCCTAGCTATGACAGTATCTCCCCGTTCTACAGGTCAGAACGCTGAGGCTCAGGCAAGTGAAGGAGGCTGCCCGATGCCCCTCAGCTCACTGCTGGGGTGCTGGTGCTGAGACACGCTGTTCTTTGTGCATATCTTGATATTCCTCCATACTTGCATGCCAAGTGAAAAGGCCATTTTGAAATCTTAAGTAGAGGTGGTCATAAGAGGTGAATAATGAAAAGCAGTGACAGGCTTGATGCAACACTGAAGGTAGGCAGAGGACAGTGATGCTCTTGTTGGTCTTTGACTGAGCTTCCTCCGAGTGGCTGAGCTAGGCAGCATGCTGACAGATACAAGGCAAAGCTCTTGCCTTTGCGGAGCTGCCAGTCAGAACCCACCACCTTGTTTGCAGGGCCCGGTGCACAGCGAAAATGCGGGGCCTCTTGTTAAAAAATTATGAAGATCTGTGCACCTATGTTCGTGGCAACAGTATCCACAGTAGCCAAAAGGTGGAAGCCACCCAAGGGCCCACTGATGGATGAGTGGATCAACTTAGTGTATATATGCATAGGTATCTATGGATCTGTATGTAATGAAGATTCTTCAGCTTTAGAAATGGAGGAGATTCTGACACATGCACAACATGGATGAATCTGGAGGACTTCTGCTGAGATGAGCCAGTCACAGAAGGAGAGATACCGTAGGAGTCCATCATCCGAGGTCCCCAGAGTAGCCAAATTCATAGAGACAGAAGAGAGAGTAGTGGTTGCCAGGGGTTGGCGGAGGGGGACTGAATGGGGAGGGCATAATGGGGACAGAGTTTCAGTTTTGCAAGATGAGAAAAGTTCCATGCGTGGACAGCGGTGATAATTGCACGGCAGTAACAATGAACCTTATGCCATTGAACCATATACTTAACAATGGTTAAGATGGCAAATTATATTGGTCTGTATATTTCACAAATTAAAAAATAATTTTAAAAAAAGTTAAAAAGAAAAAGTATTCAGAATTTCAAGACAGTGACAGCAGAGCACGGAACCCAGTGTGGGGCTCTTCTCAGTGCAGGGGCGCTCCGTGTGACCACACATGTCACGGACCTCCAAGCCATCGAAACAAGAAGGGCTTTCGCCAAAGAAATGAGAACCAGCTTAGATGTGAGCTGTGCGGGAAGTCAGCTTCATTTACCTTCCCCTTTTGCATCTTTCCCTTCTCTCTTCGTTTCCCTCGTATCCCATTTTTTATTTCCCTTTCCCTTCCTCTTCTTCACCTTCTCTTCTGCTTTCTGTACCCAACACCCATGGCAAACAGTGCAAAAGCTGCTGAAGAACTTACTTGCTTTGTACTTTGGTAGTATCCAAAATGCCAGAACCGGGATTATTACGATTAGCACCAGCAATAACCCCGGAAGCAGTAGCTGCAGGCAGAAGGGACAGCCGTCTCTACCTGGAAGAAGACAGCATTCACTGGTCACCACACAGCTTTCTTTTCCAATGATACTGAACTGTGGAATGTTCTGGAAAGGGCAGTCACCACCGTCTCCCAGGCTAACTAATGTACTGTGCACCCCGGTCTCCAGACTGCTATGGACACCTGCCACTCTTGAGAATTAACTTGTTAGTGAAGTTCTGGAAGTCACAACCAAGTGCATCTTCCACATGGGGTCATACAAAGAAGAGAAAAACAGCACAGCATTTAACAGATGGATTCCTGGCAGCATTGTTAGGATCATAAGGCTCAGAAAAGCCTGGTCATTTATTGGGCAAAGCCCTTAGTCATTTGGAATGATTTATGTCACCTAAACAGCTACCATTCATTATTAACTACACCCCAGACACTGTGTTAAGCACTTTACATGCATTGTCGTATTTATCTCATTGCTATCATTCCCATTTTGCAGATGACTAAAGTAAGGCTCAGAGGGGTTAAATGACTTTCCTGCAGTCACACAGCTAGTAATTGGAAGGGCTGTGGCTGTAGGCAAAGCTTGACTCTGGGGCCTGAGTCCTACAGGCTGCCTCATTTGTTAGAACTTACTGAACGCCAGGGCATGGGCTCTGTTCTGAGAATGAGGCTGGGTGAAGTGTTCAATACCTAAGCGTGCCTACTGCCTTAGCTAACCTCTTTTTTGTTCTATCCTTCTCCTACCTTAATGAGTGTCCCTTTGTAAGGTCCTGGAAAGCCAGGTTTGAATCTAGAATTCTCAAACTCCTCAGCGTTCTGCACTAGAACATGGCAGCATGGAGAGAGCCAGCCCCAGCCCCAGCCTGGCCCACCTTTCCACTCAGGCTCTGACCTGCACCCTAAGGGGTCTCGTGTGCACAGGGACCCTCCAGCCTGCATGTGCAGATGTTGTCCATGCCCCCCACAAACAGCCTCCTTAACTCAGGGCCAGCGATGCTCACTTCCTTTCTGTGGGACAGCCTTGGGAGGATGAGCCGGGAATGAGACTTGTGTAGGCCCTGGAAGGTGGGTCCTGATCTGATTGGGTAGGGAATTCAGGTCCAGGTACCCAGAATATGGTTTAGGAAAGTGGGGATACAGGGTCCAGGTGGGCATATTCTCCTGTTTCCCCCTGAACTCCTCAGCCGAGGGGAAGATGCATGGCGGAGAAAGCACCAGAACAGTGCCCTCCCAAACACAGCACTGGGACAGGAGCTCTTCTCACCCCAAGGAGGGTCCTGGAGGTCTACACTCACCAACCCTTGGCAGTGGGCACTAAACAGCCAAGCAGGCAGGCACAGGTGTTAGAAGTCAATGGAAAAGCAAAAGAGAATCAAAACCCGGCAGCTCTGAGAGATGCAAAATCTGATGTGATTGCTTAGAACCTGGGCTGTGGAAGATCAAGGCAGGAAGCAGCGTCAAGTTAGGAAGTCTCCCTACAGGATTGCTTCCTGACCTAGCTTCTAGGCTCGTCTTCTTCCTTTTAGTGGCAGAAAGAAACCCCATCGGGGTTTGTGTGGAACCTCCCAAAGGAAAGGCATTTGGATGCAGATGGCCAACGTGGGAAGTGGGTGGGCAGAGGAGTAGCTACAG
Organism: Halichoerus grypus; assembly: GCF_964656455.1. Taxonomy (NCBI): domain Eukaryota; kingdom Metazoa; phylum Chordata; class Mammalia; order Carnivora; family Phocidae; genus Halichoerus; species Halichoerus grypus. The sequence goes on along the minus strand of NC_135713.1, from coordinate 195,299,253 downwards.
TTTCTGGAAGCAAATCCAGACCCTGTGGAAAGAGCTCAGGTAGCCCTTACCTGGTGGGGGATTGATGGAGACTGGCTGACTGTATCTCTCGTGGTCAGGCAACTTGTTTTCAGCTTTGCACCTATACTCTTCCTTTTCTCCAGTGTTGTTCTTGCTTACGTTGAATTCAGCAGGCTCCCTTACATGCTTGGAAATAGGTGGTGATATGGCAATATCTTTCTCAAAGAAAGTGTAAGTGATGGGCAGAGAGCCGTTGAATGAGCTACAACGTAGTATTATATGTCGGTCTGTTTCCGTGTTAATGACATGAATGTTCAACACTGGTGTGATCACTGGGTCTAGAAAAATGAAAGTGTGTGTTAAATGATAAGAAGATAGGATTCACTCACTCAGTCCACAAACGTGGACTGAACCCCTACTCTGCTCCCGACCGTGGACCCGAAGATGAATGACCCCCTTCTTGAGACGTCAGGCAGCTGGCTGCCCAGTGAGAAAGACCAGTGGTACGTGGTTAGCTGCACTCAGTGCAGCACAAGCCAGGTGCTGAGAACGCCGGAGGGTGGAGGGCGTCTCTCTGCTTTGAGGAATCAGCACAAACTTGCCTTTCATCAGAAGTCTCAGTCTGTTCATTGTTGAGGATGAGTATAATTTTGTCAAAGATCTAGTTCCAAGTATGAAGTTGAGAGGTACTTCTATTCCTAATCTTTATAAGGCTACAGCAGGGGTTTTTCTTTTTTAATCAAAGAAATCTAAAAACATCATCTTTTCTAACTATATTTTTATTTATAGAATTCAGCTGTACAGTTATCTTCTACTTCCTCCCACAAGCAGGAAGTAACCCTGGTAAATAGATTCAAAGGAACTTTTCAACAGGAAGTATGTGGGTCTGCTAGATTCTGTCAGGTCATAGCCTATTTTGTGGGAGAATCTAGCTATATTATTGATTTTATAATTCATTAATAGGGGCGCCTGGGTGGCTCATGTAGTTAAGCGTCTGCCTTTGGCTCAGGTCATGATCCCAGGGTCCTGGGATCGAGCCCCTTGTGGGCTCACTGCTCAGTGGGGAGACTGCTTCTCCCTCTGCCCCTCCCCACCCCTGCTCATGCTCTTCCTCTTGCTCACTCTCTCTCAAATAAAGAAAGAACTAATTCATTAATAAAGCAGAATTATAGGAAAGGAAGGAAAATTGTTGAGTATCCATCATGTGTCAGGCTTGCCATTCACATTACCTCATTTCACTTCACAATAGTACTATAAGGAAGATAGTTTCATGCCCATTCTACAGATGAACAAGCTGTGATTCAGAGAGGTTAAGAAACTTGCCCAGGGTCACTCAGCTAGTAAACAGCAGATCCGGTTGGCTTGGGCCAACTCCCCAGCAGATTTTTTCTTTAAACAATATCAGTTTGGCACAGAAACAGTGAAATACAGGGACCAAAGTATAAGTAAAATCAAAGAAAATAATTTAGAGTCTCCTTACTCCACCCCTCCCCTGAGCAGGAATCCCTGGGGAAGCATCCTTGACAGAGGAGTACCTGGTAACAGTGGCCTCCAAGAACAGCTTTGGGAATAGTAATGGTGGCCTTGGGAAGCAACTTGGGGAACAGCACCAACAGGACATTCTTCCTGTGGAACTGAAGTCTATATCCTGTAATTTTCAGGAAGGGGCCGTTGAAACATTCATGAGGAAGCAGAGAGCACAGACTCCTCTCTGAGATGGGATGATCCAAACTAGACCAAAGATTGATATCTCAAGTGATTGGAAAAATGTATACTTCCCTGAGAGTTTGTAAAAAGACTGGCAAAGGGCATCACAGCATCATGGTGATCAGAGTAAGGGAATAGCTACTCTTCACTAAACCAGATATTTTTTTTTTACAAATTTCAGGGAGCCCTTTTAAGATTCATTCAACTGCCACCTTTCCCGTAAGACCTTTCCTAAATCCTCCAGGCTGATGTGCTTCCTCTTCTGCCTCCCATCATGATCCACTTGGATTTTTCATGGTGCCCCTCAAATGGAACCTGTTTGAAACTGAACTCTAGCTAATCTGCTAATTATTGAATAATCAGTAGATAGATAAACATATACTAAAACCCTATTATTTAAGAAATGTTTTTATTTATATATTCATTCATTCATCCATCCATCCATCCATCCATCCATTAATTCACTTATTTTGTCATGGTAAGAAGAGTTAACATGAAATCTAACTTCTTAAATTTTTAAGTGCTCAATACAGTATTATTAACTGTAAGCACAATGTTGTACAGCAAGATCTGGAGAACTTACACATCTTACATAGCCACAACTTTATACCCATTAACAACTTTCCATTTTCCCCAACTCCCCATTCCTCCAGTTTTCCCAATCTCAATAAATGCACCACTCCTCATCAGCTGATCACATTAGATATCTGGAAGTCATCCTTGATTCCTTCCTCACCTTCACAACCTGTGAATCCAAATCTAATCATCTAACAAGTCCTGCTGTTTCTTCCTCCAAAATATATCTTGAATCCACCCACTCTGTCCATCCTCACCATTGTCTCCTAGATGACTGCAAGAGCCTCCCAACCAATCCCCAACTTCTACTCTTGCCCCACCTCACCTAGAATGGAATAACTTTGAAGATGATAGTTGGGTCACAGGCCCAGCCTGACTTGGCCCCTTCCCTCTCCAGTCTCACCTGGGGCCACAGTCCCCTCATCTGACCTTCAGCCATATCAGCCTCCTATTAGGTCCTTCCCAGCCAGCCAAGTTCTTTCCCAAGTTGGAGCCCCTGCACAGGCTATTGTCCCTTGACTAGAGCCCTCTTTCCCTGTCTCCTCACCTAGCTAATTCCTTCTCATTCTTCAGGGCTCTACTTAAATGTCATCCCCTTTGAAAAGCTTTACCTAACTACCCTATCTAAGTAGAATGCTCCACCATCCCCTGCTTCTCTCCATCGCTATGCCAGTTTTTCCTTCCTAACAATTAACAAAGTTTGTGATTATGAATTTGTTTGGGTACTTGGGTTTTATATCTCCCCAACTAGACTGTAAGCTCCACCAGAGCAGAAATGAATGTATAGCCAGGGCTTGGCACATTTGGGATATCAATAATATTTGATGAGTGAATCAATGATCGTTATTCATGGCTCATACCCCTACTGGGCTGGGGACAAGAACATGTCTTAGGCATCACTGAAACTCCAGCAACGCTGAACATAATTACTTGCACAGGGTAAGCACTCAATAGATATCTTTTAATCTGATCTAAATGAAGAGGAAACAGTTTTATAACCTATCAAAACAGTTCTACAGGACAGTGTAATTACTGTAACAAATTGCAGGAAACGTGTACATTTACCTGGAAGGCAGGATGTGGGAAGATTTTCTACATATCTGTGGGACAGAAGCTCAGCAAATGAGTACTTGGGGTTTTTTAATCAGCTAATTTAAGGCTTCAGTCATTGAGTTCATAAACCATCTAAAATAGGGCTTATTCCTTGCAGGAGTATAGGCCCCTGTTATTCAAACGGAGGAGACCCACACCAGTGGTGGGTCTTGCATCCTTTCTCACACTGAACTTTGGTGATTTGAAGGGCATTCGGATGCTTTCCCTGCCAATAAGTGCCTACTCTGCTCACCCCATTCTGCCCACAGTAGACTGAGACTCTCACCCAGAGTTAAAGCCAATGTTAGGATTACACTGCCTATCTTCTCAATTCATATTTTAATGATTGAGGACTGGACATATATCAAAGGTGTAGCCAAAGGGAATATCTAAAGTTGCACAGGAAGCTCGTGGTACACAGGTCTCCCAGTGCTCATCCCATTGCTCTTTCTGCAATACCAGGCTGCCCAGTCCAGTCTGGTGGCCTACACTGACCACTAGAGAATATTTTCAGCTGGGGGATATAGTTGGACGCTTAACTGAGTGAGCCACCCAGGGGCCCTGACTATCATTGATTGTTTTGTTTTGTTTTTTAAAGATTTTATTTATTTATTTGAGAGAGAGAACACGAGCAGGGGGGAGAGGGAGAAGCAGGCTCCCCACAGAGCAGGGAGCCTGACGTGGGGCTCGATCCCAGCACCCTGGGATCAAGACCTGAGCCAAAGGCAGATGCTTAACTGACTGAGTCACCCAGGTGCCCCTATCACTGATTGTTAAGATGGTTATAACCTAAAAAGCTAAGAACCATTGAGCTAGAGCAGTGGTGCCCAATGGAACTTTCTGTCATGATGGCAATGTTCTTTGTCTGCATTGTCTGATACAGCAGCCACTGTTGGCTGTGGCTATTGAATACTTAAAACGTGACTAATAAGACTAAGGAACTGAGCTTTTTATTTCATTTAATTTTAATTAATTTGGATTTAAATGTAAATAACCACATGTGGCTCATGGCTACTATGCTAGAGAGCACAGACCTAGGGTCACTCAAAGATTTGATCAGTAAGTCAGAGCTCCTATGTTTAGAAACCTCCAGGTACAATGCACACATATTAGCTGGGAAACCCTCTCTCCCTTTCCTAGGAGTCCACTATCAAGGTCACCTTTATAAATGAGAGTGTTAATGCTAGGTTGTGAGAGGCTTGGGGTGGGAAGATGGGAGAGAAAAATATAGTAGTAATAAGATGTGTTTGGGCAAGAAGAGCGCTGGCTGATGGAGCACCTGGTGGGTGGTCACTGCAAAGGGGAGAAGGTGGGAAACGCCTGGGGCTTTGAAGACCCTTGCTGCAGTATCCACTACTGATTCTAAGACTTCTCGAATCTTCAGAGAAAAAGTAATTTTTGCCTACATGATGGGGATCTAGAGTAAAGGATCTAGAAAAGATCTCAACAATTTCCCAAATTGTTCATGTAAGACTTTTTGTCTAAGGCCATCAGGCTACTATTATCTGAAGTAGGCAGAAGTCTTTGGAAGAGGTATTCGGGACTGCCAAGATGTCGTTCCCCAAGTGCCAGCCATTGCATTTGGCCCCTCTACCCGTTCCCCTGCACCCAGCTGAATACGACTTATCTCTGGAAGCTGGGAAGGCGCAAGCTGAGCGGTTGGTCATATGAGCCCACCCCCTTAAATGGGAGTACTTGCTTCAGTCAACAATTCCAGCCACAGAGGGCTCCACGAAGATCCTGACCTGATTCGTTCGACTTCTGCAAGATTAGCAAATATCTGTCCCAATTTCAAACCCACTCCCAGGACCTCACTCATAGGAGCTCTGTTTGAAATTGGGCCCCTCTTCTTCCGGTATTATGTTTTCAAAACTGACAGAGATAGGAGGAAAAAAAAAAAACTTATCCAGGAAGGAAAATTGGATCGGACATTTAATGTTTCATATTAAGTCTGGCAACGATGACTCTATGTATTATTGTTTAAATAAATCTTCTATTAATCATTTTTAAAAAGTCTTTAGAAGAGAAAGTAAAATGGAATTATTAAGAATAAAGACCTCAGTGACATACTTTCCAGGCTCTTGAGTGAGTATTTGTAGGGGAGCAGAGAGCTCACTACAGAACAGGAAAGAATCCCACAAATCACAGGGCCCCCCCAGGAATGAGTGCCCTACTTACCCACAAATATGAAGTTGAACTTGCGACTGTATTTGACCACTGAACAGTTAGAAACTTGGGCTTTGCATTTGTAGGGGCCCAGCTCATGGGCTTCTGAGATGCTTAGGTTAAAAATCAGGGGTTCACCTTTTCCATCATGGGTTCTCAGGTGTTTCTCACGCCGAAACAAAAAATAGGTGATCTGTAGTGATTTGTTCTGGTTGGAACAAATTAGCGATACATTTTGACCCCTCATGACCACTTTTGCTTCTGAGTCCAAACTTGGAGAAAGGAGTTCTGGAAAACAGAGTAACACAAGAAAACGTCTTTGTGAATGTCCCTTAATAACTAAGTGGTAACCTGACCACATTTTGTGGGTCAAGGTGGTAGAGATACTGGTTCCTGGAGAACTTTCTTGCTGCGCAGCCAGGCTGACCAGTGTGTGAGGAAGCCTCAGCATCTATAGAAGCTCCTTCCAGTGATGCATGGGGGGCCTTGACAAGCTCTCATGCTTGCCACCTCTTTTGCCACTGAGAGCGTGAAGTGGACACTGGTTTTTTTTTTCTCTTTTTTAAAATTTAAATTCCAGTTAGTTGACATACAATATTAGTTTCAGATGTACAATAACCACTTGGAAGCATTATTTCACTAGAGGTTGCAAAATGGTGATATATTAATTCTATCTTTCCTTTTTCATTTATTATCTGAAATGATTCTATAAAGGGAAACTTGCCCCCATCAACTCTTTAGTTCTACTGAAGTATGGTTTGCATAGAAAAGGCAGGATAAATGCTTGGTTCTCTCCCTTTATTGACCAGTTCTGAAAATAATGAGTTTGTTTCCTAGCATCTTGTAACAGTAGGATATTTTTCTTTCATTGTTGTTATTTTTTGTTTAAGAATTTATTTATTTTAAAGATTTTATGTATTTATTTTTGAGAGAGAGAGAGCAAGAGAGAGCGCAAGAGCCGGGGGTGGGGGGCAGAGGGAGAAGCAGACTCCACCCGCTGAGCAGGGAGCCCGATGCAGGACTCCAACCCAGGACCTTGGAATCAGGACCTGAGCCGAAGGCAGACACTTAACGGACTGAACCACCCAGGCGCCCCAGTGGCCTAGCATTTATTGACGGTTCACCAAATGCCAGGCGCTGTGCTGAGGGACATGGCTTGTCTCACTCAGTCCTCCTCATAAGAACCCTCCCCAGTAGGTGCTTTTATTATCCCCACATCACAGAGGAAAGAGATTAAGTGTCAAGTGGTTGCATCATCCACCCAGGCTCCCTGCTGGAAAACAGCAGAACCAGGGTTAGGACTATGACCCTAGCAGGTCTAGCTCTATGATGATAAACTGTCTCCCAATATATATTTTTTATTTTGTTGCTTAAAATATTTTACAATGATTATGTGTTGATTTTCTACATTAAAAACAACAACAACAGGGATGCCTGGATGGCTCAGTCGATGAAGCTGCTAACTCTTGATTTTGGCTCTGGTCAGGATCTCGGGGTCCTGGGATGGAGCCTTGCAGCTGGCTCCACGCTCAATGGGGAGTCTGCTTGAGATTCTTTCTCTCCCTCTCCAGCCCCTTTCTCCCCCCTCCGCCCCTCTGCCCACTCTCTCTCTCTAAAATAAATAAATAAATCTTTAAAAAAAAAAGCAGAAAGAAAAATATTTCATTATAAAAACAATCTCAGTATTTTATCTCTAAGTCTCAGGAAAGAAGCTTCAACTCCCGCCTCACATCGCTTCATTTAAACTGTAGGTAATGGAAAAGACTCGACTCTTTGGTTGCTCATCTAAAAGCATAGAAAGACTTAATCATCAACGGTCGCGTTGAAAGCTGACCATCCCCACCGTGTCGGTGAAAACGGTTTTGGTAAAAGAGAGAAGGAAGTAAATGAAACTTACTGTTTATTCTTCTCGTGTCACAATCCAGGGCAGCTTTTTGTACTGAAAGAGATAAAAGGAACGTAAGAAAACTCCGTTTCCACATCACGTTTTGGTTTGGAGATGCAAGCTTCAAAATGGCAAATAGGCCTTACATGTGAGAGAAGAAAAAATGCCCCAAAAGAACAGTTTATTCAATTGTCTCCACATTCTCTCAGAAGAAATCAGATAGGAGGGGAAAGGAGGCGTGGTGCCCCCATGGGGGTGAGTCATTTAGGGACTTCCTCCTTTTCTGACCAAGTTAGGAAATTGGAGTTGCTTGGACAAGCTCGAAACAATATGACTGGTTGGTTTGACCAGCATGTGTTCCCCCAGTGAGTTCTTGTACGAAGAGAGAGATGTGGTAGGTCGCCCTAACTCTGGCTGCCTGGGAAGCTGGACAGTGGGAAGAAGAAGGAAAAATAGGACTGTGATTTCGTCTTTGCAAAAACCCACCTGATCATCTCTCTCTGGATTCGGCCTGTAGCAAAAGGAATTTGACAGAAGTTGGGTTCAGCCTTGGGAAGCAAATACTGACTGTCTGGAGTAGATACACACCAACAAGGCATCAGAAATGCCTGATTGTGTTACATGCGGATTCCTAGGCCCTGCTCCAGACTTCCTAGGGATAAAACCTGGGACTCTGAATTATAGGAAGGGTCCCAGCAGTCTCAGAGTCTCTACCATACAACCCAGAGGGGCTTGTGATTCACTTCTACTCGATCTAGAATCCTCCTGGCTCTGTGAACTGGACGCAGGAGTAAACCCCATGTTGCAGTGTCACCAGTCTGAGGTGGGGAGTGGGATGTGTTGAGGAGCTTTCCAAGTGGAGGGAGCTGTGACCCAGCCAGGCCCCTTTGGCAGTGATTTCTGTTGCCACTAGCGGGCCTGCCCGATAGGTCTGGCGCCTTCCTGTGGACAAGCGCCCAGTTCCCTGCTCAGGTACATGTTCTTCTGGGGCATTGTCCAAACTCCTGTATTCACTCACTCCGGGTGCTCCTTGCTTGGGCTCCCCAGGTCCCATCCTATGGTGGTCAGTCGTTCCAGGTCCCACACGTGGCCACCACCGGGGGACTGAGCAAAACCAGGGTCTGCCGCCTGGCCACCACCATCTGGAAGCAAATCATGAGTTAACTCTCAGTGCCTGGAAGGCCTTTATTCCCTTCTGACAGTAAAAGTTACTGTTTCGGCACCCACTCTTCTAAAAAACACGACCCTCAGGGATTGACAGTGATTTTTCATTTGGGGATATTGGCGGTCATTTCTCTCACTAAAGAGAGGGAGGGGAAGAACCTCACCAGCTTAATCTCTGGTGGGATGATCCTTCATGTCAGAATTTTTGCCAAAGGAAATTGGAGGTTTTGCAGGCATTGCTGTTTTGACACTTTCCCCACCAACATCTCATGCATCCTTGCCTGGGCGGGGTGGGGGTTGGGCTAGTTCCTGGGAACTTTCATGCCCAGGGGGAACGGGGAAGGGGGCGATACTTTCAGAAAAGCTGATGTGTCTGGGGCATTTTCCCCATGTGAAACTCAGCTGGGTCAGGAAACTTGCAGACCACAGCTTAGACACAAAGACAGTAAAGGAAACCAGAGGAAGTGCTACTTACGGCTGTTGGCAAACACTGGTTGCTAGGAGTGCTTTAGCGAGGCTCCAGAAAAGGAAAGTAATTTGTCTAGGGTTACAGGATAAATCAAGAATGAAGTCTCAAATGGAAAAAGAAAAAGTTTATCCATGGACCTGTCACGTTTACTAACAGTAGAGTTAGTATATTCCTTTCTGTTGTCTAAGAGCTTCACGCTGATAATCTCATTTAATCCTTATAAAATCTCTATGAGGTATGCAGAGGTATTAAAAATATTTAACAACCAGAAAACAAAACAAAACAAAACCCACAGAAAAAAAAATCAACAAAAAAATTAACAACCAGCAGAGTAATGTAAATACATAACTCGATGCACAGATCAAAAATTTAAAAATATATCCCACTACCACCCCTCTTTTATCTCTAAGTAAACAAGCCATGTTCTAAAGCTACTTAACCAGTGATATAAGTTTGTATGCAAGTTGTTAATCAAATGATTCTCATAATTTCCAAAAATTTGTTGATGTTTAGAAATGGTTGGTGCAGTCTTTTGATATAGGGCTCACTGTCTGGGATGTATGATATGGGGAACTACCTTGAACTTTTCCAATGAATTCCTTGAAACAGGTGGCCATTGGATAACGTGTAGTCTCAAATAAATAGAGAATTTCTCTTCACATCAAGAATATTGTTCATGGTAGACATTTCTGCAAAGAAGACATACAAATGGCCAATAGACACATGAAAAAATGCTCAACATCACTCAACATCAGGGAGATACAAATCAAAACCACAGTGAGATACCACCTCACATTGGTCAGAATGGCTAAAATTAATTAAGTCAGGAAACAACAGATGTTGGTGAGGATGCAGAGAAAGGAGAACCATTGGTGGAAATGCAAGCTCGTACAGCCACTCTGGAAAACAGTATGGATGTTCCTCAAAAAGTTGAAAATAGAGCTACCCTACAACCCAGCAATTCCACTACTAGGGATTTACCCTACAGATACAAACGTAGTGATCTGAAGGGGCTCCTGCACCCCGGTGTTTATAGCAGCAATGTCCACAATAGCCAAACTATGGAAAGAGCCCAGATGTCCATCGACAGATGAATGGATAAAGAAGGTATATATATATGTATATATATAATGGAATACTACTCAGCCATCAAAAATGAAATCTTGACATTTGCAATGACATGGATGGAACTAGAGGGTATTATGCCAAGCGAAGTAAGTCAATCAGAGAAAGACAATTATCATATGATCTCACTCACATGTGGAATTTAAGAAAAAAAACAGGATCATAGGGGAAGAGAGGGAAAAATAAAACAAGACAAAATCAGAGAGGGAGACAAACCATAAGAGACTCTTAATCATTGAAAACAAACTGAGGGTTGCTGGAGGGGAGGTGGGTGGAGGGATGGGGTAACTGGGTGATGGGCGTTAAGGAGGGCACATGATGTAATGAGCACTGGGTATTATATAAGACTGATGAAACACTGACCTCTACCTCTGAAACTAATAATACATTATATTTTTACCAACTGAATTTATTTTTTTTTAAGATTTTATTTATTTATTTGACAGAAACACAGAGAGAGAGAGAGGGAATACAAGTAGGGGGAGTGGGAGAGGGAGAAGCAGGCCTCCCACTGAGCAGGGAGCCCGATGCGGGGCTCAATCCCAGGACCTTGGGATCATGACCTGAGCCGAAGGCAGATGCTTAAAGACTGAGCCACCCAGGCACTCCTACCAATTGAATTTAAATAAAAAAAATTTAAAAAAGAATATTGTTCATGGTGTTAAATCTTCAACCCCTGGTGAGCAATAATAATTACAAAATTTTAAAACCTTCTAGCCCTTATAATTATGTTTGTAATTTTTCTAAATCCGGTATTTCTATCATCTTATATTTCTAAATCACAAAAGTCATTTAATCTGTTGGTATAATATTTATCCTTCCACAGAACTTTAAAAGTAACAGGATTCAATAACTTGTAGAATTCACTTATTTTCACTTTTACCCCCAGAGAGCGAATGCATTTTCATATAATAATTATTTTAAAATACTGCAGTTTTCCTCTGGGAATTGGTACTTTGTTTTGTTTTGTTACAAGTGGTGTGCCATGTTTTCTACATTTTTCTAGTACCTTCTACTTGTCTTTCATCGAACTAATCTTATAAATCTAAAAGTAGTATCTCGGTTAGACTATCACTAAGGATAGAGCATCCCCACAATGTCTCCTTTTCCAAAGATTTGGCCATCTCCATCAACACGAACATGCAAGACTCCGTAGTTCCCAAACTGTTTGTTCTGTAGGCGCTACCAGCCTGCACAGGTCCAAGAAACTTCCAGTTTTCACCGTCTTCATTCCCAAGTCTTGAGATAATTGCTTAACTGTCTCTGATGTTCATTTGATGCAAGATGGTAAAAACAAAGTTCATCGGGCACACACATTAAGTCATCAACGTGATTCACATCCTTAATGACATCACCCAGAAATGACTCTGAAGAGTTAGACAGCCCCCACCTGCTCGAGGATGGGTTTCTGAGCCACAGAGTCTGAGATGGGATTCATGAGTGTGTGACTTACCGAGGGAGTGACGGAAGGAGAAGGGAAGGGGATGGGAAAGTAGGGCAGAGCAAGGGAAGAAACGAAGGAGAGGGGTTCAGCTGAAGTTGACCGCAGCGCCTGCTCCCACAGGGAGAGATGGGGTATGAGTTGTATCACTGGGTTTGATCCTTCTTATGATGAGGGAGCTGGGTTTTTTTTTAAGATTTTATTTATTTGACAGAGAGACAGGAAGAGCAGGAACACAAGCAGGGGGAGTGGGAGAGGGAGGAGCAGGCTTCCTGCTGAGCAGGGAGCCCGATGCGGGGCTCGATCCCAGGACCCTGGGACCATGACCTGAGCTGAAGGCAGACGCTTAACGTCTGAGCCACCCAGGCGCCCCGGGAGCTGGGTTTTTACACCCCCTGCTGATCATTCAGTCGTTGGTCAAGGGCCTGGAGGGAGTGAGGAGGTTGTGCACAGAACCACCAGGTGTCTCCAGACATGCTGTCCTCCAGAGAGGATAAGCCATTCTACTCAGTCTGGAGGAGGGGAGCTGGGCCCACCCAACAGCCCATACCCACCACCAAACTAAAGGGTCTAGAAACAGCTTCTAAAATCGTGGCTAGATTTGCCAGGTTTCCTCTCTGTCCTGCTCCGGTACTCCAACACTGCACAAAATCCAGTAAGGTTTTCATGAAACATCCTTGAAACCATATTTCTCAAGCACAGACAATAATATTTGGATATAGTATTGCAGTTCCTTCCCCTCTTAAGAGGTGAACAAAACCAACAGACTATTCTCAAAGTCTTGAATTTTACATTTTAAGTAATCTAAAAATACATATTATGGAAATAGTTGGAGCTTTGGGGAAAATGATGGAAATTTTATTGTCTTAATTTATAAATTTTCCAAAATTAGTTTTCTTATTTAGATAGTTATATTTTACAAGCAGGGCCATTGATATGGGTCACAATGATACACCCTGTTTTTTATTCTTTTTGAGATGCTATTAATTTTATGCCTAAAAATAATTATTTAAAACTACACATTAAATTGTTTTAAAGATTCCGATAGCATTTTGTGAATATCCTTACTTGCTTTATAGATACAATTTTGATTTGAAAATTTCCAGAATTTTATTATTTCAGATATATGTGTGAAACAGATTTAAGGTGATCTTTTCATTATTTTGCTGAGACTGTAGGATTTATTAGAGCAATGAACTTTGTCTGCATTTGATTACCATTCTGATTAAATATATTTAGCATTTTCAGCTTTTCATAATATAACTTCTGAGCCCCATTTATTCACAACCTCTGAGTGCTATTCATGTTTTTTGTTATGATAATCAAATTGTTTTTCATTACAGAGATAGAGATCACTTACTTTATTTTGTACTTTTCTTGTACAGTGTAATAAAACATTCTGGGCTGTTCTGATTTGGGCCCTCTAGCGGATGATCTGGGCTGCAATTGAGGATTTGTTTCATCTCTTATTTGTTCCCATGGATTATATTTGATTGACTAGTGCTCCCCAGACTTCATGTCCATCCAGAACCTTAGAGAATGGGCTTATTTGGAAGTCAGGTCTTTGCAGATGTAATAAGTTAAGATTCAGTCAGACTGGTGTCCTTACGAGAAGGAGGCCTTGTGATTCCTCACAGAGGCAGGGTCTGGCCGGGGTTCCGGGCATTTTGCCTGTTCTCCAGTTCTCTGTCCCTCTCTGGGTCCTGGAGTGATGTCAACTGACCCCGTAGCCCCTTTCAGGGAAGGGACTGCTGAGGATTCTAGGGGGATAGGGTCAGTTCACAAGGTCAGCTCCAGGCCTTGCCCTCCTTCTCCTGATTCTTCTTGGGCCTTGCTCCATCCGTCCACAGCTGGGAATAAGTGAGCTTTGGCGTCCATGCCTGGATGGGCTGGTGACCTCCCACTTGTGGGGTTCACCGCTCAGGAACTGCATCGTGTGACTGAATACACCAGGGTCTGTCCTGCCTCTCGGAGTTTGCTGCACATCTAGAGTCTCGTGAGAACCAATGGGAAGGATCTAGCATGCCCACAGTCAGTGCATGAGATGGGCCAGCTCCCTGCATCTGCGTGATAATCCTGTGAGCTGTTCTGTTTTGGAGAGGGAAAAACCGCTCAGGAACAGACAGAACAGGATGCCTGGGTGGCTCAGTTGGTTAAGCATCTGCCTTCGGCTCAGGTCATGATCCCAGGGTACTGGATTGAGTCCTGCGACCGGCTCCTTGCTCAGCAGGGACCCTGCTTCTCCCTCTGCCTGCCACTCCCCCTGCTTGTGTTTGCTCTCTCTCACTGACAAATAAATAAATAAAATCTAAAAAAAAGAAAAAAAAGGAACACACAGAGCTAAATCTACAGCAGGTAGAGGCAGATCTGGGATACTAACCAGGATGCCTAGCCCTACCTAGCTATGGGAGATTGTCATGAGAAGACAAAACCACATCTCCCTCCTCCCCTACCTACAATCACTGGGGAACACAGGCCCACCCTCAACATTTTAGCACGTGTTAAAAGCTTTATAATTCTTGGAAGAAATTTGAAGTGGCTTCTACCACAACAGCTAACGTCAGAATCCCTGCATCCAGAGCTGTGTCCTATAGACCTAGAATTTTCCCTCTAGATCTACAAGTGTGCAAAGAGAGGCACAGGGCATCCCTGCAGTTTTGCTGGTCATCATGAAAAACTGCAAATACTTACGTGCTCATCGATTGGAAACTAATTATTTAAATTTCAGGTGTTTCTTATAATGGTATTTTTTTGACATCTTGTTCTTTTATTAAACAGTTTTATTGAGATATACATACCATAAAATTAAAGGCGTGCAGTTAGCTGGTTTTCAGTATAATCACAAAGCTCTGCAGCTGTCACCACAATCTAACTTTAGAATCTTTTTATTACCCCGAAAAGAATTCCTATACATGATGAGATTTTTTGGAGACATTTTTTAAAAATGAGGTAGTTCTAGGGGCACCTGGGTGGCTCAGTTGGCTGAGTGTCCAACTCTTGATTTCAGCTCAGGTCATGATCTTGGGGTCAAGAGATTGAGCCCTGTGTTGGGCTCCATGTTCTGCATGGAGTCTGCTGGAGATTCTCTCTCCCTCTGCCCCTCCCCCTGCGCTCTCTAAATAAATAAATAAATAAAATCTTAAAAAAATGTTTTTAAATGAGGTAGTTATTTTTTTTAATATTTTATGTATTTATTTGACAGCGAGAGAGACAGCGAGAGAGGGAACACAAGCAGGGGGAGTGGGAGAGGAAGAAGCAGACTCCCCGCCGAGCAGGGAGCCGGATGCGGGGCTGGATCCCAGGACCCTGGGACCATGACCTGAGCTGAAGGCAGCCGCTTAACGACTGAGCGACCCAGGCGCCCAAATGAGGTAGTTTTATATAAATGGAAATATATTCATGATGGGAAAAAGGTGCAAAAAAGCATGTTGAAGAAATATATAACAAATTACCCTATTCATTTATAATAGTATATATGCACATACATATCTATATATATTTGTGTTTATTCAATTTATTTGTATATGCATAGAGTACTATGGGAGTTTTATTTTATTATTTTTTTTAAGATTTTATTTATTTATTTGACAGAGAGAGAGGCACAGCAAGAGAGGGAACACAAGCTGGGGGAGTGGGAGAGGGAGAAGCAGGCTTCCCGCAGAGCAAAGAGGCCGATGTGGGGCTGGATCCCAGGACCCTGGGATCATGACAGGAGCCAAAGGCACTTAATCAATTGAGCCACCAGGCTTACCTGGGAGTTTTATTTTAAATACGTTTTATAGATTATTTAAAAAATTTTTTTATTTAAGTAATCTCTGTACCCCACGGCGGGGGGTGGGGCGTGGGGGGGGGGTGGGGAGGCTCAAAATCACCACCCGGAGATCAAGAGCCTCATGCTCCTCCAGCTGAGCCAGCCAGGCGCCTCTATATACTATTTTTGTGCTTCTTATTTTATAAATTTTTTATATCAATGACATATTTTTACTAGAAATAACAACCAAAAGTGAAATAAGCAACAGGGGGTGTCCAAAGCTGATACACAGGTGCTTAGGAGAAGCTGCGGCTGATAAATCTGAAAGTAAAAGAAACGATTTTTGTATCTAACCTAATCTTCCATTAGATGGCGCCATTGTCAAATTTCTGTAGTTTCAAATGGGCGGGGATGGACACGGGGACCGCACTGTTTCTGCCCCCAACGACTAGTTTTTATTATTGCTCGCTTTTCTTTTAAGTCATGGGGGGCGGATGGGGGGAACAAGTTAAATCTCCCTTCAGAAATACCCTATTATTTCAAGCCACTGGGGTAAATGCTTAGTAAAGGAATTTAGTCATTAGAAGAAAAACACAGCCAAAGGCGTGTAAAGACGTACAATAGGGAACGAGTTACTCTCCCCAAGTCCTGTAAACATTCACCACTGATACCCTGATTATCAGAAGTGCAAAATGCTGTTTGCTACTTTGGAATTTTCCTTAATTCTGAGCAGGCTGGGATTCCTACCTTTTCACCATCAGCAACCCCTCCAATTATTTTTATTTCTCAAATCTCATTATTGGGATAATTTTACCCAAAATGGCATTAACTAAGTAGTTAGCGATTTTTCTATTTTGTATGGATTTGACTGATTAAAGTTCCTAATGGACAAGGGACAGCCTTGCTAAGTTGATGTAACTCCAGCTAAAAGCAGAAGGAACTTGAACTGGGTGGTAAGAACAAAGGTCCCGGGGTCGGCCCCTGACCAGCCATGGCACCATGGGCAAGTTACTGTTGCTGCACTGACCTAGGACTGAGCCACAGTGCATAAAAAACCACTTAGCCCACTACCGTAAAGGCCAGTTACTATTACCGGTTTCTTCTTCGGTGTGTGCTGCCTCATCCACAGGCAGCCACTTGGAATCCCGTCCCCTGACCCACTAGCCACTCACCCTGAGAACTCCCAAGCTGGGAACCCTTAGTCTAGATTGACCTTTGGGCTAACAATGAGAATGCCCACAAGAGCTTCCATCCCCTACTCAAAATGCCTATCACCCTGTGTATATAGTTGGTGAGCTAATGAACGGGATTCTTAGGTTTATAGGTGTACAAACGGCCACTGCCCCGCTGTTTGGGGGCAGTTTTTGTGAAATCCTCCGGGACTGAAATGATACCACGAAAGTAAAGAGTACGGAGTGGAATGTTGAGAAGTCCTTTTCATTCAAGAAAAGAGTCAGTTCGCAGATCTCAGATGGGGTGCATTTAAAGAACAGATTATCATCATTTTGACAATGGGTCAGAATTTGGTACTTGGATGGCTTGAAGCCAGACCTCCCAGCAGGTGGTTCTGTGTGTACCACGAGGAGTGCCACTCTCCTAATTCTAAAAAGGTAATATTCTATCATTGATGAGAAAATGCAATTCTATCAGCAAACTCCACAGATATAGGAAATCTCATTTTATTGGAGGAAGTGAAAAAGTTTCTCTCCCATAGAAGGGAGAGAGGAGGAATTTTTCTTTTTGTTTTTGATGTTGATGCTGATGATGTGTGAGTGTGTGTGTGTGTGTTGGCAGGTGGGTGTGGACTAGGCGTGCAATTCTTAAGATGGTACCGCTTTAAGAGCAGGGAAGTTCATACTCGTATATGTAGCCCTCCCAGCCCATGAAGATTGAATTGCTGGGCAGCAATTAGCAAGGGGTCAGGTGGGGGCGATTTTAGTGTTTGGAGCACTCAGCAAGCCGAGGCCTGCTCCAAACTCCCTGGTTTGCGTTGTGGTATTTCCAACCTTGAGGTCTTGCCCTCTGCAGGCCCTGAGCCCCAGGAAGACAGACCTATGACAACTGTTTAAATTCACACTGGTGACTTCTATGGGTGCCTGGGTTGCTGGTGGTTTTTATAGTTGTATTTTGCCGGGAGCAGGTGTGGAGAGAGATGGGAGAGGGTGTACAGAAGGAAAAGCTGTATTTTTCTTTAAGCAATAATATTATTCTAGACCCTGTGCTAAATTTACAAGGAAGTATAATTTACATACCATAAAATCCACCCATTGAAGTGTACACTTCAATGACTTTCAGTTAGGATTGCCAGATAAAATATGGGATGCCTCGTTAAATCTAAATTCCAGATAAACAGCAATTTTTTTTTAGTATAAATATGTCCCATGCAATATTTGGGGCATACTTACACTAAAAAATATTATTTAATACTTACCTGAAATTCAAATTTAAGGTCTTCTGGGCTCTCATTGGAGACTCTTTCCCTTGCCAAAATCGGACTGTTTTTCCCAAGGAAAATTCCAGTTTTTTTGAAATGTCATTTGCCCTAAGCCTCATTAGTCACTCTTCACGGTGCCATGTTCTCCTCCTTCTTACCTTTCCATATGCTATTCCCTCTGCTTGGAATGCTGTTCCCTGATTCTTTGGTCAGCTGACTCCCCAGTGGAGATGCCTGACCCCTCCTTCTCAGTGGTTCAGAAACCTTGCTTTCTGGGCTCCTCACCATATCATGGGGGTAACACAGTAACGGTAAGAAAAGGCTCTTCTTGGCCCAGACTAGCTGTGTGACCTTGGGGGACTTACTTAAGCTCTCTGAGCCTCCACTTCCTCATATCCAAGTTAGGGAGAATAATAGTATATGCCTTATAGTGTTTGTGATGATTAAATGTTAACACAAATAAAGCACTTAGGAAATGTTGGCACACAATTAGTGCTCAGTAAAGGTTAGCCGCTAGAGGGCGCTGGGTGGCTCAGTTGGTTAAGCAACTGCCTTCGGCTCAGGTCATGATCCTGGAGTCCCGGGATCGAGTCCCGCATCGGGCTCCCTGCTTGGCAGGGAGTCTGCTTCTCCCTCTGACCCTCCTCCCTCTCATGCTCTCTCTCTCTCAAATAAATAAATAAAATCTTAAAAAAAAAAAAAAAGGTTAGCTGCTAGAGAATTAACTTTCCTAAAGCAGGGCCATCTTTCACGGATATCCTCAGATCAAGGTGCTTCAGCCCTGTGTGTCAAATGAACTCTGAATTCACGAAGGCTGTTTTCCAGCTACCATTTATGCACCAGGCATAAAGGTTAGGCACCTTGACATGTGACATTGCAGTCAGGTCACTCCAAGTCTGCGTCCAGGTGGCCAGGGACCAGCATTTGGCCGGTGTAGAAGGCAGTGTCCTTAAATGGCCCCCCTGGATTGCCTGAGAGCCCTTCCCAACGTCCTGCCCGGTCCCGGCTAGGCCTGGGAAGTGTCTCCGCTGTCAGGGCTAGGCTGGGAGGCCCTCAGCCTCACCAGCACTGCACGACCCATGCAATCTGTGAACAGTGACAGACTCAAGTAACACATACACCTGTAACCCACAGGCTGCTCAGATGACAGAAGACAAGCCAAACCCCATGTTGGGCAGCCAGGGAGAGAGGAGGAATTTTTCTTTTTGTTTTTGATGCTGATGCTGATGATGTGTGAGTGTGTGTGTGTGTGTGTGTGTTGGCAGGTGGGTGTGGACTAGGCATGCAATTCTTAAGATGGTACCCGCTTAAGAGCAGGGAAGTGCATACTCGTATATGTAGCCCTCCCAGCCCATAAGGACTGAATTGCTGAAAACTGAAACCAAACTCTTCATGCAAATACTTATATTTTAAACTAAGTGGCAGAGCAGCTGAGTCCTTCCACTTAAAAAACAGCCTCCCTTAACTCTATAGGGGCCAGAACGCAGACTGGTGGTTGCCTGGGACTTTGGGAGGAATCGGGGACTGACTGAAAATGGGCAAGAGGAAACTTTGGGGCTTATGGAAATGTCCTAAGACAAGATTGTGATGGCAGTTGCATAACTCTACCTATTTACAAAATATAGCAAATATTTACGTAAGTATAAATATAAATATAGTTGAAATTCAGCAAAAAAAACAAAAACAGGACATTCAGTGAAGCTGGAATTTCAGCCGATATTTTAACTGGATGAGTTGTCTCTGGCCCGTCTCTCTCCCTCACCAGGCCTGTTCTTCTGTTGTAAAAAGGCTGATAGTAACTGTGCTGTGGGGCTCACATCATAGAGCATGATACCGTGCGGGGCATAATGTAAGGTAATGAAACAGAATGATGGATGGGGCATATATCGAAGAGCTTTAAAGATGGTGCATGGCCACCCAGGTGTGATGCAGTGCGGGGCCTGCTGGGTGGTCCACACACCTGTGCCCCGTGTATGCCTTTTAAGAAGAGCCCAAACCCCTTCCCCGGTGCTCTCAGGAGCAGAGGCTTTTCGGTGTGGATTTCCATTTGGCAGAGACCTCCTCTTTCTTCCTCTACCTGTGTGGTTCTGGAGGCTCAGCTTGGCGAGGCGCCAGGCATCTAACCAACTCTGGAGTTGGGAACGTGTTTGCAGGGAACCAGAGGAAGGGAAAAATCATCCTGCCGACTATCCCTCGCTGGCTTCCTCGTGATTTATCGCTATGGAAACTGAGCTCTTTTCCTCTTTGCTGGCGGCTGGTTGGGGGCGCACATTGTTGATGCCATGGCTCACAGTTCACAAGTTCCTTCCTCTTTCCTGTTGCAGAAATGCCACAGTAACTGTTGTCCAAGAACTGCAGCTCACACCTGAAGAGCTGGATCTTGGGAAAAACAATCTCATTTGATTCCCCAGGGGTTGGGGGGGCCTTCTGGGTAAGCAGCGGCCAAAGAACAATGCAGCCTCCAGGGCTGAACTGGGGCCCTGCTTTTCCCCTTCCTTCAGCTTTCCTAGCTAGGAAAGTTTTAAAAATGGATTTGCAGGCAGTCTCAGGTAGCATTGTGTTAGGGGGCCCAAAAACTTCAACTCAGTGTCCCTTTGTGTGGGCAAAGCCAAGGGCATGGCAGAGGTGATTATGGGCAGGGCACAGCCCACCCACTTATGGAGACCCCCAAGAGAAATCTGTTGCTCGGAGGGTAGGGCTTGCCAATGGAGGGCAGATGCAGATAGAGAGAGGGGAGATGCTAATGCCCTGGGATTGTCATTCAGGGGACAGGCACACTATGTCATCATCAGTCACTTCCACATTCATGTGAGTTTCAGGGGTTGTCAGCTGGGGCCTGGTGAGAGCTGACTCTGCTGGGGTTGGCCCAGCCCTCGGGCCACTCTTGAGAAGCTAGTGCCTGGGTCAGAGCACCCTGGGCCTGGCATCACACATGCTGTGCCAGGTCCTGGATGTGAGGACACAGGAGGCACGTGTGTGGGGATCCCAGAGACAGTGAAGGAAGCTCCCTGGCCAGGAAGTCTTGAGACAGTGCCAGGCTCAGCAGGCCCCTCTCTGGCTGCTCGGGTAAGTCACAGCCAACCTCAGCCTTAGACTGTCTCTATAAGCCAGCCTAAGGGGTGGTGCTTTGGTCTCATCCTATGGGGGAAGAAGGGACTAAGGACACCTCACATTTTTCCATTTTCCTGTCCCAGAGGTCCACATGAGGTTAATTTTCTGATGCAACTGATCATGAAATTATCTGGGAGGGAAATATTCCACTGAGGAGCTGGGGCATTTCAATGCATCTCTAGAATAATGTTCAAAAAATCCTCCTTTACCTCCTTGAACATCCAAGATTCTCCTAGGTCTCAAAATGTTTCTGTTTCTTGTTTCCACCAAGAATGTCCCTTTATTTGGAGCATGTTTGCTCCTTGTCACCCTGGGGGAGGATTTCCAAGTTGTTTTCAGGTTCTAAGTTGCAGTGTGAGAATTCATATTTTATTTCTGTCAGTGGAGTGGCCTGAAGCCCCAGATCCCAGGGGAGCCCCAGCGTTAGGGAGAAGCAGATGGTGACAGACATGGTCTTGCCAAATGCAGCTCAGATCCCCTCTTCCTCTTGGAACAAGAATGAGCCTCTTTGAGGAGGGCATTCTGGTCCTCCCTGATTCGCTCTGTGCCTGTGGGCCAGCAGAAAGAGAGGGCTTTCGCATAAAGGACTCCCCCCTCAACCACCCTGAAGGGTGTCACTCCCCAGAAGACATCAGGAGAATTGGAGGGCTGGAGGCCAGAGGGGTCACCGAATGCAGTCATCCCCCAACAACTGTGTCAGAACAGACGACCAGAGCTTGAATCCTTCAGCGGCAAGGACCTGGTCTATTTTTTAAAAAATATTTATTTGACACAGAGAGAGAGAGAGGGAGGGAGGGAGGGAGCACAAGCAGGGAGAGCAGCAAAGGGAGAGGGAGAAGCAGGCTCTCTGCTGTGCAGGGATCCCGATGTGGGGCTCGATCCCAGAACCCTGGGATCACAACCTGAGCCGAAGGTAGACGCTTAACTGACTGAGCCACCCTGATGCCTCTGGTCCATTTTTTAAAAACAGAAATTTTGATAGATGTAACAGTAGATTCACATGCATTTGTAACAAATAATATAGAGAGATCCCTGCACGCTTTGCCTGGTTTCCCCCAGTGGTAACATTTTGCAAAACTATAGTATAATAGCACAACCAGGACACTGGCATTGATACAACCCATGATCTTATTGAATCTTATTTCATCTCCCCATTTTTATGTATACTTTGTGTCTGTGTGTGCGCGGCTTCAGCATCTCTGTGGGTTCATGTATCTGCCGCCACAGTCCAGATACACTTCTGGCACATCAGGGATCCATCCTTTCATAGCTGTACCCACTTCCTTCCCGGCCCCCATCTCCAATCTCTGGAAGCCGCTAATCTGTCCTCCGTTTATAAAGCGTTGTTACTTTAAAAATGTTAGGGAAGTAGAATCATATTTGGGGGGATTGGCTTTTTTCGCTCAGCATATTTTCCTGGAGATTCATTCAATTTGTTGCAAATAGTTTGTTTCTTTTTTAAAAAAGATTATTTGTTTTAGAGAGAGCAAGCGAGCGCGTGGAGGAGGGGCAGAGGGAGAGAGAGAACCCTCAAGTAGACTCCCCACCGAGAGCAGAGTTGGACACAAGGCTTGATCCCAGGACCCCGGGATCATGACCTGAGCCGAAATCTGGAGTTGGCCACTTACCCAACTGAGCCACCCAGGCACCTCCATTTTGTTCCTTTTTATTGCTGAGAAATATTCCATAGTATGGATGTACCACCATTTATCTAACCCTTCGCCCACTGAAGGACATCTGGACTGATTCCAGCTTTTTTGGGGGAAGCTGGAGTTACAAATAAAGCTGCTGCAAACATCCATGTGCAGGGTTTTGTGTGAACCCATGCTTTTTATTTCTCTGGGCAACTGGTGACGTTTTAAACAGCTCTAATTAAAGCAGATCCTTGAGGTTTGTGAGGGATCCATTTGGAAAGCCACATGCATCCTCACATTCTCAGTATTAGAAATGTTTATACAGGCTCCCAGCTTGGTCCTAAATCACATGGATCTCATGTCTGTCTAGAAGCACTGTTTCCTATGCATATTCTCATACCCCAACTTGGCTGCCTTTTTTTATTTGTATGTATCTATCCAGGTAATGAAGCTATAAAGAAACAGGAAACATTCAGACAGTTGTATAGAACAAATTGAAGGATTACATCCTAGAATAACCTTGGTGAATAAATATCTCATACTCTGTGTTTTTCACCTTTTTCAGACTTTGACCCCGTTGGTCTTTGTTCAAAGCCAAAGATTTTCCTATTGAGGGGGGGCATTTCAAGAAACCCTGAAATGTTTTTCCTCTAGAGGTGTTTGCACAAGGAGTTCAGGCCTTGGGAGTCAGGCATCCAAGATTCCAGCAGTCTTTACCACTTAAACTAGCTGTGGGAGCTTGGGCAAGTGTACTAACCTCTCTGAGAGTCTCGTTTTTCTCCTGTAACATGAGGTTACTACTAGCCTCTGAGTCACAGGATTCAACGAGACAGTCAATGAGACATGCTAAATGCTCCATACATTTTAGCAGAAACCTCTCTCCGAATCGATTTAAAATAATGCAGGGCTTGGGGCGCCTGGGTGGCTCAGTCATTAAGTGTCTGCCTTCGGCTCAGGTCATGATCCCAGGGTCCTGGGATCGAGCCCCACGTCGGGCTCCCTGCTCAGCGGGGAGCCTACTTCTCCCTCTGCCGGCCGCTCTTCCTATCTGTACTCTCTATCTCTCTGTCAAATAAATAAATAAAATCTTTAAAAAAATAAAAAATAAATAAAATAAAATGATGCAGGACTTCACTGAAGGTTGCTTCAAGGAGACTGTGAGGGGAGAATTATATCTCATTTTGCAGAGAAAATTCCAGTATGGAGGCTTCGCCCTCAAAATCAAGTTAGGGCCAGCCCTCCCAACGTCAGCCAGTCAGTCTTGCTCACTCCCAGATGTGCCCCTTTCTTCCTCAATCTGGGGGGCCTTTGTCTTTCTGCCACCGCTCCCCCCCCCCACGCCCCACACCCCACCTCCAGGGAATGAAGACTGGGAGCTCTTAGGCTATGTTTTGTTTTCCTTTTTGTTTTGGTTCCTGTCGTGCTTGCTGTTCGAGTGGTCAGACTGATCTGCTCAAGTTTCCACAACAGGGACAGAGATGCATTTTCTTGCTGCTGGCTGGTCATCCACGAGCTCCTCGAACAACGTCATGGTCCTTCTAGCATCAAGCCAGAACTGTGATCCCAGCCCACGAGTAACAGAGGCCCCTTACCCACCTTTGGGATGACAACTTTCTTCTTTCCTTTTCCTTTGTCTTTAGCCCTGGCAATCAACAGGAACACTGCTCTGACCCATGGCATTGGTTTTGACCACTATTTGCCATCTTAGTAGCGTATTTATGAGTCAGATGAAGGGATGTTCAGTGGGCACAATTCCCCTGGAGAGAGGAGGTGTGGCCTACATGGCTGCCCGAGTCCTCAGGAACGGGCATGCACACTTGCCCTTTGCTGGGGGCTGTATTTGCCCAACATCGGCCCAGGGGAGTCTCCGAAGCCGTCTAGAAACATCTCCTTCTCTCTCTCTCAGCTGTCTTTAAAAACCCTCCTAAAACTTGTCCTCACTGGCTGGTTGCACAGTTCTAACTGGAATATACCTCCCTGTAATTTCTACCCGGAGGCAGAAAAAAAGTCCAATTTCTCTTTCACGTAAAAACAATGCAATTATTTAGAGATAATTATCAGATGCTCCCCAGATCTTCTTTCTTAATCTTAACATTCCCACTTCCTTCAAATGCTCCTCTCAGGATGTGGTGTGAAGCTCCTGCCTTAGCATTTTTGTCACGTGTCTACATGTGTCTGGGTGTCACCCATGTAACCGAGCTTGCATGACAACATGCAGTGGGGCTGTCTCCTCCCCTCTTCTGAACTCCTAACCTCTGTTCATGTGGCCTGCAATGTTGACGGCCAGGCTCCTTCCAACTCATCAGTCTTTCCCATGCATTGTTCTGTTAATTGACATTTCCCTCATCCTGTGTTTGTAAAAGGTCCACTTTTTTGTTTTTTCTTTTTACATAAAAATTCATTTTTTAAATTTTAGTTATTCAGCATGAAACAAAAAATTGTAATTCAGAAAGAAAGTAAAATTCAGTTAACTTAGTCACATCCTTCAGGCAGCAAAACAGAATATTCATGTGAAGTGGTCTCTGGGAATTAAGATCAGGAGCTTAACTTTCTATGACGGACCATCGCTTGGCCCATCGCTCCCTCCGAGTGACATTCTTTTGACTGCTGAGTCTGTCGGTTGGCCCCTTAGCTATCCCTCCCAGTGCTGTGTCATCCAAGCAGCATGCTCTCGAGAGTCGGGTGTGAGCCAGCCATAAAGTTGACCAGAAGTGGGAGGAAGACAGAGTGGCATCTTCACTCCATTAGTGATGCCCTTTGAATTGCCCTTGGTCAAAGCTCTTTTGATTTAATTGTCCCATACGTTGCAGATACCACACACTTCTCCACGAGGACCCCAGGACATACATGGTCAGATGTCTTGCTGAAATTCAGAAACCCTGTACCTGCAGTATATTACTGTTTCAACAATCTAGTAACCCTGACAACAAAAGAAACCAGGTTCACTTTGTCCTGACTTATTTTTAGAAGATCCTGCTGGTTTCTGGTCATTTCTGCCTCCCGCCTGGAAGCTGCAAGTGCCCTCTGCCAACACCTGGGAGAGTTCTGCTCTGATCTGCACCTGTCTGTTGGGTGCTAGGCTCCCCCTCTCAGTCCCTGCACTGAGCACTCCTCCTCTACTCCCTACTTCATGACCCAGGCCGTGTCTAGTCCTTAATATCTGGCCTGAGCTTTCCTGGGTGTGACCCTCACGGGCAGCTCTGCCAGGCCTGGCCCCGACTCCCCGTTCTCCAACCTTCCCTAACTCCCAACAGCAGAGGTCTGGGCCCCTTCCATAATTTTGTTTGTTTGTTTCAACAGCCTTTATTGAGGTTCTGCACACTGTGTGAGCCAACATCACTCGCTAGGAAAAGATTTTAGAGGATGCTTAGACATACCAGGAAGTTTTCACATACCTATTAAATAATCTGCTGGAGTTTTGTAGAGGGTAGATATCAAGGCCCCTGGGATCTGTGGCTTTGGAATTCCCTATCTCCCCCACCTTCTTCTTCTTTTTTTTTTTTTAAAGATTTTATTTATTTATTTGACAGAGAGAGAGAGCACAAGCAGGGGAAGCAGCAGGCAGAGGGAGAGGGAGAAGCAGGCTCCCCACTGAGCAGGGAGCCCGATGCGTGGCTCGATCCCAGGACTCTGGGATCATGACCTGAGCCGAAGGCAGATGCTTAACTGACTGAGCCACCCAGGCGCCCCTCTCCCCCACCTTCTAAAGTCAGGACATTTTGGGGGCTTAAGAAAACAGGTGAGAGAAATGGCCACCACCTTTTCCCAGGCCAGGTGAGGCTCTGGAACTCTATAGGTGGGGGTCTACAGGCACGGATGGAGTGACGTGAGGGATGGGGACACTGTTCCTGCTGGGAAGTCCCCCAAACGAGGGGATTATGCCCCATTAACAATGTCTTTAAGTTACAGACAGTGGACTTAAAAGTAATCCCTGCATGCAGGCAGCTCCCTCCTGGGTCCCACCTGCAGGGAAGGGAAATGACCAGATCTCCCCCGGGGATTAAGAGGGGCTCAAGGCTGGGAGCTTGAAGAGACTTGGGGCCCAGTTATGATTTCAGCCTCATTGTGGATAAATGGCTTGTGGGCGCCGAGCAGAGAACCTAATCAGTGTTTGTCAGATTGTTTTCTGACTACAGTTAGCATTTGCTCAACAGCCAACATAAAAACAAACTCCTGGATCAAAACCATCTGATGATAAGCTGGAAACTGCTTGTACTTTAAACCAAAGTTACTTTTTGTATCTAAAATTCATTTTGCTGATTTCTAGATAAACCATGACCGTTTCCCACCCCTCCCCCGCAAGAGTTGTTCCTGGCAGGGTAATTCCTCCTTGAACTTATGATACACCAATTAAGGTTTCCTCTTATTTTAGCCAAGTTTACTTCATCTTGGATAGAAAGGACAGAAAAAGGAGAGTGAAGACAAAAAAAAATTCCATTATTTATTATTGTTATCTGCTACCACTGCTGCTAGGATAGTAACGAGAGTCGCCGCCATCTAATGGATGTATAGTTCGCTAGTACCTCTGGATTTGATCAAGCACCTAGGACATCCTCACAAAGAAGCCTCATATCCTCATGGAGATGTGTGGGATACATGACAGCAGAGGAAGGGAATTTGTAGCTTGTTAAACATTTATATCAAAAGGACTTTTTTAAAGATTTTATTTATTTGACAGAGAGAGACACAGCGAGAGAGGGAACACAAGCAGGGGGAGTGGGAGAGGGAGAAGCAGGTTCTCCGCTGAGCAGGGAACCCAATGCGGGGCCCGGTCCCAGGACCCTGGGATCATGACCTGAGCCGAAGGCAGACGCTTAACGACTGAGCCACCCAGGCGCCCCATCAAAAGGATTTTGATTAAGATCAGCCCAGGGCAGGGGTGCCTGGGTGGCTCAGTCGGTTAAGTGTCTGACTCTTGATTTCGGCTTGGGTATTGATCTCAGGGTCTTGAGATCGAACCTGGTGTTGGGCTCCACACTCCGTGGGGAGTCCACTTGAGATTGAGGCAAATTTCTGGTAGAGTGCCATAGGGCTCTATCTTAATCTACCAAATATTTTTATTAATGACTTGGATGAGGACCCTGGTGACCATCTGATAAAATCTGTGGATGATTCAAAACTGGGAAGAAGAAGTCAGAGGATAAAATCAATTGTCAAGAAGACGGATAAAGGCACTGGTCATGGAGGTAGATCTGGTTTTCCACCTTAGACTGATGAGGAAAACGAGAGAGGAACATCCAGGGGTGGCCACCTCTTATCTTCTGTCTTCTAGGGGGAGCTTCTCTCAGCATGTCTGACCCTTTGCTGAATAATCTGTTGATAAATCAGCCTCCAAACCCCTTGAGGGCAGGGCCAGGGCTTTGTCTTTCCTGGTGTTTAGTGGGGTGCCTGCTAGGGAAGAGAGCGGCCATCCCTCTGCAGGGAGGCATCTTTGCTGACCTCCTGGTCCTGGACTGGACCTGTGTTTCTGACACTCCCTCCCATCTGCAGCCCCACTTAGTGCCCGTTTTCCCTTGTGTCCCCTCAAATCACCTGAAAATTTAAAAAAATGGGGAAATGCACTGCTTCCGCCCCAAACATTCTGGCCTTTCTACACATGACTCCAGTTTAGCAGAAGCATTCCTGAAACAGAGGGGTCCTGAGTGATGGCTATCAGATAAACTACAGGATGCCCACTTACATCTGAATTTCAGGGAGACCAAATCCTGTTCTGGTATGTCCTGTGCAATACTTGGGACCTACCTCTACAACAAAATGACTTGTTGCTTATGTGAAATTCAAATGTAACTGGCTGTCAGGTATTTCTATTTGCTAAACCAAGGCAGGCAGAGGTGATTGCCAGGGGCCTCTCAGGATGCCTGGCCCAGCCCACTTCCAACCCAAACCGCCTCTCATGCAAGAGGATACGCTTCCTCCCTCACTCCTGTGGACTCCTCAGGCCCTGGGCACCTCCACTGGCCTCGGGCCTGCCCTCCCTTCGGGGCTGTATCTTGCCTCACAGGGCAAGGGGCCGACACTGGCCTTCCATCTGCCCCCCAGGAGTCCAGCTCAGCGCTGAGGCCAGCCACGGAGAGCGAATCCGACGCCGTGGTCCAGGCATCATCATTGCACCTGACGACTGTTACATCCCAGCTGTCCTCCCAGCTCTTGAACTCATTTAGCCAAGATTCATGCAGGGCTCACTATGTCACAGGACACTGCAGTGAGCCCAACAGACCCACACCTGCCCTTGCTGAGCTGACAGCCTACTAGGGGTGACCCTTCTTAAGGCTCACACAGACAAATAGAGGATTACCAACAGTGACAGGTGCTTTGAGAATACGCAACCAGAACTCTGCTCAGGGCTAGGACTCTCCTTTGAGCTGAGCCTGGGGGTGAGGAGTTAGCTAGCTGGGGATGGGGGTCAGGAAGAGCTCCAAGCAGAGAGAATAGCTGGTGGGGTTAGGGAGCCTGGCCCTGAGGGGAGGCCAGGGCACAGGGGAGCCTTTACACCCACCTCATCTCATCGGTTCCTTTTCCTGCCCAAAGTCACATGCAGGGCCAGTTTCATAATTTGCAGATCCAGTGCAAAATGAAAATGCAGTGCCCCTTTACCAAAAATGATTAAGAATTTCAAGATGGTGGGGCGCCTGGGTGGCTCAGTCAGTTAAGCATCCGACTCTTGATTTCAGCTCAGGTCATGATCTCAGGGTCATGAGATCGAGCCCCATGTCTGGCTCTGCGCTCAGCATGGAATCTGCTTCAGATTCTCTCTCTCCTTCTCCCTCTGCCCCTCCCCTGTTCGCATGTCCTATAAATATAATATAATATAATATAATATAATATAATATAATATAATATAATATAATTTCAAGATGGTGACAGCAGAGCATTAAACCAAGCACGGCCTCTTCTGAGCACAGGCCCTGTGTGACTGCCCAGATTACATACCTGGGAAGCTGGTCCTGGTCTTGTGATTCATGTGTGTCAGGTCCAGGGCTGGATCTGAGTTTTCTATCAGGAAGGTATTCTTCAAGGCCAGTGATTGGAGGCCTCAGAGCAAGCCAGACAGACAGACACAGCCTGGCAGATGTGACCCTGAGAACTGGTTGATGCTTCACCTTCTGCCTCCATTTCCCCATCTCTGACAGCGATCCTGACCCCACGTGTAGAGGACTGATAGCAGCCCCCACAGATATCAGGTCCTAATCCCTGGAACCTGTGAACGTTACCTAATATGGGAAAAAAAGGTCTTTGCAGATGTGATCAGTCAGAGATCTTGAGATGGAGAGATTATCCTGAATTATCTGGGTGGGTCCTAAATGTCATCACAAGTGTCCTTAAAAGAGAGGCAGAGGGAGATTTGACACACAGGGGAGAAGGCAATGAGAAGATGAAACAGAGGGACCTCTGAAGATGCTGGCCTCACAGATGGGTGTGATGCGGCCACGGCCACGGATGTCGGCAGCCCCCAGAAGCTTGGAGAGGCTGGAGCTGGGGCCTCTGAAGGGAGTGTGGCCCTGCGGACACCTTGGTTTCGGTCCAGTGGTACTGATTTTGTATTTCTGCCCTCCAGAACTGTGAGAGAATAAGTTTGTGTTGTCTTAAACCTCCAAGTTTGTGGGGATGTGTTACAGCAGCTCCAAGAAACTAAAACACCTGCTTCCTAGGGTTTTTAAAATAACAGCTTTATGGAGATGTAGTTCATACACCATGCCATTCAACTGTTTAAAGTGTACAATTCGATGGTCTTTAGTCTACTGACAGAATTGTGCAACTATCATCACACTCAAGTTTTAGAACTTTTTTCTCAATGCTTTTTTTAAATTTTTTATTTTTTATTTATTTTTTTAAAGATTTTTTTATTTATTTGAGAGAGAGAGAATGAGAGACAGAGAGCATGAGAGGGGGGAGGGTCAGAGGGAGAAGCAGACTCCCTGCCAAGCAGGGAGCCCGATGCGGGACTCGATCCCGGGACTCCAGGATCATGACCTGAGCCGAAGGCAGTCGCCCAACCAACTGAGCCACCCAGGCGCCCTCAATGCTTTTTTTTTAAAAAAAAGATTTATTTATTTATTTGAGAGAGAGAGAGCACAAGCGCACAAGCGGGAGGGGCAGAGGAAGAGGGAGAGAGAGGATCTCAAGCAGACTCTGCATTGAGTGTGGAGCCAGACTTGGGGCTGGATCCCAAGACCCTGAGATCGTGACCTGAGCCAAAACCAAGAGTCGGGCGCTCAACCAACTGTGCCACCCAGGAGCCCCGACTTTTAGAACTTTGTAAGCACCCCTACAAAGAAACTCCCTACCCATTAGCAGTCACTCTTATTTCCTCCAACTCCCCTGGCCCTCGGAAACTACTCATCTACTTCTGTCTCTAGAGGTTTGTCTATTTGGGACATTTCATATATATAGATATAGAGTCATATAATACGCGGCCTTTCATATTTGGCTTCTTTCACTTAGCATGACATTTTCAAGGTTCATCCATACTGTAGCAAGTTTCATCCATACTTCGTTCTTTTTTCTGCCAAATAATATTCTATCGTATGGATATACCACATTTTGTTTATCCATTCATCAGCTGATAGACATTTGCATTCCTTCTACTTTTTGGTATTATTAATAATGCTGCTATATTTTGCATGTAAGTATTTGTGTGAACATGTTTTCATTTCCTTTGGGTCTATACCTAAGAATGGAATTGCTGCTGGGTCACTTGGCAACTCTATTTGCAACCTTTCCAGGAATTGCTGGACTGATTTCCAAAGTGGCTGCATCATTTTGCAATCCTACCACTCACGTGTGAGGGTTCCAGCTTCCCCACATGCTCACCAACACTTATTATTGTCTGTCTTTTTAATGATAGTTATTCTACTGGGTATGAAGTGATATTTCATTGTGGTTTTGATTTACAATCCCCTAATGACTAATGATGTTGAGCATCTTTTCATGTGGTTATTGGCCAAATATTTATTCAAGTCCTCTGCCTATTTTTTTAAAAAATGGTTGTCTTTTTGTTGTTGAGTCGTAAGAGCTCCTTATATATTCTGGATCCTCATCAGATAGATGATTTCCAAATATTTCCTCCCATTCTGTGAATTGCCTTTCAACTTCTTGATGGTGTCCTTTGCCACACAAGTTTGTAATTTCAACGAAGTCCAATTCATCTCTTTTTTGTTGGTTGCACTTTGGGGAACAGAATGCACAAATACCTGTAGAGTGTTTTCATTTTGGCACCTGAGACATGGTAGTGCTCTTGGTCCTATTCCCAGGCCAGTGCCTGGGCAACTCAGAGCAGAACACAGCAGACTCCTTGGCCCCTTAGGCTGTTGTGTGGCTGATTGTCATCAGGGCCAACTTGTCCATTAGACACAGGAAGCACAGTGCCAGGCTCCACGATACTTTTAGGGGCCCATGAAGAAAGTTATTTTGTAATCAGAAGAATAAAAAGGAACTTTAGGTCAAAGAAATGTTTTAATATAAATATAACTCTAATACATTCTTGCTTATACAATGGAGTTGTAAAATATAATTTTTTTTTAATGGAGGAAGGTGCCTGTGAAGACAAAAATGCCTACAGCCATGAGTTAAAATACAATCTTATCCCCTGTCACTGGAAGGGGGCCTCCAGCAGGGGATGAAACAGCATTGACCCTCTCCCCCTACCCTACCTCACCCCCCCCACACACAAGGTTTCCCCCTGCCTCCCTTTGGCCTAGCGGCCCATCTCTGTGAGGCAACTGGGGCTGTGAGAACAGCACCTGGGTGGGCATTGAATTAGGGCCTTTGGGCTCCTCCCCTTGAGCTCATTAAGTTAAGTTGAATTAAGTTGAGTTGAGTTGCCAGAGCAGTAATTCAGATCAGGTGAGCTGGGGGCCAAACCAGACCTCTAACTGTTGTTACTGTGTTCTCAGTGTGCCCTGCTGGTTACCTGTGCTTTGATCTTCGTAACAAGCCTGTGAGATGGGTAGAATGGGCATATTATCCGCATTTTACAGGCAAGGAAAGTGAACCTCAAAACACGGAAGCTATTAAACTGCAGAGAAGGGACTGGAACACCAGGCTTAGTCTTCCATTGCGGTAACTTCCAAATTCAGCAAATGGGGGCTTAGTCCTGCTCCTGGACTCACCAAGGTTCCTGAGGCAGAGCTGTAGCCACCGGCTGGGGGAATGGTCAGTACCTTCTTGCCTGTCACCGTGGTCATGAAAGAGATGGGTGGTCAGCCCTGCCTGGTGCTGTAGCTCTCAGACCTGCTGCCTCCCCCGCAACTTTCCCGACCCCACCCCTGGCTTCTCAGAAAAAGCACTTCCTGGGGTTTATTACAGCAGTTTCTTCCCGCGGTTAATGAATTGCTGTGTTCCAGATTTGTGTGACTTCCCTGGCGTTGGAAGGCAGAAGACAGCATGCAGAAACCGCTCTGTTCTTCAATTCCCTCTCACCAAGAAGAGGAAGAAGGGAGCAAAATCATTTGAGGAACTTCTTTCTTTCTTTCTTTTTTTTCTATTAAGGAGTCCACTAAGGACAAAGGGCAGGAAGGGGAGAGCTATGTGAGGGCCACACACATATAAAAAGCCACTCAGTTTATGATTTTTTTTAAAAAGTGAATTAGAAAACCTTCCATTTATACATTTTTAATTTTTATTAAGACATTCATACTTCACAAAGGGTAAGGAGCCTGATCATCTTTTCAATGAATAAAATAAATGAGGGAGGATATACACTTCTGTTCTTACATCACAGCCAGGGGCAAGAGAGGAGGAAGAGATTGCCTTGAGAGCTAGAAAGAGGGGTTCCCGCAGAAAGAGAGAGGGAGATAGACCCACGGGGTGGGGGTGGGGCTCTCCCGTGAAGGATCAGCCTCGTGTGGACTTGGCTCCCGGGCCGTGGGGTGGACACAAGAGACATTCCAAATGATTTCTAACACCCGAGGCACAGCTTTTATTTTAGAATTTAATTTCCTAATTTGATTTTTAATAGGTAGTACATTAACATGACTTAAAAAAACTAAAAGAGACACAAGGTTCCTAAGGAAAAGTACACTAAAACTATACAACATTGTTGTTTATGGAGAGAGATGCTGTGTCACTGGGCCGGAATACTCTCGGTCGGGTTAAAATGTCACTTCTCCCCAGATTGGTTTGCAGATTCAGTGCAACTCCAGTCGAAATCTCAGAAGGCTTTTTTTTTTTTTTTTGGTAGAAATTGAGAAGTTGATTTTAAAATTCATAAGGGAAGGTCAAGGGGCCTAGAATAGCTCAAATTGAGACAGACCAAGGGACAGGACTCCAAGCCCTCAACCCAGACCCCAAAAGTCCAGCATTCCTTTTTTTGTTTATTTTTTTAAGATTTTATTTATTTGTCAGAGAGAGAGAGCAGGAGCAGGGGGAGGGGCAGAGGGGGAAGCAGGCTCCCCGCTGAGCAGGGAGTCCCACTAGGGTCTCCATCCCAGGACCCCGGGATCATGACCTGAGCTGAAGGCAGACGCTTAACCCACGGAGCCACCCATGCGTCCCTCCAGGGCCCCTTGATGGCTGAATCCCTGTGCGGATCCTGCAGGAACATGGATGTAGGCTGTTCACAGGAGGAGGACTCCACTACCAAGACTGGTGGAGACTGAACCAAACCAGTCTGCGCTCAGGAGGGCCCCAGCACTGACCTTTCACTGACTTTCCCCCTCATCACAGGACTAAAAATCACACCCTGGGTGGAGATTTCACATGCCAACCAGATGAGCGATGCATGACAAAGCACGTCCTGTCCAGTGCCTGTGCTCCCCATTTCCTGCATCTCCACGCCCCCCCCCCTTTACCTGTTCCAGCCACTCCTTTCCTGCCTCAGCCTCTTGACAATCTTTCCCTGGCCTTTGCTCAGAGAGCCAGCAGGAGGGACCCTTCCCTTTGTGTTGTCTCCCTGGAGCTCTAACATAAGCCCAGTCAAAGCCTTGTCTGGAACTTCCAGTTTGGGCTCTCTGTTGCTTGGAGAGCCCCAGCACCCGAGCTGGTAACGTGTGGAGCCACCGGAACTCTCAGACATCGTTGGCGGGAGTGTAAGATGCTGTAGCCGCTTTGGAAAACAGTTTGGCAGTTTCCTGAAATGCCAGACATACACCTACCACACCCTTATTTACCCAGGAGGAAGGAAAGTGTACGTCCATACAGAGGCATGGTCATAGCAGCTCTCTCTATGAGCTCAAAATTGGAAACAACTCAAATGTTCATTAATAAATAATGATAAGCAAACTGTGATATATCCATGCAATGAAATACCACTCGGCAATAAAAAATTAATAATTGATGACGCTGATTGAAAGAAGATAGATGCCCCCCCCCAAAGTATATACGGTATAATTCCGTTTTTATAAAATTCTAGGAATGCAAACTTAACCATAAGGACAGAAAGCAGGTAAGTGTTTGCAATGAGGGATGGTGGCTGTGGGATGGATATTAGAGAGGTTACATATTAATTTACATGTTAGAGAGGTTAGCTCTTTGTCTATGATATAAATTGCAAATATTTTTTCCAGTTTGTATTTTTTTCTCTTGACTGAACTTTTTTTGGGGGGGAGGGGAGAACTCTTTTTTCATGGAGTATAATTTGTCAGTCTTTTATAATTTCTGGATTTTAAGTCAGAGTTAAACCAGCCTTCGCCATTCCAGGGTCATGAGGAATTCCTTCACGTTTTCTTACAGAACTCCTATGGCTTCATTTGTCCTTTCAGATGGTTGGTCCATTTGGAATTAATCCTGGTGCATGGTGTGAGAGGTGGGATACAGTTTTTTTTCTGCTTTTCTTTTGAAATATTAACACTTATTTTGAAATGAAGTTTTATTTTCTCATGGTGTTCTAAAACGATTAGCATTGTATAAGAAACAATGACTAAGTCCTAGAAGTTTACTTTGGGACTTAGGGGCATCGGGTGGGGCATTTACCACCATTGCTTGAACGTCACTTTGAGAAGCAAAAGTTGGTTAGTCTGCTGTAGGTGAAAGTTATCTTTGAAGCCAACATCTATTTTAGGACTCATGGTATTCCTTTTTTCTCGACAAATAGAAATTTGGTGGGTGGGTGGGGGTGATTTCCGGTAGGTTGCTAAAGGAGAGAGTTTACAGTGGGCAACAGAGAATACCAAACACCAAAAGTAACTGACACAATAGAAAATGTTCTTTTATGCTGCATGGCTCTTCAATAGCTCTTCTCATAACTTCCACTGAACCATAGATCAGAGAGAGGAGTTGTTCGCTAGCTGGAAGCCATCACTTCTTGGTATTTGCCCTAGGGCAGAGAAGTCTGGTTTCTATTTGTCCCGGTTCCAATCTGACTTAGCTTTACCCATGGGCGTATCAGAGGGTAGCGTTTCAGAAACAACACGGCTCTCTGACCTCAAGGCAGTAATAATCTAATTCAGACAATACTGTTAACTTATCTTCATTCACCCAATCATCCACTGTACTAACGTATTTTTGTTTTTGTTTTTTTGAAAGAGAGAGAGAGGGTGGGGACTCTCCAGGTGGAGGGAGGGGCAGAGGGAGAGAGAGAATCCCAAGCAGACCCTACAGCCGGCTCCCGCTCGAGCTGATGCAGGGGTTCGATCTCATGATCCTGAGACCGTGACCTGAGCTGAAATCTAGAGTTGGTTGCTTAACCCACTGAGCCACCCAGGCGCCCCTCTACCAATGTTTTTTGACCACCTACTAGGTACCAGGCACTGTCCCTGTTACCATGCAGCTAGCAGTCCACTTGGGGGAGGACAGGCCATTATGGCACACCATAGAAAGTGTCTCACAGAAGGAAGGCTAGGGAGGTGAGGAATGCAGAGGGGGATGCAGAGGAAGGGCAGCTCAGTGTGGGGGAGACAGGAGAGAATTCTGGAAGAGTGGATGCCTAAACTGAGTTACGATGCATGGGTAGGAATAGGCCAGAAAAGGAGAGGGGAAGAGTCCTCCAGGCAGGGGAACAACATAGACAAAGGCGTAGACACGTGATGTGTCCTGGGAACTATAAATCCTAGCAATCAGAATGTAGGGGCCAGGAAAGAATTGGTGAGAGACCTGGCTGGAAAGGTAAGCAAGGGCTGGATTGTGGAGGATTGTAAACTGACTTTCTGTGGAGGACAGTGGGGAGCCATCACAAGGTTTCAAGCCAGGGAGTGAAAGGAACTGATTTATATCTCAGAAAGCTCCCTGTGGCCTGATATACTCTGTGTATATTTAAAGGTAGAGGCTGGGGCTGCCTGGTTGGCTCAGTCCGTAGAGCATGCGACTCTTGATCCCAGGGTCGTGAGTTCAAGCCCCACACTGAGCATGGAGCATACTTAAAAAATAAAATAAAATAAAATAAAGGTACAGGCTGGAGGGGGCCACCAGAAAACATGCATGTCTCACAGAGCTGCCTTTATCCACCCTGAAACCAACTGCAGAAGCCAGGGACAGCCTCCTAGGAACAGCAGGTTCCAAGCTGAGTTTACCCCAAGGCAGCTGGTCTGTCTGACGAATCTGCAATTTTCTGGAGAAGTCAGCCCTGTCCCGTAGCATTGCCAGGAAAGACAGGAGGTCCAGACTTATGCTGTGTGGAGAGAGACCCCTGGGCAGCGGGGAGTGGGGGTGATGCGCTCAGGAAAAATTGAGACATCTTGTTGGGTGTCCAAAGAGAGAAGCCCTTTG
This sequence comes from Halichoerus grypus, assembly GCF_964656455.1. Classification (NCBI taxonomy): domain Eukaryota; kingdom Metazoa; phylum Chordata; class Mammalia; order Carnivora; family Phocidae; genus Halichoerus; species Halichoerus grypus. The sequence continues at coordinate 195,262,058 of NC_135713.1, read as the reverse complement.
GGTAGAGGTTGGAAAGAGGGAAGAACCCTCTCACCCTGCCATGATAAGGGGCTCCAAACCCAGGTGAGACAGGAGGGTCAGGGGCACTAGAGGCAAATGTCACTTGTGCCTTTAAAACAAAGAGTCTGCGTTCAGTGGCCCCTCAGGAAGGCCAGTCATTTCCTGAGGAGATATCAGGCTGGCCCATGCTTCATTGTTTCCAGCTTCCAGCAATGGCCGCCATTACCTGACCAGCAATACAGCCCGTCTCTCTGTGGCGCCAGAAGTTACCAGAGTGGTTTCTCTGCTTTCACAGGGCAGATTTATCTGGGCCACACGGGAAGCGTCTTCTGCCCCAGGGGCATGGCCCAAAGGCAGAACTAAGTGCCCCGAAGTCTTGGCGCTCAAGATGCAGCTGGAGTGGGCCCAAGAAGGCAAGATGTGGCGAGGACTTCTGCTGATGCTTCTGCTTTGTGAGTTTTTAATTCTCTTCCCACATTACTTAAACTTCATGAGAATCGAAGCTAATGGAATCAACGTATTTCTTCTGTCTTTTCCAGGTCCAAGCCTTGAGGGACAGGAAAACTGTAAGTTACCAAGTTTTTACCTAGCTTCGCCGTGTCTTTTCATGATTCTTAAAACTCACATCAAATTGCTTGGGTTTAATGTTTATGACAACTGAGAAAAATATTCCAATTGAGAGCTAACGTTTATTCCCTTCTGGCATTTTTAGAAGGCTTTTAGAATAAAACACTCGCTCTAAGCCAAGTTCTAAACAGCATGTTCTAGAAGTCGCATACATTTTTTTCTAAAAACTAGTGAATTGCTATTTGTTTGGATTGGAAGCTGATAAAAAAAGGAGTGGCTCCATATTTTATTTTTTGTTGTTTTACCATAAATTTCTTATTTTCATAGTCTCCCCATCCCCCATTGTTTTTTAATCACAAATGAGATGTAATTAATTTGTTAGATTCATGAGGACAGACCATAATTTAAATTGTTGTTATGATTTTGTCTTCTCTAAGTGATCTAAAACAGATATGGGATTTCCTTTCCCATTGACCTGCGGAGCTATGATTCTATCTGTAATATTTTGCGCTGTGCACAGGAAGGGGGCTTTGCCTATCTTTAAAGTTTGGTTTATCATCCCCTTTGGAGCTAGTTTTGAATCTTTAAGATAAGATGCTCGGCTGCGTCTGGAGGCTAAATGGGGGAGAGCCCACAGAACAGGATCCCCTCATCAGAGGTCACTTCACTCCACAAAAGAAGGGGGGTGACCAGCTTGCGGACAGTTGTACAGCTCTTTGGAGATGATGTACATGGATGATGCTGGTTTGCTGAGCCCAGGCTTTGACCAGTGGCTCCAGGATTGGGAAGGCTAGCGCGGCTACTAGCAAAGCCAGTCTGCGGGTCTCCTGCCCCAGCGTCCATGTGCTTTGGCGGGCATTTGACCCCCCCAGTAAGCAGTGGAGGCAGGATATCTGTTATCTTCCTGCCATCCTAACAAGATGTCTCTGCCTCAGAAAAATAACCGACTGGACCAAGTGAGAGCCAGTTAGCAGGGCATCAGCACTAGAACCTCTGCTGTCTGAACGATGGCTCTCTGTCTGAGGCCAGAAGCCCAAACTCAGATCTTTTAAAGATTTTTATTTATTTGACAGAGAGAGACACAGCGAGAGAGGGAACACAAGCAGGGGGAGTGGGAGAGGGAGAAGCAGGCTTCCCGCTGAGCAGGGAGCCCGACGCAGGGCTCGATCCCAGGACCCTGGGATCACAACCCGAGCTGAAGGCAGACGCTCAACGACTGAGCCACCCAGGCGCCCCGCAAAACTCAGATCTTTAAAACTGCTTTCACCTGGCCTCTTTGAGCCTTTTTCCTAATCTGTAAAATAGGAATGATAAGAGAATTGATCCCATAGAGTCAGTCTGAGGATAAGATGAGATAAGAGGAGGTGGCTCACCCACCACGGCATGCAATGACTAAGGATAGTTTACCATCTGGTCCTAGCCCTCCACAATCATGGCCCCTGCGTGCCAAACCCCCCCCCCCCCCGTCTGTCCACTGCTGCCCACATACCCCACTCTCATCCACACCATGCCCTGCAAACACACAGGCTGCTTCCCAGGACCTCCAGTCTCTCCCACCTTCCCCACCTCACATGGAAGTAAATGGCTCCCTTCCCAGGGTTTCTGGAGAAAGGCCTTTGTATGTTTAGGCTCAGAACTGCAGGACTTGGAGCACTGGAGCAGGGAGACTCTCCCACTGCTGCCTCAGGCCTCAGGCCTCCACCTTGTTTTACACTTGAGGAACCTGAGGCGCGGAAGCCATGAGGTACTTGTGTGTGGTCAACTGGGTGTTAGCAGTGTGGGGGCCAGGACAAGGTCTCCCATTCCTGTGGTCACCCACAACCATGCTGATGACACATTTGATGTGCATGACCCCACCGTCTTGCTCCACATCGCCGGCTCTGTGGTTGAGGTCCTTGGTCAGCCTTGGCCCTTTTCTCTTCCTTTTCTCCCAGGCTCTCCCTCCCCACCCTAGCCCTACCGCCTCAGGAGATGACCTCAACTCCATCTTCACCTAGAAAACACTGCTGTCTGGAGGGAACTCCCTCTACTTCCCGCCCTGCCCCAGCTACAGGCTTATCTGCCTTCCCACCCATCCTCCCGGCTTCCCTCCCAGCTGCAGCAATGTCAGCCCTCGTGGCTGATGGGGAGTGGGGGGCAGCCCGTCACTCAACAGCACTCCCACCCCGATCTCGCTCTATTATTTCTTCAGCCCCTACCCCACTCTTAGTATCTCTATCCCCCGCCCCCTTCTGGCTCTTTCTCCTCAGTCTACAAACACAATTGGTAGCTCTTGTTCTTTTAGGAAAAAGAAAAATCACAAACAACCCACCTCCCTCCATTATCTTGTGTCCCCCTATGTATCCACTCCCTTCCTCAAACTTCTCTCAAGGCTGGTTTATGGTTGCTGTCTCTGCTTCCCCAGCTCTCAGTCTGCCCTCACTTACTCTGGCCTTAGTCCTTAGCCCCCACACCTCCCTGCCATTGGAATCCTCTTGCTGAGGGGTCATCAAGGACCCTGTAATAACAAATGCCACGAACACTCCCAGCCCTTAGCTTTCTGGACCCCTGTGCTGCCTCTGCACAAAGCCTCCTTCCTTGACCTTCTAGACTCTCTCCCTTGGTGTTCTCCTACCCCTCTGATGAACCTTCTTCCCCTTCTCCCAGGGGAGACTTGAACTTTCCCAGGGTCTGAACCCCGTTCCCCGGTCTCTTCAGGCTCCATGGTCTTAACCCCTCTGGAGTTCAACACACTCCTCTATGCCCCACATACCTGCCCTGGTCCTCTCCCTCGAGTGTCAGACTTCACAGGGCAGCCAATGGCTGACACCTCCTAGCCGTCCCTTGGGCCCCTCAAACCCAGCGGCACCATCGGGACCTTGTCCCCGTCCTTTATCTTTTTCTGGCGTTCTCTACTTCGGTCGGCAGCACCCAGACCCTCCTGGGTACCTAACCCAGGAAACTTCCACTCTTTGCCTCAACCCCCATATCCAAGCACACAAGTCTTTTCTTTATTGTCGTGAAATACATACATCAAATTTTGCTACTAATTACAGTATATTCATAATGGTGTGCAAACATCTCCACTGTCTAGTTCCAGAACATTTTCATCACCCAGAAAACAAGTCCTTTCTCATCCACTCAAGTCTACCCCTTCCCCCAGTCCCTCCGTGACTGCCCTACCACAGGCCTCCTGGGCTTTCACCTGAACCATGTGCAGGATGTTTACTGGCCTCCGGTCTCGATCTCTCTCCAGCCCATAGTGATCTTTCTAAAGCTCAGGTGTCATCCTGTCACTGCCCCCCCCAAATACCCTCAGGCAGGTCCAGCTTGTCAGCACCCCAGGCAAGGTCCACTGTTTCTGGCACCTCCTACCCGGCCTGCCTGCCCCCTCTGGCCCCAAGTCTTGTTCCTATAACTGCGCATGCCCAGAATGCATTGATTTCTTGGTCCTAGGTAGTTTTGCCCTGAACATCTTTGCTGTAAGCATTTTCACTGCATAACTAATAGGCCAAAAGGCAATTTTGCCATGAAAGTTTAAATAACCGGCTGACAGTTTGTTGGTTTTATCAACTGGTTGAGTGTGGTTTCATTTCTCCATTGACATGTGCTTCACTTTTATATTGTAGAAATCTTAGCCCTCATGATGGTCTATACAGTGGTGCAGAGTTTTGAACCCACATTTCCCATAGAACTGGGAACAGCTATCAATGGACCTGTTAAAATACGCCAAGAACAAACAACAGCGTAGGAGGCAATACGTCTTTGTGATGTAGTACAAAGTTCTGTTACAAATATGCATCCTAGTATTTGGAAACTATACCTCTCTTTTATTTTTATTTTATTTATTTATATATTTTTAAGATTTTATTTTTAAGTCATCTCTACACCTAACGTGACCCTGAGATCAAGAGTCAGTCGCAAGCTCCACTGCCTGAGCCAGCCAGGCCCCCTTGAACTCCACCTCTCTTCATGAGGAAGAAACTTTAGTAAAAAAAGAATGAGGAGACCCATCAGCAAGCAAAAAGAAAAAAAAATGTATAATTCTATGAATGAGAGACTTTGGAGACAAGTGCTTAGGTACAATCCATGAAATATAATCAGTTATTTGCATAGAATTGCCATGAATCTCCACACATTTGAAATGTACTCAATTATTTTGTGTTTTACAATAGCTTTCTAATTGTGTTATTCATTTCTCATGTTTTATTATGTCCTCTTTAATGAATGTCCCTTTTTTATATTTTGTGATTTTATCTTTGACGGCCAAATGGCTTTACAGCAAATAGTTATGTGGTGAAAACACTTGCAACAAAGACGCTCCCTGTGAAAATACCAAACCTGTGATTTCTCATGCCCCTGTGACCTGGTACATGCTGATCTCCTGCCCGGAGCGCCCCACCGGGTCCAAGGCTGGTTCAGGGGGCATTTCCTTCAGATTTCCCTTGGCCTTTCCTGGGCCTCTCTTCTCACCTCTCTCTCGGTGCGTCTAGCATTGTACTTCAGTTATCTAGGTTCCCCCCCAGCCTCTTTGGTGTAGGACAGCAGGGATGATTTCTTATTCGCCTTGTAATCCCAGCATCTGACGCAGGCGCTCAATACATGTTTCACTGAAGGGGACCCAAACTGAACTTGGAGATGCTTGGGATTCAGATGAGATGGGTCAGCACATTCTCTGCTGAGCACCAGAGTTCATCAGGGGCTGCGTGCTAGCTGGCTCCCTGTAATTTTCCTGACAATGGTGGGAGGGGGCTCCCCTCCCTCCCTTTATGAGTCATTTCCAGGTTGCCCAAGAGGCTGGCTGAGTCATGATGCCTCATCTTCCCAAGGAGCATCAGCATCCGCTGACTGGTGGCTCAAGGTACAGGGAAGCAGGCCCCTTGTTTTAGGGTCTGGGGATTTGGCACAGTGGTCCATGGGTGCCTTAATCTGTGCTCTGGTGACTTTGTTACATGGATCCCCCTCCGTCAGCCTTCATCTGTCCAGGTTGAAAAGATCTGACCTCCTTAGGCTGCTGCCTAACACCAAACTTTCATCACAGTGGTTCTGACCATCTGGGGCTCAGTAAAGAAAGCTGTGGATCCTCTCCCCCCACCCCCCCAAAAACACACACTTGCCTATACTTGAAGGTGGTTCGTGGGCCCCCTACCACCCGTCCGTGAACCTCCAGGGGGCCCAGGTGTGAACACTCTATTGTGTAAATAGTGAGAGCCGTACACAGTAATCCAGCTTGGCTTTTCCTGAAGTTTATTGACAAAGACAACAATGTTTTCTATACTATCTTAATAATCAGAGATTTTTGAAGATTAGTTGGGTGGCATATTGCTGCTTAATAAATTACCCCAAAATTTAGTGACTTAAGATAACAGTTTATTACTTCACAGCTTCTGAGGGTCAGGAATCTGGGAGTTCTGGCTCAGGGCCTGTCAGGAGGAGATTGCCCGTAGAATGCTGGTCAGGATTACAGTGAACAGAGGGCTTATTTGGGGCTGGGGGATTTGCTTTTAAGTTCACTCATGTGACAGCTCCTCACCATGTGGGCCTCTCCAGAGGGATGCTCATGACTTAGCCCAGAGTGAGTGATCCTAATAAAGGAAAAAGTGCTCCAGACAAAAGTTGCAACGTCTTTTATAGACTAATTTCAGAAGCAACAAACCAACACTTCAGTATTTTTGGTCAAAGACCAACCCTGGTATGAGTTGGGAAAGTGCAGGTATGGATCGCGGAAGACAGCCTCCCTGGGGCCATCGGAAGGCCGGCTGCCACAAGCACGGAGGTGGCGGTGGTTTTGGAAGCTGGGTTGCTGCTTTTGTTGTCCTCACATCAGTGAGGTTTTGTGTTAGTCAAAGAGCTGGGTTTCATAAATTCACAGTAAAGTTATCGATACATTTTATAAAATCATTTTCCTTCTTCCACTTTGCCTTCCTTTCTCCTCCTTTGTCTGTTGCCGTTGGCCATGGGAGTGTGATGTTTCTTCCAGTGAATCGACTGAGTTGATTTATTAAGCAGATGTGTGTTCATTGCTTAGAAAAACCAGTTGGCAGAAGTGCCCCGTGCTAGTGGATATCATCCTTTCTAAAGAACCACCACCTGATGCTTTAGCCAAGTTCGCTGTAGGGCTCCTGTAAAAAGGATACGAATTAGGTCTGGTCAGTCAGAAGCCCAGGCAGGGATGATGCTGAGCCTGGAGGGTCTGGAATAGAGAAGACGTGGGACTGCACACGGTGAGCCCCAGGGGGGCAGAGACCGTGCTGATCTCACTCTTTTGTGAACCCCCAGGATTCTGTGCCTGGCACAGAGAAGACCCCTGGAATGGTGCTAAGGAAGAGGGAAGGGAATGTCAGCCAGGGGCCAGGCTCTGCCCCTCGGTGCTCACGGCTCCTTGGTTCAGTCATTGTTCAAGACTGAAATACAAGGGAAGGCAGGTACTAGTGTTCCCGTTCTGTAGGAGGAGAAGTGGTAGCTTAGAGGGGTTAAGTAACTCCCAGCATCACCTAGCTCATGGCTGTGAACCCAGGCATGCCTGACTGGCTTTCTTCCTGTACCCAGGTCTGGGTCCCAGTCTGGGGCCTGACCTGCCACGGGTGTTCACTTCATCCAGGATGATGACAGGAAAGCAGCCTAACACAGCAGGGTGACAGATGCGGGGAGTCTGGAGAACTCACTGTCAGTAACCTGGGAAATTAAGAAATGGTTTTCTTCTGGGAAAAAAAAAAAATTGCTAGAAATAGGGAGTGGATATAGAGTTTCAGCGCTCTCAAGACTCAAGTTTGGCTCCGTATCTGTGACTAACAGAACCTGGTTAACATTTCTCAAGCACTTCCTCTGTGCCAGGAACTGTGTTTCTAGTCCTTAAATCAGGTTCCCATTTATACTCACTATCAGTATGTCCATTGTATGGATGAGCAAACTGAGGCTCAAAGTTCAGGATCTTGCCAAAGCCACACAGTTCGTTAACGGAGGTGGGATTTGACCTAGACAATCTGGCTCTGCACTTACCTTCTTATTCTGTTAGAATCACTGTGCTAAACAGCATGTTTTATTTTTTTGAAAGATTTTATTTATTTATTTGACAGAGAGAGACACAGCGAGAGAGGGAACACAAGCAGGGGGAGAGGGAGAGGGAGAAGCAGACTCCCCACTGAGCAGGGACCCTGACGTGGGGCTCAATCCCAGGACCCTGGGATCATGACCTGAGCCGAAGGCAGACGTTTAACCGGCTGAGCCACCCAGGTGCCCCAAACAGCATGTTTTAAAATGAGGAGAAGGTCCTGAAGGGGAGTGAGATTGCCTGTCCCTACCCGGGAAGGGACCATATTAATTGATGGGAAACTAAATATGGTCCAAAGAGATTTCGTTCTGAGAGCTCACTGAGTAGGCTCCTCAGATCAGGAACTAGTAAGGAATAGACAGACAACAAAGGGAGCTCTAAAGATTTTAATGCTGCAGGAAATAACTTGCATTTAAACAATCACCTTGCTTCATCTTGTAGACCGATCAGATGCCATTTTTTTGTTCATTTAATTGCTCAGAAGAAAGGGACAGGTGTGAACTGTTGTATTCATTTTAAAACCTGAGACATATTGTAGCCAAATTCTAAATTGTTCAGAAAGATTTGACTTTATTGAAAGAGAGAGAGAGGAAGACGATCTTTGCCAGTATCTCTGGCCAGTTAGCTAGCTATACCTTTTCTTATTTGAAAAATGATTTGGGACCACTTAAAAAAATTATGCACTGTTGTTCAATAGGAGATAATAAACGAGGAAATCAGAATGGGAAGAAAGTAAAGGCAGGCAAATAAAACTGGGGGGTCTTTTAGCACACAGAAATTCATCCCAAAGTTTGCTAGAAGCAGAGATGAAATTTTGGGTTTATACTTCTTAGCAGTCAAAGCAAAAAGGAAAACAAGATCCATTAGAAAAATCTGGGAATCTACAAGGTAGAAATGAATAAACACAGCTTTTTTTTTTTAAAGATTTTATTTATTCATTTGTGAGAGAGAGAGAGGATGAGCAGGTGGGGGGTGAGGAGCAGAGGAAGAAGCAGACTCCCGGCTGAGCAGGGAGCCCAATGCAGGACTCGATCCCAGGACCCTGAGATCATGACCTGAGCTGAAGGCAGACGCTTAACCGACTGAGACACCCAGGCGCCCTAAACACAGCTTTTGCTGATGCAGTTGAAACACAGTGAAATCATGAACAACTTCCTAGTGGCATCCTCAACTAGACAATATCAGGTTCCATAAGGCAATTTCTTACCAGAATCTATTAGTTTCCTAGGACTGCCACAACAGAATACCACAGACTGGGTGGCTGAAACAACAGAAATTCATTTTCTCCTAGTTCTGGAGGCTGGAAGTCCAAGACTAAGATGTTAGCAGGTTTGGTTCCTTCCAAGGCCTCCCTCCTTGGCCAGCAGATGGCTGTTTTCTTACTGTGTCCTCATATGGTCATCCCCCTGTACACACGTCCCTGGTCTCTGTCCAGATTTCTTATAAGGACACTAGTCAGATTGGATTAGGACCCATTTTAACTTAATCACCTCGTTACAGGCCTTATGTTCAAGCACAGTCACATTCCGAAGTACGAGGGGTTAGGTTTTCAATATATGAATGTTGTGTGTGGGGGGGGTGGGGGGAATGGGACACAATTCAGTCCCTACCTAACAGCAACCTGTGATAGAGTGCCAAACTTAATTTGGTTAATACAAGTCCACGAGGGTCCATAGCAGAGTGGTCCAAGCTTGCAGGTTTCTGCAAGATCCTCCTCTGTCCCAGGATAAGGAGATTCAGGATATGTAGGAGACTCAATAAATACACATTCATCAAGCATGGGCCCTGAGTATTTTTCTGTTATCAAAGTGTCTGAGAAGAACGGATCCCTAGGAGCCTTACTTAAGCCACGTGGTCCTGTTTTGCTTGAATAACACCTGGTGCCCACAGTCCCACACTATCTCTGGCCCCTGAAGGCCATATAAACTTTAGGTAAGGTTCTAGACTCTGCATATGGAGATCTTGTGCAAAAGATGGGGGGTGGGGGGGAGTAAGTAAGACTTTCTTTGTATTTGCTGGAAGAAACTAAAATCAGTGGTTACTTCTGCAAGGGGAGGTAGGAACTGGGTGGATAGGAAAAGAATGGGAGAGAGACTTTACACAGTATCTTTTTCTCATATAGAAAATACATTCTCTTTTTGGGGCCTCAGGTACACAGAATTGGATTGATTATAATCCCTGGTCCATAACATGCCCTCATCCTTGATCTGTGCACAATTGCCTTTTGTTTTATTTATATATGCATGAATTCACGTGAGCCCGCCACCCAATGCTAAAATGAGAACATCACCAACACTCTTTTTGTGCATTCCTAATCCTATCCCCCTCTTCCCTTCAGAAGTGACCACTATCCTGATTTTTTTTTATATTAATGATCTCCATTCACCTTTCTGAGCTTGCATTATTTCAGATGACCTGTAGGCTCTTTGGGATTTTCACATAGACATCATATCCTCTGCCTTTGGGGGTTTGGAAACATTTAACTGCACTAGCCACTCACAAATTTCAATAAAATGCTTCTAATCTCATGATTCATGGAAGCCGATGAGACAGGAGGCTCACGGAGCACACCAGACACAGTAGCTCCCAACCCCAGGTCCCGATGTTGGAGAGATAGCCTCCTCGAGAGTGGGCACCACACACAGTCATTGCCTGCCTAGTCCCCGAGGGCCTGGGGACCCCTGGACGCTACACTGCAGAGGATGTGATCATACCAATCTGATGTGGTAAAGGACACTGGGGTGATGTTTCTGAGATAACAGGTGTGTCTGCCTCTCCTTCCCTTGTCATTTAGCTTTCACCATCAACCACATCTACATGGAGATCCTGCCAGGACAGGAGGTGCAAAATGGGGAGAACCTGACCTTGCAGTGCATCGTAGACATCAGCACCACCTCGCACATCAAGCCTCAGCACTGGGTGCTCTTCTATAAGGATGACGTGCTATTTCACAATGTCTCCTCCATGGAGACCACCGAGAGTTATTTTATTCCCCAAGCCCGGGTCTATGACGCAGGGACATATAAATGCACCGTGATTCTGAACAACAAGGAGAAAACCACCTCGGAGTACCAGGTGTGGGTGAAAGGTGAGTCCCTGCATCTGAACGGAGCTCAAGCAGATGCGCTATCACGCACGCGGTAGCAAGAATAGTAATCGAATGGCTGGTAATACAGGCCCCAGCCTTCTCACTCCCCTGCCTGGCATTTTCCTAACCTGAGAATGTAGGCGTTAGACATGCTCCCAATATGCCAGGCTGTATCTCCTCTCCTTGCCTTTGCATGTGCTCTTCTCTCTCCTGGGAATACCCTTCTTCCTCTCCTCTCCTTCCAAACTGCTTTTCCTCCTTCAAGACTCAACTTGGTGATCTCTTCTCTAACACTTCCCCAAGCAAAATCGATCACCCCCAGGGTCCTGGTCCTCACAGCTCCTGTGCAATCTTGACATTCAGTGGTATTTGTAGGACGGCCATAGGCTGAGTGTTGACATGGGCTGCCAATGCCAGACAGTCACTCTGTCTGGAGTCCAGTTTGGGCAAATCCCTCAGCCTCTCTAAACTTTAAAGTTCTCATCCGTGAAATGAAGATAATAGTAATACCCAGCTTGGGGAGTTATTGGAAGGATTAAAAGGTAAAGTGCTTAGTATAATTTCCAGCACATAATGAGTTCCCAATAAATGGCAATTACTATTCACCATATTGGAAGTGTTTCTCGCCCACCCGTCTGCTCTTCTGGAATGTACGATCCCAAGGAAAGAGACGGGGTTTGGTCCACTTTTGTATCTTGAACAAAGAATCTGGCTCATAGTAGGCACTCAATAAATGATCGTGGAATAAATTAAACAGATGAAAAAGGGAAGTACAAATGGAGAAACGAGGGAAATCATGGGGAATTTGGGTTCAGAGATACAGGATTCCATCCATCTATTCATGGATTTACTCCCTCAAGAAGCATTTCCCAAGGCTGCAAGTCAGGAAGAAAACCAGGTGCAGGACATGACAAGGCATCAGGTCGAGGCTGGCTCTGGAGGCAGTTGCTATCTGGTGGGGAAGAGAAACATTTACAAAAATAATTACAATCTAATAATCGTATGATCTGAGTGCCATAGGGAGCACAAAAGTGAGAGGAAACAGTTCCTCCTGGGGAAATTAGGGCTGGCTTCCCAGAGGAAGGGACACTGGGTCCTGATACAGAGGATCGCGTAGGAGTTTGCTTGATGGTGAAGTTGAGCAAGGGCAGAGGAGTGGAGTGTAGCATGGGTGGAAAGCAGAGGCTGAGAAAGAGCGCAGTGTCCCAGCAGAGTGCCCCTCGGTCAGATCCCCCAACCTTCAGAGTCTTGACGTGACGAGGAAGATTGGCAGGGCTGAATTTGGGGTATGTTGTTGAAAAGAAACGTGCTGGCAGGCTTTTGAAACTTCGGGTAATTTTTCTTACAACTTGGATGACTGAATGGATAGAGTTAGTGAGGTGAGCCCTGTACTTCCTTGACAGCGGCCGTCATCACTGTCATTTCTGCCTTTTTGTGTTCCTGTTGGTCATCAGAGCAGTCATTCACATTCTTGTCACTTCCCGTGGTAAGAACTGCCCCCTTATGAAGTCAACAGTTGGAAGTGCTTTACGCACATTTCATTTAACCCCTGCCAAATGTGGTTCCCCCCCATTTCCAGGGGCAGACACAGGCTCAGAGAGGTTGAACGGCATGTTCATGCCTCGGAGTTGCTCCAAGGCAAAGCTGATTAGAACCAAGAACTCTTGGACTCCAAAATTGGTCTCTCTAACTCTTTTTTTTTTTTTTTTTAAAGATTTTATTTATTTATTTGACAAAGAGAGAGACAGCGAGAAAGGGAACACAAGCAGGGGGAGTGGGAGAGGGAGAAGCAGGCTTCCCGCTGAGCAGGGCGCCTGATGCGGGGCTCGATCCCAGGACTCTGGGATCATGACCTGAGCCGAAGGCAGACGCTTAACGACTGAGCCACCCAGGCGCCCCTGGTCTCTCTAACTCTTAATCATTATTAAGGTCTTCGAGGTAGACGAAAGGCCATTCATTTGTTCATTAAACATTTATTGCATCCCATTCTGAGCCAGGCTGAGGGCGCAACAATGAGGAAGATATGATCCCTTCCTTGGGGGAGATCAGCGTGAGGCAGGGGAATACTTTCTCGTAAACAGCTACCCCCAGAGGTGACAATAGTGGTATGAATACAGTATAGGTCACCTTCCCAAGAGGATGGCCATCGTCGCTATAGCTCTAGGCATCGAAACAAAGATTCTTGAGTCACAAGCAACTGAGTGAGGTGGCAGGTTTACAATATAAGCTAGTCTGTTTGACTCTTAAGGTGTAAGGTGGAGCTCATGACCACCAGACCACAGAGCCTGGACAAGACATCTAGTCCCAGCCAGACCCTCCTAGCTCCTCCTCATCTGATCCTGGCTCACCACTTAACATACCTCCCCCCGCAACCCTTTTCTTTGCTCTAGATGGCCCTCTGGAAAAGTCCCTCACATTCCTTGTCCCCATGCACGTGCACCCTGAAATGCCTGTCCTTAGCCCCTATCCACTCTCGTCAGCCCAAATAACACCCTTCCTCCAAGATTGCTCTCAGGCCCTGTTCCTTCTAGAGCCTTCTCTGATCCCCCAGGCAAAGAGGGCCTCCTTTTTCCTGACTGCTCCATCACTCATTATCTCTGCAACACATTCTGATGCATAGTTATTTTTCAGCTTTGCTTTTTTGAACTGGGAGGCAATGTATCCTTCCTCTCTCCCACCTCCCATGCCCACCCCAACTTCTGGCTTTGGAGTCAGACAGACCTGGAGTCGAATCTCAGTTCTGGGGCTTGATGGCTATGAGCTTTTGGATGAATCTTGCACCTCTCTGAGCTTCACCTTCATCTGTAAAATAGGCACAATTTTATCTTTCATGCCCACCCAGGAGATTATTATGAGAATGGACATGAGGTCATGGATATAAAGTCACTCCTAGCTTGTGGTTGGCAGTCAATAAATTATAACAACAACCACAGTAATGCTAATAGATACTGGCTGTTTTGTTTTGTCTTTAATTGTATCAGTTGGGAAGACTTGTCTTCCCAATGGGTTTATTAACTTTGAAGGCACCAACCGCCCCTTAAACATACTTCATATTTTTCAAAGTAGCTGGTATAGCTCTAGGCGCATACAGGCTCGATAATTACCTGGTAGGTAGCACTGAGGTTCTGGGAACAAAGCAAAAGACCCTCAGATGGGCCCACCACAGTGACCCAGCTGAGGGAGGCTTGCATATCTACAGCAAACAATACTAACGGACTTTTTCTTCCCCCCAAGGAGTGTCTGATCCCAGAGTGACACTGGACAAGAGAGAGGCAATAGAAGGCGGGGTCGTGATGGTCAATTGTTCTGTCCCAGAGGAAAAGCCCCCAATACATTTCACAATCGAAAAACTCAAACTACATGCAAACGGTTTCAAGCAAAAAAGAGAAAAAAAAAAAAGTTCTTATAACCAGAATTTTGTGATGCTGGAATTCTCAGTGGAGGAACAAGACCATGTTATATACTTCCAGTGCCAAGCCACGATCTTTTCTGAGAACCACATGGAATACTCGAGAGCCATCAAGAGTGAACTGGTCACCGTGACGGGTCAGAGTCCTAAACTCCTTTTTAAAAAAAATTACTCTTTCTGGTTTGCTGGTTGGGGAAGGGGAGAAAGAGCCCAGAATTCAGAAAGGGGGCTGGGGCCATCTGGCTGGACTGCTGTTCTCAAGACTGTTCTTAACCACTTAAAGGCTATGTTTATCGTTTAACGTGTGTGTGTGTGTGTGTGTGTGTGTGTGTGTGTGTGTGAAATTTCCCAAACAAAAGCTTCACAAATCATCTTAATATATGGGGTGTTTGGGTATTTTCTATTCTATTCTACTTTAGTGTTTTATTTTATTTTATTTTATTTATTTATTTTTTAAAGATTTTATTTATTTATTTGACAGAGAGAGACATAGCGAGAGCAGGAACACAAGCAGGGGGAGCGGGAGAGGGAGAAGCAGGCTTCCCACAGAGCAGGGAGCCCGATGTGGGACTCGATCCCAGGACCCTGGGATCACGACCTGAGCCGAAGGCAGACGCTTAACGACTGAGCCACCCAGGCGCCCCTACTTTAGTGTTTTAAACCACTGGCCATGACTCAGGGAAGCGATGCATCATAGAAACCACAGCTTTAAGCCAATGTGGGTCAGATGCCAGGAGGTGGAGTCTGGAGGGGATCGGGAGGGAAGGCGGTCCAGGTCCTCAACCTTTGCCTCCCACATTCGATAAAGGACTCCCCTCTTCTACCCACCCCTCATCACCGAGGCGTTGGACAAATAAGAAACCAATGAGGTGGCCTGAGGCGTGCTCTCCATAGAGAAAGGCCATAGCAGAGAGAAGCCTGGATGCACGTGTCCAGGATGAAGGGAGCTCCGGGACAGGCAGCCCGCAGGACGGGACAGGACTCGCGAGCCAGGAAGAGTCAGGGGAAAGCACACTCTAGAGCAGATAGCCTCTAGTCTTATCTGTAGGAGCCCCAAGGTTTGTCATAAATACCTTCTGCTTGTGGTACCTATGTCACCCCCACTCATTGTGTATGGATATATGTACACATACATACAGGGATGATAGTACGTATGTATAATATTTTTCTGATTATAATACATGGTGTGGGTTCAGTTTTCAGAAAACATGGTACAATATAAAGGGTAAAGTGACAATCATTCATAGCACCACTGCACAGAGAAAATGACTTGTATGGTCCTAGACTTGCTCTGCTTATATGCTCACGCACACACACAATTTTTGTTTTGTTTTTCTTTGTTTTGACAAAAAATACAACCTGCCAAACATACTATTTTATGACTTTTCCTTAACAGTATGTTACGGACTTTTGTCCATATCAAGACATACAGATCTCGGTCATTTTTGTAGCATCTCAGAATCCTATCATAGGGATGTACCATGATTTACCTCATTTTTCCAATGATAGACAGTTAGGTATTTACCCAGTTTTTTTGCTATTAAAACAATCCTGGAATACACATGCTTAAACTTATCATTTGTGTACTTTTGCGAGTATTTTGTTTCATTATTATTTATGAGGTTGATTCCTGGCGGTCAAATTGTTGATTCAGATGTTTTTGTGCATTTGAAATATTGATGTGTATGGCCAAAGCACTCCTCAAAATGGTTGAACATTTCCATCAAAGGTGATACTGGTGTTTATTTTCCCACATCCTTACTCTCACAGAGTATTATCTACTTTCATTATTTTTGCCAGTCTGATTGAGGCACACACAGTGTTATATCATTGTTCTTATGATTTGTATTTCTTTGGTCTTTCCTAAGGTTGAGTATGTTCTTTGCGTTTATTGGCCTCTTACATTTCCCCCTATAAACTGCCTGTTCATATACACTTGGCCCATTTTTACTGTTTCTGATTGATTTGTTTGAGTCCTTTATAAATTAAAGGCATTAGCTCTTTGTGGAGAACTATGCAAATATTTCCCCGAGTTCATCATTTGTCGTTATGATAAGTTTTTTAGGCAGAAGTGTTTCATCTTTATTTAATTGAATCTATGCATTTTTTTCTTTTTGGCATTTTGGTTTCATGATTCACACCTAAAGCTTATCAAAGATTATAAAAGTTGGGGCGCCTGGGCGGCTCAGTCGGTTAAGCGACCGACGCTTGGTTTCAGCTCAGGTCATGATCTCAGGGTCATGAGATCGAGCCCCCTCCCTCTCCCTCTGCCCCTCCCCCCTGCTCTCGCGCTCTCTCTCAGATAAATAAATAAATCTTTAAAAAAATTGTTAAGGTAAAAATGCACCTATGTTTGCTCTTACTATTTTCAGTGTGGGGTGTTTTTTTTTTCTGCATTTAGATCTCTGGTGCATCTGGAATTAATAAGGGTGTAAGAAAAAAACCCTTTAGTGATTATTATGCTTCTCCAGAGGGCAGTTGTTGTCCTCTCTTTTTTGACTTGTATTCAGGACAACAGACTTTTTTTTTTTTTAACGATAGCTATTTATTGTGAAGTTAAATGACTTCGCAGTAAAAAAACTAATGAATTAAAGTATATCACTCTAAATCCACTTTTGGCATTTTTAAATGTCCCATTTGATTTTGCAGAGTTGGCAGTCTGTGTGTGCACTCTAACACTCTGCAATTTGTTTTGCAGAAGCAAAGGTTTGTGCCTACTTCTCTTACCATCTCCTGAAGATCCTGTGCCCTGGCACCCGACCCATACTTTATTAAAGCAGCATTTTTCAAACTGCATGAGTCATGAAATCAATTTAGTCAGTCAAGGCCAGCATTAAACAACAATAAAATAGACTATAAATCACTTTTGGGTGGGGGCATACCGTTATTTAAATGTACATTTCCATGAAGTGGCAGAGTCTACATCATTGTCAGTTTTGAAAGCTATGGAATATTTATACTGAAACGCCATAGTTCCGTGAAATGGTGTGAGAGGAGCCTAGACAATTCTTAGTGGGCAGGGGCGAGAGTCTGTTTCTAATGCTCTAATTATTTTTGAGGTCATTTGAAGAAGATTCTGCAGATGAGATCTAGAGAAGGTGGTTTCGCCTTTGGGAAGCTCAAGGGAGAATTGCAGTTTAGAAGGCTGAAGATTCGAGAATGAGTGAGAAGGGAGAAGTGAGAAGCTATCAGAGCAACTTAGGAGAAGGTTTTTGGGAGGAAAGATTGAATATTTTTAGTTAATAAGGAAGCAAGGTGGTTGGCAACAAAAAAGCAAAAAAGGGAGGACGTAAGTGCCTCTTCCCCTCACCCAGGTTTAAACCCGAGTCCAACCAGCTTGTCCTCTTCTTTTAGAGTCCTTCTCTAATCCCAAATTCCACGTCAGTCCCGAAGGAGTGATCACAGAAGGAGATCAGCTTCACATTAGGTGCACCATTCAAGTGACGCATCTGGTCCAAGCATTTCCAGAAATCATAATCCAGAAGGACAAGACGATTGTAGCGTACAAGAGCCATGGCAACGAGGCCTCCTACTCAGTGATGGCCATGGTGGAGCACAACGGCAACTACACGTGCAAAGTGGAAGCCAGCCGGATATCCAAGGTCAGCAGCATCGTGGTCAACATAACAGGTAGGGCTGCTGCTGGAGGGTGTGGGGATATGGCGGGCTTGAGCAGCCACCATGCTGGAATCCAGAATGGCCAATGAGGGCCGAAACTTCTGTTTCTGCTTGTTTGTCTGATGTGCTCAGGTGGGGTTGTGGTGCTCAAGGGGGGAAGTCAGTAAGCAGTTAGCTGTGGTGGTTGAGTGTGCAAGTTTTGGCATCAGTCAGACGCTGTCACACGCTACTTTGGCGACCTTAGGCGAGTTACTGAGCTGCTCTGTGGTACAACTCTATGAGATGGGGGAAGATGACAGCACTCAACCTGTAGGACTGTTACAATGACTAAGTGACATGACTCTGCTATAAAGAGACTCATACAGAAGAAGCACTCTGTGAATGTTAGCTAGTATGTCTGTTGTTATACTACATTTATCTTTCCTCTGTGCCAAGCACTAAGCTAAATCCCAGACACAGGTCCTAAGACAGGGTCAGGAGTGAGAAAGCATTAATAAATTCAAAAACAATAGTAACAATTCTTTTTGGTTGAACACTGTTTGGTTTACCTACATTTTCAGTTCATGCTTGTAACAATGCTATGAGATAGGTATCATGATTCTGCATTTATGGATATGGAAATTGAGGCTGAGATGTTAGGTCACTCACCCAGCGATCCCAGGGTTACCAGATGGCAGAACAAGAATCATTCCCAGGCCCATTTGACTTCCAAACCCATGCACTTAAAAGTTCTATTGGACTCTTTTCCCCCTTTCCTGGATTTACATCTCTCCATAGTACCTATTGCCAAAAGAAATATACTCTACCTGTTCCTGTTTCTTTTATGTACCCAGGCACTAGAATGTAAGCCAATGAGAACAGGGACATTACCTATTTTATTCAGTGCTATGTCCTTAAACACCTAGAATAGTGCCCGGCACATAGTAGGACTTCAATACATATTTGTTGGATGAATGAATGAACATTGGATGACAGGGTTTCTGAGGGTAGAGAGAGTCAGCACTTCTTGGTTGCCAAATGGAGATGTTCATTCATTCCTTCATTTACTGAAAGCCTTCTAAGTGTCAAGCATTGAGTGTAGAGTCACAGGGACAATCCACAGTATCACAGGTAGGCTGCCAACTTCCCAACTGGGTGATTGGCAAATGTGTTGGATCCTGCCAGTCTTCAGTGTGTACTAGCAATTTATCATTGATAATGACAAATATCTTGATGGTACATGTTGTTTTTCACTGATAAGACATATTATCTCATTAGAGAAAAGTATTCAATTCAACATACATTGAGTACCTTCTGTATGCTGGGCAACTTATTGGGGATAGATAGCTGTCTAAGGTCAGGCTTTGCCCTTGAAGAATTCACAGACGTAAATAGACCATTCGAATGCAATGTCATGAACAAGTACAATAAAGGGATGGGCATACTGCTGTGAGAGCAACAGGGACCAAGTGGTGAACCAACTGACTCTTGCATCAGTCAGAGCAGCATCCTTACCTGTCAGGCCAGGCTACTTGAGGAAAGCATAAAGCATCATGGGTCCCTAAGATACTACTGTTGTAGGTGATCACCTACACCCAAAAGTCTGTATCATGTCGGGTATGCAAGTCATTCAGTAGATCAGTCTCCCTGGCCCAAGATAGCAAAGTGTTAGACTCAGCCTGCCCTTCCCATCCCTTCAGCCTGAGTGCTCTGTGATCCCGAGCTCTGCCCTTTCCACATGGAGCTAATTGAGCCACACCAGGGCTGGCAGGCAAGCATCCTCATGTTCAAGTTCTACCAGGCCTTTGGAAATGTTTCCAGGCCCACTTAAACATCTGGTTATCCACACCCCTGTTGCTATCAAGCCTCACTGTCAGTGGATATAGTGACGTTAGCAGCTCACGATAATTTTATGAACATGAAAATCATTGAATTAGTCATTTGTCTTCGGATAGAAAAGACACCTTCCCCCCCCCCCCGGCCCCCACTGTCCACCTTTTCAGATTTAATCTGTCGCCAGGTGTTGCCAGATCTCTCAACTCTGTCCTGTCTTCTTATCTCTGTAATCACATCCTAACACTGGCCCTCACACTAGGATTATCTATTGCAGGGGTGTCCTGGAGCATCTCTGTTCCAGTTCATTCTTCAACCAGCTATAGGAGAAGCCCTTCTAATATGGCCCCTATTTGACATCACTATTCATGGGCTTAAATTCCTGCATGGTCATGATCCTTCACTTTGACCCCATCCCCTTCCCAACATCCCTCCCACTCTGCCTAGATCACCCTTTCCCCTTGGCCGCTGAAAAACTTCTGCTGTCCTTAAAGACCAAGCCCCAGATCTCCCTCCAGACTCCCCCAGGAGAGTCCCATGGTCACACCTCAGTTCCCACCACACTATTCCTGTCTTTATGTCAGCAGTCCCTGCAAAGATCTAGCATATGCCACCACCACTCTGAGTAAGCTCTCGAAAGACCAAGTCTGGGGTTCAACTCACCTTACATTGTTGATACTTAAAACAGAGCCTGGCACATTGTAGGAGCTCAATAAATATTCATTCAATGAGCAAGTAAAAGACTAATCCTTATTAGTCTACATGATGGTCCCACCAGTCTGTTACATTATGTCCTTTAGAAATGGACTATTGTTCCCTAATATTTCATTCCTAATTCTAAACCATCTTGCACCTACTTCTGCAGGATGGTTTCTACTTTTTACATTTTTGTTTACATATTTTTAAACAGAGAGTTGTTTCTTTGGGATTCTTGCTGAGTCATTTTTTCACATTTTTTGGTATACACCCAATGAAATTGTAAGGTATCTTAGGATGTCTCTCTTTGGTTCCTTTCCTCACTCCTAAGCTAGAGCTTTTGATCATGCTCTGAAAACAGATAAGTCAATGCTTATATGGAAGGAAGGATGGGATGTGTCTTAATAAAATATAAATTAATTATTGGGCTACCACCTTACTTGAAGTTTTATTTGATTTTATTGAGGAAAGTAGGAAAGCACTGGGGACTGATTATGATGGAAATGACTTCCATAGCTATGTAATATCAATGACAATGACAGTGTTGATTGGTGTCCCCAAACCTGTTAAATTTAGAACCAAAGGTAGATTTTGATTCCCTCACTCCTGGCTGCATTCTCAAACCTGTAGTCCAAGAAGCTTTCCTAAGAGGAACTTTGGGTCTCTGTTCTTTTCTCAATATGCAGATAGTCTCAAAAATTACTGACTCCTGGGGTGCCTGGGTGGCTCAGTTGGTTGAGTGTCTGCCTTTGGTTTGGGTTGTGATCTCAGGATCCTGGGATTGAGCCCCATGTTGGGCTCCCTGCTCAGTGGGGAGTCTGCTTCTCCCTCCCCCCAACACCCCCCCCCGTGCTTGCTTGCATGTGTGCTCTCTCTCTCTCTCAAATAAATAAATAAAATCTTTTAAAAAATTACTGAGTCCTTCCTCCTGCATCAAAAGCCATAATCCTGAAGCCAGAGTATACTTGCTTACACGAAGGACCAAGTCTTCGCAGCAGCTAAGTAGTTAATTAGTAATTTCCCAGTATCTGAAAATAAAAACGTATTCCATAACTACAAAATCTTGATGTATTTCAGGGAATATTTAAATAAGGAGATGCCAAGATTTCTTAAAAGTCAACTGTTATCTTTACTGTTGTTGACATTCAACCTGAATTATGGTACTAGTGACTCCTTAAAGTGGCATAGAATTCTAGCTTATGAAGTACTCAACTTCAGGAGGCTTCAGGTGTCATCTTCATCTTTCTCTGTGGGAAGTTTGGGAGGGATGGGGGCCAGCTGCCACTTCTCCCCAACCTCACGCTCTCACTCTGCTTCAAGCCTGCACTGCATCCCTCCTGCTTCCAGTCTGGGCCCCTTCAACCCCATCCCTTCTCCTTCCAGATATCTCCCTCTAACACACATCTGATGCCATTCCCCTGACCCAAACTCTCCATGGTTCCCATTGCCCCTAGGATACAATTCACATTTCTTTATGTGGTTCCCAAGGTCCTTCAAGATCTATAGGTCTTCCTTCTACTCCCACTATGTTCCAGGATGCTTGAACTTTCAGGTGCTCCTTCCTGCCAGGCCTGTTCCTCTGCTTAGAACACTCCCTGTTCACCTGGATAGCTTCCTGCAAGAGTCCCTTCCTGATTCTCTCTCTTCCGTCTCTGTAAGGGGCCCATGATTGGTGCCCAGAAACATCTCACTCCCTTCCCTCACTCCCTGGTTTTTCAGAGCTATTTTCCAAACCGAAGCTGGAATCTTCCGCCACCCGTCTGGACCAGGGAGAAAGCCTGAACCTGTGGTGCTCCATTCCAGGAGCACCTCCAGCCAACTTCACCATCCAGAAGGAAAAGATGATTGTGTCAGAGTCTCAAAATTTCACCAGGATCGCCTCAGCGAGGGACAGTGGGACATACACCTGCAACGCAAGCATGGGCAAGGTGGTCAAGAGAAGCAGTGGGGTCCAGATAACCGTGTGTGGTGGGTACATCCTCACTGGCTCAGAGAGTCTTGAGTGGGATGAGACAGAGACAGTTTATCACCAGCTGCACCCTCTCCAGGCTGAAGGCAGATCACACTGAGGCAGGGGAAGAACTTGGGGGAGAGAGAGCGGTGAAATGAAGAGACCAAACAAGTGGGTATTCCTGCTCCAAGTACAGGAAGGAGGCAATACAAGGAAAGCGTAGGCAAAAGTGAAGTTCATGGCTTTATTGTGGCTGCATGCTGATGATGTGGCTGAGCTGGCAAGATTCTGGCTGCTGGAACAGGCTCCCACTCCAAAGGTCAGGGAGGAAACACTCCTTATTCAACACTAAACTTCAGGATCTAAGTTCCTGGTTTTTATCCATATCCTGACTGACTAGTAAGCCCAGGTCTTCTGGTGGGCAGAATGTAGGTACTGGGACCACCTAAAGCCATGCTTCCCAGAGCTGACTGTGCATGCGAAACTGGGTTAGAATGCAGATCAAGATGGAGCCAGAGTCTACATCTCTGACTCGTGCCTGCTTTGGGGATGTTGGGCCCTGGACCGCCCTCGGAGTAGAGGGTCTCTAAGTGACAGTGGAACTCTGGTCAGGCTGTCATAGGCTCTGCTGCAACTCAGTCACCATCCTTCAGTTTAACCCATGGCTGTGGTTTATGCAGCCAAGATTTTAGTCTCAACTCAACCAGGGTCATAGTCTCTTGTCAACTCACTCGTCATGGAATTCCCAGGGAAATAATACAAGAGACAAACGCGGGTCATTACATTTCATAAGCTTTACAAATAAGCAAACTTCTGCATAAGGACCTCGTAGAATTCTTGCTTCTCGAGGCATAGATACGGTTTACTCTCAAGAGAGCCTGAGGCACTGAAAATTTGTTTTCAAATCGATTCCACCTGGGTGCTTGTTATATTTCTTATGCTTTTCCTGTATCTTTCCTCAACGCAACAGCAACATACGGGTGTGTGAACATGTGTAGGTGAGATATATGAAAATATAAAAGGATTTAGGGGGATGTAGTGTTTTTCTTGTCACCCTTTTTTGTTTATAGCATTCACTTCCCCTCTCCCTCGTCACCACACACACACACACAACCTGTCCCTCTTAAAATAGTCCTATGAAGGTAGGTAAGACAGGCAGGTAATTATGGTAATGCCAGAGAAGCAAAGAGCAGAGTTTGGAGAAGGACCCTCTTGGGCTGGATGTTTTGTTTCTGCCTTCAGTGTTGTTCAGGTTGTTTCTCTGTCATTCTAGAAATGCTCTCCAAGCCTAGGATTTTTTATGACTCCAGCTCCGAGGTGATAAAAGGACAGACCATCGCAGTCAGCTGCCAATCCATAAATGGAACCGTGCCTATTTCTTACCACCTTTTAAAAGCAAATAACATTTTGGAGAGCCGTGACATGACCTCAAATGAGCCTGCAGTATTCAAAGACAACCCAACGAAAGATGTAGAATACCAGTGTATTGTGGATAATTGTCACTCCCATACCGAAATGGCCAGTGAAGTTCTGTGGGTCAAGGTGATAGGTGAGTTGCTGTGCTGTGGGAAGAAATCCTGTGGTTTGGGGGCTTTACTTCACATTTTCAAAGGTTTGGGGTTGCCCCGGGGGGTTGTATGCACAAGTGGGTAGTACTTGTGCAAAGGCCATAAACACGTGGCAGCGCGGGCCCAAGGCCCAGGTAAATGGGTCCAGAAGATATCTGGTGGCTCTTGGTGTGGCCAGTGACATCTCTTTGCAGAATCTTTCCATTGAACTGCTAAAATATCAGAGCAAAGTGTCCTGACGTCAAGAAGCACTAAAGTTGTGTTTTGGGGCTCCCTTAACATTTGCTCCTTTTTAGATGAACTGACAGCTATCTCTGAGAATTGTAGACCAGAGTTTTTCTCCACTATGGACTCTTGGGGAGGCAGATTCCGTCATGTGCAGAACCTGCAGCCGTCAGAGCTTCAGGCTGTAGTCTCATGGGACTCACGCTGTCATACTCAGGAGAAATATACCATTGTGGTGGGGTGGATGTTTTTCCTTGAGCCTCTGTCTTGTGCCTCTCAGGAGGCCTCAGGAGGCCATTGTTTGCATCTCTGAGATATTCCATATCCTTTTGTAAAAAGTTTAATATGCTTCTCCTTCTTCCTCCTCCTTCTTGTTTAATAACTGCCTATCTGCAGGTACCACTGTGGACCTCTGAAGCAGGATAGAGATTCCTGCTTCTATTAATGTATGGTCCAAAAGGAGCCATACTTTTCAAATTAATATCAATATATATAAAGCATCTAATGCTATAGGGCATACAAAAAAAGAAAACATGTTCTTTGTTTTCAATGATATAACAAGAAACACAGGATGTCCTGATTAAATAATGGAGAAATATTTTAGTATGTTTGAATGACAGTGCAAGTAAGCATAGAAAAAAAATGTTACTAGGGAACCCATGATTGTCGCATGAACTATCCTTACAACAATGGTGATAGGAATTCAGGGCATGAAAGATACCATCTAGCTTGAGTTAGAAGAGCTGGGTTAGGAGCCAGGTCTTGACAATGGGTCAAGAAAGGGCTGGAGATGGCCTACCAGTTAAATACATGAGCAAAATGTCTCCATGGAGCAGTTCAGAAGACTGGGTAGATCAGATGGCTGGAAACAAAAGATTGGGACTGGAAAATCATTGGATATAAACTGAAAAAGTGACTGAGCTCAACTGTGAAGGGCATCGAATGCCAGTCTTCAGAGTTGAGAATTTGTCCTGTGTGCAATAAGAGCCAGAAGAGGAAAGGAGGTCATGAGGAGGATGGAGCTTGGGGGAGATTAACCAGGGGGCTCTATCAGTTAGAAGTGGAGGCCTCAAACCTCACAATACCTTAAGAAGCCAATGAAGAAGCCTACCTGAAACTGTTTAAATTGGTTTAAATTGGGTCAATACAAGTGGTTAACATTACTGAGCCCTGACTATGTGGGCACCCCAGTGTGAAGTATTTTAGCAAATTATCTCCATTAATACTTACAATAGCCTTGTAAGATGCATTAAAATATTATCCTTATTTTATGATGATGCAGTGAAGGCTTAAGATGAACAGCTGGTGGGCAGTTGGGCTGGGAATGGGGGCCGGGCAGCCTGGCTCCTGAAGCTGGCTTGCCACCACCCCACTGTGCTTCAGCAGGAGAGAGGCTCTCGAATCAGGCTCTACCCTCCAGGACTCTGCCCTTGTGGTTGAACTCCACCCTCCCATCTCGGGCCTGGTGATCCCTTTTGTGGGACCGGCATCTCTGTGGTCTGGCCACCCACTGCACTCTCAAGGAGGTGGTTCATAAGTCAGATGCCAGGGGCGCCTGGGTGGCTCAGTTGGTTGAGCATCCGACTCTTGGTTTCAGCTCGGGTCATGATCTCATGAGATCGAGCCCCACATCTGGCTCAGAGGGGAGTCTGCTTGGGATTATCTCCCTCTTTCTCTGCCCCTCCACTGTTCTCTCTCTCTAAAATGAATGAATAAATCTTTTTTAAAAAATAAAGTCAGATGCCAGTCTGCTGACCAGTCCATTCTCACACTAATATGAAAGTCTGCTTGGGAAGACAATTGAGGATCAGAACTTTGGTAATTAAACTTGTAAAATGTATATGGGAGGAAATTGAGTGCTGCTTGGATCTGCTGGGAATGCAAGGCTGGCAGGGCTTCCTAGTGGAAATGCCCAGGTCAGAATTGAGACCTGGAATCCAGGGGGAGTAATTGGACTACAGCTGTCTATTTCGGCATTAAATGCTCTATGTTTATGTGTTAAATGCACAAACAGAAGCTATGGTGTAGGTGAGATCACCAAAGAAGAGAATGGAGATGGAAAGCTGAGGACTAAATTTTGCAGAAAGTCCATATTTAAGGGGCAAAAGGAAGATAAACTAGTGAATAAAGAGGGTGTAACAGGTGAGGAGGTTAGAGAATCTAGGCTGGGATGCATCAGAGAGGCCGCAGAGGAAGCCGCACTGGTTTGGGAAAGCCGCAGATGGGAAGACTGGAAGGACACCTATGAAGACTGGAATTAATCTGCTGGGGACTCAGGGATGGGAGAGTCAGGATCGGGTGACCTTTGGCGTATTCTTCAAAACCAGAGATGGAGAGCAGTTTCCAAAGCGGAGGGATGGAAGTCAGGTGACAGGGGTAACAAGAAGGTGGGAAATGAGGATGCGAGAGCAGTTGGTTTAGAACATTTGTAAAGGAAAAGGGAGAAAAACAGGAATAGCTAAAGATAGTGGGTCAAGGTTATTCATAAGATCTGGAAGTGCCATACATCTTTGTAAGCACAGGGAGGGAAATCACACACACATACACACACACACACTCACACACACACACTCACACACTCAACAGGGCACAGAGATGAACTATATCATCAGGCTGAGTGGTCAGCAATCCTTGAGGTGCTAAGTGAAGGGAGGTGTCCCTAGCATCTTGTGTGTAAACAACACATGGGCAAAGGAGGCTTCAGTTGCTGTCCTTCTGGGCTAAGGAGAGGAGGGGAGATGTGAAGGACGTGGGGTGGGGGTGGTGAATTGAGTAAAAGGCACACACAGTCACAGTCCCAGTCTCTGTCACAGGGTGGCAGGAGGCTGGCCCCAAGCAGCACTGTGTCATGTTCCCTCTCTTGCACCTCCTCCTTTCCTCAGCGCTGTCCCTTTCACTGCCTTTCAGCCCCGGTGGATGAGGTCAAGCTCTCTATCCTGCTGAATGAGGATGTGGAGTCTGGGAAGGCCGTCGTGCTTCGGTGCTCCGTGAACGAAGCATCTGGTCCAATCACCTTCAGGTTTTACAGAGAAAAAGAGACCAGTCCCTTCTACCAAATCACCTTGAATGACACCCAGGCCATTTGGCACAAGGCGAAGGCTAGCAAGGAGCAGGAGGGACAGTATTACTGCACAGCCTCCAACAGAGGCAACCGGGTTAAAAGCAGTCCCCAAAGCAACATACTGACAGTCCGAGGTGAGTCAGGGTCTGAAACAGTGGGATCTAGCGTGGCCTCCAAGAGCGAGGCCAAAGCCTCATCCCTTGTAAGAGGAAGTGGGCAGCTGTTTAGCTCATTTCACTGAGGGTTAAGAGACCAATGTCCTCCAGGCTCTTTTGTTGCAAGTGACAGACATGCATCCAAATTAAATATAAAAGAGGAATTGGTTATTATAAAAAATTAGAAATTTCTCACATAGTTGTAATTCCAAATTCTTGGTCAAGAGATACCAGTTGGCCCATCTTGGGTCAAATGTCCACCCATGGACTACCTATGGCCAAGGGGATTGGGTCATGTGGAAGGGACATAGTTAGGGGAGCCCACACAAGTGGGTAGAAGCTGGTTTCCTAGTGAAGGAGAAGGGCTGAATAGACCCCAGAAAGGAGTCTGCTTCAGTCCAATGGTCCTTTAAGACCATAGCTGACTCTGTAGCAAACAAACAAACAAACAAACAAAAGACACACAAAAACATCTCTCCACCAGCTATGAACAGTGTCCTTCAGAGGTTGATGTTCATGTAAGATGCTGGTTACAAGGACTATAAAAATTAGTCTTATTTGTTGCTTAAACCTGGTATTATTTCTTGCTGGCAGAGGAAAAACCTATGTGTGTGTGTATGTGTGTGTGTGTGTGTGTTTTTTTCTTCGTTCCCAGTCTTTCTTGCCCCATGGATAAAAGGACTTATTGCAGTATTTGCCATTGGAGTGATAATTGCCATCTTGGTACTTGGGGCCAGATGTTATTTTCTGAAGAAAGCCAAGGGTAAGTACAGTTCTTTCATTCCATTCTGGTAGGTTGCCCTGTCCAGGAAACT
Organism: Halichoerus grypus; assembly: GCF_964656455.1. Classification (NCBI taxonomy): domain Eukaryota; kingdom Metazoa; phylum Chordata; class Mammalia; order Carnivora; family Phocidae; genus Halichoerus; species Halichoerus grypus. Next base: position 195,234,063 of record NC_135713.1, on the reverse strand, counting down.
GGCCCTGGACATGAGGGGCTTCAGCTTCATGGAGGGCTGGTGCTCTGCCCCACTGGGAACTGAGGAGATATAACTGGTGACAATTGTTTTTCTCCTTGGGGTGTCACCTTGATAACCAAAGATTTTGGCTTTGGTGGGCATAAAGCTTTTATTGCCCCCTTGGATTTAGTTAGGCACAAAGGAAAGCGATTGCTTTCCTAGCTGGACAACCCAGAAAAGCTGCATCTGGGGGGAGGTTGCATCTACATGTGGTCAGAAGATGCTGTTTCTGTGGATTTGGCCACACCTAGTCCTGCAGTTGGTAGAGTGCTATGGAGACCCACCTAGGGCCCCCCCGCCCCCGCCATCCACTGAATGCCTCCTAATTTGTGCCATGATTTCTACCCTGTGCTTGAGGTTAACCACACATGGAAGGGAAGCCAGGATCACCCACTGACACTCAGGAATCAGAGTCAGCTAGCATGAACTTAAGGAAAAGGGCTCGGCCCCACTAAATTCTGCAAAAATTTTTGTAGAGCAGGGCAGGTTGTTTTGGAGCCCCGGTGCTGCTGCCTGGGATGGGTGGGGGCAGATGGGATGAGGAGGGGCCCTGGGCTTTTTCTAGAATAAGAAAGCTGCAACCCTTCTGGGAAGACAGGCTCCAGAACCAGCCCTTTCCTAAGGCTGACCCTGGCCTTCGTCTCAGGCCAGCTTGGAATTAAAAGCATAAGGACTGATGTAGCCTTTACTTCTTGGAATCATCTTGAATCAAAAAGATAGTTGCCTGTTTATCTGGCTTACCTGGTTCCTCTCCTGTTGACTTCATCTCTTATCACATTCCACTAAGGAAAATTGCTCCTGGCTAAAACAGTCAAAATGTCCATATTTCTGGAGGAAATGATGTGAAATCTCTTGGTATAAGACCAAGAGAAGACCTACTTTGTTTGTTTATTTGTTTGTTTGTTTTTTTCTTCTTTTTTTAAAAGCAGGAATATATTTGGCTTTCTTTTCTCTTTTTATGGGCATTCAATCTTCAAGAAAGTCAGATATGGTTGAGATGAGTCTTCCTATCTGGTACAGACGTGGATACTTTATACTAACTTTGGATTTTCTCTTTCTCTTTTAAAGCCAAGCAGACACCAGTGGAGATGTCCAGGTCAGTGTGTACTTGGGAGAGAGGTGGCTACTCTGTAGACATGCATCAACTATAGGGAGATTCTGGTCCTTAGAGAGTTTTCAGTGTCTCTTGGAAAACTCAGAAAAATAAGGGTCTTAGGTGTGAGTAGCATAGGCATGCGTGTGTCTTTGGCTCCTTGGAAGATTGCCAACTGTCCTTCCATGGGAAAGAATGGCTTTATTCTGAGGTCATGCCCTTCTTATGCTGTTCCTTGTGAGATCTCCTTTTCCTTATGAAATTATATTGGTAGTAGATGGAATTTTTAAAGATTGCTTACTTGGCAAAATAGAGTTGGCCTAAGGAAAAAAAAGGGGGGGGTAATATTTTTACTGTTCTTGAAATCCAAAATTCAAAAGTATGGAAAGGGATAGCTCTGTCCTGGAGAAAAACAGTAGCACAGGATGAAGAATTCAGAGGGGTGGGATTCACCTTGGCCCTGACACTTCTTATTTTTATTATAGAAAAGCCAAATATCCAATTTTTATTTCTCAATAAAATACATAAAAAGCTTCACATATTATATATAAATTAAAATGAGTTATGCAGAGTCCCATGCAAAATATTAAAAAGTGTCATTTTCATTTCTAATTTGAGGCTAATATTGACATGTATGAGAAATTGTGTGAGAGCAAATAAAACTCTTGATCAACAATAATGAAATCATACGTATTGCTTAAGGCAAATTATTTTGTATTTATAGTAACTATAATATACAATACTATTCAATTTGGCAGACATAGTCTTTATCTGAAACTATTTCTATAAATACATACCAGAATACATTTCTAACAGGCCATTTATATGTAAGTGAAAGCAACAAGGATATATGTGTGTATATATTTGATTAATATAGGATAATTCTGGTATGTCAAATATGTATGAGATGATGGACTATTTAATGAATGGAATAATAGAATAATCAAGCAATTCTGGAAATAAATGAAGACCGTCCAAAGGAGGACAAGAAAACGCTACTTCTTCAGAGCTTGCTATAGCAAGGGAGGGCCCTCACACTTCTTTTAACAGCAAAGAGTTTTTGTCAACATTTTGGAAAAAATGTTTATTTTCCACAGGAGAGGGTAAAGTTTTCCTCACTTCAGAAAACGCCCCCTGGTTTTCTCATATCTTTCCTTGATTGTTTTCGTGGTTTGAAGTTAGAGCCAAAAAAAGTCATACTCTTTCTTTCCTCTTGAAATTTCCTTTTAAGGCCAGCAGCACCACTTCTGAACTCCAGCAACGAGAAGATGTTGTCAGATCCCAATACTGAAGCCAACAGACATTACGGTAGAGTCATGGTTTCCTGCTAAGTGTTTTCCCCAGCTGGCCACAAACTCCCTCACCCCTCTTAGAAGCAGAATCTGTAGATGATGGGGTTCAAGTTGGAAGGGAAGCCCTGTCCTCAAGCAGGGGCACTTCATCTAACGGGTCGTGGAAGGGTGAGCTGATAAGCAAAACAAAAACTTAGGAAGAAAGGCAGAACATTCTACCCTAATCTTAACCACCTCCTAAACATCCCCGGGGAATGAAAGGTGGAGAATAATTATAATGCTGCGGATACCCATCCTGGGTTATCTTCCAAAACTTTGAACATGGCCCAGGTATAATCATTATCCTTTTGTTAGAGAGCGAGAGACCAGTTATCAGATGAAGGCATTGGTAAAAGATCTTCTCAGATGGAATTATTTATTACAAGCACAAGACAGTTTTCCACTCAGCTTTTGCCACAACTGATTTCAATATTTCTCTGTTAGTGGAGGCATTTAAAAGAAAAGAGTGGTACAAAGAGTACCTGGTGATAAGGCTTTAGTGCAAGCTTGGAAGTCCGCTCAGTAGGGTGGGAAGCCAATCCCACCCCCCCACCCCACCCCCACCCCCGCATTTCTTAATCCCATTAGATCTCGGAGAAAATGACTGCAGTCTTGGAGCCAGGGTGGTGGCCGCTTCCCAGCGGGGCAGATAATTTTATCACATGCAATGTCCTGTCCCAGACCAGGTTGGGGGCAGTTTTCTTTATCAGAAGGTCTGGGAATAGAACGCCCATGTTCTTTACTAAATGCGTAAGTGTTCCACAAAATGAGAGTTTTAGGATATGCCTCTTGCAGGGCGTACTTGAGGCATATGTTTTAAGAACTGAGCGATTCTTGTAACTACCAAATCATCAACCTTTAAAAAGTGAATAAAACAGTGCCTGGCTGGCTCAGTCGGCAGAGCATGAGACTCAGTCTCAGGGTGGTGAGTTCAAGCCCCACACTGGGCATGGAGACTACTTAAAAAAATAAACATGTAAACAAACAAACAAACAATAAATAAACAGACAGAAGAACCTGGGAATTGCTGAAGTCCATCAAATAGAACAGGAACTAAAGAAAACATACAATGTGGTACAATCCTTACTAAAAAGTGAATAAAACATCTGTAATAACAAAAGTAATGGACCAATAAAGAAAACAGAATATCATGTAAGAAACTACATTCGGAAATATTTGGACTACTTAGCAAAAAGTAATCCAGTGTTATAGGGGAAATACCTTTTTGTGGTATAAGGGGGGTTCTTTTGGTTATTTGTATTATACATAAATACGTAGACACTAAATTGAATGCTAATATAGACTTGTATTAAAATAGGATTTCCCCCAAATTTCTAAAATGCAAGAAATACTCTAATTCTTATATTGTCTCTCCATGGATTATTTCACTTTATAAAATATTTTAGTAATCACAATAAGTAATTAGCTTAAATGCATAATGGAAAATCATGTATTCTTCAGAAGTATTTATATTATTTATAATCCATAAAATTATTTTTAATAAAGAACAACTTGATAAAAAAAAAAGTTAAGAAGTTCTTTTTGCCCACTGAGGTGGCAGCCTGGAGGTACCACAATTTCTTTAAACCATGTTCTCCTGCATCCAGCTCTCTGGTTGGAGAGGGTTAGTTTGCTAGTGTTTTTCATGTTTCTGGTTATGGGCCTATCCCTTTAGAATTAAGCTTAATTTCTAATGAGCTTGCTCAAAGTGAACAATTCTGAGTCTTGAACAGTTCATAAGCAGAAGTATCCTACCCGTGGGATGGTGGGCATCACTGGTACTAGAAAGTGACCACACAGAGGTCGGATGGGGCCATAGGGGGACGAAGAGGGAATCCAGAATCTTCTACACTGCTGGTGGACCACTACACTGACGAAGTTAGGCCTCACTCTGTGTGTTAGCGGCCTGAGTTTTTTACAAGTTATATAGGAAACTAGGATTTCTGTTGCCACTCATCCTCTTTGTTATTTTTCAATTAGGTTACAATGAAGATGTTGGAAACCATGCAATGAAACCAATAAATGAAAATAAAGGTAATTATCGAACTAAGTTTTTTTTTTATTAGAAACATTTACAGGAAAAAAGATCCCTAGGAAGGAACTAAAACTGTTAAGACCTGGGGATATTACCCCCTACTCCCCTGCCGCCCCAGTGACCCTGTCCCCAGCTGCTGTGTAAAATGGGGGAGGCTGGTCACTTGCTCCAAAGATGCTATCTTGTGTCCTTACTGGAAAGTAACCTAGGGGCCCCTGGGTGGCTCGGTCGGTTGAGCATCTGACTCTTGGTTTTGGCTCAGGTTTTGATCTCAGGGTTGTGAGAATGAGCCCCACATTGGGTTCCGTGCTCAGCATGGAGTCTGGTTGAGATTCTCTCTCCCTCTCCCTCTGCCCTTCCCCCAACTTGTTCTCTCTCTCTAAACTAAATAAATAAACCTCTTAAAAAAGAAAGACAGTAACCTAAATTCCAGTAGGAAAGAGCTGGGTTATACCTACCAGGGAACTGGGTACTGGGTACTGTAGGAGGATCTCCTCTCTCTTGGATAGTAGAGGTGGGGGCGTTTTCTAAAATAGCATTGTGGTAAATCATCAGGTTGTACACCTTACACTTATACAAGGGTTACATGTCATTTATACCTCAATAAAGCTAGAAGGAAAGTGTTAAGGGTCTGGGATGGGGAGAAGCACACAGGGTACGTCGGGGGTAATAAAAATGTTCTTTTTCTTAAAAAGACGATGGGTACACTTATTTATTATTATTATCTGTATTTTATTCCTAACTTACAAATATTCTTTGAAACCTAAGTATTTAATAAAAATAAAACATACACTATAAAAAGATATAAAAATAGCATTGCTGCTAATTTTTAAAGACAATGAACAATAGATTGCTTGCTATGGCCTTAAAGCTCAGAAGGATCGGCTAACTCATTTTTCAAAATTCCCTTCCCCTCTGGCCTGCTATCACAGGAGCTAAAGATATAAAGAGGTAAATACCGGTGTCCTTGACCACACATCAGTTTTTAGTGCTGGTGAGAAAGACTCACTCTGAGACTTCAAAAACGAAACGATAGGGTGCCTGGGTGGCTCAGGCTGTTAAGTGTCTGCCTTCGGCTGAGGTCAGGATCCTGGAGTCCCAGGATTGAGTCCTGCATTGGGCTCCCTGCTCAGCCTTCTCCCTCTGCCCTTCACCCTTCTCTCTCTCTCTCAAATAAATAAATAAAATATTTTAAAATAAAAAATAAATAAGTAAACAAACAATAATGTTACTTTGAGTTAAAGACCAACAACTTTCCCAGATTCACCATAGCGGCCCGACTGCTTTCATTAACTTGTTTTTCGAAGCATATGGCTTATATTCTCAGAGCATGTTTGGGCTGGGGAAACCTGTTCCCCATTGCCTGAGATTCTTTCCATCTTGGAGATAGCTTTCTATGCCTGTGGCCGTGGAATAGGCTTCCAGAGTTAAGTGCTGTGGCTAATCCTGAGCTTTTGTAAATCCTTCCCCTGTAAAAACAAGGGGACCTGGGCAGAAGGGTCCCTTCACATCCTGGGGATAGCAGGACTCATCACTGTCTTCCCCAGCCTGTGGTGTCCCTCTCACCCTGAATGGCATTCAGCCTGTGTCTGGCTTCCTCCTCGAAATAGGGACTCCTTCAGTCCTTTGAGTGGAAATCTCTAATGCAGGCAGGGGCCCCCGAAGGAGGTTCTGTCTAACTGTGGGGTGCTGTGGTTCTTTTGAGCAGAGCCTTTGACCTTGGATGTGGAGTACACAGAAGTGGAAGTGACCTCTCCTGAACCTTACCAAGGTAAACAGCATTACTGGAGTGGCTCCCCACGCTTTGCTCTCTGCTTGGGTGTAGACACCAGGGTGAGCTATGCTATGACCCAAGGACAAGGGTCCCTTTGGTCAGTCAGAAGGGAGGCAGTCAGCAGACAGACCTGGGCATGCCTACGGCAGGAGCGGGGACCCCTGCCTAGGCTTTTGAGGCATTAAATTTCATTATTATTTACCATACTATTAATAACGAGTAGGTTTTACTGAGCAATTACTAAGTGCTAAGAAACGTGTTTGCTGAGAGACCTTGTGAGGGCCGCCTCACTCCTGGGTGTTTTGGGTTTTCTTCCAGAGCTACGTTCCTTGCCCACACCTAGCATCTTCCTTAAAGAGTTGCTTGCACCTTGAGCTTGGGGAAATGAAACGCATGTTTGAAGGTAGTGAGGGCTTGGCTCGTTAAAGGGACTCTTGGGTAAATGCTTCTGAAAACAGAGTCCCCTTCTGTGTAAACAGTGGCACTGGCTTCCCACTTCAGGTTTTGTTTTTCTGTGTGTGGTTCTCTCAGGGGCAGGCTGGCTGGAGGTCCCTGGCTCTGGTGCGGTGCTGGGGGCACTGACTCAGCCTGGGCCACCCCATAGCGAACATGAGAGCGTCAGTTCCAGTTCCTCTTGGCCCCACCAAAACCATGCATGTCCTCGTAGCCCTCCCTCACCCTAGCTCTCCCACAGGCTGCTGCGCTCAAAGGAGCCTCCCAGAGCCTTCTGGCCCTGCTGGGAAGCTCTTTAGGGCTATAGCCACGCACCCCCTTCCCACTGAGCCTAAGGGCTGCAGCTGTGTCCACTCGGCCTGGCAAGCTGAGGGCCGCTTTCCATGCCGGGAACGCCTAGCATTACCCAGAGTCACTGGGCAGTGGCATCTCTTTATCGTCTTTGGCTCCATGAGTTGGGAGGAGTTGTGGGTTCCTTCCTTTCTCCTTGCTTAGGTTCTGGGTACCATGTCAGCAGGTATGTGCACGGAATCTTGAGGTGAGGCTGTCCCCTACGGCTCCCAGGCTGTGTGCTGCCCAGGGGGGCACCGTTCCCACAGTCTGCAGTCAGAACGGCCCCTAGAGTTGACGCTGCCCCATCTGCATGCCTACACCGGGCATCCTACTTCTAAGACGACTGGACCTGGGAAGGTGGGGGCCATGGCAGGCCTGGAGTTCTCTTCCTCTTTATTTCATTGTAAAGAGGTTTGCTTGTTAACAAAGTAAGGGTCCTTGATGGGCCAGCCCCTGTGCAAGCAGCAAAGGTACATATATGATCCCCACCCCCCAGCCCGACCCATGGAGGTAGAGCCCGTGAGGGAGCCAGGAAAACAAGGAACCGAAGAATATATGGATAGCGTCAGGTTATGGTTAGTGCTCGGAAGGAAAGGAATGGGGAGCAATGAGAAGGCATGAAAGGTAGGTTTGGGGGCTGGCATTTAAGCTGGGGCCTGAAGGGCACAAAGAAGGTGGCCCCACTAAAAGGAGAGAGGGTTAGGAGAACCCAGGAAATGGGAAGGACAGCGTGAGGTGGCCCAGGGCTTGACTCCTTTGAGGATCTGGAAGGAGGCAGATCAGTGTTATCACCAGGGGAGAGGGGGTGAGGGTGGAGCCAAAGTGCTGGCAGTGGATGGGTTCGAGATAGATTTCAGAGACGTGGCAACACTGGATGAGATTCTATGGCAAGGATCGGGGAGACCGAATCACTACAGGTTGCATGACTGACTAACCGGATGGACGGTCAGGATGCCTGAGATTGGGAGGAACAGGTTCAGTTAGGTGAAACATGAGATGCCCAAGAGGAGACAGACAGTGCTCAGAAGCGAGTCTGGGTCGGCTGTGGCTAAAGGGGCTGTAGGGGGCTCCCCTCCAGCCTTCTCTGGTCCCGCCAGAACCTGCCAAAAATGCCCCCCCGCCACCACCCCGGGCACTGTGCATCACGGGCTCAGTCCCCTTCCTCTTTTTTTTTTTATTTTTTTTATTGTTATGTTAATCCCCATACATTACATCGTTAGTTTTAGATATAGTGTTCCATGATTCATTGTTTGTGCATAACACCCAGTGCTCCATGCAGAACGTGCCCTCCTCAATACCCATCACCAGGCTAACCCATCCTCCCAACCCCCTCCCCTCTAGAACCCTCAGTTTGTTTTTCAGAGTCCATCGTCTCTCATGGTTCTTCTCCCCCTCCGATTTCCCCCCCTTCATTCTTCCCCTCCTGCTACATTCTTCTTCTTCTTTTTTTCTTTCTTAACATATATTGCATTATTTGTTTCAGAGGTACAGATCTGAGATTCAACAGTCTTGCACAATTCACAGCGCTTACCAGAACACATACCCTCCCCAGTGTCCATCACCCAGTCACCCCATCCCTCCCACCCCACCCCCCACTCCAGCAACCCTCAGTTTGTTTCCTGAGATTAAGAATTCCTCATATCAGTGAGGTCATATGATACATGTCTTTCTCTGTTTGACTTATTTCGCTCAGCATAATACCCTCCAGTTCCATCCACGTCGTTGCAAATGGCAAGATCTCATTCCTTTTGATGGCTGCATAATATTCCATTGTATATATATACCACATCTTCTTTATCCATTCATCTGTTGATAGACATCTTGGCTCTTTCCACAGTTTGGCTATTGTGGACATTGCTGCTATAAACATCGGGGTGCACGTAGCCTTTCGGGTCCCTACTTTTGTATCTTCGGGGTAAATACCCAGTAGTGCAATTGCTGGATCATATGGTAGCTCTATTTTCAACTTTTTGAGGAACCTCCATACTGTTTACCAGAGTGGCTGCACCAGCTTGCATTCCCACCAACAGTGTAGGAGGGTTCCCCTTTCTCCGCATCCCTGCCAACATCTGTCATTTCCTGTCAGTCCCCTTCCTCTTAAGGGGACTTCCGGCCAGGACAGGACGGGGAAGACTAACAAGAGGGCAAGGCTGCCCAGAGATTTTGCATATGTGTAGAAAAACCCTGCTGTCCCCTGACCCTCCAAACTCTGCTGGGCGCTCAAGCAGACAGGGCTTGCCCTGGGCTCTGGCCTTGAGGTTCTCATGCTCCCCTCTCAGAGGGCCAGGTCCTGCCCCCTCCTCTGCTGCCCGCTGGGCCAGGACGAGGTGGGATTATGAGCGCTGTGCCTGATGGCCTCAGAGGGTTTGGACTGGAGGGAGCTGAAGGAGAAAGGACACAGGGTTTTGTCCTTGGAAAAGGGTCCATTTTCCACTCTTTCGAGAATGTTTCCATGTTAGAGCGTCTGGTTTTCTTTTTCTTGCGTGAAGGTGGGGTGGGCTCTAAAGGGAAAAGAGGTCCTTGGACAGGCTGAGGAGAGGTGCTTTCCTTGCCAGGCCGAGCACAGCTGCAGTCACCTTTCCCCACGTTGCTGCGAGGGTCTCGGGAGAGCTAGAGGGAGTGCCACGTGGGTGGAAATGGAGAGTTTCTAGAAGATTCAAGCTGAGTTTTCTGGACCCAGTGTCCTGGGTGCTCAGGGACAGCAGGGCAGGGCAGGCCTGGCCTAGGATGCTGTCCCCTTGCTTTCTCATGGGTGGCGGGTGGGGCATCACTAGGGTGAGGAAAGGGCCTTGTGGTTTCAAGGCCAGTGATCAGTAAACTTGATCTGGTCTTGGCCAACCCAGTTCCCTGTCCTCAAGGCTCCCTCTTCCACAGCTGGGTTGGGGGAAGGGATGAGGATCGTGCCCAGCTCTGCCTCTGACTGGCAACTGACCAAGGAATCACTGCAGGGTGGAGGCAGGGTGGGAAGGAACTTGTTAAAGCCGGTCTGTTGCTTGTTTGCTCTGAGGCTAATTGCTGGGAAAACCCCATGACGTTGAAGCCATCTCTTTCTCGGTTAAACAGAGAAAAACAGAAGCCAAAATAAAGCCCCATCCGGAAACATCCCTGACAGCAGAGACAAACAGCCTGTTGGCCTGGGTTACTCATTAGCAGGCAGCTGCCAAGCAGAGCAGGGTGGCTGTGATGAGCTGCCAGCCCCCACCCATCACAGGGGGCAGAACTGGGGGGGGGAGGGGGCAGCAGGAGGAATCACTGGGGCAGCTGCAAGGGTAGCCGCTCTGCCAAGAAGTGGAAATCACCCTGCTGCCCGGGCTGATCCGCAGTTATAAGGAAGAAGGGGGTCAAGTGCAGCTCTTGAGTCCAGAGGGTGTTAGAGTGTCCCCAAGGTAACCAGAGAGGTCTACCAGCAAGCCTGGGGGCTGTGGCTCTTACAAGAGTGTCCAGCCCCAAGGCTGGGCCACCCCACCTCATCCCTCCATTCCTTCCCCACGGCCCCCACTCCCACTATGGGACACGGTCTGAGGATGAGCTAGCAGGGACCCCAGTGCACCTGATATACAGCATCCTGTATCGTTTCTCCCAGCGTTGTCTGCCCCACAGCCTGGAGCTCCCGAAAGCTCCAGGTCTGAGTTACCTTTTCCCTTCCTTGTCCATGGTGCCCAGCACACAACAGGTGTTAGGATCATACTGAACGCGTGACTTGCCCAGGCCTAACATGGCACAGAATCCCTTAGGGATGTGGTAGATACCCAGGAGATGTGGGAATCCCTGGAGTCTCCCTGTATACCCCCAAATCTGGTGCCACGGAGGGAGCATGGGGAGTGACGTAAGCATCTCTGCTGGCCTCTTAGAGAAAAGCAGGTGTCCTGGCAGAGGGGTGCTTGGTATCTCAGCCACGCTGGTGAGTACCAACTCCTGTTTGGTGCCTTGGGGGAGTCATATGAAGCCTTCTACAAGGCCCTGGCCACCCCAGATGGCCCAAGTTCACCTGTTGGGGGATCTGAACCACCCCCCACCTCCAGGCTTCTTCCTGGTGTTCAGGTCCTGGCACAGGAACCACCACCATTCACCATTCAGTGTCTAATGAATGACCATGGTTTTAATCCTAAGATCTAAAATCTCAGGGAACAGGCTGATTATGCCAAGGCCTTCCTGAAGCTCAGGGTCTGAGACAGAGACCCTTGCAAGGACATTGGTGCCTTCACTGTCCTATCAAACCTCTATGGCTGCCTCCAGGTAACTGTGCAAGGCCTGGGATCGGGAGGTGCACCGGACCTCAGGTGCTGCTCTGGAGGAGCTCCGGGTCCACCAGGGAGACACTCGTGGGGACAAATAATGTCAGTGTGGTCATGGGCAAGTGTCCCCAAAGTGCTGTGGGAGCACAGGGGTTCTGCGTAAGTGCCCTGGGCACAGGGAAGGGGTGAGTGTGTTAGGGAGTAGGTAGGTGTGTGAGGGTGTGTGAACCCAGGCGCAGGAACAAAGCTTGTCCTGGGACTTGGAGGAGAAATGGGGCAAAGAGAAAGGGCCATGAGGGCAGTGAAGGGAGATGTTCAGGGTCAGGGGGCTCCCTGGAGCCTAGTGAGTCAAGGGTATCTTGGCACAGTTAGAGTCCGGGGGCATGCCCCGGCCATCTGCCACCAAGGAAAATAACACCCACACGGTACTGGGTACTGAGCATGGTGGCAGGAAGCATCTTACCCTGTCTGGGGCTTCATTTCCGGATCTGTAGAAGGAGAATGTTGGCCGCATGTAGAAAGCTACCTTTCCACAATGAGGCTTCCTGGTCCTTTGTGCAGGTGAGAGGAGGCGGGGGGTAGTGGCCGGGCCCCATCCTGCTCCCTGAGGTTTGTGGGTGTGTATGTGTGTACATGCTGTGTGTGTACACACTGGACGTAGGAGTACGATTCATGTAGACACAGTGTAAGTGTGTGTCCAAGTGTGTGTATACACATCCTGTCCTTAGACTCCCACTTAAACAGATGCCCGTGTGGGGGTTTTGTCCCCCAAACCCTGAGTCTCCTCTGGGCATAGTCCATACCCTGGTCGGTCATCTGTCTGCTATTCCGAAAGAGTCCAGACCAGAGGATCTCAACCCTGTCTGCGTCTTAGAATCTCCTGGAAGCTCTTTAAAAAACCCCAGTGCCAGGGCCACCCCGGACCAATCAGAACCAGAATGAGGCCCCGGTGTTGGCATTTGAAACCAACTAGCCAGTTGACTAGCTGTGATTCAGTCACAGCTGATCCTCGAAGTCACAGATGAGGCACAGGCTCTAACCCAGGCCTCAGGTGATTGGGAGCCCATGGCCCTGCCTCCTGGGAGGGGCTGGAGGAACAGCTGGACACGGGGACACCCTGGCAGGGGAGCAAGGATGGGGCCCCCGAGCTGGAGGCTGCAGGTGGATACTGGGGACCCCTCCACCTGTGGCCTCTCAGGTCCAGGGTTCCCCTGGAGCAGGTGGACCTGCCCCCGTAATGGCCCGTTGACCTCATCCTTCCAGGTTGAGAGTGACGCTAGTTAGACCAGGATCTTCTAAAGCCAGGAAATGGCCTGAGCTTTGTGGCAACCAGGTCTCCAGGCCCTGCTGGAGACGGGTGCTCGTGGGGTGGGGTAGTGGGCAAGCAGGGAGCCTCGGACATTCTCCTGCTTCAGCAGTGGGCTGAGCTGGTGCCCAGAGGCAGCTGTTGACCTGTACCTGGTCACTTTCCAGGTCTGGAATCCAAGGGCACAGAGACGGTGTACAGTGAAATCCGGAAAGCTAACCCTGGTGAGTGAGGGCCCCTGACTCCCCCAGCCTGGGGGGCTGCTTCCCCCTGAATCATCCGTGGGGGGCTTGGGAGTGGGCAGAGAGAAGAAGGAGCGAAGGAAGACAAAAAGGAGTACTGCCCCTTACACCGAAGTTGGTGACATGCCACCCCTAAAAAGTAGCCATGTGTTACGTGTGCTGTAATTTAGTCAACGCACGCGTATTAAGTGCTTACTGCATGCCAGGGAAACAGGACCTCACACATTCATACCCAGCTAATGGGCAGCTGAGCTGGAGTGTGTCCTGGCACCACTGTGTGCTCACGTGACCCCAGGAGAAGCAGCATGGCCCCACCTGTGCTCAGGTGCCACCCAGGGCGCCTCACCTGCCCTTCCCCCCGTCCTGCCGCACGGGCCCTGGTGCACGGTGGGCGCCCAGAGTTCGTAGACAAAGTCAGTGCTTTGCTTTCAAGACATTGGATAGCTCAGTCTTTCTGAGAACATGCTGCCTGGGGGTGGGGGGTGGGTCTGCTCCTTTGATTCTCCTTTTCTTTGATGCTGGACCCCAGTTCAGTCCCCATCTCCACCACTTCCCCATGAAGAGCTTCCCCCAGGACTGAGCACAGTGCCCAAGCAGACTTGGAACTGGGGAAGCTCCCAGCAATATCATTTTTTGTATCCTTATTCTATCCCATTCTGGGGAAATGAATGGAATACAAAGACTCCTTTTCAAATTCTGAAAATAAGTCACAACCCAAAAGGCGTGATTCTGGGGGAAATAGTCACTACGTGGATATCTTGCCTCAGACCTGTATTTAAGCGGATTCTCTGGGAAGCGTTACAACTGGCTGGGAAGCTTCGGGACAGCCTGGCTACTCTGAGCGGGCTCCACGACCGGTGGCCGTGGTGGTCTCGGGGGGAGCCCAGACCCACGAGAACCCGAATCTTCAGAATCTGACCTCTAACAGACTCCCAGATCTTGCTGACACTGCCAACATTTGAGAAGCACTGTCCTAACCGGAGGAGACGCACATTTTAGCTGAAAGAGGGATCTCCCCTTAGTATGTTTTTTAAATGTATTTGCATGGGTAGGGCAGAAACTCAGCCCCTTGTGGAGCTTGAACACTGACTGACTGATTTTTCAGAAGCCATCTCCTGGGGCAATTTTTGGTTTCAGCATCTCATTTTGCACTCTCAATGCGTTCAGAGCTAGCAAAATGCAAATTGAGAAATAAATAGACCTTCTCTATTTTTCCAGTGTAACAAAAATCTAGAGCTCCAGTAGGGTTCATACGGTCCTGTTGGGTAATTGTGTAAAAACACTCCTCTGCTTTCCTCGAGGTCCCTGAGATTGTTCACTTTTAGTTGCTTTGGTTATGCAAAAGGATTGAGCCTGTGTTACAATATCTCTTTAAATCCTCACAATAAGTCCCATTTTACAGATGAGGATACTGAAGCATAGAGCGGTTAAAACACTTGCCCAGGTTCACACAGGAAGCAGGTCCCCAAACTGGCCCACCCTGGAGCTGGATTTCCACACTCCCGATCATGGGTCAGGGAACTGCACTGCCTTTGGTCTCGGGGAAAGGAAGCTGATGGTGTGTGGAGCCCGCAGGGATTCCCCCCAGAGGGATCCCCCGCACAGGAGACCCGCAGGAAGTCTCGGGGTGTGCTGTGGCCTGAGCCTGCTGCTGGAGACCCTTTACAGCTGGAAAAGGCCACACCCAGTGTGCATCCTGAAGGGTCTGTGTTAGGCGCCCCGCAAATTAGACTGACAAAAGACAGATTAACAGGAGAAAAACAAAATGATGAGAAACTGCAGAGTGGTTAGAGGTGGGGGCTTATTTAGCAAGTTAACCAAGAACAATAAATTTTTTCGTAGATGCTTTCTGCATCCGTTGACTGTCATTTGCCTCCAGCTCGAAATAATCCTATGCCAATGTGGCATATTTGGGGGTGGCATATTGTGATTTCCTGTATCTGCTTTAGGGCAGCTGTTCAGATGGGCTCCCTCAAGGGCCCTGGGCTGGTTCTCCAGGCCCAAGTCCTCAGTGCCCCCGCTGTGGGAACCCGACTGCTCCCTCTGGCCTAAGGCAGGAACGGACCGCAGGACCCAACCCTGTAGGGACTCAGGGTGGTATTACATCTATTTTGCTGGCAGACATCTGAGCCCCAGTCCTGGTGCTGCCACTTGGCAGTTGTGTGACTTTGACCAAGATGCTTAACCCCTCTGAGACTCCAGTTTCTTCCGCTGAGATTAAATAAGAAAAGGGGGGAGATGGTACGAAGTACCCCCTGCACCAGTCCTCGTAGTATCCCTATCCTACAGTGAGTATCCAAGGCCTTTTAGCTGAAAGATGCCAGAGAAACTTGAGCCCAGGCAGAGACCAGAGCCGTGTCCCGACTCCCCCCACCCCAGGGCGCTCCCCCTGCCCCACCTGGGCCATGAGGAGTCCACTGGGGCTTGGCACCTCTGTCGTCTGGTCTCTGACCTGGCAGCCCGTTCCTGCCCAGCGGTTGGGGGGTAGAGAGAGCCCTGGGTCTTGTAGCCAAAACCACAGTGCTGCCTTGGAAATCCGTGCTGGACCCTCGCTGAAGAGGCTCTGTCCTGGAAACCTCAGAAGCTGCTGTTTGGAGCATTTCCTGCTCAGCTGCTGCTTCCCAGGGGGGTAGGTCCCCCCCACCCCCCAACCCCACCGAGGTTGCCGGCCTCGAGTCAATTCTCTTCTCTTTCCTTTCCTCTTACTGTCAGATGCCGCTCTATGCTCAATCCTCAAAACCATCCTAGGGGGGATGGAGGCCCTACTACTATTTCTGTTCTGCAGATGGGGAAATGGGCCCAGAGGTTAAATAACTTGTCCCCGATGGATCCCACGGCCAGTGGTTGGCAGAGTAGAGATTAAGAGGCAGGGAGTCTGGCTGCAGAGTGGTGCTCCTCACGTTTCCTCTCCATGCTGCCGAACCCATGGACCGCATGCTGCTACATTTTCCAGCTCTCTGTTTGGCTTCCCATTATCATTGGTTTCCTTAGAGGCTTCACCTCTATTAAGAGTAATAGCGTGTATGGTCTGGGTGACCCTGGGTGAGTCGTGGAACTTCTTGGGACTCTGGTCACCACCTTTGTGAAATGAGGGGCATGGGTCCGAATCTAGATGGATTGTTCTCCAGGTCTGTTAAAACACAGATAGCATGGCACCACCCCCCTGAATTTCTGATTCAGTAGGTCTGGAGTGAGGCTAATTTGCATTCCTCACAAACTCTCACAAAGCGAGGCTATTGGTCTGGGGACCACACTTACAGAAGCCTCTTCTAGATGCTTCCGAGGTCCCTTCTGATTATATCACTCAAATTATGTTCTGCTTCTTGTTTGAAGAGGTAGGGTCTTTCTCATTCCCCAGCAATCTTGGAAGGATCACTCAGGGTTGGCCAGCAGAGAGAATCCCCCAACATGTGTACATGCATGTGGGCGTGTATGTGGGGGGCCGGCGGCAGCGGGGGTGGGGGGGTGGGGAGAAAGGTGACACCTAATAAAATGAAAGCCCTGGGGAGGTGGGTCTCTGGACAGGCCAGTGAACAGGCTGCGTGCAGAGCTAAGTCTTCTCTAACCTTTCCTTCTTAGGTTTTTATTCTTCCCACCTTAATTTCTCAGTCCTCACCACCTTCCAACCAACAGCACTTCAGGGCTGGCTATTTTGGGAAATGGCTCACAGGGCGTAGTTCTGGCTCTTAAACCCCCTTTTTTCCCCTGAGTGATACAAAGGAAAACTGCTCCTCTAGATAAGCTAAAGGCATGGGGCAGGCCTGCCTCCAAGGAGCAGCCCCAGGGCGGGGCTCTGGGTAGGACCAGCGCCCTGGGGACAGGGTGAGGAGTGGCGGGCATCTGTAGGCGGGCGGGGGGGGGGGGGGGGGGGGGGGGGGGAGGAACCAGGTCTTCGCAATCTTGGCTTTAGGCTCTAAGCTCCTCGGCGCGTGCGTTTTAACTGTGACAAAAATATACATCACACTTGGCACTTTAATCACTTTTAAGTGTACATTTCGGTGGCATTAAATACATTCACATAGTCGTACAACCATCATCACCATCCATCTCCAGAACTTTTTCATCTTCCCAAAGTGAAACTTCATACCCAGTAAACAATAACTCGAGACTCTCCCCAGCCCCTGGCCACCACCATCCTACTTTGCATGTCTGTGAATGTGACTAAGCTCAGCGTTTTTATGTCAAGTGAGGTGGTTGAATGAATGCTTAAGTTGCCTTCTAGTTAGAACATTCAGAGTCTCGTCCTGGCAGCTGGAAGTAACGGTCATTTGTCTATGCTTCGGTTCATCCTGAACCATTCCCCTGGACGTGTTGGTACTAAGTAACTTCTAAGAGTTACTTCCTAGGTCCCTTGGAGCCAACCCTAATCCTTTACTCACCCTTGACTCCAAGACCCTCTAGGTATTTGCTTCTAAGCCTGACTTTTCCCTTCAAATCTGAATTAAGTCATGGATCTCAGGGGCCAGCTCACTGTGCTTCTGCCATGTTTGTGTTGGCGGGACTCCACCTGGATGGTTCTTTGCACTATAATCCTAAGGGGAACACCCTAAGCGGGAGATAGAGGCCTGGGGTTGGGTCTCAGCCCTGCCCTTATCCAGTTGTATGACTTGGCTCCTGCCCCTCATTTCTCCCTCAGTTGTTAGTTTTCTCAATATTCAATAAAATGCCCCTGACCCTCGTGGAACTGCTACAGAACACTCAGTGTTCTCAGGAGGGTGTGTTGGGGGTGGGGGCTAAGCGCTGTAGTGGGCAGGTGGGTTCAATAAAATGGGTGTGAGGGGGCATCTCTTCCAACTCAGTGTCCCCTGCTGGGTCATGGCTGTGGTTAGGTCTGCCCTTCTGTTGCAAGCCTACTATTTTGTTGACAGAGAGCTAAGCTAACATCTTGTCCCAGCCCTTAACTCAGTCCGGGCAAGGAAAACCCTGATCTTGGAGCTTTTCCCCTTTCTAGCTATTAGGTGATTCATTACAACACGTTAGGGAAAGAAGGAGAGGGGTTCTCAGTACTAGGAAATTTACTTCTGAAAGAGACCACATTGAGAGAAGCCTAAGGAGGAGGGAAAACAAGCCCTGGAAAATAGCCAGCACCGGGTTGAGAAAGAGCTTTTCCATCTATGTAACCATCAGCTGGCTTAGGTAATGGACACCATGCAGATAATTTCTCATAATTTAGATCTGCAAGCTTAGCACTTGAGGTTTTTTTAAAGTACTTATTCCTTTTTCAATGATTTGCCTAAGGTCAGGTTTGCAAATCCCAGTCAGCAACGGGGGCTCTGGTTATGGCTTATGATCTGGCTTTCCAGAAATGGGAACAAAGTCTGTTTTTATGTCTCTTATTAAGCAGTAATGTAGGTAGTCCTAAGAAGTGAGTGTTTAAGAAAGCCATACAGGTTACAGTTTGGTACCTTTCTCTGTTACGCTTCACTGGAGCCAATTTTTACTCCCATCACCAATAACCTTGGACTTTATGTAGGGTAATGTGTCACACATCTGGGTTCTCTTGATTTAGATGGTGGAGTCCTCCCAGGGGGCTTGTTCATAGCTTTGGTGCTCTGAGGTGCAGGGTGATGTGGCATCAGAAGCCCCCCACCACACCCCCAAATACCACCCCCCCTCCCCCGGTCTCTCTTTTTACCTGTCATCAGCTTCCCCTTTCTCTGACTAATCCAGGGAGAGGTTTGATTTTCTTTTGTTCCCCTTGCTTTCCTAGTGACAGGAACTAAAAGGGAGGCATTATAACTGGGCGGGGACCCTCTCCAGTAAAGGCATGACCACCTCTGGCTTTCTCCACAACTTCACTCTCAGCCTGGCTGAGCCTCGTGTGAACTGCACTTTCTGGCTCACCAGGAAAGTTTGTATCTTTACTCTGACTCAGCGCTTGACATTTTCTAGTGCTCCAGCTTGTTCTTTTTTTTTTTTTTTTAAAGATGTTATTTATTTATTTGACAGAGAGAGAGACAGCGAGAGAGGGAACACAAGCAGGGGGAGTGGGAGAGGGAGAAGCAGGCTTCCCGCAGAGCAGAGAGCCCGATGCGGGGCTCGATCCCAGGACTCTGGGACCATGACCTGAGCCGAAGGCAGACACTTAACGACTGAGCCACCCAGGCGCCCCATCCAGCTTGTTCTAAAAGTACTTCATAAAATGGCTTGCAGCTCATCCAAACCAAAACCTATTAATGTATATTTACACTGGATTTTAAAACAGAAGAGCAAAGTGGTTTACTACAATCAGCAACACAGTCAAGTTCTTCCCTATGAAAGAACTCAGGTCTAGGATGACATTTCCACAGCTTGGAGCACTGGTTCTCAAGGCAGGAGACATTTTGGTTGTCATAATTTGGGCAGGGGGCGGGGGGTAGAAGGGGTACTATAGCGTCTAATGTACGGAGGCCAGGAATACTGCTGAACATCTTACAACGTACGGGACAGCCCCCCCCCAAAGAAGGATCCAGCCCAGGGCGCCTGGCTTGCTCCGTTGGGAGAGCATGAGACTTTTGATCTCAGTGTCATGAGTTCAAGCCTCACACTGGGTGTAGAGATTACTAAAAAACAATAAGTAAACTCAGAAAAGAATGATCCAGCCCAGAATGTCAATAATGCCAGTGTTAAGAAACCCTGGCTTATAGGAATTTACCTCCTGTGAGTCTTCCAACAGGAGAGCGGGTTTTCCTCTCTAGATGCCCGTGCCCACCTCGAAAGGTGTCCTGAGCACATCCCACCTGACAACTCCAGGCCCTGGGAAGAGATGCCGAGTCCTGCTCCAGGAACTAACCTTTGCCTTTGGGTCAGACGCTAACCTATACCTTCACATCCGAGTATCTGCTCACTCAGCCTTCACCTTCTGCTCTCTCTTTTCCTGGTGTTCCAGATGTTTCCAAAGGGGGTAGAAATTTAATATACTGAGAGTAGCTGTCATCAAGAAAGAACCTTAGAACAGAGGGCCTCTCTGTTGCAAGCCCTCTGGGAGGGAGAGAAGAGCACTTGGGGGTCAGTCCCCACCCATCCTGTCTGGTCCAGAGCGAGCCAGGCCAGCGGGCACTACCCCCCGGCCCCCAGGGGACTGTTTCCTACTTCAGAACCCAAGAGGGTAGAGAAGTACTCTGAAAAAAAAAAAAACTGGTACTACCCACCAGATTCTATTTTTTTAAAAAAGATTTTATTTATTTGAGAGGAGAGAGAGAGAGAGAGCAAACAGGGGGAGGGGCAGAGGGAGAAGCAGGCTCCCCCCTGAGCAGGGAGCCTGACACGGGGCTCGATCCCAGGACCCCAGGATCTCGACCTGAGCTGAAGGCAGACGCTTAGCTTAACCGACTGAGCCACCCAGGTGCCCCCACCAGATTTTATTTTTGTGGTGATTGCTCTATTACCAAAAAGAAGCAGAAACTGCAAGTGTGCAAAACCTAGGGTTCCTTCAGTACTTACCAGCATATTCGAAGTTTTAGTATTTTATATTCATATTGCTTTAGGAAACACAGCCTGAGGCTCTTTCTTTCTTGTGTCTGATTGCAGAGCCCCTGGGGCTTAAGGGGAGTGGGAAGCATGGGGTCCTTCGGGTCCTTCCAGGTCAGGTTTGGGTTGGAGGTGGGAGTGCCGCCCGGGCCTCACCTCAATGCGTGGAAGTTTACACAATGGCTTGACTTCGCGGTCAGGCTGATTCATCCATTTGGCCGTTGACGTCTGCCTCTGGCCCAGCCAGGACAGAAAGGGGCCCCTTAGGAACTTCTGGCCCTGTTCCCTCTCAAGGGGACGCACAATAGAGCTGTGATAAGACAGGGTTTGAGGGGGGAAGTGGACTTTTGGAAACAGGATATTTTTAAATTAGAGAAAGAAACAGAAGGGTTGTGGCCCCCGTTGTGACAGGTGGGCTCTGAGACTTCCCCAAACTCAGAAGGGACTGGGTTTGAGGTTGGGCCGCTGAGCAGAAACTGAGGCCCCTTGGAGCACATCCCTCTAGTAACACTGAGGACTCGGAGGGCATGGGTGATGGCCCTCCTGCCATTACGTCCACCACCTTCAAGAATGGCGACCATCCCCCACACCCACATCTCCCTTCGCCAGACAAGAAGTCCCCGTGGTTTCTCTGTCTTCGGGTCTGTGTCCATAGGGCTGTTTGGGAATCAGCCCCAACCATGTGGGCCCCTGCCCATTTAGAAACTGCTATTAGTGGGGGCCTGGTCCTCTCCAAAGGGGAAAACACAGCCCTCTCTTGCCCGTGGTAGCGAAAACCATCTCTAACACAGGCGGGGACGGCGCACCCTCAACACAACGTCTCCCGTTCTCGGTGGCCTTCCTTCACCTCACTCTGATCTTCTGACATTTGGCCAGGCCCATCTAAAGCACTGCAGCCTGGCAGAGGCAGCCAGTCCCTCTGGCAAGAAGCCAGTGTTGAGATGAGGCTCTTCGGGGGAAGGGGGAGACCATGCCATCCCAGACAGCCCTTGGGCCCTTGGGCCGTGTTTCCCAAGAGCAGTGGGTGATGTTTATACCTTCTGCTCCCTTGATCCCACTCCTGGGAGTGGACAGATTAGTATGAAATATGGAAATAGCTTTATTGGCAAAGAGGATATGGCGGCA
Organism: Halichoerus grypus; assembly: GCF_964656455.1. Taxonomy (NCBI): domain Eukaryota; kingdom Metazoa; phylum Chordata; class Mammalia; order Carnivora; family Phocidae; genus Halichoerus; species Halichoerus grypus. The sequence continues at coordinate 195,212,648 of NC_135713.1, read as the reverse complement.
CTATTTAAAATAGCAAAAACTTGGAAAGAACCTAAATTTTTAAAGTAAGGAACTGGATAACAATTGCACATCTATTGAATGATAATTACGCGGCTACTACCAGTTAGGTTTAAGAAGGCGCCAGAGAATATTTGTAAAATCGTGTTATGTAAAAAAGATAGGCTATAAAATGGTCTCTATTGTATATCAGAACTCAGAAAAAAAGCCTCTTGAGAGCAGAAAATCACTGGAAGACAAAAGCATCAGCAGGGTTTGAATCGACTGAGCCACCCAGGTGCCCCCACCAGATTTTATTTTTGTGGTGATTGCTCTATTACCAGAAAGAAGCAGAAACTACGAGTGTGCATAAACCTAGGGTTCCTTCAGTATTTACCAGCATATTCAAAGTTTTAGTAGAACAGAGATCATGTTTATCTGCTACTTTTCTTCTCCGTAGTTTTCAGGGCTTTTTTCCTGAAATAACATGTGGTACTAATTTAAAAAACAAACAAACAAACAAACAAAAAACCTCTTTAAGGGGCACCTGGCTGGCTCAGTGGAGTGTGTGACTCTTAATCTCAGGGTCATGTTAAAGCCCCACCATGGGTGTAGAGATTACTTTAAAAAAAAAAAATAAAATCTTTAAACTATTTTAAATGTCCAATGAGCTGCCAAGGATTTTATATGCTTGTCACATGGGGCTACAGGGTCCAGAGGAAGCTGTCTTGTGGGCAAAGGAGCCATCCAGCTGAGCACCCAGTGAGCCTCTGGCTCAGGGGTCTCCTTCTGCATCCCCCCCACCCCTTCCTTTTACCACGGAGTTCCTGAGATGGGGTGGGGGGAGCCTAAGGCACTCTCTGTGTGTTCTTACCTCCATGTTATCCTTTGTTTTGCAGATTTCATGGAAAACAGATATTCTGTAAGTACACATTTCATTAACATTTTTTAAATAGTCCACCAAACAGTGTAATATTTCCAAACTCACCCAGATTCTGCATTCCCACTAATTACACCCCTACAGCAGCCTTTTCTGTTTTAGACCAGGAGCCCCAGGCAACTCGGAACTAGCCTGGGACAGTGAAGGTTGGTCATCAGGCTGGCTGGGTGTTCTGGGCCTGTTGTGATTTCGAATATTCTCTCCCACTGTTCCATCATTACATCTCAGCCCTCCTGTGAAGGGATGCCACCCCCCCCTCCCCCCCACCGTCACCACCACCATAGGACTGGGAATCTAGGGCACTTAGCTCCCCATGAGCAAAGTGCACATTTCCTCCTAGTCCAGGTTCAGGCTTTGGAAGTGAGGCAGACTGGGGGGTGGGTGGGGGGAGTATGCTTGAGGAGGGGAGATCCAATAGCTCACTTAAACTTTGAACTCTGAGAGCCTACACCATCACCCCAATACACCAGGCCCTCTGCTGTCAAGGTCCTTGACCCAATGAGGGAATTAGATGAGTTAATACCGATGAGAGAGCAAGGTGATCATAACTCACGAGACGCTATGGAAATGTGGAAGAGAGACTGGCCTGGTTAGTGGTCTCCTTCCCAAGGAAGGTGTCTCTGGGATGGGCCATGAGGAATGAGTCTGACCACAGCAGGCCAAGCAGCTCAGAATGGGAGGAGAAAGGGTGTGGGGGACAAGTGCTAGGAAGAGGTCAGTTAGGGCTTGCACGCAAAGGACTCCAATGCCTCGATACAAGGTTTCACTCTGTAGGAAATTGAGGATTTATGAAGCTGCTACTTGGCAGAGGGATATGTTTTTTAAAAATGTAGAGGTCCAAGTTTAAATTTTGCCAAGACCTGTCTCCTCCTGTCTTCCCATTCCTGACCTCTGTACGAACTACCCAGCAGTGCAGGGGTTAACTAACTGGGCAGCTAGTACCTTGAGAAATGAGGAACTGCTTCTTTAAGGTCTGGGAAGAACTCTCTGCAAAATTGCTGGTAGCCCTTCCAATGGGCCCCCTGGCTTCCTTTGTTTTGCTGGAGTCTGAATTCTTATAAAATAGGGAACTCATTACGCCTTTGCCGGCAGGAAACCACTGACATTCTTTTTATGGAGGAAAGCTATCAATTTGAGGAAAAGGGGAATGAAATGAATGTCTTTTTCTAGCCTAAACCCACCCAGACTCCTGAAACCAGAGACTTGCATTGGAAGGGCAGGGGGCCCAATTTATAGGTGAGAAAACTAAAGGCTGAATGAGCAGAAGAGCCTGGCCAGGGTCACCCAGCTAGGTCATAGCAGAGCCAGGACTAGAACCTATGTCCCCAGACTCCCTGGCCAGTCCACGACACAAGACTCCCTTGAAGAAGTGACATCACCATTCCAGCCATCACAGCCTTGAGAGAGAGTGGAAAGTAAGAACTTTGCTCCATGGGCAGTGTGTGACCCAGATAAAGAGATGCTCTCCAGCTACAATAAACAGAGCTGTGTCCACCCAAGGCAGGTCTGCTGGACCTGCAGGACCGACTTATTTACTTTGTCTTCAATCCAAACGGTCTCTCTGGACAAAGGCTCTAGCTCTGGGACAGATAGAACTTTCCTTTTCCCCAGAAGTTGGCCCGTGGGTCCAGAAGTCTGCTCCCAGGATGCTCCTGAGAGCTCACCCACAACCAGACCTGCTTTCCCAAATAATAAAGCCTTTTGGCGGGAGCTCTGGGGTGCCCAGCCGTTAGGAAAGAGATTTTGAATCTTTAAGCGAATGCATTTTGTTTATAAAAGCGGCAGGTATAGTTTTGCTAATAATCAGCTGGTGAGGGTCAGGAGAAAATTAATTGAATTGCCCAGCAGGGAAATGGGAGGGGATTTCCTTCCTGAAATCAAACCTGGCGATCATTCCCAGTTGTTTAATGGCCGTTGCTTCTGAAAACACACTGGAGGAAATATCTTAACAATGAGATAGCCACTTAGCCAAATACTAATTTAGTATTGTTTGACTTGCTTCAATGGCACATTCTGACTTCATTTTTCCTCTGCCATTTTTGCCTTGTTTATAAATTGTGTTTGTGGCCCAGGCAGACAGATAACACAAAAGAGAACACCTTGTACTTAAATGAAAGGGGGTGAATCTGGACCTTCCTGGGGCTCGGGATCTTGCAGACAGCCTTGCCTTCTTATTGCAAAAAGGCAGCTCCCATGGGCGCCTGGGTGGCTCAGTTGGTTGAGCGACTGCCTTCGGCTCAGGTCATGATCCTGGAGTCCCTGGATCGAGTCCCGCATCGGGCTCCCTGCTCGGCGGGGAGTCTGCTTCTCCCTCTGACCCTCCCCCCTCTCATGTACTCGCTCTCTCTCAAATAAATGAATAAAATCTTTAAAAAAAAAAAAAAAAAAAAAAGGCAGCTCCCAGTCACTGCTGACCTCCTTCCCTCCGGGGAGCCAGCCGGCCCCTGGGCCGCGGTGGGACCTGGACTATGGGCGCCGGCCCTCCAGCTGTCTTTGTGGTGATCCTGTCCTCCTCAAACTAAGCTTCCCAATCTGTAAAATGCTGATGGTGAGACCAACAAGAAACACTACCAGCCACCCATTAGAAGGGTCTTAAGGGTAAAATGAGGAACACGTGTGCAAAGTATTTTGCAAACTACCATATAAATGCGGCTTGGTTCTCTCTTTAAAGTCCTTTTCATCACTCTGGCAGTATGAGATATGGATGGGGGATTTACATCACTTAGCCCTGAAATGCCTCTTCACAGGATTCAACCAAAGCCAGGCTTTGACTTAGGAACCAGAGAACCCCCAACCCCCCAAACCTAACCTTTCCCTGATGAGCTATTCGCTAGCCATGTCACTTTGGGCAGATTTCTTAACCTCTCGAAGCCTTGGTTTGTTTCTTCATCTGTAAATTGGAGGTAATAACCACCCCCTCCCCCCAACCTGGTTGTTGCAAGGATTAAATGAGGATCTAGCACAGACTTGGTTTATTGGAAGCGCTCTATAAGGGGCACATTCTAGAAGCAGGAAGTAGAAATCCCAGGGGTGTTAGAAGCAAAATGACCTTTGAGAGTGTCCGCACCATGTTCTGGCCAGAAGCGGGGCGATTTCATGGCCGTGCTTGGGTGGCTTGACAGCTGGCCTCTGCTTGAAGCACCGGGAAGGACAGGCCTTGGATGTGAGCATGTTAACCTTTACTTCAAGGTCCGGTTGCCGGTGGCCCAGCCCTTTCCATCCGCAGTCCTCGCCTCGCCTGGCGAAGGAGAACGGAGGCGTCTAGGGAGGGACTTGGTCTGGGGCCTGCAGGAAGGCTGGACACCAGGGTCACCCCTCTGGGCAAAGCGGAAGAAATGAAATGAAGGGAGCTGCCAGGGCTGGCAGGCCTCCAGCCTCCTGGGGCCGACACTGCTCTCTCTTGGCCCGCTTGCCAGGGTCTCTGCTGGCAAAGGAGGAGGCAGAGCCTGGGCCTACCAGCTGGAGCCCTTTGGACCTACATCCTGTTCTGAGAGGCTCCTCAGATGTGGCAGGGCCAAAACAAAACAGGGACTCGATCTAAGCGCCCCCCACCACCACCAAGGAGCCCACCAGCCTGGCCACGGGGCTCCCAAGACCCTGGCTAATCCCCACAACTGCCCCCACGCTGGCCTCCTTGAGGCCCCCCCGTGGCAGGGTGCCCTGTGCTCACAGAGGGGCCAGAGTCAGGGACTCATTTGCCGCCTGCCCTTCGGGGCCCAGGGCCCCTCTACTCTAGCATTTCCCATCTGCTCCTCTCTTCGCGCCCTTGCTGCATCCATTCGTCCAAATCTGCCCCACCTTGGAGGCTGGCTCTGTGATGCCTTCTGTGAGACCCCGGGGAACTCCTGGAGATTGTTGGGAACTCTTCCACATGGATATAATGTAAAATTCATGCATCCTCAGTAGAGATAACAGTGCTTGGGTCGGAGGGGGGTCCAGTCCCTGGTGGATGTATAGGTATCAAAAACACCATACAAAGCGGTTAGAGAACACAACAAGACGGCAGGTGGAATCTTTTTTTTTTTTTACTTTATTGTGCAAAATATACACAACAAAATTGGCCACTTTAACCATTTTTAAGTGTCCAGTTCAGCGACACGAAGTACATTCGCATGGCCGCGCAGAAGCCACCACCATCCACCCACAGAACTTTTTCATCCTTCCAAACCAAGAGTCTACCCATTCAACACTGACCCCCCACTTCCCCTGAAAACTAGAGTTTTCCTTTCTGTCTCTATCAGTTCGGCGACTCTGGGTACCTCATGTAAATGGAATCACACAACTTTTGTTCCTTCGGTGTCTGGCTTCTTTCCCTTAGTAGTGTAGTGTCTTCAGCGTTTATCCGCATTGAAGCCCTTCGACTTTGCAGTTAAAAAACAGACCTAGAGAAGGTTCATCTCATGGGAGAGGCAGACCTGGAACAAGAAGCCAGGTCTCTCTTAACTGTCCTAGTCTCGCTCTGTGGGTAAGGGGACCCACAGTGGGTGCTTGATGGAGTCGGTGGATGTTCAGATGTGCGCCATGCCTCCAGGGAGCAGAGCTGGTGTGGACAGAAGGGAAGAGCGAGTGTGGCCAGGAGCCAGCCCCACAGGGTGGAGGTCCCGGCTGAAGACATCACTGCTTTGGGGCCTTTTTGAAGGGCTCTCTGCAGTTCTGCAGTTCTGCATGTCTTTCCACCAGGCCCGTCTTCAGTCCTGAAGGGTGTGACCGTAGCTTGTCTTCTCTCTTGTCTCTACAGAGAACGGAAGGCTCCCTTGATGGAACTTAAGGCTGTGGGTGTAGACACTCCTCCCCAGGGGGGACGTCCAACATTCCAAGAAGAGCAGATGATTCCTGTATTCCAAGAGCTCTGTGCACTTATTTATGAACCTGCCCTGCTCCCACTGCACATAGCAGTTCCTCAGGCCATCTCACCAGTTCTTCATCCATCTTACGACCTTGATGTGGGGCATAGAGAGATACAGAGGGGCTGGTGAATTCCCACCCGCCCCCCACCCCCACCGAGTTGGAGCATCCTCAGGAGTGGAGAGCTGCAGGAGGTTCAGGGTCAACAGGCCATTGGGATATTTTGAAACTTGAATATTTTATCTTGTACAGAGATAAAGAACTTTTCCAAGTATCTTCACATACAGAAACCATTTTTGTTTTGTAGTCGATCACTTCCAGTGAATGGCCTGGCTTAGGGGCTAATTTTTCTCTTTGCCTTTGGTCCTTCAAAGGTCTGTGGTTCTGGGTAGTCCCTGTTCCTTGGAAGGTACACAGCACTGACCAGACAGCTGCACCCTGTTCCCTCCGTGACCTCGCCTGCCACAAACACGAAACCAAAGCTGCCTGGGAGCGAGCCCTTTGAGATGCCAACTTGAAGCTAAGATTCATTCCGGGCAATGCACAAAATAGAAAATGACATTGGACGGAGCACAGATGTTCTTAAGCTGATTTTCTATACCCTTTCTTTCTTTTCCTCTACCATGCTGAAGGCTGCAAGACAGGAAGATGTTGGCCTACAGCAGATACTGTTTTTAATAGAAAAACGAAATGCATATTTTTCTTACTAATTTTTTTTTTATTTATTCCTTGCTAAAGAAATGGTCTCCTGAAGTCTTAAGATGTTTCTGACGGTGTCTTGAGTGGGTGGACGAGTAGGATGAGTAGCTGTGGCCATTTTGCGGTGGGATTTCACTAGGGAGCAGACCTAACTGAACCCATTTCCCCCAGCCACCTCAGTGACACAGCTGCAAGGTTTTGTATTAAATAAATTTGATCTTTACTCTTCACGGACCTGTGAAATGTTACTTTCTAAGAGGCCGCACGCATATAGGATATCTGTAGTGCTCCAGGACTCTGGGCCTTCTGAAGTCACAAAGCACCAAACGGGTCTTATAAGCCGGTTGTCTCCCATGGGCCCAGGGCCTCTGGCCTTCGTTGAAGGCAGGGCCAGACGTAGTCCGAGTGTCAGTCATTGAGTCATTAATACCCATTGGCTGGTGCTTCCGTGTTTGCTTCCCAAGCCAAAGCCTGCCAGGCTATCCCTGGCAGATGGGGTTGCCAGGTTGAGCAAAAAACAACAAAAGCCCAAAACATTCAGAATGTTCAGTTAAATTTGAATTTCAGGTGAATAATATATTTTGAGTGTAAGTATATCCCATGTAACATGTGGGACGTACTTACACAGTAAAGTTTTCATGTATCTGAGATTCAGATTTAACTAGGCATCTCATATTTTATCTGGTAACCTTACTGGCAAACCCTCTAAGCCAGCCTCACTGGCCTCAGACCAGACCTCACTGCCCCACAGGCCGGGTCCCCATCAGAGCCCCCCACTACTGGGCCTGAAGGCAGAGGGAGCCACGGAGTGTGTGTCCTGTCTCTGCCACATGGCGGCTGCAGGAATGTGAAGGAGACTTTTAACCTCTGAGCTTCAGGTTCTTCATCGCCACAATGAGGAGATTGGAATAATGGTTCTTAACAGTTGGAGGGTTTAGACTCCTTTGAAAATAAGATGAAAGCTATGGACTCACATGCACACATGCACGTATACACACACAAAGTTGTATCACAAAAATGTCATTTCCCGGGTTCCAGGGCCGTGGACTCAGGTTGGAGGCCAAGGATGAGATGGTCTGTAATGAACTTCAGGTCTGATGGTTGAAGTGTTGATGATCCAGGAAGAGCCCAGGGCCACCATGTCAACTCCTCAGTCCCTGCTGTCACCAGAGCCACCGCCCTGGAAGCTGGGATGATCCTCTGCCTATTGCTTATGACTTATTTATGGAGCATAAGTGGGTTTTTAATTGTTTTTCCCCTCTTATCTATAATTCTGAGAGGGAAACCATACAACACATACACGGATCTTTCATAGTAGATTCAGTCGCTAAAAATCTAAGTCCAAGATCTTGGCTCAGCTCTCCTAACCTGATAGCATAACCAAGCATCTAAGCCACAGATCTTCACTGAGGAGGAGCCTCAGTCACCCTTTCCAGAAAGAGGTTGGTTTTCCTTGGCAGTCAGGGCTCCCTCTCGTGTCCTCACATTGTAATAGGTCATTAAAGGACTTAGCACTCCTTTGCAAACACGTGGAATTTTTTCCCCTCTTCAGAGGATCCTCAAGAGGCCAGCCCCCCATTTCAGGAGCATACACTGAGCACTCCATCAGCATTAACTGATCAACTGTATTCTCACCCCCGACATAGACGCAAGCTGGGCGAGGTGACTCCAAGGTCAGCATCCATCAAAGCAGTCGTTTTCTACCAGGGAGATTTTGCCTCCCAGGGTCGCTGGGCAGTGTCTGGAGACATTTTTAGTTGTCACAACTGGGTGGGGTGCTGCTGGCACCTGGTGGGGAGAAGCCAGGGATGCGGCTGAATGTCCTACAATGCGCAGGACGGTCCGCCATCGCAAAGAATGATCAAGTCGAAAATGCCAGCAATGCCTGCATTGAACCAGCCAGTTATTCATTTGTCTCCATCATGCTCTGTTTTCCCGACACTGTTGGAAATAGGCCAGATTATAAGAATCACTTGGCTCCTGCTCTTCCTGGAACACACAATCCAGTAGAGATACAGATGAGGAGAGCACCAATGTCAACAGATGGGACAAAGACAGCAATGGAAGGATGAGGAATGAGAGCCAATGGGGGCACCGAGAAAGGGCTCCTAACTCTGAATTTGGGGAACCAAAGTGTCCAAGAGGAAGTTGGGTCTAACCAAAGACCTGAGGACAGGTAGAGAGGGTACTGGGTGGAAGAGGCGGGGTGAGCATGGCTGACAAAGGGGGAAAGTGTGCTAAGGCCCCGAGGCAAGAGAGAGGATGGTGTCCTCAAGGAATAGCAGGAAGACAGCCTATTGGCCCCAGGTCCTTTCCAGCCCGAGGATCAATCAGTCCTCTTCAAACAGCCACCATTGTCCTCTGAAATTTCTGCCTGGCACCGCACTGGCCTGACTCAATCTTTGAGAGTCTTCAGGAGAAGCTTTCTGAAAGTTGCTCAACCAGAACTCAGCTCCTGAGCACAGTTGTTTTTTAAGACCCTCCATGTGTGTCATTAGCATGTTGAAGACAAAATCTCCGCCATAGACCAGATTCTGCCCTTGCTCACCACTGTGTGGCTCAAATGAAAAGGTGAACTGCAGGGAAATGGAAGCCCAGCTCTTAGAGGATAGTCTCCACAGCCGGGGCCCACAGGGTGGGGGTGGGTAGGATATGGCGGCTGTGAACACCCCGAGAGTAGGGGCAAAAAGTTGTGAGAGAATGCAGTTTTCTGGAAGAGAGTCATAGCTTTTATCAGTTTCTCAGAGACAAGGTCCAAAACAAGGTTAAGAACTACAAAATAATTAAAAACTTGTGTACGCTCCATATGATTTGATGTCTGTTAAAAACCCCAAAAGAGGGGTGCCTGGGTGTCTCAGTCAGTTAAGCGCCTGCCTTCGGCTCAGGTCATGATCCCAGGGTCCTGGGATGGAGACCCTCGTCGGACTCCCTTCCCTCTCCCTCTGACCCTCCCTGCTTGTGCTCTTGCTCTCTCTTTCAAATGAGTAAATAAAAAATCTTTAAAAAAAAAAAGGAAGAAAGAAAACAAAACCAAAAGAGTGGTTAACCCATTTCTTCTCATGAGTCTACTTTGTGGGCAGTTTTAAGTCCAATATCCCCAGAGGAACTTAGCTCACCTTGAGATAATTGCTCAAAATAAAGAAATAAATGGTGATTTCAGTGTTAGAAAGAGACAGCCCTTGTCCCTCAAAAGTAATAAGCTATTAGATTATTTTGGTAAAGCAAAGAAATAGGCAGTAAATTAATTTAAAAACTTAATAGTCCAAAGTATTTCTAAAGCCTGAATTGTCCCTTCATACAAATTTTAAAACTCAATGGGAAAAAATTTGTATTTCAACATGAACTTTGAGAATAGAAGAGAAAAATGATTTCCATGTTTCCAGAGGATGAAGGAAAAGGCAAGTTGCAATAGGAGATTGGCTACCAGTTGACTCTGTGACCTTGGAGATGTCACACATCTTCAGGTTCTTCACCTACAAAAGAAGGTGTATTCATTTTCTAGGGCTCCCATGGCAAATTACCACAAACTCTGACTTCAAGTAAGAAAAAATTATTCTCCCACTGCTCTGGAGGCCAGAAGTCCCAGTCAAGGTGTCCACATACTCCCTCCAAAGGCTCTAGGGAAGACTCCTTCCTTGCCTCTTCTAGCTTTTGGTGGTTGTTGGTAATGGATGGTGACCCTTGGCTTGCAGCTACATCACTAATCCCTGCCTCTGTCACATGAGGCATTTTTCCATATGTATCTGTGTCTGTCTTCACATGGCCTTCTCATAAAGACACCAGTCACTGGGTTTAGAGCTCATCCTAATCCAGTATGACCCAATATTTACTATTTCCAAAGAAACTCACATTCTGAGGTTCCCATAGGTAGACATGAATTTCGGGGAGACATTATTCAACCCAGTACAGAAGGGATTAGACAAGATGAGCTCAAGTCCTTGCAGGCCTGACTTTCCATGTTTCTAAGATGCTCCTATAAATAGAAAGGTATGGCACCAGTGATTTACCTGAAAACAACATAATCTTTGGAGCCATCTCAGTCTGGTGTTTGCTCACTGTGCTTTGCTCTCTTGTGTTTGGTGTCTCCACCTCTGAAATTATCACTGTGTTTCTGTCTCTAACCTTCTTCATGTCCTCACTCTCCTCTCTCATCCTTTCCCTGCTTCTTCTTTCCTTTTCCCCCTCCATTTCATCCTTTTCCTTTCTCCCCCATCTGTGATTACTTGGCCATAATACAGAATTGAAGTTTATATATTTCTTTTTTTTTTTCCTTTCTTATTCCTTTATTTCACTGTGAAAGTTTTCCTTTAAAAAAAAACTGAAGTAAGCTGACACACAGTATTACATTAGTTTCAGGTATACAACATAGTGATTGAACAATTCTGTGTATTATGCGGTACTCACAGCAAGGGTAGCTACCATCTGTCACCATACAACACTATTACCATTGACTAAATTCCCTATGTTGTGCCTTTCATCCCTGTGACTTATTCATTCCATAACTGTAAGCCTGTGCCTCCCACTCCCCTTCACTTATTTTGCCCCTCCCCCCACCCTCTTCCCCTCTGGCAACCATCAGTTTGTTCTCTCTATTTATGGGTCTGTTTCTGCTTTGTTTTTTTGGATTCCACATATAAGTGAAATCATATGGTATTTGTCTTTGTCTGACTTATTTTGCTCAGCATAATATCCCCTAGGCCCATCCATATTGTTGCAAATGGCAAGATCTCATTTTTTAAGGCTGAATAATGTTCTACTGTTGATATATAACACATCTTCTTTATCCATTCATCTATTGATGGACACTTGGGTTGTTTCCATATCTTGCCTGTTGTAAATAAACAATTGCTGCAATAAACATAAGGGTGCATGTATCTTTTCAAATTAGTGTTTTTGTTTTCTTTTGGTAAATACCCATTAGTGGAATTTCTATTTTTAATTTTATACATATATATTTTTTTTTTTTTTCCATACTGGATGTGTAGCCTGATGCGGCGCTTGAACTCATGACCCTGAGATCAAGACCTGAGCTGAGATCAAGAGTCAGATGCTTAACCAACTGAGCCACCCAGATGCCCCTTTTATATATTTCTTATATTTATAGATGAGTTTTATATTCTCATTTATTTTGAGAGTCAATGCATGGAATAGTTTATATTTTTCTCTCTCTTTAGGAAAAAAAAATGCCTCCAAAAGCCTGCAAAGTTGTTTTTGGTTTCTGTCTATATTTGAACCATGGTGGATTATTTTTCCAAAGGTTTATTGGATTCATTAGGAAAAAGTCCCCAGTTGCTGCCTTACTTCCTTCTGATCCTGGGATGTGCTAGTTTTCCTGGAACCTCTTGGCACAGGAAGATCTGGTTTAGTGCCAGAAACTATTCCATTAGTTTCTGGTACAACTAACACTCTCCGTCTCAGGGCTCGGCTTGTTCAGGCCAGAATCTGCAGCACAAGAAAACCTCTCACTGTTGGGACTTTGAAGGATCCTGGGACTGGGTCCTAGGAAAAGGAAAAAGATGCATCAGAGAACCAGACAGACATGGTCTCTGGTACTTGTGATACTTTGCTTAGAGAAGTCATGCTTTTCAGTCATGCTTTTTAGGGGGAAAATGCTAAAATGTCGAATGTTCACAGTAATTATCCCTTTCCAGTGTTAGTGTCTACTCAGGAAGTGGATCCTGAGATCTGGAGAGCTTCGGAGTCATTGCAAAAGGTCCTCAAATGCATAGGGACATATTTATATCAACCTACAAACACTAAAAGGTCAATTAAACTCATGTGGGAGCTTTTGCAAACTTTTTTGTGTTAAAGAAGAGTCCTTACACCTGAACAGGTTGGGAGCTATTGGTCTACTGTATTCATCTCTGAGTTTGTCCGAGTTCCTGTTGCCGTCTTGAGGTGACGTGCTTGTCCAGCCCTGGTAAGTATGCGTGTGCATGCACACACACGCGTGTGCTCACCCATAGGCACACATGCATATGAACAGCACACTAGAGAACAAGGATGCCCCAGCCCTGCCCCTGAACAGATCCTGTGCCAAGACCAACACAGGTGCTTCTCTCTGTTTTGTAGGAAGGTGTTGGCATATGAATATATGATATTTAAGTCAAAAAGTGAAAATCAAGACAGCCTGACTCCAAACAGTCTACATGTCACTTTTGCTTATCGGATTTTACTCAACAAACACTGAGCATCTGGCTTGTGTGAGACTCTGCATATTCCATGGCTGTGCGGAATATGCCAAGGTAAGCAGACGCCCCAAAGAAACTGGAGCCCACAAATGGCCAGCACAGACCAGAAGCCTGTTACAGGCCTCCCCAGCCCTCAAAGATGGCACCCCTTACCACACAGCAGGCTCATGACAAACCCAACCAGGTCTTCTCTTTCAAGATGGAAGCAGCTGATCTAGGTAATTGAAGCAGAGGGAAACCAGGCCGTTCAGGCAAAAGCCCAGGGTTTGATCAGTGCAGAACCCAGCACCAGATGATGGCTAAGGCAACTTGATACATTGCAGGTGCAAGCTCTGGGCCCTCTCACAGCCAAGGATTGTTAACATGGCATAGCCAATGCCAGGTGGAGAAAGAATAATGTGTGTGTGTGTGTGTGTGTGTGTGTGTGTGTGTGTGATGCATCTGTGACGGGCAGAGGCACAGTGCGGTGGGGACTCAGTTGAAGATGTGGTCACAGTGACTTTTATTTTTAAAAGCACCAGACAGAAAAAAATGCCTTGGGAAATATATTAAGTATATTAAAATATTTGTAAATCCTATATCTGATAGGGGACTCATATCCAGAATAGACAGAAAACTCCTAAAACTCAATAATAACAAAAACCAAACAACCTGATTCAAAATGAGCAAAGGAATTGGATTGATAGTTCTCCAAAGAATATCTATAATTGGCCAATAAGCACATGAAAAGATGCTCAACATCACTGATCCTTAGGGAATGCAAATCAAAATCACAGGGAGATACCACCTCGCACTCATTAAGATGGCTTCTATCAAAAAAAAACCCAGAAGATAAAAGGGCTGGCGAGGATGTGGAGTTAATTGGAGCATTTGTGCCCTGTTGGTAGGAATGTAAAATAGTGCAACCACTATGAAAAACAATGTGGTAATTCCTAAAAAAAAAATTAAAAATAGAATTACCACGTAGTCTAGTAATTCCACATCTGGATATTTACCCAAAAGAATTGAAAGCAGGGTTCAAAGAGATTATCTGTACCCCTATATTCATAGCAGCATGTTCAATAACTAAAATATAGAAGCAACCCAAGTGTCCATTGATGGATGGATGAATAAACAAAACATGGTATATACACACAGTGCGACATTATCCAGTCTTTAAAAGGAGAGAAATTCTGCAATATGTGACAATATGGATGAAACTTGAGGACATTCTGTGAAATAGTCACAAGAAGACAAATTAAGATTCCACTGATATGAGGGACTTAGAATAGTCACAATCGTAGAGACAGAAAGTAGAAGGGTGGTTGCCAAGGGCTTGGGGGAGAATGGAGGGGGTTATTAATGGATAGAGGGTTTCAGTTTTACAAGATGAAAAGTGTTACGGGGATGGATGGTGGTGATGACTGTACAACATTATGAATGGGCTTAATGTCACTGAACTGTACATTTAAAAAATGGTGAAAGTGGAAACTTTGTTGTGTGTATTTTATCACACATGGTACACACACACATACACACACACAAATTTTTGGGTGCACCAGGCAGGAAAAAATGCCTTGGGAAAATTTTTTTAAATTTTATTTATTTATTTCAGAGAGAGAGAGAGCATGAGCAGGGAGGAGGGGCAGAAGGAGAAGCAGACTCCCCGATGAGCAGGGAGCCCAATGCGGGGCTGGATCCCAGGACCCTGGGACCATGACACTTAACCGATTGAGCCACCCAGGCGCACCCTGGGAAATCTTTAAATTAAAAAAAAAGACCAAAGGTCTATAAGAAAACATGTATTGTTTGTTCATTTGTTTGAATATGTTGGCTAGATTTCATTCCCGGGTTTTGAAAGCGCATCAGCAGAAAACAGAGCAATTGTCCTTGCTTGGTGATGGGGCACAACTTCCCAGCAGCCAGAAGAGGTGAATTTGCTGTACGTGCGGTCTCTCTCTTTTGGACCATAATAAACCCTAGCAAATACGTTATGCAATTTGGAGAAACAGACGTTGCTTCCTCTCCTGTTCCTCTCTGCCCTAGAGATACTGGCCCTGGGGAGTTCCCTGTGGGGAAATGAGAAAAGGAAAGAGATGGTTTGTAGGCAGAAACTCAATAAGTATGTGTTGAACATGAGAAAATCCAATCCATGAATTAACCGGGTTTCAATGTTGATCAAAGATTTAAGATATCAGATATTTGTAAAACATGTTCTTGGATGTGTTGAACTCTGCATTCTTCTAGACTCTCCAGTTTCCGTCTTTATTTTCAGTGAGAGCATCAGAATAGAATTCACTTGAGCCGGAAGAGCCAGCATGTGATTTAATGCTATACGCTCAGTCTCCGCCAATGAACGGATGGCATTCTTTAACCGTAACTTTGGGTATTTTGTAAACATAGGCCAGCTTGGAGCCCAGTGGATGTTACACGGAGTTCTCCTGTACCAATTCCTCCTGGAAGTGAGTCCCTGCTGAGTGCTCAGGCTTTCTTAGGTCAGACAATGAACACTATGTAGTCCCACGTGCTTCCTGTTTAACTCAGCTGCCAAAGAAGTTAGAGCCAAATCCTGCACCCCATTAGAGTAATTAACTACTGTCAAGTGCCTGTTACGTGGACTCCCTCTTCCTTTAGATGGTATCTCTTGCGTTTTGATTCCTAACTGTTCCATTTTATATGACCTTTAATCTTGTCTGCTGCTTCAGATCCTTTTTGGAAAAGGCCTAAGACAAATAATAAAAATTAAAAATGTAGCTTCAAATTTAACTGATAGAAACAAGTCCTGTTTTTAAATTAGATTCACTTAGAAGACTAGGGACAATATCCCTCCAGTCTGTGTGACCATGGGCAAGTCTTTATCTTGCCTAAAGACCTGCAGCTCACTTCTTCACCAGCAAAATGAGGGGCTGGGGCTCTGTTATCTGGAAGGTTCCATGAGAGTGCACAGATATTTTCTTGGACACCTACTGTGTGTCAGACACCGCTTTAGGTGTTTGGGCTATATTGGGGAAGAAAATAGACAATGATTCCTGCCCTCGTGGAACTTAGATTCTAGCAAGGGGAGACAGAAATAAGCAATAAACATAATAAGCAGATTATAGGGTATGGGAGAAGATGGTGAGGGCTACAGGAAAAAGGATCAAGCAGATTGAAAGGTAATGGAAGCAGGGATGGGGCAGGTGGTGGTATTCAGCAAGTATTTAGGGTGGTCTGGGCAAACCTCATTAAGAAGTGAGATTTGAGGAAAGGCTGGAGGGAACCAAGTGAGTTAGACAAGCAGAAGGACATCTGGGGGAAGAGCACTGCAGGCAGAGAGAACAGCTAGAGCAAAATCCCTACTGTTTGGAGCAAGAAAGCCAAAGGGCTGGGGTCAAGGCAGGAGGACATGGGAGCAGCTTCCTTGCTGGTTATGGTAAAAAGTAAAAGTTGCCTAATTGTAAATAGATATGTTTGTTCACATGCTTGTTCTAAACCCCTGCTCCTCCAAGTGTGCTCTGCAGACCAGCAGCGTTAGTCATTCCGTGGCTTGTTAGAAATGCAGACTCTAGGGACCCATCCCAGTCCTGCTGAATCAGAACCCTGATGAGCAATATCCCCTGGGGATTATGAATCATATGTGAGAAGTCATGCTCAAAAGAATAGCATCTTTATAGATATGTGGGCATTTTTAACATCATACGCTTTACCAAATAAGAGCCTTATCTGATTGAGACAAAGCGGGTTTGCTTGCCTAAAATTGTCTTTCCACTTGTATGGTCCAAGGGCTGCTGAGAGCGCCACCTGGTGGTGGATTTGGAAAATTTACATTTCTAGGACAAGGATCACATTTAGGATTCAAATACTGTATCATATTTAAAGTAATTGTGGTTTTAAAACAATTGGCTTGGAATTTTCAAAGTCTCCATGTCAGAAAAGACAAAATGTTCTGAGAACTGCTCTAGATTAAAGGAAACTCTTTAGTTTCAGGGAACTGAATGCAATACGTACATGATCCTGGATGGGATCCCAGGCCTAGAAAGAAAAAAGAAAGAAAGGAAGAAAGAAAAAAAAGAAAGAAAGAAAGAAAGAAAGAAAGAGAAAGAGAGAGAAAGAAAGAAGAAAGAAGGAAGGAAGGAAGAAAGAAAGAAAGAAAGAGGGAGAGAGGGAGAGAGAGGGAGAGAGAGGGAGAAAGAGGGAGAAAGGGAGAAAGAGAGAAAGAGAAAGAGAGAGAAAGAAAGAAAAGAAAAAAGCTATTAAGGGATATTAGTGGGCCAATTTGGAAAATATGAATTTGGAATGTGTATTAGTACTAGGGTAGTATTAAATGTTAGGTTTCCCAAGCTTGATAATATACTGTGGTTATGAAGGATATCTCTGTTCTTAGGGGATACATACTGAAATATTAGGAATAAAACATCATGATATCTGTACCTAAGTTTCAAATGATTTAGCAAAAATGGAAATTATACGTATATAAATTCCAATTTTTGTATGTATATATATACACACACACAGAGGGAGCAAATGGGCAAAGTGTTAACAACTAGTATGAATCTAGGTGAAGGAAATACACATGTTCATTGTACTATTTCTTGTCACTTTTCTGAAGGCTGGAAATCTTTCAGAATAAGAAAGAGAAACTAGTATCTTTAGACCCACTTTAAGTTGCAAGAAACTACTTGGGCACCTAGGTGGCTCAGTGGGTTAAGCATCGGACTCTTGATTTTGGTTCAGGTCATGATCTCAGGGTCCTGGGATCATGCCCTGCGTCAGGCTCTGTGCTCAGCATGGAATCTGCTTAAGATTCTCTCTCTCCCTCTGCCTCTCCCCCCTCAAATAAATAAATAAATCTAAAAAAACACACACAAAACAAACAAACAAACAAAAAGAAACTACTTAAGGAGACCAGGGACCTGTGAATCAGGTAGTATGAGCTGGGGTCAACTTGAAGGTTAAGCCCATGAGCCCACGGAAGGCTGAAGCGATCAGGATCCCACCTCTCTGGGCCACAGAAAGAGTAGAAGCGAGACACCGGGCTCAGGCTTGTGTTTCTAGACCTGCATCTCCATTTCTGCATCTCTCATTCATTTCATTTCCTTCAGGGATCATTTCTATAGTTTGTTACTGTAACTTACAAATATGATGTGCATTTATTGTGGAAAACCTCAAATAATATAGAAGCACGGGGAGTAAAATAGAAAAACCCCCATTAAAACCATTTCCCCGCTCCTGTACTCCCTGCCTAGAAATAACCAATGTGAACAGCTCCTTCCTGTCTTGTGTTCATTTATAAACCCTGGCTATGCACATGTCACGAGGACAGGGGTTTTGTGTCGCTTGCCTTTTTATCCATGGTGCCCGGCCTGGAATAGGTTCTCTTTAAATGTTGGTTGAATAAAATAAGTATTTTCTTTTACATAAATGGGATCATTTTGAATGTTTTTCCTCTGCCTGCTGTTTTCATTTAGATAGTCTCCGTGTGCCTGCACGGCTCTGCCTCATTGTCTTTTTTGCCTCATTATTTTTAACTGCCTGGTGCAACCGCCTGGTATCCCATAATAAGGAAGGACCTTCACTGTTTAACCGGTTTGCTCATTAAAGGGCACTTTTCCCCATTGCAAACAGCATGGAAAGTTCTTGCAAATATCATTATGCACGTACTTGAGCATTCTCTGGGATAAAATTTCTGGACTGGAACTGCGGGTCAGAGGATGAGCACATTTAGCGTTCAGATGGCTCTAGTCCTCCTTTGGACTCAGTCACAGGTGGTTCCCTTCTGCAAATGTCTCTTCCCTACCACACTGGAGCCCACGGAGACCCTCGGCTCCTTGGGCACAAGGAGGCAGGTTCCATCCTAAGGCAGGAATGAGCTGGCCCAGAGAGGCTTCTGGTGCAGGTGGGCCCAGACTTTGAGAAGCTTCACCAGAGTTTCTGGAGGCAGAAAGGGGAGAAGCGTGAAATAGGACAACCAAGTACACTGAGCTTTGAGCTTAGGTGGTGGGCAGCCCCCTTCTTGTCTGTACAGTGGGTATGAGCATCTCAGGTCGGGGCACCTGCCCCTTGGCTGAGTCTCTGGGGAGGAGGAAACTCATCCCTCACACAGAGAGAGAAGCTCTTCTAGGAAAACACACCAGCAGTGTGAGCCCTGGAAGAATGGATGAAGTGACGGGCGCTCACAACGTGGGCAAAATCACCAACCATGCGCAAGAAGAAAATGAGTCCGTGTGTTCCCAGGCCTGAGTAAACAGTAATTACACCTCAAAAGCTTGCTAAATGTCTCTTAAGGAACCAACCCAGCAAGGCAATTTTTCTTTCACATTTAGTAGCAACTCTTCTTGTATTCATTCTCATCCAAAGTGGCCATAATCACGGGTCGTGATAAAGACAGCCACCCTCATTATCTGTTGGTGGGAGGGGGAGTAGCACGGTCTTTCTGAAGAGTAACACCTTCCAAGAGCTTTAAAAACCTTCCCACCCTTTGGCTCAGTGAGTCCATTTCTGGGCATCTATCCTGAGGCAATAAATAGACCCACAGACAATATTTATCTATGAAGATGCTCATCATAGCTTTGTTTATGGTACAAAAATATTGGAAATCACCTAAGCAGTGACCTTTAATGAGGGCTGCATTTTAGAATCAACTGGAAGTTTACTAAACCCACGTACACACACGCGCGTGCACGTGAATACATGCGCGCGAACACGCACACGTGAACACACGCGCGCGAACACGCACACTGGGGCAGAAGCCAGGTGGCCTAGCTCCAGGTGGGGCATCTCTATTTTTAACAAGCTCAAGCAGCTCATTCTTATGCTAACACCAGTTTGAGAATCGGTCACCTGGTCCCTCTTGCAGGTTTTTCTTTAAATTTGTTTTTTTATTATTATTATTAATCTCACAGTCGGCTTGAATTACTTTTATAATGAGAAAAATATATTACGAAAATAGACCAGAAGACAATAGGAAGGCCACCTGGCCAACACCAATTGTGTACCGGACCCCATCCAGGCATTGGTTCGGAAATAAAGAAAGCACAGTCTGGCCCTTCATGAAGTTCGCAGCCTTCCGTGGGAGATAGCCATGGGAAAACAAATACTCTTCAATATACATGGAGAAACGTGATATACTAGGTAAGTGTGAGGTACACTGCAATCAAGGCAGTAATTAGATCTGGTTACAAGTCCTGGAAAACCACTTCCAGAGCAGGAGACATTTCAGGCAGTCCTTGAGGTGCATAGAGGGGGGAAGGAAGGGGAACAGCATTCTGGATTGAGGAAACAGCCCATGCAAAGACACAGAGGCATGAACACCCTCACATACGTGAGAAAATATGAGCAGTGAGGTGTGGCTGGAGCAGAAATCTGCACAAGGCACAGGAGGAGGTGAACTTGGGAGAGGCAAGTAGGGCCAGCTCTGGGGCTTGTGCGCTAGGTTAAGGACCTGCAATTTGAGCTGGAGGGCCAGTGGTTCCCAGACTGTGTGCCAAGGAACACCAGTCCTCCTTCAGATTGATGGATAGATGCTCAGTGTGAAGGAGTCCCATGGCAAAATGCCTTCGGAAAACTCTAGGTTAATGTGTTCTTTGACTTTTTTCAATTGCAGGATGCATCAAAGCCTTTAATAGACTGATGTGTCAGGGATTCTCCAAGACAAGGCAGCATATAGGGAATATGCCTCTGATTTACTTAACTATAGACCCACCACCACCACCACCCCACGTACACATACTTCGTTGCTGGTGATACTGTTTTTTAAAGAAAACTCATTATTAACATCTTACACAGTGGTGTCCCCAAGGGCAGAGTTTGGGAAATTCAGCTGTGATCAGTAGGATGCCCATGAAGAAAATCAGTGAAATGAGAGCAGCACAAACTTAGGAGTCCCACAGACCCGGGTTCAAATCCCTGTTCCCCTGTTTACCAGCTCAGCAACCTTGCCAAGTCATCAAAGAAGGTGCCTCATCAGTAAGGTAGGACCAATAAAAACTACCTGGTGGGCTTTTGGAGAGGAAAGTACAAGCAAGATGGCAGACATTCGATAGGGTCTAAGTAGTTGACGATCACCATTAGGATCTTTCCATCTGTGTTTCAGAAAGATCCCTCAGGTGCTCCGCCAAGTTTAGGCCTGCAGACAAGGGAACTGACCTTGTTGCTGCCGGGGTGGGGCAGGCCAGGGGGCGGGGCAGTGAGGCCAGGGGGAATATCCCGCAGCTGTGAGAGGCAGGAAATCGCAGGACTGGGTGGCCTGATGGAGCCAGAAGGGACTATGGAGGGCACCCTGAGTCTAGTTCCAGTGGGTCTGGGGGTTGGTGGGAACTGTAACCAGGAGAGCAGCACTTTAGGAGGAAAAAAAAAAACGAATTGTTGGGTGTGTGAAGACCCCTCTGTTGCACTCAGGCGCTTCTGTATGACTTAAGCCTGGGGCTAAAAGCTTCTCTTTGATTTATTAATTTTTTAGAATTGTAGACACAATGATTACTCCCGGTTTCCAATTGCATTTCGTGTTGTTTCTCTTTGCCAGACTTAGAGGGTTTTTATCGTGTCTTTTCCCCAGCCTATAATAACAAAAGAAGGGAGAAAAAATTTCAGGTGGGGAAATGAGTTGCTCAGCTCTTGCCTGGAGATTGCCACAAATGTGGGTGTCCGGGGGCTGTCACTGAAGAAGGGTTCTGTGGTACTGCAGCCGTGGGGGGCGGGGGGGAGGGGAAGCGCTGCCCTTTGAATGGATGCCAGTGGTGCTTAGATGTTCCCACCCCGAGAGACATCAGCAACCTCCTGATGAACCTGTGTGTTCACCAGGAATCCACTGCTCGTTATAAAAGACAAATGGTAATAAGAGGACTCTGCCAGACGTGTTGCAGAAGGCAAATCTGATCCTCGAGACCTCCCAGGAAGCTAGCTCAAGGCAGCCCCATTTTGCAGGTGAGGATACTGATGCTTCCCAAGGCTAAGCCACTTGCTCGAGGTCATACAGCTAATTGTGGCAGATCTGAGATTCCAGCTCAGGTCTTTCTGGTTCCAAAGTGCAAACTCTGCTGTCCCGTGTCCTCGTGTCTTTGGAGAAGGGTACAAGTAAAATGCTTGGCACAGCGCCCAGCACGTAGTAGACGCGCGGTAAAGGTGAGCTAATCCTATTATCAATATTGTTATTCCTAAAACTCGGAGCAGGGTGGCTGCCAGGTGTAGAATCTGAGAACTACTGCGTCCCCCCACCCCCTAGCCCCATGTTTGTGTTGATTGTTCTCATCAGTGTTTCCTTTAAGCTTAATGGCACTTGGAGCCAGAGGAAAACCTCTTCCTCTACCCAGTGTGGGAGTTTTACAGGCAAGGAAACCAAAAGTTGGGACTTGCCAGTGAGGAGGGCAGAGGGGGACCTGAGCTCAGATCTCTTGACTCCCTGGCTGGGACGCCATCCACTTCCCTGACTGGGCAGCTTCCCTGTTCCCAGGAGGCCTGCTGTGGACTAAGGCAAAGGCTCCAGAAAGCCTCCTTTACCTTGGCTGTAAACCTACTAACCAGGATGTGGGGAGGCTATTTAATTGTATTGATGATCACAGATTATTATCATTATTATTATTATTTAGAGGGGGAGGGGCAGAAAGGGAGGGAGAAGGAGAGAGAAAATCTCAAGCAGATTCCACGTTGAGCACGGAGCCCAACTCAGGGCTCGATCTCATGACCCTGAGATCATGACCTGAGCCTCAATCAAGAGTCAGATTCTCAACAGACTGAGCCACCCAGGCGCCCCCGATCACAGATAATTATTGCAGATAATTAGAGATGGCTGTATCTGTTACCTAGCTACTGTAACAAATGGGCACAAACTGTGGCTTAAAGCAACACTCGTTTTTTTGTTTTTGTTTTTTTTCTCTCTCACGGTTCTGGAGCCCAGAAGCCCAAAATCAGTATCACTAAGCAGAAGTCAAGGCATGATCAGGGCTGCGGTCCCTCTGGAGACTCTAGAGGAGAATCTGTTCCTTGCCTCTCGAAGCTTCCAGGGGCTGCTGGTTCCTTCACTGTGGCCGTGTCACTCCAGGACCAGCATCTTCACGTTCACGTCTCCCTCTGTTCTGTCTTCACATTGCCTTCCCCACTGCGTGTCAAATCTCCCTCCGCTTCTATCTCATAAGGATGCCTGTGATGGTATAGAGGGTCCCCCGGGATCAAGCAGGAGAACTTTCCCACCTCAAGGTCCTTAAGATAATCACATCTGCAAAGATCCTTTTCCCCTATAAGGTAACATCCACAGGTTCCAGGGATTAGAATGTAGCTATCTTTTGGAGGGCCATTTTTCAACAAACCAGAATAGCTAGATAAATTCACCTTATCCTCTAGCTAGCCTTGAAGGCCCTGGGGAATGGGAGCTGGAAGGAGAAGGTCAGACAGGGAGAGAAAGGAAGAGACAGAGACAGGGCAGAAGCCTGGGCTGGGCTCATATCTAGTGGGCCAGACAGCCCCTCTGAGTTTTAGGGGTGCTGAATGAGCAGTCCGGGTGCTGACCGGATGCTCTCTGGACAGGGTCAGGGTCAGCAAACTATAGGCCACCGCTGGCTGCCTGTTTTTAAAAAGTTTTATTGGACTACAGACATGCCCATTTGTTCCATATTGTCTGCTGTTGCTTTCGAGCACAGTTGAATAGGCAGAGTTGAGCGGTTGCAATAGAAACCATATGGCCGGGGCACCTGGGTGGCTCAGTCGTTAAGCGTCTGCCTTCGGCTCAGGTCATGATCCCAGGTTCCTGGGATGGAGCCCCACATCGGGCTCCCTGCTCGGCAGGAAGCCTGCTTCTCCCTCTCCCACTCCCCCTGCTGTGTTCCCTCTCTCGCTGTGTCTCTCTCTGTCAAAACAAATAAATAAAATCTTTAAAAAAAAAAAAAAAAAGAAACCATATGGCCCACAAGCCTAACATTATCTGCCCTTTAAGAAAAACGATCCCAATCCCTGCACAGGGAGGTGAGAGAAGCAGGGAAATGACTCTCTGTTCCTTTTTTCCCCCTGTCTTTTTTCACTCTGTGTTTCATTTTGGGTAGTTGCCAATGCTATGTCTTCCGGTTTACTTATCTTTTCTCCTGTAGTGTCTAATCTGAAATTAGTACCATCCAGTGTATTTTTTTTCCCCTCAGACATTGTATTGTTTATCTCTAGGAGTTTAGTCTGGATCTTTTTTCCTATTTTCTATATCTTTACTAAACATGCTCATTTTCTTCTACCTTCTTGAACATAGGGTGTATTGTAGCTGTTTTTGTGTCCTGTCTACCCATTGTACTATCTGCAATTTTTACATCTATTTCTACTGATTGCCTTTTTTTCTCATTGTGGGTCATATTTTTCTTTTTTGAATACCTGATAATTTTTCAATGGATATCAGACTGTGGCTGTACCAGTTACCACTTTATTCCCTCGCAGCTACGAATGTGTTCTTCATCATCCAACCTGGACTCTAAGCATTTCTTCTTTACAGCGAGCACCATATTAAGCTTTGTCAGTAGGGGGCGCTAGAGGGACACTGTAGGCAAAGGGGTTTCTCTTCCTTACTCTAAGGTACTTCTGTTGGCTTCTTGTTCCTATTGCATATGGCTGCCAGTAGAGTATGGGGGACGTCCAGGGAGACCACCCCCACCAAATTTTAGCAGCCTCAGGAATTACAAGGTTTTCTACAATGGCTGGTAGCAACATGGACTATTCCTGGTCCCGTATGAGCTCCAAAGTTTGTTCTCTCTGTTCCATTCAGGTGGTCCTTTCTCTGGCTTCTAGTAGTTTCTTCACATGTTTGTGCTGATCAGCACTTAGCTGATGGTTTGAGCAGGACGCTGTGCAGATTTCTGGAACTTTCTCTTTGTGAAGCTTTCTTCTCCAGGTCTCTACCTTGTACAATAGCTGCCCTGGCAGCCCAGCTCCCCCTCCTCAATTCAGTGAGCCTGCCAAATTTCATCTGTTTCCCATTGCCCACACCATGGCCTGCAAACCCTCCAGGCAGTTAGTTGGGGCAATTGCAGGGCTCACTTCATCTGTGTCCCATCTCTCAAGGGTCACTGTCTTCTGCTGCCCAATGCCCAATGTTTTGACAACCATTGTCACATATATTTTGTCCAATTTTTAAGTTGTTTCAGACTGGTCCCTGGTACTCCGTCTTGGTCAGACACGGAAGCCAAATCTCCTAATTTTAAAATATTCATTTATTCATTGCATGCACAGAAAATTACTGAGCACCAGCCATCTGGACGCATCAGTGAACAAAACACACAAAAATCTCTGCCCTCCCAGAGCTTACATTCTCACAGCAACTGATTAAGAAAATCTCTAATGCTGTGTGAGCCCACAAAACATGTTCTGGTGTGGACCACCAGTCTGTGAGGCCCCCTCCCGATCTCCCGGTCCCTGAGCTGTACTCAACTGCAGCTCTGTCCTCTTTCCTTCCCTCCTCCATTCAGTCACAGTGCCCACAGCTCCAGAGATGGCCCCTCCTTTTCTTTCCCAAGATAATTAATAGAATTCTTCAAACCGCTTTATCTGTGCATGCCTGTGGAAAGCAGCATGACGAATGCCTCCAAAGCCTAGGAAGTATAATTTATGGTCTTAATTAGATCTTTCTAGCATCATGGAAGGAGTTTTCTTCCTTCTTATCTCCGCAACATCACACTTGCTCTTTAGTAAGTAGATTGAGATCAAACCTTGCCCCTTGTGGGGTCACAGGTAACAGGCCTAATCATCACCTTACATCTGACAGCTAAAAGCCAAGGTCTTATTTATGGGCCCTGTTACATACTAAACCACTCCCCTTCCCTGCCAAGTTCATCTTTTATTGTTCTGTTTTAAACTGGGGAGATAGCACCACATCCATCTTCTTTTGCCATACCGCCCAGGGGGTACAGACTGGGTAATGGCCATAAATATTTATGCATATATATTTAATAACAGCTTGATTGAGATATAATTCATATGCCATAAAACTCATCCCTTTAAAGTGTACAATTCGGTGACTTTTAGTATATTCACAGAGTTGCGCCACCATCGCCACCATCAATCTTAGGACATTTTTGTCACCCCCAAAAGAAACCCCATCCCCCCTGATAGTCACTCCTATTTCCCTTAACTCCCCTGGCCCTAGGAAACTACCAGTCTATTTACTATCTCTGTGGATTTGCCTTTTCTGTATATTTCATATAAATGGTATCAGACAGTATGTGGTCTTTTGTGACTGGCTTCTTTCACTTAGCGTCGTGTTTTTAAGGATCACCAAGTCAGTACTTCATTCCTTTTTATTACCAAATAAGACATCATTGTATTGATGTAGCATATTTTGTTTGTCCATTCATCAGTTGATGGACATTTGGGGGCTCTTATGAATAATGCCATCGGGCACATCCGTGCACGAGTTTTGGGGTGGTAGGCATAAATACTTAATGTCAGTTTCCATCAGCACTTCGGTTGAGGATGTGCTTGAGACAAGGTCCGTGAAGGTGGCCACAAAAGCCAGCCTGTGTCCTGACTGCTGCACTGAAGGAGACTTCAAGGAGGAAGAAGACAGGAGAACAGGCTGCTTCTTAGCAAATTCAGCCTAGTAAACAAGAATTGAAGACTTTGCTTTTTGCCAGGCACTGAGCTGGGTGCTGGGGCTGTAGCCTCCTGCCTCCCCTCTCTTCCCCTTATTAGCTTCTACTCTCTGCCGGACTCCAGGACGCCCAAGGGTCTTCACCTAGAGGGAGAAGCAGGTGCTTGACTTCAGGATAGCTCCTGTCCTGAAACAATAGTAACCCATGAGAGGGGTGCTCAATCCAGTTCTGGGAAATCAGGGAAGACTTCTCAGAGGGGGTGACTTCTGTTCTTCCCATATTATACTCTACAAATTTCTAAACTTACAGAAAGCCCTACATGCTCATTACCTGGGTTTAAGGACTGTTAACATCTTGCCAGATTTTTTTCTGGACAATTTTTTAGGTAAATTTCAGACACTGTGGCAGTTCACCCCTAAATACCTCAGTACGATTTTTTTAATGAGGATACTTTCCTGTATACAATACTCTTATCACCACCGAGCATAAGTCATAATATTCCTTTAATATCCAGTTCATTTTCAAATTTCTCCAATTATTTAAAAAAGATTATTTATGGTTGCTTTGTTTGAAAGAGGATCCAATTCAGGTGGGGGTCCCCTTTAACCTCCAACATGAAGGGAGGCTGAGGGGGCTCTGTGCACAGAGGCAGGTCCCCAGAAAATTTGCAGGAGGAGTCTGATGTGCCCAGAGCCTGGGGGGCTGTGAAGAAGGGTCCTGCTAGTTCTTGCAGTGGCCCCCAGACTTCATGATGTCCCCTCAGGGTGGGAAGAACTTGAAATCTTCCTTCAGCCAGGGGAGAGGTCCATCCATTGATCAGCTGCTCCATCATGGCTCACCTTGTGCTCTTGATGGGGATGGGCCCTGCCTGGACTCTCAGGACAGTGCTCTTTCTACTGCCTCATGCTTCTTCCTCCAAGACAGGAGACCTTCCTTCCTTAGACATGCTGGGACACGAGGACAGTGGCAGATCCTGACTGTATAATGGCCCAGGATGGCACTCTCGCTTCCCTAGATCTCCAGTGGGCTGCTGTGGCACCCCTGGGTGACTCTTCAAATTGTTGTGTTGGTCGTCACACAAGAAGAAGGGAAATAGTGGCAGTCTCTGTTCTGAGCCCTGCCCTTTGAGAACAGCTATGTGCTCCTGATGTGGGCTGGGGGCCGCCTTTTGAGAGCATCAGATCCCACTTCCCAGCAGCCACTCACCCATGTCTTCGGAGATGTCGCTTCTTTCTGTGATGGAACCTCATTCAGACTTTCCCTTGCTGGCCTTGAGTCCACTGACAGCCCTGGATGTGAGCCCTCCTGGATGCGCCAGAGGGGCACTTAAACTCAGCCAGCAGGACTGGAGGGCCCCGCGGACCAGCTCTGACTGCCCCCAGCACAGCGCTGTGAAGCCCAGGTGTCAGGTGCAGGATGGGGAGGGGTCCTCCTTATTCATCAGTAGAGCGTCTTTCCAGGCAGTGCTCCAGCTCAGGCCTTCCCTTCGCCAGAACTTCTCTATCAGCTTATCTCATCAGGCTCACTCATCAAGCCCTCGAGAGCTGGATAAGTAATCCAGGAAGCCACTTCTCCACGCATTCATTCAACATATTATTTATTAGCACATTTTGTTTGCCAGGCACTGTTCTCGGGGCCAGGCATGTGGGGATGAGAGACAAAAAGTTCCCACCCTTGCAGGATGACATATAGTCCAGTGCATTCATTTGCAGTTAATTGATTTCAACCAAGACATGGAACAGCCGGAGCACTGAGCACTGGTGTCTGCTGGTGGACAGGGTCAGAACAGTGGTGTGGTCCGTGATCCTAATGACCAACTGGTCCTTGGACCACCAGAAACATATCGGGTGCCTGCAGGAATGCCCACTTCAGGAAACCCTGATCCATATCATCATGTACTAGCCTTAGGGCCTAGAGACACAGCCCCTGTCTCCACAATTGCCTTGCCTGGTCCCCAAATGCCTCAGGCCCCCACTACTCATCCTTCCCCAGAGAGCATCACCTCTGTAGATGGTGAAGCTTCTCCTTGTCCTGGGTATTCCACCTGGATTCACTCTGGGGGGTGGTTTGAACCCTGTATTTTAACTACAACTCCTAGGTTCTTTTTCAAGATTTCAGGGTTATATCTCTTTAAAAGCATTATTTTCTCAAGATACCCATCTGTATATAATAGTAATGGTGATAACAGTTAAAATAATCGCTGCTAATAATAGCTCTTATGTATTAGACACTGTTTTAAGGGCTCCGGGCTTTGCAAACATAAAAGAATTATAATTAAATTTAAATATAATTAAATGATTATAATAAATAATTTAATCTTCACTGCATGATGGCCCTGTGAGGTAGGTATAACATTATTATCTTCATTTCACAGATGAAACTTAGGGTTAACAAGGTTAAGGGACAGATCCAGGAGGAAATCTTCTATCCACCTCCAGAGCCCTGTTTTGAACCGCGATGACATCTGTGTTACTTTTGGATGTATTTGAAACAACACCGTACCCTGGAGGAAGTTTTCCAGACTCTGCAGGAAGAAGAGAGAGACTGGCAATTCCAGAAGGGACATCATCTGGAGACTCCCAGATCCCCAAACCTGCTGAGGTTTTGTGAATTACAGATTCCCAGCCGCCGCCCCCCCCCCCTGCAGACTGCCTGTGTCAGAATTTCTGGGCGAAAGCAACAAAACTCATCATGTCAAAGTTCCCCAAACGACTCGAATGCAGCTGATCCAGGCGGGAACCTCAGGTCTACTCCCTCCACTTCACAGGAGAGGAGGCTTGGCAGCTGGTTTAGCTCCTTACAGAACAGGGGTGACCCGGGAAGGATCTGGTGTGGGCAGAGCTATGGTGACCAAGGTGCAAGTTCCTCCTGGGAAGTTCCCCTCTCAGGTGATTTTCTGGTGGGTAGGTGTCAGCTGGGTTTTCTCTGCACTGGCGGTAAACCCTAGGACAGTTGCGCTCCTCTGTAAGTTGGACACACACGGTGAACACAAGTTTCCAGAAAGGCTCCGACCGAACACAGAATAGCTATGGGACAGGTGAATTAGATTTATGCAGGATGTCACATGGAATGACATGAGCCTTGTTTCTCACCTGAGGACATTTACATGAGGTCCCCAGGATTCCCCCTGTGCCCACAGACTGAAATGGACCTTGGATTAGAAGTCCCATGGCAGGGGGCGCCTGGGTGGCTCAGTTGTTAAGCATCTGCCTTCAGCTCAGGTCATGATCCCAGGGTCCTGGGATCGAGCCCCACATGGAGCTCCCTGCTTGGCGGGAAGCCTGCTTCTCCCTCTGCTTCTGCTGCTCCCCCTGCTTGTACTCGCTCTCTCTGTCAAATAAATAAATAAATAATCTTAAAAAAAAAAGAAGTCCCATGGCAGAAAATTCAGCGTGACATTATGCTGCGTATTGTCAGCTTAATTCCACCTCGATTTTGTCTAAGTAGTTGCTGAGTTTGATCACAAGGTGGCGCTAACGGGCTTGGCGGACCATAGTTGGGGGCGGTTAGGCATTGAGGTCTTTAAAAAGAAACACTCGAGATTGCTCAGCTTCTTGACTGATTAAATCTTACATTTTTTCCCCCTACTCTGCACTTTCCAATTGGTGAGGGGGACCCCCACTCAATGATAAATTGTTATTTTAATATATTAACTCGGACCTTTTTTTTTACATGGTTGTGGCTATATGATAATGTAATTGCTTAATCATTTTTAAACTTGATATAATATTTTTCTGTTACTACAAGTTCTTCATAAACACATTTATTGCTGCACATTATACAGCGACCATATATCAAGGGCTCACTTGGAACCAGGCAAACATTAGCTGAATGTTTTATGCGCATTTTTACAGAGTCTTCTCCACAGTAGTGTCTACCCACTTAGGTGGACACTTATTACCCATATTTTACCTGCGAGTAGAAAGATGCTTAGCTGCCTTTCTCTAATCATAGTGCTATTTCATTGGGTTTTACTTAATGATTCACCTAGTGTGTCCATTTCATTTATTGCCAAATTTCATTATTTTAGATAAAGCTTCAGAAAACATCTTTATGCATAAAGCTTTTTCTGGATTCAGGAAATATTGCTGGAAGTGAACTCCTCACATCTAAACATTTGTAAGGCTCTTGATAAAGATACAGCACGAAATATGAGAAAATTTTCAGGAAAACCATCTCTGGCTGGATATTTTATGATATTAAAGAATTATTGTTCATTTTTCTAGGCGTGCTAATGGTATTGTGGTTCAAAGAGCCTTTCCTAGGGGCACCTAGCTGGCTCAGTCAGTGGAGCATGCGACTCTTGATCTCTGTGTCATGAGTTCCAGCCCCAGGTTGGGTGTAGAGATTACTTAAGTAAATTAATCTTTAAAAAATAATAATAAAAAGTCTTTGCTAGGGAAGGATAGTGAAGTATTTACAAGTGAAATAATATCTAGAATTTACTAAAAAATAATCCGGTTGAGGGAGGAGTAGGGGATTAATAAAAACAAAAAATTAAGCATGTGTTGATCATTGATAAAACTCCATTATGGGTACACAGATGTCAAATATGCTATTCTTTCCTTTTGTTTATGTTTGAAAATTTCTATGATAAAAGGTTTAAAATATACCCATAAAAAAATCTTATAATCTATCAGAGAAGCCAGACCCATAATTCCTATTCTGCCTAATTCAGTGAGAAAGACAGGGAAAATAGGGTAGATTTCCAGAATAGTTTGCTCATCTCTCTCTCTCTCTCCCCATCAAGCAAGAGTTAAGGTCTCCCTAAAACCAAAACATTATCAATCACTTTTGTTTTGCTAAAACTTTTCTTTATTTTTAATAGGATCATAGAGCTGGAAAGGGTCTTTGAGATCTGGTCCTCATTCTTCTAAACAACTGAGAATCCTCTTCTGAATTATAATCAATGCTCTATGACAATATTGTGCACCCACCTCCTAACCCTAGCTTGGGGCAGGCTTTAAGTTTCTGGAACTATCCAGCATCCCCTTCCTAGGGGGCAACCTCACCTATCGTTTTAAATTTAAAAAGCAAAATGTTTTGTGTGTTCTGGACAAGGGTAAGCATTGAGCATTTGGAGACTCCCCAGGAGAGGTCCCAGCATCACAATGAAAGAGTTAGTTATACCCTTTGTCACTCTGCTTGAACCCCTCCATGGTTTTACTCCTATCCCTCCCTCCTGGCTCTTCTTCCTGGGGGCTGGCACCTTCTATCCACCCACCCGCATTCTTGCCCCAGGATATGTGGGTTTCACCTGGCCAGCTCCTCCAGTGCAGGTCCGTCACCCAGCACTTGCTCAGTGCAGCTGGTCCCCAGGCGGTAGACCTGGAAAAGGAGGTTAGGAAAGACTGTGAACACCCCTCTCTAGGTCTTGTTTTTTCAGTCTTCAAGAGTCCTTATCAGTGGAATCTAAAGAAACAAAAACAACAGAACTCATAGATGCAAAGAACACAGAACTCATAGATGCAAAGAACAGATTGGTGGTTGCTAGAGGCAGGGGTTAGGGGGTGGGTGAAATGGGTAAAGGAGGTCAGAAGGTATAAACTTCCACTTATAAAACAAGTCCGAAAATTTTTAAAAATAAAAAATAAAAATTAAGTAAGTCCTGGGGATATAATGTATGCCATGGTGACTATAGTTAATAATCCTGTATTGCATATTTGAAAGTTGCCTAGAGAGTAGATCTTAAAAGTTCCCATCACAAGAAAAAACCCTTTTTGTAACTATGTGTGGTGTTGGATGTTCATCAGTCTTACTGTGGTGATCATTTTGCAACAGACACAGAAATCGCATCAGTATATTGTACACCTGAAAATAATATAATGTTATATGTCAATTACATCTCCATTAAGAGAAGCAAGAAAAAAATACAACAGGCACTTAGTAAATATAAGATGCTTCAGCTTTTACTAGATGAGTAATTATAAATATATTTCTTAGTATTTGATATTTAATATTAGATATTCTGGGGGGGGAGAGTCCTTAAGGGGAACCAAAAGTTAGCACGCCCCCTCCCTCTTTTTTTCCCCCTGACTTGGCCAGGGAAACAGGAATTTCTACCTATCCTTATATATTCCATGTGATTTAGGAAATAAAATCCTTCAAGGGGGGAGAGTTCACTCTCTCAAACAGCACTACTCTGGTTTTTATTAGGTTTGGTGGATGTTGGATACAAAGTCATTGGTGTCACTACTCTCTTCCCGTCATACAGAGGGAGAATTTTTGTCCTTTTCCCCAGGCCTTGGCGACTCCATCCTATGCATTTAGAGTTTGCGCCTCTTTTCTCTCACAGGGCTGCTTTGT
This sequence comes from Halichoerus grypus, assembly GCF_964656455.1. NCBI lineage: Eukaryota > Metazoa > Chordata > Mammalia > Carnivora > Phocidae > Halichoerus > Halichoerus grypus. The sequence continues at coordinate 195,180,180 of NC_135713.1, read as the reverse complement.
TCCCTCGATGGGACTTGTCAGGGTGAAGCTTCTGAGGCCTAGAAAGAATTGATGTCTGTCCCACCACCGTGGAGTGAGAATGAAAACTCGGGCTCATCCCAGCAGACTCTAGCCTAAAAATATCTCGACTGCAGGAACTTTGCCTGTCTGTCCTTCTGGTCGACAAGGCTGGAGGCAGCCAGGACCCTTCCAAGCTCTAGCTGGAGGAACACGTGTCTATAAGAGCCAAGGTGAGGGGAGCTGATGGACGTTTCCCCTGGCCTAATAGTCCCAGAGAGGGCCCTTCTTATGATGGCCTGGTCCTGCAGAAGGAGAGAGAGACAAGAGCTGATCCCTGATCTCCTGGAGCTCACCATCCAGGGGCGGAGATGCTAGTAATGGTCAGTGTCACAGAGGGGACACACAGCAGCAGCAGCTGGACCTAGACCACTCTGATTTACAACCCGGGGCCAAAGGAAACGGTCGCCAGGGTGACAGGGCTCAATTTCACCTTTAGAAAAGGAAGATTCTAGTAGAAGTGAAGAGGCCTTAAGAAGAAGGAGGTAGATATTGATGAAAAAGGTTGAACAAGTTGGGATTTGATATTGATAGATCTCTAGAAAGGGAGAAAAGGCAAGGAGGCTTCAGGTTGTTCCCTGGGCACTCCATCCGCATAAACACTAACCAGAATTGTAGCAGATACACAAATTCTATAACCAAGCTCTTGAAAAGGTCACTGAGATATAATCACGGCTCCATGGGAGGCTTGAGGGATGCCAGCCAGGCCCCAGACTGTCATGTCCTTTAATGCTATGACAAGCAGGTCCCCTCCATGGAGACTGCTGCCCGTCATGGGCACCTCCTCCCTGGCGCTCCACCCACAGACCAGATCCTTACAGATGAGGGCCAAATCTTCTTATCAGGCATTTTATTTTTTTGGCATCAAACTATTCTCTGTTGCCCAAACACCATTGGAACTACAGAATGGAAATGGAGAGGGGTGGAGAAAAGAAACACCAGCCATCCTATCATACTCCCTCATATCAATGTGTTAAAATTTCCATTTCCAGCCCGTGTGCCAGATGAAGAGAACAGGCCCGTGGGGACAGTGTTGGGTGGTCAGAGCAGACATCCCAGGGCCTGTCCTGGCCAACACCCCATTCTTACATTTCCCGGCACCAGCGGACAGATCGACGCCCTGCCTGCTGGACAGGAAACAGACCACCAGAAATGTGTGACCTGACCTGGGTGGCCAAGATTGCTGTCTCCGTCGCAGCCTGGCTTGGAGGGGATGTGAGAAACCAGACGAAGGGAGTGAATTTTGGATAAGGTGAAAGGTAGCCAGTAGACGTTTTGGAAAGGACTGAGTCAGGGTTAAGGAAGACAGAGAAGCGACCTGAGATTTGGCAGAGTACAGATACCAAGGATTTGACAAGCGTGTTTCAGGGGAGCCGTGGAGGCAGAAGCCTCAGGAGCAGGTTAAAGAGGATGATACAAGAGGAGGAGAATTTTTGGAGAAGTTGTGCCGGAAAGGATGGTGGAGCATGGGACCGCATGAGGGAGTCTTGGGCCAGAAAGAAGGGAGTTTTCAGAAGAGAGCTGCTAGGGCATGTTTGTGTGTTGGCGGGAATGATCTAGTAGAGGAGAAGAACCTGAATATGGTGGAGAAAGGGGGGGTGACTAGAGCAGCAAACTCCTAGGAAGCCAGCGAGGTCAGCCTTCAAGAGGACCGAGGACAGGAAACAGAGAGTATGGGTGAAGGTACCACAGGTAGACTGTTGCGGAGAAGATTGTGGGCTTTCTGTCCCCCTGGGCCGGAGGAGATGAGGCCAGCAGCTAAGAGGGGGAAGGTGGTGTTGGGCATCGGCAGGGAGAGCAATCAGCACTGTCCCAGAGAGCGGGAACATGAACCCACTGGGGGAAGGCAGCGTTGCTGTCTGGCCTGGCATGCCCATGGGGGGTCTGCAAGGATGGATTTAAGCTGGAAGCACTGAGTGAGCATGAAAGCAGAGTCCCTGTGAGTGCTGCTGCTGGCTCTGGGGAAGGAGAGAAGCAGACACATTGGAAAGTTTGGATGTGTCCGAACCAGGACTTGCTCGTGGACTGGACGTGGCCAGAAGAGGATGAAACCAAGAATAACTCATTGTTCTTGACTCAAGCAAGCGAGTTGGGGGGAGGGGGGGAGCATGGACTAAGATGGGGGTGGAAGGGACCAAGAGCTGCATTTGAGGAATTTTAACATGAAATGACTATGAGGCATCCATGGAGACAAGCAGGCAGGTGGGGAAGCCTGGAGCATAAGGGGGAGGATTTTCTCCTCTGCTCTGCTCCGCAGTGTGTGAGAACGATGCATGAGCTGGGTCTGGGTGTGTGGTATCACCGTCCTGACTTGCATGAAGAGGAGGAAGGTCTCCAGCACTAGACTACAAGCTCCTTGCAAGCAGGGCCTACATTTTATTCACTGATGCATCTCTAGCGCCTTTCAGAGCACCTAGAAGGCCATAAGTTCTAATCAATATTTTCTGTCGAGATAGATAAATCGCATCATGGGCCCCTCTAGCCTCCAGAAACTGGGTGACTTTGGAAAGTCTGGGACAAATACCTTCATAGCTTCACGAGAGAGGCCTTGCTAATTACAATGACGACAAGGATTTGGGGATGACTTATATAGTCAGGGAGGACCAATTGCTCTTCTGAATAATCACTTAAATGGGTCACACCATGATTGCTCAGAGTGACACAGGTGGCAAGGTGGATGTAGGGGTTAGGGTGGGGTGGGTGATCAGAAAATGGGAGGAAGGCAAGTTTAATTCCACCAGAGAGCTGGGTTTGCTTTGTGACCTCGGGCTAACTACTTGACTTCTCCCACACTTTTAATTGTTTGTTTTTGTTTTGTTTTTAATGGAAGTGATAGAGATCTACCATCCCAAATGGCCATAGGCACCACTAATAAAATTATGGCACCTCTGTGACAAACAAGGGAACCTGAGAAACCAGAAGCTGACAAGAGTTCTCAGAAGCAGAGACTTTGTCTCTGCTCCAGGAAACTTAGCCAGGTGCCTGGAATGTGTGTGCGCCACAGGAAGAAAGAAGAAGGAACTGTGTGGGGTGAGGAAGAGAGATGCCATGGACACCAGAGTCTTCCTACAATAGTAAAGTGACCACGTGGCAGGCAGCCAGGTAAACAGCCATAGAACAATAGACAGATGGAAACACGCAGAATGTAGGGCATGGAATGGTCTAACCTCTGGGATTTTATAGGAGACTGAAGCCCAACAAAGGGCATCCATTTGTTCACCAGGCATTTCTCAAGAGCCAATTATGTACCAAGTGCTGGGCCAGTGTTTTGGTTAAATATTGCTGCACAACACATCACCCCAAAACTCAGAGGCTTAAAACAATAGTCATTTTATTATTTCTTACACATCTGTGGGTCAACTGACCTCAGCTGTGTGGTTCTTTTGCTCCATTGGGTGATGGCTGAGTCTCCAAGTTATTTGGGGTGAGACTCAGCTAGAACCTTCAAGATGGCTCACTCGCAGAGACGGCAGTGGGTGCTGACCTTTGACTGGGAGATTACCTGGGTCTTTCACCTGGCATGCCTCGGTTCTCTTCTGTATGGCTTCTCCACCTGGCTTGGGCTTCTCAAAGCATGGTGACTGATTTCCAAGAGCCAGGGAAGTGGAAGCCGTCAGTCCCCTTAATGCCCAGGCTCAGAAGTCCCGGAATTCCACTTCTGCTGCATTCTATTGGGTGAAACCCAGTCATAGTGTGTGTATTAGTTACCTCCTGCTGCATAACAAATAATTCTAAAACTTAGTGGTTTAAAATGATGATAAATATTTATCTCTCTCAGCTTCTGTGGGTTAGTTAGGAAATATGGAGCAGTTTTGCTGGGCAGTTCTGACTTGGGGTATCTCATGAGATTGCAGTCAAAATGTCAACTGGAGCAGAAGAACCATGAGAGACAATGGACTCTGAAAAACAAACTGAGGGTTCTAGAGGGGAGGGGGTTGGGAGGATGGGTTAGCCTGGTGATGGGTATTGAGGAGGGCACGTTCTGCATGGAGCACTGGGTGTTATGCACAAACAGTGAATCATGGAACACTATATCTAAAACTAATGATGTAATGTATGGGGATTAACATAACAATAAAAAAATTAAAAAAAAAATGTCAACTGGAGCTGTGCTCATCTGAAGGCTTGACTGGGACTGGAGGATCCATTTCCAAGATGGCTCACTCACTGAGTTGGCAAATTTGGGTTTGCTCTTGGCAAGAGGACTCTGTTCTTCTGGATGGGCCTCCCCACACCCTGCGTGAATATTCTTGTGACGTGGTGGCTGGCTTCCCCAGAGTGAGTGATCCAAAATACCAAGGCAGCCCTTTACAAGCTAGCTTCAAAGGCAGACTTCATCACCTCTGCATGCTTTTTTGTCACATAAACCACCCCTGATTTGCAGTGGGAGGAGACCATGAAAGGACACAAATGACCAGGAAGTGAGGATCACTGGGACCATCTTGGAGGCTGGCTATCACACAAGGCTAGCCCAAGATTCCAACGGGTGGAGAAATAGACTCTACCTCTGGATGAGGGGAATGACCAAGACTTCGTGACCATCTTTACTCCTCCAGAGCCAGGCCCTAGGGACTTAGCAGAGGACCAGACATCAGAGCTTTGTGCTTACAGAACTCACAGTCTAGACCACAGTCTAGCTCCTACAGTCCAGGACCACACAGAAAACTAGTGCCAGAGAATGGATGTGTCTATCATTTTCCTTATACAGATGGCAAGCCTGAGGCTGAAAAAAAAAAAAGCCAGTAATACACCCAAAGTCATATAATAAGTGGCAGAGCTGAGATTAACACTCAGACCCTTCTGACCCCAAGCCAAGCCCTTCTTTCCCTTATCCTGTACTGCTGCTCATTATATTACAACGCTAAATTTTAAATAGGGAATACAATATTGTATATAGTATAAAGTAACAGCTATGTAAATCAAACTATGCTTCTAAAAAGAACAGAAGGAAATATAAACAAAATATTGACAGTTTCTAATAAGTGGTAAGAACATGAGTGAGGGTTTTTTTTCTTCCTTCTTCTAGGTTTCTGTTTTTTTTTTTAATACTCTAAACTGAACTTCTATCACTTTCATAATAGAAAACCCCAAACCATTTCCTGCCGTGGTGGATCACACAGGCCCAGGAGGAGAGAGGGGTGCTGGGGGGATTGGAGGGGGAGCTGGGGGTAGGGGGTGAAGAAGGAGCCCTTCACCTGTGGATTTTGGTTCTTCCTCTGCTCTGTGGCTGTTAATTAGCTCACCTGTGCAAACACAGCTGAGCCCTCCACTGAGGTGTGGGAGGAAGAACCTCGTCCTAAAGAAGATCTGTGCTTCCCACTCTCCAGGAACGGGCAGGGCAAAGGAAAGTAGAGGGCTGATGTTTCTCCTTCTTAATGGGATATATCTATAATGCTGTTTTCTGGTCCAAGATCAAGGTGACTTCCCCTCAAATATGAGCTTACATACTGACAGAATATTTGATATTGATGCTTTCCTGGAAACTCCAAGATAGGTAGTCACTGTAGTTAAAACTAGTTGTTTAAAGTATTAAGTCCTTTTTTTTGTTTCCTGCGACCATGTGATCTCTTCTTTCACCTTTATATTTGAGGCGTAAGCATGTCACTCCATTGTCTTCTTCCATGGCCAGAGTGTGTTTTCCCTAGAGTGAAAAACAACAGCTTCCATTAATTGAGCACCTATTACGGAAAGATGCTATATTAAGCACTTATGCACCCATTTACTCTTTACAATAGTATATGATGTGGTATCTCAATTTACAGATGAGAAAACAAGGAGCTCAAGGAAATTCAGTATCTTCTCCAAGGCCACATGGCTTGGAAATGACAAAGGCGAAACCTGAGCCCAGGTCCAAATGGCCCCCAAAGCCACTCGCCTAATGCTGATTCCCTAAAAAGAACATTGTAACATTAAAAGACATTTGAAAGTTTATATACTGATATCCCAAGATGGCAGTTTGGTGGGGATTGTACAAGGTTCTCTTTTTGAAAATGGACTTTGTATCAGGAACGTCTTAAGCACCACTTGAGAACGTCCAGCCCCGGCTGCAGTGGCCAGTTCCGTGGCTATACTCCTACCAACTTCCCAAATATTTCCTTTGCCTAAGCACTCCCTCAAATACAGACCATCCTTGTCTTCTGAATTGCAGAGGTGTTGAGTAAAATAGATATGTGGAAACGGCCAGGACTAGCAAGTCCACTTTCATTTCAATTCTATTTAACAACCTGGTCAGGAGCTAACATTTCCCACTGACTCGTGGGAAATATACCAGAGTATATAAATATATAATATATAAATCTCCTTTTCAAGATTTAAAAACCAAAACCAAAAAGCCCAACCTTCCCCTATGTTTGGGTGGATGTATATGTCGTTAAATGGCCAGCTGAGCCCTCCCATTTCTGCTACTTAAGGGGTGATGTACCCTGATGGGGACGAGAGATGCAGGGCTGGGGCTACCCATGTGGGCTGCACTCCTGACTCTCTCATCCCTGGAGTTAGAACTGTGCTCCAGGGTGATTCTGGACAAGCTGGAGACTGAATTTCCCATGCTGCCGTGGGGCAGTGGACCTGGTGGTTGGAAGGTAGCAAGGATGGTGGGTGACATCAAGGTTATCGGGAAAGCAGGGGTGTAACTATTGTACTGTGTTTCTGTGGCCACACCTGACCTTGTCATCACTCAGAATCATTCTTCTGTGAAAACCTTGCCTCAACCATCCCACTCCAAATGAAAGCAAAGCTGGTTCTTCTCATCTCTCCTGCCGCCACGTATTTCCCCCTGCCTATCTCCTCCTCTTTGGATTTCCTTCTATCTCCATCCAACACAGGACCCAGCACCCACCACTTCAAACCCCCTGTTGTCAGTATCCGAGCTGTTTTGTTTTCTTTTTTTAAAAAGATTTTAGTTATTTATTTGACGGGGCGGAGGGGGAGAGAGAGAGCACAAGCAGGGGGAGCGTCAGGCAGAGGGAGAAGCAGGCTCCCCGCTGAGCGGGGAGCCCGATGTGGGACTCAATCCCAGGACCCCAGGATCATGACCTGAGCCCAAGGCAGACACTTAACTGACTGAGCCACCCAGGTGTCCCCAAGCTGTTTTGTTTTCCTCCTGTTCCTGACCCTGTAAATTCATGACTCTGGATTCTCCACACCTGGAACTGCCTAGCCCTCGGCAGTCCCAGGGCCGCCTCAAGTGCACGGGCCCGCGGGGCTGCCCCGAATTCTCCTTCTCAATCTGGCAGCTCCCTCTTTCATTCCTCTCAGAGGCTTTTCCAGTTCTTCACTGTTTCCTTCAAAACCCTGTTGTCAACTCCCACCTACTCTCAAGAGATGACTTTGCTTCTCACTTTAGAGCTAAAAAAATAGAAGCCAGCAGGCAGGAATTTCCTCAACTTCCTGCCTTCCACCTATGAATGAAGCTGCACCCACACCCATTCTTAGCTGCATGGAGCTTACTGCAGTGGAAGAGCGGACCCCTCTTCCTGCCCCAGGACTGCTCCCTTTCCCTGTGGGCCTCCTGGGACCCTGTCCCGTGGGTCCTCTTCTGCCCAACCTCTTCATTCTCTTTTCTTAGCTCTTCTCTTCAGCCCAGCTCTGGGGGTCCTCTGCATTTCTAGGCCTACCTACACTGCTTTGGTCAGTGACCCAATAACCAGTCTAATTTCCAAATCCCAAGATTCACTGTTCAGACCTCCTCCAACTTGAACCTTCCGAGGCTATGTTGCTATAGACCACTTCTTCCTTCTCCAGTACCTTCTCCCTTGGCTTTGGTGACAACACTCTTTCTTGGGTTTTTATCGCCTTTCTGGTTTCTCTTTTGAATAGCCCTCATCTGGCCACCCCTAAAACCTCATCTGTTCCCCATGGGTTATTAGTGTTTATTCTGTGCACCATAACTCCTGAGCTTACATTCGAGGAAGCCTATCATGATCTATCAACTTGCTGATCTTTCTCTACTAGATCTAGTGCCCAAATTCTACCTTTTCTTTTTTTTTACACTTTTTTATAGTTACCTTTGTCTCCGTCCCCAGTGTTTAGTATACCACCTGGTACTTACTGAGCTCTCCATGATTGCTCATTAATAGTACAATTTGCGGCACAATGGATCCCTAGCCTTTGTTAGGTATACAAGTGGATTGACTTTTTTGTTTTTGTATATGTCGCAACCATTTCTCCCTTCAAAAATGCAATGTAGCATCAAAACATTGAATTAATGGGGCGCCTGGGTGGCTCAGATGGTTAAGCGTCTGCCTTCGGCTCAGGTCATGATCCCAGAGTCCTGGAATCGAGTCCCACATCGGGCTCCTGGCTCAGCGGGGAGCCTGCTTCTCCTTCTCCCTCTCTCCCTGCTCATGCTCTCTCTCTCTGTGTGTCTCAAATGAATAAATAAAATCTTAAAAAAAACAAAAAACAAAAAAAACACATTGAATTAAAACTCTTAGAGCATTTTTGTTTGTTTAGAGTTTCAAGAGAAAATAGGGATTATCTTGAAACATCATAATGGGGAATAATTCAAGTATACCAGAACCTAGGTAGGCTTAAGCTGCAGTCTGGGTTGTGAGAGAGATCAGGTTGATGGCTGGGGACAAAGGGGGGGCAGATGTCAGAATAATATAATAACTTGGGCTTGAATTTCTATGACTTCTATTGTAGGTACAAAAATATATTTTACTTTGTACATGATGTACATTAGAGCAACTATTTGGGGGATAGAGTAAGGAATCTTGCTTGATATCTGAATTTAGCATCACAATCCCTGAACTTTGTCACAGGTCACCATAATGAGTACAGATGCCAAACTCTAAAATGACTCTTCATTTACAAGTTCAAAGTCCATGTAGATTCATATATATGTTCTTTATTTGACTGGATTTTCATACCAGCCCAAGGAGGCAGAATTTGTTATTATCCCATTTTATAGATGAGCAATCCAAGGATCAAAGAGACTTAATTATGTAAGTTGTTCAAAGTCAAACAGATGTAAGTTAGAGCAATGAAACTTCAACTCCAAGGCGGTGCTTCTATATCACACTGTCTTTTGGGGAAGATTAGTGATATTTGCTTCTTTTTGCCTTTTGAAGTTATCCATCCTGTTTCTGGCAGCAACAAAGGGCATTTTGGCAGGCACTGGAGTAGGAGGATCCTGGTCATTAGGGTCATGAATGCTGGCTCTTTCTTTAGCTAGTCTTGTGATCTTGGACGCATCAGCAATCCTCTCTGGACTTCAGTTTCTGCATCCGTAAAATGGGGAAAATAGCAATCCGATCTACCACACAGGATTATTGTAAGGTTTCAATGAATTAATATGTGCAAAGGCCTCGACATAGTAAGGTGCATAGTAGCCTCTTAATAGGTAGGAAGTGTTAGATTATTCTGTTATTATATATTCATTTATTTTTCAAAGCATCCAAATTCCTCACTTTTCAAAAAGAAGGGATCCTTCTTAGTGTTCCTGCTGGATCTTATTGGCCTCTAGTTTGAGGTCAGATTGATAAGGTATTAATTAATCTAATATTTATGTAGGGCTTGGAATGGGCACAGAGTGGGGTGGGCACTCTGAGATGCACCTTGCCAACTTCCAAGGACCCTTGCAGCAGTGCAGTTTCAGGGCCTACCCCTCCCCAACCCCCCACTGAGGAGGGTAGTTTAAGATGTGGCCAGAAAGAGTCTGGGGCTATTTCTCGACTGATAATCGCCCTTGTTGCACATTTCCAGATATCCATGAATGGAGCCCTCTCCTGTTGAGACAAGAGTTCCTTTTCCTTTGGGAATGCCAAGAGGATACATGGTAATACCAAGGAAGTGATATCAGCAACCCAGAGACTTAACACTGACTGACAAGGCTGATCAATGTGTGTGTGGAGCTGTCCCTGGCAAACACAGCACCCAGCAGATATTACAGCAAAATATGGGGTGTTCTGTGGAGGCCATTTGCTCCTCATAGGAGGGGTCCAGGTGGACGGGGCTGACCTTGAAATTGAAGGCAGTAACTTCTGGGTCAGATGTGTATCTGGGACACTGGGGATGAGGAGAAGAATGTGGCTGGGAGGGTGGGCAGGGCTCAATTCACTGGAAGGAAGCTCCGGAGGGGCAAGGCACCCTCCTGGGCTTATGACTGGGTGTGGGTGTGTTTGCCATTAAGATATTTCAGCACTGTCTCACCAGTCAGAGAACAAGACTGGTTTGTTGCTTCATCCCAGCCCAGTTCCCTTCAAATTCAGTTCTTAGCATGACCCACTCAGGGAACTGCTCTGAGTTTCTTAGTAGGCGACCTCCAGCCCAGCTGGAAAGTCTCCCAGCCATATTACTGATTTTGAGGATAAAAAAGAGTTTAGCTTTGGGGCACCTGAGTGGCTCAGTCGTTAAGCGTCTGCCTTCAGCTCAGGTCATGATCCCAGGGTCCTGGGATCGAGCCCCACATCGGGCTCCCTGCTCGGCGGGAAGCCTGCTTCTCCCTCTCCCACTCCCCCTGCTTGTGTTCCCTCTCTTGCTGTGTCTCTCTCTCTCTGTCAAATAAATAAAAATAAAATCTTTAAAAAAAAAAAAAAGAGTTTAGCTTTATTTTTGACAGTTTAAATTTGAATTTCATCACTATGATGGACTCGAAACATGCACCTGAACCTGTGTGGATCTTGTTTGTACCACCTACATTAGATTATCTTGGGGGAGGGATGCCGAAAAATGCGTATTTTCCCCAGTCCCATTCCAGAAGTGGGGAATTAGAGACTCAGGAGGGACCTAGAGATCTTATTGTTAAAATCCGCCAGGGTGAGACTGAGAATGTGCCTTTTTAAGTGAATTTCTGGGATTGGACGGGAGGCATGAGGGCCTTCTAAAATCCAAATTTGAGTAAATATGCCCCGCGTGGGACCCCTGGTTCTCGTAGCCTCAGTTTCTCCCTCCGACCGGGGCAGGTTCTGTCTCCACTTGTTTGCTAGGCTGCAGGAAGAGGAAATTAGTAAGTGCAAAGAACTGAAGAAAGCGCGGCAGCCGGGCTGGGAGAGAAGAGAAGCTCTTACCCCTCCCATCCGGACTCTTCCAGGTAACCCTGCCACCGCCCCTCTCTAGCCCCTTGGGCGGCGGCCCCTTTAACAGACCTGACCAATCGCGCGCCCATTTCCGCGGCCGCTCCCCGGCGCGCGGGTAGGGGCTGGATTGGCCGGGCCTGGCGCGCGGCCTGCTCCGCCCCTGCCGCCCTCTGGTTGGCGGCGGTGGCCGCGGGCGCGGGGCGGGTCCGCCGGCGGGGCGGGGCGGCCGGTGCCCGGGGGCGGGCGGGCGGCAGGACAGCGGCCGGAGCCCGAGCCCACGCCAGAGCTGTGGCGGCCGCGGAGCACGGGCGCCGGCGCAGTACAATGAAGGAGCCAGCGGAGCCGGGGTGAGCGCGACCGGGGCCGGGCGGTGGAAGGAGCGCCTGCGGAGAAGGCCCGGGCTGGGGGCGGCCCGACGCCGCTGGGTCCCGGCTGTGCCGGGGGCTGGCGGCCGTTGGTGAGGCGGGGCGCGGGGATCGGGGCCCCCTCAGGGCTCCGCCCCGCTGTCACGGCCTGGTGTTGACGGGGACGCCCACACGCGACGCCCCCGGGCGAACCCCTCTTTCCTTTGGGGTCGGGTGTGGCGGTTTGGGCTTGACCCGGACCGGAGGCGCCGGCCAGCCCGTCCCCCGCCCCCCACCCCAGCCTGCCGTCCTCGGGCTCCGGGCTCCCGGCTCGGCCCGGGCCAGGGAGGGCAGTCCACACGCAAACTAAGGGAAAACAGCTTGTAATTTTATGAATGGGGCCCCGGATTCCTGCCGCCCCCCTCGCCCACGTCACGAAATGCTTGCAAGTCGAGAACCGCGGTTACTTTTACGCGGATCTGTCAGGGGCTGACTGCGCTCGGGTTGTTTTTCTCCCAACTCCTGGAAATCGCGGGTGGCCGTGGGGCGGTTTGCGTGCCTTAGACAGGAGGCGGCGGCGTGCCGAGAGCCGGGGGATCGGAAGGTTAACAAGTGACATTGGGCTGAGGCCTAACGCCAGGTGCCCTGCCCGGGAGCGCGGGTGTGACGGTGGAGGCTGTGGCTGTTGGCCGCTGGCTAGCACGCCAGCGAAACCCAGGGACCGCGAGAAGGAACGCACAGCGACTCCAGTTGCAGCATGCACGCTGCCCAAATTGCACGGCCGCCGCGGGAGTTGGTGCAGGGGAGTTTTCCCCTTTTTCGAAAACGGTTTTTGGAAAACTTAGCCCCTCAGTGGGTTGATAGTTACTTAACGGTTGTTATGGTTACGGGGCATCAAATGTAAGGGCAAAGTCTGTTTCCACCCTCGCTCTTTCTCCAGAGCTATGAAGTACTTTGTCACTACGTTTTACAGACACTGTACTGGGAGGACATACTTTTTTAGAGTTGAAGGGAAAGCGTGGGCTCCTTGAAGGCAGGGGTGGTACCATATTCCTGTTTGAAGTCCATCGTGGCTGGTCTGCACAAGAATTGAAAGGAGCCAGCCTTCTGCATGTTTTGATGATCCTCATCAAAGGATTTAAAGGAGCCCTTTCAGGAGCCAGATGTAAGCTGGAAGGAAAACAATGAGTGACTTTTATATGGAAACCAATAAGGAAAAACAGAGGGGCAAATGATCCTTGAACTCCAGGGTAAGGGGGTATTTGAGGAGTCTAGGTTTGACAGTTTAGAACTAGGTGACTCCGTGAAGCTTATCTCATAGGAGGTATTGGAAGAGTGAAACGGCCATTGCTGTTAGCTCTTTTTAACCCTTAAGCTATTTTGGTATTTCCGATTCTTCCAAGAATGGGTAGTTGGTCTAAACTTATGGAAAACATGTAAGCCTCCTAAGGGTACCGAGTGGGTTTTTGCCAGACAGTTTCTTTCACACAGGGCTCTCCAGGAGTGTCAGTGAAGGCCTCCAGTCAGCGTGTGGAGGGCTCTGGGTGAACTGAGCTTGGCCTGCCCATTTATCTGCAGGAAGAGGTGCTGTGCCTGAGAGGAAAGAGATTAACAACCCGATTCAAGTCAGAGGATGGTAGTAATGGAGACAACCAACAAGTAACCCAGGGGCTGGGACAGAGGGAGGGAGGGAGGGGAAGTGCAGGAGTTTGCTTGGGCTGAGTTTCTGGGGCTTGGAGGTTTGAAGAGAGTAGAATGCCCTCCTGTGAGAGGGTTGGAGATATCACATATACCAAACGTATTGTTTTTTCATTAGAGATTATGTTTTTAGAATACTTCTGGAAAAGCAGCAGAAGAGATTAGGCTTTCAGGTAGAATAAATGTACAGGATGTTTTGGAGTTTTCGTTTAAAAGAAATTGCATGTAGTTGAAAAATATTCATTCAACTAATTTTTATTGAGTCAGTAGTGTGCCAGAAACTGCAAGGCAATTGTGGGTTGTGGTGGAAAAAAACTAAAATGGGTGGAGGGTTTGTTTCTACTTGCCATATGATTCGCCTTCCCTCCAAGTCAAAAGCTCTCTTCTGAGGATGTTCTGAAATCCTTGAGGAAAGAAAGGGGAGAAATGCACAGAATATTACTTAATGTAAGAACAAAACAGAACAATGGGAAATTCTTCCCACCGTAGTTCACTTTTGGTGTCAAACTGAAGCTTTAAAGAGTGGTTTTCTGTGTCAGGTTTGGTGTAAGATTATCTGCATCCTCATATCTATTGATCCATATCTTTTCATGGTGTTACTTCCTGTTCTTTCTTTTTTTCCCCTTTCTCCTACCAATTTATTTATTCAGAAATTTGGAAGTTCATTAGACAGATACCGTCCTTGGTCTCTAGGTGCTCCCACCTCATTTTCTTTGCCCGAGCATCCCTCAGCATCTACTTTCCTCTGTCTGATCCTTATTCTCCCCGGAGGGTCCCCCTTGGGCATTGTTGAGGTCACAGGGAATGTTTGTTCTTTGATTCTGTCCCAAAGCAGAAGGCAGCTAGTATAGAAAAGAGAGCATTTGTTGAATTTCAACTCCAGCTCTGTACTACTTTCTCTCTCTCTCTCTCTCTCCAGGAGATAATCTATATCAATATAGATGTAGATGTAGATATAGGTATCTTCTCCAGTCCTTGAGCAACCCTCTAAGGGAGATAGATGATGATGGTAGCCTCATTTTATAGAAGAGGGAACCGAGGCTCAGAACAGTATAAGTAACTTGTCTAGAGTGATAAGCTGGTTAGATGGTGGAGCAAGAATTTCAGTCTAGGACTTTCTGATTCCAAAACGTGCCTCTTCCATTGTACTGTATTGCTTCTCCCAGAAGAGGAATGGCAGTTCTAGCACAGTGCCTTCTTTGGACATATGAAAGGTCAGGTTCGGAGCTGTTCAGAGAATTGCCACAGTTAACATGCTTACGGTGGACCAAGAGTTAGCACCCTGTGTACTGCCTCTCTGCCTGGTACCTTTTTGGGTCATTCATGTGGCTGCCAGGAAATTTGAGTTTACTGCTGTGAAAAGGTGATCTGAACTACCAGGGCATATCCCAGTGCTTCCATTTAGCAGCTTGTGACTTTGGGCAAATTATTTTTTCTCTCTCTGTACCTCAGTTTCTTTATTTGTAAAATGGGACAGTATTCACATTCCAGCAATAGTAAGACAAGTACAGTTTGTCTCATCTTAACATTTCTGAAGAAAAATATAGTTTTTATTATAAGATATTAAATATTACAATATAATATATAAGATATTAAATAGAGAATTTAAAAATCTTTCCATTGAAAGGACTGACTAAACAGTGATCATTACTCATTCAGTAAATATTTGAGCACCTACTGGAGCCAACCATTGTGCCTGTCGTTGGCAGCGATGTCCATTTTTGGTACATAAAATAATGGTACGTCTTAGTAGTGGGGTCCTAGATTAGATGAACTATAGTAGTGCATTCTTTATTTTTTTAAATATTTGAGAGAGAGAGCCCATGCGGGCATGAGGTGGGGGGGTGGGGGCAGAGGAGAGGGGGAAACAAACTCCCCACTGGGCGGGGAGCCTGACACGGGGCTCGATCCCAGGACCCTGAGATCATGACCTGAGCCAAAGGCAGACACTTAACTGACTGAGCCACCCAGGCGCCCCAGTAGTGCATTCTTTATAGGTAGTTGCAGGGATTACATGAAGTCGCTCCCGTGCCTGGTACATAGTGAGCACCCGATATCAGTTGATGGTACTGAATGACAGGGTTAGGGTTAACTGGTGGGTGGCTCTGGCATAAAGCTGGAGAACATCTCATAAGATTTGCCACTTGGAGCCTAGGCAGTAATCCATGATCTGTGGGCCGGAGGAACATTTTCCAGTTTGCCTGGAACTCTGTCCTTTGGCTGACTCTTGTCCCCATGAGAAGCATTAACTTTGGGAGCTAACGAGCCACGCACAGACAGCTCCCTTTGTCCTGCCTATTCATTAAGGTCTTTGTCAACTTTAAATCCCAAGTTAAAAATAAATATCATTATAAGAAGATTGGAAACCTACACTGATGTCAATAATCTTACATGTGGATTTTAAAGCACCTCAAGGTTATATACAAGATTCTGTGTTTCCCCTTTCAAAACTCCTTTTAATGTCTAATTGCTTTGGGTGAAGTGTCATGAGATGCCAGTAACCAGAAGGAGCCTAGGAGGTCATGAAAGTACAGAAGCCCCTACCTAGCACTGGGTGAGGTAGAGAGAATTCTAGAGTGGGCATCAGAAGGCCTGCTCCCAGTCCTGGGGCTTTATCTTGTTATTGTGTGTGTTCTTGGGCCCTGGGCCCATGTGTCTCTCTGGGTCTCGAGGCTCTCTTTTCAAAATGAGGACTTGATTTCTCAGTCTCCTCCCCTGACTCCCTCCAACACAGTATCAGAGATTCTGTGAGTTTGTGAACTAAGGATCTGAGAGATTAAATGGTCGAAAGAAGTTCCTTCATTCAGGCCTCCTGAAGTCTCACTTGGGTGTTTGTGATCCTGCTTTGTAAAGCAGAAAACAGTAATCAGGTGATAACAATATGAGTAACTGTCATTTATGGAGGATTGCTGTGTGCCAGGCATTGTCTGCTTTTCAAACTCTCATGGCCCTGTGAGTAGGAGAGACCAATGTCAACCTTATTGTAAGATGAGAACACCCACGTTCAGAGTAGTAAGTACCTTATCCGAGGTCACACAGCAAAGAGGAGGGCTTCTACCGCTCTCTAGTGTGAGCTTGTGGTTGTTTCAGGTGGACTCTGCCTCATCTTGGTATCCTCTCAAGCCACGGGCCCTGGAAGTTTTCCAGTTTAAAAGTAGGATTCCTCCTGCTTTGAGGTCACACATCTATCGGGTGCTGACACCTCTTTAAATTTGAGTTCTTGTTCAGGACATCTGCTGTGTATTAGGAGAACTTTGTTCAACCTAAAGAATAGCCCCTGTGGGAGTTGCAGGCGACCTAAGTCCTTGAAAGGCAAGGTTTTTCTTTGGTGAACTGAAGCCACAAGCTGGGTCACTGTGAGCATAAGTGGGACCGTTGAGAGCAGAATCCAGTCCTTCGGTGTGGAAGCTGATGGGATGGGAAACGTGGGTGGGCTTTGAAACAATCAGGTAACCTTTCCCTTTTGGGTTTGCCTGGAGGGTTGGTTCTAAGGGCTTTTCGCTAGGCAGGTTATTGGACCTAACAAATTGAGTGCCTCCCTGGCTTATGCTAATAGTTGAGAACGGCACAGGGCTAGCAGAGCCCTCGTCAGTCATAAGCTTATTAGGGATTTGAGATTTAAACCCACCCCTTGGAGCCCTCCTGCAGTAACCTTTCAGAATCACAAGAGGCATTTCTGAGTTTCGTTTCTCTGTTGTTTCTTACAGTTGGTGTAAGCTGGCCTGTTTTCTTATGCAATTTTAAATTCTTTTTTACATCTACTGCTATCTTTTAAACACTGTTCCTAAAGATGGTTATGTTTATCATTTGGGGTTTGAAATAGAGAATTTAAAAATCTTCCCATTGAAAAGACTAACTATACAATGATTATTACTCATTCAATAAAGATTTGAGCATCTACTGGAGCCAACCATTGTGCCTGTCGTTGGAAATCCAGTGGGGAGCAAAGCAGATGTGGTCTCTGCAGGCACATAGCACATTATCTAGTCCAGACAATAAACAAGTCAAGAGATGTATACACTGTGTCTATAGATTACATTGTGATAAGTGGATAGGCTTCTTCCTCTGAAGGGGAAGAACAGGGCACTGGGAAGGAAGAAAGTGAGGGAGGGAGCTAGCACTTGGGAGTGTCCAGGAAAGCATTTCCAGAGGAGCAGCTTGTAGAAAGTATGGCATGGGGAGGAGAGGAGGAGGGAGGGCTTGAGGAGGTAGGGGGAAGACGAGTCACAGGGAGAACCGTGCAATGTAGAGATGAAGAGCCCGGGCTCAGGAGCCAGGCACTTCTTCAGGGGACTTGGGGATTTCTTAGGCTCCTGGTGCCTCAATTTCCCACCTCCAAGTGGCCGTTAGGATTGAAGGAGCTGATGTCTGGGAAGTCTTGAGAGCAGTGCCAGGCACATACAAGAAGGGCTGGGAGTAAGGGTTTGCTGATTCTCACACAGTGGGGATCTTGACCTGGAGTGGATGAGCTTCTCTTCTTGGTCAGCATTTTCCATCATTCCATGTGTAAAGTAACCACAGGGCTGAAGATGAGATGGAGATGGCTAATATGCACATCTGCTGGATGCATTCTAAGGTAGCTTGGTGTTGGACGCTCTGTGATACGCTAACCATTGAGCACATGTGGCTGGGGAGCACCTGCCGTGGAGCCTCAGCCCCATCTGCTGTGGGTGCCATGTTCAGCCGGAAGCGTTGTTCCTCAGCTCCTTCCTACAGTTGTCTGCTTTGGTGTTTGATATGGAAGGTAGATTTTTAGCCTTCCCCCCCTCGCCCACCCATAAGAGGAGGCAGAGGCCGGTGGCCTCATTACCAGGTGATCAAAGGTGACAACTCAGAGTTGCTAAGTGCAGTACCCGCCTGAACTCATGCCCAGTGAGATTTGGTGTGGTGCTTTCTTGGGGAAACAGCCACACCTCGGGATCATACAGGAGGAAAACTTCATGAAACGAGTCACTGGCTTTGGTTCTTTGGCCTGGTTTAGGATGTTCAGTAAAATAGTAGAAACCCAGCCATATCAGAGTTTGTAATTATCCTACAGAGTATTTTTTTAGAACTGATCAAATTTGTATATAATTGCATTAGTTCCTTTAAAAAAAAAAAAAAAAACTTATTCTGAAAACATTTTTTAAATTTACAAAAGTAGAGAATAATATAACGATCCCCATGGATCTATCATTGTTTCAATAATTATCGACATTTTGCTAATCTTGTTCCAAGATAGTTTCAATTTGAAGCATTGTTGGTGGATTTTCTGTCACAGTATAAATGTATCTTTGGAATATAAAATTATATGGTAGATATGGTCCTAGAGGAAAAAAAAATTACCGCATGCTGCCTAATTACAGGACTGGTGTTAGTAGTTGAAATTCAGAATCCTAAATGAACATTTCTTGCAAGCCCGCATAGACTTGCTCATGAAAAGTAGGCATCCCTGACCGGACGCATATGGAAGACTATAACCTTGGGGTCTCAGATTGGAGCCCCATTCTTCCAATGATATACTCAGTGAGAATGATGCCTCCTGAGGCTGGGACAGGAAGCCCATCCAGACTAGAGGGCCACCCTTGCAACTTGGCAGGAGAATGCATTTCAAGTCTGGGTCAAAGACACAGAACATGCTTCTTTTGTAAGATGGGCCTGAACCCACTGGACAGCTCCAAGGATGGATTCCCATGGACTCCTTTCCCCCTTATTTCCCTTTCTGGATTATTCTACTCTAAAAACTGTTTGATTCCTTCAATGAACCCAAATTTTAAAGAACATATCTTAAGTTTCCCCTTGTCTTCTACCATGCTTGCATTCATTCCTTCATTCATTCATCACCCAACAAACATTTGAGGAGGTTGCGCAATGGGTCAGATAGTGTGCGGTATACAGCGGTGAGCAAAATTCACAAGGTCCTTGCCCTCCTGGAGGAAGGAGAAAAGCAGAGGTCTACTAAAAAATATGTCCTAAGAAATACAAGTGCTACAAAGGACAAGTGCAAATGGGAGTGAGGTGAGGGGGTGGAGCTGTTTCCTGAAGAGGGAGCAGGTGGTTCAGTTCCTGAAAGGCCTAGTTCCTTTCCTCCTGGGAACAGAAAGGTGCTTGGAATATAATAAACCAGGAAGAGAGAGGCACGGGCCCAGCTGAGGCAGAAGGCAGGAGGGGCTAGACCATACAGCACTTTTCAGAACATGGATCTTACTCCATGAGCCACAGGAAGCTCTCATAGGGTTTTGAGCAAGGATGTGGCGTGCTCATATTAGGATTTTTTTTTTTTTTTAATTTTGTTTTTAAGTAAGCTCTGCGCCCAATGTAGGGCTTGAATGCGAGACCCTGAGATCAAGAGTCTCATGCTTTGCTGACTGAGCCAGCCAGGTGCCCCCATATTAGGAAGTTTTAAAACCACTTCCACTGCAGTGGGGTGAATAGATGAAGTCACTGTGGGGAGAGCCATGAGGGGGTTGCTGTTGTCTTCCAAGCAAAAAGGTGGTCGTTAGGACCAGATTGGTGGCAGCAAGATTGGAGAGAAAGAGACCATTCAGGAGAGGTTTAAAGATAAAAATCACAGCACTTGGTTAAGGACTAGGTAAGGGCCAGCTTGCATTTGCAGTGAAAAGAAATGTAAATTACTTCAGGCAGAAAACATTGGCTGTGCATACTCTGCAACTCACTGGTTCCCTTGGCACCTATTTTTCAGAATTTCTAGATAAATTTAAAGCTGTTCTCCTTACTTGCTCTTAAATCTATTCTTGAAAACTGTCATCCACTTTTGAAACATGTTCATCGAGCATCTACTATGTGCTGGGGAGAAATAGGTGAGCAAGACAGCCCAGGCCCTCAGCCCATCTCCTCTGCACCTCTCTGTCCTCCAGGCTGGGGTTGCCTTACCTCCTGAAACCTTCATATGGGCCAGGTTGCAAGGGCTTCCTGTCCCAGCCTCAGGAGGCATCACTCTCGTTGAGTATGTCATCAGTAGCACAGGGCTCCAAATTGAGGCCTTAAGGTTAGAGTCTTCCATATGCAGCCCACAGTCAGGGACATAGTAGTCTTCCTCTCTATCTAGAAGGTAGGGACTATGCCCCGTTCATATTTGTATCTCCTCCCTCTCACACTCCCCACCCCCCCAACTCCCATCAGCAAACCAGAGTGCTCTGCCCTTGGAGGTATTCAGCAGGTGTTTGTTAATAGCCCCTGGTACTACTCAAGAATAATGCTAGGTGGGCCCTAAAGAGGGCTCTGGGCAGCAGTAGGAGGGGAAGAATCTTCCTGATGTTGGGAGAATACCCGTTGGAGAGAACGGAGGCAGTTGTGTTTAGACCTAGCCCTGCAGATGGGCGGACTTGCCCTTCCCTTGAGGCCAACTTCTAGATGAGGGGAGGAGTCTTCCTCCTCAGATCACCTGTCACGTGGGAGGGAATCATAGGAGACATCTGGGTCTTCACCGGAACTTTGAAGTTCTAAATAGGAAATGTACTTGAGGCAGAGAAGGTGGTTAAATTTCCTTTACAACTTTTGTGATTGTGATTCTGAGAGAGAAAACTGATGTGGGATGTCATTAGCTGGTTTCCTAGGTAACTTTTTTTTTCCTTTGTTTTGTTTTGGAAGAATGGATTGGGTCCCTAGACCAGGTCCTCTGATAACCAGAGAGGAGGCATTTATTGAAGACAAGAGTGATGTATTTTCTGGGAGACTTGCAAGTCTGGTTGGGATGGCTTTAAGCTGAATATTAAGGGGATAGAAGAGAAAAGTATAAAAAAAAAGTATACAGGAAATTTGCAGAATGAAATGACATAGAGACCTCTGTGACTTAGCCGCAATGTGGGCACCAAAGTGGTGCCCAGAAACTCTCAAGTGGAAATTAGCACCAAAAGCTGCTTGAGAACAGCGTGGAGGGAAGGGGTCAGGAATCTGTCAACTCATGCCTGGGGGTGAGCAGCCAATGTCTCCAGGCACTGGAAACCTTAACATCACTGCCAGGTAAATAAGTGATCTGCTGGTAGGTCGGATTGGAATAGAGCAAAGTAGTATGGGCACACCTGGCCCCAGAGAAAATCCTAGGAGAGACTCCTCTGTGTGCCCTGACCACAGAAGGCTGGCAGCAGGCCTTCCAGTCATGACGGCAAGAGCAGGTATGTACTGTAGGACGGCCTGTCAGACTGAGGTGGCAGTGATTTTGTTCCATAGGCAGACCTTAAAAGAAGCCCCTGGCAGATGTAGTAGATCGTGAAGACGTTTGTAGGTGAGTGTTATTAGAAGTGGACCACGTGGTAAATTTTAACACTACCTTGCTGATATTTTGCCTCTCAGAGCTGGTAGAGGGAAGTGTGTGTGTGTGTGTGTGTGTGTGTGTGTGTGTTGGTGGGGAGGGGTGCTGTTTGGACCTAATGATGACAAATAAGGAAAAGCCGGTTGATGGTGTGGATAGGGTAAAGGGAGCCTGTGACCGTGGCCCAGAAATAAGCCCAGAGCTGGGGTTTAGGCAGGCTGGCTTCACAGCCCCTGCTCTTGGAGCATCTCCTACCTCCTGTTTCCTTTGATAAAAAGAATGGAACTGCTCCTCACATTAGCTGTACAGGAACCATCTTGGTGTCCTCAAATCCACATGCCTGTTGGAAATGACCTCTCGAGTATCAGGCTATAGCTATGAGTAATTTGATGTGACTCCTCCTTGGTCTCCCATTTGCCTCAACTGCCCCCCTCCTGGCCCTCCCCCCCCCGCCCCCGGAAGAGTTAAGAGTAGAAACTGCAGTACCTGTCCTAGAAGTCTGAAGGGAGTTGTCCTCAGGGAAAGTTGAGCTGCTTGCCCTGGCTAAGTTCAGAGGCAAGATCGAAGTGGAAAATAAGAGTAGCAGAAAACCCATGGGAAAGGAGTTGCTTTTGTTTTAATTTCTCAGGGTAGGCTAATGTCTGTGGGGATATGATGAGTGGTATTCGATCCTGTTGGGGTAGGTTAATAGTAAAGCAGGAACATTAATTTTTTTAAGGCTAAAACTCCCAACAGAAATGACTATTGATCATACTCTGAGCCAGAGACTAAACTCGTTTGGTCAGTCTAGCTTTTGTCTTAAGGTCTGACTGTGATCAAGAGGGGGTGTTGGCAGAGGCTTAACAGCCTGAAGCGAATTTTATTTGATGAGGTCTGATTTGTGGCATGAAAGTCTTACGGAAGGAAAAAACCTATCTTGAGTTTCTGAATTAGGTGATAGAGTTGCTTTGGCAGCAAATGTAGGCAGGGCAGGGCCCAGAATTTTCTGGGGCAGGTGATCAAGAGGTCCTTCCAGCTATACGAATTTATAATGCCAGAAGTGTTAATCTCAAAAAATAGAATTTTAAACATGTTTAAATTATATGACCCACAGCCTAGAAGTCTTCCAGGAATTTCAGGTTTAGCTATTTCTAAGTCCTAGCTGGATTGTGGCCTAAGAATTTTAGCCATTTTGTGTGATCTGTCAGAGTTGATCCATTAGCTGCAGTTTCCCCTCCCAGAAACATGCTGCTGCTCCTTCTGGGCTCGCTTGAACCGCACTGCACAGAGGGGTGGGCACTGTTGGTTGGTAAATGTTCAGTGAGATGGGTACTTTATAGCAAGCTAAGGAAAAAAGTGTGATTTTTTTTTTTTTTTTGCCATGTTTTTCTATTTTAGGAGTTCATACAGGTGCCCCGATTGGTGTTTAAAGAGGAAATGAGAGGTTTTTGCCACCGTAAAGCAGAGTGGTTACCTGGGTCAGCCCTGTCAGTTCGTATTTCTGCCCGTTGTCGTAAGGTGCATATCCATATCTCTCACTGGTGTGATGCTATTGCTTAGGGAGGGAGTGACCCTGCGAGACAAGCAGGAAGCCCTGAAACTAGCTTTGGAACCTTTCATCCAACCAGCTTGATGGTTTCAAGACAAATTCTTTGGGGCTTGAGAAAGGACTCATCAAATGGGTTATCCCCACATTGAGTTAACATGGGCTGGGTATCCAGTGATCCCTTGAGCATTCAGCAGATGATGCTGCTCCCAAGACAGTGGCTGTGCTTGGGGACTGTCACGGGGCAGGTCCAGACTCTCTCTGGCAGTGAAAGTCAGTTTTCTGTGAGTCTTCTGTCAGTCTCTTAAATGAGAGTCTCTTAAAATCTTCACCCACTTTGTCATTCTTTTTAAGGAAGGTCTTGAAGAATCTTAAAGCAAGTGTTTGCATAGCATGAAACATGATAAATTCTTAATTAAGAAATGGTTAATTAGATTTTTTTCTTCCTGATTAATAGCTTAGAAGTCAGTGTGCCAGTTTTTCTTTCTTTTTTAACTTAGGCAAGCACTTAAGTATATTTTGGAATATTTGCTTTTCAATTTTTTGGTTGTTTGTAGCATGTCTAGAAAGGAACCACCTATTTTCCCATTAAGGTCTTGGCCCAGGAGTAAAAAACCCCATGAAGCTTTGGGAGGCACTAAGGACTGTTGTTTTCTTGAGGCAGAATTTCACTTTGCTCTCTCTCTTGTCCTGCCCAGACTTCTGAAAGACCACACACCCACCATCCAAAGGGTGTACATCAAAACTTTATACTTCTTCCTCAGAATAATGTAATGAGTTCTTTAAATCAGGGTTTTTAACCTTGAGGAAGAGAAGGGAGAAGTCTGTATCTGCTTGCAAATTGAATGTGAAATCTTGCGGGTATTTGTGTACTTATATTTGGTGGTGGTAGGGTCTTATGTTCATCAGGCTTTCAGACAGCTAAAGTCTCTGTACCTCTCATCTAGAAAACTCTAAAGCCAGCTTTTTAGAAAGGAGGGACCAATTAACAGTAGGGGAAGAACCTAGAGCACAGACTGTCGGTTCCTGACTGGTGGGAGCCCATGCCCGCAAGCCTGGCTTCTCCCTAGTCATACCTGGCTACCGCTGGGTCCCTGAGAGCCTCTTTCCTCCCTACTGGCCCCTCTCCCCTCTTCAAATCTGTAAGGTATCCTTTGTTGGGAGAGCACTGGATGAACTTGTCCTACAAGCCAGGTGCCATGTGCCAGGATATTTTGTCTTTGGTTTCTTTAGTCACTTCCTTTTGTTCAATGCCCTAACTGCCTCCTAACTTCTTGTAGGCCTCTCTCCTCATTTTTCTTGCGTTTCTCTCTTATACCACCTTCTCTTCCTCCCCTCCTCCTCCCCCTCCCTTTTTTTCCCCCCCCCTTAATGTGTTCTAAGTTAATCTATTCCCTGCCATTGGCTTTTCTGTTCGGTCTGGTAATTCTTGTCTGCAGCCAGAAAGGGGGCCCTGAGCTAGACCCTGAGCTAGACAGAGAACTGGGAGGCTGGTCCTCCCAGCCCTGTGGTTCTGGATGGTGGATCCTTCCCCTCCCTGGGATGCCTTGGGGTCCATCCTAGAAGTCCAGCCATCTGCTCTGGCAGCCTCCACCCAGCCAGGAACACACACATGGATTTGCTGTCACAGGACCCTGCCTTTCCTTGTGGACCTCATATGTATCCTATCATGGTGAGCTCGGTTCATGAAAGTATTTCTTTTTTGTTTTATATTCCTTATTCCAGTGTTGCCAGAGGCAGAAACGACAGAAGTTATTGCTTCCAGAAAGACTGTTCTTCCAGGGGCAGGCCAATATATAAGGGAGCACTGGTGACAAATGTGCATGATTGCAACAGCAGACAGTTAAATTACGGTAAAAGATGGTCATTTTCTACCTTTGGTAGTTTAAGCTTCTTTCCCTCTCCGAATTTCTCCCCGTGCTCTGGGGGGCTAGGCGTCTGGCCCTGAAAGGGTTTGGGAGGAAGGTCTCCTCTTGCTGCTTTTGAGGATTCATTAGCCCCTTGGCAGCACTCACCTTCACACGGAGGTGGGCATGTGATCCAGAAGGCTCTGCTTAGGAAACCAGATCTCTTAACTGATATAGCCATCTCGTGAGCTGGTAATGCAAGCTGTTGGTAATTACAAAAAACCTACCGTGAAATTCATCTAAAATTAATGAAGAGTCAGCACTGTGGATTTTAAATACAGAGGAAGTTATGGCATCGGCTCTCAGTTATCTGAGTAGATTATTTCTTGCTCATCTTTACGCCTTTAGCTGGCTTCCCTTTGCACCCCATTGTGCCCGTGGGCTCTCTTCCCACTCCGCTCTGCTCGGTTCACATTCCTCCCACACGAACCCATTTTAATGGGAAGCTACCGAAAAATGCTGTGCCTTCCCAAATCAATTGTTTGGGATTATCCATTCCACTTTTCTCTTCTGTGAACACAGAGAAGTGAAAGGTCCAATGTATTTAAAAGAAAACAGTAAAAATGTATGGAGAACAAACACATGTGAGTGAAAACCAGCTAGATGAATAGAACATGTCTGCTTTTCCTGACATTGATTTTTTTTTTTTAAGGAACATTGTTCAATACTTTATTTTGTGTGTATGTCAACATTTGAAGGTCTCTAGATCAGTAATTATATAGACTGAGATAAATGGTTAAGGTATTTTGAGGCTAAAATTTGTATTGCTTTGGTGATGTACTTTATAGGTATATCATCCCTTGATTTAATAGGAAGGATCTCTGGTCTATATGTGCTTTTATGTGACTTGAAGAGCAACTAACTAGTCCATTTAAACAGATTTCAGTTAGGACAGTGGTTTTGAGACATCTCATAATGGTACCGTTCTCAGACTCTTGGGATAGAATTGTCAAATTATAGCAAGTAGCGTTAGAAATAATTTTGCAATTTTCTAAGCAGATTGTGATTTCTCCTTCTTTTTTTTTTTTTTTTAAAGATTTTTTATTTATTCATTTGAGACAGAGAGATACAGAGAGAGAGAGCATGAGCAGGGGGAGAGCAGAGGGAGAGGGAGAAGCAGACTCCCCGCTGAGCAGGGAGCCTGATGTGGGGCTTGATCCCAGGACCCTGGGATCATGACCTGAGCCGAAGGCAGACGCTTAACCATCTGAGCCACCCAGGCGCCCCTGTGATTTCTCCTTCTTTACGTCTAGTTGTTCTGGAAATAATAGTGTAAAGGTACCTTTTTCCAAAACTGATTATTTTCCAAATACAGTGGTACCTTTTGGTTTAGAAGAAATGATAGAGGAAGATTGTGGTCCAGGAGACAAGCAGAGAACAGGGTTTTTTTTTTAGCCTTTCTTTTATTACACCTTTGGCCACATTTTTGAAGAGAGACCAAGAATTGCCATATGTGTGAAAGAAAATTGGTAACTGGGTAGACTTGAAATGAAAGTGAGATTTTCAGAGTAACAAGGTCCACGTTCTTACATGGCTTGTAGAAACAAAGGATGTGCAATCACAGTAGGTCTAGCAGCTGGGGTTGGTGGAAGTGGAGAGTTCATGGAATCTGAAGGATATTTAAGTTGGTATGATATTTAAATTTCCAAGTTAGAAAAAGCTCATCGAGAACAATGGTTTGTTAAAACCAAAATAGAAAATAAATTTTTAAAAAATGGAAGGGGGAATGTGCACGTATGCATCTTATAGGATGTTGAAAAAAATTTTAAATACCTGGGACACAGTTTGAGGAGCGGGCCAGAGCACAGTGGGAACAGTGCCTTAAGGATTACATTTGATGTAGAAGCACTCAGTCAAAGAAGAAACTTGCCCAGGAGGAAAGTTTCTGTGGAGATGTGCCCTGCATTTTGAGTGAGTGATGTACTGGAGCATTGCAGACTCAACATTGATTTTGATCATTCTTATGAAGCTGGATAAAATAATGTTGTTTCTGAGGAAAAAACAGTTATCATGAAGTGTCAAGAGCCCTGCAGTGGAAAATGCCAACAGCCAAGAATCCCAAACAAATTCCAGAATCAACATCCTAGGTGCAGACCTCACGCTGACGTACCGTCTTGATTTACCTTACTGTGAGGTCCAGTGGGTTTTTGTTGGGCACCCCAGAAATGCACAGGATCCATACCCACCAAACAGGTGTTGCAGCTAGTACTTAGGCTTCCTAGTATTTTTCCTGGGAGAAAGTGTTTGATCTGGAACAGTTCCCAACTGGGTAGAAACCTTGCTCACCAGAGGTGGCTCTGAGAAACTTTGGTTTCACGCGCCTGGGTGGCTCCGATGGTTAAGCATCTACCTTGGGTTCTGGTCATGATCTCCAGGTCCTGGGATCAAGCCCTGCATCAGGCTCCTGGCTCAGCGCGGAGTCAGCTTCTCCCTCTCCCTCTGCTTCTCCCTGCTGTTCATGCTCTTTCTCTCTATCTCTCTGTATCAAATGAATAAATAAAAAAACTTTAAAAAAAAAAAAAAAGAAACTTTGGTTTCCCAAAATAACGGGTAAAGTTCTGCTACCCCCTAAAAGAGCGGTGTTTTAACTTTTGGAATATACGCCCCTTTGCGCCTCTGAACACTAGAAAACTACACATGTACACACAGACCCAGTTTGGCCCGTAGGATGTGAAGAACCCTTGATGTAAAATAGTAAGATGGAAGGTTTTGAAGAGAATGTGAGGAAGGAGTTTGCTGCTGGTACAGAGGCCATTTTCCAGTGGGAGGTAGAGGTGCTCGCTTGGGAGTGTACTTTGTACGTTGTTGGGCAGTAAGATTTAGCAGGGCTCGAACACGCAGCCAGACCTATTTTGAGAGAGTTGTACACTCTGAGAGTAGTGCTTCCAGAAGGTGCAACTCCCTGCTGCCCTCAAGAGCTGGGCCCAGTGTTTGCTGTCAGAAGCTTTTTGGAGAAGGTCTTTGTAAGTGCGGTTATTTAGTATGTGTATATCACAAAGCAGTACCAACTCTGCATTTATTTCCCTCGTTACTATTATCCTTTTCCCCTTAAGAAGACTGATACAGACATTGACCAAGTGGGTTTTAAGAGCCTAAAATTAATTTGTTAGATAAATTGCTTCTTATATAAGTTATAAAGGAGGCATTGCATACTTTATTATGAACAATGTGATTTCAGAATTCTCCCATTTGAGAATATATATTTTTAAGAAAGTGCCTTATAAGAACTGCATGTATTGGATTTGCATCCTGCTTTCAAATCCTCTGTTCCACTTTGCAGTGGGGCTGGCATGTGAGACAAGTTGGGAGTGGGGTGGTTCTGGTCCAAAGGCAGGCCCAGGAGCTACGGACACCTTAAGAGTTCTGTTGGTGGCAACAGCTCTGCGATGTCCACTTCTAAACCCCTGGTAGATGGTGACTTGCAGAGGAGCTCTTATTTATGCCATCAAGATATATAGGGTGCCTGGGTGGCTCAGTTGGTTAAGCATCTGACTTCGGCTTAGGTCATGATCTCTGGGTCCTGGGATTGAGCTCCCTGTTGGGTTCCCCATTTGGCGGGAAGTCTGCTTGTCCCTCTCCCTCTCCTCTGTACCTCCCCCGCTCCTGCATGCATGTGCACATGCTCTCTCTCTCTATATATATAAATAAATAAAAAATCTTAAAAAAAGAAAAAAGGTCTAGAAGTCACCACCACCCAGAGGTATTCCCTTTTTCTCCTGAAGGATCCTTTTCTTTGACAGCGGCTGGCTTGGAATTTTGGTTTCCTAGAAGAAATGCATTTTCCCAGCAGAGACAACATTATATATACACAGTGGTTCCGTGGGAAAACAGAGTTAGGAAAGGCTTGTGTTCCTGTAAAGGCTACCACCCGGTAGGGACGATCTGGGTATGAAGTTAGATCTCATTTTCTCCTAGCAAGTGTTATAATATGTTATATTCTGGAGCTAAAACCTGATGCCCAGTTGCTAAAAATATACTGGGCTGTAAATGATATATTTATTTTCTATACCATATGGAATTCTCTGAAAAGGACATAAACGGGTTACTTAGGTATTAGGTGCCGTGTTCTTTCTTTCATTCAACTAATAAATATTTAAGTGCCTACTCTGTAGGGCGTATGTTCTGTGGGCTGAGAGGTAATAAGTAGGTAGCCATGTAACACAATGTCAGGTAGTAATACCGTTCTTAAAAATAAGGGGATGGGGAGGCCGTGCTTTTAGGATAAGGTGGTCAGGAAGGTTTTTTCTGAGGAGAACTTAGAGCTGAGTCCTGCCATTGTTTTTACTACAACCAATTTTGGGGAGTAACAGTTGTCTTTGGGGCCATGGAATTCAGTGAGGCTTCTTTGCAGAGATTTTGACCAAGTAATTTGAAGGATCTTTTGAGGAGTTGGGACTTTGGTATCAGTGACATTTTGAGAGAGTGACTGGCCTTATTCTGGTTGGTACCCTCTTTTTCTTACTGTCAGTTTTCCTGTGGCAGGAACAGGAGGAGACAGCCTTTGGCCATCCAAAGCAGCAGACCGAGCATCTCCCTGCTCTTGGGTTGGCTTCGAGCTTGGCCACTGAACTTGCTTTCTGACAAAACGTTTTGCATGCCCAACGGTCTTTAAAATACGTGAACCGACCCTTCACTTGTCACTCCACAAGGTCTGACAACCTGAATGCTTTCCCTGGAAGGGTCACCACATCCAGAGGCCAGCTGACCTGGGCTTGGCCCCGAGTCCCAGACACAGAGGCCTGGCTCCAGGCTGAAGGGTTATAGCTGTTGACCTAAGGCTATTTTTTTTTTTTCCCCTCCTCAGTGTCATTTGTAAGCATTGAATCACGAAATTATAAAACAACCTTTTAGGAAATAGTTTATACTTCTTCCAGTGACGCTGTCACTGTCCAAAACCTCTTCTCACACGTGGGGCCTGTTAGTTAGCCCCACAGTTCTCCCCTGTACTCAGTAGTCCCAGGATACATTAATAACCAGTATTTGCATAGGGCTGCGATGGACAGACCCAGGGCCATACCTCTGCCCTTAGTCCTCACAACATCCTGTTGTTATTGCTGCCCCTTTGCAGACCAGGAAACTGACCACACCTGTCAAGGAAGGAAGGGCACTAGTCCTACGAGGAGAAGCCCGTATAAAGGCTAGTGTGGAACCTTTTTCATCCCCACACAGATGCCGTGAGGTACACTTTATTTGTCCCCTTCTGTAGATAAAAAACTGAAGCGCAAAAAGATGATGTAACTAGCCTGAGGTCACAAGCTGGTGAGGGGCAGAGCTGGGTTTGCTCCCCATCTGATTTGGAAAAGCATGCTCTTACCATCCTACCAGGCGCCTACCTTACCTGCCTGAGGCCGCCTGTCCCTTGCTTCCTTCTTCCCTTTGTCACTCCTGCTCTGCCCTCCCCCTCTTCAGTATCACCTTGGCCACTTTGCCTGGTACCTGAGCCGGCCTCCCTGAGTCTGTGTCAGGTGGGTGGGCGGTGCCAAGTTGAGCAGTGCTTCTGAGATCCCTGGAGGGCTCACAGACTTCACACATTTGTGGACGAAGAGCTTTATACACACACAGACACGCATGTATGTATATACATATACTTACATGCGTGTCTGTGTGGAGATATAGAGGAAAATTAAACTGTCACTCTAGCATATCAGACATTCTTACATTTCTGAACATTGTGTGAATCAGTGTAGGTACTAGTTTGTGTTTTTTCCTCACTTATCATGATTTTGTTTGCATATTGCCTCATTTCTATATCATGCACATACTTGCTATTTGTTGTTGTTTTTTAAAAGATTTTATTTATTTGAGAGAGAGCGTGCATGCGCACACGAGCAGGGGGAGGGGCAGAGGGAGAAGCAGACTCCCTGCTGAGCAGGGAGCCCACTTGAGGCTCGATCCCATGACCCCAGGATCATGACCTGAGCCAAAGGCAGATGCTTAACCAACTGAGCCACCCAGGCGCCCCCATACTTGCTATTTGTAAGGACTATGTGATATTTCCTGTTAACACACCTAGGATCCTTGGTTGACTGAGTTGTTAAGCTTTGGGGCCTGGCAAGGAATGTACCTGATAGCATTTCTTCTTCAGGAAAAAAAGTTCTGGGTTTGGCTTAAGAATAAGTGGTTTTGCAAAATTGTTCTGTAAATTAGAGGCAGCTTATTCACCATAGTTTCAGTGGATTTTCGTTGGAAACATGTAGTAGACATTTGATGAAAAACAAATATTTGTTTTTTCCAGATTGGAGTTCACATTTGGATCCCAATGTTAAAAGCAGTCATAACTAAGACTTATAAAGCCTTTTTGGGTGTGATTTACATGTCTAACCAGGCAAAACCCTTTTCAGAAGCTAGAGTAGAGAGGATTGAATTGACAAAGAAAACTTTTTAAAAATTAAGGTTATCTTGAGGCTAAGGATGAAATTGACGGGTGATCACAGAAAACACCTTCCGAAATAAATACCCCAGCGTTCGACTTCTACAGCAGAGGATTGACATCGAGCAAGTAGCGGCTGTTTCCTTTTCCCTGTGGTGTTGGGCGTCATTAAAGGGAGTTGCCCAGACCCGTTTGCTTTGCATTTCAGCCCTTACTGGCAATGATGCCTTAGGCAAGTCTCTCAACTTCTCTGTCTCCTAGTCCTCGTTTGAAATGAAAACACAGTTCCTGCCTCTTAGGGCCAAAAGATGGAATGAGGAGTGTCTTGATGTATCTGGGACTTAAATCTTCAATCAGAGTTGTTCTCCGTAACTCAGAACTTCAGATGAATTAGTGCATGCCAAGTGAGCTGCCTGGATGATGCCAAGACTCCCCCCACCCCCCCACCCCGCTCCTCATTTTAGGAAACAGTTATTTTTCCTGCTCCAGTTTGAAGTTTCTTGTTTGCTGCCTGGTTTAAATTAGGGTCCCAAAAGTTGAAGAATTGTGTGTGTGTGTGTGTAGAATAGTAGATGGCATTAAATTTCTCTTGAAAGATGTTCCAAAAAAGTTGAACGTAGGCAGACATTTCTGAAATGGTTTTATTGCATATGTTACTTGCACAGGATTGTTAGAGGTTCATGACTTCAAGAAAATACTTTGTCATCCAACAAATTCTCTCTCTACTGTTTGGTTTTTAAAATTTTTTTATTTTTTATTTTTTAAAGATTATATTTTAGAGAGGGGGAGAGAGAAGGAGGGGAGCACATGTGCAGGAGTGGGGGGAGGTGCAGAGGGAGGAGGAGAGGGAGAGAATCCTCAGGCAGACTCCCGACTGAGCGCAGAGACCGACACAGGGCTCAATCCCAGGACCCTGAGATCATGACCTGAGCTGAAATCAAGAATTGGATGCTTAATTGACTGAGCCACCCAGGTGCCCCTGGTTTTCCATTATTTGTGAGGAACCATTTGTCTCCCTTCCTGGTGGATGTGTAATAGTATCAGTTATTGAATCAGAACTTTCAACACCTTTCTGACATCCACCCATGGAGGCCACCAAGTGTCAGACTCTTAACGATGTCCCAAACTGAACCTATTATGTTCCCCCTAAACTGATCCTCCTCTTATTCCCAGAATTGATAAATGGGATCGCTGACCACTGTCTTGTAAGCCTAAAGCCTAAGGCTTGTCCTTAAAAGCACCTTCTTCCTCGTTCCCTATGCCACCCACCAAGTCCCATGCATTTCATCTCTCTCTCAGTCTCTTTCATCTTCACAGCCACCTCCCTTGTCTGAGCTACTGTGGCCTCTCACCTAAAATGTAAGAGTGTAACTGACCATTCTGAGTCCTTTCTTGGCCCCTCCCAGTCTGCTTTCACACTGTACCCAGAGTAAGCTTTTCAGAATGTCCATCTGATCACCTGCATACTGCCTCTAGACCACATATGATAACCCTTCATTTGTTCCTCATTGCTCTTGGGATAAAACCGGTTCCTCAATGTGGCCTTTAAAGTCCTGCATGACTTGGTTCCTGCTCACTCTTCCAGTCTCATGCTGTGTACATTAAACCCACATTCAAGGGTCCTTCTTTGGGTTCCTCCGTTAGGCTGTGCTCCTGCCTCAGGTCCCTTGCTCATGCCATTCTCCCTTGTGGACTGCCCACACTACCATCCTAGCCAACTCTGACTCATCCTTGAAATGTCAGCCCAATTCCCACTTGCTCCAGGGACCCTTCCATGACCAATCCTCAAACTGATTAGGTTTCCCCACTGGCTGTACTCTCTTGGCACCCTTCATGTTCCTTCATAGCTCTTGCATTGATTATTTGATGGTCTCTGCCCCCTGTCCTTCTCTAAGCTCCCTGAGGGCTGTTCCAATACTGTGCTGCTTTGTGCATTATAAGGCGGGACACAAATGGCAAGTACTGAATGCAAAAACGTGTCTCTGCTCTCGGAGCTTAAACTCCACATGTCCAACTAGAAAGGTTTGGCTGAGATTAAAATGTTTGTGCAAACAAACCTGTACCAGTGCATAAATTGTGAAATTAAGAGAGCCTTAGATCTACGATCAACTCCAAATGCTTGTTTTATATACATAATAAATTGAGAGGAAAATGAGTTTGTCTTTAGGTGTTGTTTTTGAAGTCAGTTTCTGTATGGTAGTACCTTGAGACATTTAGATGAACATTTCGTGGAGTGATTTACATAGGGAAAGTCTGTGGTAGCAACTGCCAGAGATGGTTAGTATAAAAGGGAAGGCAGAGACATCAGTAAAGTCACCAGGTAATCAATAACGTGGGTAGAACATTTGCTACAAACAACAGCCTCATCTGATGCCACCTCGCACTGTCTCAGTGAAGTCCCAGCTAATTGTGACCAACTTCCCTAAGGTGGAAATATGTGCCCATAGCACACAAAAAGGGATGTGCAGTATTTTTAGGGTTAAGATTTTCGTACATGCAGTAGAACATGTATATACAGCAGTGAAGTAGGGGGGTGGGTAGAACAGGTAGTGCTGAGGGTGATATGGGCCTGCTGGATTTCTTTTTGCTGTAAACTGTGGTTTACTATAAGAAAGTCTTCCCAACGTGGAACATATTTCCTTAATAGGTTGATTATTATCCCAAGCAGGCTTTGAGGGACCTGTAACAATAGAGTGAAGAATAAAGCATTTTACCGCCTGTTCTGTGACTTACTGGGACTTTTTTTTTTTTTTAAAGATTTTATTTATTTGACAGAGCGAGATACACAGCGAGAGAGAGAACACAAGCAGGGGGAGTGGGAGAGGGAGAAGCAGGCTTCCCGCTGAGCAGGGAGCCAGATGTGGGGCTCGATCCCAGGACCCTGGGATCATGACCTGAGCCGAAGGCAGACGCTTAACGACTGAGCCACCCAGGCGCCACTTACTGGGACTTTTTTAAAAAGTACTTTTCAGGGCGCCTGGGTGGCTCAGTCGTTAAGCGTCTGCCTTCGGCTCAGGTCATGATCCCAGGGTCCTGGGATCGAGTCCCACATCCGGCTCCCTCCTCAAGGGGAAGCCTGCTTCTCCCTCTCCCACTCCCGCTGCTTGTGTTCCTGCTCTCGCTATCTCTGTCTCTGTCAAATAAATAAATAAATAAAATCTTAAAAAAAAAAAAAAAAAAAAAAAGTACTTTTCATTGCTTTCCTGAGTTGTCTTTAGACTCAGGGTCCACCCTGGAGCTGGTGCTCCCCCTGGACAGACAGTGTGAAGGTCTTTGTCTTTCAGCGATGGGCTTGGCATGCAGCCAGTGCTCAGTAAATGTTGAATGGATGGAAGTCTTTCTTGAAGCACAGAGCACCTGTAGAGAGCTTCTGTTGCCCATGGATTGATTTGTCCTTGGAAACACCTGAATGAGGCAGTTAGTAGGGGTGGGGAGCATCGCCTTGGAGCGTGAGCCCTAGCTCTGCTAGTCAGTGGTTTTGTTGCCTTGGTAAGTTGCCCAGAACACTTTCATCCTTTTTCCTCATCTGCAAAATGTGGGAATAATAATAGCTCCTACCTCACCGAGTCATTAGGCTTCAATGAGATCTTGTTGGTAAGGTCCTGAGGCCTGGCCTGTGTAAAAGTTAATTATCAGAATCCCTCTGATACATCCTCACAAGTCCAGATCGTGTCTGACTTGGATCTCTATGGGCCTCGGCCCTCCTTTCCTCCGAGAAATAATTCCTGCTGCTTTGGGTGACAGGGACATGTACTGCTCAGTACCTAGACGGTGCTCTTTACCATGAAATTTAAATGGCTGTCATAAAGTTTTTAAAGGAGAAAAACTTGTATTTTCTGAAGATGACCATGATACATCTTTATTTAAATAGAATAACTGCCAAACAGGGTCTTTTGAGAACAAGTAATCATACCCCTTGGTATACTTCATCATGTCCACTGGGAGAGAGCATCGTGGTTAATGATAACATTTCTCATGCTGTTGGTGCCCAAACTTCACAGTTTATGAAGTGCTGTCCCATTTATTCTTTCTCCCAGCAATTTGAGGGGTGAGTTTTCGCCATCACGCCCCTCATTTGACAGATCAGGAACTGCGGCCCCAGCGAGGCTGCTCCCGAGCTGGGGCTCTTCCCAGTTAGCCTCAGCTGTACCGGGCTATCCTTTTGGGTGTTGAGTTATCTCTGTGGGATTTTATGGTATCCTAATTACACGTGGATAGCCAGAAAATTTTGCTCCTGTTTTGGCATTTTGCTTTGGCAGAGAGTACTCTCTGAGGACCCACATGAGCTGGAAGACAAAACCCAACAACAAACTCAGCACTAATCATCTGGAAAGGGCAGGACGCTGCTCTTAGGCAGTTGCTGGACCTATGAATGGAAGAACATCAAGATCACAACTTTACAGCGTTCACTCCTTTGAAACGTCAAATGGAGCCCCATAACAGCTGTCAGGTTTATCGTGCCTCCAGAATTAGATTAGGCAGTTTAGTTCCAAGCTGTGTACTCGTATTTCTGGTTATGAAATGCTCCTTGTGCGTATATTCCCTGATCTGCCAAGAAACAGCTTTTTCTCTTGTTACTTTGTGCATCCAAGTTTGTTTATTTCACTTGCCCTTCATTTCTGCCTTCTGTCCTGCTTTGGGCCTTGAGACAGTGATGAAACAGACCTTCAGGAATGGGCAGCTGTGGAGGCCCTGGCTGGGGTCAACTCTATTGGAAATGCCTTCCTGGATACCTAGGGTCCAGGTTTGGGGGGGATAGGACCAGCCCCAAGAGATGAGGTCACAACTCAAGGGGCAAACGGTGCAGTCGAGGGTATCAAAGATCAAGAGCAGAATGCAGTCATGTCCTGTGCCCATGGAAGAGGGGCCCACCTCTGATTCTTCATTTGAAATATCTGAAGTAGTTCACTGATTAACCTTGATGGAGGTAGGCCTGCCCCCCCCCCACCTTTTTTAATGTAGGTTCAGAGCGGTCACCTCTTACAAAGGAGTTGCCTCCAAGGTAGTGCCTTCTAACGTAGATGTAGGCTGGATTAACTAGTTACTGGTGCTGAGGAATAGCTGACACTGTCTCACCAGCTGAGTTCCTGGTGATTTCATGATTTCATCACATTTTCCTGTGTGTGTAAGTTAGTAAGTAAGTAAGTATACTGCGTTCCTGATATTCCAAGTTGATTTAGACCAGTGAGTCTCAATTCCATGGTAGGTATTGGGGCATGTGTGTGCACATACGTAAGCTGTGATTACTAGGGAATTTTTTTCAAATTATTTGCCTTCTAAATCCCCCCTTCTCAATTATGACAGGTCCTGAGATGGGGAGGGGTGGCTGTGTCGTTTGCGTGAATACATTTCCTAGGATTTTCTGGTACACCTCCCCTCCGCCCAATCCCAAAATGCACTTGCCCTTTGATTACTAGGGATAAGAAGGTGCTCAGAGCTGGCTGATCAGCTGTCCCACCGCAGTCTGCTGGGTGGAGCAGATATAGGCTGGTGGTTCCAACCTGACATCTGCAAAGGAACCCATGGGAGCCAGGGGGCCATTTTCAGTATTTCAAAAGGCTTAATAGAAACTGCATTTACCCAGGATAAGGACACAAAAGCTACTCAAATTATCAAGTTTCTTTTCTTCTGTTTGGAATTGCAAGTCTGTGTGGTTTCATGCTGATTCCAAGTTCTGATTGGCTGTAGATTACATAAGAACTTCTGAGACAGGATTGGTCTAACTCTAGACATTGTTATTAGAGCTGGTATCAGGTCTCATTCCCCAAACTGAATGTTCTTACTGCCTTTAGAATGAGGTTGACCTTGACTATCAAAGTTAAGCAACTGATTGTTTCTTGCTTGCTTAGCAATGTTTATCATCATTACACCTGTGGCAGTGATTTGCTTTCATAATGTTATTTAAAACCCTTTATAGGGCACCTGCGTAGCTCAGTCAGTTAAGCATCTGCCTTTGACTCAGGTCATGATCCCAGAGCCCTGGGATCGAGTCCTGCATCGGGTTCCCTGCTCAGCAGAGAGTCTGCTTCTCCCTCTCCCTCTGCCCCTCTCCCCCTCTCCCATGCTCGTGCGTGGACGCTCTCTCTCTTGCACACACACGCTCTCTCAAATAAAAAAAATTAAAACTCTTTATAAATGTAGATTATTGGTTAAAATTTGGATCAGCATTCAAATGCAAAAA
The DNA here is from genome assembly GCF_964656455.1 of Halichoerus grypus. Classification (NCBI taxonomy): domain Eukaryota; kingdom Metazoa; phylum Chordata; class Mammalia; order Carnivora; family Phocidae; genus Halichoerus; species Halichoerus grypus. The sequence goes on along the minus strand of NC_135713.1, from coordinate 195,142,826 downwards.
TAGTAAACAGAATTAACCAGTTACTATTCAACATCGTTTGTTAGCATTTGGCAAAAACAAGTGGCCAAGTGGGGAAGGGACAGAAAAAAAAGAGGTTGCTGGAACTGCAGATCTCATTCAATGCCTTTATTTTTTAAAATTTTAAAAGATTTTAAAAGATTTACTTATTTTAGAGAGAGAGCATGCACCCAAGTGTGGGGAGGGGAGGGGCAGAGGGAGAGGGAGAGAGAATCTCCAGCAGACTCCTTCACTGCTGAGTGAAGTGCCTGATGCTGGGCTTGATCCCATGACTCTGAAACCACGACCCTGAGCTGAAATCAAGAGTCAGACGCCCAACCAGATGAGCCACCCGAGGTGCCCCCAGTGCCTTCATTTTAAAAGTGATCCTTTTAACCAGCTCTGCAGTAAAAGCAAAAAAGACAACTCACAGTAAAGCACCAACTATTAATCTTTAGTCTCTGTAGCTTCCGAGGATCCCGTTGGCTGTGCTTTCTTTTTTTTTTTCACGCACACCCTCCCAAGTTCCACTTTTTCATGTTGTGCTACAATGTATAGACCTTTCGTATTTCTGCTTTGCCCCTGTGTTTGTAATTCTTAATGGTCACAGCTGCCTGAGCTAAACCTGAAGCCAAACAGGTGGGACAGTCTAGTTTGGGTGGTTAGAGAGGCCAGGCCCAGGCTGTTTGATCCTTGAGAACGTGGCCAGGCGGGGTCAACTCTGGTCCGCACGGATAAAAAAGATGTGCTCTTGCCTGCTGCAGATGCTGATAATAATAATTTACATATGCCAAATGTTGTTTCTTCATTTTCCCGGCAGCCTTTCTGAGGTGGGCACTGTTATCTCTTTTTGATTTGTAGAATGAGGAGAAAGAGGCCTTTGGTGATAATTTGTCCAGAGTCCCACGCTGGTCAGCGGTGCGGCTGGGATCTGAAGCTGGGTCAGTTTAACGCCTGCATTTGAATTCTTAACCAGGTTTCTCTGACTTCAGAAAACTTACCACCTTCCACCTTCATCCTCACAACAAACACATCTGTTGTCTGCATTAAAGTCGCAGAGGCTTGATATTAAAATAAGATGGAACAAATGCTGCAGGCGAGCAGGAGCCCCAGAACCTCCTGTCAGCATCAGAGCTTTGTTAGTCCTCCTTGGGGCAGAGCGGGGTGAACAGCCAGCCCACAGTCAGGCTTTTCTTTCGTTCCATCCTGTAGTCGGCCTTGAAGTTTCTTGAACTTGCCTAGGCACAGCAATGACAGCACGAGGTCACCTGAATCGTTTATACAGTACTTTGCGGGGTAATCTTGGCTATTGGTAGCTTTTTGCCCTGACCTTAGAACCTAATCCCCACTGATGAGTGGCCATCAAGTTACTAATTAGAAGTTATCTGTGTGCCCTGTTCTATCCTCCGGACAAATTAAAAATGTTCCCATGTTCTCCCCGATGCCTTTTGTCATGGCGATGCTTGAAAGTCATCAAAGCGGTTCTGCCGCTGCCGGAGGGGCCCCAAGAAGAAGTGTTTCCTCTGACTGCCGCCTGGCCTTTATGTGTCTGGGGGCAGGCAGGTCCGATTCCTCTATTTTTCCAGGGTCTTGCTTCTACTGAATGAGAAAATTTTACACATGAGTTAAAACAGACTCATGTCCTTGGGCTGGATTGGAAATTGGAGTTCAGACTGTAGAAGTCTGGTTGGGGCTGATGGGTGAGAATTGTCTGGGTTTACACCCTGGGCCTTTGGCTTCCTGTTGTCTAGAATTGTCTTTTTCTGGAGTATGGACAGGGGGCCGTAGTTCTAGGGTCCTGGCATTATCTGGATTCAGAATGTGGTTTTGTTTTATGCTCTGTGTGGTTGGAAAGGTACATCTGTACCACAGTGACATTGTGGATTGCATAAGATTTATGGGCCTAGGAACCTATTTCCCATGTATTTTCCTTCAGGTTAAATGGATTTTGAATTTCAAACAATTGACTTACTGATGAACTTTTGAGACTCAGTCTAATCTTGCGTGAGAACTCACTTTCTATGATTACTTGTGTGGCATAAACGTTGTAGGAGGTCAGCTGAGAGGCCAGAATTGTCTAGGAGGAAGGCCTGGGGTTCAGTTCAAGCATCACTAGCTTCATGGAGGATATTACTCTTGACGAGGCAGAGGCAAGAGGGGAAGGCATTTCCAATAGAGGTAGCTGCATGAATGGAGGTGGGAAGGAAGATGGTTTTCACATGAACCAGTGGCTCATCAGACCCAACCAGAATGTTGGGAACACGTTGGAGAGTAACTGAAAATAAGGTTGAGTAGATAAAGGGGCCCAGGTTATGTTGGACCCTAAAAGCCAAAGAGATTAGATGAGACAAAAGATAGGTTTTTGAGCCAGAAGAGGGACATGATGAGAGTAGTGTTTAAAGAAGGCTAGCCTGGCTGCAGAATGCCACGTGGGCTGGAGGCTGGGGACGAGGGATGAAACCAGAAAGAAATGTTGAGGTATGAGGTGATGAAAGAAGAACTCAGTCAACAGGACTTGGGGAACAAAAGAGTTTTGGAGGATAAAGAAGAGGAGAACATCAGAGATGACCCGTGGGGGTTGGAGCCTTGGTGGTTGGAAGATCAGTGGTCCCTTGATGGATGAATGGATGAGAGGGAGTTAGTGTGGGGTTGGGTTGGGTGGACAGGAATGAGGGGACAGTTGGGTCCATTCGGTTTAGAATTAGGCCTCTTTAGACCTGGATAGGATCTGTGTCTGGCTATAGATTAGAGAGGAACAGCTAGAATTTCTAGCCAAGGGATGGATTTGTGTATATAGTTGGGTATTGGAGACAAGATGGCAACTCGTACCACCTTCCCAGTGACTTAGGGGCAAGGCCATCTGCTTAGTGGGAGAAAAGAGGGAGACACAATTGGAGGTCTGGATGAGAGACAAGGCCTGGAATCACACCAGTGGGGGATCTGGCCAGAAAATCAATGAGCTATTTCAGGAATTTCCTGGAAACAGCAGTATCCTAGGTCAGGTGTGCATGCTGTAGTCACCTCCTGACTGGGGTCTGGAGCAACCCCTACCCAGCCCTCTCCCCCCACACCCTCCCTAGCTGGGACGGAGATACCTGGTAATGGGAGTGACTTGCAGGCTGGGGGTGGGGGTGTCTCACAGGCAGTAAATAGCAGTGTTAATGATTCAGAGAGGGTGGTACAGATGGTGGTTTCATCTGAAGAACTAGGCCAGCCCCTCTCTTACCTTGCTCTCTTGCCCCATTAAAAAAAAAAAAGCCAGGCAGAGGAGGAAGGGGATCATCTTTTGTGAGAGGGTATGGGATTGTGTCCCTGTAAGGATAGGTGGGAACCTGGAGGAGGTATAGTTTGAATCCACAAGAGGGTGAAGCTTTTTGTTGCCACAGCACACGCAAGTGCTGATTATCTGCATCTCATTCTTAGTAGACTCGGCAGACTCTCCACCTATGACCAGAAGAAGTGAGGGATGTTTCCACAGCTGGGCTAAGTAAGACAAGGTCTAGAAGTATTCGTTAATGTGAGATGAACGGTTTCAGTATTATTAGAAAAATATTTTGGCTTCATTGCCTTGGCACATTAATCATTTTAAGTGTATTCTGGTTCCCTTTGCTTGACTTGAGCAATTGCCAAGAATTTCTCTGGGCAAAATGAAAATGTAGGAACTCTAAGTAGGTTCTGTTCCATGAACATTGAATCATAGAACCATAGACATATAGAATTTAGAGCTTTCTGGAAAACTTCTTGAAGACGAGGAGGGTCCCCTCAGTTTACAGTGAAAGGACCCAGCATCAGGGAAGTGAAGTGGGTGAGCTCCATCACTGTCACTTGAGGGTCTTGGTCCCCCTCGGAGCTCCTGGCCCTGCTGCCTCATGGCTTCACTCGGTATGAATTTTCAGTGGCTGATTCTACTACCAACTGAACAATTATCAAAATCTCACACTTGGGTAGAACTGTTGGGCTCCGTCATATCACTGGGCTGCCATCAGCTCAAGTCCTTCCCTGTCACATCCACAATGGTGGTTGAGTAGGTTGGGGGAAGGTTCCCTGACCGGGGCGGGGGGGTGGGGTGGCTATAGACAAATAGTCCTCTTCAGAGGGAACCACAGTGTGGCCAGTTGGCCATTTGGGACCGTGCCTCTACCAGGAACACAGTACCTCTTGACTTTGCAGGTCTTGAACATGGCCCTGGGTTTCTTGCCTCCTTTTTTCTCATGGCCTGTCCTTCACTTGGAATGTACTCTCAACCCTGAGTGAGAGAGCACACAAGTGGGAGGGACAGAGGGAGAGGATGAAGCTGACTCCCTGCTGAGCAGGGAGCCCGATGGGACTCAGTCCCAGGACCCTGGGATCATGACCTGAGCCGAAGGCAGACGCTTAACTGACTGAGGCACTCAGGCGCCCAGGGAAACAGTTTTGGAAGGTTTTTACAATGAGCTTGAAACTGTGTTTAAAAAAAAAAAAAAAAAAGAATGCAAATGTATAGATGCTATGTAACCCTATAATTTCATTTCTTTCTTTTTTTTTTTTTTTTAAAGATTTTATTTATTTATTTGACAGAGAGAGACATAGCGAGAGAGGGAACACAAGCAGGGGGAGTAGGAGAGGGAGAAGCAGGCTTCCCCGCGGTGCAGGGAGCCCGATGTGGGGCTCGATCCCAGGGCCCTGGGATCACGACCTGAGCCGAAGGCAGACGCTTAACGACTGAGCCACCCAGGCGCCCCTATAATTTCATTTCTAAAACCTCATTTACTGAGGAAATAATCAGAGGCAGTCAAAGGTTATGTACAGAATTGTAACACATTGTAGCAGTGTTTGTAATAGCAACAAATTCCAAGTAATATCCTGTGTTGAAAGGGTTATGATATGGGATATTCATTTTATGTAGCTATTTAAAATCATGTGTAAAAGAATCTCTGTTGACTTGAGGAAATACTTAAAAGCACAGTTAACATCTAGGGAATGCTTGCTTTGTACCAAAGAGCATGCTCAGTGTTTTACATAAATTGTTTTATTTAATCTGAAGTCTTTTGCCATTCCCATTTTACAGATGGAGAAACAGAGGCTTGGTTAGTGTAAATAATTTGCCCGAGGGTCAGACTCCTCCCAGGTTGGTGGAACTGAAGCCAAAGGCCTCCCTGATACCCATATGCTAGATCACTTCACTGTGTAATCTTGTGTATAAAAACAGATTGCATGCATACATATGGTGTGACTCATTTTGTAAAAATGAATCTTTCTGTGCCTTAGTTTACTCATGGGTAACTTATGGGGGATGGGCAAGTACAATTTTATATTCCAAAGATCGTGATTTTATTTTAAAGATGGACACGCATTTACATGTAATTTTTTTCCAGATTATGAAAATATTTGGAAATACCTAAAACGAGAAAATAAAAATTACTGATAAGCAAAAGTGACATTAGTGCTGCCGGTCCCCCTCTGTTTTTGCCTGATGTATGTGTGGAATGAACATCTTTTTTTTTAAGATTTAATTAATTTATTTATTGGAGAGCACACCCGGGTGCGTTGCAGGCTTGATCGCACAACCTTGAGATCATGACCTGAGCTGAAATCAAGAGTCAGATGCTTAACCGGCTGAGCCATCCAGGCGACCCTGGAATGAACATTATTGAGGAACCTACTGCAAAATTGGTTTCTGAGAAGTTCTTAACCAGTTATGTTCCAACCATTAGTGCAGTAGTGGGTTTGTCTCAATGTGCTGTTGACAGCATCCCGCATTATATTTTAATGATGGAATGATGGCATTTGATGACGAAAATTGTTTCACTAATTTGTTTCCCAGCTGATGTTTTTAGTGAGTTGAGCTTCTTTTGTTTGTTTGTGTACTGGCCATTCGAACTTTTGGGTGAATTGCCTGTTTATGTATCTGTTGATGGATGTATTGGGAATTACCTGTTGATGATACCTTCTAAACTTGATCATTTAAGACCTTAAGAAAGACTATCAGAAAGTCCTTATAAGGGGAAGTTTCACTGTCAGGTGGAATGCATTTTTCTTACAGGGATGAATTAGTGGTGTATAGTTAAAACCTGATTTCTTAACTACTTGGGATTGATTTGGCTTTAAAATTTAAGGAATGAGGGGCACTTGGGTAGCTCATTTGGTTAAGCATCTGCCTTTGGCTTAGGTTATGATCCTGGGGTCCTGAGATGAAGCCCCTCAGCGGGCTCCCTGCTCAGTGGGGAGTCTGCTTCTCCCTCTGCCTCTACCCCTCCCCCTGCTCCTGCTCTCTCTTGCTCTCACATGCTCTCTCTCAAATAAATAAAATCTTTAAAAAATAATAATAAAATAATAAAAATAAAATTTAAAGAATGATTGGTGAAAGGTACACGGCATTTCTTTGTATTACTTTTGCAACTTACTGCAAGCCTCTAATATTTCATAATAAAGTTTTAAAAAGTTCAAGTTATGGTAAAACTCAGGCTCCTTCCTGTTAGTACTTGTAGCTGGCCATGATCATTCTGACAGGTAGAGCCAGAGGGAGGTGGGAGGGAGCAACGTTCGACAACAGATCCAAAGCCAAACAAGGGCAAGGAGCACTGCCTTTTTTGTTTTTTCAACTTGGAAATTATTTCAAAATTTAAAATGGTTGCAAAAATAAAAACTGAAAAAGGAGCACTATGTACTCTTTCCCAGATTTGCTTGTTGTTAACATTTGACCCCATGAACATCAGCTGTTGAAACATGTTTATGTGGTGACCATAGCCACCAACAACTCTTGTCTCACCCTCCTTCCAGATTTCCAGCACCAGTCTCCTGGGTTCCAGGCATTCACTCACCTGAGCAAAAACATCTACACCCAGTTTTCAAATTTCTGGAGAACCTACAGGGGTTCTGTTTCCTAAGATTTAAATATAAATCCAAACGCTTAGCCTTTTAAGGCTTTGAACAGTTGATTCCCTGCCCCTCAACTCAGATATTAACCTTCCTCCCCTGCCCCCCAGCGCAGCCCCTCAGCTGTAGCTAACCCAGCTGTTTAGCCACCCTCTTGTTCTGACTTGTTCCCACCTCAGGTGCCTTGCCGTGCGCTGATGTTTCATATCTGCAATATTCTTTTCATGTCCGTAGGCCTTGTGCGGTTGTGCTGGAGGTGGGACTGGTTTTGAAGGGGTTACTATGAACTGAACTTGGATTTTATTATTGGGACCAGCTAGCAGTCTATAAAGCAAAATTCTAACTGTGTAGATGCATTTGAACACCTTTTTCCTCCACGGATACGGCCCTCTTCCCAGGTGGGCCTTCTTTGTGGCAGGAAGAAGGTCCATGCATTGGCCGAAGAGGGTGGACGTGGGTTGGAAGAGACTTTTTGGGGTGTGGGTCTTGGAACCTAATAACTAATGGGAAAGGCATTCTGAGTTTCTGATAGTCGAGGTGCCTTGGGAGCCGTTGTCCGTGCTGGAAGTACTTTCCTCTTTCTTTTCTTTTTTTAAATGAAACTAAGGCCAGAGCTAGTTCATTATCTGTAATGTCAATATTGATTTTTGTTGGCGAGGCGGAGTATTAACAGATTAGAATGGCTGCTGGCAATTCTCAGCCGCTTCATTGAATTTAAATGAATCAAGAGGGGCGCCTGGGTGGCTCAGTTGGTTAAACCACTGCCTTCAGCTCAGGTCATGATTCCAGAGTCCTGGGATCGAGCCCCGCATCGGGGTCCCTGCTCATGCAGGAAGCCTGCTTCTTCTCCCTCTGCCTGCCGCTCCCCCTGCTTGTGCTCTTTCTCTCTTTCTCTCTCTCTTGCTATCTCTCTCTCTCTGTGTCAAATAAATAAATAAAATCTTTAAAAAAAAAAATGAATCAAGAGACAGCTACTCGAAGGCACTTGAAATTTTTAGGCTCAGTCAGACCTTCCTATTATGGCCGGTTTGACCAGATTCAGCTGTTTCCTCTGCAGCCTTAAGGCCTCTTCCTTATTTTTTATAAAACCAAATCCTATTAAAAAATGCACAGATAAGAGGTATTAAACCATTCTCTGCCACACAGTGCAGCTTGCCTCTTTTCCCCTGCTAAGAGAAGTTTTTGAATTAAAACTATTGACTGACACAACCCATGGTAGCAGGTGGTACTCACACATCATACGTCCAAGTGCAAGTTTGTTCAGAGGCAGCAAATATCCAACAGGCGGAATTTTACAAAGACAAAGCATTTTAATAATGATCTTGAAGGATTAGTGATGCTTCTGAGAAATGAGGCATATTCCAGACAGGCTTGCCTCCTAAGATCTGCTATATTACTGTGTGCTCTTTATCTGGAGACTAGTTCAGTTTTCAGTCAAAATTGTTCTCTTCCCTCCTTGCTTCCGTCCTCTTCTTTTTCCCTCCTCCGGTGCTTCCTCTAATCTAGTATGTGATTTAGAAATTAATAGTAATGATGGTGGTAATAATGGCCACATCACTGTTGTTTTTTTTAAAGATTTATTTATTATTTTAGAAAGAGTGTGTGTGTGTGTGTGTGTGTGAGCAGGGGGAGAGGCACAGGAAGAGGGAGAAAGAGAGAGAATCCCAAGCAGACTCCCCGCCGAGCATGGAGCCCAATGGGGCTCAATCTCAGGACCCTGAGATCATGACCTGAGCTGAAATACAGAGTTGGACGCTCAACTGACTGAGCCACCCAGGCTCCCCTCACTATTTGTTTTAATGTGGGAGGACCAAGTGGATGAATTGCTGATAAGTGAGTGACCTGGAAGGAACTCTTTTCTCTTTTTTATGGCTCTGTAGGACACCAGGATTGAATTGTTTCAAAGACAGCTGGAGGTAGAAGGACAATTTTTATTAGAAAATTAGTTCCCCCCCCGAAAAAAAAATCACCAGAATTCAGGGAGGTTATTATATGAGTTAATAAATGCCAACATTGAGTCTTGAAATAGCTTTTCATTTTTCATTATGTAGTCTGATTTATTGTTGATTGGTTTTTCATGGCTAATTAATGATGATAACCTTTTTGAGTGACTAGAAATAAAATAAATTTCATGGATGTTTCATATTCTAACCTTGACTGTACTAAGTTTGAGAGCCTCATGGACTTCATGATAGGGAGGGCAGTTGGCTCCTGGCTTCCTGTTTAAGGTCTTTGTTTTTTATGAGTTCAGGTTAGATGGGAGCTGAGGCATTGATTTATTCCTTGTTTTTAGACTGGATAGAATAAAATCCAGCATAAATGCTAGGGAGAGAAGCCCTTCTTTGAGGCTTTCTCAGTCTTATTTATTTATTTTATTTATTTAGAGAGCGAGCACAAGCCTGTGCCTGAGGAGGGGGAGGGGCAGAGAGAGAGAGAGAATCTTCAACAGGCTCCACACTCATTGCGGAGCCTGATTTGGGGCTCAATCTCACAACCCTGAGATCATGACCTGAGCTAAAATCAAGAGTCACACACTTAATGGACTGAGCCACCCAGGCGCCCTTTATTTATTTATAGAGAGAGGAGGCTTTCTCAGTCTTAATGAGAGCAATGGCCATCTCTACAAGGCATAGGAACTTTAATGGAGAATTGCAGTCAGGATCTTAGGAAAGACCCATCAGCAGAACAGTTTGAAATGTCCTTTTTCCCTGAAACCTACCTGACCAAGGCTAAGGTTCGGGGAGCACTGGGCTCTAAATAGCTTTTTTTTTTTTGACCTCCAAGAAGTATGAGAGCATAAATACAATTACATTTGTTACCTTAGAATGTAACCACATGGCAAAGGCTGAAGCACAATGAGAGCTTTTTGAGTAGAATTGTTTTCATTGGCATGATAAGTAGCTCAAAGTATTTTATTATTTCATTGTTAAGTTTTGAATGAATATTTTTTAAAATATTTTTTAGTTTGAATTTATGGTAAAATATGCATAGCATAATATTTACCACCTTCACTGTTTTTGGGTGTACAATCCAGTAGTGTTAATTAAGTATATCCACATTGTTATGCAACCAATCCCCAGAACTTTTTCATCATATAAAACTGAAAATGTGGACCCACTAAACAACTCCCCATTCCCCCCCTTTCCCAACCCTCAGTAACTGCCATTCTGTGTTCTTTTTATTTGAATTTGACTACTTGAGATACCTCAGGTAAGTGGAATCATTCGGTATTTGTCTTTTTATGACTGGCGTACTTGGCTTAGTGTAATGTCCTCAAAGTTCTCAAATCTAAGAGGGCCCGTTTGTCTCTTGTTCACTCGTTGCTGAGTAGATGTAGCCCTTTGGAGTTCCAGCTCATTGTGGAAGGGCCTTCAGTTAGTGCTCTACCTCGGCCAGCCCTGAACTTGGATTTCTGCTCAGGAGATCATTAAAATTAAAGTTCTGGTTTGCCAGAATCACTCAATATCTTGAGGGCTAAAGTGGCTTCTCTAGAGCTCTTCTCTGGGTTCCTGTTTGCCTTAGCCTCAGCCTGGTTATTCCTTTCCCAGTTGTAAAGCTTGAGTGCTTTCCAGAAGATTTTTTTTTCTTTTTAATATCGAATTCAGTGTTAGTTATTTTCAGCAGAATGTTGGGCCTGATAATAGAACTCACCTTCCCAGACGCCTCTGCTACCCCCATCCGTTCTGGGGCTGGACGTGATTAATCTTTAACCCCATTTGGCTCGTGACCAAATCAGACTTTTGCTTAAACGCACACCTCTGGCAGGAAATCCTCTGTGGCAACATGAGCTATAGGCCCTCCCCCCGCAGGACTCAGGAGCCAGTGTCAAAGCCCAGGGTCCTGTGATCTGCTGGTGGCTTTGGAAGAAAGAGACCTGTTGGGAAGGAAATTTCCTTCTCTGGCCTTTCAGTTCCTGAGGGCTTGATAAGGTGGTCTCCTTGTTTGGAGCCCCGTTATAATTGAGTTGGAGTAGAGGGCAGGAGCTAGTTACTTTTTTAGGATGCTAGATTGTCAGGAGGATGATGAGATGACTCTTAATTTCTCCACACAGCTGGTCACAGGCTGGTGGCTGAGAACTGAGCTTTTAGTCCCTGGGAGAGCTGTCCGTGAGGGAGCACAGGGGGTGGGTACCAGGTCCAGGACAAAGCAGTCATAAAGCACGTGTGTGACATGCTGGAGGAGGCAGCCTGTGTGGTGAAAAAGGCATCAGGACATCAGTGTCAAAAGCCCATGTCTAACTGTCCCTCCCTTCCCCCTTCTCGGTCAGTGCCGTGGCCTTGGACAAACCATGTTATCTTCCTGGGGGAGGGTCAGTTTTGCTGGCCCCAGCAGCCAGCCATGGGAGGACAGAGAGGAGGGAGCTTGCAGTAGTCCCTGGGAGGAGGCAGTGACCCACTTGATGGGTTGTCTAGAACCCAAACCATTGACTCTGGTTCCACCACATTCAATTATCTAGCAATTTTGGTCCTAGAAGCAGCTTTTCTTCAATCTAATCCCCTCATTTTGCAGATGGGCAAACAGGGCCCTGAGATTTTCTTCTATTTAACAGTAGTAGTGCTGCTGTGGCCTCACAGGGCAGGTTTTATCAATGTTTTATCATATTTTATCAGGTAAAATAGATAAAACACAAACATAAAAATAAGCCTACAAAAAACCCCAATCTGGTGAAGTAGAGCAAGGCTTCGGTCAGTGCGGATGCGGGGGAGTTTATGCTGGATCTCTGCGGCTACTCCCTGAGCCCTGGAGAAAGACACTGGATGGTAAGCCAGACTGCCTGCCCTTAGCTGGCTCCCTGGCACCCAGCTCTCCGTGGGTCCAGCTTGGGCCCTACTGGCTGACGTAGGCCTTGAGACAGTCTGATCGGAGAGGAGCAGAGGCCCCTTCAACTGGCAAGTCAGGGGGCCTGACTGTGTGGAGGAGGATTGGGCAAGGAGGCCCCAGTGGTGGTCCTTCCTGGGCAGGTGCTTGCTCGTTGTACCGCAGGCTCCTGGATACACTACTGTTTTCTCTTTTCTCCCTTTGGCTGCTGCCTGGACGGGACTTTGCCTGCGGATTCCCAGGCCATCCCACCCTCAACGATAGACAGGCCTCTCCACTCTTGCCTTGCTCCCCAGAGGACTGACTCAACGCTGTTCAGCGCCCAAATCGTGCTCTGTCTTACCCCTGTGCCCGCAGTCATTTTAACTTGTAGCCACCGCTACCCGTGAAACAGCCTCAGAACAGCAGAGCCTTACAGGTCATCCTTTATGTTATTAAAACAGTTTAAAGATTTTATTTATTTATTTGAGAGCATGCACGCGAGAGAGAACTAGCAGGAGGAGCAGATGGAGAGGGAGAAAGAATCTCAAGCAGACTCTGTACTGAGTGGGGAGCCCGACACAGGGCTTGATCTCACGACCCTGAGATCACGACCTGAGCCGAAGCATGGGACGCTTAACTGACTGAGCCACCCAGGTGCCCTGTTATTAAAGCAATTTAAATGAAGTTTATTTTTCAAGTATCAAACTTTTCTTTTTAAATTACCTCTATAATTTTCTTCTTAAATTACACTTATAAAACTAGGTGACAGTTAAATGAAAAACGTGTTGCACTTGGTATTTTTCTTCTTACTAAGCTTACAAACCTGTTGGTTTAAAGATAACCGGGAGGGATTGTCCTGGACCTGAGGCTGTGTGTCTTTTTAACTTGCCCTCAGCTCCTGGATTTAAATTGCTTTGTCTGCCCATAAAGATCATTCCCTTTTCCTGAATCTGTTGGGGATAGGAGAGCCTGAGGGTCACGGTGAGCATGGGCAAAACTCTGTTGGAAAGTTTCTGTGAACATAACTTAAGTATTGATGCTAAAAATGTGCAGTTACAGATGTGTCACGTTGTGACTGTGCTCGAGTGGTCGTTCGTGTCATCATTGGGGTATTTTCTGTTCTAGTGACGCAGGATCACTGCCACCCACGCCCCCACCAAAGGTTTACTTTTTCTCTTGTTGGTAGTATCAGGTGCCAGCGTTTTGCACATGAATATTTGACAGAAGACTCAAATATAGGAGTTCTTCAAACTAAAGAAACAAGCAAGCAACGTAACATTGATCATGTCTCGTAGATTACTTGTATAAGTGTATTATGTTGGGTTGTATACAATCATCTATAAACGTGTAGGATTTTAGATTTGGAAAGAACTCGTGATCCTCCATTTTACAGATGAAGATTCTGAGAACCAGAGAAGTTTTGGCTTGTTCAAGGTCCCACAGAGTCAGCTGGAAAAAGAGCAAGTGCCAGGAGCTCTATTTGCCTGCCAGCATGTATATACCAGCAGCTCCCAAGGCTGCGCTTGCACTCCCCAGGATGCCGCTCCTGTACTTCTGGTCTCCCCCTGCTCCCCAGCACGCACCCACCCTCCTGGAGGTAAAGGCCCATTTGGCAGGACACATCATGCCCATGCTCATCTTACACCTTTTCGCTTCTTTCCCATCATGCCCCTTCTGCCACAACCTGCCCATCCATTTATTATTTAATTTAATTTAATTTTTTTTTTATTTGAAGTAGGCTCCATGCCTAGAGCCTGGGACCTGAACTCATGACCCTGAGATTAAGAGTCACATGCTCTATTGACCAAGCCAGCCAGGCGCCCCTTCCCCATCGGTTTAAGAGGCTGAGCAGGTATCCTCCTTCCCACACTGGTCTTAGCTTCCTCAGAACACCTGAAGTTCATTCCTCAAGTGTGTTTTAGCTCCTTTGATAGGGTTTCTTTCCAGATTATGGTGTTAATTTCCATTTTGTAGGGTCTGTCATGGTGTGTGGTATCCAGTAAATAGGCCTTTAGTGAATAGGGAGAGAGGTAATGTACTAGATACTGCAGGGTCGGCTTGGTGTCTTCTGTTTTGCTGCCCAGCTTTTCAGGTGTCTGTCTTCTCCCCAGCTGGCTGCTGAGTTCCAGAAGGGCAGAAAGCATAGCTTCCACGTCTCTCACCATAGCCCTTAACGGAGTTCTTGGTTGGTGATGGGTTACAGCATTGAGACTTAATTTTCCTGCCCTCTGAATCTTGGGTTCAGTTTAAAATATGTTTCCTTTATCCTGAAGCCCCAGAATATGACCATGTCTTCATGGCTACCTAAGTACTCTGCCATTTGGGGAATAAAGGAGCCAACAGGGTGATAGCAATTCATCTAGAGATTTCCCTTTCCGCCCTTGGAGACTTTGCTGCTCCTTCGCCGTGGCAAGATAGTATGAGTCCTGGTGGGAGAAGCAAGCCGAATATTTGTTAGGATTGCTGGGAAAATAGCACTGGAAGCAGTAATCATCCTGAGTTGGCTTTTTATAGCTGGCAAACAGTGGTGAAGTTTTTGTTCTAAGATCCTCAAAATCCCCAGGCTGCTGCATTCTATTCCGTTGGACTTCTGAGGTAATGCTGGTAACCTCTATTGTGCAGGTATTTCAAGTGTTGAAATATAGAATGGCTGGTAGAAACGAGCCAGTTAAGAGGGAGGAAACAATTACTCAGCTGTTGTGAAGTCAGACAGATCGTATGGCCTTTATAATACCGGTTTGTAGCTTGCTCATAAAAGAGAATGCCTAACTGGGATTTATCTGGTGAAAATTAAACCATCAAACCCGCTCAGGTGAGAAACAGTGGCCATCTGCCAAGTAAAAGCATAATCACCATTTGGAAGGGAGCTTCATCTGTGCTCCAGTGTGCACACGATAGCCTCTCCTGTGCGGAAACGGCTCTCTGACTTCCGGTTTCCTTGCTCTTTCCGCAGAGCCTGAGCCCTCGAGAAGCCGGCGATGACAAGTCTGAATGGTCGCCATGCCGAGAAAACCATTGACATGCCAAAACCATCAGCCCCCAGAGTGCACGTGCAGAGGTCCGTGTCCCGAGACACTATCGCCATTCACTTCTCGGCATCCGGGGAGGAGGAGGAGGAGGAAGAGGAGGAGTTCAGGGAGTACCTTGAGGAGGGGCTGGACGACCAAAGCATTGTAACAGCGCTCGAAGCCAAGGAAGACCTCTATCTCGAACCCCAGGGTGGCCATGACTCCTCTGGCCCTGCCGCCCAGCCCATCCTGGCAGATGGACTGTCCGTGTCCCCTGCCATTTTGCCCGTCTCCGAGAACACGGTAAAGCTGTTGGAGTCCCCTCCTCCGGCAGCGCGAGTATTAAGTACGGTGCCATTGGCTCTGTCCCCAGGGTCGTCTTCGTTAGGCCCCTTAGCTAGCTCTCCCAGTGTGTCATCCCTTTCTGAGCAGAAAACCGGTTCTTCCTCCCCGCTGTCCTCTCCTTCCAAGTCTCCTGTCCTCTCCTCCAGTGCCTCATCTTCTACCCTGTCCAGCACCAAGCCCTTCATGAGCCTTGTGAAGTCCCTGTCGACCGAGGTTGAGCCAAAAGAACCCCCCCACGCCTCGAGGCACAGGCACTTGATGAAGACATTAGTCAAGTCTCTGTCCACAGACACCTCGCGGCAGGAGGCAGACGCCGCGTCCTGTAAACCACCCGACTCCAAGCTCAACTTACACCTGTTCAAGCAGTTCACACAGCCACGCAGCACAGGTGGGGACTCCAAAACTGCACCTTCCTCCCCACTGACTTCTCCCTCCGATACGCGCTCCTTTTTCAAAGTGCCCGAGATGGAGGCTAAAATCGAAGACACTAAGCGACGCCTTTCAGAAGTCATATATGAGCCTTTTCAGCTCCTTAGTAAAATTATGGGAGAAGAAAGTGGCAGCCACAGGCCCAAAGCCTTATCTTCAAGTGCTTCAGAGCTCTCCAATCTGTCCAGCCTGAACGGTCACTTGGAAAGCAATAACAACTACAGCATCAAGGAGGAGGAGTGTGATTCCGAGGGGGACGGCTGTGGGAGTGACCCCAGGGCCGCAGATGAGCCCTCAAGAGAGGTGGAGCCGAGAAGCTCCCAGGTGAGCGGTCTGAAGGACTTAGGCCTGAAGACGAGCTCTCTGGTTCTTGAGAAGTGTTCCTTGTCTGCCTTAGTGAGCAAAGAAGATGAAGAGTTCTGCGAACTATACAGTGAGGACTTTGATTTGGAAGCAGAGGTAGAGAGTACAGTCGATAAGCTCCCGGATATCCCTCTCAAGCCCGAGGTGCTGGCGGATGATGGTCCAACTCTTGACAGTGAGGACGAGGCCCACTCGGCCGTGCAGCACCCCGAATTACCAGTGAAGACCCTGGGCTTCTTTATAATGTGTGTCTATGGGTACCTCATCCTCCCCCTCCCCCATTATGTGAGCGGACTCTTTCTGGGAGTCGGTCTTGGATTCATGACTGCGGTTTGCATGATTTGGTTTTTTACACCACCAAGTGCTCATAAATACCACAGATTACATAAAAACCTACAACACTGGAACACAAGATCTCTGGATATCAAAGAACCGGAAATACTGAAGGTAAGTCTGCAGCCGCTGGTGAGCGCACGCGCTGTCTCCCATACAGCCTGATTTTTAGATCCAACTTCATTTTTTTAGTTGATTGCCATGGGTTTTCACACAAGCAGTGTTTTTAAGCCTTTGAGATCTCTTCATTCTCCGGCCAAGCAAGAGACTTCTCTGGGAAACCTCATTCTAGTTCACGTTTTAGCAATTCACCAAGTTTTTCAAGGATCTCCATGGTGCTAGAGAGTAGCATTTACATCCAGTTCGTATTTCAGTCTCTCTCTAAACTTTCCAGGGATTTGCTACTTGCTGAGGATTTGTTATAGCTGAGTCTGCTAGGATTGCGTATTCTTGACACCCTGGAGGAGGGTTCAGCGCTCCTGGAATGCCAGCGAAGGAAAGGAGGAAGAGAAGGCAGATTGGTGTCATGGTTGGCCTTGTTGGCACTCCTCCTTCCTTTGTGCATCGTAAGATGCGGGCTGGAGAAAGAGACCTCACTTCCCAGTGTGCAACAGTCTCGGGATTTGGGCCCCCCCTGAGGGTGCTGGGATGATCTGTTAGGGTGCTAGAAGAAAATATTAGAACTTCCATTCACATTTATTTTTGTATATTTAAAAAGCTGCTGTGTTTTGTGTATGTCTCAAAATATACGAGATACAAACTTAACAGCTGTAGCTTAGTTTGTAAGTCATAGGCACATATACACGTTTTATATATATACATATGATTTTTTAATTGTGGTAAGATGCAGATAACATACAATTGACCATCTTAACCATTTTAAAGGTTACAGTTCAGTGGCATGAAGTACATTCACATTGTTGTGCCCTCATCACTACAGTCTGTCCCTTGTACCCCAGAAGCTCCGTACCTGCTGAACGGTCACTCCTCGTTTCTTCCCTCCCTCCAGACCCCAGCAACCATAGTTCCACTCGGTCTTTTTGATTTTGAATACTCCAAGTGTCATATAAGTGGAATCAGACAGTATTTGTCTTTTTGTGACTGGCTTATTTTACTTAGCATAGTCAGAATTAGTCAGAATTTCCTTTTCTTTTAAGGCCAAATAATAATTCCATTGTGTGTATATACTCCATTTTCCTTATCCATTCATCCAGCAGTGGACACTTGGGTGGCTTCCACGTTTTAGTTATGCTGAATAATGCTGCTATGAACATGGGTGTATAGATATCTCTTTCAGATCTTGTTTTCAGTTCTTTTGGGTATATACCCCAAAGTGGGCCTGTTGGATCCGATGGTAATTCTGTTTTTAATTTTTCGAGGAACTGCCGTACTGTTTTCCACTGTGGCTGTACCATTTCACCTTCCTGCTAGCAGAGCACAAGAGTTCTAATTTCTCCATATCCTTGCCAACACTTGTTTTCTGGGTTTGTTGTTTTGGTTTGGTTTTAGGGTTTTTTTTGGTAGTTCAAAGCTGGTTTCATTTCTCTTTTAATAGGGTTTTTCTCCCCTCTGTTTAAATAAGAGTGCTTAAAAAAGTGGCAGCATCTCTTTCTATTGCAAAAAAATAGAAACAAAAACAAAAAAGCAAAACAAGGGAAGAACGCTCTAAGGGTCCAAAATACTATTTGTTTTCTAGTTTCATAAACTTTTTATCTTATTAGAAAGAAATACATGGACAATGTTTTTTTGGTTTTGCTTGTTTTTTTTTAAAGATTTTATTTATTTATTTGACAGAGAGAGAGACATAGTGAGAGAGGGAACATAAGCAGGGGGAGTGGGAGAGGGAGAAGCAGGCTTCCTGCCTAGCAGAGAGCCCGATGCCTGGCTCAATCCCAGGACCCTGAGATCATGACCTGAGCTGAAGGCAGACGCTCAACGACTGAGCCACCCAGGCAGACAATTTTTAAAAAACACAGGAAACCCAAAGAAAAAAATTATTTTTTTTATCATACTAGTGGGAAGGGATTAACGATTTTGTTATATATCTTGGTTTTGTTCTTTTTTTAAATTTCTGCGAGTATATATACACCACACGTGTGCATGCTCACTCTTTTTGTTTTGACTTAATGAATCATGTATTTGATTTTTTTTTTTCTTTCTTTCCCATGGCAGTATGTTAGTTATGGGACTTTCTTTTTTAAGAGAAGCTGGTGCTGAGTCTTGAGGATATGACACACTTAAGCTTAGTATTAATATATGAAGTGGAGTAAGAGTGACTCATTATGGTTGCTATGCTTTTTATAGGGTGGTGCTGTGACTGCCTGAGTTACATGCGCTGTAAGTCAGTTAGTATAACTTTAGCAAAGAAAAATGGTACTTCTATGTTACTCCGATGCCTAACAATCGTGACATTCAGTTTTTTTTTAATTTTTTTTTTTAAGATTTTATTTATTTGACAGAGAGCACAAGCAGGGGGAGCAGTAGAGGGAGAGGGAGAAGCAGGCTCCCCGCTGAGCAAGGAGCCCGATGCAGGACTCGATCCCAGGACTCTGGGATCATGACCTGAGCCGAAGGCAGCTGCTTAACCAGCTGAGCCACCCAGGCGCCCTGTGACATTCAGTTTAAACTGGTTCGAGCACTTGACTTGTTTAGGGTGGCTTCATTACTGTTCAGGAAAAGTTGTATCTTAGCCTGGAGTCTTCTGTTTAGTGTACTGGGCTGTTTTTAGAAACCTGGCTAAAGGGGCGCCTGGGTGGCTCAGTCATTAAGCGCCTGCCTTCGGCTCAGGTCATGATCCCAGGTTCCTGGGATTGAGCCCCACATTGGGCTCCCTGCTCAGCGGGAAGCCTGCTTCTCTCTCTCCCACTCCCCCTGCTTGTGTTCCCTCTCTTGCTGTGTCTCTCTCTGTCAAATAAAATCTTAAAAAAAAAAAAAAAGAAACCTGGCTAAATACTTTCTTTATTTTATAAAAGGAACACTACTACAGATTAGAAGGGTAGGTTGTATATTGTAAGCCAAAAATTTCAAATGCAAATGTTCTTTGGGCTTAATTAATTTTACTGAGTTGGAGATCATACTCTGGAGAACCGTTTAAAAAATATGACACTTTAAACATTTAGCAGTGTTGACATTAAATTTAGGACTCAAATGTTGTGATAAGAAAAGGAAAGCATAGGGTGCCTGGGTGGCTCAGTTGGTTAAGCGACTGCCTTCGGCTCAGGTCATGATCCTGGAGTCCCTGGATCGAGTCCCGCATCGGGCTCCCTGCTCGGTAGGGAGTCTGCTTCTCCCTCTGACCCTCCTCCCTCTCATGCTCTCTGTCTCTCATTCTCTCTCTCTCAAATAAATAAATAAAATCTTAAAAAAAAAAAAAAAAAAAAAGAAAAGGAAAGCATAATGGAGTCTATCTTTAAGCATCTATTTTGTGTTACATTTTCTCATTGGACATTGGCTTTACTTTCTGTAAGAGTAGGATAACACTAGCTATTGTAACAAATTACAAGTTTGTTTCTTGCCTGTGGAACAGTCCTGTTTGGGTATTCCTGGTGGGTGGGTGGCCATGCCCACGTGTTGATGCAGGGGCCCAAGTTCCTTCTGTCTGTGGCTCAGCAAACTTTCTTAAAAGGCCAGATAGTAAATATTTTATGCTTGTGGGTCATATAGTTTCTGTTGCAATCACAACTCTTTATTGTAGCAGGAAAGCAGCCACAGACAATGTGTAAATAAATGGGTGTGGCCCATTTATAGAAACAGGCCTCGGGCTCAATTTCTTGACCCCTGCCTAGGGTATTAGAGTTTTTTGCATCCAGCTGGCAGAAGGAGAGTGAGAAAGCAAAAGAAGGCCTGCCTTCTGATAATGCCTGGACCTGGAAGTGACACGCATCACTTCTGCTCACATTCCATTGTGAGCTAGTCACATGGGTCCTCCAAAATGTCAGGTGTCCTAGGGAATCTGGGACTTGGCTGGGCAACTTCTTCCCAGCAACAGCTATACACTGTAGAAAGGGGTGCCCAAAGTCTGAGGCACAGCTCGCCTTCTCTGCCTCACTTTCATAGTACTTATAAGAGCCCTAGTTATATGTATATTTATCGCCTATCTCCTCCAGTCCACCATAGGCTTCATGAATGCACAGGCCATGTCCATCGTGTTCATCGTTGTGTCCTCAGCACGTGGCACATAATGGGCACATGATAAGTACTTATTGGATGAATAGGTGGGTAGATGGATGGATGATGAATGAGTGAATGAATGAATGAGGCTTTATCGGGAAATGTAGGTGGTGAGGCAGTATTGACCCTGTCATCTCCTAATGAAGTTGCTTTTTAAAAGAAATCCCTGATACTTAAGGAAAAAATTTAGTTGGGTTGAGAGGGGTGGTCTTTTGAGAAGACAAAAAGTAATTACCAAAAAGTACAGATTATGGAGAGGTTTTTCTTTTCCCACTGCAGTGGAAAAGCCAAGATGGTCCATCTTTGACAGGATTCGGAACTTGATTACTACTTAGAAATCTCTGGCAGCAAGTCTGCTCTTCTCTTACCTGCACTCCTACAGCGCTGGCCTCCTGAATTCAAAGGGAGAAAAGACTGCTGGCATCTGCCAAGTAGAGCATTAGAGAAATGGGGATAGTGGCAAGTTCTAGATTTCTGCTCTCTAGATTTATGGCTTTAAGAGTGATGCAGGAGATGGGCCTTGGTTTCTTTATAAAACAGATCTGTGAACCTGTTCCTAGGGTCGGAAAAGCCCCTTTTTGAAAATAGGCTTGATTTAGGGAATTAGCTGTTTTGAATTATTTTCTGTGGAGGATGTAATGGTGCAGTTCTTGAGGGCAGGCATGGAAACTTTAAAAAAAAAATTCACAGACCTGGGTTATAAAACCTGCCTGTGATAAAGATCTCTAGTATAGAGGCCCAGCATTGACAGTGATCCTACGTACCTCGTGCCCTCAGTAGACTCTCTCTGGGAGCCCCATGAACCAGACAGGCAGGAGGGTTAGTACTCCAGGACTATTTTAGGAGACTGTGTGTCTTTAAACTTCGGAGCCATGTAAGTTCTCAGTGATGGGTCCAGGACTGAGAGTCTGAGTCCTAAATTGGCTCCATAAACAATTCAGAAAGCATTGCAGTTTTTCTTCAGTGAGACTTCACATGAAGATGAAAGGGAGGAGAAAAGTAAAGCTCTTTTGTACTTTATCCAGGTGATTTTACTGTTCCATCCACACTGTGGACATTTGTATTTAAAAATGACCCCGTTACAGGGGCACCTGGGTGGCTCAGTAGGTTAAGTGCCTGCCTTTGGCTCAGGTCATGATCCCGGGGTCCTGGGATCAAGCCTCGGGTCGGGCTTCCTGCTCAGCGGGGCGTCTGCTTCTCCCTCTCCTTCTGACCTCCCTGCCCGTGCTCTCGCTCACTTTCTCTGTCTCTCTCAAATGAATAAACAAAGTATTTAAAAAACAAAATGACACTTCTGCAGGGGTGAGTATATGGGTTGGAGAGTCACAAAGACTGTTAGCAGCCAAGTACTAGCTGTTCTCAAAAACTGATATGTGGCTGATTAGGCCTCATGACCCTCCACCATCTCTCACTCGACCCTGCCAGTCAGCAGCTCTCTCGTCTGGGACGGAAGCAGTCAAAACCTCTGGAAGGCCAAAGAGTTGTCACCAAGTCCACAGAACAGCTCTTAGAACCTCCTCCAAAGCCTGCTCGTTCTTAATGTTTGGGAATTCATACATTATGATTTCATACATTCATGCTGCTGATGAGAAGCAGCAAATAGGAGAAGGGTGGCTACACAGACACCAAGTGACAAGTCGAACTCGTGAGAGCCCGGGGAGAGATCAAAATGCTAGGAGACACTAATTTGACTGAAAGCTTGGCAGTCTGGGTATGTTAGCCCAAGGCAGAGCGTCATGTGTGCTGCAGAGTCCCAAGGCTTCATTTGAGCAACAACCCCTGTGTGGTAACCTGGGGGTTTTATTTTGGGTGACTAGCTAGATACCCTAGCTGGGGACCCTGGGAAAGAGTGGGTTTGGGCATCAGGAGAATTGCATTTGGGATGTTTGTTTTTGCTGAGCATTCTTAACAAGTTGGATGCTTCTTCTCTAAGAATGTACTTGTCACAGGAAGCCTGGGTGGCTCAGTCGGTTAAGCGTCTGCCTTCGGCTCAGGTCATGATCCCGGGGTCCTGGGATTGAGCCCCGCATCGGGCTCCCTGCTCCGCGGGAAGCTTGCCTCCCCCTCTGCCTGCCACTCCCCCTGCTTGTGCACTCGCTCTCTCTGACAAATAAATAAATAAAATCTTAAAAAAGAATGTACTTGTCACTTGACTAGGAGTGTACTTCATTCAGTGCCATTCCTGTACACTGATGTTTCCACATGTCTGTAATGATAAGCTTCCTGAAGATTTCATAAGGTTCTTAGATGTATGTTTGAGTGTATGACTCATGCAGTTTTAAATTATATTCATGGGTAAATTCTTTATCTCAGACTTACAAACCACCCCGTAGAACACAACAGTAGAATGTTGGTTTCCGGAGTGATGATCTCTCTTTTTTTTTTTTTTTAATTTTTTCTAAAATTATTTTAATGCAAACGTAAAAAAAGTCTGTCTCTTTTTAAAAGATATGGCCCATGGGTACCTGGGTGGCTCAGTCGGTTAAGCATCTGCCTTTGGCTCAGGTCATGATCCCAGGACCCTGGGCTTGAGCCCCGCATCAGGCTCCTTTCTCGGTGGGGAGACTGCTTTTCCTTCTCCCTCTGCCATTCCCTCCCCTCCACCCCGCTTGTGCTCTCTGGCTCTCTGTATCTCTCCGTTAAATAAATAAATAAAATCTTAAAAAAAAAAAAAGATATGGCCCAAGAAGGTCAACTAAAATTATGTTTCCACCACTGCAAGACTAATAGAAATGAATTTTAGAGAACCTTTTTTCCTTAGGTTATATCACATTTAGATTTTTAGTAAGAGGGATGGATTTTTTATTTATTTTTATTTTTTTAAAGATTTTTATTTATTTATTTGACGGACAGCGAGAGGCAACACAAGCAGGGGGAGTGGGAGAGGGTGAAGCAGTCTTCCCGCCGAGCAGGGAGCCCGATACGGGACTCGATCCCAGGACCCTAGGATCATGACCTGAGCCGAAGGCAGACACTTAACGACTGAGCCACCCAGGCGCCCCAGGGATAGATTTTTTAAATCATTGCAGTCCCTAAATACAGGCTTTGGTTTTGACATGTAAAAATGATTTTGTGAGGAAAACATAAATTTTGAGAAGAAATTCAAACTTGTAAATTTAATCTCAATTTCATGCAATTCTTTCTTTTAAGAAATTAGAGTGTGCAAATCTTAAGGAGAGAACAGCCCCATTACAGCCAAAAGAGACTTGGGTTGCTTTTTTGTTGGTGTCTTATAACCCCCAATACAATAAGAAATAAAACATTTCTTTCTACATTATACTGAACTGAAAATATACTGCTCCCATAATGGGTCACTTGAGTTTTTATGGATGGCTTTTATAAATATGGCTATTTCCTAGTGTCCTTTGTTGCTTGAGAAATACCAGGTGAGATGTTTCAGTGTTCAGTTTATTGTAGAAAATGTCTAGTATATACAAGAGAATAGTATAATGAAACCCCATGTACCCAAGGCCCAGCCTCAGCTTCAATAATTATCAACATTTTGCCAATCTTACTTTTCCTACTATTTGCCAGTACATTCTAAAACTGTTCTTTGGTCACCTGAATTGGGTAGATGCTGCCCTGAAGGATGGAAAAGCTGAGATAAAGGCCATTTTGCTGTGGCTTTAGCTGTGACCCCACTGCTTCTAGTGGTGTGGACATGAAGGTGACCTTGGAGCAGTCAGTTGGAGGATGTGGACGGTATTGAGGCTGGTGCTCCTCTCCCCAGTGGACTTTTTTTCCTTCTTGATGGTTTCTTTGAGTAGCGTTTATTTTGAATGTTGACTGTTGGCTTAAGGCTGTCATTCATAGTATGAAGTCTGTATGTCTGTAGGTTTTTTTGTCTTTTCTGGGTAAAATCAAATTTGTATCTAAAGTTCTGTAAATTTAAGTAGACTGTTCCTGCCATAGTCTCTAAGTCCATGATCTGTGAGATCATGTTTTAACTGATGATCCAGTTCTAAACCATTAATCCATCAAAAAGGGTCGAAACCTGCAAAGAGAAAAATCTTGCTTATGCTTTAGTTTGGGGGACAAAAGAAAAGTCCCCAAGCTTTTTTATGGGCTTCAGAGAGGATTTTCAGCAGGAGGGGCCTCGGGCCCTGGCTCTGTCCTTATGTTTAGGATTTGTTCCTTCCCTGATAGGCTAGATGAAGGAATGATGCCCGGGAGCTGAGTGACAGGCAGCCTCAAATGCCAGCACAGCCATGTGACAGCACGATGTCAGCCCCACAACACTGAAGACAGATAGAGAAAGCCCCATCGCTTCCTCAGGCCAGAGGGCTGGCGCATTGCACTGGTCAGCACAGCGTCAAGCTGACCGAGAGAGAGCATTGGTCTTGACCTCCTGGCTGGCACCGTAACTGAAAGTGAACACAGTAGTAGTTCTTCCAGACTTTATTATTTTGCAAAAGGTTAATTGCAGCTTTTAATCTTTCCAAGTATTAAATGAGTCCCTTTATAGATTGTGGTTTATACTTTCAGCCAGACATGGCTTCTAAGTCCAGTGGAGAATTGAAGAGAAACCCCTGACCTTTTACAGACAGGATCACAGGACCAGTCTGTGGGCCAGGCAGCTGCAGGCCAGCTGACTGTGGTCATTGTCCCCCGGTGCATGCACTGTCTCCATTTTAACAGCTCCAGCCTCTGAAAGAAACAAGGCTTGTCTGAGCTGCTTTAGTGTGGGTTGAGAGCATCTCTGAGTTTTTAGTTGAGCTGTTGAAATGGAATGAGTTGCTAACTATATACTATATCTCTTTATCCCCACTCCTATGTCCCATAACAAAATAAAATTGGAGAAACATCTTACTTGGTAAGAAATGGAGGGTTAAGAACTGTAGAACAGCTGAGCAGTGGACAGCTGGGCACTATATGGGAAACTGTGGGGGGAAGGCCTTGAAGTTGCTGCATGCTCTCAAGATCTGATATTTGACTGCTTAGGTCTGGAAATTCCGTTTGCAGCTGAATCCAAGGGGTTGGTCAAGCTGCGGGAAAAAGTTGGCTGATTGATGGTATCAAAAGGCAATGGGGTTTGCATTGGGAGATCACTTTCTGCAAGGGTAGCCTGTGTGGTTTGGGGTCAATAGGGTGCATTAGGGGACAGAAGCAGGAGAATCATGCCTGGTGGTTACCTCTTGGCCCGAGCCTCCCAATGGCCATCAGCATCCTGGATGCCTGACTGATGCAGGTCAAGTAGCAGCCCCTGTGAGTCTCTCAAGGTTTCCTATCAAAGCTTGTAATGTTCTGGAAGGAGCCCTGCATGGGAGTCAAGAAAGCTGAGCACCAGTCACAACACCTACCTCTCTCTGTTACAGAGAAGTGGCTAATTCAGTTTCTGTCCTGAAAAGCTTGAACATCTTTTACTCCTAAGATTCTTCCTGAGGTTACTTATTCTCTTGTTCTGTGCTATTTTGTGCAATTATAACTTGGTTTTCTTCTTGGGAACAGTGACCAAGCCTTCTACTTCAAAGTAACCTCTGCCAGTCTCTGCACTTAATAGAATCTCAGCTCCTTCTGTGCTTCTCTCTGCTTATGCAGGTAGAGCAATATTTACAGGCCGTGAAGGGCACACCAACTTGTCCTGCTCACTTGTGCTTTACATACAGATTTCATGTAATCCTCATGGGTGCCATCTGAATTAGGCTACATTCATGTATTCAGTCAGTGAACATTTGTTACAACTCTGATTGTCTTGTGTTTGTACTCAAGTAGACCAGGCAGTTAACAGATACAGTGATAGGAGGAAGGTAATAGAGAACAGAGCCTAGGTGATCAGAGAGGCTCCCAGGGAGAAGTGTCATCTTTGCCATGACGTGGGGGATGACTAGCCAGACCGAAGGTGGGCCATGCCATGGAGGGGAGGTAGGAGCCTGGGCCTCGAAGTCAGGTAGACTTGGCTTAAGTCCTGGATTTGCCACTCTCTGGGCCACTTTTTTTTTTTTTTAAACCCCTCTTTAGGCAAATCACTTAACCTCTCTCACTGTTTTGCTCACTTAGAAAATTTTGGGTAATTGGCAGAAGTAGCTAATGCACCTGAAGTGCCTGGATCATAATATGAGCTCAGATGTCAGCTATTATTACAAATATTAATGTCTTAAAAATCTTATGGGTAAGATTTATTCCTTTTACTATATATGCAAATTGTACCTCAGTAAAGTACTGTTAGCATGGAGAAATTCATCACGGCTGGAGCAGAGGGTAAGGTGGGGAGCGGGGAGGCATGAAGCTGGGAAATAAGCCGTGTTAGACCTTCTCACTGGCAAGAAGACCAAGGGTCTAAGGATAAGCATCATCCAACTTGGCAGTTAGCAAGTGGCGAAGCCAGGATTGGAACTCAGGTGTGTCAGACTCAGCAGTTCTGCTGATGTTTGGGGGGGGGGGGTTGCAGTGTTTTGACCAGCAGTCTGTCATGTATGGTTAAGGGTCGGGCCTCACTAAAGCCAACAAATGATTGTCCACAATAGACATGCAGTTGCAATCCTGATTCGTGGGTTGTATCTATTTGTTGGCAGCCATGGGCTTTAGCCTCTGGGAGCTCCTGAACACAAAGAAAATGGTTGAGTAGGAAGCAGGCAATGTGAAGATAAAAGGGAGGAGAAGCCACAGGGCCCTTTGTGTTGGAATGCAGCCACTGGTGATTCTGAGAGGAGCATGGGGAGGAGGAGGCTCAAGCCAGCCTTGAACCAGAATAAGGGAGCTTGGAGCCCCCTGGACCTTTCCTGAGGAAAGGCATCTCCTAGATTCTCTTCCTAGGCCTACCCCTGCCTCTCACCAGTGTCCTCTCGCGGGGCAGGTGTGGCGTTTTGTTCCCGAACTGTGTAGGACTTGAAACTTTCTTTTCTCCTCCACATGCCTCTAAAGCAGGTTGTTCTAGTATTTCTGCAGTTTGGCAAGTGGTAGAGGGTAACCTGCTTGTTATCTGCCAGAGCAGTCAGCAAAGGAAGACCACATATCATCTTGGAACTGTGGCCACGTTGCGGGGGGTCACAGGCTGCAGCCCAGCAAAAACTCCAGAGGGCTGGCTCTCTGGCTTGGGTAGGAGCTCAGGCTGCTGGGTCGAGAGCAAATCCCTGAATCACTGGAAGTGGTTGCTCTTGTTAACCAGATACAGGGAGTTTACCAGGAATAGTAACCGGCCAGCAGTTTGTTAGACTAGTACAGAGCGATGGCTCTTCACCAGGTGATCCTGTAAACAGATGAGCTGAAGCAGTCAGTGCTTGTGTCCTAACACGTGTGCCTGTGTGTCCTGTCTTCTTTTCTATAAAAAAACAGAGGGATAAGCTAAAAGCTTAATGTGAGTTTGTTTGCAAATTGAGCATCTTTTAATGACCTTATAGAACTGTAAGAGTTTTCAAAAACTTTAGCCTTTTATTTAGATTACTTTATTCTTACTCTTTAGTTTTTAAGATTGTATGTTAGCTTTTTTTTTTAAGTATATATATTTTTTAGTAATCTCTACACCCAACATGGGGCTTGAACTCACGACCCTGAGATCAAGAGTTGCATGCTCTTCTGACTAAGCCAGCCAGGCACCCAACCTGTTAGCTTTTTAAAGTGGTTTTGAATTTCTAAGATTGAATGTTGCATCTGGAGATTACTTAGATTATCTTCTCTCATGTAATTTGGTAAAGCACCTAGTAAAACACAGCATAAAACTGCATGTGTTGGAAGTATCAGCAAGAAGGGCGCCTGGCTGGCTCAGTTGGTAGACCGTATGACTGTTGATCTCGGGGTCAAGAGTTCGAGCCCCATGTTGGGCATAGAGATTACTTACTATAAAATAAAATTTAGAATCCTGGAAGTGTCAGCAAGAGAAGAGAGGAGGATTTTGATCATTCTGCTTGAGCCAGGTGTCTAGGTTCGAAAAGCCAGAACCTACGAATTGGATGTGTGCTAATACAGTAGCCACTGGCCACATAGGGCCGTTGAGCCCTTGAAATGCAGCTAGTTCAAACTGAGATGTGCTCTAAGTGTGAAATATGTGCTGGATTTTGAGGAATTAGTACAAAACAAGGAATGTAAAATATAATTAATAATTGTTAATGTTATATGTTGAAATGATAATATTTGGATATACAGTTGACCACTGAACAATGTGGGGGTTAGGGGCACTGACCCCCTATGCAGTTGAAAATCCCTGTATAACTTTTGACGCCCCCCAAAACTTAACTACTAATAGCCTGTTTTTGACCAGGAAGCCTTACCAATCACAGTCGATTAACACATATTTGGACAATATATGTATTGTATACCATTTCTTAAAGTAAAATAAGCTAAAGAAAATATTAAGAAAATCATAAGGAAGAGGAAGTACATTTATAGTAGTATACTGTATTAATTGAAAAAAAATCTGCGTTTAAGTGAACCTGCACAATTCAAACCCATGTTGTTCAAGGGTCGACTGTATTGAATTAAATAAAATACATTGTTAAAATTAATTTCACCTGCTTTTTTCTTTTTTTATTATGGCTACTAGACAATTTAAAATTATGTATTTTCATGATGCATATTTATGGTTCATATTATATTTCCATTGGACAGTGCATCCTTGGACAATTCTGCATTTTCTGACTTACTAGGAAAGGCAAAACGAAAGCAATTGGAGAGAAACAACCTTTTATTCCCAAATGCCTCTTATTCATTAATCAGTTAACCTGTGCAGTCTCAGGAGTTTCAAAAGGGGAAAATCTTTACAGCTCACATTACTCTATTTCTCAGAGACTGTCCTGTTATTTGAGAATAACTTCATAATATGCTTATCTTTTTTTTCTTTCAGCCTTTCTAGTCTGGTGATGATGACAACTATAACGCAGGGTATTTTGTCCAAAATTCCAGTATCATGTTAATTCTATTGACTTTTTTACATGTCCGCTATAATTTTACATAGCTAGAAACAAATGAAAAATCTTTTATATGGAGATACTATTGTAGAAATGTTTGACTTATATCAAATTATGATTATCATAACTCAAGAATCAGTAATAAAAGGTTTAACATCTCAGCTAAGATGTAATTATGGACCCCACAGAGGGTATCACACATGCCATGTATCCTCAAATAGTCTCTATTCTAGGCAGGAGATGTACACTCAGAGTGAAATAATTCAAGAAGAGCAATCCCTAGTGGGGACT
The DNA here is from genome assembly GCF_964656455.1 of Halichoerus grypus. Taxonomy (NCBI): domain Eukaryota; kingdom Metazoa; phylum Chordata; class Mammalia; order Carnivora; family Phocidae; genus Halichoerus; species Halichoerus grypus. The sequence continues at coordinate 195,113,395 of NC_135713.1, read as the reverse complement.
GTATAGCTAAACGGCTCATAAATGACACTGATAGAAGTTGCTATTTTAATCTCATTGTCATTCCCTGGCCCTAAGAAATTCTTAAGCACCAGCCCTTCCATCCCTCCCTCCACAGATTCTTCTTGGTTTTAGTAGCTCTGCAAGTAAATACAACCTGGCCTTTGAGCATGGCTCCGAAGCAGCCCAGAAAAATCAGATCTGCTTCAAATTCTTTATTAATCTAGTTGCCTTTAGAACTTTAGGCCTAGTAAACCTATTTGGGTAAGAAAGTATTTTCTGCAACCAAATTGGATAAAAAGAAAACTGTGGATTATATGCCAGGAGATCTTTAGCAAAAATGTTGCTTGAAACATTTTAGACAAACATTGTTTAAAAAGACAAATATATTTATAGAAAATGTGTATTTGTTATAGTGTACATGGAACATTCGCCAGATACACCATATTCTGGGCCGTAAAAACTTAATGAATTTAAAAGAACTGAAATTATAAAAAGCATGTTTTCTGACCATCATGAAATTAAACTAAAAATCAGTAACAGAGATATCTGGAAAATTCCCACACATTTGGAAATTAAACAACATACTTCTCACTGGCCTGTGAGTCCAAAGATAATCACAGGGAAAAGTAGAAAATATTTTAATCAAATGAAATTGAAAATACAACATATCACAAATTGCAGCTGATGCAGTGTTTAGAGGGAAATTAATAACATTAAGTGCTTATTTTAGAAGTACAAATTACCAATATTAGGACTAAAAGAATATTGCTAGATTCCACAGACTTAAAAAGCATAATAGGGAAATATTACAAACAACATTATGCCCAGAAGTTGGGCCACTTAAATGAAATAGACAAATTCTTTATAAGACAGAAACTACCAAAGCTCATTCAAGAAGAAATAGATAGCCTAATTTCCAGTAGAAATTAAAGAAATTGAATTCATAGTTAAAAACCTTTCTACAGGGGCGCCTGGGTGGCTCAGTTGGTTAAGCGACTGCCTTCGGCTCAGGTCATGATCCTGGAGTCCCTGGATCGAGTCCCGCATCGGGCTCCCTGCTCAGCAGGGAGTCTGCTTCTCCCTCTGACCCTCCCCCCTCTCATGTACTCGCTCTCTCTCATTCTCTCTCTCTCAAATAAATAAAATCTTTAAAAAAAAAAAAAATTGTTTAAAAAACCTTTCTACAAAGAAAACTGCAGGCCCAGATGGCTTCCTTGGCAAATTTACCAAACCTTTAAGGAAGAAATATTCTGCACAAACTCTTCCAGAAAATAGAAGGAACACTTCCCAACTCATTTTATGAGCCTAGCTAATATTGAAAGATATTGCAAGAAAACTATAGGCCAATTTACCTTATGAACTTAGGGTGACAAATGAACAAAGTATTAGCAAGCCAAATTCTGTAATGTATAAAAAGGATAATAATAGTACTGTGCTGTTAAACTGGCTCTCTGGATCAAGAGGAAGTCCTCTTTGTACCGTTCACTGATTTCCATTGTATAAAAACTCCCACAAACAAAACAAAACGAAACCCTCCCACCATGGCCAATTGTAAGCTACCAGTGTGAGGTCACTGACAGTGGAGTCAGGAAGAGATGTGTAGAATTAGCTCTCGTGAGTTGGTGTAACCCAACTTCAGCACATCATGACCAATGCATAATCTTCCCAAGAATGCAAGACTGGTTGAACATTCAAAAATCCATGAATATACTTAGCAAAATAAATCTACCCAAACTGGTGCTCTTACTGTACAGTCCACTTCAGGCCCCACAGTCTCTTTGTTGCTTGTCCCCCTTTTCATTTCATTGCTCTGATCATTGCAACATCTAGATTACACCCTCTTCCTGTGGCCACTCGCTTGCTCATTTAACATTTTTAATAGATGCAGCGATGCAATTAGGAGGTGGGAGAGCTACTCCTAACTCACGCAAAAAAAACCCTACTAAAATATATAAAACTATATAATTGTCTCATAAATTTCACACACACACTCCATGGTGAAGTATGTTTGTCTGTTTTTACTTACATTCAGGGTACTCTTTGTGACGACCTTTTAATGGTTACGCCAGCAGGGTTGTCACATGGTAAAATGAAGACCTAATTCTCTACTGATTTGGGAGCATCCTTGAGTCAAAAATCCTGTCATTTTTTAAATCTTTGTATCGACTCCTGACACATTACTTGGCACATAGACTCAGTGCATGTTTTGATGAATGGATAAATAAATAGAATTCTAAGGATTCCTCATTTGCAGAGGCTCTCAAGTCAAGACTTAAGTGTGAGACTCAAGTACTCACTGTGGAAATGGCCATTCTTTGAAAAGAATGACATTCCCAATTGCATTGTGATTTTTAGTACTTCTCTGCTCAATTCAAAAACATTTATAAAATGAGGGGAGTAGAGGGGTGCCTGGGTGGCCCCTCAGTTGGGTAAGCGTTTGACTCTTGATTTCTGCTCAGGTCATGATCTCAGGGTCGTGAGATTGAGCCCTGCATTGGTCTCCTCATTCAGTGGGGAGTCTGCCTGAGATTCTCCCTCTCCCTCTCCTTCTGCCCCCCCCATGTGCACATGCTCTCTCTCTCTCTCTCTCTCAAATAAATAAATCTTAAAGAAGAAGAAGAATAAAATGAGGGGTATGGAAGAGAATCAATTAAAATTCCCTAGAGAACTTTTTTTAAAAAGATCTGGGCCACTGTATCATCTGAAAAAGGACTGGGGAGCAGGTAGAGTATTAAATGATGAATATTGATCATCGCTATGAGAGTAGCTTTACCATAATTTTATGGTGTGTTAGGCTTTTGTACACTGCCCATACACTTTAATATGTGTGCTCTTTTTGAAGATCAATGTATAAGTAAGTACATTCATGTTGTTGGGGGGGCACCTGGAGCACAATTTTACTCATTTAAGTTACTATATATCTTTGGATTTTGACATACTGTTGATTATATCTATAATTCTTAATGCCTAATTTCTGATCATCTGCCTTACTGTGTGATTTAAGTGATCTAGAAATGGAGTGGGAGTGGTAGGTCTCAGTTCTGGAATGATAGCATGAGTTAGTATGATCTGTGAAATTCCAAAGATGGTTTGCAGGTGAGCTGAGAAGAGGATGAGTTTGGCTAATTTAAGAAGGCCAGACTGGGTAGGATTATTCACCCCTAGAGGAGGTTAGGCTGAAAGACTTGCTCTATTTACATGAATAAAACTTCCGAGTTTCCTGATTTGCTTGTTATCTTTAAAAAAAGAAAAAGAACCTTTTATTTAGAGAAATGGACATTATCATTATCCTCCCAAATCCGGATTTTTAGTTATCAGAAACATAGCAGATTATAGCTCCACGCTGATTATCCTTCAAGCTTCGCACCTGTCTTAGCAACTCCTAGTCACCAATGAATTGACACTTGCATCACAGTCAGGTTTGGTTTCAGTGTCCTGTGTACCTCAGATCTTCGTTTTTGTATCAAATAAGATTTGTGTTTATTCTAATTTTACTAATGGAAGTTTTTCTCCATCAGGGATGGATGAATGAGATTTACAACTATGATCCAGAAACTTACCATGCAACTTTGACACATTCAGTCTTTGTCCGACTTGAGGGTGGGACCTTAAGACTTTCAAAGCCCAATAAAAATATATCCAGGAGGGCAAGCTACAATGAAACAAAGCCAGAGGTTACCTACATCAGCCAGAAAATCTACGACCTTTCAGACAGCAAGGTGAGCCTGGCTAATTTGAGAAACTAAAATGAAAGAAAAGCATTTGGAATCTTGGTTGTTTTACTGCGCTTTTCCCCCTCAAAAGGGTGTGTGTGTGTAGTGTGTGTGTGTGTGTGTGTATAATTTAGGGCACTACCTTTCATGCAAATCACCCAAGCATCTTTTTAAATGTAGATTCTATTTCAGCAGCTCTGAGTGGGGCCTAAGAGTCTGCATTTTTATGAGCTCCCAAGTGATACTCTTGCTGCTGGTGGTCCATGGACCACACTTTGAGGAACAAAGGCATAAACACTCATCTGACTTTGAGAGTTAACTTTTAACTTTTCAGTCCAACAAAAAGCTAAGTGTAGTGGTGCTAGGGTAATAATGAATGAGGACTCTGTAAATGTGAAAATTATGGATATGCAAAATAATTCCATTTGATAAGTGTTATATACTGCTGTTGTTGAGAAATATAAATTGTTGGTTATTCCAAAAAGCTGTAGGTTTTCTGTTATAACTCATGTGAGTGATCTTTAAATTTACCTCAAATGACAGAAGTATTTAAAATAGTTTTTGTATAAATTTACTCTTGAGACTGATAAACTTGAGCTTCCCATCTAGATGTAGTTTGATAAATTCTTTTTTTTTTTCTTCCAAATTTATGGTTGGTCCAAGGTCATGAAACTTAGTTGATGATAACCTGCTAAATAATTTTTGTGTCACTGTTACCTGAAAATTACAGATACTTAATCATGGAACACTACATCAAAAACTAATGATGTGATGTATGGTGATTGACATAACATAATAATAATTTAAAAAAAGAGAATTACACATACTTGTAACTCTTGCAAAATTCTTAAACATCTACTTCTGGAATGAGTTTGAAGAATAACAAATCACTTCCAAAACTTAATCCCAGTTTCTATAGTCATGTTGTAGACAGGTGGTAATTATTTTACACTCATTGTTTTAGTCAAAAAGGCTATAAAGTTTTCATGTGTGTTCTGCATAATATTAATGCACAGTGTGGCCAGTTCTTAATTTTGTATGTCAGTCATCATTTCCTTTTCCTGTAGATTTATCTTGTACCCAAAAGTTTGGCTCGAAAACGAATCTGGAATAAAAAGTACCCCATTTGTATCGAGCTTGGTCGACAAGATGACTTTATGTCTAAGGCCCAGACTGATAAAGAGACTTCTGAAGAAAAGCCTCCAGCTGAGAGAGAGCTGGGAAGCGAGGACCCTAAGAAGCCACCCCATCCTCAGGAAGGAACACGATCTAGCCAGCGAGATCAGATACTCTATCTCTTTGGGAGAACTGGCCGAGACAAAGAGGAGTGGTTTAGGCGATTTATTCTGGCATCTAAACTGAAGTCGGAAATCAAGAAGCCACCTGGTGTCTCTGGAAATAAACCAGGTAATGACATGTGTGCTGAATGCTTAAGTATTTTTAAAGGGTCCATAGGAGAATGGAGAGAGATTCCCAGGTAGGAAGGAAGGAAACCCACCCTGAATTGATGACCCTCCACCTAAGGAATGTTCTCAGGACTCACTTGCCTTTTAGGCTGGTCATTGCAACCCTTTGCACCGGATCATTTAACCAGTGATGGAACAGCTTGCAAATGTATGATTTTTGCCTTTGTTGGTAACTTAGGATTATATTTATTTGTACATACTGTGACTCTGAGAGAAGAAACATCAGGAGAACCCTGGTTGTGATAAGGAGGCGGGTAAGTCAGGGCAGCGTATCAGGCTAGTGTTCTCAGGCTCCCGGCCCTGAACATGCTTCTCCAAGCCTCAGATCACCGTAGAAATGCAGAGTCTCTGGCCTCCCGACTCACATTTGTACTGATAAGTGAGCCTCTGCTCATTTCCTGTCCTTCTGCCCCATGTATCCCACTTGGGCCCTCACTGAACCTCTCAGTGTCCTCCAGACATCTAGGGCCCTGTCTTCGCTTTTTGCATATGCTCCTCCCTCTACCTGGAATGTTCTTCCCCCACCTGCACCAGGAAAATGCCAACCATTTCTTCAAGAGGCAGCCGAGAGGACTCTACCTGTGAAGTTGGTACTGGGGCTTTCTTGGGAGAGGTAGTCACCTCCTCCTTTCTGCCCTGAAAGTCCTTCAGTCATGCTTCGGTTGCCATGGTTATTATAGAGAGCTGTAATTTATGTGCCTAGGTGCCCAAATTCAAGGGCAGGGATTATGTCTCATTCTTCTTTTCATGTGGAATTGGCCCAGAGAAGGGCTTGATAAAAACCTTTGTTGAATAAAAGATGACAGGTCTGGAATTGCTGTGCGCTGTGGGCGAACGGTTAGCTTGCGGCCCACTTGCCATTTGTTTCTGGGGCTGTGGCAGTTCCATATTTGACCCTCAGTGATCACCAGGAAAAAAGAACAAGGTTACTTACCACATGGACTTCATGGCTTTCAGTTCCTCTGAATTGTTTTAGAGAAGAAGAAAAACCGTTCTAAAAAATGAGCTGTTATTAGAGTCGGAGGTATTTCTCAGGATAGGAAATAGCCTTATAAATATTTTTTTAAACAATCATCTGTTAGCATGTTAGCTGCTTGTCCACTTAGCCCGGGGCAGTCTGTTCGCTGTTGCGTTGACTTTGCAGTCGTTTCCTTCCTGCGTTAACAGCCGCCCCCCTTTGCGGCAGGGGTTTTGCCCTCGTACAGTAGACACAACAGCCCCTCGGGGCACCTGACCCACAGCCGCAGCAGCAGCAAAGGCAGCGTGGAGGAGGTGATGTCGCAGCCGAAGCAGAAGGAGCTGGTGGGCAGCGTGCGGCAGAAGATGCTGCTGGACTACAGCGTGTACATGGCCAGGTGTGTCCCCCAAGAAAACCGAAGCCCCCAGAGGAGCCCGGTGCAGAGTGCGGAGAGCAGCCCCACGGCTGGGAAGAAGGTAAAGCTGGCTGCCCAGGCCGTGGCTTTTCTGCTTTTCTACTCAGACTCGTTTCTGCAAACGTAAGCCCTTGGAGCGCTTCCTGTGTACCAGGCCCTGCCCTAGGCACTGGGGACACAGTAGTGAATGAGACAGATGCGGGCCTTGCCCTCGGGGAGCTTGTGCTCTCGGCAGGGACAGCAAGAAACAAACAGCTGGCGGTGGCAAGAATTAAAAGAAAGCCAAGGATGGAAGTGGGGAGGGTGGAAAGTGGCCAGACTGCTATTTTAGAGTGGTGGTCAAGGAGGGCCTCCTTACGGAGGTGACGTTTGGGCAGAGACCTGACCACAGTGAGGAAGTGAGCCATGGGACGAGTGTGGGAGGAGCCTCCCCAGTTCAGGGGACCGGCCCAGAAGCAGGGGTATGGTTGGAGTATTCAGGGAACCGTGGTGAGGTCGGTGAGGTGACGGTGAGCAGGGCACAGAGAGGCAGGGCCTCATGGGATCAGTTCTGAGGAAGATGGGAAGCCCTGGGAGGGTTTTGAGCAGGGAGTCATGTTGATCTATTTAAGTTTAAAAGTGGCTGTCCGTGGAGAGTGGGCAGGAGGAGGAAGAGAGTGGGTGGGGGGCGCTTCCAGCTGTCGGGGATGGGGCTGTGATGAGGGATAGCAGCAGGTGCTGAGAACGGCTGTAGTTGGGATCTGTGTTTATAGGGGAGCGGCTGGATTTGCTGATGAATTAGGTGTGGGGCGTGAGAGAACCAGAGGGGCCAAAGATCACTCCTAACCTTTGACCTGAGCAACTGGGCAATCAGTAGGGAAGTTCTCAGAATCGTTAGTAGTAGAGGTCTGATTCCTCAGTTACCTTTGTATTCTCAGACTCATTAGCGATGTCCAGTGCTTTTGAAGATTTGCCACGAGCATTCTTCCCACAGCGTAACAAGCTGGCCATTGACTCAGGATCATCTGCAGTAAGATAACTAAGCTGCCATATGCCAGATTCTGTTGGGCACTGTGATAGAATTCCTCTGATCCCTTCAGCAGTCTTGCAGACGAGATGGTATTCTCTCCATTTTGTAGATGGAGAAACAGGTTCACGCGAGCTAAGTAGCTTCATTTCACAGTTGCTAAGTGGTGGCGTGTACAAAACCAGATGATGCTCCCAGGCCCTCAGCTGCCACCACTGCCATGTTGGTGGCCGTTAGAAAGCTGTGCTGGCCCTCAGGCCTCCTGCCACTACCCCACTCATCTCCTCAGCACGGCGCCCAGCCTGTGCACACCCAGCCTGCTTTCCTCCCGCTCAGTAACTCACTGAAGTGTGTGACCTCTTACAGTGACCGTATCTGCTCTGAATGGGAAGCACTTGGTGCCTTCTCTGTGCTGTTAGCCAGTCATGGGTTTTGCTTCATTCTGTTGGTCCTCTCCAGTGGGGAAGAGACCCCCGAACCCTCATCCGGCCGACCTTGTCAGGCCAAAAAAGACCCTGTGCTCTGCTGGCCCCTCACCCACTGCCTCCACCCTCTAACCTGAGTTACCAACTAAGAGTGGGAAGTAGGCCTTCCTCTAGGCTGGAGTTGGGCAATACAAAACTATTCTAGGCATGTCCTGTTTACCACCCGTGAATCCCCCTACCCCAAATTCCTTTTCTCCCTGGGTTGTCAACTGTCTGAACTCTCATCGAATTCAGGGAAATCAGGAGGAGCATTTGTATACTAATGGAAGAAAATTACCCCATGAAATGCTTGCTTTTTAAAAGAGTTCCTTAAATTAAAAATACAAAAACAAAACCATGTTTTAGAACATCGTGTCCTCAGTGTGTGTTGCATGTGCTTGTCGTGTTGTGTCATCACTGGAGTCTCTGGAAGCCCCAGGAGGGGCTGGGAGGCCCCGATGGCCCATAACTGAGCCCCTTGACCCAGCGTCCCTGTCACCCGGGGGCTTCTCTAGTGCAAACGTCCTTTCTGAGTACTTGGCATTTACCTCTTTAAGCACCGTAACATGTTTTTCCTCTTCTAAGTCTGATGAAAATCTTTAAAAACCACATTGCATTTCCTGGCCCCCTTAGGCAGAGCAGGCAGGGATGATTTCATCTTGATAATTTAAGGACTTAACAACAAACAGAAATTCAGGCTGGTCGTCATGCAGGCCTACTTGAGGTCAGAAGCCTTTCACCCCCATCTGAGCCACCCCAGGCTGCTGATTCTGCAGTAGTTTTCTCTCGATTGTCAGTTGGCTGGTGTTGGTATATGGCCTTCTAGTTGCTTCTCCTTGAGTGCTTATCCCCATCTCCCACCCCCCACCCCTAAGGCAACGATTCTAGTCTGTGTGGGCTAAGAAACCAGAAAGCCAGAATTGTGTGAACAGGATAACTGTCCTTGGAAAGGGAGCTTTGGAAGAAGGTGCGTGGGGTCTAGTGCTGGGCTCCCGCATCCCCTTGGCCTCCCTGAAGCACGTGTGGGCTGTGTCCTGGCTCTCAGGGATGGTCTGCTAGTTAAGACCGTCTTGAATAAGGTATGGGCATGTGTTATAGTTAACTATTACTGTGTAACAGCCCCAGAAGTCGTGGCCTAAAACCATAACAGTTACTCATTTTGCTTACCAATTTGTAACTTGACCAGACTTGGCAATGAAGGCTTCTCTCTACTCCATACAGCATCAGCTGAGGAGGCCCCACTGGGGGCTGGAGGAGCTGCTCCCAAGATGCCTCACTCGCATGGCTGGCACGTAGATGCTGGTTGTTGGCTGGGAGCTCACTTCTCCGTGTGGCCTGGGCTTCCTGCAGCTTGGTGACTGGGTTCCAAGGGCAAGTCTCCCTCGAGAAAGAGCCGGGTGAACACCGTATCACCTTTTATGACCTTATCTCGGAAGTAAAATAACATCACGTCTGTCATGCCCTATTGGAGCAGTCAGCACACCTTCCCAAGTTCAGGGAGGGGCAGAGATTCTACTTCTTGCTGAAGAAGTAGCAAATTCTTGGAAGAACATGTGGGATGGGAAATATCGTGGCACTGTTTTTGAAAAGGAAGTTCTGCTAGTTTCCTCTGCTACTTTGATTACTTTTCACCCTTTAAGGCAGTTCTTAACTAGTTTTATTTCTTATTAATTTTGCAGTTTGAGCGCACGAGGACCTTCTCCCTCCATTTTTAACTTGTTATGTTTGGTGCATGTGAAACATTAACATGGTTCCAGAGGTCAAAGCTGTACAAAGACCTACTCAGAACAGGGCCGTCTCCCCCACCCTCTTTCTTCTGTTCTTCCATGCTATTCCCACTCACCCCCCCTGGAGGAAGCCAATCTCCTTAGTCTCTGGTTTATCCTTTCTGGCTTTATTTTCCCTTCTGTCTTAGTCGAAAGGTAGCATATTATGGATACTCTTTTGAACATTACTTTTTCACTTACTAGTACATTCTGGAAATCACTCCACATCAGTTCATAGATGTCTCTCCCTCCTCTTGTTTTTAAACAGCACCAAGTACTTGTTCCATTGTATAAATGTTTCATAGTATATTCATTCCCTCTTTTATAAGGGCATATAGGTTTCCAGTATTTTGCAATCACAAACAATGCTGCAGTGAATAATTTGTGTATTGTGTATTTTTGTGCTGTTGAAGGTGTATCTCCAAGGTGAAATCTTAGAAGTGAGATCGCTAGATCAGAAGGTAAATGCACATGTAGTTTTGTTAGGTATTACCACATTCCCCTCTATAAGGGTTGCACCAGTGTTCACTCCCACCAGTAGTAAGAGTGCCTGTTTCCCCAAAGGCTCACCAAATGCGGACCCTTTGGATGTGGTCAGTAGTGTTCATCCTTCCTGCCAAAGACCGGGCCAGGTCATTTCTTAGGGTCCATATTGCCTCTGATATCATGAGTCCAAGAGAAATTCAAAGGGCTCAGAGATAAAAATGAACCTTTGACATCTCTTCGGGTGACACTGTCACATCGTCAGTGTCGGCTACCAGCCAGAGCTTACCCAGAGGGAGCTTGGGACACAGCTCCAGCCTTTGCCTCAGCTTCTTCTCTCCCCATTCTCCCCCGCTGCTGCCTCTTGTAGGCCATGGTCAAAGCATCTCTTCCCCTGAGGGCTCCACGTCTAATGGCAACTTCCACCCGCTGGGCCTCCTTTCTCACATGGCACCTAGTGCTAAACTAGGTTTGGAGGAGAATGAGGCCACTGGTTCACAGGAGCCAAACCCAGGATACAATTAGTAAATCTAGACAAGGTTTGTGTTAAACAATGCTGAAACACTTTTGGTGTTTATTCTTACTTATAATAATTAAAAACATATTCGGTCATTAAATGACCGAAACCACTTTGGAGCTCAAAATTGGAATTTTAAAATCACTATTTTGGAAGAAGGGCCTGGTTCTCTAGATGTTTAGTGGTTAGTGACTAGTCACTGAGCCCTGACTTGCCCTCATGACTGCTTTGTCCCACAGCCACAGACTGTGCAAGCCTCCGAATCTCCAAACCCCCATGGTGTTGGCGCCATTTTCTCACTGTTCAGGCAACTTAACCTCTAGAATAGTTGAGAGACCATGAGGCTGGCTGAGGAGACTAGAGCTTTATTGTCTTGTCAAGGTAGTGTGCTTGGTTGGAGATTTTAATAGTAATTCAGAAAATAAGAAAATAAGGAGACTTTCTTTTGAAACTAATAATATACTATATGTTAAATTGAATTTAAATAAAATAAAATTTTTAAAAAAGGAAACTCTATTTTTAAAAATGTCTAAAGGTGGCATAGTATTACCCCTGGTGTGGTTACCTCAGGAAGGGAGACTGCACAGGCTGCCTGCAGATTTGCTCAGGGGTGTAGAAAGGCCAGGGAGGCTGCTAGTTCTGTATGCCCCAAAGTGGCCTACCTGGGAGAGAGGACCATCGGTGGGTCAGTGCTGTGCCTGTCCTCTAGGCAGGTGCAAGACTCCAATATTCAGATTGTGTCACACACTTCCATGCTCATTATCCAAGGAAGATCCTAAATGTTTAGGGATAATGTAGGCTTCCCAGGTTTGGAGAATTCTGTCTTCATTATTACTAGTTGTACTAATTATCTTGTTAGCTATAAACTGGATCATGAGATATAAATCCCTGTTTGCAGTTATCAGGAGATGAGAACCCTAAAAAGCAAATAGGAATCAAATAGAAACCAGGAAATCTTAATTGGTGGAGTGGTTTTCCAAGGCTTCCCTTTCCTGTGCAAAGTCACCTTTTCAAACATTTAAAAGCAGTATTGAAAAGTGCTCTTCCTACAGTGAGTAAAAAATCTGAAGCCATAGAGCCAATTTAAACATAAATTTTAGAAAGGATCCAGAAAAGAGTGCCAAGACAATTCAAGGAATGGGGAAGGGGAGGGAAAGAATAGTCTTCAACAAATGGTGCTGGAACAGCGGGTATCCACATGGCAAAAGAATGAAGTTGGACTCCTGCCTCACACCATACACAGAAATTAACTCAAAAGGATCATAGACCTCAATGTAAGAGCTAAAACTATAAAACTCTTAGAAGAAAACATAGGAGTCAGTCTCTGTGGTTTGGGGTTAGGTAAAGCTTTCTTAGATAAGACACCCAAAAGTACATGCAACCAAAAAAAAAAAGATAAACTAGATTTCATCAAAATTAAAAACTTTTGTGCTACAAACAATACCATTAAGATAGTAAAAAGACAACCCACAAAATGGGAGAAAATATCTGCAAATCATATATCTGATATTCTAGTACCTAGAATAAACAAAGGATTCTTAAAACTGAATAATAAAAAGGTAAATGACCCAATTAAGAAATGGGCAAAGGGGAGCACCTGGGTGGCTCAGTCAGTTAAGTGTCTGCCTTTAGCTCTGGTCATGATCCCAGGGTCCTGGGATCAAGCCCCTCATTGGGCTCCCTGCTCAGCGGGGAGCCTGCTTCTCTTCCTCCCTCTGCCTGCCGCTCCCCCTGCTTGTGTGCTCACTCACTCTCTGTCAAATAAATAAAATCTTTTTCTAAATTTTTTTAAAAGATTTTATTTATTTGACAGAGAGAGACACAGCGAGAGAGGGAACACAAGCAGGGGGAGTGGGAGAGGGAGAAACAGGCTTCCTGCGGAGCAGGGAGCCTGATGCGGGGCTCCATCCCAGGACCCTGGGATCATGACCTGAGCCGAAGGCAGACGCTTAACGACTGAGCTACCCAGGTGCCCCAATAAATAAAATCTTAAAAAAAAAAAAAGAAATGGACAAAGGATTTGAATAGACATTTCTCCAAAGAAGACATATAGATGGCCCATGAGCCTAGAAAAGATACTCAGTCGTTAGTCATCCAGGAAATGCGAATCAAAACCATAACGAGAGGGGCACCTGGGTGGCTCAGTCGGTTAAGCGGCTGCCTTCGGCTCAGGTCAGGATCCCAGGGTCCTGGGATCGAGCCCCGCATCGGGCTCCCTGCTCAGCGGGAAGCCTGCTTCTCCCTCTCCCACTCCCCCTACTTGTGTTCCCTCTCTCGCTGTCTCTCTCTGTCATATAAATAAATAAAATCTTTAAAAAAAAAACCATAACGAGATACCACTTCACAACCACTAGGATGGCTAGAAAGAAAAAGATAATAGCAAGTATTAGTGAGGATGTGGAGAAAGTGGAACCATTGTATATTGGTGGTGGGAATGTAGAATGATGCGGCTGCTGTGGAAAACACTTTGCTTGTTCCTCAGAGTAAACATACAGCTCTACGATCCAGCAGTTCCACCTCTAGGTATATATCCAAGAGAAATGGAAACCTGTGTCTGCACAAAAACTTGTACACAAATGTTCATGGTGCCATTATTCACAACAGTCGAAAGTGGAAGCAACTGAAACTTCCATCGTGAGTGGATAAAGCATGGTAGATGCACACAAGAGAATGTTACTCTGCAATAAAAAGGAATAGTGTGTCAACACCTGCTACAGCATGGGTAAATCTTGAGAACATTATGCTTACGAGAGAAGTCAGTCACAAAAGAATACATATTGTATGATTCCATTTATATGGAATGTCTAGAATTAGGTGAATTCACTGAGATAAATTAGGGGTTGGTTGCCTGGGGCTGGTGGGGGGGGCTGAGGGTGGGGGGGATGGGGCTTGTGGGGACAGTGGTGGTGGGGACGGTCGTGGCAGGGATGGAGTTGGGGAAGAATGGCAAGTAACTGCTAAGGGAAACAGGGTTTCTTTGGGGGGTAATTAAAATGTTCTAAAGTTGATGGTGGTGATGGCTTCCCACCTCTGTGAGTATGCTAAAAACCATAGATTGTTCTCTTTAAATGGGTGAATTGTGTGTTATGTGAACTATATTTCCATAAAGCTGTAAAAAAAAAAGATACAAAACCATGTTAATTTGATCCAATTTTATTTTTTTTTAAAGTACTGTATCCTAAAAAGTTATATACATTGAAAAAAGACTGATAGTAAATAGAGGAAAAATGTTTTAAATAATTATATTTGTGGGGCGCCTGGGTGGCTTAGTCAGTTCAGCGACTGCCTTCGGCTCAGGTCATGATCCCAGGGTCTTGGGATTGAGCCCCACATCGGGCTCCCTGCTCAGCAGGGAGTCTGCTTCTCCCTCACCCTCTGCCTGCCGCTCTGCCTACTTGTGCTCTCTCTCTATTTCTCTGTCAAATAAATAAATAAAATCTTAAAAAAAAAAAGCCAGGGGTGGCTTAAAAAAAAAAAGAAAAGGAAAAATAAATAAACAATTATATTTGGATAGTGGGATTATGGGTGTTTTCTGCAATAAATATGTACTGTTTTTATAATTGGGGAAACATCTAACAGACCTGGGGGAAGGGTCTTCCATTGTGCCTTCTCCTGGACCCAGCGGTCCTTTGTGAAACCCTGGTGGCACCAGATTGTGTGTGACCAAACCTTAGGAGCGGAGGCACTGAGCTCTCTTTGGAACAAAAAAAGCTGGGCTGGCCTTGGCTTCTTGGCCATTTGTTACAGGAAAGATTACACCAAAAAATTAAGTAAAATTGTACTTTACTCTGGAGGTTAGCTTTTAATAAACTATATCCCAAGAGCTACTCAGATAGTCATGATAGCCTCCTTCAGCTTCGGACCTTTTTTTGGAAGTCATTTTGAGAAAGGTGCCTTATCTAAATGTACCTGTATAGTTGAGATGGTGAAATGAATATTCTTCTCACATTCCTTCCTGCGGGCAAATGGCAGTGTTAGGAAACATATGCATATTTATTCTTCAAGCTCTTAAATTTTTACTACATTCATTGGAAGTGAGTTCTTTCTAGTAGCCCAGTGAATCCAGATTTTGTTCATAAAGCTGCTTTGAAGCATTGTCAGTGTTCTGCTGCTCTTGGATTTTTCTTTGTTCCCAATGAGTCTGTGGAGAGAAGCCTGTAGAAGGAACTGTTGAAAAGAAAAGATAGCCTGCTTGTCAGTTATTTCAGAAATGTGTCTCCACATCATATGCCTTTGACTTGGACATACATTGTGAAATAGCCTTTGTTTCTTGCTATTTTGTGTTAAACCTGTTTGCTGTGAGTATCTAGGGCTGTAAAGAAAGGTTAATAGAGGGTAGACTCCCCGACTCGAGAAGGGAAAGTGACCGGTTCTCTTGTGTCACCTACAAATCTAAGCAAGACATGCACTGCCTTGTGTGGGCACAACTTGGCACTGCCGAAATACCTGGGGGAGGAGGGCACTGTCCTTGGTGGGTGTTTACTTGGAAGTCTGTGTAGATAATCTGGACTGGATAATGTGACTCAAAGACCGTAACCTCAGAAACGCTGGACCAGATTCCCTTGGGGTGTGGGGCACAGATGTTCAGGCAGAGAGAAAAGTGATTCTAAGAAACATGTACCACCTGTGGAATGACCCAAGTACCCAGTGGTCCCAGACATCTGCTCTTGCATCCAGGACCTGGAGGTAGAAGTGTCTTGGTGAGGGGCACCCGGCTGGCTTCATCGGGGGAGTGTGCGACTCTTGATCTCAGGGTTGTGACTTTGAGCTGCACATTGGGTGTAGAGATTGCTTAAAAATAAATTTTTTTTTTTTTTAGATTTTATTTATTTGAGAGAGAGAGACAGAGACAGTGAGAGAGAGAGCACAAGTGGGGAGGAGAGGGAGAAGCAGGCTCCCCACAGAGCAGGGAGCCCGATGCAGGACTCGATCCCAGGACCCTGGGATCATGACCTGAGCTGAAGGCAGACGCCCAACCAACTGAGCCACCCAGGCACCCAAAAATAAAATCTTAAAAAAAAAAAAAAGATTACAGCACCAGGAAGCACAGAGGTGCTGTGTAGCCATTGAAATGAGTGAGGTTAGAGTCATGTCTTCTGAAATGGAATGACCAACATGTATTATTTTTTAAACCGGAGTTTAATTTTTTTTTAAATGAGACTCACCAACATTCTTAAGGGAGACCTGTGAAAACAATCAAATTTGAAGGACTCCTAGAACATAAAATATCTCCCCTTACACCCGATAATGTTAGATTGAAAAACAGAGGCAAACTTCCAGACCCCCAAAGAGAGAGACGGCGCATGCTCTGACAAGACTAGTGGACCGCTGGGTGCTGGGCAGTCCAGTAGGCCCTGCACAAGCTCAGTGACCGGTTCAGACCCCCAAACTTCAGGCTTCAGAAAAATCACACGCAGGTACGTGCCATAGACCTTTGGGGGTACTCCAAGTCATCAGATCTCCAAGGGTCGAATCCAGGAGCACTAGGCCACCTGGGTACGGCCCCCCTGGCCTGGGCACACAGGTCGCGCTGGCGTGAGCAAACACATACAAAGCGTGGAGATGACAAGCGTGTCTGATGTGTGTTATGGCTGCAGGTGGCCCGGGAGGGCAGGGCAGATGCATTTGTACAAACCACAGAGGGAAGAGAAAGGGTAAACAGTTCGCTGATTTCTGCTTTTCTAGTTTTTTTTGGTCCTTGCTTTCCAAGGCTAATTGTTTCTGTAAGGCTGTAGTCTAATTAGAGACCTCAGCGTAAGGAAATGTCTGTCACAGCAGGTGCCAGTCCCACCACCTTCCTCCCTCAGGACAGAGCAGGTGGAGATCAGGGAGAAGGAGGCTGTGAGTCAGGCTGTGCTGATAAACCAGGGGCCTCAGGCAGGACACTGCATGGTTCCAAGTCCGTTTCCTCCGCCCTAAAATAGAAGTCAAGGTTCCGTCTTTCTGGAGTATTGTAAGACGTAAATGAACACCCTGAGAAGCAGTCTTATCGCAGGGCCTGGCGCAGGGTCCGCGGCCGCAGCAGTGACAACGGGTGGTGGTCAGCAAGCGTTACCCGCACTGCCAGGTACCTCGCCACACCCTCAGCGGCGGTCACTGCCCGCTTCTGTCTCCTGCTTCACCCTGCCTGGCCCTCCCCGGGCAAGAGTCCATCGTCTGATGAGTAGCCTGGGAAATCAGAGACTAACTCAGGTTTGCTCTTGTCCTACCTTGCACGCTGGCCGTGCTAGATGTTTGAGACAGATTGTACCCGGCGGAGGGGAGGCCCAGGGGATGTCACTGGGCTGAGACTGGGGAGAACAGCTGTAGGAATTTTCACAGAATTCCTGAGAACGGGCTCTCTCTAATCCGAGCCTGCGGTTCTCAACTTTACCTGTTCATTACATCCGTGAGGGAGCTTCGGGGAGATGTGATACCCACTCAGATTAGTATCTGGGCGTAGGGCCCAGGCACTAGTATTTGTAAGCACCCCCCTGCCCCTCGCCCAGGAGGGCTGTGAGTTCCCAGCTACTGTAAGAGTCCTGGGCACGGGAGGCTTTGGGGCTGCCTCGGTAGGACCAGCCTGACGGTTACATGTCCAGGGAGCCCCAGTTAGTTGGAAGAAAGGTAGGCAGACATTTGATCAGAGGTGCCATTAATCAGAAGTGGGTACCGAGCTCATTTGGGAGGCAGGGCAATCTGGTTGAGCTAATTGTATGAAATATTAGCTTGTTCACAGGAAGACTGGCAAAAAAAGAAAACAGACAAAGAGGAGTTTTTATCCATGATGGTGGCTTTTGTTTCTCCCTTTTTCTATTCACTGACCTAATGAGACTTGTAATTTGTAGGGAAGAAATACAACTCCTGTGGCCGCCCATCTCTGTGGGGAGGGACCTTCAGTGACTTTGGAAAAATAAGCACCTGTCTTGTTCTCCAGTTGCTTTCCAGCTAATTTTGGTTCCCTTTCTTTTGCCAGTTGCCAGAGGCTCCGCCCTCCGAGGAGGAAGAACAGGAAGCCTGGGTGAATGCCTTGCTTGGTAGAATGTTTTGGGACTTCTTGGGAGAGAAATATTGGTCTGATCTGGTGTCTAAGAAAATCCAAATGAAACTCAGCAAAATAAAGGTATCGTTTTCCACACAAGAAGCTTCTAGTTCCTCACATTTCTTAATTTGGAAGTTTTGTATCATTATATCCTAAGTGAAAAATAACTTGGTTTAAAGCATATAACATGAGAACAGCAACATATCTGAGCTGTGACCTTGGCCATATGACTCACCATACCTGGGGACTTAGTGAATGTTCCTGTTTACTTTTTCCTTTGTGTTGCTCTCATTGTTATCAATTCTAGGTGATAATCGAGAATTTGGTTTGGGAAAATGTGAGCTTTTGTAGCTGGTTTGTCATGTAGACCTCTAGTATCTTGAAATTAGTAAGGAACTTAAATTGTACTTCAGGAGCCCACCCAGCCTCACAGTCTGGGGGCTGCACCATCTCTGCTGAGGAAAGTGCCAGACTCCAGACCTCTTTCCCAAGTCATGCTCCCTCTCAAAGCCCAGAAAGTTAGCATTGCACTCTACATGTGTCTGGGCCTGACCTTTACTTCTGGCCAGATGGTATTTTATTTTCGGCTCTCTCTTTGCTGAAAAACAGCAGTCCTGGTGCTGATCAAGGCCCACTTGGAAGTAAGTTTAAACTGCATAAATATTCCTCACCATTGCCACTAAATGACTCATTTAGCACCACCTCCACCAACCCAGAGACATCAGTTAGGTTACGTAGAAGTAAGTTTTTGACCCAGGGAAGACCCAGCCAAGGAAGAGTCCCTTTGGTCCCCAAATGAAGTTGCTCAGTCAGCACCTTAAATCCGTGGATCTTTCTGGGTCATAGATACCTTTGAGACACAGAAACGAATGAATCCTTTCCCTAGAAAAATGCACAGTGGTGCAGAATTTTTGCCCATGACTTCAGAGGGTTCAAGGACTCCAGGTTAGGAAACTGTGAGCGAAGGTAAAATTACATTAGAAGGAAAATGTGGGCATGGAGGAGCTTCGATGTGACTTTTGTCATTCCTTTGGGTGACAAACCAAGCCTCTTAGGGCTCAGTCAAGCTCTGGCAAGCTCTGTCTGCCAGCTGCAGGCCGGTGTCTCTTTCCTAACCCCTGATGAAGAGGAGAGTCGCTCTCTGAGCTGGAAGAGCAGATGTCGAGGCAGAATTTGGGGCAAGGATTTGGGAGGGCTCAGTTGACATGAGTCAGTCTGTTGTTTTTCAGGTAGATTGAGGCTTGAATGCACTCTGCTAGCCAGGTCCAAGGCGGGGAGCAGGAAGCGGCAGTGGCCCTCCATGTTCACAAACAAGCAGCCAAGCTAGAGCTCACGCCACCGCCTCCCCCTTTCTGGAAAATGATGGAGAGCTTGCTGAGTTCCTGGTCAAGACACACAGGCGGGGCTGGCGCTCCGCGGGCCCTTCCCTGAGCAGGAGGGCTGGGGTTCCCGGCAGAGGGAGACAGAAAGCAGGGTGTGCCTCAACTCCAGACGGGACGCTGCCGTCCCTGTTACACACCTTCCAAAACAGACAGGGCAGCCTCCCCTGCTTCTCTCGGGTGCTGGAAGTCCGTGGAACCTCTGCCGTGTGGAGAACGGTGGGTTCTCTCATCCCAGAGGAAGTTGAGGGAAAGTCTTTTATTTTCATCATCTCCCTTTGCTGGTCATGTGAGCTTTTCCAGTCTGCAGATAAAACTGGGGTCAGAAGTACTAGAAGGTGAGGATAGAGAAAAGTGGCCTGGATCCAGTAGTGGGCTGTGCTCCCTCCATTACCAGCCTCACACCTCCACCCTGCCCTGCGTGCCCTGCGAGACCAGAGGAGACCCTGGATGTAGTGGAATAAACAGAAAGGCAGCAGGATATTACTCTAGTTCGGAACCTGCTGCCACCCCTGCCAAAAGGACTCTTATTATCACCAATAGCCAAATATTCTGGGAAGAACGAAACCTAGTAGTGAGCGTTGGTTAACGGCCAATACAAGAGCCAGAATGGCTGGAGGAGCCTGAGCTGTCCTGTCTGCTGTGACAAAGATCTCTTCTGTCTCCTGGTTTCCCCTGAAGGCCTGACATATGGAGAACTCTTTGCTGGCCTTGCCCTGCAGTCTCACATTGTCACCCTCACATGTGATAATGACTCATGTTGTGAAAGAGCAGCCCTGTGGGTGTATCTGGTGCCCAGTGATGGTTTAAAACAAGCTGAGTTTCTGCCCCAACAGCAAGTACATTCTTGGCCTCCGCCGGCCCCTCCCAAAACCGCCTTGGGGTCCTCAATCGTCAGGGGCCTCTTGTGCCCATGTCAGCAAATGTTGTCATTGCAGACAGCTTCCAGCAGTCCCTCCCACCAACCTGAGAATGTTCCATACACCTGAATGTCCAGTTGGGTTCACTCAGGAGAGTAAAGAACATGTAGTGGGTTCTCGTCTCACTGTGGTGCCTTTGAAAGGGAAGAAGAGAGTTTCTGGTTGAAAAGAGCTGGAGTGACCTTTTGTTGCCTTTCCCTGCAGAGTAGGAAGGACGCTGACCAGGCGAGGGCCTGGTCCTGAGAGTTTTGATTCAAATCAGTTGTGATTTGGAGGGGAAGGGTGCTTAGAGATGTTCTAGAATCTTGGAGTGGGCACTCAGGTGAATAAGTAGGAAGCGAGGCTCTGCTGAGCCCCTTCTCGTAGTACCTGCAGGTGATTAGAGCCCAGCCCAGCCCTGCTGAGTCTTTCCCAGTCCCCGGTCCCTCAGCCCCTTCTTTGTCTCCGGTTCCTCCTCTGCCCTTGCAGGACCACAGGGTGCAGGGTGGGAGGGCTGGGAGGTTGGACAGGGGACTGGGAACGCCATCTCTGCATTCGTTCCCCTTGCTCAGTGTCAGACACCTGTTCTCACAGAAACCAGCATGCCCCTGGCTCACTGAGTATTAGAGTGATAATAACAGACAGTCTGGGGCAAGGGTGCAAGAATTTGGCTACACGTTCTTGGCCAGGTAGGGTTCTGTAGGCTGATTGGGAGGCCAGCCACCAGGTAACATTGATGCCTTAGAAAAAGGTTTTCCAAATCCAGCAATCACCAATTCAAAATGCACATTTGAGTACTGTCTTTGGTCACGTTTTGTTCATCACAGACATCATAACTCTCACCGACCCACTCCTGCAGAAGAGCAGAGCAAGAGTCCTCTGGTGAATCATCAAAGTGTATACCTTTGACAACTGAAGAGGTCCAGCCAAAATAGGCATTAAATCTATGCCTCGCTAAATGCTACCTCCTTTTATGGGAAATGTTCCGCATATATTTATTTTAAAAAGCAGTTTGATGCTGGTAAAAAACAAGGCGCTCATTACAGGCCCCAGTGTCATGGGAATCTCACATTGACAGGGGGTGCTGCAGGTCAGTGGGGAAAGTATTGGTGATTCAGTAAGACGCCAACGAGCCATTGAGAAAAGAAAATTAAGGTGGATCGGTAATTTGTATCTTACACTGAAATGAGGAATGGACTACAGATTAAAAAAGAATAACTATACCCATACCTAAATTCAGGTGAAAGAAACAGATGAATTAATTCCATAGTCTTGAGGCAGAGTAGGAATTTCTAAGCAGATTAGTACTCATGCTATTTGCTTTAGAGCGGATTCCTACTGACGCGGTATGAGTTGGGGTCCCAGCAGGAGAAAGATGGCACACTCAAGTGGCGTCACCTGAGAGGAGAGTTTATTAAGGGAAAGACTTATAAATATGGGGGCCAATGTAGAGAAACCAAAGGGATAGGGTAGGACCCAAGGCTAGCAGCAGCGGGGAGCTGTCAGCACTCCCTGTAGGGGCAAAGCGGGGAGCAGTTACCAGACCTTGGGGCAGCATGGCTATGTGGAGAGTTGCCTGTCTGACGGGAGCCGTGGCCTTCAACAGAGGGAGGGGACAGCTATCTGACAACACTCTTCCCCGAGTACCTCCCATCTTCCCTGCCCATTGGTGTTTCCCACTGGCCAAATCCAGCCAGAAGCCAGAGGATGGGAGAGCCCATCCATGTGATTTGTTCCCAGCCTCTCTGGGAACTCAAGTCCAGGCAGGGGGGGCAAACAGAAAATGTCCAGCACTGGGTCAAGGGATGTGATTTTCTTTTTTTCCAAGGATTTTAATAAATATTGTGAGTTTGCCTATCAGAAGTGCTATAGCAATTTCTTAACTCCCCACTAGTAATCTGAGAGGGGTCCACTTTCCCACACTCTAGCCAGCTCCAGGCATTGGTAACCTGACCGGCATGGCTGGCTTCTCCTCCTCAGTCAGGTCTTCGGCCAACGGCACTCCTCACAGAAGCCTTCTCCAACTTCCTTGGCCAACACAGCCACCCTGCCCTACACCCCGGCTCCCTCTATCCCACCCCACTGGTCTTACTGTCTCTGGAACACTAATCACTCTCTCAAGTGATTTGTCTACTTAATTATCTGTTTCCACCTCTCCAACGTAAACCCCATGAGAGCAAGGACCTTGCCTGACTTGTCCGCAGCTCTCTCTGTAGGATGATGCCTAGTATGCGGTATATGCTCAGTAAATTTTGGTGAAATTAATGTGTCCCCAAAACCTTGACCTTGACTCCTTCTTGAGCGGATGCTGAATTCTAATGACCAGGTTACTAACGTCTCATTTGTTGTTTACTTCTCTCCTCCAGCTCCCCTACTTTATGAATGAACTAACTTTGACGGAACTTGACATGGGGGTGGCTGTGCCAAAAATCCTTCAGGCCTTCAAGCCTTACGTTGATCACCAAGGTAACTAGCAGAGAATTGACCATTTGTACGAGGGTCGAAATGTCTCCATCACTGCAGATCGAACACCAAAGCTTTGTGTTGGGAGGGGGTCAGGGACGTTTTAAGCATCTGTCTTACGTTGATTATCTTTTGTTGTGAAAAGTCACAGCCTTCAACTGATGGGGAACAGATCAGGAATAGATCCCCCTCCTAATTCTTCTAGTCTCTCGGGTCCCTGCTGGTCCTGCCCCAGCCCAAACATGCCCATGTACCCGTTGGCGGGGCCTGGACTCTGGTGTGATTCAGAAAATAGCCCCCGCCCCTCGCGGCCTCCCGTGTGCCCCCTGCAGCCCTCCCCTCTCACCAGGAACTGCTGCTTCTCCATCTGCGCTCGTGCCTTTGCCCTGCCCCAGCTTCTAGGTTGCAGATTCTTTGACCATGTTTCACATCTCGCCTTCCTTCCCACCTCGCCTTCCTTCCCACACCTAGAAGGCGCTCTGTACGTGTTTAAAAAAATGAAGACAGATGTTGTCAGCAATATTTTGAGCGTACAGCTCTCTGCTGGGGGAAAGTGCTCAGATTTGATGTTTAAGACACGCTCTTGACACATTATTTACACTTACTCTGCTGAGTTGGGGCAGGAAGAGTTGATTAGGATGTATAGAGCTTAAATAAAATTATGACGTCAAGATTTATGCGTGTTTTGTGGCACGTGGTTTTAAAAGGACCGTGATGGAAAAGTTCATACACAGGAGTGGGGTGAAAAGAGGCGCGAGCCAGGTAGGCCAGAATAGTCCGTGAACAGGCAGGAAAAATCTCCCCACCATGGAAGCGGTCAACTTCTTTTCTGTAGTATTGCTTTCCACACGCACCTCTTTCCACCTAAACTGGACCGTCATTCCTCAAAAGGCACAGGAACAAGATAGGGGAGAAAATAATTACAACTTTCCAAGAGTGATACTTGTTTTGAATTGTTTTGTAAATTTAGGGACTCTAATGTCTACTTTTGTCCCTGCAGGGCTGTATCACATGGCTCTTGAATCATATTTAGTGAAATCATTTTCTGTGTTGTATACATTTGATGTAAATACAGAGATTTTTTCTAGCCCTATAATTAGCAGCTCTGATTATCTCTTTAACAATATTTCAGCTGACAGCGAGCCCATATTTCCATGTTTTTAGCATTCCATGGATTTCAGAGATAGAGTATTATTTGCAAATCCAAAAGTCTACCTAATATTTGCATGTTGAGATCACCTGTAACCCTTTGATCATTTCCACACTTTGATAAATCTGTGTGCTCCTGGATTTGGCTAATTTCTGGTACACTGAGGGTAAAACTAGAAAAGATAATTTGCAAATGGTTTAGCTAGAGTTCTTTTAACCGCATATGATATTTTTAAAAGATACGTTATGTCTTGAGAACCTAGCTAGGATCTCCACCTAATCTGTGTATGAGGGGTTGCCTGCCTTTCTTCTGGCTCTGGCGGGCTCTGGGCTCCCCTTTGCTCTTTGCCTCTTTGGAGATTGACTTGTAACGAGCTGGTAAATGATCAGCTAACATACACCTCCACAGAGTCAGGCTTAAGGAAAGTAAATAATATGTGAACATGCCCTATTTCCTAATGTGTTAGCAGTTTCTTATCTCTGTCCTTTGTTGAATTAGTAGAAATTTCCAGCAAGAAAGAAAGCAGGGCCACAGCTGGGCTTTGCCGCATCTCAGGAGCGTCCCTATAGCTTTGAACTCTGCGGCCTCCCAGGGCAGCTTTGCCAGGCTTTGAGGGAAATTCACCAAATGCCTAAGTCTCTTTCCTCTTCCTCTGGAGCAAGACATTTCACTACACAGATCAAAGCTTTGCCGGTTTTTAATCCATTTGAGGCTATTTCACTCGTTTCAGGGCAAGTTTTAGACATCTGCCTGCTTATGTAACAAGGGAAGAAATGTTACGAAAGAAAGGAATGATAAAAGACATAAAGCCTGTGGGTTTTAAAAGTTTGATCACATTAGGTTTTTCCAAGTCGGCAAAGGATGCATGCGATAGTTAAAGCAGAAATAAACGTAAAGGAAATGTGCTGTTTTGGATTCCATTGCTCTAAGGTAAACTTTTCTTTGAAGGAAATGAAAATCAAGGGTGACGGGCTAAAACTGACTCTGGGAAGCAGAGCTCACCTTCCAGGGAAATGCAGGCCAGGTGAACAAGCCCCCCACAGCTCTAAGGAGGGGGCACCTCCTGGGGGAATGCACCCCCCTCCCACACACACACCCCTACCTTTTTTTTTCTTTCTTAAACGTTTCCTAACTTGTGCTTGTTTGTTGGAGGCACATGGCTGAGGGGTGGAGGAGGGTGGATATTCGGGCCAGAGCCGGTTGGATCACTGCATCCTCGGGATGAGGGATGAGCTGTGGTTCCGAGCGCAGCTCTGGGGCCAGGGCTTTGGGATTCACAGCTCTGCGGCCGGAGGAGGGGGGTTCCATACACCCCACTAAGCACTCTCTCCAGTGGGAAGCCTGTGAGTCGGCAGGCGAGGCTGGTCTGAGGACCGAGTGAGTCAGCGCGCGCGAGGCGCCTGGAAGGCGAGCGCGGTACGTGCTGGCTGTTCTTCCTTTTACCATCAGTAGTGGCGCCTTCACTGCTGCTCCTGGAGAGTCTAGAATGTGGGCGGCTGCGGTGCGCAGTTGACCCTTTTACAGGAATAAATGGAAAGAAAGAGGCCATTCTCAGATGTTGTGGCCTTGCCACTAAAAGGAGCGACATCTGTAGTTCTGAAATCCCCTGTTGGCCACCACGGGCCTCTCCCAAGTCCCAGGACAGCCAGCCAGTTTCTCAGGTTGAATGACCGCCTTTCCCAGGCGCGTCTTCACTCCCCACCAGCGGCAGGTGGCTGGAAGAGAGCGAGCTGTCCCTTGGAAACTGGCCGCGCCCTTCCCGCCTCCTCTCTGAGCCCGGCCCACTCCCTACGCACCTCTGACTGGGGGCCGTGGCGGGGGGCACAGCGGGCCCAGACGCCCCAGGGAGGCAGAGCAGTGCCTGCAGCCATGTCAGCCAATGTCAGGATGAACCACGGGTGTGGGCTGGACCCCTCAGGTTCAGGTGCATTTAGGCTTCAGGACGTTTGGCGCACGTATGTAAGTCTGCAGATAGGCACTGAGTGTCCCCCACAGAGCGCCGTACTGCTTACGCCCTGTTTCGAGATACCAAGTAACAGCCCGAGTTTTGACAGAAGGTGTTGGATTCTGTGGTAGGAGTACCATGTCCCACAGGAACAGGAACCTTGTCTGCTTTCAGAGAGGTCGTGACTGGTGGTGTCCACCATCAGCGACTGCTTGGTCGTGACTGGTGGTGTCCACCATCAGCGACTTGTCTTCTGGCCCTTAACATTTAGTGCCTGGTGTCTTTATCCAGTGCTGAGACTGAAGTGACTTTGCCACCGAGTATTGCAGAAAACTGGAACCAGAGTCCGTCTGTGACCTGCTCATTCCTTCCACTGTGCCCTTGTCAAGAGCATAGAGGAGAGGGGCAGCCCAGGGCTGAGCACAGTACAGGCCAGACCGTGGGGCTCAGCGCTGACAGGCGTGGCCCCACACACTCTGACCAGATCATGTGGCAGAAAGGAAAATTACTTTTTTTGTGGAAAGGGAGAGAAATCCGTTTTGTGGAACTTGGTTGGGGTGCAAGAGAGGAGACTCTGACTTGCGACTAGATCAACCTTGAGAGGCGGAGCTGTTTCTGAGAACAGTTACAGGTAGACAGAATGGCATCTGTCCTAAAAGACACATTCACATACAAGGAATGCTAGTTTTCTGTGGTATATGAGTGAGCAATATGGCACCAGGAACAAAACAATCACTGGTATACTTTTCTAAGAACCTATAACTCCAGCATCTGTTCTTGGTAATATATAATTAAATGTTCCATTTTAAGAAGTTTGTTCTTTGGATGCCAATGTTGCCTCTCAAAGTGAAAGTCAGCCAGTAATAGTTACAGTTAGAGAGACATGGAGGAGCAGATAACATGAGGGCCAGGCTCAGGTGAGCAAGGCTTTGGGTTCTTTTACCCCTTCTAAGTGGCAGGTACCCCGTTAAGCCTACTTTAATAGTAATAAAACGGTGAGCTGCCGAGTGAAATCACTAGATCTACGGGGCCACAGTTGGGCTGTTCCTGAGGCCGTGGGATCTATCAAACAGAACACTAGGGAGGCTGGTGGACCTCTAGTCTAGCTGTCCCTGGTGACACGCACTAAGGCGTGCTCACCTCCCGTGGCGCCACGGTCAGTCTGGCCCAGGTGGCCCCGGCCATCTTTGTTCATCTTCGAGCATCGGGTGCCTGAGGGCGGGGATTCGTCTCAGTGTCGTTAGTCCTGATGTCTCGCACTGAGAACTCGAGGAACATTTTGGGTGGAGCAGGCTGTGACTTTTGCTGTAGTCTCCCCTCCGAGTGGTGGTGATGGTAGCTGATGCTGCCTTCAGCTGAAGAGTGGAAAACCGCCCTCTGAGCTCCTCGCAGGTCCTGCCATGAAAACTGACTGAAGTTGTCGTTGTCAGTTTGTTCCCCCATGTTGCCAGGTGACGGGCTGGTTTTAGTATATGTGCTGCCGAAGCAAGCACGGTGACGGGCTGGTTTTATAGGGACCTGTTGGTAATCAGCTGCCACTCTTCACCACTGGACGTCCTCGTCCTTGTCACATGAGGGCCCCTTGTGGTGGGGGGGGATCTGTTATGGACTGAATGTTTGTGTCTCCCCTGTCCCCCCACCCCCAAATTCAAATGTTGAAGCCCTAACCTACAATATGATGATATTTGGGGAAGCAACTAAGCTTAGATGAGTTCATGAGGGAGGGGTCGTCATGATGGGATTAGTGCCCTTAGGAGCAGAGACCAGCGAGCTAGCTTGCTCTGTCTGCCATGTGAGGACAACACAGTGAGCAGGCAACCTTCTGCAAGCCAGGAAGAGAGCTCTCAGGAGGAACTAAACTGGCCAGCACCTCAATCTTGGACTTCCAGCCTCCAGAGCTGTGAGAAAAAAAATGTCTGTTGTTGAAGCCGCCCCGTCTGTGGTTATTTTGTTATAGCAGCCCAAGCAGACCAACCCAAGACCCTTTGTCTCCATGGCCTTTCTGGAGAACCTCTAAGAGCACTGATGGCCTTACTCCTATTTAAGGGCTTAAAAAATTGTCCTGCTCAACTTCTGGTTTTTATCCCTGAGCACTACCAAGAGCAGATGGTTGTAGAAAGCAGCATTTTAAATGAAATGCCTCACAAAAGAGTCTTAACATTTGTCAGGAGCACAAAAGAAAAAGCTCTGCAACCACATTCATCTAGACGAGTAGCATTCAGCTTAGTTAGAGTTAAGACACCCCTCGTGGAACAGTGTGTGTCCCCATCCTTACATTGTTGATGCATTTGTCCCCACAACGGGAAGACAGGCTCCCGAGGAACTGTGAATTTCATCTTTCAGTCACACAAGGCAGGAGCCTCCTGACTCACCTGTTACATAACATAACCGCTCGGTCTCAGCTCCAGGTTGTGTGTGCTCCAGGGTTTTCAGGGTGCTCTTGGGCTCACAGGGGCAAGTTTTTCTTTGCACCTAATGTTAAAATAGTCTCCTTACCCTCATCTAAATGCAGGCATGTCATAGTAAAGTAATTTGTTGGAATGGTTGCAGTTTGTATCTGTTTTTAAAAGTTCTCAAGCCTTTCTTGACTCCTTCATATTCTCCCTGAGAGCCAGGGCTAAACAAGGCCATGGGGGTGGGCCTGTTGGGGTATAAACAATGATATAAAAAAACAGACCCCACTGCTCATGCAGAGGCTTGGTCGGAGGTGCATGTTTCGTGCCCTCCCCAGGCCAGACAGGGCTCTCTGCCTGCCCAGTGCCCCCTTGGCCCAGTGACCTCTTCTGGTCTGGTCCGCATCTGCCATGGCAACAGCAGGAAGCGCGGCGGGAGCAGAGAGTCCCAGAAGTAAGGAAGTGGGCTGGTGACAGCAGAGAGAGGGAAGAGCCCTGGCTGGGAGGGACCCAGCCCTCCCCTGAAGAGGCATTGCGGTCCCCCTTGTGCACATGAGGAGGCTGGTGAACAGAGGTCTAGAAACGTCCAGTGGAGCTCAAGCCCTGGTCTGAGTGACAGCACTCCACATGCATCTTCCCTCTGCCTGCCTCCCCTGAGCTCCTGGCAGAGGGAGCACTGGCCCACACGTCCCCGGGTGGGATGTCCCAGTTCCCGGGTGTAAGCCAGCTGTTCACTAAGCTATAGCCACATCCCCTCATATAAAAAACAGACAAAACCTTCTACTTTATAAGAAGTAAAATTCTGATGCCTTTTTTAGAACAATCTTCAAAGGCAGTACATACTATTAATATTTATTAGAAACCTGACCAGGATTTTCAAAAGAAGTTATTTCTGAATACATACAGGAGCCAGGTAGTTGGAGCCTGTCGATTCTCTAGTTTAAAAAAAGGTGGAGATGGGGCGCCTGGGTGGCTCAGTCGTTAGGTGTCTGCCTTTGGCTCAGGTCATGATCTCGGGGTCTTGGGATCAAGCCCACGTCGGGCTCCCTGCTCCGTGGGAAGCCTGCTTCTCCTTCTCCCGCTCCCTCTGCTTGTGTTCCCTCTCTCGCTGTGTCTCTCTCTGTCAAATAAATAAATAAAATCTTAAAAAAAAAAAAGGTGGAGATATTCTACAACAATAAATATCTTCTTTATTGATGTTCTATATTGAGTTTGAAGCCTATTCATATCTAGCCTTTGCCCTACTCCCTTTCCACTAGAAGTGATTAATGACTGTCTTCATTAAAGCAGATGTCCCCTTTGTTTCCAGTAACAGTACCTTTGAAGAGCAAGCTAATTGATGATTTTTAACTGCTTAATATAAGCAAGAAATAAAGCAGTTTTGTGAGTTGCTACAAACAAGACAGTCACAGTTGACCTGCACATCACTTAACGTCATTCGTGGAAAACAGTTACCTTCAATTATGATAAAAAGAATTTGTTGAAAACAAAATGGGAACCATTCCGCCTTTAGTGAAGAATTACACCATTAGTGCTTCTTGAGGTTAAGCAAAGCTTTTATCTGAAATGGTGGCCAAATAAGGGCTAGGTTATTTACTGTAATTGCTTGAAAATGCTGCTGTGTTTCAACAATGCTTTTAGATTAGTTTCCTGCTTCCTTTTAGATGTTGTCATGCATCTTATGAGGATCTATGAAGTTGATTAGCATTTAAACACCCACTTGAAGGATCCCATTTTGATTGCAAGTCCATGAAGTGTTATGGAACCCCGAGTCTGAAAACTTGCAGCATAGCATGTTGTACCCCCAAATCCCAGAATCCTGGTGTGGAAGGTCGGGCGATGATCCCTGATGGCATTTTAGACTTCTGGTCAGTGGCCGCTTCTGTTGGTGGCCCATCCCAGTGAAATTCCACAAAGCTGAAAGCCTCTTACGTATGATCTCACTGACACTGGTGTCTTTTCTAAGGAACGGGGTTTTAAACTAAGGTACCAAGCGGTTACCCCACTTTATCTGGATAATTCTGGGGCTTGAACATTAATTCGTCCATTACTAAGCAATTTCCAGAAAGAAAAGGATGCTAAAAATGTTTGTCCCGCTCCTTATCATACCGAGCTCAGTCTGAAGCATTTCCACTCCCCCACCAACATAAGATCATTTGAAGGCAGTGGTTCTCACGTGCATCTTTAAAGAATAGGCCAGCATTCAGTGAGGTCTCTGCACCTCTCTTCTGCCTCATAACTGGCTGGGAATCAGCAGACTTTGTCCTGGCTTTGCCCTGGGTCAAGCCATCTTCCTGTTGGGAGTGTATTTTCTTACTAAATGTGAGAATGAACCCAGAGAACAGGACCCCTCCAGCGCTGACAGGTGCCCTGAGCTCACCGTTTTAATGGATATTCACATGTTGGCAAGTTGACAAACGCCTGAACCATTTCCAGGGGCTTGTCTTTTCACGACCTCCTCTTGCATGCATTGGTAGTACAGGCGATATAAATCTACAGACTTTCAATGTGATAAATACAAATTTTTATACTGTCATCTATAGTCATGTTCTTCTGGGGGGAAAAAAAAACTTCTGTTTTTTTCACCATTTCTCCAGGACTCTGGATCGATTTGGAAATGTCCTACAATGGGTCCTTTCTGATGACTCTCGAGACCAAAATGAATTTGACCAAACTAGGTAAAGAGCCTCTTGTTGAAGCCCTGAAGGTTGGAGAAATTGGCAAAGAAGGGTAAGGGGCCATATGAATTTACTAATCCAACCCTGGGGAACCAAGCTCTCCCTCTAGTCTTTGAGAAGCAGCTTTGATGTGTAGTGAGCTTCCATGCATGTGCTTCCGGACCACAGAGGATTTCAGGGAATGGTTCCCTACTCTCAGCCCCTGAAGACTGTGAGTCCCCACCTCTGCTCAGCACCTTGTGGCCTCAGTGCTCCCAGTGGGGCGCACACAGCATCACTTACCCAGAGAGCATCACTGACTCAGACTGGTAGGGCAGGCTCATCTGCACAGTAAAAAGTTCTGTGTAGAGAATCATCATCCAGAAACTTCCTCCTCCAGCTTGCAGCCCCAAACAGCATTGTGTGGGCAAGGCTAAGGTCCCTAGGGGGTCCGTCTGCTTTAATCACAGAGTCTGAATTATTTCTAATAAGACAATTGATTTTATAGCCAAGAGGGTGCTCCTAAGGCGTTTTGAGATGTATTTTCTCTAAATAATACAATATTGATTTGCTTAGTAGTAAATTCCTCTCTTTGTAGAAGATATTGCATCTGCTGCCCAGAGTTTGTCTGATTTAGTAAATATTTCGCATTTGTGAGATAGTTAATGAAGGTTAATTTTTTTCCCCCTTAGATGCCTAGAATGGGTAAGCTGGAACTTTACATTCCCATACACCTTAAAAAAGACTGCTTCTGACCACAAATTTGAATTATATTATTGTTTTGACCAAACTAAAAATGCTGAGTAGAGTCTATTTCTCACATCTTTATCCCTTTAGCATGGAATTAACAGTACGTTGACAGAAAAACCCCACAAGGAGCCACCTTCTCAGGGTCTAAATATAAGACACGCAGACTCTTAGCTTTTTGCTTAGTTATGATGCCGACCTAATGCTTATATTCATACATGCGGTCATAGCAAACGGGGGTGGTCGTACATTTGAGAATGTGCTTTTACTTGGATTATTCCGATTTAATGAAATAATTGGAAAATTTCCCCGCCTGTATGAAATCTAACCTGTATCTGTGCTATTTTCCTTTCGTTTTTCTGCTATTTGTTAAAATGTGTTTGGATTCGGCAATCTGTGGATTGTATTTTCTGGTGAGTGGTGTTTATCAACTCTCCATGTAGCATTTCATACCCTGTAGGTGCTGAGTCTTGTTTGGTCCCATGTGATGCCACTAGGAAGCTTGTCCTTTCATCATGTTCCTGGACGTAAAGGCTCAGTGTGTAGACCTAAGAGGATTGAGGTCAGAGTATTTAAGAGGCTTCCTCGGGAGGGAAAGTCTTGCCAACTTCCCTGATCTGAGTTGCTGGGGTTTTGGTCTAGTTCTCTAATCAGACTCCGTTTCCTGTGTCTGGACGCCCCCACCCCACTGCCAGGTCTGTAAGACAAAGCACGCGTCCGCAGCCTGGCCTGTAAGACAAAGCACAGTGGGCAGAAGCAGCCTTGAAAATGAGGTCTAAATACCCAGGAGAAGGACAGAGCAAACTTCAGTCAGAAGGACTCCATTCTGGAAACAGCCCTGTGCCAGCACCGAGCTGCTGGGACTCCATTGGAAAGGGGCGTCTTGGGCGGCAGGTGGGGCCCCGACACAGCCAGGTCCCTGAGAGCCTGGTCCTGTAGGCCTTCCACGTCACCCTTACTCACGTGGCTCTCGGCACCATTTCAAATTCGTGAACCCCGGCCCGTCAGAGGATGGACATGTTTCTGAGAAAGCAGTGCTTCTCCAGACTGCATGAAAAAAAAATCCTCTGCTTTGGGAATATGATGGTATTATTTTGTCATATACTTCTGAAGTACCGTTTTTTCCCTAGTAGAGTCTGGTATAAAATGTTTTACTTCTTCCTGTGAGGGTGTTACCTTATATGTTGATGGGTAATTGGCTGTCATTTAATTTTAAAAGCAAGGGAAAAAAGCCGTTCCAAAAGTACTTCGTTTGGGAGAAAAAGGCCTGGAAAAATGGACCGTTAACTTTTTTTTTTTTAACATGAAGGACCCCTTTGGGAATCGGAGAGCTCTGGGTCCTTCTCCCTGGAAATGCCTGCACGTGTACCGCTTTGGCTCAGTTTCTGGGAGTACTGAGAGCCTCTGAAAGCCCATCCATAGCTAAGAACCTAATCCCAGAAGTGATTCTAGAACACACTTCTTCGCTCCCTCAGTGATGAGCATATAGGAATACCCTGAGTCTAAATGCCAGGGAGAGAGCAACCCACAACATTTTCCTTAATGGTGAATCTCTCCAAAGAGGAGGCTGTGGCAGGGCCTCTGCTTTGTCCACGGCCTTTTTTCAGTCCCCTTTAAAGTGTGCAAATGATCGGGCCCTGGGGGAGCCTCTAGAAGATGCTGCTCACCCTGTGGGAAGCCCCACTTGTAGCGAGTTTGTTCGTGTCCTCACGTTATTACCCTGAGGGTGATAGTGAGACACGGCAATCTGTGTTGCTTTAGTCTAGTGAAGTCCCTTCTCTTTGAAATGTGTGTATACTTTTTATCTGTAGACATTTTTCCTTTAATCTTTATTTCCCAAATAGCCGCCCTGTTACATGTTGTAGTTAACATCACTTTGGGGCAATAAGGTGCTCAGAGTGGAATTCGGGTAGCGAGCTGAGCAGTCGTAACTTTAGGAATTGACCCGGAGAGGACCAGAGTGAGGCAGTAAGGGAAATGTTCTGCACGCCGTCTGCTCTCTGAAGGAACCGTGGCTTTGGAGGAGGGCATTTCCTGTAAGGCACTTGGCCTGTTCATGCTCCACCACTGCAGCCTGGGTCCAGTGTGCCAGTCCCCCCAGGGGGGCCCCTGCGACCTCCGTACTGGGTCACGGGTCCACAGTATACCCCAAACCACCACCCCCCTGAAGCTCCTGAGTCTGGGGAGCCAAGTGGCTGCAGCCCACGCTGTGGCCCGGGCAGGCTCTGTGGGTGTACGCACGCATGTGTCTGTGGTGGCGATTTCACTCAGAGAAAATGCGTACGTTCTCATGTGTGGCCACCTCCCTGGGCTGTTTCATCTAATTATGCATCCTTCACGTAAAGCATTTTTTGGAGCTGCCTTTTAGAACTGCCTCCAGAGTCTGTGACATTCTTTTAACTATTCTGAGCACCAGCAAGTCATCCTGCTTTGTAAGATGGATTGGATCTTGGAGAAGGTGTTGGAAGTTGTTCAGAGGCAATGGAGATTATGAGACCAAGAAATAAAACGGTTGGTCCAAGATAGAGCATCAGTGATAAAATAATTCACTTTTTCTTACGTGTCTGACTCCAAGCACATGTCCAAAAAGATTTTTAGCAGGGACAGCAAAACTAGAATTAGCCCTTTAAGGTGGCTCTTTGAAAGGATATCATCCTCATCTGGATTCTAAGATGCGTTTTTAAAAAGTAGGCTTATTACGTTCTAGCACCCCTTATATAAGTAAGAATGTGCAGTGTATCTTTCTCTCAAGTTCATGCTGACATCATGAGATCATTAAATGCACGAACGTTCAGTTATAAAGCCGAGTATCAGCCAAACATTGAGTGACACATTTAATTAGCTAAGTATTGGGTGCCATGTAGAGGTACCGTTTGCTCAAAATCAGAATTTCATGTCACCTGGTCTACTTTAACTGATATGGCATTGTCTAAATTATTAACTTCAAGCCACAAAATTTATTCTGTTGTCTGTCCTGCGGAGGATTAATTCGGGAACCTGAGAGCTCTCTGCAGTGCTCAGCCTTTGGCATCTTTTGCTTCAGGTCTGGAGGCTGCCAGATGACAAATACCAGTGGGGACAAGACGGGATGGTGGCTCAGCAGGTTTCACTGCAGCCCCATCTCGAGGCAGCATGCTGTGCCGCGTGGATGGGGAGCAGGCTCCCTGTGCGGTGAGGACACAGACGACTCCGTCTGAGAGCGCCTGGTCTGAGAACCAGGGAGCCCAGGCACCGTACTGATGGACAGGGACAATAGATGTCTCAGATGGCTGTGTTAGCTTTGGGGATTTGCCTCCCTGACTCCTCATCTCAAGCCCCAATTTGGGCTTTCTTGGGAATAATATTTTGCTGGCACATTTTACATAAAAGATCTCTGTGAGGGCTGCCCAACCATGGAAAAGTTCTGAAATGGCTTTGCGACCAAGGAGCATCCATAAGCATTCCTGGGCTAGCCAGGACTCTAATGGAAGGAGGAAGAGTCAGTTAGGTACTGTCCCCATGGCCAGGGACAAGAGGCTTTTGTATCTGCAGGGGGAGTTTCCCTTTAACTGTATGCTCAAGCCTGTTGGCTGAAACAGCTGGCTCTCATGTTTCAGAGCTGGGGTGGAGGAGGATCCCCGTGTCCTGCCAGGGAGGACACTTGCAAGGTCTGCTTACAGTCGGGCTCCTGTTTCAGGGGTGGAGATTTCAGCCCCACCCTTCCAGGGCTGGGGCCTTTGCTGGGCCTTCAAGTCTGCTCTCGTGTGTGTACTCTGCCCTTGGGTGCCCTTAGCCCCCATGGGCTAAGAGATGGCTGCCCCTGTGAGCATCAGAGGAAGACCCCAAAAGGGATTGCACCTGTAGGGACAGGACCTAAGTCCCACTGCCTTTCCCTGTCCTGGTAGTTTTGTCCTTATCAGAAGTACAAGGCCTCACCTCTGCTTTGTGACCATTTGGTTGCTTAGTAGTGTTCAGAGACTACTCTGTCCCTTGGTGGCTTCATCCCAATGAAGTCTCTGAGCCTCAGAGATGGACCCTGCCTCTCTGCTTCTCTGAAGCAAAGCCACCATCTAGGGAGGGAACTGCCTTTTGTGGGGCCAAAGCTCAGCCAAGAACCCCGCCCCACCCCACCCCCCCGGGCTGAAGAGGGGCACTTGCCACTGCTGGTGATCTAGTAACCCCCCTGACTCTGGAAACTGAGTATCCAACCTGGCAGGATTAATGAGGGACTTTGCTCATTGATGAGGCTTTGTAATTATTTTTTTTTTAAGATTTTATTTATTTATTTGACAGAGAGAGACACAGCGAGAGAGGGAACACAAGCAGGGGGAGTGGGAGAGGGAGAAGCAGGCTTCCCGCCGAGCAGGAAGCCCGATGTGGGACTCGATCCCAGGACCCTGGGATCATGACGTGAGTCGAAGGCAGATGCTTAACGACTGAGCCACCCAGGCGCCCCATATTTATTTTTAAAATGGTTTTTAAATTTGTATTTCTCCAGGAAACTTCCTGGGTTCTCCCGTCAGTTGCTTCCCAGAGTCCCTTGAGATTTGTCACTTGTGATCATTGGCTTTTTCTCTGGCCTTCCGGAGCTAAGGCAGTATGGGATAGGATACGTAGTTTCACTAGGAAGGAGTCTTGAGTCAAAATGAACCTGGAGGTGACTAAGGAAGCATCATAGTTGTTGAGCTCAGCCAGAGTCAGGGGCTTGCCTGAACATCCCTGTCATGGGTGAGAGGAGGTTATGTCACCAACATAAGCTGTCACCTCACCCCTGTAACCATCGTTCTTCCCATTCACCCTCCCACTTGGCTAAGTAGCTGCCATGTTGATGAGATCACTGCATTTTGTGTGGACGGCATCACACTCCCGCCACCTGTCCTGATGCATGCACAAAATGGAACTCTTGAGGCCCAAGTCCTCTGTGCTGCTCCCAGGGGCCTTGGCACTGAAGAGTGTCCCGGGCAGCCTGGCCAATCCGAGGACTCTTGGATTGGGCCCCTTCTTTCCTGGGCGGGGTGGGCGGAGTGAGGCCATGTTAGTGCTGGTGCTGGTGGAGCATGTGTGTTCTCTCTCTAAGCAGAGCCTGAAGGGCAGGCTACGGTGGTGACTCTGCCCTGATCAGTTGCAGGCCCAGGGCGTACTGTCTGGCGGACAGCGATGAGGAGTCCTCCAGTGCTGGCTCCTCTGAGGAGGATGATGCTCCAGAGCCCAGCGCCGGAGACAAACCACCTCTCCCGGGGGCCGAAGGGTAAGTGGATCCGGTTTCCAGAGGCTCCAGGGGTCAGGGTACCAAGTTGGGAGTGAGCTTCCCACCCCCCCAACCCCCCCACCCCCGTTCCTAGTAATCTTTCTTCCTCCTTCACATTGAGTGAATGGTTTTTGCATTAAGAACCCAAAGTGGCTTAAACTTCCAGGCCCCAGAGCAAAAAAGACCCGCATAGCTTTCCTTAGCTAACAAGGTCCCCCATCAGAATGGCTTTCTCAGGCCACTGAAGAAAAGTATTATTTTCTAAAGATTTTATTTAAATTCAAGTTAGTTAGCATATATTGTATTATTAGTTTCAGGGGTAGAATTCAGTGATTCATCACTTGCATGTAAGAAAATTCTGAATAGAGAACTGAGGGGCGCACTTGTGGCACAGCGTGCGCAACACCTCCCCCTGCTGTCGGCGGAGGGCACTGTGCCCCCTCGGTCCGGTCGCCCTTCTGTTGAGCTCCGGGCATTTCTTTGGTGTGTTTTGAAGATGTGGGTCACTTAGCTGATCTTTTGGATCATGAATTTCATTTTCGGGGCTCCCTTTGCCTGTTACTTAGACTATGGCATAATCAGAGTATTTACACAGCTTCTCTGTAAGGATCTTTTAGTTATTTAAAGTGAGTTGAAGAGACGAAGATTATAAAGAAACCAGAGATTCAGAAGCACTGGTAAGAAAATATCAGCCTATTCACTTTTGAAATCCAACAGAAGGTGGAGAGAATCCAGACGTTTGAGGAGTTGATACTAAAGTTTGTGGGTGTTATTTGAAATCTGCCCTCTTGACCTTCTTAGGAATCACTGCTTTTCCCTACACACATACACATACTATTCCTGACACTCTGAAACTCTGGAGGATTTTAAAAAGCAAATATCCTCTCTTCCTAGGGCAGTCTTATGGTAGATAGGACCTGATAGAAAAGCTTGCTTTCTTGGCCTGCTAGCCTGTCAGCTTGATTAGCAGTTTTCTTTAGAAAGAAGCTCTAAGCGCTTTGAAAAGTAGTTGCCACTTAAAGCTGATAAGACGTCACCTAAAAGGCAGTCCGTTAACGACTGTATTTTATGTCCCTGTCGATGCAGCATGATTTCTTATTTGATGTGTAGAGATGGGGAGGTTTCTGTAAGAGGACACAGGATTTATAAGCAGTAGTTGAGGTGTAATAAGGAGGACAGGTGAGATGCCTTCTCTGCACTGTGAGGACTTTGTCTCTCCACTGGTCATGACCTGGGCTCTGTCTGATCTCTACACCTTCTCTAAAGTAGTAGTTTCTCAGTTGGAGGTGATTTTGCCCCCCCCCCCCCCCCCCCCCGTGGACCCTGAGCAATGTCTGGAGACATTTTTATTATCATGACTGGGGGAAGCATGCTATTGACGTCTAGACGGTTGAGGCCAGAGATGCTGCTAAACCACGTACAGGAATACAGAGGGCAGCCCCAACCACAAAGAATTAGCCCGTCCAAAACGTCAGTGGTGCTTCGGTTGAGAAACTCCGGTCTAAAGTAAGGTGAATGCCGAGCCACAGAGTTTTTGTGTGTGGAGGAGCAAAGTTTCTACTAACACCTGTGTCCCTCATTTAAAGGTATGTTGGAGGTCATCGAACAAGTAAGATTATGAGGTTTGTCGATAAAATTACCAAGTCAAAATACTTCCAAAAAGCAACAGAGACAGAGTTCATTAAAAAGAAAATTGAAGAAGTCTCCAATACACCCCTGCTGCTAACCGTAGAAGTACAAGAATGCCGAGGAACCCTGGCGGTCAACATTCCACCCCCTCCGACTGACCGAATATGGTGCGTATAACCTCTCGTGGGACCATCCATATCCCAGCCTGCCTACCACCGCCATTATGGAGAAGTACCTTCTCCTGGGCAGAAGCACTGTCAGATGTTCTTCAGGGAACCTTCATGTCCGTTGCAAATCCAATTCTGCTTTTTTCTGTGAATGGTTAATTCACATTGAAAGCTTCATCTTCACATGTATCTCTTCTTGGTCTTCCTCCCCTTCAAAGCCAGCTCTTTCCCCCAGTTAGAAGAGCCACCCTCGGTAGAGCTCTTATTCTCTGCCTAGCCTGGGGTGTAGCTGCTTCACCTGGTCAGTCCTCACAGCATCCTGCGGAGATAGGTACCACTGTTACCCCACTTTACGGAGGGGGATCATGCATCCGGCAGAGCCCGAGGTACTTAGGGAAGACTCCCCGGGTTAGACCTAAATGTTAAGGAGGCAGAGCCCGTGTACTTGGTAATTGTGGTAGAAGGTCTACCCAAGGAGTTGTCATCGAATGAACCAGTGGTTCTCAACCCTATCTGCATATCACAGTCACCTGGGGACTTGTTAAAAACAAAGATGTACCCAGCCCCCAGGATCCAGGACATGGGGGACTAAGCCAAGATTGAGAACCACTGGAATAACCTATTATTCATGGGTCCAGCAGAAGAAAATCACTATCTGTGAACTGCAGTTTAAAATTGTCATTCCAGATCGTTTAAAATGTATACAAGTGTATACAGTGATTGCAGGAAACTTCATTGTACCAGAAACTACGTTGGCATGAAAAAAGATAGCTCTGTTCTATCCCAGAGTGAAACTATCATGCTGGTGCATACCCCTGGCGTTTAGAAGGGCTTATGAGAATGATCAGAAGACAGTTTTTGAATTGAATAACCATTTGATGATGATACCAGTGTTTCCCAGTAAAAACTTTAAAATACCTTTTTAGATTTTATTTTTAGAGAGTAATATTTTCATTGTAAAAAAAAAAAAAAAGGGAACAAATGAAAAAAAGTGGAGGGGAAAAAAAGCCTCTAATCTTACCGCCCACAAATAACCACCATTAATATCTTACTGTCCAGTCTTCCAAACCTAACAAGAAAAAATTTTTTAATAGTAAGAGTTGATGCATTTCTTCACTTTCATGCTTTAAGATGTATCAGTTACAGGTGACACAAGGCTTCTGGGGGAGTACTACCCAGGGCATTTGTTATGAATCCATAAAGTTAAGTATAGATCTTGAGAGTGTTTAGAAATGCTTATAGCAATTTGACATTTTCGTTGTAATTTTTAAAACATTGATCCATGACAAATGGAAGTTTTTAGGTAATTTGATAGCACACAGTCTCTTGTCTAGATCCTTTACCAACAGTTTTGAATGCCAGTCTGCTCCACTGGGAAGCCTTAATAAGCATGCTGTGCGGGATGGAATGAAAAAGCAGGTTATAGAACGTTCTCTATTTACATATACATATTAGGAGTGTGGGGAAAATTGACCCTGCTTATCTCAGTAGTCCTGTCTTGGGGGTAAGATTCAGGGAGAGGCAGTATCTTTCACATTCTGCTTTGTACACATGTATTTTGGGGGGTTTGTAATGTACATATGCTACCTTTATTAAAATAGCAACAAGAAAGATCCTTGCCATTTCAGGAAAAACAAAAAACCAGAAAACAACGCCCAGGTCAGACTTTTCCAGTGGTGCTTTCTAAATTTCCCAGCTTGTCAGAACTGTTCTCAGATCATCACAGCCCTACACATAGTCCAGGGACGTAGGAGCTCACAATTCCTGTTTGCTGCCTTGAATCATTTTTAGAGGGGATTTTCAGAGTAAGAACATTTACATAGGGATGAAGCCCTGAGTAGATGAACAGTGTTTGCTGTTGGTACTTGTCTACTTCCTCTCTTTGCATCTAAATGTAGTTGTTTACTACTTGTCTTCTTCAAAAAGGTATGGTTTCCGGAAGCCACCATATGTAGAGCTGAAAGCTCGGCCAAAACTTGGAGAGAGAGAAGTGACTTTAGTTCATGTGACAGACTGGATAGAGAAGAAACTGGAACAAGAGTTTCAGGTAAACATGTGGTGTCACCTGGTGTGCGTTTCACCTGAGTCTCAAAGCTCAGGGCAGAACAGAGGTTCTGAAGTGCATCTGGGTCAGGATCCTCTTTTGAGAATCTAATGAAAGCTATGGGCCCTCATCCCAGGAAAGTACCCATCATGATCAAACGGGCCTAACGCTTTAGGTACAGTTTGAGAAACCCTGAACCTTATCCACAGAACCCTGTAAAGTAAGTAGTTCAGAGGAAGCCCCAAAGGTGCGTTCACTAGGCCAGAGCTCATTCTCCAAGCCTGTCCTTCTGCTTTCTGCCCCCAAAGCTAATAGCAGTGTAGCCGAGGCCCCGGGATGAACCATCAGATATTCGAGGCACATATGTCTTCCAAGGTGTTATGGATTGGCAAACAATTTACTTCGTAAATGAGTTTCACCTTTTGGAGACCTCCTATTTTTGCAGTGGTATAGCTGCAAAAGACAAGAGTTTGAGCTCTTGTCTTTAAAATTTTATATTTGTATTTAAAAGCTATGGATTAACATTAACTGAAAACCAATTGCTGGAAAGCTTAGTAATAGCACCAAGTGAAAAAGTACTTTGAACCCAGTGAGGGGAAGACAACCTTTAGTTTTTTCCTTTTCCCTAGATCCTACAATAGGCATTAGAGTGGGTCATCTCTTTCAGGGATATTGGGGTACAAGGAGCACAAAGAAAGGACGAGGGGGCAGAGGTTGGCATCTGGTTTTGTTTTGTTTTTTTAAGATGTATTTATTTTAGAGAGTGTGGGGAGGGGCAGAGGGAGAGGGAGAGAATCTCAAGCAGACTCCCTCCAGAGTGTGAAGCCCGTCGCAAAGACCTCGGCTCAGTCTCACAATCCTGAGATCATGACCGGAGTCGAAATCAAGAGTTGGACACTCAGTTGACTGAGCCACCCAGGCACCCTGGCACCTGGTATTTTTGAGGCAAGTTGGGAAGTTGATGGGTAATTGCTACAACCTCCCATAGCCACCTTTTTTTGCTTTTGTGTATGCTTTTGTAAGAGGGCATTACTGGAGACTGAATGCATTGCCAAAATTCAAGTGCGTAAAATTAGTTTATAAACAGGACAGGCAAAGCACCATTACTATCAATCACTGATTATTCTTTGTGCGTTCATTATAGTAGGACTTCTTTCATACATAGCTTTGTCTGGTTCTGGGTGAAAAAAATTAGCTTACATTTTGTTGCTAAGATTTAACTGGATAAATTCACTTGGAATTTGTGTTCTGGACATAGCAATTTGGAAATACTGTGAGCCCGTGAAGCCAGTTCTCTTTAAGTAATGGTATGGAATATTTATGAATTAATGAGTTTTATCATATGTACATGAAATCAAAGGCTGCTTCCACCCCAGAGCTGACTTACCGGGTTCTTCTGTTCATGTGCTGATGTGATTCAACTCTTTTTAAATGTGGCAGAGGAACTAGTTTAGAATGTGCACAAAAAGTTGTTTCATATGTACTTTTAAAACTTCTCCAAAGCCTAAAATGATCAGAACAGAGTAGGGGGACAGCCTGAGAAAAGAACGTTCTTCCACATGGCTGTTTTTTTCTACAGAAAGTTTTTGTCATGCCAAACATGGATGATGTCTATATCCCCATAATGCACTCAGCCATGGACCCTCGCTCCGCTTCCTGCCTCCTCAAAGACCCACTTGCGGAGGCTGCTGATCAGCTGTGATGGGTGAAGATCTGACCTTCCCAGTATTGAGACCTAACGCAAGGTGTGGGGTTCTCGGCTGCCTTCTGTGCTGTAGCATTGGCCTCTCCTCGTGCCACAGCTTCTGCCCTCCGCCTGCTGGTGCCCATTCCACCGCGAGGTGTCATTCCACGCGTCCAAGAACTGGTCTCTGGGTTGCCGGCTGCAAAGCTTTGACTCAGCAGAGGAGACTGTGGAAGAACCACCACGGTGGACCCAGAGCCTACAGATGACTCACACCATGGCTTTTTTGAGTCTACCAGTTTCTGTGGCCGCAAAAGAACACAGTAAGAGTAAAGCTGTACAACTGGAAAGCTGTCCCCTTGCCTTGACTCCTCCAAAGCTTTTCCTCAGGCAGCCAGTGCACAATGGGACATTTTCTCACTTCTACAGTTTGTGGGGGATGCAGCCCTCCACACTGCCAGAGAAGGTCAGTTCAGGAACATGTGGAGGGTGGGGAGTGGAATTTTGTGAACCATTTCATTGATGATAAAGAGATACGCATAGCAACTTTTCATATTGTGCATTTTGGAAGCAAGTAGCCATAGAACACACACACACACATACACACACATTTGATCAGCTGGGGTGGGGACAGTGGGATTTGTGAACATTAGGCAAAGCCATGAGATCAAACCATCCCAAGCCTTCTATCAATGAGATACAATCACCTGATTTCTAACTAATCCCAAACGTTTTCCTGAGACATGAGCATGTGTGAAAATGTCCAATACTGCACATAATGAGTGGATTGGAGTGTGGGCAGAAAGCCAGAGCCACAGCTTTCTATCCGGCACCTCCTACGTGCTCTGTGCTTCATATAGGCATCTTAAATGCTTTGTTCATCTAACTGGTTTAGGATATTTTGAGGTTGTGGGCAGTTTCCTCTTCTGACAGCCAAAACGGAGAACTCTCTTACCACCTTTGAGAGTCGAGACCAAGTTTGCTCAACATTAAACACTACATTATCTAAAAATCCATGTGACCTTTCTTTAATGTTGCCAACCTTATTTTGTGCATTTGTGTCAGAATCTTTAGTTTACAAGTTTGGGGGCTCTCTAGGTGTATAATTTGCTTTGAGAAGTACTCTTAAAACAATTTTT
Organism: Halichoerus grypus; assembly: GCF_964656455.1. Taxonomy (NCBI): domain Eukaryota; kingdom Metazoa; phylum Chordata; class Mammalia; order Carnivora; family Phocidae; genus Halichoerus; species Halichoerus grypus. Next base: position 195,070,063 of record NC_135713.1, on the reverse strand, counting down.
TATTGTTTAAAGCTGCATTCAACATCAAAACTACCGTGGGTAACTTTTGATAACTTACATCTGTGGACAAAGCTAATAGTGGTTTTTTAAACAGCACCTTGCCTGAACATGACTTTAAAGAAATTAATATATTGAAAAAATATATTTGAACCCTTGATTACTTTAAATGCACCATTAAACATTTGACTTAAATTATTTGATCATTCCAGTTGGTGTACTGTTCTAATTTCTCAGTGTGTAGGCCGATTTGCCTGTCAGTCCGCATGTCTTGTTCACTGGTCTATAATTTTTGTGCAATAACTAAAGGCAAAGGACTAGATGCACTACTGTGTAAAGAGATTACACGACTACCCTATTGCACTTAATCAAATAGTATGTGGGGATTTACAATCGCTTGCGTTGTTTCACAAAATAAATATCTCAATGTCAAATACTAGATAAGCATCCAAGTTATTTCTACTCAATCCTTTTTGGATAATAGAGAATAAACAGTGTGTAGAGGTCACTTGGGCACTCAGCTGCCAAAGCAGCTTACATTTCCTGGGTGATCACCAGATGGGCTTTCTAATATTGCCAGGTGGTCCTCACCTCAGCGGATTTTAAAACACCCGAGGGGCAGTCTGGTTTCTGTGCTGGATCTTACACCCTCAATAGCCTCCTTAATCCTGTGAACTTGGAGCGCCCTGCAGTTACTACACACCAAAGCAGTTTAAACACTGCCCTCATGCATCCTGGCCCTTCAACAGTGCTGCCTTGTACTCAGAACTGATACACCTTTCACCTAAACCCAAGTGAGATGGCTCACCACCACCAATCATCTAGACCGGGAAGGAGTGTGCATCTACTTAGGTGCCTGATGTGACCAGAAATGCGTAAAATTCAATTCACCTTTACAACGACCTCCTTTAGGCTAACTGGGCTAATTTGTCCAAAGCCTTTATCCCCATGCTGGGCACAGTATACAAATAAGAGCTGGCCCTAAATGGTAGTTTTTCTAAATGGGTCGCTGCTACACCTTAGGCAGGCGAGTTTTTAAATTCATGCAGCTTCAAGACTGAAACCAGTTCCGGGGCCCTTAAACTGCTCACACTTAGCTGCCGCCCCCCCTTCAGAGGCCATCCACGCCGCGGTTAACCTGCAGGTCTCGAGATCACAGACGATAGGACTTACAGGACAGGTACAGAAACGTGCGGGGCACTGAGTAGCAGGGCCTACGGGATCCCCGACGTCTCTCCAGGGCGCTGTAACCTCGGCTACGAGGACTGAGGCTGGAGTCGTCGCAACGCCCCCCTACCCGGAAAACCTCCCGCCCCCTGCAGCCGGGTGCCGCCGTGTCGCTCGCGGTTAAAAGGGCCGCCGGCGGGAGAACCAGGCGGCCCCAGTTATGCGCAAGCGCGTACTCTGGCGCTGCAGCCTGACCCCCGGCGCCACGCGCAGGCGCAGCGGGGGCTCAAAAGCAGCGCGTCGCGACAAGGAACACTAACACCAGCGCTGGGACCAAACCATTTTATTGAGGGGCTTCGGGGAATGGTCCAAGGGGAGGAAGACAGGGAGATGCGACGTCCTCGGCCCGGCCGGAACCTGCAAGAATGAGAGCGGGGGGTTAGCGGGTGTGCGCCCGCAAGCCCGTTCCCTGCCCGCCGCAACCCCGGAGGCCCGGCTCAGATTGTAGTTCGCATCACCCGCATCAGCAGTCTAACACGTGCTTTTTTGGGAGTGTCATCACTGCAGGCCCCCCGCGACCCACCCGGCTCCCGGGCCGACCCGCCGGAGCCCAGCACAGACACATCTCACCTTCTCAGCGTCACAGTCCCCGAAAGACTGATCCCCTTCCTCCGGCTTCTACTTAAGGAGCGGACAGGAGGCGGTTGGGCGGGCCTTACCGGCAGTAACCAATAGCAAGGGACACTTCCGGTCACGTGCCCGTAAAGTAGCCTAAAGAGCGGCCGTGCTCGCTGAGTCCTCCAGAGTATAGAGTGGTCACGTGCCGACCATAGAGATGGGCGTCAAGGAAAGACTGTGAGTCTGGATTTCTTTCCGAGTCTAGGTTGCTGGCTTGTAATTAGCGCGTCTCTGTACAGTACACCAAAGGGCAGTTTACAAACAGGACGCAACTGAGTCACTTTGAAATGTTCTGTGCCAGGAGGTAGGCTAGGAGCTGAGCATATAAAGGTGACAGTCTAACTTTGTTCCTGAATTGAAAGTAACCTGTTCGGGCAAAAAGAGCCTGTCTTTGAAGGTAGAGGATGTGCCAAAAAAAAAAAAGAAAGTAGAGGATGTGCAACCAGATCCTGACTTTGTGACGAATTCCTTGTATGACCCTCAATTTGAGAAAAATAGGAATATCCAAAAAAGTTGTGAAGATTAAATGAAATCATGTCGGTTGCCTGGCACATTCTGAGTGGTAAACAAATAATTGTTTTATTGTTGTTTTTTTTAAGATTTTATTTATTTATTTGACAGAGAGAGAGCGAGAGAGGGAACACAAGCAGGGGGAGTGGGAGAGGGAGAAGCAGGCTTCCTGCGGAGCAGGGAGCCCGATGCGAGGCTCGATCCCAGGACCCTGGGATCATGACCTGAGCCGAAGACAGACGTTTAACGACTGAACCACCCAGGCGCCCAACAAATAATTATTTTAAAGGAATGCTGTGAGGTGGAAAACTTAGGTGAGTGCAGAGCTTTAATAAATGCTAAAATAGAGCTATGAACAACCTACTGTGGAAGCCCCAAGGAGACAATGCCTAACTTTGGGAAAGTTAAAAGTACTTCTAAGTACTGAACTCTTAGAGTAAGCCAGACACACTCTTCACTACAGTTGACCCTTGAACAAGGAAGGGGGTGAGGGAGGTGTTGGGGCACCCACCACCCAGCGGTGGAAAATTCCTGACTCAATTATGACTCCCCCAGAGCTTAACTACTAGTAGCCTGCTGTTGACCAGAAGGCTTATGGATACATAAACAGTCAATGAACTCATATTTTGTGTTGTATGTATTATATGCTATATTCTTATAATAAAGTAAGCTAGAAAGAAAATCATAAAGGAGGGGCGCCTGGGTGACTCAGCAGGTTAAGCATCTGACTCTTGATTTCACCTCAGGTCATGATCTCGGGGTTGTGAGATCTGCCTCCCATGGGGCTCTTGCTGGGCGTGGATCCTGCTTGAGATTCTCTCTTTTCCCTCTGCCCCTCCCCCTGATCCTGCACACTCTCTCCCTCTTAAAAAAAAAAAAAAAAAACGCATAAAGGAAGAGAAAATACGTTTGCAGTGCTGTATGGTATTTGTTGAAAAAAAAAAAGGTGGACCCATGCAGTTCAAACCCATGTTGTTCAAGGATGAATTGTAATGGAGAATAATATAGCACTGCCCTGTGAGAGCTTGCTTTACCAGGAGAGAGAACAGCAACCAGTCACAATATCTGGTTTTCTTTATTTCCTTAATGTTCTCTTTGGGAAATCTTTTCCTTTTTTCCTCCTAATTTAATAAGGAAAATGTAGTAAGAAAAGCATTTCAACCTGACCTTGTAGTTAAATTGTACTCTTATTTTCATTATTTTCGACACAGTCTTTAGTTAAATTTAAAAATTCCTCTATGACCCAAAGTAATGATTATTTTGTCAAATGTCTTGTGACGTCTATGCAGTTATTTTTATTGCTGTTTAAATTTTTATTATTTTCTACATTTATTACATTGTGGTACAGTTTCTACATTAGGAAATGAATACAAGTTTTCTTTGTGGCCTAGAACATCTATTTTTACAAATGTTCCACAGATTCTCAGGGCACCTGGGTGGCTCAGTCAGTTAAGCATACGACTCTTGGTTTCACCTCAGGTCATGATTGTGAGATCCAGCCCCAACTGGGTTCTGTGCTCAGCTCTCTGTGCTCAGCCAGGAGACAGCTTGAGATTCTCTCTCTCCCTTTCCCTCTCCCTCCCCATCTGCCTCTCCCTCCCCGTGTTTCCTCTGTTACTCTCTCTCTCTCTCTCACACACACACACACACACACACACACACACGCACACTCCCTCTCTCAAATAAATAAATAAAATCTTAAATAAATAAATGTTCCATGGATTCTTGCAACGACAGTGTTTTCACTATCATGTACATTGACATGAAATATTTATTAATTCAACCTTAAGTGTGTTGTAATCATATTTTCCAAATGTCTAATTTATACTTGATTGGGAGTATATGTACTGTCACTGACTGTGACGTGTTAAGATTATGCTTCAAGTATGAAATGCTGGGGAGGATGCAAAGCAACAAGAACTTTGCTCCATTACTATTTAGGAATGCAAAAATATATACATTTTGGAAAAGAATTTGGACAGTTTCTTATAAAGTTAACTTACCCAAGAGAAATGAAATTTTATGTTCACACAAAATCCTGTACCAAATGTTTATAACATTATTCATAATGCTTCCAAAGTGGAACTACCTAAAAGCCCTTCAATGGGTGGATCTTAAGCAACTGTGGTACATTCATACAATTGAATGATACTCAGCAATAAAATAGAATGAACTATTGATACATGCAACACTTGCAAGAATCTCAGAGGCATTATGCTGAGTGAAAGAAACCAGACTCAAAAGATGGTATGATTCCATTTATATGATATTCTAGAAAAGAGAAAACTATAAGAACCAAAAACAGATGAAAGATTTTCCAGGAATTGGAGGTGCAGGAGCATTTGACTACAAAGGTGCAGCATGAGTGCATTTTTGAGGGTGATAGAACTGTTCTGTATCTTGATCGTGATGCTTACATGACTTTATGTATTTGTCAAAATTCATAGAACTATACCCCCACACGATTTCATATTACTGTAGGACATTTAAAAATAAAAAATTAAAAAATTATGCTTCAGTCGTTTTCCTTGATTATTTCTATTGTTATTTGCTTGGTATATTTTGAGGCTATGCTATTTATCTCATTACACTTTGTGGCTGATAATATTCCATCATGGATTATATGTATCTATGTATAAAATAACACTCATGTTTTTTGCCTTGAGTTCTAATTTGTCTTACATTAACATTGCTACTTGTGTCTTTTTTTGTTTGTTTGTGTGTGCTGGTATAACTTTGCCCATCCCTTTATTTTTAACCTTTCTATGTTATTTTGTTTTTAGTGTGTCCTTTGTATGAGGCACATGGTCGGCTTATCGTGTTTAGCCCAATGTGACAATATTTGCCTTTTCAAATTTTTAGTATGAAATGTCTCTGCACACAAAAGAGTACATATAAAGTATATGTGTGGTTTGGAGATTATTAATAAATTGAACATTCATATGCTCACCACTTTTAGAAAAATGACATCATCGATAATTTTAAAGCTCACTTTCTGCCCCTTCTGATTCCATCTCCTTCCCACACTCTCAGAGGAAACCACCATCCTGAGTTTAGAGTTTGTCTTGTTTGACTTTTTTTTTTAAAGTTTTGCTTCATACATTTATATGTTATTTAGTTTTGCGTGATTTTGAGCTTTATAGAAATAGAATATATGTATGTATCTTCTATGACTTACTCTTTTTATTGCATAATATTGGTGACATTCACGTTGTATGTTTGCAGCTAGTGATTGTACTAAGGCAACCAGATTCACTTCTGTGTAGCATCCCAGTACACAGTTACATCACTCATTACACATCTGTTCTCTTTATGTTGGATGTTTACAGTACCTACCGTTTTCATTATTGCAAACAAAGCCGCTCCGAATATTCTTGTGTGTGTGCAAAAAAGTTCCTTTGGGGTATGTAGATTGAAGCACAATTGCTGGGTCGTAGGGTAGGCGCATTTCCAACTTTCTAGATAATAGCAAATAACTTTTCAAAAGTGGATACTGTACTTTGCACTCCCACGTTGGCCTCCACCTTCACCAATTCTTGATATTGTCAGACTCTTCATACGTGAGTATAAAATGGTATCTCAGTGTAGTTAAATTTTTAAAGCATTTATTTTCATATAACCATTGACCAATCAGCTGACAATCAGGTTTTCTCTTCTGCAGTTGCTCTTTTAAAATCCAACTTTATAAAAAAAAAGAAAAATTCAACTTTACACACAATAAAAGGCACCCATATTAGGTGTCCATTTCCCTGGTTTTTGTTTGTTTGTTTGTTTGTTTGTTTTTACAAATAGGTACATTTGGGGGCGCCTGGGTGGCTCAGTTGGTTAAGAGGCTGCTTTTGGCTCCGGTCATGATCCCAGGGTCCTGCTCAGCGGGGAGCCTGCTTCTCCCTCTGCCTGCCGCTCCCCCTGCTTGTGCTCTCTCTCTCTGTCAAATAAATAAAATCTTTAAAATAAATAAATGTCTTTTTAAAAAAAACACAAAAAACAAATAGGTACATTTGTGTGACCTCCCCCACAATCAAGACACAGAAAATTCTCATCGCTCCAAAATGCTTCTCTCTTGCCTCTTTGTAGTCAGTGCCCGCCCTCTTCAATCACCAACTCAGGCAACCACTGATCCATGTTCTGTTATTACAGAATGACTTTGCCTGTTTTAGATTTTCTTGTAAATGGATTCATGCAGTTTGTACTCTTTCGTGTCTGGCTTCTGTCACTTAAACGAATGTTTTTGAGATTCATCCATATTATCGTATCAGGAATCCATGCTTTTGTGTTGCTGAGTAGGATTTCATTGTATGAATATGCCATCATTTGTTTTTCCATCCACATATTTACAGAATTTGGGTTGTTTCCAGTTTGGGGCTATGATGAATAAAGCTGTTATGAACATCAGCGTAGAAGTCTTCTTATGGACATTTATTTGCATTCCTTTTAGGAGTGGAATTACTAGATCATGTGATAAGCATATGTCTTTAACCTTATAAGAAACTGCCAATCTATTTTCCAAAGTGATTATACCATTTTACACTCTCACCAGCAATGTATGAGAGTTCTGGTTATTTCAAATCCTAGTCAGCACTTGGTATTGTCACTCATTCTAATGGGATAGCTCATGGTGGTTTTATTTTTTATTTTTTTTAAATTTTATTTATTTATTTGACAGAGAGAGACATAGAGAGGGAACACAAGCAGGGGGAGTGGGAGAGAGAGAAGCAGGTTTCCCACTAGGCAGGGAGCCCGATGCGGGGCTCAATCCCAGGACCCTGGGACCATGACCTGAGCTGAAGGCAGACGCTTAACAACTGAGCCACCCAGGTGCCCCAACTCATGGTGGTTTTAATTTGCATTTTTCTGATGACCAAAGATGGTGACCCTCTTTTCATATGACTTTTACTATATCTCTTTTTGTAAAGTGTTCAGATCTTTTGCCCACTTTTAAAATTGTTTTCTTACTAATGAGTTATATGAATTCTTTAGATCCTTTTTCACATCTATATATTGTGAATATTTGCCTTTTTATTTTCCTGACAGTGTCTTTCAAAGAGGAGGTGGCATTTTTAACTTTGATGAAATCCAATTTATCAGTCATGGGTTTTAAGCAAGAGAGTGACAGTCTGGTGGAGTTCAAGCTCCTTGTGACATTCCACAGCCCAGATTTATCTCCTCCCTTGAGAATAACATGAGCTACTAATAAGGGAGTGCCTACCACAGGCAAGGCACTTGACATATTTTAGCTCTAATTCTTGGGATAGTCCTGAAAGGTAGGGAATGCTATTTCTGGTTTTTAGCTCTAAGTCCGAACAATCAGAACCAGGGCTCATAAAGATTAAGTAATTTGTTTACATTTGCACAATTAATAGATGGCCAAGCAGAGCTGGGATTTGAATTCATAACAATTGATTTTAAAGCTTATGCTCTTTGGGGGCGCCTGGGTGGCTCAGTCGTTAAGCGTCTGCCTTCGGCTCAGGTCATGTCCCAGGGTCCTGGGATCGAGCCCCACATTGGGCTCCTTGCTCGGTGGGGAGCCTGCTTCTCTCTCTCCCACTCCCCCTGCTTGAGTTCCCTCTCTCGCTGTCTCCCTCTCTCTGTCAAATAAATTAATTAAAAAAAAAATCCTAAAAAAAAAAGCTTATGCTCTTTGATCACTATACCATGCAACCTCCTAAGGGCCACACTTTGTTTTAGTCAAAACTATTCCTTGTTATCTGAGAAGGTTGAGCTCAACCAACATACATACCTCCACACCTCACTTCTGAGGGAGGCTTACTAACCTTCCACCCCATGAACTACCCAGTGAACCAAGGGACCAGGAGCAGGAGGGGCGGTGGGGAGTCCTAACTGAGAACAGTAGACGGACCCAGAAGTTATACAGAAGAGCTAAGACCCAAGGCCCTGGGAAGAGAGTCAAGAAGGACTGAGTCTGGAGGGGTCTGAGGTGAGTGTGGAACAGGGCTCCTGGGAAGCGAGAGGGACACCAGCATGTGGGGATAAAGGATGGAGAAGACAGAGAACACTGTCTAGAACAATCAGCCAGCCAGCATTGTGACTTGCTCCGATGGCTGCCATGGGTGTGTATGTGAGGGGGGAGGGGATATGTGGAAGCTGAAAGGGACCCAAATCATCCCATTGTGATTTCCCTCAACTTTCCTCTTCTCTACCTCAACATAACACAGCCCTTGAGACCCCTCTCTCTGGTCTCAGAGGAAGATGTGACCTCTCATTCACTTTCTTTTTCAAGAAACACTTTAAAAGTCTCCCTTCCATGCTTGATCCTGTTCTGGGCATGGGAAATATGAATGTGAAGCAAAGAGTCCCTATCTTCAAGTAGCCCACAGTGTAGCTGAGGGTAAAAAGAAAACCCCTACATTTTATGCACTTCATGTCCCTCTTTCAACCTCCTTCAACCAGAGTCTTCTTCAGAGTGCAGGTGTAGGTGGGGAAGAGAAAAGGAGAAAGAAAACTGCTTTACTGAAGGTTGGCCCTGGGCCAGGTGTGGTCATACACATTGTTGATTTAGTCCTCCTAGAAATGCTGAGCTGAGCCAGCATTTTGATCAGGGTTGATTGGTTTTGAGTGATGAACTCAACTTGAACTAGCTGAGGTAAATGGGGGAAGGTCTGGTTCAATAGAGGGGGCAGGGCTGGGCAGGCCAATCTCAAGCCAACTCAAATCAGAACGTAAGCTTGGCCAGGGCACCTTGACTGCATCTGTGCATTTCTTGTCAACTTCTTTCTTTTCTATTGGCTTTCTACTGGATGGAGGCAGTTCCTGGGCCTCCTACCTCCTGGCTTGGCCACTAGAAAGGAAATGAGTTTCTTTTCATGACTCTAGTTGGAGTAGGGTCAAGTGAAGGTGGCCAGATGGGTGGCTGTTTTGCTTATCTAATACTGCATACCCAAACTACTCCATAAGTTTTATGGAGTCAGCTGTTTTATTATCTCTTACAAGTGTGTGAGTAAACTAGGCTCAGCTGAGAGGTTCTTCCACTCCATGTGGTGTCCACTGAGGACACTTAGGGGCTTGACTGGGCTGGAACATCCAAGGTGGCTCACCCAGATGGCTGACAGCTGGGGCTGGCTGGCCACTGGGGGCTCAGTGGGAGCTGTTAATTACAGCAACCCCATTCTCCTCCAGGTGGCCTGTGTGTGGCTTGGGCCTCTCCCAACATAGCAACCAGGTTCCAAGAAGGAGTATCCCCAAAGTGAGAATTCCAAGAGGAAGGAAATGGAAGCTGCCAGTCCTCTTAAACCTGGGCTGGTAAGTCCCTGAATGTCACTTCTGGTCAAGACCAATCATGGAGCCAGTCTAGATTCAAAGGAGGAAAACAGCTCTATCTTTTTATTTTTAATTTTTATTTATTTACTTATTTAATTTTTAATTTTTATTTATTTACTCCCCACCGACCCATCCTGGCTGCTTCCCCACCTCATCTCCCACTGCTCCCCGGTGTGGAAACCAAGCGTGGGCTCACCGAGGAGTCAGCTCGGGCTTCCATGAAGCCACACAGGGTCATCCCTTCCTCATGCCCCTCCTCTTCCCCTGCCAAATCTGAAAGGACCCAGTGCAGAAACCACTTCTTCCATGAAGCACCCCGCCCCCCGCTCCTGCTCTATCCATCCCACTCCCTTCCTTCCACCTGATCCATCTCTCTCTTGAACACCACAGTTATGTTTCTGAGTTTACTCCTGCTTTCTCGAACTTCTCACAGTCAGCCTTGCATGGTGCTTATTTCAGTGCATGTCCTGACACTTTTGCCAACCTGCAGACTCTGTCATATTCCCTCGTGGCACCCATCCTTTGTACTCAGAAGCCCTCGGCAATATTTGTTAAAAGAATGAATGAATGAATGAGTAGTCCTCATCCGTGGAGAAGTCAGAGATGAAGTCATCTGCAAAAGGAAGCTGACTAGATTATAACTAAGTCTGCCTCCTGCTCTGAAATCCGGTTATGTCTGTGAATGAGTTCTAAGGAGAAAGGAGAGAGAGTCGGTAAGGTCTACTATTAAGCTGTGAGAAGCACAGTCCGGAAGGAGGAAAAAGAGCCAGAAAATGGCAATACCCAGAGAGAGAAAGTTCAGAAAGAAGAACTATTAACACATCTGAAGAGAGGCCCAGGAAAAACTAGATGAAGCATGGCCCCTGGGATTTCACAAGAGGAAGAATGTTTATGAGCTGCCTGAAGGAAGTTTCCAGAGTTCTGTGGAAATAAGCCAGACCCCAGGGGAGTAAGAGGGACTGGCCAGGGAGGAAGTGGAGGCATTTTGAGAGGACCGCTATTTTCATACTGGTGCTGCGTTGGCTCTCGGAGAATATTCATATCTGATAAACGGTGACAGTGTGGACGCTTCCCCATGGTGGCATACAGACTTGGTATGACTGGGTGTGAAATATGGCAGCTCACAGGCAAGTGAACAAATAATCAGTCAGGATTAGACTGAATTATCTCACAGGGCAGAACTCCCAGGAGGAAGCTCACTCTTCTCTCCCACACGGCTGCTCTATCACTCACATTCTTTTGCACAACCCCCAGATGAGACCAGGAGGCTTACATGTTGTTTGAGGCAATGCCCCTCATCACCACACATTTGTACGAATTTCTGGTTGCTCTCAGTACTTCGGGGAAACGCCAAGCTGGGCACCTAACTATGTTTACAGGTCAAATAATGGTACCTTGTCATCATGCTGTGGGAGAAGCAAGAATAACAAGCAGCTAATGGGGGAGAGTGTCATAGCCCCTGGGGTTGACCAGATGAACTCTGACATCATGTACGTAGCTGGGTCCTAATCCAGGTCATGCCTCTTGCTCCCTATGTGTTACCCCTGCCAGACTGTAAACCTCTTAACATTTCAATGTGTCATTTGTAAAACGGGGCAAACAACACCTACCTCTGGAACTGCTGTGCAGGTAACGTGAGCTGATCCCATAAAGCGTGTACTTGCACATTCTCAAACAATAGGAAATAGCCAATAACTCTTAACTGCGATAATGAGGAACACTCCCCTTTGCGGCACAAGAAAGTGTGCATTGGGTTGGATTCTGTGGGAAAGAGTTCTTCAGAGCATCACAGTCTTTTCAAATCCGGTCATCCTGGAACAGGACGAGCCGAAGTTCTGTTTGTCTAAACACACTGCTCACAGCGACAGTGGCTTTTCTTAAATTTCCCTTCAAACAGTAGGACATGAAGGAGATAAAGATGTCACTTGCTACCAGAGACTCTCGCCTCATTGTTTTACTTATCCCGTAACTACCCTACATGTGCTGGAAGGTCAAGTCTGTTTGGAAGCTGCAGCAGCAACACAAAAAAAGTCAGTCACCTTATTCTGATAAAGATGCTGTTCCTTTGAGACGTTCCTGGAACTGTCAACCATGGCCTCTCTTTCAGGTTTTATCAGCTTCTTTTCCTTTCAAGATTCCTTCAAGAGAAAGATAAATATCCATATGATCTCACTCATATGTGGAATCTAAGAAACAAAACAGATGAACATAGGGGAAGGGAGGGAAAAATAAAATAAGATGAAATCAGAGAGGGAGACGAACCATAAGGGACTCTTGCTGGAGGGGAGGTGGGTGGGGGGATGGGGTAACCAGGTGATGGGCATTAAGGAGGGCACCTGATGTAATGAGCACTGGGTGCTATATGCAACTGATGAATCACTGAATTCTACCTCTGACACTAATAATACACTATATGTTAATCAAACTGATTTTAAATTGAAAGACTCCTTCAAAGGCAGCTACCCTCTCACTAAATAGCTCTCTGCAAACCAACCTCATGATCATTTTTTAAATGAAATTTTGAAGGGTTTTAAACAGAAATGAAGAGGCACCAACTCTTTAAAGACTGAGTCATAATTTATCCCACCAGAGGGCGACATTTGCTAAAATAAACAAAAGGGATTAGAGGCCACAGGAATTAACACCGGACATTATGAGACAGCTGGGGCCCAAGATCTTGGCTGCCCTCAGTCACCTGTGAAAACTGGAAAACATACAGGCTCTGGGGTCCACCCCTGGAGATGCTGAATCAGTGGGGGACAAGGGCACGAAAAGGTGTTGGAAATCTGTTTTTTAAACATTCTCCAAGTTTGGGAACCACTGGTTTAGAGAGAAGTGAAAATAAGATTTTGTGAACTCACTTTCTCCCAATCCCCAGCTCCTCAGACATATTCTGGTCCTGCTGCAGTCCTTGTCAAATCCGATACACATATTTTTCTTGCCTTGGTGAAAAAAGAGGGCTTAGCTTCACACCAAGACCATGACCTTTGCCTTGTTTAGTGCATGCTATTTTTTTTAAAATTTTTTTTTTTTTTTTTAAAGATTTTATTTATTTATTTGAGACAGAGAGAATGAGAGAGAGAGAGAGCACATGAGAGGGGGGAGGGGCAGAGGGAGAAGCAGACCCCCTGCCGAGCAGGGAGCCCGATGCGGGACTCGATCCCGGGACTCCAGGATCATGACCTGAGCCGAAGGCAGTCGCTTAACCAACTGAGCCACCCAGGCGCCCTAGTGCATGCTATTTAATGCAACTTCCAGAAAGGTCACTTACTGCCCATTTTCAGGTCTTTTATAGGGGCAGGTCCACTTCAAAGGCACCCTACAAAAGTATTTCCGTTTCTGTTTTTATTTATCAGTGATGCCAGCTTTAGCTTTATCATTAAGCAAAAAGCTTTTAAAATAGTACTTAACTTTGGAGCAACCTTATGGGCAATGTTACCATAAATAAAACCAGGGCTTACCATAGGAGTTGCCAGTCAAGTGGAGAAGTGCATAAAACATGGGAACTGATTAAGTGTAAGAACAATCTAATTGGTGCATAAGAAATTCTGAGAAATTCTGAGAACCTCTAATAGTGCAGTTAAAGCCTGGGGATTTGGTCCAACTAAGTACAAGATGCAAAATATACCTACTCCTTGGGACAGGTTTTTTTTTTCTTCGTTAGATCTTTAAAGCTGATTTATGAGTCAGATGAGTCATATTCCCCTTTGTGTTTCATCTACTGTGCTTACAAGGTCACAGTGACATTTTGAATTGTCAAAGGGCTGCCAGAGTTCCAGCACAGAAAGTTCCCCTCCTAGACTTACTCTGTTTGAGAAAAAGCACCAGTGAAGGGATGTGAGACCAGCATTTTCTAGTCAAGCTCCTCTTTTAACTCAAACGTGGTCTTGCAGATCCTGTCGTCAGCTTGCAAGCTGGACAGGTAATCATTAAAAAGCTCCTCCCAGTTTCTGTGTTGTAGGCTCCTCCGTGGACATCTGGCTACGCAGCCTAGGAGTGATGGAGCCTCTGCCTTCACACATCTCTCTGTCAATCCCAAACCTCTCTACATTGAAACTGTGCAGATAACACTTTTCAAAATGTGTCTACCACTTTCACAGTTGCCAAGATTCATCCCACTCTTAAAAATTGGTGTTAGATTCTCCAGCAGTGGTAGAGATTGGTCCCTTGACTTCGATCCAGGCGTTGGTGGCTGGGAATAGGGAACTCTGTTTATGGGATTTGGGCTACCAATGAGCATCTATCTGTCTTATACTCAAATAGGGTTGATCCACAGTGCGCACAGACCAGACATTTGGTCAGTCCCCTGCTACTTCTTTGCTGTTTTCTCTAGCATCGCCTACTCCTTTTTCCCCAATCCCTGAAAAATCTTAGGCTGTCATGTGAGCAAGTCAGGAAAAATTAGAGAAGTTGCTATCCCCTTTTTCTTTTTCTCCAAGGATATGTAAATGTTATGCTTTGAATCTTAGTTTATCCTGTTACAAACAGTATGTCTTCTCTCTCCACTTCCATCCAAGTGGAGAGCAGCATGGGACCCAGTGACCATATAGGTGCCAGATTTTAAATTCAGGTTAATAGTCCATAATCCTCAAATAGGTCTTGTATGAGTCCTCAACACACCCACTCGCTCCAATGAGTTGTGACACACGTCATCTCTAGCTCCACGAAGTCACATCTGCTAAATGCCTCATAAACACACAACGCAAGCCGCTGAAATGGTTTCCTTCTTTGCTTATAATTTTTGGAGAATGACTTGGCTGTAGTTTATTCCAAAGGGAAGAGATGGCTGTTGGACGAGATTTGAGGGGAATTCCTGAGGGCAAAGGGAAGAAAGGGGCCTTGGGGCTAGCTGAGAAACAGCCGGAGGACCCTAGAGCTGTGGACTTGCGCGCATGGCAGAAGTGTTGTGTTTGCTGGAATCCCTGCCAGCTGCTGACCCTGGCTCCGGAGGTCGCCCATGATTCCACCACGACGGAAAGACGAACCGGGGGCTCTGGACAACCGGCACCGCCCATCTCCTGGCCTTTCCCCTGATCGAGTCTTCCAGTCTTAACGCAGCGGATCTCTCCGCGGGGTTGGCGGGACCGCCTGGGGAAGGGGTGCACCCGCGGGGCGGGATTGCCGGCCTCCCCCAGGCTTCGGCAAAGCTCCCTGCCTCAATCGCTCAGCGCCCCTACACGCCGGACACCCAGGCCTGGTCCTTCTCCCCCAGGAACCGCGGCCGCCTGACGCCCGGCCAGCGGGAGGCCAGCACCGCCCCGGCCCCGCCCCTCCAGTACAGCCCCGCCCCAGGCTCCGCCTCCGGGCCCTGCCCCCGCCCAATTTCGGGGCCGCCCCTAGGTAGGCCCCGCCCCCGGGCCCGCCCCGACCGGAAGAAGCGCCGACACCCGGCGCTTATAGGGCTGGGCATGGGGGTGCTGCCACCGCCTAGTCAGCCCTGCGTCCGCTGAAGTCCGGCCGCCGCGGCGCTGTCGTCGCGGCGCCCCCGCCCCGTGCTCAGCCCGCCCGCTCGCCCGCACCGCCCCCCCGGAGCCGGCCGGCCGGGCCGGGAGCCAGGCCCGAGTCCTCGCCATGCCGGCCCGGCTACTGCTGGCGCTGCTGGCGCTGCTGCTGCTGCCTGGCCCCGGGGTGAGTGACCGGGGGAGCGTGGGGTGAGGGACAGCGCGGGGCGGACTGGGGTCCGAGCCGGGAGCGCGGTGGCGGCCCGAGGCCCCGCGCGCCCCAGCGGAGGCTCGGGCAGGGCGTAGGAGACGGCGCCGGGCGGGGAGCGAGCACCTCCGGGCCGGCCTGAGCGGCGGCCGCCGTCTGCCGGGCCGAGGCGCACGCCACCCGAGGGGCCTCGCCGGCCAGCGCGGCTGTCACCGGCAGCGTCTCCCGGGGCCCCGTGCGCTCCCGCACAACTTTGCGGCGTCCCGGCGGCACCTCGGGGCCTCTCGAAGGCCCCGGGCGCTTGGGAGGCCGCCCCACCTGCCGGACCCTTCCCACAGGTGGGCGCCCGCTCTGCCTGGCGGTGGCCGCGGGGCAAGGATGGAAGGGACCCTATAATCGAGGGGCGGGAATGTCTTGCGTTTATAATCCTTGTTTGAACTTTTAAAAATGCGAGAACTTTGGGAAACGAATGCCACGGGGTGAGGGCAAGCATTTTTACCTGCGAGTGTGATTCTGCTTACCTGCCTTGCAGGTTTCTAAGTATTCAGAGGCAGGAGGCTTCCTTTTGTGCACCAAGACTTCGTGAAGCAAGTTAAGCTATGGGATTTACACTCTTTTTAAAGATCCCATGTGGGACAGCGGTGAAGCCGCTTCAGAACTTTAAATGAAAGACTTGTCTCCTCACGTGAGCACTGTAGAGCGGTATGAAACGTCTTTTCATCTTTTCCTGGAGAGAAGCGCCTGGATTACATTTATTTAACTATTTAAGGCCTTTACTCAGGCTGTGGATTTGGGCCCCGTGGCTGGGGAGGACATTTTGTGGACAGACTTGGCTTTTTTCCTTCTAGCTGAAAAAAACCTAAATTAGTGGTTTTTTAAAAAACTCCTTGTTCAGGATGTGGGTATGGTACATTGGTTCAGGTTCTTGTTTAATGACTTCCACTATGTACCTTTTAATATGGTATATCATGTACCAGGTGTCCAGGTGGAGAATTGACATGTGTGTACCTGAGTACCACAGTGTGACGTCTTCGGAGGTTATGCACTTATAGTCTGTGCTCTTGGAGTAACAAGAATTTGGAAATAGATGAAGTAAAATATAAGATCACCTTTTTCAAATTTGGGGGTTTTTTAAGGGGAAAATTTGTACACACTTCGCGATAGAACTCATGTAAGTTTTCTTCTTTTTTTTAAAGATTTTATTTATTTTAGAACACAAGGGGGGGGCAGAGGGAGAGGGAGAAGCCCACACCAGGCTGACCAGGGAGCCCCATGGGGTTTGATCCCAGGATCCTGAGCCCAAGGCAGATGCTTAACAGACTGAGCCACCCAGGTGCTCCAGGTTTTTCTTCTAATTAAAAAAGATAATCCACTTTCACAACTAGGGTCACATTTTGAACTTGAACACTTCACCTTGGTTAACTCTTGCTCGGCATCTATTCATAAATAAGAGTATTAAATAGAATGACCAAACAAATGATATGGAAATTGATCATTTCATATCAGGGCCTAGATGTATATGGTTTTCTTTGCCACATCTTTCCATGGGCTGTTATTTCACAGGATTCTAGTATTCTAGTTATTGAGTAACTTAGAGCCAAAAATAACTATTTAGCTTTAGTTGGGACTATAGTTTCAGTTTGTGTAAATATTTCCAAATTGTATTTAGAAATCCAAACTTTTCAAAGTTCATGGTAAAATATTCCAGACCCTTATCAAAAAGTTACATTTTAGTGTAACTGCTTTGTAAGTAAAATGTCAGAATTTCACTCCCAGACTTATCTACCAGTAAAAATTTTGATCCCCAAACATAGAATTATTATTTTAAATTCTAAATGGAACCCATTGCATAGTTTGCAGTTAAACTAGGCAACAGTGATGTCCCGCAAAACATATTGGGTGTAAAATTGGACAAAGTTCAAACTGGACTTCAAATTGAACTGAGTTCAAACTGGCCACTAGTTAGCTGTGCCCTCAGACAAATTATTTTACTTTTTAGAGTCTGTTTCCTGATACGTGAAGTGGGGAAAACTAGCACGTGTGAAGGCACCTTGCATATCATAGGTAATAAATGTAACCCCCCCCATGTTTTTAGTGTCATTATTATTTTTTTAATGTTATTATATGCCTCTGCAAAGAATATTTTTCAGTGCTCTTTTTTTAAGTTTTAAATTTAAGTAATCTCTACACCCAGTGTGGAGCTCGAACTCATGACCCTGAGATCAAGAGTCATGTGCTGTACCGACTGAGCCAGCCAGGTGCCCCAGTGCTGTTTCTTTTTGATTGATGAAATAACTAGTGCGTTGGAAGCAATACTGTGAGTTTCTTTCAAGAGTGTGTGTCAGATTGAGCCAGACATTGACTCATCCTAGGCTGAGACTCGAGGCTATCATATCCAAAATGCAGTAACATCGGTGTTACCTACTGCAGGCTGTCTCTTGTTAATCCAAATTGTGCTTATTTAGTGAGTGTTTTCCCTCCTCCCTGGGCCTGGATCTTGTACCCAGTGTTGGTTTGTGTTACATCATCGCTGTCCTGTAGTCCTCATTTAATGGTGTTTATGCACCATTTCTGTCAAGTACCAAACAGATTGGTAGCATGTGAGCAAAATGCTTTCTTCAACTATAATATATACGATTTCTTTTATTCAGCCAATGTTTTGGTTTTAGAGGAGAATAAACAACGTCACTGAGAACTGAGGGCCATGTGTGTACGAAAACACGCTGAGGATACCATCTGAGACATGAGTCTTAACTAAAAATGTCCTTGCTTATCATTTGCTCTGATAGCTATCACCCGCATGAATGATCCTACAAGGCGATATCGACTATTTATACTGAGGCCGTGAGGAGAATGTTTCATTAAGCTCATATCAGGGCTGCTGATCATGAAATTGGACTGTAGTTGTTCACATGTGTGTGTTTAGTTTCATTAACCTGCCTGCCCGTTGGGCTTTCCGCAGTAGTTGAGCTTCTCAGAGCACAAGAGAAAATGTGTATGAGAGTTCCTCTTGAGAGTGTTCAACAATAGATCATATTCCTGAACATAAAACCAGTGAGCTACGTAAAGGTTTCTTCTTGTCTGGACAGAATAGTGCCACTTGCATGGTCCTGGGGGGAGAGAGTTCTTTGCCTGCGTCAGATTTTGACTCCATTTTTCAGGTTGAGGAATCTTTGGGTAAAGATTTCATTTTCACTGGAAACCTCTCTGGTTTGGGGATCCAAAGTAATCTTTAGGTTCAATATTGTCTACGTTTTATAATGATCAAATGTTCTCCCTAAAGAGATGATATAGGCGAGAAAAATGTAATGTATTCAGTTTTTATTATGCACAAATAACTAGGGGCCTGTAACCTAGCAATATGATTAGAGTGTGATGCTGGCTTAAAAAATAGGGACAGTGAATCATAGTTTGTGAATAATAAACATGCTGGTTGGCTGTATTTCCCAGGGGTTGGGGATTTTTTTTTTTTTTCTATCTTTATCTTCACCTATATCCCCTGTTTGGTTTCAGACTTCCTTGCCTCAGAGCAACACATTCTTAGTGATATTTAAGTGAGTGCCGCAGACAAGATACGGGCTAGGAAAAGTAGAACTTTTAAAAGTAATCATAAGCTCCCTGCTTGCATTCTTTTTTTTTTTTAATTTATTTTTAGTTTCTACATAATTTTTTTTTTTTTTTTAATGTAAGCTCTACACCCAATATGGGGCTTGAACTCACAACCCTGAGATCAAGAGTCACATGCTCGACTGAACCAGCCAGGCACCCCTCTACATCGCTTCTGATTATCATATGATCTTTGTTCATGTACAAACACAGCAAATACAGCAGCATAAAAATATGTGTTCTATATTTATGTTTAGTTTCACAAAAGTTTTCTGTAACTGTTAGGAAATTTTCTGAATATGTTATTGAATTTGTCATTTTGACTAGCACCTTAGTAAACCATCATCCATGCCAAAAGCATTTGAGCCTTCTGTGCCCAGCCTGAGGTTGGAGACGGGTCTTACTGACCAGGATCAGTATGGTAATAAACCATGCTTTGCCTAGTGGCCACCCTACTGGGATCATATGGGTTGTTTCTAGTCTTCTTACTATTATAAGGAAAGGTGTATTTCCCTTTCTTCAAATCTTCTCTGTGTTTGGTGCTTTCTGTAAAACATGGGAAGATTTTCAAAAATCCCTCAAAGTAATCATATTTTTATAGAAATGTTAAAAAGCTTAGATAAGTCTAAATTAAAACAATAAACCTGTACTATCCAAACATTCTCTATTAACATTTTTAAGAGCTTTATTGACATATAATTCACATATCCTACAGTTCACCCATTTAAAGTATATAATTCAGTGGTTTTTAGTATATTCACAGAACTGTGCAAACATCATCACAATTTTGTAATATTTTCATCATCCCCAAAAGAAACTCCATACCTATTAGCTGTCACTCCCCATTTCCCACTTACCTCCCAGCCCCTGGCAACCAGAAATCTACTTTCTATATCTATAGATTTGCCCTGGACATTTCATAGAAATAGAATCATGCTGCATATGATCTTTTGTAACTGGCTTCTTTCACTTAGCATAATGTTTTTGAGGTTCATTCATGTTGTATTGATGTTTTGTTCTTTTTTTATTGCTGAATAATATTCCATTATATGGATATACCACATTTTGTTTATCCATTCATAAGTTGGTGGACATTTGGGTTGTTTCCCCTTTTTGGCTATTATGAATAATGCTGCTATGAACATTTGTGTACAGATTTTTGAATGGCCATGTATTTTCATTTTTCTTGGGTATATACCTAGGTGTGAGATTTCTGGGTCATGTGGTAAGTAATCTTTTAAGGAACTGGCAAATGATTTTCCAAAGCACCTGCACTACTTGACATTCCTACTTGCAATGTAGGAGGGTTCTAACTTCACATCCTCACCAACACTTGATATTCTCTGTCTTTTTGACTGTAGTCAGCCTAGTGGGTATGAAGTGGTAATTCATTATGGTTTTGATTTGCATTTCCCTGATGGCTGATCTAATGTCTTGATATATAGCTTTCCAGACATTTTTTTCTGTGCACATATTTGTGTAGATATTTTTCTTCCCCAAACTGGAATATATCCTAAATCTTTCTGTGTCAGTAAATTTAATTCTGCAACATTATTCTCACAGTGGCATACTACTTCTCTGAATGGATATACCGTGATTTTTTGGTTTTGTTTTGTTTTTTTGGATATACCATAATTTGGCCATTCAGCCATTTAGATATTGAGGCTGTTTTTAATTTTCATTACTATAAACAATGTGATGGGGTGCCTGGGTGGCTCAGTCGGTTAAGTGTCTGCCTTTGGCTCAGGTCATAATCTCAGGGTCCTAGGATCAAGCCCCGCATCAGCTCCCAGCTCAGCAGGGAGTCTGCTTCTCTCTCTACTCTGCTCCTTCCCCTGCTCATTCTCTCTCTCTCTCTTTCTTTCTCAAATAAATAAATACAATCTTTTTTAAAAACAACAACAATGTGATAAACCTCTTGTTGCTAAGCATATCTTAACTGCCTAATTATTTCCTTGGAATAAATTCTCAGAACCAGAATTTTCTAATCTTATTTACTCTTGCCCTCTTCCCCAGCCTCCGGGGAATACTGGATGTTTTAAAAAAGCACAAAACTAACCTTTAAATTGGTTTTGTAGCAACCATTTTAAAGTAACCTGTTTTCTTTTAGCAGTGTGGATTTTAGGTCAAGTGAAAATGGAATGTTTAGATCTTGTTTTGTTTATATTTTGAAGATGTAAATAACCGCAGCAGTCTCTTGATGACCCCTTCTATACCTAAAAGCTGCTGAGAAATGTTTTATTCTGATTTGTTAAGTGACTTGTTTGCAGAGTC
This sequence comes from Halichoerus grypus, assembly GCF_964656455.1. Taxonomy (NCBI): domain Eukaryota; kingdom Metazoa; phylum Chordata; class Mammalia; order Carnivora; family Phocidae; genus Halichoerus; species Halichoerus grypus. The sequence goes on along the minus strand of NC_135713.1, from coordinate 195,048,904 downwards.
CTTTGGTCTGCAGTGGTTTCAGATCAGCTTTCTAGCAGATGTGGCTCCCATGAACACCCTGAAATACCTCGGGATAATTCTGCAAGTTTGGTTTTGAGGGTAGCCGACCTTCTGCAGACAAGATTGTTTCTGTAGTTTGTCATGAGGCCATTTAAGTTTTTGCCTTAAGGCTGTTAATAAGTCAAGAGCTGGTGCATTGACTGTCCCTTGTGAAGACCATAGTTCTTAAAACATATAGCTTGTCCGGACAGGTGTTTTTCCTGGGAAGATTCAGGTACCACTTGACAATGGAGTAATGCCTTTGGTGGTGTTTTGTCTTTTCCACAAACATACCTAAACTTACTCATCCAAAAGAATGTTGTGTCTTTCCAAATAATTACCCCTTCAAGGGTCAGAGTTCATGTCATACAAATCAGTTGAAAAAAAAATTTTTTTTTTTTTTTACTTTTCATTATTTCATTTAGGAATTTTTTTTAACCCATTTAATAATTCAGGGACCCTAAAAAAGCAAATATTTACTCTTAAGCCAATGATACTTACACAATTTAAAACCTTTCCCAATTCCTTCCGGTATTTGCTTGAATATAACTTCTACATGGTTCACACTGAAATTTTGATCAAAACTGTTACTCAGCTTGATTGCGTAATTTATTGAGGACACTTGTATTTGATTTTTGGTTGTTTTTAAAAACCAACTGAACACTTTCTATCACTTAGGGGATTCAAAAGTATATTCTTTGAAGGGGATTTCCAAAAAACTCCAGAAATATTGTGAGCAGTGGGAGCATATACGAATAAATGGATAGCCTCCCAAGATAACTAGAGTCAGGGTAGAAGGAGTCTTGTTGATCTAGCCCAGTGGCTCTCTGTATTTTCCCCACCTCAGGTAAGGAATAGGACAGTGCACATCCATCAGTAACAGTGGGAGTACATTCGAACCTTGGAGGGTGATATTTGGGGCATATACCGTGTCCTCCCCTCCCAAGTTGAATAATAGCTGCTCCGCTGTGCTCCCCAGAGCAGACAGATGAGGAGGCTGAGACCAGAGAGGGCTGGTGACCTGTCCAAGATCATGCTTCAGTGGCGGAACTGAACTTTGAATCTAACCCTCCTGCTTCCCTTCGAAGAGCAGCTCCTACAGTGCTTATGTCTGGTGGGTTTGTTAGAACTGTCCGTTTACTCCAGTCACACCCTGAGCAGGTGACCGACCATGTTGCAAGGAGAGATTGGCTCTAGAGAAGGACTGGGCAGAGAAGAAAGTAGACTTCCTTGGAAGCTTCAGGAGCATGCTCAGAAAACGCTCTTGTTCCTCCCACGAAAGTCATGGCCTCTTACCCTTTGTTCCAGTAGTAGAAAGATGCAGCTTTGAGGTGGAAATATTGCCTTCACCTGAGACTCTCCATCAGCGAGAAAGACCATTTTCAACTCTGGAGCCAAGTACAGTGATGGTGGATAGAGTGGATATTCAGAGGCCCTTAAAACCAGGTCATAGTTGAAGCTCATTTCTTCGCTTACGTCTAATAATAACCAAGCAGGTGCATGTTTTTCAGTAAGATCTTGCCCAGAAATGTTTCTGAAATAGCAAAACTGAAAGTTCAGGTCTTAAAAGCCTTTAACCAGAGTTGCTCTTCCATGGTGCAGTCAGTCTTTGGTACAGAATCCTGAAAAGCTAGAACCCTCTAATCATCAGGCTGGGCCTGGGGTGTTGATCTTTGCAGAGGCCCCTACCTCCCAAGCGGTTCCGGCACCAGGAAGTGGGTCTGTGGTGACAGGAGAGAGAGTGGCCTTGGCCCTTGGACCATAGTGGAGGACGAAGGTTAGCTTCGGTGGGTCTCGGGAGAGTGTAATGAGGGAGAGAGGAGACCACCAAGAAGGTGCCCTGGTGGGTGGGGGGGGAGGGCTGTTGCTTCTCTTGCTGGTTTGCCCTAGAAGGAAGGGACCCTGTCTTGCTTATCTGCATCCTCTGCGGCATTTAGCATGGTGAGTTGGCCATACCCATTGCAGTGAGCACTCAGCAGGTAATGATTGTTCCTTTTTGAAGCTCTTTAAGACCAATAAAACAAGGAGCTGTTTTATCGTCAGGCATGTGGGTTGTGGATTTCTTAGGGGGGAGTAGGGGGGGAGGAAGAGGTTGCTGTACCCTTTAATGGGATCTCATCAATAGTGTTTCTACAGCGTGAGAGGGGCTTCCAGGGTACTTGGTTGGGTGGGCATCAACCGTAGTATGTGGGACCCTCTTGATGGGCTCCTCATATCAGTAATGAGATTAATCTTTCCATGGCCAAACCCTGCAAGATAAATGGTTTGTGATTATTCCGAGTCAGTTTCATTTTTCACTCAGCATGATGTTTCATTGTTAAAAAATGAACCTTGGTCTAGGGTTGTCCTCTTATGTATTAAACATGATTTCCCTAGTTAGTAGACTAATTTATAATTATAATTCAAAACCAGCGCTTTCTCCAGTGGATTATTTCCCCACCCCCCATTTCAGATGAGGGAATAATTGTTTGTCTAGGCTGCAGAAGTGTTTGTCAGGGAAACCAGATTTTTTCATACGTTTTCTGAACAAACGGTGCTGTCAGAATCCCTAGATATTGTCATTGATCTGCAGTTGGGTCATAGGAGTTTGTTGACCAAACTGAACCACATCTCTCTTCTCTTAAAGTAAACAGCCTGTCACTCCTGAGGGGCCTCTAGGAGTGAGAGAAACACCTGCCTGGAGGGCCACAGCTGCAACTAGGAATGTGTTACATGAGGCAGTGCGTCTCAGACCTGGCTGAATTCGTCACCTAGAGCCACCTGGGGAGCTCTTTAAAAACCCTCTGTTCAGGCACCACCCAAGGTGACTGAAATTGGAATCTCTAGGAATGGAGCCCAGCACCCTTTAAAAAAAAAAAAATTTTTTTTTCCCCCCCAAGCCCCAGATGATTCTAATGTGCTGTCAGGCAATTCTTGTACCTTAATCGTGGACAGAGCAAATGCATCTCCCTGTGCCCTGTCACATCACAGAGCGCTAGACCAGACTGGAGACAGGTTTGGCTCATTCTGTAGAGAAATTGAGGTTGATACATTCTGCTAGTTAGTGGCAGAACTAGTAATGGACCAGGTCGCATTGTGCTTTTTCTAATATATTGTAGTGCCCAACTTTTTTTTTTTTTTTTTTTTTTTAAAGATTTTATTTATTTATTTGAGAGAGAGAGAACACATGAGAGGGGATAGGGTCAGAGGACGAAGCAGACTCCCTGCCGAGCAGGGAGCCCGATGCGGGACTCGATCCCGGGACTCCAGGATCATGACCTGAGCCGAAGGCAGTCGCTTAACCAACTGAGCCACCCAGGCGCCCATGTAGTGCCCAACTTTTAATGAACAAGTAATTCCAGGCTGCAAGTACTGAATACTGAAATTGCTTTTTAGGGACGCCTGGGTGGCTCAGTCGGTCAAGCGTCTGCCTTCAGCTCAGGTCATGATCCCAGGGTCCTGGGATCCAGTCCCGCGTCAGGCTCCTTGCTTGGCGGGGAGCCTGCTTCTCCCTCTGCCTGCCGCTCCCCCTGCTTGTGCTCTCTTTCTCTCTCCTTCTCTCTCTAGCTCTCTGACAAATAAATAAATAAATAAAATCTTTTAAAAAATTGCTTTTTAAGAAATCAGCTTTAGCTTATAAACTGGCTTTGTATTTTTTTTTTTTAAGATTTTATTTATTCATGAGAAAGAGACAGAGAGCACGAGCAAGGGGAGAGGGAGAAGCCGACTCCCTGCTGAGTTGGGAGCCTGATGCCGGGGCTGGATCCCAGGACCTGGAGATCATGACCTGAGCCGAAGGCAGACGCTCAATCATCTGAGCCACCCAGGCACCCCAAAACTGGCTTTGTATTAAATACACTTAATCATTGAATTATAAGATGTTTAGAATTATTTAAAGTTCTACTTCATGCTTACTTGGTATTTTTGCCTTCTCCATATGTTAAGAGGCCTAAGGAATCAATAATTCTGGCTTCCAGGTTCCTTTACAGTACCCTCTCTGAGTTGTTTTTCTTTTAAAGATTTTATTTTTGTGAGAGAATGAGTGAGCGAGCACGTGTGTGCGTGCACAAGTTGGGGAAGGGGCAGAGGGAGAAGCAGACTCCCCATTGAGCAGGGATCCCCATGGGGGCTCGATCCCAGGGCCCTAGGATTGTGACCTGAGCTGAAGGCAGACGCTTCACGGACTGAGCCACCCAGGTGCCCCCATCTCTGAGTTAAAAGAGCCTGCTGGAGCCAGAGTGAAGCAGCTAAGGGGAGTGGGTGTGGAAGAACTGTGTGAAAGGAGTAGGTTCGATAAAGTACAAGAATGAAGCATATAAACAAAAAGGAACTATCTTATCAGGGTGAGAATGTGGGTTGGAAGCCAATCGTGGGAGGGTACGGTTTGTGATACTCGCCTTCCCCTTCTCTGGGAGGGCTGGATATCCGGATTATTCATCAGCCCGTGGGGATTCTGCAGCAGGTGCCCAGTTGAAGGGCCTGACAGTAGAACGCACGCGGGAGCTGGCCAGCCCGTTGTCTCGAGCAACTGGACTAGCCTTGGTTGTTACCCTAGGAATCCAAATGGGTGGTTTAGAAGCAAGGGGAACTCGCTTCCAAGTTTTACGTTGACTGGGCTTGACCAAATCTAACGGCCTGGATTGGGAGGTCACTCTTCGATGACAGCTTCTGCATGGGGCCGGACATCTGACCTGACAGAGTTGGGTGAACTTCAGGGCAGGGGCCATGTTTCCTGACCGAACTTCATGCTGAAAGCAAATCCCAGTTCTGTACTGCTCAAGTAGACAGATAGGTGTAGTTTGTCATTGTAGCTGTTCTGAAACATAGTTTTATAGGCATACTCTCCTGTTTTCATGTGTATTTTGACCCCTACGATACACATGTATTTTTTCGGTGAGTGGGAGATGGGAGGGGAGGGGTTGGGTGCTAGCCAGCTAGGAGACTTTGGACAAATGAGTTATTTCCTTTCTGTTTCCTCATCCATAAAATAAGGCATGAAACTAGAAAATCTAGGCCAGCCTATTCCTAAATGTCTTCCCAAATTAGGAACACCATTTAGGTTAAAGTGACTAAGGCCCCCCCCCCCCGTGCAGTTTTACATCCACTCTTACCTGCGTGGTCGGAGATGGGAAGGCTGCTTTGGGCCTCCCAGCTTCCCTAGCTCCCGAATGTGGTGGATTCCATCCATTCATTCATTTATTCACCCATTTTATTGGGTATATATTATATGCTAAGCACTGTTTGAGGTGCTTGGGGCACATTAATGAACACAACAAGACGTGCCCTCACGAAAACCTCTACTTGATAGAGTCAAGCCACAATAGCATGATAAATACATAAACCTATTTGTGAAAAAGTGATAACAATTCTATGGAAAGAAAGAAAACCTAGAGCAGAGCAAGGGAGACGAGGGCCTGGGAGTTGCCACAACAGTGGGCTGTGGTTTCATCCCGTGTTGCTCACCTGTCCTGTAAGGTGCAGCACAAGCGTGGGGCCTTCCCTGACCACTTGTCCTCCCCTAGACAAGAGCCCTTCCCCTACTCTGAGTGACATCACATCACACAGTGTTGGCGTTAATATATGGGTTTGTACCCTAGTTTGTTTCTAATCTCCTGAAGGACTGGTATTGACAACTCATGTATGTTTGAAAATACTGAGCAAATATGAGATATTGAGTGTAACTGTTGCCAATTTTTAATGACAACATAACAAGAGAAAGTTTAAAATTCTATCAAGGAACTTTTAGAAACCCCCACAATTCAGGGAACAGAGCCAACAATTCTTTGGTTTTTGTGATGGCTCTGCTCCCAAATATACATGTGGTGTGTATATATTTTTTACAAACAAAATTAAATAGTTTTTTTCTATTGTAGAAGTATCTATAAGCTCTCCAGCTAAATTCAAATACTGCAACAAAGATGTAAAGCCAGGTTCGGGGAATCTCAGACTTCAAAGGCACCACCTGTCTCTGAACAATCCAGTGACCTTATCCTATAGTTGTGTTAGGGTTCATTTTCCACTTGCTGTGGTCTGGTTTTGCAAAGCAGAAAACGGTTTCCTTTATGCATAGAGATTAAGAACAAGTTTATCTGAAGTTCTGGCACTCAGCTGACTGGGAACCAAACCACAGTTGCTTCGAAAACCAATCCCAAGTCCTCTTGATCTGTTAGTTCAGTACTAGGAAATCTTTAGGGCTTTTGGTGCCTGGGTAAAGTTCAATCACTTATCTGATTTGTGGTTTGGAGAAGACCAAGATCACCCTTTCAGTTTAGGAGGTGGTTGGTTTTAGTATCTATAGCAAGAATGTGCGCATGGGAGTCACCCATTTCCTCCCACATAACATTAGTTGATTTCTATGGTATTTCTTTTCCCCCACCCTGAACCTTAAGTGAATCAGATTATTACTGATTTCCAACGTTGAAATATTTCAAGATAAGCAGAGACAGTGGGATGTTGAAAGACCAGGATTGGGAATGACTCTGCTTAAAGGCATCAAGGCTTTAAAACTCTCTCAAATTCTTATGTGGGTTTTGGGCATGTTTTGATTGGTTGGGGCTAGAAGAATCTAGAAGAATCTGCAGTAAAGCCTGAGGAGGGATGAAGGCCTGGTGAATCATGGGTCATCACATTTCTGAGCTAACAGGCAGATTCAACCCAGTCGTCTTACTTTGTAGAATCGGAAACTGATACCCAGAGAGATTTAATGACTTGCCCAGAGCCCCACCCCAACTCATACCCCCATGCCCCATCTCCTTTCCTTTCAGCTTCGTTCATCCAGAAGCATATGTTGAGCATGTGCCAGGCTCATGGGGATACCTGAGGAGCTTTGAGGTTTTTTAACTTGGAGTTTTGAGGGCATGATTAACGGGCTTTGGAGTTTACATGAATGCAGGCTAGGCCACAGAGTCAGGACGAAGGCCTGAGCTGGGAAGTGTGGGTTCAGAATCTTAGGGGATTGCTCCAGGCACCGGTCTGCCGTCAGGAGGCATGGAGGTGGACCTACCGTCGTTTCCCTTGTATTGTACCACTTCTCTGCCAGATGGTAAACTCCTTGAAGGCAGGAGCTTTATAGGCCTTGGGACTCCAGTGCCTTATGTGTGACAGGACCCCTCTTCCTGTATGTCTGTAGGATAAAAGAGAGTCCAGCCTGGGGGTGGGGCTGAAATGCGTGAACTAGCAAGTAAATTGTGCATGGAAGAGTCAGCCAACAGGAAGAAGTGTGAAACAGGGAGTGCCTGGATGAGATTGATAAATACTTCATATCCTTGCCAACCTTCTTGAGTAATGTGGGACTGTGATCTGGTGACTTACCTCATTTTATAAGGTTAGTACCCCCGAGATTTCTGCCTGCAGGACAGAAATGGCCCTGGCACTGACAGCGGGTTCTGGGGAGATGGAGCACCCCAGAAGTTTGAGAACTTCAGAGGGAGCTTTCTGATCCCACGTGTGGGGGGCTGGACAGAGAAGTCCCTCAGGTGAGGGTCTTGGAAAGCAAGAGCCCTTGTACTGGGATTCGCTCTGTAGCCATATTTCACCACGACAGTGATTTACTAAACCTGCCCGTGAAGTTTTGGTGTGTTTTGCTCATACTCAGCGATAAACCAGTGAAGAAACATTAGTCTAAGATTAGGGTAAGTTAAAACACCAGAGAAGACTCACCTGGGGTGTGAACACAGATTGTCTGTGTTTGGTATATCAAATATTTCACCTTCGGGGAGGGTTGTTTTCCCCTCTAGATGTGCTTTACACCAATCAGAATAGTACACCTTCCTATTGTTTCTGTGAGCTGCAAGGGTAACAAACACATGAAGAAGGTTCTGATTTTGTGGCTCACTGTGCATGAATGCACACTTGGGCTTCTGTCTGCTTCCCCGGCCCCACCTTGGCCCATTCCCCCCAGAGGTCTTCACACACAGTAAATTATCTTTAGTCTCAGGACCTTTGCATAGGCTGCTTCCTCTCCCCAGGCTGTTCTGCCCTTCCTTACCGCCCCCCCCCCCATAGATCTTAATTCAAATGTCACTCCTTTAGGAAAACTTTGGCACTATGCTTCCGTGCACCCCCATCATGAGACCACAGCAGCTTCTCCTAGGCTCTCATGGTTCCCTGTGTCTTTCACAGCACTCACTGCAATTTGTCATTCTGTTTGTGTGATTATTTACTGTGGTCCCTTATTAGACTATAAACTCCACCAGGGCAGGGATAGATCTGTTATGATTAGATTCTATTGCCTTACGTAGTTCTTGATTAGTTGTAATAAGAACTGGCACCCACATGGTGCTCACTGTATAACCAGGCACGGTTCTGAGAACTTAACATGTACTAACTCATTTAAACCTCCCAACAGCTCTTTGAAGTAGGTATTATGACTGTCCCCATTTCCGGGTGAGGAAACCGAGGCACGGAGAGCTGCCTGGGGATGGTCTAGCTCCAGAGTCTGCCCTTCTAGCAGCCACACTGCCAGGCACTACGTTGAAGCATAACAAGTGGAAGTTGAATTATCAAGCATCATCAGAGAACGGGGGCTACGACATGAGTGAGTTTCCAGATAATTCAAATACAGTCCCTGAACTTGAAATGTACCGTTTGTTGAAAATCTCTTCAGCACTTATATTCTCCTTCCTGCTTAACCACCATCAACCAAACATATTTCCTTAACTATTCAGATTGTCAGCACCGGCTCCTGTCTACTCGCTGTCTGCCCACAAGGGTAAATAGGGAGCAGTTGAGCTACTCTGAGACAGAGTAGATAATCAGGTTTTTGAGTGTATTTACTTTCTGATGGCATCTTTGGCTACCACCAATTTCTTTAATAAAACGATCTTCCCTAGTATTTACATAACTCTTGTCTTTGACATTCTTAACATTTATTTTGCTTTCATAGCATTTAAAGAGATGTTGCTGTTCCTCAGTTTTCAAAAGAAAAAACAGATTTGGGAGCTTTGCCACCTTGCCCCACAATGCGGATGCCCTTGTAAGCCACTTTTCTGACCTGGAGAAATTGGCAGTAAGATTGGATGACCTCCAGACGAGGCAGAAGCCTGACCAGCATGGTGACTTTAGGAAGAGAGGCCTCTGGGAAAATGGAGCCTGTTGGCAGCAGAGTGGCTCTCTCCTCCCATCCCTTGGCCGGATGGTCATTTTTCCTTTCTCAGCAGCGAGTTGTGTTCTTCTTGGTGTCTGGAAGGGCTTCTTCCTTGACCCCAAAGGCTTGGTAACTCCCTGTGGGTAATGCTTTGTTGCTTCTGTTCTCTGCCCACTGCTCAGTAGGCTGGAGAAAGCAGCCTTGTTCCATCCAGGCCAGTCCTCTTGCTTCGCTCTGGTTTCTCAGCCCTCAGTTTTCACACCACAGCTCTGAGACTTGGTTGTGCCAACACAGTCTTCTAAGCAGTCTCTTTTGCGTTCCTAGCTCTGTCCACGTGTGAGAATTGCATGGGGTTGTGTACATTTGCCTCTCAGAAGCCTAGAACATAGAAACCTGCGCTGAAATTATGGATATCTGGTGACATCAGATTTTGTTTTTTTTCCACACGAAAAAGTCAGTATTTCAGATCTGCGTTTCCTTCCCTTTTTTGTGAGCCTCTTATTCCTGCTAAGTGCAGTGGTCATGGCTTCCTACGTGAGGCTCGTCAGCATATGTTTGGTCATTAAAACGGTTCTCGCTGTTCGAAGGAGTTGTCCTGTGCTCATCAGTAATGTGTGTTTCCTTGGCACTGGCACTAAAACAATTACTCGCTTCATCAAAGGATTTGGCAGTAGCTACTGTATCATCATCATCATCATCATCAAAGAGCATTTTTTTTTTTAAACCATTGGAACTGGCCTGGATAAATGTGTATTGCAGGAATTTTTTTATGGTGGCCAAGGCTGTGACCTTTAACTTTTTCTGGTGTTATTCCCACCCACTTTAGATCTACAGTGGGATCTCAGGAATTTTTATCCAGAACATTTTTTAAAGACCCCACCCTACATAATTTGCAGTGCCTTTTGGTATATTGGGTGTCTATGTAGAATCCACAAATTACATTTTGGTCTCATCCAAAAGCTCCTGCCCCCATATCAGAGCAGGATGCTTGCTGATCTTCATCTGCCCCAGCAAAATTCAAAGGGGAGCTCCAGGCCTGAAGTAATTTAAGCTTATGGTTGTCAGAGAACCATGATTTAAAGTAGTGAAATTATAGTGTGGTATAGTGAGCAAAGGACCAGACGGAGAGGCGGACGCCTTGGTTCCAGTCCTGTGTCTACGGTTAACTGTCTCTGGTGCCTTGGGCAAGTCACTTCACCTCTCTGGGCCTTGACTTCCTCTCTCTTTTTCATCTCTAAAATGGCCTATCCCAGAAGCCGGAAACAGTCCCCGCTGTTTGATCTGTGTTGTATGGAACCATATGGGCTTCAATGACTATCCGGCTAATCAGAAGAACGGGGTGTGGTGCACTGGGCCAGTAGGGAAGTAGATAATCCTCAAATGTACTTGAAATGGTGGGGCTTCTGTCTAGGGGAGGACAGACTGGCCAGGTATCTATCTCAACTAGAGGCACGTTTCATAGTGTTTAACTTCTATTATAAAGCTTGGTAACATCTGGCAAGCTTAGGTGGCAATTAGGTCATAAATACAGTTGTTTGTAGATCATTTTTATTTCACTAGAGCATTTACCCACTTTCTACTTGACCCCAGTTGTTCCCCTCCCCCCAAAAGAAATCTCTAGCCAGTGTAAAGAGTAAAATTGACAGTTTGAAACTAGTTGCAATTATCAGGACTGAAAAATTTGGTATCTAATGGAGTCCCTCCCCCCCCACCTTGGAGTTTTCGTAGGGGGCTTCCTCATGATATGTTTAACTGCACATGAGTATGCAAACTCAAGTAGATGAAATCGGGCTTCCTGTGAGGCTGGTAGTCCCCCAATGCATTGATGGTTGAAGTCAGACCTTTCTCAGTTTAGTTTGTTTACCATGCTGCTCCATTAAGGTAAGTGAGCCTCCCAGGGCTCTCAGTTTTTACAGGATCCAAACTGCTGCTATTTCCCTTTAATGAAGGCAACAAAATAATAGTGGCAATGCCTGCATTCTGAACCTCAGCCACTGAATGATTGTGAAACCTTGGGTTTTAGTTTTCATGTCCATAAAATGCTTCGGGGGCCTTGGGGATTTGATAGCACCCGAAACAATAAGAGCTTGTTCCCTCGGCCATGACGTGCTACAAGGTTTCCCGCAGCACCTTTCATGCCCAAATGTATCTCCCCCTCCCATGGTGTCAATATAAGCTGGCGGCAGAGGGACCGTGGAGACCAACAGAACTGCCACCTGCTTGAGCCCAAGCAGTTAGCCTGGGGCCCCGGAACCAGTTTGGGGGAAATATATTCACCTGTTGTGAAAGTAACCTATCTTTGGGCTCAGGAATAAGAGGACTTATGAGGAACCTTTTATGAGAACCATTAGAAGAGTAGCCTAAACTGAAGAATTGTAACTGTCTTGGGTGGTGGTTAATTACACCACACACAAGGATTGCCACAAATGCAGGTTTAACTCTCTTGGTTGCTTGGTTTGGAAACCACACAGGGCTGTTCAGTTAGGCCTTGCCCTTTTCTGCATCCCAGCCAGACACTTGACTCCCATCCAAAGCAAATGTCATGGTTACCTTTATTGATTAATATCAGGAAACATAACAGCCTGTAGTCTGGTTAGAAGGAACTATATAATTGATGGATTATTGCTGACCTACCTGCAGCCAAACAAAATATGATAGAGTTAGGGTTGATTTTGTAGTAGACTGAGATCACTAAAACAGACACAATTAAACCAGAAAGTCTCTTAATATCACTAATGTCTTAATTCTGTTCTTAATCTTTATCCCAAGTCAGCAGGGATAGTCTGCAGACAGGAGACTAAATACAATGAGTTTTGTGTCACTTTGTACACTTGGCTATATAGAAGCCTCCACGATGGGAACGAGTTCTTTACTGTTGGATCAGACATATAAATAGATGGGGGTTGGGGAGCAGAGTATGATTAGAATAAAAATCTTTGTCTGTCTCTCTAATCAGGCTTTTACATATGATACCTTCACAGGTAGGCCTTTAGGATCTGCTAGTTTTGCCCCCCTCTTTCTGATTAATAAGAGGCTTAAATTCATGTGGCCTTTTTTTTTTTGGTCAACAAGAGATCTTTATGTAATGGGTGTGTGCTGACATTTACTGGGCACTGATGTCAGTCTTCTGCTTTGGTGAATTCTTGATAGTTTTTTGGCCATCATCTGCATGGTCTTCTACAATGGGATCAGTGGTGTTAGAATAACAGTACTCTATTGGGTACTTTTATAAAGCAATCAGAATTGCAAATAGCCAGGCTTTGTTGAAGTTTATAGTCTGAAGTAGATGGTATTACTGCAAACAGAATTATAGATACAGATGCCCTTTTCTTGAATATTGTTCAGTGCCTGCCAGGGAACTGTGTTACAGAATACTATTTTAAGGGCGCCTGGGTGGCTCAGATGGTTAAGCGTCTGCCTTCGGCTCAGGTCATGATCTCAGGGTCCTGGGATCGAGTCCCGCATCGGGCTCCCTGCTCCTTGGGAGCCTGCTTCTCCCTCTGCTTCTCTCTCTCTGTCTCTAATGAATAAATAAATAAAATCTTTAAAAAAAAAAAAAAAGAATACTATTTTAAGGTAGTTTGTGCTGAATTGACCTATTACTGCACAGGCTGACACGTGTGCACGCGCGTGTGTGCGCGTGAAGCCCTAGAGGGTTGATATCCCATTATGGCATGCCAGAAAGCGTCTTACTGATCTCTCAAAATCAGCTCATCCATCCTGTAGCTTTCAGCTAATTATGGCCAGCAGAATAATCCCGTCTGTTAGCCGTTACCCCTCCCCTCTGCCTTCTTACCCATCAGACACCACCTCCCCTACCACATCCGCACACGCACTCTCTCTTCCCTCCTTTGGCATTGTACATCCCCCACAGAGAATGCCCTTCTCACCTCTGAGCATTATTGCTAAGATTAATAATTATAAGCTCTGATTCCTTAGCACATTCTAATCCATTTGAAATCCCTTATTTTGCATTTGGTGACATGCAGCTTTAACTGTTCTCAAGATTGCATGTATCCTTAAGTAGTAAGACAGAACATCATGGAAATCTTTCTTATCTAATCCTTTCCTCACTTGGGGACTTGTTTTACATCTTACCCATAAAACTGTAATGTGTATATATTAACCAACCAAAATGAGCTCATAAGTCACTTTACCTCTGTTGCCAGCGCCCAGTGGGTTTGAGCCCTGGTAAGGCGAGCCACTGCACTGCGTAAGGCCGGCTGGGTGTTGATGGCAGGTTGTAGGTTCCAGGAATTTAGGTACACGCTATCTTGTGTAATAATATTTTATTGGAAGCATGCCAGTATCCTTGCTGGAGTAACACAAGTATTGTACTTTTAGTTTGGAGGAATGGTTTTCTTAGCCTTAGGGAAACTAAAGTTTGGACTATGCAGTATAAGAGTAATCCAAGGAACACAGAGGAAAACTTAATTTAAAAAACCCCAACAAAACAGAAAAACAGCCTCTGAACATATCCTGGAAATTGGTGTGGTACTCCTAAAAGAAAAAAAAAATCATGTTACTAGCCAGATTATTGTGTTCTAATATTATTATGAAGACTGTAGTCTGGTAGAGTGCAAGTAGGAGGTAGAGAAGATTCAGAGAACAGACTGTAACGATTTTTACTGTTTCTGCTGACCTAAGCTGGCGTTACAGTGTTGCCATGTAGATTAGCTTTTGGAGATGCTGGGTTGTGTTTGACTTGATGGATTTGCACCCACCTGAGAAGTGTGTGGCTCTCTTGTTCGCAGTGGTGGGTCTTCTGGATGTGTATGTACACCCCTTTTGTGGGGGTGGGTCCTCACCAGTGTTGTAAACAGAACCAGCACTACAACACTTATCATGTATGGATGACTTTGGAAAGCAGTATGAGACGCACGTGTGCATGGCACCGCTTCTTCCCACTGACTGCAAGGTGGAAAGTCTGTGCTATTTTTATTAACTTATTCTGATCCTTGTTATTAGGTAGTCAGTGTGTGTGTGTGGACTGTTTCTTGAAATGTGTGTCTGAAACTTAAGCACTGTATTTCTTTGGAAAATGCAGCATTTCTGAAAACCCTGATGGGGACCAGTGGGTTCTCCTATGTTCCGAGCTTGCGGTATGCTTCCTTGCTGTTCTTCCTTGGGGGGCGGAGGGTGAGTAGAAATGAGCAACCACCTCAGTGGTAGACGTGACCCCTGAAACCAAGCCCTGGGCTTTGCTGGTTGCTTTCCAGGCACTGGTGAGCTGCCTCCTTGCCTGACCAGTCCCAAGTCCTAGTTCAAGAATGGGTGGGTTTTTGGGAAAGGCGGTTTCGTTTGTTTTTGTGCTGCTTCAACACATCCCAATCTTTTGTGTCTGATTCTCTTTAAAGACATTTTTTTAAAAGATTTTATTTATTTGAGGGGTGCCTGGGTGGCTCTGTCGTTAAGCGCCTGCCTTCGGCTCAGGTCATGATCCCAGGGTCCTGGGATCGAGCCCCGCATCAGGCTCCCTGCTCGGTGAGGAGCTTGTTTCTCTCTCTCTCCCTCTGCTGCTTCCCCCACTGCTTGTGCTTGCTCACTGTCTCTCTCTCAAGGAAATAAATCTTTTTAAAAAAAAGATTTTATTTATTTGAGAGAGTGCGCATGAGCGGACGGGGGCGGGGGAGTAGTGGCAGAGGAAGAGGGAGAAGTAGACTCCCTGCTGAGCAGGGAGCCCGATGTGGGACTCAATCCCCGGACTCTGGGATCAGGACCTGAGTCGAAGGCGGACGCTTAACCGACTGAGCCACCCAGGTGCCCCTGAAGACATTTTCTAAACAAAGTTATTTCAGAACTCATTTTAGGAAAGATTTTTTTCTTACCTGAAATATAAGCGGTTGAGTTAAGTAATGCAAGAACAACTAACAAGTAGCTGAGTTTAGAATATTAGAATGAAATTCTAATTTTAATCATCCCTATATAAGTTGTTGGTAGTTGCTTCCACATCTTGGTAGTAAAGGCAAAGTGAGTGGTGCGTTTTATGAAATGGCGTAGATGCTGGGCTTTGCTTTACCATCAGAACCTTGAACATGAGGATGCAGTGACAGTCCTGCCTTTGTTTTCATGGGAGGAAGGCTCTTGTTGGGAGTCCTGGCCAAGCAGGGCTGCAGTGAGGGCTGTTCTACCACCACTGAATGAACCTACATGAAATAAGTTGGTGGTACTAGCAGCCCTTTGCCCAGCATCATCTGCCCTGAATTGCCAGGCTTCATGCATAGTTCTCCGGCTGGGTGTTTGCAGCATTGTTACCTCCTGGGAGAGAGCATGCGTGGTCAGGCTTCCATGAGGACCAGCTGGCCGATGGATGCTTAGTGTTAGGTTAGACTAGGTTACCAGCCACTAGCATTCTCCCCCTCCACAGTGTCATTGTGATAACTTCTTAGAAGTTGCCATCAGGGCGCCTGGGTGGCTCAGTCAGTTAAGTGTCTGCCTTCTGGCCCGAGTCATGATCCCAGGGTCCTGGGATCGAGTCCCGCATCAGGCTCTCTGCTCTGCAGAGATTTTGCTTCTCCCTCTGTCCCTCACTGGGCTCATGCTCTCTCTCTCTCGCTCTCTCTCTCTCTCAAATAAATAAAAATCTTTAAAAAATTTAAATTAAAAAAAAAAAGTCTCCATCAAACCCAGGAGTACATATCCCACTCGTTGGAAAAATGAGTCAGATGCCAGGTAGTCAACCTGAAGCAGATCTACAGAATCAGCATTTCGTTTCCATTTTCAGGTTCTCCGGAAATGAGCGTGTGTGACGGTAGGGCCTCCGGCCGTTTGATCCATCGTAGAGAGAAGGGAGCCCCGGCCACTAAAATGGCTGGGTGAGGTAACCTGCAAGGTCGTTACTGTGAAGCAGCATTTTTAGATGTTCAGGTACAAATGGTTCTCAGCCATGCTCAGTATCCCAAAAGGCTTATAGAAGCTTATTTAATTCACCTTAGTAATAGCAACTGTATCTGAAGGCAGGCATTTTCACGCTTTCAAAAATGCTGGCGGAGAAAAGCCAGAAGTGTTGTCATGTTAATTTGCCATGTGAGAGCATAACATTGTTCAGAGTGGTTCCCCGGACATTCTAATTGGGAGCCGTCAGCAGCCTCCAAAGAAGCGAGAAGCCTGTTGTGACAGGGTTTGTGACGTCAGTGCGGACGCTGTGATTAACCGTCGGTGCTCTCAGTTGCTAAATTCAACTTCTAGCCAAACCTGGTATTTTTGAGATTTTCAGAAGATTATGTTAGTTATGTGATTAGTGTTTTATTTCGATTCACCAACCAACCATAGACAATTGTTCTTCCTGTGGTTTCCAAGATGCTCAGACAAGGCAGGTGGCTTTTGTTTCCACACTAGTAATGAAGCAGCACTGATATGTTTTAGTAAATATTGACCCATTTTAATGTTAATAATACTGTGATAAGATGTATTTGGGAGCATTCAGTTCATTAAAATTGTACTCTAGGCTTTACTAACAATGACAAAACTCATCTATTTCTGGATACACACTGTCTTACCGAGGGACCTCTTTGTTTCTAAACTTTTGCTTCTGTGTGGTGGATATTAATGATCGAAGGTGGTTGAATTGCCTGAGAATCCTAATATGGAAAGCACTTCATCTGGAACCTGAGGGCTTGCTGAAGCTCCTTTAAATTTCAGCTTCCCTCCCACCTGCTAACTTGTTCCTCTCCATTCTATTTTATGAAAAATTCATCGCCGATTACACGGTATTTTAGAAAATTTAGAAAATACAGAGAAAAAAAACCTGTTGCTATGATTTTGCAGTATTTCCTTCATCTTTTTTCTATAAATATATATATATCTATTATTATTTTTTAATAGGGGTGTGCGTGTTTGTTTTGGGACAGTTTTGGGTTGCGAGGGACAGAAATCTAGTTCCAAGAAATGTAAGCAAAGGGGGAATTTCTTGGAAGGCTTTCTGAGCCCAAGGACAGGAAGTTGGCCTGAGGAAGAGTAGAAGCCAGGGCACACTCTCTCCCTCTGTCAGCTGTGTTTCTTCTCAGGCTTCTTTCTCCATTTCAGTCTTTGTCTCTCCCCCATCCAGCAAACATTCACGGAAATCTCCCGAGTTTAATTGCTTACCAGTTCAGTGACCCAGAGAGTTCAAAGCAATTCTTGTGTCATCCCAAGACCTGTTGTACAAAATGCCTGTTCCTCGGGGAGCCGTTTGACAGGTGGAGGGGGGCTCAGCAGGCCTTTCCACCTCTTGGTCCCCAGGTGTGCATACTCTTCCCTTTTTATTTATTCAGTCTTTAGACAGCCCCCACCTGACGTGATCCCACTGTCCCCCATCAGCTGCAGAGCCATTCGACCTTCTCAGTGGGAGATAGCCCTCAGGCTCACTGAGCTACAGCCCTCAGCGGTCTTGTCCTCGGGCCACTGTTCTGCAGGCCCATGTGCTCTACGCAGTGAGCGTTTCTCTGGTTCAGGTGTGAGCAGGTTCAGATGAAGCTTGTCACCGTCTATACCCTGTAGGCTAAAAGAATTTCATCCCCAAAACACTGGGTATGCAGGACCTCTGGATTCCCTGCTAGGGCAGGCACCACCCTTGAGGCTTCTGTTTTCCCAGCCAGGTAAAAAGCAGACTCTTCTTCCTCAGACTTGAGACTTTACACTGAGAATAGACTCAGCAGGCAGTGAGGAAGCTTGCTCTTGGTTCTCCCATTCCGGGTGAGCGGGCCCTGGCTCTGGGCAAAGGAAAGGGTGGAACCTCCTCGCCTCTAGGCCAGGAGCAGGCAAGGGAGGAGAGAGTGAGGTTCTAGCGGCGGCTTCGTCCCCTTTGCCAGTGGGTCTCCACAGTGGAGAAGGAATGCAGGGACGAGGTGTTTGTCCTGCCATCTCGGTCTGCTTTGGAGGGAGCCGTTGGGCTTTCCTTCTTAAGGGATTAACTAGGTGCCATCCTGGTTCTTACCAAGAGTGGGCAGCTATTTTGGGGTCAGGCTGCCATGCACAAGTATACTCCCAGTCTTGTTGTTTAGTGCTAAAAGCCAGCCATACTCCTGTATTTTAAAATTTTGTGCCAAAATCCAAACTCTCACAGTATAAGCAAGTTGTGTTGGCCCGTTTTTAATTTAAGACCCACAGGAACCAGATAATTTGTGGGACTATACGGTGACAAGGAGAAAACCTTACTACAAGGTGGCATTGCTGAATGGGCCCAGACTCAAAGGGGTGTAGTCTCAGGAAACCTTACCAGCTGTCACCTGCACATGTGTGCCTTGCACGTGTGTACATGCATGTGTGCACACAGTGGCTTCCGTGGAAACCACGTGGGTGAGGGTACAGTTCTTAGCAAAGCTGGAGGATAAGCAGACCAAAAAAATCTGCCCAGTAGAATCATCATCACAGTGTACATTGAATTTTGGATTCGATATTGTTCACGTGAAGACCGGTAGAAGCATTTTTCTACCTTGCTGTAAATTTTCCAAAGTGCTATTTTAATGATTACATAATATTCCACTGAATGTATATGTCATAATTTATTTCAGTCTTTAAGATATTATTGGAAATTCAGATCTTTCCAGTTTTTGTGTTTGTGAATGGGATACAGTGAGCATCATTGTGCACATGACTTTTTCCATATCTGGAACTGTTTCTATAGGATATAGAAGTGGAATTATAGGATCAAAAGTCTGAGCACTTTTATGCTTTCCAGAAAGAGTGCACCAACTTACAATTTTCATTCCCACCAACAATGGATGAGAAAGTAAATTTCACCACCTTTGGCTATTTTCTGTAAAGAGAGTGCGTGTTTTAACTCATTAAGCATAAAAGATACATTTTTATTTAAATTATATTTTGATTATAATGAAGAACAATTTGGGTTATGTTTTTCATATATTTTATAACCTGTCTTTTTTGAAACCTTGGTGTTTTATTATTATATAAATTTTTTATATAATGAGAGCTGTTTTTTCCTATTTTGCTTTAAATGCTTTCCCCTAATTCTTTGCCTTTTTAAAATTCTGTAAGTGCACGTGGGTATATGTGGGTGTGTTGGCATTCTTCTTTACCATGGAGGCTTGCAAGATGACCAGGTTTTAGAAAGTGAAGTATAACCAAGAGAAGGAAGTCCATTAGAAAGCTGAGCATACCTTCTTCCTGTTTCAGTGGAGGCTACCCATGGATTATTTCAGAATCCCTGTCTTTGTCATATCAGGTTATAAGCCTATCTGTCTGCAGGAAGGATTGCTGCTTAGATAGTATAAAGCAACCTGGGGTCTAGTCCTGACTCGGCTGTTGTCTAGACATGGGCCCTTGGACGTAGGCTCTGTACTTCAACGTCTTTGTCTGTGAGGTAGTGGATTTTAGAAGGATAACTTTTGGGATGTCCTGGGGGGGGGGGTGGTCTGTGTGTGGTTGTACATGCCCAAAATGAAGAATCCTATTGAACATGAAGATTCTTCTACATCTCATTGCAGATTTTTGGAAGTCCCAGCACAGTGACACTTCCTGAAACCTTGTTGTTTGTGTCAACTCTGGATGGAAGTTTGCATGCTGTTAGCAAGAGGACAGGCTCGATCAAATGGACTTTAAAAGAAGGTAATTTGGATTTGGTCCTTGGGTGACATGGACATTTGCTCAGCTGCTTCCAAGGAAGCATATTCCAGAAAAAGAGAAAAACAGTTACACATCTTTAATAAAATAAAGGATAGTGGAGTCAAGGAGAGGAGAGAGAGTTATACTCAGAGGGTACATTTACAGCTTGAAGGGATCATTCACCAAATGCATCAGCTGAAGAGGCAAGCTTTATCTTTTTTTTTTCTTTCCAGATTTCATGTTTAAGTGGCTCTAGGCTTTTCTATTAATAGCTCTGGCTGGTAGGTCTTTCACAAAGACATACTCCATTAAATTTTTTAAAGTTCTATCTAATGATTAGAATCTTGTAATCATAATTATCAGAACTATCTTCTGTAACCTCAAATTACTCATTTGTTTTTATAGAGGCTGAAATACTTGAGGGCTATAAGATTTGATATTCATCCAAGTTAGCCACTTTATTGAGTCTTTACGTTGAAGGAAGTGAAAGACTGAGCTTGTTTTCTCATTTAATCTGCCATGCCTCCTTTTTTATGATCATGTCTTCCTGGTGATAGTTAGCAGAGTGGAGTCCTACAGCTAGGAAATTGTATTTCATTTCCAAAGTAATCTTCGTGGATAAAGCCATGCAAATCCAAAGATTTGGGGCTTTCAGAGTCATCTCTATTATTCTGTCCAGTAATAATTCTGATTTGGCTTTAGATAGGGTGTGACCAGCATGCTCTCTTTCGTCACTGATCTGTGACTCATTATTTTCATGAGCACAGCAAGTGTTTTTCCTTCGATCATAAAATGTTCCAAAACACTGTTTTAGATGGAAAAATATTGGCATATGTCAGAAGGTCACACATCATTTTATCAGTTCGACAGCAAACCTAGTTACCACCCAGAGATAATGGCAGCTGGGGTACCACACACCTGCCTCACCTGTCTGGGTCCTGCTTGGATCAGCAAGAACCGTAGGCAGCTGACAGGACCAGCTCTCTCAGGAGTGAGTGGCCACAAGAAGACTATAGAGCCGGCATTTGGCATTGCATTACAAGCTCCCAGAATGTTATCCGTACTGTCTCTCCTTCATATTTAAGCCTTTTAACATTTTTTATTTAAAAAATTTTTAAAAAATATGTTCATTTGAGAGAGAGCATGTGCGAGAGCACAAGCAGGGGGGAGGGTCAGAGGAAGAAGGAGAAGCAGACTCCCTGCTGAGCAGGGAGCCCAACATGGGGCTTGATCCCAGGACCCCAGGATCATGACCTGCCTAAACCTTAACTGCTTAACCGACTAAGGCACCCAGGCAACCCGCCTTTTAACAACAAAAAGCACAGTTCTTTAAATTTTCACAATTTCTGATTTTGTCCAAAGGTGAAATCAACAAATCCTCAACACAAGGATTGAGATAAACATTTTTACTGTTGGATGTTAGGGCTGGGCCCTCAGTCTCAGCATTCCCAGGCAGGGCATTTTTGGCCCAAGCTACTTCATTCTTCTGCTTTGTTTTTCCCTGCATGTATTGTTTTAAACTGATCTTGTCGAAGTCTTAATTTCTACAAGTAGCCTTGGCTGTATCTGGCAAAACCGTGTCTCACCTCGTTTGTTACTTAGTCAAACATAAAAATCCGTCTCTTCTCGCCTATACTTTATTTTTTATTTTTTTAAAGATTTATTTATTTGACAGAGAGCACAAGCAGGGGGAGCAGGAGGGAGCCCGATGTCGGGCTCGATCCCAGGACCCCAGGATCATGACCTGAGCCGAAGGCAGCCGCTTAACTGACTGAGCCACCCAGGCACCCCTCTTCTCTCCCATACCTTAGAACTTAAAGAATTCTTCTCTCTTTTACTTAATTAACGTGTGTTTAGAGAATCTAGTCTGTGAAGGATACTTTATAGGGCACAGAGAAGAAAGAGCCCATGCTTGCCCTCAAGGAGCCCGCAGCCTGATAGGGAGAAAGGACAAGTACCACAACTTCAGCACGGAGCCAGGGTTTGTAAGGGAGGTGGTAGGGACTGCAAGGCCTGCAATGGAGCGAAGGAGGCAGCAGGTCTCGGGTGTGGGGACAGGTCCTGTTAAGGAGGAGCTTAAGGACAGAGGTGGTAGGAGAGCAGCTGGAGGGGATGTTGAGCCCTGTGGTAGCATCAGGGCTTTTGTATCTGAGTGAACAGGAAGCTGGGACCATGCATGTGACTGAGCAGATGAGTGACTCAACAGGTTTAAACCTTTAATCCTGCAGCGGAGTGTGGGAGTGTGGGCTGGCGACAGGGAGGCCAGGGCTGTAGGGCAGACCTGAAAGGGGGGCAGGGGGAAGGGAAGGTGGGACAGAAATATGATCAGTAGAATCCAGCAACAGATTAGGGAGGCAGAGCAGGGAGGTGTTAAAAGACACTTAGAGGGAGAATTTGAGAAATCTCAGTAAGGTCTAGTAATTTCAAGTAATACTTAACATGTTCTAAGTCTCATTGTTTTTCTGAGAATAGACTGGCTTTTTTTAGTTAAATTCAGTCCTGGATATGAGTAGCTGTATAAAATATATAATATATATTTCTATACATCTGTGTACTATGTCTATTCCAGTATATATGTATGTATTTCTACACAAAGATTAAAAGTGGTAATGTATAGAGACCCTGAATTTTTAATTTAGTTTTAATCTTGCAATTGTAACTAAAGATTTCAGAATTGGTATTTCTAAACCATTAATCTGTAAATCCCCCATAAAGGTAACCCCATGCTGTTCTAGGCCCTGAGGATATGGCAAGTGAACGAAACAGACAAAATCCTGCCCTCCTAGAGCTTTCATTCTAGTGGAAAACAGACAAGGAAATAAATTATGTAGTGGTGATAAGAGCGGATTTTATTGAAGAAAAATAAAGCGGGGAAGTGGAATTAGGGAGCACCGGGTGTTGGGGTGGGGAGCTGCAATTTTAAGCACGGATGGCCCCACTGAGAAGGCGTCATTTGAGCAAGAACTCAAGGTGGCAGGGGAGTCTTTAGGCAGAACACAGCAGGGGTGAGGTGGGAGAGTCCTTGGTATGGTGGAGGAAGCACCCTGGCGTGGCTGGAGGGGAGTCGGGAGTAAAGGAGAGGAAGAGTAGTAGGAGATGAGCTCAGAGCCCCAGTCACGCAAAGACACAGTGCTGTCTTCGTATACTGTTTATTATAAAAATGCCCCCGCTACTGTCCTGAAATGAAATGTATAAGACAGTAACCTACACACACAATTTCAAAAAGAAATGCATGTATTACCCAGCTAGTAATCTCACACTGGGATAATAGAAAAGTACTTTTTACTCACATATATGTGATTTAACACGTAAATACTCTCACATGGTGACACTCCACTTCTGAGTGAATGCGGTGCCTGCTAATGCAGACTGATCAAAACACCGGGATACTCACGGTGACTGGATTTCCAAGATGGTGGACTATTCTTGGTAATGCTCCAAGCCAAAGCAGTGTGACCTTAACCCAATTTATACAGTAGTTACATTCTGAGAAGATTAGTTGTATAAAATTATGCAAAAAGTGCTTTTGTGCTTTTATACAAGTGAGGTTCTAAGCTCAGGGAGTTATTAAAGGTTTTTGGCCTATGGGAGAGCCTGACAGACATCAGAGCAGGGTGTAGCTTTGGGATGATCTTTGGCTGCGCAGTGCTATCTGCCCCACGCTTCATGCTTGTCTTCCTCCCCCACCCCACCCCCCACCAGTCCCTGCGACCACTAAGAAATGCCCTCACAGATGTCCTGAGTACCGGCAAGCTGTGCCCTCCCGATAGAGCTCTAGGACCTGGTGGCTGGTGTGCTGAAGCCACCACTGGAGATAGCTGAGCAGAGGAGTGACATGTCCCGGTACCACAGACTGACGTTTGTGCCCCTCCAAAATTCACATGGTGAAGCCTTACCCCACCATGTGATAGTATTTGGAGGTGGAGCTTGGGGGATTTAGCTTAGATGAGGTCACGAGGGAGGGGCCCCCATGATGGGATTAGTGCCCTTGTGAGAAAAGGAAAAGCCCAGAGCGCTTGCTCTCTCCCACCATATGAGAACACGGCGAGAAGGCTGCCATCAGCAAGCCGGGAACAGGGCTCTCACCAGAACCCAACCATGCTGACACCTTGAACTTGGACTTACAGCCTCCAGAACTGTAAGAAATAAATGTCTGTTGAAGCCACGACGGCTGTGGTATTTTGTTGTGGCAGCCCATGCTAAGACACCTGGCCTCCACTTCACGGGGTCAGCAGGTGCTATGTTGAGACTGAGCTGATGAGGCCAGGAGGAAGCTGGAGACCAGGCGGAGGCTACTGCACCAGTCCAGGCAAGGGAGGCCACGGTTTTGGGCCTGAGTGGCAGTGGGGAATCAGAGTCAAATGGAAGAAACTTGCTAATGCAAACAGAGCCCCGTAACTCCTCAGGCTGGGGTTATGCAGAATATATACCTGTTATTCCATTTCATGGTTTCCTGACTGTTTACTTGTTTCAGGGGCCAACAAGCTGGGAGAGTTTTGGTTTTTTCTTTCCACAGATTGGTTTTGGCAGGTGCTTTTGTTCTTCACCCAAACATGTGTTGCTGTTCCCAGAACAGAAGAAATGGAGATTTCTTACCCCACAGCAGCAAACTGCACCTAGTGCAGAAAACGGAGTTTTGTTTTCAGAAGCTAATTTGAGTTGTGACATACCAAGTGAGGTGTGATCTTTCTAGGCTGTGATTTTGTGATTGTAGCAACACCAAAACTGTCTGTCTTTGTCTGAAATTTCACCAGTGAAGACAGTTGAGTGTGTTTCCTTTCTGCACTTTCAGCCCAAATGCAAACAGAAAACATTGCTGCCCTGTTTGGTGTTAGATTGGTTTTCTAAAGCTTGCTTTGGCTTGGTGAGGGTGAAAGGATTTTCTTTGGTATCTCCAGGGCTGGCTTAAGGCTTCTTGCATTCACCTTGGAATACCGGTTATTAAAATTAACTAGATAACTAGGATTATTTGAAAGACTAAACTAGACAGAATAGAATAAAAGAAAAACTAGGGTTATAGGGGAAGATTTTCTTCAGATTTCACGTGCATTTGCCTTTCTTACCATGTGCCTCTTCCCATGGTTCCTGCTGGTGCTGACAGCCACGGCCCACCCAGTCTGGAAAGTAGAGTGATGCTTTGCTACTTGGTCACTGAGTTCTGTCATGTAGACTGAAGTAGTGTCTCTCAAATCTGACTGCTTCTCCCTGCCCTCCTTGCTAGTGCCTTAGCCAGGCTCTCCACATCCCTTTCCTAGATCAGTATAGCAGCATCCTGGCTGTCCTTCAGCCATCACGCTGCTGTCAGACATGCCCCCTAATGAGACCACGGACCATGCTGCACCCCTGCTGAGATGGCCTTGGTGCTGTCTAAAGCAGTGCTCCAGATGTGGTCTGCCCACCGGTCCTCCAGAAGCACAGGAGGGATCCTAAGCGTCATCCATGATGGGTTGGAATTTTCAATAGCTGGTCCTTCGCCACAGTCAGAGAAGCACTGGTTTACAGGGTCAAGTCTAAGCTTCTTGGCGTACATGCAAGGTCCTTCACCATCCGGCCCTTACCCACCCCTCTAGGCCTCAGAGACATGGGGCCTTAGCTTGTGTTCCCTCCCCACCAGCACCGTGCAGTGTTGGACAGGCTCCTAGTCATCTGTCAAGATCCCCTTCAGAGGCCACCGTCAGGGTGAGCTCCTTCCTCATCTGGATTCTGGGGTACTTCGTGCTTGTGTTGTGAATTTTTGTTTGCATTTGTCTTCCCAATGAATTCTAACTTCTTTATTTTATTTTTGAGAGAGTGAGAGCACAGGGGTGGGGGGAGGGGGAGAGGGAGAGAGAGAATCTTAAGCAGGCCCCAAGCTCGACGCAGAGCCTCACACGGGGCTTGATGTCATGACCCTGAGATCATGACCTGAGCTGAAATCAGGAGTCGGACACTTAACTGACTGAGCCTCCCGGGTGCCCCCTAAATTCTAACTTCTTGAGGCTGGGCTCTATAGACAACCAGGGATGCTCTGTAAATGTCTGAGCCACCTAATGCTGACTCGGGTCCCAGAACCCTTCCCACTAAGATGTCTTTTGGAATCTCTGGGAAACAGGCGAGACTGGACTCTGCCCCCTTGGGATGCGTTATCTGTCACTTGGACCAGCAGGTTCCAGTTCCAGTTCCTGATCTTGAGTTGCATGTGGCTTTCTGTGATTTTTTGCGGTTGGTTTTCTCTCCTGTGCCTAAGCAGCATGCATGTTCCTCTGAGTCTGAGATCTGCCTTCAGAGGTGTGGCAGAAACAGAAGAAGGGAATTGTAAGGAAGGACAACATTCTGTTAATAGTTCTAATCTGTCTTCTCTTTGGAATTTTCTAAGCTTAAGATATGCATTACTGCCTTTGTACCTCCTTGCTTAAGCACAAAAGAAGTGTTTATTTGCTCTCCATTGTTTTGGAGGACTGAAAATCAAGTCGTGAGAGGGGGATAAGAGAGAGGCCTGTTTCTACTTTTGAGTATCTTGAAAATGTGTTTTCTTTCTCTTTTTCGTATTTTCCTTTTTATCCTGGAAGATTCTAAACATATACCAGCGTAGAGACAACTAGAGATGCAAACGCTCCTGTACTCCTCGTTCAGCTTCAGCGAGCATCTGCTCATGTTCAGTCTCATCGGTGCCCCTTCTGATGTCCCTCCCTCAAGCCTGGGCTTTACCGCAGAGCGACAAGTCTCTCAGTGTAAGGGGTCTCTTAAAAAGTCTCCACGCAGAGGAGCACAGATTTCAACTCCGGGGGTCTTCTTTGCAGCATTACTAGGTCTGTATTGGGACATGGTTGTGAATGTTGAAGGCTCTGGCTTTGTTACTTGTCCTTTTCATATTGGGATGACTGTGCCAGGTTTGATGGCACTCGCACCGCTCACGAATGAATTCCGTGAAGTTCTGATGTCTTGAGAGGCGTTTGGGTTGCAGGCCGTAGCATTGAGTTGTCTTCTCTTCCTCCTTGCATTCTGTCACTGTTGATTGTAGTGATCAATGTGCACTTTTTACGTCTGAGTTACTTCTGTCAGGGGGAAGGTCAGTAAGAACATAGTAGAATCCGACTGCCTTTAGAAAGGGAGGTTTTTCAGATTACTTTGGTCCCTCCACATGATTGTCTTTGTCAAACATGACATTTGGTGACTTGCAGGGGTTTACCTGCAAGAAACCTTGTTATGTCCTCTTGCAGTTCTGGTGAGATTTGGAATTTGAGGATCAGCTTTTGATTAGATGCCTGCTTTAAAATGCTTTCCCTGGGGCCCCTGGGTGGATCAGTCGGTTAAGTGTCTCCCTTCAGCTCAGGTTATGATCCTGGAGTCCTGGGATCAAGCCCCACATTGGGCTCCCTGTTCAGAGGGGAGTCTGCTTCTGCCTTTCCCTCTGCTCCTACCCCCACTTGTGCACACGTGCTCTCTCTCAAATAAATAAAATCTTAAAAAATAATAAAATGCTCTCCCTATGAAAGCTGAACTTTGAAGAACATTTGAGACTTGCTCTCTTACACGTTGGACCTTACAACTTTAATGGGAGCTTAAGGTTTAGATTACAGAAGTACCTTTCCTTTGGGGGAGGAAATGAGCTGCCACTGGGGAGAAATATTCCCTAATTGGTTCACTTGAGTGCATTGAACATATTTGGGAAACTTACCTTTTGAGTTAGGGGAAGTGAATGACCTTGTTTCTACTAATAATTTTTATAAGAAAATAGTATTAGAACCTTAAGCATTTTCTTGAGGAGATGCCAGTGGGTTTATTGCATTCAGACCAGCCAATCTAGCTTCACTATCTGCTAGGATTAAATCTCCACGTCCTCTTTAGGTCCTTTTTCCACTGCATTTTTCTGATCAGGAGGCTTTGTTGCTACATTTCCCCCTTTTGTTTGGTTCCTGACCAGCCCTCTTGCCACCCTTCCTGCCATCCTTCCTCCTGCCCCCACACTGGCGCAGGCCATCGGACTGGGGTTACTGGGCCGCCTTCTTCACTGCCCTTTGTGACTCCTCCCTTTCTCTTTCACTTTGTGCCCTGATGCCTGCCTGTCTAACCTTCCTTCTCATCGGACGTGGATCACGTCCCTCTTTTGCTCAGAAGCCTCCAGTCAGCCCCTGGTTAGTGCCCACCGTGTACCACATCACAGAGTTTTCACAACTTTCTGCTCCACGGCCTCTCTGCCTCCTGTCCAGCCTTACTTGCATTGCTCCTCAGAAGGAACACTTGGCACTTGCCAAGCCTGTGTCCTCATTCCCACAAGTGGGGTGATGGTTCTTCACTCATGCTGTCTGGTCATCCCCGCCCTCTGAGTCATCCTTCTTTATGAAGTCTGTCTTCCCCGAGTACACTAGCCCCCAGTGACTTCCCTCACCTGGGAAATCCTGTGGTATGTACCACAGGTTTCGGCAGTTGATCATTCACTGTTCATGTATATCAGCTTTATAAACTCCTTTCTTTATCCCACACAGCATGGAGCAGAGAACCAAGCTGATGGCAGATGCCCAACATTTGCTTTTGAGATGTGTATGGTAAATCTCAACAGATAATTACTAGTAGTTGGGTTGTTGTCATACTCTTTCTCAGAGAGAAAGGGAGGGAGGGAAGGACAAGGCTCTTGAATATTTGGTATATGAGGAGGCTTCATTTCTGGGTTTTATGGTCCATAAATACCTTTCAGAAGGGCCAACCCAGAAGAGTTCGTATCATTCCTAGAGGTATACTTAGAAGGGGCTGGCTTGGAGAATTTCACATGTTCTGTGACATCTTAGTTGTACCCAGAGAAGTTGTCTAGTCTGAGAGGAAGCTGGTTTTTTATTTATTTTTATTTATTTATTTATTTATTTTTATTTATTTAAAGATTTTATTTATGTGAAAGATAGAGCACACAAGCAGGGGTAGTGGGAGAGGGAGAAGCAGGCTGCCCCCTGAGCAGGGAGCCCCACATGGGGCTTGATCCCAGGACCCCGAGATCATGACCTGAGCCAAAGTGAGACACTTAACCATCTAAGCCACCCAGGCACCCCAGGAAGCTGGAGTTAAGAGCACAAGCGGGGGGGGCGCCTGGGTGGCTCAGACGTTAAGCGTCTGCCTTTGGCTCAGGTCATGATCCCAGAGTCCTGGGATCGAGTCCCACATCGGGCTTCCTGCTCGGCGGGAAGCCTGCTTCTCCCTCTCCCACTCTCCCTGCTTATGTTCCCTCTCTCGCTGTGTCTCTCTCTGTCAAATAAAAATCTTTAAAAAAAAAAAAAGGACAAGCAGGGGGAGAGGGAGAGGCAGGCTTCCTGCTGAGCAAGGAGCCCAACGCAGAGCCCAACATGGAGCTTTCATTAGAAAAAACTTACTGGAATGACTATATCCCACATACAGTATTGACTATCTTAAAATTCCTGACTTCCTTTCATTCTGCCAGGTGTGTAGGAGTCAGCTAGGTGGTTGTGCTTTGGAAAGAAGAATGAGGTGAGGCAGAGTGGAAAAACCTGTGCTCATCTAGATCCCGCCAGAGAAGCAGTGTTCCAGAAATATCAATGCTCATCTGAGAAAGAGAAGAGAATGATCTTGTAAGGTTCCTTAAGCTCCAGTCAAATGGGCAACCTGTTCTTGTGGCTTCTGTAATCAAAGGAATCTATTCCTTCCTACATGGAAGAAAGTCTGCCCAGAGCTACCTCCAGGGAGAGGCCGTCAGACCTGAGGTCTGTTTTGAAACACTTATTTAAATTTTGGTTGACTTCATCAGGGACATTTTTCGGTTTTGCTGACTTATCACCCCCATGTTTTCCCACACCCTCACCAGTTCTGCTGGGCGTGTGTTAGGGAAGCCTGCCGTGGTGCTGACGGGGTCCTTCTTGCTCTTTGAGCCGGTTTCCCTGCCGTGCCTTCAAACCCTTCAGGCTTCACTTCAGAAAGGGAAGGTTTAGGGCATCTCGCTGGCTCAGTCAGTAGGGATCTCAGGATCAGGAGTTTGAGCTCCATGTTGAGTATAGATACTACTTTTTTTTTTTTTTAAAAGTGAAGGTTTATATTATAGGTGAATGCAGGAAAAAACAGGCTTTTCTTCTGTACATATCGGAAAGGCTTTTCTTAAATGGCTTTTTTTAAGTTTCTCTCTTTTTAAAAATTTTTGCATTTTACAAAAACTTCAACACACACAAAAGTGTGGAATAGTATCATGAGAACCTCATGTACCCAGCGCCCAGCAAGCACATGGCAGTCCCCTTCATCAGCTCCTTCTTTATAGCGAGTGTCAGATCATTTTTTTCCCATACATTTAAATTATTTTTAAATGTGAGTGAACGTGGGGCCCCTGGGTGGCTCAGTCAGTTAAGCGTCTGCCTTTGGCTCAGGTCATGATCCCAGGGTCCTGGGATCGAGCCCCATGTTGGGCTCTGCGTTGGGCTCCTTGCTCAGCAGGAAGCCTGCTTCTCCCTCTCCCCTGCTTGTGCTCTCTCTCTGTGTCAAATAAAATCTTAAATGTGAGTGAACAAACAAGTGGTGTGTGGCAGCTCTCTTTGGCTTTTATTGTATAGGTTTCTGTGTGGAAAAGTCCTTTTCATTAGAAAAAACTTACTGGAATGACTATATCCCACATACAGTATTGACTATCTTAAATTCCTGACTTCCCTTCATTCTGCAGACAGCATTGTCTACTAAGTACGAGGGGAGCAGAGGCCCCCTGGGCAGTTACCCCGGACATCACTCTCTGATTACTCATTAAACTGTACATAAGCTTTATGTACTTTTCCATGTATATTTCACAGTGTGCAACATAGATGGTCTCTGTCCTTCAACCTGCTTAAAATTCAAGCCAGCCTCCAGATACTTGAGACCCAGAAGGGCCACCTGCCCCTGGGGGAGCATGAGCAGTGCCTCCTAAGGACATGCCAAGTGCAGTGGACGGTCATTTTCTGATTTCCTGTAGCACAGAGACCAACACGAAAGCATGGGGGTGTTCAGGGAAGAGACGCGATTGAAAGAGAATCCTGGAGAAGAGTTGGGCCCAGGTTTTGCAGAACCTTGAATGCCTAGGCCTCTGGTTCCCAAACGGTGCTGAGGGGCCCCGGGTGCCACAGTAAATTCACACAGGCACTGCATCTTGTTTTAAATTTTTGAGAGAAGCGTAGCAGTACGCAACAAGTGTCAAACACCATGCTCGAGGTAGTTTCTGGTTTCAGCATTAGGTTGTGCTTTTTTCCTTTCAACAGTCTATCTTTGCAAAGCTGAAGTTTTGGTGGTTGCTGTAATAAAATTCAAATACCGTGTGATAATCAGTGTGGAGTGGTAACGAGGGCGGCAGCGTCTAATCGGGTTATAAGTTCTGGAATCTGTGTGGCATCCAGCAGGCACACAGCCCCTTAGTAAGCAGGTGTGGTTAAGGAGATAAATGGTTTTCTTTCCGTTTACGTGTTTTCCTTTTTTTCACGTGGCTTCTAAGTTGCTAGTCCCTAAATACTTAGGTCGTGTAGAACTAACTGTTTAATAAATGGAACTGTTAAGTATTTCTTTTGGCCTAGGGTGCTATGAAGAAATTACTGAGACACAAAGGGTGCTGTGAACCAAGAAAGTTTGGGATCCTCTGACTTGAGCCACAGAGATGGAAGGTATTCAGTAGGCAGAGGGGGGAGCCATCGTAGGGTTTTACGTGGAGGAAAGATGTGAACAGATTTGCCTTTGTCGAGCCCTTGCAGACAGTAGGTAGAATGTCCATCTGAAAGGCAGAGATCCCAGACAGGGAGCTGGTTAGGAGACTGCTGGGCAGACCCAGGGAGAAATGGTGACTGCCTAATTTGGCAATGGTAAAGGAGGACACAGATTTTGAGAAATGTTTACTGGGTTGAATCTTACACAAGTCAGGATCTAATTGAATGGGAGCAGGTTAGAACTAAGGGGAGAATCAAGGACAACTCTTGAGTTTCCGGATTGTACAACTAGGTGGAAGTGAGGCCAGCCAATCTGGGAATGTCGAAGAGGAACAGGTTCTGGGGGGGAATGACATCGGGGGTTGAGATACCCTATAAGCAGCTGGAGGTGGGGCTGAATCATGGACTCCACTGGAGAACGTCATAAGCTGCCATGTGGAAACCTAATAGGAAGGATTTGCAAGTGTTTGTTAGATTCGGTCACTAGAACTTGACAGTGGCAGTTCTGGTCTTATGTAGGGGCCAGAGCGCAGGGACTTGAGAAGGGCACAGAAGGCGAGAAGGTGAAACGGGGTCCAGAGCAATGGTTTACTAGTTAAAAGCACTAATTCCCTGGCCTTACCGACAGAATCTGCTTCTTGCGGGGAAGGACCTGGTACCCAGCATTTTAAAAAGTATACAGACACTTACACATTGTTGGTGGGAACCTAAAATAGCACAACCACTTTGAAGAGCTGTTTGGCGGCTCCTTGTCAAGTCAAATGTAAACAAGCATGGCTCCACTTTCTAGGTATTTTCCCAACAGAAAGGAAAACCTAGGACCCAACAAAACTTGCACACAGATGTTCATAACTGCTTTAGTCATGTTTTTCCAGCCCCAAACTGGAATAACCCAGTGTCCCTCAGCAGATCCATAAACAAATTGTGGCATATCCATACAGTGGAACACTACTTAGCAATATAAAAGGGCAGCTGGTGATAGGGGCAACAATGTAGCGGAATTTCAGAAACCTGATGCAGAGAGAAGGAAGCCAGACACAAGAGAAGCTAATGGGTGAACTGCATTTGTGCAGTTTTGGAACAAACACAACGAATCCGTTGGTGGTTATATGGGGTGGGAGTTGGGGATATTGAATCCAAAGGGACGTGAGAAAATGCTTTGGGGTGACGGAAACATTCCAGGGTGTGAGGGTGGTTACATGGGTGTGTAGGTTTCTCAATATTCCTCAAATTGTGCACTTAAAAGGGGCTGCATTAGGAGAGAAAGGAGAGCCCCCAGAGGTTGGGTTGTTTGTGGGCTGAGGGGAAGGAGTTAGCCAGCCAGAGGAGGATGGGAAGATCCTTGGAGACACGGTACCACCCGGGGGCTGTGCAGTACCTATGAATGTGAAGGTGAACACATTGTCCTTTTATAGAGAAGGGAAGGGTAGAATTGGGCAAACCTGAGGAGAAGGGTAGGAAGTTTGGGAGAGCTCACTCTGCCCCCTTTTCCTCCCCCTGTGCCACAGAAGGCAGAATCGGGTGTGGAGAGGAGGAGGCCTTGAGGCAAGGGGTGAAGGTTTGAAATACCAGCTGTGAGGAACAGGGAACAGAAGCCAACCAGGAAGTAGATAAATGTATCTCCTATGACTTGGGGCCCAGCTGGAGAATGGTTCTTCAAGAGTGATTTAGTGTTTTCTTCAGCAGCACTCAGAGCCTGGGTGGAGGAAAGGGGATTGCTAGGTAGATTTTGGGTTGAGGGGTGATAGAGCATAGTTGCTGGATTATTAAAGGTAATTAATGATGGGTGTCCAGACTGGGCAGGAATAGATGTAGGAAGGAGACTAACAGGAATTGATTGCTCCATTCAATCAATGTATTGAGCACTCCTCTGTGCCAGGCACTGTTTTAGGTGTTGGGGATATGGCAGACGACAGAAGATAAATCCCAGCCCTCATGTAGTTAACAGTGGCTAGAGTCATTTTTTTTTTTTAAATAAGTAAAATATACTGTACTTCAGAGGTGGTAAGTGTCGTGGAGAAAAATCAAATAGTGAAGAGGGGTAGGGAATCTCTGGGCGGTAGGAGTTGGTCATGGAAGACCTCTGTGAGATAGTGATATTTGATCAAAGGTGTGGGCAGAGGGGGCAGCAGATGTAAAGGCCCTGAGGCAGGGGCAAGCTAGACCGTATTTGAGGAATATGAAGAGGCCAGCTTGGCTAGAATAAGCAAGGAGGAAATAGTGGGAGAGCATTAGAGGGTGGGAGGGTAGGATTGTGTGGGATTTATAAGCTACTGTGTGACCACTGGCCTTTATGATTGAGATGGGAACCACCAAAAGATTTTGAGTGGTAGAGAAGAATAATCTGACTTCTGCCCTTAAAAGGATCACCATTGGGCGCCTGGGTGGCTCAGTTGGTTAAGCGACTGCCTTCGGCTCAGGTCATGATCCTGGAGTCCCTGGATCGAGTCCCGCATCGGGCTCCCTGCTCGGCAGGGAGCCTGCTTCTCCCTCTGACCCTCCCCCCCTCTCATGTGCTCTCTCTCTCTCATTCTCTCTGTCTCAAATAAATAAAATCTTTAAAAAAATTTAAAAAAATAAAAAATAAAAAAAAGGATCACCATTCTCTGTGTCAAGGCACAGACTTCAAGTCTTGACAAACATTTAGTCCTTATTTAATCCACATAGAGATGCCTCATGAGGTTGGTGTTATTATCTATTTTTTTTCTTTCTTTATTGATGAGGACATTCAGGCCCAGAGAGATTAGGTAATTTGGCAGAGTTAGGACTTAAGCATAGACTCATCTGATTCCAAAGGTCACATAGACCAGAGAAAAAGGAGCCCTTAAAAGGGAAGGGGTTCTGATGATGGAGGGATACTGGGTGTAGGAAACAAACCCTAGAGTTTGGCAGCTGACAAGATGTGTTGGGGAGATGTGAGTGTCAACAGCGTCATTTGGAGCTTGCCCGTCTTCTAAGAGAATAGTGGTACTGTTAATAAAATAGGGTGTCAATAGTAGAATTAAAAGTAGAGTTAAAAGATGGAGGGCATGACTTTGGGTGGGTGGTAGCTGAGGTGCTGGTAGGAAATAGTGGAAATGTCTGGTTGATCCAGAAAGAAGAGCTCAGAAGATGATGGGGACCTGGAATCTCCCATCGTGGTTGTGGTTGAAGCTTCAGGGATGGGTGTGCTCTCTGAGAGGACTCAAGGGAGGACCTGGAAATGTCCCTTCCTGTGGGAGTAGGGAGGGAGGGAGCAGAAATCAGGCCGTGCAGGGCCACAGAGGCCAAGAGGTGAGAGACTCAAGGGGCAGGGTGAGCCATGGAACGGGAAGTGGCAGTGGAGGGGCCGCCTCCTAGTGGGTGGTCAGAGCAGCAGGTACACGGGCTCGCCAGAGTGGTGGAGAAGCAGCCGAAAGGGTTAGGGCTGTTGGTGCTGCTGGATGGAGCCACGAAGACCCATAGCTCAGGACGGAGCAAAGTCAAGAGTCCACGTGTGGCCCAGCACAGAAGGAGAGGGCATGAGGTTCCAGAGAGGATGGGATGGAGAATGAAGGTGCAACAGGTATTTGTGGAAAGACGAAAATTCATGTCTTGTGGAAATAAAAATGTTTAAATTTTCACCCTTGTGAACTTGGGCAAAGGAAGGATGTGACCATCTGTTTGGAGGCATTTCTGTCCCTGGTTAAGAAAGAGGCTTCGATGAGCACAACAGTGGCAGTCCGGTCACACAACGTCATCCGGGTCTCTCTGGGGGTAAAGATTATGCCATTTCAAGCCTGAGCTGGACCCGTTAGGGGAATCGGGTCCAGTCCGGGGGCTGCTCTCTGGGGAGCAGTGAGCAGGTTTGTGTCTGCCCCTGTCAGTTCCTCCTCTGATAGCCTTGCCTTTACCTTGATTAACCCGTTTTCATACTTGCAAAGCAAGCCCCCCCTTCCGCCCCCACCCCTTTTCTCCCTTCTGAAAGTGAAACAGCTTTGTGAGATGGCTTTTATCCTTATCAGTCTCCATGTAGATAGAGTGGCTTGTTTTGTAGCAGTGTTTGTTTATAGCCTTATACGTAGGCCAGGTTTCTTTTCACATGGCTGAATTTTTTTTTTTTTTTAAAGCAAGAATCTTGCCTGATACCAGTTCCCATTATTAAATAAAAACAAGCACTTTTCCATGTTGGGCTTTCATTGCACATCTTTCAGATGATGCTGTTCACTTTTATTTTGCTGGCTTTCCAAATATTTTTTTATCTCTAACCTTTTATGTTATGGAAAATTTCAAGCATATGTAGAAGGAATAGCAAAATAACTCCCCAGTGTCGCCACATTCATCTTTAACAGTTATCAGTTGGCTGCCATTTTTCGTTTTATCTGCCCTTCTTGTAGTATTTTAAAGATTTTGTTTGAGAGAGAGCGCACGTGCATGCAGGTAGGGGGAGAGGCAGAGGGAGAGGGACAAGCAGATTCTGCGCTGAGCGCAGGGCTCGATCTCACCACCCTGAGATCAAGACCCAGGCTGAAATCAAGAGTTGGACACGTTTTAACCCACTGAGCCACCCAGGCGCTCCTTTTTTCTATAGTATTTTAAAGCAGATCACAGATGCAAATGATTGTTTAAGAAAACAAAAATCTAGGGTATAGGTCACCGCTCCTCCTCAGAAGCCAAGCAGCACTTTGCTCACCCGTGGGAGCTGTTACATGGCTTCCAGCTCTGCACATGTTCATTCCAGGGCCCGTATCTTACTGAGTGGATGGGAATGCTAAGATGACCAGAAGCTCCTCCTACTGGAGTTCCTGTCCTCCTAAGCCTAGAATTCTAGAAGCACAGTTCTTACACACCCGTATATCTGTCCCACGGGTCGTTCCCTGGCTCCTGCCAGTGGCCTTTGTCTTCCCGGGAACCTGTTGGGTACAGGACACGTGTTGGGACTTCAGGCCTCAGTGTCAGGTGACCAGCAGATGAGCTCTAAGAAACCAGGAAAACCTGCACCTGAAGACAGGTGTGTGAGCGGGCGCGAGCGCCGTCCGGCAGACATGAGCCTGTGACCAGGACTGGAAATCCTGTCGGTCTCCGTGTCTTGTTGCCGGGGAAGGGCGGGAATCCGGCAGTGTCCTCCTCAGCTGTGTTTATCTGCGGTAGCTCAGAGCAGCCGAGATGAACAAAAAAAGGGGCCTTCTGACTGCCGTGTTTTGTTCACACTGCGTGTGGCGTTGTCGCTCCTCCGGGCTTGCACGCCGTCCGGGCCGGGTCGCGGGAGCTGGGCCGTGATGGCACCGCGGCCCCTTTCAGTGGGTGAACGCCGCGCGCTCTTGTTTCCTGTCTCTTGCATCAGTCTGTTTGTGAGAGAGTACCGAGAGGTGACTAATGGGGACGCTAAACACTTCCTAACTGAAAGTTCCTCCTGTTTCCTAAAATGTTTTCGGCTTAATGAATTGTTTGTTTGCTGCCCACAGACCACATGTGCTGTGTGCGCTTCTGTCCCCGTGAACACCGTGTATGCTTTTGCGTAGGAGCTGGGCTTGCAGAGCAAAGTCAACAGATGATAAGGCTTGAAAGAGTTCTCTTCATCTGAGAATCCCAG
Organism: Halichoerus grypus; assembly: GCF_964656455.1. Lineage (NCBI taxonomy): Eukaryota > Metazoa > Chordata > Mammalia > Carnivora > Phocidae > Halichoerus > Halichoerus grypus. The sequence continues at coordinate 195,012,078 of NC_135713.1, read as the reverse complement.
GCGACGGGGGGAATCAGGCAGCCGTCCGTCACGACCAGCTGTGGAGCCTGGCACCCTGCATCCAAAACCCTGTGACACTATTTGCCATCCTCAGCCCCGGCTTTGACGTTGCGGACGCCGGGGCTGTGCGGCCCGCGGGGCTTTGGTTGCTGGGAATCCCTCAGGACGGCGCTGTCCTACGCCTGTGGATTGTCGCTCTGCGTCGTGTCGGTGCGCCCTGATGCCACCGCCGTCGGCCTCTGGGAACCGGGAGCATCCTCTTGCTTCGAGCCTGGGAGAATCTGGGGAGGGAGAAATTCTCCTGGTTTTGACTACTGAAAATATAAAATTGACTTTGAGAAAATGCTTTTCCCCCCAATTTAAAAAGTAATGCCTGTTTAGATTTTGGGAACTACAGAAAAGGTGGGGGAGTCACTTCCAATAAAAATAACTTGGCATGTTTTTTTGCCTTTCCATCATTTTTTTTTCTATGTGCATTGAAGATTTTCTCCTCAGCTGCATTAATACTCTGTATAATGTTATCTTTTCTCCTGAACATCACAATGTAAAGATTTGTACATGTTTTTAAAATTGTATAAGCCCTTTTAGAAGCCTTAATTTTCTGCCAAGTGGACATTCCCTAATTTAACCATATTATTGAATAGTTAAGTCATTTGTAATGCTACTGTGAGCATCTTTGTACACAAAGCATTTTTCTATGTTTCATATTACTTTTAATCTCGATTTTTATAGAAAGGGAATAATTTATGGATCAAAGGGAATCAAGGGAAACAAGCCCTTGGAGGCTCTCAGATCGCCATAATGCTGCCCCAATGGGGTGTATCCATTTACCACCAACCAAATTCTCATCAACAGGAAAATTTATTCTTAAGCCACAGTTTTGTTTTTCCCAATGGGAGTTCCTAGTATCACTCCAGGAATCTGTGACAAGGTGATGGCTTCAGTTTTAAAAGTCCTTGATATGTCAGACACACTATGACTCATTGTCCACTGTGGGTTGCGACTGGTTCTTCCTTCGCAGTCCATTCCCCAAGTTATGTGCATATTTCTTTTTTTTTTTTTTTAAGATTTATTTATCTTGTTTTAGGGTGGTGGGGGAGAGGGAGAGAGAGAATCCTCAAGCAGACTCTGCGCTGAGCACGGAGCCTGACATGGGGCTTGATCTCATGATACTGAGATCATGACCTGAGCTGAAATCAAAAGTCAGGTGCTCAACCTACTGAGCCACCCAGGCGCCCCTGTGTGCACGTTTCTTGACATCAGTTCCATTCTGCTATGTTCTCTAGCCAGTCTCGGCGACAATCTGTGTCTTTGGTGTGTGTTGTCTTTTTTTTTTTTTTTTTTTTTTTTAAGATTTTGAGAGAGAGAGCAAGTACGAGAGGGGGGTAGGAGCAGAGGGAGAGAGAGAGAGGCCAACTCCCCCTGAGCAGGGAGCCCGATGTGGGACTCAGTCCCAGGATCCTGGGATCATGACCTGAGCCGAAGGCAGAGGCTTAACCGACTGAGCCACCCAGGCATCCCTGGGTGTGTTTTCCAAAGTGCCTTCATATACACTCTCTGGTAAATTTAAGATTTTGATACCACTTGTGAATCTGTCCTGGGGACCTTCTTGGAATCCTGATATTTTAGAGTCTGATGATGCCTTTGTTGTTCTTTTGCACAGATCCGGTTCTGCAGGTTCCAACACATGTGGAAGAGTAAGTGTTCTGATTTGTTCAGTACTTCCCTTTAATTCATTTTCCTTTTTTTAAAAATTCATTTTCTTAATTATTCAATCAATATTTAGGAAGCTAACTGCTGGGAGTGCATATATGCATACACTTTTATACACTTAAGGTATAATGAGAATGATGGAGACATGAAGTCTTATAGGTGCTATGACCTGTGTTGTGTGGTCAGTTCTTCGGGGGAGGGAGGCAGTGATATTAAAGAGGCTTCCTTGAGATGAAACTCAAGTTGAGTTTTGAGCTTAAGCTGCCAAAGTCCTACCAAAGGGTTTAGATCTCTCCCTTTTCACTGTCGTACCGTGAAAGGAAACATGAACGTGACCTGCTACTAGAGAGTGTGTTATGGCCCCTGTAAGAGCTCAAATGATGGGACATCCTAAGCACAGAAAAGATTCAGCAAGGGGTTTTTGAGTTCCTGCTCCTAGTTCAGACTTCACCAGGTTAACCTTACCAAAGACTACCTCGTATCTACTTCACAGGAAGCCACGGACTGGAGACCATCATCCATCTCCTTGGCATGTTTTCTCTGATGTCAGAGTTTTCATGTCTCATGTTTTCAGACTCTGCTTTTATTGCCTCCAGTTTAAAAATAAATGTTTGTTGAACACTAAAGGTAGATTTGTCCTACCTGTTTATGTACTGTTTCATGCTATTAAATATTAATTGTTGAAGTTCTATACACAATTGACTTAGAAACTGAAAAGCAAACTTACTGGGTCCTTTTTCACTTATTTATCATCATCCAGAGTGCTTTGACCAAATGGTGATTTACTCTTCTATGGTTTTTTACTTTTTTTTTTTCTTGCAGGTTGCTTTTTTCTGCTCAAATATAGCCTATCACCATAGGGATATTTTATTTGTGGCTAAAAGTGAAAGAGCAGTGGGTGGAATTGTCTTATACACACACATGCCCCCCTCCCCCCAATCATGACTTTGCATGGCTTTGATATTTTGTTCTGTGCCCTGGGCTATAATTTATCACTAATACTTACTGCTCAACCTCTAGGCCTGCCTTCCTCCCAGATCCCAATGATGGCAGCCTGTATACGCTTGGGGGCAAGAATAATGAAGGCCTGACGGTGAGTATATTTAGATTCTTTGTGTACTTCAGAGGTTCCAGACCAGTGGTCCTCAACTGTTGCACACTGAGATCACCTAAGAGCTTAAAAAAAAAAATTCCTGGAGATTGTGATTCAGGTGGTCTGGAGTGAGATCTGGGCATCAATATCTTTTTTTTTTTTTTTTTTAAGCTTCCCAAATGAGCTTTTATTTTTTTTATTTTTAAAAGTTTTATCTATTTATTTGAGAGAGAGAGAGCATGAGTGGTGGGGAGGGGCAGAGGGCGAGGGAGAAACAGGCTTCCCGCTGAGCAGGGAGCTCGATGTGGGGCTCAATCCCTAGACCCTGGGATCATGACCTGAGCCGAAGGCAGACACTTAACCGACAGGGCCACCCAGGCACCCATCTAAATGAGCTTTTAAATGGCAGCCAGAATCCAGAAACGCTGATCTAGACCAGCAGGTTCCCATGGTCCAGCCAGCACACTGGAGGGGTAGAATACTCCCTTTAACAGCAGGACTTCCTCTAACTAGAGATTCTCAAATTGGGGGTGGAGGGTAGTTTGAAGCATTGCCTACCCCCACCCACCCCAGCAAATGTCCCCTTCTGGCATGGGGAGCTGGTGATATTCCATTCCCATCCCATCGTCATTTGAGAACCTAGACCAGTGGTTCTCAGCCTTAGCTACACATTGTAATACCTGGAGAACTCTAAAAAAAAAAAAAAAGTCTAGATCCCAATCCCAAAAGTTTCCACTTAATTGATCTAGGTCATCAGCAATTTTTAAAAGCTCACCAGATAAGAGACTTTAGAAACAGGTCCACACTTATGGTCACCTGATCTATGACAAGGGTGATGCTGCAGTGCAGTGGGGAAGGGTGGTCTTTCAATAAATGGCATGAGTCAGCTGGGATGTCCATGAAAAAGTATCTTAACTTCTGCCTCACACCAGATACACGAAACTTAGTTTCAGAGAGATGGCATACCTAAGTGTGAAATGTGAAATAAAACTTTAAGAAAAAAAAGTAGCAGAACATCTTCACAACCTTAGAGTAGGAAAAGATTTCTTTCTTTCTTTTTTTTTTTTGACTCGACTCCACACTGGGCGTGGAGCCCAATGCAGGGTTTGAAAACAAAACCGTGAGATCAAGACCTGAGCCAAGACCAAGAGTTGGACACTTAACCAGCTGAGCCACCCAGGTACCCCAGAAAAGATTTCTTAAGTAGAATGAGATAAACAAAACAAACACCCCACACTAACCATAAAGGAAAAAAACCAATATATTCATTTATATTAAAATTAAGAGTTTATCTTCATTAAGAGACACCATTAAGAGAGGCAGGCCACACTGTACTTGCAAGACACATATGACTCCAACAAAGGATTCGTATTCAGAATATGTAAAGAACTATGGATTATTAAAAAGAGAACCCAATAGAGAAATAGCAGAAGAGGATATCCAAATGGTCATTAAACATATGAAAAGATACTCAGCTTCATTAGTCATTAGGGAAATGCACATAAAAATCACAATGTCCTACTACTACACACTCACTAGAGTGGCTAAGATGAGGAAAATAGACAAAACGGGTGTTGGGGTGGGGAGCGGAGCAACCAGAGCTCTTGGACACTGCTGGAGCAAGTGCAACTTGGCGTATCCAGTTTGGAAACCGTAAAGATGCAGAATCTGTAAAGTGTTATGACCCAGTAAGCCTTCCCAGGTTATTATGTACCCAACAGAAATGCCTGTGTGTGTTCACCAAAGACAGGTACCCAAATGTACTGCAGCGTTACTGAGAATAACCGAGAGGTGAAAACTGCCCAGACAGCATCAATAGTAGACAGAATAAAGAAATTATGGAACAGTGATACAATTTAATAGTCTATACCAGTGAGAAGCAACAGTCTGCGACTCTACATGGTAACATGGACGAACCTCACCAACCAAAGATTGGACAAAAGATGACAAACAAGAAAGGCTGCACACTGAATGATTCATTTATATAAAGCTCCAAGACAGGAAAAACTAGTCTATGCTGTTTTGAAGTTAGGATAATGATTACCCTGGAAGGTTACGATTGGAAGGGAAGGCAAGAAGAGGGCTTTCAGAGTGCTGGAAATGTCCTGCTGCTCCGTGTGGATGCCGGCTCTGTGGGTTGGTTCACTTTGCGCAATTTCACTGAGCTGAACTGTACACTTCCGTGTGCCATTTGTATGTTCTGCTTCAATAGAAAGTGGTTTTTTTTTAAAAAAAGCCTCCAAGTGATTCTAATGTGCAGCCAAGGTTGAGAACCAGTGGTCTAGAATGTAAGTGGCTATGAGTTCTAATCGGGATTTTTTTTTTTTTTTTTAAAGATTTTTATTTATTTTTTGACAGAGACAGCGAGAGAGGGAACACAAGCAGGGGGAGTGGGAGAGGGAGAAGCAGGCTTCCGGCCGAGCAGGGAGCCCGATGTGGGACTCGATCCCAGGGTCCTGGGATCATGACCTGAGCCGAAAGCACACCCTTAACAACTGAGCCACCCAAGCGCCCCTCATCGGGATATTTTAACCTTATCTTCTGAATACCCATGACTGGAACCGATGGGAGGAAGGCAAGCCTTCATACAGGTGTGCGTGTCCCACGTCAGCATTTCCCTTCATATACCCAGAGCCTGTTTCTGAGTGCTCTGTTTGCTAGACACTGTGCAGCGATTTGTGGAAGTTGTCTCATGTTTCAGCAGCCCTCTGGGATAGAGACGTTATCCTACGTAAGAGGCGTGGAAGCTTCACCCATAGAGGTGAAGGAATGTGCCCAAGGCCAAAGTGTCAAGCGTTGGAACTTGGGACTTGAGCTCGAACTTCCAAAGGATGCTCTGACCACCACCCCTCACGTCTTCCTGTGTTGTGGGTTAACAGTTCCGCAAGCCATGTGTTTCCCAGTTTGGGCCTTGAACAGGCGGCCTGTAGAAATGCTCAGCAGACTATAGGGCTCCAGACTGGAAGCCTTGCAATGACCTTCTGATTCTCCAAAACATCTGGCAAAAACCCAGTCAGCCATGTCAGCCTCCTGTGGCATTTCTCCTTTTAAATGTGGGGATAATGGGAAAATCCAAATGATTGATTATTTCAAGTTCTGTTTATTAAAGCTAGAGAGAAATCTTTTCTTTTTTGGAGAAAAAGATGACAGTGTAGTAGAAGCAGGTATCTGTAGAATAGTTTCAAGAACACAGAATGTTCCAAAAATAAAGTATACCGAAACGAACATTAACCAAAGGAACTCGTCACATGTCAGCTGTAGACTCAGAAGACTCAGTTTTATGATGAAATGCAGTTGAAACGTGAATTCTTTTGAGTTTAGTTTCTTTTCCTGCACCTACCGTAATTTCTTTTTAATACCAAAAGTCTTAATTCTCTTGCTTTTTCAGTAGAGCATTATTTAATGAAAACATCAAAGTGACTTTTTCCACCTCAAACTCCTGGGTCACCCACATAATGACTACTTCTCCTTTCCCTTAAAGCTTCAGCTGGGTACTGAGGTTGCTTCTCTTCAGAGTTAATCTCGGCTCATCCACACTCTGAAAAGCATGTCATTCCACTCAGCCTAGCTGGCTCTGGGTCAATTTTCAAAGACAAGAGAGTTCTTTCTGCCCCCCCCCCATTTCAAAAATTGTATAACTTCTCCATATTTGTATAAGTCTTTTCAGAAAAGGTTTGTGTCTCCCCCAGAGGTGCTCTGGAAAAGACACTTTAAGGGGCTTCTGGGGGGAGGTTATCTGGGAGCTGGAGGCTTGTTCAAAGTGGTTAAGGAAGCTTGGGGCGGTCCTTCTCCTTGGTTTCCAGTTAGGAAAACTCCCATCAACCATCCACACTGCTTCTCTCTTCTTAGCAGAATTGGGTAACAGAAACAGACTGTGCAGTAAAATTATAATAATTGCACAAGACGTGGTTAACTTATTTTTTCCTTTGCCTCCTTTTTTAAAGAAACTTCCTTTTACCATCCCAGAGTTGGTACAGGCATCCCCGTGCCGAAGTTCAGACGGAATTCTCTACATGGGTAAGAGTTCTTGTTTTCAACACAGAGACTTTGATCTCTTTGGAAATGAGTCCCAGAATCTGGGAAAGTGGCGCGTCAGAGAGCGAGGTGTGCGGTGACTCCCCACCAGCCTTCTGGGAAAGGTCTTTCTTGCCTCGGTTGTGCTTGTTCGCGCCAGGATCAGCTGACCAATTAAGAAAGGGTTCCCCCCACTTGGGAGCAGACTTGACACCATTAATATGGTTACTCATTTAACAGGCTTTTAGCTGCTGTGTTGACTTACCCCTGTGATTTAAAGATTGCAACATACCCAGGAGCAATTGGATGAAATTTAAAGTGAACACAATAGTCTGAGCCAAGAAAGGGAAGCCAGGTTCTGCCTATTAATTATAGGACTTTCTTAGTATTTCCTGCTATCAGAATATTGGATAAAACAGCACTTAACAGCTTGGCTAGATAAGCTGCCTTCATATCTATGGGGTCACTTCTTTGAAAGCATCAGATCCCCTGCTTTTCTTTTACCGTGTTGCTGCCAAAATGTCAATAAAAATGCATTTGTAATACAAAGGAGAGCTGTGTTTATCTTGAAATCATAGTAGTAATAATATCCTGTATTTACATAGCAGCTTTCCTTCTGAGGAACTGAAAGTGCTTATTGCCTATTCATGCCTCGGGAGCTTTATGTGTATTTCTGGGCCTCAAGTGCAGGCTGGATTTTAATTTTTTGCCTGGACACAGGGGCTGTTGCTTTCTTCCACACCTTCAGGATGAGGAAGCCCCAAGCCTCGAGATTCAGAGGAAGTGATCAACATAGGCTTTCTCTCTCTCTCCTGGGCCATCTTCTTTTTTAAGATTTTATTTATTTATTAGAGAGAGCGAGCACAAGTCGGGGGAGGGACAGAGGGAGAAGCAGGCTCCCCGTTGAGCAGGGAGCCAGACGTGGGGCTTGATCCTGGGACCCCAGGACCATGACCTGAGCCGAAGGCAGACGCTTAACCAGAGCCACCCAGGCGCCCCATCCTGACCATCTTCTGACTGTGTCAGTGTTGTCTGTCTGGGCTTCTAACTTTTACCAGCGGTTCATCACTTATGTTGCATTTAGGATAGTGTGTTTCTATCATCTTTGTGTGGTGCCCTCTTAAGTGAGTTCATTAAGCATATTTAAAACTGTGGCAATTGCCCAGTCCATCCTTTAAGAGGTAGCTGAGTTACGCAGACTGTAATGGTCCTCGAAGTCACCAGAAGGGTGTCATGCCAGATGGAAAGGGATCATGGGCATGGCTGTTTGGTGATGTTTTCACTCTATCTGCAGATCTTTTTCACATTAAGATTTTGTCGTTGAGAACAGAAAATTATCATCCATGGACAAGTTTCACATATGTAGACTAGGCCTGTGTGTTACACCTGTTGAACTGAATGTAGCTCCAGCCAATTCTGATGCCCTGTTCTGTGATCTGTGATCACAGACATGTGATCTTCCCGACATCTCTCTACCCTGCTTCCAAGAGTCCCTTGAAATAGGACCGTTGGCCAATAAGTGAGGAAGATCCCAGTGACCAGAGGCCATGCCTTACAAAATAGAAATGCATACGTTACGGTGACTGTGTTGACTTTCAGATGGGAGGCCCATGCTACCGACCCAACATTAGCGGGTTGCTCTGGTGTGTGTACCGTAGAGACATGTTCACACCTTTTAATCAGCAGACCAAGGTGTAGGGGTGTAGTGTGTGTGCCTGGGGAATAACTTACTGGCTGGAGTCCGGGACTGAGACAAGTTTGGCCTCATTACCACCAGGTTGCAACCAACTCTACTACCTAGTCCCAGGTACCAGCTAATTAGAGTTATAAACAGTAACTGTAGATCCTCTTTACATGTGGGCTCCTTAGTAGGGGTGTGGAGATCTATGAATGATGGTTACCAGGGAGGTAAACCCTGGGTGCATTTCTCTATTTATATAGATCCTAGTCTGTGGGAAAAGGATTGTCCTTCAGAGGCCAGGCTTTTCATATTTAAGGCCACTCATCAAAGCAATGAAATCTATGAGTTTTATTAGGTTTGAAGACATTTTTAAACCATCATTAGGCTATTAAGTTATTATAAGACCCAGTGGGCCAAGAAGTTTTATTAACTCTGCAGTAGCATTCACCTTGTCACCCTCAGAGCATCATAGAAATGTCTTCAACACCAGGAGAACTCTGGGCCTCTCAGCTCAGAAAACATCTTGGCCTGCTAGTTTGGCAGGGATACATTTTTTTCCATATGGGGTGAGTGTAAACCACAGTGTGTCCTTGTGACCTTTCAGGTAAAAAGCAGGACATTTGGTACGTTATTGACCTTCTGACCGGGGAGAAGCAGCAGACTCTGTCATCGGCCTTTGCAGACAGCCTCTGCCCTTCCACCTCTCTGCTGTATCTTGGGCGAACGGGTAAGAAGGGACCTTCTGTTGTGTACAACCTGCCTGTTTCCAGAAAAGGACGTGAAGTAGCCTCTCCCTGGGTCTCTGCTCCGGGCTTCATTCTCTAGAAGGTGGCCGGAGCTGTCTTCTCCAAACACAGATTTTACCACGTCGTTCCCCTTTAGAAGCCCCCCTGGTGGCGCCCCATGGCCTGAGGGATGAACCCACAGCACCAGAGCCTGCAAAGCCTCCGTGGTGCAGCCACGGCCTCTTTTAGCTCCTCTCTGGCTGTATTTCCCAGACTTAAACATTTTCCAGTCAGTTCCCAGAATAAGCATTGCTATTTTTAAAGACGTTCCGCAGTAGGTCCCTCTCCACCAGGTATGCACCTGTTTGGCTTGATTTGATCTTGACCCTGAGGCCTTTTTTACAGTGAGACTCTTCCAGCTGGAGTGTCAGTCCTGAGCCCTCTCTATTTTCTCTGTATTCAGCTTGAAAACTGAATGGTTCCTTCTTCAGCCCCTCTGTCTCACATTATATCACATGCAGTTAAGAGAAACTGCTTGGCACTTTCTGCGTTCTGCCTGGAGATCTCCTCAGCCAGACCCGCAAGATCCTTAGGTGCTTTCTTGTGCTTTTCCAAGTTACTGCAAGCCGTGGTCCTACTAGTAGTGTCTCCGTGGTGTGACCTGGGCCACCCCTTTGCAGCTTCCAGGAGCAGTTTCCTTACTGCTCCTTCGGTCTCCACGTCAGCCTGCCACCCTCCCCCTGCCACCTTGTCCCAGCCAATGCCACACGTTTCCATGTGTTGTCGTGGCCCTTTCCCACGTCTGGGTGCCGGTTTATAACATCAGCTAACTGTTGCTGTATTCTAAACCACCCCATCACTTAGGTGGTTTTAAACGACACCGTGATAAAAAAAATAAAACAGTGATGCGCAATAAAAAAAAAAAGTAAATAAACACGGTGATATTGATTCTGTGAGTCATGAGTTCAAGGGCACAGCGCAAGTGCCCTGTCCCTGCTCCACATGCTGTCAGCCAGGTTCACTCATGTGTCTGGGACTTCGGTTCCCGCCCACGTGGCCTTTCTCTTGCCCCGTGGACGGCCTGGACGTGTCACACACGGTGTGGGGAGGGTTTGTCTGTTGCAGTGTAGGTAAGGTCGGCACCTCAGCGGGTGCTGTGGCCCCTGCAGGTGACCGGCTGGTGTGTGTTCTCCAGAGTACACCATCACCATGTACGACACCAAAACCCGTGAGCTCCGGTGGAACGCCACCTACTTCGACTACGCCGCCTCTCTGCCCGAGGACGACGGGGACTACAGTAAGTGTGCACGGCTGGCTGGGTACATGTGACCGCTGAGGAAGCCAAACGCTGGGTTTTCTTTGAAGGCACTCTCAGCCACCAGCTTCCGGGCTTTCTAAGGCTTCGACAGTCGGTATTGAAGGCAGGGGCCTGGGCGAGAAGTGTGGAGGGGAGCCTTAGTAGAACAGGTGGGCCATTTAGCCTGAGAGGAGGGAGGATGCGCCTTGTTGAGTCTCTCTGTGTCCCAGAAGGAACGTACCACAAACCCATGGGAAGCAGAACTAAGTACCTGCTGTGACGTGAACAACCCACCCCCTAGATGTGACTCATCCCCTAGTTTATTTCTCTCGTAAACGTTGCCCCAACTCAAATGAAAACTGAAAGCCAGTTTTGCCATCTGAACACTGATACCTGAAAGTTTGACAGAAATCTCCTCTGTGGGGCAGATGTGGGTCGTGTCAGTGGTCAGCTTTGACTTTCCACTCCATCAATTGGTTCGAAATGATTGCTATAAAATATCCGAATCCTAGGTCTCTCCACTGGCTCTTTCCTCCTCACTGTTGACTCGCACTAATTGCATAGAGCGCTAAAGAATCTCACCAAGTAAATTGCCTTCCCCAGAGTGGTCCTATCTTATGTTTATAAAGCAGGCAGCTCTCACTGTCCCGATGTTGTAGGGCCTGTGCGGGTTCATTGGAAACAAGTGAAATTGTCGGGAGGGTATCTGAGAATACTCCAGAAGCCTTGTTTCCTCTAGCTGAGTGACTGCCACTTGCCAGGACAGAGAGGATGTGGTCACAAGATGGGGTGAGACCGCATGCTTTGTTTATTTGATCCGTACAGAGATGTCCCACTTTGTGTCCAACGGCGACGGGCTGGTGGTGACCGTGGACAGTGAATCCGGCGACGTCCTGTGGATCCAAAACTACGCTTCCCCCGTGGTGGCCTTTTATGTCTGGCAGAGGGAGGGTCTGAAGAAGGTGATGCACATCAACGTCGCCGTGGAGACCCTGCGCTACCTGACCTTCATGTCTGGGGAGGTGGGCCGCATCACCAAGTGGAAGTACCCGTTCCCCAAGGAGACGGAGGCCAAGAGCAAGCTGACGTGAGTCAGGGGACCCTGGGCAAAAGAGGGCAGCCGTGACCCAGACGTCCCGGTCCTGCTGCAGCGTGGCAGACAGTACACAGGATGCCACGGTGCAGGGCACGCCTCTTGGAAGCCACGAGGTGGATAAAGAGCCGGGACTGGCTCAGTCGGAAAGCTTGTAATGCGTATAAGAACCGGGGCATCCCTTGACGCTTCAGAGTTCTCAAGTATTAAATAAATCAGAAATATGGACAGGGATAAGAGACTGCTGATTCAGAACCACAGTACAGTTTGGATCTATCTCAGCTGACGGAGGACAAGAGCTATCTTTACCTTTTAACTTTCTAAATTTTCTAAATTTTTTACTGTAAGTTATATTCGTTTCCAAAACCAGGGAAAGAGTATTACCGCATGTATGCCTGAGCCTCAGCAGGCTTGTGTTCACCATCCCCACCTGTTAGCACCCTGAACCTCGCTCCCTTGGCCTTGCCGAATCCCCATTTCCTGCTCTGCAGAGCTGCTGAGAGAGCGGATGAGACTGGGAGAGTGCTCTCTAAGTTGTACAGCACCTTTCACATGAGAGGTATCTATTGGGAGAGGGTTCAAGAATTTAGTGGACGATCAACCCCAAACTGGCAATGGACGGTAACCACAAGGGGTCTGGAGGTGCAGCCCCTGCTTTTTCACGCTGACCCCACAGACAAGGCCGGACCCTCCCCCCACCTCACCCCTCCATGCCCCAGGCAGGGACAGCCCCCCAGCCGGGGGAGCAGAAGCCTCACCCAGATTGGAACTTTTTGTGTATCCCTTTGCTGTAGTCATCCACCTGAGAGCAGCTAACTGTTTCTTAAGGCTTCTGTGGAACCTCTAGACTCCCGAAGAGTCACAATTCAGAATGGCAGCTCAGCTGTCAGAGCGGGCTATGGTCAGGGCCATCTTAGCGGCTTTGCAGTGGCCGCGAGCATTCAGTCCTTCCTGGGGGAGCACCGTCCGTGGTTGTTTCTGCAGGCCGGCGTGGGGATGGTCCAGCGCAGCCCTGCCCTTGGCAGATGAGGAAAGCAAGGCTTGCAGTTAGGTGACTTGTGTGCGTCTCTGGAGGCGGTGACAGCCGGGGCCTGCAGTCCAGGTTCCCAGGACAGTAGCCCTGCCTTCACGTCCCCACTGCCCGAGTGCCGGGGGTTAATCTGGTTATTCTTAGCGTGGCATTTGGGCCTGGGATACTTCTCTCCAGAAAGGCCCCTTTTGTGGGATGCAGAAATTGAATGGCTGGAATGCGTATTTCTGCTTGTCTCCTAGGCCCACCCTGTATGTTGGGAAATACTCTACCAGCCTGTATGCCTCCCCCTCCATGGTCCACGAGGGGGTCGCCGTCGTGGTAAGTCTCCTCTGGGCGGCTCACAGGTGCAGCCTCCTCCCAAGCACTCCTCTTCCATTTTGGCAAAGAATGACTCAATTATATTTGAACATCCTGCGGGTAAAGAATGCAAGACACTGGTCTTAGATCCTCAGAAACAGTTTTTGCACATACCACATTCTACTTCTTGAGGAAAGATGCATGACAAGAGCAGCTTCCTAAGCCAAGGGAGCTCGGTCATTCCGCTTTGCTTTCCTGTTCAAGTCTAAACTGCCCAGGCTGCTGTTCACGCCCTCCTCCGTCTCCGTCCGGGCCCTCGGGGCCCTTCTGCCGCACTGCTTGGGGCTCTGTGGGAGTTGTACAGGCCATCTTCTCCCCAGTTCCAGAAGGTTCCTGTTTGCCTTTCTCCACCTTTGTTCAGGCCGTGCCTCACGCGTCAAATGCCCTCCCTCCCTTTTTCCTGCTCAAATCCTTTCCATCCTTTGGTGACCTCTCGAGGCCTCCTCAGACCTCCCCAGCCTCTTCCAAGTGCAGAGCCAGCACCGGGCTCCTGGCCGGAGCTTCTTCCACCCCTCACTTACCGCTGCTTCTCCCAGTAGCCTCCGGAAATTCCACACGCATTCTTCCCAAGTCCCAGACAGAAGAACTTAGATGTCCCTGATAAAGGTGTCAGCGCAACAGTGTCATGTGTTGAGGGAGGAGCTGCTGCCATCTGAGGGCCTTTGTGTCTTGCTCTGTTCTGGACCAGCCCCACACTAGAAATCGCTTCCCTTGGGTGCACGTCTACAAGAGCTGCCCCAGACCTCGCTCCTGTGCTTTATTCACAGCCCCGAGGCAGCACTCTTCCTTTGCTGGAAGGCCCCCAAACCGACGGGGTCACCATTGGGGACAAAGGGGAGTGTGTGATCACGCCCAGCACAGACCTCAAGTTTGACCCTGGGCTCAAAGGGAAGAACAAGCTCAACTACCTGAGGAACTACTGGCTTCTGATCGGTAAGAGCGGGTTTTGCATCCATTCCGGCCGCCACGTGCTGCCCCCTGGTGGGCAAAGGCCGGCCTCACTAGTGACCGTGGTCAACTCGGCACTGGGCTCAGTTCAGGTCCAAGGTAGTCTTTCAGACCTGGGGCCGTTTTCACCCCCAAGGAAAAGAAACAGGGTGGCTGTGTTACCAAGTCAATTCTCAAAAGCCATTTAATGTTCCAAAACCCAAGTACTGACTTAACCTTTGTGCAGTTCTCTGGCACACTGACCGTCTGTTCGTGCCAGGCACTGGGACTAAGCGCTTGAGAACCCACCTCCTCATTTCTGCCAGTAGACACCCTTGTTATTCCACTTAGGGGAAACCAGGGCGATTCCTATGGAAGAGTTCCCTGGGGGTGGGGCTGGGGCTGGGGCAGGGGCTGGGGGGAGGGGAGGGTTGGAGACCCAGGAGGGTTGGAAGCCATGAATAGATCAAGGCTGGACTTGGGTCAAGGAGCCACGGCAGAAGTCCCTGATGTGTGTGTGTGTGGGGGGTCCCCCCTTTTCCTTTCGCTTCTGTTGTTGCTGTCCTTGCTAATGGCCCTCAGGGGGAATTGGGGGGTCCCGTCAGCCACAGAGATAAGTTGAGATGACACTCGAAGGCAGTGAGTGTGACAAATGAAGGCAGAGTCACGTGAGAAGAGCTGTGTCTCTGGCAAGTGTCCCATGTAATTAGAGCGGGGCAGAGTTTTCTCGAGTTTGATTTGCCTTTGTGTGCCCCGTCTCCCCCAGTTCCGCTGCCTCCCGGCCCCAGAGGTGATGAGGGGTGGGGATGTGGCCTCGTGAGGGGGGCCAGGAGGCAAGTGGGTGCCAGCTGCTGAGTGGAAGGGGGCAGAGAGAGGGCAGCTCTGGAGGCACCAGGAGGGGATGTGGAGCGGCTCGGAAGAGTGTGGGCCCAGGAGGCCTCAGGATCGGCCCCGAGGCAGCACCCGGGCTGGTGGGGGGTGGTAACTGGGTGTTGCAGACAGGAGCCTGAGCCTCCTGGAGTCCTGATCAGTCCCTTTATGGTTGTCCGGGTCTTGTTCTTCCTGACTCCCTGTAGCCATTTTTTCTCTGCTGATTATTTCTACCAAATAATGGGCAAAGGAGGTAACAGTAATTCTGCCTTTTTTTTTGAACAGAAGTTCAAGAGCATGCGTGAGTGGGCCATGTGGGAAAATAGCTGTGAGCGAAGGCCATTAAAATTACAAGGTCACATAGTTTTCTGTACCAGTTAAGGGATACATAAACTGCCCACCAGTGGCCAAGAAGTGAAAAAATAATTGGAAACTAAGGAAATGTGTACGTAAGACTATAAAAACTGTGGGGGAGAAGTCTTCATGGCTAGGTCGCAAAATGATACCCTTTTAAAGTGGAAAGGTTGTCCAAGTAAGAAAACTGAGAAACTCAACAAAGTATGAAGAAGTAATTAGGGAATCACCCCACACTTCCGAAGTCCCCTGGAGGAACTCCAGAGCTAGTCATTTTTTAGTCAATTTTAAATAAGGAACTACTTGACAATCTTTGCAGGGACTCGGGGCCACAGGTAAAATGACATGCCCTTTTATGTCCAACTGTGTCCTTTGATTTGGTTTTTGGGGAAGACATTAAGGATATCCCCACTTCCACGTTGGTCTTGAAAATAAAATGAGTCCACTTAGCTTGAGCGGTGTGGTCTCTGGGTTTCCCCAGAGCAGTGGCGCTAACCTGGGGTGCTCTTGGCTTCCCCTGGGAGTTTTGTCAGACAAGCATGTATGACCCCTGGAGATCCTGATCCAGTAGGTCCGGACATGATGATGATGATGATAAATAAATCACGAAGTCCAGGTACTGTTTGTACAAAATGTGTTGGGATCTCCTGATGATGCTTGTGGAACAGTTGGTTCAGCGTGTATAGCATGAGAGCACCAGAGGCCCAGCTGGGGGAGACGCCTGTCTGTGAGCAGAAGTGCAGCAGGAAGCGAGGATCCGGGCCAATCCTGTCTGTAGTGGTCTGTTGCCAGGTCACTAGCAGGGAGGCGGACTTGAAACACCGGGAGCAGGCCCTGGGGGTGGGGCAGGCAGGGCTCTGTAGCACAGGTGGACACATGGGAGAGCAACCCGTTTTCTCCTGGGAAGGTTTCTTGTTAGTGAGCCTCAGAGGTACCCAGAGAAACTCACATTCAGATCCCCGGGCCCCATCAGCAAGTCCGATTCCAGGGTCTGAAGCAGGTAGACCCCACATGAGGACATCATGCTTCCCAACAAAGCACGTCTCACAGTTCTCACAGACAAGGGGAAACTGGTGGTGGTTCAAAACAAGACGAGGTTTCCCCAAAGAACGATCTTATAGAGGGGCACCTGGGTGGTTCAGTCGGTTAAGCATCTGCCTTCAGCTCGGGTCATGAACCCAGGGTCCTGGGGTCAAGCCCCGTGTCAGGTTCCCTGCTCAGTGGGGAGTCTGCTTCTTCCTCTGTTCTCTCTCTCAAATAAATAAAATCTTAAAGAAAAAAAAAAAAAAGAACGATCTTACAGAGAACTGATCTAAAGATAAAGATTTTTCCAGATCAAGAAATGTACATAGTGTGGACTAGTTCTTATTTATTTTTGTCTTAGAAATATAGACCATAGAATCTCTGATAGGTTTGGGACAGCAGTAGAAAGATCATAGGGTAAGATCCGAATCACAGGGAGAGAACAAAAAAGGAAAGTGTGTCCTGGGGCCAACAGCCCAATGAGAGAGAGTTAACTGGCTCTTCTGGGTAATATAGGAGTCATTTAATATTAGAGCTAAATAGATTTTCAAGCCATTATCGAATCCCAGTTGCCTATTTTATTCAACTTTGTCTCTCTTACAGTAATATGCACACAGTAGATGCTCAATAAATGTGTAACATATACTAGGTAGTCTTCAAATAGCGTAGAGAACAGTGAGTGAGCGCAGAGAGAACCATGACCCCCTGCTCCCGTAGCAAATGCATCCTGTTTCTCTCTTGTGAATAATTCACCACTTCCCAGGATGGAAGCTCCCATTTAGATAATAGGAATAGAACTCCACCTGAGCAATTTAAATACCAAGGTGGGAATGTGATCGCCTTAGTATAGTGATGTTTATAAGGTAGGCCTTCAAGGGAGAACTGCTTGAATTTTTAATGAAGCTTCAAGATGCTTCAGCAGCCCACAAGGTAAATTAGGAATTACCCACAGAAGTCTTGCTCTGAACATATCCCAAAGATCCTGATTCATCTCTCCTGACAAGCACACTTCTTTGCCCCTCATTATGAGATCCAGAACACTGTATACCTGCCACTGGGTAATAAAATTTCTGTCTTAATGAGATTTTTCTGGTAACTGCCTCTCCTTTTCTCTTGCTTTACAAATGTGGGTGTTTGCACTCTGGGCCCCTCAGTGGGGAGCAACTGTTGCCTAAGCTTAGCATGGAGGGCTCCCACTGTGGGGAACTGGTCTCATGGAAATTTGTTTCCTCTCATAGGACACCATGAAACCCCCCTGTCTGCGTCTACCAAGATGCTGGAGAGATTCCCCAACAACCTGCCCAAACATCGGGAAAACGTGATTCCTGCCGATTCAGAGAAGAAGAGCTTTGAGGAAGTGAGTGGGGACGTGAACAGTTAGTTTCTGGCTCCTCGTGTCAGGTGCTGGGGGAAGGCATTTGCCCTTGCCTTTGGAGCTTGCAGTGGACTCAGGAAGGGAGAGGAATGCTGGGGAACCCATAGCAAACATCACCCAGTGAAGGCCTGGTGGGTAGGAAGACAGAGCGCTTAGTGAGGGCCGTGGGAAAGGCAGAGGGACGGGGGAGGGAGTTGGCCTGGTGGGACAGAGGTAGAGGGCACCGGAGGACAGAGAACAGCAGAGATGAAGGCCTAGACGTGGGACGAACCCTACGTGTGCAGCTCTGGGGCTGAGACCAGATCTGAGGCCACCAGGTGGGGGGCAGTGGGAAGTGGGACCACGTGCTGCAGAGGAACCATGTTACCGAGCTTTGCTTGCGCCTGGCAGTGGAGCCAACGGTTGATGAGAGGAGGAGGCGGGAGACCTGAAGCTTCATGAAGCCACGAGTGGCCCTTTGGAAGCGGCCGGCTTGGCTGCTCGGTCTGGTAGAAGCTTGGTCTGGCAGGGACCCAGCGTGCCCACAGAATGGAAATTTGGGCAGCAGGGAGGCCCACCCAGGTGGTAGCTGCCATGAGCCTCTGACCTGGGCTGCTGTCCTGCAGCTCTGGAGAGACAGAGTGCCAGGCAGGGTCTCAGCTGGATGCAGAGGGCCACCCAGATCAGGACGGTCAGAGGGGAGTTAAGGAAGGGATTATTGGCACAGATGTGGACAGCCCTAGGGGTTCCCTTAGCATCCTTTAGCCTCAAGTTGGGAGGTGGAGCTTCAGTTGACATACTCAGCAACCCCAAAGAATTGGACCTCCTTTCCCTCCCCCTGCCCCATCTGCTGGTGTCCCAATCAGGAACCAGAGGGCAGGGAGACTCTGCTGTGCCCACAGGTGGCTGCCTTCTGAGGCAGAGCAGGTGGAGAAGGCGGGAGGGTGGTTCTGCAGGGGGGGATTCCAGCATGGCCGGTGGGGTGGGGAAGGCGTCCAGAGAAGCCATTTAGACTTGGTAACTGCTGCAGCCCTGCCGTGGGGGACTCGAGCCCGAGAGGGGCCTGGACTATGGGCAAGGTCCGAGGAAGATGAGGGCGGCTGGCTGATATGGGGACCGAGATCGCCGCAAGTTCACTGTAAGGCTCAGATTTTATCCAGAGAGAAAGGGAAGGAAAATTATGTAGCTGTTTAAGACTCTAGAGCGAAATATCTCGAGTTGCCTGTCGTCTCTGGAGGTAGCCAGTTAGAGAAGCACTCTGAGTCCTAAGACAGGGATTTTGGAAAACTTTGGTGCCATAAGGTCTTGATCTGATGTTGATCTTATTAAAGTCACTCGTATCTACCACTAAACACGTAGAAAATAAAAGTATAGAGAAGAAAATAAGACAGACCCTTAATCTAATGCCCAGAGATAGCCACAGTTAAGATTTTAATAATCATCCAAACTTGAGCAGAGCTTTTAAAAACTCCACTAAAATACTCTGAGGTGCATTTATATGGCAACAAGACAAGCTTTTTAACAAACACTTGACCGAATATAAACCTAGTGTTGTTCCCGGTCACACGCTCAGCAGACATTCCTCAGCTGTCTGCTCCCCCCCAGCTGCGCCGCCCCCACCCCATACACCGTGGGAGGGGGGCAGCCAGAGGGGAAGACGCACAGGCAGAAGTCTGGGCCCTGGGGGGGCAGGGGGGAGGTGTGCAGGGCGGGCGATGCCAAGGTCTGCGCTTGCCGGGAGGCTGTGTGTTCGCCTCACTGGGCAGCTGGCGACGGCACTCCCGGGACATGGAATGTTTGAGAACACATCGATGCATTTTCCCAAACTGTTCTTGGAGTCCTAGAGACTCCCGGAAGCTGAGACGGGAGGTCCGCTTTTATCTGGTTTAATTTTGGGCTTCCAAGTAAAGTTTTCTTTAACAAAAGATTCTGATGCTTTTCAGAAACTTTGAAAAATAGTGGGATATGTGAGAAAAATGATTTTGCTTTTGGAGTTGCCCTGAAAGTTTACAAGCAACAGAAGCAAGCTGCTTTATTATTCTTCAGCCACGTGTGTGCGCGCACGCAGGGTTTTCCTTTTTAATGTGAAATGGTTTTATTAAAGTGACTATCAACCTTTTCACCAGCCTTTGTCACCGATGACATCAGAGTTTTCCCAGATATCAAATCTACCCTCAAAGGAGGATGTCTTTGCCTTCAGTGAGGATTTTCAAAAGAATATAGGATCTGAAGGCCCTTCCAAAAGTACTGCTCTTAGAACTGTTTTTGAGTACTGATAACCTCACGGCAATAAAGCCTGGCCTCTCAAGACAGTCACTTTGATAAAGGCAGCGATTATTTGGCTGTGTGATCTCTGGTGAGCTTAAAAAAAAAAAAAACAACCCAGCACATTCTACAGTATGATCCTTCCCGGTAGTCATGGCTACTCTTGACCATTTGGTTCATTTATATCTGGCCAGAAATTGTTCAGTGACGTAGTCACTCTGTCCCATACAAGGTTATCAACCTGGTTGACCAGACTTCAGAAAACGCGCCTACCACCGTTTCACAGGATGTGGAAGAGAAATACGAGCATGCCCCTGCCAAGCCCGAGGCCCCCGTGGACTCCATGCTCAAGGACATTGCCACCATCATCCTGAGCACCTTCCTGCTCATCGGCTGGGTGGCCTTCATCATCACCTACCCCTTGGTAAAGCTCTGCCCCTTCCCTTTGCCCTCCCGGGTGTTTCTGAACTTCCGTGCTGGTCATCTGGTGTCTGTGAGCTCCATGCACAGCCACGCACACGGCAGATAAGCAGATACGTTTCCTTTCACATTTCAAAGTTAGTATTTGCTTATCTTCAGAAACATTGTAGTTAAAAAGACACTAGTTTCTCAGGAAAGGACAGTTGTTTTTTTTTTAACCTATGTCTTAGAGTTAACTGATTGTAAAAGCTGATTTGTAAACCTTGCTTTTGCAGGTCATTTCGAATAGTCAACTATATTTTCCTTTTTAAGAATAGGCATGATAGATGAAAATCCACTTAACTTTCCTCCCTTACAAACTGCCTGTGAGAGATGCCAGCTAGAGTGAAAAAGGCGGCATTCCTTCCACTTTCTATTGGAAATGAGTCAGCTAAGATTACGTAGTTGAATAGGTTGTCAATTGGATAAAACAGTCTAGAATATTCTTTCATCAGGTTGCTCAGAGCACTGAAGTGTCATCACCTTAGAATACTAGTGTCCGGGAAGCTCATGTCCCCTATAGGAATGTGAATGACTAACTCTTCCATTTGTGCAAATGGGTTCACTTGCATTGTTTTATATTTTACCTCACACAGTCATTATCGCTGTGCCCTACCCACAAATGAAGAAGCTAAGCTCTGGGGAAGTTAAATAACTTTCCCAAGGTTACTCAGCTGGTAGGGGGCATTTCCAGGATTTGAACCCAAGTTCAGAGAAAGAGAGTGTGGGGGTGCACACGAGAGCCAGAAAACTCCCAGGGGGGGTTGGCTACGCAGCCGTCTCTTCAGTGCCCTTCCCACACACAGGCAGTGATAATCACGGATCACTGCTACTTCAAATTATGACAGAACGTATTTTCCAGAATAGATGAGAGGAGTAAGGGAGGTGGGGAAGGCAGCGTGGTGAAATGGGGGGAGTGAGACTTGGCCAGGCCACGTGTTTCAGCCACATCCTGGCTGTGAGGCTGTGAGCCCCAGCTGCTTCCTCTGCCTGGCTGGATTGGTGCCCATTGTGTGCCAGCCTCTCTGGAGTACACGACTGCGGTAGACAGCAAGCCCAGGTCTTCCTGTATCCACCATGCTCTGTTTGGTTCCTTGTTTGTAACAACTCCCGGACTTTCATAGAAGTCCCAAAATTTTAGAATTGAATGGACACCCCCCCCCCCCACCGCCTTCATCTGGCCCAGCCTCCACCTACAGCAGAGTCCTCCCTCTTGTCCCTGCCAGGCCCCTCCAGCAGGGGGACTGGGCTCTCCTGGGAAATCCTAACTGGCAAGAACCCCTCCTGCCTCCTGTGCCTTCTCACTGGTCTCGGCCCGCCCTGTGGGGTTCTGTAACGGGTACGGGCTTCTTCTGCCACAGGGAGCCTCTCCCTGCTGGCCTGCCTGTGTCCCTGGGGGAGTGGGCTGCACTTGTTTGGACGTGTCTCTCTCTTCCCAGAGCATGCATCAGCAGCAGCAGCTCCAGCACCAGCAGTTCCAGAAGGAACTAGAGAAAATCCAGCTCCTACAACAGCAGCTGCCCTTCCCTCCATCTGGAGACATGGCTCAAGATGCTGAGCTCTTGGACTCGTCCGGCCTGTACTCTGAGAGCTCGGGCACCAGCAGCCCCAGCACGTCCCCCAGAGCCTCCAACCACTCACTGCACTCCACTGGCTCGGCCTCCAAGGCTGGCACCAGCCCCTTCCTGGAGCAGGACGATGAGGGTAAAGCGAGTTGCTGTCTTCCCTTTCCTTTGAACTCAACCTGAGAACCATAAAGTACCAAGTCCTCCTGGGGAGTCTGCATGGGATTATGGAGTGCCGTTTCTAAGGGTTCACCGTGTTCTCACCTCATTCCCTGTCACTCTGGCGGCCGGGCTTCCACGCCATCCCAGGGCCTTTCCCTCTCGGGCCCTTTGGGGGACCACCTTGCCCTCCCTCCATCTTGCTCCATAAGGGCTGGCAGTTGCTGCTGGCCAGAGGGCCACTGGGTGTCTGGCTTGAGAGCGTTCCTGAGGCCAGCCAGGGGCCCCGTGTGACAGTGCCATTGTTGACCCCCATTCCTCTGGGGGGTTGGCTCAGACCGGCCGTCAGGGCGATATTCTGAGGGGATGGATGCCGAGCTCATGCAAGAGAGCTGAGCCCCAGTCCCAAGCTGGAGGCCGCTCCTGGCCTCATTTGCACATCCACTGCGGCTCCATGAAGGCTTCAGGTGCAAATTGTCTGTGCATCTGTGGCAAACCCCTGTCTCCTGACAGTAACGCGGAGGCAGGAACGGAGGGCAGGAGGCAGGGGAGCCGTGGTCCTGGGCGTCAGGGAGGCGTGGAGCCCGCCGGCTCTCGCCTACCGCGGGGCTGGGAACATACAGCCTGAGAGGTCCCGTCCCTGAATCTGAGCTCAGGAAGCTCGCACCATTCCAGCCTCAAGGTGTTTTAGATTATGTTTGTTTAAAACCACTTCTTCCTGTTTTGTCCCAGATGAGGAAACCAGCATGGTGATAGTTGGGAAGATTTCATTCTGTCCCAAGGACGTGCTGGGTCACGGAGCTGAGGGCACGATTGTGTACCGGTGAGTGGCCCCGGGAGCTCTGTGACTTCGCCGCCTGTCCCAGTACCTGTCAGCTTGCGGGTGGCAGGCCAGGCTCCAGGGGTGCAGCGGGGTCACAGCGGTGGCGTGGTCCTTCAGGAGTTCACCTCCGGGGCGGAAGCGACGGTTGGTCAGGGCTGTGAGGCTCACGAGGCGGCTGCTGGCTCACGGGACAAGGAGCACGGTGGGTCCGTGGGTCTCTCGTGTCCACAGCCTGTCTTGCCCCCCCAACCCAGCCCCTGATCGTTGTCCTCAGGGGCATGTTTGACAACCGCGATGTGGCCGTCAAGAGGATCCTCCCCGAGTGTTTCAGTTTCGCGGACCGCGAAGTCCAGCTGCTTCGAGAATCAGATGAGCACCCCAACGTGATCCGTTACTTCTGCACAGAGAGGGACCGGCAGTTCCAGTACATTGCCATCGAGCTGTGTGCAGCCACCCTGCAGGAGGTGGGGGCCCTGGGGGCAGCCTTGCCGGGGCCGCTGCAGCCTTCCTCCTCCCGGCGGCGGTGGCTCGAGGGCCTGCAATTTCTTTTTCTTTTATTTCTCTATATTTACTTTATTGAAGTTATAACACAGCCTACTCATTTCAGTGACCAGTTTGGTGCGTTTGACAGGGGCACACGCCCATTTAACCACAAACAATCCAAACGGAGAGCGTTTTCAGCACCTCAGCTTCATTTGGGTGGGGCAGTCTTTGGGTGCGGTTGGTGTCTGTCTCCCTGTGCCCCCAGGAAACCCCGCAGTTGTTCTCACCACTGGTCAGGGCTGGTGTGGGCTTGGAGGATGCTGGTTGAGGAGTCAGGCCTTTGAGATCCTCCATCGATCTCCTTTTGCTCAGTCTCCAGGCTGACTGTGAACCTACCTTGGTATTAGCTGGCTGCACTTGCAGGTTTACCTGTATGAGGCCATGAACTTGAGTTCCTTGCCCTTACCTTTATCACTGTACACTAGTCCGTCAGAACTTCTGGTTGTTTAAGTGAGCCTATGGCTTCAGGAGAAAGTCTGTTGGCAAACGTGGATTTGGGCAGAGAACGTTGTCAGTAAAACTTCCCATTTCTTTCTTAAAATAGGAGCAAAGAAAATGGGCTGACCTAATCCCAAATGTTAAAGCAAAAAGCTGCAGGCGGGACTTTTCTAAATAAAACTGAATCACTTGAAAGAAAGAAAGAGCGTGCTGTGCAGAGGTGCCCCTCTCTGCAGAGGGGCTTTGTGCATGACCTGGCCATGGTGTCTCTTGCAGTACGTGGAGCAGAAGGACTTTGCCCACCTCGGCCTGGAGCCCATCACCTTGCTGCAGCAGACCACCTCGGGCCTGGCCCACCTGCACTCCCTCAACATTGGTGAGAAGCTTCCCTTTCCCAGGCCGCACCCCAGCTGAGGGGGGAGGTTGGGGAGGGTGGCCGACTGCTGGCATGGTCCATCCCTCCGCTGAGAATCTGTGCTTCATCGCTGGCTTGCACGTGGGGTTTTTAGGTGGCCTTTTGACAATAAGAATTTGAGGAGGAACCTTTCATAGTCGCAGACCAGAACCCTTAGAGGTGGCAGCAGGCCTGCTGGGAGTCAGAGAAAGTGCACTCCCTGACACTACTCATGGTAAATATGGGACTGATCTGGAGCGTTCTATTAGTTCACAGAGACCTGAAGCCCCACAACATTCTCCTCTCCATGCCCAACGCGCATGGCAGGACCAAGGCCATGATCTCGGACTTCGGTCTCTGCAAGAAGCTGGCGGTAGGCCGGCACAGTTTCAGCCGCCGCTCAGGAGTGCCGGGCACAGAAGGCTGGATCGCTCCAGAGATGTTGAGCGAAGACTGCAAGGACAACCCGGTGAGCACTGGGCACAGCTCTCAGCCTCTTGCCTCTTCAGGAGTGACAGCTTCTGAATTCAAGACTTGGGGGCTGTGGCACATGAAGAATGACATTTCTTTGTCAAAGAGCTTCTGTGTGAACAGCATGCTGCTGGCACTTTCCATATAGTCTCCTGCTCAGACGAATGAAAGGGACATATGTGGGCAATTACTATCCCCCCCCCCAACTTTTCCAGTCACTTCCAGCCCCAGCCCATCGGCTCTAGAGCCCACATTCCCCGCTGTGAACGCCAACACGCCCGCAGCCCTTGCAGCTCTGGGCACTGCCAACGTGCTAGACGAGTCTCCCGGGACCCCTTCAAGGTGGGAGAAGCGGCAGCAGCATTCCGGTCCTCACTGCTGCTGAGTCTGAGGATGAGAATTCTCCAGAAGGCCTCTCACACCCTGCCTCTCTTTTCAGACCTACACAGTGGACATCTTCTCTGCAGGCTGTGTCTTTTACTACGTGATCTCGGAGGGCAGCCACCCTTTTGGCAAGTCCCTGCAGCGGCAGGCCAACATCCTCCTGGGTGCCTACAGCCTCGACTGCTTGCACCCCGAGAAGCACGGTGAGCGGGCCACGGGGCAGGAGAGGTCGGGAGCCACCCCAGCTGCCCAGGTGGACCCTTGGCCTGGAAGGGTGCCAGCTCTGTGCCCCCCAGAGGCCCTTCTTTCCAACTGCTTGCCCTGTGGGCCTCCGTGAATTGATGACTCATTCCGAAGCTGGTAGAAGGTTGGGTGGGTTGTCTTTGGTGCACCTCCTCCTAAAGCCAGGCGGCTCTGAGGTTCCTTCAGGTCACCCAATGACCTCTGTGACCTGGGCAAGGCCCCCTTTGGGGACCTCTATTTTCCTGCTTGTGACTTGTGAGGGGTTAAGTAACCTGAGGTCCCTTCCTGCACCAACATTCAGGAAAACAGATAGTCCATGCTCTGTAAACTCTTGTGTGCAGGCCAGTGGTCAGTGGGTGTGGTCTGGGCTGGGAACAGACAGGCTGGGTCTTGCTCTCCGGGTGCAGGGGCAACAAGTCTTTCTTCCTGACTTCAGGGTTTCCTGTGTTATAATTGACCCATGACACCCAGTGCCACCTTTTTAAAAAATTAAAACTGGGGCACCTGGGTGGTTCAGTCGGTTAACCGTCTGACTCTTGATTTCGGCTCAGGTCATGATCTCAGGATCGTGAGATCGAGCCCCACATCGGGCTCTGCACTCAGCACGGAGTCTGCTTGGGACTCTCTCCATCTCCCTCTGACCCTCCCCTGCTCGCATGTGTGTGCACTCTCTCAGTCAAAATCTTAAAAAAAACAAATTAAAACTAACTTACTGTTTTGGTCATGGATTAATTTTCCTTATTCCCTGTAGAAACAATAGGTTAGCATAAAGACCCACAACGCCTTTACACCGTGATGAATTCCTGCTATTAATACCTTTGTATATCTTATTCCAGTCTTCTAATTAGACGGGTGTGCGTCCTTTTGTAAAACATGGAGGGTAAATCGTACATGCCATCGAATCCCTCTCCATGTTGACCGGTGCTCCACAGGGCATCATTTTAAGAGCACAGCCCAGGACCTGGAGGCAGCATTACCGGAGCCTCCGCTAGTGGGTATCTCCAATTACTCCTTTTCCCAGACACCCCGCCCATCAGCTGACGTTTGTGCATGTTCTTAATTCCATTACTGCAGTGAGCTCCTGTTGGTAGAATCTTGAATCAAAAGGCACGCGTGCTGTTAAGTTTCAGGTATTTCACGGCGACCGTGGGCCGGTGATAATGAGTTACTTGCTTGTTTTCCTCCTTTGTAGAAGATGTCATTGCCCGGGAATTAATAGAGAAGATGATCGCGATGGATCCTCAGAAACGCCCGTCCGCAAAGCACGTGCTGAAACATCCGTTCTTCTGGAGCCTGGAAAAGCAGCTCCAGTTCTTTCAGGTCGGTCTCTTGGGTTTTTGCGTTTGGGGTATTTTTTTAATCAAAACCTTCATTTAAGTTCTCCCAGATTTTAAAAAAACAGAGCAAAAGACAATGAAACAAATGACTCCTAATCCCATAACCAAGGGATAACCATGGTTGACATTTTAACATATTTTCATCATATAGCTAAAAGTGTGATTGGGGTCAAACTGTATATACAATTTTATATCCTTTTCTTTTCTCAGTACCTAATATTTTTACACAGTATTTCGTTCAGTGTTAATAATAGCATTACTAGTATTTGCAGTAGTAAATGTAGTGTTTTAACATACTCTTTTTCCATGTTAAAGTTCTAAAATTTTTTTTTTTTTAATTTTTTTTTATTTTATTTGAGAGAGAGAGAGAGTGAAAGAGAGAGCACAAGAAGGGGTAGAGTCAGAGGGAGAAGCAGACTCCCCACCGAGCAGGGAGCCTGATGCGGGACTCGATCCCGGGAGTCCAGGATCATGACCCGAGCCGAAGGCAGCCGCCCAACAAACTGAGCCACCCAGGCGCCCCTAAAAGTTCTAAAATTTTAATGACTCTAGTACTCCATCCTACGGATGTGCCATAATTTAAAAACCTTATGTTATGGGAACTTTCAAATATACACAAAAGTAGAGGGAATACTATCATGAACTCCCCTTTATCCATTCTCCAGCTCCAGCAATTAATAACTGAACCTCTACTCCCTCCTCGAATCTCCACCCCAGATTACTGTGAAGCAAATCTTAGGCATTATATAATTTCATTCAAGTCTCCTAAATCTAAACATTTACTTACATTGGATTCTTTCTATCCTCTTTTACCTAATCTTTGCCCAGATCTCTTTTCGCTTACGTTGGATTCTGAAACGTGAAATTAATAGGATCAGTAGAGATGAGCTCTGTCAGTGGTTTGGCTGTCTTTTTTTTAAGATTTTATTTATTTATTTGACAGAGAGAGACACAGCGAGAGAGGGAACACAAGCAGGGGGAGTGGGAGAGGGAGAAGCAGGCTCCCCGCAGAGCAGGGAGCCCGATGCGGGGCTCGATCCCAGGACCCTGGGATCATGACCTGAGCTGAAGGCAGTCGCTTAACCGACTGAGCCACCCAGGCGCCCGGTGGTTTGGCTGTCTTAAGGCTTTGTGGTGTTGCCCGCCCGGTGGCTTTTGTAGAAAGGGAACGTGTTTCTCAGAGTCTTCCCCGGTGTCAGTTCAGCACAGCTCGTCCAAACACATCGTACCCAGCCCACCGGCTCTGGAAAGCAAGCACACGGGCTCAGTGCTGTTCCTCCTGGGGCTGGGTCAGAGTGAAGCTTGGGTTTAGGAGTGACCATCACCCTGTCCTGGAATCTGACTAGAGCCTTAGCCCCCAATATTTAAGCTCCTTGAGGGCAGTGGTGGTTGACTTCTGGTTCGTCGCTGCCTGGCATGTGGCAGGTGCTTACTAAGTATTTGGGTGGATTGGGAAGGCGAGGGTTTCGTGCCACTTTCCACGGACAACATTAGGATTGTTCACTATGTTCCACGGATCATAACATTACAGTTCGGAGGTCAGGTGTCCTCAAGGGACGTCTGGAAAGTCGCCAGGTTCCTTTGATGATGACAAGATGTAGAACAAGAATAAAGCTCACACAAAGGGACCTCCAGCCCACCGTGGGTTAGGATTTAAGCTCTTCATTTTCCCGAGCCCGCTCTCATGTGAACACACCTGCCTCGCGTTGTATCAACTAGCCGCCCCGGCTCTGCGGCAGAAGTGTGTGTCTGCAGGGTGCCCAGGGCTTTCCTCTAGCCACTCTAAGTTTGAGAGTCAGCCAGTCTGGCTTCATCTTCATCAAAGAAAGAAAAGCCTATGGCCAGTGAGTCTGTGTGGGGCTCCTCGCTCCGTTTCCTCAGCTGCTGGAGCTCACGCTCGGCTCTGGCTGGGGCCCTCAGACACGGGGCAGGGCGCGAGGCTAGAGCAGGGCCTCCGGAGCCCACATGCTTGTCAGCAACTTTCTGCCTCTCAAAGAGTGCTTCATCCATCTTTTCTAACTGTTTGTATGGGGAGTGCTGACCGGCTGTGGGTCTGAGCATGTCCTGTTTCCCTGCGTTGACAGAAAAGCCCAAGATGCAAATCAAAATTGAGCTTTTGTTGTTGTTGTTCATTGATGGACGTTGATTGCACTACGGCTCCGTGTGAGATGCGGTGTGCGTGCACAGGGGTGAGACGTGGGTGCGGCATTAGGGTTCGTGGAGAGGTGTGACACCTCCCCTGTCACGGAGGTGCTCTGTGTGGGTCTCTCCCCAGTGAGCCACAGACGGGGCTGCTTGCAGGGGAGAGGGTGATGGATCGGGAGGGACCGAGGCACAACACTTCCTATCAGTCCTGAGGCCCGAGGTTCATGTGGCAGCGACCAATCTGTGACTTGTGTGTGTGTCGCTCCTCCAGCTTCCGATTCTCCACACCCTGACCATCATCTGCTGCCCTTGTCACCCTCACAGGACGTGAGTGACCGAATAGAAAAGGAGTCCCTGGACGGCCCGATAGTGAAGCAGCTGGAGCGAGGCGGGAGAGCTGTGGTGAAGATGGACTGGAGGGAAAACATCACCGTCCCCCTGCAGACAGGTGACCATGCTGATGCCCCGGCCGTGCATGTTGGCAGAAACGTTTCAAGAGCAGTAGCCGTTTCTAAGAAGCGAACATGGAACTGGCAGCTCCAGGCGGTCTGGGCTCCAGATCCTCCTCTCGGGGTTGAGGCTATTGTGGGTGTGTCCTCTGGGGTTCGTTACGCTGATGTGGGTTTCATTTTTGTCTCTTTGAATGACAGGTTAGTGACGGGTGCTGTGCTCTTAATGGTTGTTTGTGCTTGTGGGTGCGACCCAGAGGTGGCATTCATAGCGCTGCCCTCAGTCAGGCTCGCTCTGGGGGACACACTCCTTTAACCCCGAGCGTGGTGTAGTTCTGTTGTGTTTCAGTCTGATCGCTCATCCCGAGGAGCCCCGGGAATTTTCTCCTTTAGAAATGGGTTTGTTACATTGCATTCCTTGTTTTTTCCCTAGATCTGCGGAAATTCAGAACCTATAAAGGTGGCTCCGTTCGAGACCTCCTCCGAGCCATGAGAAACAAGGTAAGGGGCGTGAACCCCCGGTGGTCCCGGTGACGGGGGTTACAGCCACCTTTCTCCTTTCTGTTCTCTGTGGGTCCTTCCATTCGTACTAGAATTCTGAACTTGCAGGGCCAACTTGTTCCCTTAGATGGGTTTTCTCTTCCGGGATGTTGAGGTGAGGAGTTCCGCTCTGGGAAGCGGGCTGTCTGGTGTCATCTGTGGTCTCTGCTGACTTGTGTGTGCCCTGTTCCTGTCTGAGACAGCACAGTATAAACTCCCTTGATGGGGACCTTCCCACACAGGCCTGGCCAGCGGGCCACTCCGGTAGGGCAGCTCCTGCCTGCCTCCCCAGCCCTGGGCCTGACTCGGCTCTGAGGCACCCTCCTGAACGAGGGGAAGCAGGGAAGGTAGGCGGCTGGACCGTTGAGTATCTGAGTCTTTTCTCTTTGACAGAGAACCAACTGACGTTCTATCTTCCTTGACTAGCGAGAGGATCTTTCACCCGTGCTTCCTGGGCTTTCCAGCTGCTAACCCCTGTGTCTGTGTGTCCGCCTGTTTGCAGAAGCACCACTACCGGGAGCTCCCCGCGGAGGTGCGGGAGACGCTGGGCTCCCTCCCTGACGACTTCGTGCGCTACTTCACGTCCCGCTTCCCCCACCTCCTCTCCCACACCTACCGGGCCATGGAGCCGTGCGGCCACGAGCGGCTCTTCCAGCCCTACTACTTCCACGAGCCCCCAGGGCCCCGGCCTCCATTGACTCCAGACACCCTTTGAGCCAGGGTGGTCCTCCGTTCTGGTGGCCGCAGCTGTGACTGTGGGCCTGGTCTCTACAAGCCCGAGCCTGACACCTCCCGGCTGGGCAAGGAGACCAGGCTCCCAAACCAAGTGCCTTGAGCTGTCCACAGTGCAGCCAGCAGGGGATGATGCCGACCCCAGGAAGCGGGAACCATGACCCGTTCTGACCTGTAGGGAGCTGGGAAGATGCTGGCCACGAAAGTCCTGCAGTCGGGGGTCCTCTGCCAAGGAGGGCCCATCCCAGAGGCAGCGACAGAAGCATCCTCCACCTTCTCCTGGATGCACTTGCTTCAGACCTACACTTTCTTTTTTAAACTTCCTGTTTGATGTCAGCCTGTGGGCCTGTAAGGAAGAGAGAGGAGGGAATCCCACGTTTTGCCTGCGTGTGGGACCAGGAGCATCTCTGTCCCTGGCCAGCGAGGCTAAGAGGCACTAAGCACAGCTTCTGCTCGAAGTGGGGCTCCAGAGGTGAGGGCTGTTACGGAGAAGGCAGTCGTTCAGAGCGTGTCGTTCCTGGGGATCGGCGATGCCGCACTCATCACGGACGCACCCAGAGTTCCCCAGCTCACTCTGACCAGTGTTCTTTGGGGGCAGTGAGAGTCTTGAGTGTGAGGCGCGGCATTGGGACAGGTGAGCACCGCACACTGGAAGATGAGGCCGTGTCTGCAGATCTCTTAGAAACGAAGAGGACGCTCTGTCCTGAGTCCACGGTAGCCCAGTGCATCAGTGGCCTTTGGTGGATTTGGGGGATGTTTAGGAGCATTTGGGGGCAAGAGGTGATAAGTTCCCCATCAAGAAGAGCAACACCCAGGCAGGAACAGGCCTTTGGGACCAGAGGGGAGCAGGCCAGGTGGGACACTCACGGCCACCCTGGGGGAGTCCTGGGCCAGCAGGTGGGCAATGTGGCTCCTCCGTCCCTGGAGCCAGCAGGACGGGCCAGGGGGTCGGGAGAAGAGGCCAGGGTCACCACGGGCTTCGTGGGCAGGCTTTTATGTTTCTCTTGGCAGATTTTAATAACTTTATATTTTGATCATACTGTAGAATGCTATGTTAGCATAAGTAAGCTGAACTTGAAGCTTCCTTGTGAAGAAGATAAATGCAAGATATATAATTCA
The DNA here is from genome assembly GCF_964656455.1 of Halichoerus grypus. NCBI lineage: Eukaryota > Metazoa > Chordata > Mammalia > Carnivora > Phocidae > Halichoerus > Halichoerus grypus. The sequence continues at coordinate 194,980,478 of NC_135713.1, read as the reverse complement.
CTTTTTATTTTGTGGGTACCAAAAGTCTCCATCCCCTCCAGAGAGAGCGTTCACGTTCAGAACATGCTCTGCTGCTGAAGAGTAAAACAGTGTAGCAAGGCTATATACATCCATTAAACAACTTCAAAGTAATAGTCCCTAAATTATGTCAATATCTTTTTTTGCTAAAATTAGTGTAGTTTTTAACTTTAGTTTCAGTCAGAAATTCCTGTCTTTTCCTCTACCGAGAGCCTTAGCGGTTAAATGTGAGCAGGGTACAGTGTGGAGGTGTTCCCCGTGTCCTTTGTCCAGCCGGGTGAGTGGGTCCCTGCACTTCATTCAGCGCTGGGGAGCTCGGAGACTCCACTCAGGAGTAAGGATGTTACTGACGGACCGAGAACTCACTGTTTCTTCTGTGAAATACTTCCTGATGGTGGATTGGACTGAGGGCCACTCCTCAAAATCTCTCCTTCTGTCTTCGTAGAATTCAGTTTCCTTCCTTTCATAATGCCCGGAGTCACTTTTTTCCTTAAATTCACATTATCCTCCATCTGCGTTATCCTGCACCCTCACCGGTTACCTCATCTAGACCTGGGAATCCCGGTGTTCTGGGCTGGCCTTGTGGTGAGTCTTCTGCCATACTGCTCGTTTTTCAGGAACCCGGCCAGATGCCTGCCCTCTCCCTGCTCTGCTGCATCCACGCCATTGTCCCTGTGGCCCTGCGGTCACTTTGCGGCCGGGCCTGAGTGGCGATCCCCGCCCCGCCAGGCAGTCAGGTGGAGAAGGTCCCACAAGTGACGGGCAGGCTGTCGGCCCTCTATGCTGCTTCTGTCTCGTGGCCGAACGGTGTCGTTGGGGGAGTAGCCAGTCACTTCTGGCTGCCCAGGGTTTGTGTCCTCTCGCTGTTCGGGCCCAGCTTGTCTCCAGGACAACTGTTTTTCACATGCCTTTTCTGCTTCTCCTCTTCATTTCTAGCCACCCATCTTCTCAAATTCATGTATTCGATGTGTTGGATTCTGGGTACTCGCGGGGTGAGCCAGGCCGGATCCCGGGGGCTGGGGACGCAGAGGTGAACAAGATAGGCAAAACCTCTGCTTTTGTGAGAGCGTAGAGGGGGAGACACAACAAACAGTAAAGATCAGGGCTCCAGGAAAAGCCGTCCTCCGTCAGCCTTCTCTCCGTCACTTTTAGGAACCTGGTCACTCCTCAGCCCCTCGGATGGCTTGAAGAGGTCTCATGTGGACCCTGGTTATGCAAACTGCTCGGGCATTCTCCGCCACATCTCTCTCGTCTCTAGAATCCTGGTTTCCTGTTGTGCTCTGCACCATGAGAAGGTGTCTGTCCTTTGCTAGAACAGGGCTCTGCAGCCTTGTGCATCCTGTCACAGCGGAGCTAATTTGATCTTTAGCACGATTCCTGGAAGGCTGTTTAACTTTTTAGAAGTACACTATCTTCATTGTCACGACAGAATTTAGTCATATCTGTTGGGAATCCCAGGGACACTCTCATTAAATCCTGTGTTGAATCTGTCTTTGGCACGCCTGCCAGAATTTCTCCGGTTGCTTCTTGAGTCTTTTTAACTGCAGTTTGTCGAGAGCTCCCATGTCACTAGGCGTCAGAGCACTTGCACTTTGGGGGATCATTGGCGTCTGTGGTAAGTCACTAAATCATCTAGTGGTGGATCTAAAACCCTGAGTGCAGAGGGGCTCTCCCTCACCCCTCCCTCTCCGTGCCATAGCCGTCCTAGGCTCTTTCCAGTGAGACCTCCCTCTGACCCATTACACGGATTAGAAGATCCACAGGTTAGTGGGCCCCGCAAAGTATTTTCTTTCTACCAACTCTAGAAGAAAGGCCTTGATCAGAATCAACTCCGGGCAAGGTTTTGTGTGACTGTGATTTGTTTGCCATTGCACTTCTTTCACACCACAGTGAAAGATGCGGTGGCTGCTGATCGGACCTCTCGCAGATGTGGGGGGCCTCTGGGTTGTAGACCTTTCTCTTCTTGGCCGCTGTCTCTTCAGAAGTTGGGCTCCGGCCGGGTTTGGGTTTCCTGAGTCTGCTTTCGCTCTCCCGCTCTGTGTATTGGGTCCTCGGCCTGGAGGTCCTCGCAGAAGGTAGGCTGGCTCACCCCCTGTGCCGTGAGCCCGGAAGAGCACACAGCACACCCGTACAGAGCCTCTCTACGTTCTCTGCTCTTTTAGTGCCTGAACTCCCTTCTCTCCACATATCCCCGTGTCTCTTCCTCGCTGACTCCTTCACCATCCTGGAGTTGTCCTTGCAGCTGGTGGCCTGGCATTGGCCTTTCCTGGAAGAAAGTCACTGGGTGTCCCCTACAGATGAGCCGAAATGCCACCTTCCAAGGTTGGACTATGATCTTTTAAACCAAAGTGTCTCCTCATCCTGCACTTTGTTTTCTTGATGAGACCGTGATTTCCCCCACGAGTAACCCTGGTTTCAGTTTTTTGTATCTGCACGTGAACCCGTTCTGTATTCATTGGGCAACCACAAAGAGCGCATCTGCAATGAGCCTCCCCCTGGGGCAGCCTTAACCTCCACTTCCGGCCAAAGTCCCCACCCCACTCGCCTCACCCTGTGTTTGGCGGGTACAGTGTTCCTTTTCAGTATCCCAAAAGCTGTGACGGGGGCATCCCCACTTACCTAGAGAGCATTACCAGTCAACCATGCGGCATTCTCAAACGCAAACCTTACGTAGTGTTCTTTTTGCCATGACCTATTTATTTAACCTATTTATATTTATTTAATTTTTACTCTGACGTATATCCAGCTATAACTGCACTTGCTTTTAAAGCACATCAGATTTGTTTTGGACAACACACCCCTGACCATTCTAAAACTGGAAAAAGAAAAGTTATACTGTATCCTTCCATGGGATGGACGCCTCACAGTAGTTTTATCATTAAAGGGTGAGAAATTCGGTCAGGGTAAAAATTTTCTTTTTTGAGTGATTTTTTTAAAAAATTCTGTGCCATTGTGTCTTCTCTGTAGACAGTTGTTTAATGGGTATGTGTTAATTGTGTGATAGAATCCTCTCTGTGAACCTACAATCCTCTTTTTAGCTTTATATTTTATAAACTGCCAGATTGTACAATTTTTATGTGTATTTTTAAAGCTTGATGTGAAGGTAATTATCTAAGTTAAACAGCCTATTTTTGTACCTCTTGTACAGTTTTATAATTCTGCTGATTGATAAAGGCGTCTTACGCAGCGCCAACCACAAATAAAGGTAGTTTTAGACCTGGAAGTCGGCTTCGTCTTCTTAAAAACTTGACCCCCACTCTCAGGCCTGGGGTCATTCCTGGCCCTTTTCCTGGCTGTAGGGGTCTGGATGGTGAGGGTGAGCAGCTGACTCGGGGGGTGAAAGGGGTGCGGTTGCCCGCCGGTGTCCGAGGCACGGTCCAGGGGGCTGGAACGTCCTCCTTGGTGACTACAGGGAAAGGTTCTTTAAAACCCTGCAGGGAGTCCCCAAAAGTATTGGTTTGGGCTGAATTCCAGGAAGCTGGCCAGGTTGGGACCGAAATGCCCCATGGTGAGAATGAGACTCCAGCAGAGTTTGGGGGTGGGGGTGTACAGTGGGGAGGACCCGGGACCAAGAAGCCCATGAAGAGGTTAAAACCACTTCAGGAGCTCGGCCAGCGCAGTGCCGGGAAAGCAGTGACCTGAGTGTGTCAGGGGCACATACTCCATCTACCCACATGCCAAGGAATGAGCCAGCGGCCAGTCTGGTTGGAATTTAGAATCCTGCCAGTGTGCTTCTTCCTTTCCATCTGGTGAAAAAGCAGAGGAGGTTCCTCTGTCTTGGATCACAGGAAGGGACCGCTCACAAAGCCCCAGGACTGGCTCCTTCTGCTCTGCCCGCCACCGTCCCATCCCTCTGGCTCGGCAAGGCCCCAGGAGCGTGCCTGACAACCATGGACACAGCCTCTGAAGCTCTGGATCACGGACACGCCCAAACCCGAGGGAGCTGCAGGATGCTGTTGATGCCCGCTCGCTGCCTCCTGCCACTCGATGGAGCAGCAGAAATAGCTCTTGGAGTCCCCAGACAGCTGCGAGGCCGGAGCAGGGGCCACATTTGGAATTGGCCCAGGCCAGGGAGGGGGGCCTCTGGTAGCACCCTTAGCTGCCTCTGAGAATAGAGACAGGCGCGGGTCCTCAAGAGGGAGGCCTGCAGGTGGTCGAGACACTGGCATGGCCAGGGCGACGGTTCTGGGCCACTGAGGCAGGGTTTGCTGCTTGGCATGCTGAATTGGTGTTGGGCTGCAAAGAGGGTGCTTTTTTCTGAATGTTGGATACATTTCATTAGGTAAATGTGTGTATTTACACAACAGCGTTTCATCAGCAAAGGCACCGACTGGTACTCTTTCTATTATTTGTCCCATCTGTCATTTGTGCTGGGCGCAGGCCTGAGCTACAAGAGCTCATGAAAAGAGCCATCTAACAGCCCCACCTGTCTGCCCTTCCCACTGGGCCAGGCGCTGGGCCTGACCTTATTCCTCTCCCCCTGCAGACCAGCATTTCCCTTCAGATCAAAAACATACAACATCTTTCGTTTTAGCGAGACACTGACTGGACCCTTCGCCAAGGCCAACGATCGGGAGATGATCTCGCATCTGGGCCACTTAGCTGGGGGCAGAGGGAGCAGGGCTGGTAAGAAGATGGCAGCCCCTGGGAAACCATAATAAAAGATGGCAGGGGGTAGAGGGCACGGTTTCCAGAAACAGGAGAGGCTGGGCCGGCAGGACAGTAGCTGAGTGAACTTGGCCTCTGAGAGGGTTGGCAGGTGAGCCCGGTAGGTGTTCTTCCCTGCCCTCCCCAACCTTTGCCTCCCCAGGTTCACCTACGCCTGCTCAGCGGTTTGGATGAAGCCACAGAAGTGTGCTCATTGGGTTTGCCTGCCGGCGACACAAACCTGGAAAGGGTGACTAATCACGAACATGATTCATGACCCAGTCAAAATTCCAGAAGGTTAACAAGAAGCTGGAATGCCGAGCCCAAACCCAAAGGATGAGCCCAAACCCAAAGGATGATCGGAAGCCCTTTGACATTACAATGGGGTTGGGGGCGGAGGGCAGGGCCGTGAGGGGCTTGGGAACTGCCACAGACACTTGAAAGCAGAGCTGTTGGGGCCTCAGCCATCTGTCACATGACAAGGGGCTGGCTTTGCCCTCTTGCGCCGGAGGGTTTCAGCTAGCCTAGTGGGGAGCAGGGTCCAGGCGGGAGCCTGAGCTGCCCGACAGTGCCAGAGGAGGCTGGGCAAGGGAGGGAGAGCTGGGTCTCTGGAGGAATCCAGCAGAGGGGACAGGCCCCATCCTGCATCCCGAGCAGATCAGGAAGAAATTCTTCCTTGGGTCGGAGGTTGCACTCAGGGCCCTTCCAAATAAGCATCTGTGGCTGAGGCCTGCCCCTCCCCGCAGTGAGTTCCTGGAAAAGCCTGCCTGGCTGGGTGTGAATCACAGGAAGCTGGGGCGGGGCGGGGGGGGGGGGGGGTGTGCACCTCGAAGGAGCTGTTGATGATTGGAGGGGGCTGGGCTGGTGTTCTCTGAGATTCTGCCGGGGGCGTCCGCTATTCCAGACACAGGTGCTCTAAGTGGTTATATAAGCCACAGTTGACGCATTTGGGACAAGTGTTCACCTCAGAATGCCAGTTCCAAGGAATACTGCACTTAGGAAAAAGCACTCGATGACCAAATAAACTTGGGAAATGATGGACTAAAGACAGATTTCCTATTGAGCGCAACACCATTCAGAGGCTTTTCATATACCAATAGGAAGGGCGCCTGGCTGGCTCAGTCAGTGGAGTGTGTGACTCTTAATCTCAGGGTCATGAGTTCAAGCCCCACATTGGGTGTGGAGCCTACTTAAAAAAAAAAAAAAAACCACCATATACTAATAGGATATCTTGAATTATTGCCTTTAATTCTTCTTTTTTTTTTAAAGGATGTTCGGAGTGGCAGAGATAATGTTTTCATCAAATCTTATTTTCCTCTTTCTGGATTCCTAGGAAGACAGCATTCCCAGCCTCGCCGGAAGTTAGGTTGGGGCAGGTGACTAACTCTGGCCAACAGGCGGGAGGGGAGGTAATCGGTACCTCCAGCTCTCTCTTCCTCTGACGCGGTGACCGGCCATCGTGGAGGCCACAGGTGGAGCTGACACACAATGGAAGCCCCTGGATCATGCAGACACCACACAGAAGGCAAGCTGCCCTGAAAAGTCACCTGATTCAGAACAGACTTCTCATCAGTAAAATAAAGAAACAAACCAACCCTTGTGTTAAGCCACTGAGATGTCTGGGTTAAACACCGCAGCCCAGCTGAGCCCATCTTGACTAACCGTTTAGGTAGAAAATATCCCGGAAAAAAGACTGCCACACATGCCCTGAAAGGTGAAGGACAGTGCTGGGCCACTGGTGAATTTAGCCAGCTAAAAAGTTTGTGCTGTCAACAATCTGAGGGGGCAAAGGAGATGGATTCTCTGCCTGCTGCTCTGTCTTTTGTCCACCCACCTCCCCTCATCACTGAATGCCCCACTTGGCTTCTATGGTTACCTGTGGTCACCTGATGTTTTGGTGGTTAGCGGTTCTCACGGCGAAGCCTGACGAGAAGTGGCTGAACCCAGCAGGGGAAGGGGGAGGGGCAGGGCAATAACACCCCCCCACACACACACACATACACACACCCTGCCTTCCCTTGGCCCCACAGGGCCTGCTGGGCTCACGGTGGTCTCTCCCAGGGCTTGGGACATCCAGTTGGTGGGGACCAGAGGAGGTGAAGGTGGGAAGGAGAGTTCCTCTCGTTGGCACCCACTCTCCCCAGAACAATTTTAGGGGAGAAACAAAATGGGGACTAAGGGGCAGTAGGTGGATAATTTACATTAGGCCCCATGAAGCATGGAGCTGAGGGTCTGACCTGCATTCTGGGTGGCTCAGAAGCCCCCCTTCTTGCTCTTGTGCTGCAGAGGAAGGAGACAGAGATAAGGACAGTCAACCACAGCTATTGCTGAGCAAATACTGCTTTCCCTTCCAACATGGGAGCCATGTTTTAACACCCTCAGCGGCTGGGTGGCCGTCACAGGGAGTGGGGGGCAGACAGAGAGTGGAGAACTTGTTGGTTGAAAAGGAAGCCCTCTTAGATAGGATTTGCTGTAACCAGGATGACAAAACCCAGTGTCATTGTTTGTAGGTCTTAGAATTTTTAGCTAGGTCAGTGGTTTTCGAACTTTGATCGTATCAGCATCATGGTGTGGGAAACGGGAAACTTGCCCAGGCCCCGGTCCTATCCTGCTTCAGCAAGCCTGAGTCTCTGCATTCTTTGATTCCCAGGTGATTCTGGCACAACCCAAAGTGTGAGAACCATCGATCTAGGCCATAGTGCTTATCAGAGAAAGGAAGTTCACAAGATAAGTACCGTTAACGCTTTGGTGTGTCTCTCACCTATTACAAATAAATGGATACCAGTTTTTAAATCCAATGATATTGTACATACTTTTAAAAAATCCTGGTTTCCGGGGTGCCTGGGTGGCTCAGTTGGTTAAGTGACTGCCTTCGGCTCAGGTCATGATTCTGGAGTCCCGGGATCGAGTCCCACATCGGGCTCCCTGCTCAGTGGGGAGTCTGCTTCTCCCTCTGATCCTCCCCCTCTCATGCTCTCTGTCTCCCATTCTCTCTCTCAGATAAATAAATAAAAAATCTTAAAAAAAATAAAAAATCCTGGTTTCCACAAGCCAGTCCCCAGGGCTGAGAAATAGCTGGTCATCTCATTCCTTGGGAGGGTGGGTGAGAGCAAGAGCTCATCATCTGGTTTCCTCAGCTACTGGCTTCCTGAAGGAATGCGGTCAAGCCCTCAGTCAGAGACCCCCAGCACCCACCCCCAGCCCCCGGGAGAGTGTGTTCCATGGAAACTTTGGGGAGGAATCTCATTATTGCTTGTTCCCAAAGACATGTCTGCATGTGGGTCTTATTTCCTTGTGCAGGACACTGGCAAGTCCTTTCAACCCAAAGGCTTGTGTCTTTCCGCCGGGAGAAATTGGCTTGTCTAACTTTTAAATCATTGTATCCCCTCCATTTTCTGTTTTTATTTTCTGGAACTTTCAACAGTAGAATGTTAGAACTCTGGGTTTGATCCTCCGTGGCACTTACAGTTTATTTCTTATATTGCTTTTGTTGACTTCGTTCCTTCTGGAAAATGTCCTGGCTTTATTTCCCAAATTTGCCATGACACTCTTCTTAGTTTCAGCAATCATTTTTCATTTCCAAAGCTCTTGATCCTTGTCCCTTTCTTATAGTATTTGAGGATACTAATTAGACTTTTTTTTTTAAGGCTTTCTTCAGTTCCCTGTATCATCTCTGTATCCTTTTGGGTAGTTTTTGCTTATCTTCATCTCTCTTTTCCAAGTTGCAGATTTTCCTAAGTGTTGGTGATGCTTGATGGGTTATACATACCAAAAAATGAGGCAACAAAAAGCTGATTGAGGCCCTGTGTTGGTGAGTAGAGCTTGTCAGCTGGTAAGCCTTGGTTTTTAAGTTATTATATGGGGAACCCTTAAATGCCAGAGGGCAGAGGTCTTTGCTCTGGGGTCCTTAAATGTCTTTGGAGAAGAGTCTTCTGATTGTTGGCCTGGGGATTAACTGCTACTATCTGTCCTTCTGCATCAGGCATCAAATGTTTTGTGAACCAACTTCTTAGTTCATTCCAGTTCTAACATGTCACTCCCAGCCTCCCCTGAATCTCCAAGGGGAAGCCTCTCTCTGGTTCCGTTGGCCAGATCTGCCCCTCCTCAGTTCCATCTCATTCACGTGTAGGCTGAGGCAAGTGCCCTTGGCTAGGGCTGCAGCCTGTAGAGGAGACCTAGCCTATTGGGGGTGGGGGTACTGAGTGGGCACAGCAAGTGCAAAGAAGGGACATTGAGGGAGTGGATGGGAAAGTGGTTGACCTTGGGGTCCAGGCTGATGGAGGGAGACAGGAATGTGGTCAGGAGAAGTTCCGGAGATATGGAGGTGGAGCAGTATTGCATAGTGACAAAGTAAGATTTGGCTGCAGGAGTGGGTGGTGGAGTGAAGGTGAAGAAGACTCTTACAGCTTGAGGAAGCGAGCAGATGTTGAGGCTCAGGTGTAGCTGGGTCTTCTGGTAGACGCTGGGGTTGACCATGGTGGCAGCAAGAGTCAGGGGGCAGGGGAGGTAGAGGTAGACTGGAAGACAGAGCTGAAGTCCTCCAAGAACCCCAGGTTGGGCAATGGCCTGGAGATGGGGAGTTGGCATGGGCCTTAGGGGGGCACAGCACATGAGGGTGGGCTTGCTTCCAAAACGCTGAAGCCATGAGGAGCCAGCCAGTGCTCAAAGCCTACCCAGCTCAGAAGTACGGGAAGTCCCCACTCAGGAAGAATGGGGGGAAATGAGGCATCCTCAGAGGAGGGCCAGGCTCCAGCCAGGGCGATGAAATGGAGGGTCTGTGAAGAAGTGAGGGGTGTGGGCAAATTTCTCTCCAGTGAAAGAGGTTTCAGAGGGCAAATGGGAGGTTTGAGCCAAGAGAAGCAGTAGCCTGAATATGGGTGAAACCTCAGGAGCTGGTGGGGTCCGAGCACAGTCCTTCAGACTGACAAGGCCCAGGACAGTTCACACGGGTGGGTTAACTCGCCTTCAGGTTGTGATCTGAATGGACAGAAAGTTGCTCAGCAGCCAGAAGGGACACGGGGCCCCCGGGAGGTTGTGGGGTCTTGACTTTATCAGCTGCTGAGGCTCTCTTCTACACCAGCAGAGGAACTGAGGCAGTTCTCTGCTGTTGCAACAGAACCTGACTGGCTGGGTGGCCTTGTTGTGGCTGGAGAGCCCGCGCAGCCGTGAGGGGAGCGGGGAAGCCAGATCCAAGCCCCAGCACCAGCCCCCTGAGGTCCTATCCCTGCCGCTGGGCCCAGACCCTATAGCGGGTCCCACGTACAGAAAGAATATGCAATCAGAACCACTGAAAAAACACAAACACCTGGTAGTATCTAATTTTTAAAAAATAATCTTTATCCACATTCAAATATCTTTTAATCTAACATTCAGGCCTCAAAAGAGAACAGTCTCACAGTAAAACCAAAAGATAACCTCTTACACGCTTGGATTTTGCCTTTGCTTTTCCAACAAGCCAAGGAGCCGCCTCTGGTGTCTTTCCTAAGGAAGCAGTTCGTTTCCCCATCTGGGTTCCTAGTCAAACATCTCAGTTTATTCTCTCCCTTGCAGTAAAGGTGAAAGGAAGAAAAGGACAGCAGGTGCTTACCCTGACATCCATGTTTTCCAGAGAAAAGGCGATCTTCCTTCTGTGAGAGACACTCTCAGCTCATCCTCCGTCAGCTCTTTGGCTGTTGGGTGGTTCTGGGTAAATTTGCTGCATCTATATAGATCACCTTCCTTAAAAACAGCCTCTCAGGATCCCAGCCCATTTCCAACCTCCTTGTGATTGCAAAGAAATGTGATCTCCCACTGCCACGCCATCAGGAGAACTTAATCGTGCCTTTCAGACGGAGCAGCAGGACCCCTGTCACTTTGGCCACTAGGTGGCGCCTGTGTGCAGCCTCCTTTCCTGCTGGGCCAGCAGCTTCCCACGTTGTCCCCTGTCCTGGGTGTGGCTCCTATTCCTCCCTCCAGCTCTGCGGGGCCGCCCCCTCTGAGATGAGACTGAGATCCAAAAAGAAGGCCAAAGGACCTGGTGTTGTAAACAACTCAAGTCCTTCATGAAAGTAATGCATATTCACAAGTTCCTCTCACTCGAGCATTAACATGCAACATACTATGTACGGGCCCTTCCTTCTCTGGGGATGATCTTGGGGTCTGACATTCTCTGGATCCACACCGTAGTCAAGACAGGTACTAGGGTGTCCTTGAGCTCAACCACAGGGACACAGATAGGTGCATGTCCAGGCACCAGTTGTAACAACTACCATAAACGTGGTCCGGTGCTTATCATGTACCAGGCTCTGAGTCAGTGTTTTACAAATCATCAAATTTATTCCGCCCAGAAGCCCTTCGAGGGGGCTCTAAGGTGGGCAAGAGGACCTTAGAGCTTAGATGTGGGATCCCAATTGCCTGGAATAATCTTTGTGTGGCCTCTTGTTGCCGCTGCATGCCAGCTCAAAGAACCACGCACCAACTACTCAGCTCAACATCCATACCGAGTAAGCGCAGCAGAAATGTTGGCTGCCGGTATTTTCTGCATGTTACAGATAGGCAAATTGAAGCTCGGAGAAGGTCACACAGCCGGCGGGGAGCTGTGCAGAGAATCAAACACGGGTCCTTGTAACTGTACTCCGCCAGGATGACCCCACAGTCTCCACCCTTCGGCCTGTAGGCCGCTGCGTCTATGAAGAAATGCCGTCCAAGGACCTGGTCGGCATTTCTACTCTGAATCTCTGTTTCTACCTGTAGTTGCGACTCCCTTGACTTTATTTAAATGGAGAGCATTTTCTCATTCTTGCTAAAACTGTGTGGTCTCGGCACCAGAAGCATCAGCATCACCCGGGAACTTTTAGGAATACAAATTCTCAGGCCTCATGCCAGACCAGCTGGCTCAGCAACTCTGGGGATGGGGCCCTCCATGCTGATGCATGCTACAATTTGAGGGCACTCGCTCATGTCTCATAAAACCAAGTCCTTAAGCTTAATTAAGTCCAACAAGCATTTCCCGAGCATGTTCTTGGTGGCTCAGAGAAGAGGGCACCAGAAACCTAGCAGCAAAGGGAAGGAAACAGACATGAAATGGAATCTGCCCCAGAAGCTACAAAATGGTGGGGGGCAGAGACAGGGGTTGGGGGGTTGCAGGTCAGAGATGGACCCAAATGAGGCATCAGAACTGTCTGCGCAGCTCTTAACACAGGCACACGGGGTTATAATCAGACAGTTCTGAGGTGGGTTCAGCATCTCAGCTAAAACCTGCCCTGAGATGGCTTTGGGGGCTACACAGCCAGGCTTCGGTCAAGCTTGGCATCCAGGTGGAGTCTGATACTGTTTGCAGTACAAAAGATGTCACCCACCCTTCTGGAGAGGGACCGCCTTGGTCTTTCCCTTCCTCGGCTCACTTTTGGGGACTTGCAGAGCACTTTGCTGCCTCTTCATGCACCTTCTGTGCTCTGTGCCCCCAGCTGACCCCTGCACCTCCCAATGCACCAAACGGGACCATGCCTTCATGCCTCTGCTCCTGCTTTCTTCTGCACTTGTCACCCACATTTCTGCTTTTCCACCCGGTGCACGGGTGGCTCAGCATTGTGCACCTTGGAATTACCTGGAGAGCTTAAAAAACACAGTATATACATACACAAGATGCAACTTACAATGTGCAATGTTTGAGACATACTAAAAATAATGTATCTGAAATTCCAATTTTAGGAGAGTCAGAAGCAGGGCTGGGGACCAACCAGGTCTAGATCCCCCTTGGACAGCGGATGGTTGATAAGAGCCTGTAAGTGCCGGGGCTCAAGCCTACTTCCCAAGCCCCTTCTCTCATTACTCCCCCTCTGAAAGCAAGCTTGGGTCCCCAAGGTGGCACTCAGCCATCAGCCATCAGGGAAGTCTCGCCAGCCTCCCGCCCTCCCCCCAGTACCAGGTTATTACAGTTACTACAGTCCTGGCTCTGATTAGTGATTCTGGGGCCTGATGCCTCATGAGCCACAGACCCCACATATCAGACAAGCCATGCATTCCCCACTTTACTCCCCTGGCCCGGGGAGTGCCCAAATGCAGCAAGATGCTGTCTCTGGCAAAACAGAGCCAGTCTGCATTAGGAAGGAACCGAATGTGAGGCACAGCAATCTATAGTGAACTGCTTACACGCTTGTATTTTCCTCAGTACGATGCGATTTCGCTTTTACCATCTGAGAATTCGAAAAGCAATTACCAAAATGCTATATTACTTCCTAAAGCTCGAACCAAGATGCATGTGGAGATGTTCTCAAACATTGATGCCTTTTCACCCGCCCTCTTTTTGTGAAGACCCAGCACCAAATTAAGCCACTGGTGCCAGAGCCAATCCAAGCAATGGGCAATTTTATTCTGGAACATTCCTTGGTTGACTGATCAGTTTCTCTGGCATGATTCATGGTTTCTTATTCCACACTCTGCTTGCACAGGGCAGAAACCAGCTGAAACTGGCTTAAGCAAAAATGGCAAAAGGATAGGCTCATGGAAACCAATCTTCAGGAATAGGCTTCAGGAATGGCTGCAGACAGGGGCTGGAACGCCATCAGAACGTTTTCACCTCTTCTCTGTGCATTTTGACCTCTTCACCTCCTGCAGATCCCCCTTCTCCTTTGACTGGGGGGATAGCCTCAGGTAGCATCTGTCCTCTGACCTCTGCAACCAGGCAGAAAAAAGGCTCTTTCCCTAACTTGTTAAACACCACCACCACGACAAACCCTCAAGGTAAGACCTGAAGGTGGGGTACTATGATGCCAACCTTGGACCAATCACTTGGCAGGAAAGTGGGGTCGAGTTGGAGGACAGAAGTTCCCTAGAAAACCTTCCAGAGTAGAGAAAGGAGGGGTTCCCCTCACAAAAGGCCAAGTCCAGCATAGCTCCTGGGGAAATTGCAAGTGGGACATGCATCCTAATTTGTTGTCTATGACAGATGCCATCAAAAGTTTCAAGTCACATGGGCTCCTCCAAGCTTTGGGCCTTCATGCCCTCCCACCCAACATCCCACATTGGCTTCGTTTCCACCAGCAGTATGACAGGGAGATTCCAAAAAGAACACTTGTGAAGATGCTGATGCACAAAAATACCAAGAGAGATTGTTCCAGAACCCAGCAGACCCTCAGCGTTCGTGGCCTTGATTGCCCTGTGGTCTCTCACGTGATCTAATTTGTGACTTTGCTAAGCCAGGAATTTAAATGGTATGGGGGGCTGGCTTGTGGAAGCAAGATCCCCTGCCTGTGTGTGAGCCGAGCTGGCTGCCCAGCACCCACCTCTACACCTGGCTTTGACACTTTCTGCCTATTGGTACAAAACCACTCTGCTAGGGTAGGGTTTTTTTTTAATTGCTGGGCGAAGTGGCAAATGTGGCAAGATCTGAGAAAGCAATGGTTCTTAGTCACAAAGAGAAGTTTTTCGTGGCAGGGCATGTCAATTAGGGGAAGACCCAGCTCTGTGACAGTGACTAGCCTCCTGCAGGGGGACAATAGGGGGCTCCTCCTGGAACTGTCCGTTCATCAAAGGCCCCCAGCGGTGTAGACGCTGCATATCCAAAGAGAGAGTAGGGGGAGAGCGTACGGCAGTTCCTCAGAATCTTGCACCTAGAATTATCCTATGACTTGGTAATTCCACTTATGGGGTCTACACCTCGCAGAGCTGAAAGCAGGGCCTCGAGGACGTGTCTGTGCCCACGCTCATAGCAGCCTGATGCACAGTAGCCAAAAGGTGGAAGGAACGCATGTGTCCATCAACCAATGTATGGATAAGAAACGGTGGTGTGCAGTCAGAATGGCTAAAATTAACAAGTCAGGAAATGACAGATGTTGGCGGGGATGTGGAGAAAGGGGAACCCTCCTACACTGTTGGTGGGAATGCAAGCTGGTGCAGCCACTCTGGAAAACAGTATGGAGGTTCCTCAAAAAGTTGAAAATAGAGCTACCATATGATCCAGCAATTGCACTACTGGGTATTTACCCCAAAGATACAAAAGTAGGGACCCGAAAGGCTACGTGCACCCCGATGTTTATAGCAGCAATGTCCACAATAGCCAAACTGTGGAAAGAGCCAAGATGTCCATCAACAGATGAATGGATAAAGAAGATGTGGTATATATATACAATGGAATATTATGCAGCCATCAAAAGGAATAAGATCTTGCCATTTGCAACGACATGGATGGAACTGGAGGGTATTATGCTGAGCGAAATAAGTCAAACAGAGAAAGACATGTATCATATGACCTCCCTGATATGAGGATCTTAATCTCAGGAAACAAACTGAGGGTTGCTGGGTGGGGCGTGGGGTGGGAGGGATGGGGTGACTGGGTGATGGACACTGGGGAGGGTATGTGCTATGGTGAGCGCTGTGAATTGTGCAAGACTGTTGAATCTCAGATCTGTACCTCTGAAACAAATAATGCAATATATGTTAAGAAAGAAAAAAAGAAGAAGAATGTAGCAGGAGGGGAAGAATGAAGGGGGGGAAATCGGAGGGGGAGAAGAACCATGAGAGACAATGGACTCTGAAAAACAAACTGAGGGTTCTAGAGGGGAGGGGGGTGGGAGGATGGGTTAGCCTGGTGATGGGTATTAAAGAGGGCACGTTCTGCATGGAGCACTGGGTGTTATGCACAAACAATGAATCATGGAACACTATATCTAAAACTAATGATGTAATGTATGGGGATTAACATAACAATAAAAAAATTAAAAAAAAAAAAGAAACGGTGGTGTGCACAGGCGGCCGAGTGTCACTCAGCCTTAAAAAGGAAGCAGATTCTGACACCAACCCTGACACGGACGGTCCTTGAGGACATCCCGCGAAGTGAGGCAAGCCAGTCACAAAAGGACAGGAACTGTAGGCTCCTATTGCTATGTGGTTCCTGGAGTAATGGGATTTGTACAGAGAGAACAGTGGTTGCCAGGGGCTGGGAGGGGGCAGGAACCAGGAGTTAGTGTCTAATGGGACAGAGTTTCAGTTTGGGAAGATGACAGGGCTTTGGAGGCGGGCGGCGGTGATGGTGGCAGGACAGCGCGAATGTACCCGAAGGCCACAGCATGGTGCCCTAAAAGTGGTTAACACGGTACCTTTTCTGTTGCGTGTATTTTGCCACCGTTTAAAAAAAATACAAACAGGAGTGGTCTGAAAGTGAGGTTCGTCTGAGGGGGGAGCCTGCCACAGGAAAGCACGTGACTCGGGCGTGAGGAGGGAGGGAGGAGTCTGAATTCACACACGCAGAGCCACACAACCGCAGAAGTGGGAGCACCTTGTCCCCTCCGCCGATCCCGGCCGCTGGACCCCGGGCCACCCTGCGTCCCCACCCCCCGCCCACCCAGCCCAGTCCTCCCATCAGCAACGACGACGGGTAAGGTCACGCTTCTCCCTTCTCTCTTGGCAGCCTGGAAGGGGTTTCCCACGGACTGTCAAGGCCCGACTTCTAGTCCCTTCCCCTCTCTTGGCCTGTTTCCCTGGCCAAAGCGGGCAGAGACCCCCAGAGTTCCTTCTGGGCAGATGTTACCCGCCGGGTGAAGCTCCCCCCTGTCATCTCTGAGTTCATGAGTTTATTGACCTTGCTTTTATGGTTGTTTCCTGTTTTTGTCCCGCTTCCTCTCCTGTTCTGTCATCAGGTGACGGATTTAGAAGGGAGGGGCTGCCTTCTGGCCCGTGGGCCCACGTGGGTAAGGCCTGAGCCATCTGCTATGCTCCCAGCGGATGCAGAGAGAAAGGGATGGTCCCCTTCCTCTGAGGATTGCATCTGGGGTTCCTGACGAATCTGTCTTCTAACTTTCTTACTATAGGTCACACAGGTTTTGCTAGTTTATTCCTCTTTTACTGCTACTGTAAATGGTGTGCTTTTAAAATTTTATTATTGTATGTTACTGATAGACATAAAAGCAACTTATTTTTTGGATCTTGATCTGATAGCTAGTTGCCTTGCTAAAGTCCCTTGTTGTTTTGAATCACTTGTCTGGTCATTCTTTTGGATTTTCTACCCAGGCAATCGTATCATATGGAAATACTGAGAGTTTATCTAGGACCTCTGGAGCAATGGTAAAAATAGCAGAGATAGTGGGCATCCTCATCTGGTTCCTGCTTTTATAGGAAATGCTCCTAAGATTTACTCATTAAATATAATATATACATAAGCTTTTTGTAAATTCTCTTTACCAGTTTAAAGAAGTTTCCTTGGGGCGCCTGGGTAGCTCAGATGGTTAAGCGTCTGCCTTCGGCTCAGGTCATGATCCCGGGGTCCTGGGATCGAGCCCGCGTCGAGCTCCTGGCTCAGCGGAGAGCCTGCTTCTCCCTCTCCCTCTGCCTCTCCCCCTGCTCATGCTCTCTCTCTCTCTCTCTCTCTATCTCTGTGTCTGAAATGAATTAATAATAATAAAAAATCTTTAAAAATAAGAAAAATTAAAAAATAAAGAAGTTTCCTTCTAGGGGTGCCTGGCGGGCTCAGTCAGTGGAACATGTGACTCTTGATCTCGGGGTTGTGAGTTCGAGCCCCATGTTGGGTGTAGAGATGACTTAAAAATAAAATCTTAAAAAAAAGGTTTCCTTCCAATCTGCTAAGATCTTTTTCATGAAACGATATTGAATGTTCTCTCTTTTTTTTTTTTTTCTGGATGATCCTATGTTTTTCTTCTTAAATCTGTTAGTGTAAGTTTTTAGTTTGAGCTCCTCTAAAGGCAGAGCCTGGAACAAGGACTTGGGTTCAGGTAGGTTATTTAAGAGGTGATTCCAGAAAGCTGGGAGTGAAAGAGCAGGGGGATCTGAGAGGGGAGGGAAGAAAAGCCAATTAAAGGTGCTTGACTGAGGTCATGGATGCAGGCAAAGGGCGCTTGACTCTCTGCAACCTTGGAGAATCCTGCTAGATGCCTCCCACAGTTGCCCAAGGAGAAGGAAGAGGCTGGAGCTCACATCCCGCAGCTGCTGTCCTTTACTGGTTGAGGGCTGCATCTTAGGGAACTTCTCTCCCACTTTTGGGAAACACATAGCAGGCTAAGTGGCTCCTAAAGCATTGAAGAAGACCCTGAGGCAAGAAGCAAAAAGAAACATGGTATAAAGTTGAGGTGGGCCACTGCAGGGTAAGGTAAGTCTAAGCTTGCATGAAATTATCTGCATTAAGTTCTGCTGGTATCAGAGAAGGGCAGAAGTGATGTGACATAGAGCACCAAAGTCTTCTGTTACCAACATAATAAATGATATCTGTAGGTTCTCTTCTATTGTTAAACAACTTTTGCATACCCAAGATAAGCTCAATTTGGATGTGATATATATATATTTACACACTGCTAGATTTGGTTGGCTAGCATTTTTCGTGTAATTGTTGCATCTATATTCATGAGTGAGTTTGGCCTCTAATCTTTCTTTCTCATCCTGTACTGGTCTCATTTTGATGTTAAGGTTAAGGTTACCCTGGCCTCATAGAAAGAGTTAGTGTTCCTGCTTTTTCCATTCTCAGGGAGAGTTTTCATAAAATTAGAACCATCTCTACTTAAACTTGCATAACACTATCTGGACCAGGTATTTTCTTTGTGGGAAGATTTTAAATTATGGATTCAGTTTCTTTAATAGTTATAGAACCATTTCAGGCTTTTTATTTCTTCTCAAGTTTGGTAAGTTATATTTTTCTAAGATTTGGCCTGCTTTGTTTCATTTTTTTTTTTTTTTTTGCATAAGTCATTTATAGTCTTTTAAAATTTTTAATTGTGGTAAAATACACATACCATAAAATTTACCATCTTAACCATTTTTCAGTGTAGAATTGGTTGTGTTAAGTGTATTCATGTTGTTTGGCAGCCAATCCCCAGAGCGTTTTCATCTTGCAAAACTGAAACTATGCCGATGAAGCAGTTCACTTCCCCTCCCCCAATCACTGGCAACCATGTCGACCTTCTGTTTCTATAAATTTGTACTGTCTTCATTGTAATCCTGTAGCTATGTTCCCATTTTCATTCCTAATACTGGTGACTTGTACCTTCTTTTGTTTATAAGTAGATTTCACCAGAGATTTGCCTATACTATTAGTTTCTCCAAAGAACTTTTGGTTTTATTAATCCTGTCTACCACATCTTTGTTTTCTATTTTGTTGGGTTTTGCTCTTTATTATTCCGTTTTGCGTTTACTTTGTTGTTCTGTTTACTTTGATTTCTGCTCTGATCTTTACTCCCTTTTGAGTCACTTTCGGGTTTTCTTTGCTGTTCTTTTTCTAACTTCTTGACTACATACTAAGATTGAATACTTATTTCTGACTTTTTTTCTAATACAAGCATTCAAGCCTATCCATTTCCTTTGAAGTGCCACTTTTGATGTATCCCAGACATTTTAATATAAGTATCACTCAATGCGAAGATTTTTAAAACATGTCATTACAATTTCTTCTCTGACCCATGTGTCAGAGGACGTTTTCACATTACCGAGTATATGGGGCTGTAAAGCCTATCTTTTTTTTTTTTTTTAAGATTTTATTTATTTATTTAAGAGAGACAGAGATAGCGAGAGAGAGCACTGGTGGGGAGGAGAGGGAGAAGCAGCCTCCCCACTGAGTGAGGAGCTCGATGCAGGACTCGATCCTAGGACCCTGGGATCATGACCTGAGCCCAAGGCAGATGCTTAACCTACTGTGCCACCCAGGCTCCCTAAAGCCTATCTTTTTGAAGAGTTTGTGTTCTCTAATTTAGAGGTGCAGATCGAGCTTTTAAATTATGTGTTTCACCTCATCCATTCATTTACACTCTTGTTTGGTGACTTCATTATTCCTAATTGAGAGACATGTATTATAATTCCTTGCTATAATGATGGTTTTATCTCTTTGTGGTTCTTTCAAGGCAGATGCTTACAAATTTAGAAGAATTATAACTTTCTGGTGATCTGTCCCTTTAGTCCAGGCACTCATGCTATCCCTCATAATATTTTTGTCTTAGAAGTTCTCTTTCTCTGATATGAACAGAACTTTCCCAGCTTTCTTTTGGTTAGTGTTTGCCGGGTATATTCTTTCCTATCCTTTGACTTTCAACCATTCCATACTCTTATACCTTAGGTTTGTCTCATAAATACCAGAGAACTGGGTTTTGTGGGTTTAAGATTTTATTTATTTGTTTGAGAGAGAGAGAGAGAGCACAAGCAGGGGGAGGGGTAGAGGGAGAGGGAGAAGCAGACTCCCTGCTGAGCAGGGAGCCCAATGCAGGACTCGATCCCAGGACTCTGGGATCATGACCTGAGCCGAAGGCAGACAGACGCTCAACAGACTGAGCCACCCAGGCACCCTGGATTTTGTGTTTTCATGTTTTAAAAATCCAATCTGAGATGAGACTTTAGGAATGACCGAGTCCACAACTTCCACTACACTCTACTGAGTAAGAGTTGAGCTTAAAAACCTGCATTTTCAACAAGTTGACAAGAACCCTAATCCAGAAGTTTCTCTTTTGAGGTTGTGTGTTTGAGCTACTTATAGAAATAGACTTTATTTTTTTAGAGTAGTTCTATCTTCATAACAAAACATAAAATGGCCCCCACGCATGCGCAGCCTCCCCTGTTGTCAAAACCCCCCACCAGAGTGGTCCACCTGTTACGTTCAGTGATGCTACCCAGGCACATCCTTAGCACCCAAAGTCCACAGTTACATTAGCGTTCACTCTCGGTGTTGTACATTCTATGCCCTAAAAGTCCTCTGTTCTCTGCCTATTCACCCTTCCCTCTGCCCCAACCCCCGGCAACCACTGATCTTGCCTAAGTTCTCATTTCACTCTATCACTTAATAGCTCCATGACCTGGGTACATGATTAATTCACCTAAGCCCCGCTTCCTCAAATGCATAATCAGAATGCAGAATGGTTCCTTATTTTTGTATGAAAATTAAATAAAACAATGTATTAAAACCTCCCTTCAGTCCCTAACAGAGAATACACATCAACGAAATGTTAGTTTCCCATTCCTTCCCCCCACCCCCTTCTCTTAGTAATCAGAAATCAAGTTTTGCTGAGAAAAGGCAAAGAGATGTTCCCTTGTGACAGGGTGTATCACCAGAAATCTAAGCAGGGGAGGACACAAGAGGTTACTGCCTCCCAAACCCTCTCTGTCCAACTTGGAAAGTCCCTCCCTTTCTGCTTCCTCTCAGGAGGGTTCCCATCCATACATTATCTGTCTTCTCCATCCAACACCTCTGACCTACATCTGACAAATGCACAGGTGTGCTCGGTCTTTAAGCTGTCCAGGAGCTAAAGTGACTCAGAACCAGGTTGTGTGTGCAGGAAAAGCATGGCACCAGGGGGAATCGTGATCCAGGTCATGCAAGTCACATGAGATCTTGTCGTTTCCAAGGGAATTGCCCTGAATCCCATTAAAAGTTTGAGGATTTATAAAGGTAGCAGGCCCATGCACTATTCCTTTTCCTGGTTGTTCTGTTGTGACTGATTTATGAGTACAAGGCATTGTCTTTGCATTAAATCCAGACACCAGGCAGGAATAGATTCACACAGGGCAAGGATTTTTTTTTTTAATTTTTCTTTTAAGATTTTATTTTTAAGTTATCTCTACACCCAATATAGGGCTTGAACTAATGACCCTGAGATTAAGAGTCGCCTGCTTCCACTGACCGAGCCAGCCCCCTCAGGGCAAGGATTTAAAAAAAAAATCTATCTGAAAATCTCTTTCTTTTAACCATAGTTAAATTTTTCATCTTTATTGTGATTATTATAAATTTGGACTTCTTAATACCATCTTCTTAAAAATTTACATTTGTCCCTCTTCTTCCATGCTTTTCTCCTTTAATTCTTTTAATTGAAGGTTGTTTGTTTTCATGCCATTTTAACCTTCTCTAGCAGTTTAGAACTTAAACACTCTCTCTCTGCTGGTTTTTCTTGAAATTTTACCATGCTCATTATAACTTAAAGTACATCCTCCCTCCTGAACAACGCAGTTTAGAAAGTTTTAACTATAATCCTCTCTCAAATATTATTGCCCAGTATGTTAGTTTTGAACTTTTTAAGACTTCTCAAATTAAATATTATAAATATTACATATTTATCTTCCATATTTGTTTGCTGTTTTGTTTTCTCATGCTTCCTTCTTGCATAGAAAACTCTCCTGCAATCATTTTTTCTTCTGGATGCACATCATTAAAAATTCCTTTAGTGGAGGTATCTTGGGGGTAAACTCTCTCAGTCTCTGTTTATCTGTCTTTCTCTCACTTTGGTTCTTGAAACACGGTTTTGTTGGGAACATGAGAGAAGTCACTGGATTAAGACCCAGTCATGACAAAACCCTTCCCCAGCCCTGTGAAGACATGAGTTCACTCCCCAAACCGACACACCAATCTCCATTCCCCTCAAATCCTCTTGTATCTTCCAGAGCAGAGCATCTTAACTCTTCCAGCTTTATTGTCCCCTTCACTGGAGAACTCAGAGACCTAAAGAACAAGGCAGGGAGTATTTGGTGGTAGAACAGCACTCCAAGAAGGAGCACCTGAATTTCTTCTCTCATCTACATGATGGTCGGGTTCCTCTCATCCCTGGGCAGCTTCTTGGTGACAGGAAGCATTGGTCTTCCCTCTTTGTTTGGAAGCATCCATCTGGCCTTCTAGGGTCTGATCATCAGGCCCCCGAATCCACATCATTCTCTCTCCCGGAAGGCCTTGCAGCCTCATGCCAAGACAGCACCCCCGCCCCCCACACCGCCTTCCCATTCTGCCCCAAAAGTTCTGTGAGGCAGAACGGGGCTCCAAGTAACTCCCGGTTCACAAGGACCCTGACTCCCATGGGCAGGTTTGAAGGGCCAGAACCTTCCAGCCTGGAAAGCACAGAGTCATCACCAGCCCCTCCACCCAGAGGCCACCCCGTAGCCAGCACGTGACCTGGGACAATTCTGGGTCACCTTCCCTCCACCACTGAGTCCAGTTCCTCTCTATCAGCTTCTGCACTTGCCGGGGGCGTAAGTGCGGATAGCTGCTGGCTCATGGGTGCCCGCTGTTAGGATCAGGAAGGGAAGGGCTTGTTCCTACCAGTTCCGGTTCAGAGAGTCCCAGGAAAACCACTGTCCAGGCTTCACTCTGAGGGCCCATCTTTGGGGGGTGAGGGGCCCTGGTTGGCCTTGTTAGGTGTTCAGCCAAGCTCCGTGGCCTGGGCATCAGCAGAGACATCAGCAGGAGAAAGGTACACTGGACAGGCCCAAAAAGAAAGACCCCATGCAATCTTATCTGGGTGGTACACCAAAACAAACTACTTCTTCTCTTCATTTACTCAACCATTCCTGCATCCCTCCATCCATCCTCTTACTGAACAGTTACTCAGCATCAGCAGTTCGCCGGGTAGTACCTACCATACCCGCAGCAGAACGGTAAGCAGTTCTAGAATCAGCTTCTGCCCTGCTGGACAGGCCGGTGGGGAGGGAGGGGGAGTTGATGTGTAAGCTAGCAGATGCACAGCCACATTCCCATGCCTGGAGATCAAAGAGGAAGTGGTGGGTGGGAACAGGGGCTGAGGGCTTACAGCAGGACCTTGGCCCCCAGAAGCTTCACTTGAACACTGGTGGGGATGGAGTCAGGCTGGCCCAGCTGTGTGCGCAGTTGGGATTCACAGGCACAGACCCTTCCAGAAGATGTTTGGAGAGCTCCCTGGGCATGAGCCACACACACACACACACACACACACCCCACAACCACTACCCCCGCCTAGCCCCTTATGGCAAGGAAGGCCCCAGCAATTTCCTTTGGCCTTCTGCTGTCTTGCATTTCTCTCGCAAGGGTCTCCTGGGCGTGTAGCTTCTAAGAATCCTTCTCTTGCCCCGGCTCTGTGGGCTTCCTCTCACTCATAAAGACTTCACTCTCTCCTAGGGATGTGACCTTGGCAAGTCAATCACTCTGTGCCTCGGTTTCCCCATTGGTAAGATGGGGACAGTGAGAGTACCTACCTCACAGAGGTAGAGCGCTTCTGACAGTGCTGAGCTGTAGTCAGTTCACTATTGCATTATCTTTGTTATGATTTTTGCTGTTATTGCTCTCAGCATCATTATTATTCTGACCCAGTAGAGACCACAGGGTCTCCAGCACAGCAGTGCCCGCTGTCGGAGCCCCAGGGCCGCACCCTCAGCCTCCCCGTGGGCTGGACGAGTGTTCCCTGCAGCGCCACAAGGACCAGATCCCGGGCTGGGGTTATAGCTCGCGCTTTCCTCCATCTTCTGTCTACATCACTCTGAAGCAGTGCCATCCAGGGACATCCCTGGCTCCAGGCTGACCAGCAGCCCTTGCCCACCACACACGGTGGTGACAGCTTTTGGCCTCAGTAGCCAAAGAGAAGGGCACAACTTCATTCCACCCTCGTAACCCAGAACCGAGTTAGGCCTGAGCCCTGAAAATGCCGGGGCACCCCTTGTTAAAGCAAGGAGACCCACTCCTCTCCTGCCTCCCCAGGCCCTGCTGGCCCCAGGGACTCCTGCTTCTGGGGATTCCCTCAGTAGGTGACAAAGCCTTTCTGGAAATGCACTGCAACGGGGCGCCTGGGTGGCTCAGTTGGTTAGGCGACTGCCTTCGGCTCAGGTCATGATCCTGGAGTCCCGGGATCGAGTCCCACATCGGGCTCCCTGCTCAGCGGGGAGTCTGCTTCTCCCTCTGACCCTCCTCCCTCTCATGCTGTCTCTCATTCTCTCTCTCGCAAATAAATAAAAAAAATCTTAAAAAAAAAAATGCACTGCAACGCCTCAGGCCCTGAGCCCCCCTCCCCAGACCAGGGCTCCCTGCCCAGAATGGTTGGGGGGAGACACCATAAGCCAGGCCCTGGAAATGGAGGCTGGGGGTTTGGGCTACAGCCAGACTGACCCCCATTACTTTGTCTGTGCCTGGGCTGCTGGGCACTGTTGTGGGAGCTCTTCCCTCAAGTTGTCCCTATCAGCTGAGTCCGGGCAGGGTGAGGTTGCAAGCCGGGTGGGTGTTGAGCTTTCAATAGCCGTGCCAAGGGGGGGGGGGTGTCCATCGGAGTGCCTCCACTGCCTGCCCGGGTCTGCTTAGAGAAGGCCAGCTCCTGGCCCGCTTTGCAAAGGAGACAGCCTGTGCTGGACAGACCTGACTTCGGATATTCTCTCCCCAGGAGGGAACTCGATAATGTGTCCTGTGGGATTGGGGGTTCTCAGGTCTGGGGCTTGTAGGCATCATGGTCCTTTGTGCACACACAGTGCCCTGAACCCCATGTGCAGGCACATCACTCACATGCGTACCCGCCGCTTGCGCTGACCCCCAGAACAGTGGCATGGCAGGAGGCCAGGTCATACCCCGGCTTATCGGCTACCTCCCAGCTTCCTCTGCCTGCGTTCCTGCGGGCCTGGAGCTCTGAGAGCTGGCCTTCCACGTGGCTTCCAGAAGACCTCTCAGATAATGAGAGGAAATGTGGTCATCAGCTCATAGAAGACTGGGGTTCCGGGCTACAGCTCTAGGCCACCACTCCCTGACCTGGGTCCACCATCTCCCTCCAGGAGGCCCTCGGCTGTTCCCAGCGAGCCTGTGGATGCCACTCGAGATGTCCCCTTTTGGCTGCTGGGGCCTGCCCGCCGCCCTTCTTGCCCTGTTCTGCTGCCCAGGTGAGCTGGTACCTGGGGATCCTGACTTGGCATGTGCCAGGCCAGACGGGGGGCTGCCTGTCCCCCTGGCTTCAGGCGTGGGAGGCGGGGCTGGTCCTGAAGTCACTGAGGCTCTGAACACAGGGGCAGCCCACCCTGGGCGCTGGATGCTCTACCAGCCTGGCTCCCCCACGATCCTGGATGGGGGGTGGGGAAGCTGGTCTTTTGGAAAGCAGGTTGAACAGGCCCCACGGCAGCATGGCCTGTGGAAGTGGCAGGTTGTGGAAGCTGAATGGTGGGCTGTGTGGGGGCCTGAGGCAGGAGGGGATGCTGGGGTTCGAGGGAAGGTGAGGGAATGCCCCAGCTGTTCTTCAGATGTGGTCCAGGGACAGCAGGGGGCAGCAGAGGACATGGCCTTTTCAGGACTCCAGGGAGTCAGGGGACCGTGAAGGGAAATGCTACCCTGTGCTCAGCCCTCTGTTTTGGACAACCTGGCAGGTGCTTTTCAAGGGCTAGCTCACCACAACCCTGCAGGAAAGGGATCACTAGTCCGTTTGACAGGTGAAGAAACAGGTTCAGAGAGAGAAATCCCCTTGCCCAGGGTCACACAGCTGGTACGTGGCAAACTCAGGATTCAAATCCAGCTCTGTCTACCTGCAAAGCTCCTTTCTTGCCACTTCATTTTATGCCACTCACTGAGCGCTGAGTGGGGACTTGCTGGTGTGGGGGAAGCACAGGATAGGCCCCACTGGTTGAGATCAAGGGCCTTCTGAGTGGGAGCTGAGCTCTGAGGACTCAATCTTGAGGCATCAAATACTTCTGGATGTCTGTCACACACAGGGCATTGTGCTAAGCACTGAGGGAAACCTGTAAAGTCTCAGCCCTGCCTTCTAGAAGCTCTAAAACATCTAAGGGAGAGCTGGCATGGATATCAAGCATTTGCAAGGTGGTCCCATTATCTTCCTGAACTCCTCTCCCCCTGCCTTCCTCCTCACTGAGCTCTAGCTGTCCTGATCTTGCCATTCCTCAAGCACACCAAGCATGCCCTTGACCCAGGGTCTGAAGGCTGGGAACACTCCCTGTGCGCCAGATATCTGCAGGGCTCACACCCACCTCTTTTCGTGTCTGCGCTCAAATGTCAATGCCTTGGTGAGGCCCGTGCTGACCACCCTATTAAAATGGCAACTCCACCCCATTCCTGTTTCCTGTCCCAGGCACTGATCACCGTCGGACAGGGCTGGATGTTTCACTTGTTGATTATTGTCTCTCCCCTTCATGACAAAGGGAGCTCTGCAAGGGCAGGGTTTGGTCTGCTTTGGTCACTGCTGTGTCGTCAGAGCCTAGAACAGGGCCCAGCACACAACAGGTATTCACAAAGTATTTGCAGAAGAAAGGAAAGGAGGGAGGAAAAGGTTGAACCTAGGGCCACAGGGACCCAGAGCACCCAGTCCACCTCCGTCTCTGAGAGGCCTTCATGGAGGAGGGGACATTTGGGCTGGGCTTTGAAGGTTGCATAGGATCCCTCTACATGGAGCTGGAAGACGTGCACGGAGGAGACTCATCTGAAGGTGGTGGGCTGGAGGAAGAGCTGTGGGGTCGCCTCCGCGGTCTGGACACGGGGCGGTACATAAGGCCTGACCGAGGGGACAGTAGCAGACGGGCCATCTCTGGCCTATCTTCTTGGGCACCTGCCCCGCGATCAGACTGCCGGCGGTGGGCGGTGGGCGGGCCCACTGGGCAGGGCAGCAGACACGTGTGCTGCCCAGTCTTTCCGGTCTTCCAGGGTCTGGTGAGGGGTTCGAGGTGCACATGTATCCGGAGCAGCTCGTGGTGGAGCCTGGAGGGTCAAAGTTGATTAACTGCAGTACTAGCTGCGCCCAGCCGCAGGCCGGGGGCCTGGAGACCGCCCTCACCAAGACCCTGCTGGAGTCGGGAGCTCGGTGGAAGCAGTACTTGGTCTCCAACATCTCCCGGGACACAGTCATCCACTGCTACTTCACCTGCCTCGGGAATCAGAAGTTAAAGAGTCTCAACGTCAGCGTGTTCTGTGAGTGCCACCCTGCGGGGCCCTCCTCCCCCGGGCCGAGCCCGTGTCTACTGACTGTTTGCAGAGCGACTCTGGTACCGCTCCTGGGCACTCGCTTTGGCCCCCACCTCCCTGGGCTCCTGGGGGCACGGGGAGCGGGACCCCGGCCGTGGGCTCAGAGTCTGCTCACACCCTTCACTGGACTCCGTGAGCCTGCTGGCCACGCCGCCTCCGAGGCTTGCTCAGAGGACAGTCCAAGCAAGGTCTGCGCAAACTGACGAGTCATTTCCCCGGCAGTGCTCACAGTCTCCTACCCGCTCAGTAGCAGCCCATCACCGGACACCCCCCACCCCACCACAAATAGCGGGGCGCCGACAGAAGGGCCACCGTGCTCTCCCCTCGCCCCTTCACCTCACGGAGAGAAGGTTAAGGCATGACCTGGTGCTTTTATATTCCTTTTTTTTTTTTTTTTTTTAAGATTTATTTATTTGAGAGGGCTGGGGAGGGAAGGAGGGGAGAGGGAGAGAGAACACGAGCAGACTCGGGGCTGAGCGCGGAGCCGGACACAGGGCTTGATCTCACAGGCCTGAGATCACGACCTGAGCAGAAACTGACAGCTGGGTGCTTAACCGACTGAGCCACCCAGGCGCCCCTGCTTTTATATTCCTGAGGGCCCCTGGCAAATGTGTGACCATCACCCATACACACCTGTGCACGGGCCACGGAGACCTTCCCATAGGGCAGGATTCTCTCAACGTCTCGGCACCAAGGGTGTGGCTTGGGTCCTCCCCATGACCAGCATCAGTGGATCAAGTGAATAGAAAGATGTTCTAAATCCAACATATTACCTTGGGGTGATGGGGGCAAGGTATTCTAGTTTGAAAGGGAATCCACGGTACCACTGAGGACCCCGTTTAATAGATAAGGGATGGCAGGTCTAACTAAGCAAGGCAGGTCTGATTCCAGCCCCCACCCCTTAAGTGGGGACCCCACAACTCTTGGCCCAGTTCCAGTGAGCACCCCCTTCTTAGTCTCAATATAATTACCCAGCTGTTTAATATGGAAATTTGTGTTTGATTTCTGGAGAAGGAGACAGATCCATTTTTTTTTGTTTCTGGTTGGCTGTATAATTTCTAGACCTCCTCTTTGTAGACCCCTGGCCACCTCCATTCTTGTCGATTCCAGAAAACGTCATGTTGATAAAACTCCCTGCCAATCCATCCTTCACCCTGAACTACTTCCTCTATCCTCTTCCTATGCTCTAGAGCAGGCCAGGCCCCAGCCCGCTTCCTCCCCACGTCCAGCTGAGGCCCCGAGAACACTGCGGCGCCAGGGGATGGGCCAGGCCGGAGGGTGGGGGGGCTGCTGGGACTGCACCCCCATCCTGACCAGCCCTCCCTTCTCCTTCCCTGCAGACCCTCCAAAGCAAGTGCTGCTGAAGCTGCAGCCCGCGTGGGTGGCTGTGGGGAGATCCTTCACCGTCGAGTGCCACGTGCCGGCTGTGAAACCCCTTGAGAGCCTCACTCTCACCCTGCTCCGTGGCCAGGAGGCCCTGTGCAACAAGACCTTTGCAAGGGGGGACAACGGCACCCGAGGGGCCACAGCCACGCACAACAGCACGGCTCACAGGGAAGACGGCCACCACAACTTCTCATGCCACGCCCGCCTAGATCTGCGGTCTCTCGGCGGGGGCATCGTTCACCGTGTCTCCAAGCCCCAGATGCTCAAGGTCTATGGTGAGGGGCGCCCCCCAGATGGGAGGGGTGGGAGAGGGCATTCGCTTTCAGTTCCTTAGGGGAAGAAAAAGCCCTCAGCACGCCCTCCGCCAGCCCAGGGGGCAGGCACCCAGGGACCCCACGCTGAATCCCGGGGCTTCCCTCTTGCTCTTCGGGACCTTGACCAAGTCACCCCCCTCTCTCTGGCCATGGCCCCTCTCTACATTCAGAGGCTGGGCCCAGAGGTCCCCTGGAGCTCTGCTGTTCTGTGACTCTTGATGGCCAAGGTGTTCCCTGTCTTCAGAGAGTTTGGTAGAAGCTCACTCAGCTCTGCCCAGGGCGGGGCTGGGCTGGGACCACGCCGCAGTCCAGGCCACAGTGGCCAGCATACATAGGCTGCTGCCAAGGGCCAGTGGCCTGGACCCTGGCCTACCTTTCCCCGAGATCCTACACCATTAGCCCTTCATCTCTGCAGCCCAGGTGGCTGCAAGATGGATGAGGCGTGGGCGGGTGACAGGCGGATCCCTCCCCCGTGGGCCCTGGCCTCGAGCACCGGAGGACTTCTGAGACCACTGCCCCCTCTTCCCTCCCCAGAGCCCAGGCCAGACAACCAGATGGTCGTCATCATCTCTGTCGTGTCGGTGCTGCTGTTCTTGTTTGTGACATCCATCCTCCTGTGCTTTGTCTTGGGCCAACACTGGCGCCAGAGGCGGATGGGCGCTTACGGGGTACAGGATGCTTAAGCAGGGCCGAAGTCGGGCCGACTGGGCACAGCCTACATGAGTGGCACGGCCACCAGCGCCGCAGCCCCTGGAACTCAGCACGACTCCTCGGGATCGTGGTCCAGCCCTGACTGCAGGACTGTAACAAGCAGCCGAGGACAGCGGGGTCATTTCCTTTTCTAGTCTGCATATAAACACCCGGACTTAACCCTGTGCCTCCATGTCTTCTCCTGGGATAGAACTCCACGGCCAGGAAAGGCACCCACCAGGCCTGGACTTCTCCCCAGAGGTCTCCTAAGCCTCCCTCCCCCCTCGCCTTCACAGGGGCCTTCCAGAGCCCCAGCCAGCCCAGGCCCTGGGGCGCCCCCATGCTGACCAGCCCAGGCCCTGGGGCGCCCCCATGCTGACCAGCCCAGGCCATGGGGCGCCCCCATGCTGACCAGCCCAGGCCATGGGGTGCCCCCATGCTGACCAGCCCAGGCACCAGACACCCTTCGTTGCGGAGCCCTGAGTGACTAATTTCTCCCGAGGGACAGGGACATGGGGGAGACACGCCCTGGCCCAGGAGGGCAGAGAGACGTTCTGTTCCTACTTGGCGCTCGGGGACCTCAGGCCACTCCCAAGCAGGACATGGCTCTGACTTCTTTCTGCCAAAAGAGCCAGCTTCCTGGGGCAAGGGTGGGGCCCAAGGGAACTGGCTCAGCTCCAGGACTCTCTGAGCCAGGCCTCTCTCCCATCACTCTAGGCCTTCAGAGCCTTGGACAACAAAAGCAGTCCTCCCCTTACCTCCTGCTCTGTCATTAGGCCACCAAGGCCCCACAGCACTGGCCCTCCCACATAGGGGTGAGTGGAGGAGGTCGAGCGAGGGAGGGCTCTGGTTCCCAGACCCCCAGGCCCCCCCACCGGCGGCTTCCCAGCCCTGGATGATGCTTGGAGGGGTCTGTGCTCCAGGGCAGAGATGAGGCCAGTTCAAGGTCTCCATGTGGTGAAGAAGGTTTTGATTCACCCAGGAGAGGGCCTGGCTGTGGTTGAGGGAGTGGGGGAGGGCTGCCAGGCATGGCTGCAGAGTCATAGGCACTAGAAGGGCACCTAGGGGCTCCAGGGCTCTTTCCAGCTCTGCGGTGAAGCTGGCAGGGTCCCAGGGCCGATGTCTGTCCTCACGGGAGGCTCTCGGCATCATAGTAGTCTGGGGAGAGACAGTACCCGTATCTTGGCTCCGGACAGGCCAGTTGCCTGTAGCAGTGATGATAGGCGCTCCCCCACCCCCAACATGGCCCTCCTGGCCTCGTGACACATCCCTGGGCCCCACTGCCCCCCTACCCTGCCCCTACCTGAAGCCGGGGGTACATCCGCACCCACAGTGCCTGTGGCACTGGGGGGTGGGGGTGGGGGCACGGTTATGGTTCTTCTGTTATAGAGAAAAGAAAGACCCCCCCATCAGAAGCGGTCTCTGGGGTCTCACCCAGAAGTATCTCCACCCCCACCCCACCCCCAGCTCCTGGTGAGCTCTGCCAGCCCAGCCCCAGAGCAGGACTCTGGCAACGCCCAGATCCCCCAGCCTCACTTACCCCCTCCTTTTCCCAGAGGCAGGAGGGCAGTGCTGAATCCTGGCTGTGTCCTGCAAGTGAGGCTGATGTGGGGGCAGGGAAAGGAAAGGGACTGGCCAGGGTAGCGAGGGGCCCAGCACGGGCATTGGGCAGGGCAGGTAGTGGTGATGAAACACCAAAGGCCCTTCCTCCTGGGCTTGCATCTCCTCCTCCTCCTCCTCCTCCTCCTCCTGTGGACCCTCCAGGTAGACCTGGGGATTGTGAGAAAGGGGGAGGAGGGATGATGATATGGGACCCAATGTCCCTACCCCCATTTCTCTGTTCCTCTAATTTCTCCGGAGGAACATCATAAATTGGCTTCCCTTTATCGAGCAGCTAGGTACTTTGGAGACGTCTATTCCTTATTTTGCAGGAGGAAAAACTGAGGCTCAAAGAGGTTGAGCAACTTGTCTAAGGTCACCCAGGTAATAAGTGGCCGAGCAGGGACTGGAAGAATCCAGGTATGACTCCAGAGCGGGGTCAGGAGTCCAGTGACCTGCGTCTGGCCTCGCCCCCAGCCCCTGGACCCACCTGTGCCCCCATCAGGGAGGTGGGGTGCTCATCCCAAGGGCCCCCCTGAGGGCCAGGGTGTGTGGAGTGGTGGCAGCCCCTGCCAGCCTGGATGGTGGACACAACCTGGCCTCCTCCAAGCGGCAAAATCCTACCTGGCTTCCAAGGGCTGGTTCTAAGGTCACCTGCTCCTCCAAGGAGCCTTTCCTCATTCCCCAGTGAGTGGCGCTCATGCCTCGCTCCCCTCCCCGTGCCAGTTGGGACGAAGTCGCCTTGTATTCATAGTCATCGATTTATTTTTTCACTTGTTCAACAAATTTCATTTGAGCCCCTGTAAGTATCGGGCACCCTGCAGACTCCAGGTACAGTGGCGCCTGTCCTCCTGGGCCTGCAGTCTAGTAGGGGGTGCACTGCAGGGAGACCTCCTTGAAAACAAGACCTGAGTGCTCTGGATTTGGGGACTCCCACCCCATGGAGGCTGCTGACTTGGGAGCCTGGCACATAATAGATGCCAAAGGGACCCAGCCGGGCGGCTGCACTGTTGCCTGGTTCGTTTTCTCCAGGATGCACCCCAGATGGATCCCCGCCCTCGGACCTGCAAGCCGGCGGCCCTGGTGGCACACCTCCACCCCACCCCCAGCTGACGCACCTGCGGGTGGCAAGAGGCTGGCCCCGGGTGGAGCGCTGCTGCCCCCAGGCGACTCAGCAGCAGCTGGTGCGTCTGCGCGTTCTGCAGCAACATCAGTTCCAGCAGGTCTAGGGCGGGGGAGTTCAGCAGGCCCACGCCAGGCCTCCCCCTGCCCCCCACTGCCCACCGCTCCACCCCCACCGGCCCCCCCAAAGCCCAGCCCAGGACCGCGCGGAAGGGAGGTGCAGCGAGGACGCCCAGAGAATGTGCGAAGCAGAGTGGGGTACAAGGCGGGTGAGCCCCGAGTCTCACCTTCCTTCACTCGGCCCGGCTGCGGGGGCGGCGGTGGGACGGCCCATGTGACAGGCTGCAGGACGGTCACCCAGGGCTGGGGGGAGCGGGAGACTCAGGCGAGGCGGACAAGGGATCCGGACCAACCTCTCCCCAACAACACCCCCCCCCCCCGCCCCGGGCACCCAACGAGTGACCTCCCTCACCCCGCTGGGGCCTCGTTCTCCTCCCCGCCCGCCCCGGTTCCCCGAGTCTCCTCCTCTGCGGCTGGGGTCGCTCTCTGCTCCCACCCCACTTCCTCCAGGGGTCGGCCCCTCCACGGACGGCTCCCCAGTCGGCCAAGCCCCCAGGCCTCGCCGGTAAAAGCCGGCTCAGCCCTCACCGTCCCGGCTGCACTCAGCGGTGGGGGCTGACCCCAGCTCCCTCCAGGGCCCGAGGCCATGAGGGCTCCAGCCGGTCACGGTTACCTAGGCGACGTGGGCGACGCCAAAGTCTCCTCCCACGCATGCGCAGGTCCCTCCCCGCCTCCGGTGCTCGGGGCTTGCTCAGCTGCGAGGACTCCCTCCCCCAGGAGGCGGGTCCCTCTGCCAGATGTCCACCTCCAGCTCCCAGGCCGGGCGTCGGGTCTTGCTCCTCGCTGTACCTTCCACCCTTGCGCACCTCCGGGACCAAGCCCGGGTGCGGGGGGGAGCGGCTCATGTTTGTTGAGTGAATGAGTGAGGGGCTGGGGAGACCAGCCCCAAAGCAAACACTTGGTTTTCAGGCCCCAGACTTGGCTAGGGTGATGAGTTAAGCAGGAATAGAACATTCTGTAGGAGCGGACTTGGCGGGGAAAGGCAGGTGAGTGAGGAGGGCAGAAGGTATGTTCTTGGTCACTCTGAATCAGAGGGATGTCCTTTGGGCCAGGAGTGTTTTCTGGAGCAGACCAAGGACGGTTCACAGAAAAGTCTGGGCCCTGGCCAGAAACAGGTGGCTGGCCCCTTGACGCGCCCCTCATGGCCGTTGGCTCCCTCATTCCAGGCTGCCGCTTTGCAGAGGTGGAGAGGCCTGGGGCGATCAGCACCAGAGCCCACATTATTGTCCCACAGCCAGGAAAAATCACCAAAGCAGGCATTCTTTTGAGGGAAGTTATCAAGGTCTTCCTTGCATCAGAACAGGTGAGGGAAGAGATCTATTTCGGCAGCTGTGACCATCCTAAGATAGGCCCTGAGCAGCAGTCAAGGAAAATCCAGACAGGAAACTGGGATTAGCACCCATGAGTTGCCCTTCCCCCACCCTCTACTTCTGTTCAGCTCCTCTTCCTGGCAGTCCTGGTATCTAGAACCACAAAGACCATTCCCACCTCCTCTTTTGTGCCTTAGTCCCTGGGAGGGGCCTGTGGGCTGAGCATTAGCTGTGAGTCTTACAGCTTCAGTGGCCATCAACAAGCTGACATCGGGCAATGTGGTGACAGTCCCTGGGGGGGAGTGGGATGAGCACAGAGGTGCGTCCTTCCGTCTGCACCCTCATTGCAGTAAGAGGGGCAAAACCAGGGGCGCCTGGGTGGCTCAGTCGTTAAGCGTCTGCCTTTGGCTCAGGTCATGATCCCAGGGTCCTGGGATTGAGCCCCGAGTCAGGCTCCCTGCTCAGCGGGAAGCCTGCTTCTCCCTCTCCCACTCCCCCTGCTTGTGTTCCTGCTCTCGCTGTGTCTCTCTCTGTCAAATAAATAAATAAAATCTTTAAAAAAAAAAAAAAGAGGGGCGAAACCAGTCCTGTGTTTACCATCACCCAAACCTTGACCAAGGAGGTGCCTGTGTGTGCAAGGCGCCCTTCTGAACACTGGAGACACAGTGGTGTATTCTTGCTGGTCCCAGCATTGTTGGGAAGTGAAAATGTACCCATGGGAAGAGAGCAAAAATACAAGGCTCCCCGTGGGGTGAGACCTAGAAGAAGGGGTCATAAAAAGGGATGAATTGATCACTGAGGGATAGAGTTCTGAAGTGGAAGACCTTGGGATGGGGCCAAGCAGTGTGGGAGAAAAGGGGCAACCCAGGCTGGGGACGCAGCCCAAACGAAGGCACAGGGGCAGGCACCGACAGGGCCTGTAATGACCCAGTGGGCACATTGTCCGACTGTAGTGGAGGGTCTGGGCTGAGAGAGGTTCTAACAGCCCAGGCAGGAACAGGTCAGACTTGCAGGCCCGGTCGTGGAATTTAGGCTGTGCCGCGTGGGTAATGGAGAGCTCTTGGTGAGTTCCGAGCAGGAGAGAAATAGGGGGGTGACGTGTGCACGGCCGTGTTTTAGGAAGATAAATCTTGTTCCTTACATCTTTGTGTATGTCAACCAGAATTCGGAAGAACAAATGTCTGATGGGGATGTATCCTCCGAATGGTATACGGTTGGTTTCTGCTCTCACCTACAGTGTCTCCAGTTGGGGACATTTTCTGGCCACAAGTGAGGCAGGCCAGAAGTCATCCCAGAAGCAACCCTGATGCATTTAAGGGACAGGAGTTGATGGTAGAGCCCGCTGGCCTCAGTGGGACAACTCTGGGAGAATCCTCCCCAGAGTCTCTCAACACTCCTATGTGTCCCAGTTATAACCTACTTACCAACCGAATACACACTTTACTGGCTCTTTTCTTTTCTCTGTCATTTCTCCACTCCTTCACAGTGAGTGCTTCCTGGGATCTCCTTCCAAATAAAATACTTGCTCCCAAATCCTTGTCTCAGGCTCTGCTTTTGGGGAAATCCAAACTAAAACACCAGCCTCCCATTCTCTCCGTGTGTGCTCCCAGGCTGCTAAAAACTCCTGGAAAACACAATTCTAATAGCTCTATGATAAATTTGTGTTCGATGAAGTAAAATACTGAAACAGACCCTGAAGAAAATTCATCTGGGAGTATAATAGTCAATGGATTAACCTGAGGCAAAGCTGGAGGCAGGGAGGCCAGCAGGAGGCCACCACCCTCCTCCTTCTAAAAGCTGCCCAGAGGGGTGCGCCTGGGGGGCTCAGTCGGTTAAGCAGTTAAGCGGTTAAGCATCTGCCTTTGGCTCAGGTCATGATCCCAGGGTCCTGGGATCCGTGGTGGGGGTGGGGGTGGCAGGGAGTGGGTTTCTCCTTCTCCCGCTGCCCCTCCCCCAGTTTGTGCACACTCTCTCTCCCCCCACTCAAATAAAGAAAATCTTTAAAAAAAAAAAAAAAAGTAAAAATAAATAAATAAAAGCAGCCCAGAGCAGGTTGGAGGCGGCTGTGGAAAACAGACAGGGATTGGTGATTACTTCACTACCTCCGATATAAGACCGCACGTTGAGCCCACATGTGTTTTGGAAGACAGGGCCGAGGTAAAAACTGCCTGGCTTCTGTGTGCAAGCAGAGTTCCTTGTCGAAGGAAACTAAAGCATTTGCCCTTTGAAGAATGGAAAAACCGCACGTGCTTATCTGCCGGGGCTCTTTTGCTTATAGAAGATCTAACATTAGTCCCACAGTGGAGGAGGTGACTTTCCGGCCACTTGCCTGGCCCGCTATTATTTTCTGTGAGGCACTGAACACTCCACCTATTTCCTTTTCATGGTGTCTCCGTGAGGACTCTGGTTTTGCATCTTTGTTTTTTTTTTGTTTTACCGGGTTTTTCGTTTGTTTCTGGGTGTCCCACAGCGATATGTATTAAAAGTCCTCCCTGTTACCTTAGTAAATCTATTTCTGGGAATAAACTAAACACCGCAAAGGATTTCTCCTCAAGTGTGTTCATCACAGTGTTATTTTTAAGGGTTGAAAATTGAACATACCCAGGGTCCTCTAATAAGGGAATGGTTGTGTAACTGAAGGCAAGTCACTCAAAAGAAGAGTGTGCAGTCATTAAAAAAACCCCACAAAAAATGAGCTCCTTCCTCTCCTCCTCAGATGGGAATGGAGAGAAAAGAAAAGAACTGGGGTGGAAATTTCAGTGTTTCTTCTTGGTACAGATAGGAAGTGCTGAGCAGAGAGAGACGACCCGACAGCAGGCCCTTTTCTTGGGCCCAGGTCCTAACGAGACACTAATTGGAAGGAGGTAGTTACATGACTGACTGGCTATGTTGGGAAGGCCTTGAAAATACCACAGTAAAGAAATTCCAGTTTTCTGCTTGGAGGCTCTGACTGTGCTGTTTCTCCAAATCATGGTTCTCCTTGTGAGGTGTGTGTGTGGTTTTGCCTGACAGGACCCTGGTGGTACTTTGGGGACTTACAAAGTGTAGACGGCACCAGTGGGATGCACGGTGGTGGGGACTCAGTTTCAAGGTCCCCCCCGACCACCACCACCAGAATAGAGCTGTGGTATGGAGCCCTGAGCCCCTCCCCTCCCCCACTCCCTGGAATCGGGGTGCTGCCAACCATGGGGGAGCACCTGCCGAAGCTCCCAGGAAGTCCCCCTGAGTGAATGGCTCAGGAAGGAAACTGAGGCCCAGGTGGGGGTGAGGAGCGGGGGGTAGTGGCCAGGACAGGGTACGACAAGGCCAGTTCCAGCGGGTCAGGGTGGGACTCTCTGAAAGGTGGTTCTATTCTGCAGAATTCTTGTGTCTGGGGGCAACTGAAACTCACCCTAAACTAAGGAAAAGGGATGCTTTTTGGTTCATGTGATGGGGGAGGACGGTGATGGGGCTTCTCTGTAGTCCCAGTGACTCAGGGGTCAAGCAGGGCCTTCAGGTCCCTCTCTCATCTCCCCCACCTGTGAGTGGTATTCTCATTCCCTCGTCCTACAGACAGACCCTTCCACTTGGTGGGAGACACACCTCAGGCAGCTTCAGACTTACTTCAGTTACTCTACACAAACTCAGAGAATCTGAGGAGAGAGAGATTATCTTTCTTTTGTATGGATATACATAAACCCCCAGGAAGGACTATGATTGACCCCACTTGTGCCACATATCCAGCTTTGGGACCAACCACTGTGGCCAAGAGCATTGGCCAGACCTGGGTGACATGGCCATTTCCATGGCCGAGGTGGGGAGGGCGGGAATCAGCAGCCAGGCCAGAATGACATATTTGGGGTAGGGAAGGAGCAGTTTCCCCAAAGGAAGGAGGAATATTGTCATCAAGAGAGGGAGGCATTCCTTCCCCTTGAGCTGTGGGAAAAGGTCATATTTCACATACAGCTTTGGTTTTCCAATCAGCCTTATTCCTAATCCCAATGACACCTTGTGCAAATTAGACAAATTAGCCCTGTCCTTTAGACAGTTTGCTACCATCTGCTACACAATTATCATCTCAAATACACGAATCTATAATGATTACAAAGGTGATGGTGCCCAGAATTGTACAGTGTACAACCCAGACAACCAAATGCAACAGCCCTCCGCCCCCTTCATATGTTACAATTCCCTTCAATTATTTCAACCCCTCATTAAAGAAATTCTTACCCCATAGAGCTCTAGGCAGTGCCCGGGTAGAGACCATAAATGGGAATGACGGCTGCCTGCCCACCTCCCTCCTCCGGTGCTCCCAGACAGGGAGGAGTGAGCTACCAAGGGGACAGTAACCAGCAGCAAAGCAAACTGGAGCCACAGCAGGGCCCTCGGTGGTGACAGGGGCCCCGGGGAACAGTTCCAGGGAGACAGCTTGGGAAGGCAGACACAAAACGTGTGCTTTCCCTCTGAGAGCTAGAAGCAGCAGCTCCTTACACAGAAGAGACAGAGGTGTGCAGATACCTGGATCACATCAGCAGTAAAACTCTACGGAAAGTGTGTGTCAGAAAGGTGTGTGAGCCAAGCAGCATAAGAACGGTGCACAGAGAACACCCGCTTCACACCCGTAGGTTTGGGAGACCCACTTCTGAGGGTGTGAAGTGACTCCCCTGGGGTGAGCCGTGGGCAGTTGCAGGCACAGCAGAAACTTCTCAGACCACAGCCAGGCCTGGCCCCCGAGGAGGCGCTTGACAAGACTGAGGCTGGGTCCACCGAGGGTCGCTGGGAGGAGAGATGCCATCCAGCCTCAGCCTGAGGGTGACCACTCCCCAGGCCTCCCCGGGCCCCTCACAAGGGCCGCCCTGTCCTGGGCTCAGCTCAGCTGGAGCTCTGGCTACCAGAAAAGACGGCATCAGGGACGGGCATGGGACACTGGGGGGAGCACCGCAGGGAGCTCTGGGGCACAGTGACTCTGGACTCAGCCCAGGGTTCTCTTGTCTGCCTGTGGCAAGCGAGGTGGGCGAGCGGGGAGATGGGTCATTTCCCAACAGCTCCACTAGGGGTCATCACAGCCCCTGAATGGAGGGGGGGCGGGGGCTAAACCCACCTCATCCTTCCCCCCCCCCAGCCCACCCTCCCCTCCCCAAGCTCTGAGGGACAGATGTCTAGCCAGTGGGATGGTGGCGGGGGTTGGGGGGGGAGTGGTGGTGGAGAAATGACTCTTGAGACTTCTGTGTTGTCCCCTGGCAGTTGGGTGTGTGTAGGGGTGTGTGTAGGGGTGTGTGTGTACAGGCAGGCATACACTTAATGAAAATCCCGTGACCATAGGTACACCCAGGTGGCCCTGGGCATGTGTGAACAGGAACGTGGACGCAGACTCAGACAACGGTACAGATATAAGGAACGTGCGTGGACACGCGTGAATGCCTGAGCGTGCCCGTGGGAATGGGGGTGTGCACACACAGACATGCGCGTGATAAAATTCTAGCGTCCGGGCTACGTGGCGTCCGCGCTCACCTGGGCAGGAGAGTAGCTACGACTATACGTATATGATAATACAAGTGTACGCACGCGCCTGATGGGAGTGCGGGAGCGTGTTTGCGCGAGCAATGAGCGTGCGTGGAAGCGGGTGTAACACACAGTGGGAGGGGGTGTGTGGATGTATGAAGGGTGACTTATGTGTGAGCGCGGCATTTGTGGGGAGACGCGTCCGCGAGTGTGCACGGGAGCGAGTGTGAGTGTGCGAGCTGGCACGTGCCGCCGGGGCTCCCAGGGCTGAGTGTGAAAGCACACTGCGTGTAGAACGAGGCTGCGGAAGCTCCTCGAGGGCGGGAGAGGCCCACGTGAAAGGGCTCGTCCGTGTGCCCGCTGCGCGTGCGCGTGAGCAGGCGCGTGTGCCGGCGGCGCCCCCAGCCCCGGCGGTGCGGGGCTGAGCCCGAGCACACCCGGTGAGGGAAGCGCGGCCCAGGCTCCCACCTGAAGATTGGCCCAGTCCTCAGGTTTCACTCATGACCCTGTGACATCAGCGGCAGCAGCTGTCCCCGCCGGCCGGCCCCCCGGCCAAGTCCCCCAGAGTCCCAGCCCCAGCCCGAGGTGGGCACGGCGCTCCAGGCTCGGCCGCAAGCACTCCGCTCCTGTCCAGCAGTGAGTACCGCACCCCCGCCCCGGCCGGCGCCCCGAGGGCCGGCCACCCCGAGGAGCAGGGCACCCTGGCCCCACGCCCAGCCTGGCTTCAAGGAAGCCAGCGCTTCGCTCCGGGCACCGCTGTCCTCCTGCCCACACCGGGCCCTGCTCTGCCCCGGCCGCGCCGAGTTCCTTGTGGCTTGACCCTCCCCGTCCCCAAACTCGCCTCGTGCGGGGGCCCCCCCCATCAGCTGCCCTCGGTGCCCCTGGCTGGCCGTCTTTGCCCCCAGCAAGGGTCCTCGCCCTGGTCACCAATGGCCTGGTGGCAAAGGCTCAGCTCCAGGCGAGCGCAGGGTGACCCCGGGGACGGGACGGGGCTGAGTGTCTTCAGGAGAGGAGAGCAGAGGAGCCAGAAGCCCGTTCCCAGGGGCCGCTCAGCCTGTTCCGTGGCTCCGTGGCTCGGCTCTCTCGGAAGGCAGGGCTGTGGGGGGAGGAGAGCAGCGGGAGGCCGGGTGGGGGGTGGCGGCGGCTCCTTTGCTCTGCTGAAACAGGAATCTTCCAGATGCCAGCAGAGGACACATCTCAGGCTGCACGGCCCAGGCTCTGCCCACCGCCCCGGCCTCTCCCCGGGCAGCTGTGGCAAGGCCGGGCTCCTTTCCTGGACGAGTGGGGAAGGCAGAAAGCCTGGCCCGAGGGGCAGAAGATGGGCCCAGGGCCCTGAGGGGCCGCTGGGGGCTTCAGGAGGGGACTCGGGGCCAGGGTGTGGGGCCGGGAGCGCGGTGCCAGGGCAGAGCGCAGCCCCCCACCCCCTCCCTGCTGGCAGAGCTGGGTCCCCGGGGCCGGGGGCTGGGGGCGGGTGGGGGGGGTCGGGCAGCGGCTGGGGCAAGAAGCCGAAAGGTCTGAGCGGAGGTAGGAGACGGGGTTTGGGAGGAGTGTGATGTTGCTTACCAGAGGGAGGCATTTGTTCAAAAGATTGGGGAGTCCCCATCTAGAGGGCCCTGAGGGTGGGATGGGGGCTTCTGAGGCTTTCCAGGAAGGCACTGGTGTGGCACAGAGGGCCTGGGCGCCTGCCCACTCCGAGCGGTGAAGTACCCTGTCTCGCGGCCCCTCCCCCTGCCCGGGGCACAGGGCCGGCGAGAGGGCTCACACTGCCCCAGGGTGGGGAGGGGGCCCTCCAGGTGGACACTAAACATGTCCCCTCCCACCTATACCACCTGCAGTGGGGGACCGGCCTGGAAAGAAATCACCCCAGAGCCCGGGATGGGCAGAGCCCGAAGCAGCCTTGAAGGCCCCTGAGTTTAGCCTCGATGGAGGAGCGGGCTTGAGGAGAGTAGCTCCAGGCCAGTTTGGGGCCAGTCTGGCTAGTCTGGAGAGGGGAAGGGGCTGACGGAGAGGTAGGGAAGAGCCAATGGTGAGCACTATTGTCATTCATCTATGACCAAGGCTGTGACTGCCCCTCAGGGCCCTGAGCTGAGCTAAGGAGACCCCAGGGGTGGTAGTCGGGGGGCACAGGAAGAGGACTGGTTCTCCCAGGACCCTCCAGATTCTTCCGGGCCGTCCCCGGTCCCCTGGCCGTGGCTGGCAGCCTCACGCCGTGTGGCAGTGTTGTGGACCGTTGTGGTAACACACACGTCTTTGGAACCACATCATCTGTGCGGGCGATGCAGGGTCCCAGACATAACCCAAGGGCCCACTCCCGTGTCCATCCCAGGCATCTCTCAGGGGATCAGCTGAGATTTTTAGTGGGGTTTGGGAAGATAATTAAGGGCCCTTCCTAGGTGCCCCTGTTCTAGCCTGACCCTGCTTGTCATTTCTGGTTGGGAACTTGCCTGACGTGGGGGCTCAGGACTCAGAATCATCTTCCCAGCTCTAGGCTGGCCTGAGCGTCAAGGCCTGCCTATGGCTTCCCTCGCCGGGGCTTCTGGGTCCCGCCGCCGGGCTCAGGCCATGGGGAAGCCCTGAGTTCAATGCTGAAAGCACACATCTCCTGGCTAGACAATGGGGGTGGTCCTGACAAGGTCCCTGCCTTCGGAGGCAATTCTGGCCCACAGGACAGAGAAAAGTGTAGAGAGTGGCAGGGACGGGGTGGGGGGAGTCCAGCTGGGGATGGAGTTCAGAGAAGTCTCCCAGGGCCAGGCACAGCCAGAGAGGAGACAAGGGATTGGACCTTACAGAGAGGAGCGGAAAGGCTCTCTCCAGGTGACAGGAGAGAGATGCATTGACCGGAAATGAAAAATCTGAGGCCTGAGGTCCCAGAGAGCAGGTAGGGAGAAGGGAGGCGACGTCAACACCCAGGTTGTGCAAGCCTTCCGTTCCTTGACTCGTCTTAAGGGAGGGTTCAGGCTCCGAGGGTCCTGTCACTTGCCTGAGGCACACAGCTAGTGAGGGGCGCTGACGCTGGTGCCGGGCTGGGTGGGGGGCAGAGTTCGCCCCTGAGACTTGGGGGCGGGGCAGGGGGTTCCCGTGGGCAGCCCGAGGGCTGGGGCAGGTGCCGGGCCTCCTGCAGGGGTCCCCAGCTCTGCAGCAGCAGAGACAGGCCATGGTTCCCAGGGGCTCCTTTGGGAGGTGCTTATGGGGCTGGGGGAACCCCAGGTTCCCTCTACCTCCACCACCCCTGCCCCAGGCCTTTCATGTGCTCTGGCCCCCCTTCTGCCTTGTCAGCAACAGCTATTTTTATTCCTGGAGGTTTTCAGTCAACAGCCATCGTTGGGGGGATGGGGCAGCGGGAGGAGCAGGAGGGGCTCAAGGAGCAGACAGGGAGGGGGTGGCAGGGAGCTGTGCCCCTCGAAGGGCAGGCTGCCCCTTCCCCTCAGGCCTTGCTGCCCTCTGCCAGGAGCCCTAGCATA
This sequence comes from Halichoerus grypus, assembly GCF_964656455.1. Classification (NCBI taxonomy): domain Eukaryota; kingdom Metazoa; phylum Chordata; class Mammalia; order Carnivora; family Phocidae; genus Halichoerus; species Halichoerus grypus. The sequence goes on along the minus strand of NC_135713.1, from coordinate 194,937,697 downwards.
AATGCAAAGTACAGAACCACAATGGTCACCAGACCCCACTCCGCCTGCCCCGTCCCCCCTCCACCCCCACCCCCCACCGCCCGATAGGTGCTAGAAGGACATGGTCCATGTAGACTTGAGTGGTGGTATAGCTTACTGCTTAAGTGCCAGGGGCTCTTTCGAGACCCCCAAGGGCCGGGTTTCCAGCCTCAGTCTACTATATAAATCACCTCCAGCAAGTGACTTACCTTCTCTGTGCCTCAGTCTCCTTCTCTGTCAAATGGAGTGATAATACTAGGATCATGGGGAGGATTAAAAGAGCTCATGAATGTGAGGTGCCCAGAACAATGCTTGGCAAGTGGTCAGTTCTATGTAAGTGTTAACTAGTAGTTAATTATCGTGCCTCTTACCAGGCTGTGACTCTGAAATCAAGAGCTCATCTTGTGGGGATGGGCGGGAGGGAGTGACGGAAGGAGGGAGAGGAGCTGTAGAAGGAGGGTCTGCCTGGCAGGAAGCAGGACGAACTTATCCAGCTCCGGGCACCCTGCATAGCTGGGAGGAGGGCTATGTTTTTTTCCTGTCTGGTCTCCCTCAGGTGAGGGAGATCCTGGTATAAAGTGGATGGCAGACCCCTTCCACGAGGGTCCACGGTTGACACATGTTTGCTGTGAGGACAGTGACGCCAAAAGCCAACCAGAGTCCCTCCGGTTTTCATTTCAGTAAGATCTGCTCGTGACCCCAGTGTCTTTTGAGGCTTGTAAGTTCTTGATTGGCCTTAGTTGGGGAGAAAGACCTTTTACCGGGGTTGTTGGTAGGAAAACATCCCTGGAGCAGTTTCTGGGGTAGAGCGAAATTCTCGGAGGTAGTGGCAGGGCCCGGCTGGCTGAAGGGGCAGAAAGAGTCCGCCAGCCTCCCTTGTGGGTTCCCGGTGATGGGGCCGGGGCTCCATAGGCAGCAAGAGGGCCACTCTTCCTGGGGCTGGTGACGGTGATCCCCAGCTCCCAGGACCTGGCGGGCATGGGGGGCCCAAGTGGGGAGGGCTCAAAGCCCACCTTACCTGGATGGCTGGGGGTTGAGGGAGGAAACGGGGAGCCAGGTGGGCTCTGATGGGTTTTGAACAGACTTCCTGTCACCTTCTTGGTGGACCCATGGCAGGGAAAGAGCCTGTCTGCCATGGTCTGGGAGACCATAAGAAGAGCACGGTGGCAGAGGTATCTCCCAGGGCAGACTGGAGGTAGGAACAGGCAGGGCAGGGGAAGCAGCCCTGCGTGCAGGGGGTGAGGTAGGCCAGATGTGTACAGGAGAGGGCGTGCATGCACAAGTGTGAGGGGTGGCATCCATAGAACCCTGGTGGTCATGCTTGAGGGCTCCTTAGAGAGAGCCGAGCTAGCAGAGGGCAGGAAGCCTCAGGCCTGCGTGGAACTAATCAGCCTCTCCACCCTTTGGAGCAGCTGGGAAATGACTCATAGAAGCAGTGTGTGTGTGTATGTGTGTGTGTGTGTGTACAAGTGGGCTGCAGAGGGCCTTAGGGGGTCCATGAGGGTCGACTGGTATAAAAGAAAGTCTCTTTACCAAGTTGTTGACTTGTAGCCCTCACTCCCACGATTCTCAACACATACGGCCCCAGGAGGCCCAAGTCTAGTCCTGCCAGGGCCTGCCAGACGCCCACCCCAGCTGGTGTGTTTTAGGGGTTTGGCCCAAGGACCCTGGTCTGCCTTTTGAAGAGGACAGAGAGGTGAGGGTCAGGCCAGCCCAGTCCCCCAGAGGGCTGGGGTGGGGAGGCAGCGTTTGTAGGAGTAGGCACGTGGATTTGCCTCAGAGAGCTGCATTCAAATCCTGCCTCTGCCGCTTGTCAGCTGGGAGGCTGAGCCTGGAGCGGTGCCAGGCACTCAGTAAGCACCAAATGAACATATCCATGACTGCTTTTCTTCAAGAAATAATTCTTCAGCCTCCGCCTCAAGGGCCTATGCATGTCAGCATGCCGGGTGAAGGGGTGAAATTTGGGGGCCGGAGGAACCAACCTCCTTCTCTCCTAATAGACTCTTCCCCATGCTGACTGAGGTCGGAATTCTACATCTTAAGATGAATTCCTTTGATTTGAGGCTCAGTCTTGGGAGGGGAAAGCCACTCGTGGGCCTTTGCTTCTAGGGAGAAAAGGCTTCCAGGGCCGTCAACAGATGAACTGAGAGGGGTTGGAAGGAAGGGGGCACAGTTCACAAAACCCAAACACAGCCCATTTGAGGATTTATTTCCCATTTGTGGGTTTTTTATTTCATCGGGCCCCAAGCCAACGAGAAACACTCTGGGTGAAGGCAAAGAGTCAGGTTTGAGAGGAGGAGGCAGGTTGGCAAAAACTAACTGATGTTTTTTGAGAGCCGTTGGGGGTTGGCAGAGAATGGATCTGATTGTGGGGGGAGGGGCTGCTGACATATCCTGAACAAGAAAACAAAGTTGGCATACAGTAAGTACAAAATAAATGTGGTCACCACTATCATACTTAACCCTTGCGGCGGACACATTATTAGGCTGGTTGATTCAGGTGCCTAAGAAAAGGGGAGGCATGTTTTGGTCCAGTGAGCCCCATATGGAAAGCGTGATCATCATTAGCCCACCCCTTGTCCTGGAGCACCCCTCATGTGCCCCTGATTGTTTCCGGAACTCTTGGGGCTCCTGAATGTCCGGAGGTTTCCACTCCCAGCTCTAGGCCTCCCTCCAAGACCTCTTGGAGCAGATTTCCTCTGCAGAGTGTTAGATCAGGAGGGGAGGGCACCCGGGGTGACTTCCTCCAGGGCCCTGGCCTGCCAACACCTCAGCTCTAAGTGCTGGCAGAGAAACAACACAGCTACCCCTTTCCCATCCCCACCCCCAGACTGCCCCAGCTGAGAAAAAGCTGTGACTTGAGATTTATAACTAGGGGGCATGGGGATCCATTTTGCATTCTTGGAGCAGGGCCACAATGGGAATGCAGGAATTTGGGAAGTAGGCCACCCGGATGCCCGGTGCTGTCTTTGGCCAGGATAGAAAAGGTTTGATCTCTTCCAGTCTCCCAGAAAGTTCTGAGTCTGAGCCCCCACTGCAGGTGAAGCTTAAGGAGGGGTCTCCACTGGCCACATGGAGCTCTGAAGTAATCTGGCTTCCAATCCACAGAGAACCAAAACAGCCTGACCCTGGACTGCAGCTCTGCTGCAGATGAATGGCATGCTTGGTTGGCAAGAGGCCCGATGATTGGGGCCTGAGCAAGGCCAGAAAGCTACCTCTGCGTCCAGAGGGATGGGCCCTAGAGTGAGCAAGGAAGGCTGCAAGGGACAGGTCACATCCATTCTCAATCTTCCAGGAGAGTTTCTCATAGTGGCTTTTATATCTCGGGCTGGTATGGCATGGCTGACATTTCTTGGAGGATTCCAGCCCCATGCAAGTGCAGTTAGGTGGGTTTCTGGATGTTTAAAGGACTGTCTTTGAAAGCATGTTTTCCTAGGAGAGAAGGTTCTAGAAGCATGTGGTGGGGGGGATGGTGGTAGTGACGTCTATCCTGAGCCATGTTTGGCCAATAATTTGGGACAGTCATGATCGAAGACACCCAGCTGTGAAGGTGTTGAACTGAGAGGAAAAATCAAGATCCAACAGGCTTTCACAAAAGACTAGAAGTGAAGAGGCGCAATGAATAAGAGGAACTTGTAGAATGTAAAGTCCAACACCTGGATTTATATTAGCCTTGCATCCTGAAACCATTATTAGTTTCAAGTTTGGTTTGGTTTGGTTTTTGTTTTTTTTTGTCAATTCTTTTGGATTTTGTACATAGATAATCATGTCATCTGTGAACAAAGACAGTTTTATTTCTTCCTTTCCAATCAGTATACCTTTTATTTCCTTTTCTTATCTTATTGCATTAGCTAGGACTTCCAATATGATTTTGGAAAGGAGTGGTAAGAGGCAACATCCTTGCCTTGTTCCTGATCTTAGTGGAAAACTTCTAGTTTCTCATCATTAAGTACTATGTTAGCTGTAGGTTTTTTACAAATGTTCTTTATCAGGCTGAGGAAGCTCTCTACTAATCCTAGTTTACGGAGTTGTTGTTACTGTTGTTGTTTTATCATGAATGGGTATTGGATTTTGTCAAATTCTTTTTCTGCATCTCTTGATATGATCATATGATTTTTCTTCTTTAACCTTTTGATGTGATGGATTATGTTAACTGATTTTCTAATGTTGAACCTGCCTTGCATACTTGGGATAAATCCCACTTGGTTGTAGTTATACTGCTTTTTATACACTGCTAGATTTGATTTGCTAATATTTTGTTTGGGGTCCACCTGGATTTAAAAGGGAAAAATCAATTGCACAATTTATAGGATAGGGAAGATCTAATTTGACTATAGTTCATGAGGAAAAGATCCAGGAGTGATTGCAAATTTCACCTTATGAGTAGGCTGCTGAAAGAGTGAATACTATCTTGGGATGAATGAATACAAAGGGTGTCTAGGCCAGGGAGAAAAGGCCTCTCTCTGTGGTCAGACTATGTCTGGAATTGGGTGTTCCAATCTGGCAGCCCCACAGAGAAAGACAATGCTGGGCTGGACCTGCTCCAGAGAAGAGCCGCCTCACCCTCCAGCGTCCTTACTCTCGGCTCCCTGCCTATGGACAGCTGGCCCCAGCCTGGCTCCCCAACTCCTGACCCTCCTTCCCCCACCCTCATCTCTGTCTGCTCACCACTTCCAGGCCCCCAAGATGGCCTGACTTTACTCACCACTTCCGCCCCAAAGTTCCGTTTCAATGCGGGTTCCGTTGGGGCTTCTCACTTACTAAATGGGCTCTGGCCCTGGTGCTCAGGGAGCTGGGTTTTATTCTTGGCATGGCCTCTCATTTATCACTCTCTAAAATTATCTTATTTGCTTCCCTATTTATTATCTCCCTCCTCCCTCTGGAATGCAAGCTCAGTGAGGACAGGGGGTTTGCCAGTGCTATATTGTGGCTCCTAGAACAGAGCCCAGCGCAGAGCAGGTGCTCAAGAAATGTTTGTTGAATGAATAAATGTATGATCTGGGGGGAGTTGCTGCTCCTCTCTGGGCCTCAGGTTCCCCATCTGTGAAATCAGGGCGTTGGACTCCTTGATCTCTTGAGTCCCTGCAACTCCAACATTCTTCAATTCAGTGGGAAGAGTTTGCCTCAGTTGCCACATCTGAAGAACAGACTGAGGGTGGAGGCCAGAGTCTGATCTCTGGCTGGTGGAAGGAAGGTTCACGCTGTCACGCTGGCCCCCATTACTCCAGGCTGTAGCTGGAAGAGCCACGTGGAGATGTACCAGCATGACACCTAACCCATGATATGGGGCATTGTTGTGCTTGTCCCTGCCAGGAAGCCACCATGCACACATCCCCAACAACCTTTCACTCCTCCACTGGTGTCCACTGCAAACAATATAGCTTGTCCTGTCTATTGAAAGGGTGGGCAGAAGGAACATACATGCCAGCTAACTGTGGTCTTATCTCAACCCACTGCCCCTGCAAGGGGCTCTCCAAGGCTGCAGGGTGAAGTCCAGACTCCCAGGCCTGCCAATCAAGGCTACGGCCAGCCCCCAGCCCACCTTCCCCAAATCCCTGAATAGATTCTGTGCCCCACAAAGACTGTCATAACTACAGCTCCCTATGTCCTGCCTCTGTCTTTGCTCTGGCTGCCCCCTCTCCCTGGAGTGTTCTTCCCCTCCATTTCTCTGTGTTTATAACTTAAGCATCCTTTGAGGCCCAACTGAAAAGCCACGTCTTTCCTTCTCTGACCTGGAAGTAGCCATTCATCCATCTGAACTCCCATAGCACAATGACCTCCCCTCTTTAGGGCAAGCATCGCTTTCTCCTCATATCATAGTTACATGTGCCCATGTCCACCTTCCCCCAACCGCCAGCTCTCAGAAAGCAGGATGACCAACTGGTGCATCTTTGTGTCCTATTCAGGGCTAGCTCAGCTTCTGGCTTATAAACAGGATGGATGGATTGATGGATGGATGGATGGATGGATGAATGAATGAAATGTATAGGAATCCATTTTATGCCTGGAAAGGTCTGTATCCAAGTCTTTCTCCACTCATTCTTTCAGCAAACACGTATTGAGTGCCTACTGTGTGCCCAGTCCTAGGACTGGCTATAGTGAGCTAGACAGACAGCTCCTGCCCTCTTGGCATTTCAGTCTAGTGGAGGACACAGACAAATAAATTAGGCAAATTACTTGTTTAAGTAATTACCAATGATGACATATGATGTCAAGGAAAACACAGGGGACTGATAGAGAGTGAAGAAGGAGAAAGCCACTTGGAGAAGAGACATTTGAGCCTTGACTGGGGGCTGAGATGGAAGAGCCAGGTGAAGAGGGAGGGGAGCAGAGGGCCAGGTAAAGACCAAAGGCAGGCATGAGCCCAGTGGTCCAGGAGCTGGAAAGAGGTCAGCGGGCCTGGGGCAGAGGGAACAGGGAGGAATCAGGAGACAAGGGTGTAGAGGGAGGCAGGGACTGGATCGCCTGGGCCTTGTAGGTCACAGTAAGACATTTAGGTTTTGTTCTAAGCACAACAGGAAATTGCTGGAGAAATTTAAGCAGAAGAAACAACATGATTAGTTTCTTGTTTTTAAAAGATCACTGGCTGCTCTATGGAACGGATTTGCAGAGGCCAGGGCAAAAGCAGTTAGCAGGAAACAGGCTATTGCAAGAGATTATTGTGATATGGTCCAGGGGGAAAAGGTGGAGGTCATGTATATTTTGGAGATGGTATTAATGGAACTTTGGATGGGCTGGATGTAGAAGGTGAGGGAAAAAAGCATTCAGGGAGGCACCCTGATATTTGACTGGAGCAACCAGATGGATGGATGGACATTTTCTGGGTTGAGGAAGACTATGGGTTGGAACAGTTGAAGAGTGCAAATGCTTCATCCCAGATACTGTAGGTTGGGATACCTCTTAGCTATCCACATGGAGTGGTCCAGTTGGCAATTGCATACATCAGTCTGGAGTTCAAAGGAGAAGTGATGCTATTCCTGTAACACTATTTACAGTCCTAGGAATGATGCCATCCAGACCCAGACTGAGCCCTGAGAAACTTTAGAGATTGGGCAGAGAAAGAGAAACAAGCAAAGAAATTGAGAAGAGGCAGCCAGAGAGGTAGGAGGGAAACCATGGACGTGCTCTCATGGAGGCTGAGCGAATAGAGCCTTTCCAGAAGGGGGCTGCGGCCAACTGGGTTGAATGCTTCTGAGAGGTTGAGGGAGGTGAAGACAGAAACGTGTTCGGCAGACTTGGCAGCAGAGAGGATGCCGGTGACTTGACAAAAGCCGTTTCAGTTGAGTGGGGGGATGGAAGCCAGGTTGGAATGGGCTGGAGAGTGAACAAAAGGTAAGGAAGTAAAGACAGCTGGTGCAGACACTTTCTAAGAAGTTTCTCCATGAAGGGAAACAGAAAAATGGGGCAATAGATGAAGGGAGGTGTGAGGCTGGGAGGGCGGTCTCTGTCACCACCGCCATTATTATTACGATAGGAGAGGCTGGTCATAGACAGGAAGAAGTTCACGGTGGTAGAGAGACGATAACTAGAGAACGAGATCCTTGGGAAGGCAAGAGGGGTCGGGGCCGAGCCCACGTGGAAGGCCTGGCCTTTGGTGATTCCCCGTCTTCCGTTTAGCAGGATGGCGGGGGCAGGGGGCAGCGAAGATGGTTTTGTCAGTGAAATGGGGTGTGATGCTATGTTCTCATTGAAGGCTGAGGCAAAGTCACTGGCTGGGAGCACCCTGGGGAGGAGTGTGGGGGGTTGGAGGAAAGAAGAGAAGGCATGGGATGGTTTTGTCACAAAGTGGAGAAGTGAAGCCGCCAGAGAAACATGCACCCCCAGGGCAAAAGTGAGGGCACACATGGCGTTTGTAACCACGACGTCAACTGTGACCCCAGCCCGGCCCAGCCTTTATTCTAGCAGCATCCAGCCGCGCCGGGGCTGACCCAGGAACGGCACAACTGGGACGGGCGGGCTGCGGTTTCCCCAGATGAGTGCGATGGAAGGAGAGAGGAGGCCGGAGTTGAGAATATTTTCGAGGAGGGATTGTGATGATGGCACTTATACTTGAGCTGGGCAAGTCAGAGGGTTCTGTTGGAGAGGGAGAAAGTGCAGGGACAAGGGGTGAAGGCCAGAAGAAGCCCAAGGATCACAGCAACGGGCACTTGACTGTGAGCTCAGAGGTAGGAAGTGAGGGGAGGGGATATCAGAGGAGATGTGGTCTCTGGTCATGATTTAGATTCAGGGTGTGCTTACAGGAGAAAGGGGCAAAGGTGGAGGGCTCCTCTCATTCATTCACTCATCCATTCATTCAACAACCTTTTATGGGCATCTGGCTGGCTCAGTTGGTAGAGCATGCGATTTGTGATCTCAGGGTTGTGAGTTCGAGCCCCACACTGGGGGTAAAGTTACTTAAAATCTTAAAAACACACACACACACACACACAAAAAAAACCCTTTTGTTCAGTATTAGGTACTTGGGTGGTACAAAGGAGAAGTCCACTCAGCCAGGGTGCCCAGGGAGGGCTTCCTGGAAGTAGTGGTTCTTGTGTAGGTTGAGTCTAGAAAGACAAATTAAAGTTCTCTGGGGTGACAAAAAGGAGGGGTGCCCCAGGAGGCAAGCAGACCATAAGCAAAGGCCTGGGTGGGGGGGGTTGTAAAACAGCTTGGGCCATTTGTGAGGATGGAGATGGCACGGCCAGACGGTGGGTACGTGCGGGGCAGGGGAGGGTGATAAAGTAGGGATGGGGTCGTGGCGAGCCTGGGGAGCCAGGTGGAAGGGTGTGGACACGCTACTAAGCAGTAAGAAGCCACTGAAGGAGAACGCAGGTTTGATCAGATTTGTGATTTCAGAAATGTGGATGGTGGATTACCGGGGAGCCCAGTGGGAAGTAGGGAGGCAGGTGGGGGGGATCTGGACAGAGCAGGTGAGGGGCGATGAAGGAGCAAGAGCCTGAAGGACGGAGAGCCTTGTGGGTGCTGGACCTGGGAATGGACCAGGTATACCACCAGCCAAAACCATGCCTCAACTGGCCTAGCCAGGGACAGCACTTTCTCCCTCTCATAACAAGACATCCAGACATGAAGGGGCTTCAAGGCCGGTGAAGAGGGTGGGAGAGGAATTTAGGAGGAAGTGCAGATTTTGAAGGGGGAGATGCAGAGTCTGCCTGGGGCCGGCTGGGTTCAGCAGGAGGAGTTCACACAGCCGGGTGCCGTCTGTGGGTCTGGAGCCCGGGGGGGAGAGCCCAGGGGAGGGAAGAGAGGCGGGGGCCGGGCAGCAATCTCTAAACAGACATGTGCCAACGTGCCAGGCACCAGATTCAGTGGTGACCCCAAACCCCAGGCTGTGTGGAGTCTGGCGGGGGAGACAGATATCAACAGACCCTCGTGCAAGCAGGGCATGAATTACTGCTGACCTTAGAGCTTTGAAGATTCTGTGCGCTGGGGGCCTCTAGGGACTCCAGCCAGTGTAGCTTCCACGAGTGCTGGGGGGGAGCCAGACTGTCTCTGGTTCTCCGTCGTCCCACTTGGGGCCCCATGAAGGGCAGAGTGGGCAGCATCAGGCCAGAGGATTGTTGCCAAGCGAGGCCTGTGAACTGGGAGGGCGCCCAGCAGCCATGGGGTCTCTGCAGGGCCGTCTTGTGTATGGGCATGTCTGTGGGGCCGGAGATGGGAGGAAGGCGGGAAGGTGTGTGGCCAGCGGCAGGGTAGGATGGGGTGTGTGTGTGTGTGTGTGTACATGTGTGTTCTCGCACACACGCGCTCCCACGCCCACGACGGGGCGGAGGAGCAGCTGAGGGACGGGCTCAGCAGGGATGAGCAGAGTCATCCCCGTGGAAACACGACTCCCTGGGTGATGGTAGGGAGCAGCTGGGCCGCCAGGCAGGGGGCGTGGCCGGCTCTGCCCAATGGCTCTGGCCTCTCCCTGGGCCGCCCTCCCCACCTGTTGACCAAACGCGGGGAAGTGCCATGCTGGCCGGGGCGGGACACCGCGCAGGCGTCTGCGCCCGCCGAGAAAGGGCCGCCCTCCAGTGTAGCCCTGGGAGCCTCTGACGGGGTCTGCCTGAGCCCCTTTGGTGGAGAGCTGGCTCTGGGGTGTCTATGAGGGTAGGCCTTGCAGTGGCTCGGGTGACTGGGCTGCCGTGGTCCCCTTGTGCCTGCCTGCTGATGTGGGTCATTCCTCAGGGCCTTGTGGATAAGTGACCCACCACCTCCACAGGGAATGGGCTCAGGAGGGCTGGGCAGCAGCGGGGCCGTCAGGAGAGGCCAAGGGACAGTCCACACTGTTCTCACAGGCCTCCGAAGCTCCGGGTGGGTGCACCTTTATCCACCCAGTCCACACAGGGACCACCAGCCAGAAACAGTCCCTGGGACCTCTAGCCCTGCTCTGCCATTGAAACTCCCATGCCTTTGTCCCCATGACCTTGCCTTTGTGTCCTCCTCTTCCGCAGTGGCATCTGTAGGCTCTCCTGACATGCCCCCACCCTCCCCCCCCACACACACAGCTTGCATCCTTTTGCTCCAGCCGCTCTGCTTGCGCACGGGTTAGATCCCACAAGTTCCGTGGGAGGGAGCTGGTGGGACCCTCTGCAGAGCCTGGGTCCCTTCCTTCTTCCCTCTCCTCGCCCAACATCATGCTTCCCCAAGGCTCAGGACAGGGTGGCCCGCACCCCACATCTTTCTTTCCCCTTCCCTCCAGGCCAGGGATGGCAAATACAGGCAGATTGGCTACATTCTCCTTTCTCGATGGGGTCTGCCCGCAGTTCCAGGCAGCCCACAGCAGCTGATCCGGGTCAGCCCTTAAGACGAAATCCACCTGCCCTTCCTGCTTTAGGCTGCTCCCACCAGGCCCTTCATCTTGAGCCATCCTTGGGGCCGCCTGCACTGTCACCTTTGAGTCCTGTCCACCTCGCTGCCGGCCTCAGGCCGCTTGAGCGTAGCCAGCTGTGGTTCTCTCTGTCCCCACAGGCCGACGCCGCACAGTTCCGGAGCTTGGGCCCAGGAAGCGGTGGAGGGCACTGGGGCGTTGGCCCCAAGTCCCCAGCACCGAAGAGGACCTGGTGGGTTTGCTGTGGGTCCCAAGGGCAGCCAACCCCCTGCTGGGGAGAGTGTGGTGCAGGCCCGGGGGTGATGCTCTTGTGTCCAGCACCCAGGCCCTGCAGGCACAGCTCCCAGTCCCGACAGGCCTTGCGCGCTGACCCCCCCGGCCTGGCCCCGGGGCAGGCAGGAGGTGAGTAGCAGACAGCAGGCCCAGGGCGGGGGAGCCGCCAAGCACCTGGGGGGCGGCACACTGCAGCCGCCCCGGCGACCTGCCACCCTCCCAGCCGCCGAGCCCAGGATGCGAGAATGGCCAGCTCATCTCTGCCCACCCTGGTGCCTCTGGGCCCTGAGAGCCTGCGCCCCTTCACCCGGGAGTCCCTGGCAGCCATAGAGCGGCGGGTGCAGGAGGAGGAGGCCCGGCAGCAGCGGAACAAGCAGATGGAGATCGAGGAGTCTGAAAGAAAGCCGCGCAGCGACCTGGAGGCCGGCAAGAACCTGCCCCTCATCTACGGGGACCCCCCACCGGAGGTCATCGGCATCCCCCTGGAGGACCTGGACCCCTACTACAGCGACAAGAAGGTCTGGGCCCGGTAGGGTTTCTTCTCCCTGCCTGTCCATCATCCGTCTGTCTGCCTGTCCCTAGACCTCACAGCACTCTCTCTGCCACAGACCTTCATCGTCCTTAACAAGGGCAAGGCCATCTTCCGCTTCTCTGCTACGCCCGCCCTCTACATGCTGAGCCCCTTCAGCATCATCAGACGCTGCGCCATCAAAGTGCTCATCCACTCATATCCTGCCCAAGTGGGGCGAGTGCAGGGGCAAGAAGGGGTTAGGGGCGGGCAAAGCCAGGTGCTGTAGGCGAGGAGGCCCTCCGCCCACCTCCCCTCCCCACCTGCTCCCTCACTTTCCTTGACCCTCCCCCTGACGCTGTTCAGCATGTTCATCATGATCACCATCCTGACCAACTGTGTGTTCATGACCATGAGCAACCCGCCTTCCTGGTCCAAGCACGTGGAGTAAGTCTCCTCCTTCTCGGAGGCCCCCTCCCCCCACCCCGCCCCGGTCTGGGACACAGCCCACCCCAGGGGTCTGCACCCCAAGGATGCCCCAAGTGGCACTTCCAGGAAGACACACACTGCAACTGTCCCCCCCATCAACACCGTAAGACCCTAGGGTGGTGCACACTGTCACTCTCATCAATATCCTCAACCCCCCGGGTGGCATATTTCATTATTGTGACCTCCCTCCTGGGAGGTCCATCCTCACCACCCCTGGCCCTGGGCACACTCTCCCGACCAGGTACACATTCACGGGGATCTATACCTTTGAGTCCCTCATCAAGATGCTGGCCCGGGGCTTCTGCATTGACAACTTCACATTCCTCCGGGACCCCTGGAACTGGCTGGACTTCAGCGTCATCACCATGGCGTGAGCAGGGCCTGGAGGGATCCTGAGGTGGAGGAGGGTGAGGGAAGGGGGCCAGGCCTCAAAGAGGGCAGCTGAGTGGGCTGACCCTCGGGGAGGGGCGGACTGTGGGGGTGACGGGCAGGTGTGCGGCGAGCTGCCATTGCTGGGGTCTGGCGGGGAGGCTCTCCTGATGCCCCCTCCGTGAGCCTCCACACGCCGTGTACAGCCACAGGCAACAGGGCTGGGCCCCAATCCCACAGGCCTCTACCCTTGCCACCCCCACGCCCAGGAAAACCCCTGCACTGTCTTCCCCAGCTCTCAGGACCCAAGAGGAACCTTGGGGGGTCTGACCTGACCTTCCCCCCCAACCCCTGTGGTTACCCCAACCACAAGGATTCCTCAGCAATCCTCATTCCGGGCCTAGAGAAGCTGTGATTTCTGCCCTCACATCCACTCCCGACTCTGACACAGCCTTCACCCCAACCCCCCTGCCCAGGTACCTGACGGAGTTTGTGGACTTGGGCAACATCTCAGCCCTGAGAACCTTCCGGGTGCTGCGGGCCCTGAAAACCATCACGGTCATCCCAGGTACTGGGAAGGTGCAGGGACCCTCTGCCTGAGCCAGCGGGCCTCCCCCCACCAATGCCCAGGCCTGGAACCTGACACTCAGGTCCAGGAGCCTGACCCAGGGTCACAACACTCTCACACCAAAACCTGGACACAGTTGGGGGGGCCCCATGGCCAGGGAGGAGCAGGGGCTGGAGGCTGGAGGCTGGGCATCCGAGAGGCAGCACAGCAAGGTGGTTAGAGCACAGACTCTGAGCCAGACTTCCTGAGCTCAAGTCTCATCTCCACCACTTCCTAACTTGGACTTCGGGCAAGTGGTTCAACCTGCCTATGACTCAGTTTCCTCCTCTATAAAATGTGCATAATAATAGTCTCACTCATTGGGCTGTTACGAGGATTAAATGTGCATGGATGTGTGTTAAATAAAATGAGCAGACTGGGCAGAGCAGAGAACTCCACCCGAGAGAGACAAAGGGAATGAGTGATGGAACGTGCCGGCCCCGAGGGCTCAATAAGGAACATGCCACATACCCACTGAGCAATCAGGCCAGGGCAATTCCAAAGTAATGCAGCAAGAAGCATGAAATAAATAGAATCCTGAAAACCCAGATCCTCAAAAAAGCATGTGGAGAAACCGGACAAGGTTCACGAAAGGAGAGAAAGATGGTCTGAAAAGAGATGGGCCCTGGGAGGAGGGGGATTAGGTCTGAGTGCTAGAAAGTACCATTTTTCCCCTAGTCCCATGCCCTCAAACTGTGGCTGAGGAAGGTGACACCCTGACAGGCCCTGGGGGAGGAAGTGCTTTCCGAAGGCCATACTGCTCTCTGGCCACTGAGTGAAGGCCACGGTCCTCAACACCACGCTTCCAGCATCCTCCCAGCTTGGAGGGTTTTGATAAGGCAGCTGCTGAGCCCCTGTTTTCCACATCAGGATAAGAAAAGGAAATGAACTGGGGTGCCTGGGTGGCTCTGTCAGTTAAGTGTCTGCTTCGGCTCAGGTCATGGTCCCAGGGTCCTGGGATCGAGCCCCACATTGGGCTCCCTGCTCGGTGGGAAGCCTGATTCTCCCTCACCCGCTCCCCCTGCTTGTGTTCCCTCTCTCACTATGTCTCTCTCTGTCAAATAAATAAATAAAACCTTAAAAAAAAAGGAAAGGAAATGAACTGATATGGAAGGGAGAGACACTCTGATTAGGCCCAAAGAAAGTTACAGCTCTTCCATAAATGATGGGAATCCATCCCTGGAAGTCTTTAAGAGTTTCTATGCCTTTGTCTGTCCAGAGGGGCAGGTTGCAATAAGATCTCCAGCTCAGTCCAGAGCTGCTGTTCCTTGGGTGTTAATAGGCATTATAAGAAAAAGAGTTCTGTTGTCAAGTAAGTTAAGAAAATGTGGTATTAAAGTGTGTGTTTGTTTCTGCAGGACTTGTCAGAGCCTTTGATAGGCTAATCTACAGTCATGCTCCAAGAGCGGAATCTAGAACTGAGCCTTTCCCAAACATTTATCGAATCCCTTCTTTTAAGGGCACAGCTGGGGAGATCAGTGTTGTGTAGAACACAGTTTGGGAGTGTTGACCTGGTGACATTCAACTCCACCATGGGCCTGTGTGTTACTCTACAAGTCAGGCAACAACCTGGAAAGTCCTTATAGCTTACTCTTCTAGTGGCCGAGATTCTGTGGCCATTCAAAGGTTCCACATCAAGGATGAGATGGGAGAGGGGTGGGCTCATTTGGGGAGGCTTCAGGGAAGTGGTGCCCCTCATATATCAAGTCTTGAAGGAGATGTGTAGGAAAGGCTTGAGGGGATAGGAGAGGGAGCTCTCACCCTGCGAATCCCCTACCCTCACCCTCCCTCTGGTCAGGGCTGAAGACGATTGTGGGGGCCCTGATCCAGTCCGTGAAAAAGCTGTCGGACGTGATGATCCTCACCGTCTTCTGCCTGAGTGTCTTTGCGCTGGTGGGGCTGCAGCTCTTCATGGGAAACCTGCGGCAGAAGTGCGTGCGCTGGCCCCCGCCCTTCAATGACACCAACACCACGTGGTATGGCAACGACATGTGGTACGGCAACGACACGTGGAATGGCAACAACACGTGGAACGGCAACGACACGTGGAACAGCCATGAGAGCTGGGCCAGCAACTCGACCTTTGACTGGGATGCCTACATCAGTGACGAAGGTAAGAGCGCAGGCTGGGGAGGCCAGGGGGATCTGTCCCAGCCCCTAGGGCAGCCCCTCACACGGGATAAGCAGCAGGGGGCACCGAAGCTTAAATCCATCGCTTACCAGCTTGGGGAACCTCTGACAAGTCACTTGGTCTCCCTAACCCTCAGAACCCTCACCTCTAAAACTGAGGCAACAGTGCCTTTCTCGGGCGCCTGGGTGGCTCAGTCGGTGAAGCGTCTGCCTTCGGCTCAGGTCATGATCCCAGGGTCCTGGGATCGAGTCCCGCATGGGGTTCCCTGCTCAGCAGGGAGTCCGCTTCTACCCCTCTGTCTGCCACTCTATCCCTCCCCCTCCCCTCTGCTCATGCATGCTCCCGTGCACGCGCCCTCTTTCTCAAAAAAATAAATAAAATCTTTAACAAAAAAATGCCTTTCTCAAAGGGTGAGCGTGACAATGAATGCCCCATGACTTTGAAAATCCTCCGGCTTTCCCTATGAAAAGCAGCGGCCCATCGTCCCCATTCCCTAACCGACACATCCCTTATTTTCCCCCATAACATGACCTCCTGGCACCCTGGCAGGGCCACCACCCGCCACCCATGGACTCATCTGGTCACACCCCATACTCCACAGGCACACACACAAGCCACACGTTTTCACGCAGCCACCGTTAGTCCATACAAGGCCTTCTGGCTAATTAGGAAAAGGTACCCCTTCTTCAACCTGGCCCCTGGATTCCAGCTCTCCCCCCACCTGCTCACCCCTCAGTCGGGCGTCCCACGCAGACGTGCGGTAGCTGCGTGCAAGCGCACACACCGGCTGGCCGGCTCTCTGTGCCCCTGCTGCGTCCCGACCGCCCAGCCACACACCCGAGGCGCTGAGCTGACACGGCTTGCAGCTGAGCTCCCTGGAGTGCATCTACCCAGAGACCTTAAAGGAGGGACAGGGGCAGCCAGAGAGCCTCCATTTGGTGCATGTGGTGCACACAGATGTGCCCCCAGGCGTGCAGTGAGTGCGAGTGTCCACAGTGTGTCCACGTGGGTGACACGTCTCCTTTGTGGCCTCTGACTCCCAAAGGGAACTTCTATTTCCTGGAGGGTGCCAATGACGCCCTGCTCTGTGGGAACAGCAGCGATGCTGGGTGAGTGATACGGGGGGCTGGGAAGAGGTGTCCCAGGGGTGTCAGGAGCCGGGAGCTGACTAGGGACAAGGACGTGGGGTGGAGGAGAAGGTAAGGAAAACCCGTGGACGTGAATGGAACCCTTCCCTGTTTGGGGGACGTGGACAGAACTACAGGATTTTTCCTCTTGGGATTCCCCCCATCTTTTGCTCGGCTGGAGTTCTCTCCCCTCCCGAAAGCCAGCAGCCCGTCTTACCCACAGGCACTGCCCCGAGGGTTACGAGTGTATTAAGGCCGGGCGGAACCCCAACTACGGCTACACCAGCTACGACACGTTCAGCTGGGCCTTCCTGGCCCTCTTCCGCCTCATGACCCAGGACTACTGGGAGAACCTCTTCCAGCTGGTACGACTGCCCCCGCCCTGCTCGCAGCCCCACCGCCACCTGGCCCCAGCCCCACAGCCTCCTCAGGGCATGGCCGGACCTGTCACAAGGCCCCCTCCTCCCTGAGACGCCCCTCAGCGCCCCTGCAGACAGCTTCTCGGAGGCCTCTGACACTGGGGACCTGCCCACATCTGGCCACAGCCTTCTCTTCCTTTGCCACCTTCGCCTTAAGCGCTGAGATCTGGGCCTGGCACAGACCCCCCAGGCCTCACAGCAACCAGTAGGGTAGCTTAGAAATTCAACCCTGCCCCTACACAATTATTTAGCTTCTACTGTTTGCATGGTAGGCAGGTTGCGTCGGGAGCCGCAGTGCCTTCTGGTCCCTGGTAATGTTTCTAACACTGATGATATTAATGATAATAATAATAATGGCAACTATTATTTGTTGAGCTCTTATTAGATGCCAGGCACGGTAGCAACGGTAGGATTCAAGTTGACCCCAAAGCCCGTGTTGACCACTTTTTTTTTTTATTTTCTTTTATCCTGGCTCTCTGATCTCAAGATGTCTGTCTCAGGTCCTCAGGGCTCTCTGAGCCAGGAGACCAGGAAAGTCTGGGTCCCAAGTGTATATTTTGAAGCTCCCCAGAATGTGGCTTAGCCTGCCAAGGGTGGCTATCCCCTGCCTCAAGGTCCTCAAATCGCCAGGCTCTGTGAGCGACCCTCCCTGTCTACCTATCTGGGCAGTGGGTGTGTGGAGAGGGGTGGTGGGTGAAAGCAGGCAGGGGGCCATGGGACGCTCCCTCTCCCTCTCCCCCTCCTCCCAGACCCTTCGAGCTGCTGGCAAGACCTACATGATCTTCTTCGTGGTCATCATTTTCCTGGGCTCCTTCTACCTCATTAACCTGATCCTGGCGGTGGTGGCCATGGCGTATGCAGAGCAGAACGAGGCCACCCTGGCCGAGGATCAGGAGAAAGAAGAAGAGTTTCAGCAGATGCTGGAGAAATTCAAAAAGCAGCAGGAGGAGCTGGGGAAGGTCTGGACTCAGGGAGAGGAGGCCCTCAGCCTGGGTTCTCCCGGGCAGGCTGAGGGTGAGGGAGAGTCATGGGGTAGGGGCTGCAAGGCAGGGTGAGCACAAGGCCCCAGGCTGGGGGCTTTGCGGGGATGGGAGGCATCCAGGCAGTAGAAAGAGTAATCTGCAGCTCTGTGCCTCAGTGTCCCTATAAACAACAAGGCATCTGGAGTAGTTAAACCTGAAGTGACCTTCCAGCTCAAATATCTATGGTCTTGTGATTCTCTCTGGGTGGGATATGGGCCCATGCTGAGGGAGAGGTGGGTCCTGGGGAGGCCCCGGCGTGAAGCCGCCCATTTCCTCACCACCTCCTGGAGTGTAGGGTCAGTCCGGGCTTCCGAGAGCTGTGGGTCTTCAGGGATGAAGGTCTTCAGTCACTTTGGTCCCTACCCTGTCAATCCCATCACCCCCGAGGTCGCCCCCCAAACCGCACCAGGCTCAGGACTTGGAAAGAAGCTCTGAGAGTCCATTAGTCCATCCACCGGGCTCTGAGATGGACTCCGTGCCTACCACCCTTGCTGATCCACAGGTCAAGCCTGCCCAGGCTCTGGAAGGCGGGGAGGCAGATGGGGACCCAGCCCACGGCAAAGACTGCAACGGCAGCCTAGACACATCGCTAGGGGAGAAGGGGCCCCCCCGGCAGAGCTGCAGTGCAGACAGTGCTATCTCAGACGCTATGGAAGGTGAGTGCTTGACACCCCTCTGGACATCCTACTCTGCTTGTCCTGCCCATCAGGCCACTCGGGCTCCCGTGCGGGGGGCGGGCAGGTGGGGCCTGGCTGGGCCCAGCTTCGGAAGGACAGTAACTTAATATAGGTATCGAAGAAATGGCCATGAGAAATATAATCCTGGCTTAGCCAGGCCCAGGTCTGGCTGCAAGGCCAGGCTGCTATGGGAACTGGGGGCTTCTGGGGGAGGACCTCGGGGGCTGCCAAGGCAATGGGGAAGGACAGGAGGATCATACTAACCAGGAAGGCCCAGTGTTCTGGAAACTGGAAATCCTGCTCCTCAAATGTCTTCTGGACAGAAGTTAAAGGTCAAAGGTCAAACTCTGCCCAGGTAGAGTCCCAGATTCCCCCAAATCCCCATACTGCCCTACAAGTGCCAGGGAAAGAACAGGATAAGGTAACAAGGACAGGGTGGATAGACACAAACACGGATGGATGGATGGATGGATGGATGGGCTGAAAGATCAGTGAATGGGAAGAGACATGGGTGTGTGGATGGATGAGAGGAAAGGGGGGAGGGAGGGAAATAGGAGGGAGGAGAAGGGGAGGAGGAAGCAAAGGAAGAAGGAAATCTGACATGGAAGAGATCTGGTCCCCTTCTCAGGTCCCCCTCCCCTTCCTTGTGCCAGGAAGGACTGGGAGGGCCTAGAGGACTTTGGAGACCTCTGGAGGACACCTTCTCATCCCACCTCATATGACAGGCATCCAGGGGTCTGTGCCCTGCCAGAGAATGCCGCAGGGGGTACTCAGTGTCACTGGCCGAGGAGGTCACTCAACGCTGCCCTGGCTGGGACTGCTGTGAGAAGTTTTGGGTGTCAGACACTGTTTGAATCACCTGCAGTGACTTGGGGGTCACCAGCTTGGGGGTGGGGCTGTTACTATCAGACTAGAATCTGCAGCCTTTGCGAGGTCCAATTAGCTAATTTCCTGGGGTGTTCCAATCCTGCACTTGAACCCAGATCTCCATAGGACGGCCCCTGACTCTCTCCTCATCTATGAAATGGGGGGTCACTGATAGCACTTGTCTCATAAATTTCTGGTGGTGATGAAATAAGATCACGCCGAGGCTGCGGACTCCCACAGGCCAGCAGGAAGGGCAGCTTTATCCATGGGCCTGACAGAGCCCCAGGACTCTAGAGCTGGGGTGGCAAGAATAGGCGATGTTTCCAGAAAGCCCCTCTGATGGGAAAGGACAGACGGGCTGGGGACAGTGTGGAGGGGTCACCTTTGCTGGCAATGGGAGGGAGAGGCCTCAGGGGGATCCTTGGTCTGCTCTGAATGGCATTGGCCAGCAGCAAGTGGAACAGGGCCCAACCCTCTGCGGTGGCCTCCCACCTCTCCCTGCAGACCCTCGGGCCCAGCCAGAGATCAGGGGTCTCCCGAGCCAGGATCACAGCCCCGGGGCCACGGGCAGAGGGTGGGAGTCACTGAAGGGCGGGCTTTGTGAGGTGTGCCAAGAAGGCCCAGCCTGAGGTGGGGCATTAAGAGAAGGGATTACAGGTAGGGCTGGCTGAGGGGGTGGGGGTTTGAGGGTGGGAGCATTAATAGGCGGGGCTTTGTGGGTGGGACACTGGGGTGGGTTGGGGCATGTGGGCGGGGCCTCCGGGGGCAGGTCTTGAGGGTGACACCCCCCACCCCCCAGAGGGGGGCTTGAAGTAGGCTTGGCTGAGGGGATGGTTTGAGATGTGGAGCTCAAGGGGCAGGCCTGGAAGGTGGGACCTAAGATCTGGGTCAGGGATGGAGGACACTTGGGGTGGGGGTGGGGGTCCTTAGCAGGTGTGTTTCTACCCTACTCCCAGAGCTGGAAGAGGCCCACCAGAAGTGCCCACCGTGGTGGTACAAGTGTGCCCACAAAGTGCTCATATGGAACTGCTGCACCCCATGGATGAAGTTCAAGAACATCATCCACCTGATTGTCATGGACCCCTTCGTGGACTTGGGCATTACCATCTGCATTGTGCTCAACACCCTCTTCATGGCCATGGAGCATTACCCCATGACAGAGCAGTTTGACAACGTGCTCACCGTGGGCAACCTGGTAGGGTGGGGACAGGGAGAGGTGTCACTCCCAGGCAGGACAGGAGAGAGAAGGGCCACAGGGCCCTATGGGGCCATCTGGGCTGTGCGGAAATACGGGGCACTATTGGGGGGCGTATGGGGACAAGCTGGGCTTATTCTCTCCCAGTATATGGGGGGCAGGAGTTGAGATACATGGGAGGTACATGGGGTGGCCCATGGGATGTGGAATTTGGGTTTTAGGGTATTTGGAGGCAGAGAGAATGGGAATGAGGTGCTAGACATTTTAAAATTAGGACTCAGGGGGTCTGGGGTCCAGGCCATGCCCTGGAGGCAGAGGTGAGGGAGTGGGGGCATGGGACAGGTCTCCACTTTCAGAGGTTGATGTGGGCCTAAGAGGGACCAAGGGACCTGAAAGTGGGGGCATATAGCCCTGGGCACCCAGGCCCAATAGGCCCCCTGGGCATAGTCCCCCAACCCCAGCGCCCTGCCCACTACCATTTCTCGAGCGTGGCCAGGCCAGCTCTGGGCGGCGGCCTTTCCTGCCCAGCTATTGTTGACATGCACTGATCCGCCTGCTTATCCCTGCCCATTAGGAGCATTATCACCTCGTTTCCAGCCCCGTGGAGCCTGACAAAGGGAAAAAGCCACCTCATCCTCCAGCCCTGCCCTGCCCTTCCCCATTCCCTTAGAAATGTTTCCAGATGGCAAATGGGCCAGATGCTCCCCCCACCACCCTGAGGGTGAGGAGAGCCCAAGGAGAATAAGATTTGGGGGCCTGCAGCAGGATGAGGACAATATGGGTGGTGTGGGCATCAGACCCTGGACTCCCAGCCTGTGAGGCAGGCACTTCTATCCCATGGAGATGTCTAAGGCAGCCATGCCAGGCTGGGCTGGAGGGGCAAGCGTGTGCTCTGGACTCACAGTGCAGCTGCCGGGCTGTGCGTGATGGGCCCAGCCTGCCACCTGCCCACCGCTTGCCCACCCCTGCCCGCACTCTGCTGCCGTCTGGGCACCTGCTATGGCCAGGGACAGCTCCTGGGTGGGGTTCAGCATGTGCCCGGGCAAGCTGTGGACCAGGGCAGCTGGTGCCCGGCAGGAGGGGGGCTGTGCCCAGGGAGCTTTCAGAAGCTAGGAAGCCCTTACACCCCTGCGCCCGGTTTGTGGAGGGCAGCTCTGGCCTTCTCCTGGATCCCTGATCTTGCCCCCTTTTGGCCCCTACCCTAGACTTCTGAGTCCACCAAGGTTTGCTGAGTTCTGCCAATCAGGGTAGAGAGGGTAGGGTGTAGAGACAGGAAGACTGAATTAAGCACCCCAAGACCTGGGTTTGAGGTCTGACTCATTCCCATATGGGTGGCGTGAGCAAGCACTTGCCGCTTACTCTCAGAGTCTCAACGTTCTCATCTCTGGGACAAGTGACCATCACTCCCAACTACGTAGAAATTGGCATTCCAGTGAGGTCATCACGTGAACCGCAAAGGGCTGTATGAGTGCTAAATATTATGACTGGGGGGAGGCCCCCAAGAAGTGAATGACTGGCCCATGGGCACAAGGCCAGAAGCGGATGGGTTCAGGCCTCCCTCAGGGTGGTACCCACTGTGCCCTGGGGCAGGGCCATTCCACGCACGCACACGTGTGGGCCGCAGGTACCACTGCTTGACCCCACTCAGGGCTCTGCCAGGAGGTGGGAGTTGGGGGGGCGACTCCCTGAGGCTCTGTGATGTGGGGCGCCCCCCACCCTGCAGGTCTTCACCGGCATCTTCACAGCAGAGATGGTACTGAAGCTCATCGCCATGGACCCCTACGAGTACTTCCAGCAGGGCTGGAACATCTTTGACAGTATCATCGTCACCCTCAGCCTGGTGGAACTGGGCCTGGCCAACGTGCAAGGGCTGTCCGTGCTCCGCTCCTTCCGACTGGTGCGTGAGGCCCAGGGGCCAGGTTGAGGAGGGGCGGGGTGGGGGTACGCAGGAAGATGGGGGGAGAGATCGCCAGGAAGCCACTTGTGCATGCCACTCCACCACTGAGAACCTTCCTTACTGGAAATGGGGAGGAAGAGAGCCCCCTCCCTTATCACATAGGGCGGCCGGGGGCCAAAATGAGAGCCCTGGGAGCTGACATTTGGGCTTGACTCCTTAGTGACCTTGGGTGACAGTGGAGAAGGCACCATATTGCAGACCTGAAGGCTGGGGCTCAGGAAGCTCATTAGTAGTGGAATCAGGAGTCCGGTTTAGTATCCTTTCCACCACCCCATAGGAACACTTTTTTTTTTTAAACTTTATTATGGGACCTGTCATTCATCCACAAACATATAAAGTATACTGAACCTCTGTGTACCTATCACCCACTCCAACAGCCATCAACATTCTGTAGTTCTTATTCCATCTGTCCCCTACTTTTTATGGGGGGGAAGCATGTTAAAGCAAATCCTGACATACAATGTCACTTGTAAAATACTTCAGTCTGTATCTTTAAGATATAAGGACTCTATTTCTTTTGAACACAGAAAGAGGATGAGGTGGTCAGATAGGAGTATTCCCATTTAACAAGAGAGGAAGGCTGAGGCCTCAGATCACTCATGGGGCGGGGATTTGAGTTGTTCTGGAGAGTTCTTTCTCCTAAGGATGGGGCTCCCTCGGGTTGGACTGGGTGGTGGGAGGGGGAGGCTGGGCCTCTTTGGAGGAGGGGGGCCTGGACCTCATTGGACCCTGCTTGGCCCCTACCCTCCCCCTGCCCTGCAGCTGCGGGTCTTCAAGCTGGCCAAGTCGTGGCCAACGCTGAACATGCTCATCAAGATCATCGGCAACTCGGTGGGCGCTCTGGGCAACCTGACGCTGGTGCTGGCCATCATCGTGTTCATCTTCGCCGTCGTGGGCATGCAGCTGTTTGGCAAGAGCTACAAGGAGTGCGTGTGCAAGATTGCAGCCGACTGCAGCCTGCCCCGTTGGCACATGCATGACTTCTTCCACTCCTTCCTCATCGTCTTCCGCATCCTGTGCGGGGAGTGGATCGAGACCATGTGGGACTGCATGGAGGTGGCCGGCCAGGCCATGTGCCTCACAGTCTTCCTCATGGTCATGGTCATCGGCAACCTAGTGGTGAGTTAGGCCGGCTGGGTGGCTCCCCCCGCCCCCACCGCCAGGAAACCCAAGCGTCCGAGACATGTGCATTCAGTTATGTCCTTTAAATTGGGCTGTCCTTCAAGGGCCTTTGCCCCATGTGGTTAAACTGGATGAAATCACTGATACTGTAACGTATTCTACTTCCCCCACCCAAAAGGGCAATTTTATATGGTTTAACCCAGGGGCTCTCCAATTTTAACCTGCTTAAGAAGCACCTGGGAGTTTCTTAAAACCCAGGTAGATTCCTGGCCCCACGTCCGCAGAGTCTGATTCAGCAGCTTGGGGGCCAGGGCCTGGGACTCTGCATTTCTAACCAACGCAGCTGTCGCTGGTCCAGAGATGACGCTGTGAGTAGTACCATTGAAACCTAGTGTTTGGGGCAAAGTAACATGATAACTGGAGTCAGACAGACCCACGTTCCAGGCCCAGCTCTGTGTGACCTTGAACAAGCGACTGCTCTGCGGTCAGCTGGGTGCGGGAAGGCAGCCCGCGGGGTTGGCATCAGAACTCCCCAGCCTCCTGTCTCTCTCTCACCCTCTCACCCTCCTCCGTTCCTGGAATTGGGCCCCGGGAGAGGGGAGATGGCATAAACTGCTTTCATCCTACCGCCTTCTGTGGCTCAGGGCTTCCCTGTGGGGCTGGTGCAGGGGAGGAGCCGCAGGGGGGCCCATGAGGAGCAGGGGTACAGGCCGCCATCATGCTGACCAGCATTTCTGTCGCTGGGGCCCGGGGTGGCGTGTCTCCACATCCTGATGCCCACAACTCCTGCCCTGCTCAGGATGGGTGACACTTCTGCCAGGAGCCCTGTGCCCAGCTGCCCCCTGCCGTGGCCGACGCTGCCCTGAGCAACGGGGCGGGGGGGGGTGGTGGCTGGGAAGACGCACGTCCCCACGTTCCGCAAAGGCCGGTGGAATCCTTAGGCTGCTGGGTCAGCGCTTCTCAGATATCGCTGAGCTCCGGCTGGGGGTAGGAGTCGGCTGGAGGGGAGGGGTGTCACCTCCACTAGGAAGAGACCCTGGGATGAGGTCCTGAGCCCCCAGGGACAGCTAGGCAGGAGAACCCCAGCTGGCTGTCCCTGGGAGAGGGCCTGGGGCCTGGGGAGAGAGAAAGAAGATGCCCCAGCAGAACTTTGGGGTGGGATTGGAGTGGGTAGGTAGCTCTGAGTAGAAGGTAAGTTTAAGGGCCCAGCATGACTATAAAGGTCTGCGGTGGGTTTCCATCTGTACGTGTGTAAACTCAAAAGCATTGCAAGCCCCTGTTTTGCCACTTACTGACCGGGAAAACTTGAGACGTTATTTAACCTCTCTCTGGCCTTAATTTTTCTCATGAGGAAAATGGGGATGGTAATGGTGGTGACCCCCTTCAGCGTGTGGTCTGAGCACTCAGCAAAGCACTTGGTCTACAAGGCCGGGGCCAGGGGGCGGGGTGGAAAGTGATGGTTCAGGTCCTCACCTTAGGTGTCACCCCACCCTCCGCAAGGACTGGGCTCCTGCCCTGCGCCCGTCCCTGCGCAAAGGGCTTTACATGCGTTATCCCTAATGCTCTCCCAACCCTGGGAGGGAGGTCAGGTCCGCGCCGTGCTCCGAGGAGCCCCTGCCCCGAACCACACAGCGAGGGTGAGACTGAGCCCGGGCTAGAACCTGGGTCTGCGTCACGCCAGTAACAGCATCACTAATAGCAGCGGGGGTGAGAACGACGGTGTCATCAGGGGCAGTAACAACGGCGACAGTTGACCTCTCTGTGCGTTTGTCCAGCGTTCTGAGAGCTTTCTGTGTATCCATCTCCCGATGCTCACCACCGCCTGACCGCGACGTGCTGTTTCTTCTCTGGTTTGTAGATGAGGAAGCCAAGGCTCAGGGCAGGAAGCTAGTAACCTGCACAGGATTGGAACCCAAGCAGTCTGGCTCCAGAGTCTGGAACCCCTCCACTGCCTCTGTGTGCCTGTCACACATGTGTGTCACTCCCCCCACACACATGCACACGCGTGTGCACACACACACGCGCGCACACACACACACACACCGCTGCTACTCCTTCCCAGCCCAGCTCTGCCGCTCTGCTCTCTTGCTTTGCTCAGAAGGACTGGAGCAGCCCGGGGAGGCGGCACTGGCAGCTCCTTGGGCGCTGTCCCCGCCCACTGCCCCCCCAGCCCAGGCCTCACGGAAGCTGGTGTCTGCCAGAGGGCACTGAGGCATCCTGCCAAGGAGTGTGGGGCCCCATGTCCCCTGCATGTGGCACTTGGGCACTTCCCCTGGGTTACTATGAAGAAGAGGAAATGACAAGGGCGTAGGTAACCCACCCCTCAGAGCCCCTGGGGGAACATGATGTCCATCCCCCTTCCCTCCAGGCCTCCTCCCTACGCCTTGCCTGAGACAGCTATTTCTGTCCCAGGCAGGAGCCGTGTGCAAACCCTGCTGACCCAGAGAGCAGTTAATTCCCATCTCAGATGTGTTTCTGGCAACTGGATGCCTCTCCCCCCCACCACCCTCGACAAAGGGAAAGAAAGACCAATAAATATTGGTTGGGGGCAAAGGCAGAAAAGTAGCTAGGGGGCAGAGAGATGGGGAGGAATCCCCCCAGCACCTTCTCCCCCAGGGTGTATATATAGATACACACACACTTTAAAGACATTATGCTAACATGGTAGGTAAGGCGATGGTAAAAAGACCTTGGAGGACCCCCGGTAGAAGCCAGGCTGCGAGAGGCACATAGAGAAGTTGGTCAAAGGTGGACACGTATAGGCTCCCCTACTCCTTCATGTCCACTCACACACCCAGCCCTGTCCCAAGGTCCCCAGAGTAAGACCTGGCCCTGCCTCTGGCTGACAGGTGCCAGGACCCCCCACCCCAGCTGGGCTTCACCTTCCTCCTCGTTCCCTGGTGGAAGGTACAGCCACCGTACTGTACAACCTCTGGGGCTGCCATTCACATTGTAGTCTAAATGAATGATATCCTCTAAAGTTATGCAATGACTGGACACCTGGATTCTAGTCCTGATTGTGCTGGATGTCATAGGGCACGTCCCTCTACCTCTCTGGGACTTAGTTTCCTTATTAATAAAATGCTGAGCTGGCCTCAGAGTTAATCGTACTCTTTCCTGTACCTTGTACCTTCTGTCCTTGCACACATAACAGCCAACATGTTTTGAGTGCCTACTGTGTGCTCCTTATATTGATCTTTTAATCCTCACAACAATGCAAGGAGGTGGGTACTGGAATCATCCCCATTATACCCATGAGGAAACGGAGGCACAGAGCAGCGATATGATTTGCCTCAGGACACATCGCTAGTAAACTGGGGTTCAAGGCCAAGCAGCATGTGCACCCCAGTGTCTACTGCCATGCAAACCCACTGCATTGTATCTGATCAAACGTCTGTCTCTACTAGGTTGGAGCTCCCTGACACCACAATGGGAGAGGCTCAGCAAACATCTGCCTCTGGAAAATAAGGCTGGAGACTGGAGGGGTAGACCAGTAACCTCCTAAGTCTTTCAGTAGGGAAATGGGAAGAAAACCAGGTGGAGCAGGGAATCCCGGGGAGAGAACAGGGGGTGAATAGCAGTAGGGTATGCCCTTCCCAGAGCAATAGGGTACATGCATCTGAGCACCAGGGAGCACAGGCTCTATTAACAGACAGGAAAAGAAGGCTCAGCTGATTCAGGGTCCCAATAAGTCCTGGAAACTCAAAGACGGGAGCCCTGTTCTTTGTTCTGCCTTCCCCAACAGTGGAGGTGGAAGACAGAGTCCTGGAAAGAGCCCCTGTCACCCAGTGGGCCTCCCCAAACCCTGCCTCTGCCATGGTCTTGCAGACTCCTATCATGTGCCTAAGGCTCTACTTCTTTTTCTGCAAAGTGGGGGTGATAGTAACACTCCTCACCTCCCCGAGCAGTTGTGAGGATCCCAGTAGGTGATAGCCTTTCAGATGCCCCACATGTGGTAGGTCTGATCTGGAGACCTGAGGCCCCTGGCGCTGGCTGAAGGTGGCACCCTTGGGGGGGCCCCCGAGGCTGAGCTGAGGTTCCTCCCAACCCCTGTTCCCCAGGTCCTGAACCTCTTCTTGGCCCTGCTGTTGAGCTCCTTCAGTGCTGACAGCCTGGCCTCCTCAGATGAGGATGGCGAGATGAACAACCTGCAGATCGCCATTGGGCGGATCAAGTGGGGCATTGGCTTTGCCAAAGCCTTTCTCCTGGGACTGCTGCATGGCAAGATCCTGAGCCCCAGGGAAATTATGCTCAGCCTCGGGGAGCCCGGGGAGCTCGGGGAGGCCGGGGAGAGTGCCCCAGAGGACGAGAAGAAGGAGCCGCCGCCCGATGAGGGCGACAAGGACCTGAAGAAGGACAATCACATCCTGAACCACGTGGGCCTGGTTGACGGCTCTCCCCCCAGCATCGAGCTGGACCACCTCAACTTCATCAACAACCCCTACCTGACCATTCACGTGCCCATCGCCTCCGAGGAGTCCGACCTGGAGATGCCAACGGAGGAGGAGACCGACACTTTCTCAGAGCCTGAGGATGGCAAGGTGAGCCCATCACAGGACCTGGCTCGAGGGGGCCAGGGGTCAGATAGACATGGCTTCAAATTTTTGCGTGACCCTAGAGAAGTCACAAATGCTCTCTGAGACTCAGTTTCTCCATCTGTAAAATTGGGGTAATGGCACCTACCTCAGAGCATGGTCAGGAGCATCAGGTGAGATGCTGTGTGTAAGCACATAGCAGGCTCTCTGTGCATGGTGACTGACGATTATTATTCCGACGGGCCCTGCCTGTCCTTCCCCAGTGTCCCTTCGCTCTGGCTCCACACCTCCACCTGGGTTCCTGCTCACCAGCAGGTGGTGCTCTTGGACAGGATCTTCCTACCTGTGGCACGCTAGCTCCAGGGTGGGGACCCAAGAGGCCTCTCTTAACCCCCCTCTGAACTTGAAGTCGCTCCCACTATCCCACTGGGGCTGGTCCCAACCTCCCAGTGTGGGCCAAAGTGCTGGGCCTGGGCTGGGGACTCTGAGAGGTGGAGGGATTTGGGGGGCCAAAGGGGTTGGGTACAAGGAGAGCAGAGCTGGGCATCTCAGCAGTAGCCCTGACCCACCCACACAGGAGACGCCCCCTCCTCCTGCCCCTTCCCTGCAAGGGTGACAGAGGCACTAGTAGTCACCCCCAGAAGCTCAGGCTGAGGCCGGGACCTTGCCTGAGCCTCTCAGGGGAGCGGACTCTGGGCCCCAAAGCCCATCCTCCAGCTCTGGCAGAAGAAGGACTAGCACCTCAGCTAAGGCAGGGCCCCCGTCCATCTCCACCCTATCGGCCCTGGGCCTGGCTGGGCACTGGAGTCTCAAAGAACTCTGCTCTGAAAGCTCTTGACTCCTTATTCCCCCCCAGATATGTGTCACGCTGACTTACCAGGGGGCCGAGTGCCTGCCAAGCTATAAATACCCAGGGAAATGTGGCACCGACCTCGGTATGAGGAGCGGAGGTGGGGGAGGGCTGGAGAGCACCCAGGGCCAAGGCTCTGGGGACTCTGAGGGGGGCAAACAAGGCTCCAAGGGGGACTGTGGGAGTTGGGACACACAGGCTGGGCAAGTGGCTTAGTGGGTGCCCTGGCTGACCTAATGCCTGCCTCGGTTTCCCTTTCTGTCAGCTGGGCACAAGGGGACCTCCGTAATTTTCTGGTGACCATTCTGGATCCAGAGGCTGCCCCCCCAAGCTGTCCTCTCCATCTTCCCCTTCAGGGACCTCAACTCCAGCCATGAAGGAGTCCCCTTGAGGAGGGGGACTAGGGCCAGGAACCTGACTTGGGACAGCACCAGCTGAGGTGGGGGAGGCCTGGCCAGTCCAGAGCCCCAGCCTACCCACCCTGCCCCACTCCCATCGGGTTTCCTTGGCCCCAGGCTGGAGCTTCTGCAGGGGAAAGTTTTCCATTCCTTCTGGGCTCCTCAGCCCAGCAGCCCCTGGGCATGGGAAGGCTCAGAACTTGACACTGCACACTCCCCTGCGGGCTATGGCAGCCCTGGCTCCATTCTGACCCCTTTCATGCTCCCTCAAAAGTCCCTTCAGGCCTCTTACCCCTCCGCTGCCCCCACCCCACGCTTCCCAGGACCCCCAGCCCAGCTCAGCCACCCCCAGCCTCCTCCTTCACCTGAGGCCCTCACCTGCCTCCTTGTGTCCTCACATCCCTTCCCAGGCCTCGGCCTGCCCTGCTCCAAATCGAAGCCCCGCGAGGGCAGAACCATAGCTGCCTTGGTCACTGTGGTTCTCCTGCAAAGTCCGCAGTGCTGGCTCCAGAATCCAGGGCTCAGGGAATGAATGAATGATGAATGAATGAGTAGGTCAGCTCCACCCCCCCTTTCTCCTCTCCCATCTGGTCTCCCATCCTGACCTCTGCTGGTTCACCTGGTGGGAGGACCCAGGGCTCACGTGACCCCGTGGTCCCCTGCAGAAGCCACCGCAGCCCCCCGATGGGAACTCCTCCGTGTGCAGTACGGCCGACTATAAGCCCCCCGAGGAGGACCCCGAGGAGCAGGCTGAAGAGAACCCCGATGGGGAGCAGCCTGAGGAGTGCTTCACGGAGGGTGAGGGCGAGCCCATGTGCGTGTACCCCCACCACCTCACCTGGTGCCTCCCCCAGCCCAGCAGCCCCTGGAAGGGACAGACCAGGCCAGGGCCTTTGGGGCGCAACAGCCCTGGCCCAGCCCCAGCCAAGTGCCTCCTCGAGGACATCTCAGGATCATGTGCATCACCGAAAGCATGCAGAACTTCCCGTCCCCCCACCCCCACACACCAACATGCTGCCCTGCCCTGACACAGCCTGGGGGAGATACAGCCCCAGGGAGGGGCGCCAGAGCCCGGTGCCTCCCAGCCCCTGACCCCCTGAGCCTCAATCGTGTGCGGTGGGTGCACACCGGCCCCTGAGGACTGCCGTGCGGAATCCCCACGGGGCCCTGAGTGTGACCCGGTGCTTGGGGATGGCCAGTGCTTGGGAACGGCTGCTCTAAGACCGTTACCCTCCTCGGCTTCATCTGCAGAGAGAGGCCAGCCCAGCCCTTCAGGAGAGAGCCCTGCAGACACACTGTTGCCCCCAGGGCCTGGGCTGGGCAGCATGAAGGCCACCAGGGAGAGGTGGGGAGGATGGGATTAGCCGATCCCCGGGAAGGCGGTGGGCACACGCTGGCTGCACGTCCTGAGGCAGTCCCCAGTCCTGTGATGTGGTGCCCTTGCCCCTTCCCTCCCCCAGCCTGCGTGCAACGCTGCCCTATCCTCTACGTGGACATCTCCCAGGGCCGTGGGAAGATGTGGTGGACGCTCCGCAGGGCCTGCTTCAAGATTGTTGAGCACAACTGGTTCGAGACCTTCATCGTGTTCATGATCCTGCTCAGCAGCGGAGCCTTGGTAAGCACCGCCCTGGGGGACGGGCGTGGGCAGAGGCGGGTGCCAGGCCCAAAGGAGGCCCTCCCAGGCTCCCTCCTTCCCACATCATGGGAGGGACAAGGCCCGGGCAGTCTGGACCCCAGAGAATCCTAAATGGACTCACTTGTGGTTGCAGGATATGATGTAGAAAATGTTCATTTTCTTAAAGCGACAGGTGGGGTCCCACTCTGTGTGCACCCCCAGTGATAGGTGCCAGCCAGGGCAGAAGTGGGAAGGCCCTGGGAATGTTGAGTTGCTTGGGTGGGGGGCGGTCAGGGTTGAAGATGTGTCATGGTGCTGGCCCCCAAGCAGATGACTGTCACCCCTGGGGAAGGGCTGCTGAGGGGTTTCTCCCCAGGGGTCTGGCACCCGTGGGCCCTGGGGAGTCTGGGAGAAGCCAACAGCCTGCCCCTGGCCTGGACCCAGTGCCAGACCCCTGGAAAGCCCCAGCAGCAGGCAGGGTGGGGGACGTGGTTGCTGCCCCGGCCTCCCGGGCCCCGGCCACCCCCGGCCATGCTGGCGTCCCCAGGCCTTCGAGGACATCTACATCGAGCAGCGGCGAGTCATCCGCACCATCCTGGAGTACGCGGACAAGGTCTTCACCTACATCTTCATCCTGGAGATGCTGCTCAAGTGGGTGGCCTACGGCTTCAAGGTGTACTTCACCAATGCCTGGTGCTGGCTCGACTTCCTCATTGTGGATGTGAGTCTGCCCCGGGGGATGTGAGCCAGATCCAGAGGTGGCCCTGAGGCCGAGGGGCTTAGAAAGCCCTGGCCTTGAGGCCCTTCCTGCCCTGACCAGCCCACCCTCCCTCTGCAGGTCTCCATCATCAGTCTGGTGGCCAACTGGCTGGGCTACTCGGAGCTGGGTCCCATCAAATCCCTGCGGACGCTGCGGGCCCTGCGTCCCCTGAGGGCGCTGTCCCGATTTGAGGGCATGAGGGTGGGTGCCGAGGGGGGGCTCTGAGGAGGGCTAGGGATTGGGGGAGCAACCACCGCAGAGCAAGGTGCAGGGGGCGCAGGTCTGTACTCCAGCCACAACGGGGGGAGGAGAGGTCTCAGACTCTGGGCCCCGCTGAAGGCCAGATCTGAGGGCCCCCAGACATCCTCCCACACCACCCAAGGGCCCCTTCCGGCCCTCAGCCCCTCTGGAGCTCCTCCCTGCCACCGCTGGGGGACAGCAGAGGCTGCATCAGCTCCCAGGGGGGAGCTGTGAGGGCACGGGGACGGGGGGGAGGAAGGGAGGCAGGTCGATGGGTGTATAGGCATCCCTCCCCAGCCTCACACCAGGGCCGCCAGGGCTCTGAGACCTGGGTGAGTCGGTGGGTCCTGTGCCTGGCCTCTGAGCCTGCCCACCCTTCCCTCAGGCCCTTGAGAACAGAAGTGACAGTAAATAATAGAAGCTTTGGCTGAGACAATTGGGACTTCCCCAGCCAAGAGAGGTCTGTTGGGAACAAGACCCACTTGGAGGGACAGCTGGTCACAAGCCAACAGGGCACTCAGCCGGAGGGGCTCCCTCCTGTTCATGCAAGGGGCCAGCCAATGCTGGGTCCTCCTGCCCCCAGAACCAGGGACCCCTCCTCCCCGAGGGGAAATGACCTGCCCATGCAGCTGGTTGGTGCCCCAGCCAAGAATAGAGCTACCCCGGGCATTACCAGGTCTGTGCCACCCACTCTTGTCTGGAGGTCATGAAACAGCATCTCCTTGAAAAAGGACAATTCTCAAATTTGGCCCGGCCTGACAGAGTGCAGCTGGCCTGTGTGGCCAGGGCTGGGGAGTGGGGCACAGGGTCCTGCCGCTTTGAAGACCCCCGATGGCTTCTTTTCGGTCTCTGTGTCTCTAATACTGGGAGCAGATGAGCAGGGGGCTGGGTCACAGGGGCTGAGTTTCCTATGGGGGCCGAGGTAGGAGTGTTTGTCTCCTGCCTAGTGACCCGTGGCCAAGCTGCTTCCAGAGAAGCCTAGTGCCCCGACTCTGGGCTGATGGCTCCAGCCAAGCAGAGAGCTCTCTTCAACCATAGGCCAGCAGCACCCCCAACCCTACTCCTCACTTCCCCACCCCCACCCCCCAACATGGAGCCCAGCAGACTTCTCCCCAGGCCTGGCTCAGAGTGACCCTCCTCCAGGAAGCCTTCCCTGAATAACAATGCCCAGCCCTGTCTGGTGCCCTGGTTAGTGTAGGTGGGGAGCCCTGTCCCAAAGGGGCCTGGGTAAAGACCTGGGACTGACCCCTCCCCCCCGCCCCCCAGGTGGTAGTGAATGCCCTCTTGGGAGCCATCCCCTCCATCATGAATGTGCTGCTTGTCTGCCTCATCTTCTGGCTCATCTTCAGCATCATGGGTGTCAACCTGTTCGCTGGCAAATTCTATTACTGCATCAACACCACCACCTCTGAGAGGTTTGACATCTCCGAGGTCAACAACAAGTCCGAGTGTGAGAGCCTGATGCACACGGGCCAGGTCCGCTGGCTCAACGTCAAAGTCAACTATGACAACGTGGGTCTAGGCTACCTCTCCCTCCTGCAGGTGGTAAGTGTGACCTGCTGCCCTCGCACAAAACTGGGAGCGCTCCCAGATTCGTGTTGTACCTGAACCCACCGTTACTCCTTGTTAGGAGGCCCCCACCTGCTCCCAGTGCTGGGTAGTATCTAGACCTCTCTGGTCTCTGTGTGACGCCTGCCCCGTGGGGCCCTGGGGAGGACCAGGCTGGGGTGAGGAGGGAGACTCATGGATGGTGGAAACGGCAAGCAGCCCCTCTCCTCACACCCAACCACACTCTCCCAGGCCACCTTCAAGGGCTGGATGGACATCATGTATGCGGCCGTGGACTCCCGGGAGGTGAGTGGGCCTCACCGAGACGCGGCCGGTGAGTGAGCCCGGGAAGAGGACGCAACCAGAGACACAGTGGCAATTCTGCCCAGCCCCAGCCCCACGCCACCTCCTCAGAAGCCCCCAAACTCGGCAACCTGGGGGTGGAAGGGCCCACCTCTGGGCCCCAGGCCCTCCTTGCCCACAGTGAGATGGGGAACAGGGGGCAGCCAACATGCCCCCCCAACCTCCCCATCCCACCCCATCCCAGCCTGTCCTGTCCTGTGGCCTCTGCAGAAGGAAGAACAGCCCCAGTATGAGGTGAACATCTACATGTACCTCTATTTTGTCATCTTCATCATCTTTGGGTCCTTCTTCACCCTCAACCTCTTTATTGGCGTCATCATCGACAACTTCAACCAGCAGAAGAAGAAGATGAGTATCCACCCACCTTCCCTGGGCTCCATCCTCCCTCCTTTGCTCGCCCGTCCCTTGGGATAGTCCCACGTGCTGCCTCAGCAGCTACTGTGCTGTGGCTGGTGGCATGACTGAGGCAGCAAGCCCGGGCTCAGACCCTCCCCGGCGACCGTGAGAGAGGGACTAGGCCTCTGTGAACCTTGGTTACCTTGTTAAGAAACGAGGCTGATGCTCCCTACCCAGCTGGCTCATTCAGAGCACCCAACGAGATACTGATGGCAAGTGTCTGGCCCCAAACAGGCTATGAGCCGGTGCTGGTCCTCTTCCAGACTCTGTCACCCCACACCCCTCCCTCCTTTCTCTGGACCCCGCAGACCCCCATCCCCTTCCTCCCTCCCTCAGCCCCCATCTCTGGCCCCTCCAGGTCCCCTGCTGGGGTGCGGGCTGCTTTAAGGGTGGGGCCTGAGGTGGGGAGGCCCTGGAGGCCAAGAAGAGGGGCCTCTGGCCTTACAGACACCATCCTACTATACTTTGGAGGGAAAGACATCTTCATGACGGAGGAACAGAAGAAATACTACAATGCCATGAAGAAGCTTGGCTCCAAGAAGCCTCAGAAGCCAATTCCCCGGCCCCAGGTACCGGCCCTCTGAGCCCCTCCTCCTGCAGCCTGGATGAACCTTCTGCCCAAAGGGGCCCATGGGGGCAAAATGCAGGCTGTCCTCCACCCACCAGGTGGTGTCCCTGGCATGAGGCTGGGTCCCCATGCTGGAGAGCTTGCTTCTTTGTAACCGCACTGAGGCACTGCATGGGAGGGCAGCAGCAACCTGATAAACCCCAGTCGCTGGTTCGCCCCCAGTGTCGGCCCACCCCTTCAGCGGGTGGCCTCTGGGGCAAGGGCCCCTGGAAGTGGGAGGAAGAGGATGTCCAGACACCCTCCCCAGTGAGCAATGACTTCGGGAGAAGGATGAGAGGTTGCCAGGGGACCTTGAGAGGAGGAAGCGTCCTAGAGTGAGGAGGAAGCCCACGGACCCCCCAGAATGGCTTGTCCGGATGGGTCTCCCCTCCCTGCCGTGGCCGACTCTACCACAAGCCCTAACACCTCCTCCCCCCCGTCTCTGTCTCTCTCTCTCATGCTGTTGTGTCATCCTGTGTCTCCTGCCTGTCCACATCCTGTGTGGGTCCTGACCACTGCCCCCCCAAAATCCACCCACCTGCACCCCCGCACCCCTCCCACGCTGCAGAACAAGATCCAGGGCATGGTGTATGACTGTGTGACCAAGCAGGCATTCGACATCGCGATCATGATCCTGATCTGCCTCAACATGGTCACCATGATGGTGGAGACGGACGACCAGAGTCAACTCAAAGTGGACATCCTGTACAACATCAATATGGTCTTCATCATCATCTTCACCGGCGAGTGCGTGCTCAAGATGCTCGCCCTGCGCCAGTATTACTTCACCGTCGGCTGGAACATCTTCGACTTCGTGGTCGTCATCCTGTCCATCGTGGGTGAGCGGGGCCAGGCCGGGCAGACTCACTCAGGGAGGCCTGCCGCTCCCATCCTTGCGTTCACGCACCTGCTCTTGCACCTGGAAAGCTCACACACGCATGTACACGGACACATGGGCATAGGCAGCTGGAGTTCACACTTAATGCACAAAAGGCACATGGGCCAGGCTCACAGGCAGTCTGTCACCTGCACACCCACGAATACACTTCTAGAAACCAGTAGATGCACACTCGGGTGCCCGTGAGCCCAGTGGAAGACAGAAGATGGTTCCAGTCTCCATACACACAGAAGCGCACAGACGTGTGTAATCATGATAGCAACTAACCACCATTTACTGACCATTTACTATTTGCCTGACACTGTGCTATCCCAGGAGGTAGGTACTGTTACCACCTCTGCTTTACAGATGAGGAAACTGAGTCACAAACAAGTCACGCTCCGAGTCACACACAGAGCTTTCCTCCCTCTCTGTCTCATCTGGGGCATCTACAAACAGCCTTGGGGGTCGGCTTACCCTGAACCCCATCAGCTTGGGCATATCTCACCTCCTTCCAGCTGTGTCAGGGCAGAGCAGAGCCCCTGGCCCCAGGACCCTGGGGGAGCCCAGCCTCATGGGTCAGGCCATTTGGACTGTGCTTCTCTTGCTCGCTTCTGGGGAGGAGCATACCAGGCCAGGCCCCCTTGAGCCCTGCATGCGCCCCCCTCCCCCGCTCCCTGACCCCGCCTCCTACCCCAAGGACAGTGCTCCTCACACTTGCTCCCTGCAGGCCTCGCGCTCTCCGATCTGATCCAGAAATACTTCGTGTCTCCCACACTGTTCCGAGTGATCCGCCTGGCCCGGATCGGGCGTGTCCTGCGGCTGATCCGTGGGGCCAAGGGCATCCGGACTCTGCTCTTTGCCCTCATGATGTCCCTGCCAGCCCTCTTCAACATCGGCCTCCTCCTCTTCCTGGTCATGTTTATCTACTCCATCTTCGGCATGTCCAACTTTGCCTACGTCAAGAAGGAGTCGGGCATCGATGACATGTTCAACTTTGAGACCTTTGGCAATAGCATCATCTGCCTCTTTGAGATCACCACGTCGGCTGGCTGGGACGGGCTCCTCAACCCGATCCTCAACAGCGGGCCCCCCGACTGTGACCCGACACTTGAGAACCCGGGCACCAGCGTCAGGGGTGACTGTGGCAACCCCTCCATCGGCATCTGCTTCTTCTGCAGCTACATCATCATCTCCTTCCTCATCGTGGTCAACATGTACATCGCCATCATCCTGGAGAACTTCAACGTGGCCACCGAGGAGAGCAGCGAGCCCCTCGGCGAGGACGACTTCGAGATGTTCTACGAGACATGGGAGAAGTTCGACCCCGACGCCACGCAGTTCATTGCCTACAGCCGCCTCTCAGACTTCGTGGACACCCTGCAGGAGCCGCTGAGGATCGCCAAGCCCAACAAGATCAAGCTCATCACGCTGGACCTGCCCATGGTGCCGGGGGACAAAATCCACTGCCTGGACATCCTCTTTGCCCTCACCAAGGAGGTCCTGGGCGACTCTGGGGAAATGGACGCTCTCAAGGAGACCATGGAGGAGAAGTTCATGGCCGCCAACCCCTCCAAGGTCTCCTACGAGCCCATCACCACCACCCTCAAGAGGAAGCACGAGGAGGTGTGTGCCATCAAGATCCAGAGGGCCTACCGCCGGCATCTGCTCCAGCGCACGGTGAAGCAGGCATCCTACATGTACCACCACAGGCAGGACGGTAGTGGGGACGGTGGCCCGGAGAAGGAGGGCCTGATCGCCACCACCATGAGCAAGATGTACGGCCACGGGAATGGGAACAGCGGCGTGCCGAGCACGGGTGAGGAAAGGGGCTGGACAGGGGACGCCGGACCTGCCATTGGGCTCACGCCCATGAGCCCCTCGGATGCTGCCCTCCCTCCCTCCCCACCCCTGGGGCAGACAGTGCGCCCGGGGGTCAAAGAGTCTCTTGTCTAGTAGCAGCGGCGAGGTCGCCAGCTGAGCCTGGCACAGCCCCCCCAAAACTCACTCATGGTGCCTGCTTGCTGAGGGAGCAGGCTTTGAGTCTGCCGCTGACCGGCTCCCTGTCGGGGACAGGTTGTGGCCACGCTGGGGCTGACACCCAGGCCATGGAAAATGGGAATTGCCTTCAGAGGCTCCACCCTGGGCCTGAGGCTCCCCCCACCTCCCCCCTGCTTCCCTGGTTTCTCACTTCAAGTTGCTCTTACCCCCTCATGGGCCTCTCCTCTTGGGGGAGGTTGGAACACCAGAGATCTCTGCCCCCTACACGGGGGAGGAGCCAGCCTACAGTGGAGGGATGAGCTGTCGTCCTGCCACCAGAGTCTTAAGGGCTACAGGCCCCCCCAGGCCTCTCCCGGATAAAGATGTCTTAACTCAGTGAGAGCGGACACCTGACCCAGGGCCTGCCAAGCCTCCCCTGACTGGGATACAGCTTCGTCCTGCCAGCTCACGAATTTCCTGGAGAAGAGAAAAGTCACTGGTCCACAAGTGGCTCCCCGAGTCCGATTGGCCACTGGATCCTGATGCATCTGGCAGGGCTTGTGGCCCCTGAAACCACATCCCACTTTGTCCATTGTGCAGCCCCTGGCTCCCTGGCTGGCCCCTGGGGGAAGAGCTAGAGGGAGGAGTCCACTCAAGAACCGTCTTCTTCTAGGAAGCATGGCGGGTTGATAGAGGTGGGGTCCCGCCAGCCACATCACTGCACGGGAGGCTTCCTTGGCCAGAGCGCCCAGACCTGGGGCGGGGGCAGGGACCCTGGAGCTCAGGAGGTAGATTTCTGTTCCCTCCCTCCCCGATTAGCACCACAGGGCTCTCTGTAGCCTCACCCAGCCTCATCCCCCACCACACCCATCTCTTCCTCCCTCCTCATCCTTCTCTCCCCCTCCTCAAAGTGGTCCTAAGAGTGTTGTCGTCGAGCCCATGTTAGAGATTTCAACCCTGGGACGTGCACAGCTCACCTGGCTCAGGCCCAACCTTCCAACTTCCCACTGCCTGGCACGCCGGGCAGCATCTTTGTTGGTACCACTGGTCCAGGCGTGGCCGTGCCAGGCCTCTTCTGGCTCTTGGGGAACGGACGGAGGCCGAGCTCAGAGGGGGCAGTGAGACACCTGCTCAGGCGTCACTGGATTTACTCACTTGCGCGTGTGCCTTGTGTCTGCTTCACGCCTGTGTGTACGGCTGTGTGTGTGCTCAAGCCCACGAAGCACTGTGTCCCGCCTCTGTGTGTGTGTGTGTTGTGTCAGCGTGCCCCTGTAGTCTGGTGTGTGTGTGTGTGTCCTATGCAGGTGTGCCTGTGCTGTGTGGATGAGTGTGAACGTGTCTGGTAAGGCTTGCACGTTGAGTCCCCGTTGCCCTTAGTTCCTCTTCTCTTTCTTGTTTCTTGTGAACAGTTTGATTAAAACTCAGGAAGCAGCAAAACCTCCAAAACAATGTGGGTGTGTGGGTATGTGTGTGTGGGTGGGTGTGTGTGTGTGTGCGTGCATGTGCCCACAGGCTGGAGCCTTCCTTTCTGTCTGCCCTACTCTCTGGCCTCCTGGCCACCCATTGTCCCTTCTTCCTATTCCGTTCATCACACCCATTGCCCCAGCCCCACTCCCCGTCTCTTGCCTGTGTCCTCCGTGGAAAGGAGGCCCTACTCCTTCTACCTTCCTGCAACCGTCTGTCTCTTGCTTCAGAAGATGCGTCCTAGAGAGGGCAGCCTCCTCCCTGACCAGCACCCTGCCCCCTGCCCTTCCCTCAAACTGGGGCCCCAAACTGGGGTGGCCCCAAGAGGCTCCGCATCTGTTGGGACTGGATACTCACCACTGGACTTCATACAGACTGCAGAGCCTCCCCTGCCTATGGCCCCCTCCCCTGCACACCCACACCCATTCCCACTCTGTCTGGGTGGGAACAGACCCAAGCCAGGCTGGCAAGCAGGCTCC
This sequence comes from Halichoerus grypus, assembly GCF_964656455.1. Classification (NCBI taxonomy): domain Eukaryota; kingdom Metazoa; phylum Chordata; class Mammalia; order Carnivora; family Phocidae; genus Halichoerus; species Halichoerus grypus. The sequence goes on along the minus strand of NC_135713.1, from coordinate 194,897,994 downwards.
TTTGTACAGTTCTTATAATAAACCTCCCCCCCCCCACCCCGGGTGCCTCTCATGTGCGGGCTTCTCCCTTCTGCACCTCCTTGTGTGGACGTTGACAGGGTCTGAGGGCTGCTAGAAGCAAGAAGGGCTGGTGGGGATTGGAGCCAAATGGGGAAGACTTGGGGAACCTCAGGGTGGGTAGAGGGCAAGATAAGGAGGGCCCCAACTCCCTTTCTGGCCCAGTCCAGCTCTCTCCTGCCCCCCTCCAAAAGGAAGCTTGGGTTTTGAAAATTAATAAAGGGAAACCTCACTAAAACGGAGTTGGGAGGTTCAGCTGGGGGGAGCTCTCAGGCTCCACCACTCCTCATCAATTGCAGACCCAATAAGAAGAGGTGGACCTTGCAGGGCTACCACTTTACTATCTGGCAGGGAGAGGAAAGGCTTTCCTCCTGCCCTGGCAACAGCCCAGCCAATGAGAGACACTCAGAACTCAGCCAATGAGAAGCCACCATACTCCCTACTCCCACTTTCCTCCAATAGACTTTGCGTTTACAACAGCCTTCCCAGCGTCCCCCTTTCCTCTATAAAGGAGCCGGTCCTCCCTTTCGTGGCGGAGCGTCTAGTTTTGCCTAGCTTGCTTCTTTGGTCTTGCAATTCTCTGCTCTTCCCGAATTATCCCGTCTTTTGCCAGTAAGATAACTGGCAGTTTTATTTTTAAGGTTACAGCTCCAACCTCTTAGCTGGAGTCCAAGACGCCAGGTGAGGTCAGGGGTCGTGGCCCCCTCCCCAACGGGCAGTGCCACGCTCCCCTCCCCCCCCCCCCCCCCCCGCTCCATGATGGTGCCCGGGAAATGGCGTTGGGACCCAGTGGCCCCAGCGCCTCCTCTCTAGAAGCCCCCTTCGCTTCTCTGCGTCCCCCAGGCGCCCCGAGGTGCCTGAGGGACACGCCTCCTCACAGATACTGTCCCCCCAAGGACCCTACCTCTGGCCTCTGACCTCAGAGAGCCCAGGGTCCCGTGGACCTGTGACAATGAGTAGTATGATGTCGTGAGCTAAGTCCACAGTCCTGGTGGGTGAAATATAACTTTATGTATACTTTTGTTTTCTACAACTTGATTTCTGACTCCCAGGGCTGTATTTGTCCAAACTAGGAAACACTTCGTCCTTTACAAGATTTCTACAACCTCTTTTCCTGGCTCCTGAGGTTACATGGCACCTGTGTGGGCTCGGGAGGGCCACCACAGGCTACCCTGACGTCCTTCAGCCATATTCCTGAGGCCCCTTCCCTCCTTGCTGTTCTCTATGCGTGGGGAGAGGGGTCCAGGATCCCTGCAGGGTTTTGAGCTCTCCCACCGGGGTGCTGACCTCCCTCCCTGGGGCGGGGGGCTCCTTCTCACTCTGTTTCTCCACACTGCGCCTGGGGCTTCTCCAGCTCCAAGGACAGGAGAGCTTGCAGGGTGCCCTGGCCCACCCTTCCCCTGAGCCTTGAATAGTGCAGGAAGAGAGGCAAAATACTAGATGAAAAACAAAAGCCAATATTTCAAAATCATCCCCTCCATCAGCTATCAGCTGGCCCCAGTGCCTTTGCCAATGCCCCCGGGGTGGGGTGGGACCACTCCTCACTGAGAACCACCAGGTAACTTGGGGCGGCTTTCTGGCTGCTGCACTACAGGGCCAGGAATCAAACCTACCTCCTTCTTAGCCAGCGGGCCTCCACCCTCTGCCACAGAACAGCAAGCCCAGCAGGGCCAGGCAGAGTGGATTGGGGGAGGGGCGGAGGTCTGAGCCCCTCCTTCCAAACTGAGGTTCTGCCCTCTCCCACCCTCCCCAGGGGTGCTGGGGGCCCCTGACCTCTTGCTTCCTCAAACTTCTAAGCCCCTTGTCCGCTCTCCCTCCACCCCCATCTCTTGTCTCGATGCTGCCTTCCTGGAAAGGGGAGGTGGAGGCTGCCAAATGTTGGGGTGTGCAGCCCAGGGTAGCCGGGGGCAGAGGCGGGAGTGGGCTTACGAGGCCTCCTGTTCCAGGAAAGAAAAGGCGTCACAACCCGAGACAGAACTCTGTGCTGTTGTCACCGGAGAAGGAACAGCACAGCCCCGGCTGTGACAAATAACCCTGCAGGCGGTGGGGGCCCCACTGCTTCCACCCACTCCTGAAAATGGATCCCTGCCAGGCATGAATGGGAATGAAGTCCAAAGGCCACATCTGCATGCCTGCCCACAGGGGATGTGGGTGTGTGGGTGTGTTTGGAAGATGCCATCTGCCCCCCAACCTCCGTGCCCCCTGTAGTCACCCTGGGCCCCGGGCCCAGCTCCTGAGCAGGGCCCACACCACGCAGCCGAGGCAACACATCATGTGAGCATACATGTGCATGGGCGCGCGCGCACACACGTACATGTGTGTGCCCCAAGTCTTCCCCAATTATCTTCCCAACTTTGGGGGGACACTAGCTCCAAAGCTAACCAAGGTCTCCATCATGAGGAAGTACTTTGCTAAAGGAAGAAACCCTTGGATTTTCCCCCCATTCCTCTGGGGGGGTCTCCAATCACCCCCCAACCCCGGCACAAGGGGCCTGTGGTCCCCAGGCTGACCTCAGGTGATGTTTATATTCCTGGGCTGTTTGTTCTGTGAACTGAACATCTGACGCCTTTTCAGAGAAATGTTTTTTTTTTTTTTTTTTCATTTGGAACATCTGGAAACAGCAAGAACATCTGGAACTGCCAGGAACGAGCTGTTCCTTGGGTGAAACCTAAACCCTCCTGTCACTGTTTTCTATAGCTCTGGTCCTGGCCCACACTCCTTGGCGGTGGCCCCTACCATCCAGGTGAGGCCTGTGTCCACAAGGATTGAGGGGGTACCACCCAGACCCCTGCCTTTCTCATTGCCAACCCTGGCATGGAGCAGGTCCACATCTCTCTAAACCCAAACAGACCCACCACTAATGTAGGCTGTTTGAAAAATGGAGGGTGGCAGGGAGAACGAGATATAGGCAGAAGACACATAGGATTCAGCATCCTTCTTCCCCTCTGGGAGTTGGGAGAAAAGAGGGATTGAGGGGACAAGAGAGAAAAAGGGGGAAACATAAAACTCAGAGTGGGCTTGGCTGTGGGGCTGAGGTATGCAAGCCTGCCATGTGTGGTTGTGCAGGTTGTGTACTGCACAAGTGCAGCCCTGACCGCCCCCTACCCCACCCCCCCGGCCAAAGGTGCAAAAGTTGTGTCTGACTCAGGGACACAGACAGGAACTCAGACAAGTTTCTGGATGCTATGATTCCATTCACTGCTCTACTGACTGGCAAGATAAAGCCAGAGAGCTTTTGAGTATCAGAACCTGGAGGTTTCCCTGCACTAGGCTCCTGTCCCCTACCCAAGACCTGGGAGCTATGGACAACTCCCTGGAAGTCCCCTGATTCCTGAGTGGTGGGTTTTTTCTAAGCTGTCTCTACCTAAGTCCACCCCCTTTGGCAGCTTCTAGCAAATTCTCTCACCAAGTGAGGGAGGGAGGCCTCTTGCCAGGGTCTGGCCAAGTAGCTGCCACATCTGGCTCTTGCTCAAGAACCTCTGTGGCTCCCTGCCTCCACCGGGACAAATCTTCATCAAGCCCCAACATGGCTGCCTGCGCTCCAGCCGAGAGGCTGCCTGCTGGGCCCCTCCAGGTGCCAGGCCTGGGCCCAGTACAAGTACCCCCACCATCCCCAGCACCCCTGCACCATCCTTCCTTGGTGCCTCTCTTTCTGCAGAGTGCAAGCCGGCCCAGAGCCGAGGAGCTGGGCTCGCATTCACCCCCAGGACCCGGGTGTCTTCAGCTAAGGGCCTGGGAACCTGGACTGCGCAATGGAAGCCTGGGGACCCCAGGACATGACCATCAGTGGGGTAGGGGTGCGGGGAGGGGAGCACAAGATGCCCTCAGATGACCCAGTGGCCCTTGCCTCCCGGAGTCATCCAGTGTGGTGCCCTGTGAGCCTTAGCTGCACAGCTGACAGAGCCCGCCCTCCCCAGGGTCCCAGGAGAGCTGGTGCCTCCCCTGGGTCCCAATTTGCATGGCAGGAAGGGGCCTGGTGGGGAAGAGGCAGGGAGGGGACGGGCTGCAGCCCAGGCAGTTACACGTTTCCCCCCAGGAGCCTCTGTCCTAGCCACCAGCTTGGGGTCCAGGACGGAGCAGTGAGCATGGCCGGGTTGCTGCGCCCTGCGCCCGGCACCTGGCTGGTGCTGTTGCTACTTTCAGGTACGCCGCCCCCCTGAAGCGGGCCCCCACCCCACCCCCCACCCCCACCCCTGGTTTCGCACGCCGTCGCGGGCTGTTCGGCCTTTCTGTTCTGTGTCCCGCTCTCTCCAGCCCCCGCCTTCTGTCTCTCCCACTTTCTGCCTCCTGTCTCCCTCGGACCGCCCTGGGGCCTGGGTCTGTGGGTGTCACCCCGCTCAGTAGCTCTGGGCTGTGGGGCCCCGGCCCCTCTTCTGCTTAGAGGGTGTCCGGCTGAGCTGGGGGCGAGGGACTGGTGTCTAGGACGGGGACGGAAGAAAGGAGTATGGTTTACCCCAGTCCCTCGGGGGCTGTGTGTGTGTGTGTGTGTGTGTGTGGTGGGGGGGGCGGGGGACATGGGAGAGAGGCTGCCCCCAACCAGACCCTGGGATGTGCATGTTCCAGAAATGGTCCCCTGGTCTGGAAGACAGTTGTGACCTTCCTCCAATCTCATCCCGGTGTCTGCTCAAGGCCAGCCGACAGGCCCAAGGCAGAAGGGGGGCTGGGAGGTGGATTTCTGCTGACTCTTCCCCGCTCCAGTCTCTCCAGAGCAGTGCCAGGGAGGGCTGAGGTCTCTTGACCTTGATGTCCCGGGAGGAGGCAGTGGGTCTAGGAATGGAGGGCCGCAGGGGTGGGGCGGCCAGTTTCCAGTGGAGCCCTGGCCCAGTCCCGCCCACTTCCTCCCACCCAGCAGGTGTGCCTGCAGCCAAAGCAGAAGACGAGTACCCGGACCCCAAAGGTCAGCAACTTCCCCTGCCCCTTCTGGGGGCACGTATGTGTGTGTCCAATGCTGTCCTGGTCCCAGGGGCTGTCCCATGGTGGCCCCTGTGCTCTTGTTCCCCCGGATGTCCCCAGCCAGGACACCCATCTCTAGGCTACCTTAGGGTCTCCATCTCAGAGGCCTGGCTCCGAGGGCCTCCCCCAGCACCCCTCCTGCCAGCTGTCACCCTCATTAGACATAAGCGCTCCAGTCCCAGGGTGTGGCTAAGGGGTGTGGCTCAACCCAGGTGGGAGGGGGGAAGCCAGAGGGAATTGCACCGAGGACTCAGGCTGGGTCTGTCTAGCTGGGTCAGACTCAGCCTGGGAAGGAGCCTGTAACCTTAGGGGCTCCGACAGGCCACAGGGCCTCAGAGATTCCCAGGGGTCTCTCACTGGGAATGCTGGGAACGATGCAGGAAGGGGGCTTCTTGGAGCAGGTGGGTGGGAAGAGCTCGCCAAGCTGAGAAAGAAGGTTTAGGAATCAAAAAGTGGGAGCACCAGGCCAGGTGGGAGGCTGCCCTATGGGCCTCTAGGCCCCAGTGGGTGAGGCCTAGATCACGCTGCTGTATGGGCATGGAAAGGAATTGGAAAGTTCCAGAGGCCTTCTAAAGGAAAAGCAAATGTTGGGGTGGGGGCAGTCGGCAAGTGGCGGGACCCAGTGGTTTGGCCTGCGGCCACTCATGGAGCTCAGCTCCCACACACCTCTACCTCATGACTGTCCCATGCCCAGGAGCAAGGACAGACGAAGGGGGCAGAGCTGGGGTAGTGCCACGAGGGGAGGGGCCCACGGTGGGGCAGGCAGTCAGGAAGATGCTCCGCGGGATGCTGATCCCGGCCTTGGCGCCCACAGGAAGCGCTTGCTCCAGCATCTGGCAGAACCCACGCTTCATAGCCCGGAAAAGGGGTGCCACGGTGGAAATCAGGTGCCACGTAAAGGAGTCGGAAATCGTGAGCTGGCTCCGGAAGCAGGAGATGGACTTGGAGCCCAAGCCGCTGCCGGACAAGGGCCGCATCCTCCAGAGCCGGAACGGCTCCGTCGCCACCCTGACCATCAAAGGCATCCAGTTCCAGGACAACGGCATCTACTTCTGCCAGCAGACGTGCTCGAAGGGGTCCCTCAGCAAGGGCTGCGGGACTGAGCTGCGAGTCATGGGTGGGTTTGGGGCCTGCCTTCCAGCCGGGGTGGGGGGCAAGGGCGACGGGGCCACGGAGCCTTTGTAGAGCCATCTGCACCCCGCCCCGGCCCAGCCTGCCACCTGAGGGGGGGGCCACACTGTGAAGGTGGCCGTGGCCATAGATGGCCCAGGAGAGCCGCTGAGGAGGTCCTGAGGGGCGCAGGCCCAAGGAGGGGGCCACCAGCCTCACCGCCCCTCGCCGCCTCCCCACAGGGTTAAGCACCTTGGCACAGCTGAAGCGAAGGAACACACTAAAAGATGGCATCATCATGATCCAGACCCTGCTCATCATCCTTTTCATCATCGTGCCCATCTTCTTGCTGTTGGACAAGGTGACCGCGGCAGCCAGCGAGGCGGCCATGGGGCAGGCCAGACGTGGGCAGGGTCTCCATCTCCCCGGCCCCGGAGCCCACCCATTGACTCACCTATGCAGTCTCTCCTTCATCCATTCAGTTGTTCTGAGTGCTCCTCACCCCCTGACCCCTGACCCCTTGCCCCCAATCCCTCTCCCTGGCCCAGTCTCCCCGGCGCTCCCCAGCCTGGCCCAGCAGTGGATGGGGTGGCGGGAGCTAACACTCTGCTCTCCATCCCCTGCCCCGCCAGGATGACAGCAAGGCTGGGATGGATGAAGATCACACCTACGAGGTAAGGAAGAGGGGGGCCCCACAGCGCTGAGGGCTGTGGGGTGGTTGGCGGCCATCCGCTGGTGTGGTCAGAGAGGAGCCAAGGCCTGAGTGCCATCCCGTGTCTCCAGGGCCTGAACATCGACCAGACGGCCACCTATGAGGACATAGTGACTCTGCGGACAGGAGAGGTGAAGTGGTCAGTCGGGGAGCACCCAGGTCAAGAGTGAGGGGCCGGCCCTCCCCATGCCCCTGGGCCCAGCCAGCCGGGCCCTCATTGGCTGTGTGAGAGCCGCCTCCAGCTCCCAGCTCATCCCCACTTCCCTGGACCTCGGTCAGCCTCTGAAGCTGGCCCACCACATCTGCCTGCCGCCCCCCCCGGCCCCTGGTCCCCAGCTCTTGCCGCAGAGACTGGAGTGGAAGGGCCGCAGGGCAGGGCAGTGATTTGGAGTGGGGACTTCTCTGGGGATAGACTGGACCCAGACTTCTGGGGGTGCTATGTGGGGATCCAGCCCATGTTCGGGACGGGGAAGGCAGAGGCTTGTCTGGAACCTGCAAATGGACTCAAGCAGACCAGCTTCCTGCAGAGCCCGGGAAAAGCCGTGGTCCATCCCACTTGGCCGCAGATGGGCCGCAGAGGGCTACATGCCTCTCCCACCCTCTCCCACCCTCTTCCACCCTCTCCCACCCTCTCTCACCCTCTCCCACCCCAGGGGGCTCCTAGCCTTGATCCCATTCTCCCATGGAATAAACAGTGTGTCGAGAAACCACACACAGGCTTGTGACATCTATGGGTATGGGGTGGGTCAGAGTATCTCTCTGGGCACAAATGTTTGGACCTCTGTGGGCCCGGAGGGTGTGGGAGAGGATCACTGCCATGGATCTCATGGGCCTCTCCTGGGCTCACTAGGGCTTCTCTCTGAAAGCCTGGCTGGGATCTGTGGTTACGCCCTTCGGGTTTTCCCTAGCTGGGCCCAGATCGGAGAAAGGCTGGTAGCCCTTTTTAGCAGGAAGCCTTCATCCTGCATTCCCTTTAGCCCACAAGCAGCACTTGGGTCCTGCTCTGTAGGGCAGGGGTCTCAGCCTTGAAGGAGCTTGCCCTTGCCCACCCATTCCCAATCCTTCTGTCCCTGAAGGCCCTCCATCTGCGAGAAGCCCTCCCAAATATCCCCAGGCCCTGCCCAAGCCCCGTTCCTGCCTTGTGCTGCCCATGCTGGCCTTCGTCTCCAGTTAAACTACTCCCCACCATGCCTGACCCAGAGCCACGCAAGAGAGAGATTCCTAAAGAAGGAGGCTTTGTGGTGGTGAAGTTTGGGGGTCCTTAGGTGACTCCTTCAGCCTTTCCCAGCACCACATCAGAGGCCCCCTAGAGCCCCAACATCCCCACAAAATGATCCCTAGGGCCCTACAAATTAGGCCCCAGTGTGCTGGCTGCAGGAGGGACAGGAGCAGTTCCCAGCTGGGAGCTTAAGGGCAATGAACCTCCGTGTGCAAAGCCAGGCCTCGCTCCGCTTCCTATTGACCTTGGGGCGGGGGGGTTGGGGGTGCCTGAAACACCTCTTTGCCACTCGTGCTCTAGATTCAGGCCAGAGAAATTCCTGCCCCCAGGGAAGGGCCAGTTTAACTGGAGAAGCAAGACCAGCGTGTGGGGACCAGTAAGAACAGCCACCAGTTGTTACCAGCTTCCCCGCTGGACCAGCAGGTGGGGTGGGGCAGGGGGCTAAGCTTCCTGCGCCTGGGGTTTCCAACAGTCCATGTGTGCGTGGCTTAGTGGCACTCACTGGGAGCCAGGCTGGGCAGGCCAGGCAGGGCCCGCTCCCTCCGTGGCCTCCGTGGCCTCCGGGTGGCCCTGAGGAAACTGGTTTGTTTTGGCATCTGCCTCCACTGAGCTGGAGCCCTTCCTCTCCTGCTGCTTTGCATAGTGGCGCTAATTCTGTCCTCCTACCTCCGCCAGGGACCCTAGCAGCCGGGCTGGGGGTGGGAGGGTGTCTTCACTTCTCCCCCCAGCAGGGTCTCCCCTGACCTGGGGCTGCCCTGAGTCTAGAGAGGCCCTGGCTTTACCAAAAGACTAATACTTTTGGATCACTGAGTTTTCCTAGCGCTTCGCAGTGCTGTTGGCCGAGAATTACTTGAGCCGCAAGCCCTGCCTCCTACCCCAGACACCCCTAGAGGGTATCTGCCCTCATGGTCATGATGTAGAAGCCCTCCCTGGTCTGTTTGTCTTTTTTTTTCCCTTTGTTTTTGTTTTTGTTTTTCTGTTTTAGGGGCTTATGCTCTGGTTATCGTCCTATCTATATTAGGGGCCCCTGGCCCCCAGAACTGACTGAGGCAATGCTGATGAAACTGCGTGATGATGGTGGGGGTGATGAAAGTCTCAGGTCTCAGTTGCTTTATCTGTAGAATGGGAATCATAAAAACTTGTCTGAGGGAAGGGAGTTGAACCAGATGCTGTTCTTTTTTTTTCTTTTGTCATACAGTAAAATTGACTTTGTTTTCTTTCAGTATACAGTTTGATGAATTTTAGCACATGTGCAGATTTATATCCCCCCCCACCAAAATCAGGATACAGAACATGAACCAAAATCTTTTATTGGGACCCTAAAATACTTACATATTGAGCACCTCTGAAATGCCAATAAAATTGTATCGAACAGCCCCATATTCATGTACATAATCTTGCATAAGCCCCAGCATAACCCTGGAAGGGGGCAGCATCATCCCCATTTGATAAATGAGCAAATCAAGGCTCAGGAAGATAACAATGGGTCAAAGTCATAGCTTCTGGGGGATGGGACGCCTGCTGATGCCAAACCCAGCATTCTTCCCGGTACCTCGCCGCTGCCTCCCTCGGAGGACTCTGCAGCATGGAGACATTGAGGAGGAAGTAAAGAAGGAGGAGAACCAGGGAGGAGAGAATCCTGGGACAACATTGGCCATCTGCAAACATTTCCCATTGTTCCCAAGTCCCAACACACGAGGACACGAGTCCCAGCCTGGCTGGAGTTCGCGCCACGGGGCCATCCTTCTAGGGGCCCCGCTCTGGCCAACTCCCCCAGGCCTCCCCTTCCACAGAACACAGTCCTGAGGTGCCTTGGTGGGCACATGCCCCACTGCCCACTGGGGGAATCCAACCGGGTCCCTCGGGGCCCTGCTGTAAGCATAGGCTGGTTCCTTCCTCGTTCTAGCTTGACTTCCGGCCCCTTCGATGCAGGTGCTGCCAGGCCTGGGGTGCTCTCTGACCTGAGGGTTTGGGTGTTTTTTCCAGCAGAATCAGAGGTGACAGAAAAACAAAACAAAATGTCAAAAGCTGCCGCCGTGTGGGTGTCACTGGTAGGTAGTGTTTGTCCCTTAGCAGGTGTCTGAGTCTTCTGCGAAGGGGCCACAAAAGGCCATCTTGGAACACAGAGTTTGGGATTCCCAGATTCTGTCTGCGAGCGTTCTGCTCTTTAGATGACCCTCGGGGCTGGATTCAGAGCCCACATCTGTGAAATTCCTGGGTGAGTCCGGCTCTCCACGGTGCTCCTGGTTCCGGCACCCTCAGAATCTGCCGGTGACTCAGCTGCAAACAAAAAAAACCAACACACCTTCTACTTGGGATACCTCAGCGACCTCTCCAAGTCCAAAGCCTCTACCTGGAAACTTAGATGACTCCACAGCACACAAAGATTAACTAGCGTTCAATCCTGAGTTCAGAGTGTAGTTTGTTAAAGCACATTTAGATGGATCCTAGTGCGTTTCTTAAATTAAAAAAAAAAATAAATAAAGACCTCTTTCTCTCCAACTGAACACCACTTTCTCTGGTGGTGAAAGCAGGGGGGAGGGGGGCGGTGCCAGACACCTCGGGAGGTCCCGCTTAGGGCTCAGGTTCTGCAAGTCGTGAGTCCGTGTAGAATATTTGTGATCAGCATCTGCATACTGCCTTGTCTATTTTTTTTTTCATTTAAATTTTTTTCATGCACGTAGTGCCGTGTATTGCAAGATCTTGTACTTTTTATGATTTTTTGGGGGGTACTTCTCATTTTAAATTCATTCTCTGAGAAGGACATGGAGACACAAGGTGGCCTACCTTACCATTTCCGGGTGGGTGGGTATTTGAGTTCTCGCATTTGCTCGCCCCACCTAGCACGTGCTGGTTGAGTTCCTGGCTCTGGGATTGTGCCTGCTGTCTGTCCCCCCCCTTCCCAGGCTTTGCTCTCACCTCTCTATCTTAGCTGTTTCTTTCATGGCATTTTTGGCAACGTGAAATTTCCTTGTATATTTTGCCATTATGTATTTGTTTGCTCTTGTCTCTCTTCCCCGTAGACCGTAAGCTCCAGCAGAGAAAAGATGCTGTCTTTTTTTCATCTGGGTATGCCCATCTGCTGGGTACGATATCCGGCACATAGAAAGAGCAATGACTACTTCTAGAACCAGTTAATGCATGAAAAAGAGAATGAGTGAATGAATGAATCGATGAAAGGCATGAATCCAGCCTCGAAGGGTTTACAGTCCCACAAGGGGCATAAAATGTCCACAAATAAGCACAGAATTAGGTAAAAGGAGTCAGAGGTGATTTCCAATAAAGGGCACCAATCAGAAAAGCACCCCAGACTTCCCACAGCTGCTGGACACACCTGGGTACTCACTACTTCTTTTTCTTTTTCTTTTATTTAAAGATTTTATTTATTTATTTGAGAGAGAAAGAGAGAGACAGAGAAAGCAGGAGGAGGGGCAGAGGGAGAAGCAGACTCATCGCTGAGAGGGAAGCCCCACTGACGGGGGACTCGATCCCAGGACCCCAGGATCATGACCTCAGCCGAAGGCAGCCACCCAACCGACTGAGCCACCCAGGTGCCCCTCACTACTTCTTTATCCATGGGACTGTCTCCCTGGGGAATAATCCCCAAAGTGGAAATTAATAGGTCCAGTTATGGAGGCTATTATGCACTTGTAGATGGTTCAGAGATTCTCAGCCAGGGTAAACAGCACCCTTATCAACCCACAGGAGTGCCTACCCCTATGCTACTCCCCACCCCCAAGCCCTCCAAGGCCCTTCCTCCCTGCTTGAGCCCTGTGGCAAACCCAAGGGTCCAAAGAGATAAAGGAAGTGAAAACATGATGCACACTGAAACGTGCAATTCACATGTGAAGGATGATGTGATTTGGTTCATTAAATTGGGTTACATCGGGTTGTTTTTTCTGCAGCTTTTCTTGGTGTCCGTGGACCTCATTCTGGGGTGAAGCTCCTTCCGTTCAATTCCCCCCAGCTTCACTGAACATCTTCTGAGCGGGGATTTGACCCTCCTCTGCTAGCTTTGTGCTGAGGAAAGTTCTGTCCATGCCCAACAGCACCACTGTCTTTCCCGGATGAGGGTTCTAAAGAGTTCCATGTGGTGGGAAGATGGGGGCCTTGGGCAGCTATCACTTAGGAGCCAAGAGGCTGTGCGCAAACTACTTTATTTCTTTGAGTCTGAGTGTCCTCCTCTGAAATGGGCCTCCCACCCCAATCAGCCAGGACGGAGCCTCGCACGTGGTGGGCACTCAGAAATGTTGATCTCCTTCCCCACCTCCCCTGACGAAGCCTTTGGGAATCCCCACATAACATTCTCTAGAGACCTTGACCCAGTGCTGGATGATTGACGTGGTGCTCGGACTCCTGCTGGAAGCAAAGGGGAGGCGGAGTTACATCCCAGGGGTAATCCCAGCCTCGGGCCTCGAGGAAGACAGCACAGAGTTCGTGGTGGGAAATGTGGGCCTCAAGTGACCAAGGTGGGGGAAGTGGGAAGAATGGTTACCAGTCTCTCTGAGGCTGGCCTTAAGGCTGTGGTAAGTATGACTCCAAAATAAGTTGGCCCCAAACCCCGCGGATTGAACCTCAGAGGGGTTCCTGAAGCCTGAAAGAGGCCACTTTCTGATCAAGAGCAGATCCATGAGCTTCCATAATAGGTACAGAAAACCCCAGATTTCAAATCTGAAAATATGAAGGGCTTCCACACACACTGAATTTCATGGATTCCAAGATGATGGGCAATTCATCTCGAGTCTTTTGAGGCTGACCCCAGAGATGCTAATCACAGCCTCTTCCTACCGGCCACCATACGGAGGCCATGGTTTGACAATCTCTGAATCTGGAGAAGCCAGGGGTCTGGCCCTTTGGTGCCCCAAGAAAGGGTGGATGACTCCCCAGCACCGGAGGGAAAATCCCAAGTCTACCTCCACACCCTTCCATTCTTGCTGCCACCATGGTAACCCTAAAGGGGTATCCTCAGGGACCTCCAGAGTCCTGTGAGCCGATCTAGTTCTGGGGTCAATGGAAGTGGGTTTGGTGAGAAGAGCAGAGCCCCTCCCCTGATCTGGCCAGTTCCATCTGTTCTTGGCAGTATCCTGCCTGTGGGGAACCTCAGCCACACTTCCCCTGTGCTCACCTTGTGTGGTTCTCGAGCAGTCCCCAACTTGGGCTCCTGTACCCTCAATCCTAGGGGAGGCCTGACGCTTCACCCGTGGTCCACAGTTCACATACAAGTCCCCCCACCATGAGCTAGAAACTGGTCATGAAGGGTTCCACATCAGTCCTCCTCCACAGGGTGGAAAGAGGGGGACGGGGAGGTAGAAGGCTGTGTGGGGCTCAGAGAGCTTCCTCCATTTTGCTCCTGGCCCCTCCTCTGTGGTAGAAGGCTGTGTGGGGCTCAGAGAGCTTCCTCCATTTTGCTCCTGGCCCCTCCCCTTCCCAGAGCTGCAGGGAAGAGAGGAAAGTCTTCCCCACGCTCCCCTTTTCCTCAGGCCTCCATCTTTAATGATAGCCCACTCTGGTCCTTGCTCAGCCCTCCCTGGGGAACAGCTCCGTGCGTCCAGTGCCTTCCCCAACAGATAGTGAATCGGGGCACGGTTGGGCAATGATTCCAGAATGATGGGAAAAAAGGAAGCTGTATCCTAAAAGTGGGAGGTGGCAAGACACCAGTACTCCTGTCCTGGACCACGAGGGTATAACTTTTCAACGTTGGTTGTCAACACCATGACCAACGACCTCTAGAAGGGTTTGCTGGTTCATTTGTTTGTTTTCCCACAGGGCAAGTGCTAAATGTTCTTAGACTCAAGGGGTGGAAGGTTTACACGGAGGGGAATGTGTTCTTTCCTGCTCTTAGCCCTGGGGGTGATCTGTTGCTGGTGGCCTGCAGATGCCACAATGTCCCCAAGCCTGGGCACCAGGAGGCTGGAGGGCGGCTGTCCTACCCAAGCCTTCCCAGCCCCCCCTTGCAGGGCTACCTGATCTCCGACGTGCACCCTGTGTCTCTGGGCCAGTCTCGCCTCGGAAATGAGGAACAAAAGTCTGCCTCGTAGGGGAGGACAAAATGAGGCAAAGGGACCCTCGTGATGAGGGGGCAACACAAAATCCCTGTGTTGAGGGGGATTTAGAAGATGAAATGACTGAGTGGCCCACCCAGTCTGCTCGGGAGAAAGAGTCTGGGATGATCAACAGGGGAAGAGCAGGGTTTTGGAGGTCAGCTTCAGCTGAGGTAGCTGGCGCGAGCAAGCCTCTCTGAGCCTCGGTCAGCTCCTCTGTAAAATGGGGAGGTAATAATACCGCCTTCACGAGATGGTTGTGTGGGTCAAACGTGTCACAACGTGACGAGTTCTGTACGAATATTTAAAGGGGAAGAAAGACTGGGAGGAGACTAGGGTGACTGGAGAGAGCATATGTGGGGGTGCTGTACCCGGAGTTCCAGTGCTGGGGACGAGACCCAAGCCCTCAAGGGCTCTTCCAATCTTGAGATCATCTGGTGGTGCCTGGGCTTGGGGGGCGGGGGGAAGCACTTGGGGCCTGGGTCTGTTCACTCCTCTCCTTGGTTTGCATCTCTGTAGCAGGTCCGAGGAGCAGGGGGGATGCCTCCAGTTTTGGTCCTTTGCCCCAGCCACCTGGGGGCGCCCCCACGTCAGGGAAAAGGGGGGGAGTTGGTGGGGAGTGGACAGTGTGGGGCTGGGGCCCCCTGGAGGTCGGCGTTCAGCACCAGCTGCCTCAGGCCCGACCAGGTGGTGGGATGGCGGGAAAGGGTGGGGGATGGTGACAGCGGCAGAGGTGGAATCTGGGCTGAATTGTGCCCACAAACCTCAGGATCCATGGCTGTCCTGGGCTCCCTTTCCCTAGACACACACTCTCTCTGGTGGACAGAGGGGAGCCGTGCGGGGCGGAGGATCGGGAACAGAGGGCGAGGAGAGGTGGCGCAGCCCTCCCAGCACAGCCGACCTGACACAGCCCCGCTTTTGGGGACCGGTTTGGGTCCTCCTCACCTGGGCGGACCACCCCATGACGGTACCCGAGCAGAGCGCGCCTGCCACCTCCCCCTTGAAATGAGGACCGACTGGGTGGTCTCTCAAGCTGAGACCCTGTGTGCAGGGCCGGTGACATCGGAGAGTGGAAGATGGCAGGGAAGGCCTGGGGGACATGACCCCAAGAAGAGCGGGAACAGGACAGGAGGGAGGAGGCTCTAAATTATCCATCAGCACAGACCGGCCAGTGGCCCGATGCATAAATGTATAGAGAAAATAGGGGGGGAGGAGGGGGAGAGAGAGAAGGGACCAGGGTATAAAAAGGGCCCACGAGGGACCAATTCCAGGATCCCAGCACCCAGCTCCCCAAAGCGCTCCAGGTCCTGTGGACAGCTCACCCGGCTGCGATGGCTGTAGGTAAGTCCCCTCGGGCTGGGCGAGGCGGGGGCCCTGCCAGTGGATGGGGGCGCTAAGCCTGGGCTCTGGGGCTGCGGCGGGGGAGCACAGAGGTCTGTCCCGGACGTTTGGCCAAGCGTTACGTGTCCTCAGTCCTGGGGCGGGGGCAGGGGAAGGGCTGGAAAGAAACAGGCCTCTCGCCGTCTGGGCCCCAGCCTTGCCCTCTATGTCCCTGTGTGTCCCTGTGTGTCCCTGCGTAGGCCCTCAGAACCCTGTGCTCCTGGCCTTCACCCTGCTCTGCCTGCCCTGGCCTCAGGAGGTGGGCGCCTTCCCGGCCATGCCCTTGTCCAGCCTGTTTGCCAACGCCGTGCTCCGGGCCCAGCACCTGCACCAGCTGGCCGCCGACACCTACAAGGAGTTTGTAAGCGTCCCAGGAAGGGGTGCTGGGGGGGGGCAGGAAGGGGTGAGGAGTTCAGGGTGATTTCATCGAAGCGAAGAGGCTGTCTGCTGAGCACAGCCTGAGGGGGCTTCCGAGTCAAGCATGGGGCGGCCCGGGGCGGGTGTCCTCGCTGCAGGAGCGGGCGTACATCCCCGAGGGCCAGAGGTATTCCATCCAGAATGCGCAGGCCGCCTTCTGCTTCTCGGAGACCATCCCGGCCCCCACGGGCAAGGACGAGGCCCAGCAGAGATCCGTGAGTAGGCCAGGGCGGGCCGGCCCAGGGTCAGGGGCCTCCCTCCTTCCAAGAAGGCGGCCCCTCCTCTCCACAGGAGTCGGGCCCCTGGGGCGGGAGGGGGCGCAGGTGGCAGGGTGGCAGCGGGAGGCCCCCAGGCCCCCCAGGCCGAGGCCGGCGCGCCCACCGCCCCCTCCGCCCGCAGGACGTGGAGCTGCTCCGCTTCTCGCTGCTGCTCATCCAGTCGTGGCTCGGGCCCGTGCAGTTCCTCAGCAGGGTCTTCACCAACAGCCTGGTGTTTGGCACCTCGGACCGAGTCTACGAGAAGCTGAAGGACCTGGAGGAGGGCATCCAAGCGCTGATGCGGGTGGGGATGGCGCCGTGGGTCCCCTCCTGGGGGGCCGTGCCCGCCCTCTGCTGGGCCTGGTGGCCCCGCTGGCTCCGACGAGGGGTGGGGGGCTTCCAGGGGCGACGGTGCCCCTTCCTTTATAGTCAGCAGTCAGGCCTTGAGCCCTGAGAGCGCTTCCCCGGTGCCCCCACCCCCCGTGAATCCTCCGTTCCCTTCCCTGAGCCCGGAGGGGAGGGCCGCACCCGGAGGGACCGGGAGGAGCAGCGGCCGAGGCCTGGGTCTCTCTCTCCCTCCCCGCCTTTTGCAGGAGCTGGAAGACGGCAGCCCCCGGGCCGGGCAGATCCTGAAGCAAACGTACGACAAGTTTGACACAAACCTGCGCAGCGACGACGCGCTGCTCAAGAACTACGGGCTGCTGTCCTGCTTCAAGAAGGACCTGCACAAGGCCGAGACGTACCTGCGGGTCATGAAGTGCCGCCGCTTCGTGGAAAGCAGCTGTGCCTTTTAGGGGCCGGGCCCCCCTTTCACCCCCTCCCCTGAGCCTCCCCTCACCCTGGAAAGGGCCACTCCCGTGTCCACTGTGCTTTCCTAATAAAATGAAGTTGCATCACACCATCTGAGTAGGTGTCATGCTGTTATGCGGGGCAAGGGCCAGGCTGGGAAGACCACGGCGGGCATCCCGTGGGGTCTGCTGGGAAGGGTAACTGACCCGATTCTTCCTGGGCTAGAAAGAAACCGACACATCACTCCTGTCCGTCGCACATCAAGTCCCCTGCCCAGGCCCCGGGTCGCAGCTCTCTGGGCAGCCGTAGGTCAGGCGCACCCCCATAAAGTCTCTGGGCTTCCTCCCCCATGGGCCCCACAACACCAAACTAGCCCCCAAGAGCGGGAAGAAGTGGAAAGCAAGACAAGCTAGTAAGTACAGAAGCAAAATGCCCCGACATGGGAGAAAACAATGAGAGAGATCAGAATTACTTTTGTGCAGAAAGTACACATTAGACCCACCTACTCTTGGAAAACAGGAACGATGCAAAAGGCTTTGGGACAAACAGACCCAGAATATTTGGGATCTGAACGGTGGCAAGGGAAGTGGAGGAAAGACACTAAATCGGGGTTGCAAATTCAGCACCAGCAGGTGCCAGGTAGATAATTAGGAAAGTAAGGAGGGCTGGGCGTGAAGGGATAAGTCCTGACTGACACTCCGCTTCCTCATCCGGGGTACAACACAGAACATGGGGACCAGAGCAACTTGGAGAACTCAGGCCTTGGCGCCATTCAGGACCACAGGGCAGGGCTTCCAAACCTCCTGATTTTTAAGACACGCAGGACATCCAGACTTTCACGTGAAATCTGATTTTTAAACATCGGTGACTAATTCACATTGAAAACATTTTAAAAAATATTTTACTTGTTTATTTATTTTAGAGAGAGAGAGAGCGAGAGTGGGGGAAGGAGCACAGAGAGAGACAGGATGGGGGAAAGATCTCAAGCGGACTGGGCACTGAGCCCGAAGCCTGACACGGGGCTCGATCTCACGACCCTGAGATCATGACCTGAACTGAAACTAAGAGTTGGACGCTTAACCGAATGAGCCACCTAGGCGCGCCCATATTGCAAACATTTTTAAGGTCAAAAATGAACCCAAAGGCATTTGCTCTTCGAGTTGTCAGTGAGTGATTTGTTCTAAGGGCAGTGGATTGGGATAACTTGTGAGGGAAAGAATCAGAAATATTTGGACTTGAATTTAGGCTCATGAGTAGATTACTTAACCTCTCCGGGACTCAGTTTCCTCACCCATAAAATGAGATGATAACAAATTGCCTTCCGGGACCCAGTTTCCTCACCCATAAAATGAGATGATAAAAAATTGCCTTGCAAGGCTAATGTCAGGATTAGATAAAATGGTGTTTCCGAGGTGTTTGACACATTACAGCCCTCAAGAAATTGCAGCTCTTTTGCACTGAATTTTGGAGCGTCCCGTGTTTTCTGATGGAATGTTTAATATTTGTTATTAAATCAAATTCTGTTTTGCTAATCGCTTCTCAATTGTTTCTTTCTTATTTCCACATAAACTTACAAGGGCAGTGGTTAACACTTTAGAATGAAGTCTTTGGTCACCCAAGCACCTTCGCTAAGTAGTGACCTATAAATCAATACTTAGATGCTCAGAGTAACTCTACTATCCAAACATGATTTTACAAAATCGATGATTCTTTTATAATACAAAAGTCAGTGTCTGGGGAGGGTATGTGTTCTGGTAAGCGCTGTGAATTGTGCAAGACTGTTGAATCTCAGATCTGTACCTCTGAAACAAATAATGCAATATATGTTAAGAAAGAAAAAAAGAAGAAGAAGAATGTAGCAGGAGGGGAAGAATGAAGGGGGGGAAATCGGAGGGAGAGAAGAACCATGAGAGACGATGGACTCTGAAAAACAAACTGAGGGTTCTAGAGGGGAGGGGGGTGGGAGGATGGGTTAGCCTGGTGATGGGTATTGAGGAGGGCACATTCTGCATGGAGCACTGGGTGTTATGCACAAACAATGAATCATGGAACACTATATCTAAAACTAATGATGTAATGTATGGGGATTAACATAACAATAAAAAAAATTTTTTTAAAAAAGTCAGTGTCCTAATTAATCTTGAAAAGTTCAAATTTGTATACGCTATGATGAATTTTCTTTAAAAGACCCACCTGTATTCATTTTGGATACTTGACATTTAGTAAGTTCTTGGGGAGTGGTTGAGAGCTGGGATAATCAGAACCCAGAGCTCCATTTCTTAGCTCAGAAACCATTCGCCTGCCCGTAGATCATTCTTTTAGTGTCTGGCTTAAAATCATGGACTTTGGGGGTTAGAAGGGGCTCATGGGTCATCCTAATTTATTCTAATTTAGGAGTCTTACTCCATAGCATCGCTTAGAGATAGCACTCACTGTGTAGCACTAGTATGAGGGAGTTACTATTTCGCAAGGCAGCTCACTCTATTACACCGCTCTGGTTTCAGAGAAGTATTTCTTACATTAAGCTGAAAAGCAATATTCCTGTATTATCCCTCATTGGATCTTAGAATTATTTGGAAAACTCATATTCTTCAGAAGTTGAGGTCATGAGCATAAATATAAGGATCTCTTAGCTTGGATAAGTGTTTTAGAAGGAAACGTGACCCCAGTCAGAATGGCTAAAATTCACAAGTCAGGAAACAACAGATGTTGGCAGGGATGCGGAGAAAGGGGAACCCTCCTACACTGTTGGTGGGAATGCAAGCTGGTGCAGCCACTCTGGAAAACAGTATGGAGGTTCCTCAAAAAATTGAAAATAGAGCTACCATATGATCCAGCAATTGCACTCCTGGGTATTTACCCCAAAGATAAAAAAGTAGGGACCCGAAAGGGTACGTGCACCCCGATGTTTATAGCAGCAATGTCCACAATAGCCAAACTGTGGAAAGAGCCAAGATGTCCATCAACAGATGAATGGATAAAGAAGATGTGGTATATATATACAATGGAATATTATGCAGCCATCAAAAGGAATGAGATCTTGCCATTTGCAACGACGTGGATGGAACTGGAGGGTGTTATGCTGAGCGAAATAAGTCAAACAGAGAAAGACATGTATCATATGACCTCACTGATATGAGGAATTCTTAATCTCAGGAAACAAACTGCGGGTTGCTGGAGTGGGGGGTGGGGTGGGAGGGATGGGGTGACTGGGTGATGGACACTGGGGAGGGTATGTGTTCTGGTGAGCGCTGTGAATTGTGCAAGACTGTTGAATCTCAGATCTGTACCTCTGAAACAAATAATGCAATATATGTTAAGAAAGAAAAAAAGAAGAAGAATGTAGCAGGAGGGGAAGAATGAAGGGGGGGAAATCGGAGGGGGAGAAGAACCATGAGAGACGATGGACTCTGAAAAACAAACTGAGGGTTCTAGAGGGGAGGGGGTTGGGAGGATGGGTTAGCCTGGTGATGGGTATTGGGGAGGGCACGTTCTGCATGGAGCACTGGGTGTTATGCACAAACAATGAATCATGGAACACTATATCTAAAACTAATGATGTAATGTATAGGGATTAACATAACAATAAAAAAATTTAAAAAAAAGAAGGAAACGTGACCATTCTTTAAAAAGTACGGTGTTTGGGGGCGCCTGGGTGGCTCAGTCGTTAAGCGTCTGCCTTCGGCTCAGGTCATGATCCCAGGGTCCTGGGATCGAGCCCGGCATCGGGCTCCCTGCTCCACGGGGAGTCTGCTTCTCCCTCTCCCACTCCCCCTGCTTGTGATCCCTCTCTCGCTGTGTCTCTCTCTGTCAAATAAATAAAATCTTAAAAAAAAAAAAAAAAGTACGGTATTTGTTGAATGAATGAGGCAGAAGTGTGCCTTGGGAGCGGTGTTAACAGCTGCTCGGGCGAGGGCTCCACAGTGGGCTTGTCATGACAGCAGCAGACTGCAGGGGGCGCCACAGGCCAGGGAGCTTCCGCGCAGCTCCTTCTGGGTTTAGCAGAATCCACTCCACCAAAGCTTGTTGAGAAATTCAAAGATACTGGTTGATTTTGCAAAATTTTAGAATTTAAAAAGACCTTAAAGACCATCTCCCCTAAACTTTTTGATTTGACCAATGTTATTCTGCCTTTCAGCTTTTCAATTAAGGGGTGGAGACCACCCTCCATTGCAAATTAGAAACACCTGAAATGTTTTCTAAACAACTCTGGCAGTAGCCTCCACTCTCTGCAGTTCTGATTTCATTGGTCTGGAAGGGATCCAGGAAGGAGTCGTTTTAAAAACTCCCCAGGTGAGTCTAATGTACAAACAAAGTTGAGAACCAGTAAGTTAGGGACCACAAAGATGAGATCTCCGGGTCCACCGGTGATGAAGACCTGGGTCAGTTGTGGCTCTGTTTCTAATTCTAAACAGTCCTCTAAAAATGTTCTAATAAGCCAGTAACAAAAAGACAAGTATTGTATGATTTCTCTCTATGAGGTACTTAGCATAGTTAAATTTATGAAGACAAGAAAATGGAATGGTTGGTTACCAGGGCTGGGGAAAGAGGGAATGAGTTGTTGTTGAATGGGTGGAATATCAGTTTTGCAAAATGAAGAGTTCTGGAGACTGGTTGCACAGTGTGAATGTACTTGACACTACTGAACTGTACACTTAAAATGGTTAAGATGGGGGGTGCCTGTATGGCTCAGTTGGTAGAGCATGTGACTCTTGATCTCGGGGTTGTGAGTTTGAGGCCCATGTTGGGTGTAGAGATTATTTAAAAATAAAATGCTTTTTTAAAAAATCATTAAGATGGTAAATTTTATGTTATGTATATTTTACCACAACTTTAAAAAAATTTTTTAAATTTCTAATGAAAAATCTTCCCAAAGGTGAGATTGGTGAGATTTGCCGAAGAAAGAGTTCAATAGCCAGAGCTCAAGTAATCTTGAACCCCCCTGGAATAATGTTTTTCGGACTCCATGTAATCTTTTAAATTTACTCTAGCCTAAAATGACCTAAATTTACTCTAATCCGAATTTCTGTGAAAATTAATAAAAAGAAACCTAGGTTAGAATGGAGTGGGGAGGCCAGCAGGGGGAGCTCTCATGCCCTGCCACTTGGCGATTGCAGACCCAACAGGAAGAGATGGACCTTGCAGATACCACTTTACTATCAGGCAACTAGAGGCAAGACTTTCCTCCGCCCCAGCAACAGCCCAGCCAATGAGAGACACTCACAACTCAGCCAATGAGAAGCCCCCATACTTCCAACTCCCACTTTACTCCAATGGACTTTTTGTTTACAACAGTCTTCCCAACGTCCCCCCTTCCTCTATAGAAAAGGAGTCCTCTCCTCCTCTCCTTCGCCCTGCAGACTTGCCTATGGTTTTGGGGTAGCGTACTTCCCCTAAATTGTGATTCTTCGTTATTCCCATATAAGCCCGTTTTTGCTGGTAAAATAACTGGCATTTTGTTTTTAAGGTTAACCTTAGTGATCATGGGTAGGATGCAGAGAAGCGCCCCAACAATTCTGGGGCTGGGGAGCAAACATGCGCTGGTACCCGCGGAGCCAGTCGGCGCACTGACTCCTCCAGGACCTTGGCGTTGAGAGTAAGTTTTCTCCTGGATTTTGAGCTCTGCTCTGTGTTTGAGCTCTCCGGTCTTTATTCCGGATGTGTTTTCAGATCTCGTTTTTTTCTGAGAGTGTTCGCTTGGCCTTCCGTCTGACTCTTGTTCTGAACCGAACTGTTCCTTTTGGATTGGGCTGCCCTTCGGTCTGACTCCCATTCGGAACCAGACTGCTCCTGGTGGAACTGGGGCTGTTGAAAGTGTGTTGGCCTTTGGTGTGGCAGAAATCAGACTCACCACAGCAGAGTCGTATCGTTTGTTCCTCTTGGCCCAGCTACCATCCTCTTTATGAGCAACATTTGCAGGTGATACTGGCCGAATCCACAGTGCACCTCCCAGCAGGATTCAAATAGATCCCTCAAAATCTCTTCTCAGAATGAATCAGTACCGTATAAAGAAGCCCTTCAAGGTATCAAGGCTATAATAGAAGATTGCGGGCGCCTGGGTGGCTCAGTTGGTTAAGCGACTGCCTTCGGCTCAGGTCATGATCTTGGAGTCCCTGGATCGAGTCCCGCATCGGGCTCCCTGCTCGGCGGGGTGTCTGCTTCTCCCTCTGACCCTCCCCCCTCTCGTGCTCTCTCTCTCATTCTCTCTCTCTCTCTCAAATAAATAAAATCTTAAAAAAAAAAAAAAAAAGAAGATTGCAAGGCTCGGAGCCTCATTATCCCCTGCACTCGTGCCTATAATACCACTGTTTTACCGGAGAGGAAGCCCCAGTAGCTGAGGATGGGGGTTTGTCCCCGACCTCTGAGCAGTAACAACATTGTTATCCCTTGGCACCTGTTGTTCCTAAGCCCCATATGCTACGGACATCCAGTCCCACTGAAGGCAAATTTTTTTTTAAAAGATTTTATTTATTTGACAGAGAGAGAGTACAGATAGGCAGAGCGGGGGGGCGGGGCAGAGGGAGAAGGAGAAACAGGCTCTCCGCAGAGCAGGGAGCCCGACGCAGGTCTCGATCCCAGGACCCTGGGATCATGACCTGAGCCGAAGGCAGCCGCTTAACCGACTGAGCCACCCAGGCGCCCCTGAAGGCAAATTTTTCACTGTAATTGATCTATGCAGTGCATTTTTACCATCCCCTTTGATAAAGATAGTGCCTTTTTGTTTTCACTTGGGAAGAATGGAAATGCACCTGGACAGTAAGCTCCAGGGTTGCATACACAGTCCTTTTTACTTTTCACCAACCTTAAAAGCTGATTTGGGTGATAGAAAGTTTTCTGCAGGCTCTATTTTGTTACAATTTGTATATGATTTACTTCTCTGCTCCCTTTCTCAAACCTCTTCACAGGAGACAGCATCCACCTGTTAAATTTTGGCCTTAAAGGGACATAAGGTCTCCAAAAAAAAAAAAAAAAAAAAAGAAAGGCCATTTGCTCAAACTGAGATGCGATACTTAGGGCATCTAATCTTGAAACAAGGACTACATTTAGACCCAGACAAAACCCCTCACAACTGCTTAACACTGACAGATTACCTTTTGACCCTCCCCCATGGAAATATACAGGAAACACCTCTAACCAATGCAGATTTTTCATGCTTTACTGATGTTTCTTTTTTTTTTTTTTAAAGATTTATTTATTTCAGAGAGAGAAAGTACACGTGAGCACAAGTTGGGGGGGAGGGCAGGGGCAGAGAGAGAGGGAGAGAAAGTCCTAAGTAGACTCCATGCTAAGTGCAGAGCCCGATGTGGGGCTTGATCCCACGACACCAAGATCATGACCCGAGCTGAAATCATGAGTCAGACGCTTAACCAACTGTGCCACCCAGATGCCCCTTACTGATGGTTCTTATTTAAAGGATGGTAAATATTGTGCTGGGTATGCTATAGCAACTCCTTTTCAAGTCGCTGAGACAGGAGCTTTACCTTTATAATTCAGCCTTACTCCAGCTTGTAACTTAGCTGAGGATAAAACCGTTACCATTTACACTGATAGGCGGTATGCTTTGGGAGTAGCTCATGACTTTGGAATGTTATGGAAACAGCAAGGTGTCTTTACCTCCAATGGGAATAAAATTAAGAATGGCTTCTATGTCCAAAAATTTTTAGATGCCATACTTTGCTGGCTGCTCTGGCTATTACTAAGGGTCCTGGGCATTCTAGACTCAACTCCCTGGAGGCCAAAGTAAACCACTTCGCTTATATTTCTGCCAGAAACAGTGCTCCCAAGGAAACAAAAAGCTAAATCTCTGTCATGTTCCAAAGTGATGTTCTCCCAAATGATAACTTGGAAAAATTGACCAGAGATACCCAACAATTGGCCCCAGAGAGGGAAAAACAATATTGGAAATCTAGTAATTGTTGACTCAATAAAAAGGGGGACTTCTGGTTTGGACCAAATAACAATCCAGCCCTACCAGAAATTCTAAATTTTCCATTCCTTAGCGCTGTACATGCATTAAACATTGGTCCACTGAGAAATAATAGCATTCACGCACCAATATTGGTGGGGAAATATCAACAAGGTCACAAAAAGTACCTTCCTCTCTTGTCCCACCTGTCTAAAGTATAATCCAGGGAAACCTGTTTGTACAAATGGATTGGATACAGCTTCCCCTTCTCGTGAATATAAATGTTTTAGCCATGGTTTGTATGTTTCTCACTGGCACGATGCTTTCTCTTGTAGACAGGCCAATGCTTCTTCTGTGGCTAAAATTCCATTAGAAAAAAATATCCCTACCTGGGGAACTGCATAGTGATCAGAGAACCCATTTTGCCAGTCAGGTGCTCCAACGAGTCTGTGCATTGGCTGGTTTCACAGCACTTTTCATTGTGCATACCATCCTGAGTTCTCAGGGTTCGTTGAACAGACTAACGGCACTGTTAAGACTCAATTGGCAAAATTTTAAGAAATCCTTCAAATACACTGGCCAAAAGTGCTGCCATTAGTCCTAAATCTCAGATCTACCCTGGAACTCGTAGACTCTCACCGTTTGAGGTAGTCCCAGGACGTCTGATACCCTGGGCCCCTGCCTCCGCTGACCCCCCAGTTGGCCAAAGAAGATACACTTCAGTATTGCAAGGGCCTAACTGCTTCGTTAAAATAACCATGCTTTGGTACAGCTGTCTTTTCATGGTCCATTCCTGGGAGATGATAATCTTAAGCCTCACACCTTGCAACCTAGAGATTTATTTCATCTGTTGGAAAAGACACCTCCGGAAAGGCTCTCTTCAACCTCGCTGGAAAAGACTTTATCAGGAACTTCTAAACAACCCTTATGCCACCAAACTCCAGAGCATGGACTCTTGAATTCACGTGACACATCTAAAGAAAGCACCAAACCCTGACTGGACCTGCATGCCCTCTGGTGACCTGAAGGTAAGGTTGCCCAGAATTGAATGCCCAGGTGGCATCTGATGGGACCACTTTTCCAAGATGTCAGGGCAGGCCTGTATACGTTTTTCTCACTGTTGCTTCTTTTTTGTGTGTGTGGAAAGAGGATGCCCTTGTCTGCATTTTCTAAGCCCGTGCGAAAGGGGGAAACCTCTTTTGATTATGGGCTTTTGGAAACAGCCTCATGATGATCCCAGCACAAATTAATCTTACACTTGTTTTTTCTGAAGGATTAGAAGGTTCAGAATTCACAAAGGCTTCTTTCATCTGAACTGTTAACTGAATTTAGACTCTTAGCCAAATTCATGGTCTCTGAACTTCATGGTCTTTGCAACCTTAGAGGCTGTATTATCAATAACACGTTTGTTTCAAACAGTTCTTTTGAGATAACAATACTGTTTTTAAACAGCTTTCAAAGTTTGCTCTTTTGCAAAAAGTTCATCAGCTGTTGCTCCATGCTTCTACCTGCACTGTTTCTTCCCCACCGCACTGGGTTAGTTCTCTCCGTGTGCTCTTGCAGAATCCACGATTCCTCTTTCATGGTTGCTTTAGGTGGAGACTTTGCCTTCACAGGGAGAACCTTTCTCCCCTAGGTCTGAATAAGTGCAAATAAATTTCTGTTAGCTACTTTCAGACCTAGAGTCCTGGTTTAGAACCATCATATGATGTGGAATTGTTAGTTACTTTTTCTGTTTTGTATCATTATTTTGAGTTTTGTATTTTGTTGCCTATCAGACTTTTAAAAGCAATGTACCCAATAGGTGATGCTGGCTCAACCCTTGGGGATGATCTCCAGTGCTTACAGTCTTGATAAATCTGGACGACAGGTGGGAAGTACCTGAGAGCTCTCCCTCTGAACCTTCCTTGTTACTCAAATGTGGCTTGAGTGGTTTCCAACTGCTAGGCACTTTCCCGCCAGCTTAGAACATGACAACCGGGAAAGGCCCTTCGTGGTACTGAGGGACAAAACCATGAAATGTGGAGAACCGGACTCTTGATCAGTGATGCTTTCAAAGAAAGATCTTGATCAAAAAGGGGAAATGTGAAAACTAATCAAAGAAAATCTTGTTTAGAAAGGAATTGGGAGACCGGCAGGGGGAGCGCTCATACCCTACCACCTGATGATGGCAGAGCCAACAGGAGACAGACCGTGCACCTGGATATTGCTTTACCAACCGCTTAGGAGGAAGAAAGGCTTTTCTCCTCCCCCAGCAACAGCCCAGCCAATGAGAAACCACCATACTTCCCGCTCACACTTTACTCCAATGGGCCTTTTGTTTAGAACAGTCTTCCCAACGTCCCCCTTTCGTCTGTAAAGGAACTGGTCCTCTCCTCTGTTCTACAGACTTGCCTAGGGTTTTGCTACATGTAGCTTGCTTGTCCTGGATTGCAATTCTCTGCTGTTCTCCAATAAACCTATTTTTGCTGTTAATACAACTGGCAGTTTTATTTTGAAGGTTAACACTTACATCAGCATTGCTGAAACACATATATTGTTTTGATACTTTATACACATTTGAGAACAAAACTGACACTTTCCCCTTTCTTCGCAAGTCCTCAGAATGACAGGACCTGGTCATCTGGGTCAAACAAACATGACACTTTGCCTCGCAGCTTTAATTCAGGAGGCCCCAGCAAACATGAGAAACACTTCAACTAATATCAGTATTAGGGTCATCAACTCCTCACCATCTGCATGAGACTGCTAATTTTAGCATCTCAGAACACCTCAGCTCAGTGCAAACTGGTACAACTGGTCATCCTACTAGTAGTCCTACATCGTAGGGCACAAAAAAGGAGAAAAGTAGAGAAAGGAAAAGGGAAAGGAATAGAAGAGAGAACACAATGGAAAAGAGAAAGGTGTCCGCGGTGTATGTGACTTTTGATGGCTCTCCATGGCTGCCATGGGTTTCTGACTCTTGCTTTGAGTTTATGATGATTACGGGTATGACCAGCACCAGCATTATTAGTGTAGTCAGAACTGATATTGTGTACACATGTACCACACCATGCTAGTGTCTTTTATAAGTACTATGTCATTTCTTTCCAACTATAATCCTGTAATAGGTAACTAGTATTATTATCCCTATAGTAAGAAGGCCCCACTGAAGAATTAACTTGTTTTCTCTCAGGTCTATAAAGAAAGACACCAGAAAGTCAACTTGACTTTCTTAAGAGGATAAATTTATGGAGTATTAAAGGTAGCTCTCATTCCCTGAAGATAATCAGGGTAGCTGCAGTTAAGTGTGAGCTAATTGCTCAGAAAAAGAGTATATGCAAACCTTTTAGGGGTGGGGCTCCCTGAAGACAAGGCAGCCACCCTCAGAGGAATGGGCAGAGACCAGCTTTATTATTCTGCAAAAGAGATGTAATGAGATCCTTTGTACTTTAAGAATTAACTAGGAGGGGCTGCCTGCCCCCTGGTTGTGTGGATCCCTGGGGAAGGAAAGAGAGGGAACAGATGTTCCAAGTCCACATAGGGAAAGGCCTACCAAAATCTGAAGAGCCTTACTAGATGGCTGATCTAAAGTAGTGAGGTCTGTAACCCTGGAAATTCATGCAAGGAATCACCCCTAGCTAGACCAAGCCCCGAGGAAACGGATTATCCTCCCTGAAAGCTCCATGGCAGCGGACCCGGGAACCTGGATCAGGGGGAAGCACGAGGTTTTATGGCCTGTGTAGGACTGTCAACAGTGACACCAAGTGGCAGCGAGAAGCAAAGGCAGGAGCCTCTAGGCTCTCCCTGGCGCCTCCACTGTGCCTCAGGGTATGGGGGCCTTGAGGTGGGGTTTGCTCTGTGGGGTAACTACAGACCTGATGCAGCTGATCCCAAGACACTGAAAATGGCTGGAGATTCCTGGATTAGGCTGCTCTGTACTCTTTTCTTCTAAACCCACTTCCTTATTTCCCTAAGTGCTCAATTCAGAAAAGTGAGTAATTTTCTCACATGATGAGAGAGCAATGGCTATTGTATTTAGTGGAAAAATTGAGGCTGAGGTCATTTGATGCAAGGCAGGGGTGATGCTGTTCTGAAGATCAAACAAGGTATTTCCAGTCTCCTCCCAGGAAGCCTCCCTTGATCCTGAGTTAGGCGTTTTCATAAGACCTGTGCTTTCCCTGTTATGGGAGTAAAGGTACAATTGTGATTTCCTGTTGACTTGCTCTGGATTCCCTCGTTGACTAGAAGCTTGTAGAGGCAGGGACACTGTTTTGTTCACCATTGTATCCCTACTGCCTTGTATGTTTTGAAATCAAAGGGTTATTTTTATACCTGATCCATAACCCAGACTCAGGTTAAGGTCTGAAAAGAATGAGTTTTTTTCACTTTGATGCCTGATGCTGTATTCTTTCTCATAGTGTCTACAACTTGGAAGGCTGCAGACCTCTATCTGGAGGTCTCAACTTTAGTTTTAAGGGCAGGTCAAACAGGCTACTGCCCTGAGCTAACGCACCACCTGCCCTGGGGCTAGTTGTTCGAGCTACCGGCTTAACATTCTTTTCTTAGAAACTGTACTCAAAATGCAACCACGTGGCTTAATAAGAGTTTTCCAAAATGACACAGAAGAGAAATACTTTCAGATATCGTAAAATCACTTTTATTTTTTTACTATATACAACATTTCAGTGACCCATACATGACTGATTTGGGAGAAGAGATCTGGTTTTAGGACTCCTCATATCTTCTGTATGGGTGAATATATATTTTCCAAAGAACAGAGAAGGAAGCTGAATCATAAGATCTATGGTAAACATTGTCACAGGAGGAGTTCTTCTGAAGCTTAAAGGACATAGTTTGCAGACATATGAAAATAAATACTTCTTTATGGAAAGGGAGAATAAACACTGGAACTCTATACTAAGAGCCTGCGTAGATTAAAAAATTAATATGTCAAATGTGAACTCACAGATGATTACTTTATAGTGGATTATGAAAAGGAATTCAGAGATGTTTGGAGCCCATAACCTATGAGGCCAGTTTAATGGAAGAACTCTAATTTCCACTTCAGGGACAGAACATGGGGTTAGGGAAGCTGCTTGTCTGACCCAATATGGAATTTATGACTTTTACACTCCTCCAAGGCACACAATAGATGGTTAGTGAGTTGAAGCCTAACCACCCACGGACCCTTAATGATGTTATCAAATTCAGCTCTGGGAGCCAGCACTCCAGAACCTCAGGTTAGGGGAGCAGGGGAATGTGTAGGCAGGAATAAGCTTCTGATTCCTATCTCTTTGGTATTCACTCCCTTTGAAGTCCTGTCTGTGGACTAAGAAACTGGTTCCCATCTACTCATGAGGAAACCAAGAGAAATGAGTTGCATTTCTGAGATATTTCTGACCATCTCTTTAGTCTGATGTTTGGGAGCAAAGGTAAGGATCTTTTTTGAGTCTAAGAGCGAGTGGACTGATTAAGCACACAGTAAGGAGCAAGAGGCCCTCTCATCAGCTGGACACTGTGAGTGAAATTCCTAGTGACTAGAGTGACTTCAGAGGAGCTGAGCTTGCGGATGGATGAGACACAAGGGACGCGGGGTCTGAAACACCTGTTTTGTGGGACTGCAGAACACAAAGGGTAATGTCTCCTCCTTTCTCCTCCCCCCCTTTCCTCCCTTAGGAAACCCCAGTAGTAGAGATTGCCTTCAACCAAATAGCTGTTTCCATTTAACAATTATGTGCATTGCACTTTTCTGCTTGCTGAACAGCAAACTGGCTTTTCTCCTCTTTTGTTCTTCTCTTTCTGCCTGTAGGGCAATTTCCGCCTCTCTATTTTGCAAGGCCGGTAGTTCAGATACAGTGCTATGGTGATTACACCCACTCCAAGGGCAACAATAACGATGACGAAGATGGTGGAGCTGATTCCTTCATCCAGTCCTGCCCAAGTACAGAAGACAAAGTTCGGGAGGGTTACAGGGCAGAGAGAGTCCCTGCCTCTCCCAGCCTACCACACCCACCTCTCAGTTTCACCCTCCCTCCGCCCACTGGAAGTTTTCTTCTTTCCAGGTTTGGATAAGAATCCCAAACTCCTGGGGGATTTCCGTCCTGGGCCTGGCAGCGGGGGAGAGCCACAGTCACCTTGAACGATGACAGCAATGTCTTTGCTGACGGAGCCCAGCTGGTTAGTGGCTGTGCAGCAGTAGGTTCCCGTGTGGTTGTAGGCTGCCTTGTGTGGCACCTCAACGTGGAAGATCACTCCGTTCCAGGTACACACCAAGGCTGGAGTTGGGTTTCCCTTTGGGACGCACGCAAGCATCTGCTCTGTCCCTTTGACCCACGTCTGGTTGCCAGGGCAGTCAGATTCCTCTAACCGAGGCTTGTCTGGAAGACAGTCCCCCAGAGAACTGAGCTCAGTGTGCCACATTCCTTCCTCACCCAGAGGCTCAGCTCCCCCTCCTCCCCTAATCCAAATACTGTGTCCCTTTGACCCAACAGCTTTCCTTCCTGAGGGAAGGACCACTGTTCCCTGCTTTGGGCCATGTTCGTCTTTCCTTCCCTAGGGGCGAGGAGTCTGAGACGCATCAAAGGCATTCTAATGGATTCAGACTAAATGATCTGGGTTGTCCTATCAATGGTGGCTTCCCTACTTCCCATCTTTGCTTCTCAGTGAGTGAGGAGATGGGTAGGGACGACCCCAGAGATGAGAGATTTTCTACTTTTCCAAAATACAGATTCTTATATGAAAATTTCCCTCCTCAGCATAAACTCCCAAAACTATCACTTTCTGTGTCCTCAGCCATCAACCCTCAACTAATACCACCTGATCACCTTGTATTCTCTTTTCCATTCCCAGTTCCCCCTCATGTTTCTCCCAGCTCACTTTCCTGGGGCTAAGGTAAGCTTGGGGAGCTTTAATGTTATTTCCTTCTTTGATTTTTTTATTTTAATGAGAAAAATGTGGTAACTCTAATAATGAAGTTGCTGGCCAAGACCTCTGGAAATGAAAGACTAATAATAATCCTTGTTTTGACCAGAAAGATCAGTCTTCTACTCACATAAGACATGGAGCTGCATTGCAGTGGTTTTGATCAACCGTTGACCCTGAAGCTCCAAAGAGGCCTCACAGGAGAAATTTCGGCCATTATCTTCCTCCCTGGTGGTAAGTAAAAGCCAGGCAGGCTCCCCAGGGCCAGGGAGGTCTGGGGCTCCCTTCAGCCGAAGAGTAGGGCTGGGTGATGTTAATACATGCCCTGAACAGGTCACATTAATGTCTGTCCCTGCCAATGGGTATAATTCTTCTATCTCCAGGATTGGTGGAGGGAAGCCTATAAGAAAAGGAAAAAGAGAACCAAACATATTTCTCAAAACTCACAGCCACTTCTGTACTCTTGCTGCTGAAGGTGTGGTATCTAGGCAGACAAGATAGGAAAGACTTTAGATACCCTCCTGCCTCAGTGCTGAATGGCAGGAGCAGTGAGATTTGGGAACTTGAGAGCTCTTCTTACAACAAATGCAGCGTGCGTACATTTGGCTGTGCCTCTGTGGCAAGGACAGCAGGATGGCTTTTCATCTTACAGATTTTTCCTCTTTACCTCAAAAGTTGTTCTAGAAACAAGTTGAAGGACCCACAATCACTCTGTAAGTAGGATGGCCTAGGGAAACAGGGTGAAGGCTGAAGAGAACTACTGTCCCAATGCGTGTCTCCAACCTGCCTGCACTCATCAGAGAAAACTCACTTGAGAGTATACCTGGGAAAGGTTAGTAGGGATATTTACTGTTGAATCACCAAGACTTTACTGTGGAAGATTTCAGCGGCAGAGAAACCCGTTGCGGAAGGGAAGAGGCAGGTCACTTACTATAGACATGCACTGGCTCTCTTGTTTTCTGTTCCATTGGACCCAGAGATACAAGGCAAGACAGCTCCTGATCACCGGTCTCCATGGCCCGAACGGTGGCATTGGCCCATGCTGTGTCTCCTTTCCAGGAGACAAAAGGGCTCAGCTCCTGGTCTCCCAGGAACATGTGGAACATGACCTCTCTGGCTGGAAACACCCTAGACAACTCACAGCTCACAGCCTCTGCCATCCCAATCTCCAAAAGTGGGGAGACCCAGATTTTGGGGCTCTGAGAGAATTCTGCCAAGAAATGAAGAAAAGGAAAGAAAGGAGGAAAACCATGATAAATCATGTGCTATGTAGAACTCCACAACGTAGGAAGGGAGTGTGGCTAAAAGCTCTCTGTCCCCCAGGGTAAGTTTAAGGCCCAAGTAGAGGTAGAGCTCAATTACCCTCAAACCCTCATCTTAAACTTTGTGGGAACTTAGTCCCAAGGGCCAAGGTAAGACAAGGAAAATGAGCCTCAGGATCCTTCCACACCTGGGCTCTGACTCACCAAAGATCCGGAGTACCTTGATGGCTGAACTACTGTGAAAGAGCCCTCCACCATGTGAACTCAAGTCCAGTTCTGCACGGCATGAGAAATTACACCTGTCATCTTCCCTTTGGGCTTTGACATTGATGGTGACCTCAGCTCTTTGGGAGGCCACAGCCAAGCTCATAAAGTTCCTTCTATGTAGTTCCTGGTTACCCTGGAGAAGGGTAAGGGTGAGGTTTTCCAGGGGTGCTACACTGGGCACATGGCACTTCACTGTAAAGGCTTCATCCATGGCTACCCATGCAGGCTGCAGCTCCAGGATCACCTGCTCTGGTGGCTCTTTAAGACAAAAAGGTGGGCTTGATGAGAGAAGGCTACTCACTTTTCCAGAAAGAAATGATACAGGGACAGGCAGCTTGTGATACAAGGTGACTGTTACCCTTGAACCGTCTGATCAGCAGTGTCAGCTTTCTGCCAACCTTGCCCTACATGGAACGAGTCAGTCTTCTGACTCGTCTGCTCATGAAAGGTGGCCAAAGTCACAGCCAAG
This sequence comes from Halichoerus grypus, assembly GCF_964656455.1. Lineage (NCBI taxonomy): Eukaryota > Metazoa > Chordata > Mammalia > Carnivora > Phocidae > Halichoerus > Halichoerus grypus. The sequence continues at coordinate 194,864,252 of NC_135713.1, read as the reverse complement.
AAATATGACTGCTGAGGGGGAGTCCCTTGTGTTGACTGTTGCTGCCATTCTGGAGAACTTTCTCTCTTCCAGAGGTGCTTCAGAGGGACGAGCAGCTTCTGAGGAGCTCCTCAGCATCACACAAAAACTACACCCTAGTCTACCAAGCTTTTACCCCACCGAGGTCACACTTACTCTTATGGCCGTATCCGTGCCGGTGCTATTTTCCCACCTGTAAGACCTTCCTCACCCATCCCCATCACTTCAAATCCTTACCATTCTGCAGGAGGGAAGCTCAAGAGCCTCCTTTTCCATGGAGACTTCTCCAACTATCCCGGCCCATAAAGACCCTCCTTTCTCCAAACCCTATTTATTCTAAGAATTTGTGTCAAATAATTTAGCACTAATTGTATACTTCTTTGATCATTTGTAAGCTAGCATTATTGGCATATGCCTTCTGTATCTGAACATATGCTCAAGCACAATGTCTGGATGCCCTCTATGGTCTGCTCCTAATTTAAAATCCTACACCAAAGGGAAATAGAAGTAATTAGCCCTAGAATTCCTACAGTAGAACAGAAATCTCTATTAAGGTTCCTAATTCTCTCCCCTAAAAGAAATCTCTAATTTTTCCCTAAATAAGGCCTCGTCCTGTTCCCCTACTCTTCCCTTCCTCCTCAGCCCTACTCACGATACACAGTGATGCCAAGGCTTGTGTCCTTTTGGATCCCTGCACAAGAGAAGAAGCACTGCAGAATAGAATTCTCTGTGACATCCTCCAGGAGAAACTCCTTCCACTGAGGTCCTTTGTCCACCTGGGTTTTCTTTAATAAAGTCTCAATTCCACTGGGTCCGGGGTCTGGACAGGTAGTGCTGCAGTTGACCATTAGAGACTGTCCAAGCTTTACCAGGGCCTGATCTGGCCAAACAGAAACCTCAAATGTCTCTTCAGTAGCCCCTGAAATGATCAACCACATAGGCCAAAGACTTTGGTGAGGAACACATGACCCAAATAAAATACAAAGCTGATTCTATTTGATGGTTAGAAATAGGAAACCTAGGGGCATCTGGGTGGCTCAGTTGTTAAGCGCCTGCCTTTGGCTCAGGTCATAATCCCAGGGTCCTGGGATCGAGCCCCACATTGGGCTCCCTGCTCAGCGGGAAGCCTGCTTCTCCCTCTCCCTCTCCCCCTGCTTGTGTTCCCTCTCTCACTGTCTCTCTCTCTGCCAAATAAATAAATAAAATCTTAAAAAAAAAAAAAAAGGAAACTTACCCTGAAGAAAAAGTTACAAGGAACTTCTAGTTCCTTGTAACTTTAATAAACAAATTAAAACTCTGATTCCACCACCATTCCCTCCACTCATCATCTTTCTAGGGATCTTGATTTCTCTGTTAGTGTCACCTTGGAAACTATGGAGTTCTTAAAACTCATGCCCAGGAAACCATTCTCTTCCTGAGCTTCCAGAGGTCTTGGAAGCTCCCAGGATTGGCTGCTGAGGGCTCTCAAGGGGTTATCAGGCCCTGGAGAAAAGAGCTTTGTTACTTATACCTCAAAGCAGTGTTTCTTTGAAATTATGGTCTAAGGACTGCCTTCACCAGAATCACCTGGGGTCCTTGTAAAACTGCAGATTCTAGCTCCACCTCAGACTGAATGATTAAGAACTTGTGAAAGTGGGACCTGGAAGTAATGCAAGTGAGCAGAACAAGCATTCCTGATGACCCATATGCATACCAAATCAGAAGAACCACTAGCCTGAAGGTGACTCCTAGGGTCATTCATTTCCCAGAAAGCTTTTCACCTCTTCTCAACATGAGACTATTCCTTTTTGCTTTGGTACTAAGGCAACAGATGTTTTTGGATGCTTAAGAGTTTAGTCTGTTAGGGAAATCTCAGGTGCAATGAGAGAGACATCAGGTATATTTTAGATGCCTGACATAGGTGAGAGGCAGTCTTCTGAAAGCTTCCCTACAGGTCCCTTTTAGCTACTCCGTGTCCACCATCTGCTTTGTCTCCCAAATACCAGTCCCATCTAGGAATACACAACTCATGAGGCCGAGTTACCTACTAAGGCTCCAGTTCCTTTCTTGCCATCCAGAGAACTCCCTCCTCATAATTGAGCTATGGGCCCTCTCCTATCAAGACCCTATTGTAGCTTTTCATGACACAGAAGGTGGCAACAATGAAGTAAAAATATTCTCAAGAGTGGAAAAATAAGACAGTCCTGGGGCAGCAGGGAGCCAAGGAGAGAAGGCATATTTCTTAAGGAGAGTTCTCTCTAATGGTCTATTATCCTGTCCCTCAATTCGGGTTCCCCAATTATAAGCCAGAGATACCTACAGATTCTGTGTCCTAATGATCCCAAAATAGGAATCTCTCCCTAGGGTCCAGACAAGTGTCAATTTTTGCCCTGAAGTACTTCTTATCCTCTTTCTCATTGGCCAGCCATCTGCACCTGGGTACATACTGACTAAAGAAACTGTCCCCAAATAGCCTCACCTGGGAAAGGGATCAAGGCCAGCAGGGCCCAGACACGAAAGAGCAGCACTTCCATCCTTGTGAGAAGGGCCAAAAGCTGGAGAGAAAGGAGAAAACAATGCTGGAGAAAGTGATCAAAGAAAAGCAAAAGGATATAGAAAATTATTTCTTTGATATTGTTAAAGGTCAGCCCCTTTCCTAAAACCTTGCATAGTCTGGAGAAATTGTAGCAAGAGTAACAGTGGTATGTTGTGGGTGTACTAAAAGGACATAGGAAAATAACAGAGGATATTAGATTGAGACTCTTGTAAAGCTTGTATTGCATTTATCTGTTTACAGATTTGCCTCCATCTATTTGAGTCAATAGAAGGCTGTTAGCATGAAAACAAAAAATGAAGTTTAGAGAGATGAGATCGGCCAATGTATATCTAGCATTGTCCAATGGAAAGTGACCCTGAATCTAGAAAACATGGTCGCTAGAGTCCCATTCTCTGATATAAGGGAGAAATGTTTCATCACGGCTCTCTCCTCATGACCTCTATGAAATATCCCTCAAGACAATCCATCTCTTTCTGATCTGCCTCCATGTTCACCAAGCAACCTTTGGATTATTAATTTGGCTAAGTGTAAAGTGTCTACTTCTCTTTTCTCCACCAATCCATACCAAGTTTTTTTCTTTCAAAACCCCATTCAAGCTAATTTCTTCTAAGAAAGTTTCTTGACTAACCCTGTCCCACTTCACAATCCCTTACTTACTACACGTGGTACCTCACTTTATGCCAAACACGATTTCTGAAGCTATGTATATTAAAATGCAATTCACTTTAGTGAATTATTTTTAGTGATGAAATTATTACTATGCTAGGAGTTCCCTGAGGACAAGAGACTATATTTATCTTGCATCTCCACCTACCACAGTGCCTGGCATGTTATGGGTATTCCATTAAATGAATGATTACCCTCTAATTCTGTATCTGAATGTTCACGCATTGGGTTTCACACAGGTGTACCTTTACGTGTATGCTGGTCTGAAAGAGGTTGTTTTCTTGGGGGGGGGGGTGTCTTTTTTTATACATGCATAATAGGCACATCAAGATTTATAATCCCAAGTGAATGTTGCTCTTCAAATACTTTGGGAAAGCAATATATTTATTCCAGTAATGACACCATTATTCAAAACTTTTTTTGGAAGTGATTTAGAACTGGCTTTTAAGCTACATAAGAAATATCAGTATCTTTCTTAAACTATTTTATTATTCTTTGAGCAAAAATGATATGACTCAGACACCTTATTCACCAGACTTAGCTCTGAGTCTCTTTCCAAGGAGGGTCTCCTATCATTGAAGATATTCTAAAGTTACCCTAGACTCTGAAGTTTTAAGAGTTTTAAGTAATAACAGCTTTGTTTGAAAAAGTATAAAAGCCCCGAGTGGAACTGCTTATATTCATACATTATTCCAGCAACCAATTATTGAGCATCTACAGTATTCCAGGCTTTTAGTGAGGTGCTGAAGTTACCAAGATTCATCCAATGACAGTAGGAATTCCTGGAAGTTACTAGGAAGGACAAATATAAATAAAAAGAATATTATGTCAAGTGTTATTTTAAAAATTCCCAGGGGGGAGGGAGTAAAGTGAGAATTAAATGACTTAATTCAAGCCAGTGTTTAGCTCAGTTCCTGCTAAGATTTCAGTAAGTTAGTGATGATGCTGATTGTGTCACTGTTGCTGAGGCTGTCAATAATGACAAACTGATCAAGGAGCACTGAGGAGGAAATCATTACTTCTCTCTGAAGGAGCTGAGGTTTCTCAGACACCTCCTTTGAACTGGTTTTCTATTACGACTGGAAGTTTATTAAGGAATGAAGTGATATGGAGAAGAGGTCAGGCCAGACTTAACTCAGAAAATTCAAGAAGTTCAATATGGGTAGAGGACAGCTTATAGGGAAAAGAATTTGGGTAAAGTTAAGAGAAGTAGGTATACAATTAAGTAGGCAAGTAGGAATTTACAGAGTTTTTAAAGCATGGGGGTGGGATGATCAGCTTTATTTTTCAAGATGACAACACTGGCAGTGTGTGGGAAAAAGAAAGATGAAGAGAAGATTGGTGGCCATGAGATCTGTCAGAAGGCTACTGCAGTAATCTGAGGGAGATATGAGAGGCCCTGAAGGCAGGGATGGCTGCAAAATTTCTATACAGATGACGTTCAGGGGGTCTCAGTCTGGTTGGAAATAGAGGCTAGAGGTTGTGTTTACATAGTACACATACTGGTTTTACTTAAAATGTATCTTACAGATCAATAAAAATAGCATTCTAAATATTTTTTCACATATTTAGAAAATATCAATTATTCATATCTAGGATTTTGAAAGTGGCATGGAAAGGGCGGAGGAAAATGGCATTCCCACTGTTTGAAGGGCATGTATAACATTCATTCAGCTATATAATTTTTTTTAAATATCAGTCACATTAACTTGGACACTGTAGAATTCCCATTTATTCTTGTATTTCTTGAGGTAAAGTGCTCTCTTCCTAACACCCACTCCAAGGTAGGCACTCACTACTGATCTGTATCTCACTTCAATGACTCTTTCTCAATCACATCTTGTCTAACAGCTTTTAACATTAGTAACCATATACTATGTTCCAGGCTTTGGAACTATGCTGAGTGGTTTACTTCAGTTATCTCATAACAATCCTATGATTATTGCTAGTTTTATAGATGAAGAGATGGAGGCTAAGAGAGGTAAAGTACCTTGCCTCAAGTCACACAACTAATTAAGAGGTAAAGCCGGGATTCAAACCCAGACATCTTGACTACAGGGCAGTGCTTACTATTTCACTGCTTTTTTATATTCAGCGAATCTAGATTATCTGTGCTTTGATGGGGTCACAGTGCCACAAATAATACCCCATAGAGGTTAATCCAAGAGCTCCTTCTATTTTAGTCATCTCTCCTTAGCTTACTCCTGTTGCCTTTCTCTGCAAGCCTAATCTTGCTGTGAATGAATCTCATGATTATATTCTGCTCCTAGAGCCTTAGCTAAAAGACTTCCCATCTTTGATGTCTACAAGCCAAGCCAGTTGGTTTTCCCTTGTGGTTGCCACTAGCATATGCCACACAGATAAAAGAAAACGGGGTGGGGAGAGTTGATTTTTTTGTTTTAATACTCCTACACTGACCATACCTTGTTCTGTGTTGTTTCAAGTGCCCCAGTGCCCCTCCCCCCAACTATACCCACAGCTCTACCATTTCATCCCTGTTTTCACGTGGCATGTTATGATCAGGTACTGAAACCGTGCACTTTTACATTCATTCATTTTCTTAAGAGAGAAAGCAGCATGCCTAAGGGGAGACGATTTTTAAATCTTTTTTAAATTCCTTTGGCTTACTTGCTCCGTAGATGATATCCCCAAATTCAAGGTTTAAAGTGGCTGAAATCCTAGACCTATAATCAGCCACTAAAGGGTTGCAGGGGAGAGCGCAGGCAGTTGAGCGAGGGCCACAAACACCGATCTGCTGCTGGGATTGCTCTGGCGCTGTAGCCAGCCTGGACTTCCAGTCCAAGTCTGGGGCTCTTCCAGCGTTTCTGGCAGTATCTTACACAGATGTGAGTCCCACCCCATCCTCTGTGCTCTTTTCTCTCGAATTCCCTGGAATTCGCTTCCTGCTCTGGGGACACCCCCTTTCCCCCCGCCCCGGTTCAGGATACCTTCGCGAGGGGGGCCCAGCACCACCTCCCTGCCTCCCACCCCCAGTGCCCAGGCCGCAGCCCGCGCTCCCGCTTTCCCGTCTCGCAGGCCGCTCTCACTCCCTTCTCAGGCCTGCTGGTCTACCTCCCCCGCCGGGTCTGTTCGCCCCGGGAGGGCAGGGCATCGCCAGCTCCAAGGACGGAAGGACGAAGCGGACACAGTAGTTACAGATATTGGAGGGCGGGCGCCCGGCGCTCGGGCACGGCGCGCGAGGCCCGCTCCCGCTCGGAAGGAGCCTCGTGTCTCGCGTGCACACAGTGTGGCTCTCACGCTCTCGGCCCGACAGGCCCGGAAGGCCTGTGAAGGCAGACGACATTGAAAACATTAAAAACACGCGGAAAAAAAGTACTTCAGCGAGTGCTCCTCGGGGGTTTCCGGGCCGCTACCGTGAGAGAAGGCGAAGCCCGCCACACGAGGTCAGACCTCCGCAGACTGGACGGAAAAGCCGGGAGGAGACACCGGCACGAACCGAAGCACACAGAGCCAGACCTAAATCCTCACTGAGGGCCGCTGCTCGCTGCTCCGGTCGCTCCTCGGGTGGCTCGGCCGCCTCGCCTTCTCCGCTGCCTCGCCCGCGCCGCTCTCAGAAACCCGGCACGCGCTCAGACCGTTTGGGAGGCACCGCCAGGAGGGGGCGCGCGAGGGAGCGCCTGGCGGGAGGATTTCCTGATCTGCCTAGAAACTCGTGACGTCTACGCAGAAACTTAGCAAGGGTTGGCTGGGACAAGCGGGGGCGGGCCAGGAAGCTAAAACCACAGGAGGGGTTTGCGGGGAAGATACGGGTAGAGAAGCCTGTATCTTGCTTGGTAGAGAGCGCATGTTTGACCCAAGATAATAGCTACTCGGAGAAACAAAGTGAAAAGAAAGAGAAAGGGTTATTGTAGCAAGTAATGGCACTATAAGAAAAACAAAGGGTGGTGCGCCCCTGTGCCTATTTGTCATGTGGTACGGCCTTAACACGTGAGGTGCCGCGCGCGGGAAAGGGCTGCGCGCGCAGCGGTCGCGCAGCTTCTTGGGTGTCGGATGTCGGTGCCTCGCTCGGTTCAGAATCTAGGTGGCGTCACTACGGGTTCTTCCTGGGTGACCTGGGAAATGGGTTCCACGGGACTTTTTGGCAATATCCGAAAAGACCTTTTTGTGCCCCCCCCCCCCCCCCCGTTTCTCCAAATACAAATAACGCTCTTGAGTGAACGAGCATTCCCTTCCTCACTTCCTACCAAACGTGCCCGCGCTCTCGCTCCCGCGCCCAGGAGCTATCAATAAGCCGTAGAAAGGGGTGAGTAAATCCTCTGTTGCATCTCTCCACCCGAGACCCTTTTCCTCCGCTTTTATGTCAAACGTCTTCGGAGGCTCGTTTCTCAAGAACACTCTCCTGCGTCCAAATTGGGCCATGCTCAGGGGCGTCCTGCGGTGTCCTTGGCTCTCCCGCAGTCCTTGTCCGATCGTGAGCCATGGGCGGAGTTCCTCGGTGCAGTGAACTTTGAGGATTTGGGAGTTTGTTTTCCGGGGACCAATTACTACGTGCAGTCCCCGTCTCATTTACTTAACTCCTTTGAGGGAGGCACTACTAGTAACTCCATTTTATGGATGAAGGCTTATTTCTTTGGTATTATGAGTGAGCGGCATCTTGTCCAAGAAGGGCAGCCGCCTTTCGTGTGCCCTAGTTGTACCAATGCTTTGCCTCCTTCCATACTGACAGTTTGAGGGAGAATGTCCCGAGAAATAGAAGCTTTGGGGCCAGACAAGCCTGTCTATGAATTCCTCTTTGATGTCTTACTAGCTTTGGGACTATGGGGAAATTACATAACTTCTAGTTCCTCTACTGTCCAAAGGAATGACAATTGGTTTATGTATGTGAAAGTGCCTACCATTGCTTTTGACACTAAATAGGTGTTCAATAAATGGTAGTCTGTTTTCCTTTTGCAATCACAGAAAGGCCTTTCCTGACTACCCACCCTAAAACGGTCAGGGTTTATTCAAGGCTGGTTTGTAAGACCTATCATAGTCACCCCTTCAAGCTACCCTCATTTCTCTTTTATGGCTTTGAATGGGTTTTGCTCATTCGTGTTAAGTATTTCTGCAGAGTGCTACCAAATCAACATCATAATCACCCCTTGCTAGAAACCAGTCTCTGCCCTTATACTTAGCAGGATTTTTCTCAGCTGCTTATTTTTATAAGGTACTTTTGAATGTCGTATTCTATTTTGTCATATGCTTACATTTTTATTGTCCTTTCCCCAATTCCTCAATGGCATTATCAACCTTAACTTTCATTTCTTTGATTAAAATCTTAAATTTTAATATTTTAAGGCTGTTAATATAATCCCATCTAATAAAAATAGGTGTATTGTATAAAAATAGTTCTTAAAAAATTATAGTACTTTTATAAATTGGTCCATAGTGAATTGAATTTTGGCAAGTGGGCTTGCTCCAATTGACCCATTTCTTTATGTGAATGGTACTTTCCCAGGGAAGTAGAGAAATCATTCCTTCAAATGGATAATGGCTTTGGCCTGGGTGGTCATGGTTGTGGGAATGGGTTATAGAAGCAGTAGGTTTGTACCTGACAAAAATGGGAAACCACAGCTAGAGGAATGTCCTCTTCTGAAGTGGCATTTCCCTTTTGACTATTTTACTTTGTTTCTGGGCTCCCCAAATCTGCTGCTTCCCTGATCCCTCAAGACTCTTTTCTCCCTTACCTGTTTGTTATTCCTGGGGCTGTCAATGCCTGGCTCATAGGCATATTGTTTATAGAAGCTACACGGTTGTTTAGGGTCAGTACAGTCTTCACCAGAATTAGAAGAACAGAAAATTAAGGGTTAAAATCAGGAGTTAGGGGGCGCCTGGGTGGCTCAGTCGTTAAGCGTCTGCCTTCAGCTCAGGTCATGATCCCAGGGTCCTGGGATCGAGCCCCGCATCGGGCTCCCTGCTCAGCTGGAAGCCTGCTTCTCCCTCTCCCACTCCCCCTGCTTGTGTTCCCTCTCTCGCTGTGTCTTTCTCTGTCAAATAAATAAATAAAATCTTAAAAAAAATAAAAAATAAAAAAATAAAATCAGGAGTTAGTATTAAGTGAATCAACCTTGGCCAGACCATCAGAGTCAGGGTGAGGATAAGATCTGGGCTAAGAAGTAAACAAAGAAAAATCCAAGAATCCAGGTGGAAGGTCACAAATCAATAAAGTTTAAGAAAGCAAGAGCATAAAGCTTGAGAAAGATTTGGGTGCCAAAGTTAACTGTTACAGCTAAGCTGGTTTTAACCTTCTGCCCTGATGGGTTAAGTCCTAATCAGGACTGACTTGGAACAGAGTTCTGGCATGGGGAAGCGGAGGTAATTTTTATCAGAGCTATTTCCTGAGCAGGCATTGTTTCTGCACTGTCCTTGTCCTCCTAGAGTTCACACTGGAGGGGTGTGTGAATAGAGGCAGAGCCCTAAACAAAAGCCACAGCACAATATGATGATTACTCTTACAGAAATTTAGACTGAGTATTATGGAAGGCAGAAAACAACAAATTGATGATGGCAGTTGGAAGGTTGGGATAGAAAGTCATGGAAAATTCCAGAGGCAGTGACATTTGAGTTGGCCTTGAAGAATAAACAGACACTTGCTTAGCAGGGAACTGGGGAGGAACACTTACTCTTTTAATCAATATGAATTGAGTACTTAACTTTGTGCCAGAACTATTGTTCTAGGTAGTGGGGACACAGCAGCAAACAAAGCTCCAGCCTTGAAGGAGCTTACATTCTAGTGATGTCATAGGCAGAAGAATCACAGCATGGAAGAGCTTGGTATGTTCAGGGAAAGGTGAGTTCAGTTGGGATGTTGGTGGAAAATAAAGCTGGAGAAGTAGGAGGAGGACAGAGTAAGAGCCACTTATGCCATGCTGAAAAGTTTAGAGACAGACTCTTCTGCAAGCCCTTGCCTTTTCAACGTGTCAGAGCTGTGGAAACCTTTCCACCAAAGAATCTTGCAAGGTCACTTAATATATAAAACAATAAAAGCAGAACTCCTTGTTGAAGCAGGGATGAGAGGTGGGGGAGGGTGGGAGAGGATCTCTCAGTGCTTCCATCCCTTCTCACTCTCAGGTCATCGCAACAGCTCGGAGAAACCCGAAGGACCACAGTGGGTTTAAAGCCCACTGCTGAACGTAATGGAGGGCAAATATAGGAAAATGGAGAGATGTGATCACATTTGCTGCCTTGGGACAAAATTGCCAGGGAGGATGGGGTAGGACGGCTTATAAGGAGAGAAACTAGTTGGGTGGATTAAGGAAGAGATGCTGACGACCTGACCTATGGTGGGTAGGATAGATCCAAAAAAGATTTAGGAGGTAAAACCAACAGAACTTGAAGACTAAGACTGAAGGGGAACAAGAGTCAGAGGAGTGAAAGATGATTTCAAGATCACAGAATAGAGGTCCTTAAGGCTTTCTCTGTTCTGTTCACCTCTTTGATTGCAGGTGTCCTGGGCATCTGGTTGGGTCACTCCATCTTTGGCTTTCATCTGCTTACAAGACCGGTTTGAAATGTCTCAGCAAGGCAGGGTTGGCCCTACACCATGTCCTCATGCCCTAAGTCAGGATAGATACAGGAGAGAAGACTGGGAGGGAGGACAATGAGACCTTGATTTTGGACAGATGGGTATAAATGACCTATGGAGCATCCAGCAGTGAATTGGAAATATGGATCTGAACCTTAGGAGAGAGGTGGTAATTGGAGTTAGAGATATAGGCTCATCAGAAAGTAGACAGTAATTGATGGGATGGGAATAGATGAGTATGCCTGGGTAGGTCACATATACAGAAAAGAGCTAAAGATAGAACCCCAGAGGACAAGCACATTTATGGACCCAGTGGAGACGCTTACCTTATCTTTCCTCTGTCTTAGTGGTCTTTTTTTCGGTTATACTGGTGGATCTGAGTCCAAATTCAGGAGCCAGGAGGTCACCTCTGAGAAGGTCTGGGAAGTGACCAGGGAGAAGACTCAGACCACAGTGCCACCCAGGTCTCTGAATGCGCTATAACCCTCTACCTTGCATGGGGAGAGAACAACTGGTAGAATCATGCCCTAGACCGTGGCTCCATAGATTTCAGGAGTGTCACCTGGGCTGTAGACCTGAAGCTCACCTCTTGAATCCTGGTATCTACTTCCACTACTGGAAGACATTATTCTTAAGGTTTACCTGCTAGACTGTGTTGACTATGAAAATATGTGTATTGAGAACTGTGACTATGTTATGCACAGAGAGAAGGAGCTTCCATACACTTGATGATCCAGCAAAACCGATTCTGATTCTCTTCACCTGTACTGTTTCATGCCTTTGAGGCTTATTCTGTTTTCTTTGCCTAACTCATGCGTAGCCTTTTTTGCATACCGTCCTCCAAGAAGTCTTCACTAATCCCTTTCCTTTGTTAAAGGCCCCTCCTCTGTTTCCCCATGGTACCTTATGAATACCTTTTATCTTAGCAATTGTCGCATGGAGAAATGGTCTATTTCTGCATCGATCTTTACTAGAAGATGTCAGAGACCGGCACGTAGAAGCTGCTCAGTAAGTGCTTCTCAGATGGAGACTACAACAGCTGCTGCTTTGCCATCCAGCCTTTCCGCTGCTCTGACTGGGCAGTGCCCCAGGCCTGCCTCACCACCACATCCGTTTGGAAGTCAGATACGTCGCTGCTTGGGGTCCCACCTAGGACAGGCTCCTGGTACAGCCCCGGCAGTGCTGCCATTGTGGTAAATGTTTCCCCACCAGGACCTGACTATCCACATTGCTTCTTCTGAAATTCCAACCTTCTGAGGGCCATCATAGTGAGAAGTGATCCTTTGCTGGCCTGCTCTAGGGGAAGGCCTTTCTCCTAGGAACTCCTTGGGAGCTATTTTGCCCACCACACAGCTGGGTGAGGAAGCATAGAGCCCACACTGGGAATTGTCTTTTTGGCTCAGGTTTATTAAATACTTTTAAAATACTTTAATAGGGGCGCCTGGGTGGCTCAGTCGGTTAAGCGGCTGCCTTCGGCTCAGGTCATGATCTCAGGGTCCTGGGATCAAGCCCCACATCTGGCTCCCTGCTTAGTGGGGAGCCTGCTTCTTGCTGTCCCTCTGCCTGCCCCTCTGCCTACTTGTGCTCTCGATCCCTCTGTCAAATAAATAAAACCTTTAAAAATAAAATAAAGTACTTTAATAAATTAAATACTTTAGTTCCATTAAGTCTCTGAGTGTCTGTAGATGCAAAAGGGTCAGAGGTTATAGGAAAGTCCCTCTTCTGAGACCAAAGAACGTTTCAGAATGAAATTCTGAAAAGTGGTCAGTGAGTAAATATCAAGGGAAGAAGAAGAGGAAGAGAAAAAGGCATTCCAAGTCAAGGGAATAAAGGCATGGGAATGCTGCCTCCATGACTGCAGGTCCTGTATTTGGCTATAGCATTAGGTCCTATGAGGGTGGCAGTAGGAATGGCCTCCCCTCCCCTCATCTCTTTCAGTTCTTGAGCATCAACTCAGTGTTCTCTTTTACCAGGTCTTGAGTTGCCCCTAGTGATGTATCAAATCCCATTTGCCTATTATGTGACCACCAGTGGTATATCCTTCAAATCAAAATGCTCCAGAAAACCTTTTTTTTTTAAGATTTTATTTATTTTATTTTTGAGAGGGGGGAGGGGCTGCAGAGGCAGAGGGAGCGAGAGAATCTCAAGCAGACTCCCCACTGAGTGCAGAGTCTGATGCGGAGCTCGACCCCACAACCCTGAAATCATGACCTGAGCACAAACTAAGAGGCAGAGGCTCAACCAACTGAGCCACCCAGGCGCCTCTCTAGGAGATCGTTCTAATTAATCAGGTTCTGCCAATTAACCTCCTTTTCTCTGAGTCCCCACAGAACTTGCTTTTCAGTTTGAAAGCTTTCTTTGCAAGTAAAAACAGACCAGAGGTAATAACGGAGAAATAACAGCAGTGAACAAGAAGTCACATATAGTAGTTAAGTGTCTGGATTGTGGATTCCAAAACCAGGTCAGAACCAGGTTTGAAGCCTAGCACCATCACAGTGAGAGTAGGGGAAGTAACTGAATCTCGCTGCCTTGATTTCTAAAATAGAAGTAAAATTAGTATTTACCTCATATGCGTTGTGAGAGATAAAAGAGGTAATACATATGTAAATACTTAATAAGTGTTGGCTATTTTCTGCCTTCTGTTTAGGAAATCTTTATCCCTTAGATAGCTCTATTTCCTCCCTAATACCTTGAGGATATTTTTTCATAGCAATTAACTCATTGTTATTTTGTTTATCATTCTCTCTCACTACATTTAAAGATCATTCACTTATTTAAACACATTTATCGAGTAGGTTATGACAATGATTGAGTGACACAATATATACCTAAATAATTGAAAACAGGTACTCAAACACACATACATGCATTCACAGCACAGCACTCCTTACAATAATTAAGAGATGAAAACAACCTAAATGTCTATGAACTGATAAATGGGTAAGCAAATTATGGCATATCCATACAGTGGAATATTATTCAGCCATAAAAAGAAATGACATACTGGTACATGCTACAACACGCATAAACCGTGAAAACATTATGCTAATTTTTTAACATTATGCTAATTGAAAAAAGCCAGACACTGAAGTCACATGTTATATGATTCCATTTATATGAAATAATCGGAATAGGTAAATCCATAGGGACAGAATGCAGATTGGTGGTTACCAGGGGATAGAAGTAGGAGTGAATGGGAAGCAACTGCTTAATGGGTATGGAATTTCCTTTTGGAGTGATGAAAATGTTTTAGAATTAGGTAGAGGTGTTGGTTGTACAACACTGTGAATGTATTAAATGCCAATGAATTGTTTGCTTTAAAATGGTTAATTTTACATTATGTGAATCTCACCCCAATTAAAAAAAAAAAATAAAGAGAGAAAGTTCCTGCCTTCATAGAATTTGTATTTTAGCAAAGGAGCCAGATCAGACAGTAACCCAGTTCACATATAAATAAGCAATTATATATTGTGATAATCACTTGGTAGGAAATAAAGTAAGGGGAGAGGGTGGAAAAGCTAAGAAAGAGCTGGAAGTAGAGAGGCTCTGAGGTTGGAAGGGGCTTAGCAGTTTGAGAAATTGCCAGGAGAACCTCTGGACTGACTCTTAAAGAACCAAAGGCAGTGATCTGAAAATGAGCCCAAGGAGATAAGCAGGAGCCAGGTCCTGTAGAAACTTACATGTCATGAGAGGGAGTACGACATTCAATCTAAGAGCAATGGGAAGCTGTGGAGGGATTTAAGCAAGGGATAAAGAAGACCTGAATTACATTTAACTTTTATCTTTTTTTTTTTTTAATGCACTTATTAGCTTGTCTGTTTTCTAGAAGAAAGGTTCTCAACAAGGCAGGTTGTATCAGAATTACCTGGGGGGCTTATTCTGTTATGTTTTTAAATTTTAATTCTAGTATAATTAACATACAGTGTTATATTAGTTTCAGGTGTATAATACTGGGAGGCTTATTCTTAAAATATAACACTGGAAGCCATTGTATTTGTGTGTGTGTCTGTGTGTGTGTGTTGTGTAGGGGATTGGCTGGCAGGGATATTTTGAAATAGCTCCCCAGGGGATTTGCCCCTACTACTTCCTCTAGAACTCTAGAGTTGCTCTAGGAGCTTGAAAGACTTGAGATAGACATTAATTGCATTATCATGAATTCTTTACCCACTTTTCAGGGGTGGGAAGGGTCCCTGGTTCAATGACTGTAACAATTCCAGTGGCCTACTCTCAGACTGGCAGGTAACCCACTTTTAGGCAGAAAGAGGAGAGTGAGCTCTGTGAAGACTAAGAGGCAGGAAAGCAACAGCAGAGCAGGGTTCATCACTGGAGGAAAAATACCAGGAAGTACAGGTGAGCAGAACTGATTTCCAAAAAGGGTTGGAGGACTGTACTATAAACAGGATCTGGGGTGCTACGGTGCAAGACTAGGTTAGGGATGAAAACAAAGCAGGGAAGTTATATAGTGAAAATCAATCTTGGCTACTCAAAATTGTTGTCTGAATAGCAACAGCATTGCTTTGGAGCTCCAGAAGCAATTGCACTACTAGGTGTTTATCCAAAGGATACAAAAGAGTGGGGCGCCTGGGTGGCTCAGATGGTTAAGCGTCTGGCTTCGGCTCAGGTCACCATCCCAGGGTCCTGGAATCGAGTCCCGCATCGGGCTCCCTGCTCCTTGGGAGGCTGCTTCTCCCTCTGCCTCTCTCTCTCTCTCTCTGTCTCTCATGAATAAATAAATAAAATCTTAAAAAAAAAAAAGGATACAAAAAGAGTGGCTGGAAGGGCCACATGCACCCCAATGTTTATAGTAGCAATGTCCATAACTGCCAAAATATGGAATGAGCCCAGATGTCCATTGAGGGATGACTGGATAAAGAAGATGTTATATGATATATATCTCAAATGGAATATTACTCAGCCATCAAAAAGAATGAAATCTTGCCATCTGCAACAATGTGGATGGAACTAGAGTATATTATGCTAAGTGAAATAAGTCAGAGAAAGACAAATACCATATGATTTCACTCATGTGAAATTTAAGAAACAAAACAGATGAACACGGGGAGGGAAAGAAAAATAAGATGAAAACTGAGAGGGAGGCAAACCATAAGAGACTCTTAACTCTAGGGAACAAACTAGGGTTGCTGGAGGGGAGTTGGGTGGGAGAATGGGGTAACCGGGTGATGGGCATTAAGGAGGGCACTTGATATAATGAGCACTGGGTGTTATATGCAACTGATGAATCACTAAACTCTACCCTGAACCTAATAATACACTATATGTTAACTAACTTTAATTTTAAATAAATAAATAAATACATAAAAGAAATGCAGAAGCTTGAGCCCTGCCCCAGACCCCAGGCCTACTGAATCATAATCTGCATTTTAAATAAGAGCCCCAGATGTTTCTTATGCTCATTAAAGTTTAAGAAGCACTGGTCTGTATGATGGGGAGAAAACCCCAGATGACCAGAATGTAGGCTTTGTGAAACAGCTGAAGCACTTTATTTTGAATTCCTTATGATACAGGACAGTGGTTTCTGAAAAGGTATTGAATTTTTTTTCAATTAAGTACTATAAATCCTGGAGAAAGACCTTATTTAACTGCAGGGAGTTTTCTCATAATGCAAAATTCCTCCCCCTAGAATCATTTCCTGTGGAGTAAAGTACTAGGCTTCCTTAAAGTGAGGCAAAGCCACTTTAAAAATATGCGATAAGAACTCGGCGCTTGGCCAAGTCAGCCCTTCACACAGCTGGATCGGGTCTGGGGCAGCTGATGTCCCTTGGCAGCTCTGAGCCACCAGGATGCGCTTTTAAACAAAGTCAAGTTGGCGGCTTTTCTGCCTCAGGGAACAGCTCTCTGTTGAGTCTTTAATGCTGAAAATGTAGAAAGGAGACTTAAGAAAACTACTTTCAGGGAGCGTACCTGGGAGACTCGGGGAGTTGGCTACAATAAGGAGAGATCAGCAACTACCCACTCACTGTTGAAGCCCTAAGTGACCTTCAACCTCTGACCCCGCGCCTTGCACAGCGCTTCCTGCGCAGCTTTCCGCCCCCGCCCCTCCGGCCAAGGGCTGGCCCAAGGGGTGTGGGCGTGGCTCTGGGGGGCTGGCGGTTAGGGGTGCTGCCTGTTAGGGGCGGGTCTCGCGAGGGGCGGGATTTGAGTAGGCATCCTGGCATTGGGCTGCTGCTTCTAGGCGGGGCCTAGCGCTGGGCTTGTTTGGGCGGGGCAGGGAGTTAGTTGCCGCCTCCCGGTAACTGGACTCCGGCGGCCAAACCTCCGGAGGCCGCGGGCGGCAGGCGAGCCTGCAGCAGATCCCGGATCCGGAATTCCCCGCTCAGGACCGGAATCAGGATCGGCCCTGCCCCAAACCGAGGCTGCGAGGAAGTCGAGAACTTGGATTGGGAAATCCCGGAACCCGGATCAACAAACCCTAGAACCCGGAATTTAGATCGGAAAGTCCCGGAGCACGGATCGCGGAGCGGACTCGACACGGAGTCCGGAGCCCGGATCGCGACAGCGCCGGACGGGAGGGAGCGATGTCGGGCCGTGGCGCGGGCGGGTTCCCGCTGCCTCCGCTGAGTCCTGGTGGCGGCGCCGTTGCCGCGGCCCTGGGAGCGCCGCCTCCGCCAGCGGGACCCGGCATGCTGCCCGGACCGGCGCTCAGGGGGCCGGGGCCGGCTGGAGGCGTGGGGGGCCCCGGGGCCGCCGCCTTCCGCCCCATGGGCCCCGCGGGCCCCGCCGCGCAGTACCAGGTGAGCGGCGCGGATGGGCGGGCGGCGCCGCGAGCACGCCCGGGGCTGGGGGCGATGGGGGGCCTCGAGTGAGGGCCCCGGGGCAGCCACCTGGACACAGGGCACAGGGGCCCTGCGTGCGGAGTGCGCGGGACACGGTGGAGGGCAAGGCCGGGTGGTGGGGCAGTTGGGGGAGAGGGTACGAGCGACTCGGGTGGAGGGTTTGAAGCGGTTGGGAGGGTCTGGAGGCTTTCTTGGAACCGGGATTCTGAGTAACTGAGAGATGGAGGAATCGGAGCTAGTGAGTTGTGAGCGAGTGGGTTGAGAAGTCTAGTGTAGATCTCAGGCTAGGGGGTTCAGGGAAGCACTGAGAAAGTTTTGCAAAAGGCCCTCACTGAGAAACCAGGGTTACCCTGCATTGGCCTTGGTCCCACTCTTGGTCTGCGCTGGGTTTTTTTTTTTTTTTTTTTTTTCTAGTTGGGAACTGGCAGAGCTCTAGCTGTCTGAGATGGCTCCCAGCTGCTGAGGAGGAGGAAGAAGGGCCTGGCTTCCCACGGCATGGGAGGTCGAGCATAGAGCAAGGGGATCCCAGCCTGTGCCGGGCAGGGTCTACTCCAGGTCAGGCCCAGGAGCCCTCGCATGGGATGGCTCTGGGTTCGACCAGAGGTGGTGATGGCCAGGCCTGAGGGAGGCGGAAAGCCCAGCCCACTCTGGGCAGACTCTCTTTTTGGCGCTTGGCCTGGTGTCCTAGTGTCCAGGAGTTGATTAGTCTGCAGGAGCGGAGAGGCTCCACTAAGCCCTGCTGGTCTGGGGCTGGAGGAGCCTGCGAGAGTTGCTTCAAAGAGTTCTGTCCTAACCCCTTTGGAGTTTGGCTTCAAAGAGAGAGCTCAGGTTGCAGCTTCAAAGGCCATTGAGAGCCCCCCCCCCCCCCCCCCGCTCCGGTCCATTATTTCTGGTTGCCCCAGAATGATTGGGAATGGTCCCCATCCTTTTTCCCACTCCCTCTCCACTTTTATTTAGCCTTTAGGTTCTAACAATGCCGTATCCCACCCAACCCGTGTGACCCAGCATTC
This sequence comes from Halichoerus grypus, assembly GCF_964656455.1. Classification (NCBI taxonomy): domain Eukaryota; kingdom Metazoa; phylum Chordata; class Mammalia; order Carnivora; family Phocidae; genus Halichoerus; species Halichoerus grypus. Next base: position 194,845,703 of record NC_135713.1, on the reverse strand, counting down.
GGCACTGGCTTCTTTGCTCATCTCCCCGGGAAGCTGGGGCTTACTCTGTTCCCTGAACTTCATGTCTCCACTAAGATCCTCGTAGAATAGGGTATGCATATCTGTCCCCCACCCCAGTGCTGGTCCCTCACTTTCTAAACAGATGCTTAACTGGGGACAGTGATTTTTTTCCTCTTACTCCTTATTCTCCCTCCTCCCTGTAAAAAAAAAAAAAAAAGTGTCTGGGTATTGGCAGAGATAGACCTGGTCCCAAGGGCTCCATCTTTCCCATCTTGCTTCCCCCCTTGGGGATTCATGGGTCCAAGGTGATGCTGAGGGGCCCCTGGGCCGGCTAGCTGAGGACTGGCCTTGGGGTCTCCCTGTGGGCCTTTGGCCTGAGAAGGACCTAAGGAAGAGATAGGAGCCTCTCCAGTGTCCTCTGCTCGAAACCCGTGGGCAGTGTGGCCTGGGGAAAGCCCCCGGAGAGACCAGGTTCCACAGCCCTGTGTAGGGAGTGCTCTAGGGCCGGTGGCAAGGTCCAGCTGACCGGCTGGGTAGCCCCCGGCTGCTAGGGTTGGGGACCAAAGGGAAGGCACTGAGCCTCTGCTGCTTCAGGCTTCCTGTCCCACCAGCTTTACATCACCTCCTCCTGCTCTTCCAGGGAGGGGGGCAGTGGAGGTCGAAGGGGAGAGGGAGGACCCAGTTCACTCTGGCCGAGTTCAAGGAAGATCCTGCTTGGCCTCTGCAAGTGCAGTTGTGTGACTTCCAGGAGATGGGACTTGAGATCTGAGGGGCAAAGGGGTTCCTGTCCGTTAGGGCACATGAGGTGAGCTAGAAGAGCGAGGGTTTCGGGGCCCGAGCTGGGCAAATAGGGGAGCCCCTGGAAAGAAGGGAAGTGATGACCCACCTCCCGCCACACCATGGTTCTAGCCGTGGATCATACAACAGAGGAGCTTAAGGAAAACAAGAAATGAAAAAAACAAAACCCAAAGAAGCACAGAAATTGTTGGGTTCACTCCAGAGTTCAAAATAGGTTCTGCTCGCGGTGGGGTATGTTCTCTTCTCTCAGGCCGGGCCAGCGGCTCGGAGGCGGGGCGCCGCGTGCTCGCTGGAGGTGGCGGCCTCAGGCCCGGCCACGTGCGGCTGCTGTCCTGGGTGGGAGGTAGAGGCCCCCTTAGGACGTGGGCCGGTGCCGGGCTGGGGGGAGGACGCCGTCGCACACTTCCGAGGTTCAGGGCGCTGAGCCAGGCCTACCTAGTTCTGCAGGCGGGGACTCCGAGCCTGGGGAGACCCGACCTGGGGGTTTTTTCTGTGGGTTTGTTTTTTTTTTTTCCCCCTCTTGGGTTTTTTATTTTGAAGAGGAGTTACTGGTGCTTCAAAGAGCAGGTGTGGAGCTTGGCAGGACCAAGCTGGGACTTCGTGAGCTGTAACCAACCTTCCCCTGGGCCCCTTCTGTCTCTTGGGGGAAGCCTGGGGCCCTGGGCGAGCCGGGGGCTCTGTGCCTGGGAAGCGGGAGCAGATGTCTGGGAGGAGCCCATTCCAGGCCCTGCCTGTGCCACGTTGACGTGGGGCTTCCAGCTGCCGGAGCACCTGCCTGCGAGGGGTGGGTGGCGACCAGGAGGTTTTGGGGACCGCCCTAGTGAGTAGCTTCCCGGGGACCACAGGAACCTAGCTCGCTCTCTGCACATCCCCCTGCTTCAGTTGTTCCTCCGCTCAGGCTCAGGCTCAGGGTGGGGAAAGTCGGTCCAGGATGTCTGGAGCCTGGACTTGCAGCTGTGGCCACACTGAGTTTTTTTCTGTAATTTGGCCATGGCTCATTAAGGCTGAGGAACAGGCTTTCACCTTTCAACAGCTCAGATGAATCTTTTCCTGATGAGGAGAAATTGCAGCAGGACTCCTGAGGCCCCGGAGCCCCCTGCCTTTAACTCCATTCTCCCAGATGCTTCTAGCACCTCTTCCTCCTTTGCCCTTGCCTACATCTCTGGGTCATTTTTCTCCATCTCTGCCTCTGGTCAGGAGTCTGGCCCCCTGTGCTGAGAACATGAGTTCAGTGCCAGATGAAAAAGTAGGGGAAGCATCTCATCTCCACGATACTGGGCCCGGGTGGGAAGGGGGGTCCTCTGATTTGGTGCAAGTCCCCACCCAGCCTGGCTTGGTCGGGTAGTTGTGTGGGTTGCATAATCTGGGCCCTGGGGCCAGCCCCGTGAAGCTGCCAGGGACAGTGTGTGCGACGCAGAGCTGCCAGACAGGCTTTACAGGCAGCAGCTGTGGGGAGGGGGGCACGGGGCCGGGAGGACTCCCAGAAATGTTGGGGAGCTGGGCCTCGGTGGCAAATCCTTCTGCAGGCTTCTAGAGAAGCCGTTTCTGTCACCCAGATTCCTGGTGACCCTATGACTGACCTTGTATCGCAGGATTATCTTACCTCCGTTCTCCAGTTTGGGACTGTGCGGGCTCAGTTAAGGCCCAGGCGGCCCCAGCGGCCAGGTGGTGTGTGGACCACAGACAGAGGCCACCCAGGGGCCACAGCTTTCCTCTTGGGGTCTTCTGGCATCGGGGTGGGGAGCAGGGCAGTAGGGAGGTAGAGAGAAGGGTCCAGGTCTGGGTTGTAAGTAGGGGCCATATGGTGACCAGATGGTCTCTGGACTCTGCCTGAGGCCACCGCCACCAGTCGGGACATGCTTCTGCTGGAGCTTGCTCACCTGCGGGCCCGCTGCCTGACGGGCATGCCAGCCCCTCGGCCCGTCTTCCTCCCTTCGGTCACACCGCTGGGCTGGTGCCCAGAGATGGATGTTGGCGTTTTGCCTACTCCTGTCACCCTGCCTCCGTCCACCCGGCTGTGACCCTGCCCCCGTGCCGTGCTTTTCTCTCTCACTGGGTGGGAGTGATTGGTGGGGCCACGGGAGGCCGTCCGGAGTGCCTCGTAGCCAGCTGGTCCCAGGGAGCGGGGCATGGCGTGCGGGGGCTGGAAGGCGGTGCGGGGCGCCGAGACACTCCCGCAGGCCGTTCCCTCGCGGCAGGCCTCTCCTCCCGCCCCCGGGGTTCCGGCTGGCCTCATTTGCTGGCACCGATGCCAGGGCGGGTGAAGGGGGCAGGGCAGGTGTGGTTTACATTTCTGCTCTCAGGCATCTGCTCGCCTTTGTTCCTGGCCCTCCAACCTGGCCTCCTCGGTGTGCTGCTTCGGGCCGACGTGGCCCAGGAGAAGGATGGAGAGAATGGGCTATGGGCCCCGTGGGGCCCTGCCGCTGACCTATGCACCCCCATTGCCTTGCTTCCCCCAGCGGCCTGGTATGTCACCAGGGAGCCGGATGCCCATGGCTGGCTTGCAGGTGGGACCCCCCGCCGGCTCCCCGTTCGGCACAGCTGCTCCCCTTCGACCTGGCATGCCACCCACCATGATGGACCCATTCCGCAAACGCCTGCTTGTGCCCCAGGCCCAGCCCCCAATGCCCACCCAGCGCCGGGGGTAAGACCGTCCTGTTTCTCCTCCCTCCACCCAGCCCAGCTGTAGTGGTAACAGAGCAGTTCCTTCTGTCCTAAGAGCTCTGATGATTGAGGGGCACTCCTGGTTCTTCTGGGGGCGGGTCCTAGGGGCTGGAGGAGTGGGTGGGGGGTGGTGTGTTTGGACCACTGACATCTTAAGTGAGTTTCCGTCCTCCCTAGGTTAAAGAGGAGGAAGATGGCAGATAAGGTTCTACCTCAGCGAGTGAGTATGTTGGGCAGGGGCCTAGGAGGCCTGCCCAGTGGCTGGTGGACTGTGGGTGCAGTCAGGCTCCCCCAGTCCTGGGATGGGGGAGCAGGGAGCCTGAGCTGCAGCAGAAACAAGCCGAATTCCTCCCTTCCTCCAGATTCGGGAGCTTGTCCCAGAGTCTCAGGCGTACATGGATCTCTTGGCTTTTGAGCGGAAGCTGGACCAGACCATTGCCCGAAAGCGGATGGAGATCCAAGAGGCCATCAAAAAGCCTCTGACGGTGTGTGTGCAGCCCTGGCCAGCCCTGGGCCTTCCCAGACTTCTCTGCCTCTCCTTGGCCTTGTTTTCTGGAGGCCAAGCATGGGGCTGCGATTTCTCACACTGCAGGATGCAGCCCATTAGTGGAGCATGAACTCAATTTAATGTGGTGGGGTGGTGGGGCCAGCATGGTTTTTTTTTTTTTTAAGATTTTATTTATTTATTTGACAGAGAGAGACACAGCGAGAGAGGGAACATAAGCAGGGGGAGTGGGAGAGGGAGAAGCAGGCTTCCCGCTGAGCAGGGAGCCCGATGTGGGGCTCGATCCCAGGACCCTGGGATCATGACCTGAGCCGAAGGCAGGCGCTTAACGACTGAGCCACCCAGGCGCCCCTGGGGCCAGCATGTTTTTAACAAAATATAAAATAGAAATTATAATACTTGACAGTAGGGTAGTACTTACCATAGAGGTATCATTTAATGACATTTTGTTTCAGATGTTTATATATGTATGTGGATCGTGGGTTGTGATTTAAAATGTAAACGTTATAGATCATTATAGATCACGGTCAGAAGTTTGCAGGGCAAGACTAGAGGAGAGATAGGTGTAGTTCCTATCTCCCCCCACACCGTTTTAAAAATAATAATCCAGAACAGTCCCCTGAATGATGAAAGCTTCCAGAGACAAGGATACTTTGGGGCCACGATGCGTGTCTGAGTTGCGTTTAAAGTGTGAGCTGGAGACTTCTGATTTGCCCGACAGCACCCTCCATGTCCCTGTCACACCACCGGTCCCACTGTGTTGGAATTGTCGGTAGTCCATGTGTCTCCCCCATAACTGTGAGTTCCTCAGAGTCTGGGACCGGGATTTCTGACTCCTGATTTCCCGTGCCTAACAAGGTGCCTGGCCCCTTGTCTACACTCAGTAGTGATGTGGGAAGATTGGGTAGCATTGTTTTCCAACTTGTCGGCCCACCTCTAGCTGGCTGTCTTTCTCGCTCTTCAGCAAAAACGAAAGCTGCGGATCTATATTTCCAATACGTTCAGTCCCAGCAAGGCAGAAGGCGATACTGCGGGGACCACAGGGACCCCCGGGGGAACCCCCACAGGGGACAAGGTGGCTTCCTGGGAACTCCGAGTGGAGGGAAAACTGCTGGATGATGTGAGTTGGGAAAGGTGGTGTCTGGAGGGGAGGTGGCCTGTGTGGGGTTGAGACTGGGGTCAGACACTGGGGCACTTCTGGAGAGGTCCTGCCTGAGGGAGAGGGCTCTGCTCAGGGTCACAGCTCCAAGCCAGTTAGAGGTTGGAGGTTGAAGATTTGTTTGGTTGTCACCATAGTTAGCCTGAAGGTGGCAGTGAAGCATCTTGAGGAAGGAAGGGGGTACCCCTTTCTAATTCAGTCCTATTGGCTACCAGCGGGGTTGCACCCAGAGCCCTTTCCTGGCCTCCAGTCTCTCCCTGCCCAGTCTCATTGCTTCCTTCAGGGCCCCAGTCTTCAGGGCCCCGAGCTTCAGAGTTGAAATAGCCCTCTTGTCGGGGGCTTAGCCTGGGTTAGGTTTGAGAGCCCAGCAGCACCCCCAGCTCACAGCCGTGACCGTTCCCCAGCCTAGCAAACAGAAGAGGAAGTTTTCTTCGTTCTTCAAGAGCCTCGTCATTGAGCTGGACAAGGAACTGTACGGGCCTGACAACCACCTGGTGGAGGTGAGAGGCCCCGGGGCACAGGGAGTGCAGGCCGGGGGGACAGAGACGCGGCCTTGGTCCCTTGGAGGGCCCCGTGTGTACACCCCTGCCCACTCCCTTGGTGACGAGGTCTGCTCCCCGCCTCCCTGCCAGTGGCACCGGATGCCCACCACCCAGGAGACCGATGGCTTCCAGGTGAAACGGCCCGGAGACCTCAACGTCAAGTGCACCCTCCTGCTCATGCTGGATCATCAGGTGACATGTGTCTGGGGCCACAGGGAGTCGTCTGGGGGAGGGGGGCAGGTTCCTGTTGTAAACCCTCTCTGTCCTGCCCCGTCCTTCCACTTTGGTTTCTCACATGAACACAACCCCCCCCCCCAACCCCCCCGCGTCCATTTCCAGCCTCCCCAGTACAAGTTGGACCCCCGACTGGCGAGGCTGCTGGGGGTGCACACACAGACCAGGGCGGCCATCATGCAGGCCCTGTGGCTTTACATCAAACACAACCAACTGCAGGACGGGCACGAGCGCGAGTACATCAACTGCAACCGGTACTTCCGCCAGGTGAGCTGGCCGCCGTCCTCCCCGCGCCTCGCCACCCGGGCCCTGCCCCCTGCTCCACGGCCCCGCGGGGCAGGTTCCTGGCCACGTTCTCCGCACTGACCCTGGGGTGGTCCACTTCCCTCTGTGCCCTCAAAGGCATCACCGAGCCTTTGGTACTCTCTAGATCTTCAGTTGCGGCCGACTTCGTTTCTCCGAGATTCCCATGAAGCTGGCTGGGTTGCTGCAGCATCCAGACCCCATTGTCATCAACCACGTCATTAGGTAAAAGAGCCTCCCATCCCCCCTCTTTCCATTTCAGAGCCATTTACCTTTGGCTCGATCTAAAAGCCAAAGAGAAGTAGCAAGTTTGGTTTCTTGCTCCCTGAGCGTGTGCAGGTTTGGCCCAGGTGGGTGGGATGAAAGTAAGTAGCTGTGTGCTTACTCTTCTCCTCCTGTGTCCTGCCTACAGCGTAGACCCTAACGACCAGAAGAAGACGGCATGTTATGACATTGATGTGGAGGTAGACGACCCACTCAAGGCCCAGATGAGCAATTTTTTGGCTTCTACCACCAATCAGCAGGAGATTGCCTCCCTTGATGTCAAGGTGGGCCCTCTGCCTCTGCAACCTTCTCTGGGACCCAAGGTGGGGGTGGACAGGCTGTTGGGCATTTTTGTATGTGTAACACCTTGGGATGGGATCTGTGAGTCCTTTGGGGTTAGGCCTGGAAATAGGACTCCCTGAGAGTGGGGTCCAGTCTGACAACATGGATTCCCTTCTCCAGATCCATGAGACCATTGAGTCCATCAACCAGCTGAAGACCCAGAGGGATTTCATGCTCAGCTTTAGCACCGACCCTCAGGACTTCATCCAGGAATGGCTCCGTTCCCAGCGCCGAGACCTCAAGGTGTGGTCCTCATCCTGAGGTTGATCCCATCCTAGGCCCTAGGGGATTTTTACCCCCGTCACTACGTCCACTTCCTGGGGCCGACTTGTGCCGCATACAGCTCTCCTCCTGGCTCTCTGCAGATCATCACTGATGTGATTGGGAATCCCGAGGAGGAGAGACGAGCTGCTTTCTACCACCAGCCCTGGGCCCAGGAAGCAGTGGGGAGGCACATTTTTGCCAAGGTGAGGCTCTGCCCTGTGTGCTCTCTTGAGCTTGTGAGCAGAGGCCTGAGCCACTAGTCTCCCCTCGCTCTCTCTCTCTAGGTGCAGCAGCGAAGGCAAGAACTGGAACAGGTGCTGGGAATCCGCTTGACCTAACTGCTCAGGGACCCCCTCCTCTGCCTGGAAGGGGACCACCCTCTGGGGCCAGAGACACACAGGCTAAGGATGGGGTGAGGGGTGTCTCCTGTCACCCTCTGCTCCCCAGCTATAGTTTCATAAATGTAGCGATAGGATTCCTTGTTGCTTGGTCCCCCCAAAGCCTTATACTTATTTTCTACTTCGGCTTTAACTGGGTTCACAAGAGATGCCTCCTCTGCTCCCTGCAGGCCCAAGTCGGTCCGCCGGAGGCTGTCCTTTGACATTGTCACGGAGACCTTTCAGAACCGGGCCCGCTGGCTTGGCTTGTTTACAGACCCCCTTGGGGCCAGTGTCCGAGCTGGCTCTGGGGCGCTGGGTCAGGAAGAGGAGCACAGCTCACGCTCTTCCTAGCCTTTCTAAACCAAAGTTCTTGGCCATTCCTACCAGCCCAGCCTTGCTGCTGGTTTTTCCTTTTCTTTGGGTATTTGCACTATGTGGGAAGCAGGTTTTTCTATGCGGGAACCACTTTTTTTGTACAGGGGTAAGTTGGGGTTTTCAGGGAGCCCTGTTTGGTGCCTCCTTCTGTTTTTTTCTTTCCTCAATCTATGCAAGCGGCTCTGGCCGCCATCTCCTCGGACACCAGGGGGCTGCACCCCAGCTCTTGAGCCCAGGGTGGGAGAGCCTCCTTGGAGGGGACTCCAGTTCTCTAGCAGGGCCTGAGGTACGGGTGTGCGTGCTTGGTGGAGGGCGGGGGGATGGGAGGGGGAGCGGTGGGGAGGACCGTTATTGCCCTTTGGAGCTTGGAGGAGGGTGGACCCCAGGGCTTGGCAAGGGCCACTTCTGGCAGGTTTGGAAATTTCCAAATAAATCCTTGTTTATTGGTGGTACCCGGACCTGGTCATTCAACAGTGTGGCCACGCAGTAACACACTAAAGTCCTTCAGGGCTTGTCCCGCAGAGCTTTATTTGAGGGATCCACCCAAAAGACAAGCACCTCACTTCCAAAGCTTCTTGATAGACATATTTTTCTCACTATCCTTCTGCATGACCTGGAGAGAGAAAGCATTAAGTTACAAACGGAACAACGAACACACACTCTACCCCCCCGATCGAGAGTCCGTCAGCAAGAGCAGAAAGACAAGCCTCTACCTTGGCTACCGCCATCTCGAAGTCCTCCTGGGTGACGTGGACACGCCGCTCCCGCAGGGCGTACATGCCGGCTTCAGTGCACACACCCTGGGCAGAGAAAGGAAGCCAGGCACTGTTGCTGCGTCCTGGAACCCACAGCTTTCTGCCATGGCCCCCTTCTCCTTGGACCCTCCGATTACCTTCACTTCGGCACCTGATGCCCCAGGCATGAGCTCAGCAATTTTCCGCAGGTTGATCCCCCGGGTCAGGTTCATTTTCCGAGAATGAATCTTCAAAATATCTAGCCGGGCCTAGAGAGGGGACAGAGAGGAAAAGCCTGAGCCCTGTGGCCTACCTCCACAGCCAGAGCCATCCCCAGCTCGGCCCCTCACAAACCTCCTCATTGGGGGGTGGGAATTCAATTTTTCTGTCGATGCGCCCGGGGCGAAGCAGCGCAGAGTCCAGGATGTCAATCCTATTAGTAGCCATGATAACCTGAGTGGAGAAAGGGGGTGGTGGTGGCATCAGCCAAGCCCTTCCTTGGGCTGCACCTCGCCCAGGGCCTTCCCTTGCATGCCACCTCACCTTGATATTCTTGGTGGCCTCAAAGCCATCCAGCTGGTTGAGCAGCTCCAGCATTGTCCGCTGCACCTCACTGTCCCCTCCAGAACCCCCCTCCAGCCGTGAGGAGCCAATGGAGTCAATTTCATCCATGAAGATGATAGATGGAGCGTGTTCTCGTGCCATGACAAACAGCTCCCTCACCATTCTTGCCCCTGTGCAGAGGCCAAGCTGGCGTTAAGGGGGCAATGAGCTCCGTACCCTCACCTCCACCCCATCACTTCTGCTTGGTTTTCAGGTTTCTAGCCAGAGTTACCTTCCCCAATGAATTTCTGTACCAATTCAGAGCCGGAGACACGGATAAAGGTGCAGTCTGTGTGATGAGCCACAGCCCGGGCCAACAGTGTCTTCCCAGTGCCTGGGGGTCCATATAGCAGCACCCCCTAGAGAGAAACAGCAGGACTCAGGGCAGAAACCAGTCCCCACCTTACACTAGGGAACATTTACCAAGTGCTCGCTTTGGGCTATGCCCTGTGCTAGATGCTGGGGTATAAGTAACGAACGTCGAGGTCCTTCCTAGCGCTTTTCTCAGAGCCGCCTCCGTACCCTGGCAGCACTACCCCCGGCCCCTCTTCCGTGGGGAGGGCCAGTGTAAGTGGCGTCTAGTATGTCCTGACACCTCCCCTGAGCCCCGTACTCACTTTGGCTGGGGCAGAATGTGCCAGTAACAGCATGACCCTTCCACAGAAATCTTGCTTCTCACCTTGGGCTGCGCAATGCCCAGTGCTTCAAAGAGCTCAGGATGCTTGACAGGCAGCTCGATCACTTCTTTGATCTCCTTAATCTGCTTGTCCAGTCCACCGATCATCTCATAGGTTGAATCTGGCACCTTCTCCACCATCATCAGTGACACTAGTGGGTCTACCTTGTTGGGCAAGATCTTGTGCAGAGTGTAGCTGTCGTTTCTTAGAGCCACCCGGCAGTTGGGTGTCACCTGGCCGAGGGGAGAGTTTCAGGAAGTGGTGTGGTGAGAGCTAAGCCCAACCTCCCACCTCACCTGCTGTACTCACGTCGTTGATGTCGATGTTCTTGTCCACATCTACGACAAACTTGCCTTCAGGATGCACCTAAAGAAACGAGGGCTCATTACCTTTCCTGACAGCCACCGAACCACCCACCTCGCCCAGAAAGACCCATGAGCCCTAAAATAACAGAACAGTGTCCCGGCAAGACTACACACAGATGCATGGGAATGCACCAGGCATTAGGCTGCTCCCTGGGGGTCATGGTGCCTTTACCTTAACCAACACTTTTTTCTTATCCATGGCCCGGACTACTTCCCCCACATAGGAGCCCTGCTCCTGCAGCAGCTGTAGCTCTTCCCGCAGTAGGCGAACTGGATGGGAAAGAGACAAAACGGTCACCCAGCTTCTTTGGTGTCCCCTTTCCTACGACTCAATTCAATAGGCATGAATGAAGCACCATTCTGAAGTTTTAGAAGACCACAAAAATAAAGTCAAAATTTAGGTCTCTAAAGGGATAACAATGCAGCTCGGGAGAGGCATGCATGTGAACAACCATGTAACAGTGCAAAGCATAACCTTAGACTCTGAGAAATAAGCACCAAACGTGAAGTCTCAATTTAGGGAGATTCGAACAGTCAGACCTCGGACAGACTGCCCAAATGCAGCCTTCCCATCTTTCCCTCCTCACCTTTTGCATTAAGCTCATTCCTCTGTGCCTGCAGCCTCCGGAGATTTTGGCTCTTATCATTTACAATCAGCTATGGAGGACAAGAAACAGAGCAGAAAACACTAGGAGGTTAAGCTCTTGGCCAAGATCCTCACAGGCTGGTATGAGCTGAGTGACAGAACAGCAGAGGGCACCTGCATGTTCCAGATTGTGCAATAGGATTCTAAAGCCCCTGTCCTTTCTTCTAAGAGTCCCTCTGGGGCCTAGGGCAGCCATCAAAAAAGGCTAGTTGTCCTAACACACTGGTCCAGAAATAACAAGCCCTAATGGAGAAAAGTTACAGCTGCCTCACATAGTCAATTTCTTTCGAGACAATGACACGGTAGAGTGGGAAGATCACGGAGTCAGAAGCCTAAGTTCTAACCCCACTGCTGCCAATTAACAGGTAGGTAAAACTAAGGAAAGCCTTTAAAAGGTGAAGATCTCTTACCAAACCATAAGTAGATACAGCGTCACCTACCCTGCCTCTTGTGAAGAACAAATGACATCACATATAAGAGCACTTCAAAGATGATAAACCTAATATGACAGCTACAAATGTACCAGGAGTTTAGAAATCACCCTTGTGACTTTCCTTCATCCGATTTACGTATTTTCCTTATTGCTGGGGTCCCTGCTCCCTCTTTAGGCTAGAGGACTGGATTGCCCAATTCCTTTTCATTCAGTCCCATGGAATCATTGTGCAGACCCGGCAATTCTGTCTGCCCTCCCACTCCCACCCTGCCCCAGCCCCAGTGTGCTAAATCTCATCTGAACCTTCGTGTTCCCTTATAAAACAAACCCTCATATTCAGACTTCTAGACGGAATGGCATTTGGCTAAGAGTACCTTTTAGGTTAAAATTTGACCCTTCAGAATGTGTAACAAGCTCTGAATACTGATTACCTTCAATGGAGTAGCAGTTGAGAGAAACAAGAGACTTAACTTCACATACTTCCTATGGGTGACCGGTTACTTCTACTGCACCCCCAATGGAATGATGTGGATTTATAAAAACATACTCATTCAATCCTTCATCCCTCTTCTAGCTGCCTCTGGACCTCTGGAGTCCGTCCTCACCTGGAGTTCTTCAATCTTGGACAGATAATACTGGCGGAGTCCACTGCCTGCCTTCCCCTCTTCCAGCTCCATCTGAAAACACAGTGTAATTATTAAACAGGCCAAAAAAAAATGCAAGGGAAATACCCACTTCCAGCTCGGACTTCGGAGGAATGAGATTTGGGTTCGAATGCCCCAGTCCATCTCTTTAAAACCCTCCGCTTCCCCGTGACTAAACTAAAAGCAGAATGAGAATGCCGCCTACCTCCTAAGACTTTCAGGAGAATCAAGAGACAATATACACGGGAGCGCTTTGTAGCGAGTCAAGCGCTGTAAAAACCCGAGGTATCATTACTCGAGGTGGGAGCCACCATTAGGAATGGGGCCCTACCTCCTGCGACTCGCGAACGGGCCGGTTCCCGCTCCCATCGTTCCCCTCACTCTCTCCGCTTCCACGGTGTCTTCCTCTCGGCCCTGCTCTGACCCGCCGGGGGCGGCGCTGACACAGCAGATCCGGTCCCAGGCAGGGCCCAGTCTGGATTGGTCCACCCACCCCCGACCCACCCAACCCACCCGACCCTCTTGCCCCGGCCAGCGGCCCACCTCAGATCACGCCTGCTTGTCATCGAGCCCCCGTTCCCGCCCGGCCGCCGCAGGCGCCATACCTGCTCCGGTCCGTCAAGCGCCATCTTCCCTCTCTCACGGAGACCGCCGGCATCTGAGCCGCCTTGGCGCGCAGGCGCAAAAGCAAGGGCTTCGGGTCCAGCGACACTAGCAGAGAAGAATTCCGGGTCAATGGGCGGGGTGTGCGTCGAGACAATTACAAAAACAGAGGCCATGATAGGAAGGTGGCTGCGCGAGGTCAGGAGCTTGGAAAGGGATGAAGAGACCACAGAACGCCTACATGTTACTCTCTAGAAACTCGGTTTTAGTTCCGGTAATCGGCTCACCTGGCCACAACTTCCAACTTATAATACTTAAGAACATAGAGAAGAATTTGCGGCCACGCTCAAAATGGCGGACACTTGGAGCCGGGGACGCAAGCGACGCAAGCGGAAGCGGAAGTACGTGTGCTGCCCACACGTGCCTCTCCTAGAGTGGTGAAAAAGGCGCTGGTTACGGGTATTTGCAGAAGCAGGTAGGGAACGGAAAGCGGAGTTTAGTGGTCTGGGAAGAGACGTTCCAGTATTTACTCTGTCCCCAGATTGAGTGACACTCCCCACGTTTCACCATGGGCAAGAAGGGCAAAGTCGGGAAGAGCCGGCGAGACAAGTTCTATCACCTGGCGAAGGAGACCGGTGAGTCAGGGTACGCGCCGTCTGCGAGCGAACGAATGGCCTTTTCGATTTGCTCCCACCTTTCCGAATATTGAGTTCCTGTTCCCCAGAAGGGGTGGTGGTTTGTGAAGCCGCACAAATCCCCCTGGGAAAGCGCCCCGCCGAGTTTAACATTTTGTCGGTGCCCCCAGGTTACCGCTCCCGCTCTGCTTTCAAGCTGATCCAGTTGAATCGCCGCTTTCAGTTCCTCCAGAAAGCGCGAGCCTTGCTGGACCTGTGTGCTGCGCCAGGGGGATGGTGGGTAACACCCGGCACCTGTGGCTCTTAATGGCTGCTTTCTGGGTTCGCCTTGGATGACTGAGAGTTGCGTTGGGGGGGAGGGAGGGAGAGATACAGTAATACCGGTCTCAAACTTCTCCCTAGACATAGGTCGCAGAAAAAAGGTTGGAAACGTGTACGTTACATGTTCCGGCCACTGCACTTGGTAGCGGCTCTTAACACGCATGGTGAGAGAGCCTATTGCCAACGGAGGGGAAAGAACGGTCCTGGGTTATCTTAATCGGTATTACTCTCTTATAGGCTGCAGGTGGCTGCTAAGTTTATGCCTGTATCCAGCCTTATTGTAGGTGAGTAACAGGTGGGCCGCCCCTGACTGTTAAAAGGATGGGAGAGTGAGGTACTAATTGTGTTCTACATTTCCTTTCTCCTTGCTTGAGGCAATCTTTCGGAACTCTCTGACCTGATTTCTTCCAGGAGTGGACCTGGTTCCAATCAAGCCTCTTCCCAATGTGGTGACACTCCAGGAGGACATCACAACAGAACGCTGTAGGCAGGTAATAGGAATTTTTTTTTTTTTTTTTGGTCTCCTTTATATGCAGACACACACGTCTCCGTCTCACCACCCAAATCCTCCGGAGGCAAGCTTTCTCAGTTTAACACGCCTTGAGCAGAGCCTGCCATAGTCGGTATGACAAGGCCCATGACGCCCTTAGTCTCCACTCCAGGCTTTATTTAATCAGGAATGAGGTGTTTGGAATTGGAAGAAGTGCAGAGATATTGTTGAAATCTTCTCCAGTGGGCTCACTAGTAGACTGTAAGCTCCGTGAAGATAGACGTGTGTTGTTGTTTTTTAATTGTTGTATTCCCTGTGCCTGGCACAGGATTTGGCCCATTGTGGGTATTCAGCAAGTGACTGGGTGGACAAATGGCCGAATGAGGGACTGCTTTCATAGCCATATTTGTGTTTCTGCTGCTGTGATTGCTTTTCTTTTGTATAGGCCCTGAGAAAGGAACTGAAGACCTGGAAAGTTGACGTTGTGCTCAATGATGGGGCCCCCAACGTTGGGGCTAGCTGGGTCCATGATGCTTACTCACAAGGTGCTGGGAGTGGGGGGCATGGAGATGAGGGTGGAGATGGGCTTGCCTGCTCAGGCTGCAGAGGTCCTCAGCTAATCGTCTTCTCCCACAGCCCATTTGACACTGATGGCTCTGCGTCTGGCTTGTGATTTTCTGGCCCGTGGAGGCTGCTTCATCACGAAGGTTTTTCGTTCCCGAGACTATCAGCCCCTACTCTGGATCTTCCAGCAGCTCTTCCGCCGTGTCCAGGCCACTAAGCCCCAAGCCTCTCGCCATGAATCCGCAGAGATCTTTGTCGTCTGCCAGGGTGGGCGTTGCTTTTTCTTTCTCATGAGTCGGTTTCTTAGCTATCAAAGCACACCTTCTTATATATCCTATCGTCGTAGGATTCCTGGCTCCTGACAAGGTTGACAGTAAATTCTTTGACCCCAAGTTTGCCTTCAAGGAGATCGAAGTTCAGGCCAAGACTGTTACTGAATTGGTAACTAAGAAGAAGCCAAAGGTGTGTTTGGGGAATGGGGCCACTCTCAGGTCCTAGAGCTTGGGGGAACTTGGGCCTGGTGGGTCCTGCACACGCCTTAGAAAGGACTTCTCACTCTTCCTTCCTTTCCCCCCCTAAGGCTGAAGGCTATGCTGAGGGTGACCTCACGCTCTATCACCGTACTTCAGTCACTGACTTCCTCCGAGCTGCCAACCCCGTTGACTTCCTCTCCAAAGCCAGTGAAGTGAGTCCTCAGTTTTGAGGGGTGCAAGGAAGCTCCAGAAACATGTCCCCAGAATCTCCCGACTCACTTCTTTTCTCCCAGATTTCACTAGATGATGAAGAGTTGGCACAGCATCCAGCTACCACTGAGGACATCCGGGCATGCTGTCAGGATATCAAAGTGCTGGGGCGCAAGGAACTTAGGTATGCAGTGGGGGCGGGCACAGGTACCAGGAGCCCCCAAGGCAGGGAAAGGCCTTTGAAGACGCAGCAGCATTGTTTTTCCTGAGGGGACAATTTGAGGAATTCACCTAGCGTTGGATCTTGGGGGATAGGATGCTACTGTGCTAGAGATTTGGGAGGGGGGCCTAAAAAGGGGACAGGGACAAAGAGGGAAACGTCAGGGTCAGTCATGGTATTTCTGGGGCAGGTCCCTCCTGAACTGGAGAACAAAGCTCCGGCGATACGTGGCCAAGAAGCTGAAAGAGCAAGCAAAGGCGCTGGACATCAGGTGAGGCGGGAATCAAACCAGGGTAGGTGTTGGCTGGGGTCGGCGGGGTGTATGAGAAAAGAAGCAAACTTCTTGCACTGTTTTGTCAGCCTCAGTTCAGGAGAGGAAGAGGACGACGAAGGGGGTGAGGAGTCTAAGGCTGGGACTGGGCAGCAGCCCTCTGAGGATGAAGAGGAGGAACGATTAAACCAGAGCCTGGCAGAGATGAAGGCCCAGGAGGTGGCAGAATTAAAGAGGTGAGAGGAGTGGGGAGGAGCTCGGGGAGCGGGAGTCCCACCGCAGAGTTCCTCAGTGTGTGAAGATGGGGGAGAGGATGAAGGCTCGGATGGGGACTCTTTCGAGCTGGGGCGGGGTGAATTCCTCAAATTGTCCACTCAGGAAGAAAAAGAAGCTGCTGCGTGAGCAGAGAAAACAGCGGGAGCGTGTGGAGCTGAAGATGGATCTTCCTGGGGTTTCTATTGCAGATGAGGGGGAGACTGGCATGTTCTCCCTGCGCACCATCCGGGGTCACCAGGTGAGGTGGGGTTAGGGCAGATTTGGACATGGGGGGTATTGTAGTAGAGGCCTTTTTTTAAGTGTGCTGAATGCTTATGGCTCATAGTTGCTGTGTTCCCCTGTAAGCTGAGAGGTGACTCTTTCAGTGAGAGGAGACTGGTGGAAAAACCGAGTTTTGTGCCTGAAAGGCCAGGAAGAAACAATGTATCTAAAACAACGAGATTAGGAACGTTTATGAGTGTGCTATGGATTGATTATGGTAGAGCTAGAACATTAGAACTAAGAGGCACTCTATGCAAGAAGCATAGGTTCTAGTAGATGCAGCCAGCAGGGTACCTGGGATGCCAGGGTGTGTGAAGGAGGGTTTTCCGCAGAGGAGGGCGGTGTTCTTCGGTTCACAGAGACCAAGTTGGCACCTTGCTGCCATAGGCTGCATTTCCTGATTAAAGCAGCATCGACAAGCGAAATGAACTTCTGTGGTTCCCGCGGGAATGGAAACCCAGGTCCTCTTTGTTACGAGAACAGCAGAGAGAGCATAGTGGTTCTGCAGCAGACTACCACTTAGTGGTTCTTTGCCTCGGTTTTCTCATCTGTAGGAGGGAATGGTAGAACCTACCAGCTAGGGTTTTGGGGAGGAATTTTTAAAGAGGGTTTAGGTGTAATCCCTGATAACGTAAACTCTCAAGCACTAACAGCTAGCTTTGTTATGAGGAAAATAAATCTTGAGGTTGACAGTTTTTAAGTGAAATAATAGTTGTTAGATGTGTGTTGCCTGGGTTCCTCTATTCAGTGGAAACAAAATCCGTAGGTGGTTATTCTCAGGTGATGTGCTTTTTTTTTTTTTTAATGTGCTTTCTGGGAGTAATTTTGTAAGAAAAACCGATGTTTTAGAGTATTTTAAGATTGGATGTTATATAGGCTTGGGGTGTTTTTCTGCTACCACTTAAGACAGACAAGTGAGATAGATCAGTGACCTGACTTAGAATGGGATTTTTTTTTTTTAAGGTATTTTATTTTAGGGGTGCCTGGGTGGCTCAGTCAGTTAAGCATCTGCCTTCAGCTTAGGTCATGATCCCAGGGTCCTGGGTTTGAGCCCTGTATTGGGGTCCCTGCTCTGCGGGAGCCTGCTTCTCCCTCTGCGGGAGCCTTTCGCTCCCCCTGCTTGTGCTTGTGCGCGCTCACTCTGTCAAATCTTAAAAAAAAAATTTTTTTTAGAGAGTGCACGCGTGCCCCGTGACTGGGGGGAGGGGCAGAGAGAATCTCAAGCCAACTCCCTCTGAGCAAGGAGCTGGATGTGGGGCCCCATCTCACGATCGCTGAGATCATGCCTGAGCTAAAACCAAGAGTTGGACGCCCAGCCAACTGAGCCACTTTTTTTTTTTTTTTAAAGATTTTGTCAGCGCATAAGCAAGGGGAGCTACAGGCAGAGGGAGAGGGAGAAGCAGGCTCCCCGCTGAGCAAGGAGCCCGATACGGGACTCGATCCCAGGACCCTGGGATCATGACCTGAGCCGAAGGCAGACGCTTAACCAACTGAGCCACCCAGGCGTCCCGAACGGATGTTTTAAATACTTAGCCCCATCATTTCCTTGTCTGTATTTGCCACAGTGTATTTTATTTTTTTAAGATTTGACAGAGAAAGACACAGCGAGAGAGGGAACACAAGCAGGGGGAGTGGGAGAAGGAGAAGCAGGCTTCCCGCGGAGCAGGGAGCCCGACGCGGGGCTCGATCCCAGGACCCTGGGATCATGACATGAGCTGAAGGCAGAGCTTAACAACTGAGCCACCCGGGCGCCTCTCATACTCATAGTTGCCGCTGCAACTATGAGTTAAGAAACTCATAGTTTCTTAAACTACAGAGTATTTTCAAATGTTGCTAAGATAACAGATATGGGGGAAAAAAGCATTATGTGCCTCATAAGAATCCTTGATCTCTTTTTTGTTTCTCTGTCAAACTCCAGTTGTTAGAGGAGGTCACACAAGGGGATATGAGCGCTGCAGACACATTTCTGTCTGATCCGCCAAGAGACGACCTCTACGTATCAGATGTTGAGGAAGACGATGACGACGCATCTCTGGAGAGTGACCTGGATCCAGAGGAGCTGGCAGAGGTTGGAGGATCTCCGTGTCTAAAGGACCAGAAGCGGTAAGTGGGGGGGTTCATGCACACGGGGGCATTGACCCTCTCTGTGAGTACTGAAGCAGAGCTGGGCGCAGGGGTCGCCAGTGGGGGTCGGAAAGCACATCTCCCCAGCCCCCACCCATTTCTCTACAGTGTACAATTTGCTGAAGTAGAAGATGAAAAAGGAGGAGGAGAAGAAGGGAATCCACTGCTGGTACCATTGGAGGAAAAGACGATACTGCAGGAAGAACAAGTCCGTCTGTGGTTCTCTAAGGTAAGGGGTTGGGGGCCCAGCCAGCCAGGGACTTAGTATCCCCTGGGAGACGGGTGGCTGAAACTTCCCCCGTCACAGGATGGCTTCAGAGGGATTGAGGAGGATGCTGATGAGGCCCTGGAGCTCAGTCAGGCCCAGCTGTTGTATGAGAGGCGTCGGAGGGGGCAACAGCAGCTGCCATCCCCACCTTCCGGTTTGAAGAGTGAGAAGAAACCTCCCCAGCACCAGGAGGCGGGCCCTAAGCGGCCAGAGGCTCCAGCAGAGGCCAAGAGTGCCCCTGGGCCTGACGAGGAAGGAGAGGGCAGCTCGGACAGCGACAGCAGCAGCAGCGAAGAGAGGTGAGTGGCTGCAGCTGTTCTGACCACTTGTCCCCGTTTGGGGTTTTCACCCTTGGCTGTAGATAGCGACTTAAAAAAAAAATGATGATTCTGAAGTGAATCAAGTAGTCTGTGGTATAGCTTGGGGGGCCTTTCAGGCCAAGTTTTCAATAGGAAGCGGGGTTGAGGTGAGGCAGGAGTGGGTCTGGGGATTGGTGGAACTGACAACCAGGTCATCCCCCTTCTGCAGTTGGGAACCAAAGCGCGGGAAGAAGCGAAGCCGTGGGCTTAAGTCCGATGACGGGTTTGAGATCGTGCCCATCGAGGACCCAGGTGAGCTCGGTACCTTGTGAAATGGGAGGCGACAATGACGTTTGGGTTGATACGGAGCTTTGACTTTTTCCTTTTCTCTCTAGTGAAACATCAGATACTAGATCCTGAAGGCCTTGCCCTAGGTGCTATCATTGCCTCTTCCAAAAAGGCTAAGAGAGATCTCATAGATGACTCCTTCAGCCGGTAAGGGGGCCAGGAAATCATGAGACTGTGGCCCTGGGTGGGGGACGGGGGGGTGATTTTGGCTGCTGTCCTGTCTAGGTATACATTTAATGAGGAGGAGGGGGAGCTTCCAGAGTGGTTTGTACAAGAGGAAAAGCAGCACAGGATCCGGCAGCTGCCTATTGACAAGAAGGAGGTAGAACACTACCGCCGACGCTGGAGGGAAATCAATGCACGTCCCATCAAGAAAGTAGCCGAGGCGAAGGCCAGAAAGAAACGGAGGGTAAAGAGTGGGGCCGCCTGTTAACTGTGTGCAGGGGTGGGAGTGGGGAAGAGGTCCGCCTTACAGAGCCGCCGCCCCCCCCCCCCCCCCCCCCCGGCAGATGCTGAAGAAGCTGGAGCAAACCAAGAAGAAGGCAGAGGCTGTGGTGAACACCGTGGACATCTCAGAACGTGAGAAAGTGGCTCAGCTTCGGAGGTAAAGGAGAGAGAGGTCACCCACAAAGGTACATGGGGTTAAAAAGGGTGGCTGGAAGCCTCTAATGTCTTCCGTCCATTTACAGTCTCTACAAGAAGGCTGGGCTTGGCAAGGAGAAACGCCAAGTCACCTATGTGGTAGCCAAAAAAGGTGTGGGCCGCAAAGTGCACCGGCCAGCTGGAGTCAGAGGCCATTTCAAGGTGGTGGACTCAAGGATGAAGAAGGACCAAAGGGCACAGCAAAGGAAAGAGCAGAAGAAAAAACACAGACGGAAGTGAGCAGAGCCACCGGGTCCTCTGAGAAGACAGTGTGAGGACATGGAGGTGTGATTCCAGCCCCCACCCCATACCAGCTGCAGGCTGGCTTGCATCGTAGTCTGCTGGAAAGACAGGTGGGGTGCCTAGAACTCTCACGGGGTGGTCCTGAGTGTTGAAGGAAGGTCTCTGACATGTCCTGTTGGTGCTGTAGCAGAGCCCCTAGCTCCTCTGTTAGGAATGTGGAGTACTAGACGAACAGTCTCCTAGGGGGAAGGTCAGTGTCCGAGGGGCATTCACTCTATTTCTGGGCAAGCCGGCCTCTCAGGTCTTCCCCCCCATCCTCTTCTATTATCTGAATAAAACCAGGGTATTATCTTTTCTGACATTTAGTTCCCACTGAGTGCTAACTCAAACATCTGGGTGTTCACACCATGTGCTGCACGGTTATAAATCATAGTATGTACTCACTGTGAAGTAGAAATGACAAACAATCCACAGGTCCCAGTAGTAAAACATTTACTAGAGCAAGCAGAAAGGAATGCACATCTTAAAGAAACCTTCACAAAGTCACAAAATTCGAAGTATGTATATTTCTTTTCCTTTTATAAACAAGATAGAACAAAAATCATCAAAATCATTTCAGCAAAAGATTTTCTACCATGTGGCAAGTTAAAAAAAAAAATACAATGAAATAGAAGACACTTTAAAAGCTGTTGAGTTTTTTTTTTTTCAATTTAGCAACACTTCAGACCTGGAGCAGTCTTGTTTCCAGGATCATCTTTCTCTTCGAGGGTAGAGGCTCTCTGGGTCTGGCGGGCTGCTGCTTCCTGTCTCAGGACTGGATACAAACCTGGCTGGGGAACCTGAGCATGGACTCCCACTTAGACATCTCTCTTCCCTGCAAAGTCTAGAAGCACCAAAATCCTTCCCCAAATCTCCAACAAATGCTTCAGTAGGTTGGGTTTGCAGAAAGCCAACTCCTAAAAAGGGAACTGCCTGGCCACACAGCTAAGAAAAGAAATTTTACTTGTAGATGTTTATAAGGTGACATTTTAGTAAAAAATATAACACTACATATAATATAAACCTAGAGTGAGTTTTGTGCCCTAGAAGGCCCTTTCTTTCAAGGTATCCTCAACTGACCTTCACAACTCACCTAGAGCCCAACAGAAGGTTCCCAGCTCTCACTGCTTTCAAGGACCAAAGCAGCTTCCCAAGAAGACATCCGAAAACTGATCCAGATGAAAGGGTAATGCTCCAGCTAATCCACTAGGGGCAGGGGGTCCTTACACCTTGGGCCCCAACCCAGCCCTGAGACGCCTAGTTACCAAAAATCTTTCTAAAAATAAAATTAAAGACCATTGATTTCACGCTGTAGCACATACCCTCTAACTGTCCCATCGACTTTTCTTGCGCTTGGGTGGCTCGGGGACAGCGAAACCATCGGCTGTCTTATCTGTCTTGCTGTCCACCTTGTCCATCTTGCTGTCCACCTTGGGGTCCACCTTGCTCTCACGATTACAACCCTCTTTCCTGCTTTCACCATTCCGACCATCGTTTGCACCTCGGCTCTCTCCATGTCGGCTGCCACCTCCTCCGTGCCTACTCTCCCCATGACGGTGGCCGTCAGCATGACGGCTGCTGCTTTCGGGGTAGCGGTATCCATCTCCATGGCGACCACCCTCTCCATGACGTGGACTGTCACCATGCCGATTGCCACTCTCTCCATGACCATGACGGCTGCCGCCCCGGTTCTCCGTGTATCTCTCTCTCTTCCCATTGCCTCCCCCAGGCCCTTCTCGGCTGTTACTCCCTGAAGCTGTATTGTTGACTCCCTGGGCTCCAGCAGAAGGATAGGTCACTGGAGCACTGCTGAGGTTCCCAGTATTGCCAAAGCCTGGGATGCCCTTGGTGGCACTGGCAAGGGGGCTGTCTGGACTGTTATGGCCCTGCTGGGCTGAATTAGTTGGGACGGAATTCAAGCTCCCTGCACTAGTCCATCCACTTGCGCCAGCAGCAGAGCTTCCCGCCTTCTGGTTGCTTAAGCTGGCAGCAACAAAGTGACTCTTGTACTGTGACTGAAAGAGAGACAACGAGCTAAGACAGTGGGTTCAAGAAACTTAGATATGTGAAGCTTGGTAATGAGAAAGTACATAGAAATTCTATGCTATCCTGGCACTATGAGCATCCCGATGGCCCCACAACCCTGTGGTTTCTATGTTCCTCTATTAATGAGAAGAAATCTAGGGACCTAGCTGAAACATCAGTCTGAAGGCAGATAAAATGCATAAATTAAGGCTCAGCTGGTTAGCTTGCTAACTGGAGGAGTGGAAGGATAAGTATAGACGGGTTCAAAGTTAAGAGCTCCAGAACCAAACTTGTCTTAGCTAAAAAAAAATGGCAATTATTCTCAACCAGCCTACAAGAGCCTTAGAGGTGGGCAACGCTGTCGGCTGTTGAGGCAGGGCGGGACCGCCAGCCCTGCTGCAGTACAACAGTCCCAAGCTCTGGGATGACGGATGTCCCCGACCAGATTTCCTAGCTTCTACACCTGCAGCTCTATGTAAGCTATTATGAAGTTGACATTCAAAACTGAAAGCAGTGAGAAGGCCTTAAGTCTAGCATCAAGCCTACAAGCTCAGCTACCCTCTCTGAAAGACTAGGCCCCTCATCACTGTGCAAAGCTCTTTTAGCTAACTCCTTAATTTCAGACCTGGAAAGCTGCTTTCATTGCTGTCAGCCGATCTCCCATGGCTCCTGTGGAGGGCTTGTAGGCCTCATAATTGCTCATCACATTATTGTTGTTTCCTCGGTCCTTTAAAAAAAAAAAAAAAAAGGCACACCCATGAGGACAGAATGAGCAGGAAAGCTCACTGCCAGACTGGGCCTCATATCCTGGAAACAGAAGTGGGCACTGCAATGGGAACAGGATATATTTTGTGGGAAAAGGTACAGTAATAATTATTTAAAAATGCTTATGCCTTTTAACCCAGTAATTCTGTTTTTAGGAATTAACCCTAACCCCGAAGTCAGATTATGCCCAATGCTGATGATATGGTTTTATTTACACACACAAATATAATGTTTCTGTAATTCTGTAAAGCTTTATATGCTCAGGATGAAGAGGCCACAAGGCAATATATAGCATATGCATATAGCCTATACATGGCTCAAGCTCTGAATCCACTCTTAAAAGCCTGAGTCTCAGTTTCAACACTTACTGCAGTATAACCTGGGTGCCTCCGTTTCATGATCAGTACACCTGTGCTCACTGGGTGGTTGTGAAGACTGAGTTAACATGCATCACTGCTTGCCATGGCTGGCCCTGGCATATATTAAGTGCTCAACATTAGCTATCACTACCAATGGTGTCCTGTGCATCGTTACTGAGAGGTGTGAGCAGATTCTTTATCAGAGACACCAAGTAAACAATAATGCTCCACAAATAAAAAGACTGGCAGCTTTCTTCTTCGGTTTAGGAATCAAAGTGACAGGAAACAGGCAGTTAAGAAAGCCAGTAAGGGGGCGCTTTCATTACCTGTTTTGTGAGAAAAGCTCGCTCTCATCTCTGATGCAATTTCCCACAGAGTGTAGGAAGCATTCTGGAGTCAGGGTTCCCAGCAGCAGACTCTAGGCCAGTGCTGGAGGGCTTGTTAAGTTTCTGATTCACCAGGTCTGGGGTGGGGCACAAATTTGCATTTACTGCTGGTCCAGGGACCACAATTTGCAAACTGATGTTAACCTCGACTGATTTCCTGAGCGTATCTAGTCACCAAGTACACAAAGGTGCTTCTCTAAGACAAAGTCACAACATTCCTTGTAGACGGGGTTCTGAACTCACTGAGGCTTTCTCAGGTAGAGGAGGACGGTCATAACATCCTCCAGGACTTGGGAGCAGCCCAAAGGGCACTGCTGCAGCCTGGACTCACCGTGTTCTCTGAGCCTAGGCCAGGCCGCTCCCTGTAGCCTAGGCCGCCTCCACCAATGTTCAGCTTTTTGCCTTTTCCTCCTTTAAAGCGGGATTTCCGAAACCAGGCATTCTGCATTGAACACAATTCAAGGTTAGGCCATGGGAGGAAGAGGCAGCCAGAGGAGGACGTCATCAGAAACGAAGTGGGAGGGAAGAACGTACTGGTTCATCTGTAGCCAGTGTATTTACAGCAACTGTTCACAGGAACCACAGACGAACTTCTTTTGGGAGTTTAGTCTAGCAAATTTGTCAGGAGGCCCAGCTCCTCATCTGAGGCTTCCATTACCGCTGTTTCTCAGGGCCTCCAGGAAGGGAAGTGAGTAGGTAAGCCTCAGACGGAGAGCACTTACTCTGGCCACTTCTAACTTCCTAGAGGAACCATTTCTTAATCTAGACATACTACTGGATATACACGTTTGGAGCTTAAAAGAGGGCTCAGAAGTGAAAGAAAAAGACCATGTGAAGTGAGGTTCACCAGAACTGGCTCTAGGGGCAGATGTCCAGGACCACTAGCAACGTAACTGGAAGTTTTATGTACCCATAGCCTGAAGCGTCCCTTGAACTTGATCGCTGCCCAGCACCCTATGAATCAATTTATGTTCTTTTCACAGAATGCAAATATCAGTGGGAGAGGTAGCCCTTTATCTAACAATCACACGTTACAATCTAAGTGAAGTACTTGAGAGGTAGGGCTGGCTTCAGAAAGGCACTGACCAGGGAAGCTGATCACACAGTCTGAGAGCACAGGAAGCCTAAGGCACAAAAAGAGACATAGAAAAAGCCAAAGACAAGATACATCCTGTTCAAAAATGCAGTTTACGATGGGCTCTCTGTACCCAGGAAACAGAAGGAAACATTATTTTACTCCTTCCTGCCGTGCAAGTCCTCTACTCCCAGAACTCAGAGTATGGGCAGTAATACTATACTGTAAGTGCAGTACGGGTTGACCATTCTGTGCGCTGACTTATGAATCTAAAAAAGACATAAATTTAGGGTGCCTGGGTGGCTCAGTCGTTAAGCGTCTGCCTTCGGCTCAGGTCATGATCCCAGGGTCCTGGGATTGAGTCCCACGTCGGGCTCCCTGTCTGGTGGGAGGCCTGCTTCTCCCTCTCCCATTCCCCCTGTTTGTGTTCCTGCTCTCGCTATCTCTCTGTCAAATAATCTTTAAAAATATAAAAAAATAAAAAATAAAAATAAAAAAGACATAAATTTCTACTATCAGAATGTGTATACTGAACCCATTTGTAATTTGGGGACTCCATATATTAAGATGACTCAGTATTTATTTCAGTAGAATGTCTAGCTTAGTTTTAGATTGGTAATCAATGTGGTTAAAGGTATGAGACCTAAATCAATGAGAAATAGTTAAATACATCATATTTTCTTAAGATGTCACACATTTTTAGCCCCTCAAAAAGACCGGGAGAAAGGGCAATAAGGGGAAAATAGCCATCTTTGAGTTAAACTTACAAGTGTGCTATGGGGCAAACAGGCAGAAATTTCAGAGGGACAGATTTTAGCACAAAGAAAGGAATAAGCTTTTCAAATCAATGTTGCTGGAAAAAGAGGTAAGACAGACCAGATGAATTTTAATGTCCTACAGTACCGATCTGTTCCTCCTAAGCACTGCCCCCACCCACGGCCGTAACTTTTCTGTCATGTGTCTATGTTAGCTCCTCAGGCTTGCTGAGTTGTTTTTTTTTTTTTTTTTTTTTTTACTAGTTTTAGAACCTCGAGCCATCCTAAGTGTACTCAGCCCCTCACCTGCATTGCCAGATCTAGGAGTTCCTTGGAAACATGCTGATTGGCTCCTTCCAAGTTCCGGACAAGGTCACCAGCAAAATTGCTGTCCTTGGGGGTCAGTAAGGTATAAGCCACGCCTTTCTCACCCGCTCGTCCTGTGCGGCCAATCCTATGAGTATGAGTATCAATGTCTCGTGCCACGTCATAGTTAATAACAGTCTTAATTGAAGGAATGTCCAGACCACGGGCTGAAATAAAAACCAAATTCTTTTATCCTTCAGCAGGAGTCAAAACACCAAAGTAACCCAAAATGCTAGCCCTCTAAGAACCCACATTCCTCTTGGTTTGGTGAGCTAATAAGATCCAAGGATTTATGGGACGCCTGGGTGGCTCAGTCAGTTAAGCATCTGCCTTCGGCTCGGATCATGATCCCAGGGTCCTGGGATCAAGTCCCACATCGGGCTCGCCGCTCCATGGGGAGCCTGCTTCTCCCTCTGCCTCTGCCTCTCATGAATAAATAAATAAAATCTTAAAAAAAAAAAAAAAGAGGGCGCCTGGGTGGCTCAGTTGGTTAGGCGACTGCCTTCGGCTCAGGTCATGATCCTGGAGTCCCTGGATCGAGTCCCGCATCGGGCTCCCTGCTCAGCAGGGAGCCTGCTTCTCCCTCTGACTCTCCCCCCTCTCATGTGCTCTCTCTCTCTCATTCTCTCTGTCTCAAATAAATAAATAAAAATCTTTAAAAAAAAAAAAAAAAAAAAAGATCCAAGCATTTAAGTTGCCCTTCTATGATGCTAGGCTGTCTAGCGTCAGGGACACAGGCCTTCTGCCATCAATAACCTGCCATGGCCTCTCTCTTGCTCTAGGAATGTGTAAAATAATGAAAGCCAGCATCAAATTGGCTTGAAGCTGAAAAATTATCTCCTTTTTGGGGAAAAAATACCAGTTTTTTAAGGGTAGCTATTAAAACTGAGAATAAAGCCAAAAGTCACATTTCAAAAAACTTTTCGATCTTGAGTGAAGTATGCCCGATCAATATGACACTGGCTCAACAATTTTTTTCCTCCGAGTATCTTTTAACTGCAGGGATTCTTTCTTCAAAGAGAAACATTAAGTGCAAGTAGTACCCAGAGCTCCAGGTTGTGGTCAATGGTCTGAGCTCCATTCGGGGTGGGGTGGCCAGCCAGGCCAGTAAAGTGCCTCCAGTCAGACTGCTCAGTGCTCTAGCTCTTTTTTTTTTTTTTTTTTTAAGATTTTTATTTGTTTATTTGTGAGAGAGAGACAGTACAAGCAAGAGGGAGAAGCAGGCTCCCTGCTGAGCAAGGAGCCGGACTCAATCCTAGGACCCCGGGATCATGACCTGAGCCGAAGGCAGATGCTCCATGGACTGAGTCCCCCCAGGCGCCCTCAGTGCTCTAGCTCTTACATGGCAACACAAAACACCCTTACGGCACAGGGCCGTGAGGTCACCGGGGAAAGTCATACTCTACCTGCAACATCTGTGGCCACCAGGACTGGGATGTCCTTTTTCTTAAAGTCTGAAATGACCTTGTTTCTTTCACTCTGATCCATGTCCCCATGAAGCAGCCCAAGATTATGACCCTCCTGCTTAAGGTTATTGGCTAGCTCTTCAGCATTGGCTTTTTTAGTAACAAACAGGAGGACACTTCCTGAAGAGGTAAATTCCACCAGACGCCGGGTAAGCCAGTTCCATTTACTAGGCCCAGAATGGAGAATTTCTACAATCTGTGTCACATCTTCATTTGCCTGAAAAGAAACAGATGACTGTGACATTTGTACCAAAAGGCACCTGAACAAGGACCAGACATCATTTTCCACCCCCACAGAGAAGAACCTTAAATAGTCCCTCTTCTCCTCGGGCCTTCTTTGAGCAAGTCAAGCGCAGCTTGAAACCTACATCCCTTCTCAAATCACTGTGCTCTACCTAACTATTCATAAGCCCCCATACTCTGCAATACATTGTTATAGGCATATTCAGATTATTTATTACTAATAAATTTAGCTCCTTTTCTGTCCTTCCCACTCACTGCTCCTAGTACTATTCATACACACATAGAAGGCACTCAAAAATGAAAAGCAGACAATGTCAGAACACCAACTAACTGCACAGAACTTTAATAATAAACATGGTAAGCAACTTCAGGAATTCTCAAGGGAGCCAAATTTTCCACATAGGACATATGCAAAGGTAAATACCATGAACTCATTTTCACCAGGCCTTTCAAGTCACCTCACTCCTCCTCCAATCATTTAAAATGTCCGTTCCATCCTGTCTTCCAGGCAAAGCCTGCTTTGCCCCGCGGCAAAGTTTTTTTTAAATTTTTATTATGTAAAATTTTAAACATTCCAAAAAAATGAACATAATCACCTATGAACCCATCACCCAGCTTCAACAATTATCCATATTTTGACAATGTAGTTGTCTCATCTATCCTCCTAACCTTGTGTTTTTTAAAACAAATCTGATGTATAACATAGTAACATGTTTTCCCTCTCAATAGTGAGAAACTAATTCCATGTCTCCAAAATATGAAAAATAACCTGTTGGGGTCCCATCTAGCCTTGCTTTTTAGGGTTACCTCTCCAATGTCTCCCTGCACCACACGAATAGGGTCGATCAGGATGTCTCTGGCCAGTTTTTCAATCTTTTTCCGAAAAGTTGCACTGAATAAAAGAGCTAAAAGGTAAAGTAAATTCTGTTAAAGAAACAGTGTGACTTCGTTTTTGAATACCCACTAAGCCTCCTATTGATACTCAGAATTATTCAGTTTTACAAAATAAACCCACCTGAACTTTCAATTTAGTTTCAAAATTGATTCACTAAGGAAAAAAGCATTTTCCTTTTTCTATTTTTATACATTTTCAGTTAAGACAAGGACTGTCAGCATGGTTCGAAAAGGCTCCTGACTTCCTATCAGCAGCCCTGCACTGTGCTTTAACTCCACGTGCTGATAAAACCATGTAACTTGGGACAGGTCATTTCATTCTCAGGCTTGGATTATCATCTACAAAAACGAGTGAGTTATATCTGATGATCTCTAAGGTTCTGTGCAGCTCAAACTTTTTATCTCCTCCTCATGGTTCTCACCAGTACACACATGATCATTTCTGCTGCCATACTGTGAGTGCTTATAAAATACATAGGTGTTTAATCTGAACACAAATGTGACTTAATAAAACTGCTTCATACATACTCTGTCTGTCAGGACGGACATGACTTGCTATGGATCGCACCTGGTACTCTGGAAGAAGTAAAACAGTAAAATTAACATTATAACTCTATACGATGGATTGGGATGCCTGGGAAAAAGTCATTTTACTAAAACTCTTCATATGAGAAGTTATAACTATTAAGGAAAATGTGAAACTCCTAGGCCTATCATTCAGTATGAAACCCAGAAATCCTTTCTCCTCCACCCGGCTAAGCTGGGCCCAGTGGTATTTTAATCAATAAAGATGGGTTATTCAGAATTTCCACACAGTTGGGAGGACAGAGAAGCAAAGAGCCTTGAATGATATGACATCTACTACTAAGAACACAGACCTTGACCTCCACAATCAAAGGCATATGAATAAAAATAAAGCATAGAGAAAATATTCCCCCTATATACAAAGGCACTTTCAAAATGTCTGTAACCCAGTCAAGCCTAACATACTTCCTGAGAGAACACCTAAAAATAGTTAATGGCTTAGCTATATCTCTACAGTCTAATCCTATACAATAGGAGTATTTTTAGCATCTCTCATACAGAAAAAAAATGCTAAGTCTAGAAAGACAAGAACAAACCAAGTATCATGAGGATGGGGACAGAAGAAACTGGTATTAAAGGCATACCAAATCCCATGTCAAACATGCGATCTGCTTCATCAAACACAAGGTAAGAGACTCTTTGAAGATTGGTAGCTTTCTTCTTCACATGATCAATTAGTCTACCCTATGAGATCCAGAAAATGAACAGTAAGTATAATTAAAGGCACTTACAAGAACTTTCTCAATTGTACTCCTGGCAAAAGCGCTAATACTCCAGTTGTCAACTGTAACAGACACTGGGTCTGACAGACTCAGACTTTATGCACTACAGAGCATAAAAGAACAGAAAATTTGAAAACTTCGTTTTGGGAACATGGCCAGAACTATTTTGTGGGGCATTCTAAAATGACCTAATTTAAAACCTTATTGATGGGTTTTAATGTTTAGACTACTACACTCTTTTAGGAACTATGACCAAACTCCAAATTGTATGGTCCAAAGACCGTCTTCTTTTTGATTCTCAATGCTCTCAAGTAACCATAGATCCATTTTCTAGGAAAGCATTAAAAAAAAAATCTGAAGTAGAGGGGAATCTATAGCTACTAACATACATGTCAGAGAATCTTAATGGACTGCTATTCTAGTCAACCAATCAAAATTAAACCAAAGCCACAGGCTGTCATTTATCAGAGTATTCTCGACCCTGCTTTACCCCACATTTTGGGGAGCATTCCATTCAATAACTAACCCTTTTTCCATACCAAGAGTGGCCGAGAAGCCATTTGAACCCAAGACATACTTACTGGGGTACACACAACAATCTCTGCCCCTTCCTGAAGGGCCTTGGCCTGCTCCCACATGCTCCCTCCTCCATATACGGCGACTGATCGAAGATTATATGCTTTCCCAAACCGCTTACATTCTGCATGGATCTGCAAAGTTGTTGACATAATGACGTAACAAACCAGAACACTGACCAATACCCAAAAGGGAGTTCTAAAAAAACCCAGAGAATGTGATGTCCTAGAAAATCAAAAGCTAGAAATAATGCTTTATAATCACATTTTTATTCATAAAGTAAATGAACAGAGCACCACTGTCACATCCCAACAGGCTATCTGCAACCTTGTCTTGATTACTCTTTTTTTCTTTTAAACTTTACTTCCTGACCTTGTCATTGCTGTTTTACCCAAGCAAAATGAATTAGCCCAGGAGGAAAACATTGGGAACTTAAAATACAAGTAATTCCCATATATTTTTTCTCTTAACACAGTTTTAGGGAAAAATATGTGTTTGGTTGTATAGAAAATATATAACATAATATTTTCCAAAAGTTTCCTGGTAGCACAACAACGTGAATGTTCTTCATGCTGCAGAACCATATACTTAAAAAATTATTAATTAATTAAAATGATAAATTTTAATTTAAAAAATTTTTTAAATTTCACATTTTTAAAAAGTTTCCCAGTTAATTCTACTGTCTTGACTGACTAGTCCCTTGCTAGTTCACATACAAAAGGGGGCATTCTACACAAAGTACATACCTGCTGGCAAAGCTCCCTAGTAGGACACACTATCACTGCAATTGGCCCATCACCTGGTTCCAATTCCTTCTGGTCCATTATATGAATCAACATGGGCCAGATAAAGGCTGCAGTTTTTCCACTGCCGGTTTTGGCAATACCAATCATGTCTCTACCACTTAATGCCACAGGCACACCCTAGAGGAAAAATAAAGTATATCCATTCTAAACTTTCAATTTTAAAGATGTACTGAAAGAAATCCTGGGGAAATCAATGACATTCATTTCCAATGAAACACAAATATCCTGATGGGTTATGCTGGCTATAAAATAAAAAGGAATACCTGGCATTTCCATAAACTTCTTGATTTATAGGAAATAATATTATCATTCTCTACATGTGGGTCATCCACGATTTACAAAATATGAATGACTCCATATGCTTGAGATACAGAAATGAAAAACTGCAATGTATACTGTAAGTGGGTTGCTAAAATAAAAAAATTTTCCCCTTGAGAAGGTAAAGACTAGCTCACTCATCCACATACAGGAAATTCTTATATTCTGTGTAGGAATCAATAAATCCCATATATAAATGGAAAACAAAAGTTATGACTTCCAGTTATAAGTGAGAATTTTCAGGTCACAAAGGAATCCTAATCACTGACAGTGTGTTGTCTACACGCAAATATTTTTTAAGTTTAGGCCTAACAAACTGCTTTCTTCAGGTCATATTTTCAAGATATTTAGCAGATACAAAAGAATATTTCCCAGCCCCTGTAGCGACATCTTAGAATGGTCAATAATTCACTTTTTTTTTTTCTCTTTGATTTTTAAAGGTTTCAAAAATACTCTTGGATTTCATCTATGTTCTCTTTTCCCCCTTAAAGCAAAAGTTGGAGACTAAGCCAGAGAGGAAATATTTAGATACCTTCTATCTATGCCAATATAATTTTGGGCTATACGCTGTTTTACTGCTTTGACTTGTTTGTAAAATAAATATGGTTACTGAGTATCATCCTACTTTGTTTTTCTTTCACTATGTTTTACTTACCTGGCACTGTATTGGAGTGGGCTGTGTGTATTCAGATTTCCGAATCTGGTGCATAAGTTGTTCATCAAACCCAAAATGAGCAAAACTACTTCCCGGTCTAGGAGGCGCAGCACCAGAGACCTAGAAATAAAGACAACCCCCAGGAGTGACTCGTACTTCAAAATGACCAGCATCGGAAGTTCAACAGTGTTTACCTGTAGCTTGTACTTCATTTGAGTATACAGAAGGGAAAATAGGAAGTCTGTGGTCAAAAGTGCACACTGTTTGAAAAGGTAGAACTCGAGTAATAATGGATCTAAAGCATTACATAAAAAAACTCCATGATATAATACTCCTGAGAGAACTGTCGTATGATTTAAAATGATTAAGCGCCTAGAAATCTCTTAGATCAGAATTTTCTTGTAAGAAATAAAAATATTGCTCAATGAATTGGAAGAAGTCATGAATACTTTTTTTTTTTTTGCCATTTTGCATAACTATTAACCAGATGGTAGAAAAAAACAAAATATACTCTTGAAATAAAATGAACTCCAAACAAGACATGTCTATACCCACTGGTTACAATCTACTGTCTCCATTTTCAATTCTGCCTAAAGAGTTAGTGTCCCACTTAATGATGGGCCAGCCACCATCAAACATTGTTCAAACTGTACCGGTGAAGAACGGGGCTTATAACCTCCATGTTGACTTCAACAGTAGTAACCCTGCAATGCTTCTAATACTGATTATGGCTAATCAGGATTTCACTTAAAAGGTTTTTTTTTTTTGGGGGGGGGATTACCCTTGGAAAATAGACACTACATGCATATGCACACATCCTTTCTCAGAAAACAGGTTCAAACATCACACAGAAATTGGCAAGGCAGACAGAGGCCAGAAAGCTGTCCGCACTAGAGTAGATATTACTGTATTATATGTGTTTCACTTAACATCTAGCAGTACCCTAAACAATGTGGCTAATGGGCAACCCAGAACTTTTTGGCAGACCATTAAAAACTATTATTCTGAAATCAGTGCATATTTTAAGAAGGTGTTAATTTCTTCTAATTTTTTAAAAAAGTGTGCTACATAATTTGAGAAGTATGCTTAATTTTAAAATATTCTAAGACTTCACATACTGTTTACATCTATTAATCCTGTCTCCTCTTCTGATGATGGGGACTCTTACCCTTCATTTCCAGCCCACCCAACACAGTTCCTAGCACACAGTACTCACTGCAGTAACACTTGCTGATTAATTTTAAGGTCACAATGACTTCTTACTCCAACACAAGATACAAAATTGACTGAACACATATAGCAGTCACATGTGTTGCATTGGAGAAAAAACAATCCTATCCTAAAATAGCTGGAAGACTAAAACAATAAGATCAAGACATAGGGGCCTATAGGATATAGTTATTACTCTATCAAAGATAGTCCAAGAACCATTAGAAAAGAAGGTTATTTTAGTTTGGATAAGCAACAATACTAACCCTGGACTAACTAACATTAATATAAGAATATATGGCTTAGGGGCGCCTGAGTGGCTCAGTCGGTTAAGCGTCTGCTTTCGGCTCAGGTCATGATCCCAGGGTCCCAGGATCGAGCCCCACATCGGGCTCCCTGCTCAGCAGGGGAGTTTGCTTCTCCCTCTCCCTCTGCAGCTCCCCCTGCTTGTGCTCTCTCTCTCGCTCACTCTCTCTCTCAAATAAATAAATCTTAAAAAAAAAAAAAAGGCTTAATGATTGACTTACCCGAAGATTAAGCTTATGACGGAGATCTATTAGCTGCTGAGGGGTGAGGTTGGTTATCTCTTCATGCTCATTGTAAAAATTTTTTTCAAATGGTGGATAGTCAATCTGCAGGTCCAATTATTCAAAGTTAGTCTAGAATTCAAGAGTCAATCCTGTAAGTTTGATTTTAATGCAAAATAACCTTTTACACATATTACATAAGTAAAGCCTTAACCAGCAAGAGAGGACAACAGAATTCACTTATTCATGATACACATCCCAAATGTACAGCCAGTATCTTTTCCTATTTCCATTTTCAATATAAACACACACCAACCTACATCCTAAAGAGATTCAAGGACACCTCAGATTTGAACCACTGTGATGCAGACTAAGGAATCTCTATAAAGCCAAAGGCCTCAGAAGACAAGTATTTTTTTTGTTGTTTATTTTTAAATTTAAATTCAATTAACATATAGTGTGTTATTAGTTTCAGAGGCAGAATTCAGTGATTCATCATTCTTATATAATACCCAGTGCACATTACATCACATGCCCTCCTTAATGCCCATCATCCAGTTACCCCATCCCTCTACCCCCTTCCCCTCCAGCAACCCTCAGTTTGTTTCCTATGGTTGAGAGTCTCTTATGGTTTGTCTCCCTCTCTGATTCTGTCTTGTTTTACTTTAGAGGACAAGTGTTTCAAAGACATCCCAGCTTATAACATTTAAATATATTTTGGAATAAGCTGTTCACCTAGCTCTAGCATTTAAAAACATTTCTAATATTTCCTTTGAGAAGAGCTCTGCCTTTAGAGGGAGTTCTATTCTTTTTAAAAACATGAAACTCTTTATACAACTTTTAAAAAAATGTATGGCTAAGTATTTCCAATTCCAAAGAAGTCATTCCTGTTACTCTTTTCATAACTTACTCTACTGAGACTATAAAAATAAGCCTATCACCACTTATGAATTTGGCTAAATGATTCTCTTTAACCACACAAGTGGTCTACAATAAATTACATTAATTCTGGCTATAGCCTAAAATTATCTTTCTACAGTATTATCAACAAAAAAGAAATGGAAGTTTTAGAAGTTCTCCTTTAGCACCACAAATAGGCAGAACCTTTTGTTACGTTCCCCACCACACCTGCACTAAGCTAGAACAGGATTTTCCTCAGTTCTCTTCTCTCTTTTTCAGAACGGAAGCTCCATGAGGGCAGAAGTGTCTTTGTTCACAAACTGTATGTACAAATACGTAATTTTTTTGTTATGCATATGTATGAAATGGATAAATAAATAAATATATGAATAAATACATGAAATGAATGTGAAGAAAGCTACTTAGAGGCAAAAGGGCTATCCTTTCCTTACTTCTGGTCTCTCCTGGCAGACTGCCCACACTACATGAGGACAACTGTGGGCTACCCCAGCAGGATGATGAGGTTTGAGAGCTTCGTCAAGTATCTCAAACATCTTATTAGATGATTATTTCAAGTACTTGTGTGTTTTTCCTTATTAGATTTTCATCCTTTATCATGGATGCTTCCTCCCACATCAGTTTCACAGATTTAGTTTCATTTGCCACATGTAAAATACCAAGGCATTATTTGGTAGCATCTGTGCAAAAGGAAACATTTAAAAAATTGAGTATAACCCATACTCCAGTCTAGACCGGTAGTTCTCAAAACGTGTTAGTCTCAGGTGCCCTTTACACTTCACAAAAATACAACAAGCTTTTGCTTGTGTGGGTTTTATCCACTGATAGTTACCATATTAAAATTAAAATTGAGAAAATTCTTTAAGATTTATTCATTTAAAAATAATAAGACACCATTACACTTTAACTATAAAAGCTTTAATTTTAAAAAAGTCATAACCTTGCTTTACATTTTTACAAATCTCTTTAATGTCTGACTTAAAAGAAAATGGTCCCTACTATATTCAAATTCTTGTGATATATTGCTTTGACTGAAGCCTACGAAGAAAATCTGGCCTCACAAAGGTATGTAATTAGAAAGGGAAGAGAGTATTTATTTTTAATAGTCTTTTCAAATTCTTGTGGATTTTTACTCCTTTGATAGTATACTGAGCCTTGACAAGTGGTCACTTCTTAAAAGGTATTTTCATTGTATAATCTGACACCACGTAAATAATCTTTCCACATTGTTATATTATAATCCACGGGTCTATCACGCACTTTGAATGAAGACTTTACTCACGCACGATTTCATAAAATCATGCATTGACTATCTGAAAATATTGGTTCACTGAGGTAGTACGCAGATCATCCACACAGTGAAACATTTCACGATACAATAAAAAAAAAAATACTTGTTTATCACCATTAATTTCATTACAACAGACTTTAAGATTGGAAAGCTGTTAAACTCTGTCTAGTGAATAGAAGTTTCCCAAATTCTAATTTTCACTTGAAAGTTTGAATTCCTATCATTGGCAATAAACATTTTCAATTGTTTCCTTTGGAAAGTCATTCATTTTCTCAAATGAAAATGGTGTTCCATGAAAAAAAGCAAGTTAGGTCAGCTTACAACTCAAATACCTAAGTGCTTTTCCTGGAGACAACTATCCTCTTCTGGCATGCAACAGAAATGCTTAATTCGTACTTCTCGTTTTGTCACATGGAATAAAAAGAACCTAACACAAGGGTCAAGATTTAATAAATCATAATTTTTAGTTTCATCAAGGATATTCTTAAGTGAAACTGGATTTTTTTTTTTTTAAACTGTGATGGTGTGACAGGGAAGAACATAACCACTATTAGAAGAGTGGTAACACTGGCTTGATTCATTCGTGCTAAGGTTTCAGCAGTGCGACCTACCCGTGCTTTTAGCTATCAATGCAGATGCTGATGTATTGGAAAAGGCAAATTATGCTGGATTATGAAAATTCTTTTGACTCTGCAGACTCCTTGAAAAGACCCTTGTAGGAGTCCTTGGACCACACTTTGAGAACCACTATCCTAGATCTAGACTAAGGGATGCAAGATCTAGTCTGATATTTAACCTGAATGGAACACTTTTTTTTTTTCCTTCAAGTGGGTATACTGATATCCTCATTCTCTTTTTCCTGACTTAAGGAAACTATAATTCCTGGCTCCACTTTGAAGGAACAGCCTCTCACCTGCCCCAGATCTGAGAGAAACAATAAAGATTTACAGCAATTAAAAAACAAATGCAGGCCCAAGGGCTCATTTTGAAAGGTAAATGATGGTCTGGAAAACAAGTGCAATTGCTTAAAAAATATTCTTAGCCTAAAATCTAATGGGAGCAGGCGATTCAGCTGTGGCTTGAATAACATAAGCTATAAAGCTTCACTTCCTGACTCAACCACTTAGCAGAGATGAGAAGATCCCAAAGAACAAATATTTTCATGACATAAGGAGTATGAATCAGGATTACTCAGATATTGAGAAAACCTAAATATTAAAACTGAAGAGAACTATCAGCTTTTGAAATAAGAATCAAATTCAGCAAGAAACACCATACCTCTGAATGATCAATGGGAGGAAGAGGATCAATGATTTTTTTGGAAGGAGCAATTGGATTTCCATCACTATCATATTCCAAATTATCTTCTTCCTCCTCCTGAACCACACCAGCAGTTGGGTTCTCTGCCATGTACCGAAAATAAGCTTCCTGCAGGAAAGCACAAGAACATAATCATACCCAAATACAACTAAGAACATCTCTGCTCCTGTAATTAGTGCACAGAGTGTACCAGATGACTGCACAGTTTAAATACCTACCAAGTAAGGCAAGACTTATACTAGCAATGATTCCTTTAACAATAGCAGTATTCAGAGGGACAATCAAAAGAAACGAATGAGACAATTAGTACTACACAATGATTTCACTTGTTTAACAAGACTTACAAAGCTGTCTAGCCCACAGCCTTCCTGGGGTGGGGTGTCTACCTATCCTGCCCAGAGCTGTGGAACATGCTGTGGACTGACCAATCCAAGTTTGGAAGTTGACACTGATTAGAAGGGTCACAAACCTGGAAAGGGCTACTGTTCACTCTGGTTCCCTTCTCACCATCCCACAACTGAACAATGGGAAAAAAAATACTGAAGGACAGTCATTAATGTGCCATCTTGAGATAAAAGAATCACAAACAGAACCCTTAGAAAGAGGTAGAGGTTAGATGTTGCTAGAGGCCATCAGGAGATCCCACACTACTTCTTGATTTAGAAGCATAAATGGTAATTTTGAAAAAAAAAAAAATCAAGCTGAATAAAGGTCATATTTGTTTTTGATGTCATAGTTGATGAAAAGTTCCATCTTCAACATGGGGGAAAGCTATGTGAATTTTTCTATTACCAATCAGTCATACATGTAGAAAAGGAGGAAGTCACATGACATTCCCTGGTGACTGTCAGGAATGGCCATTTCAGTGAAGGCAAGCTCTAGCTTGTCCCCAGTACAGACTTTGTGGGGTAAAAATAAAAGATAGAAATACTGCATAGGAACTCACTTGGTCATCTTCCTCTTCAATGTCATCTCGAATACCCCTGGAAAAACAAGCGGAGAAACAAACTTCCCTGCAAATGTTCCACATACCCAGCTCCATACTTATAGCAGATTAGTGTTGAATTCCATACAGCACAGGAACTCTCAACACTAACAATAACAAAGCAGCAATAAACAAACTGTACACTATCCATCCATCATATATGTGTGACTTCACTCTGTAAGCTGCGTTTGCACTCTTTTGAATGGGATGATATGGTACCCTAGAAACATCAATTACTAAAGAGGATATAAGGAGTAAAAACCTTTGGAGATAGATACCCAAGGATCCTAGCTTTGACAACCCCATAAGACAAACATCATGCCGTTGTGAAAGGCATTTTAAAAAGAAACTGCGTTTTATATATATTAAAAAAAAAAAAAAAAACCAATAAACCCTCTATTTGGTATATGCTAAAAAGAATGTCACAATTTTCTTAATGTCCCCCAGAGTTTCTAGCTCTAGAGTAACTGGATTCAGCCAAAATCCTTAGGGACAGAGAAAAACTACCTCAACTCTTTTGTAAGTTTGATACTAAAACTCCTAAGCAGTTCTCGTGGAGAAGGGGGCCGTCGCGACTTGCAGCATCTCTCAGGAGCTATAAGTACGGCTGCGTAGTTCCCACAACCATCTGTTTCTCAACAGACTTTCTACCTAACCTAGAACACTTGCTGTTCTCAAGGCAAGCAAAGTCACCAGTGTAGGGCAGCTGGAAGAGGATACAACACACAGTAAGCACCAAAGAGAGGGCTGAACCTCCATATGGCGCAGGAACCTTGGGGAGGGCCTGAAGCACTGACTGACAAGTAGAGGGAAAGTCCAACCATGCCTACCTGTGCCTGGTAAGCAAAAAGCCTTAAGAGGAGTGTATTCAGCAAGGGAAAGAGAAGAATTCGCTTTCCCAGAAAATAAGGTATTTCAAAGTTCTGATCTGTTGCTAAAGCATATCACTCCTTGAATAAACCAGGTTGCATTATTTATTAATAACATACTTTATGATATAATCACCATTAATTATTCCTCATAATCAATTACATAGGCATTAACTTATTTTGTATTAATTATGGGACAAAACTCAGAACAATGAGCCCAAACGTTAGTAATTATACTCTTTTAACTCCCACTGTAACTCACTCTTACATCTACTAAAAAACTATTTATAATGAAACACTAAATACTACTCTGCCAAAAAGAATGTTTTTTAATTATTGCAAATGCAAAGACTTTTGTCATCTCTGTAATAAGATACAGGGGTAACTCCAAGTTAAGACATTTGTGTATTTTAATTTTTCTCTACAAACTTTGGGGGAATAAGCTTTGCAATACTTTAGCATTTTTCATGTAACCTTTGTGAGGGAGAAGAAAACAACTTACTTTACGTTTTTTCTTTCCTTGTCCTTTTCTTCAAGCCTTTTCATGTCTCTAGCCGCCTGATCCTAATGAAACAAAAGGCCATATGGAATCATATCCACTAAACACATTAAAAGGGGAATTTCTTTACAAAGAACTTTTAGATTCAAACAAGTACCATCACACTTTTAGCTATGCATTTCAACAACTACATCTTGATGTAATCAAATTGTATTTTGACACTTACTTTTTCAAGAGAAATACTTAATGTTCTAAAAACTTGGCTACATGTGGATTGCATGATTTTTAGCTACAATATTTACCACATATGGAAAAGCTAGAAAAAATGCTTAGTCACTTTTAAAAAAAAATTACAGCTGTAGAAGGCCTTAAATTCTGGCAAACTAGCCTTTCTCAAAGCATAGCTTAAGACCATTAACATCAAACTACCAATGGAGCTAGTAAAAAAAAAAAAATGGCAAATTTCTGGATCTGACTTTGGAAAGACTGTTCTCAACCTGGGGTGATTTTGTCCCCAGCGAACATTTGGCAATGTCTGGAGATGTTTCTGGTTGCTTCTGGGGAGTGAGGGTGGGGGGGCAGTTGTTACCAGTATCTACTGTGTAAAGGCCACAGATGCTGCTAAACATCCTACAACGCACAGTCAGCCCCCACAGCAAATTATCAAACCCCAAATGTCAAAAGTCCTGAGGTTGAAAAGCACTGCTCTAAATCTACCAAATCAGAATTCTTGGGGGTGGAGTTAAATGCATGTATTTTCCATTTTCCAAAGGTAATTATTATACACAGCTAATTAATAATCACTGATCTCTTTGTTTTATACATGTGAAAATCAAGGTCAGAAGAATTAAGTAATTTTTCCAAGGTAAAACACATCCTGCACTATCGTTTCTTATTATAAAGCAACATGAGTTTTTCTGGTTTCCTTGATTTAAAAAAATGTCACTAACTATAACCTGGCATGGTCAGGTG
Organism: Halichoerus grypus; assembly: GCF_964656455.1. Lineage (NCBI taxonomy): Eukaryota > Metazoa > Chordata > Mammalia > Carnivora > Phocidae > Halichoerus > Halichoerus grypus. The sequence goes on along the minus strand of NC_135713.1, from coordinate 194,804,898 downwards.
TTCTAGCTAATCGAATGTTCCTGATAAAGAGGAGTTATTTTAAAACTCAATTTTACATATAAACAAATTCACTTTTTAAGAAATTGAGCCAAATATACAATATACTCAAGACTACAACTAAAAGCAACATAAGGAATGGGTTGCTAACATTTATAGAACATATTTTTTAAGCCTACATAAATCTTTTTTTGAAACAATGGCTAAAACTTAGTCTTCATCTTAAGTTCAAACACTAGAGAAGTTTACATTTTCTAGTAAAGAATATACCTGAGATCAAGGATTAATGCAATATTGTGACACCACCACTCTGTCCAAGATCAGACAATATCCAATCTCTGTCCTAAAATGAGCAAAATCCCCTTGAATATTATACCAAAAACCACCCTGAAGAATGATACTGTATCAAAGAGACTTACCCTCCTACAGCTTCAACTACTTGAAATGCCAAGCAGGAGAATCTGGGCCATTCTTGGATACTCCCACTCAAAAAGGGTTACACCAAGTTGCATTACTAAAAATTAAATCTGAATTTAAACCAAGAAAAATCAAGAAATGATTCTTCTTATTCATCACTAGGGATTGTAAGATACAATGAAAAACAGCCCTTTGGGAAATGTCTGTATCTCAGAGGGAGAAAAGATCCATATAAGACACCTCAAACATGACATAACATTTATTGCCTTTACTTGCAGAGAGAATCATTTAACATACTTAACTAAATTGCTACCACGTTGCAAAGCACGTGAAACTTGGTGTTATCCCAAAAATACAGTGCTACAAGAGCTTAGATATGGAATGACGTAGCAGAAAGAAAATGGGATTTGGGAGTTGAATTCTGGCTTTGCTACCTATAAAGTGCATACTCTTTAAGAGGCAAATAGTCTGAGTTATTCTAAATCAAAGATGGGGAACAGTAACGGGTACCAATCTGGCAGTGAAGGAAGTAAACCAGGATAAGTTATTTTGGTACAGATGTGCTTTGCTTACACTTTAATAAGTAGGAATATTCTAAAGAAGCACGCTGCAATTTTTCCTGTATCACATGATCCTGAGTCTTTTATTTTCTGTATTTGATAAGACAGAAAAATATTTCTCCACTGTAAGAAAACTAAACACAAGTGTGATGATAAATAGTTGTAAATGGTAGCCTCAATGTCAAGAAGATAAAAGGGACTGACAGTAAGGTGAACTAGAACGAGCAAGCCCTATCTATCTAAAGCAGGCAGCCATTTGCTCAGCCCAAAACTGTTTTTGTATTGCAAGAATAGAATGCAGGCTTAGTTTTGCCAGTGTCCACTTTTCAAGAGTCTGAACTTTTAGATAAAATCTTCTAATCTTAAAAATTCTGGCGCCCTCCCCCCAAAAAAATTCTGGCCCACATGTTTAAAAAGCAGTACCTAGACCAAAGAAAAACATCTATATTGGATTCCTTCTTTCCCTCCTTTATCTTAGAGATGAGATGTGTCTGAAGACTTTAGGTTACAAGTACCTGAGGAATCTGGAAGGACTTTATTTCATAAACAATGAAGTGACAGTTTTTGAGCAATAGGAGTAACATGACAAACAACATGCTTTATTTAGTCTAATTACTCTGTTTCTGTATACCACATAAATGTGAGGCAGAGAACTGAAGGCAGGGAGAAAATTTACACCAGGAAAGAGTTAATGAGGGGTGCCTGGGTGGCTCAGTCGTTAAGCGTCTGCCTTCCGCTCAGGTCATGATCCCAGGGTCCTGGGATCGAGCAAGGCATCCGGCTCCCTGCTCAGCGGGACGCCTGCTTCTCCCTCTCCCACTCCCCCTGCTTGTGTTCCCTCTCTTGCGCTCTCTCTGTCAAATAAATAAATAAAATATTAAAAAAAAAAAAAAAGAGTTAATGAAAGTGTAAAGCAGGCTGACTATAGTGGAAACAGATGCAAAAGATACTATAAAGATTGAGAGAACTTGCCAAATAAGAGGAAAGGTAGCATGACGCACTAGAAAGAGCTAGGTTCTCAGGACTACTAAGCCAGAAAAATCTGGGTCCCAGCTCTGCCACAGGGTACCAATGGGATTTGGGGCAAGGGATTTGAATTACCACAGGGCTCAGTTTTCTTATTAGTTAAAAAAAAATTGTATTCCTATGTATTTTTTTTCCTGTCAATTCCCCATTGTTATTCTAAGGATTAAATGAAGTAACTCATGAACGCGTTTGATCTTCTGGCATTAAGAGGTATATATGACAAAAGAAAGACCTGGTTGAGGAATAAGACTCCAGGGGGATGCCATCCATGTAAAAATAGTCAATGTGATTTAGAAAAGCAGAGCTGAAACCGAAGAGAGACTGTGAGACTAAAGACATGAATTATTCACATAGAAGTTAAGTTTTCAAAGTGGACGAGGTCATTAGGGATGTATAAAGAGTGAACATAGCAAATCAATATAGAGAACCACAGGAATCAACATTTTTTAGAAATTGGTAGGGGATCATATAAGTAACAGAATAGTTAAGATGAATATGTAATGAATTTTTTTTTGGTACAATGATATGGTAGTTATGTTTTTTAAATGTTACAGAAATACAGAAATACTAATGGATGAAATGATATGCCTGGGATTTACTTTAAAATAATTTAAAAGAGGGAAGAGGGGTTAGATAACACAAGACTGGCTAAAAGTTGTTAATTGATAAAGCAGGGTGAAGGGTACATGGGAGCTCATTTTATTATTCTATTTTTGTATGTATCTGAAATTTTTCATAATAAAAGGTAAATAAACACAAAAAAAAGTTAGAGAGGAGAAAAAGGACAAAATACAAAATCACAAAAGCCTAGTGAGAAGAGTTTTAAGAACAAAGTGGTTACAAGTTTCAATTTCTACAGGGAGGTCAGGATGCTGGTAATGTTGATAATAAGAAATAAACATTGAAAGTACAGAATACAGAATTCATAATTTTAGCAAGTTCCTTAGAAGTTTAATTGCCTTTAATGCTAGACTGAAGGAGGTAATAATCATTCCATTTAAGAATAGACAAAGAAATATTAAAACACACAATACAAATTTTGAACTGCCCTTGTTTAAGGGTCACAGTTCAAACTTCCTGAAAATGCTACAGGGTGTGTGGACATATGTTTAAGAAACTACAGAGTATGAGAGGCGCCTGGGTGGCTCAGTTGTTAAGTGTCTGCCTTCGGCTCAGGTCATGATCCCAGGGTCCTGGGATGGAGTCCACATCGGGCTCCCTGCTCAGCGGGGAGCCTGCTTCTCCCTCTCCCTGTCAAATAAATAAAATCTTAAAAAAAAAGAAACTATAGCATATGAGAGCAAAATTCTCCCAAGAGAGGGCCAGAAAGAAGAACTAGGTCAATCTGATCTATTTCTAATTGCTGTAACTTAACAAAACAGCCTTGATACTTGCCTCCACTTCGGCCATGAATGCCTCCAAGGGATCGTCATCGCTGTCAGAATCTGCTGGCTTGGAATGGAACTGCTGACGGGTAGGTGAGTTTTCAGCAGGAATGTAAGGTAAATCAACATTGCTAGAGTCTTCTTCCTCATCTTCAAAATATCTGGAAATTAAAAAATACATACATCTGAAAATTAAGATGCATGATTGATAAAGTGAATGTTTAATTTGGAGTCGGTGAATCCTTCATTTAACAGAAATTTTTATTATGGTATATGTATGTTACTATTAAGAGATCTGAACTATACTTGTTAGAGACCTCCAGGCTTTGGCAAATGACCTATTGTTTTCTTTTTTAAATTTTATTTATTTATTTGAGAGAGAGAGCAAGAGCAAGGAGGAGAGGCAGAGGGAGAGGCAGACTCCCACTGAGCAGGGGCTCCCCGATGCGGGGCTCGATCCCAGAACTCTGGGATCATGACCTGAGCCGAAGGCAGACGCTTAACCAAATGAGCCATCCAGGCGCCCCTATTATTGTTTAATACATGCAAAATTCTAATACTGCAAAAAAACAGTCACAGCAGATTCTCTCATTTCAATAGTGTCTATTCAAATCACATTTCCAGTTCTGTTAAAAGGGATGCATTTTCAGTAAAAATTTAGTATATCACTGTTGAACAGATACAGCAAATATTAAAGAATGTACGCTATGAAAAAATTACTTTTGTATATAAGTATTAAAAACCTACTTTTTTCTTTATAATCCTTAAAAAAATTTTAGCAATATATTCATAAGGCTAGGGACTTTCTTCAGAAGTTCTGGACTACTTTCTGAGGACTGACAGAAAACTTCAAAGATTAATAATAAATGCTCAATCCAAAATCATTCCCCATACTTCTTAAATATTCAGAAAAGACAACTTCATAGCTCTTTATAAACTAAAAACAGAAACACTGTTTAGACCTTATCTCAAAATTAAATAAAACAGTAATAAAACGAATATTAAATAAATAATGACTGCAGCTTAAAATTTTAAAGCATTTCAGGTCTTCATGGGAATTATTTAAAAGCTCTAACAACTGTAATGTGCTACATACACATACATACTGATTTATACAGGTTTCATTTAACTAATGAAAAAGTATCCCTGAACTGGTAAACTGCTCTCTAGAATACTGATCCTTGACTTTGCTAAATCTTAAACATCTACTTCTGTATTTCATCCCTGCAACATACAAGCCTTTAAAAATGCCGGTGAGTGTCCCATCTTGAGCTCTTAAAACAAACAAACAAAAAACAACTCAACTTTTCCCATCTGGGTTGGAAATAATAGCAGTAAGAGATTTCTTCACTTTCAGCAAAGAAAGAAATTATCATCTATAGGAATTAGAGCTCAAACCCTCAAACCCTAGCTTTTTATAACAACCACTCTATCAGATAATCAAGTTAAAAAAGTAATTGTTAAGTATGTTTCCTGAGAACTTTGGGCAAAAATCTGAGTAGCTTTTTCTCCCACTATAAGATGTTACAACATAATCGTTTTAAGACCTGGGTGTTGAGACAAACTGCGTCTCTACCAGTTTTGACTACTGCTTGTCACAAAACAACTTACATGGGGTCAATAAAAGACTTCAACAAAGGCCATCAAAACCACATGAATTATTTAAAACTCTTCAGCCATATTTAGGTTTCAATAGCCTCAAATCTTTTTTGGAACACGGAAAGATATAAGTAAGCACACAAGCATTATGTTCCTCACAAATGAGTAAACTCACCAATTTAACTTATTAGGAACAATACAATTCAGTGATAAGCAATTAAAGAAGTCATATTATTATTCGGGGAAACAAATGCTTTCTTTACCTCAATATCTGTTGATAGAATGAATATCTCAAAGCCCAACCTTGGCTAAACTACCAGGATTACCACTTACGCATTTTCTTCATCAAAGTTGGCCCGTTTAGATCCAATTTTGTAGAAAGAAGGGAGCTGTGGTGGAGCTGACTTTCCAAATCCAGAAGAAGAGCTGGTTGCCCCAAAGGCACTGTGGGACTGTTGTGGGAGTTTGGGTTCCTCCTTCTTTCCAGCACTAATAGCAAAACCTCCAAAGCCAAATCCCCTCTTGGTGCCAGGGCCACCTTTATTCCAGTTCATGGTGTCAATGACTGATCTGTAAGGAAAAAAATACGCTAATAATAAATTTAACCTTATAAATAGCCCACTGATAATTTTAAGTCTCTTCCCCAACTTCTGCCTACACTTCATTTTCAACTTTTGCCTCTAAATTAAAACTATTTAACTTTGGGGGCGCCTGGGTGGCTCAGGCAGTTTAGCGTCCGTCTCTTAGTTTGATGATCTCAGGGTCCTGGGATTGAGTCCTGCATCGGGCTCTGCACTCAGTGCAGGGTCTGCTTGAGGATTCTCTCTCCTTTTTCCTCTGCCCTCCCCACGCTCGCACGCGCTCGCTCTCTAAAATGATAAATCTTAAAAAACCCCACAAAAACCAAAAACCAAAAACCAAAAACGACTTAACTTTGTACTTCAGCTATGTGATATGTCAACCCCAACAGAACAGTCACATTTTCTAAAAACACTAAAGAAAGTGCTATTCATTTTTTGGGATCACAGTCTAAACAGGAGTGTGGTATTTAACATTATCCCCTTCAAAAGGATATGACTGCTGTGGCACCTGGGTGGCTCAGTCGTTGAGCATCTGCCTTCGGCTCAGGTCATGATCCCAAGGGCCCTGGGATCAAGCCTGGCATCCGGCTCCCCGTTCAGCGGGAAGCCTGCTTCTCCCTCTCCCACTCCCCCTGCTTGTGTTCCTGCTCATGCTATCTCTCTGTCAAATAAATAAAAAAAACCTTAAAAAAGAAGAAGAATAAGACTGCTAATTTAGCATCTTTTTTTTTTTTTTTTTAATTTAGCATCTTTAAGCTGCCAAAAATACTCACAAGACAAATATTTTGAGGATCTGATTTGTGCTAGGCTTGTGTTAGGCAATTAAAGATACCAAGATGAAAAGACTTAATCTCATAATATTTATTCCCAAGTTTATATTATAGTCTACCAGGAAAACAAATGACCAACCCTCCACCAAAAAAAATAGAAAACAAAACAACCTGCAATTACAATATAATGTAGTGCTTGCTGTCACAGAGGCTGAGGTGCTATCAGCAAAACTGTCCCAAAATGAAAGATTATCCTTTGGTAATGATATCTGGAGGAATGAAAGAATCAACACTTGAAAGATAAATCAGTTACTTGTAGAAAGTATCTATGTAATTGTCTCTGAAGGGTACTCATGAACAATGCGCTTATCGGGCAATGCCCACTAGAACACTAGCCAGGAAGAAAAAATGATTCACTGATAGTAGTTGCCTGAAGTACTCAGACTATGGTTAAGAATTGCAAAGAAATTTCCTGAGCATTGATCAAATCAGTTTAAAAACAATACTGTATTATCTTACTAGTCTTGGCTCCAAAAAACCTTTTTTAATGACACAGCTACCTAAGTTTTTATAGAAAAGCAGAAAGACCAGAAAGCAAAAAGGAACAAAATTTAAAACTACTTGAAATTTCCTCTCCTAGGTATATAATTTTGTTATCTTTTGCTATTTTCTCTATATGTATATACACACACAAAATTTAAAAACAAAACTGAAACCATACTGTATGTATTGTTTTAGTTACCAATTTCTTCACCTAATGATACACTATGAACATCTTTAAATGTCAATAAATACATTTCTCCACTACTATTTTTATTTTTTAAAGGGTTTTTAAAAAAAGATTTGAGAGAGCCAGAAAGAACATGAGTGGGGAGGAGGGGCAGGGGAAGAGGAAGAGAGAGGGCATCTCAAGCAGACTCCGTGCTCAACGGAGCCCTACATGGGGCCTGATCTCAGGACCCTGAGAGCCAAACTCCAAAGTCGGACGCTCAACCAACTGAGCCGCCCAGGCACCCCTCTCCACTACTGTTTTATAATGTTGTGAAACATAGCTGAATCTTTGTGCTAAAGAGGAAAAGCCAACAGAGATATAAAAACTGAAGATGTAGGATGAAAGGAAAATCCTAAGAACAAAGTCCTGAGGAGGAAACTGAAGAAACAAGATACTGGATAGGCGAAAAGGATGGGCACACACATAAATTAGTCCTACTAAAATCAAAGGGCTCAAATTACAAAAGCAGCAAATCATATACTTGGTGTTAGAAGTTCAACTTCTGCTACAAATAGGCAGGTGGTGTGATTTTAGCAGGTAAGAGTCAATGGCTTTCAGACCAAACAAGATGCAAAATATGCAGTATCTTTTTCTTTACTCTTCTGAGAAATGGGTCAACCAAAAGATTGAACACTTCAGAACCCTCAAGCCTTTTACTAGTTCATCTAGAACACACTGCCCATTTTCCCTAACTTACTGCCTCTAGCAAGGCCAAACAATTGCACTTTCTGTAATATCACACTGACTAGAATGTTAACTCCATGAGGGCAGGGACTCTGTGTGTTCTGTCCAGCACTGCGTCCATCCTTAGAGCCTAGTATGTGTGTAGTACTCAAATATTTTTTGTTGGATGAATAAATATCATGCATTCAGGTTCTTCAAAATTCACCCCCGTATTTGTGAAAACCATCGTCTTCCATTATTACAAACCTTGCCATCCAGCCTTCCTGATGAAATCTAAGCCAATCATCCTCAATGCACCATTAACTCCTTACTCTTGACAATAATCCTTCCTATTAGACTATGTAGGCTATACTATATAGGTGTATGGCTACAGACCCTTGACCATCATAGAGGTTTGAGGGATTGATATACTGACGTATAACAAGCAAAAGAGAGCCAACCTAATCTCTATGTTTAAAAAAAAAAAAAAAAAAAAAAGGATGACCCCCCCCCCTCCCCGTTTAGGATATTAAAATTCACTTGCATTCTCTAAACAAACATTTTTTGGAGAAGAGACATCTAGTAAACAGTTAAGAAATAAATACACTGAGAATATTTAAAAATTAACTATATTCCTGCTATTTGTGGGTCTTCTCAAAGCTCCCTTTATTTGGTCTTAACACATACGCATGCACTTCCAGGCCTTCTCTCAGATAATAATATGCCTGCTACACCCTTCCTACCAAGCTGGCAAAGTCCTATCAAACAGCTCTGAAACTTCACCCCTGCCTCCATAAACACTTCTCACATTGACAAGAAAAGGTGAAAACACCCACTAGCTTCAGTGCATGTAAAATCACTGCAGGCTTCCACACCCAGGTGAAGTTCATAGACTTCCTGAAAAACCACCAACAACCAAAAAATCCCAAACAATCCAATTTAAAAATAGGCAAAGTACCTAAACAGACATTTCTCCAAAGATATATAAATGGCCAATAAGCATATAAAAGATGCTCAACCTCACGAATCATTAGGGAAATGTAAATGAAAACCACACCTCCTCACTCATTAGGATGACTACTAAAAAAAACCCCAAAAACAAACAAAAAAACAACACAACAGAAAATAACAAGTGTTGCCCAGGATGTGGAGAACCTGGAACCCTGTATAATGCTGGTGGGAACATAAAATGGTTCAGTCACTGTGGAAAACAGTATAGTATGGTGGTTCTTCAAAAAATTAACCATATGATCCAGCAATTCTCCATCTGGGTATATACCCAAAAGAATTGAAAGCAGGGATATCTGACCCATGATCTGAGCAGTACTATTCACAAAAGCGAAAAGATGGAAGCAACCTAAGTATCCATTGATGGATGAGCAGATAAACTATGAGATATATCTACACGTATGTATACACATACACACACACACACATATCAACAATATTATTTAGCCTTAAAAAGAAAGGAAATTCTGACACATGCTACAACATAAATGAAACTTAAGGGCATCATGTTAAGGAAATAAGCCAGTCAAAAAGGACAAATAGCGTATGATTCCACTTACGTGAGGTAGAACAGTCAAACTCAGAGACAGAAAGAATGGGTTGCCAAGGCCTGGGGGTACGGAGGAATGGGGAGTTATTGTTTAATGGGTACACAGTTTCAGTTTTACAAGATAAAAAGAGTTCTGTGAACACTATGGTGGTTATGGCGGCCCAACAATGTGGACATAATGTCACTGAACCATACACTTAAAATGGCTAAGATTTTTTAACGTGTATTTTAAAAACAAAAAAAATAATGAAAATTAAAGGATTAGAATTCCATTTGCATATGTATTTTTACATTGCTATTTTAACCAGTTTATGAGGGAGGGATGATGCTTTCTAGACCTCAGTCTCTACTCTGAGATGCAAACATGTTTGTGAAAATTCAACTACCTTTTTTCTTGAAAAGCTTGCATTTTAAAAATTTCTAATTTGAAAAGAATTAGCTGTGTAATAGAAGCATAAACAAAATTTCATGAGCCTTGCTTTAAAGAGAACAACCTAAGTTTGGTCTTAGTAATAACTAACATTGTTTTATACTGACCGCTAACTACTTTATGTGTCAATACTATGAAGGACACCTCTCCTTCCCACTTCCATCTCCACTATAGCAATATTTCCTAACAAGTCCGTAATCCAGCCGTTATACCATTACCAGAGTGACATAATGCAAAATGTATTGAGTGCCTATTTTGCTAGGCACTGTTCTAGGTGCTTTGGATAAAGTAACACAATCAGACACAGCCCCAGCCCTCAGGGAGTTCAGTCTGGTCCAGGAGAAAGAAAAACCAAATCATAATTTCAGGTACCAGAAGTGCTACCAAAACAAAATAAAAACAAAAAAGGAAAAAGGCAAGCAAGAAGAGGTAAGCTATTACAGAGAGAAAAGAAATCAGGTAAGGCCTCTCTGAGGTGACTGGTATTTGATATTTGACATCTGACAAGTAATCCTCCACCCCCTCAACTCTACCGTTTTTAGAATGCCCTTTTTTGTTTGTTTGTTTTAAGATTTTATTTATTGGGGCATCTGGGTGGGTCAGTCCGTTAAGCGTCTGCCTTTGGCTCAGGTCATGATCCCACAGTCCCAGGGATTGGGCTCCCTGCTCAGTGGGGAGTCTGCTTCTCCCTCTGCTCCTCTCTCAAATAAATAAAATCTTTAAAAAAAAGATTTTATTTATTTGAGAGAGAAAATGCAGGAGCATGAGCGGGGGGGGGGGGGGCAGAGGGAGAAGCAGACTCCCCACTGAGCAGGGAGGCAACGCAGGGCTCAAGGCTCAATCGCAAGACCCTGAGATCATGACCTGAGCAGAAGGCAGACGCTTAACTGACTGAGCCACCCAGGCGCCCCTAAGAATGTCTGTTTTATTGGAGAAGTCATGGTGATGTACTTCTAGAGGCTGCATCTACAACTAGCAAATATTTCATCACCTATGAGAAGTGACTCTTTGTGGTAAAGTATAAAATAATGAAGTAATAGGGAGCCAGACATAAGTAGCAAAGGAGAAAATGAATTTTGACCTCCTTTGGTTTGTTAATACTGTGCAACTAGGGAAAGTCACACCCAAGGGCGGTGAGCATTCATATGCTCAGCAACAACCTTCTTCCAGGTTCTTTCAGATCCTGGCCCCAAACCTTCCCGCTGCACATTTCTCATTCGGTCATTCCCTTCAATTCAGTAGCTCTCCAGTTAGGCAATCAAGCTGGAATGAAACTCTCCACTGTGGCAAAAAACTACACACCTCACCATTCATATCTCCCAGGGTTTCCCCACATGCACTGGTTTTCCAAGAAAACCAAGTACATTGGTAAATGCTCTTCCCTTTACCTGAATTCCTTCCCCACCAAATCTCTCACTATACCTATCTACCAAAGTCTTATCCTTCAAAGCCCAACTCCTAGAGCTATGACATGAATGACTCTCCCAGAAAAGTGGTAGCTCATTCCTCAATCCCTTTCAAGTCTTAAAATACCCAACATTTAATCATAACTATTTGTGGTCTAATTTTCTCTTTCCAACTCTAAGTTATAGGTTTCACAGGTGAAGAACCAGACTTTTTTGCTTTTTTTAATCTCTTCTGTTTTCCACAGTGTGTACTCACTGTTTATTCAATATGCAAGAGTCCCAAGGAGATTTATAACTTGGCCAAGGACACAGCATAAAGTCCCACTTGGTATGGTTCTAGGTACTAAAATGCTATGATTTAGTAGAAAATCATTAACAGCATAGTAAAATATCACAGACTATGGAGCCAGGCTATGTTCAAACCCTAGCTTTGCCACTAACTTGATGTGAACCTCAAGGGAGTTATTTGGCTTCTCTGGGCCTGTAAGATGCTGAGAATATCACCTACTTGACAGGGTCAGTGTGAAAAATTGAGTTCATACACAAAATTACACTTAGAACAAAGCATGGCACATACAAGTGCACAATACGTATTGCCGTCGTATTTAGCATTATTTCTCCAGAAATCAATTTCTCCACTAGTAAATGGGGAGTATCAAGCTAGACTTCTCTTATCTCTTTCAACTCAGGGATCCCACGCATACATGCCACATGACACTGAAGATGTCAGAGATCACGAAGAGCTGACAAAGTGTGGATGGCTTTATAAGAAAGCTAGAACCCCAGGCTAGGCACAGAAGATGCAAGCTGATTAGAGAAGTATGAAGGAAGAAGACATTTTAAGAAAGATAGCTAGAAACAGCAAAGGCTAGGAAGAATAAGCAAAGGCAGAATAAGAGTGGAACATAAGGAAAATAATTTGTCTAGAGTTTATGTTTTGGGCAATGGTGGAAAATAAGATGATCTAAATGCCTTTAAAAATAGTGGACTACAAAACAACTGATTACAAAACCTTGTTACTTTATCACTTGTGTTTCTGGAATAGGAGAAAGTTCTGGTGACAGTTGATTAGCATCTACTCTACCTAATAATCTGCCTTGAGAGCATCTCACACACTATAAACTGGGCAATTCTTTAATGAGAATCTGTACAAAACCTGAGAATTTCTTCATTTTCTCCTAAAGCCAAGTACAAGTAAATTCTGGTTACACTTATTTTGGAAGCATCTCTTTCCTCTCTGTTAGCTTAAAGAAACTAAGATGATTATATGAATATGAATTTGATAAAACTAAAATAAGAAGAAATGCACTCCTCCATGAATTACACTAAATCATTACAACTTAAGTCAGATCTTACCATTTCTCTGCTCAAAAGCCTCAGATGATTCTCATCTCAGGCAGAGATAAAGTGAAATCCTCCTAATAGCCTGAAAGTTCCTGGTTGTTCTGGTGCTCCCTCCCCCAGGTCTTCCCTGGCCTTATCTCCTACTACTCCTCCTTTGCTCACAATGCTCTAAAGCACACTGGTCTTCTAACTATTCCTCTTAACAGGCCAGCATTGTCCTCTTCAAGGTCTTCTACACTTGCTGTTCCCTCTGCCTGGAATGTTCCTTTCCCCAGATACTTGCTGGGCTCACTCCCTCACCTCCTTCTAGGCTGCTTAAATATCAGCTGATCGGTACATATCTCCCTGCTTGCCCTATTTCAAAATGCAATACCTCCCCATCCCTCTCTCTAGCCTTTTTTTTTTTAACCTAAGTCAGTAATCGTCTTCTAACATACAGTATAATTTATTATCTCTCTTTCCCCAACTAGAAAGTAAGTTTCAGGAGGGCAGGGGTCAGGCACACAGCAGACGTCAATAAAAATACTCCTTGAATGAATTGCACATCAGACCATATAATGCCCCTTCTAGGTAAAAAAAAAATACAACATACTTTTTTTTTTCCACCGCTGAAAATCTAAGTTAATTTTTGTATGAAATACATATTGCTCACCTCCTATGTGCCAGAACTGGGCTTGGCTCTGGAAAGTTAGAGTGGATTAAGAAATAATCTCTGCCCTTTAGGAGCTCTGGGGTGGGCATATGGAGAATAGACACAGAAACATCATTTACAAAACACAATATACAACCAAAGGAAATTGAATGACTACCTAAAGGAGTGAGGAGCAAAGGGGGAATGTCACTAAAGTGATGAGGAAAGCTATAATTCCCCCAAACTCTCAACTAGCAAGATAATTCCTCCTTATATTATTGGTGCGTATTCTTGCAACTCCATATAAATTATTTACCCGCATCAAATAGGCTCTTAAATAGGCCGCAAAAAAGTTTGTGCGACAATAGTGATGTACTCAAGGCTGCACAAAGATCACTGACTACGTTTTTACCGTCTTCCGATTTGGCAACTTTTACCCATCGGGTCCCCCTGATTTGGAGGCTTGCATCTGCCAACTGCTGCCGACTTCGGTCAGAACCCTCCTTGTGGCTATCCCTAACCGGAGCCCGGCACCCTGCAAATCCCTTTCTTAGCGGGGCGGGCGGGCGGGCGCCGCCTCCGGAAAGCCGCCAACTGGGCCACAATGAGAGTTATGGAAGAAGCGGGAGTCGTGGGAGGGCGACGAGGTTGGGAAGGACCCCTGGAGGCCTCTGCCTCGCACTCCCACCCCTCCCGGACCCCTGGCCCCGAAGCTCCGCAGACTCTTTTGTTAAGCGAGGCCGCGGTTCCCTGGTCCCTGCTAGGCCCCACAGTTGTCTCCAGTGGCCCCGAAGGTAGCAACCCCGAGACCAGACCCACCTCGCACAGACCTGCTGCTCTGGCTGCAGCGGCACCTGATACTACCGCCAAGGCGGAGAGAATCCCACCGCCAGAGTACGCGCGGTCCAGGCCGCGTCCGCCGCGCTCCTTCCTCTCCGCCCCCTTCGCCGCCGCCGCCGCCGCTTCTCGGCCCGTTGCTGACCGGGGGGGAGGGGAACGCAAAGCTGACATGCGCAGTGCAGAGAGCGCGGGCCGATGGGCGGGGCCTGGGGGGGTTACGGCTCCCGGAAGGCGCCTTGGGTTCCGGACCTTAAAGCTCCAGAACGCCTCACAGACTTCTCACTCACCAGACACAGCTGCTTGGGGGGATGCTGGTAGCCCAGGAGGTGGGCCTAGGGGTGAAGAAAGCGTAGCGATGACAGCCGCCTAGAAATCCCCCCAAAAAGGGCTTGGGCAGAAACCACATATACATAAAATTGTGGACTCCCTAAACTCTGGTCCTTTGCAAATACGACTTAGGCAACATTTTTCCGCATGCCTCTGGCCACGTGGTCTCATAGAGCATGGCCACCTTTAGCTTCCGGAGCACCAGGTTAGAGTGATGACAACTTGACTGAACCCTAGTGGAGAAGGCTGGGATCGGCGTGGACAGTTCCGGCCAGGAGGCCGGGATTATGTAATTTTCCCAGCAGCCCCACCTTGCCTCCGCAAGGCAGGGGGCGGGGGAGGAGGAGGTCTCGCGCGGTTCCTGGGCGGGGGAGGAGGAGGTCTCGCGCGGTTCCTGGGGCCGCATTCCGCTCCCCCCTCCCCCCCGCCAGCCGCGCGCAGGCGCGGACAGTCCGCACGCATTCTACGTAACGGATGGCGGAGACTACGTGAAGAGTAGCTCAGCGTGATTGAGCTCCCTGATCCGGCTGTGTCCTAGAGGGATCGGGGGCAGTAAAATCGCGGTGATCGCTCAGGTGGCAGCCGGGCCGAGAAGCGGCGGCCGCAGGAGCGCTGGGCCGGGTTCTAGCCGCAGTACAGGTACGAGACGGGCCATGACGCGTTAGTCGGTGGGGCCGGGCCAGGCCGAGCGGTGACTTTAAGTTGCGTGGCCTAGCCGGGTCCCGTTTCCCACCCAGCCCCCCTGAGTCAGGCCCGGGGTGACATGGATCGCGCCTTCTCACCTTTCCTGACCTTCTTAAAAACAGAAAACAAACTTCGTCCACCCCAAGGCCCATTTTCTCTTGGTCTTCGGGGTTGGGGTGATTTTAACGGTTTTTGAGAACTTGCTCGCAGAGCTATGGGCATATGCCAACTAGAAGGGCAAAGTTACAGGAAGCTTACAGTGTGCAACAGGAAGAATGGAGTATAATCGTTAGGATGAATTGATTCTCCGTGGTGGGAAAGACTGGATAGACCCCAGTGGCTTAACAGAAGCAACAACCTCTGTGGTCAGTCTTCTCAAGTTTTCTGACATAAGACGGTTTTTATCCAACGGGTGTAAGGAGACTGGAGAATGTCTGCATGTTTTCCAGAAGTCTGGTAGTCTGGCAGTTGTCAGAAGGCCTAATCTAAAATGACAACAAGGAATGATTTCCCCACTTATTCCTCTTCAGGTTTTTAAGTCCAGACCCAGTTACTCAGAGACTACCGAGTGAGTTAGGGAGATAATCAAACCAGACTTGTTAGTGCTTGTGTTCCCTGCCCCAGGACTCTCAGGACTGGGTGGCCTGGCAGGGAGCTGTGCCTTTGAAAAATGAGATGACAGGTGCAGCAGAGAAACTTCTCAGAAGGAAGGCCAAGATATAAGTGGCTTGGATAATTTTAACTTAAATAACCTTGAAGAGGTCGTGTTACAATGCTGAGTTATCTTAGAAATGTTTCTATGTGTGAACATTCTAAGTGGAAGTTCAATTTGAAATGATCAGACTTTTTGGCAGTTAATCAAGTTGTCTGTGCCAATGTTAATCTTTATTTGCTTCTATTTGAAAAAGTATAAAACTGAGATCTGGAAAGGGAAGCACTAAAAGTTTTTTAAATCTTAAAGGGTGTTCATAGGCACAGGGCTTGAAGGAAGTAATGAGAACTAATATTTATTGAATGCCTTCTATATGCCAGGCACATATCTCCTGTAATACCAACTACAGCCTTATGAGACAAATACTGAATAGGTGTCCCTTTTTTGTATGTGAGGAACAGGGAATTTTAAGTAATTAGTCCAAGATCATATGGCTCGTAAATGGTAGAGCTAATGTTTTAAACCAAATGTAACTCCACCAAAGTTTGTGCACTTTTTCATATTTCTTCCACTTTTGAGTGTAATAAAAGATTATTAAAGGAACTAGAGATGTTTGGAGACATATCACAAACCTCTTTAAGGTTAGCGTTGAGAAGGCAGCTATGTTTTTCCATAAAATGTCCCCTGGTGCTGGGGCGCCTGGGTGGCTCAGTCATTAAGCGTCTGCCTTCGGCTCAGGTCATGATCCCAGGGTCCTGGGATCGAGCCCCAAGTCAGGCTCTCTGCTGGCGGGAAGGCTGCTTCTCCCTCTTCCGCTCCCCCTGCTTGTGTTACTGCTCTCGCTATCTCTCTCTCTCTCAAATAAATAAATAAAATCTTTAAAAAAAAAAAAGAGACAGTTCTGTTCCCTTCTTAGAAATATGCTTCTCCTTTTACTTCTATGATACCACTTTGACCAGAGTCCCTTCTTTTTTCTTTTTTTAAAATTTTTTTCTTGTGATGAGAACTTTTTAACATCTACTCTTTTTTAAAAGTTTTAAAAAACATTTTATTTATTTATTTGACAGAGAGAGAGAGAGAATACAAGCAGGCAGAGCAGCAGGCAGAGGGAGAGGGAGAAGCAGGCTCCCCATTGAGCAGAGAGCTCAGGACCAGACCCAGGACCCTGTTATCATGACCTGAGCCAAAGGCAGATGCTTAACTGACTGAGCCACTCAGGAGCCCCTCTTCTTTTTTTCTAACCATTCCTTCTTAGTTTCCCATTCCGCTTCTTCCTATTATGCCCACCTCTTAGCTGTTATGATTTGTTTCAAGAGTTTTGGTGTTTGTTTTTTAACCTAATTCTTAATACTCCCTGGGGATTTCATCTATTCCAGCACCATCTCTATTTCCATCTTAGGCTTCTGTCCTAAGAACTCCAGACATATTTCAAACTACTTTCTTTTCTCCGTCTATAAAATTGGTAATCCTTTTTATAGGGATTTTGTGAAAATCAAGAGATAAATGTTAATCATCTAACATACTACCTGAAAACATTCCAAGCTTTTCAACAGGTACTAAATTTAATTTATTGCCTCCCCCCACCCAATTTTTCCTCCTTTATTCTTTATCTCAAGGATGACTTTGTTCAGCTATGAATCAAGCCAAAACTTGGAATCATCTGGATCTTCCTTTCCCATATTCCTATATCCAGTCATTTTATGCTGACGAATATAATTCTTAGTATCTGTCAAATTGTTTTCCTGTTCATCCCCAATAGTACTGCCAGTTCAGTATTGTTTTATCTCTTATCTAACTATCTCAGCCACTTTTATTTTTCCTGTCTCAGGTACCCTATTCCACCTGAAGCCCAGTACACCCTATGTATGAGCTATCAGGGTTAAATTGCAAATCTGATAGTGCCACTCTCCTACCTAAACCCTCTAGTTGATTCTAAATATCCAAACTTCTTAGTGTGGTATTTAAATAAGGATCATTATGATCTGGCTCCTGCTGGCCTTCCTAGCCTAATTTCCCTGACTTGGGTCTACGAACCCAATGCTCCATTATACCAAACTTCTAAAAAATGTTATTTCAGGGCTTTGTGGTATAGCTCTCCCATAGACTGCAGCACCTCTTCTTGAGGACAGGAACCAGGCTTTTATTTTATTTATTTTTTTAAGATTTTATTTATTTGTCAGAGAGAGAGTGCGCGCACATGTGTGTGCACACAAGCAGGGGAAGCGCCAGGCAGAGGGGGAAGTGAGCTCCCAGCTGAGCAAGGAGCCAAATGTGGGCCGGGATCATGACCTGAGCCGAAGGCAGATGCTTAACAGAGTCACCCAGGTGTCCCTTATTTTATTTTTTTTAAAGAACTTACTACAAAATCACATTATAGGAAAATTAAAAAGTAAAGGCAAAATGCCTATTATCTTACCATACAAAATAACTACTTATATATAGATATATGCCCTTCTAAACCTTTTCGTTTTTGTGTATTTGCTTCTTTTTTTTAATATTTTTTAAAAAAGATTTTATTTATTTATTTGACAGAGAGAGAGCCAGCTAGAGAGGGAACACAAGCAGGGGGAGTGGGAGAGGGAGAAGCAGGCTTCCCGCCGAGCAGGGAGCCCGATGCGGGGCTTGATCCCAGGACCCTGGGTTCATGACCTGAGCCAAAGGCAGACGCTTAACGACTGAGCCACCCAGGCACCCCTGTGTATTTGCTTTTAAAACAAGAGGGGCTCTTACTTCATTTGTAACAATTTTTAATGGACAAAAAATAAATTTGTTTTTTGTATGTACCCACAGTTTAACCCAACAGTTTCAAATTTTTTACTATCACAAGTAATACTGTTAGTAACACATATCCTTGAAGCTAAAGTATCATGCAAATTTATGATGTTTTCCTTCTCTGGGCATAGTATTTGATGTGGTGATATGTTCAGTGAGGGTACATTTGATTAGGTATGGTAGGATCATCTAATGGAAAGCAGTGAGAGCCAGAAGAGTTTATAGTATTCTGTAGGAATTGGTTAGCCTTTCATGGTTATTGAATTTTTATGTAATAAAAGTTGTGTTTTAGGAAGACAATGTGGTTTTTTTGGAAGACAAGTAGGAAGTAGGGAGAGAGTTGTGGTGGGGAGACCATTTAGGGTAACACTGTGATTCTTCAGCAGGTGATGATAACTTGGATTATCATGGTGGCTTTGGGAACCAAAGAAGGAAACATCAGGATTTGATGTCTGATTAGATATCAAAGGGAAAAGAAAACGAGAAATTAAATATCTTGCTCTTTTCAACAAGTAAGACTGGAAAAATGGGATTGAAATTAACATAGAGATAGAGAGATTCAGGTACCTGTTGATTTTTTTTTAAAGATTTTATTTATTTTTTTGATAGAGAGCACAAGTAGGCAAAGAGGCAGGCAGAGGGAGAGAGAGAGAGAGAGAGAAGCAGGCTCCCCGCTGAGCAGGGAGCCCGACGTGGGGCTCGATCCCAGGACTCCGGGATCATGACCTGAGCCGAAGGCAGCCACTCAACTGACTGAGCCACCCAGGCGCCCCAGGTACCTGTTGATTTTGAGATGATTGTAGGGCAGTGGTCAGCAGACTGTAGCCTGAGAGACAGACTGTCTTTGTATAGCTTATGAACTAAAAATGGTTTTTACATATTTTTAGAGGGTTGTTTTAAAAAAGAAGAATGTGTAATGGAGAACAGTATGTTGTACACAAAACTTAAGATACTTATTATTTGACCCTATACAGAAAAAGTGTGTAGGGCATGAAAATGGACATGTCTGTTACACAATTGGTGCTATAGGGCTGGCGTTTAGATGAGAAGGGAGGGCTAGAAATACAGCCTAAATAGATTTGATGGTTTAAATCTAACTACTCTTCAAACTCTAGATCATATGTTCTCCTTTTTTGGTAAAGCCTTACCGGTTTGGTAAGATGATTTCATTGTCCTCTATGTTTTCATATCATTTGGCACATTTTTGTCACAAATCTGATTTCATTATATTTGTTGGTTCAGAAACTTTTTTAGATGGTGGAATACCTAGTGTTCTTTTCAGAAAGCTGTGTAATGCTGATGTATTTAATTCCATCATGTACACTAGGAACAATTTTGTTAGAAAAAATTACTACTTTAAGCAAGTGATGTGAAATCACAGCCACTGGTCTACATTTGAGAAGCAGCTTGAGAAGTGGTTCATAGTAGGGATTCTGGAGGCCTAACTGGCATCAAATCATAGCTCTGTGCCACTTGGTATTTGTATTACTTAGCATCCCTGTGCTTCATTCTACTTATCTGTGAAACAGAGATGTTAATGTTACTTTTCTTCAAGGGTTGTTATGGGGATTAAGTTAGTGGTTTTTTGTAAAGCCTTTAGGACAGGGCCTAGAACTTTTGTATCTTAAACATTTGCTTTGATGATGATGATGTTCACATATCCACACATAAAGTTGATCTAAGGACGAATGGCTTTTCTATTAACGTATTACTGCTAACAGGTAAATAGTTGCATTTCATTCTTATTTCATTATAGTACCTCCCAGTTCCTAAATGCTTATTGAATACACGGTGTTAATGGAAACCAACCTAAAGGGACACCTGGGTGGCTCAGTCGGTTAAGCATCTGCCTTCGGCTCAGGTCATGATCCCGGGGTCCTGGGATCGAGTCCCACATCGGGCTCCCTGCTCGGCGGGGAGCCTGCTTCTCCCTCTCCCTCTGCCTGCCATTCCCCTGGCTTGTGCTCTCTCTCCCTGTCTCTCTCTGACAAATAAATAAAATCTTAAAAAAAAAAGAAACCACCTAAAGAAATTAAAGGACTTGTCCAAGATTTCACAGATAACTAGTGACAGAGTCCAGACTAGAACCCAGACCTCTTGACCCTCACCTCATTGCTCTTTGTATAACGCTACCTGAAATGAATTGTATTAAATTTTTAAAAAGTAGGAGAGAGTCACAGATTTATTTTTTAACTATTTATAAAATTTGATTGGTATGTATAGAAGAATGGCTGTCCATTTAGGGTTTTGGTTTATTTATTTATTTTTTAACTCATTTTTAGATGCAATGAAAGCCTTCCTTGCTTTCTGTGTTGTCCTTTTGGTGTTCGGGAGTGTCTCTGAAGCCAAGTTTGATGATTTTGAGGATGAGGAAGACATAGTAGAATACGATGATAATGACTTTGCTGAATTTGAGGATGTCACAGAAGATTCTGTTACTGAATCTCCTCAACGGGTGATAACAACTGAAGATGATGAAGACGAGACCACTGTGGAGTTAGAAGGGCAGGATGAAAACCAAGAAGGAGATTTTGAAGATGCAGATACCCAGGTGAGGTTCTTTTTCTTGATTTCTTGGGAAAGTGGAAGGATGGGAAGATTTGTAACTGGTACTTTCCCCAGACATTAAAAGTAACACCCAGCTCTAAGGAGATCTTTATTCTCTGCTATCTTAATTTTTGTTTGGTAGGCGGAGCTCTTCTAGATGTTTTGTGGTATGTTCCATCTTTTCTTCTCTATAGAGAGCCTGGCTGGAAGGGGTGGAGAATAGATACTGTGTGTGGGTGAGAATTGTATCAGAGTTCAAATGCATGGAGAGTTATCATTTGTTACCAACATGGAATATTTCTGTGTTCTGTGCTGCTGCTTACATGGTCTGTTTTCCTCTACAAATATGGCCTACAAAAATGAGATGCAATTGCTGGCCACATTTGTAGGGGAAAACAGATTGTTCCTCGTTTTTGTAGGAGGGAGATACGGAGAGTGAGCCATATGATGATGAAGAATTTGAAGGTTATGAAGACAAACCAGATACTTCTTCTAGCAAAAATAAAGACCCAATAACAATTGTTGATGTAGGTATACAGGATTCTGAATTCCAAACTAACCAACAAAATATCTGGCTGTTACTAATCCCAGAAATATAATTGGTGACATATAGCTAGTGTTGATGTAATAGTGAGAATTTGACATCAATTCTTCTGATAAAACTCCACACCTAGAGAAGCAACGCCTATCATTCTAGCCCTCCTAGTTTTATTTATCAAGGAATGATGAGGAGACTAGAAACTGGGTTTATTTAGGGGTAGACTCAGAATCAAGTTTAATACAAAGGTCTTGGGCGCCTGGGTGGCTCAGTCGTTAAGCGTCTGCCTTCGGCTCAGGTCATGATCCCAGAGTCCTGGGATCGAGCCCCACACCGGGCTCCCTGCTCGGCGGGAAGCCTGCTTCTCCCTCTCCCACTCCCCCTGCTTGTGTTCCCCCTCTCGCTGTCTCTCTCTCTGTCAAATAAATAAATAAAATCTTTAAAAGAAATTAAAAAAAAAAACAAAAACAAAGGTCTTTCCAGCATTTTATTCCATTTGTCCTCACATTTCCTTAAAGAATCTTTTCAAAAGCTGACCTAGAAAACCAAAATGAGCATATTTTTCAAAGTATGACCATATTCAGTGACAGTTATCTAAATTATCAACTTCTCTCATGCTCCTTTATCCCATGAGTTAGACTCCATCCTTCAACCTCAGCCAAGATTAAATGGAATGATTGTTCATCTTTAGGTTCCTGCACACCTCCAGAACAGTTGGGAGAGTTATTATCTAGAAATTTTGATGGTGACTGGTCTGCTCGCCTACATCATGAATTATATCATTGGGAAGAATAAAAACAGCCGTCTTGCTCAAGCCTGGTTTAACACTCATAGAGAGCTTTTGGAGAGCAACTTTACCTTAGTAGGTAAGTTAGGCTAATACAAGTCCAGCTGTATGCTTGAACACCACCTAGTAAAAACTGTTTATTCCCCTCAGTATAAGCATCTGACTGCTTTCATGGACTGCTGAAGAGGATGCAAGAAGGATCAAGAAGGATCCCATTTTTATTAGGCCTTATGTACTGAATTAATTGCATTTATAAAGTAATTTTCTAATTTTTCATTAATCAATAATTGCTAGTTAGGGTTAGCAATTATTGATTAGTCTCTTCTGATTAGCATGAGATAGTGCTATTAAAACAAGTTGATAGAAGTTTGGCTGAAAACAAGGAATTTTGACATTTTAGGTAGCTTGATAAATGCTTTCATTTCATCTTTGAGAAATCAGAAATCCCTCAGAATTTCCTCAAGTTCTGGGAACTTTAGTTTCGGATCCACTGAAAAGGTATACCTTAGAGGAAGCCCTGTACTTGTGTAGTGTAGGGAGTAAGGCGAACTCACCCCACCTTCACCTCACTTTGGCCTTTCACACTTTTTTTCCTTTTAGTAATAAGCAAGTACCCATCTGCTCAGCTCTTTAGCAGACTGTTTATATGTTATGCTAGGTACTTTGCATAGATTGTTTCTTATTTAATCTTTGTAACAATACTGTCAGTTGGATATATAGTTTCTGTTTTCTTAAGGAGGTACTAAGGTCCAGAAATGTTAAAATTTGTCTAAGTTATTAAATTGCAACCATGATATTAGAACTTGGTCTACCTGCTTTCAATGTCCATGCTCCCTCTCTCCACTGTACCATAGTATTTCAGAGTACTTTTTGACTTGGAAATTAGGAAAAAAATAAACAGCCTTTAACGCCTTCCACTTCCCCTTAATGTGTTTTCTTTTGGTGTGTTGGTCTGCTTTACCTTGTGATGTTGAACAATTTCTTTTGTACACTTAATGAATTAAATGAAGAGAGGAAATGATTGGAATTTGAGCTCTTTCTAGATCTAAAATAGAACTCTTAATAGCACTATTACCATGTTGCTGTTGGAAAACCAAACTTGGTTAAAGTTAATCCATAGGTAACACAGAAGGGAGTGGTGAATAGTTTGTATTAATGGTATTTTTTATTCACTGCATAGGAGTTTTTGTTTTTAACCTTTGACAGAGACATTTAAACTGACTTTGCTCCATTTTGTATCTACTTTTGAGAAATTTATATTCCAAGCTAATCATCATTAACAAGTAACACTAGAGCCCATGATTATTTTTTTTAAGATTACATTTTTAATTAATCTCTACACCCAACATGGGGCTTGAACTCACAACCCGGAGATCAAGAGTCGCATGCTCTACCAACTAAACTAGCCAGGCGCCCCTAGAATCCATAATTTTTTGATGGAGACAATAAAGAGTATTAAAAGGAATGATGACCATCTGTTCTAATGTATGTCCAAAGGAGAGTTCTGTAAGATAGTAAAGTATTGCTTCCCCAAAACTATGATCATTTGGGTGTCAGAGTGGAGGAAGTGTGGTGATTAGGCCCCAACATTTTCAGCAAATCACATTAAGTGGTTTTACCCCTAGGGGATGATGGAACTAACAAAGAAGCCACAAGCACAGGAAAGCTGAACCAGGAGAATGAGCATATCTACAACCTGTGGTGTTCTGGCCGAGTGTGCTGTGAAGGGATGCTTATCCAGCTGAGGGTAAGTATGGAATTTCTGGTACGATGTATATCCTCTTTAATTGTTTTTCAGTGTGATTCCAAATCCAAGTTCATGGTCTCATCCTTTGTTTTTTGGCTAAAAAAAAGATGTAAAAATCATCTTTCGACTATTTGGCAAATGTAGAGTGTATTTCTTGAAACATTCGATTCCCCCTTCAAGGTCTTTTCTTTATAGTAATAAAAGTTGCAACTATTCTCTTGTTTTTTCAGTTCCTCAAGAGACAAGACTTACTGAATGTCCTGGCCCGGATGATGAGACCAGTGAGTGATCAAGTGGTATGTATTCTTCCTGCTGGTTTTCTCTGTACAGACTGAATTCTTAACTTTTTAGAGCTTATTTCATTCCTTGCCTGGATTCTGTTTGAATTTCAAGCAACTTGTGTCCCTTGTCAAAAATGGACTCTTTTCTATTTTGATGGATTGTCTTCTACTTAGTGTACCAACCATGGAGAGTGGGGAACGTGTGCTTTTTGTAGGGAAGGAGATAATATTCTCTCACTAGGTAAATTCGCTGAATCAGCCTGGGTGATGGAGGGAAAAATAGTTGTCACAGTTTGCTCTCACATCCTACTCTGTGCCTTGTGAATGCTTTTATCTTTGACAGTAAGGTGGGTTTCTTAAATATTGTTTGCTTCAAAGAATACATCTTGAAGTTCAAATCATGATCTGGGGACCTTATTGTTTGGTATACCTTCTTCCCTTTATTTAAATCAACATGTTAATCTGCAAATTGTATCCTTTGTCAGAAATGCCAAATCCCCCCCCCTTCATTTATTCAACAAATAATTGTGCTGGCTCCCACTGCTACAAGAAACCAAAATATACAAAAATATACAGTCTCTTTTATATAAACTAGAAGAACAAGAGATGTCTGCATATATGTCAAAATACAAAGTAGTATTTGGTTAATAAGTACTGTATTAGTAATATGATTAGATACTTTGAAATGTCATTGGATTGAAACTCATTGTTATTAAAGGTCTCATTTTTAGTTGCAAATCTATATCTTTTATTCATTTTAATTTTTCTCATATGGCCACTAATGGTTTAATCCACTAATTTTTATTTATTTATTTATTTATTTTTAAAGATTTTGTTTATTTGACAGAGAGAGAGAGCGAGAGAGGGAACACAAGCAAGGGGAGTGGGAGAGGGAGAAGCAGGCTTCCCGCTGAGCAGGGAGCCAGATGCGGGGCTCGATCCCAGGACTCTGGGATCATGACCTGAGCTGAAGGCAGACGCTTAACGACTGAGCCACCCAGGCGCCCCTAATCCACTAATTTTTAAAGCCTCATCAGTTAAGAGTCCTGTCATTCTTTCTCTTACTAGATACCATCTTATTAGGTAGAAAGGAAATTTTGATGCATCTTCAGCTATCCTTTTGTGGAAATTACTCTTTAGAGTGTTGTTTTAATCATTTTCTATTCTTTCTTGAGGTAGATTTAGTATCTTTTCCTGAGTCAGCCATCGTTTTATCTCTTATTTTTTCTGCAAAGACAAACAGCCTCAACAAACACGATTCTGTGTATTTTTTAGCCCTTTTTCTGGGTTTTGTTTAAGTTGTTTTGTATAATTTCTGCTCAATGATGGAAGAGCAGAAAGCCTTTCCTTTTAGAGCTGCCATCTTGCCAGGTCTTTGCTATATTTCCCTACTTTAACACTTCCCTCTACATACTGATCATTTTTGACCCAGACATTTTAAGATATAGTTAATGTGACAGATAGTGCTATGTTTTATCATACCAGACTCGAGGTTTATAACTTTATCTCCCTGGTCCAATGCAGTGTATTAAAAACTGTTTATCTGTGGCGTTTCCCAATATGAACAGCCAGTTCTCTGGTTGTCCAGATACTAGCTTTGTGTCCAGTAATTCAGTTCAGTTCACATCTGACTTGGAGTTAGTGCCAGACTCCACAAGTTAAAGGTCTCAGTTCCATAAGACTACTCACACTTCAGATGCCACTTGCAAGTCCCAGGCAAGTCTTGTACTTCTGAGACTATTTGGCTATAAATGAAGAGTTCCCATGGCCCTTCTTTCGGGTTCAGTAATTTGCTAGAATGGCTCACGGAACATTTTACTTACATTTACTGGTTTATTATAAAGGATACAATTCAGGAATAGCCAAATGGAAGAGAGGCAAGGTATGGGAGTGGGGGTGGTATGCAGAGGGCTTCCAGGCCCTCTCTGGCTACATTGTCCTCCCAGCAAGTCCAAATGTTCAAGCAACTTGAATTTCGAGAGCTTGGGGTCCTCTTTTCAAGGTCATTTAGGTTGTTGACAAGTCAGGTCCCCATGGTTTTAAGTCCCCATTTTCTTACTGTTGCCATCTGGAAACCATTCAGCTCCTAGAGGCCATTCTGAGGTCTTTGCCACATGGTCCCCTTCCCCCCCCCCATAAGCCCTTTCCCAATTCAACTCTTTTCTTCAACCAGGGCCCAGTCCCTTTTGAGGGCTCACTTGATTAAGGCATTCCAAGATAAAGTCCCTTTTGACTCAGTGTCATCTGATCAGCAGCCTTCTGCCACATGACACAACATAATCACGGGAGTGATAACCATTATACTCAGAGGTTCCTCACATTCACGGGGAGGATGTAGACACCGGGGGGTGGGACTCTGGGGGGCCATCATAGAACTCTGCCTATCACAGAACCTAACAGGTGAGTTTTGTTGTTGTTGTTTTTAAAGCAAATAAAAGTAACCATGAATGATGAAGACATGGATACCTATGTGTTTGCTGTTGGCACTCGGAAAGCCTTGGTGCGACTCCAGAAAGAGATGCAGGATCTGGTATGTCTCATTCCAACTCAAATACATGTAGAACTGTTCTCTTTATTACACAGGCATTCAACTTTAGAGCATAGGGTAATTAATTATATCACTTGAATTATTAAGCACCACTTTAAAATAGGTCAGAACATATTCTCTTGAGGAAAAAAAAGTTTGTGCATAATAAAATATCATGTCTTACCTTTAATTACTTCTTCCTTTAGAGTGAGTTTTGTAGTGACAAACCTAAGTCTGGAGCGAAGTATGGACTGCCAGACTCCTTGGCCATCCTGTCAGAGATGGGAGAAGTCACAGAGGGAATGATGGATACAAAGGTAAATGCAAAAGAAGACATACATTTGCAGACTGTAGCGATTACAGGGCACTCCCCCTAAAAGTCACACTGCACAAGTTCTTCATTTTATGACACTGCTCTATTCCTTTCCCACACAAACATTAAAATACCTTCTTTAAGCAATAGATTAACTTGTCAAAAGAGACTGTTTGATTAGTCAAATAATTTTCTCTGAATCAAGAGCAAATTATTCCTAGGATTGCTAATGGCTTCCAAGTTTTTGTAAAAGGACTACAGCATTAATCCTTATCACCATGTCATTTAGTCCATTTTTTCCTAGCTTCAGTTAGTGTAGAAGAGAAATGTATAGAGAACCATTTTTTTTTATTGGTTATGGAATGGTAACAGCAAGCACATCTTAGCATCATAAAAATACAGAGTAGCTCAAAGACGTTCTAATGTAAGTTCAAGGTGATGTGTTTATGGAGAATCCCCTGAAATTATTTTAGATTTTATCTTCGGGCATTCATTCTTGTTCAGAACATTATTTTGAGATATATTTTCAGCTGCTCAATAAGAAGAAATTTGATCATTGGTGTGACTAAAGAAAGGTGCTAGTTTCATTGTAGAGAGATCCCTTATTTAAACTTCATTTTTTAAAAGCTTTAACTGTAATGCTGTTGTGAAAAATCAAGGAGGACTAAGGAGTGAATATCTTTATGAAAAAAGGGAAATGCATCAAACCCTACTTTAAAAAAAATTTTTTTTTCTTTATTTCAGATGGTTCACTTTCTTACACACTATGCTGACAAGATTGAATCCGTTCATTTTTCAGACCAGTTCTCTGGTCCAAAAATTATGCAAGAGTACGTATGAGATAAAAATACTGAAATTAACCGTCCCCACTAGCTTTCTGTGTTGAAACACCTGCAAGGTGCTTCTGCAATTTTTCTTACCAAATGAGTGAGGGAAGTTGATGACAGGCATTCTAAGTTTTCCTTTGCTTTGACTGCATGTGTCATGAAGGTAATTGAAATCCTATGGGAGACAAACAAATAAGCCCCCGAGTTTGCAATGGGTCACCGCACCAGCCATTCAGTGAGGTAGATGAGACTCTTACAGGATGGCAGATACTAAGAAAATGCAAATTGCTAATCTCTTTGTCCTTTGTAGTCGGAAGTTTTTCCCCCCCCCTTTTTAATTTATGATACGAATCTGTGATTTTGATTTATGTTTGATTGCAGATCTCTGCATTTTATTTCATGGCCTTTTCTGACTTTCTTCTTTGAATAGTTGGGTGATTATATTCTTTCCTAGTGTGTTATCAGATGCTCTCAATATGCAGAGTTTCTGGCTTTTTGGATGTTGATATTCAGAGCTTAAATTTGTTGTTTGAAATCACATCCTATCTCAGGAGTGCATACTTATTTAAGTTTACCCTTGGTGTAGAATTGGTTCTGACCTAAATTTTTGGTTAAGGGCTTCTCTCTCATAATCTGTGGAGTTAAGTACAGTTAAAAGCCAATCTGGATTTTAGTTGTAGGTCAGAATTATTCAGGTCCTTATACCTGTGGATCGTGTTGCATCATCCTTGCCTTGCTCAACTCAATAACAACACTGTGGGCAGAGTATCACATTGTGACATTCATGGAGCCTTTTATGTGTGAGGGGAGGAGAGAGGGTTGATAGTTAAAGATTACGAAGGAATCTTTGGTGAGTCAGAACTAAATTATATATGCTATAGTAGATCATTTCTAAATTTATTCTGAGCCTGACTCAAAAATAAAGATGCTTCATTATAGGAAGATAGAGTAGGAGTTGGAAATAAAACAAAAATGCATCAAAATAAGCAAAAATATTATTAAAATACAGGCCTAATACTTAAATAGGCTCATTTCTGGCTCCCCAGGTGAGAGGAATATATCCTGCCTGGGGAACATCACTGGAGGTGTTCAAGTGTAGGATAAAGATCACTTGGGAATGTATCCATCAGATAAGACAAGTGGACCAGGGGACCTGTAAAGCTCCTTCAGGCTCTGAGATTATATTTAACTTGGGGATGCCAAGCCAAATACTGTGCTGATTATCTGCAGGAATCTGTTCCTCTAAGTGAATTGGGTGACATACGTGAATGGAAAGTATCTTTCTTATGTTCTTTCTAAATAGCCTTTCTTTTATGGCAGGGAAGGTCAGCCTTTAAAGCTACCTGACACTAAGAGGACACTATTGTTTACATTTAATGGTAAGTGTTCTGTGGTCTTGCCTGGGTTCTTCATTTTCTGTGAGAGGATCTTAAGGAGAGTATTCCCTCCTAAATGATAGCCATAAAAAACTACATTAAAACCAACCCCATGCCTGCCTGCTTATTGGTTTTGGGGTTTCTTCAATAAGAGATCCTTTTATTTATTTTAATTTCTATTTTCTGCTGCATTTTAGCTGCCTAAGACACTTGGAGAAAGGAGTCTATTAATAAAAAAGGAGAGGGGGGATTAAATAAATAAATAAATAAATAATAAATAAAAGAGTTGGATGACCCAGAAGCATTAATGCTGCCATTAACTCAATAGGAAAATGGCTTTGTTTTCCAGTGCCTGGCTCAGGTAACACTTACCCAAAGGATATGGAGGCTTTGCTGCCCCTGATGAACATGGTGATTTATTCTATTGATAAAGCCAAAAAGTTCCGACTCAACAGAGAAGTAAGACCCACAACCTTTATTATAAGTTGGCACCTTTTATTGTTGTTTTCCTCCTCGGGGGAGTCAGAGAGCGATGATTTCAGCAATTTTATTTTTGCTAGTTTGCTAGTTGACCTGAAAGTGCTAAATGGAAATAGTTTTATAAAAGAATACTAAATGGGACTTGGTTCTGTTGGATTGAAATGGATTTCTTATGAAACGCCTTGTTTCTTGGGGAAAAGGGCAAACAGAAAGCAGATAAAAACCGAGCTCGAGTAGAAGAAAACTTCTTGAAGCTGACACATGTGCAAAGACAGGAAGCTGCACAGTCTCGGCGCGAGGAGAAGAAAAGGGCAGAGAAGGAGCGAATCATGAACGAGGAAGATCCTGAGAAACAGCGCAGGCTGGAGGTAAGACAGACTTTTCTTACCCTGCTTCGTGGTAAAACTAGGATTTAGAAGGGCGCCTATTATGCCATATTGACTGTAAAGGTAATTCTGTGTAGGAATGTACACAGACATAAAAGTTTAGCATTTTCTCTGCAGTTGGGACATTACTTAGCTGATAGCACTATTAAGAAGAATAAATAATCCATCCTTTTTTTTTTTTTAAATATTTATTTGAGAGAGAGAGAATGAGAGAGAGAGAGCACATGAGAGGGGGAAGGGTCAGAGGGAGAAGCAGACTCCCCGCCGAGCAGGGAGCCCGATGTGGGACTTGATCCCGGGACTCCAGGATCATGACCTGAGCCGAAGGCAGTCGCTTAACCAACTGAGCCACCCAGGCGCCCATAATCCATCCTTTTCAAACCAGGTTAGCTTGAGTCTGTGATCCTGGAGAATGATATAAATTATCCATTCCCCAGCACAATCCCATTTTGAAAGTTCCACTATCATCTTTCAAGCCAAACACTTAACTGAAGTAGAAGGAAATTAGGAATTTTAATAGAAGTCAGCACATATGCCCTATGGTCCAATGCATCTTGTTTTATAAAATATTTAATTTGATTAGAGAATTAGAGAATCCTAATATTTTTTGTTTGTATTTTTGTTTTCTATTTTGTACATAACCAGAATCTCAAACTCAAGAGCTTTTTAGGCTGTAGTATGTTATGTGTGAAACATCAGCATGTTCTCACATTTTTGTGAAATAAGATGCCACTGTCCAGCTCTACAATTTTAAACCTTGTAAATGCTGGTCAAAAAAAGAAGAGAACAAAGTTCTGGGAGATGTTGAGTTCTAACAAGAGTAATCTTGAGAACTGAAGAAAATCCTTAGAAGTGGAGGAGACCTGCTGCCAAGGAACAGACTGCTGTGTGGCGCTGCACGTGCAGGAGTGTCACTGATGCCACTGAGGGAAGTGCCCAGGGCACTGCGGGCCTCCTCCCATTTATCCTCTCTCACCACTTGTCATTTGATTTTGTTTGTTTTCCCATAAAAGCGGGGTAACAACGCCGGTTCAGTTACACAAGGTACTTAACCAGGAGCACAGCTATGGCTTCCATGCTGTATAGGTAGTTTTTTCTTATCTAGTGTTGAAAGTAACACAATCAATAGTTCCCAAACCACCAATTTACAAATCACCCTTTGAAACATAATCTGTTATGCTATCAGTAACTGTATATAGTACATGCTTCTGTTTTTCCTATTCCGTATCTTCTGATCCTCCGGTGGAGGATTTCTCAGGACATTTCTACCCCAAACCTCTAAAAAAAAAACAAAAAAACTAAGTTTGAGGTTGCAGCTGAAATAATCTAGTGGCCTCTAAGGCTTCCCTCAGTACAGGTAATAATACCCAGTGACTTTTGCCACTAAAATAATGTGTTTGGGGCTTCTTTTTCTCTTTTGACATCACCTCCTAATTCCTAAATAAAAATATGTTAAAAATTCCCAGTTTAACATTATGCATTGAAGTATTGGCTCAGGTTTAACGTCTACACTTATAAGAAGAGATGCACAATTAATAGCCTAAACAAACAAAATCTTAAGCTTTTCTGAACTGAAGTACAAATCCTTGGCAGATACACATAAATGTTATGATGAAAGTTGGGTTACTGTTTCCTGGGTATAGGAAAAATCAGAATAACAAAGTTGCTTAAATGTAGTGTTTAGTTTCTTTCTAACTTGAGATTTTAGTTACCTTTACTTCATTTTAAGCTAATTTTCATTAACCAACATAGATATTAGCAATTTTTATAACTGTCTTTTGGAAAGTTATTTATGGTACCAGACTAGGTTTTTGAATAATAATATAGGCAGTATTCTAGTTTTGGTTTTTTGTGTGTGCTTAGAGCTTAGTTTGGATTCCCTTTCTTGCTCTAGGAAGCTGCCTTGAGGCGTGAGCAAAAGAAATTAGAGAAGAAGCAAATGAAAATGAAACAAATCAAAGTGAAAGCCATGTAAAATCATCCCAGAGACCGGAGTCCTGATGCCACCTGTAAGCTCTGAATTCACTGGAAACATAAAAAATACCGGTCCAAAACTCATCTTAAAGTTCAA
The DNA here is from genome assembly GCF_964656455.1 of Halichoerus grypus. Lineage (NCBI taxonomy): Eukaryota > Metazoa > Chordata > Mammalia > Carnivora > Phocidae > Halichoerus > Halichoerus grypus. Next base: position 194,772,604 of record NC_135713.1, on the reverse strand, counting down.
ACACTCCCAAAGTGACTAAGAAATCCTTATTTCATCATCTGTTCTGTTTTTGGTTCGGAGTTTTACAGAGGTTATAGATGGAATGGAAGGACTCTGTTTCAGTAATTCTCTTCCAGATAACCAAATTATTTTGATTACTTTATAAAAGGAATGATATATGAGATCTGTGTAGTTTTAAAATATTTTAAAAATTATAACATGAATCATCAGTGCTTTTAGTGCTTTGATGTTTGAAGAAATATCATGAAATTTATAGATACATAATTAGATTGTTGCTTTTTGTTTAAACTGGGTAGTTGCAAAGGCTATAAAGACTGACCCTAAACCAAGATTCCACAAATAACTATTGGAATTGCACAATAAACATTGCTTGGTGTTTTCTTCTGTGTGTACATTAACCTTGTAAAAAAGTAAAATTTAGAACACTATATGTGGTATTGAAATTTCAGGGACTCAAAACATAATGTAGTTCAGTGTATGTTTTGTAGCTGGGAGGTGCTGATGACAGTGTTATATCTATAGGGTTTAAGATACTTACGTGTAGATGGAAAATTCTAAGGATAGGTAGTACAGGAGCACAGTTTTTTCCTGAGCTGATACCACAAGCTAATGACAATGTGAATGCTGTATTTAAGTGGTTGTACGTTTTCCTTGAGTAACAAATGCATGAAAAATTAACTGCTTCACCTAGATCAGATCAGTGGTCTATGTGAAGTTACACATGTTTTTCCTTCTTGTTTGTTGCAAACTATTGGATGTTCATAGGGAAGCTCTATTCTCTGTGTTATGGCTGTGTCCCTTTGCTTTTCCTTCTGCTTTTATTTCTTCCACAGTTGAGGCTGGGTATATTCTTTCAAAGAAATAGCCATGAATATGCATAAATATACTTTTAAAAATGAGCTTTCCTAAACTATTGAGAGTTCTTTCTCCCTCTTGAGGAGGGAACTCTTGGGGGAGAGGCCCATCTATCTGCACGAGCATTTAGCTTGTTCAGATCTCTGCATTTTATAAATGCTTCCTAAAGAAAGCATTTTTTAAGTCACTGCTTGTACCAGGTAATTTTTGCTGGGGATGGGAAAAGGTTGGGTTTTTTGGTGGGAGAGGGGTGGGTGGATATTTTTTTGTTGATGCTTTATGTGCAGGTGTGTTCTGAGGCAATAACAAGTTGCTGTGAAAGCAGTATGTGCTGCTGCCTTTGTAACTGCATGGAAACTTTTCACATGGATTTTTTTCTAAGTTAATGCAGAAATGTGTAAACTGGGAGATGCAAATGTAATATTTTTTTTAACAGTTCATGAAATTAAGTTATTAAAATAACAAAAATAACGTAAGATTTAATTACTTTAATGCTATATAATTCTAGAATTAGCCTTGTTTTACAAAGTTTAAAAATACATTTTAGAAATCAAAGTTGATATGCTTAGCTATCTTTTGATTAATAAAAGCTTTCTTAAAGTCCCACACATTTGGACCATGGCAGCTAATTTTGTAATTTAAGCATTCATATGAACTACCTATGGACATATATTAAACTAATTGACAAAAATCTCAGAGTGCCGCCTTTACTTTTCTGGGGTTGCCCTTCAAGAGTATAAGCCCATAGGAATGTTCTTCTTTCTGTTCAACACAAGTCAGTGCTGAAATGCTTTCCCTTCAAAGGAGTTGACTTTGATAATAATCCCTTAGTTTGTTACCGTTATTTTTAGAATGTTTTATATTTTTAGAGGCATATATATTACTAATGGGCTCCTCCCCAAAGTCTGCCTCTTTAGTTAAGATACTATTATCTCTCCCATGAATGAAAGGAGAATATTGTTGACTGTCACACATTGGAAAACCACTAAGCCCTCCTTTTGTGCATTGCATGGGCACTTAGCAAGGACAAAACGGGCACCGAACTGGAAGATAACGACCTGGCTATAGTGCCAGCAAAGTCAATACTAAGCGCTTGACTTTGGGCAAGTCAGTAACCTCTTTGAGTCTCTGTTCTGTTCTTCTTCCTACAAAGTAAGGATAGTAACTATTTTCTTCCCTACCTCACAGGTAGGTCAATACCAAGAGATATGTGTGAAGTTCTCTCATAAACTACAGTACTTTAAAAATGTGAGGTATCATCTAGGACTGTTCTCCAAGTGGTACATTTTTGCTTTATTCTCTTTTGCTTTCCTTTCTCCCAATGGAAACCAAGCAGATCCTTTCAGAGTTCTCTAACTTTATCTGCAAAATATGACAGGGTATTTTGGAATGGGGGTTGGGGCAACAGTAATACCTTTCTGTTTCCTTAGTAATAGAACCTTTTCCTGTCATGCACTAGAAGTTGAAACTCTTCTTTAGATGAGACTTAGACCAAAGAAAAACATTGATTGGTATTCTCTTTCCCCCGTCCAATAGGACATGAAAATTATTTAGAGCAGTGTTATACAAAGGATCTGTTGGTTTTGGTGGGATGGGTGAAATACTGAACTTTATCATCCCAGATTCTTTCCTTATTATTCCTGTTTCTACTCATTTTGAATGATTTGAAAGGATGAAATAATCTGAAAGGATGTAAAAGGGAGGAGGCAGTTATACCCAATAGGAGCAGCTTTTATGACACACTGCTAAAACAATAGTGAAAAGTATTACTTTTCTCAGTTTCTAGAATTTGGTGATCAGCAAAAGATTTACTTGTATTTGGAAGAAAGTGTAATGTTTTAATCCTTAGACAACTTGAACGCCATTTTCTCTGCTCCATTAACTGAGAATACCAATTTCAGAAGAAAACAGACTTTTTTCCTCTGAAAAGCAGAACTGTGCATCTACTCTACCACCTTTAATGGATATTTTGTTTTTATTTTCATCTTTTAAAATTGCCAAATTTTAACTGCCAAATAAATAAATAAAATTAACTGCCTTTTAAAATTTCACCTCTTTGGTTTTATTCAAATAGTGTGACATTTATTTAAGACACCCAGACCTTTTTAAGTAATTAGTTCCTATCACATTTTGAAGTTAAATGCTTATTAAATCGCTTTCTTCTGCATCTTTTTTTGTATGTAACTATCACTTAGAAAGTTAGTAGCAAAGCTAGAGGCCAGTTTTTTGCTTCAGGAAAGAGTCCTGGGTTTGTAGCAGGGACCTGGTGCTGTCCTAGTGCTTGAACAAGTCTGTTTCCTCCTATATGAATGGGCATTCTCCGCTCTTCCCCCTTGTGAAATGGCTGTTCAAAGGATATAATAGGCAACATGTGTAACGCTCTTTGACATATAAAACGTTCTACAAATTAAATAATCCTGCTCAATTTACTAAACCAAAGGTCATAAGCATTTCCCTCACTTGAGTATTCAAGGCAATTAGTTTTACCTTACCTTTCTGACAATTTATATGGTATCTTGGAGGCCAGTGCATTTAGTTTAAACTGGATGCTTGGAGTTCAATGCAAAACTTGCTCATCACAAGTCAAAAGCAAAGCAGGAAGGCTTTGTAAACTCTGAAAGTTGACTTTTCTTTACACTGGCTTTCTAAGTTATCTGGATTTAGGAGGTCCATTTGCAAGAAAAACTAAAGTGAACGTAAATTTGCTCCTTGAAACAGTCACAACAGAAGCTGGGCCAGAAGTTTCTCCCACTAGCTTTTGTGGGCAGTCACGAAGATGGTGAGACCTTAACATCCAGTTAGAGAATGACATGGCTGCTGGGCCAACGGGCTGGGAAGAGCCTCCATGTTTAAGTTCCCCATAGCGATGGCTGCCTCATTTGGCATCTTTTCAGGCACCGACCTTTTCGGCACCCTCAATTCCAAAGACCACATGTGAAGAAGGTCTTTTCTAAAGAACATCGCCAAGAATTTTACTTCAATTTTTACATCTTGCTTTTGTCAGTTTACCGTTTGCTGCGGAGAGAGGCCTCTTATTTTGAAAATGAGAGAAAACTGTGGGTCCTGCTTTAGAAAGTTAAAGCACTAGATAAGATCAAAGTGATGTACATGAAACTGAATGAGGTCCTGAGTCCCTGGCAAAGTTTACGTTCACATTCGCATATTTCCGTCAGTTTGGATGTAGCTGAACTTCGCTCCCATCTTGGAAGCTGGGCCAGTATAAGTCTGTGTCATGGGTCAGAGCCAGTGTTCGATACTTGACGGGATCTATAAGGAATCTGATAAGGAACCTGAGGCACAGAGAAAGAGTGGGTTTTCCCTTTGCAGCTTGTCAGTCTGGTGCTGGAGGGGCGTTTGGGATGTCTTCAAAGAAAAGTGCGAGACCGCTTTTTCCATTGAAGTCCTACCACACGAAATGAAAAAAATAAATTTCTTTTTTTCAGGTAGCCAAGTCATCAGCCAGTGTTTGTTTGCCTTCCTCTAGTCCCCCCTGACTCTTCATTATTGAAATCATCCTACTTCCTTCCTGCTGCAGCGGCGGGGAGGCTCCGGGGAGGCTCCAGGGAGCCCTTGTCGGACCCCCAGGCCTCACCGACGACAAGCTACGCCTTCGGCTTCCACACACTTGGGGAAAAGGACCCCTTCTGTTAGAGACCGCATGCCCTCCCTCAGGAACGCGCTGCGCCGACCGAGCTAACTTGGAACCGAAGGGGCGCTCTCCGCGCGGCGGGCGCCGGGAGTCTGCAGCTGGGGCCTGGCGCGCCCGACGCGACGCTGGACGCGCTGGGGAGCGGCCCCACCCGCTCGGAGCTGAGGGACGGGGGGCAGGGGGCGGAGCTTACTCACCCGCTCCGCGGAGGAGCCGGGGCGGGGCGGAGCTCTCCACCAGCCTTACGCCGGGCCTGCTACTGCGCATGGCACGTTGCGTACCTCCCCCAACCCCCAGCAACCGGCCTGGCGGCGCGGCCCTAAACTGAGGAGGCGGAGCTGAGACGGGGTCGGAACTGCTTGCTAACTCCAGGACCAGGTACCGGGCTGGCGGGGCCGCCTGGTGCGCTCCAGGGACCAGTCCCTTCTCGCCCTGACGCCGATTCCATCTCCTCAGGGGCGGGCCTTCGTCAGATCGGCCATCCCGCCCCCCCACCCCCCCCCCGCCCTGCACGGGTCCCTTTTCACCCCGTCCTCCTCGATTCCCGCAGTGAGGGGCTGCAGCCTGAGAGCAGAATAGGCTTGGGCCTGCCCGGGAGACGCCGGAGCGGAATTGCCGGGCGAGAGAGGCGACCGCCTGCTTTCCGTATCCATCTTTCCCCCTGACTCCTAGGTGGGGAACCTGGGGCCCAGGTGTCAGTTTGCCCTGCCCAAAGAGGCGGCCGATCCTGTGCTGACCCCCCTCCCCCCATCCCACAACCCCAATTCCCATCTATCCCAGGCTGGACAGGCAGCGAATCAAACCTTCTTAAGGAGAGAGATTTAGGTGACTCCCTGAATCAGCAAAAACAAAGAGCTTCTAATTGTCTTGTTTTTCAAGAATGTTTCAGTGCCCACAGTAGATTTGGGGTGGAGATGGGCGGTGGGGGTAGGGAAGTGAGCGCGAGAGAAGGGGAGTGGTTAAATAAAATTGTTCAAGTTTCCAGGAAATGGGGGACTAGTTTTTCTGCCCAGCCTTCTGTTAAGATAACCTAGCATATTCTAACTCGACTTTCTCCGAAGAGGAAAAGCGTTCGAACTGGTCCTTTTCTTACTGTGTAATACCTGTTGAAGTAGAACCGTATTCCAGTATGTACTTGAGGCATTAGGACAGTCCTTCGTTGACTGATTGATACTGTCTAAAGACACCCAAGACTGTTTCTTGTTTCTGAGAATTGAAGAAACCGAGTCTCATCTGGTTACCTGCCTTAGGCCAGGAACCTATTCAGGTATTAGTTACAGTGCTGAACTTGTTAACTCTGTTCCTCCACCTTTCAACCAGGTTTCTTAGAATATCGTGACTCAAATGCAGTGTTTGTAGTTGTAACCCCAGACATGGAAGAAGTTTAGAAAAACAGTGACAAGAACAGGGAAAAAGGAAAAAAAAAAAATAATAATAAAGCAAGGTAAACGAATTCTTTCCTATTCTATTTGGCATCTGGTCAGCAGCATTGTCAAATCAGGCGATGTCTTCTCAGTCAGTCATCATTGTATCTTTGCAAACACAGTCTTGACACTTCTCCCTGGACTTATCTGTAATCACTGGTTTCTAGAGCACAGGCTTTGGAACGGATCTAACTGGTCCTCTACCAGTTGCCTGTGTCATTCAGGGCATTTAACCTCTCTGAGCTTTAAGTTCCTGATCTGTAAAATGAGGAAGATAGTACTCATAGTGAGCTGAGTTCTGTGAAGCATTTAGCACAGATCCTTGCACATAGTAAGTTCACCATAAGTGCTTGCTTGCTGCTTTTATTATTTTTGCTATTAACAATTTAACAGATACGGGAGTGCCCATTTTATGTGTTGGGCACAGCAGCCCCTGGGAATGCAATAGTGAATAAGATGCACTGGCAATTAACATTGTGGTATGTGTAAGGGTTGAATACAGAGGCTGAACACCTAACGGGGGAGGGAATGGTAATCAGGGAGGACTTCTGTAGCCCAGGGTACCTGAGATGAGTAAGTAGTAAGGAACGACAGGTCAAAGTTAACCAGGTTGGGGGAATGAAAGTGGTCCAGGAGGGGAAGCAGAATCTTTAAAGTTTTTCCTTTAGACTTCATTTCCTACCTGCCTTCAAGCATGATGTCCTAAATATGGACCTATCCCAAGGCTTGCTTCCCAGCCTTCTGCTTTTTTCTCCCCATTTTCTCCTTCAGTGCATTTGTCACTTGTAGAGCTTTGGCTGCTAACTCCCAGGTCTACATAGCCATCTCTAACGTCTCTCTTACTTTTCTTTTTTTTTTTTTTTAATTTTTTAAAAAGATTTTATTTATTTATTTGACAGAGAGATAGAGAGTACAAGTAGGCAGAGAGGCAGGCAGAGGGAGAGGGAGAAGCAGGCTCTCCTCTGAGCAGGGAGCCCGATGCGGGGCTCGATCCCAGGACCCTGGGATCATGACCTGAGCCAAAGGCAGCCGCTTAACTGACTGAGCCACCCAGGCGCCCCCAGTCTTACTTTTCTAACTGACTGCTCTATCTTCTCACTATAGATAGATAGATAAACTCTTTTCTCAACCTCAACATGATTTAAAAACTCGAACTCATCTTCCCACCAGAACCACTTCCACCTCTGAGTTTCCTGTTTTGTCGCTGACACTACTCTTTCCCAGTTACTTGGGCACAAAAAAAAATCAGAGTCATCAGAGTTGTCCACAAGTAGAATGGGTTCCGTGATAAGGTAGTGAGTCTCTGGCCAGGGAAGTTTTCAAGCAGAGGCTAAATAACCTTACATCCAGGAGTTTGTAAAAGCTGTTCCTCCGAAGGGTGGAGGATGGGCTAGATGACTTATGGTGTCCTTACTAACTAAATATAATTTCTTTATTTTTCCTTCATCCCCTATCCATCTATTTCTTAGCATTCCTTTTGCTACAAGCTCTTATCACCCCAAATATGGTCCACTATAGTTGTGTTCTAACTAACATTCCTTTCTCTGGGGATTTTTCACCTCCCATTCTCCCATCCATTTGCAGATTAATATTCCTTAGAATGTTTCTTAGAACAAGGCTTCTCAAACATTAGTCAGTACAACGGGCCACAGATCAGCAGCATTACCGTCATGTGGGAGTTCGTTAGAAGTACCAGGCCCCACTCCAGATCTTCTAAATCAAAATCTGCACTTTTAACAAGATCCTCAGATTATTTGAATGCACAATAAAGTTTGAGAGACACGATCTTAAGACCACTGTTTTGTGTTTGTCACCTTTCTGTTTAAAACCTACAGTGGCGTCCCACTGCCTGGTGAGGAGAATCCATACTCTAGCATGCACATGAGGCCTCTTCATTGTTCTCATCTATCTGGAGCTGTGCTTCTATAACTGGTTATGCAAAATGCTAACGTACTCCTCGGTATATTTGGTCAGTCAGTCAGTCAACATTATTGAGTGCCTACTATGTGATAGGCACTATTCTAGAAACTGGAAGATACGTGTGTGGACAAAACAAAGTAAGTGCTAAAAATGAGCAGCTAATACCATTTCATGCTTGGAATTCCCATTTTCAAGTCGTATTTGACACTGAGGCCCCGCCCCTTCAATAAAACTATCCAGATCTGTCCCAGCTTATAGTAATTGTCTTTCCCTTTGCTGAACACCATAAGGACTTGCCCGTTTCTACTTGTGCATTCCCCAGACCTGCTGAATTAAAAAATTTTGAAGGTGGGAGTTTGAGCATCCATAGGTTTTTATAACTACATGAGTTAATTTTTTTTTAAAGATTTTATTATTTATTTATTTGAGAGACAGAGAGAGAGAAACAGCATGAGAGGGGAGAGGGACAGAGGGAGAAGCAGGCTCCCCGCTGAGCCGGGAGCCCGATGTGGGGCTCGATCCCAGGATTCCGGGATCATGACCTGAGCCAAAGGCAGTCGCTTAACCAACTGAGCCACCCAGGCACCCTACATGAGTTAATTTGAAACACATCCTGGTTTGGGAACCCATGTTCAGATAATTAATGAAGCTGTTAGTGTGGTAGCCTAGGACCAATTCTTAGGTTTGTTATATTAATTTATATGGTGTTTGGGGATTGACTTTATTTTCTATTTCCGGTATTTTTCCAGAGCATAGACAGTTTCTTCTGCAGATAAAAATCATCTTTTAATCTACATTAATATTCTGTTTTCTGTTGTAGACTGCATATGGATATGGACCCTGCTTCCTCTTAAATTTCTTTTGCACGATGCTTTGTGTTTAATGTTATTAAATAATGTGCACTCTAATAATCTTTTTTTAAAAAAATTCAGTCAATATTTTTACTATTTCATGCCAGGATAAATGATTCTCAACATGGTGATGATCTTCTATAAGGTCTTCTATAAGATTAGGATAGGGGGCGCCTGGGTGACTCAGTCGTTGGGCGTCTGCCTTCAGCTCGGGTCGTGATCCCGGGGTTCTGGGATCAAGCCCCACATCAGGCTCCCCACTCTGTGGAGGGCCTGCTTCTCCCTCTCCCATTCCCCCTGCTTGTGTTCTCTTTCTCGCTGTATCTATCTCTGTCAAATGAATAAATAAAATCTTTAAAAATAAATAAATAAAAAAGATTAGGATAGGGGTGAGGATAAATGCAATTTGATAAAAATCTATAGATGATTTTGAAAGGCCTCCTCTCTCCCCTGGATTGAAAACCATTGCTTTGATTTCTCTGAAGCAGTTCTAAGGATTCCAAGAACTCCATGTATCTGATTAAGTTCCCACTCTCATTGCTATACTATATACTACCACAATCCCTCAAAGGAAATGTGGCAGGGATTTTTTCTAGATTCTTCAAAAGTGTTTCTGATTATTTGTTTTACTTTTAAAGTCATTTTGTTGAGATATAATTTATATATATATATAAAATGTTTCATACACACACACACACACACACACACACACACACACACACACACACACACACACTGTTCTCTCCCAACTTGTTTATTTTCTTAGTGGTGTCTTTCACAGGCAGAAGTTTTTAATTTTCATAAAGTTTAATTTATCATATTTTTCTTTTTTATTTCATGCTCTTGACATTCTTTTTTTAAAATTTTTACTTATCCCAACATCATGAAGATTTTCTCCTGTTTTATTTAGTAGTTTTAACTTTTTCTTTAGTTCTATGATCCATTTCAAGTTAATTTTTGTGTATCATGTAAGGTAAGGGTGAAAGTTCATTTTTTCTAAATAGATATTAATTTGTATCTAGATTACAGATACACCCCCATGGAATTACTCTGGCCCCTCTCTTGAAAATTAATTGACCATACATACATGGATCTATTTCTGGATTCTCTATTCCATTTCATTGATCCATTTGTCTATCCTAGAGCAAAGTATACTGTTTTGATTACTGTAACATTAAAGTAAGTCTGGAAATCAAGTAATGTAAGTCTTCTAACTTCATTCTTTTTCAAAATCATTTTGGCTATTTCAGGTCCCTTGTATTTCCATATAAATTTTAAAATCAGCTTATCAATTTCTTTTTAAAAGTCCGCTGGGATTTTGATTGGGATTGCACTGAATCTATAGATCAATTTGGAGGGAGTTGACATCTTCACTTCAGTGAGTCTTCCAATCTATGAACATAGCATGTCTCTTATTTAGCTTATCTTTAATACCTCTTAGCAATGTTTTATGTTTTATAATTTTAAACATACAGTTTTAAAAAACATACAATTTAAAAAAATTATTCCTAGTTATTTTATGTTTTTGTTGGTATGGTAGATAGTTTCATTTTTTTAAATTTCATTTTCTAATTATTCATCGCTAGTACATAGAAATACAATTGGATTTTGTAATTGACCTTCTTTCTAAATTCATTTTTTTAGGTCTAATGATTTTTTTTGTAGAATACTTAGAATTTTCTACATACACAATCATGTTGTCTACGAATAAAGAGTTTTACACCTTCTTTTCCAATCTGTATGCCTTTTGTTTCTTTTTTCCCTTTTTGCATTGGCCAAGACCACTAGTACAATGATGAACAGAAGTGATAAGAGCAGACATTCTTGTTTTGCTTCTATTCTTACAGGAAACTCACTAATTCCTTTTATTACTAAGTATGATGTTAGCTATACATTTTTCATAATATCTTTTTTTATTTTATTATTTTTAAAGATTTTATTTTTTTATTATTTGAGAGAGAGAGTGTGAGTGGGGGGGAGGAGCAGAGGGAGAGGGATAAGCAGTGAGTGCAGAGCCTGACACAGGACTTGATCAACCCTGAGCCGAAATCAAGAGTCTGATGCCCAACTGACTGAGCCACCCAGGCACCCCCTTCATACATATCTTTTACCAAGTTGACTTGGTAAATTCTATTTCTATTCTATTCCTATTTGACTTATTCCTAATTGACTGAGAGGTTTTTTAAAATCATGAATTGATATTGAATTTTTTCAGATGCCTTTTCTCTATGTATTGAGATGATTGTATTTTTTTTTTCTTGTTTACTCAGTTACTCTGGTAAAATTACATTTTTTTTTTTTTTAGATTTTATTTATTTGACAGAGAGAGTGAGCGAGCACAAGCAGGGGGAGCAGCAGGCAAAGGGAGAGGGAGAAGCAGGCTTCCCGCTGAGCAGGGAGCCCAACGTGGGGCTCCAATCCCAGGACCCTGGGCTCATGACCTGAGCTGAAGGCAGTTCCTTAACCAACTGAGTCACCCAGGCGCCCCGATTCTTTTTTTTTTTTTTTTAAGTAAGTTCTAACGCCCAGCATGGAGCTGGAACTCATGACTGTGATATCAAGAGTCACATGCTCTACCTACTGAGTTCGTTTTTTTTTCTGCCCACACCACTGTTTTTTTAACTCCTTAAAATTGGTTGTTTTTTATTTGCAAACAACTTTGGACAAAAACAGTATGGTATACATTGATTCATTTTTTAGTGTTAAAACAGTCTTTAGTTCCTGAGATAAACCCCACTTGGTCATGATGCATTATGCTTTTAGCCATTCTAGATATAATTTTTTTTTAAAGATTTTATTTATCTATTTGAGAGAGAGAGAGATCACAGAGGCAGAGGGAGAGGGAGAAGCAGGCCCACCGCCAAGCAGAGAGCTTGTGGGGCTCGATCCCAGGACCCTGAAATCATGATCTGAGCTGAAGGTAGATGCCCAACTGACTGAGCCACCCAGGTGCCCATCTAGATATAATTTTTAACTATAAATTAAGCAAACATAAAACAAAATCAGGATGATATGAAAAAAGATACATTTGAGAAATGGCAAAAGCTCTTGGAAGTGTGTAACCAAAATTTAAAAATTAGTAGAAGGGTTAGAAAATAAAATTGAAGAAATCTCTTGGAGAGTTGTAAAATAGGAGTGAAACAAGTACAAATTCTAGATAATTCTAGAAGTATGTCTTTATTAGGAATTTTATACCATGAAAACAGAAAAAGTGGAGGAGACAAAATTATCAAGGAAATAATACAAGAATATTTCCCAGAATTGGAAGATCCAAATTTCCACACCAAAAAGGCTAAGGTAGGGGAGCCTGGCTGGCTCAGTCGGTAGAGTATGCAACTCTTGATCTCAGGGTCATGAGTTTGAGCCCCACGTTGGGTGTAGAGATTACATAAAAAAACAAAATCTTAAAAAAAAAAAAAAAAAAGGCTAAGTGCAACTGGCCTAGAAAGCAACTAGTCCGGATTGCAGCAGGGGATGGAAGGCCTTGGAAAGGCAATCTCTAGGAAAAAATCGGAATGAATGAGTTCGAATGTATGGTAAAAGATATTGACTGATAAGACAAATAGCAAAGATGGAAACTTGGAAAAAGTTGGTAATAGCTATGTGGGAAACCAAACAAGTAAAAAAAGTATGAGTCCATTATCAACTCTAGGAAAACAAATGGCGTACAAGAAAACAGACGTGGTCGTCTTTGTTTGCCTCAGCTCTGAACCATGTTTCCACAGTCATAACAATGTAAATGTGGACTATTGATTTAATTAAACATTATGCCAGAATTGTGTTGGGAGAATGAAGGCAGGAAAGTAGGGTGCAGGAAGGTGATGTAGGAGAGCTTAGTCTTCATCTACCATAGTAGAAAGTTAGTAGATAAATGTCTAAAATGGATAAGTCATGGCCATATAAACATTATTTAAGAATGATAATAAAAAGCAAGATAAACAGCCAAAAGAATCGAAGGTAATTGCTTCTGGGAAAGGATCAGTGGGGAATTGGGTCAAGAGAAATTTAAAAATTAAAGATGAAAACCATATTAATAACAAATCTGTCTTTTCTTATAGAGATTGCAGTATTTCCAAATGTACTTGGCCAGTTTTATTGTCAGTGAAAGGTTCTCTAAACCAGTCTTTAGAATCTAGAAATTTATAGGTCTGCTACAGTGCTTCGACTGGTAGACTCATAGCAAGTTTTTGTTAATCAAAAGGCATTTCTATAAAAGGAGATTTGACTAACCTGTTTCTATTTTCCTTTTAGGTTTAAATTTTTCAAATTGAAGTAGGTCTACACATTAGGAACTCATGTCTTTTCTTGTAAGTAAACCAGAGCGAATTAGGGTGAGTGTTTCTATTCTTCTGGCTTTACTATTTTTATTTTCTGTAAAGTAATGTGTTTTGACAGATACTGTAGGTGGTTTTTTTATGTGATGTTCAGAATCCTGTGTAAGTGAGGCATGTAGGAAGTAAAGCAGATATGGCAACCTCCACTCCTGAGAAAAGAGCTTGCAGGCAGAGGCTGACCAGAGACACCAAATACACCCACCAGCTTGACTGGTAGAGAAGAAACGGTCACTTGTTTTATGAATATCACTCATGCAAAATTAAATGAATCGATGCCCCTTTTCACTATAGATATGTAATGGCTAATAAGCTGCCTATTTCCTATGTATTTTCAATGAGTTTGTGTGTTTTAAAAATCAGCATCAAATTGTCATTATTGGAACACTTTTTCTAAGTATAATCATAGGTTTTAATTAAAGACTTTTTGAACATGAATAATGTTATTACACCTGAAAACTTTACCAGCTAAAGTGACCTCAAGAACAAATGCTGGATTTAGCTTCTTTATAAGCTTCCATGACTTCATAAAAGAGCACTGTATTTTATTTATTATCAAGTATTTATTTCTAAATGCAGTAGTAATTATTTGAAAATTCTGTAACAAGGAAGAAGTGCTATATGACACATGAACATACCACTTTCTTTAAATATTAAAGCATATGTTATGTTTTGTGATACAGCACATATTATTTTTTTTATACCAAGTTTTTTATTTTGGGTGTTCTTTTTTTTTAATTTAGAAAAAAACTGATAGAAGACAGAAAATGATGTTATAGTTCCAATTCATAACCAATATTATGCAACTTATTTCTGAATATTACTTAATACTCTTTTTTCTTGTGTTTGTGTATATAAGAATAATTTATACTGGAAAGAGTAGACTTCACTGTTAAGTAAGAGGAAAAACAGACTCTCTCCTTAGCCTGAACTCTGCCTGGTGGAAAGAATGCCCCCAGGCCAAACTTGAACACTAGTCCTTAAGTGAAATTCGATCTTGATTCCATTACTTTTACATACGAGCTTCTTTTCTGTGTCAACCTCGCCTGATTCATGTGAAACCAGACCACTGATCAGTATTAAGGAAATCCAATACTCATTTGAAATAGGATAGTAAAGTGAACCATGATTGGTGAAGTTAGTGTAGTCCTTGTAAACCTGGTAGAAAATATAAGTGGTGATGTCTTTAGGAATCCTAGTGGATGAAAGAATATGCAGCTATTTTCTTTTACAAACAGAGGCTTGTGAAAAACTGTTTCATCTCTATTTTCCGTATTATGAATTCCAGTAGCATTTTTCACATTGGCATTCATGATCCAAAGCATCTGTAATAGACAGCCATTGATTGAGTGAGTCAGATGGAACCAGAAGGTAGTTTTATGTATAGGAAAGACAAAAAACCTTCTTCATTATTAGGGCCAGTACTATGTTTCTCCTCTGTCAAATTTAAGAATTGTTTAACAAATTAGGCAAAAAAGAATAGAGAAAGGAATTAACCTATCGTTTTCAGTTGATTTAAATCCAGGATTCTTTTTAAAATTGTTCCATAAAAATGCATCTTAACCGTACTGCATGATTCTGTTTTTGTAGTTTATTTGTCTAATGGCTGATAGCTAATTTTTTGTGGCTTAGAAGAAATACTAATTCTCTTTGGGGTTTTCCTTTTTAGCGGTGGGTCTCGGAAAAGTTCATTGTTGAGGGCTTAAGAGATTTGGAGCTATTTGGAGGTAAGTGTAGTATGGCATTTAGCCATCACTTCAGGGTAAATGTCACTACTCTTGTTGACTAAATCAGTTTCTAGAAATTAGCAATTGTAAGGACAAGTGTAAACGAGAGTTGTTCTATTTGTTTGGCTCCATTTTGAACCCATGGTTTCCCAAAGATTTGAGGACTTATCTGGCAGTTGACCTTGGCCTGTCTTGATTGTTAGAAAGTATTTACTTAAAGGCATATTTATTTCTTCTAAGTATTCGTCCAGTTGAAAGACATATTCTTAAAGGAAAAAAAACTAAGTGTTTAAAAGCTCTAACCTTGAAATTTTTAAAAATAAAATGATTAGTCAGAACTAAGGTAGCAATGATATAAAAGTTCTGGTTTACTGATCAATCTAGTTGACTCATCTTTTCATGGTAGAAATTATGAGACTTAAGAGAACTAAGGAAAAAAAAATCTGTCAGGACAAAAATACTGACTTCCTGTTGTAAAATCCACATGCTGATTTTGGAAGTCGTAACCTTGCAATTTTGAGATTTAACAGGGCCAGTCATTTGCCTTTGATTCTTTTCGAAATGAGCCTTTTTGAGAACTGCGATCTTAATTTAAGGCAAAGAAAATTCTTTTCTATACAAATAATAATAGTAGAGCCCCATTCTTTGTGTCTGAATACCAAGACACTCTCTTTAGCTAAAGAAAAAAGTTATCAGATTGAGTGCGTTGGTTGACTGATCAAAACAAAATACCCTCAGATAGACTTAGGTCATTGAGAACTGAGACTTGTTAGTTACTAGGTGATACCTGTTTTATTTATTTTCCTTAATGCCACTTAAAGACCTTCCAGAGGAATATTATCTGTTATGTTTTAGACAAATGAGAGTTTAGAAAAATGATGAGTTATTTTCGTTTTAGTTCTAAAGAATAAAAATTAGCTGCAGAGTAAAGGAAAAGCTAATGGAAAAAAATATACTATATTCTGGTCCTGTTCTCATTTTCTTCTCATCATTAATGGGAATACCATGGTTTAAAAGTAAACATTGGCATTGATAAAAATCGAGTTGAAGAGTCCAGTTTACAATTAATTAGTTAAAAATATTCCAGTATATGTGAATTGAATTAAGGATTTTGGTTTCAGCGTCTTGAGTGCAGGATCTCTGGAAGTCTTTTGACAATTTCCTAGTCTCTGATCTGAGGAGAGTGAAGGGATTGTTCTGTATATTGTTTACAGCTTGATGAAATATATATTATCAAGTTTTATACAACTTGGAATTTGGCTTCTGCTCTACAAGATTGGACTTGATTTCCTTTTATCTATTCAACTTGGCTTCTTACCTTTAACAGACTATCTTAAGCAAATGCACCTGCCATTTGTATACCAGAAAACTAATGTCCAAAGCAAAAAAAAAAAATCTTGTTTTGACAAATTGAGGCTAATTTACTCTACAGCCAGTCTCCTCTAACAATACAGTTGGATGCTCTGATTTCTAATTTAAGATACTTGGAAATGTGTGATCATTCCAATACTTTCCAGTTAAAAATCGACTTTGATGATTTTTCTCACTTTCATAGAATGATGAAAATAAAAAGTACAGATACAGAATTTGTCTGATTTAAGGGAAGAAAGTTATATCAGTTGTCCTGTGCTTTATTTGTTTTCACCTAGAGTAGCAGAGGGCCAAAAAACCCTTGCTTTATTTGTATTCAGAATAGAATGCATGTGACTGGAGAATCTAACTGGGTAATGGTCCCACATATACATGTTGCTGTAATAAAACCTTCTTTGCCCTTTTTTTTGAAAGCCTATTTTCAAGTCCCTGCACTTTCTGGGAAATAGCCAACCATCTCTATAACTTTATAATGAATGTTTTGTTCATAGTATAAGACTCTGAAACCAGCCTATTGAAAGTAATACTGTGTGCAGATGGAAAGTAAATATAAGACTAGAATTATAGCAGTTGAGTTATAGTTGCCAGAGAATGCCCAGAGAATAGTAGCCTTGCCATGTTTTGAAGAGCCAGAGATTCATGTTTAAAACCCCATCTATGTATAGTGTTATGACTATGGGTTTCTATGTGTGTGTGTGTGTGTACGTGTGTGTGTTCATGTGTAACCCTGCGGGCACTTTTTACCATAATGACTCTTAAGTGGTTTCCATAAAGAAATGTAGTCCTAAGTGCAATAATTGCTGTTGTGAATGTGGATGTGTCTTCTGCTGAAAAACAAAATGCCAACAATCAATTTCTCTACTCCAGAGCAGCCTCCGGGTGACACTCGGAGAAAAGTAAGTGACTTTCTAGGCTCTAGCACTATGGCTGTTGCATGGGGATGACTTCTTGTGGAAATTTGTGTTTTTGGTTGGCTTATCATTTTATGTTTCTGCTTATCTCAATGAGTTTTATTTGTAGTGTAATTCTTTCATTTGTGGAAATTCAGGTTTCACCCTGGAAAGATTTTAATGTGTACTTTGGAAGCTGAAAAAGTCTCAGGCACTTTTTGTCTCTCTCTTGAGGATTAAGGTCTCCTCCTCTTGTTGACCCTACCAGTCCCCCCCCACCCTCTCCAAAAAAAAAAAAAGAAGGAAAGAAAGTTTCAACAATCTAAGATGTGGTTATCTTTTAGTGGCTTGTGGTACTACATTTTCCTTCCTTGGTCTATTGCTAATCAATTTCAGCCCACAGAGATCATACAGAGCTCTACCTAGATTATAGGCAGTGCCTCAAATCTCCTACCTTAAAAACAAAACCCCACATTAAAAGGTACAAAACAGAGATGCATTTTTTTTTTATTGGCAAAAGTTGAAAGACTCCTGCCCTGCCTTCTAGTCTTATAGTTAATTTTACCAAAGTAAGTAACACCAGATGTGCACAGTGTACCAAGCTATTTTTGATAATGTGAATCAGTGTCTTATAAAGAGAGGGGATAAGAACCCTTTTCTAAATAGACTTCTTAGTCTTTTCCGATGATAGGCATCTGCGCCTTTTGCAGGCAGCCCCACAGTTGAAGGAGGGTGATGTTGACTAGGACTTTCTCTCTGAGTGAAGCTTTGGCAGATCGAAATATGTTCCAGTCAGGAGACTAAAAAACATTCCCTGTACCATCAGTTAGATATTTCTCCCGAATAGAATGCCCGTTATATATAATTTTTATATTTTTACAGCTGCCGGTGTTATGCCAAGAGTTATCCTGTGTGAAACCTGGTTGGGGGGGTGAATATAGCATTTCACAAATATTGTCTTTGTGTGCTCTACTGTACTTCGTCTTAAACTCTTTAAACAAAGTTATTTAATGGTCATTTCTGGCTATCAGTAGCTTATGTATTTTCCAAATGCTTCAAAATGAATAAATGCTTTTCCTGATAGGGGAAACTAAGAAGCTTTGCTAGAATTAGTTTCTCTAGACAATTTGAGATTATACATCACACTAATACAACTGTGCCATGCTGTGTTTAAAGAGAATGGACTAAACATTTCATCCTTTTCATCTGAATTTTGGCCTTTTCTAACTCTGAAACAGTATACTGAACTAACCCACCTCTCTTGTGGCAATTTCAGACCCGAACTCTTCCTTTCAAAATACTGTCTTTGTTTGTTTTCCTAAATAAAGGTTGGTTTCTCTCTGAGTTCAGACCTACAGAACATCCACAAACTAGAACTTGCCCATTTTAGGATCATTGCCAGTGAGATGGGGACAGCAACCACTAGACTAGTTCATCTCATGCAGTTCCCGATTGCCAAGAACTCACATTCCCAATTACCTAAAGAATTTTATTTCCTAAAACTAACACTTTTGAGTCATTTTCTATAGTCAACAAAGATAGTAGAAATATTTGCCAAGTTACTACCTAATCATACCAGTAGTTTACTACATCATTTCCTACCCAGGCTCAACAAGAGTGTGTCTTTAGTGTATAGCCTACTAGGCAGTATGTCTTCCATGCACTTGTAGCAAGGAAAAGGGATATAGGTCTTAAAAAAGTATCTATCAGTAGTTTTTCCCAAGGGAGTTATTTAAAATGCATTTAATAAGTACTTTCATCTCACAACTCCAGCTGTCCTTCATAGTCTCTTTTTCAAATAGAGAAATATTAAGGAGTTTGCCTGGAAATCAAAGGAGAGAAGACCTTCAAATATATAGTAGTTTTAGATTTGTTCTCATTGGGACTATATTGCTACCTGCTAAAAAATGCAGTACTTTCTCACAGGCAGGTACCAGATTCTGATCTATAAAGTGCCCCTAGTAACAAGTGTGTCGCATGAGGGCAGGTGTTTCCAGTCTAGATCAATATGTTGAACTCTGTCTCTGGTGGAACTGGCTGGTACATGTCTCCTACTCTCCTCTTCAGCTCAAGGCAATGACAAGCTCATGAGCAGGAGACCTCAGTTTAAACTGGACCCATGCAAACCTGTTCGCATGGGTTAAGTATAGCAAGTTGGGGATGTGGGAAGGGATGAAGTCATTAGAAGTAGGCAGGGGCTGAATCACGTGGATCCTCACAGGCCAAAGTAGGGACTTAGGGTCTGCAAGCCACTCCCTGGGTTTTGTGTTAACTGATGACACCGATTTTACTGAGGAGTAGATTAATACTTGAGAAAACAGGATCCACAGAAGAACAAGAATAGGTGCAGATGGTGAGAGGTAGGAAGTTAAGAAGATGGGACTCAAGACTAACTTAGCTTGCAGCTTGTCAGTTCTAAACACATGGTGAGTTGCCATTTCAGAGCTCCTGGTTTGGGCTTTTTGCTCACATTTTTCCCTTGGTTGTGTATCTCTCACCTGTCTGAGGTGTTTGGGATGTAGTAACCAGTATCTTAGGATTATTCTGAAGACCAGACAGTGTCAAGAAGCTATAATGGCTGTCAGTGATCCTAGAGTTTGTTTTCAGAGCATTTGAAAACACAGATAACTGTAAAAACCAAAATCAAACCAACCTTAACTATTTATCGAGCTCTTCTTAGGATTCTGTTTTCTTCGTTTTCTCTGTTCCATCTTATGTGTTGAAGGAGAGTGACCAAACAGTAGGCAGCAAAGAGGGAGGAGAAGAATAGAATTCATATTAATTGAATACGTATGAGACACCAGGTAGCGCTAAGCTCTTTACATATTTCATCTCATTTAATCATCACAACAACCCTATGAACTGGGAATTATTCCACTAATGAGATAACAGAGATCCTAAGAGTTTAGAGTGACTTTGCCCAGGGTCACAGAGCAAGTGATAGACCAGAGTTCAAGTTCTGGTCCTTCAGCCTATAGTCTTTGTATTATACCATTTGTCTTACTTAAAATAGCCTTTCCCAAATTATCTTTTCCAAAATTTAACAAAAGGTTCTCGGGATGAGTGATTTGGGAAATACTAGGTTAAACTAAGTTAAACAAGTTTCCTTACTATAAAACTTGCCAAAGCTTTTATATGTGAGCACGTCTTATGATTCTCCATGAGAAAGAAAATGTTGCATTTTCTCATTTAATTGAACGTGTAAACTGTTTCTATGCGTTAACTGCCAAGATCAGTGTTCCAGGGGGCCTACTTTGGGGAAATCTTGCATTAGAACAACCCAGTAGGAAAATGGACAAGAGACACAAAGAGGCAGTTTCACCTAGGAGAAACCCACACGGCCGATAAATACATGAAAAGATGTTCAACTTCATTAGTAATCAAGGAAATGTAAATCAAACCCAAAATGAAATTGGCAAAAATTAAGTCTGATTAAGTGATAGAGGAAAATGGATCAATGAGAACATACATATGATGCTGGAGGGAGTGGAGATGGGTATAACCATTTTGGAAAACAATTTTGCATTAGTTTGTTAAGTTGATTGTTCATTTACTCTGTAACCTAGCAATTCAATTTCTGGGCATAAGCTTTAGAACAGCTCTTGCATATACGCATCAGGAGATATCCAAATGGGTTTATAATAGCACCGTTCATAATAGCAGAACCGAAAACAACCCAAAAAGCCCATCAACACTGGAATAGATAAACTGAGATATAGTCACGAGATGACTGTTACACAACATGGGTGTATAGCATGGCTAAATACAACAATATGGATGAATCTCAGAAATAGAAAAATTGATTGAATTAGAAATTTGCTGACAGGGCTCTCTTTTGCTTGACGAGATTCCTCTTACTGTCATAGTAAGTAGTGCAAGAGGAAGAACCCCACGTGGTTTCTTTCCCCATTGGCAGCATGAACTCTTGAAACCAGATGTGCTTGAAACGTCAGGGACCCCCAGCAAGGCAATACCACCGTGTCAGAACATTCCCAACTCACTCTCTTCTGGCTAGTGCCGAGGCAGGGGCCTCTCATGTGTTCACAGAGACCTTTTCCTAACTAGCGCTCAGCTTTAGGAATATAGCATATGAAATTTGAGCTGGCCTAAGGTTCTCCATTTCAGTAGGACACACATCTGAAGAAAGAGGATCCAAAAGAAAGAAAAACCTGGCCCCAAAATCATGCAAATACATTTAGGTCTGGAAGAAGGAAACAGAGCCTTTTGAGCTGAAGGAAGAGCTGTTCGTCTGCCATTGATTTTGCTGGGCACTCTTCTTATGGACCTCAAAGGCCAGAGGTCCTTTGAGGCACTCTTCTTCCGGACCTCAAAGGCCAGAGGTGTGATGCCCACATCCTAACTAGCTGGAGTCCAGCTTCATTTGCGGCAGGAAAGAGGAAGCAGGTCACTTCCACCACCTGGGATGAGACCCAACGGCTCTGTTCCTTGCCGGCAGCCCTATGTGTTGGCTGGGGTTTTTGTTTTTGCTTCACTTGGAAATATCAGAGAATAATTGGTCTGGGCTCTTGGTTTGCTAAAGAGAGGACCTCTTATGGCCGCATTTTCCCCATAGCAAGATTCAGCATGTGACCTTTGGAATCTTGTGGTCAGGACCTTAAAATAGGACCCCCCCCCTCCACTTCTCCATCCCCTTTCTCTTTTCTAAACGTGGCTTGCTTCAGACATCCTTTCCCCAGATAAGAATTTCATGGTTTTTAGCAAATGAGCCAGTTGTTGGGAAGGACAAGCAAATCAACAGTCGACTGAAACTGGGCCTGTCCCCCACCCCCATTCCTAGATGGTGCTCACACTTACTGGCTCTGATATTAGAGCTGGTGACTACATTGACCATCTGGTGTTTCACATATCTCATCGAATATGAGAACAATTTCTTTGACCCAAAGTCAGAATTTGTATGTTTAGATGCCAGTCTCCTCATGGGTCTGAATTACCACCTCCCACTCCCATCCCACACCCAATATTCTCTTATTAACCTATTTTTCTTTTTCTTTAGACCAATGAGGCGAGCTCAGAGTCGATAGCATCCCTCTCTAAACAGGAGATCATGAGTAGCTTCCTGCCGGAGGGAGAGCGCTATGAGCTACTCACCGTCATAGGTAAAGGCCAGGGACTGCCATTCTGGGGCTCCAGGGCACCGCTACGGCATCCTCCGCACCCCCGATGCACGTGTGCTGAGGCTGTCAGCTAGTTAGCAGGAGCCGCGGTGACAAAACAGCCTTTGGTGGGTCTCCTTTGCTCTCGTCTTCCAAGTATGGGAAAAGAGACCGTGTTACCAGGAGAGCAGCTCTTTTGCAGTTTTTTCTTTCTGGCTTGTACGATTCTGATGCCCTGGGCCATAGTCAGTTCAGATGGTTGGCTGAGAAGGAACTGGTAGGAGACAAATCAAGAAACGTCAGCCACAAGGGTAACAATAGTGACAGTTTTAACTTGAATCTTCTTTTTAGATCAAGTCTCTTCAAGGCAACCTTTGTTGCTGTTGTCCTTGTTTATGGCATTCCCCTTTTCTTTTAGGCAAAGGATTTGAGGACCTGATGACCGTGAATCTAGCAAGGTACAAACCAACAGGAGAGTACGTGACGGTACGAAGGATTAACATGGAAGCTTGTTCCAATGAGATGGTGACGTTCTTGCAGGTAATGAACTGTGAATGGGGCACTGGAAGGGTGGGCTCTTAGTTGCAGTAGTAATCACCAGGCGTCTCTTACATCCGTCTTCTGAAAGCAGCTGGCAGAAAACGAAGGTGGACCAAACCAAGACGTTACAGAAGCTCATCATGAAAAGTCGTGGGCATCTGGCAGTAAGGATTCTATAAAGCTGCTCAGGCCAATTTATAGTCCCCTCTTCTCCAAAGACTGCTTTGTGGCTCATTTATTCCTTTATTATTCTGAGAGGCTAAGTAACTTGCCCTTGGTCACACACGGGATTCAAACACAGGCAGTCTTTTTTTAAAGATTTTTATTTATTTATTTAACAGAGATAGAGAGCACAAGTAGGCAGAGCGACAGACAGAGGGAGAGGGAGAAGCAGGCTCTCCGCCGAGCAGGGAGCCCGATGCGGGGCTCGATCCCAGGACCCTGGGATCATGACCCAAGCTGAAGGCAGCTGCTTAACCGACTGAGCCACTCAGGCGCCCCCAAACACAGGCAGTCTTGTTCCAGATTCAGGGCAGCCTGCTCTGCTGCGAAAGCCATCTGCTGGCGCTCATGGTCCTGTTGGCCCAAGGTTCCCTTCTGTTGGAGAGGCAAGTAGCTGCCCTCCTGTTAAACAGGGAGAGACCACAGATCTAGTAGCTGGCTGGGGACCGGACTCTGCGTCACTGACGCAGGCTTGCACTGGGAACCCGATTCAGGGCCTGGGTCAGGGTATTTTCAGTGGCAGACATGCAGCCTCTCCCCCCTGCTTCATTCATAACGTGTCTCCGAATTCATGCTCATCTGATGGTGCTCTAATGCCCACCCATTCATGTGGTCAGAGTCTGAGGATGGAACCGAGAGTTAGTCCTGGCTTAGGTATTTGGGAAGAAAGATATCTGAGTTTATTCTAGAGCATGTTGGACTTTAGGATTCTTTTTTAAATTCTTTGGAGCGGTGGACAGGTAGAAGGTATTGCTTCTTTGGCCTTAGCTCATGTCCCAGAGGCCAGGACTCCGGAGTTTCTGTAGTTCTTTTGTCCAAATTTACTTTAAAATCCCATAGGTCTGACACTTTCCGTAGCTGCTCTCTCGATCCCAGGTTGCTGGAGAAGTCCCTTCGGATATCTCGTAGTTATCGTTTGCTCTCTGGTGCTTTGTTTCCTTGTTCTATCGAATACAACACTTTCCTTTATAATAGGAAAACATTTTTTGTTTTCTTATCTTAAAGAGGAGTTCTGTGCCTTGGCCCTTGAAGTGGAGCTCAGCTCTAAGCGTATTACTTCCTAAGTCTTCAGTCAGCAGTTGGTTCTCATCGTTTCCGAGGTGGCGAGCTGGGACCCTCTAGTGTATTGTTCGCGGTTTCCCCGTGGGTGGGGAATTTTTCTTGAGGCTCTTTAAGATCGGCTGGTGGAGCCAGACTCAGGCGGAAGCTGGCAGAGCAGTGCTGGCCTCCCTGTGGAGACCGCAGAGCCTGGCTTCTCTCCTCTGGCTGGCCACCGGCGTAGGCTGCTCCCAGGACTCTGAGAAGAGCTTCTGGAAGTACTAGGTCCCCATGTTACTCATGCCGTCCCACGCCCTTGATTCTGACGTCCACTTACCATTGCTTTCAGGGGGAGCTTCATGTCTCTAAACTCTTCAGCCATCCCAACATCCTGCCATACCGAGCCACCTTTATTGCAGACAATGAGCTGTGGGTTGTCACATCATTCATGGCGTATGGTGAGTGGGACAGGGGTCCTGGCAGAGAGGTGTTCTGAGAGCGCTGTTGTCAGCCGGCTCACGTACGGTTTCCCTTCTCTGTTACCCTTCCCCTTGCCCCCACAACCGTTTTCTTCAGGTTCTGCCAAGGATCTCATCTGCACGCACTTCATGGATGGCATGAATGAGCTGGCGATTGCTTACATCCTGCAGGGGGTGCTCAAGGCCCTGGACTACATCCACCACATGGGATATGTACACAGGTGCATTCTTAGGCATAATCGCCCTTTCCAAGAGCAGGGATCTGGGCCCATGAGCCCTCGAGGAAACAGTTGACTGAAGTTAGCGAAGTCAGAGTTTAACCCAAGGCTCGGGATTCTGTCCTTGCCTCTGACTTGGTAGAAAGAGCATTCAGTCTGCCAGTGCTGACTTTCTCTTTACTGAGCGGCTTGGTCCTGAATACTGTGTGAGAAGAACCTCTAACATGGACCTCTGCACAGCCCCCTCCTTCCTTAGAGCACCCAAACTGGTGTATGTGCCCCAAAGTCTGCCCTATGCCGAGGGGCTAGGGGGAAGGCAGGTTGCTGAGTAGATGGTATCAGGAAAAGCAGCTCACAGTAGGGAAGATAATGAAACTGGACCCCTACCTAACTCCACAAACAAAGGAGCCCTTCAGATGGCCTCAGTGTCCGATATAAAACTACAGACTTAGATAGAAGGAAATGTTTCTGTGACCTGAGGCATCAAAGACTGTCTAGATATTTTAGAAGCCCAAAACACAAGACAAAAAAATTGATGGATCTGACTATATCAAGATTAAAGATCTTTCTCCAATGAAGGACACCATGAACAAAATTAAGAAATGGGTGACAGCGTGCGAGATGTAAGCTTTGTCTAAAACACACAGGAGATTTGTAACAAGGAAATCCTGCGAATCAACAAGAAAAGGACAGCAAAGCAATAGAAAAAAGAGCAAAGGGTTTGAAGTTTATAAAAGAGGAAACGCAAAGGACTAACTGTTGTATGAACAGAAGCTCAAAGCTAACAATAATCAGAAAAGCAAATTAAAACAGAGGATGTCACCCTGTACACCTGAGACGGGTGTAATGTGGAGGCTGGATGAGGCCCAGTGTGGCGAGGAGGTGGGGTCTCCTGTCCGCACAGCGGAAGATGGCCTCACACGGCCAGGGTCACTCGGGACTGGGACCATCACTGCCGCTCCGGGTGGACACCCCAAAGAAGCCCTCACGCAGACCCCTCCGGGGGTATATGTGGGAGTCATCGTTCACATTCATGGGGGTTAGAGGCAGTGTTAGTGGGAGAGTGGATGAGTAAAAGTGGTAGAGCCCACCCCAGCGTACAGGTGGCAGTTAGGAGCAAAGGTTGGTTGTATGCAGGTGGCAACAAAGATGGATCTTAGAACGAGCACCGAGAGGTGAAGGAAGAATGGGAGGCATAACACAGCACCGTCAGGTAAACGGAAAATATATGCATACAAAACCATGCTACACTTTACAAGAATACCTACAAACAAAAAGTACAGATTAAAAGCATAGATGGTAGGGGGAGCAATGGTCTGTGAGCATAAAAGAGAACTTTAACAAAATGTAAGTAAGCTTTAAAATCTGCTGATAAGTAAATTGGGTCATGCTGTTTTCTCTTTTCTCATACACGTGTTATAGATAAAAAAATGTGTGTTTATGTATAAATGGCATGAACATACACATGTGTAAAACACACATCCAGACGCTGCCAGGGAGAGAGCTGACTGGAGCTAGTATGTGAAGATCAAGGTTTGTGGCATGAGGGGCTCCTGCTGCCCCATGACACCCTCTCTCCGCCCCCACCCCCTCCCAGGAGTGTCAAAGCCAGCCACATTCTGATCTCCTCTGATGGCAAGGTCTACCTGTCTGGTTTACGCAGCAACCTCAGCATGATCAGCCACGGGCAGCGGCAGCGTGTGGTCCACGACTTTCCCAAGTACAGTGTCAAGGTTCTGCCTTGGCTCAGCCCGGAGGTCCTGCAGCAGGTCGGTGGACTGAGTCCCGAGGAGCCCCCATCCCTCACCAACTCAGTTTCCCAAGGGAGCCTTTGGGAATTTCCTGGGATGGGGATGCTTCGCTTCTGAGTGGAGTAAGGGGTTCCACCTGTTGGCAGGTGGGCCTGGGGGGCCTCTCAGCGTGGGTGTTAGGGGCCCATTGCAGATGGTGTTGTTCCCCTCTCTGGGGTCCCAAACTGGACCTAATGCTATTTCAATTCCCTTCAGAGATCTTCCCATCTTACAGGAAGAGTGAGCATTCTGGAGATATTTGGTGCTTTCCACCCCCCTCCACTAAGCAGGAGCGTGGGGCCCCACCCTTCTTCCTGCTTGCTACACAGCATCACACATTCCTTCCTTTAAAATACCAGCCACTCTTCGGTAGTGCGGGCAAGGAAAGTGGGCCGGACTGGAGACAGGCATTCTGTTCTCTCCCTGGACATCGCCCCGGGACCTTCTCTTCTAAGAACCACCAAGACTACAAATGGAGTGATCTGTG
The DNA here is from genome assembly GCF_964656455.1 of Halichoerus grypus. Classification (NCBI taxonomy): domain Eukaryota; kingdom Metazoa; phylum Chordata; class Mammalia; order Carnivora; family Phocidae; genus Halichoerus; species Halichoerus grypus. Next base: position 194,745,698 of record NC_135713.1, on the reverse strand, counting down.
GCTTTTTCTCTCCTGACTTAGAATCTTCAGGGTTACGATGCCAAGTCTGACATCTACAGTGTGGGCATCACAGCCTGTGAGCTGGCCAATGGCCATGTCCCCTTTAAGGATATGCCTGCCACCCAGGTGAGCCTGCAGCCTGGTTTCCTTCTTGCCTGCCCGGCGCATGCCTTCCCCTGCTGTGGGAGGGGATCCCAGGGGAGGAGAGCCCAGGAGCAGGCCCACTGCTCACCGCTGTAGGGCCTGAAGCAGGAGTGCAAATGGAGGCCCACGTGCCGTGTGTCTGTTTACACGTATAAATCAAGTTAACACATTTTTATAAATTTGTAAAATATATTCTATCCTCCTACCTTGATAAATATACCTGGAAGGCCCGTTTCTAATTTATAGTTCTCAGACTTCTCAGGTTCTGTGCTACCACATTCTGGCCGATACCTTTGGAACCTCTGTCTATAAGTTCCAGTTCTTTTCATGCCCCTTACAACAACTGCCCTTTGGCCACTCCTTGGCACACACAGCCAGTGGAATAGTGTGCCTTTGGGAGACAGACCAGGGGAGAGGCTTATCCAGGCCTTATCAAGTCCAGGAAGCAGACTTGGGATATTTGGTCAAGGATTACCTGAGTCCTAAGTACCTGGAGCATGATCTAGCACTGGGAGGGGGTTGGGGCAGGCTCTGAGCGAGCCTCTCCCTTGAACCCACAGATTGCCCTACAGGAAGAGGGGAAGGTAGAGAATGGCCAGAGGGGAGCTCTGTAGAGCAGAGGGGCCAGGGAGCCTTCTGGGAGGAGGTGGCATTTGAGCTTTGAAGGCAAATAGGAATTAACTGTGTGAAGAATGGGAAGTAGAAGGAAACTCTCAGGCAGAGGGAACAGCATGTGCAAAGACCCAGAGTCAAGAAAGGGTAAGATCTGGGGAATGGCGATAGTTACAAATAGCTGAAGTACAGGTGCTTCCAGGGGGCTGCTGGGTGATGTGGCTGGAGAAGGAAGCCAGGGCAGATCCTGAAGGACTTTGTGTGCCACACCAGGGCATTTGGTTCGTGGCCCAAAGCATGTGGAGAACTGCTGACGGCTTTTGAGCCCAGGAGCGACAGCCTCAGATACATTATTGTAGAAAGATCACTACAGCAGGTGGATTAGACCTAACAGACTAGGTAGGAGGGTATGGAAACCTAGGTAAGGAATCTAGAAAAATCTAAGGCCGTCACAGAAAGGAGCTCAGGAAAAGTGAAAGGCTATGTGAGGTTAACAAGAGGTACGGATCCAGAAACAGCATGGTCCAGTAGCACTTTCTGGGATCGTGGGAATTCCTTTTCTGTGCTGCCCAGTACGGTAGCCCCTGGCCACCTGCGGTTGTTGAGCACTTACAGTGTGGCCAGTGAGACCGAGGAACTGCATTGTAAGCCAAATTTAAATTCCCTTAAGAATAAACAGCTACACGGGATTGGGGGCTGCCGTATTAGGCAGCAGAGCGCTAGAGAGCCTTCCAGGTTTCTGGCTTGGAAGCTCACGAGGACAGCCGTAAGGACAGCAATCCCCAAGGTGGGGCTAGTTTGGCACACGTGGAGTCCGAGGACTTCGGCCCAGCCGCCGAGCTGAGCCTGCCCCCAGGCACGTTGCTGCCGTACGACCTGCCACAGCAAGAGCCCAGGGCCGGGCGGGGCGGGCGCCACATGCCGCGCCCCTTTGGGCCCACCTGGGCACCACAAACTGGGGCCGGGCTCCAAAGTGACCTGATGGCCGCCTTCACCCTAGGGAGAGGGCTCTATGGTTAAAAGGATGTGATGATGTCTTATAAACGGGAGAGGAGACGGGGAGCCCCTTCCTTGGTGGCCATGGTTGGGGTGCATTTTCGCAGGCCCTCTCCTCTGCACATTGGCCTAGCTAGGGTATCGCTGCCGAGCCAGTGGCCCGCGCTGCTTTGAAAAATTAGACTTATCCCACTTCTCTTCTCTCTACTCCCCCAAACTACTTTTGTATTTTGGGAAAAGTGTATTTGTAAAGAAACTCTATAGACCTCCCAGTGGGCCCCCCTCCAGCCCAGGTCCCGACTCTGTCCTCCCCAGATGCTGCTGGAGAAGCTGAACGGCACGGTGCCCTGCCTGCTGGACACCAGCACCATCCCCGCCGAGGAGCTGACCATGAGCACCTCGCGCTCAGCAGCCAACCCTGGCCTGAGTGAGAGCCTGGCCACCAGCACCCCCAGGACCTCCAATGGCGACTCGCCATCCCACCCCTATTACCGCACCTTTTCCCCTCACTTCCACCACTTCGTGGAGCAGTGCCTTCAGCGGAACCCAGACGTCAGGTATTTCCTCTGGGCTGGGAGCGGGCTTTCCGGGGAGCGTGGGGGGCTGGGGGGCCGAAGGCCGAGTTTGAGAGGATGCATCTGTCCTGTAAAGGGCTGGGTTCCTGGAGGAGTCCCAAGCCCCTGTGGCCAGAGGGATCAGCGCAAGGGTTTGCTAAGAAGCCAGCCTGGGTAGCTCTGGCTGTCGTTTTTGGGGGGTGCTGAGGGAAGAAGTAGAGGATGCTTGAGGATAAGGTAGAAGCCGCAGGGTTTGGAAAGTCTGGGGCACAGGGGTGATGGTGGTCTCTCTTCCCCTTTCTCTACAGACCAAGTGCCAGCACCCTTCTGAACCATTCTTTCTTCAAGCAGGTAAAACAGCACTTTCCCGAGGCTCCCTGGGTTGGTTGGTTTTTCTTGCCTGTGCTTCTAACTACCCTGCACCTCCTTAGCCGCAGGGTCCTCTTCCCTTTGAATCCGAGAAACGGCCATATTTCTGAAGCCCCTTAAAGGCGCTGCTCCTTCCTCTCATAAAGGTTTTTGGCTCTAACAGGCCAACTGTCAGGCGGCCACTTGCCCTATGGTGTCCTGTGACCCAGAGCAACGGGCTCCACCCCCAACTGTCTCTCCTCCCTCAGATCAAGCGACGCGCCTCAGAGGCTTTGCCTGAGTTACTTCGCCCTGTCACCCCCATCACCAATTTTGAGGGCAGCCAGCCTCAGGATCCCAGTGGAATCTTCGGCCTGGTAACAAACCTGGAAGAGCTAGAGGTGGACGACTGGGAGTTCTGAGCCTCTGAAGGATGTGCACGTTCTCTGTCCCGGGACACGTGAACCCCGGGGGCCCTTCCTGAGGGCTGGCCACATTCCCACCCTCCTGGGTGCAGATTGGGTAGAAAGGACATTTCTGCCACGAGAGTTGGCCGCTTACTCACTGGGAGAGAAATTCCTGGAGAGAAACCTTCTTTACTGCTCCAGGACTTCGAGACACAAGGGAATCCCAGCAACCAGTGATCAGAGGCCAGGAAGCTGACATTCCATCCTGGGAGCTCAGGCGACCTCTTCAGAAGGAAGAGATGCTGTTCTGGCCCTGGAGGGCTGAAGGCCAAGCCCAGGGTTTGACTCTTCAACCCAGGGGACTGTGTGACTTCCTCTTTTCACTCTTGCTGTCCTACCAGGCTGTTCCATTCTCTTCCTCTGCTCTCAGATCCTATAGGTCCATGGAGGGGCAAGCAATAAGCAACCTGCCCCCCACCCTAGTCCCCAGACCTCGCCCTAATAATTGAAGGGAAGGGCATTTTTTTGTTAAGCACCAGGTTAAGGCTGGGGCAGTCCCTCCTTATCCCTCTCATTGCTTGGACCGCAACACCTAAAACCTTCCCATAGTTCATCTGTGTGGTTCATCCCTTTCCCACCAAGAGTCTATCTTACTGCCTCCTGCCGGCCACCTTGAGGCTTTCTCCAAGGCCACAATGTCTTGCCTAGCCTGAGGACTTAAGTCCTTATGCAGCTTTAGTTTCATTGCCAGAACAAATTAAAATTTTTGGAGAATCCATTGGAGAGTGTCATTACTATGTGCTGGCCATAGAGGCTCAGACAAGAGTCACCCAGCCCCACGTTCTGCCATCCCGAGTGCATGCAGAAGCCTGGCCGTGACCGCTTTTGTTAGAGAGCCCCACGACACACATAATAGATCTGTCTCCTCACCATCCAAAAACGTGAGACTAGTTATTTTAGCCTGTGGCCATCAATCAAACCACTTTGGGGCTGGAAAGGTCTAGGTGCTGAAGACTAGCCCTTCGGCAGGACAACTTCCGGGCCACCAGGAATCCGGGGAGAAGAGGCTCATCTTTGGCAGGAAAGGAGGTGGAGGCTTTTCTTCTGTAACATGACTTGCAGTATCTCCTTACCCCTGGAACTGACACCCAAAGATCAGGTAACCTAAGAACCAGACCTGTCCCCTCTCTGTCATCCTGGCTGGCGGCCAGCGAGGCTGGGCAAGGGGGTGACTCTGACTTGGGTCTCCATGGTGCTTCCCAGCCTGCATGGGCACCAGCCTGGCACCGTCCCCCCTGCCGGTCCCTCAGCGGGGAGGCCCTCCTTCTCTCGCTCAGGCACTAAACGTGTCAGATTAAGGAAGTGCCCCTCCCTCTTCCCTGAAGCTGCTCTGAACCCTCAAAGGCTCTCACTTTCCCTTCCCTCTGAAATTTTAACACCAGTTTAAAAATGAAAAATAAAAACCCTCTTCCTTTGGGCAGTCACAGGGGATGAGGTGAAGGGAATGGACACCCGCTACGGGGCGGAGTGGGGAGGCCAGGTCACCTTTGTTTCCAACCCCCCTCCTTACCCCTGCCCAGCTCATCTTTTCTTTAAACCTCAAGTTCCCTTTTCTCAACACCATGGTCAGCCTGTTTTCTTTCCTTCTGAACTGCTTTCGTCACCTTGCTGTCCGTTCATCCTCCGCGCCCAAGCTGCTGCCGCTGGGGGTGCTGCCCGTAGTTGCCCCCGCAGGGCCATCCTGGGCAGGGGAGGGGGCCTCTGGGCGCAGGGGGCCAGACAGTCGTCCTGCAGGCTGTTCCTTGGGCGGGGGAGGGCCACACCTTCTTGCATCACTGCAGCCGCCTTGGAGAATCTGGTGATGGCTGTGCACACTGCCAGGAAAGATGCACAGGGACAGTTTCAGAAGTGACACACACACACACACACACAGTTTCAGGAGTGACACACACAGTGACACACACACACACCACACACACCACACACACACACACACACACACACCACCACCACCACCACCACCCCACCCCCACCCCCCCAGCAGAGGGAGTCCTGGGCCTGCACCCCCACCCAAACATGAATCTTCCTCTGGAGACGGGCAGGAGGCTGCGGAGAGAAAAAGCGCAGCGCAGCGTGCGCGCCCCCCGGGGCCGAGCGCACAGAGCCGGGGGCCGGGGGCCGGGGCAGCCCGCCGCCTCCCTGCCTCCCTCCGCCGCCAGGCCCGGGGACTCGTTCTGCTCCCTGACACGTGTGTGGGCCGTGCTCTGGAGCCACCGGCTCTAGTCCTGCCCCAGTGTGGGAGCAAGCTCTGTTCAGGGCTGTGTGTGGCGGCCCGGCTTCCAGCCAGACGTCAGGCGGAGCCCAGCAGTCCCTGCGGCTGACGAGGCCCGGGGCCCCCAGCGGAGGTGCCGCCGGGAAGCCGCCGGCCCACGTGCGCAGCGCAGCTGGGGCTCTACCCCCGCCAGTGGGTGCCGGTCACCTGCGTCCCGTGCGCCTCCGACCGTCCACCTGTCGTGCGCTGTGCTGGGGCCAGGGAAGGAGCCGGGGGCAGGGGGCTTCTTGGCTTCTGGCGCCAGCCCTGCTGCTCTAGCTTTGTTCCTTGGAACCAGGCACTTCGGCTCTTCAGGCCTCTCTCCCTGTGTTAAGCTGGGTTAGGGTGCGCCGAGCTTTGCTTGTTTGAAGGATGGCAATCTCTTTCCCCGAAGGGAGTACCCTCAATTTCTCAAAGGCAGCAGTGCCCGCCCGCAGGAACCGGGGGGGGGGGGGGGTGACTAAGGCCACAAAGACCGGCCACAGAAGCGCTTTAGGACGGCGGGCTTCGGAGCCTCCCGGGACCCTTGTCTATGGGGTCGCAGGAGAAGGCGCCGAGGGGTGGTGGTCCCGCCGGAGCCCTCTTGCAGACCGGCGCGCGGTGAGCCGGCGGCCCGAGGGGACAGAACACGGGGACGCCGTGCCTCGCAGCCTCGCGTGGCGTGACCGCGTGCCGGCCGCCGCTGCCTCCTTCCTCCGGCGGCCGAGCGGGGGCGGCCTCTGGCGGCGGGAGGACTCCGCGGCCGGAGGGGGCGTGGGATCCCGGACGGGGCCGCCCCCGCGGGGTCTGTCAAACCGCAGGGCCCACGGAGCGCCGGGCGGGCACGAGGGCCAACCGAGGGAAACTGAGGCAGCGAAAGGCCCAGGAGCACCCCGGTGATCCTTTCCCGCCGCAGGGGCGTCGCCGGGAGCGCCATTTGTCCCGGGACCCTAGGGGTCTCAACCTGAACTCGTCCTCGCCTCGAGGCGCGCGGTACCCTCCCGCTCCGGTCCCTGCCTCGGTCCCGAGCGGGCCGACGGGGAAGCCGGCGACGCGGGGCCCGCGGGGATGGTGCGAGTGCCCGGAGCGCGGGGTCGGGGCGGGGGGCAGACAAAGGCAAGTGACGGAGAGCGAGGGAAAGACAAAGCGCAGAGGGGGTCGGCGGCGGCGCCGGGGCCCCGGAGGCGGCTCCGGGCGCGGCGGAGCCAATGGGCGGGCGCGGGGCGGGGGCCGGCGGGGGCGGCGCCGCGATAAGGCGGTGGCGGCGGCGGCCGCTCGGGGACCACTGGCAGCGGCGGCAGCTCGCGCCCGCGCCCTCCTCGCACCCGAGGCGTCCCCCCGGAGAACGACCCCCCGCCCCGCGGCCCAGGCCGGGGCCCCGGTGAGACCCGCGGGCGGGCCGGGGAGGGGGCCTGCATCCGTCTCACAAACCCGGGCGCCGAGGTGGGGGTGCGGGCGCGAGGGCCGCCGCCCGCGGGGTCCCGACGCTCAGCGCCTCCGCCCGTCGCTCTCGCCAGGGGCCCCGAGGCCAGCGGCCGCCCTCCCGGGCGGGCCTCCCAGCGGGGACGGAGCCGAATCCCCCTGGCTGTGTCGGCGGGGGTCCCGGGTCTGGGGTCCCGTCCTCGCGGGCCCCGGGGCGGAGAAGCGGGGCGTGCGGGCGGTGGTTCGGCCGGGCGGGGCGGGCGGCGCAGCCCGGGAGCGCTGTCCAGGGACTGGGCCGGCCGAGCTGGGGGCGGGGTGGGGGGTGGGCGCCCGCGGCCTCGGCAGCGTCGGGCCGGGGTCAGGCGGGGCCAGCGGATTCTCACCGAGGCCCCGCCCGGCCCGCCCTGCCCGCCCCTGACCTCCCCTCATCCAGGCGGGGTCCCGGGCCGCGGGGCGCTCACGGCGGCTGCGCGGCGCCCCCTCCCCCGGCCGCTCCCGGCTAACTCTGTCCTTTCCCCGACACATGGTTCCACTCAGGGACCCCTGTCCCTTGGGGAGCAGCGTGGGGGGCGGGCGGGCGAAGGGGGAGGTGGGTGAGGGGCGGAAGTGGCAAGACCCGGAGCAACAGGAAATGACTTAGGGAAAGTCCCAACCGCAGCCCCCTAGCCCCCTGCCTGTAAACACTCCCACCCCACCCTGCAGGCTGGGGAAGCGCTTGTGGGGCCCGACCGACCGACTTCCCCTTGCAGAACCCAGCGGGTGCCGCGTCTCCACCTGGGGCCTCCATCACCCCCACCGAGCCATGTTCCAGGCTGCAGAAGCCGCCCAGGCCACCCCCTCTCATGTAGGTGATCAGCGGGGCGGGAGGGCTCCTCTCCCGCAGGCATCGAGCTTGGGGGTGAAGGGGTGAGGGGCGGCAGGTTTGCCACCCTTTGCCCCGCCCCCCCACGCCCCTGGGATCTGGGCTGGTGACCGCAGCAATGGTCTGGGGGCATCCCTCTGACCCGGCCCTGACTGGCCCTCTCCCTTAGGAAGCCAAAGGCAGCGGTGGCAGCAGCACTGTCCAGCGCTCCAAGGTAGGGCCCCGAGAGTGGAGTGTTGGGGGGAGAAGGGACGGGCATGGGCCAGGCCCCTGGCTGACTCTCTCCCCGGGACAGTCCTTCAGCCTTCGGGCCCAGGTGAAGGAGAGCTGTGCCGCCTGCCAGAAGACCGTGTACCCCATGGAGCGGCTGGTGGCCGACAAGCTCATTTTCCACAACTCTTGCTTCTGTTGCAAGCACTGTCACACCAAGCTGAGGTGCGCCTTTGCCCTGCCCCTGCCCTCGCCTGCTAGCCCTGACCTGACCTGACCACAGTTGTTCTGCTTCTGCAGCCTGGGCAGCTACGCGGCACTGCACGGGGAATTTTACTGCAAACCCCACTTTCAGCAGCTGTTTAAGAGCAAAGGCAACTACGATGAGGGCTTCGGCCGGAAGCAGCATAAGGAGCTCTGGGCCCACAAGGAGGTGGACTCCGGCACGAAGACCGCCTGAGGCCCCTCTGCCATCCACTGTCTCTGTAGAAGGCGGCCTGGAGAGGGGCAGTGGGAAGGGTGGGAAAGAGATTGGACCTGGGCTTGGGTTGGGGGTCAGGGTGGGACAGGGATAAGGCCATCTTGCTCAGGCAGAGGATTAGGGGGGCAGGGCTCTGCTCCAGGATTCCTTCATTCTCCCTGGGGGGGGGGGGTTTGGGAACCAGGATTGGGGTTTGCTCACCACCCTGCTTCCTACTTCTTTCAGCCTACCCCACCTCACCCCCTGGCCCCCTGGGAGGCCCGCAAGCCCAGCTTCCCTATCTAGGTGCCTTTTCTCCAGCAAGGAGTCACCATGCCCCCTCAGGGTCCCAAGCTCCCTCACTGCCACCTGGGGCCCTCTGGGGACCCCTTGTCTCTCCATCTACCTCTGCCCTTAGCCTGGTCCTGAGCCATGGAGACCGGAGGAAGGAGAGCCAGCGTGCCCTCGCTGGGCCTCACAGAATGCCCACCAAGGCCCTGGGCGGGGGGGGAGTGTATTAGCCCTGCCCTCCCCCGAAAGGCGAGGCAGGGCATGCCCAGTGGGGCTTGGGACCCATCTTGCACCACCCGAGTCAAGAAGCGGAAGCTCAAGCACCCGCCAGGCTGAGAGCCACAGAGACTGGCTGGGGGCTGGTGTGGGCCACACTCCTCTCCTCTTCTCCCCTGTTGCTGCCGGTTCTGACTGTTGTGATCAACCCTGTTTAAAACATGTTTTAACAGATTCTGACTCTGTATTATGTGGCCTGATGGGGCTGGGGCGGGGTGGCCTTTGTGGCAGGAAGGATGCAGATTTCTCATGCAGAGGTGACAGGGGACATGGTCAACCCAGAGCACTCCTGGCCTTGATTGGGGTGGGGGATGGGGCTGGTGATAGGTGCCAGGGAAATGACACCAGCCTGAGAAAAAGAGGGGATGCTCCTTTTTCAACAGCCAGGCCTCCATGCTGTCATACCCAGAGTGGTTTTAGAACTGAAACTCCACTTTGCTTCTCAGCCTTGTGTCGGTTAAGAAAGGGTCAGGATGGCTGGCTCAGTCAGTAGGGGATGCAACTCTTGATCTCAGGGTTGTGAGTTCAAACCCCACATTGAATGTGGAACCTACTTTAGAAAAAAAAAAAAGAGGGTCAGGCCATCAGTAGGTGATGGAGCCTGGCCTCACTGCACTTCGGTATACTGCAAAGCAGAACCCTTCTGCCGAGTCCTTGTCTGGACCCCCTTTGCCCTGGAAATCAGCAAAGGGTTGTGGAAACCAGCAGATTCAGCAAGTGCTGTTGAAGGTTCTCTAGTTCGCCATGTCCTTCCCCATCTGTCATCTTCCCCTTGCTTTTTCAAGCTCTGGGGAGTGGGGCAGCCATGGTCACCATCCCAGGTAGTCCAAGGAGAAACAGCTTATCTGCTCCTCTGAGGGACAAGTTTACAGCAGGGCAAACATGGCCAACTTGGGTGACCTGAGACACCTCCCCATGCCCAGCAGATTACTGGCAGGAAGTCTGGGATGTCTGTCCCAGACCCAACTGTCCTGATTTCCCCCAAACTGTCCGTGGGCTATATGACCTGGTGGAGCAAGAGGGCCGACTCCTGGGGGATTTGCTACCACTGCACCCCATACAATACCTTAAGTTCCTAAGTGACGCCATGCCCATAGGACAGGGTAGGGAGCGGGTGCTCAAACTCTGGTGGCAGATGGGCCACTGTGCTGTGTTGAGGTAGACACTGCCCCCTGAAGCAGCAGAGCTAACGCTCAGCAGAGATGGCACTGGGTCGTCAGCACGAGGAGAGCCGAGAGCCCCATTCAAAGCAGGCCCAAATTCTGCACTGGAGGCCTCAGATGGGGACAAGAGTGGTCTCTCCGGGCTCTGAGCTAAGCACCACCAGCAGACAGACCAGCAGGGAGATAACAGCAGAATATGGCTCAAGGGGATACTTGCCTGCACCAGGAAGACTACTAGATGCCACGAAGTTCTGGGACCCCAGCCACTGGTGACACTTGGGTCAGGGGGGCTGACAGTACCACCTTGATAATCAGCCCTGATAGAAGCACCCTCAGCAGAGCTCCCGGAAGTGGGGAGGGAGGGGAGCCAGCTCTGAGCCTGCAGTGGTAACAACCAAGTCAGCCCATCCTAGGACCCCTCTTGGAGTCATTTCAAGCTCTCTGCTGAGGGACCCAAGCTGGTTACCAGGCACCATACCTGGCTCCTCCCGAGCAAACCCCTGCTCTCTCCACTCCCCAACCAAAAGCATTGCCACAGGACCCCTTGGGTATAAATGATCCCTTTTATTGTAAGTAATGCGCGACACTGGCCTGGCTTTGCACTGCAAGCCCTCGGTCGAGATATAGTCAAATAACTATGGCTGCAGGTTCTTCTGCACGATCCACAATTCAGACACAGACACAGAGCTGAGGTGGAAAGGAGGGGCAGGAGGGCGATGGAGTGTGGACTGTCCCCAGTCCTGGCCTCTCCATGTAGGTTTGGCCAAGGCCGACATAGCCCACGGAATGATGAGCAAATGGCAGCATGGCCCTTCCCACAGCAAGCCTGGGGCTTCCAGGGGACTGCCTTTCAGAATCTTCGGGCCCAGGCTGTCCTAGGCCCACAACTTGTCATCTGGGTTATTTAATATAAAGACAATAAATTAAAATTAAGCGACAGCTTGGTCCTGAGGATGCTGAGCCAGCATGTCCACAGTTTTTGGCACAAAAAAAAAAAAAAACAAAAAAACAAAACAAAACAAAAAACAGGGTCTTTTATTTTTTTGGAGTGCAGCGTTTGTTGGCCTGTTTGCAAATTCACTTTTAGAACCCATTCCCTGTGAGGTAAGACCCCAGGAGGTGGGGCTCTGTGAGAGCCTGAAGCTGGGACACACAGAGTCGTCTTGGCACCGGCACCGTGCTCTGTTTCCTCTTGGGGAACAGGGACTGGGGACGGGGGTGTGGGCCCACGAAGAGTGCTACAGCCATCAGGATGGGGGTGTGGAGAGGCCGAGCTGCCACGTGGCGGCTTTGGTCAAGTTGAGGGGCCAGTCCCCACCCTGGGCGAGGGCCACTGTCTTCAGAGGGCTGAGCTGGGGGTGCCTGACAGAGGCCCCTGGGGGGAAAGGATGGAAACAGAGGGGCCCAGGCCCAACTGGCACCGTGCAACACACATTCCTGCAAAACCAGCTGCTTTCATTTTCTCTTCTCTCTCTTGAGGCGTCCATCACCTGTAACAATCTAGAATTGATATATATAAAAACCATCAAATATGATCTGAGATATAAATTAACAAGTACAAGGCCTCACATTACATGATGTGAAAAGGCTAAAAACAGCGATAGAAACTACATTCATAAAAGTGCATCGTCAACATACAACGAAGGCTTTGGCTTGTTCTGGTGCCCGTGGGGAAGTGGGCATGGCTGGCAATGAGCAGCTGCCTGGCGCTGATCCCCAGCTCCCCGGAGAGGCCCATCCCTGGGCACTGGCTTTGTTGTTGTTGTTGTTGTTGTTGTTCCTTTAATGACAACTCCCAAGGAAACTGGGTGTTGGGCGGGAGGAGCTCTAGCAATAGGCACATTTTGGAGGGGAGGGGCCGGAAGAAAGGACCAGCGCCCAGGCTGAGGTAAATAAGGCCAACTCTAAGCTGCGTGGAGACACCGGCTCCGCGACCCCTGCTACCATTCCTCCTCGAAGAAGGGAAAGAGGCTGAGGCCTCGTGGGGATGGGCAAGGCTGGCCAAGAAGGAACAGAGATGGTAGTTTGGGACACAGTTGGTGACATCACATGGGCTCTCCCTTCTACCAGACGGAGAGGGCTCTGGCCTAGCAGGGTCACGACTCACAGACAGCCTGATCCAACTTCCCTGGCTATCCAGAAGAGCCTGCCCAGGGCTCTGGGCAGCCAGCTGGGTCAGATGCCCTCACCACGATGTCCATCTTCCTTTCTGCTCCAGTGGGGGAAAAGGTGCCAGGTCAGGAACACAAAGGCCATTACCTTCAGCTCTTTCCAATCCAGCCCAAGGCCCAAGCCCACAACAGTGATACTCAGAGCCCAAGGGCACACAGTCTCCAGTTTAGACACTGGGTACAGCATAAGAGTGACTCCAACTTGTAAAACAGAGACAATTGCATTGACAAAACTGGGTCTCCCCTGCCCCAAGTGGGGGAAGTTCCACATCTCAGGCCCCTGCTGGGGGGGGGGGGTGCAGGGTCATGGGGGCAGGCAGGATGGGCTCCTCCTTCCCTGAATAAGGCAGCATAACATTTGCTTCATTCATCTTTGGTAAAGGACAGGGACTGGCAAAGCTGACCTGGGGGCTCCGGGGAGAGCGCAGCCCCAGCCTCTGCCTTCCATTGGCTGTGGGATGCTGGGCTTTACCTCAGGCTTGGGGGGGCTCATCCAGCCCAGAGATGCCCTGGTGGTCTCCAGACATGGGAGGAGAAACAAAATAACACTCTGAATGAAAGTAACACTAATCAGACCCTCGCGTCAGTCCTGTGCCCCCACACCCGTGGGGCTTTGGCGCTGACTGCAGTGTCAGGACACAGCCCTGAGGGTAAGGCCCTCAGCGCTTTGCACACTGTTCCTAGCCCCTTCCCCTCCACGCGGAGCTTAGGATGCTGGAGCTCTCGGGTCTGGCAGGCTGGGGGCTCCCAGTCCTTGAGGCTGCAGCCACCCCGCCCCGGCTCTGAGCCCCAGTGGTGGATGGGGCACAGACGAACGCTGGCTGGACTGCAGCTCCGTGGTCCACAGCGTTGCCCGGGAGAAGCAGCAACTTTGCGGAGCCGCACCGCACGGCAGCCCCTTGCCCGTGCAGCAGGGGAGGCTGGCGGCAGTGAGCCTAGGGAGCTCAGTACGTGAGCTGTGCAAAGTGGTGTGTGAGCAGCTCCTCGGCCGAAGGTCTCTGGCGGGCCTCCACAAAAATGCGCCTCAGGAAGTCCCGGCCGTGCTCAGAGATGTGGGAGGGCAGCTGAGGATTGGTGGGCTGGGTGGCAATCTTGAAAATGGCAGCCATGGCTTCATACTCTGCCCAAGGTGGTTTCTCTGTCAGCATCTCTACCACGGTACAGCCCAGGCTCCTGGAGAGACAGAATCCCATGTCACCCCAGACTCCCTGACCTGCCCACCATCATGAAAGGAGGTGCCTTTCTCAGAACACCCTGAGGCAGGACGGGGCAAGCTGAGGGTTGACACCTCTGTAGAGGGTCCCCAAGGCCTCATCTGCGAGGGCTTCATCAACCTACACCCACTAGGGTGAGTCTTGAGATGGGGAAGAGACCCCTTAGCATGGACAGAAAGAGCTCGGAGATAACTGTGTTAGTTTCCTATTGCCACTGTAACAAATTACCATGAGCATAAGACTAACAAAAATTTATTCTGGAGGTCAGAAGTCTAGAACTAGTCTCAATGGGCTAAAGTCAATGGGTCAGCAGGGATGGTTCCTTCTGGAGGCTCTGCTTCTAGAGGCTGCCAGCACTCCTTGGTTCACGGCCCCTCCTTACACCACTCCAGTCTCTTGCTTCTACTGTCCCATCTCTTGCTACCCACTCTCACCTGCTGTGTCCGCCTTTTGTAAGGACCCTTGCAATTATACTGAGCCCACCTGGATGATCCAGGATAAGCTCCCCATCTCAAAATCCTTAAATTAAGCATATCTGCAAAGGCCCTGCTGCCACGTAAGGAAACATTAACAGGGCATGGGGTTAGTATGTGGGCATCTTTGGGGAACCATTACTCGCCCACCACAATACCGTTCTGAGGGGAAGAGATGCTCTCACAACTTCCAGGCCCTTTCAGAGGGGTGCATCAGAGGCTGCACAAGAAGGGAGGTAGAGCAAACGCAAGCCATCTGAACGCTAGGAGAGGAAGAAGCCTGCTACGATTTAGAGACTGACCCAGGCCTTCAGACTGGTGCTACTTCTGTCAGGAAGTTAGCAAACACTAGGGATGTTTTCCATGCCCCGAGTTCTCATCAACAGCAGATAGGTGCTGTTGGGGTTAAAACGCAATGCACCTGCGTATGTGCGGGGGCGGGTACCGACATCCTGGCCTGGCTCCTGGCCTGGCTGCCAAGAGCTGCATCTCCTCTTCCTCCCACCACACTGCAAAGCCCCCACAGCTCATTTCTAAGTTAGAGTCACGACAGCCCAGACATGGAGATGCCATCCCAGCATGTCCCCAGCACTCACCACACATCTGCCTTCCTCCCGTAGCCCTCGCCGCTGATCACCTCAGGACTCATCCAGTAGGGCGTGCCCGTGACCGAGCGCATGCCTGTGCCGGACATGCAGATGGTCTGCAGGCGCTTGCTGGCCCCAAAGTCCCCCAGCTTCACATTCCCGGCAGAGTCTCGGAGGATGTTGGCTCCTAAGGCATGAAAGGGCAGAGGCTGCCACCCTGGGCCCTCTGGGCATTTTCTACCATCCACCCTCTTCCCTTCCCTCCCAGGTCACGGGGCTGCTGGGGAGGACGGAGACTACCACGAATGAGACATGACATGCACAGCGTGCTACTGGCTCCGCCCTACAGCATGAAATGAGCATCACCATGGCCAACATCTAGCTGCACAGCACCGTTCAGGTAGTTTCCCAAATTGCTCAACCAATCTACACCAATCCCCCAAGGAAGCAATTAGGGTCTCACTTTTCAGAAAATTCAGAATGGTTAAGTGACCAGGTCTTGGGGACCCCACAGCCTGTGCCTGCTCACCCTTGATGTCTCGGTGAACGATCATGTTGCTGTGTAGGTAGGACATGCCCTCCAGGATCTGCCGGGTGTATTTGCGGGTCACGCTCTCTGTCAGAGCTCCGTAAGCCTTCAACTGGTCTTTCACTGAGCCCTACAGCCACAGGAGTCAGAGGGAGTCAGCTCAGGGAAGGGGAGGGAGGGGGGCAAGGTTATTTCCAGCCCCCAGCATGGCAACAAAGGAGTGATTCAGCCAACCCCGGTGAGCGGTGCCCCTGGCTTTGCTGGGGGCTACCGGGCAGCTTGGAGAACAGTTTCCTTAAGCAACGTATGATCTAAATCCAGAAGGGAGGCTCCTCTGCTCCAGGTACAGGCGGTCCTTACTGGACAGTGCAACTGCCCTGTAAGCCTCGGGTCAGGGTGGCCTGGGACGCTTCACGTCCCACACCATCACCACAGCCAGATGCAGGGCCCTCCTGACTTTGAGCATCACCTCTGGCATCTCAAGTGATCAGAAGCATGTCCAAGGGACACCTCCTTCAGAGCCCACAGCCCAGGTCTGGCCCTCTGGGGAGCACGTACCCCCGGCATGTACTCCATGAAGATGGTCAGAGTCTTCTCCGCACGGTCCCGCAGACAGCCGTAGTATTGCACTATGCGCTCATGCTGCAAATTCTTCAGCAACTGGATCTCACACTCCAGGGCACTCACCTCCTAGGGGAGGGGCCCAGTGGTCACCTTGGCTTGCAGGGCCCCGCTTCTGCCCACCTGGGATCAGCTCAGTTTGCCCTAATAAGTGACCTCAGGGGGGGTCTGTCTGCCTTGGGAACTGGAGCAAAGGGGGGCTCTCTTAACTGTCTGGCCCTTGGACACAATGCTGGGTGACCCATGGGACAGTGGCACTCCCATGCTGGAAGAAGGCAGACAGTGAGGTGGGAGAAGGGGTGTAGATGCTTAGTTAAGGTAACTGCTGCATTTGTCAGCTCAGATTGGAGTGTAGGCCACACCCAAAGTTGAATTCCAAAGATAAGCTCCTTCCTGGACCAAGGGCTGAGAGGCAACTGTTTGGTGAGAGTGGGCAGGTACTGTTCTTTGTGGCGCTGGCCTCTCAGTTCGGGTGGTTTGGTACTTTGGCATCAACTCAGTTCCTCATACCTAATCCCTCCCCCAGGGGGTCTGATGCTCTTTGGACCACAGTCCCTTTACCTCATGGCCATGGCCAGGGTGGAGAGCAAGGGAGCATGGGAGGAAGAATGATGGGGGGAGCAATCTGTAGCTTCTTGAGCAGTTAATCTATGCAGTAAGACAAGAATTTCTGCTAAGGGGGACACTGGAGGCCAGACCATGGGGAAGGCAGTACCTTGCTTGTCTCAGGGCTGTCTGGGTCAAATTGGACTTGCTTGGAAGCAAGTTCACGTCCTGTGTCCACGTCATAGCACAGATAGACCCTGCCGAAGGCGCCCTGGCCCAGAAGCTTCCCACGGCGCCAATTGATGGGGGCACTCGGAGCTACAGGAGGACAGAAGGAAAGAGCATTATTTACTGAGGTCTTGCCTTGGTCTCCAGAGGCTCTGCGATGGGACCTCTGGCTCAAGAACCCCTCACCCAGCACAGTCCTGTCTCTCAGCCCAGCATCTCCAGCCCCTTCTGGAGCAGGCTCAGTGCCCTGATCAGTGGGACCGTTAGGTCCAAGTCCTGAGAGGCAGATGACTGGCTACCGTCATGGTTAAACACTCCTCTGAATTGATCAAATACCTTTACTTCCTAAGTCCCCAAACATCTGAATATGGCAAGGGCTGAGGAGATTGCTCTTCTGTTTAAACACAGAGAGACTAAAGGCCAGAGAGGGGAAGTGGCTTGCCACACAACAGTGGAGCGAGGCCTAAGGTCCAGGGGATCTGCTGCCGACCCACAGCTTCTTCCAGTGTGGTGAGGATGGGCCAGAGCAGCCTACCGCTGAGCTGAACAGCCCCAGGGGACCTCTGGCCTCCTGCCCTGCTGACTGTCTGAGCACCCACTGGGCAGTCTCCTGGCCAGGGCCCACTCCTCACACTTGGTCGGCACATTCCTCTCCTGCACAGAGAGGGCATTCTCGCTGTCCGCACTCCGCAGGCGCCCTCTCGGGTCCAGGTATTGTACCGCCAGACCCATGTTCTCGCCATTTGTGCTCAGGGAGCGGCTGGATGGCACCAGGGTAAAGAGGTTGCCTTGATGACGCCGTATTCGTGGAAACGTTCTTCTGCCTGAAGGGATGCAGGAGACAGAATAGAGCAAGTCAGCCCCCTGGCCACGAGGCTAAATGTGCAAACCACATCATCCCATCTGCCCTTTTACCTAATCCATGCCAGAATGGCTAAAGTCCCAAGCACCCTAGAATCAGGACAAAAGCAGGAATTACGAAGCAGCCACGGATTGTTTAGGAAGCCCTGGCCATAGGGAAGGCATAGGGCTAACCCTCGTGCACCACATCACTCACAAGGCCAATCCACTGCTGAAGTCTGTCTTCCCTGGCATCCTAATCCTAAACCTTTGTGGAAGCTCCCTTCTGTCTGCTGCCATGGGGCAGAAGAGGGCGCTGAAGAGCTGGCACCATGGGGCACGCTAGGGACTCAGACCAAGGACAGTGTTCCCTTCCCAGTGGCAGCATCTTGGTTTTCAGACACCGTCCTTCTGCCCATCTCCCCTTGGTCTCTAGTGCCTCCAGTCTGGGCACAGCTCCTCAGGAATAAAGAAAACATGCGGTCTGGCGGGCCTGGGCCCACCGTGCCCTGGCAGTGGCTTTTGGGTGGCAAAGCTCTACCCATGTCCATTCTGAGGCAGCCAGCAGGGGGCAGGGTAGAGGTGCACTCACCCTCATTGTAGTCCTTGTGGTGCACAGACACGTGGTAGCGCCGGGGGTAGGTTCCACCTTTGACCCCTTTGTCATACAGCTGAGTTTCCCGATCTGGGTAAGATAGAGATAGAGGAATCACTGGTTTCGGGGTAGGTCAATGTGAATGAGCCATTTAAGCCCCTATGTCACCCGAGACCTCAGAGCAGCAGGCTGAGGAGAATTAAAATACAGTCCCGGCTTCCCACCTCAGCTAGCAAAAGCAGAATGCCTGCAGTCCCATCCAGGCACCCTGCAGTGCTCTTCCAGGCTCTGGGGAACTTACCCGAGAACTCCTGTCTGTTGTCTGGGAAGCTCTGGGCTCGGGACATTCTCGATTTCCGGAAGGATGGGCTGGAAAAAAACAAAACGAAATCACAATGTAGACATCAGCCTACTTCGAAAAGCTGCGCACCATGGCAAAAGGCAAGGATATCCAGATGGATTCTCTTTTCTAACTCCCTCCCACATCATTACGTAGGATAGAAAAACCAGAAACCAAAATACCCAGACTGCCTAGCTTACCACAATGCCTGCTTGGTGTGTAATCTTTCCTCACAGTTTGGGAGGGAAGCAGAGTTTGAGAGAAACAGCCCTCTTCTGAGTTCGGCCTCCTACTTTCTCTTTAGTAGTCTGAGGCCCAAATCTGACAAGACCTGGAAGAATGAACCCTCCAGCCCTCGCAAACTCCACCTTGGAGTTTGGCACACCACCTTCCCTTCTTGCCCTTTCCTCCCACCTTGGTAACAGGGGAAGAGTTGCAAAACATCCCTTGCCCAGGGCAGTAATAAAAACAGCAACAACACCAAGCATCTTCCTTTCGGACTAAGCACCACCATCCCATTTTAGAGATAGGGAAACTGAGGAACGGAGAGGTTAAGGGAAGCTACTTGACTTCTATTTGATGGAGCTGGGGTCTATGTGGCTCCAAATCCCATAAGGAGGAGAGGAAAGCCCTATGCTCAAGTTAGGCCGGGCCTCAAGGGAGTAAATGCAGGTCACTGGGTTTTACTCCCAAGGAAATGAAAACAAGGCATTGGAGGGACCGAGGCAAAACCTAAGGATCAAGTGGGTATGCTCAGCTATCTTTCCTAGAATTCACCGGAATGGTCCTCGACCTTACATGTGAGAGGGCCATGGGTCAGAAACGGTCAAGGCAATGACACGGGGGCTGCCCCCTACTTCACAACTACTAGATCTTCTGTGGTCTTGTCCTACTGCCCACCCACTCCCCACCCCTGCTTGGCCACAAAGCTTAGGAGATGGTCCAAAGCCAGAGTCGGTCCCTGTCCTGGCAGAGCCTTCAGTCTGTGGCAGCAACTCCTGGCACTTTAACTGGGCCTTCTTGCTCCCCTGGTTGAAGAGCAAGCCCCAAGCGATGTTATGAATTAGGCACCAACAAGTAACTATGACTGTATTCTATGACTTCTAGAGGGAAGACAGTGCTCATCAGTTTTCAGGTCTGTTAGGAAAGATGTAGTACAAATTTGGCCAGTACCCATGTGAACAATTAATCAGTTATACAAAGGGAAAAAAAAAAAAGTCCCCAAACCTGCTCCATAGCCTCTGACCACAGCCGTAAGCCAACTCCAAACATACCCCTGCTGACGGGAGAACCAGCTGCACAGAACCATCCGGTATGTAAAAGACAGCCTTCTTCCCTCCCAAAGTGTGAGAACAAGATTACACACCAAGCAGACAGTGTGGTAAGCTAGGCAGTCTGGATATTTTGTTTTCTGGTTTTTCTATCCCAGTTTCTTACTCCATCAGAAACACTTGGGAGAAAAAAAAAGAAAGTAAACCCACAGGTAATAATTCAATTTTTTCCCCAAAACACTGAGGGTTCACTACTTCTCAGGCCAGATCACAGCAGTGAGGCCAAGAGCACAAGAGCAGCGTGTATTATATGGAAACTCAAAACATGTAAAGTGCTTGGGATAACAGAGCAAGCATTTAACACATGTGACTTGCTATTATGAGCTACTATTACATTCACCTAATTATACAAACATAACATTCTCATGGTATTTGAAAAATTAAGGAGAGGGCTAAGAATCCCAGAAAGAGGTTTCTTTCCCAGAAGCATGATGTTTTAACCTTGGGCCTGCAGACCACCGTCTAGATCAGAGACATACTAGCTAATTCTGTTTCCTCAGCCCATCAGTCCCAAACATGCCTACGCACTAGGCCCCAAAGCAGCCACGGTCCCATACCTGTCTGCTGACCTGTCCAAGGATTGGCAGCTTCCTGACAAGGAATTTTCAGCACTGCTCAGGGGATCCAACATCTGCAAGGCAAGTCATACAATAAAACCCCAGCCCCAGTCCCAACCCCAGCCAGGTGACTCAGGGCTTTATGGCCCAGCCAAGGCCAGCAAATGGTCCTTTTTGTCAAAATATGAAAGTGCCCTTTCTCTGCTTGTGCAGTGGGAAGAATGGTTAGGAAGGTACCGTTTTCCCCCGTAGTTTGAAAGGCAGCGTTCCAGGAGGGAGAAAAACGCCTGGCCGGCATGCCAAGGAGCTCTGCCAGGACAGCAGAGCAGAGACGCTGCTTCTCTTGTTGGCATTTTATTGGCTCACGAACACTGGGGGCCTGGCATTGAAGCTGGTACTACCCTGCGGAGGCTTGCATGGCACGGGTGGGACTGTATGCTTCTGTTTACACTCCATAATTTAAAACTTACGGAGACAAGTATTGCTCTTGTTCCACAGATAAGCCACGGCAGGTCTAAGAAGGTTAGGAGAATTGTTTCAAGTCATGAAACTAGTATTATGCAGCTGATACAGATGAAAAATGTCCTCGTTCCTGGTTCTCATATGGAGGCATAAGTATCTACGTAAGTTAAAATGTTTCTCTAGCCCTTAGTCAAATGCAGTAACAAAGAGCCTTCAGATTAGCTTTTTTTCCAACTAATCTCCCTTCATTTTGCCTATGGGGGTTAGCCCCTATCAGAGTATTCATTGTCTAAGATCCAAAGTTAAACACTACAGAGGGAAGGAGGAACCAGAATTATGAAAACTCATTAACAACTTTCATAAAATTAGTTTCCAACTCAAATTATCCCTTCCTACTTAATACTAGGGTCCATCTTGCCCATAATTTTAAAGCGAGACCAGTTAACAGAAGAAGAAAGGACAAATAAAATAACACGACAGGCATGATGAAGGAGGAAGAACACCAAAGGTTCAAGAGAGGTCTCTGGAAAATCCACTGAATCCCGGGAAGCCCTCTGTAAAAAAGGGCCCTCTTTATAAGAGTGTCGCACCCGTCAAAGGGGAAGTAAAGGAGGTTACATTGTGTCAGCAAAATTTTTGTTAGAAAAATTAAGCCAAGGGGCGCCTGGGTGGCTCAGTCGTTAAGCGTCTGCCTTCGGCTCAGGTCATGATCCCAGGGTCCTGGGATCGAGCCCCGCATCGGGCTCCCTGCTCCACGGGAAGGCTGTTTCTCCTTCTCCCACTCCCCCTGCTTGTGTTCCCTCTCTCGCTCTCTCTCTCTCTGTCAAATAAATAAATAAAATCTTAAAAAAAAAAAAAAAAGAAAAAAGAAAAATTAAGCCAAAAAAATTAACATGAATCATACTTTTGTTCATTCTAAAAATTAGCAAACAGATGCAACTATTACCTTAATCTGATGAAAGAAAAAACAAATAAACCTATCTTAGTTTCACTTTTCAAGAAAGTCCCAGTCGAATATTCTTTCACTATATATACTACACTGTTTTGGTCTCTGTTAACAGTGGATTTATCTTGAATGGCTGGTTACCAGGAACAATTCACTTCAGCTAAGGGGAAGGACTTAGGCATTCCTTCTTTGGCCTCTTTCTAAAAGTCTGTCCTCACTAGGAATCCAGTACTCCCACACCTTCCAGGGGTAGGCAGGTAAAGCAAAGATGTAAAAGGACCAGGATATAGGGCCATGGGGAAGGACAGAGACCAAAGGCAATGAACTCATTTGCGATCTCTGAGATTTTACATCCAAGTCACCTCTAACACAGCTGATGGCCAGAAGTGCTCTGGTTAGAGGAAACAGAAAGGATGGTCAGTAAAATACCCAAGAAGGGAATCCTTAACTAAAATCACCCCAGGTCATTGTTCTAAACATAAATTTATCTGGAAAGCAGGAGTTACAGAAAAGAGAAGCAGTGTAGAGGCCTTCTCACAGTCTATGTAGTTTGGATAATGCTTTATACAGATTAGCTATCACCAGGAAAGAAAAGTTTTAAGAATCAGTTTTAGGAGAAAGAAAAGTTACAAGGATCAGTTTTCTGTAAAATCCCTCATGTGATGGTGCTGGCCCTTCTAATGGATGCTTTGCTCTTAAGAAACTTCCCCTTCCCAGACCAAATCCTAAAAATTTCTAAGAGCGGATCTTTCTCTTATGTAATCAAAGCAAGCTCACTGAAAAGACTTCAGAATGAAGCCAGAGATCTCACTCTTGCTGAGTTCACTAAGCCAAAATGCCATTTTCATCAAGTGAGTCACTAGTTAAAAAAGTTACCTATTAAAATGGGTGAGCCATTGTGGTGGGCATACTCTAAGGTGGCCCCCACAATGAGTCACAGTCTTGTATAAACCCCTCCCCTAAAGTATGGGTAGAACTTGTAACTTGTTTCTAGTCAACAGACTATGGCAAAGAAGGTGGCACATTCATCCCCATGATGATGTTACATTTTACGACTCCATCTTTACAGACTGAAGCAAGAGATTCTCCTCTGGCCTTGAAGAAGCTGCCATATTGTGAGAGAGCCATGTGGCAAGAAGCTGAAAGCCATGTGGCTTCTAGGAGCTCAGAGTGGCCCCTGGCCAACAGACAGCAAGAAAACAGGGACCACAGTGCTAAAATCACTGCCAACAACCACGTAAGCTCAGAGGGGAACCCCAAGTTCCAGAAAGGAATGCAGCCTGGCTGACACTTGACTGTAGCCTTGTGTAGCCCCGAATGGAGGACCCCGTTAAATCATGCCTAGGTTCCTTACCCAGGGAAATTGTAAAATAATAAATGTATGCTGTTTTTAAACTGCTAAGTTTGTGGTAATTTGTTGTGTAGCAACAGATAACTAATATAGCTGTCTAGCAGCATAAAAGCTCACACAAAGTAACCATTTCTACAGTGTAATTTGGATATGGTACACCCCCTACCTTTCATCAAGAAACAGCAAAACTAAAATATGGCTGATGAAAAACACAATCTGTCAGTTCAGGATTGGTCATATGTTAAACTCCGCTGATACCACAGGCAGTTGTAGGGAAGCATTCAAATAGCAGAGTGGTGTCTGCAGGGAGACCCGTGAGAGGAGCACAGCAGAGGACAAATCTGTCAAATGCTCATCCAACACCAAGGAGCCTGGGTAGTTTACACACTGTTCATGGCAGGAATTAATATTTGGCCCCTAAAAAGGAATAATCCATATTTGGGCAGGCCTGGCTTACAAGGAGCTAGTAGACGGGGTTCAAATCCCTCAGCTCTGCACCACGCCCCTGAGAAGCCCCATTATAACCTCGGTCTGACACACTCGGAGGCACACCCCAAGCCTGTACTCACACACTGCTCGCTGGTCTCTGGGATGAACTCCCCCTCGCTGTTGATGCTGGTGTAGGACCCCTGCCGGGCAATGCGTTGCTGCCGCTCAGGCACGTAGCCAGGGGGAGGCGAGCTCCGGCCAGGGTTCTGGGAGCCTAGAACACAGAAACAAGACCGTTTACAACAGAGCCCAGAATGTGTGGCTGAGAGCAGCAGACAGGGGACCAGGTCAGACCAAACATCTGCTGCAGAGGCTGGTACCAGGTAGGAACTCAGCAGAATTCCATTTGTTTCCTTCACCCTAAGTGGCAGATACAATGGGTTAGACTCAAGATCCATTCTACCCTTCTAGTATGCCTTCCTATACTTCAGAAGTTAATCAGCTAAAAGCTATTATTCCTGGGTGCAGCCAGTCAGATGCACTTGTGCGAGGTTTAGATGGCTTCCTGCTGCTGCTGCTGGGCACAGTCGTAGAAGCCCCGGTTTTTCCGCTGTGGAATTACCCGAGGCCCCACGCCGGGCCTCCCGCTTTCCCGATGTCAAGACACAGAAGCAGTCATCCCTATGTAGTGGTGCGGACCAGAGCAGAGGGGCACTGTGCTTCTGAATCTGGTAGCTTCCTGGTTACAGAAGAGGGAGGAGCTCTGTGGTGTCTTAACCTAGAATCTGTTTCTCTCTCCAATCACTTTATAAGCCAGGATGAGCACTAAATCTCTTCTTCCCGAATCTAGTTAGAGAGGATTCTACTCTGTGCACCGAACCCTGACCAATATACTCCGGAGTGAAAAGGTATTACACATTTGACCTACAATGAACCAAAAATGTCTCCTCTAAGGGATTTATTAGAGAGGAAAGAAAAACTTACTTATTGATGAAGTCCCAGGGATCCAAACTATCCCCGGACAGGATAAACTGCCCTCAGTCTGTCAAATGGAGTACCTAGGTGAAGCCTCCTTGGGATAAAATATCCAAGGCTCTGGACACCCATTCTCTCCTTTACCAGCTGCCACTGAACTCTCACCTGATTTTACAGGTAGGATGGGACTGGCTCACATGAGGCCAGCACTACAGACCCAGGAGGGGCTGGGGGAAAATAGCAAAGGTTTTCTGAGCTTTTATTTCCAGCCAGAGACTTTCACTTTTTCCAATACACATTGCTGCCTGCAGAGAGCCAGCCTTGTTATCTGATGGGCAATGGGCCAGGGGCTATTGTGCACAGGCCCACAGCTTGGGGCAGGAAAGGGAAGTCTCCCCAAACCAATGGCTATCAGAGGAAGCAAATGGAAAAACCAGGAGTTGGCAGAACTGCTCCAGAGCATTTTCAGTTTTGTTTTTATCTTCAATTCAGAAATTGGGGGCTAGTGAGACACACAACAGTGGTCGAGAACAAATGAGACAGGGACCTTAACAGGACAGGATACTGGACCGCAAGACTCACTGATGCGCCCACTATTTGCCAACAGACACAGCAGTGAGCTAGACAGCACAAACCACAGTACTATGCAAGACAACTCATTTTAGGCCTTGGAAGGTAGGCCTGGTGGGGATGGCAAACTCGCTGGGATGTCCTTCCCTGGCATTCCAGACGGACCTTGCTCTATTCTCATGAGGCTATTTGTGCCAAGGGGCCCCGTCAGCAGCAGCTGAAGCAACAAAGCAAAGTAGTCATCCTGTGTTCAGAGTGCCCACAGCTCTGCATGAAGGTGTTCTACACACAAGGAGAAAGCCCAGGCTTTAGGCTGCTGACTGGCTGTACTCCTCCCAGGGCATGCCAGCTCTCTGCTAGCTCCTTAACCCATAGTGCAAAGTCCGACAAAACTCTCACCCAGAGCTGGAAGACTGGCTCTCAGATTCTAGCCCTTCTCATAGGAGACTCCGGTCAGGAAGCTGATGCAGTCAGGAAGTTCCCTCCGCAGGGAGTTCTAGGGTTTGGGGTCAGTGTTAATGTGCAGGTCATTGCAAGTACAAAGAGATAGCTGTTTTGGCCATCAACTATTTTTTCTCTAAACGCTGCTGTCTCTTGCTGGACAGATGAGATTGGGGGAGGAATCGCCTCTTTTTTTCTTCCTCAATGTGAAATCTTAACCAGTATTTTTCAGTGTATTCACACTGGACCAGGCTGTGTAGAACAGAGCTTCTCAACATTTCATCCCACAAGATCCTGAGAATCATCCTAGATGTTTCAGCTTTCAAAATTCCCATTTGATTTTGAAGTTGCCACCACTACTAAATAGTTCCTGGTCTCATCCAGCATCACAGAAGAATTTACGGCAAGGAGAAAAACCCTGCGGAAGTGAAGGAAGCCGACCTGTGTGATGGCAGCCTCCGCCCCTCTAACTGCACCAGGACAGGAGGTCGGCACTGTGCACAGCTCTCTCTACCCAGCGGCGGCCCAGGGCTCCCTGCAAGTCACCTTGTCCTCCCCCTTGCCAAGGCATTAGGCACCCTCCACCTGCACTCCCCACGTGCCGTGCAGCAGGAGTTGGCTTCCCCACATCCCCCAGCACCTCCCTCAATCCCCTTTTCAGCTGGCGTTGTGCCTCCCTTCTTCGTGAGCATGCTCAGACCTCTAGCTTACAGTCTTGATCTTACTTTTTGCCTCTCCTGTAAACCACTAACCGACCTCTGTTTTTCTTTCACAGCCAAACTCCTTGAAAGAACTGATTGCCTCTACTCCCCTGCTTCCCATTCCTTAGGGGCTGCAATCTGGCTTGCCTCACTGTGGGATTGCAGTGGCAAGACAAGGAGTGAGACGGAGTAGGAACAGAGGCAAAGGCACTTAACGAGATGCATTAGACCCAACAGAGTCAGAATGTGGCAGGGACAAGTCCTGCATTTGAGGCTTGGCTGCGTGGCTTAAGGGCACCACCGAAGGTATTATGGAAAAATGGTGCTTGAGCTCGGCTTCAAAGGTGGGCAGAATTTCTACAGGCAAAGATATAAGGAAGGGCATCGTCATGTAGGGAAATTCCATCTGCCTTGTCTGAAGATCTCCCCACAGGGGTCTTTCTTTTGGGTTAACTCATTACCTAGTTGTTGTTGTTTTTGTTTGCTGCTTGTCTTTGTTTTTTAGCATGAGCTAATTTAACAGACTAATTGGCTTGAAAAAAATTAAAATTGAAGGTATGTATATTATGATGGGGAAAACAAAAAGCAAACATGACAGCTGGTTTCAAACAGTTGAAAACCTGTCATACCAAAGATGTTATCTATGTATCTGTGTTGCTCAAGAGAGCAGTACCAGAGTCACTGGGTAAAGTGAGGGAAGGCAGATTTTCAATTCAATATAAGGAAGAAGTTCAAAGAAACAGCACGGATCGGGCTACCTTGCACTTCCCCATCACTGAAAATGGTGCCGTGGGGGCTGAATGACCCACATGTTGCCGTCTCTCACTAAATACTCACAGGTTCCTTCATGTTGGTAGGGGAGGAGAGCAAAGCCCCCTTGCTCCTGCTGGTTGGGGGTTGAATCTCTAAGGCTTCTCTTTTGACCCCGTTTCTACTGCAAGGACTTCTCCTCACGCCTGATACTTAAACCCTGACTCTCCCTCTTCCTGTTTCCTTCTACTTCCAGAAGGCCTTACACTGTAGCAGCAAAGCAAGTACTTAGACATTTGTGGATGAAAACGACAAGTTGTGTCTCTTACTCTTTCCAACCTGGCTGGTACCATGTAAGGTCTCCTCTCACCCTCTCCTATTTCTCTGGTCACTCCTTTCCTGTGTCCTTTGCAGGTTCATCCTCCTCTAATTGGCCACTAAGTGTCTGGGTTCCTGAGGCTTAGCCCTCGGCCTCTTCTTACTCTGCAGTCTCTGCCTAGGACCTCTCATCTGGACCCGTGGCTTCAACTGGACAATTTCTAATATTTTTTTCTAGTCCTGATTTTCTCCCCTTTGAGCTGGAGACCTGTATATCTACCTGTCCATTTGATAGCTCCTCTTAGCTGTCTCAAAGGCACCTCCAATTCAACCTGTGTACAACATCAGGTCTGCCTCTTCTCAGCACAGGAAACCAGGCTCTCGTCTCTCATTCCTGTCTTAGTGACAGGTGGTGCCATTCATCCAGATCCATAAACCAGTAACTTATCTCCTGCTCTTTCAACACTTACAAAGTCAATCCAATACCACAGTAGTTCTTAAACCTCTTAGAATTCTTTTACACTTTAAAAATCAAGAACACTGAAGAGCTTTTATTAAGTGGGTTATATCAATTGATATTCACTGTATTAGAAATTAAAGCTCAAACGTTTGGAGAACACAATGATACACAAGCACACACTCCACTAGCCATCAGAGCAATGACTTCACCTCAGGCAGGTAACCTCTGGAAAGCTCCATTCATCCTCATGAGAGAATGGAGTAAAAAGGCAAGTCACAGACCTCCTGAAAGGATCTCAGGGACCCCCCCACCCCAAGTCCCCAGACCACACTCTGAAAACCAAACAACACCATGTTCTGTTGGCCTTTATCTTCTAAATGTCTCAAATCCACCTGTGCCTTCCTCCTCCACTACTGTCACTAGCCTAATCCAAACTTCTGTCTTCTTCGCCTGTACCAAACTACATTAGCCTAACATGGTTCCCCCGCTTGGTCCATTCTTGCTCCCCGGCAATCTGTTCTCCACACTGCAGCTACAGCAATCTTTTCAAAACACAAATCTGAGTGTGTTGTACCACCTATTCCTCTTCACTTTAAAAGCCAGAAAGTGGACTTTCACTGCTTTCAACATTAAGAATCAAAATCTTCATCATGACCACAAGGCTCTGCCTCCTTCCCTGGCCTCAGCCCGTTCCTCTGCCCTGCTATTCTCGGCTCTCCAGCCTCAGGGCTTCTTTCTGTCTCAATCACACCATACTCCCTCAGCCATCCGGCCCCCGGCCCCCACACGTGCAGCTCTCCCTGCCTGGCACTCTCTTCCTTGCTTCCCCTTTGCATCATCCACGTGCCGGATCACAGGCTAAGGCTTTTCTGGCCCCAAAACCAGGATGCATCCCTCTGTTACACATGCTCACAGCACCATACACCCTTCAGTCACAGCCTATAAATTACACATTAATCTCATCGTGACAAGTGTTTGTCTTTGCACGCAGCTGTAAGAGCCACAGGGGCGGGAGCCAGGTCTTTTTTTGCTTCCCCTGTTGCTGGCACACAGCTGATACTTGGCCAATTAAATCTTAAGGGAATAAATGAATGCACAACAATGCAGTCTGACAGGGAGAGAAAAAAGATAGTAAGATTATGTGATGAGCATTGTAATAGAGATGGGCATGAGGGACCAACATTTTCAATGACTTCCCACTGCCTACCAAACAAGCCCAAGGGCAGTCCAGGTTTCTTAGAGGTGGCCCAGGCATCCTTTCTCATCTTTATTCTCCTCCAAATATATCAGCCAGTCTGAAGGACAAGTGAGATTTCCACAGAAAAACAGTCAAAAAGCCCTCTCCCCTCATCCTTACCTATGGAAAGATCCAGTTCACACAGCTCCTCCACAGAAGGCATGTGCCAAGCCGTTCCAGTTAGAAATAACCTCTGCCATTTCTCGGCTCTAGGAAAAGGTTGGCAGGCTCCACCCACTTCTTCCGTCATGTCCGCCACACTCTACACCACTCGGGGTTCTCTGAACCCCCCACCTTCTTTTGTGAGACTGTCTGGCAGATGCCCTCTCCTGTGCCTGGAATATCTCTCTGCTCAGTAAATCTTTCCTTCGTGTGGCAGCTCTGATGTTTCCTCTTCTGTGGAAGCGCTTCTCCAAAGTCCTGGGATGAATTGGTGATTGCCTCCTCCCACCCCACCCTGCCCTCCACTGTAGCCCCCATTATACACGCCTCCATTGTAGCCCTCATCCCAGCTCAATGGTTGGTACATACTGCTTGCTGAACGACGGAACCCAGGATCTACGTGTGCTAGGAGGCTGTGTTGGCCATTCTCTAGATACACAGGAACTACTTCATAGAAATCCTATTCCTCAGCATTCTCAGACAAGGAAATTCCATATATGGCTCCTCACAACAATGGCCCAGCATTTGGCCACTGCCCCTACACACAAATCACAGGCTCTAGGTTAAGAGCAGGCCCAATCACTGCCCCATGTCGATCCTCACTGCTTCTTGTGCAAATGAACAATGCTGCCCTCCTCCCAGTATCTCTGAGGGCTCTGGGACAGAGGCGAAGCTGGCAGAGTCTGCTAGGCTTCAGGGCACCTGGATTCCAGGGCCAGAGATGTTCGGATAGGGCCTCCTCGCCAGGGTGTTGGCTCTCTCTCCTCTATCAGCTTATTGAAAACATAGCCACCAATTATGCACAATGTTAGAGAAATATGAAACTCCTATACAGACCTTCAGCTGGGCTACACTTACTACCAGTATTTGCTCAAGTTCCAAAAATTACTCAGTAAGGCAAAGTCAGTGCCTGAGTAACACATTCTTCCTGCTACCCTCTCAGGAGGCTTATCACTCACAGACAGGCTCTGTGGCAGCACTGACGTTCAGAACTCCCCAAGCTCAGCTCAAAATCTTCAGAGAGCAGTTCAGTTTGATGCAACTCTACCTGTGTGGATAGAACTTGTCTTCCTAGCAGCAGCAGGGGTCTCAGCAACATTAGGGTAGTAGGTTCAACACAAAGTTTGATAAGGCCAGGTTTCCCTCTTGATACAAATTCCACAATTCAGGACATGGGCTTTCTCCTCAGACTCTGGGAAATGGGATCCAGAGCAATGCTGGGTTATCTGGTATAATGCACAGACCTGACTTCGATTTCTTTCCTGAGGAGGCCTGGGGCAGCTACATAGTTTTCTTCCTAGTTAGCCAATCAATATATCCTATGTCAACGGTCTCCTGTCCTTCCCAGACAACTTAGTCCCCAGTTCTTTGGTGGAACAATGGTCAAAAATGAGAGCGGACTATTTGTTGCTGGAGTTCTTCAAGCAGATGTTTGAGGAGATCACTTTTTCAGACATGTTTAAAAAGGAACTTGGTCATGCCATCACATTGTTACATTGTAAGCTCCCTGAGAGTCAGGACACCATCCCAGTCATTTCTCTATCCCTTCCTCCCAAATAAAGGCATAGAGGATTATTTTGCACAGAGTAATAGTCTATAAATGTTTGACAATGGCTTTTAAATTAATAAATACTTAATTTTTAAAAAACATGGGCAGGTAAATTAGATGAGAGAGGAAAAAGGGGTGAAATACTCACTGACAGAGAGGTGCCTGCTTCTGGGCTCAGGGGGCTGGTAGATGGTATTGATATCTCCTGCAGACTGGGAAGCTTTGATCCGCACCTGCCTGGACACCCCGGAATGGGGAGACGGACTGGTCTGTAAGATAAGAGGAAAAGACTGAGCTATCTTTAGGCAGGCAGGCCAAGAAAGGCCCACGTGCCCTTCCGTAAGACTCCTCATGCTCTTAGCTGCCTTCACGCTTTCTTTTTTTCTTTCTCTCTCTCTCTCTTTTTTTAATATTTATTTATTTATTTGAGAGAGAGAGAACACAAGCAGGGAGGAGGGGTAGAGGAAGAGGGAGAAGCAGACCCCCCAGCTGAGCAGGGAGCCCAACACGGGACTAGATCCCAGGTCCCTGGGATCATGACCTGAGCCGAAGGCAGAAGCTTAGCTGACTCAGCCATCCAGGCACCCCTGCCTTCACACTTTCAATACACGAGGTACCCAGTGTTCCCCCAAAGCTCACTCCTCCATCTGTCTTGGCAAACCACTATTTCCTCATGGTAGTTTTACAGCTTCATTGATATTGGAGCACTGAGACCCACTGTCCCAGTTTAAGAGGTGATGACCCGGGCATGGAGGAATAACAGGTTTTCCTATAATAATATGTCAAACAGAAAAGTAAGTTGTAAATACCCTCTCATAAAATTCTCCAGAGAGGGGCGCCTGGGTGGCTCAGTCGTTAAGCGTCTGCCTTCAGCTCACGTCATGATCCCAGTGTCCTGGGATCGAGCCCCGCATCGGGCTCCCTGCTCAGCGGGAAGCCTGCTTCTCCCTCTCCCACTCCCCCTGCTTGTGTTCCCTCTCTTGCTGTGTCTCTCTCTGTCAAATAAATAAATAAAATCTTAAAAATAAAATAAAATAAAATAAAATTCTCCAGAGAGCTTGGGAAAAATAGGAAATTATTTCAGCAGTGAGATCACCTGCTGAGCGGGGGGTCAGAATAGAGAATGACAGCAACCTCCCTGCCCAAGAGAATTCTGGTTGATAAACATATTTCTAAAAGTAGCTCGATGTGCTGCTTCTACCCCAACTACAATCACTCCCCCCAAATTAAGACAAAATCTCAGTGGCTTACTATCACCAGGGTTTACATGTGAAATTACCTCAGGGTTGTGTTCATCTGGGAAAGGCTATCATTAGGTACCATTCTGCCAGAGATCAAGGACCTCAGAACGGGGTTAGCAACCTTACCACATGCACCCTCACTTTTGCACTGTTCCAGACAAACCACCAAGTGAGCCCTAGAAAAAAATCAAAGCAACAAAGGGGTCCCTTGCACTGAGAAAGCTGAAAACCAAAGGTGGGCAGTGAGCAAGTGATGTCGGGATATGATTATAAGCACGTGGAGCACTACAGAGAGTGGGAATGGGAGGTCAGGAGTGCTAAATAACTTGGGGCAAAGTTTCGACTTGCTTCTCTAGCTCTTCTACCTCACATAAGAAAAAAAAGTCCAACCTAAACAAACTATATCCTGTCCTCCAGGAAAAAAGCTTCCCGCTCTCAGGGGTGAATTCAGCTGCCAAGCAGCCTCCTCTGGTCTCTCCACGCCAGACTTTATCACATGCAGGGCTGTCTTTACAAACTGTCTTGCTCTAACGGGAAGTCAGAACCAAGGGGAAGTGGAATGTTCTTGCTGAAGCCTCCGATGTGCAATAGCTCTCTGCTGAGAGTCAGAAAGGAAAAAACAGTCAAAGCCACATACTGGGGACGCAGGCCAGTGAAGGGCAAGGAAAGGCCACAGCCCTGCAATTGGAAAGAGAAGAGCCACATGATGAGCCCCCTGAGGACACCTGCTTGCACACAGGGCCTTACACATAGTGAGAATTCCATAAATCTAGGCAACATGAATTTGAAATGTACCAAAGAACATACGCTCTAAACTCAATTTTAAACTCTAAGAGCTGAGACAGGAAAGTAGGTTCCACAGCCAGCATGAGCATCAGTTTGTAGAAGAAAAGGCTGAAGTTATGGCAACAGGTTGGAAAACAGAGGAAGGGAATCAGTGGAGGTTTCAAAGCAGGGCTTCTTACACCTTAATGTGCACAAATCACCTGGGGCCTTGGTTAAAGCACAGATTCTGACTCAGTAGGTCTGGGATGGGGTCGAGAATCTGCATTTCTTTTTTTTTTTTTTAAGATTTTATTTATTTATTTGACAGAGAGCAGGAGAGAGAGGGAAAGCACAAGCAAGGGGAGCAGCAGAGGGAGAGGGAGAAGCAGACTCCCCACTGAGCAGGGAGCCCGATATGGGGCTCAATCCCAGGACCCCAGGATCATGGCTTGAGCCGAAGGCAGACACTTAACTGACCGAGCCACCCAGGTGCCCCTAAGATTTTATTTTTAAGGTCATCTCTACACCCAATGTGGGGCTTGAACATACAACCCCAAGACCAGGAGTCACACGCTCTACCGACTGAGCAAGCCATCCAGGTGCCCTGAGAATCTGCATTTCTAACAAGCTTCCAGGTGTGCTGATGCTGCTGGTCCATGGACCACACTTTGAGCAGCAAGGTCTTAGGAGGAGAGTCATACTTCAATTTAAGGTCACGGCTCTCAACCCTGGCCACCCATGAGAGCTGCCTATGGGGCTTCAGACACCTCACACCACCTACAACAGAATCTCTGGGGATGGGGCCCAAGAACTGGTATTTTTTAAATCTCCCCAAGTGTTTGTAATATTCAGTCAAGTCTGAAAACCCTGATTTAATGGGATAAAAGAGAATGGCACGGTAAACAAAAATGAGGTTCATGCAAGGATTCAGGGAACTTTGAACACAACTTACAAGTGGGAGAGGAAGGAGGAAGGTGGAGCTAAGAAAAACAAAAGGGGACTGTAGTGGAGTGAAAGGAGAGCCCAAAAGTATAAAGCGTGGCCAGCAGAATGTTCTAAAGATAGCAAACAGAAGGTGGCATTTGACTACTCAATGTAAACCTCACCAAAGGACTCTGTAGGTAGCAGTGTGTGTGGCTGACACAAACAACATGAAAAGTTACCAGGGAACCATGTCCATAAAGATTGCAGTGACTGGAAGCTAGGAGATCAGCAGAAAAAGTGGTCACAAGAGTGGACTCAGATTATCTTTATAAAAGATTTGGTGGTACGAGACAAAATGAACAAGTGGGTTCAACTCTGCAGGGAGTAAAGGTGTGTGTGTGTGTGTGTGTGTGTGTGTGCGCGCGCGCGCCTCAGTTTGGTTCATGGGAACGTAAGGTGAGAAACGGCCCCGTGGATCTCACCAGTCTTTTGCTTCAAGGATGGCACCAAGAGACTTTGCACAGAAGACTATAATAGTTATGACAGTTGTGTTTTCTTCTTCTAAGATAACCCCCAATATCTAAAGGGTTCATCCAAATTGAGATAAGGTGACTAAATGTTCTCATTATCCGCACTCTCCAGTGCTTCCTAGACTTTGATTGTATATATACAGCTTACGGTGCCTTTCCGGACTAAAGAGTCCCAGGCTTTTTTGGCTATTCACATATAAAAGTGACCCTAACCCCCTGAAAATGTCATCTTCCCTTGGACTTTTTCTAGCTCAGTTACCCTCTGAGCTATGGGAAAGAGAATGACACAACATCGCACAACTTCTCCCCATGGGCAACGTTATACTTTCTGTTCTGCTTCTGATAAACTGTGGAGGAACCTGGGGGAGGTCTTCCAAGGACTACAATAATTCTAAGACCCCTTTCCAGGAAGGTAACTAATGGGTACTGAACTACAAGTCAGAACGTCTGGACTTTAGACCAGCTCTGTCACCACTGACTGCTTCACCACGGGCAAGTGACCCTAAGTCTTAGTTTCCCCAGGTGTAGACTGGTGAGAACAGATGCCTACCCTGGACCTCTCAAAGTTGCAAGAATCAAATGAGAGACAAAAGGTGTAAGGTGTTATGTTTAAACAGGGGCCAGACTGAAGCTATTGTACTCAACAACTTTGGTCCTATCTTCCTGCACTTGCCCCATTATTTTAGTAAGACTGAAAAGAATTAATTACTCTTTAGAATATCCTTGATATTTTGAACTTAAATAGTAGACAAGATAGCATCAAACTCATTGGTGGAATATTTGGGAAGTGGGCAACATTTGGATGAGAAGATTAGAAGTTTACTTTTGTTAGGGAGAATCTGAGCTAACGAAACAAAATGCCATATTCAGTTTAAGGTGGCTGGGTATTTAGTTTTTATCATATTCAGATATAAGTGACAAAAGAATGCAGGCTTGAGATTATTTTAACATAGTGGAAAATCTGGGTCTAGGAAGTTATAAGAAGGTCAAGAGCGGAAAGATAAACTAACAGTTAAATGCACGCATGCTTAGAGAAGTCTGTAATAGGAATAAACTAAGAGTTGATGGTCCAAGGCACATGCCTAAGGCAGCAAGAACTACTGAAGGAGATGATGAAGTCTCTTAAAATGGCAGGCGAAAGCAAGACTAGAGAGAGGCTCTTCAGACTAAAGGGAGGCTCTGTGATAACCAAACTCCAAGAGTTCTCAGGTAAGAACAATATTGAAGCCTAAGACATGGCCGTGGCCAGGTGAGGTAGGAGGGGTATGACATATACCCTGGTGAGGGGTAAAGACAGAGGAAAGATTAGAATCTGTCATAGAAGGATCAGTAGAAAAGGAATTCAAAGAGAAGAAAGAGACCACACATTTAAAAACAGGAATAAGAAGGGAAGTGAAGGTATAACAAAAGGTGGATGAGGCAATAGATCGCTAAAAATGGAAGAAACTCAGTAGAGAAACTCAGTGGCTGCCAGTGATCAGCTGGAGATGAAGCAGGTACTATGGTATCCAGGAGCAGTGCACTCAAGTACGTTCTGTGTGGCTGGGACCCAGCAACAACCAGTGGCCTAACAATCCTCAAGAAGGTAATATAGATACGGAAAATAACTCTTTACAGACTTTTATGGCAATTTGGCAGAGTGACTTTCTATCAACTCTAGCAATAAGAACTGTAGTCTTGTATTTTGTATGTCCCTCATTTTTCCATTTCATTTTTCAGTTTTTGTGTTTTAAAAAGAATTGGTCCATAGTAGACCGGAAATTAAAAGAATAAAACCAGTATTTCATCACAGAGGGTTAGAGAAGCACTGTTCTGAAGGTGGGATTCTTGAGCACACAGCAAGTCTGGATCATGATACTTTTGTTTATTAAGAAGCCTGAAGTGGGGCGCCTGGGTGGCTCAGTTGGTTAAGTGTCTGCCTTTGGCTGAGGTCACAATCCCAGGGTCCTGGGATTGAGCCCCACGTTGGGCTCCCTGCTCAGTGGGGAATCTGCTTCTCCCTCGGCCCCCCCCTACTTTCTCCCCCTCAAATAAATAAAATCTTTTTATATAAAAAAAGAAGCCTGAAGTGTAGCTGAGGAAATTCCCAAGGAAAGGTTTCATCATCACCATTACCACTGCTAGTCTTAAATGTAAATCTTTATAAATGCAAAAAGTTGGAGCAGCTTAAGTGACCCGACAGTAACAAAAATGGCTATTTAATTAAATTATAGTATATCCACTCTAGGAAATTATGCATCTTTATAAATTATAATTACGAAGATTGCACATTAACATAGCAAAATGTGCATGACAATGTTAAGTGAAAAAATAAATTAGAAAATTCTATGACTACCATGACAACATTTAAAGTATGTATACATATGGCCAAAAACTGCAGGGGCACAGGTAAATATCAATCAATCAATGTGTTACAGTGATAGGATTACATAGGATAATTCTTTTTTAAAGATTTATTTATTTAATTGAGAGAGAGAGAGTGGTGGGGAGGGGCAGAGGGAGAGGGAGAGAGAGTCCCAAGGAGACTCCCTAATGAGCACAGAGCCGGAAGCAGGGCTCGATCTCACAACCCTGAGATCACGCCTGAGCCAAAACCAAGAGTCGGACGCTTAACCAACTGAGCCACCCAGATGCCCCAATAATTCTCTTTTTAAAACTTTATAAAAAGTTATACTGGGCACCTGGGTGGCTCAGATGGTTAAGCATCTGCCTTCGGCTCAGGTCATGATCCCGGGGTCCTGGGATTGAGTCCTGCGTTGGGCTCCCTGATCAGCGGGGAGCCTGCTTCTCCCTCTGCCTCTGCCTCTCTCTCTCTCTCTCTGTCTCTCATGAATAAATAAAATCTTTAAAAAAAAAAAGTTATACTGACATTACAGTAATTTTTTAAAATATAAGTCCTTAGAGAGGCATCAATATGGCATTTATTTTATGCAACAGCTAATGCAATGTCATGGGCATCAGAGGTCAGGTGGTCATCTTTCAAACAGCTTGGGTGTTGCGGCAGTATCTGCGGCCATGTGCACCCCTTAAAGGATGGGTAAGTGGATGTAAAGAACCACTTGTCTATACCTTCTCATCAAGGGAATGGAGGGATCATAATCAAGGGTGCTAGCTCCCAGTCAAGCAATTACGCCATTACACCAAACCCCAATTCTAGCTGCTTCTGTATAGAAGGGGTTTGCTGAATATGATCTCTGCTTGACTTTTGCCTAATAATCAAGAAGCATTCACTGTGTTTTCTTAAGAGATGGGTGGGGAAGGGTCCCAAAACAATGAGTCACAGCTCCTGCTCTTGAGGAGCTTAATAATCTTTTGGGGTAAAACTTACAAATACGCAACAACTAGAGGGCAATTACTAAGCAATCTATAAACTAATAGTGTGCACATTATATCCAATAACTAAAGGAACAGGGAATAATCAAGCTGGCCTCAGTCAAAAACACTGAAGACACTGTAGCAGGTAAGTCAAGCTAGATCCTAAAAACAGGGTGATAGCCATGGCAAAGAGCAATAAGGAAGAACTGCAAAATGGGGGGAGTATGCTGAAGAATGTGGAAAGATGAGACCGGGGAGTTGGAAAGAAGGGTAGTTGGTGATAAACCCTGGATGCTAGGCTGCATTTAAATCCTCTACAATAGGCAATAAAGAAGGACTATAAGGAGCAGATGAGTAACTTGAAGAGAGAAATAAAATAATAAGGTATATATTTTATTTCAGAATACTTCCCAAAACATATCCAGAAAAAAGTCACATCTGGACAGAGAAGACCAATCCTCAATCATAAGGACACTTCTGTAATATTAGAAAACGTCTTCTTTATTCTGAGGCCTCCTAACTGCATTCTCCTGTGCCTCCCTCTACTCAGGACAGCCCGATCCCAATATGTCTCTTTAAAAATAAATGGTCAGGGGGCGCCTGGGTGGCTCAGTTGGTTAAGCACCTGCCTTCGGCTCAGGTCATGATCCCAGGATCCTGGGGTAGAGCCTCACATCTGGCTCCCTGCTCAGCCAGAGTCTGCTTCTCCATCTCCATTTGCTCCTCCCCCATGCTCGTGCTCTCTCTTCTCTGTCTCAAATAATAATAATAATAATAAAATCTTTAAATAAATAAAAAAATAAATGGCCAACGTGAGCACCATTCCATCTAAACTCTCTCCTAGTATGGTGTGTTCACTGTCCTCATGCAGCAATGTCAGCTGTCCACAGCTGGCTGTTTTCAAGCACAAGGAAAAGAAAGAGTGCCAAGAAACCTTAAAGAACATGCATCTCAAGAAAACTGGTGCAGGAATTGGTGATTAGAAGACAGACCCAGGGGGCGCCTGAGTGGCTTAGTCGGTTAAGCGTCTGCCTTCGGCTCAGGTCATGATCTTGGGGTCCTGGGATTGAGCCCACATCGGGCTCTCTGCTCAGTGGGGAGTCTCCTTCTCCCTCTCTCTCTGCCTGTGCCCCTCACTTGTGCTCACTCTCTCTCAAATAAATAAAATCTTAAAAAAAAAGAAAAAAGAAGACAGACCCAGATTGCAATCATTCTTGTGAAACGTAGGCCTCCAGAGACCTTTTAGGAGAAGCAGCTACATAAGGGTTAATTCCTCACTTCTGGCGGGCCCTGTCGATTGCCTGCCATTTGGTAAGGCAGCAGCTGGTAAATTACAAGAGGCCCTCCATTCCATGGCCTCTTTTCCATTGAAAAGAAGGAAAAGTTTGTTTCCTACATGTGTCACAAGACACAGGCATGGTTGCTGAGGAGTTGTGAGAGGTTTACATGATAGTCTCAAATTCTTGGCAGCCTTTGCTAATCAGCATCTCCACCCCATCGAATCTCTCTCGTTGGGGTCCAAATCAAATTGAAATAACATAAATATAGAGAAAAAGGACTTTCTCTTTTATCATATATGTTTTCCTTCATCCCATGCCACAAGCCAAGTAACCTTTAGTTGCAACTTTAACATGGATGATTTGACTTCGCATGCAAAACCGACTAAGCCACTCAGGCGCCCCCTGGGTCTGTCTTCTAATCACCAATTCCTGCACCAGTTTTCTTGAGATGCATGTTCTTTAAGGTTTCTTGGCACTCTTTCTTTTCCTTGTGCTTGAAAACAGCCAGCTGTGGACAGCTGACATTGCTGCATGAGGACAGTGAACACACCATACTAGGAGAGAGTTTAGATGGAATGGTGCTCACGTTGGCCATTTATTTTTTTATTTATTTAAAGATTTTATTATTATTATTATTATTTGAAATCACATGCAAAGTGCTTCCTGGCCATTGACACAGTGGGCTGGGCTGCACTTATGTGCTTGCTTCATTTTTTTTAGAAAGAGAGAAGGGGGGGCAGAGGGA
The DNA here is from genome assembly GCF_964656455.1 of Halichoerus grypus. Classification (NCBI taxonomy): domain Eukaryota; kingdom Metazoa; phylum Chordata; class Mammalia; order Carnivora; family Phocidae; genus Halichoerus; species Halichoerus grypus. Next base: position 194,706,480 of record NC_135713.1, on the reverse strand, counting down.
GAGAGGGAATCCCAGGAAGACTCCCTGCTGAGCATGGAGCCCATCGCCCCAGAGCCCTGAGATCATGACCTGAACTGAAATCAAGAGTTGGACACCCAACCGACTGAGCCACCCAGGCGCCCCCATTATGTGCTTGCTTTAATAGCAGCTGAGGAGCACAAAATTCTGTCAAGGAACCCAGGTAAACTTCTGAAGGACAGCAAGTTTTGTCTTCAGCTACCAGCCATTATAAGCACTACTTACATGGTTTCTGTCCTGGGACAGCAGCAATATCCTAAGGCTTTTCATGCTTGAGCTTCTGTCTAATATGTCAATTGCTTTATCAAGATCATCTTGGTTCTTCAGCAGGATGGAAAGCTGTGACACAGGACACGGAAAAAGAGAATCATATAAAAGAAAATTGTTAGTTTCTAAAAAATAAGCAAAATACACAACAAAAAAATAATATTGATAGAAAACAATTTCATTGGATACTATGGGATCTTAAAATTAATTGAAACCATATATTTTCTTTTTATTTTCCTTAAGTGTGCAATTCAATAATCTTTAATAAATTTACAGAGTTGTACAACCATCACCATAATTCAATTTTAAAACATTTCCATTTTTCCAAAAAGATCTTGTGCCCATTTGTAGTCATTCTCTCTTCCCACCTGTAGCACCAGGCAACCACTAATGTACTTTCTGTCTCTATAGATTTTTCTCTTTTGGGGCACCTGGGTGGCTCGGTAGGTTAAGTGTCTGCCTTCGGCTCAAGTCATGATCTCAGGGTCCTGGGATCGAGCCTTACATCGGACTCCCTGGTCAGTGGGGAGTTTGCTTCTCCCTCTTCCTCCCTCCACTGCTCATGCTCTCTGTCTCTGTCTCTGTCTCTCTCCCTCTCTGTCTCAAATAAATAAATAAAATATTTATTTTTTTAATTATTTTTTAAAAGAATTTATTTCTTCAAAATAAAAGAAGTAGGCTTTAACTTAAACAAACTACAATTTTGTAGGGGCGCCTGAGTGGCTCAGTCGTTAAGCGTCTGCCTTCAGCTCGGGTCATGATCTCAGGGTCCTGGGATCGAGCCCCGCATCGGGCTTCCTGCTCCGCGGGCAGCCTGCTTCTCCCTCTCCCACTCCCTCTGCTTGTGTTCCCTCTTTCGCTGTGTCTCTCTCTGTCAAATAAATAAATAAAATCTTTAAAAAAAAAAAAAAAAACAAACTACAATTTTGTAAATGTATGGTATGAGTCTAGATATCCAGAATATACAAAGAACTCTTACAATTCAACAGTAAGAGGACAAATAAGCCAATTCTTTTAACGGGCATTATCCAAAGAAGATAGACAAATGACTAATAAGCCCTGAAAAGATGCTCCATGTCATAGGCATTAGGGAAATGCAAATCAAAACCACAACAAGATACCACTTCACACCTACTAGGATGGCTATAATTTAGAAAACAAATAAACAAAAACCCAGAAAATAAAAAGTGTTGGTGAGGACGTAGAGAAATTATAACTTTCCTACGTCGCTGGTAGGAATGTAAAATATACATAGAGTAGGGGCGTCTGGGTGGCTCAGTTGGTTGGGCCTTCGGCTTGGGTCATGGTCTCAGGCTCCTGGGACTGGGCCCCGCATCGGGCTCCCTGCTTCTCCCTTTCCCTCTGCCTGCCTGCCTGCCCGCCTACTTGTGATCTCTCTCTCTGTCAAATAAATAAATAAATAATCTTTAAAAAAAATATATATATACATACAGTTACTATAAGACAACAGTTCCACTCCTAGGTATGGATTCTAGAGAACTGAAAACATATGTGCATATGAAAATATGTACACAAATGTTTATAGCAGCATTATTCATAATAGCCAAAAGGTGAAAACAATTCAAGTATCCACCAACAGATAAATGGATGCACAAAATGTGGTTTATCCAAATAATGGAATATTATTATCTTGAAAACATTATGCTAAGCGAAAGAAGCCAAACACAAAAGGCCACATACTGTATGATTCCATGTATATGAAATGTTCAGAATAGGCAAATCCAGAGAGACAGAAAGTAGATTTGTGTTTGCCTGCCAGGGGCTGAGAAGAGAAGGGGATAGGAAGTGACTGCTAATGGGTACAGGCCTTTTCTTTGGGGTATCTGGAATTAGATAGTAGTGTTGGTCATACGAGTCTGTAAATATACTAAAAACCTCTGAATTGTACCGTTTAAAAGGGTAAATTTTATGGTAGGTGAATTATACCTCAATAAAGCTATTATTACAAAAAGATAAACATAAAATAAAATCTCAACAGATTTCTCATTTGTGGCTCTCAAACCCTGACAGGGCAAGGTTTAGAGGGCAAAGAAATGAAAAAGAGGTTGAGGGATTTTAAATTAATAAAATGTAAACAGTCAACTCTTGGTCACAGACATTAGCAGAGTATGGAAAGACATCCGTGATCTAAAATAATTAGTGACAATTATTTATGTTTGGCCTTAGAATTAATATCTGCATAAATGAATAAATGAATGACTAACATTCTGGGCAGTCACTTTATTGGCAAAAGAGTTTGAAGATGGATTTTGGGACATGTGGAATTCTTAACGGAAACAGAAACAAGTACTAAGTCATTCAGAAAAGTCTTCACTGAGGAACACCTTCTTTAATGCTGATTAGCTGGCTTTCTCTGGCCTCGCTTTCTTATTTAGTGCCTGAAGCTTGAGCTGCAATTTTTTAAAAGTTCTATGCATTTGACATTTATATCTTTTGGGTTCTCATACTCTGTTGTGTTTTGTTTTGTTTTGTTTTTTGAGAGAGGGAGAGAGAGAGAGAGAGAGCATTTGCCAGTGGGGGGATGGGGAGAGAGAGGGAGAGCAAGAATCTTAAGCAGGCTCCACACCCAGCGTGGAGACTGACACAGGGCTTGATCTCACAACCCTGAGATCATGACCTGAGCCAAAATCAACAGTCGAACCCTTAACCCACTGAGCCACCCAGGCACCTCTCATATCCTATATTTCAAATGTTTTAGTTTACATACTTTGAAATACTTATATCTGCATTACTTATTAACTATAGAGTTAGTGGTTTATTTTCCAAATTTGCAGTACTTCTAAAATTTGTTCAAAACACAAAAGATCAGATGGTCTTATTTTTGTTAGCTATTTAGCAATATATCCAATTGTAGCTGTACATTTTGTGTAACGGGGACCAGGGAGTTTTTAGTCAACAAATCTCAGCTTCTATAGATTTCAGCCCCAAACCATGGAAGAAGTGCTTTTTAATCCCCATTGAGCTGACCAGTTTTGTTCTTTTGTTTTGTCAAATATAGTTGACACATAATGTTACATTAGTTTCAGGCACAGAACACAGTGATTCAACAAGTCTATACATTATGCTGGGCTGACCACAAGTGTAGCCACCATCTGTTGCCACAGTACCATTGACTATATTCCCTATGCTGTACCTTTAATTCCCATGATTTATTCATTCCATAACTAGAAGCTTGTATCTCCCACTTCCCTTCGCCCATTCTACCCATTCCCCACCCCCACCCCTCTGCTAACCATCAGTTTGTTCTCTGTATTTATGGGTCTGTTTCTGCTTTTTGTTTATTTATTCTTTTGTTTTAAATTCTACATATAACTGAAATCATATGGTATTTGTCTTTCTCTGTCTGACTTATTTCACTTAGCATAATACCCTCTAGGTCTATCTATGTTGTTGCAAATAGCAAATCTTTTTTGTGGCTGAGTAATATTTCCACTGTATACACCACATCTTCTTTATCCATTCATCTATTGATGGACACTTGGGTTGCTTTATGGAGGAGATTCTTAACTCTTCAACCAATAAAACAAAACTACACAGTAAGGACCAGTTTCTCAAAGAGCCAGGATGTTGCCTGGCTTTGCTGTCTTGCCTTCTAACTCAATTTCCTCAAGATGCACTTTTTTATGCACCGTCTCTTTCCTAGGCACCAATACACTGCCTCTCACATTAATGCAAGGCACCAGCCCAAGCAGACTGTAGCCTCTTGTACCTTTCCTGGAGCTGGGAAAGCAGCCAAGTAACTGACATTCAAAAGAATTCCTTCCTGGGTGATATTCAAAGTATGAAAAAATAAGGACTAGAGGGGGGCAGGAGAAGAATTAAAGAAATCACTTGTGTAGGTGCTAACTTTGGAAACGAGCTACAGTTGGTAGTTAAACTCTGAGAGAAGAATCCAGCATTTATAACTGTCAATAAAAGAACTACCCACCAGTTTTCCACACCTTTCCAGCCCCTCCTAAACCTCTGCTTCTTGTTAAGGCCGTGCTGGAAAGAAAAAGATAAGCTACAAAACGTAAAAGAGACAATATAAGCCCTGACCCTGGTACATAGCTGATTCCACCATGGAGTATTAGAGCTACCAGCACTGAATGAGCAGTGGAATGGAAACAGCTATAATCTCCCATGTAGTAAAAACCACAAATCCCAGAATGATTGGAATTAAGAAAAGAGGCTCTAGAAAATGAAAGCCTGCAGATGATATTGGAGGAACAAACTAAAAATCCTCAGTGAAGCAGGAAGAAAAGGTAGTCAGCTGTCACCCCTCCCTGTCCCCACACCATCCATCTAGTTTCTTACCTCATTGTTCATGTAATGTAGATCAAGAGGCTGCCCGAACACTGTTGTCACCTTGTGTTCCACATCTTCATATCTCACAGGCCGGCTGAACGCTATAATTCTGAAAAGGAATAGGAAGCATGGTTAACTGTATATTTTAAAAGTCAGATTTGGAAAGTCAGGACTTCTGAGTGTTATCTTCCTGTTCTTTTAAACATAGGATTCTCTTTTCTCCTTCGCATGGCTTGCCTTTCTGTTTCTTTTCTTCTCCTATCTACCTTATTTTTTTCTCCCTTCTTCTGAGCCTCACAAGCACTGCTCAATCCCAACCATTGTTCTATCACTTCAGCTTAGATCTGTCAATGACAGTTCAGTATCAAAGCAGGACGCCTGGATTTAAAAACTAGGTTCCAAATACTCCTGTTAGGAAGAAAACCTGGAGACTGGAGCAGCGTTCCTGAAAACATGGTCTTAACTCCTAAATGACTCAACTCCAGGACTTGAAAGGTCTTTTCCATTGCTGATGCCAGAGGAATCTCAATGCTAATTATCCTCAGAATTGAGATTTCCTACCTCAGAGTCAAAGGAATTCCCCTTGAATTGGTTATATGCCTAAGTTTTCTTAACTAACGACACATGTGATCATATAAGTAGTGTTGACATTGACACTTTTCTAGAGAGACTCATTAGGTCAGTTCAAAGAACAATTTCTATAGAGAGTAGAGTAAGAACCTGTACAAAGAGGTGTTAAAATGATTTGTCAATTAAACATCAGAGCAAAATTTAAAAGTGGGGATAGATGAAATATATAAAATGAATGAAACACAGAAGAATGAAATATACCAAAAATTGGCAAAATGTTGATAATGTTGAAGCTGCATTACAAGTTCAGAAGGGTTCAGTATGATATTCTACTTTTGTATTTGAAATTTTCATAATAAAAAGTTTTAATGAGGGGCGCCTGGGTGGCTCAGTCGTTAAGCTCTGCGTTCGGCTCCGGTCATGGTCCCAGGGTCCTGGGATCAAGCCCCGCATCGGGCTCCCTGCTCCGCGGGAAGCCTGCTTCTCCCTCTCCCACTGCCCCTGCTTGTGTTCCCTCTCTTGCTGTGTCTCTCTCTGTCAAATAAATAAATAAATAAAATCTTTAAAAAAAAAAGTTTTAATGAATATATTAGGTTGAACTATATGGTACTGCTGGTGGTCAACACTTTTTGATATACAACAGTGGCAATTTCACATGGGTACAACCCAATACTCTAAAACTTAAATCCTTAAGACAAAAATAAGCAAAGAGATAAATGAAACAAGAGTGTATCAGAAAGGGGGCGCCTGGGTGGCTCAGTCGGTTAAGCGGCTGCCTTCAGCTCAGGTCATGATCCCAGGGTCCTGGGATCGAGCCCCGCATCGGGCTCCCTGCTCGGCGGGGAGCCTGCTTCTCCCTCTCCCTCTGCCTGCCTGTCTGCCTACTTGTTCTCTCTATCTCTCTGTCAAATAAATAAATAAAAAATCTTAAAAAAAAAGAGTGTATCAGAAAGAAACTCATATATATATTCTATATATATACAGAAGAAAGTATAGGATTAAAAAACATTGGAGTGGGGAAGGTCTTCCTAAGCATTACATAATACAGAAGACAAGAAGAAGACAGATTTGACAACAAAAATTTAAAGATTTATTTATTTATTTGAGAGAGAGAGAGAGAGCGAGCATGCACATGCGAGCAGGGGGAGGGGCAGAGGAAGAGGGAGAGAATCCTCAAGCAGACTCCCCACTGAGCACAGAGCCCCACACAGGACTCCATCCCAGGACTGAGCCACCCAGGTGCCCCTGACAACAAAAATTTAAACTTCCTTTTTTTTTTTTTAAAGATTTTGTTTATTTATTCAACAGAGAGAGACACAGCGAGAGAGGGAACACAAGCAGGGGGAGTGGGAGAGGGAGAAGCAGGCTTCCCGCCGAGCAGGGAGCCCGATGCGGGGCTTGATCACAGGACCCTGGGATCATGACCTGAGCCGAAGGCAGACGCTTAACGACTGAGCCACCCAGGTGCCACCAAAAATTTAAACTTCTGATAGTAAAATGAGCCATCAACAAAGCTGAAAAACAAATACCAAACTTGGAAAAAAAAATCCTTGCAAAATCAATAAGAAAAAGACAAACAACCCAACAGAAATCTAGGCAAAGGATATGATGACACAATTCAAAGAATTATGAATGGTTAATAAACACATGAAGTTATGTTTAATGTGACGGGGGAAAATGCATATCAAGACCAGCTTCATCTCTTGGCAGCCTAGACTGGATGAAATCTGATTAGTGCTTGGTAGAATAGCAGCACGAAGACCTGGAGTCTCTACAGTTCTTGCTCTCCTTGACGCTGAGAAGTGTGTGGTTCTTTTACATCTTCTCTGCTCCCCCCAGAGTGGGAAGTGGTATAACCAGAGGAAGAAGCAATAAACCACAGGAGAGAGGATCTAAGCCACTGGATTTTAATGGAATCTGATCAGGTAACTGCTTTAATACTCTTCTGTGCCAGGTTGGCACAAATAAGTGGGCAGCAAAAAAGATTCCATCATCTAGAACTGTGCTCTTCAATATGGCAGTCACTAGCCACATGTGGCTAGTTCAATTCAAATAAATTAAAATTACATTTTAGGGCGCCTGGGTGGCTCAGTTGGTTAAGCGACTGCCTTCGGCTCAGGTCACGATCCTGGAGTCCCTGGATTGAGTCCCGCATCGGGCTCCCTGCTCGGCAGGGAGTCTGCTTCTCCCTCTGACCCTCCCCCCTCTCATGTGCTCTCTCTCATTCTCTCTCTCTCAAATAAACAAATAAAATCTTTAAAAAAATAAAAAATAAAAAAAAATAAAAAATAAAAAATAAAATTACATTTTAAATTGGTTCCTCAGTCTTACTCAGCACACTGCAAGTGCTCACTAGCCACATGTGACCAGTGGCTACCATAGTGGACGACACAGGTATATAAATTTACATTACAGCAGAAAGTTCTTTTGGACACACTGATATCAACCATAGTCTATCCTATCCTTCATACAGAGCCTAACATCTCAGGAAGACAATTTCTCCATAACTTTTCCTTCATTCATCACCACCTTTCATTTTTGGAAATTATATTGCTGAATATATTAGTTTATATCCCACCTGGAAATCCATCCATATTGTAATCCTTATTCCCCTCAAATCAACTGTTCCAAGGAATGATACTGTTAGATTCTATCTAGATATGGCTTATATAGATAAAGGCGTTTTCTGGAATCTTTTAAGAGAATGGCTTCCCATTAATTCCTAATAGCTAATCATACCCCCTTCATCAGGACCCCAGCAACAGTCTTTCTGAATAAAATACCAGAAGACCTTTTGGAAGTCCCTAGTACACTGCTAGAAAAGGATCAGACTCAGATAAATTCTCCTGCATTTGGTCTGGCAATGAGGCATTCAAAACCTCCAAAAGCAGCCCCGAAGTCAAGATCAGAAACCAGGACTTTCAGGTTTGGTAAGATCTAAGCTGCTGCCATCACACTAAAAAACAGGCATTTTTAGTCCGTGCTTCAAAGAGGGGCCTAACACCTGTGAGAAACACCCCCACCATTGTCCAGACAGGAAGATTTTCAAAGGGAAGGAGTTCGAATCTATAGTCCTCCTCTTCTGCCCTCCTGGGGCTAAAAGGGAAAAGCGTTAGGAACCTGATCCCTACCCTTCCAAAGTAAAGAGAAACAGAATGGATACCTGGCATAGATGAATGGAAAAAGTCACTATTTCTTTCCTCTTTTCTGTACATTCTAATTCTATAAGGGCCTACAACATTTAGATAGATACTATCCATATTCCCTGCGAAAAGTAAAGAAAGCCCACAATAATATTCTCTACAAAATCCTAAAACTTGAAACACATGAAACCAGAGCTGTCTGGCACAGAGCAGCTTGAACTTGGCTTCTCTGCACCAACTTTATGAAGTCCTCAATTCCACACATAGTACACAAACAGTGAAATGCCATGGCTCCTGAAAACAGCTCCTTAAAAAGAGAATGCACAGTTTTCAAAATCTTGATAACAACACTCTGCTGCTCAGGGCTTTGAAAGGCCATTCCTGCCTGACCACCTTAAATATTTGTGGTTTTGATCTGGCAGCTTCTCTGAAACTAAACACATACACTTTCTCAGTGTAAGTCCGCTCACTGTAACCGCATACCACTTTGGGAACAGGAATTCAGGAGAGCGTAACTGCATAATTAGGCTCCAACACAATTGAGCTTTTGATTTTGTATCTGCTTCTGAAAACTCTCTGCTACTCTGAGTTTGGCAACCCCTCCAAAACCCAGTCATACCAGAAGTGTGAAAAGCAGCAACAATGAAGTGACAATTTAACTTCCCTGCTACTGGCAGGACCCAGGATGGGCAGCTGGGACAGAGCTCAGAAGACTTCCCTCCCTCTAGGCCTGAAAGAGCCCTAGAATCCACATGGCAGCAACAGGACTAAGGCTCTTTAGATCATAGTGTTTCCACCTGGCAACCTCTGCCAACCTTGCAGGCCTGGGAATGGATCTTTTTAAGGGAGAACAGCAGCCATATATCCGGACCTGTGCTAACGATGTCTGGAGGCACTAAGGTCCTCTGGTGGGACTTATATAATAGGAGAAGCTGATTCTCATGGGTATGCTCTTCACATTTCCAAATGCTCAATGCTCAAAGCAAAGGAAAAAGGAGGGTATCAATGGGAGAGAACAGCATAGCAGGAGGCCGATACTGAAAAGCACACTTGGGCACATATATGCCCCACGCAAGCACACACAGGGTTCTAATTATCCCATGACCAGAGTTCTGTATGCTTTTTAAAAGCTTTTCCTTGGGACGCCTGGTGGCACAGTCGGTTGAATGTCTGACTCTTGGTTTTGGCTCAGGTCATGATCTTGGGGTCCTGGGATCAAGCCCCCAGGCTCTGCACTCGGCATGAAGTCTGCTTGGGATTCTCTCTCCCCCTCTCCCTCTGCCCTGCCCACTTGTGCTGTCTCTCTCTAAAATAAATAAATAAAATCTTAAAAATCTTTAAAAAATCTTAAAAAAAGAAGTTTTCCTCAAGGGGTGCCCTAGCTGGCTCAGTTGTTGGAGCATGCAACTCTTGATTCTGGGGTTTTGAGTTCGAGCCTCATGTTGGGTATAGAGATTACTTAAAAATAAAATCTTTAAAAAAATAAGTTTTTCTTAAATAATTTGAGAAATTAAGTGGAGTCCTATTTTTCTCCACTGAGAACTTCTACCTTGACTTCCTACAAAAAACGAAAATACTAACAACGGAGAAAGGACAGAAGGGTTTCGTAACATTACTTTCACTTCCTTAACAAGGTAAGATACTCAGTATAGACTGAAAAACTCCCTCTTGCTATATCCTCAAATGATCTGAAATCTTTCACAACTGACAGACTTGATGCAGCTTCCCAACCCAGACACATTATAAAGAAACTTCCAATTCACTAACCTGGCCCTGATGTGGACAAAGCCAGGGCCACTCTACTGGGCTAGGAATAGCACCACATCACAGGAGAATCCCAATCTCCTTCTGATTCATGGCATAGTGTCAGTGTGTTTGGAAGCCCTAACTCCGAGTAGAGCTGGAGTCCTGACTTCCTCCCTCCCCTAGCAAAATGGTGGACCCCACAGGAGTAGAATAAGAGCAGAAGAGCAAAACATCAGCAGTTGAAATGGCTTCCAATTCTAAGACTAGAAATAAAATTCAATTGGTAAGCCAAACCAAAGATGAAAATTACCCTTTTGTGCCCAATCAATCCCATCACTCAGCCAGTGACCCCATAGGGATCACTCCAGGGAAACAGCTTTCATAAGCTCAATGCTTATGAGAACTTCAGCACACGTGAACACAATCACTGATCAGAAGGCAGACTTACCGCCTCTCCCCGTTGTGCTCAAACTTGATTCTGACGTCACTCTGCCAAAGGAATGATAGACAGGTTAGCAAGTTCTCTGGCATGTGTTATCCTGCCGTTCCCAGGGAAGCTTCAGGGAGCCCATTAGCAACGTTAGGCAAACATCCCTGATGGCTCCTGTTCCAGCTTCTCACCTCATATGCATTCCTTTCCAGTGAGTCGGGAGCCTTCCAGTTCTAACCTCAGGAGCAACAAAGATCCCCAAGTGGCTGGCCCAGCTCAGCTGCTATACTCTAACGGGTCATTTCTAAGTTCTACACTCTATTTCCACAACTGGCTCTGGAGTTTCTCTCACCATATCACCTCCTGCCCAGGATACCTTGGCTGATGTGACTGAACAGAAAGAGAAACCTTGGGATGGATACTTCCTAGCTATGGGTCCACAAGCAAGTTACTTGTCCTCTATGAATCTTAGTTTTTCCATGTATACAGTACACCTACCTAATTTGCAGAGCTGCTATGAGAACTAAACAACATAATGTAAGTAAAACACCTGATACATAGTAGACATGCTATGAATGGTTGCTGCTGCTACAGATTTCCATGTCCCTTTGAAGACCACTCCCAGTGGGGTAAAGTGGAACCCTGGACAAGTTACTTTAGAACTGTTCCCAGATTTGTCCTAAATGACCATCATGGGTAACCTATAAACTGCAGGAGGACATGAACAACGTCTATCTTGTTTCTGTATCATCAGTAACAAGCAAGGGGAATGGTATATAATATCTGTGCTTACTATTTATTCAAATGGATTAACTGGGTAAAGAACAGAATTGTGTAGAGTGTAAATATCAGAAACAGGAGGAAGTAGAAGCATCAGAATGTTAAGAAACAAATCAAGGAGGAAGAGATATTGTAAAGAGCAAACAAATGACTCAAGGGAGTTTAAAATGGCAGGAAAAGGGAAGAGATATTATAGAAGAAAAGGACAGGTATAGAGAAAAAAGAAAAGTAAGACTGTCAGGAAACCAACAAATAATGGAGATGGAGGAGAGAAAGAGTGCATAGTCAGTGATGAAAAGTATACTGAGAAAGAGAAATTAATAGACTGTGGCTTGGAAGAAAGAAGATTCCAGAGTATCTTTAGATGAGAAACACAGAACAGAGAGAGAAGACGACAGAAACAGGACAGAATGTCAAAGGTAGGGTGGGTACATAAAGGACTTCCTTTTCCCAAGAGATTAGAAGGCTAGAATTCTCTTCCAGTCCACTGAACTGGACGGGTGGTTCTAATTTACACTCTAAAAATGATGGAGGACCTCAAAGAGCTTTTGTTTATATAGATTATTATCTACTGATATTTGCTATATTAGAAATTAAAACAGAAAATTTAAATTTATTTTATTCACTTTAAAACAGTTAAAAATATCACGTTAACATAAACACATTGTTATAAAAATAACTATATATTTTTTAGAGTTTAGTGAGAGTACACAAATCTCTTTAATGCATGGCTTAATAGGAGACAGCTGGGTTCTCATGTCAGCTTCTGGTTTTAATCTGTTGTGATAACACATATCATGTAGCCTCTGCAAAACTCGACTGTACATTCTTAAGAGAATGAGGGTGAAAAGGGCAAGTAACATTTTAGTATTAATAAGAAAATAGTTTTGACCTCATGGACCCCCTGAAAAGTTCTTGGGAACTTCCTAAGGATCCCTAGACTACAGCTTGAGAATCACTGAATCAAAATATACGAATGTGCTCCTCTATCCCATTATTTTAAAGACAAAGTGGAGTTGGGGGTCAAAGAGCTTCATGTCCCTGAAAAGTTCACACACTAAACAGTGGACAGCAAAGTTCCCCTGACCTGCAATGTGATAACTCTTCAAAACACAGCCCTGATCTTGCCCTCTCATCCTTTAATGTAACATATGGACCAATTTCTCCATTAATAGTATATGAAAATAGCTAATATTTATTGAACATTTACTGTGTACTAAGCCTTGTTCTAAGCATGTTACACGTATCAATTAAACAAATCCTCACAACAGATACTATTATTGTCCCTATTTTACAGGAGAAATTGAGTTACAATGAAGTTAGATAAGTTCCCTCAAGGTCACCATGCTTTAAAGAGCAAGCCAGGATTCAAACCCTGGAAGCCCAGCTCTTAACCACCCATGCTATGCTACAACTTAAGTGTCTCACAGGCAGAGGAGGTTTATTTTATTCTCAGATGCAGGCTTCAATGGGAGAAACTATCAAAGGATCTTTTGTGATCTTACTTTATGGAACTCATGGAGGAATAATGGAGTCAGAACCAGGAGACTGAGGTACCAGTCATGTAGTAAGTAAGGTACAGGGCCTGGGGAACCAGTAGTGGAGGCTTTGGCTGAGGTTGTGAGTAGACAGGGATGGAGGAGGTAGAATGGGAAGGCAGTGTGTTCCATCTGGTCTGCACTTGCATGTGCGTGCTATCGTGCATGCATGTGTGGATGTATTTGTGCATGCGTGCATGCACGAGCAGAAAGGTGGGACAGTGCTGCAGAGAAAGTTATCGTGTGGATTTAAGGTTTATGCAAGTGACAGCAGCTTTCTGTCTTCTTTTTCTCCTTCCCTGAAATGCTGAGCAGTTAGCATGGCAAGGGCCCTCCAGAGCACAGTGCCTATGACAGGCTGCTGTGCACCGACATGCCACCTCCAGCTTCCCACACGCTCTAGTCCCACAGCCAGCTCTGGAGTTACGTGAGCGCTCGCCAGTCTGCAGCCCTGTCTGTCCCTGCAGGTGGCTTACCACAGTCTTTCACCTCCGGCTGTGCACAGCCCAGCACACCTTGGTGTAGCTCTCATTATTCCTATTTTTTAGTAATAGATTCTATTCTTATTTTTATTTATTTATTTTTTTTTTTAGATTTTATTTATTTATTTTACAGAGAGAGACACAGTGAGAGAGGGAACACAAGCAGGGGGAGTGGGAGAGGGAGAAGCAGGGTCCCCGCAGAGCAGGGAGCCCGATGTGGGACTCGATCCCAGGACCCTGGGATCATGACCTGAGCCGAAGGCAGTCGCTTAACCGACTGAGCCACCCAGGCGCCCAATAGATTCTATTTTTAGAAGTTTTTGATTTTCAGAAAAATTGAGGAGATACAGCCCACATCTTCTTCCGACCAGTTTCCTCTATTATTAACATCATACATTAGTATGGTACATTTGTTTTTGTTACAGTTAATTAAACAATATTGATGTATTAACTAAAGTCCATTCAGAGTCCCTTAGAGTTTATTTCTGTTGATTTAAAAAAAAAATTGTAGGGGGTGCCTGGGTGGCTCAGTCAGTTGAGCTTCCGACTCTTGATTTCGGCTTAGGTCATGATCTCAGGATCGTGAAATCGAGCCCCAGGTTGGGCTCTGTGCTCAGTGCAGTCTGCTTGAGATTCTCTCTCTCTCCCTCTGACTCTGCCCCTCCCCCTGCTCGTACATTCTCTCCCTCTCCCCTTCAAAATAAATAAATAAATAAATAAATCTTAAAAAATAAATAAAAAATTTGTATCCCTCTGTTGATTTTTATCTAACTTTTTATAGCAATAGCTCTTAAACTGGGACACTATACTTTGATGCACTTAAAAAGGAATCCCCTCTGTCCCTTTGTGGGACTGAAGGAACTAAATTTATTTCATCATGGCCATAACTCAAGCACTATTCTATGTGAATTCAGTTAGAAGGGGAATTAAACTTTTGCCTTAAACCATAAATCACTCCTACTCAAGACTAACCAAGCCTGTGATTAGTAAGCAGTGTAAACAAAGATGCCCAGTGCTCTGAATCCCTTCTCTGATGTGGTGACAGCCTTTCCAGAGCAGGATGCCTGCATGTACCACACGGTGTGCCCACATCTGCCAAGTTCCTAAATCTGAGCTCCCCCGTCAGGCCGACCAGAATAAGCCATGGATAAGGAAAGTTCAGAGAAAGATCACTTTATTCAATTCCTCCTGCCAACCATTCTCCTTGCCTCTCTCAGACATTTCACACTGGTGGCGAAGTCCTCTTTCTCTCCTCCCTTGCCTTCTGTGACTCTTCCCAGCCCAGACAACCTGCTACCACTCTAACCACTTCTGCTTCTTTGCTGGTTCCTCTTCCTCAGGCCTTCTCCCACCCCTCCCCCAACATGTGGCTGTTCCTTGATGTTTGGACTTTTGGCCTCTGGATTTCTCCCCTTTCCTCACATCTTCTCTTCAGTAGGAATAAAAAAATAGGCAACTTATAAATAGAAAATACCCAAATCTCTGACCAGCCCCAATCTTTCAAGCAAAACTTTCTTAGTCTGCCACGTAACTAAGGCAGGTAAGTTGTTGTTAAGAATGTTAACACTAGAGTCAAACCATCTGGCTTCAAATCCTGGCTCTACAACCTCCTATCTGTATGATCTTGAATTTGACTAACATATCTGTGACTCAGTTTCCTCATCTGTAAAGTGTAAATAGTAACAGTATTTATCTCATGGAGTTATCAAAAGAATTAAATGAAATAATTAGGAAAAGATACGAGAACAGTGCCTGGCACATAGTAAGTGCTCAGTAACTGTTAACACACGTCCATTAGCCTTTAGCCAAAACCTGTGGGGCCAAAACTGTTTCAGAGCGCACTTTTTAGGCTTAGAGAGGCAGTATACATGTCCATATATGATGCAGTGCCTCCCCCCAGGGGAGGGTGTCTGGGGCGGCACCTCCACGGCAGAGGCAGAATACGAACAGGTATTCCTCACGCATCTCTGCATTGCTTAGCCTCTCTTGAAGTTAGTTTAGGGCTTTATGACTAGTTCTGACCAAGAGCTGGGAACATCACTGAGTTCTATGCTCTCTTCCCTGGCAGCCACATGTCCCAGGTCAGTGTGGCCGCCCTCAACCAGCGTCCTGACTGTGGGGAACACTGTCTTCCTCTTGCCCATACTGGGCATAGTGTTAAGTCACTGAAGATTTGGGGTTTTTCTGTTAACACAGTACAAGCTAGTTCTTATAGTGAAAAGTATGAATGCTCACAATAAGTGGAATAAATAAAGACTATAAATAGCCCTGCATCCACTCAAGCCAGGTTTTGCTGCCAAATGACTTTGCCACAAATTTACCAAAAAAAAAAAAAAAAAAAAAGCCTTTCAGTTTCCAGTACTCTTTGGATTTCAGAATTGCAGATAAGGGACTGTGGACCTGCAAAAATCACACACACCCATAATCTGAGTTTTTTTTTCACTATGATCTCAAACTCAACCTGGCTCCATGTATGTCTGTACCAGCCAACCTCCTAAAGTGGTCCCCTTCTCAGCACTGCCATTTCTCACATTGGTACCACTGCTCCCTTGGCTGCAGACTCAAACCTCTGAGTTCTGCTTGATTCTTTCCTTCCTCCCCCCTCCAATTCTCCCTTCAAAGGCCTCTGATATAGCACCCCACCTCTCATTCTCTCTGTCCTTTCTCTCACTGAGCCCCTTTCCCCTCACCCCTGGATTCCTAAGGGAGCCTCTGTACTTCTCAGATCCCTTTCAACACATTCTACATTCTTCTATAGTTTCGATCATCTTAACCACAGCTTTCACCATGCCCCTTCCTTGTTCAAAAAGTAATCAGTGACACCCCTGACCTGTGGAATAAAGTCTAAATTCTCAGCTGTCATTCAAAGCCCACTGGAATTTATGCTCACTAAGTTTACCTAGCCATCTCACACTGTTCTCAGCAGGAATGCTCTCTCCAGCCCAATCATCCTGAAATAGGCCATGTTCATTCTTTCCCCTAGGCCTTTAACCATTCAGTTACCCGACCTGGAGTGCCACCTTTCCTCCTTGCCACCTAACTCCTTAACAGTTCAAGTGCTACCTCCTCCAGAAATGAGTCTGTAACTCCTTCGGCTCAAGTTCACCTTTCACTTTCCTGGTGTCCTATAGCACTCACTATCTGTACCATATATTTAGGCATAGTTGCATCCTACCTCAGTTTTCTTTTATTTATTTATTTATTTATTTATTTATTTATTTATTTATTTATTTATTTTAGAGAGAGAGAGCACAGGGTGGGGGAGCAGAGGGAGACAGAATCCCAAGCAGACTCCCACTGAGCACAGAGCCTGATGCAGGGCTCAACCTCACAACCCTGAGACCACAAGCCCAACTGAAACGAAGAGTTGGATGCTTAACCAACTGTGCCATCCAGGTGCCCCACCTCAGTTTCATTTTTTCATATATTTCTCATTTCCCAATAAGACTGTATGATTCTCAGGGTACAGGGAACATATTTCTTTGTATGTCTAAGACACTGGACTATAGGCACATATTGAACTGAAGGAGAGGTGCCATCCTTGCTAAGAAAAAAAGTTCCAGTACAAAAATTCAGGTCTAGACAAGTTCAAGTCCACAGCCCATCAAATAACAGTGAGGGCCATGCCCAGGGGCACAGATCTGGGACCTTAGCAGGGGTGCGGGAGTAACTAACAAGGATACCAAACTTTTTTTTTTAAGATTTTATTTATTTATTTATTTGTCGGAGAGAGAGAGAGAGCACAAGCAGGGGGAGCAGCAGGCAGAGGGAGAAGCAGGCTCCCCACCGAGCACGGAGCCTGACTCTGGACTCAATCCCAGGACCCTGGGATCATGACCTGAGCTGAAGGCAGGCTCCTAACCGACTGAGCCACCCAGACATCCCAATGATACCAAACTTAAGTAGAAATAACCTTCTCAAAGTCTAAACTCAACAAATGAACATGCAACCCAACAGAGCTCCCAGGAATCCCCACAAAAATCAGAGTTTATTAAACAAAGGTTTGTGAACTAATTTGACTTGACAAAGGCCTCAGATAGCCATTGTTCTGAGTGCCCTCTCTGATTCTATAGACCTCCTTTTCCCTGTGTTTGCTAGGTATCTTTGATGGCTCCCCCATCTTTGGCACTGGAGCCCTTATTTTGCCAAAGATAGTCAATAAATGAGAAGAAAAAAAAAAGGACAATGAAAATAATTTTGTGTGACTCTGGAAAGTCCTAAGAGATGAACGGAAGAGATGATTATAGAGCAAGATTCTCTGCCCTAGTTCTTTCTATATTCTCAGTCCTTGCATTTTATCTGGCATGCAGGAGCATTTCAGTAAGTATCTAAATGAATCAATGATTAAATGGTATATTGCTTATCTATGGCAGCCTAATAAACCACCACTGTACACACACACACAAATAAATGTAACTATATATATATATATATGTATATAAAATATAAGTAAAGCAACTGTCTTACAAAATAAAATATCAGGCTTATGTATTGCTTTATGTTTTATTTTCAAACTAGCCAGACTATCTTATCAACAACCCTTGAAAGAGAAAGGAAGTCCTGAAGAGCCAGGTCTATCACAGTAAAAGCAAAAGACAGTCTGCTCAATCGCTGACCATACTGGAGGAACAGCCCCTAGAATTCTCCTCCTTCAGAACTGATAGCCAAGAGTTCTGCCCTGCTAGTGCCTGCAATGAGGAAAGCAACTTTTCCATTCTGAAGCACCCACTAGTGAACATCTGCAAAGTCAGACCCAGCAGACCCTGGGTTCTGTTCAAGCCTTACCAGTTTGATAAGATTTGAGAGAAACAGGAATTAAAGATTCTATTTTGGGCGCCTGGGTGGTTCAGATGGTTAAGCATCTGCCTTCAGCTTAGGCCATGATCCCAGGGTCCTGGGATCGAGTCCTGGGTCGGCTTCCCTGCTCAGCAGGGAGTCTGCTTCTCCTTCTCCCCTCTGCCCCTCCCCCCTGCTCATGCTCTCTCTCTCTCTCAAATAAATAAATAAAATCTTTTTAAAAAATAAAGATTCTATTTCTTCCCCCACTGGGATTTTTAGAAATTAGGCTAGCTTTAGAAGTTTGCAAAGGACTTTCTGATAAACAGGAATAACAATCCAATAAGGGTAGAAAACCTTGACCCTTTCAGTGCCATGACAGTATACACAGTTCTGATTAGAAGCTTTTGTTAGAGCTCATACCGCAATGCCAGAACAGAAGTGATGTAATCACTACCACTTTACATCTGACATTTGTTTCACAATGTACAAAATGCTTTACATTCTATGATCTTACAACACCTTCAAGAGGTAGACACAGTGGGTATTATTATGTCTGTATTTCAGATGGAAAAACTGAGGTTTAGAAAGATTATCAGACACAGTAAAATTACTGTGATCAGGAGTCAGAAGATGTGGGTTTGCTTCCCGGCTCTACTCAATACCTTTGCGTAAGCACTTTGCAAATTTTTAAGTATTATACGTGTACTTACGGCTGTTATTATTGTTAACTGTTGTTGTTGAAAGTACTCTGTACACTGTAAAATCCTAGGTTAATAGATTAGTAATAATGACTTCCAGGCCAGTGCTCTTTTCACTATACTAAGCTGTCAACTTCACAGAGAAATTGCACCTGCTGATAAAGCACTGTGAGTTGATGACCAGTAAAGGGATGCTGCTCATTGCGACCTGCAAAACTGTCCATGTGCCCCAGCCACACCTGGGATGGGCCACACATCTAAGAATGTTCAGCAGGCTCTAACCAGGCTGTAGGCTTCCAGGGATCTAATATACAGGAGGAAGAAGAAGAGAGCACAGATCCTACCTCCTAGCAAACAGTTCATAGCTAAGCTCCTCATTGCCCATACTTCCATAGCTGCTCAGAATGCTTAGTTGGTGCCAAATGCATTCTTTTTCAATTAGTTACCTAGCTTGTTCACTTAGGGAAGAGGATGTCTGAAGTCCTACCAAGCAGAGACACTAAGTTAGGTTTTTCCAGTTCTTCCAGGCCTCAGTCCCCCCAACATTGAACCCACAGCTCTTCTGGCTTTCCTTCGCTGTGTCCAGCTTGAGCCCCATGAGGTGATGCCAATCTCACTCTGCCTTGTAGCCAATATGGCCCTTCTCACGCTGAAGTAAGCACTCTTTGCCTCTGTCGGCGCCATTCCCTCCCTAAATATGCAACCTTTCCTGCTGGCCAAAATACGTGGTTACTTTCAGCTGGAACTCTGCAGTTTGAATCTTTAGCCCTATTTGACATTTCCTAGCTAATTTGGCATCTCTTAGCCATTCAAATTAGGTTTTAATCTTTCATTCCTCTCTCCCAAGTATGGACCTTTCTGGCAGAAGAACTGGTAATGTAGAAAACGGTTTAATCCTATCCTAAGCCCAAGCAAACAAAAACAATAGTATTAATAAATATGGATTCACTCTGTAAATTGTAAAGTCCTACGTTAACAGATTATTAATGTCACCAGACTCTTAGGCCAGGTTCTTTTTTTTTTTTAATTTTATTTTATTATGTTATGTTAATCACCATACATTACCTCATTAGTTTTTGATGTAGTGTTCCATGATTCATTGTTTGCGTATAACACCCAGTGCTCCATTCAATATGTGCCCTCTTTAATACCCATCACCAGGCTAACCCATCCCCCTACACCCCTCCCCTCTAGAACCCTCAGTTTGTTTCTCAGGGTCCACAGTCTCATGGTCCGTCTCCCCCTCCGATTTCCCCCTTTTTTTCCCTTCCTACTATCTTTTTTTTTTTTTAACATATAATGTATTATTTGTTTCAGAGGTACAGGTCTGTGATTCATCAGTCTTACACAATTCACAGCGCTCACCATAGCACACACCCTCCCCAGTGTCTATCACCCAGCCACCCCATCCCTCCCACCCTCCACCACTCCAGCAACCCTCAGTTTGTTTCCTGAGATTAAGAATTCCTCATATCAGTGAGATCATATGATACATGCCTTTCTTTGATTGACTTATTTCGCTTAGCATAATACCCTCTAGTTTCATCCACGTTGTTGCAAATGGCAAGATTTCGGGGTTTTTTTGATGGCTGCATAATATTCCATTGTATTTATATACCACATCTTCTTTATCCATTCATCTGTTGATGGACATCTTGGCTCTTTCCAGTTTGGCTATTGTGGACATTGCTGCTAGAAACATTGGGGTGGGGGCGCCTGGGTGGCTCAGTCGTTAAGCGTCTGTCTTCGGCTCAGGTCATGATCCCAGGGTCCTGGGACTGAGCCCAACATCGGGCTCCCTGCTCAGCGGGAAGCCTGCTTCTCCCTCTCCCACTCCCCCTGCTTGTGTTCCCTCTCTCGCTGTGTCTCTCTCTGTCATATAAATAAATAAAATCTTAAAAAAAAAAAAAAAAGAGTTCCTTAAAAAAAAAAAAAGAAACATTGGGGTGCACATACCCCTTCGGATCACTACATTTGTATCTTTGGGGTAAATACCCAGTAGTGCAATTGCTGGGTCATGGGGTAGTTCTATTTTCAACTTTTTGAGGAACCTCCATATTGTTTTCCAGAGTGGCTGCACCAGCTTGAATTCCCACCAACAGTGGAGGAGGGTTCCCCTTTCTCCGCATCCTCGCCAACATCTGTTGTTTCCTGACCTGTTAATTTTAAGCCATTCTGATTGGTGTGAGGTGGTATCTCACTGAGGTTTTGATTTGGATTTCCCTGATGCCGAGCGATGTTGAGCACTTTTTCATGTGTCTGTTGGCCATTTGGATGTCTTCTTAGGAAAAATGTCTGTTTATGTCTTCTGCCCATTTTTTGATTGGATTATTTGTTCTTTGGGTGTTGAGTTTGATAAGTTCTTTATAGATTTTGGATACTAGCCCTTTATCTGATATGTCATTTGCAAATATCTTCTCCCATTCTATCAGTTGTCTTTTTGGTTTTGTTGACTGTTAGCTTTGCTGTGCAAAAGCTTTTTATCTTGATGAAGTCCCAATTGTTCATTTTTGCCCTTGCTTCCCTTGCCTTTGGCGATGTTTCTAGGAAGATGTTGCTGCGGCTGAGGTCGAAGAGGTTGCTGCCTGTGTTCTCCTCTAGGATTTTGATAGACTCCTGTCTCACATTGAGGTCTTTCAACCATTTTGAGTCTATTTTTGTGTGTGGTGTAAGGAAATGGTCCAGTTTCATTCTTCTGCATGTGGCTGTCCAATTTTCCCAACACCATTTGTTGAAGAGACTGTCTTTTTTCCATTGGACATTTTTTTCTGCTTTGTCGAAGATTAGTTGACCATAGAGTTGAGGGTCCATTTCTGGGGTCTCTATTCTGTTCCATTGATCTATGCATCTGTTTTTGTGCCAGTACCATACTGTCTTGAGGATTATGGCTTTGTAATAGAGCTTAAGTCCAGAATTATGATGCCACCAGCTTTGCTTTTCTTTTTCAACATTCCTCTGGCTATTCGGGGTCTTTTCTGGTTCCATACAAATTTTAGGATTATGTGTTCCATTTCTTTGAAAAAAGTTGATGGTATTTTGATAGGGACTGCATTAAATGTGTAGATTGCTCTAGGTAGCATTAACATCTTCACAATATTTGTTCTTCCAATCCATGAGCATGGAACGTTTTTCCATTTCTTTGTGTCTTCCTCAATTTCTTTCATGAGTATTTTATAGTTTTCTGATCCTTTGCCTCTTTGGTTAGATTTATTCCTAGGTGTCTTGTGGTTTTGGGTGCAATTGTAAATGGGATCGACTCCTTAATTTCTCTTTCTTCTGACTTGTTGGTGGTGTATAGGAATGTAACTGATTTCTGTGCATTGATTTTATATCCTGCCACTCTACTGAATTCCTGTATGAGTTCTAGCAGTTTTGGGGCGGAGTCTTTTGGGTTTTCCACATAAAGTATCATATCATCTGCAAAAAGTGAGAGTTTGACTTCTTCTTTGCCGATTCGGATGCCTTTTATTTCTTTTTGTTGTCTGATTGCTGTGGCTAGGACTTCTAGAACTATGTCGAATAGCAGTGGTGATAGTGGACATCCCTGCCGTGTTCCTGACCTTAGGGGAAAAGCTCTCAGTTTTTCCCCGTTGAGAATGATATTCACTGTGGGTTTCTCATAGATGGCTTTTATGACATTGAGGTATGTACCCTCTATCCCTACACTCTGAAGAGTTTTAATCAAGAAAGAATGCTGTACTTTGTCAAATGCTTTTTCTGCATCTATCGAGAGGATTATATGGTTCTTGTTCTTTCTTTTATTAACGTATTGTATCACGTTGATTGATTTGCAGATGTTGAACCAACCTTGCAGCCCAAGAAAAAGTCCCACTTTGTCATGGTGAATAATCCTTTGAATGTACTGTTGGATCCTATTGGCTAGTATTTTGGTGAGAATTTTTGCATCCATGTTCATCAGGGATATTGGTCTGTAATTCTCCTTTTTGATGGGGTCTTTGTCTGATTTTGGGATCAAGGTAATGCTGGTCTCATAAAATGAGTTTGGAAGTTTTCCTTCCATTTCTATTTTTTGGAACAGTTTCAGAAGAATAGGTATTAATTCTTCTTTAAATGTTTGGTAGAATTCCCCTGGGAAGCCATCTGGCCCTGGGCTCTTGTTTGTTGGGAGATTTTTGATGACTGCTTCAATTTCCTTAGTGGTTATGGGTCTGTTCAGGTTTTCTATTTCTTCCTGGTTCAGTTTTGGTAGTTGATACATCTCTAGGAATGCATCTATTTCTTCCAGATTATCTACTTCACTGGCATATAGTTGCTCATAGTATGTTCTTATAATTGTTTGTATTTCTTTGGCATTGGTTGTGATCTCTAGATCCCTCTTTCATTCATGATTTTATTTATTTGGGTCGTTTCTCTTCTCTTTTTGATAAGTCTGGCCATGGGTTTATCAATCTTATTAATTCTTTCAAAGAACCAGCTCCTAGTTTCGTTGATCTGTTCTACTGTTCTTTTGGTTTCTATTTCATTGATTTCTGCTCTGATCTTTATTATTTCTCTTCTCCTACTGGGTTTAGGCTTTATTTGCTATTCTTTCTCTAGCTCCTTTAGGTGTAGCATTAGGTTGTGTATTTGAGGACTTTCTTGTTTCTTGAGAAAGGCTTGTATTGCTATATACTTTCCTCTTAGGACCTAGGCCAGGTTCTTTTCATTACACTAAGCTATAAACACATCTCCCTCCGAGGTTCCCCTATCCCCATCTCACCCCATCCTTCCTGGAAATGTATTCACTGAGACTTTCTCCCCGTTTCTGCTTTTGGATTTTGCTGAAGAATATCCCTCCTGGTCAGAAGCTGAACATCTGCTACAATTCCCAGAAGCGACCATTCTACAACCTTGACTTTATTAAGAGGAAAAAGTGATCTTGACATTTTCATTGCCTTTTACCCAATATTAGCATAAAACTTTGAGCTTCCATTTCTAAACAGCCATGCTAGTTCCACAGCTTCACATTTCCCCCAGATCTCCATGCCTCCTAGAATAGAATCTTAGATAGGATTCCCACTGATGAGTTTATCACCATGTGTAGAAACACATGATCTGTGTGGAGGAATGAACGTCCCAATGAATCGCTAAACACCTCCAAGAATGCACTTCATTTCTTGCCCAGCAAGCCAACAGTCCCTTATATAATATATAAAGTTGTGCTGTCCAAGACAGTAGCCACTAGCCTCATATGGCTATTTAAATTAAAATTAAGTAAAATTAAGTAAAATCTAAAATTCACTTCCTCAATGGCTCAATAGCTACATGTGGCTAGTGGCTATTACCCTAGACAGCACAGATATAGAACACTTCTATCATCACACAAAGTATACTGGACAGCACTGACAGAGGTTGCTTATGAATAATACTGTTTTGTGAAATGGTGACTAAAAGCACAGAACATAGGTAATGAGTAACCAGTACTCCCTACAAATCCACTAAAATGACTTGTCTAGGAAATGAACGTCACACTCTTCCAGCACTTGGATCAGATCTGAAAGCACATTTTAGCTTTATGGGTAATTTGGTTCCTTACCAAAAATTTCTTTTTCTCACTGGCCCCTGCACATGAGCTTGTTGTTACTGTGGGGCTGTTCAGAAGGGCTGAGCTGCTGCTGTTGTGTTTTTTCTTTAAAAACAAAAAGACTGAGGTTAATAATTTGTACCCTCCATGCAACAGAAAAAATTTGATGATATTCAAGTAAATTGTGGGTCCTCAGAGCCAGTACCTCTTGTTAAGATTACTTCCTAACCAATAGGCAATCCTTTTTCACAGCCTTCTCCCTTCATAACCATGCACTTTACTTTAATAACACAGCAGCAGACACAGTACAAGATCAGGACTTTTCTTACAATAGCTTTTACGTTCTAAGCAAAAGGATCTCTAAAAGGTAATCTCCCTTCAAGGAATGATCAGGGACCACCATGCCACCCTCCTCTTCCCAGCCTGGTCCCTTTAGGTCTTCCAACTCAAGAAAGCTTCCCCTTTTCACCTAACTGATATCCCGCTAACAGCCCCATTTGGAGAAAGATCAGCTGACTGGAGCAGCACACTCCACATAGGAAGACAGGAAGGAAAGTGAGGTCATTAGGCTCAAGCCTGGGGGAGGGGACTCACTTCTGGTAAAATGCTCCTTCCAAAAGCAGCTTTGAATAGGAAAGAGTTACAGCAAGGCAGAACCCACACAATTAGACAGAATAATGTATGAAAACAGTACAAGAATGGGCCCTATTCTGTTGTTACCCCAGTTCTGTAAGGTAGCCATAAAAATAAAAGCAGCTTTCTAAGCCAATCCTTCTGTTATATCATGATATAAAAGGACTCAGGGTCCCTAGTTTTCCTAAAGGCAGGAAATACTCTGAGAGGTTATATCTAGCAGACCTTAGACAGTAAAAGTTCTAGGGCCTTACTCTTTCTCTAGGAACCAAGGATTCTTCTGAAGAATTGGTAAACAAGGTGCAAATGAGGAGAAAGAAGGTTAGCTGATAAAGAAGAGAAACACAAGGGAAAATGGCATGGACAAATTTTCATCAAACATACCAAACATAGGCATATGATATAGCACCAGATACCCAGTAGGGAAGAAAGTGCTCCACCATTCACTCCTCTCTGCAGGCCAAAGTACCCAGGAATCAGGGAGTTCGTAAATGACATTGGAGGTGGGAAGAAGGTTCTCAACAGTGCACGGGTATAAATGTTAACAAAAATAGGAACTGTTTTCCTAAAGAAGCACACTACTCGCAATAAAAGAGGCACTCAGCTACCCAAGTTAATATAAGGGGAAACAATTATAAACAATAATAAAATCACTCATTGTTACCTTTAGAATATACTACATGACATTTTATTAAATAAATTTCCCTTCCTAATTATATTTTATATAAGCTAATACTAATTAATTTTTCCTAAGTGTATACCGTAAGGTAGTTAAAAAACTTTCTGAGTTAGAGATTATGAATCTGGATTAAACATTTGCCAAATAATCAGTAAAGGAAGAGTTATATGAATACTCTCTCTAAAAGTAAAGGAATTACTCTTATTCTCCACAGATGAAACACTGGGCACAAGGTCAGATGCACAAGGCTCTGGGCCTCTAGATCGTGACCCACATGATCTGGTATATATACCATGACTGGTATATATCACTTACCATTTAACAGACTGTGAAAGAAAGGGGCCAATAGCATTCAAGCCTGGTAGTAGAGTATCCTTGGCTTCTTCAAATATTTCCCATTTGAAAACCCCTCCCCAGCAATTTAGTTGGGTCTGCCATGGCCACACACACCTGCCTATTTGGGTGACCCGTGTCTTTGTTCTTCATGGTCTCATATCCAGGCACCCGGGGACGTCGGCTCATCTGGAGGGCCACCAGATCCTTCATGATTGAGTTCAATGCCTCCTGTTCGTCTGCAATGAAAGAGAGCACATGGGCTAAGATACTTCAATAAGGACCATAGGCAAGTGTTGAATCACTATATTGTACACCTGAAACTATTATTACACTGTATGTTAACTAACTGGAATTTAAATAAAAACTTAAAAAAAAATACAGACCAGCAAATTACTATCACAAATTATATGACTAATACTCAGGGAGTTCTGCCCAGGTAAAATGACAAACTCTGTAACTATAATCACATCATCTGATGTCTGAAGAGTAGGTAACTGAGGTCAGACTATGGCCACTTATATTTTAATTGATTCTTAACAAATCTCCAATCAGATTTCTGGCAGCAATATTTACCAATTCACTGGTGGCAAGGGAGGTGCTCAAACAGGGCAACTCTTCCAGTGTCAGAGAAACTCAACCAGGAAAAACAGATGAAAAGTTGCACAGTGTAGTAGGGTACTGAGTGAAAAGATGAATTCATGGAGAGCTGATTATGGGTCAGAGTCACACACAGACTTATTCTTAAAGCATCCCATGTAGAAGAGCACATTTTAAAAAGTACCAAACAAGGCCTCAGGTAGCTGCTTTGAACAGAAGCTGTTTTACAAGCCTAGTCTTTGAATGCCCCCCCTCCCAAATCTTTACAAGTTTATAGGCCTTCTGCTTCCCACAGGGAAGCCAAAAGGCAATTCTATTGTTTTTCTTCCCTAACTGACGAAGTAATGCATTGTCTCTGCCTTACTGGCATTACTTTTAATCCCCTTTTCTTGAAATAGCATAGAGTACTAGAATTCTCCCGTACTGAAGACAACTGGACAAAACCCAGAACCCAAACCAGCCCAATTCCATGTTTTGCAAAATTCTCCCAGGTCCTTCAAGAGATCCTCGTCTACTCAAATAGCATTTGGGAGTTGAAAATAAATCTGTTGATCTGGAAAGGAATATGAAAGATGAGTTGTTACACATGTTCTGGTGACAACTGAGTCACTCGGGGACCTAGAGCACACCTTAAAAGAAGCAAGTACAAGAGACTCCACCCAGAGAGCACCTATCTTTTGTCTTTTGTCATTGTTCCTTGGAAATGTTCTAACACCTTGTGGAAAGAACATCATGAAGTACAGAAAGTAAATCTGTGCTATTTGCCTCTTCCCTCCTTCTAGATCAAATGTGCTCAGGTGCCCTACACACCCTCTGAGGAGGTGCAGGAAAGGAAGGAGAAGGGTGCCCATGTGGAGGTTTTTGCCTGCTCATAAAAGTAAAATCAGACTTAAAATGTGCAGGAAAAACACCAGTAGAGTAGCTTCCCATCTAATTCCATTTCAAAATATATACCAAAGTATGTATGAGTATTGATGTAGGGCCAAAAGGATAAATAAATGGGATAGTGAATGTAAAGGAAGTGGGTATCTACAGAAAAACATGTCAGAATTAAAACACATACATCCCAAGATAAAATACACAGTCACAGTGAAAACAAAAACAAACACAAACACATACATCCCATCAATTATTTTATATTTTCTAGCGATTTCCCTGTAGGCTCCTTAAAGAAAGGGAACTTGCATGATATTTTGTTTTGTTTTGTTTTTTAACCTCCCAACCAAGATTTAAAAATTAGAGCATAACATCTAAGCTAGGAAGACTGGCTTATATATACATATGTATAGGTTTTTATATTAAGTTGGCTTACATACTATTTAATATATGTGTGTACAATTTTGGGGCCAACTGTAGCAGTAAATTGGGATCACTATAAAGAGGATTATGACTGGGTAGGTGTTTTCTGAGGCACATCCAGTGATATTCCTAACAGGAGAATACATGGAGTTTTCAGTATCAAGGTAACCACCCTGTGAATTGGCAATTTCTGTTGTTGTCTCAACTCAGATACTGAACCTAGATGGATGTGAATATACACACAGACGCACAACACACATGCTTTTCAAGTCAAATCCATGACAAGTAGAACTACAGAATCATTTCTAATTCTATATAAGATGATGCTATTATAAGAGCTGGTTTATCAGGTTGACAAATTCGGTTTCCAGGAAGCCAACCAATTCTTGGCATTACTTCATGGATAAACTTGTTTGGTAGTTCCAGCACTGAGAACACACTAGAGGAATGGTTTGGCACTATCTCCTACAAGTCAGGATAACTGACAGAAGGGACACAGGGTTATTGAATCTGATTTTTGTCAAAGTCAAAAACAGGTTCTTAAACTGATACTTCAAACTGAGGATGTGGATAAAGACAGGAAGTAAATCAAGTGGCTCTTTTAGGCATTTCTTCCTGGATTGAGATTTTAACTGAATTATTAACATTCTTCAAAAACAAAAACAAACAAACTTTTAAAAACAAATAGCAGCTTTCTTAGAGTGCAGCAGTCATTTATATGCACTTTGAAGTCAGAAAGACCTGGATTTAAGGAGGCTTTGAACAAATCACTTATTCCCCCTAAGCCTCAGTTTCCTCATCTGTAAAATGGAGATAATAAAAGTATCATCTCACAGAGCTGCTGTAAGAGCTAAAGGAAAAAGAACTTACAAATTATTCCTCATGGTACCTAATACTTAGTAAAGCTAAAAAAAAAAATGCTGGCTATTATCATCAATGGAAAAAGGTCAGTGGGAAAAGACTGTACACTACTTAATCTACCCTAATGCTTAATTTTATTCCTGAATTTTCATTAGGCATTAACAATAACCATTTACTGAGTACCAATATGTATTATACATTAGATAATTTCAAGCTGTTCAAACTCGGGGTAAAAGAATGAATGAGACCCAAATACAAGGTTACACAAATAAAGCGATTGACTTAAGACAGTATACAAACCAGAGTACATAAACACGCATGTGTAAAAAAAATTTTACAGTGAGTAGCAAGAGGTTTTATAGATGATTTTACATAATTACTAACAGAATAAGGATTCTTTCAGAAAAGCAAGCTGTTCCAGCTATGCAGGAGAGCTTAAAAAATGAAGTGAAGATGAGAAAGGACCTAAAAGCAAGTGAGGGGACTGAGGGGAAGAAAAGCAGGTCAGGGACTGATCCTCAATGAGCAGTAATCCTTATTGAGTAGAGTAGGAAGAAGGTAGGCTGGCAAAGAAAACTTTAACAGGGCTGGAAAAAAACAAGAGTGACACCCAGCAGTCAGGACCAAAGAAGGACAGACAGCGGCAGGCATAGGCCAGGCAGGTCCAACGGAGTGGTAGAGGCAGAAACAAAATTTTAAAGGGAATCAAGAAGCTGGAGATTAAAAGGAAATTGGAAGTAGTAGAAATCAACAATTCATTTGTGAACTTTACACATGAACAACTTGAAGCTGGGGTAATAGTTAGTGTGCTATAACCTTGAAAAGATTTCCTGAGGATGGAGGTGGTTTGACACACTTAAAAGCTACCAGGAAGAAGCACAGAGGAAGAAGTTCATTCTAGAGATTAAGAGGTTATGACTATAGAGGGAAGGAGTATTCATAGAAAATAGAAAAGAAGGGATCTATGAAATAAGGATTAGAGTTCAGGCTTAAAAAGTGGAAGCTCTCAAGCAGTCTTAAGCAGACAGCTATCCATAATTATCCAGCAGCACGGACTTTTTCTTCTCCGGATACCCTGACCTATGGTCTGGGGGCTGCCAGGCAACACACTCCTCTCTCCTTAGCTCCAGCACGAAGTCAATCTTGCAGACTGAACTACTACTTCTATCTAAAAGCAGGGTCTTAAGGCACTCCCATTTATGAATTCCCTTGGCTAAAAACCCAGAAAAGTTTCTAGTAGCACCAATAAACACTGTTGTCCTGTATGACATCTGTGTACTATGTCAGACACTCTCCCTTTTCCATATATACAAATCCCCAAAGTAATGTTTTAATTGTTGTTTTCATTTAACTAACATTGTTATTTCTTCATGTGGCCAGTGCTCTACCCAGCACTGCCAGATCGTCTGATCACACTGCTCACCCAGGAGATGCTGTTTTCAGTGTCCCTGAGTCAGATTTTACTATCTTTTTTTTTCTTTCTTTAAAGATTTTATTTATTTGACAGAGAGAGAGCATGAGCGAGCACAAGCAGGGGGAGTGGCAGACAGAAGGAGAGGGAGAAGCAGACTCTCCACTGAGCAGGGAGCCCCATATGGGGCTCGATCCCAGGACCCTGGGATCATGACCTGAGCTGAGGGCAGACGCTTAACCAACTGAGCCACCCAGGCGCCCCCAGATTTTACTATCTTAATCTTCATGACATTTCACATACCCCCACTGCCTCCACCTTGTCAGTACCCGGGCAAACATCATTTTATAGTAAGTACAAACAAAAGGCCTGAGCCTCAATTCACAAGAGACTTTTTTCCTTCATGGACATGGTTGAACCTTTGCTAGATCTCAAAGTCAAATTCTGGTATTTTTCTGTTTCTGGGATATAACAGCCCTTCCAAAGGAACTGATCGTTCAAAATATATTTATTTTTTATTTTTTTTAATTTTTTAAAAAGATTTTATTTATTTATTTGGCAGAGACAGAGAGAGCACAAGCAGGAGGAGCAGCAGACAGAAGGAGAGGAAGAAGCAGGCTCCCCGCTGAGCAGGGAGCCTGATGTGGGGCTCGATCCCAGGACCCCGGGATCATGACCTGAGCCAAAGACACTTAACCTACTGAGCCACCCAGGTGCTCCTGACAGTTGGATTTTATTTTATTTTATTTTTTATAAAAGATTTTATTTATTTATTTGACACAGAGAGAGACAGCGAGAGCAGGAACACAAGCAGGGGGAGCGGAAGAGGGAGAAGCAGGCTTCCCGCCGAGCAGGGAGCCCGATGCGGGGCTCGATCCCAGGACCCTGGGACCATGACCTGAGCTGAAGGCAGGTGCTTAACTCACTGAGCCACCCAGGCACCGCAAGAAGCAGTTTTCTTGGTTCTGTTTATATAAGCTATTCCTTTAGTCTTCGCACATTTATTTATAGTCTCTTATGTGTCAGGAGCAGTATTAGGCCCTATATCTGCATTTATCCTGCCTTAAGAAGTTACTTTAAGAAGCTAAGGTGAACTAGAAACATGTAAACAAGTGAGTACAAGCGGTGTTGTAGGTACTTTATCAAAATGGTATAAAGGTGCATAGGAGCAAGAGATCAATTCTGTAGTTTTGGGATTGACATATATAATCCTATAGTTTCCAGACCTTTAGGTTAAATTCATTAAACATTAAAATAAAATATAGCGGTGATATGTTGATTCTTATGAGGAAGCAACAGCTTACTTTGTAATATGTATTTTTAAATTTGGGGGCACCTGGGTGGCTCAGTCAGTTAAGTGTCTGCCTTTGGCTCAGGTCATGATCTTGGGGTCCTGGGATCGAGTCCCGAGTCAGGCTCCCTGCTCAGTGGGGAGTCTGCTTCTCCCTCTCACTCTGCCTCTCCCCCAGCTTGTGCTCAGTGTCTCTCTCACTCTGGCTCACTCTCTCTCTCAAATAAATAAAGAAAATAAAAATAAAGGGCGCCTGGGTGGCTCAGTTGGTTAAGCGACTGCCTTCAGCTCAGGTCATGATCCTGGAGTCCCGGGATCGAGTCCCGCATCGGGCTCCCTGCTCAGCAGGAAGTCTGCTTCTCCCTCTGACGCTCCCCCCTCTCATGCTCTCTCTGTCTCTATCTCATTCTCTCTCTCAAATAAATAAATAAAATCTTTAAAAAAATAAAATAAAATAAAAATAAAAAATAAGGGGCGGCTGGGTGGCTCAGTCGGTTACGCGTCTGCCTTTAATGTTGACTCATTAAATTGTGACCCCAATTTCAATCAAAAGAGTTGTTGGCCAGAGTCTAGATTGTCAGGTTGTCAGATTCTAGACAAGCTGAACTGACAGTGGTCTAACTGGGAGCTCACAACAGCCCTGGAATCTTAGAGACCCAAGGTGTCTATAAATCACAATGATTCTGACTTCCAACCAAGCTATCAAAGCAGAACCAACCCATCCTTAATCATGTACTCAGTTCACTATAGTTTCCTGTAACATTTCCAAGTTGTTACATGTTTTTCAGTAACACTTCCCACTAAGTTTCAGATTGCATTTATAAAAAGTCCAAATGTACACTAGTGAATTAGTCTCAAGTGTTATTAACAGCATTTGCCACTATAATTACTAAAACTGGGAGAGAATTCTAGTGACCAAGAAAAATGACCAGTCAATCCCAATTTTTAAAATAACCACATAGTATTAAAGCCAAAAAAAAGAAGCATATCTCCATATTTCCTATTATTTACAAGGATAAGTGTACTACAGGGATGAATGTAGTTCCCACTAGAAATTTACTGGGGCTAACAGCCAATATAAAATCTAACCTATTTTTATTACCAACCCAAGCTGTCAAACAAGCTTGAGTCTGGGGCTTTGAACAGCTCAGGAAAATATGACTGTTAACCAAAGAACCTGCAGGGCAGGGACTCCAATTAGTTTTGGTCCTTTCCTCACTGGGCTTAAGTTTAACAAATATAATGAAACTATTAACTATTAAGTTTAACAAGTATAATGAAACTATTAATAAGTCTGTATGTCTCTCTTGCTGTATCACAGTTTACTTAGAGCCACAGCAACTAAAGAAAACTAACCTGGGAATCTGAATTTTCATCATATACATCACCAAAATGGAAACCAGTACTTAAGAGAGAGACTGTGTGTGTGTGTGTGCGTGTGTGTGTACACAAATCCTTTGTGAACCTTTTATAAAGTAAATTAAAGATCAGGCTCTGGAAGAATTCAGTATTAGCTCTAATTGCATATCAAGGTCATCTACAAAAAAGAGAGAATGGTATGACGGGAACCCGCTGAAGAAAGCTAGGCAGTAGCTCTTAAAGCAGCTTGCCTAATTTTTTCGGCAGTCACCAAGCAAGTTAGTTCCCCTCTCACTGCCTCAGTTTCTTTATGTAAAACAGACAGTGGGAACAAATGAAAAGCAGAGTTCCTGGTCCTCTTTTCTTTGGGGTTCTGGCCCCTTCCAGTATAGTTCCTTTCCTCCCCATCACTTGTCTCTCCATAAACTCATACACTTAAAATAGTTTTTAAAAATGTCTTGAAGGGGCTCAGTCGTTAAGCCTTCGGCTCAGGTCATGATCCCGGGGTCCTGGGATCGAGCCCCGCATCGGGCTCCCTGTTCAGCGGAAAGTCTGCTTCTCCCTCTCCCGTTCTCCCTGCTTGTGTTCCCTCTCTCGCTGTCCCTCTCTCTGTCAAATAAATAAATAAAATCTTAAAAATAAAATAAAAATGTCTTGAAATGTGAAAACAGGCTGACATCCATTTTCAGGTTGGACATGCAAATATAATCAACAAATCTGGGCACTCTTACTGATTCAGCAGTCAAGAAAGTGGGGAGTGGGAGTCTGCCCATCCTCAAGTATTACATACCCCCTCTCGGGACTTAAGACGGCCCTCACAAGACAAAGAGGAAAGACTATCACAAACACAAGTTCACAAACCAATTCAAGGACTGAGTTCAATCATCAAATTCCAAAACACAAGATAAATGATTGAAGCCTGGGGAGGACAAGAAGAATTATGTGCCCCATTTATAGTAAATGTTTGGTAAGTATTTGCTGAATTATGTATTTAAATACCAAGCCTTACTGGGTTCCTTTTATGCTTTCTGTCACAGGAGACTTACCCCAGAAGAGCACGCGCTTTTGAAGCAAAGCATGGGAAGGAAACAGTAAACCCAGCAAATGAACAAACCCATCCTTTACTGTACAAGGGCAGCGCAGAATAGAACAAGGCAATTCATTCAAAGGCACAGTGTAGAGACAGGCAGCAAAACAGTATCTGCTCAATGTGATACAGCATACACTTAACCTTCTACGAAACGACCTGACCTTGCTATAGGGCAAAGCAAATATTAACGTTCCCTCTTCACATGCATGGCACTTCACAGATACAATGAATGCCTTTGCAAAGGATCCTTTCATTGAGGTTTACTCCATGGTTATTTAGGACAATACCAAATACTTTGCAAAACTTGTGATTGTGGACAACAGGAACACAATAACCGATCCAACAAGAGAAACAAAGTACATCTAAAATGTTATTTGCTTCTTAACCTAGTCCAATAATCATTTGCTAAATTACCAAAAAGGACAACGAAATAGAATTCAGTTCAAATGCCGCGTGTGGAAGGCACTAAAAGCGTTTCTTAGATTACATCTTCACAACTGAAATTGCAAGTATTGATAAAAAGGAAATGATTTCATAGATTCTTTTGTGCAGCGAATGCTTCTTTTAAAAGTTACATAATTTCAGGGATACCGCTAAATAAAAATAATGGACGTAAAACACTGCAACCGGATTTTTCAAAAAAGTAGGATGTGGATTTTAACTGGCAGTCCCCGACCAATTCCTAACCTCCAGCAATCTGCGTGCGGCTCGCATTTCTCAACCGCGCTGTTGATAACAGTGATTGCCGTTTTAATCACCTCCCAGCCTATCTCCCCGCACGCCCTCCCCCCTGCGCTGGGGCGCGCACAGGGCTCGAGAGCAAGCCCCGGGAACTCTCGCTGGCCGGCCTGTGTGAGCAAAGGGAAGGAAATGACACAGGCAGGAAAAAAAAGCAAATCAAGGAAAAGACACAACAGCAGCTGGGCCTGCACCAGCCTCCAGCCCGGGCCCCACACTGAGCTCCCGCTCCCCCGCCCTCGGGCTCGCGGTCCGGCTCGCTCGGGCCGGAGCTGGCTGCCCCGCCGAGCACGGGCCCTCGATCCCGCCGCCGCCGCCTCGGGATGAGCCCGCCGCGCGGCCCAGAAGAAGGCTGCCCAGTGGGCTCTGCCGGCCGGGACCGCCCCGGCGGGCCAGGGAAAACCGAACCCCCGCCCCGGCCGCCGAGCCGCGAGCGGGGCGGGCGGGCGGGCGCCGTCGGTCCGCAGCCCGGGCCGGGCGGGCTGTCCATGCCTGTCAGGCGGCCGCCCAGGGTCCTCCTCCCCTCAGCCCGGGGCGGGGCGACGCGAAGCAGCGCGGGCACAGGCCGGGGCGGTGGCGACACTCACCCATGGTGGCGATGGCGGCGGCGGCGGCTCGGGCCCGAGTGTCACCTCCGCAGCCGGAGCTGCATGCCGGGGGCCCGGGCGGCGGGGACGGCAGCGGGCCTGGCTCCGCGCGGGGGGCGCGGGCTGCGCTCGGGGCCCCCGCCGCCTCCCCAGGCTCCGGCTCCGGCTCCGCCCGCGGCCGGGCGCTGTGGCATGGGCAGGGTGGCCCGCTACATCCCCGGCGCTCCTCGGCTCGGCCCAGCCCGGCCTCGGCGGCGCCG
The DNA here is from genome assembly GCF_964656455.1 of Halichoerus grypus. NCBI lineage: Eukaryota > Metazoa > Chordata > Mammalia > Carnivora > Phocidae > Halichoerus > Halichoerus grypus. The sequence goes on along the minus strand of NC_135713.1, from coordinate 194,671,056 downwards.
CTCGGCCCGCCCGCCCGCCAGTCTCTCAGTCCCTCAGTCGCTCCGTCCGGCCACCGTTCTCCACCTCAGGAACGCTCCGAAAAACAAACCGCTGGTCGCGCAGCTCGCCCCCTTGTCTGTCACTCACCGCAGCGCCCGCCAATCCCAGGCAGTCGCTGGACCTTCGTACCACCCCCACTCACTTCACCAGCCAATAACAGGGAGGAAGTCGCTGCCCCAGTCGCCCCCCCAACCCCGCTCTCTCCCCAACACCCTAACTCTCAGTCGCCAGCTAATCATCAGCACCACACGATGAACCAATCCCGCCTACTCTCGTAGGATGCCAATGGGCGAAGCCAAGGCCGTTTCCGAGGGCTGTCTAACTGCCTGCCAATCATCGAAACAGCACCCGGTTCACTCTCTGCTAGCCAATCACGCAGAGGGCTCTGAGCACCCGCCTCTGCGCATCCCTCGCCGTCTCGCCCTCCCTCTCTCCCCGGGAGGTGTTGGTTGCTCCAATCACAGCTCGCGCGTGAGGCTCCGCCCACATTCCCACCTCCCGTGGGTCACTGAAGGCTCGGCGGGCGCGCGGGCTGGCGCTGTTCCCCTCCGGCTACTTTGGGGCTGGAGTTTGGGAAAGCGGCTGGAGGGGCCGTCGGCCTCCCTCCCTCCCTGCTCTCGGCCGCCAGGGTGGCCCCTGAGCCCGGCGTCCTGCTCCTCCCTGTGCCCGCACCGGGCGCGCAATAAGCGGGGAGGGTTCAGGCTCTGAGCGCTTCCCGGCCTGTGGCCACCTCTGCCGCCCGATCCCCTGACAAGTCCTCCGGTCCGGACGCTGCGCTTGCCCGGAGGCAGGGGCGGCCTCACCACTGCCCGCCTTTTCCTGGGTCTCCTACCTCCGGGGTCACACCCTCCGAGGGGCTGGGGTAGTACTGGAATGTGGGTCCTCGGAAGTCTGGGAGTTCCGCTGCTGGCCAGGGCCGACACCAGTAAGTGGCAAAGTCAGAGAGGTTCTTTCGGATAAAAGCTTTTTTTCTTTGGTTATGAAAGCAATACAAGCTCTTCGAAGTAAAACTGAAAAAAAAAAAAAAAAAAAATTGCACCCCAAGGATAATTTTATCTCTTTCCTACCAAGATACACGTTTGACAAAAATGGCTTCATATTGTTTTGTAGTATGCTTACATTTTATTATGAGTGTTTTCCCGTGCCACTGAAATATTGTTCCGAAACAATTGTACTGGCTGCATATTTCAAAATAGAGAATGACCATAAATAATTTCTCCAACCCTCATTGTTCAACATTTTATACACCCAGGTCTTCAGATGCCAAGTCCATCACAATCAATATGGGCTCCCTTCCTCTAGTCCTTGTTCTGGTGTAATACAAATCAGACGCCGGAATAATCTTCCTCTGATGCCATTTTCAACCGTCAACTAAGAATCTTTGGTGGTGGCTTTGCCTTGGGTGCCAAATCTCTCAAGAATTATCTTGGACTCCTCTCTTTCTTTACACTCCCTCCTCCCCCCAATATTTAATCAGGCCCCTTGTCCCGGTTTTTTTTTCCCCCCTCCCCAACAAGCTTTTAAATCTGTCATTCTCCCACTTGATTAGATCCCTACCCAGTTTATTGTAGTTCCTAACTATAATAATCTTTTTTCTGGGAAGGGGAGAAAGAAAAAAGGGAAAGAAAATTAATAATTATGTCATTTATTATATGCCAGGCACATCATCTTATTTAATCTTTCCAATAACTCTGAGGTAAGCAATACTATTGGCATTTAAATGATGAAATTGAAGCTCAGAGAAGTTAAGGACCATGTCCAAGTGGTAGAGCCAGGATTCATACCAGGTCTATCTGCCACCCAAAGGTCATGTTCTTGTACCAGACCAGTGTTTCTCAACTTTTTCATTATCCGCCCCCCCCAGGAGAAAATTTTGCATTACTTAATTAAATGTAAATTCTAATGAGAGAAATTAAATACTAAGGAATAAGATTTGGTCAAGTAGGGTTGAGCTTTGAAGGCCACATACCATTGTATTATCTAAGATTTTTTTTCACCCCTTAATCATTTTTCACTCCACTGGGGTATCACCTTGGTGAGAATGTGTGTAATAAGCCAGTGCTGGAGGTCCCAATCTACCAATCTGAAGCTCATATCTGACCCTTAATTTTATAGACCTGTGAGATAAATATAAAAGAAAAACAGAACTATGCAAGTGGAAATCTAGTACTCACTCCATTGCCTGTATTGGAAGGGTTATTCAGCAGCTTCTCTTAGAATGTCTGAAACACATCTCCAATTTCACAAGTTTCACACTGAACTCTTTATCCTTTCCCCCTCCCCCTAAAACACCCTGCTCCTCTATTTTCCAATTGTTAAAATACAAACCTAGAAGTCTTCCTTGGTTTTGCTCTTTGCCTAACACCCCTATATCTAATCCTTCAGCGGGTCTTCTTGCCTCTGGTTTCAAAACATATCTGAATCCAACCACTTCTCATCACTACCACCCTGGTCCAAGCTTCTACCCTCTCCTGGATGACTGCCCTAGCCTCCTAACCCGTTACCTTGTTTCCTCTGTGGTCACCTAAAAAATGATTCTCTACACAGCAGCCAAAGCAATCCTTGTAAAATGTAATTCAGATGCCACCGTCCTGCTGTTAAGCCTCCAATGGCTTCCCGTTGCACTTAGAATAAAACCCAAACTCTTTGTCATGGCCTTTCAGGCTCAAGAGGAGCTGGCCCTGCCATCCTCTCCTATCTCATCTCTACCTCTCTCCCACGATCACTCTTCCAGCCACACTGCCTTCTTACCACATTTTGGGCCTATCAAGCTCAGGACCTTTGCACTTGCCATTTGTTCTACCTGGAATGCTCTTCCCCAAAGTGTTCCCATGGCTAATTCCTGCATTTTATTCAGGTCTTTGCTCAAATGTCAACTCTTTTGAGTTTCTAAGCACCCCATCCAAAAGAGCCTCTCTCCTCTCCATCATTCTTTATTCTGCCTTATTTTTCTTCTTAGTGGCTAAAATTGTATTTTACTTGTCTTTCCTCTAACTACAATGAACATAAGCTGTGTAGCAGCAGGGATTTTGTCCTGTTTACTGCCTTATCCTATCACCAGCACTTAGAATAGTGCCTCACACATAGTAGAGAACCACAGTACAACCACATAAGTCTTTAGCTGAAAAGAGCCTTATGACTTTCCTTCCTTCTAGTAACTGCTTCCTTTCCATTATCTGTCTCTTTTTTTTTTTTTTTTATTCATTATCTGTCTCTTAACAGCCATCTCAAACATTCCCATGCTGAAGTTACCGTACTAGACTTTCTTCTGAGCTCCCAAGACATCATCCTCTAGCCTCCCATAGGCACCTCAAATTCTACAGGTCCAAACTGAATTCATCATTTTCCTCCATAGTTCCGTATTTCCTCTGCCATCTTCAGTTTCACAAGTTGGCTCTGTGAACTCTCTACCTTGGAGAACTCTTCCTCTCCATTTCCCTCCTCCCACAGCTAACCTTACCAATCTGTCCATTCCTCTCCCACCCTCAGCTCCACCATTCTAGTTCAAACCCAGTATAACAGTGTCTGCTTACATCACAGGGTGATCTTTCTAAAACGGACACCTGATCCTGTCATGCTCTGCTTAAAAACTTTATAGTTTCCTATTGCCCTTAGGATAAGTCAAATATGTGGATGTAGTTAAGAAGGCCCTTCAGGACTCAGGCTATGTCTCTCTAGCCACAAGCTTTTCCATTTCCCACCTCTGCCAGCCCCATCATTCAAATTCTATGTTCTGGCCACACGGAACCACTGGAGTTCATCTCGCCTCCACACCTCTGCATCTGCTATTTTGTTTTAAACACTCTTCTCCTCCACTCTTCCCCCCACCCCCATTCTTTCAGGAAAGAACTAAGCCTGAACATCACTCCCTCCATGAAACCCTTCCAGACAAATACTCACAATTCTGGGTACCAGAGCACCTAGTACTTTCTTTATCAAAGCACCTATCCCACTCTGTTGTAACTGCCTTTAAGGAAGTAAGCATAGAGACAGAAGCTGTCATTCAAATTGGTATGCCGAGCATCTTTCACAGTACATTTAAAAAACAAACATTTCATTTAAAAAACAAACATTTTCTTGAATAAGTGAACCTCAACTGGGGTTGTTAGTAGTTGAATGTAATCTCCACAAGTGTGCCCTTTTAGTTTATTTTTTTCTCTTTCTATATTGTTTCTCTCCTCACTCTTCATTTTCCCCATGTGAAGCCTCCCATCTGGGCCATGCCTTCTCAAGTCTGTTCCCCCGGTTTCACACTGAGTAGATGCCCCTGGTTAAGTACCCGAGTCATACCTGATCCCAAGGATCACAACCTGCCCCTAATGCTCAGGGCTTCAGGCAGCCTGATATACCAGCTGAACATTTTCCTTTTTTTCTTTCAAGAGCATAGGGATACTTGGACACGAGATAGGGAATAATAAACATGAATGAATTCTTTTCAGGGATAGCTCAATGAATTTGGTATTAAACAAGAAAACAAGGGGTGCTTGGGTGGCTCAGTTGGTTAAGGGTCAGACTCTTGACTTCGGCTCAGGTCATGATCTCAGCGTCAAGACTGAGCCCTGCGTCAGGCTCCGAGCTGGGTGTGAAGCCTGCTTAAGATTCTCTTTCTCTCTCCCTCTGCCCCCCACCCCTGCTTATGTGCATGCTCTCTGGAAAAAAAAAAAAAAGAAGAAGAAAGAAAAAACCCAACAAAGCTACCACCTGATTTGGTGAAAATTCTTTTTTTTTAAAGATTTTATTTATTTTTATTTATTTATTTGAGAAGAAAGAGTGAGCATGAGTGGGGGCAGAGGGAGAAGCAGACTCCCCACTGAGCAGGGAGCCCAATGCAGGGCTCGATCCCAGAACCCCGAGATCATGATCTGAACTAAAGGCAGACGCTTAACCAAGTGAGCCACCCAGGCGCCCCTAATGAAAGTCCTTTTAATTCAGAGGTAAAGAATATATTCAGATCACTAGTTCAACCAGTTATTTTATCTGCATTATTAAGGAATGATGTCTACCTCAGAGAAGATTTTTACAACTGTAATATTTTATATATTATTGACATTAACTAATAGGGAAAAATTGCTTTTCATTTAGAAATTCCATTTCTATAAATTTATCCTAAGGAACACTAGGCAAGTGAGGAAAGGTAAGTAATGTTCATTGCAGCATCCAGGATACACTGTGAAATGAAAAAAACAAAAACAACTTATAAAGCAGAAATGTAGAAGGTGATCACATTTCAGTTTTAAAAAATGTTCATTCATACTTAGTGGGGGTGAGGGAAAGGCCAACATTTATTGAGCACTTACTATTGCCAGGCACTGTTTTAAGTGCTTAACATATGTTAACCTACTTGTCAAAATAGCCCTATGATATAGGTACTATTGTCCTCATTTTATAGACGAGGAAATAGATGCAAAGAGGTTAAATTTTTGTCCAAGGTTGCTGGCAATTGGCAGAGTTTAAATCTGTTCCCCAGCAGATTGGTTCCAAGGAGTAAAATAATACAGAGTAGATTGCTAATGGTGGTTATAGCTTAGGAGGAAGGGGGTAGGGAATCCCTCCATTTGAGGGTCACTTATTCATTCCAAAAACACAGACCTCTTTCACATGGACAAAAGAAAGACAAAAAGCGGAAAAGCAAAAACTACTATCCTGTTCAGCGTCTGGGGAGGGCATAAGGGGAGAAAGCGGTTCCGGTCAAGACTAGTATGGTATCTGTCATAACACTCACTCTTGCCAGACCTACTGGCTCATTTATTTCCTCTTCAGAACGGCTCCAGAGGAGTCCCCAGGGATTCAAATAAAAGTCTACAAGTTGGGGTTTCTTCGAGTGTGAAGTTTTATTCACTGTTGTGCTATAAGTTTCAGAGAGTAAAACAAAACAAAACAAAAAAACAAAAGAGTAACTCAGGCCATGGCTGAATTTCCATTGTGGGCTGGAAGCAGAGCCTTCATGGTTCCTGTTAGATTTAGCTGGGGCCTCTGGCAGAGGGAAGGCGGCTACGTACCACGTGAACGCTTCTTGTGAGAGTCAAGGCTATGGACGGAACCTGTCACAAATACTCCCATCCCATGGAAAGGTCACTTGAAAGTGAGCTGAAGCCAGCTGCAAAGCACTGAACGATTTTGTCTGCTAAGACAATGACCAAAGATAAGGCCAAGCCAAGACCAGATCTCATTCTTTGGAGTTTAAGGTATGCCTGACTCCTGGCCTCTCACCTGCTGTCACCCTAGCTGGACAATAATGTGACTAGTTTTCTTTTTTTAAAAATGTTTCCCCTGATAAAATATATGATTATAGAAAATAAAACTCAGTGATAACATCACCACCGAGAGATAACCAGTTTTGAGATTCTGATACACTTCCTTCTACTCTTTTTCTTTTAGAGTTCATAAAGTATGACTATATTTTTAAAATTGGGACCATATTATACACATAGCTTTACATCTTTGTTTTCCACTTTACATTGTAAACATTTTCTGACATAAAATTTCTTCAAAAAATAATTTTTAGTGGCAGAATAATGCATATCCTCTCTACTTAACTTTTCAGTTAAATAGTTACTTAACTATTTAACCTATGTAGCTAAGGGTCTCTTTAGCAGTCTTAGAGGCAGAACAGGTCCAAATAAGGCTTCATTTCTGCCTTTCCCATATCAGCCACAGGAAAGACTGCAGGGCACCACCAGGGGTCAGTGCAGAGCCATTCAAAGCCTTGCTGTAAGAAAACTGGTTACACAAAAATCCTTATTAGCAAATCCTATCTATTACATTAGAGGACTATTCACATGAATAGCCAAGTTCCCTACCAGAGCAGACTCTCCTGGTGCATATTTCTCAGATCAGAAATTATCAGATTCTTCCAAATTATAATTATATTAAACATTTACAAAACAGCTATTTTTATAAACCAAGGTCTATCAATGTAAGGTGTAGTATTAGACCTATTCTCACCTGCTTGGCTATGAGACCATTTGTGCATAAAATACTTGGCCTGATTATTTTATAGGTTTGCTGTGAAAATAAAATAAATAACATGTAAAAGTATCTTATAAATTACAAAGCAGCACTTAAACTTTGAAGTGCACTATTTGGATGAGTTATCTCCTTTAAAAACTAAAGAATGTGGGGCACCTGGGTGGCTCAGTTGGTTAAGCATCCAACTCTTGATTTCAGCTCAGGTCATGATCTCAGGGTCATAAGATCGAACCCTGCGTTGGGCTCAGTGCTGAGTGTGGAGCCTGCTTGGGATTCTCTCTCTCTCCCTCTGCCCCTCCCCCTGCTCTCTCGCTCACAAATAAATAAATCTTAAAAAAAAAAACTAAAGAATGCCAGGTGGTATCATGATTATGAAATTAGGTATAAGAGATATGCTTTGGCATTTTGTGGGTTATTTCATTGGTTTTTCTTTCCTTAGCCTTTGCTCTCCAACTGTTAAAGTCATCATGGAATTAGTAATCTGTTTTTCTAGAAGCTGAAGTTATTATTTATAGCCAGCCAATTTGGTTTTTGTTCTCCTCATTTACCTGAAGCTCCTTCAGGAAAATTACTCTGATCTCAGAACTGGCTTACACGACTTATGAGTAGGTGAGTAACAGGGATCAAAAAGCCATTTCTCGGGCGCCTGGGTGGCTCAGTTGGTTGAGCGACTGCCTTCGGCTCAGGTCATGATCCTGGAGTCCCTGGATCGAGTCCTGCATCGGGCTCCCTGCTCGGCGGGGAGTCTGCTTCTCCCTCTGACCCTCCTCCCTCTCATGTGCTCTCTCTCTCTCATTCTCTCTGTCTCAAATAAATAAATAAAATCTTTAAAAAAAAAAAAAAAGCCATTTCTCACCCAGCCTTTGGAATATAGACATACATACTTCTGAAGGAGATTATGTAGCTACCACCAGGCAAGGGAAAAATCCAAACATATCCCCATCCCCTTCTTTCTGCCCTGATTGCAGTTTAGTGGATGCAAAGATGTTGCTCATCATTTAAGATTCCAGTCTTGGTGCTACATTTTAAGACCTGGACATCATATGGTTATAGAAGGGAAAAATGGGACAAAGGGCCCCTTCTCCACCTGATGAACAAGTCTTCTGGGTCCTGCCTAGTACAGAACGAATTAAGGGAGAATAAATGATCAAAAAGCCACTCCAGGCCTGACATGTGTGACAGGCCCCTGCACAGGTGACTGGCACTCCTGGTCTCTCTAAACCCAAAAGTGACACTTAGGAGCCAAAGGTACGAAGGGTCCTCTTTCCCAGCTGGCTAGGCTCTGACTCAGTCCTTCACCCTCCTTCTACTCTCATTTCCTCTCCAGTTCCGTGCCGCATCATTTGGCAGCAGGGATGAAAAGGAACTAGGGCGGGCATTCTGGCGATCAAGTAGCTTTCAAAGCCAGCTTGGCGTAGCCTTTCCTGAGAGCAGTCCAGTCTGCTGACAGGTCTGCTCTGACCAATCTCAGAACACATGGGGCCTGGGTGAAGCAGGGCCTGGGAGTCCCTTATCATTGGCACTTGATTTCCTACTGTGTTAGATAGAGCCTTAAGCTGTCTGGCAGAAGGAGGGCACAGAGGCCCCAAGAAGAGAACAAGGATGCATACACAGCAGTTCACACTGCCCTAGGGTAGTTCCAGCAGACAGCAGTCCTGTGTCTGACCTCTGAGGTCCTATGTCTTAGAGCAGGATCTAACACAGGGCACCAACTGAACAGCTTGTGCTCCTGGTTAAGTGCAGTTCCTGGTACGCAGGTGTTTGACAAATACTATTTGCATGATTAATGACAGCTTTAGGCCACCAGACCAGCATTAGAGCACAGAGTGGTGCCTGTAGAGAGCTACATTTCTCTGGTCAAAAAAAAAAAAAAAAAAAAAAAAAAAGGCCTGGGACTGGAGTAGTGAAACTAAACTTATAGACTTCAAAGGAAGTCAAGAGCATCCCAACAGCTGGATAAAAACCCAGGAAAACTCAAGAGCCACACAACAGGAGTATAGCAACTCAGATCAGTCACATTATTTAAGAGCAGTTTCTAGTACAAGGGCCCTCAGGGCACCTGCCATGCCCACAAGGGCCAACTTCCTAAGATCAGAGTCTGGTTAGCCGGCTGGCTCCACCCTGCAGCCAGGAGGGCTCTGAGACACCAGCAGAGCTGACAAAGAGGCCCCACGGAGATGGTGATTCCCTTGGCCACAAAGCTGCCAAAGGTCTTGGTTTTCTGCCTCCTAACCTGCTAGGCCTCCAATCTGCTTCAGTCTCAGAGTCGCTGCAGAAGCCTGTGCTCCAGAATGACCTGCCAGTTGCCTAAGAAGGCCCCCGGGGGCACATAGAGCCTGGTTACTCAATGTTGTCATAGACCTGGATCACGTCGTCATGGCTGCCAAGAGCCTGGATGAGAAGGGCGGCCTGCTCCAGGTCGGGGTCAGCCAGCTGCACCTTTGTGTTGGGGATGAATTCTAGTGAACAGGACACCGAACACAAGCCCAGGGAGTCCAGCTTCTTCCTCACTTGATGCAGTGAAGAGGCATCACAAATAAACTAGGGACAAAAGAAAGTCAAGAGGTGAGGGGCCAGGAGATAGCAGAATAAAGCCAGTCAGAACTCTGCAAAACCTGAATGGAACTACTGTATGAATCACTGTGTTTTTTCAGAGTTCTGAATCCTTCTAGTAGTCCTGAGTAAGCCCTATCTAGTATTTGCTTAATAAATGCTTATGCAATACGTGAACTCTTTATGTCACTTGTACCCCAGCGCATGAGAAAGAAGAAACAGAAAGAAGCACGCCTTAATGCATCTATTAGGACCCTCTCGAAAGTCCACCAAACGTCAAGCTTCATACTCACTTTAAAAATGTTCTTTTCCTCTTCGTCTTCAGTTTCCTTGACATCTTCAGCTCCTGCTTCGATTGCCAGCTCCAGGGCATGCTCTAGGTTCACAGCTTTCTTCTCTCTGTCCTCCACTCCAACCACGATCACCCCCTTTTTGTCAAAACAGTGGCGAGCTCCATCAGCCATCATTCCCCTCAAAGGAAAGGAAACACGCCAGACTGAATGCCTGTAGACCTCAGCCCCACATAGCACCGCATTCTAATCACTCTATTTCTCACCCAGCCTTTGGAATATAGACATACATACTTCTGAAGGAGAATATGCAGCTACCACCAGGCAAGGGAAAAATCCAAACATATTCCCATCCCCTTCTTTCTGCCCTGATTGCAGTTTAGTGGATGCAAAGACGTTGCTCATCATTTAAGATTCCAGTCTTGGTGCTACATTTTAAGACCTGGACATCATATGGCTATAGAAGGGAAAAATGGGACAAAGGGCCTCTTCTCCACCTGATGAACAAGTCTTCTGGGTCCTGCCTAGTACAGAACGAATTAAGGGAAAATAAATGATCCCATTTGGATTCTGCTAAGGATGAAGTATGCTTACAACTTGAAACACCACCAGGAACAACTGTACTTTCCTTGCAAAGAATTGGAACCTCAAGGCTTCATACCCTTCCACTCTCCCCAGACCTACACCTACCCATTCTTGTTCAGGATATGTCTGATGTCTGAATAGCACTTGGAGCCACTGTTAGATAATGCCTCAATGAGCAGAGAAGAGCCACCAGGGCCTCGGCCCTCATACAGCAAATAAACATCCTTGGTTTTCTGCAATAAACAACATGAGCACATTTTCCTGTTTCCCAATTCCCTCTTGCACCCTAGCCCGGAACACAGATACTGACTCCATGGGATGGGCACTCTGGGGTACAGCTTAGGGTCTCAAATCTTTATTGTCGCCGCCCCCCCCCCCACCTTTGAGAAGTGGCCCTTTGGGACCAACTTTTGAAGTAATTACAAGTACGGCCCCTTACTGGGAAGGGAGTCTGTTTCTCTGGTCCCTGAACAATCAGTCATCTCCTAGTTTCATTTCCTCCCTGTCCCAGCTGAATCCCACATCTAACACACACACCACCCCCCACACTCCTACCAAGACTCATCCTCCTACACCCAACCCGCATGAAACCACCTGTGAAGTCTCCTATGCCTGGGGTGCTGAGTATCGCTTTAGGAAATAGCACACCTGGGCCCTATCATTAAGAACCACTGAAAATAGCATGGCCACAAAATTCAAACAATTCATCAAAGGTCTAGTGACCAGTCTCATTGGACCTCCCGTGCCGCCTCCACTCATCCCTTGCCCACACATCTGACCTTCACCACTCTCTCCCAGCACCGCTGCCTTTCCAGGAACTCTCAAATGACAATTTCTTCCTTCTTCTTTCACAAAGGAAATAAAAGATCAGCAGGTGGGGAAAAATCCTCTACTTCCACTTTATCCGCACCAAAGCCCACATGAAGGCATGTGTATGTATAATGGTTAGAGAACAGGTTCTAGAGTCTGTCTGGTTTCAAGCCTGTCATTTTCCATGGGACTTGGTCACCTAATCTTTCTGTGTCTCAGTTTCCACTTAAGGTTGTTTTGAGGATTCAGTGAGATAATGCATACAAAGTTCTTTCAAAGTGGTTGGCCTAGAGTAAGCACTCAATAATTATTAGCTATTAAGATGCTTATCACTTCTTCAAATCCTTCCTACTGTCCCAGAGGAAGAGGTGTCCTCTCACCTGGGCTCAAAGACAATTCCCATTACTGGGCTCTAACCCTGCCCCTCCCACCATCACTAATGTCCCGTCTCCCTTTCTACTGGCTCTTCTCCTTTAGGGCATAAATACCTGAAAAACACACCCTTCCTCAATCTAACATTCCCCACATTGTAGCCCCTTCTTTCTATCTCATCTCCTCACACTTTGGCTGAGTAGTCCTAGGCCGTCTGGTTCTGTACATTGTCTATTCATCCTATTCCTGATTGTACGCCCATAACCAATGTCCAAGGTCAGAGAGCCACCAGAAGGCTCTGTATTGAGGGTATCAACCACAATGCTACCCGTCTCTCTTGATAATCTAAGGAGTGTTTGGTGGCCTTCCAGACATGGGCCCTGGAGGGCTGTGATCAATAACAAGAAGTCAAACTGAGGACACACCCCCATTTTCAGCGATGCCTCAATCGTTGACTTGGGCATGTGCTTGCTGCGACACACCTCTAAGATGTTGGCCAGACTGCTGTTGTGCTCAGGATTGGGGCCTCCTTCTGAGATAGAGAGAAAAGAGTGAGTGAACACATCTCATTATAGCTGGGGAGAAAGAAGGGATTTCTGCCATTCTACCCACCCCCAGCCAAAAAAGCAGCAAGTCACCACTTGGCTCTCAGTTAATTTAGAATATTTATTCAGTGTTTAAATGGAATATGGAGAAGTATTTTGGAAAAGAAGTTTCTAATTCACTCTTTATTTTTTTTTTAAGATTTTATTTATTTGACAGAGAGAGACACAGCGAGAGAGGGAACACAAGCAGGGGGAGTGGGAGAGGGAGAAGCAGGCTTCCCGCGGAGCAGGGAGCCCGATGCGGGGCTCGATCCCAGGACCCTGGGATCATGACCTGAGCCGAAGGCAGATGCTTAACGACTGAGCCACCCAGGTGCCCCTCTAATTCACTCTTTAATGATGGATATCTTTCTGCTAGGTTTCAGCAAATACCACTTTGCATCAGATGAAGAGGTAAGGGATGAAAATGGTACCAACATTTCCTGGACTTATTAATACCCCTTGCTGTGACTCTACTATTTTGTGTGTAATTATTGAAATGCTCGTATGACAGCAGGTAATCATGCTGTCTCTCAGGGTAGGGGCTATACCTCATTATTCTGTGTTACCAGTGCATATAACAAGCACTCAATAGTGTTGATCTCACTCAGTTATCAAGAATTTAGAAGGAAGCCAAGAGAATTATCAGGCATGAGTTCTAGGGGTAAATTAGTATTTACTGAGTGCCTATTATGTGCCAGAAACGACCATACGGTGGGTACTATCCGAGTTTTACAGAAGGAAACTGAAACTCAGCAAGGTTAAGCATTTGCTCAAGGTCATACAGTTAGTAAGTGACAGAAACCAAGTCTTCTTGACCTCAAAGTCCATGATTTTTACAGGACTTTTTTCTCCACTCCTACAGGTATCTGACACTAAATACAAAAACAAAAAAGTCCTCTTGCAGTGGCTACACAATTGAAAAAGACAAGGTTGCAAACTTACCTTCCAGTAAATGTGTCTTCTTAGGAAACCCTAATGAAGCAAACTGAGACTGGGCCAGTAATAGATTTACTCCATGCCCCTGCCACAGCCTATGTGCTACCAGAGGGGACTAGAGGCTTGATTTGTCTCTTCAGGCAAGATACACATGTGACCTTACTCTTAGGGTCTGTTTCCATGAAGTACCCGGCTACGCACTAGAATGAATTCACTTTTACCATTATCATCCTAAGAGCAACTCCCTGCCACGCAGGCCGGTGCTCAGCATCTGGAAAGCTGAGTGGAGACATACAATGTAGGTAGGTGCCCTGAGCGTTTATGAAGTGGGAATTAGGGAAAGAAAAGGATATGAAGGACCAAGGTTGGGGGGGGGCTGGTTTAGCTGTGGGCGCAGAGAGGGCAGCAGCGGGTGACTTACCTTTAACTGCCAGGCGGATGCTCAAACAGAGCTTGGAGAAGATGCGACTCCTTTCGGCGTCCTTGGGACCCTTGATATGCCGGACTTTGGACCACTTGTTGTGCCCGGCGGGGACCGCCGCGGTGAGGTGCAGCGTCCTGCCCAGAGCGGGGGTACAGCCCGTGGGCTCAGGCTGGGAAGCCGCGAGGGTGGGCGGAAGAGCCGCCCGGACCCCGGGGCCTCGCGCCCCCGGCAAGCACCGGGCAGCGACCCTGCTCAGGCTGACGGCGGCCCAAGCTGCCATCGGCTCCGACCCTGGACCAAGGTCAGCAAGAACAGCCAACGAGCAGCGGCCAAGGTCAGCCCGTGGCGTCCGAGGCGGAAACGAGCAGGTCCTGAGCCTGCGGCCGCCTCTACGCGTCACCAGAGACCCAAGGGCTCAGGCCAGCCCCTGGCAGCCCGGACGCGACCGTCGCAATACCAAACCCGCGGAAGCCGGGCGCGGGTGCCTTAGATAATGTAGCGCACTTCCTTTCCCCGGTCCGTTCCGGAAACGCGCCCCCACCGCCCGAAAAATCCGTTCCGCCGCACGGTACTTGCTGCTTTCTCGCACCTGTGCAGAGCCGGGGCCGAGGTGGGGGCGACTTTTATTAGAGTCCAACTCAAATTTTTAGCTTTAACTAATAGTTCACTTAGGAATTTATTATTGTTGTTATCATCCAAGCTACTTTGTGATGGGCTCGGCGCTCTCCTCCTTGTACTTTGCCGTATTAGAAACATCAGATTGCTCTTGTACTTTTCCAAGTTCCTGTATTCAGCACAAACCTGGGGCTTTGCTGATCCTTGTTCCACTTCACTTCGCCTCGCTAAATTTTGTTTTTCCTTCAAGATTCAGTTCGGACATCATTTTCCACCAGAGGAAAACATCCCCTAATTCTCCTGTTGGGCTCAGATGCCCTACTTTGTCCTCACATGATCCTTCATACTCGCTTGTACCTTAGCACTTATCTAAAAATGTTTGTCTCCGCCACAATATTAAATTCTTTGAGAGCAGGACGGGACCCCTGTGTCCAGCATAGTTGTTTTTTTGTTTTTTAGTAACAGCTTTATTGAAATAATTCACATGTCATACAAGTCACCAATTTAAAGTGTATAATGGTTTTTAGTATATGTATTCAGAGATTTGTGTTACCATCACCATAATCAATTTTACATTTTAGTCACCCCAAAAAGAAACCCTGTATCCATTAGCAGTCATTCTCCATTTTCCCCCAATTTCCTCAGTCCTAAGATACTACCCATTTACTTCTTCCTCTATGGCTTTGCCTATTCTGGACATTTCACATGAATAGAATCATACAATATGTGGTCCTTTGTGACTGGCTTCTTTCACTTAGCATGATGTTTTCAGGGTTCATTGATATAGCATGTATCAGTACTTCATTCCTCTTTTATTGCCAAATAATATCAATAATGCCATGAAGCTACAATGTTTTATTTATCCATTCATCAGTTGATGGACACTTGGATTTTTTCCACCTTTTGACTATTATAATATTGTCATGAACATTCAAATACAAGTTTTCGTATAGACATGTTTTTGTTTCTCTTGTATATACCTAGAAGTGGAATTGATGGGTTGTGTAGTAACTCAGTTTAATCTTTTGAAAGGAACTGCCAGACTGTTTCCCAAAACAGTTGCATTATTTTATGTTCCCACCAGCAATGCATGAGGTTTCCACTTTTCTCCACATCCTTGCCAACACTTACCTCTTTTTGACTATAGCTGTTGCCACTAGTGAGTATAAAGTGATATCTCATTGTGCTCTTGATTCATATTTCCCTCATGACTAGTGATGTCAAAGATCTTTTCATGTGCTTACTAGCTATTCATATATAGTATTACTTTTTTGTCATTTAAAAATATAGTTTAATATGTAACTTTGAATAGCAAAAAGAAAATTAAGGGAATTTATAAGCACAAATAAGCATGAAGGCCAAAGTAAAGTCTGAGATTGCCCTAGTCCAAGCAGCCTAAGTCTACCAGGGCAAACCTGTAGTTCAACAAAGTCAGGCTATGGACTCAGTCCAACAAGGAAAACTCCACACCGGAAGGATGGTGGGGTGTCTCACCAAAGGAAAAGATAATTATTATAGGATTGTGGGGAAAGGTGGAGGTTAGGTGAAATTTCAATGAAATAGAGTTTGATAGGCTCAACGGAACACAGAGCTGTATGAGAAGTGGGTCAACATCAGCTCTGGACTGCAAAGCAGACCGAGCTCAGTTTCTGTGCAAACCTCAAAGCTAAATGGGGAGTGCCATGTTCAGAAACACCTGCTCTGAAGTTCTATACCTGGGTTGGAAATCAAGGCTGCTTCTCTGTCAAGAGTGACTTAGATTCTCCAAGCAAGACTATAAGTCTTCATTCTCCCAGATAGAATTTCAAACAGGAGTCTCTGATTTTAGAGAACAAAGTTTCTCAGTGAATTAAAAAAAAGAAAAGCAGTCACTCAGAGAAGGGAATTTTATAACACTTTTAAGTTGCAGGTGTGCTTGGAAGAAATATTGTTTCCTGTTAACTTTGCAACTGGTTTTATGTGTCTGTGAGGAACAGCAGGGCAGAATTTTACTTTCTGTCTAAGCTAATATTCAAGATAAATTCACAGATGACTGAACCATCTCTAGAGCCTGGTTTTCAGGATCATTGAAATCATTAACAATGAGCTTGGTTGCTAATTTGATGGGTGTGGCAGAGACAGAACTATTTATCCGCCACTTTATTTCCTCTTCCTAGGCGTACAGGCAGACTGTCTTTCTTAAATGTCCTTGCAGTTAGGTTGGAATCATGTTACTAAATTTGGCAGATATGGGCAAAACTATTCCTAACATAGTTTCCCCTTCTAAGCAACCTTGGAGGCCACAAGTTCTGGATGATGTAGCTGACCAAACTCGAAAGGACTTCATATAAGCAAAAAATAAAATTTTGTTGTGTTCAGTCTCTGCGATGTGGGGGTTGGTTACTGCAGCTTAGCCCAGGCTAGCAAGATGAATACCGCCGGTACGACTCTCCCAGAGCTCCCCTTAAAACAGGAATCTCCTATTTCCCATACATGTTGTTGACCATATAGCACAGTTCTAACAGAGCCAGCAGGTGCTCATTTGGCCACGTAGAGTCTAAACTCTTGAAAGTGGTTTTTTGTTTGTTTTAAAAGTAGGCTTCACACCCAACGTGGGGCTTGAACTCACAGCCCTGAGATTAAGGGCCCCGTGCTCTACTGACGGAGCCGGCCAGGTGCCCCATAAACTCTTAGAGGACATACTTTTCCCCAGACCTACCGCCACCCCCAGCTCAATGCTTCTGACACGATGGCAGTTACTTGCTGAATACTGGCTCACAGAATCAGTCACAATTTGCCCTTCTCTTCCCTTGAAATGACTAAATGTGAATCCAGAATGAAAATAAAAATAAACGGAGGGAGTATTCAACCAGGACTTAGAGCATTTGAATAGCAGTGAGGACAGGCACTCCTCCATCTTACCACGCTGGGGCGCAGGCTGAGGAAACTGGCTTGGACTTGGAAACCCTAGCCAGTCATCAGAACCTGGTGTCCAAACACACAGGGTCTGGGAGTTATCGTTTGTCATCCTTCAGAGCCAGTAGTTTACTGCATCCTGACTACCCTGTCTCTTAAATCTCTTCAGTTATGCCCCGTCCTCTCCTCCCCTCCTGCTCCTGCTTTAGGTCAGGCTTTTACTTCTTCTCGTCCTATTACAATAAGTGAACTGCCTCCCTGTTTCACCCCCTACTCGGGCATTTTCTTCACTGACTCCTAAAGTGCAATTCTGAGCATGACTTCCCTCTGTGTGAGTTTTCCAAAGTCTCATACAAAAGACTCTGCCTGATCTGGCTCCTGCTTACCTCTCTAGTCACACTCCCCATCATTCCCCATTCAAAACCCCACATCAACTTATAATTCTCTGAATATGGCTATATTCTTTCTTGCCTCTATAGCGTTGTACATGGATGTTCTGTCTGCTTTAAATATCTTTCCCTATTCCCAGAGAACTCCTACTCAGCCTTCAAAACTCAGCTTGAACATCCCTTGTCTTGTGAAGTTTTCCCTGACCTCCTCTGGCTCCTACCCAGACGTAGGGGATCACCTCCTCCTCAGGGCAACCAGTAAGCCTAAACACACCCGTATTGTACAACATTGCCGGGAATTGTTTATCTGGGAGACTGCAAGCAACTCGAGGGTCATGGCCCCTGGCACAGAATAGGTGCTCTGTGTTTTATTAAAAGGGATGACTCCGGCTGTCAGATAGTGAGATGGGCTGGGGTGGACTCTCGGCCCCCAGCCAGTATCTCTGGAACATGACCACAGTGGCAGAATGGGAAGAACTGAATTCATCACAAGAAGAAATTCAGTCAATCTATACATGTTCAAGTTTTATTACAAAGTATGATGGGCAGAAAATACGGTACTTCTTATACAGGAGGCTGAAACAGAATGAAAGGGTGAAAATTAGGTTTAATATACTCAGGAAGCAAGAAATAAAGTCATAGATGTAACACTCCACTTTCAGGTGCCTTTGAAGTCGCCTTCAATGGAGATTTACCATTATGGTTTCACAGCACAGTGTTAACATTTTATTACAAGCCCTGTGTACAATCAGTCCTGTGATAATAATATTTTAAAAAGAAAAACGGGTGACAGTACAGTTTCGTAGGGGGCAGCTTCCTCTCCACCTGACCATGGGAGGTCACAAAACCTAGAGTATAGAGGAAAAGTTTAAATATGTAACAAGAAATGAAGTTCAGACGTACTAAGCTAGAGGGGACAGAAATTGATTGGCTAGAGCTTAACATCTCAGAGAACAAGGAATCTCCGTTTTCTACACAGAGGTTTGTACAATCATGCTACAAGTTCACACTCGGGGGAGGAGGGGGGGAAGTCACTGACAGGGTCATAAAATACACAGGAACCCAAGCAAGTGATTCATACTCAACTCAAGCGAGTCAAAGCTGTAGCTCAACAAGTCTCGTTGCACACTGGATTACCACAACCAACCCCAGGCGAGAGCATTTCTCTTAAACGGCAGACACCACAAGTCCATAGTCACTGGGTTGTCCTAAAGGTGGGTCCTTGTAAGTTTTCTAGCTATTACAAAGACTGCCAACACCTTTCTTCTTGAGTTCATACTTTCACTAGCTTATTTGTTTCTGGTTTGATACACCAGTCCAAGCCTCTTTGGGAAGGCACCTGCACGTTTCCAAACTTAAAAAATAATACCCACAAAGTAGCCTGAGAGGACAGGGCCCGCACTGTGTAGCCACACCTTTAACTCTGAGAGCCAGCGGCAAAGACAATGGTGGGAGAAGAGGGTGCAGGTGGGAGAGGTGGGCAAGGCTCTGCAACAGGAGACGCTGGGGGCAGCTGGCCCAGCCAGTACGGAAAGCCTCGTCCAGGGCTCACAGTGATGCTCAGCTCAGCTCAGCTCTCCTCCCTTGGAAATCCCAACTTAAGTGCCAGGCATGACCTTCCTTCCTCATCCTGGAGTGCAGAGAGTAAAGGGAAGCATCTGCGTTGAGAGAGGCGTCTACTTGAGTAGTCTCCCTTACTCCAAGCCAGGCAGGCAAAGAAGCTGCCACATTCTCAAACTGGGGATGGCCCTCCCAGGTGTGGTAAACCCTGCAGCTCCCACCTGTCTTTACCGCCTCCGACTTGAGGCCCAGGCTGCAGCAGGGAAAAAGTTCTACGGGGGCAAGGCCAGAGGAAGAGAAAAGAAAAGGGAGGGGAGGAAAATCGGCAGGACTGTTTACAACCTCTGCTCTGTACAAGCCTACAACCAAGGAGAGCCATGATGAGGAATGGCCATGGGACGCCCACCACCTGTGGACTGTTGCCACCGAACATCACCTATAGCTCAGTGCTGCAGGAAGGGGCTCCCTGCCCGAGCTGCCATCCTGTCCCCACAGTTAGCCAGCGTCACAGATACCTGACGGATGGTCCAAAACGGCTGACACGGGCTGTGTGCACAGCCTCATTCCATGGCCACCCCAGACCTTTCATGCCCTCTAATATCTTCTCCCTTGATCTAAAGAAACACTTACCATGGATTTTCTCCCACATCCCAAATCTCCTCCGAAAATTTCAGCCAAAACTATCATCAAAACCTTGTAGGAGTCTCAATTTTTTCTGTTTTTTCCCCAAATCTTAACCGGTTCTTTGAGAGCTGATCCTGGTTCTGATAAGAAATTCTCACCCAGTGATCAAATATCTTCCCTCTTCAAGTCCTCAACTTGCAGCTCCATTCCTCCCTAGAAGGTGAGGGTTCCAACTCTTTTGGGTGTAAATACTCAAGCCCCTGAAGGACTTATACCCATTCACCAACTCTCTGATGAGGAACCTGAAGCCGAATTTATTTAGCACCTCTCCGTCCCCTCAGAGCAGACAAGGAAAACAAAGGCAGCTTCGGCCCAGGGGGTAGGAGCATATGGAAGGGCCACCGCCAGGAGAGCCAGAGCCCAGACATGCTGCCCTGTGGCCTTTCCAGGGAAACCCTGGCCACTGCTCTTCTCACACTTAAGGAGAGCAGATCCAGAGCCTCCCGCCCATTCTCTCTGGGTGGCAATCTGAAAACCTGAACAAATTAAACAGACACTTGCTTTTGAAACTACAACAGATCTCTGCTTCCTGGAGCATGCCTGGCTAAGAGGCTTTCTCAGTCTTGAGACTATAGAAATCCCCTCCTCAGCCATGAGGCCACGTGGCCTATGGTGGAAACGGAGGGAAAGGGAGCTGGGACTTCAAAATACCGGCATCTCAGCAACTGTGAGTGTGTGTGTGTTTGCTCAGGGAGACTGGGGAGTCTCACCTGGGCCCCAGGTCGATGCCAGCAGGAGGAGGACCGCACTGCAGGACCTAGGGAGGGGTGAGAGGTCTGGGAGCCCACAGGGCAAGGAAAAAAAAAAAAACACCAGAAGCTGCTGGTTTCCAGAGAAGTAGCAACTTTATGCAAATACATTCTAATTACTACAGACTAATTTTTTCTCCTGATTGTTTTCCAGTTCCAGCTGACAAATCTCACCATGCAGACCACATTTAAGTGCAGATCAGGAAAGGAATCTTAACTTAGAACTCAGTGCAGTTAAGCCCTGCCCCAGGACGACCAGCCCCTCCTACACTCTGACCTCCATCTCAGACCCTTCCCCAGGGGAAGGACCTGATGGCCTCCTAGAGCAAGCAACCATCAACTTAGACTTGCTACCCTTAAGAGAAGGACCCTGGAACCAGCAAATAAGAATTACAAGCAGAGGAGGGTTCTGACCAAGAACTGCTCACTTTACACCGCTGAATGACACAGTGCAAATCTGGTAGTAAATGAAGGAAAGTCAACCTCAAGTGGATGGCCAGCTAAAGAGCCTCAAAATCAGAGTAAGAAAGTGAAAAAGTAGAAGGGGAGATACGCTAAGAAAAGAGCCTTTTTCTTTGGACAAGTGCCTGTGTAGTAAAGCAAAGAGCTGTGACTTTGGAGATTAAAAATACATCTGCTCTGGAAAAGGAGACTCAACCAAAAGAGTTTAAGGGCCCAGGAGAACAAAACTGTTTTGTTTCTCAAGAGCAGGTGAGAACCCAAGTGGACAAAACCACCAGCCTTAAGGTCTGCTACTCTCCTACCTAACAGCTGCACAACTCAGAGGCGCTCAAAAACCTATGGCAGAACATGCTAGACCAAAGTCCCCCTAGACTCTGAGCATGTCCCAAACCCTGCCTGCCCAAAGACTCATCTACCACCGGAATCACACACAAGCCCTCTCCGTGGAACTCACTCATGTAACGGAAACAAACACTGCAGCCTGCAAGTCCAATACTGCTCAGCACCTAATGGTGGGGGTGGGGTGGGGGATGGGGTGGGAGGGTGGTGACAGGTGCACCTTAACTGGCTGGCCCTGCAGCTATCTATTTATTTGACGGCCTGGGATTATCACAGGCTATTAATCCACTCCTTCTAGGAGCTGACAGTCTCCCATATCTAAAGAAGATCTTGTTCAGGATTAGACACACAGACTATGTGCCTTTCAAGCAGGACTCTCTCACTCAAAGAGTGGCCAACCATCAGTCACAGTAAACCAACCAAATCGAGATACCAAAGTTCAGCTTACAGACTGTGCTTGCGTATCATTCAAGACGTGAAAGAAAATGGCCTGGGACTTACATCTGGAGGGAAACACCAACTCGGAAACTAGGTACTGGAAATGCACTCTAAGCTCAGCTTTTCTGAAACCATTCCCTTCAAGTCAGACACGCTGTCTCTCTCAGCTCTACCACATGGCCAGCAGGGCCCAGTGGGGTCGGACAGAGGTACTTCAGGAAGTAACAGAAGGCTTCACGTGTCTGTCTGGGAGCCCAGAATGCCCTTGAGAAGAGCCGGGCTGAGAACAGGTGAGAGAACTGGCCGACTTCAGAGCACCGAGGCGGTCTGGGACTCCTGGTCAGGTACGTTGCAGTCAGGCAGTGATTCAAGAAGGCAAACTGCTCATGGGGTCGAAGGCCCAGTGCTAGATCCAGGCACTGAGGGAAGAGAGGAAGTGCTAATGGGGTGGACTATGAGACAAAGGAAGAAACCGGGAAGAGTAAAGTTCTTTTCGTAAAAAAATTAGCCTGATAGGTAAAAAATATACAAAGTTGAAATTTGTTAAAGACATTGATAATAGGAGGAAAGACAACTCCAAATTGGTATTTGTTCCCACGTAAGTGCTAACAGGACACAGACACAGATTGCCGCCTCGGGCAGCAGACGGGTAAGAGACACCTGGGGCAGAGGAGTGCAAACATAGCCAGTGCCTGCAGTGCTCATTAACACAACAGCTGACAAACAAATATACAGAAAAGTTTAATGGAGGAACCAGAGGAGAAGAGAAAGGGAGAGAAAATTGTAAAACTCGGCCCTGGGCTGAGGAGGCGCCACACTAGCACTGAGCCTGGCGCAGACGGCGATGGGACGACTGGCCAGGAACTCCTAGAGCAGCTTCTGCTAACAGTGATGCAAAGCAGTGAGACACATACTGGCCACCAGAAACACGCTTCTTCTTACTTTGGGGATGGGGCAGAGGCAGGAAACACACAAGCCCCCGCCTCGTGGGCAAGGCGCCGCCAATGCTACACTCGGAGTATTTCCAGGCAGTTGTTGTAGCAGATGGCAATCCAGTCGGGCTGGGTGGACGCCCACTGCACGTTGTTGATCTCTCCTTCAGCTGTGTAGGCCAGGATAGGGTCCTCGATGGCCCGGGGCATTTGCTGGATGTCCCAGATGAGAGCCTGGTGATCATCCGCTAGTGACAGAGAAAGCCAGCAGCAAGGTCACAACTTGGGCAAGGAGGAAAATGGCCCCTGCATTCGGGGAGGGTGGAGGGATCACAGTTCACAAAGCATTTGCTCACCAAGATCCCAGCCAGGGAGGTTTGATTTCAAGCCCCCGTTTTATAGATGAAGAAACTGAGACTCAGAAATGTTCAGGCCCTTGTCCCGAGCCCCAGAGCTATGCAACCCGTGAACAGCAGAGCCAGCACTCAGAGCAAGGCCTCTGATGTGCCCCGGGGCCCCGGTCACTGCGGCAGAGCTAGGATGGCAGGACGGGACCTAGACGGGCACCTCTCACCCGGGGCAGGCAACAGGAAAGGACCACAGGATACAAAAATGATCCCCAAACATGTCATTTGCAGCCACTTAAAGTACTTGAGCACTTAAAGATCCCTTTCTGATGATTCAACTTAATGGGATTTTACCCTATTTCATGAACTTTTATACTTCGATGAGGTGTTACACAGATGAGATGAAGTGCTGAGTGGACATGTGCTATTAAAAACAATCTTCCCTAGAAAAGCTACCTTCTTTGCCCTGGGAAATACCAGAAAGAAGGCAATCACCTTAAAAAAAATACATAAGCACATGAAAAAGGACTGGAAGAAAATATATCAAAATGAGAACAGTGGTACTATGAGGATGGCAAAGTTATGAGTTATATTTGCTTTTCCCTAGTTGGTAAGTGATCTGTAATGTGGTCATTTACTTTTATAATCAAAACAATAAGTTCTTAATTTAAGAGAAGAAAAATAAAAAGGCAATGACCTTCAATACCACAGTGTCCCCTGATCCCATCAGCCCATCCTGATGTGAAAACCTATCTCTGACACACAGGAGATTTGAGGAGCCTAACATGCCAGGCAGGCTCGTGTGGGCAACACCAGCCTCGTGCCACGGCCATATAACCCAGGCGAGGTGCAAGATGCCCTTCCCAGGGACCACCTCTGTCAGGGGCTCCGGGGAGCTGTGTGCAACACTCAGCACATCTAGAGCACTAAGTTCTTTGTCCTCAGTGCCACTCTCAACCAAGCACATTCTTCAGCCATAGCTCCTTCAACTGAAGGGACTCGGGACAGGTACTGTGTGCCCAGCAGTGAGCCGCACAAAGGCAGCCACTAGGAGCGGAAGATGGGCTTCTACTGGGGGCACTGGTACCGTTCTCCATGAACAAGGGACACCGTTCTTTCTTCCTTCTCCCCCCCCTTCCCTATCCACACCCCTGGGGAAAAAAGAAGGCCATCATGAAGGAGTCAGACCACAACCTGAGGTGCAGAGGAAGGCAGAAGGCCCCTAACTGCTCCTCAGTGACATACAGGCATGAGCAGAAGGCCAAAAACAGGAAAAGTTTCATGCCTTTCAAATGAATACTGAAATAGCACAAAACCACCAAACTACTCTGCTCCTTTGGCTTCATAATGAACAAGGAAATGAGGATGCTACGGATTAGTGAGGAGAGGAAAAAGAATGTTAGAGAGAAACCTGAGGCACCGAAGATGAAAAAGATAAGAAGCAGAACATTATGGGGTGAGAGTGGAATCCCGTCTGTGTAAAATTAAGGGGCAGACATTCGTACTGGGGGGTATATGTAGGCATGTACCCACATAAAAAGGTGTCGAAGGAGACACAATGACTGTTGTCAGAGGCCACCTATGGAGAGTGGGACTGAGGTGGACATAGGACAGGAAGGAGAAAAGATGACTTTCACCTTCCTATTTTATATACCTCAGTATTATTTTAATTTTTAATAACAGGCTTATATTATTCCTAGAATAAAAGCACACTGACAGCCAGCCTATTTTTCAGGGGTACTCTTTTCGGTCTGGCAAATGGTGAGGTGGGGACTACAAGTCACACACCAGTGATCAAGCCACGCAGGGCCTTCAGCACCTCCAGAGCCTACTGCAAAGTCGTTCTGTCTCCCCAGGGAGTGTCAACCGTGGCCATTCCCAAACATTCTGTTCCATCTAAGAGAGATTGCCCCCCTTCTCCACAGTCCTGGATCTGAGTCCTCTGGGCCAACCTAGATTTCAGGGAGGCACAGCCTGTAACTGATACATGATGTAAACAGTCCCCGGCAGGAGCTCTGCTATCACTGAGGGTACAAGATCATCTGGAAATGTGGACTACTTCAATTTCACAAGTGGAGGGAGGCTCTCAATGGAGTTACTTTGCTCAATCTCTCAAACCACCCTTAGGAAATAGCAAGGATTACAGTTCTAAGGAGACAAGAGGAAGATCTCCTCCCCCCGCCCCCCCATGGCTCCTCCCCACGCCCGGCCACCATGATTACCTGCGGTACAGATGTGGCAGGATGAGTGTGGGGCCCAAGCGATGCCATTGACACACGCTCGGTGGTTGTTCAGCCTGGCGACAGGTGTACAGGGAACTCGGACATCCAGAATCACTACCTGCAGAAATAACAAGTAAACGGCGCAGGTACTTCAGGGTGTAACAGGAAAACAAACAAGACACCACAAAAGAAAAAATAATTCTAAAGCACAACGTCTTGGTTTGTGGATTTAAAGACCATTAGAGGCAGAGGGTCTTGGGCCCAAAGGCAGCTACAGGATTGAGGAAAAAGAAAACAAAGACACAGGCAGTTTATAGTCTCTATCTTAAGCAATGTAGGGCCTTTATGTTTTTTATTTTTAAAGATTTTATTTATTTATTTGACAGAGACACAGCGAGAGAGGGAACACAAGCAGGGGGAATGGGAGAGGGAGAAGCAGGCTTCCCGCCGAGCAGGGAGCCCGATGCGGGGCTTGATCCCAGGACCCTAGGATCATGACCTGAGCCGAAGGCAGACGCTTAACGACTGAGCCACCCAGGCGCCCCAATGTAGGGCCTTTAGACTGGTAAGGAAGGGAAGAAGCAGGAGTAGGTAACATGAGTTTGGATAATCCACCAAGTCCTATTCGGTGCGTGTGCTAAGAATTCCATGCATGCTCAGCTGGACAGAATGAGAGGCCTCTCCCCACAACCCCCAAAGCAGAATTTGAAATGTAAGAAGTCTGAGGTACCGGCTTCCCCAAAAGTTAATCACTGCATCATCTCGACGCACACTTTACTGCTTTTATTAAGTAACGGGCTATGAAGAGTTGTCATTTCCGTGTATGTTTGCTAAAACTGGAAGAATCTGTCCAGACCACAGAAGAGGAAAACTGCCTGTTTCTTTACTCAGCACCGTAAGCACATATGATTTGGTTTGCTTTTTAGACACTGCTTTTCTTGGCTCCAACTCCAATGCTCCAGTATTAAAAGTTCTTAGCACACAGTCCTTGTTTTAGATCAGGCTTTCTCAATCCTAGCGCTACTGACATTTTGGATCAGATCATTCTTGGGGTTGGGGGGCGCTCTTGCATGCACTGCAGGATGTTTAGCAGGACCCCTGGCATCTGCCCATGAGATACCGGTAGCACTGCTGCCTGCCAAGTTGGAGCAATCCAAAATGTCCCTAGACATTTCCAAAGCTCCACTGGAGAGAAAACTGCCACCAGCCGAGAACCACTCTGCTAGCTAGCCTCAGTGGTGCCACAGTTAGGTGGCCAGGCCTATGGCAGCCCAAAGCAGGGTACTCACCTCCATTCCATCCATGGCCATGGTGGCCAGGTAGTTAGGGTCCTGCTTGTTCCAGCAGAGGCGAAGCAGTGGGTGATGCTGTGGGTCTTCATAAATGATGGTGCTGTGTTCTAGATGACGGAGGTCAAACATCCGCACCGAGCCATCAGCGCCCACGGAGGCAAACATGTCCCTGCCACCCCCAGCCCGACTAAACGCAATATCATAGACCTGTGGGTGAATAAGAAGCTTCAGTCAGATTCAGATCCGGGACCTTCTTTCCCTGTAGCAGGGAACCCTACTATCCCTAGTTCCCCTAAACGCCATCATGACACAGAAGGAGGTCAATAAAGCCAAACGATATCTGTGAGTTCTGGCGCCTGAGACCTCTAACCTCGGTGACTTTCTGCTATACAAACTGGCTGGCTTCTTCCTGCATTCTTGCTTTCTGAGTCTGTTTCCTCCAACCCTCGTGATAAGACAAAGAGCATAAACCCTGCTGGGCAACAGAGCACAGGGCGGAGTTTTCTGTGTGCTGTCAGCCAATGGCTGTCCTTGGCCACACTACAAAATTGAGACATTTATTTCCCTGGCCTTGATGGCTTTCATTTGTGTGTGATCAGAGACAGATCCATGCCCACATTAAGGCCACTGATTTGAGAGGTGGAGGCAGCCCTCCTGTGGCCACTTAACAGCAGCCAAGCGGGTTCTGCTGTGAAACCCGGACCTGAAACTCATTTTCTTTTCTTTTTTTAATTTATTTGACAGAGAGATAGAGAGAGAGTACAAGTAGGCAGAGAGGCAGGCAGAGGGGGAGGGAGAAGCATGCTCTCCACTGAGCAGGAAGCCCGACATGGGGCTCGATCCCAAGACCCTGGGATCATGACCTGAGCCGAAGGTAGTGGCTTAACCTACTGAGCCACCCAGGCACCCCTTCAAGAAAAAAGAGCAGTTTTGAATCATGGGACATTCAGGTGTTCCTGTCTTCACAAAGAGGTTCAGGATCACTCTCCTGTCCTAGGACATGCTCTATTTCTTCTCCTAGTTGGTTTGTATTCATAAGTGTATCAATTTAGGTTTTGAATCATTGTTTTCTGCATTTATTACTTGCTGCAAACATTGCACACCACTAATACCTATGAGAAAACAAGGGCAGAGAGCAACAGAGAGCTTCAGAGAAAAAAAAGCAACAAAGAGAGACAGACAAAGCCAGAGCCAGAGTGGAAAGAGAGAAAAACTGAAAAACCAATTCCAAGGATCTCCTGGGGTCAAGGATAGTAACAGCTGACTTCTGGGGAGACATGAGTGGCATCTCTCACTAAATACCGTGACTCCAGCCTTCTTGAGGTTCTGCTTACTAAGGGACATTGCCAAAGAAGCATCTATTTCTATTCGAGCTCATAAATTCCTTTTTCTCTGGCTGACTACGAAATTACACTTCTCTTTCTATGGTAGGAATTAGGAGTGGTACAAAAGCAAACCCGGCCGGTCATCACAAGGAGGCCTGACAGATCACGGCTCTGACCAGCACTGTCCACCCATGTCAGGGCAAGGGTATGTTTACAAGATGTGTTCCCCACGAGCTGGCTCCCAGGAATCCCAGGGACAGGGACACCTCGGCTGCCCCGCTAAGCGCTCAGGTGCCCCAGGCAATGCGGCCGAGCATGTCAAGCTCTCTGAGCTCTTTCCTCTTTCTCCACCTAAGCATTTCCTCCTAAACCTAGGGAAGGTGACAACTCCTGGGTAGACACTCCCCTCCTCCACACCCAGCCCTGCGGCAGGCAGCAACAAGAAAAAGCTTCCAAACAAGTCTCCACCTTGACAAAGAGGTGGATTGAAGAAAAGCAAAGGTCTAGGAGGTGTCGCTGCTTCTCTGAGAGCCACCCTCCCAGGTCTGTTTCTTCAAGGCCGGGGTGCTGGTTAAGATCCATCCCTGGCCCTTGCCCTAGGGAGAAGCTAAGGTATTTCTCATCCCCTCTCTCTGTTCCCTCAGTGTCTCTGGCAATGGCTGTGTCCCCTCCGTGGTTTTAGCTTTTGCCAGGGAGACCCAGCCCCTGGGCTCCAGGAACCCTGTCTCCTCCCTTCGCCCCTCTGGCCTACAGGCAGTAACAGCTTCCCATGTCTCCTATTCTCCACCTTACCTCGCTGTTGCCAGTGTGGCCTCCCAGCTTCACCATCGTCTTTGTGAGCAATGCCCTAGGTTAAATCCCAAGTTTAAATATTTATAGTAGTTCTAGTCTTCTGGGTTGGACCCTGACAGAGAAGAGCAAACTAGGTTGTCACAGAACTAAAATGTAGCAACCTGTTCCACTTGATGTCAAGAGGGTTTCCAGAAGTTCCTTACTGGTCCTCTCTGTAGGACAAACTCTTCCTTTGCCCCTTAGCCTAGCAGCAGCCAAGTCTGGCAGTCTTGTAACAGAGCTTACCCTGAGGAGCGCAGAAAGCCAAAGACCAGCCCCTTACTAAGAGTGATAACCTGGTCACCATCTTCCCATTCTGAGGACAACCTCAAGTGTCTGACCTGAGGTCAAGGCATTCTTTATATCTGGACTAATACTCCTCGCTGAGCAGGGTAAGGGAGAAAAGAAAAGGAAACACGACCCACAGGAAATCAAGAGTACAAGAGGCATGCAGCAGCTCTGGGAGGAAAAAATTTATGACTGGTTTCCAAAAGCTCTCCTCAGAAGAATGCTTTGATCAAAACACAATCACAAATAGCTCCCCTCGGCTTTTCCAATAAACATAGGAGAAACATCACCATGAAAATAAACCATGTTCCATTCCAGACTGTATTAAAAGTATTAAGGAACATACTAGAATTTCATAAAACAAGTTGAGAGAAAAAAATGATGATTTAAGTTTGTCTGCCAAGAAATTTTCCCTCTTCCTGGTTTCCCCCCATTTCCCTCTCCTCCAAAAAGTAAATATATTTCAAGATAAGTGTTATTTTTTAATTCCATCAGGTCCAATAAGAGCGTTCATTATTACAAAACAGCAACCTCTGGCACAAAAACTATACATGTAGATTAAGTTGTTTACGTAGGCCAAAAAAAACCCACGTTAGTTTACAACAGTGTTGTTTCTCACTATTGGGACACACTACTATTTTCAATTTCAACAAGACATCAGCATTATGATTTTTCACATACTCTGCACAATAGTGAGAGGATGGTCTGACCCCGAACTGAAGGCACAGAAAGCAGCTAAGGAAAGCAGAAAGAGGAACAGCATCATTACCTCCTTGTCATGCGCGATCAGCTGGGTCTTCACATGACCAGACACAAGATTCACTCGCCCCAACACCTGCCCTGTCTCCAGCCCCCAGATGGTACAAGTCGTATCAATGCTGGAGGTACCTGGAAACAACCAGTGCACGTCAGTGGCTGATAGGAGTGAGGCTTCCCTCCTTGTGTCTACTGCTCTGTGTAGCCCAGGAGGCGACATGCCATAGATACTTGCTAGCCAACAAGAGTCAAGTATTCAATCCCTACCCCAGGACCTTGGACTCTGCTGACTGGAGAGACAAGATATATACACATGGGAAGCTCAGCTCCACATGAGGAATTAATAACCACATTCCATATTTAGCCTCTTTCCCTCTGGCCCATTTTAGGCTGATGCATGGACCTCAGGCCCGGTGTTATATCTGAGGAAATGTTATCTTTGCTTCTTCAAACTGGAATACGCACCCCCTCACTCCCTTACCTAACAGATAAGGATCCACCTCATTCCAGTCAAAGGAGGTTAGAGGAGCACAGAAATCTGAGTTCTTGTTATTGTTTAGCAAACATTCCAGCCGGGTTTCTGTTTCACCAACCTGAAGGAACAGTAATTTTTAAAAATCAGCCAGTCTTATCTTCACAGAAAACCTTTAAAAGCTCCGATTAGACAATATATTACTAAACAGAAGACATAGGGGAAAACCATTTTTATCATAGAGTAATAAAAGCCAGAGGAACTCCCTGAATGCTACTTCTTTCCAAGCTTTCTCCTCTGCCCCGCTTTGTTTTTCCAAATGTTCACCCCTAGATTCTCCTAGAGGAGAGATCTTCTCACCTTGCCCGACCCAGAACCTCTGAACCCTGCCTGGCTGGGCACTACACCTCCAGGCTAGGAGAGATGCTGCTGCTGCTGGGCTCAGCTAAGAGAGGAGGGGAGGCTCCACAATCCACTCACATACTTCACTGGAATCAGTGGCCCGGTATTTTGTTTTTAATTCACTCAAAAATATCTCGGCTATATACAGAGTAAGAAGCCTCAAGCATCCCCACCTCCCACTCCACCCCCAGAAGGTTCTCTTCATTTCATCAGGTTAACCGAGCCTCCCAAGTTCCAGAGCCGACTGTGGCCTGACCGCAAGAGGACTTCAAGGAATCTTGGCAGATTTACCAGGGAATCTGGTGAGTCAAACGAGGTCATTCCAGATCCACTACCATTTGTTTCTTCTGGGCTACAATGACACTCACTGCCTCCAACCCCATTCAGTTCTGTGACTCCACGCTGCTTAGTAACAGCCAACACAGAGAAAGCCCGTTGGTCTGGCTCCTAATTGAGCACCTGCTTACCCTCCACACACGGAGATAGTCACCACTTGTCGCCAGTAGGTCTGGATAGACGCCTTTTGTGTCGGGGATCCACATGAGCTTTGTAGTGGGGTACGGATGGTCAAAAGTGTTTCGGCAAATAAACTCCGAACTCTCTTCATCTAAACCAACAAGCTGAACCTGTAACACAACCAAATTGAGCCAGGTAAACATTTGTTTTTCTGGAGCAGTATCAAATACATCAGATCCTTCCCCCTACCTCCCAACACATTGGCTAGTAACATGCTTACACATAAGCATGTGTCAAAGGAGCATTCAAGAAACCAAACCACTGGGGCACCCGGGTGGCTCAGTTGGTTAAGTGTCCAACTCTGGATTTTGGCTCAGGTCATGATCTCAGTCAGGGTTGTGAGATCGAGCCCTGCATCCGGCTCTGCGTTGGACCTGGAGCCTGCTTAAGATTCTCTCCCTCTCCTTCTGCCCCTCCCTCTACCCTTCCCCCCAAAAAGAACCCAAACCCACTGTAACTGGCAAAAAAAAGTGATTGCCATCGATGGCAAAGTTCCCTGGTTTCCAGCCACTTTTTCTTAGAATTGATTTGGACCAATATTAACTTCCATTCTTTTCTGTCAAACTCCATCTGGCTCAGTGAGAAAATCCACTCAGTATACAGTTGTTTATGAACTTCTACCAACTGGAAGATGGAATGGGGAATTTTTGGTAAAGATCCAAAATAAGTGGGTAAGCACCAAGCACACAGCAGAAAAACAGAATTCCTTCTACTGTTGCCTAACTTCAGGCTCAGATACCAGTATCCTCCTTTTTTTTTTTTTTAAACAATTTAGGTACAGTTGCATGCAATAAAACTCACTTTAAGTGTACAGTTCAATGATTTAGAATGTATACATTTGCAAAGGTATACAGTTGGGAAACCTCTCATGATAATTAAGATATAGAACATTTCTATTACCCCAAAAAGTTCTCTTGGGCTCCTTACCCCTAGCCCCAAGCAACCACTGATCTGTACTTTTGGCTTTTCTGGGATACCATACAAATGGAATCATATGGTTATGAGTCTTGTGACTGGCTACTTTTAGCACAATGCTCCTGAGATTCATCCACATTACTGGGTGTATCAGTAGTGTCTCCTCTTTCATTGCTGAAAACATTGCATTATGTGGAAACACTGTAATTTATGTCCATTTACCAGCTGATGAACTTTTAGGTTATTTCTAGTTTGGGACCATTATAAATATTGCTACGAATATTTATGCCTAAGTTTTTCTTGGACAAGCTTTCATTTCTCTTGGGTAGACAACTAAGAGTAGAACTGCTGGGTCATGCTGTAAATGTAGGTTTAACTGGATTCAAAAACAAACGGCCAACTGTTCCCTAAAGTGGCTGTGTCCTTCTGCATTCCCACTAGCAATAGAGAAGAGGTCCACACCCTCCACATCCCTGTCAGCACTTGGTATTGCCTGCTTAAAAAAAAAAAAAAAATCATTCTAACAGGTGTATAGCAATACTTTAATTTGCATTTCCCTACTAACTAATGATACTGTGTATCTTTTCATGTGCTTATTTGCTATCCCTATTTATTCTCCACTGAAGCCTGTTCAGGTATTTTGTCCTTTTTTAAAAAAAAAAAAGACTTGGTTTTTTAGACTCAGAAAAATTGCGCAGAAAGTAGTGTTCCCATATACCTTCTGCCCCTACATGTGTACACCACCTCCACTATCAAAACACCTGCACCAAAGTGGTACATTTGTGCAACTGACGAACCTACATTGACACATCATCACCCAAAGTCTACAGTTTACATTCGAGTTCGCCCTTTGTGTTGTACGATCAGAATCACACAGAATAGTTTCACTTCATTCTTTTTTTTTTTTTTAAAGATTTTATTTGACAGAGCGAGACACAGTGAGAGAGGGAACACAAGCAGGGGGAGCAGGGGAGCAGGAGAGGGAGAAGCAGGCTTCCCAAGGAGCAGGGAGCCCGATGCGGGGCTTGATCCCAGGACCCTGGGATCATGACCTGAGCCGAAGGCAGACGCTCAACAACTGAGCCACCCAGGCGCCCCATGTTTCACTTCATTCTTTACCAGGTTGTTTTCTTATTTATTGAGTTTTGAGAGTTCTTTGCATATTTTGGATACAAGCCCCCAGTTATGTGTTTTGCAACTATCTTTTCATAGTCTACAGCTGTTCTATCATTTTCTTTCAGTGTTTTTTGAAGAACAGAGATTTTATTTATTTTTAAAAGTTTTATTTATTTAAGTAATCTCTACACCCAACATAGGTCTTGAATTCACAACCCCAAGATTTAGAGTCACACATGCTCTACAGACTGAGAGAGCCAGGTGCCCCAAAAAACAGAAATAAATTTTGATGATGTCAGTTTATCGTTTCTTTTTTTAACTCATGGTTTTTGTGTCCTTGCTAGGAATTCTTTGCCCCACCCACAGGCCACAAATTTTTCTTATGTTTTCTTCTAAAAGTTTTATAGTTTTAGGCTTTACATTTAGGCCTATGATCCATTTCAAGTTAATTGCTTTATATGATGTCAAGTATGAATCAAGGTTCGCTTTTTTTTTTTTTTTTTTAAAGATTTTATTTATTTGACAGTGAGAGAGGGAACACAAGAAGGGGGAGTGGGAGAGGGAGAAGCAGGCTTCCCGCTGAGCAGGGAGCCCGATGCGGGGCTCGATCCCAGGACCCTGGGATCCTGACCTGAGCCGAAGGCAGACACTTAACGACTGAGCCACCCAGGCGCCCCCGCTTTTTTTTTTTAAAGATTTTATTTATTTATTTGAGAGAGAGAGAGAGCATGAGGGGGGGAGGGTCAGAGGGAGAAGTAGACTTCCCGCCGAGCAGGGAGCCTGATGTGGGACTCGATCCCGGGACTCCAGGATCATGACCTGAGCTGAAGGCAGTCGCTTAACCAACTGAGCCACCCAGGAGCCCAAGGTTCGCTTTTTTAATATATGAATGTCTGACTGTCCCAGCATCATTTGATAAAAACTATCCTTTCTCCTTTGAATTACTTTGGCCGCTTTGTTGAAAATCAATTGACTGTGTATTTGTGCATCTATTTCTGGACTCTCTATTCTGCCCTATTGATCTATATGCCTATCCATTTACCAGCACTACATTGTCTTGATTATAGCAGTTTTCCAGTGAAGTCCTGAAATCAGATGGTGTGAGTTCTTCAACTTTGTTGTTCTTTTTCAGAATGATTTAGCTATTCCATATATTTGCTTTTCTGTGTAAATTTTAGAACCAGCTTGCTAAATTCTAAAAAAGCCTGCTAAGATTTGGCTTGGGATTGTGTTGCATCTATAAATCAGTTTGGAAAAACTGCTTTCTTAACAATAATGAGTTGTCTAGCCCATAAACAGCATATTTCTCATTTAGGCTTTAATTTCTCTCAGCAGTGTTTTAAAGTTTTCAATGTACCAGTCTTGCATTTTTTTCATTAACTTTATTCCTAAGTATTTTTTAACCTATTACAAATGAAATTGTTTTAAAAATTCCATTTCCAACTGCTTACTGCCACTACATGGAATTGACTTGATCATTAATCTTGAATCCTGTATCTTTGGTTAATTAGTTATTAGTTTTAGTAGCTTTTTTGGTAGATTCCTAAGGATTTTTCTATGTATATTTATAAATCTTGCCATCCATGTCTGACTTTTAAAAACCTGATGATGACTAAATCTAAATATTCATTTTTATGGAACACCTACAGGCTTTCAAAAATAAAAAAATATAATGTGTTAGGGGAGATGATGTATGAAGATGTAAAATGAGAAAAAACCCACTTTCCTAAAACACAGTAACACTGCCCTAAGACAGCAATAAAAGTGATACCACAGGTAATACATGATAAGCT
The DNA here is from genome assembly GCF_964656455.1 of Halichoerus grypus. Lineage (NCBI taxonomy): Eukaryota > Metazoa > Chordata > Mammalia > Carnivora > Phocidae > Halichoerus > Halichoerus grypus. The sequence continues at coordinate 194,636,152 of NC_135713.1, read as the reverse complement.
GCTTATTTATAACACAGATAACTGGTAATAGTTTAGAAGAAAGAGCAATAACTCAAAGGGGGCAAGTGAGGAAAAGTAGAGATTGGATTTGAGCAGTCTTCAAAAGTGTGTGGAAAGGTTCTGGGGAGGCAAAGAACAAAGGGAATTCACCCCAGGCAGATGGGAGAGAAGGAACAAATCAATGTACTAAGGGGACAAACTAAATGACCCAAACCAAATGGCAGCAAGAAAACCCGTTTGAGAGACCATCTGAGAAAGCAGTGCAGATGGGGCTGGGTGCAGAGCCCCGAAAGCAAACTGAGGACCTAGGTGGGCTTTCCCCTGTGAAGGTGTCTGAGAAGGGGCAGGAGGACTATGAGGCCTTGGAAGTAAGAGTATGAGGCGTGGTAATGCTGGGCAGCACTGTCTGCCGGGCAGGGGGCTCAGCCCAGGGACCCACAGGAAAACTGGAAAAGGTTAAGAGCCTATGGTGACAGGCAGTGAGAATGACAAGGGACAACCAGAGATGATCACAAGAGGGATTTTGACCGAATGAACAGTTCTTTGAGAATTTAAAATGCGGACCTTTGCAGAAAATAATACATAAAGAAGGAAGATTCTAGATGGAACAGGGAAAACTGGCATCAACTGTGGTGGGGGAGGGAGGAACAAACAGATGAGAGGTTAAATTTTTGGGCTCATTGGGCAAAACAAAGAATAAGCCTCTCATATAGATTTTGAGCCAGATATTTCATTCACGTACTTATTCAATGAATTGTAATGTGCGGCTACTAGGTGCCAGGCACTGTTCTAAGTGCTGGGGATACAGGAGCAAGCGCGAGAGACAAAATCTCCCTAACCACGCAGATAACACTGTGAGGTTAAACTAGAGAAAACACTACACTCCCTTTTAAAAGCTACCTTTCAAGTCATCAGAGATTTCACCCCAACCCTGAAATATCAGATCCCGGGGCGCCTGGGTGGCTCAGTCGTTAAGCGTCTGCCTTCGGCTCAGGTCATAGTCCCAGGGTCCTGGGATCGAGCCCCACACTGGGCTCCCTGCTCAGCGGGAAGCCTGCTACTCCCTGTCCCACTCCCCCTGCTTGTGTTCCCTCTCTCGCTGTGTCTCTGTCAAATAAATAAATAAAATCTTAAAAAAAAAAAAAAAAAGAAATATCAGATCCTGTGAGCATTTGCCACTTAGGATCCTCTCAACCAGACATTCAAGGCTCTTCACCACCCGGCCCTAGCCTATCTTACTTCCACTCTTATTTATCTAGTCACTGCTTCTCATCTTTTTCAGGTTCCTTTCCTTACACTGCCCTCTATGCTTGTAAAACCCTCCTACCTCCTTTCCAACAACCTAAATCCCACCCAATTTTAATACAGCACAGTGGCATTAGGAAGCCAGGGCCCCTTACTTACCACTTGCTAGCTGTAGGACCTTGGACATGTTACTTAACTTTGCTAAACTGGTTTTCCAATCTGTAAAGTGAAGACGTTCACAGTACCTACCTCAGAGTTCTTTGCAACACTCTCTGTATATAAACACCCTTTGTATGTAAATTGCTTAGGCTAATGTATACTCGTACTCAGAGTGTTGAGCTTTTAATATTACTACTATGCCTCACCTCCTTCATAAACCATCTGTAGTCTTCCTGGTACAGGGATCTTTCTGTACTGATCTGTACCATCCATTTGATGACCAACCCCTAACTACCAAATGAAAGTATTTACATTACTGTCTTCTGCTATTTCACTTAGCAAATGCCTTAAAAACAGGCCCTGTCTTACTTCTGCTTGTACTGTAGACAGCAGTGGTCTCCAAATCTGGGCATCAAATTTACCTGGAGTGCTCTACACATTCCTGGGGCACCCAGCTCTAGCCCAAGATTCTTTCTTTATTTATTTAAATAAACATATAATGTATTATTTGTTTCAGGGGCACAGGTCTGTGATTCATCAGTCTTACACAATTCACAGCGCTCACCATAGCACATACCCTCCCCAATGTCCATCACCCAGCCACCCCATCCCTCCCACCCCACTCCACTACAGCAACCCTCAGTTTGTTTCCTGAGATTAAGGGTCTCTTATGGTTTGTCTCCCTCTCTGGTTTCGTCTTGTTTCATTTTTCCCTCCCTTCCTCTATGATCCTCTGTCTTGTTTCTCAAATTCCTCATCAGTGAGATCATATGATAGATGTTTCTCTGATCAACTTATTTCACTTAGCATAATACCCTCTAGTTCCATCCACGTCGTTGCAAATGGCAAGATTTCATTTTTTTTTTTTTTTTTTTTTTGATCTAGTCCAAGATTCTGATTCAACAAGTGTCAAGTAGGGCCCAGGAATCTATATTCTTTTTTTTAAGATTTTATTTATTTATTTGACAGAGAGACAGAGAGCGTAAGTAGGCAGAGAGGAAGGCAGAGGGAGAGGGAGAAGCAGGCTCTCCGCTGAGCAGGGAGCCCGATGCGGGGCTCAATCCCAGGACCCGGGGATCATGACCTGAGCCGAAGGCAGATGCTTAACGACTGAGCCACCCAGGCACCCCTCCTCTGTGCATATGCATATGTATGTGGTGGGGTGTTTTAAAAAACATAGAGAGGCTTGGACCACAAAGTGTATTCTGCAACTTGCTCTTAACAACTTATCTTGGAAGGTCTTCTCAGGTTTACCTCATTCTTCTATAGCAGGCCATGTTAAGCACACCATAATTTATTAACCATTCACAATTACTGTGGTTATAACCCATTGTTTTGCTATTATAAACAATACTGTGTACACATGTACAAATGCTTTATTGAATAGATTGCTAGATATGCAATTGTTGCATCACATTTTAAATGTTAGTACCACAGAAACTACGAGATAATGAATGTTGTTTTAAGCTTAAAAAAAAGTTAATGGATTTGATCCAACAGCCTTCGAAAGGCTGCTTCCATTTACATTTTCTTGAACAGTGTATGAGGGCCAATTTCTCCATAACTTTCAAAACAGAAAAAATAATCTTTTACATTTTTGCTAATCTGATGGATAAAAATGCTATTTCACCATTTTACTCTTGAAGCTGAGCATATTTGTTTATTATTTCTACTTCTGATTAACAGTAACAAGTTAATTATGTGTGTGCTTATGCTAGTTCAAGTACAAGCACCGGGCTTACTGCTGTACATCACTACCGCTAACCCTCCCAACATCTTCATGACCCAGGTACTATTCTTCTTGCCACTTTTCTAAGATACTGAATAAAAGAGACAGTAAGTATCCTGCCCACAATCATGAAGCTGCCTTTTAAAAGATTTTATTTCTTTATTTGAGAGACAGAGAAAGAGAGCATGTGTGCCTGCTGGGGGAGGGGCAGAGGGAGAGGGAGAGAGAATTTCAAGCAGATTCCAAGCTGAGCGCAGAGCCTCACTTGGGGATCAATCTCAGGACCCTGAGACCACAACCTGACCGAAATCAAGAGTAGGACACCCAACCGACTGAGCCACCCAGGTGCCTCCTGAAGCTGCCTTTTAAATATAGGTAATCCTATCCCACAGCCAAGCTTCAGTTTATTTTACTGAGTTGAGTCTATCTTTTTCTTACTGATTTATAGGAACTCTTATAGATGGTTACTGTGCCTTTGATAAATTTGCCCATAAAACTCTGAGGTGGTGCCTTTTTGGGAGTAGATCTTTGACTACATTTTCAATTCTTCAAAAAATCCTTAGGAATTTAATTATTCAGATTTTCTACTGAAATTTGGCACTTTGTTTTGCCTTAAAACTATGCTTTAACTAGGCTTTTGACCATAGTCTTAAAAAACTGTTAGTAGCACTCTCGATCTTTATACCTCATCTCCTACTCCTTATGTCCACCTATGCCCATAGAAAAGGGTATTTCTAGGGCACCTGGGTGGTTCAGTCAGTTAAGCGTCTGCCTTCTGCTCAGGTCCTGGGATCAAGCCCTACATCGGGCTCCCTCCTTCCCTGCTCAGTGGGGAGTCTGCTTCTCCCTTTCCATCTGCCACTCCCCCTGCTTGTGCTCTCTCTCTCTTGCTCTCCCTCTCTCAAATAAATAATCTTAAAAAAAAAAAAAAAAAGGAAAGGAAAGGGAGTTTCTGTCCCTGTCCCCCAGGGGAAGAAATACTGAGGGTGAAGAGCTCTGCACTTGCATCCCCACTGTTAACTAGTTCCAACTGCTAAACTGACCAAAGCCCTGAGCCAAGCACATGGACATGTCTCATTAGGGGCCTGACTGCTCTGCTAGGCAGGCACAACTGCACTCTCGCTCTTTCCCATCCTGCTCCTACATGGAGAAGCAAACCAGCCTACTCATTATGGGTCTGACCATCCTTTGCTCCAGCTTCTCTCCACCTTCAGCTGAATAGGTGAGGTCAGGTTGGGTCTGCCCATAAATTAGATGTGGAAAAGCAGAAAATCTCACTCAGGATTTAAGGCTAATCTGCATTTCTCCAGCTTAATTTACCAGGGAGTAGCATCACATTGGAGGTGCTTGTTCAGTCGTTAGTAGAGTGGGGCTAGATTTCTCCTTTGGCTATTATTATTACTAGTATATAACTTCCTTGATAAGAAGCTCCCAAGGGGAAAGGGGGTGACTGATAGAATTTAAACACCAAAATTCTATCCTAAACCCCTTACCATTATATCTTCTATTACTTTCTTGCTCAGACTTGAGAACAAGTCTTACAACTTGTAAGTTCTAACTAAACGATCTTTCTTATTTATTTTTAAAATCTTTCAATTGGGTTTATTTTATTCTTTAAATGAACTTTTAGGGGCGCCTGGGTGGCTCAGTCGTTAAGCGTCTGTCTTCGGCTCAGATCATGATCCCAGGGTCCTGGGATCAAGCCCCGCATCGGGCTCCCTGCTCAGCGGGAAGCCTGCTTCTCCCACTCCCAGTCACCCTGCTTGTGTTCCCTCTCTCGCTGTGTCTCTGTCAAGTTAATAAATAAAATCTTAAAAAAAAAAAAAATAAACAAACTTTTATAGATTGTAAAAGAATTATAAAATGTATGACCATTGTATAAAACCAAAGTATAGGTATACAAAAAAAGTGATTAACTTCTCCCCCAACCCCTCCCCAATATATTACAATTATTTAGTGTATGTTGCTTCTTTATGCTCATATATATACACAAGTGTAGGGTTTTCCCTCAACTTTTAGAAAAATGGAATACTATATCCAATGCTATGAATCTTTTCATTAATTTAACAAAATAAGGACATCCCTCAGGTCAATACATAGATCCAACTCATTCTTTAATTGATGCATATTTCATAGAATAAATGTACCATATTATGTGGCTCAACAACTCCCCTAATAATGTACAGTTTCCCTTTTTTGCCACTACTTACATGGGCCTTGTACATATGTGCTTATGTACTGCTATCTTTATTTCTGGAGGCCAATCCCAAGAATGAGACTTCTGTATTAGAGGGTATGTACATTTTATTTTAATGCAGCAATACTTGCTTTATTTAATTAATTATTTTTTTATTTATTTATTTTTTAAGTAGGCTCTATGCCCAAGCCCAATGTGGAACTTGAACTCATGACCCTGAGATCAAGAGTCACATGCTCTACCAACTGAGCCAGCCAGGCACAACAAGGTATGTGCAATTTTAAATGCTGATTTACTTTCCAAATAGGCTGTAGCAATTCACACTCCTACCAGCATATGTAAGTGTTCATTTCCTCATACCATCAACAACACTAGAAGCAGTCAACTTAATTTTTATAAATTTGAAAGGAAAAAAAAATCACAAGATCAATTCTCATTTTCCTTAACTACCTGTGAGGTTGAGCATCTTTTCCATTTATTGAGCACTCACATTCACTACTATGAACTGGATATTTATACTTTGTCCATTTTTCTTTTTTTTTTTTTTTAAGATTTTATTTATTTGACAGAGAGAAAGAGAGTAAGCGCACAAGTAAGCAGAGGGAGAAGGAGAAGCAGGTTCCCCTTTAAGCAGAGAGCCTGACGCGGGGCTTGATCCCAGGACCCTGGGATCATGACCTGAGCCAAAGGCAGACACTTAACCAACTGAGCCACCCAGGCGTCCCACTCTGTCCATTTTTCTATCACACTAAGTAAATTAACCTGTCATGTTTTGAAAATATATCCCCTGGCCTATCATTTGTCTTTGACTTTGTCCACAGCATTATTTGTATTTATTTGTATGTAGTTTTATTTGTATGTAGTATAATCTGTCAATCTTTTCCTTATTTGACTTTGGATTCGATGATTGGTTTTAAGACTGCCTTCTCCTCTGCTCACCCCCACTGCCTCAGTACAAATTTCCTAGTCAATTTTCTTCTATTATTGCTTGTAGGACTTAATATTTAAATATTTCATCTAGAATTGATTTTCATATATAAAGTGAATTTGCAGGCTCGAAATTCTTCTGCCAAATGGACAGCTAATTATGCCATACAATTTATTATTATTTTTTCCTAGTGAATTAAGGTTCTATCTTACCACAGACTATATTCCTATATACACTTAGATCTGCTTTGGAACATTCTATGTGGTTCCACCAATCTCTTTGGCTATAACTATACCAATTCCAATATATTTATTCTATTCTGGTAGGGCAACTGTTTCCCTGTTTTTCAACACATTCTTTTTCTTCATAATTTTTTTTGACATTGGTATATATTTATTTTTAAGGCTCTGGCGACAAACAATATTCCAATTCTGGCCCTGCCTTTACCATCTATATCACTTTGGGCAAGTCATTTATCATATTTGGGCCTCAGTTTTCTCACCCACCCTTAAGTTTTGATATGTAGTAATTTTTCCTAATCAACTGACTTCCCTTAACTTAAAAAATGTGTTTTCTTAATACACGGTCCATTTTTATAAACTGAGTTTCTTTAAAAAGTGCATTATTTTTACAACATAAATCTTATGTATTCTTAAGCATATTCTCAGGTATTTATAGTGGCACAATCTATAATAATTGCACATTTGTAGACATTGCTCCATTACCTGCTGTCATCAAATGTGGTATGCCTAATTTCTCCTCTTCAAGAGGAATCAACTGTTTTGCCTGGCTACCCAAGATTCTTTCTTCACCCTTAAAACTGAGAAACTTTCCTAGGAAAGTTTTCAGTGTCAATTGTTTTGTGTCCATTTTTCTTGAAAGATGGTTTAAACTCATTACTTCAAACCTTTATTTCCATAAAGTCTTTAATTACATATTTGAGCTTTTGTGTTTTCTGCATCTACTGCAGTCAACTGTTTATTTCCATTTCACTTGCTCAACCTGTCTTTCTTATCCTTCACTAGGTTTTCAGCAGTTTGTATTTGTATTTATTCTCTTTCCAATGTGGCTTTTAATTCTGTGATAACTTTTGTTTTCTTTTCCACTACTTTCCTCAGCTGTACCTGCTGATGCTCCATTTTCTCCTGTCACTGTGCCTTATTTTACCTGATCTTCTGTATCTCTGCTTGGAGTTCTTTACTTTCTTAAGTTCTTTGAATTTATGGTGGCAGGACTGGCCGTTAATTTTCATCTGAGGTTAAAAAACATTTTTCTAGTGTGGGTACTTTACCTGCCACTTGTTTCCCATAATTTCCTCTTTTTTATAGTATCTTTCTACAGCTGTTGTGCTGGTTCTTTTTGACTGAGGCAAGTGCTTCTTACATGCTCTGAAGGAAGCCCCTATGGGAGAAGCCAGGGCCGTGTTCCAAGTTAACAGAAACACACGAAGCTTTTGCATTTCCCCAGCCAATCGGGATGATAAACTGTCAAGCTGCTCACAATTCACCTCTCTTCCAACCCGCCTTATCTGCTGCATCTCGAGAAGATGGCACGTCTATGTGTCTCCCTGTACAGCTCAGCTCCCCTCTTACCCCAGGTGTCCAATGGAGAAGCGCCTGCTGCCGGTCTGTGCACCCTCCTCTCCCTGTCCCAAACAAAGGACTGTTGATTTTGCCTGCAAAATCCAATTCTGGAGAACCATATGAGCTCGAAATCTGAAGCCAAAGATCTCCTTTCTTAGCATCTTCCTATACCCACGCAATCTTCATTATTCTTCTGTCCTTCCTCACTTAGTATTGGGAGCATAAGGAAAAATGACCTAACTTTAAACATCTTAATTGTCAACATTTATGTTACCCTTGTCCCTTTTTCTCCATGTCTTCCCTGTCCTGTCAAACTTTTATCTCCCACTTCCCCTGCCTTTGTGCAACTATTGCTTCACAAATGCTTTACCCCAACATGTGAAAAAAATGCCCCTAAGAGGCGCCTGGATGGCTCAGTCATTAAGCGTCTGCCTTCAGCTCAGGTCATGATCCCGGGGTCCTAGGAGCGAGCCCTGCATCGGGCTCACTGATGAGCAGGGAGGCTACTTATCCCTCTCCCTCTGCATGCCGCTCCCCTTGCTTGTACACTCTCTCTCCCTAATTAAAAAAAAAAAAAAAAAAACTTAAAAAAAAAAATGTCCCTAAAAAGAAAAGGCTGTAAACATCATTTTTACTTATTTTAAAACTGTGGATATTACAATGTCAGGGGTCTCCTAAGATATATATATATGCAGGGCGCCTGGGTGGCGCAGCCAGTTGAGCATCCAACTTTGGTTTTGGCTCAGGTCGTGGTCTCAGTCATGGGATAGAGCCCAGCATTGGGCTCCACACTCGGTGTGGATTCTGTTTGAGATTTTCTCTCTCCCTATGACCCTGCCCCCGCCACCCCCACACGTGCTCTTTCTCTCTCAAATAAATAAATCTTTAAAGAAGCATATATGCAATATAAAATATTTATGAAGACATGACCACATCTTCACTTTCAAATGCTTTCATGAATAACATAAGTTACCATTCACATTACACACATCTTACATTTTAAAAAAATTTAAAAGGTACCATGTCTATCTTGTTATGAGACACTCCTTGAGGAAAGAACCTGTGTATTCCACTTTTATTACACACAGTGCTAGTACCAGAACATTAAGGTGAATGTGTGTGTGTATATATGTAATTCTTTTATTTTTTTTTAAGTAGGCTCCACACCCAGCATGGAGCCCAATGCAGGGCTAGATCTCAAAACCCTCAGACCAAGACCTGAGCTGATGGGGCGCCTGGGTGGCTCAGTTGGTTAAGCAACTGCCTTCGGCTCAAGTCATGTTCCCAGGGTCCTGGGATCAAGTCCCACATCGGGCTCCCTGCTCAGCAGGGAGTCTGCTTCTCCCTCTCCCTCTGCCCCTGCCCCTGCTTGTACACTCGCTCGCGCTCTCTCTCTCAAATAAATAAATAAATAAATAAAATCTTTAAAAAACAAAAAGACCTGAGCTGATATCAAGAGTCAGATGCTCAACCAAATGAGCCACCCAGGCACCCCTGTATATATGTTAATTTCTTTTAAAGCCCCCAAGTTATGCAAATCAACAATACCACTCCAGTCAGTGGAACATTTTCTATGACTGTTAATATAACCAAAATTAGCTAAGCAAAATCCTGAGAGAATAAACTTAATCTTTTCCATTTGTCCTCCCTTCAAGCCTGTTCCTGACTGATTATTATTGATCAATGTCTGCAGAGAAGTCCTGCCTTGTCAAACTTTGAGATGAATTCTGGCATAGTACCCCTTCAGCTCCTGGCTCAGAGGCTAACCGATCAGCTCTGGCATCTTGGCCTCAGGCAAGCCAGACTACCTATGGAACAGAGATTCATTCCTTGTTCAAATCACAGCATCTCCAGTAAGTCTGTATGAACCAGGTTAGGACAAAAAGGAATAAAGCAGCAGCACTTTTATCCAGTGGTCCCATGGAGGAATTAGTCCTCTCACTGTCTAGAAAAAAGAAAGGAGGAGGTTAAAACCAGAAGAGTTTTATATTTTAAATTCCCCTGCACAGTCTTGCGAGGGACTGGTGGAGCACTGCAAAATTCTAAGTGTCTACCACAAACCCTTAGGCGTACTAAAACACTTAGAGTCTTTTTTGTTGCCAATTTCACATCTGCTAACAAAGGCTACAGAAGGTTACTAAGTATCATCATTGTGCCCAAAATATGTAATTATGTGTCCAATACATCATATCTGGTGAATTAAATGAAGAGATTCCTAAAGAGCTGCCACAAATACTAAGAAGTGAAAATTTATATGCCAGAGTCAAAATCATTATGTGCCAAATAGATAAAATAACTGCTTTAAAATCTCAGAGGCATCAACACAGGCTGAGAAGGCAAGCATTCGTCCCATGTATATTTCAAGTACAAGGTGGTCTTACTATCAGTATTCTTCAAAAAGCATCAGGTATACTATACCTATATTTCTCTCCTCAGAACCTTAAAATGTTTTCTAGATGCTAAATCTTGAAGCACGATGGTCAGTTAGATAAATATTAGGGCAAGATAAATCCCTATGACTCTGCCAATTCTATTCAAAACCAATTCTGAAACATGCAACTAAGTGAAACAGAAGCCTAGGAACTGCTACTCATCTTTTGCCCTAAAACAGGGCAAATACCACTGTAAACTCAGGAGACGTACCAGCGTTCTTGTATCAGCTACTGTATCTAAGTCAGGTAGAACAAGAGAAAATGGGCTTTAACTAGTACATTATGGTATTTGGAGTCTGACTACAAGAAGCTTCTAGACCACAAAAATGGGTGTAGTTGAAAGGAATCAAGGGAATTTTTTCCTCTGGGTCTTTAAAAGGCAGAGGAATGAACATAATGACATTCTGAGGTAGCTTTCTGGCCTGGGGTCCTGATTCCTCTCTTGAAAATATAAATCACATTTATATTAACACCTAATAATTCTCCTTGATTATATTTCAATTATACAGATATAGTAAAGATGATGATTAAATAATAATAGCAACATTTCTAAATTGCTTACCATGTATGTCCCAGGCAGAGTTCCTAAACCCATTACATATACATTAACTCATTTAATCTTACTTATTACCCTCATTTTACAGATGAGGAAACTGAGGCACAGATGTTAACTTGCCCAAGGCCACACAAACTGAGATCTCAACACAAAGTACCTCAAAGGGGCTATATGGTAATAGAGCTTTTTGCATGGGATGGAAGAGAAGAATCAATGTTCAGGTGCACGTAGATGCAAAAAAAAGATAGGATTTCTGCTTCTGGTCAGCAGATGTCACGGTAATCCCAGGGTAATGTTCTTAGAGTGCCATCTGTACCACCCGTTTCTGAATCCGCCGAGTGTCTGCTAACTTCAGGGGGAGAGCCCAGGAATGTGCAAACCCCTCAGGGGAGTCTCAGACACACACTAAGATTTAGGGAACCACCACTCCAACACCAATGCTGCTGTACGCCCCAGCAGAAACCACAAGAGGAGATGAAACACAATACTGATTATGGGACTTCTTACTCCAGGTGTAGTTGATAGAATCCAGTTCTTTACTCTGAAACAACTCCCAAAAGTATTCAGATGATGGAACACTTGAAAGTCAAGTTGTTCTTGAAATGCAAATAAATTTAATTCTACTGAACTACAAATACAAATGATTTTACTACAGGAAAAACATGATTACATTACTACAAAAAATTTAGAAATTATAATCATGTATTCTTATGTCGGTGTCTCCAGAGTAAAAAAGATGAACATTTCCGGACTTTTTCACCCATGTTAAAAGCTGTGTCCCTTTATTTTGCCCTCTGCTGGCAATCATTATCAACAGCAAGCAGGAAACAAAGATCCGAAAATTCCAATAACTTTTAAATTCCTCTAAACTGTGAAGTCTGGCACCTCCTTGGTAAAAGTCTTCTCCAAAACTGAGCCTAAAAGGCACTGTGTTAAAGTGGTATTTACTGCTCACCAACCCCCAGGCACAGATCCTTTTCATCAGGGTTTCTTAACTTGAGGTCCATGAGCTTGAATTGGAAAATCACATTCATATTTTCACTAACCTCTGACTGAAATTTAGCATTTTCTTCCATTACGAAGGGAGGCAGCTACTCACAGCCATGTCAATATCTGACTTTGTCACTGACAGAAATCAGATTTTTATCATATCACATTACTATAATTAAACATCTTGAAATGCTATTTACCCTCATCACTACTTTAAAATTATAGTCATAATTACACTGGATGGTGTAATTTAATGAATTAATTTAAAAGTACAAGGGTGCCTGGGTGGTTCAGTCAGTTAATTGTCCGACTCTTGGTTCTGGCTTAGGTCATGATCTCAGGATCATGAGCTCGAGCCCCATGATGGGCTCTGCGCTCAGCAGGGAGTCTGCTTGAGATTCTCTTGCTCCCTCTGCCCCTCACCCACCCTCTAAAAAAAGTACATATTACTATAGCTCCACTTTTTTAAAAAATGTTTTTGATAACTGTAATTCAATATAATCGATTTCCTTCATATTCCTATGTTTTTTATGCATTTGAAAACGTAATTATGAAAAGAGGTCTACTGGCTTCAGATTGCCAAAGGTGTCCATGGCATGCGTACACACGTACACATGTACACACACACACACACACACACACACACACGTTAAGAACCCTGACCTGGACAGATTGGTGCACAAAAATAGTTTTAAGATACTGTGTCACCTGCATCATGCAAGTGAGTTAAGATAGAAGTAACTGCTTATGGTGTGATTACTGGGATTATTAGTTTATATTTCACTACCAAAACCCACACTTCCTGTGTGCCTGGAACGAAGGAGTTCCATCAGGTTGTTAAATGAAAGGACAAACTTTGGGGTAGAGTTCCTATAAATGAGGTTTGACCCTAGTTACTTCACTGATTTCACCAGCAGCCTATCTGTGGCTCAGTTCCTCCTTTCTTAGAAATGGGGCTGCTACTGCTTACCCAAATTGACTCTGAAAGACCTTGCAAGAAGAAAGGGGCCATCGATTTGTGTAAAAAATCTGAAGCCCTTTGAAAGATATATTTACTTTTTTTAAACATATATTCTTAAGTAATAGTTATAGTAGTCTCAATTTTACTAACACAGACACAGTTTCCACATCAGGACCTTGAATTCCGTTCCATTCTGCTGTCCACATGGGGTGTAAGGAAGAGCGAGCCATTACAGAAAATAAAACTATGTCTCGCTCAGGATTCTCTGCTTTCTGTGGACAGTGGGTGGACTTTAATATCAGTGTGTAGTCCCAGGGATTTGTGTGTAAATTGTGTTATGTCTGGGCAATGAGAGTCTGTCGCTTTCATCAATTTCTCAAAGGGAATTCCAGAGGGGCGCCTGGGTGGCTCAGTCAATTAAGCATCTGCCTTCCACTCAGGTCATGATCCCTGAATCCTGGGGGAATCCTGGGATGGAGCCCTGCTCAACGGGGAGTCTGCCTGTCCCTCTCCCTCCCTCGTCCTAACTCATGTGCTTAAGCTCGCTCCACTCTCTCTCAAATAAATAAATACAATCTTTAAAAAAGGAGGGGGGAGGGTTCCAGAAAAGTTGAGACCTAGACTCTAGAGAAATACTTCTGGAAAACTGTAAACAAACTCACAATGTACAAATGTTTTTTGACAGGACCTTTATGTGTAAAAAAGAACTCTTTTCCTACAACAAACTGTGGGTGAGAGATAATAAAATTAACCTGTGCAACACCTTATAGCTAGTCAGTGGACTAGACAGAACCAAACTCCACCCGGCTTTCCCCCCTGCACCATGCCTATCACTGTCCACACAGTTTCATTCTTCTTAAGTCATGGTGTTCGTGGTGTCTCAAGCAGGAGTATAACGCTTTAAACACCACTAGCCAAGGCCCTCAGTTGCTCTGATCACTCTCACAGTGTTTAATACAGTAAGTGGAAGAGATTAAGGAATAAAGGAAAGAAAATTCTTCCCACTGACATATTCAACAACTTTCAAAAATAAATTCATGCTGCAATGTCAGCTTAAAAGCTTCCTCCTGGGGCGCCTGGGTGGCTCAGTCGTTAAGCGTCTGCCTTCAGCTCGGGTCATGATCCCAGGGTCCTGGGATCGAGCCCCGCATCGGGCTCCCTGCTCAGCGGGAGGCCTGCTTCTCCCTCTCCCACTCCCCCTGCTTGTGTTCCCTCTCTCGCTGTCTCTCTCTTTGTCAAATAAATAAACAAAATCTTAAAAAAAAAAAAAAAAAAAAAAAGCTTCGTCCTACTGCCTGTGCTTCTATGAAAGATCCTCAAGTTGTCAATGTCCAGAAAGACTTACTACTCAAGGTTACACTTCTGTATCACCATGAAATAAGCCAAGAAAAGATAAGGAAAGTGTCATCCTTCTCTATTCAGAAAACAGTGGCAGGATCACGGTCACAGACCAAAATTTCCAAAAAGAGATCACTTTTAAGAGGACAGATATGAGGCAGCAATAGCAGTGACACTCCTGGCAGACGGGCTGGGGGATCCATGAATGGTACCTGGGGGTGGGAGCAGGAGGCGGGGAAGCCTGCACAGTAAACAGCCCTAACAGAAATCTAGTGTAGCCAAGAGTGTGTATGACCACCAACTGAGGCACCAGCATCTTTCTTCACAGCCATCCCTCTCTCTTCCCCTATCCGCCCCCCAGTTGAAGCAATGCGGCGCGAAGGGAGAGGAGTGGAGTGATAAATGGCGTAGCTTTTGGGTGTAAAGTCGAGTTTGAGTGCCATCCCCCCCCCCCCGAAATAGCTGTCTGACTCGGTCAAGTCACAACATGGTGCCTCAGTTTCCCCAAGAGTAAAATGGGGGTAATTACGCTTCTGACTACACAGGAATGCTGCCAGGATTAAATGAGGTAACGAGTGCGAAAGCTTCTGCACAGGGCCAGACACAGAGGAACCGCTCCGGGGGCGCTAAGGCAAGTCCGCAGCAGGGTCCTGGGGTCTGGGCTCCGGCCCGGAAAGGGTGCTCCCGGGGCCCGCTCCCTGCCAGCTGGGTTCCGAGCCCCTGCCCGGCCCACCTTGTTGTTGTACTCCTCCACGAAGCTGCCCAGCGCCAAGCGAAAGCGCTTGTCGGGCCGCACGCTCCAGTTCATGGCGTAGACGGTCCAAGGCGCTTCATACTTGTAGATCTCCTTCCGTTTGCCGTGCAGGGACATGGTGGCGGCGGCGGGGCCGCAGTGCGGGCCGGGACGACAGCAAGCTGCTGCGGGCCGGGCGCGAGTCAGGCGGGGAGCCGGGCCTGAGACTGAGGGGTCCGAAGGGAGGCGGGGCGGGGGCGGGCAGGGACGGCCTAGCCCGGAAGCGGGGCCGCGGCGACAGACAACGACTGCCGGGCCCGACCCCCAGTTTCAAACCTGGTTCGGCTCGGACAACAGCCACCTTCCGTTTGAAGCCCCGCCCCGCCCTCTCAAAACGGAAGCCACGCGACCCCCGTAGCGGCGCCGGCCGTTGGCTGCCTGACATGTCCTTTCGAAAGGTTCCTTCTCCTCATTGGCTAGTGCATCCGTAGCTTCTGAAACCTTTCGCTATTGGCGTAAGTGTTTGTCATTCCAATGACTTGCCCGGCCCCATTTCAGGGGGCAGGCGCTTTCTCAGCTCCAAAGGTGATTGGCTGACAAAGATGTCAGTCAGAGAGATAACGGCGCACTGCGGGGGAATGGGGGCGTGGGTGGCCTAGAGGCTAGTTATCTAGCTGCGGCGGGGCAGGCCTCCAAGTTCTAGGCCAATTCTCTGAGAGTTGAAACCCCCTGGGTGACCTGCTCTGACTTCCTCTCTGCAGCTGCCATTGCGAGCGGTTTCTCCACGCTGTCCAGTGGAAATTTACATTCTGCCTCACCCAAGGGCCCGCGGCCTGGCAGCCTGGCCCCAGCCAAACGGGAATCACCTTAATTTCCTCCTGGTGCCCACAGCCGTGTATACCGGGGAGCTGTTGTCCCAGTCCCCCCAAGGGCAGGAGGCGCACACGCCTTTGCAGACCGACCCACCTTTAGTCAGGCCTTCCCGCGCTTTCCTGGACATTCTAGAAACGCTCGGAATTTCAGGGTTGGTTTTCAGTTAAGTCGGCGGCCCTACTTGCTTGGCCCTAAGTTTTTGTCGGTTCCCGTTCATTCCATCCCTTTCCCCGAAGCGGAGCCCAAGGCAAAAGCTAATCAAGCCCTAAACATATCTGTGTCCTCAGTTTGAAATGGAGAAGGGTCTGAATCTAGGTAACATCTCTTCATAATTTAAATGGTTTCCTATGATTTGCTTTCAACGCAATTAAAGGAGAATCTTAAGGAACTGCTAGATGGTATCATTAAATATCCTTTTAAATATCGTGGATTGTTGAACAACTCAGAATTAAGTGACTGCTGTATGTAACAAACCCCTTAGTGTTCCATCTGCTTACTTATTTGAACAAATTTTCTCTGCTTAAGTTTTTTAAAAAAGGAAAGAAAAATAGGTATAAAAGTGTTGCTGAACCTTGTCTCACTCTAATAAAAAAGTGATATTCATCCACACACATGAGCTAATGAGAGGAAAATACCCTCCTTTATATATGCATTTCCAATAAAATTTTAATTTCTATAAAAATTTGAAATATATTTGGGCTCCTGGCTGGCTCAGTTGTAGAGCATCCATCTATTGATGTTGGGGTCATTGAGTTCAAGCCCCACGTTGGGTGTAGAGATTACTTAAATTTTTTAAAAAACTTTAAAAAGTAATTTAAAAAAATTTGAAATATATCTCTGTTGTTTTGAACAACTCTGTACTAATGAGTATAATCCTTAAAGCCTTGGTAAGGTTACAAAAATTTAATTTTAAAATTCATATGTATATATTTGCTGCAAACAGTTATGATCAAGTTATTGATAATAGACCTTAAATCTGGAAATAAACTACATGTAGCATAAACTGTGGTGGAATAGAATGGAATTATGAGAAGAGAAAAAGGAATAATGTTAAAGAAGAGCTTATTCTCATGTTTTTGTTTTATTTTATTTTTTTTAAGAGTTTATTTATTTGAGAGAGAGAGAGCACGAGCAGGGGGAGGGGCAGAGGGAGAGGGAGAAACAGATTACAGGCTGAGCAGGAAGCCCAACATGGGGCTGGATCCCAGGACCCTGAGACCATGACCTGAGCCCAAGGCAGCCACTAACCAACTGAGCCACCCAGGCGCCCCTATTCATGTGCTTTTAAAATGAATAGAAGATGCGGTGTGTATGTGTATATATATACATACATATATATATATATATATATATATATATATATATATATATATATAATGTAATATTACTCGGCCGTCAAAAAGGATGAAATCTTACTATTTACAACAATGTGGATGTAACTGGAGGGTATTATGGTAAGCGAAATAAGTCAGTCAGAGAAAGACAATTATCATTTGGTTTCACTCATATGTGGAATTTAAGAAATAAAACAGAAGATCATAGGGGAAGGGAGGGAAAAATGAAATAAGATGAAATCAGAGAGGGAGACAAACCATAAGAGACTCTTAACTATAGGAAACAAACTGAGGGTTGCTGGAGGGGAGGCGGGTGGGGGGATGGGGTAACTGGGTGGTGGGCATTAAGGAGGACATGTGATGTAATGAGCACTGGGTGTTATATGAGCTGATGAATCACTGAACTCTATCTCTGAAACTAATGATACACTGTATGTTAACTAATTGAATTTAAATAAAGTAAGTTTTAAAAAAAGAAAAAAAGAGGCAGCAGCTCTTTCTGCCCCCAGATCCTGTCCCCATGCTTTAATAAACCACCATTGTGCACTAAAAACAAAACAAAAACAAAAAGAAAGAAAGAAAATGAAGATGTGAAGGATGCTTGGCCGTCTCAGTCGGTAGACATGTCACTCTTGATCTTAGGTTATGAGTTCAAACCCCACATTGAGCATGGATCCTACTTTAAAAAAAAAAAAGAATGATGTTGGCTCTTTTTTTTTTTTTAAAGGTTTTATTTATTTATTTGACAGAGACACACAGAGAGAGGGAACACAAGCAGGGGGAGTGGGAGAGGGAGAAGCAGGCTTCCCACCGAGTAGGGAACCCGAGGTGGGGCTCTATCCCAGGACCCTGGGACCATGACCTGAGCCGAAGGCAGACGCTTAACGACTGAGCCACCCAGGCGCCCCTGAATGATGTTGGCTCTTAAATCACTATGCTACTTGGATCTAAATGGATCGATATAAATGAGGCAATTTATAAAGTATCAATATTCACAATATACTGGAAATTACATGCTTGCAACTATTTAAACTTATCAATGAAATACTTCAAATGTTAACTTAAAAATGTATGTGTGGTAGGAGGGATTCATCTTCAAAATTCTTTCAAGGAGTACCAAAAAAGGACTGAGGACTGATGATTAGGTACTTTTGGACAACAGCCCATTTCATTGGAGCGATTAACTGCGCATGTTCTCAAGCCAGACCATATGGATTGAAACCATGTCCTCATTTTCCCATAATGTTAGGCAAGATTCCCTTTTTTTCTTAAGATTTTATCTACTTATTTGAGAGAGAGAGAGAGCACAGGTGTGTGGGAGAGGGCAGAGGCAGAGGAAGAAGCAGACTCCCCGCTGAGCAGGGAGCCTGACACGGGACTCGATCCCAGGACCCCAAGATCATGACCTGAGCCAAAGGCAGATGCTCAACCAACTGAGCCACCCAGGTGCTCCAAGACTCCTTTTTTTTTTTTAATTGAAGTATAATTTACACATAGAAGTACACATATTTTCACAATATGAAATATACTTAATGTCACCAGCTCCTAGATCAGGAAGCAGGAAAGTACTAGCACCCCAGACGTCCCCCTCATGCTTGCATAAATTTCTTAGCCTCTCGCTGCTTCTGATCCCTCATCTCTTAAATGAGGCCAACAATACCGACCCCACAGGGTTGTGGTGAGGCTTAGTGAACTAGTATCTGCAGAAATGTCAGCAGGAGCATGGCACAGGGGGAGCATTATGGAAGTGTTTGCTGTTGTCATGATTCTTGATGGTGACCAAGCCAGAGCCTCTCCAATTCCCTTTACCCCAGCCTGGCTAAAAGCCCCATGCCCCTGGGGCTCCTGGGCCCAGCAGAGCACTT
Organism: Halichoerus grypus; assembly: GCF_964656455.1. Taxonomy (NCBI): domain Eukaryota; kingdom Metazoa; phylum Chordata; class Mammalia; order Carnivora; family Phocidae; genus Halichoerus; species Halichoerus grypus. The sequence goes on along the minus strand of NC_135713.1, from coordinate 194,617,229 downwards.
TGAGGTTCTCAACACACAGATCCTTGTGGGAGGGACTTGAAGAAGACCACAATGTTGGACTCACAGCACAATCAGGGACAGATGACCCTTGGGTAAGTAACACACCCAGCCCAACATGAAATGTGCAGACTTTATTAGCTGTGAGATGTTCTACTGCCCGGTAGAGTCCCAAAGGGCATCACAGAGCCATGAGGGGCAGAGTGGCTGGGGGCTGGAGCTCTGTGCCCTGATGTGTCTATTACAGAGGACACTTTCATCCCCAGCTGGTTCAAAGGCTCTTGGCAGGAGGTCTCACTAACCTTGGGTGCTGGGCCGTGAAGCGGTAGGTAGTTCTGAGCCACAAGGTGATAGTACCCAGCTGAGAGCAAGGTTCTCATGCAGATCAGAAACTTCTTTCTTCAGTGACACCTCTGTCCTGTAAGCTACCTCTACCCCCAAGCCTCACCCACCCTCCACCAGGCCTACTGTCTAAACAGAGCCCTAGAGGAGTCTGGGAAAGTCCTGAGCCTCTTCACCCATGCCTTAGTGGGTCACTTGGGTTGGCAGTTTGTAGCTACAGTAGGAGAATGGTTTTCAGAGGCCCATTTGGCAGCTGTCTGCCTCCCCCAAATCCTTCACTCTCACCCACCTCCAATCCCCTCATGGTATCTTTTATCTTGGGGCTCAGTGGCTCTAACTCCCTGCCAATCCAGGATCTGAGCCGTGTCTCTGGAACTCCCGCTGCTGGGGGACCTGGCCGAGGCGTTCAGGAAGGGAAGGAAAGCGGGGACCACAGATGAGTCCCTGTACCTCCAGCGGATGAAGAGGTGAGGCCAGGGGTGACAGGAGCCCCTCAGGCTGCTCCTGTTCTGAGGATACTGTGAAAATTTTGTCTGTTGCCATGGCCAGGGGAGGCACCCTGGAGGCGGAATTCCTTTGCGGCGGCCAATACTTGTTCAAGTCATCACAGCTTGGGACCTGGGGGGTGGGGGTGGGCAAGAAAGGGGGAGGCCACCAACTTCAGGGATGGGAACTGGCAGGAGCTGTGTCCTGTTGCCCTTGCCCCAGCTGTGGGGTCTATGGTTTCAATCTGGGCTTTGCCACCACCTGTCCAGGCTGCTTGTCAGGACATAAAGGAGGACAGCAGAAGCACCAGCTGCTCTCAGGCCACAGAGGCTCTGGGCTTGATGCCACATTGAGACCAAGTTCAGGGTGGGGCAGACATGCAGCTGCCTCCAGGAAAGCCCTTGGGGATCCCTTCATCTGCTCACCTGTTCAGGGGTCAAACCGCCCTGGGGCAGCCTAGTGCCTGGACTCTGAGTGGCTGAGACTACAGGAAACAAGGCCAGGTCATCGGAGGTAGGGGCTCCCAGAATGTAGCCAGTGTGACCCTGGGGCAGGGGCTGCTGAAGGAGCTGTAGGATGTGGCTGAGGTCTGAGGACATGCGGGACTCCAACCTGCCACACAGAACAAGGTCAAGGTCAGGGTCAGAGTCAGCGTCAGGGTAAGGGAGAGCCGTTCAGGTCCTGATGCAGCTCTCAATTTTGTAGCCTGCATGCCATTCCTGCTGGATAGAATGGCAGCCTGGGACCTCCCTGAAGCTACTTCCCTGCTACAATCCACAGCCCCTGCTGAAATTTCCCTTGGCACTGACTTCAATAATAACAGTGACCAGGCATTGTGCACACCTCATTTAGCTTTCATAAGGGAGCTTTGGTATGGGTATTCTGATTATCCCCATTTCATGAAAGGGCAAACAGAAGCTCCGAATAGTTAAGTAACTTGTCCACATTCTTGCTGGTCAGTTGCAGGGCCAGGTTAGGAGCCCAGGACTATAATGCCCAAGCCCTTACTCTACCACCACAGCCCTGCCATCCACAGGCCACACCCCCTTTCCAAGGGCCCATGGAATTTGTTTCTGCATGAGGTTATGCCCCTCTTCCAAAAAGGCTCCCTTGGCCTGTTTTGGGGTTTCCTAGGACAAGCCATCCAAGGAACTGGGCTTAGTGACATAGGGAAGGGAAGGCCTGCAGCTAAATGGGGCTAACCATTCTAAAACCCACAGGGTACCCAGTGATGTCCCTGAGCCACCAAGAGGGGGCACCCGTGCCTAGCCCACTGCTGGGCCTGCTCTCTGCAGCCACCCCCATCCCTGGCCCACAGGACACTCACCTGTTCATCTGGGCCTGGAGCTGCTCTAGCCTGGAGCCTAGCTCCCGAGGCCAGCAGTCTGGGTCTCCCTGAGGGTTGGGGGGGCTGTGCCTTGGCCTGGGGGGCACTTGCTGCAGCAACTCTGGCCAGAGGCCAGATGCATCTGAGATGCTCAGGGAAGGGGCTGTGGCTGCAGGAGGGAAAGGGAAGCCTGAGCTTCAGTCTGGCCGGTTCCACAGGCATGACCTGGAGCAGAGCCCATCCCCTTCCCCTAACTGCCATGGGAACACAGGTTGGGAGAAGTGGATCTCCTTACCTGGGTGCCCTGGAGTACAAGGTCCTATCCCCACAGAGGTCTGGCTTCCAGTTCCCAGAAAGCTGTAACCCTGGGAAGGGGGCTGGGGGCCCAGCTTGGGGGGGCTGACTGGGTGGGGACTGTCCAGCCCTGGCCTCACTGTCCAGGGAGCTGCAGTCCAGCCACTCCCCTGGTGTCTTGATGTGAAACCCCAGGGGGCTGGCTTGTATCCACCCCTGGGGACAGCCCTCACTCAGGCTCTGAGCACACAGGGGCAGGAAGGAGATAAGGGTATCTATTACTGAGCCTCGGAGAGGGAGCCCCTCTCCTCTCATCAAGGGGCTGGGGAGGTCTCTCCCAAGGTGAGGCAGATCAGGAAGGACCTGAAAGGGACAGGAGGCTGGGCAGGGGCTTCAGGCTGGGCTGGGGCTGACACTGGTGGAGCTGGCTTTGCTTACCTGACTGGTTGTCACCGAGGAAGAAGCCTTGGTCCTGGCTGCCTGGAACTGGCTGGGGTGATGACTGCAAACCCCCACCTGCCTTGTGGGGAACAAAAGCATCAAGTAACAGGTACCAAAGCTGGGACAGGGTCTCTTTTTCCTCCCCTGCACCAACCCCCCTCCTGTGGCCCTTGAGACAACTAGGTGAGAAAGTGGTAACAGGTGGCCGGGCTTCCCCTGATGCTCCAGGAAGCTTCCTGCAGGTTCTCCCCTGCGCTGGTGGGCAGGAGATTAACAGGGGCTTAGAGATGTGCAGACCTCTCCCCTCGCCACCAAGAGTCTTGGGAGAGGCAGCCTTGAGTAGCAAGATTTGGTGGGGTGCAGGGGAAGGGGGACAGAGGAGCTGTTCTTGCAGTCCTCCCTTTCCTGAATGCCCTGGTGCTCCCGTCCTTAGCTTAGGCTACTGGGGAGTTTCCTCTGAGGAGACTGGGTCTGGAATCCCCAATCCATCCAGGATACCCTCAGCAGCACCCTTGGCAGACCACCCTCTTGGCACTATGAAACTTGGGGGTACCCGGGGGCTACAGATGCCCAGGCCACAGAGACCACATCCGTCTTGCCCTAGGGTCCAGCCACTGAGCACTTGGGCCATCTGATGGCTCCTAGGGGCTAGAGCCCCCAAGGCAGCATCCTTACAAGACGTCTCCTAGACAGATCAGGTGGGGAGAGGAGAGACCGGTGGTGGGGAGAAGAGCAGAACGGACAGGGTGGGGATGGCTGTCCATAGCAAGAAAACCTGCCTCAGCGCCACCCTCCAGGAGCTGGGCGTGGGGCTTGAGCCGGCAGAGCCCCTCCTCCTGAGGCCGGGGGTGGGGGGGCTCAGTGCCAGGGCCTCAGCCACTGCTGCCCCTGCCAGGCACGCCTGCCCCCTCCTTCGCACTAGCTGATTCCAGACCCCTCTGTCCATACAGTCCCTTCTGGGCCCTTCCAGTCTGCACTGGTTGTCCCACTCCTTGGTAACCCTGAGCTCCCCAGAAATTTGGTCTCCCCACACATCCTCATGACTTCCTTATTTAACTATGAGGCTCTTTATTTTCCCTGAGTTGTTTTAGTCTCTTCCACTGAGTGATCAGCTTGTGAGGAGAGGCTGCTCTATCTCTCATTTACACCCCTGGGACCTGGCATCGTGAGACCCTGGCTGCCAGACATCGCCCCCTTTCCAGCTGGGTGCTGCGGGGTGGAAAAAGCCTCAGCTGTAGAGTCGCACAGACTTGAGTCCACTCTTTGGCTCTGCATTTGACAGTATGGCTTCCTGTATGGCGGTTTGGCTTTGGTCAATGTATTCATCCTCTCTGACCCTCAGTTTCTTCATCTAGAAAGTGGGGGAAATAACACTCTGTGCAAAGAGAAGACTAAATGAGATCATGTAAATGAAGCCGAGCTGGTGCTCGACAATTGGTAGCTGTCATCATACTCGGCATTATGTTGGCCCCGGTAGACACAGAAGAAATTACAGTAAAGGACGCAGGATGGGGTTGAAAAGAAGGGAGGTGGTCGGGTGGGTCCCCTCAGGCCAGGCAAGCCAAGTGCTCAGCAGGCCCCATTGCCCGTTACCAGCTGGCGGAGGGCCGCTCCCCGCCCAGGCCCACCCAGCCCAGACTCACGTCCCGCAGGTTGAAGGTGACTTCCAGCTTACTCCAGAAGCTGTCTGCAAACGCAGGGTACATGTCCAGCACCTCTAGCAGGTCTGCCCGCTGGATCTTGTGCAGGTCACAGTAGGTCAGGGCCCGCACATCTGCACTGGACTTGCCCGGCTGGGCGTGAAGGCTAACGGGCTCCCCAAAGATGTCATTCTTTCCTGCCAGCCAGAGGGGCAGGGGTCTCTCCAGGGTCTGGCTCCAAGCTCTCCTTGGAAGAGCCTCCCTGAGGACCCCTTGATCATGAACTACCCCCCCCCCCCACCGGCCAACTTCAGGGATCCTGCCAGGCTGGGGCTTGGTGCTCAGGATCAAGCTCTGGGGACAAGGCTAGATGTGCTGGCTGGGGGTGGGGAGGGGTTGGAGGTGAGACCTGACTTTTCCTTTGTTCTCTGAACTCTGCAGAGAGCACATACCATCCCAGCATGTGGGTCTCCCCCAACACCAGTCTCCAGGCCCCTCAGGACCACCCTCTATCAGAATCTGCCCCCTTCCTATTTTCCATGTTCTTTGGTACTGCCCCTATCCACCCCTCCACTCCAGGAGACAGTGGGCAGGAACGGACACTAAAGGCTCCCTGCTCAACCTCTTCCTTGCTCCTCAGACTGGTGGTGCTGTGAGTGCAGGGAGCCCAGGGCCAGGAGCCCCCTGCTGCCCCCAGGGCAAGGCCTGAGGCTTCTGTGTCTTTGTGTTCCCACTGCCTACTGTGGGGCCAGGTAACCAGCATGGCCCTGGCAGAGGAAGCCTGGGGAAGTCACTTCCCCTCTTTGGACCCCACTGTTCTCATCTCTAAAATGGGTATAACCATATCTGCCTTGCCTGCCCCAAGGGACTGTCCAGAGGAACAGATGTGTTACTTGAGAAACTGCCTCAAATAGCAAGAAGCACCAGACAGGTTGGTGCCAGGCGTTGGGGGGGACGGATGTCCCAGGGTGGACATAGGCTGGTGACACTTGGGGCATGTGGCGAGGGTAGGAGTCCCTCCTGGTGCCAGGCCCATTGTGCTGGTCACAGGATATAAGTATGAATAAGATGTTATCCCACCCACAAAGAGCCCCCAAACCCCCACAAGACAGGCACCTAAGCCACCAACTAGTTTACACATCATCTATAGAGCCTTAGGGCAGGGGAGAACCAAGAGCTAAGGGCCGAGGAGGAGGAGGAGGGGTTCAATCTACCAGGGATAGTTGAGGCAGGCAGGGAGTGCTTACAGAAGATGTGAAGTGGGGGCTGGGTTGTGACAATGAGGGCTGGGCCCCCAGGAGAAAGGCAATCAGAGCAGAAGAAACAGCTGTGTGCTGCACAGTGAGGGCAAACAGAGGGTCCAGGGCTGGGGTGCCAGGGACCATGATTGCCTGACATCCACTCCCCACAGGGAAGTCCAACCCCTCAGCCTGGCAATAGGACCAGGACAATGATGGATGGAAGCCAAGACCTGTTGTCCAAGAGAACAGGATCAAAGGTCACTCAAGAGGAGGGGACTGAGGTCCAAGGTGGGAAGGGACTCGCCAGAGTCACATATGAAATTCATAAGCTCGGAATCTGGGCAGCATTATAAAATGATGGTTATCCAGTGTGAAGGATTATGCTCTAATGTACATTTTCACTCAAGGCAAAATGAGAGGATTTTAGGTCTCTAACTGAAACTTAGATTGGACTAGCTTCTTCATTATTAAATAGAATTATCATCCTTCCCACTTGGATGGCACTTCTAAAGTAGGCTGGGAGGGAGGGAAGGTCTCAAAGAGGAGCCCATGGCTTGAACTCAGTCTTGAAGGATGACCGGGGTCTGCCAGGCAGGTGCTCCGAGCAGAATGGCAACATGTGCAAAGGCAGCGAGGTGAGACAGAGACTGCAGGTTAGAGAACTCTAAGTAGTTTGGATGGCTGCAGCATAAAGTACCAGGGGGGAGGGTGGCAGGATTTAGGGAGGTCAGACTGGGGAGGACTGTGCATGCTGTGATCAGGGGTTTACATGTGTCCTGAGGGTCATGGGGAACCATGAGAAGATTTTGAGCAGAAGAGGAATATGCACAGATGTGAATTTCAGGTCACTGGCAGAAGGTGAAGATGGAGTATGGGGGTAGACCACATGCAGGGACACAGGAAAGGAGCTCTTGACATGTGCCCAGGGAGGACACGATGCGGGCTGGAGCCAGGCAGGGACAAGGAGACAGGGGTGGGACAGAGAGGTATTAATGAGGGTAACACACAGGAGTCTGTGGCTGCCTGGATGGTGGGGGTGGGGCAGGAAAGAAGAAGGGTGCTCCCTTGGTTGACTCCCAGATCTCTGACCCCAACAACGGACAGTTCACAGTGATGGGGATTCTGAAGGAGCAGCTTTTGAGGAAAGATGATGATCTCAGACACAGACATGTTGTTTGTTCTGCCTGTGGAATATAGGGTGGCCATACCCAGGAAGGAATGGAATATTCTGGTCCAAGAAGAGATTGGGGCCAGGACAGAGCTCTGCTGGTCCTTGCGGATAGATGAGGCTGAGAGTGTGGGAGCAAGGAGGTAGCTCAGGTGAGGGTATTGGGTGAGGAAAAGAAAGCAGAGCCCACACTTGGTGGACACGAGCTGAGGGCAGACCAAAGGGAGCGGACTGAGCAGAGGAACTGGAGGGGGCCTGTCCAGTGGGGTTGGAGGAGAGCCAGCCACGGAGACCAAAGGAAGGAGAGGCTGACATCCTAATCAGGGTCTTGGGGTAGGCTGAAGTCAGGGAGATGGCAAGAAAGATGAGAATCATCTCAGAGAGGTGAAGTGACCTGCTCAAGGTCATATGGTTGGTAAGTAGCGGAGGCTGAGCATGCCCCCAAATCTGTCCCCTGTCCAGTGCTCATATCCTTCCTCCAAAGTGTCTAGCTGTCCCTGTAGCAGCAGTGAATGAGACTGGGGTCCTCCCTCCACCCAAGACAAACCTTTGCCCTCTCACACTGAGCTCCCCAAGAGTGGAAGAAGGTAGGAGCCTTCTCCGACTTCAGAGTCAGACATAGCCCTGGAATCCCTGTCTGGCCACTTGTCAGCATGACCTCTCTGAGCCTCTACTTCCCTATCAGGAAAAATGGAACCTATGGTAGAGGTTTGTTTTAAGGATTCAGTGGGCTGTGTAGGAGGAGAAAAAAAAAAGCTCTCCACCGTGCATGTGCACATGGCAGGCCAGTAAAAGGTGCCACCATCGTTTAGAATGGAGAAGTCCAGGCAGGTCATCTCTGCTTCCACCCCACCCACCCATACCGGTCTGGCCCTCCCTGCCCGACCCACCTAGGATGGCCACGACCATGTCGTCGCGCAAGATCTCGATGGAGCCACGGGAGATGAAGTAGAGCGTGGAGAGCACGTCGCCGAGGTGCACCAGCGTGTCTCCCGGCGGTGCGTGCGTCGTCTTGAACTTGACGGCCAGTGCGCGCAGGCAGCCCTTGCTGGCTCCGCGGAAGGCAGGGCAGTGCTGCAGCAGCGCGCGGTGCAGATGCAGACAGATGTCGGCCTGCAGGCACTCGGGGAAGCCTTTCAGCACCTGCGAGGGGGGCGGCCGCGTCCAGCGGGAGGTGGGGCGGGGGTGGGGGGTGGGGAGGGGGCTGGGGGTGCCCTGTGCCCAGGGGACCTCAGCCTCCCCCCGGGGGCATTTAGCCAGAGCTGGGACTTGAGCTGGATCGCCTGCCCCACCCGAGGTAGGGCGGCGGAGGCTCACCGCGTTCATGTCAATGCCGTTGGTGTAGGACCAGGCATGCTGGAAGTACTCTTCCAGGCGCTGCCGCAGCGGGTTTGGGATCTGGTGGAAGCGGATGAACTCCTTGATACGCAACATCTGCGTGTGGTAGCGCGCAGTGCCGGAGTACAGGCGCTGGATGATGGCTGACACGTTGCCAAAGATGCTGGCGTACATGAGGGCTGGGGTGAGGAAGCAGGGGTGCGGGGAGTGAGCTCCTCCGTAGCCCCACCAGGCCACAGCACCCCAGGGCCTGCCCCAGACCTCCTTCTCCCTAGGAGCCCTCTGATCAGGGGCCCCTCTGTCCAGAGCCAAGTCAGAGCGCCCAGAACAGCGCCAGGGCACACAGAGGGACAAAAGGCCCTGGGCTTCCTGCCCTCCTCCCTCTGTGCTGTGTCTCTTGGCACCTTCCTGGGCCCAGAGGCCAGACTCCTGAGAACTAGGGCAATGATTTTCTTAGTACAGATTTGTTTTCCTCCTTCAAGTTGTAAAAAAAAAAAAAAAAGAAAAAAAAGGTATAATAAAGGGAAAACTCTTGGTCTCTGTTTTCACCCATTTTTTTTTTCTTGTTTTTGTTTCTCTGGGCTTTCACATCTCTAAATACTCTGAACATGACAACTTAATCTACGTGTAAAATTCCACACTGACTCTTGTGTTGCTAGACGAGGGGTCTTGGGAAGCAGGCAGTGCAGTGCAGGGCCTGGGGCACACACAGCCGGAGGAGCTGACCCCCTGCGAGAAAATTGGGTCTCTGTGTAATCCGTGGCAAGTTAGGACCTTCAGTCTCCCTGGTCTGTACACTGGGCTTGTAACATGGCCCCCACGAGGTAGTGATGAACACGAAGCATGCACCTTTGGCAAGCACTTATAAAAATGCCTGGGGGGCCAGCTTCATGGGTGTGTGACCTGTGCTAAGAAGGGCCCCATGCTTGGTTCCTGGCTCTGCTGTCACCATTCTGGAAACCCTTAAGACTTTTTAAGACCGTTTATGGTCCCCACATTTTCATTTTGTACAGGGCCCTGCAAATAATGCAGCTGGTCCTGGTACCTGGCACAGAGCAAGGGCTGTACGTGTGTTAAATTTTGTGTATCGTAGGTGAACACATGAAAAATTTCCTTGTGCCGCATGCTTAGTATTTGCCCATCACACACAACGTTACTGTGTTATGTCTCATTACGAAACTAAAAATTGAACGCCATGGGTAAGGCCTGGGCATGAGGTGGCACTCACAGCCGATGAGCATGACGCAAATAGAGAAGACCTTCTCAGAGTTGGTGTTGGGTGAGACGTTGCCGAAGCCCACGCTGGTAAGGCTGCTGAAGGTGAAGTAGAGGGCCGTGACATACTTGTCCTGCACCGAGGGGCCGGAGGCTGGGTCACTCCCATTGTAGCGCTTGCCGAGCTGCGCGCCCAGGCTGTCCAGCCAGCCGATCTTGGGCTCCAGGTAGGGCCGCTCCACGTTGCCGATGGCATACCAGATGCAGGCCAGCCAGTGTGCAATGAGCGCAAAGGTGCACATGAGCAGGAAAAGTACAGCTGCCCCGTACTCAGAGTAGCGGTCCAGCTTCCGCGCCACGCGCACCAGCCGCAGCAACCTCGCCGTTTTCAGCAGCCCGATCAGGGTTGTGGTCTGGAGGGGCAGGGAGGGGGCCGTGGAGCCGAGGGTCAGCCCTGGAAAGACTGCACTTAGGGCCACATTTGTTCACTTGTGCATACGGTCACACAGTCATTCAACAAACACTTATAGAGAACCTGCTCTGGGCTCTTGGACAGTGCAGCACAGAGCAGCACAGCGGAGGACCTTAAGGAGCTCTCAGCCTAAAGTTCCAAATAGTGTTATGGTTGTGAGGACAGAAGTCCAGGGGAGCACAGAGAAAAGAGAGGTCAATTCTACAGTGCAGGGCAGGGGAGGCTTCATAGAGGAGGTGACCCATGAGCTGAATCTTGAGAGATGAGGCTGAGTCTGCGGGCAGACAGGAGGCAGAGGGAAAGGCATTCTAGGCACAGGGAGTAGAACGAGCCAAGCAAGGCGTGGAGGCGTGAAACGTCACAGCCCACATGGGAAACCAAGTGAAGTGTTGCAGCGTGGAGTGCGGGATGGAAGATGGTGGAGTGGTGAGAGACGAGCCTGGAAGGTGGGTGGGCAGGGGCTGCTCCTGCGGGCCTCAAGGTCCAAAAAGAGTTTGGCTTTTATTTCAAACCACTGGGAAGCCACTGAAGGTTCTAAAGTCTCAGATAAATGATCTGAAACTGGTCCTGGCTTCTGTGTGGAGGGGTGACACTGGCAGGGGCAGGGCTGGGGCAGAGGTGGGTAAGGGGGCCGCTCAGTGTTCTGGCAGGGCAGTGGGGGTGGAGAGGAGGGAAAGAGATTGGCTGGAAGTGGGTGGGCATGGGAGCAGGGAGTGTTAATGGACCCCTCCTGCTGGACAGGCCGTTGAGGGGGTGGCTGATACACGGAAGGCAGAGCTGGTTTGAATGGAAAGCTGATCCCAAGGAAGTGGGGCAAAAGGACGTCGTGGGACTAGAAGCCATGAGAAGGGCCTTCAAATACCTTCATGTCAGCTGTAGGAAGCGAGTGGGCATAGTGGAGGGTCTGGGGATGACAGAGGGGTCAGGCTGCCGTGCGGAAGCTGCCTGTGGATTCCCTTTCCGACTCCAGGGCAAGTGTGCTTTAGAAGCCAGCACAGGGGCTGGGACTACACAAGTGCCCATCCCAGAGGGGGCAGCATCCTGGAGCATAAGGAGGGCATCCAGGCCTAGGGCACAGCCTCGGCTGGTCCTTCTCTGGGGCTGGGAGACGACACATGCTTGAGGCCCCCTTTCTACCCCCACCTGCTTTGGCAAAGGTACCCAATGCCAGGTGCTCTCTGCACCCAGGACCGTGGGGCTGGGAGGCCGAAGGGCTGGGACATGGCGGATGGCCACGGCAGCTGGCCTGAGTGGGGCGTGCTCACCTCATCGGAGCCGGTGCGGAAGATGAGCAGGTCGAAGGGGATGGCGGCCACCATGTCGATGAGGAACCAGCCCTTGAAGTAGTGGACAGCAATGCGGCGAGGGTGGCTGACCACCTCGTCGTTGGTGTTGACGTAGGTGGTGCGGAAGTTGATGACGATGTCCACGACGAACATGATGTCTACGATGAGGTCCACCACGGTCAGCGGACTACAGGTATAGCTGCAGTCCACGCGTTGAGACTCGTCCTGGTCACTGAGCAGAAAGGCGGCCGAGTAGGGTGTGAAGACAGCCGTGTAGATGACCAGCAGCAGGATGAGCCAGTCCCACACGGCCTTGAAGGGGCTGTAGTGCAGGAGGGTCCCCCGGTGGATGCGTGGTGCCTGCAGCTTGTATTCCGGCAGCACGTCGGCGCCCAGGGACAGGACCTGGGGGTGGGGGCCGTAGGGAAGTCAGCAGGGTGTCCATCACTAGTGAGACAGGTCTGGGAGGGATGAAGACTTTAGGGTGAGGCCTGGGGAGGGGGATCTGGGACAGGGTGGGTGATGAGGGCTGTGGAGGGCAGAGGGGATGAAGCAAAGATGGGGTGGAGCCTGTGTGAGGCAAATTCATAAGGGGACAGGTGTGTTGGGAGGAAGTGCAGAGAGGAGACGGGATACAGAGGGAAGGACGCAGCTCTGTTGCCTAGTGACCCCAGGCTGGAAGCTCACCAGCTCCCTCACAAACGGGCCAGCCTGGAGTGGAGACGGGGCTGGGGGAGGGGGGGAGGGCGGAGGAGAACCACGCTCAGGGTCATCTGTGGGCATGTTCCAGAGAAGAACCTAGATCGAAGGGGTAGCTCGGGGTTCGATCCTCTCTGGTGGGTTTGGGAGGTTCCCAGTGGTCAGGATTCCTGATGGGAACAAGTCACTCCCAGAATAACCTCTTCACTCTTATGGAGCCTAGACCAGGGAGGGGCCTCCTTAGGGCCAACTCACAGAGCCTTCCATGGGAAGAGTCAAACTTGGGGTCATGTAGCTAATCTGAGCCCTCGACAGGTCCTGGGCACCAGGAAGCCCCGACTATTTTGCACATGTACCAGGGTGTTTTGCTCATTACTTTCAGCTGAGTCCCCTTTGCTCTGCCCCTCCCACCCCTGCCTCTGAAACTATGGCCAACATAGGGTCACCAGGCCCAGCCCAACATGCCCAGGCTCTGGCCAGCTACCCAACACAAGAAATAGCTGGGGCATCAGGAAGGGCATGTGTTTTGAAGCCAGCCAGACCTTCCAGGTTGATCCCAGGCCTGATATTGCTATATGACTGTCTTGGGGCAAATTTTACGACCTCTATGAGCCTCAGGTCCCTCATCAGCCGAATGGATAACAAAGCACAACCAACTGCAGATGAGATGGTGCATCTCAATGGCACCTGCTGTTCTCCGATAATCCCTCCTCCCACGCATCCTATGTCAGGCAGTTCCCCAACAGGATGGAGCCTGAGGAGTGGCCCACTGACCCCACCACCACCACTGGGTAGGCCCTGGCAGATGGCCCCGGTTTGAGAAAATCTGCAATACAAGGTTCTGACCTTGCAAACCAGATCCATTAACAGATGAGGTCACAATAAGGAAGGTCCATCAGAGGGCTGGTTTCACCCTGTGGCTCCCTGATCAGCCATCTAAACCCCTAAAAGGGGTCACAGTGCTCCCACCTAACAGTGACCCCCTACTCTGCCTTCAGGCCTCAGCTCCTATTCTGCCTCTCAGGAAGCCTCCTCTGACCCTCTTTCTTGATTTTTCTCCCTGTCTCCCGTAAATACCCCTGAACACAGTTATTCTCCACTAAACAATAGGCCATCTTATACGCCCAGCACTTAGTCCACATGGGGGCTCAACTAAAGGGAGTGACCTCAGCCAACTGAGCTGAATGAGCACTGAGAGTCTGGGTCGCCATAGCTACTCTTCTCCTTCCCTGGCTGCTCAAGACCACACTATGATGGAACCCCAAAGCAGAGGGCCTGGGAGGGAGGCAGCAGGAATTTAGAGGGTGGGTGGGGGGTGGATGAGAAGAGAATGTCCACTTCCTTAGGGTCCCCAGACAGGGGTGCCCTCACCCCCACCACACAGACCTCCCTAGTTTCCCACTGCCTCTGAAGCCAGCATGAGGGCCTTTCCCAGTGTTGCCCAGAGCTGCAGGGTCCTCAGGAGGTAGGAACTCAGGTGTGAGGGCCCTCTGAGCCCTGGTTGAGGCCCGGGTGACTTCCCTACTCTGGGCCCAAGCCAGCCCCCTCCCCTAAGCTCTGTCAGGCACCTCTCCTACCTTAGGGCCCTTACGGGGTGAGCTAGTAAAGCCAAGCCCAGCTGGGGCGGGGAGCAGGATAGGAGCAGGTGGGTTGGTGGAGCAGGGACCACAGGCCCCAGCCAGGCCTGTCAGTCTTCATGGGCAACTTTGCAGTCTAACAACCCCCATCACCGCTGTGCCAACCTGAGGGTCCTGGGGTGAGTGGCCCCGGCGGGGTTCCCGTGGTCAGGCCACTGGGCCACGCTGCCTGACCTCTGAGGGCCCAGCCCTGCAGCCTGGGATGCTTCCTTCCCAGAGTTCTCACGTTTGGGGTGGGGCTCGGTCACAGGGAGTTTCCATCCCACCTGATCCATCACAGGTGAAAGGGGGCACAGGTGAAAGGAGGAAAAAGAACTGCCCCCATCCCCCATGAAGGCAAAGCCTCAGAGAAAGCTGGGTGGACGCCCTCTCACGCCTCCCACCCCCATGACCTGTATTTCCTCGCTCAGGCCTGGCCTAGCCCCCCTTGATGCCTCCTGGGGACTGCATTACTCAATGTCAGAAGGGTCCTCAGAGACCACGTAGTCCAACTCTCTCCACATGAGAGCCCTGGGGCCCAGAAAGGGGATAAAATTATTTGTCCAAGGTCATACAGCAAGTCAGGGGCAGGACTCTGGTCATCTGAACCTCAGGCAGGTTTTCCCTCTAGAATGGTGGGGGGACCTGGGGCATCAGGCCCTATGCAAAGGCACATTGGGGTCAGCTGAAACAGAAAACCCAAGAAGGTTGGCCTTGGGCTGGCTAAGGAGGGGCTTTAGGGGAGGGAGGCATTCAGGGCATGATCCCCAGGAAGCTGCTCAAAGAGAGTTTAAGATGCCAGGGCCAACTCCCCTCTGCCTGGCTGGCGGGAGGATCCAGTTGGGGGTGGGGGTGGGGGTAGGGAACAGGGACAGGAACAGGGCCCTCCATCCTTCCTCTTCTTCTCCCCTCAGTATGGCCGATACTCCTCTCTCTGCTTCTCCTTTTCTGTGACCAGCAGAGGCTTGAATAGGCCCCCCATGGTGGCCTGGGTGTCCCCCCATCCCAGGCTCCTCCAGACCCTCGAGGCCCAGCACAGCCACGCCCACCCTGCCCTGCAGCCCGCACCTGGGTGACCTTCTCGGTGACATTCTGGGTCCGCTCCACCACCTTGTGTGGTGCAATGATCTCAATCTCCGTGGTGGAGCCTGAGCGGTGCTTCTCCAGGTTGAACTCCACGAAGTTGAGCGTGAACTGTGGGATCTGGCCAATGGTCCTGTACTTGACCCTGCCTGGGCCAGGCCCCTGTGCACCTGGCCTGCCATGAGAGCCCTCTGCAAGCAGGCCCAGGGTCAGTGCAGCCAGGGCCAGGGGACCAGCTGCCCCATCTGGTACCCCCACTCACCCTTCCCACCACCACCTGCACCCCACCTCACCGGAGCCCAGGAAGCTCTGGGACAGCAGGCACTGGGACAGGCTGCGGTGCTCACTTTTGGCCAGGAGCTGGGCCAGGTCCTCGAAGTTGAGGATGAACATGATAACGGCCCCATCCTCGTTCTTCACGGGCACCACGTCCACCAGGCAGCGGAAGCTGGAGGCTGCAAACACCATTGGGAGGGGTCACAGAAGGGATCCTTTCCTGCAGTAACACGGCCAGGGGAAGCCAGGGAGGGGGCTGGGTTAAGGTCAAGTGAAGGGCAGCCACGGGACTATTGGGCAGAGGGTTGGTGATGCTGCCCAGCAGGTGTCCCACCCACAGGGTAGAGGTGGGGAGAGCAGCTTAGCTGCTCATTAGGAGATAATGTAGCATCGGGCCCAAGTCCACACTCAGCCCTCCGCTCAGGGCTTAACCTTGAGGTTTGCTTCCGCTGTAATTAAAGCTGAGCAGATGGGGTGGATTAAGTGGGGAGGTGAGGTCGGGCATTCTACCCCCATGTAGCTCTGGCTGGCCCTGGGTTCAGCTCCCATATTCCTATCAAACAAAGATGCCCCACTCCCTCAATGCTGGAAGGAACTCTTGGAGAACACGTTAAGTACTGTGCATGGAGCCAGTTGGCAATTTAGGCCTCAAGATCCATGGTGGTGCTCTGTGGATCCTCGGGTGGAGCAGACATTGACCCCCACTCCTCCATTCTGCAGAGCCTGGGGTTCTGAGAAACTGACTGGCTAGGGCTGGAAGGGGACATGGAGTGGGGCTCTCTGAGCTCTCAGCACATAATAGCTTGGAGAGGAGAAGGGACAGGTCCAGGATGAAGACACTGGAGTGAAGCCCAGGCTGCTGACCCAGGCCTTGAAGGCGCTCGGGGTCCCAAGGCAGAGGTGCTGGGACTGAAGAGCAGGCAGGGCAGTGGCCTGGGGTCTGGAGAGGGAGAGAGATGGCAGTGTGGGGACAGGCCAGGCCCCTTCTGCCAATCTCACACCCTCTTGGGCAGCTTAGACCTAGCCGTTGGCCCTCTGTTCTTTCTTGGCTTCAGGGTCTCCCCCACCCCACGTAGGAGGATGGGAAAAATCAAAGCTAAGACAGCCACATACCCCCAGAGCCCAGCCTCTGGGCTGAGAGGGTGGGTGGGTGCCCCATAATCCCCCTCTCCCTGGTACCCAGTGGTCCCATGTCCATCAGCTCAAACTGTTGGTGGGTATCAGGCCCAAAGGGCAGGATGTTAAGAGCAGGGGCCTCAAGTAAATATGCAAATCAGAAGGCAGAGCTGCCCTCCCTGAGGGCAGGTTTAGGTCTGCCTCATGTGTGAGGGGTCAGTACCTGTCCCAAGTGTTGTGTGTTGGTTGAATGAATGAAAGAATGTATAAATGTGAGTGGGCGGGAGGCCGGTTGGTAGGAGCATTGTTACTTTGGGGTCCATTAGGATCTCTCTTCCCCCAAGCTGCCTCCTCACACCATCAGCCCTGGGGTACAGCTGAGCGACCCTCATCCTCCCTCCCACCTTCTTCCCTGGGAACAGGAATCTCCTGGATCAGATTCCCCGACTCCCAGGCACCAGGCACCCGTCTGTCAGCTGCTGCACTGCGCCCCAGGGGAGACATCCACACCGAGGAGAGGCCACCCACCTGCCTCTGTGACCACTCCTGGGCTCACAGGGCTGTAGGCTCAGCCTCCCAGACCACAACCTGACACTCCTGTCAGCCTGGGACACGGTGAGCCTTGGACACCGGGACCTAGCCAGGAATTGTCGTTGGTCAATGGTCCGAGACATCCCCCCCCAAAGCCAGACTGTCTCCTCACTCTCTGGCACTACAGAGATCTGGCCTGGGAGAGGGCAGGGAGAGGGCAGAGCTTGGCAGAGGGCCAGGGCCTCCAGGCTCTCTATGCTGCTGGGGACCGTAGAGGCCCAGTCTTCAAGTGGCACCCACTGATGCTCTCTTTGGAGAACTGAGGCTGGGAACAGACCAAAGACCCGTCACATCAGTGACGGCTGGAGGGGAGTTATGCATGGCATCCCATGCCCGACCTTCATTCTTGCTGCCTGTAGGGTGGGCAGAGACAGGAGGCTGTGAGGATTTAGATGAGTTCCGAGCATTCTTTTCCCACAACCCTAGGCTGTCCTTGCTCACAAGTAACTGTGTCTGGGTGACCAGAAGCAGGTGGGTGTGTCGCCCCAGGTTGTGCCCAGGACTGGCAGTGTCCCTGTGCTCTTGCTTCATGCTGGAGGGGGCGCCACCGTCTCCGCCTTTTCTCCCTTCCAGGGGCTCCTTCCAGCACCCTCCTCATCTCTGACCAAGGGCAACAGATTTGTCTGCCCCCTGGGACGCAGCTCTTCTCTCTGCTCTTCCCTGCCTCCTGGATGTGCTCCTTCCTTCAGTTTCCCATTGCTCCCACCCCCTGCCCCCTGGCCCTTGCTCCTCCTCTGCACAGCCTCCTAGTTGTCTATCACCCCCATCTCTTTATGCCCACCCTGTCCAGGGGTGCAGGGGGCCCTCAGGGAGAAGCTGGTGCTGTAGAAAGCTGCCACTAAGAGGGTAACAGGGGAGGATGGCCTCCTGCTTGGTGCTTCTGGCATGCATGAGTGAGTATGTGGAAAACACTGAGGCCTCTGACCTCAGCCCTTACCCTGTCCTCATCCAGAGCTGAGGACTGGAGGAGCCCAGGCATCCTCTAGTGTGGCTTGGAGATTAGGAGAATCTCTGGTTTGGGGTCATTAGTGAAGAGGGCCTGACAAAGGCAGGCAGGGCTAGGCTCCTCTGGCAGGTGCCCAGTGGGAGCAGACAATGAGGTGGGGGAGATCTGAGTGCTCTCCATCCCTCCCTCCAGACTCTCATTAGTTCTAGTCTTGTGACTGTCCCCATTCCTCCTTATCTGTTATATTCTTACTTTCCTTAGTAAAGGCAGATTGAGGAAGAGTCAGGTTCTCAGGGGTCTCTGAGTCCTGTCTCATGGGGTAGTTTTTGCCAAGTGCCCCGGCTTCTTTGAATCCAACATTGTGCAGCTGTATAATGTGGAAATAAATGAAACAGACCTTTCATTTTGACTTGGAGAACCGTCAGTGGATTACCCTTTTAGAGGAAAAGAGGATTATAAATAAACCAGCTAGAGTTCTGGTCAGGACCCCTTTCCACCTCCCTGGCATCAGGGGGAGGGGGTGAGAAGAGGTATTGACTGGAGGAGAGAAGAAATCGCCATTAGGATGCCTGTCAGGGGGACTAAAAGATGTATGTGAATATGATAAAAAAAGAATCATGTGGTCAGAGTGGACCATAAGGTGAACATAAGTTATCTGAGCACCACATCCTTTCCTTAGGGTAATGCAGGCCAAGAAGCTATCTTTTCTGGGTTTCAGGCTATTCTCAGGTAGGTCGAAGTGGTCAAACGCTTGGGTAACAGGACAGAGAAAGGCTTAGGGTTGGGTGGCATAGGCTGGGATTTGGGGGCATCAGATATGTGGTAATTTCCCAGTTTCACACAGGGCCAGTCTCCAAGACTAAGTCCTGGAGTGTCTTCTGATGGCTGGAGGACCCCAGCAGGGTTCTGAAGATCTGAATCCTGATCTCAGAGGGCCAAAGCCTGGTCTTGATCTCTGCCCCCTGCCCAGGCACATGCAGGGTGCTGAAGAGACCCTAAGAGACCTGATCTGACATCCCTAGGAGTCTGAGATCAGCCCATACCCCTCTGGGGCCCAGGTAGAGCTCTGGGGTCAAAGAGAAGGACCTGTTGTCCCTCCCCATTTCCTGCTGTCCTATCCTATTCCTGGGGGACCCTTCTCACTCCCCTGACTGTCACCTCCTCCTTGCAATGATGTGAGGAGGTGAGGTCACAGCTTTTAAAAATATTCTAACTTCATTAACCCCGTGAGTGCTGCTAAACTAAGCCAGATTCTTCCTAGACCCCTAATCACTACCCCTGCATCCACTTGGTTGGCAGCAGCAGGAGACAGTCAGGGAGACAGCCAGGACCCACCCATGAAGTACCCTAGAAGCCCTTAAACACAAACATGCACGCACATACACACTCATGTTCACATTTACATTCATGTTCTACACACACCCCCGGCCCCTAGGACCCAGGTTCTTCTCCAGAAGTCTGGCCTCTGAGCAGAGGCAGTTGGGGTTCTTTCTCCCTTGTTGGGATTACTCAGAATAAATATCTCAAGGAAAGAATCCAGAGACTTGGGTTCTGGCCCCAAATTGGACCTCAACAGTAGGATCTTGGGCAAGTCCCTCCTTTGTCTTGGGCCTTGGTTTCTTCATCCATGAAATGAAGGGATTTATCTAAGCCAGTGGTTCCTCAACTTGGCAGAACATCAGAACCGCCAGGGAGATTTCTCCAAATGCACCTGCTTTGGTTTCAACTCACACCTCTGAGTCAGCCTCTCTCTAGGGAAGGTGTGTTTTGGAAAACACGCCCCAGGTAATTCTGATGCAGAACCAGGGTGGGGGGCCATTAAGTGATTTCAAAGGGACTTTCAGGATCCTAGCTTTCACTCATGTCTCCCTTCCCTCTCACCCACTGTCTGAGACTCTGAGGTCCTAGGGGGAGAGTCTTAAAGGGCCACAGAGCTCTGTCCTCAGCTCCTGCCCCATGCTTCTGTTCTGCTTGCAATAAACATGGGCTGGCAGTAACATCCCAAACTGCATGAGCCTCTGGGTAAGGGCAAACTCCAGACTCTATCTCCCCAAGGATCTGGGGCTGGGTGCGACAGGTCCACTCCTGTTTCCCAGCCAGTAGCCCCCAAGCCTTGCCTGCCCACAGAGGCATTGAGGGGGTGACTCCTCCTCTAATCCCCAGAGCAGACGGAGATGAGGAAAGGTTAATTTTCGTTCCAGCTGCCTGACAGCTGGGGCTGACAGTACCGAGTGGGCAGCCAGGAGACTGGGGACATGGGGGAGGGATGGTAGAGCGGGAGGCCCTGCCTGGAGTGAGGATCAGTCTGTGAGTCAGCCTGGTCCCCAGCTTTGGAAAAGGACCTCAGAAGGCATTGAATTCATTGCCCTTTGCTCCCCCCCGTGCAGATAAGGAAACTGAGGCACAGAGAGGGGCAGGATTTGTGGGGGCCTCTGGTCCCTGGGTCAGTGCCCTCCCGATGGCCACTCTGGCTGGACAAGAGAGGGGCCGAGTCAGCCCTGCAGAACCTGTGGGCTGAGGGAGCCTCACCATCCTTGCGGTAATAGAGGATGTCCACCTTGCACTCCTCGGTCCCCAGCAGGGCCTGTGCTAGGCGGGACTTGGCGCTGCGCGGAGTATTGGGGCCTGTGAGGAAGTCGCAGGTGCAGGGTCGCTGCATCACCTCCACTCGGGAGTAGCCGAAGAGTTCACAGAAGCCGTCGTTGCAGTAAATGATGGCACAGTTCTCCATCTGCGCATTGGCTATCAGGAACTTCCGACCTGGGGTGGGATGTGGGAAGCCCATGGCAACGAAGACTGGGCAACAGGGGGCGGAAAGATCATAGGGATTCTTGGTAGCAGTGAGGGGCTGTCTAGATGAGGGAGCAGAGCAGTAACCAGAATGAGGGAGAGAGGTCAGGTCTGGCAGGGGTGGGAAGACCTAGGAGGCCAGAGTCATGGGGGATGGTCATGCAACTCTTGAAAGTAATGAGGGTGATGGTAAGGATGGGGGATCAGAACAGTGACCAGAGAAGTGGGGGAGGGGAAGTCAGGCCTGGGGGTCGTGGGAAGACCAAGGCAGTAATGGGGTCAGTGAAGTGGGAAAGAGGCCCAAGGCTTCCTGGGGTCAGTGCAGGGTGTCAGGAAGAGGGAGCAGGGATGTGAACAGATGGGGCCCAGGCCTGGCGAGAGCTCCTAGAAAAACTAGAGTGGCTAGGGTCAGGAGGTGAAAAGGAGGGATCAAGGAAACCTCTGGAGGAAGTGTGTCGGGGGGTGTCAGGAGGAGGAAGCAGGACAGTGATAGAAGGGAAGGTCAGAGATTGGGGTACCAAGAAATCAACTCAGGGGAGGGGAGGCGCTGCCCTCTGCCTCTTCTGCCCCAGAAGAGAGCCTGGCATTTGAGGTAAGTGGGGCTCGCTGGAACAGAAGGTGTCCGGGGACATTAAAGCGAAGGATTTTGCATTCAGCATCAGTACCCCCCACCCTGCTCCAGTCAAAGTAAGTAAAGGGGCCTCGCCACTCCTGCCACCGAACGAGGAGTTCAGATCGGCCCCCACCTCAACGCATACACTCACTCTGGCCCTCGAACTTGCGGATGATGGTGTCCAGGTACGTGTTTTGGGGCGCGACGTGGCCCCTGCGGACAGGCATCTTTCTGTGGCAGCCTCCGCCCGGAGCCACCAGAGCCCCGGCTCCCTGCGTCTCCGCCTGTCCTCGGGCTCAGCGGCGTCCGGTTCCGGGTGGGCGCCGCCCCCGGAGAGGGCCGCGGGGCTCAGTGCCCCGGCTGCCCGCCTGCGCCTACCCTCCGCTGCCCTGCTCGGCCCTCCCAGGCCGGCCGCTGCCGCGCCTCACTCCCCAGGCGCCGGCCCCGGAGCTGTCCGCGCAGCGGTGCTGAAAGAAGCCGCGCGGCGGCGGGGCGGGGTTCGCGGGGCGGAGGCAACTTCTCCTGGACCCGACGGGGCAGGGGCGGGGCCCTGACTCCTAGGGGGCGGAGCTGGGCAGAAGTGCAACACCAGGAATGGGTCTGGGCTCCTCTCAGGAGTTTCTTTCTGCTCCTGTCTCACCGGCCAGTGGCCTCAGCCCCTCTCGGACCCTCTCCCGCTACCGAAGGGCAGTCCGTACGTTGCCGGGCCGGGTCTTTTAGGTGGAGGGTAGGGAGGGGGGAGCAGGAGTTGTTAGAGCCCTCAGGTGGTCTTTTGCTGACTGTTTCTTTCTCGGTTAAACAACATTTAACCCGCTCTTGCTGCGTGCCCTCCAGTTGAATCCCAGTGCCCATGCTCCTAAGTGGCAAGCTCAACATGGGCCTGGCCCTGGGAACATGGGGTAGGAGTACATATGAAGGTGTACAAAAAATATACAATCAGGTACCTTCTTCAGAAGCCTGAGAGCTCTTAGCATACAGGCACTGCTTAAGGGGGAGAACGGATTTAAAGCCACCTATTAGCAAGTGACCACTGATAAAGTGTCTGACTATTGACTGAAAATGAATACACTAGAAGAGCAGATGGGGATGGGGTGAGGTTTATTGAAAGAAGCTTCTTGGAGAGGAGGGAGAGAAGGGGATCACTATTCACTGAGCATCTCGGTGGTCTTAGAGCTTTGCAGAGGGTCCAGTGAACAGTTTTGAGTCAGGCCTTGGAAGGCAAGCATTCAAACGGGGTATGCACCTTAGGCAAAGGCCAATGGTGGCATCAGTGCAAAGGGCCTGAGCTGGGGCACGGGAGAGGTGAAGTTTGGACAAAAAGGGAATTGATAAAGACCCTCAGATGCCATTTTGAACATCTAGATTTAATTGATGGACAACCAAGTTCTTAAGCAGTTAGACACGAAGGAAATATTCCAGTGAAAGAAATTTTACAATGGCGGATGAGGGAGAGAGGATGGACAAGGAGGCTCAGTGAGGTTTTTGCCGGAGTCCAGATGAGAGGCTTGGAGTCCTGGGCTGGGTATGCCTTTACCACGCAGAGCCACGATGCCTGATGGGGGCCTGGTTGGCCACTGTGGCTGGGGAATGGGAGGGCTGCAAGTGTGGCCTCCTAAGGGGGCAGAGTTGTCCTGGCTGCCCCTTATTTGGGGGTGCAGGCTGGCTGTGGAGGAAAGGTGGGGCTGTTTCTCGTGGGCTCAGAGCAGGATGCTGAGCTCTGAGGAGGGACTTCGGCAGTGGGATACTCATTCATTCACTTTCTCATTCAAACAGGGCAACGGGCCAGGCAACAAGTCTCCACCATATTCTATGGCCTGTGCTGGCTAAAGATATTATGCAGAGGCACACTCCTGATGATGGGTGTCCTGCCCTTACAGAGCTAACAGCTAGTAATGGGGACAAACAAGGACATTACAGCACAGCAAAGTCAGAGCACTGACAGACACATCAAACAAGAGTGCTGTGGAGCCTGCAGTCAGAGCAGGAATTTCTTGGGTTCAGCTAGAGCTCAAGAAGACTTCTTGAAACCTGGGGCAGAGGTAGGGTCCATGGAGGTCTTAGCCCAGTCCCTCTTGTCCCCTGAACCCTTAACTTCTAGGTTCAGATCCTTAATCTAGACAGAGCCAGCCCCATCTTTTGACCACCCTCCCACCAACTCAACGTTAGCCCTAGTGCCCCATCTCTGTGGTTACTGCTATGATGTTACTTGCCTCAAGACCTCCCTAATCTCTGACAGGTACTGATTTTCAGCCTTAGGGCCTCAGTCCAAACTCAGTGAGCCTACATATATTGGATGTGACATCCCCATGGTGGGAAGACCTGGGCTGGAAAGAAAGGGCTAGAAGGGGAAGGAGCAGAGGCCTTCTCTCTCTCTTCTCAAGCTTGTCCCTAGAGTACTCATTTCCCAAATGCCCTCCTACAGCTCTCTCCATCCCGTTTGCCCTTCCCCCACTGAGCCTGGAAAGGTGCTGTTTGCCTTGTGCTCCATCCCCAGGGCCACAGGCCAGGCAGCAGGTGTGTGTGTTGAACAAGGCCATCTCCAGAGCGGAGTGGCTGGAGATGAGCTTTGTTTAAATATTAAAGAAGTCAATCATTAATCAAGCCTGGCTTGGTGCCCAGGCTATCCACTGTCTCCATTTGGGAGGGCCTGGACTGGGGCAGGGAGGGCCATGGGGTAGTTTGTGAGGATACTTGCATCTCACACAACTGACAAGCAGCTTTGGGGGCTGGATTATGCAGCCCAACACAGGGTAGGCCAGAGGATCAGCAGGAAGATGTGTTGGATAGCATACAGAGCACAATGTTCATGAACTGGGCACCAGTGATTCGTACAGAATGTCCAGTTCTACTTGAATACATTTTATAAGGGGACTGAAGCAGTGTCCTGTTTCCAGCCAGACAGGACGTTTCTTGGGCACTGCAGTCCTGGCCCAGCCCCACAGTTGGGCTCCTGAAGAAAACAAGGCTGTGTGAAGAACAGTTTGGGGCATGAATTGGGGTCGGGGCTGGATTGGAGGGACACAGTCACTGGGTCACTAAAACCATGGTCCCTGAGCCCTCCCTAGGGGAGGGAGATTGGTCTGGAACTCAGGGCATTCATGGAATTACACAGAGTCAGTAGCCTATACACATGGCTTCACATACATGAGTTCCACACACACAGTTACAAACCCCCATGTACCCAGATCGGCCACAGCTGCACCCAATTGCAGCTGGACACTATGCATGCAAGCTGTCCCCTCCCCAGCCCCCCAGTCCTCTCTGCCACCCTCCTCTTGCCCTCCAGCCTCACCAGTCATACTGGTGTCTAGTCCCAGCTCCACCATTCAGCTCTCATCCACGGAGGCTTCCTGTAGTGCTGTGTGAAAATCCGAATGGTCAAGATGATTGAGCACAGCATCAGGATGAGGCAGAGGCCCAGCAGGATCCACTGTTTTTTGGCAACTAGGCGGGGCTCCATGGCTACGCCCAGGAAGTAGGCCTTGGGCTGTGTCTCAGGGGCACTGGAGTCCCGTGAACTGGTGTCCTGGGCATTGGTGTCCTGGGACAGTGACCTTTTTTCCAGGGCATACAACCTGTGGGCCAGCAGTAGGGCTACCAGGAACATGACCAAGCTGAGGGCCAGCAACATCCACTGCCCAAATTTGGCCTGGTCAGAGTCCAGCTCCAGACTCAGAAATGTCACTTTGTCTGTGTCTTTTCCTGTGGAAGACATGGGGGTCTTGTAGAGCAGGCAGAAGGAGGGAGGGAGCCCTAGGGTGCCCCACGGAAATCAGAGTACCTGACTGCCACTGGCCTCCTCCCTCAGCCTCAGGCACCTACCTTCCAAGCCATAGGTGAGGGCATTGCCCTGGAAGGAGGGTGAGAAAGAGGAGTAGAAGGGAGAGGAGGAGGATATGGGCCTAGATAGGGCTACGTCCCCATGTGCCCAGTGGTGGCTCCGTGCAAGGGTGTCAGGAGGAAAGAACCCCACCCTGTGCTCAGATGCCAACCTGGCCCTCTAGCTGAACAGTGTGCAAGGAAGCAACTGAGCCAGTGGCTGGGCCGTGGGCTGCGGTCTTGGCCAAGGCTGCATCAGGTGCAGACAGGGTCACGTAGCCACAAGGCTGTTGCTTGTTCAAGCCAGGTCATAGATAGGCTAGGGGTTAAGGCTGGGCTAGGGTAGGGACAGGCCCGGGGCAGGCTAGGGTAGGGCTTGGGGCCGTACCAGACCTAGCACCAGGGTCAGATGATCAAACCTTCAAAGGTACAGCTGAAGTCTGGCCAGCCCAGGATCTCCCCCTGCCGCACGTTCTCGGTGACCAGCCAGTTCAGCAGGGGTTTGAAGTAGGTCGTGAGGGCCTTTGTGGACACTTCAGTCTGCCCAGTTATCTTCTGCAGGACTTCTGGCCAGGGCTTGCTTGAGCCCAGCTTTAGGATATCTCTGGGGGAGTGGATACAACTGTGAGGCTGTGTGGGCGCGTCAGCTGGTGCTGCTGGGAGCCCTCCGTGTGCCCCACCCTGGCCCTACGGCTTTGCTAACCAGACTCTTCCCACAGAGCTCAGCGCCGTGGATAAAATCACGAGCTCTGAAATAAGACCGACCTGGATTTGAATCCTGTGGGGCTTTGGGCCAGTGACTTAACCTCTCTGAGTCTCAGTGTCCATATTCATAAAATGGAGATAACAGTACTACCTCCTAGGGTTGGCATGATGATTAAATAGACACAATGCTGGGATCATAGTAGACGGATGATAAATGTTAGCAGCTGATTATTATTACCGCCACTGTGATGATCATTATTCTCCTGGACTCAGATAGGCATCAAGTCTTGAGACGCTGTTTCCCATGAGGTGCTCTGTGTCAGTAGGAGGAGGGGCCACTCCTTTCTGGTCTCATGGGGAGTGTTTGGGAGGATTAGGGAGATGGCGAGCGTGGGATGTGCTCTGTGTATTGCCTGCAGTGATGTAGTAATGTCAAGTGTCACCAAGCACACCCGGTGTTTGGTGGCAGGGGGACCAGCCTGAGGCTTGGTGGGGGCACAGAGTGTGCTGAAGCCAGGGCTCCGGGCTGCTCCCCACTAGGGCCCCCCACGGAGGCGGTGGGGGGCATACGTTGATCCTTCTTAATCTGTGTCCCCATCTGACCAGGAGAGAGATGGGCTCTAGAGGCCCACAAGTCGGACGGTGGAGTCTAGACCAACAGGACTCGGGTTCAAGACTCAGCAGTGCTACTTATGGGCCGTATAACCTCAGGCAATCAACTCAACTCCTCTTAGCCTCAGTTTCTCCATCAGCAAAATGGGCCCCATTAATACCCACTTTGCACTGTGGTGCAGATTAAGCCAATAATGGTAGTGAAGGAGGGCTTTGTAGCATGCGCACACTTGTATGCATCGTTTCATAAACGACGGAGAAAGAATGAGGGGAAATAAAGGTTAGTGGATCCTTGACAGAAACTGCTAGGGAAAAATGTAGTTAAGATCCAAGAGAAATGGAGGAGAAAAGTCATGAAGGCTAAAAGAAAAACAGAACAAAACCCCACAACTAACTTTAGGTAAGAGGATTTTATCAGATGCAAGGTCCTGGGAGAAAGGAAGGACCTGATGAGAGAAAAGTTTTGACCACTGAGTCTACCCATTTAGAAATAGTCCTTCAGGCTCAGTGGGACAAGAGGTTTGACCCAAACCCAGCCCACAGCCAACGCGGCCAGCACATGAGACTTGCAAAGGTGGTAACTAGAATCCTCAACTCCACGGCGGCTGCAATGGGCCCCATGGACGAGGTCAGGCTTACCACGGCTGGCTGGATGAGCCAAGGGCTTTGGGAACTTGGACCAAATCCACTTCAACTCTCCATTCCCAGCAGAACCAACCCAGAGCAATCACATATAGGAAGATGAGTCAAATTCTAAGATATATTAGGTAAAAGAGCAGCCAAGAATCTTGCCCTCCCCCTTCTCCTCTGCAAGCACTCACCCTACACACACAACCAACATTCCACTCTGCTCTGTCTCATTTCTCCAAAGCTCAGGACATCCCCCTTTCTCAGAGCCCTCTCCTCTGCCCTCTGCCCAGAAGATAGCATTCAAAGTCCTAAACCTGGAACTTGGGGTCTTCCCTGTCATCCAGGGGTCTGGATGGCAACATGTGAGGATGGGTGAGCAATGACCCGTGTTGACTGGCAGGTGCTTTGGTGCCGAGTCAGATCCTGGGAGCCTTGTGTGCCCTGGGGGTGGTGGTAGGACAGGGGGTGGTGCGAATGACCGAGGTCAAATGTCCCACCAATCAAGTGGTGAAGGCTCAGAGTTAAAAGTGAGTTGATGTATAGAAAACAGATGTCTGCCATTTCTTGCACTTCTGCTTTTGGGGACAGAGATCCCTTACTGGTCCCCGGCATGACCTCCTCTTCCTCTCTGCATGTTCACCAAAGCCCTTTCCTACTGCGCTAACTCCTTTCTTGTATTATGGTTATTGATTTATCTTGTGGCCCATTGCCACCTGCTGGACACAGGGCAGGCTGATTGGCACGTGCACAAGTAAATGTTTGCTGAATGAATAACTAATGGGAGGCCAGAGACATGAATGCAGAGAGCAGAGAGGCCCCTTATGTTCCACACATTCAGCAAAGCTCAAACATGGGCAGTTGGCTATCATAAACCCTTGTAGTGTGAAAAGATGGAAAAGCAAACAGACTAGGTTGATAATCGGCATGCAAGGCGCAGCCCTCCCTGGGAGCAAAGCCAGGGGATCAGTCCTGCAACCCCATCTGGCCTAGTGGTTACTGACAAAATCCGTGGTGGAATCACACATATGCTCATTAAATTCACAGAGGATACTAAATTATGTGGCTATGTTAATCCTCTGGGAGACAGGAATAAAACTCAAGATGACCTTGACCAATTGGGAAATGGACCCACTGAAAGGGGTTGAAAATTGGTGGGGAAAAGACCATGTCAGTGGGTGGGCTCTGCATCCCAGTGGTTGGAGCACTGATCTTGGAGCCTGCCGACCCAGGTCTAACCTCACCAGCCCTGTATCCCTTGATTGGTGGAAGCAACAGTGTGAATGAGAATGTGCTCTGGAGTCAGTTTGGGACTCAAAGCCTGATTTTGCCACTTGCTAGATCAGTGATGGGCAATCATATTATCTCTCTTAGCTTTAGTTTCATTATTTATGAAATGTGGCTAATCATATCCACTTTGCAAGTTATGAGCTGCTCATGTGAGACCTTGTAAGAGCGCTCCTTAGAAAGCCCAGCCTCTAATAGCAAATGCTCCCCACCATCGGGTCAGCCTCTCACCCCTCCACATTTGCTTCAGGACAAAACCACCTCCGCGGAGGCAGGAATGAAAAGGATAGCTGGGGACCAAGTGCAGGAAAAAAGATTGGGGGTTAGGGAGTCAAAGTGGACCACATGCTGACCAGAGCATTCCAAAGGTTGGTATGAAAGCAACCGGCATCGGCCTGGGAGCTGCATCCGGGCACCCCAAAAAGAGGTGGGAAGAGCATTGTGCACCCAAGGGTGCATCAAATGCTGCCGAGGCTAGGCGAGCACCTTGGGAGCGAAGGATGAAGGGATTCGGATGGAAGTCTGGGGGCTGAGGCCGGACTCCAGCAGTGACTTCCCATCTGGGACAGTTTGATTTATTGGCGTGTGTGTGTGTGTGTGTGTGCATGTGCGCGCACACACGGGCACAGGTGAGTGAGGGAGGGTGTAGTAGTGAGTGTGTGCAAGTTTGTGTGCGAGTGTGTGGGTATGAGAATGTGTGTGTGTGTGTGTGTGTGAGAGAGAGAGAGAGAGCAGGAGAGGCTAGATAGTCTCTCTGACCACGAGGGGCTACACACAAGGAAATGGGCTTCAATCCTTGTAGGAGAGACTGCAATCTGACACAAGGAAGAACTTCCACTAAACTCTAAGGTCAATGAGGCCTGCTCGGGGTGCCTAGGGTGGCCTGGTGAGGAGAGGGGGCCGGGGGCAGGCATCCAGCGAGGGGCAGGGGAGCTGAGAACAGGTGAGGGAGGAGAGCACTCACTCCAGGAGCTTGCCAGCCGTCTTGGAGTGAGAGATGTCACACCGGTGCAGTGGGCCCACGTGACCCGAGGCCTCGCACAAAGCTTCGTGGAACTGGAACTGGAGCACGAGGCTGATGAAGTACCTGGGTAGAGGAACGGGAGGGCAGGCTGGGGAGCTGGTGCCAGGGGCGGAAAGTCCAGAGCCATGTGGAGCCTGGCAGCTCTGATGGGCAGGGGCCCGAGGGCTCTGCCAGGGCCCAGTCTTCCTGGGCGGAAGCTCCTTAGGCAAGGTCCCGCCTCAGCCAGGGGCTCTCCTTCTTAGCCTTCGGAACCAACCCTTACCTTCTTCTTTTCTGCCCTCCTCTTGGGGACAGTACAGATGCTTTAGAATATTCCCAACAGCTCTGCCCCCCACACAGGATCTGATCTAAAAGCCCAAATTATCCTCGGGTGGGGCCCTCCGGAGGCTGTGCGACCCAACAGAGGAGATCTGGGGGGAACATTTGGATCTAGGGCCTTCCTGGGAATCCTCGGCCTGGTTCCCATATCCCCCAACCCCCAACTCCCAGAGCTGCTTCTGCCAGCAGGGCCCAGGCTGTTACCGTATATAGGGCATGCTGGCAGAGATGTGGAACTTGGCGCCGGGGTCAAAGTCTTCCTCTGTCCGAGGGACGGGGGGGCACAGGCCCTGGTACTTCAACCTGCCAGGGAGAGCAGGGGGCTGGTACCACCTAGCTGGGTTCTCAAAACCTTTTCCCCTGGAAGCACTTGCATAGCTACCAAAAGTGGACTTGGCAGACACAGGACACTTAATGCATTTTTATAGATTAAATAAATGAGTTGAAAACACGTGGGATTGGGAATCAGAATCAAATAGTAACAGTAGTTAACACTGACTTCCTCTGTGGAGGAGCCGTGCTAAGCTCTTCACACAGACTCACTTGACACTGTCATGGTTCTGGGGACTTGGGAGGGAATGGGCTAAGCAAGGTCTTGCTTATAATCTTAATGATGGAGATGGTTAGAGACCAATCCACAAGGTCGTTTCATCTGGCAAGAAGTGCCGAGAAGAAAACAGAATAGCATCTCTGCGGCATGGTGCTGTTATTATTCCCAGTTTACAGATGAGGAGACCAAAGTTTAGAGGTCAGGGAACTGGTGGGAGGTCACAGAACTAGTCATTGGCAGCTCCCGTTAACTTTCAGATCCCATTAACCCTCTGCGTTGTGTGACTGTGGGAAAGTTACTAATTGTCGCTGAGCCCTGTTGTAAAACGCTGTCTGCAAGATGGGGGTAAAGTGATCCATCTTTGGGGAAGAGACAAAGTCTATGAAAAGTTCTCATTGTTTGACTCTTGGCCCACTGGTCGCCTCTGAACCATTCTCTGGGGTCGACAGACAGTCGGGTGGTGGCTCTCCCAGGCTTCCTTGTTCAGGCCCAGGAACTTGCCACCTCTCTCCCTTCGCCCCTGGTTTCCACCATTGGTGGTGGTGGGTGCAGTTGACCCAGGGAGGGAAAGGGCCCCTGCAGGTACACCAGATGGCTGGTGGGGGTTGCCCTTGGAGGAGTACAAGGTCAAGACCCTGCCAACCTCACCAGTAATGCTGGGGCCTGAATTTGGGGTGGGGGTAAGAGGGTGAGTGGACGAAGAGAGGAGCACCCAGCTTTGCCACCCTCGGTTGCCATGTGACCGTGGGCTGGTCACACATTCTTCTCCTGTGAATGAGCATGAGATGTTGCACAGGTTCAAAGAAACATAAGGGCCTTGTGCAGAGCAGGCAGCCCCTTCATGGTCACCCCAGACCATGCTGTGGCTAGCAGACTCGAGCAGGTCAGTCTGAGGCCTGGTGGAGATGGAGCGCCCTGGCCAAGGGCATTCATTATCCCATCAGACAGCCAGTGGTCGGTGAGGAGATGCACCATGGACACCCCTCACCCAAGAGTGGTGCTGTCTGACTGCTGGCGGGCTCCTTCCGCAGCCAGTTCTGACCTTGACATGCCTAAGGATGCTAAACCAGAGGCAGTCATGTGTGTGTGTTGGGGCGGCAGGAAAAGGGGCAGTGGGCTTGCCTCTCTCCCATGCGGACTCTTTCCATGGAAGGGAAAGAGCTCAGGCCACCAAACACCCTTCTGCTAGCCCCACTGGTGGGAACCGGAAGAGAGAGGAGGAGCAGGGGGGCCTGCCCAGTGGTCAATGTTTTATTCTTGGAGGAGCCCAGGTGCACCCTTGTGTGAGCTTCCCAGCTACCCAGGAGCAGACAGGGCCACTGGCAGGGTCCCTAGAGAGGTTAAGAGGTCAGCTCAGTGCTGGTGCCAGATTCAGCGTGAGGCTGATCCCCTTTAGTAGGGATCCACTTTAGCAGGGATGCTTTTATCTGATGATAGCAAACAGCCAATACTATCCCAGGGTCCCCCCCCTCCCTTGGCTGCCAGGTCACCAGCATGGGCACACCTAACTCTGCCCTCCCAGGAGAGGCAGCAGCATCCTATGGCGAAGGGCAGTGCCCTTAAGGCTGACCGGAAAGCCCAGCCCACCAGGGGTGGAGGGGGCAGAGAGCCCAGGGCAGTCATCCTCTCCCCACCTGAGGTTCCACCACTCCTGGTTGTAGGTGTCCTTCCCGATGGTGCCATCAAAGACCTTCCAGCGAAACAGGTCCATCAGGTAGGCGAAGGGGATGAAGGCGATCTTCTCCAGGGCAATGCCCATCAGGAAATTGACCTCCTCCTCTAGGGAAGGGGGGGCAGTCAGGAGGTGGCCCCCGGCTCTCCCTCCCTTTAGCCTTGCCCAGAGAGCCCCGGCGGCAGCCTCAGGCTCAGCTGCCCTGCTACGGTCCTCTTGGTCCCCATCACCTGAGTCCTGGTTCTGGTGGCTGAGCAGGCCTCTGTTGAGTAGGTGCTTGTGGGAGGAGGCCGAGAGGGTGATCATCGACCCCACGGCCTCTTCAAAGGCTGGGTTGGCGCCTGCGCGGAAGATCACAGAGAGGTTCTTGTACTGCAAGAAGTACTGGATATGGCCCATCTGGTGGAAGATGGAGAGCAGGTCTTCTATGGTCACCTCGGTGCACTTCTTTATCCTAGGGTTAAAGGGCAGGGGTCAAGGAGCATGGGGAGGCCCTGGGAG
This sequence comes from Halichoerus grypus, assembly GCF_964656455.1. Classification (NCBI taxonomy): domain Eukaryota; kingdom Metazoa; phylum Chordata; class Mammalia; order Carnivora; family Phocidae; genus Halichoerus; species Halichoerus grypus. Next base: position 194,585,137 of record NC_135713.1, on the reverse strand, counting down.
AAGGGGAGATCTCTGCATTCAGACTCCATGGAGGGATTGGGGTGGTTGGGCTGGAGACCACCAGGGCCTTGGGTGCTGTCCCTTCTCACTCCGGGTCCCCCTTGCCTATATTGCCAGCTCACATCCCCCTCCGCTGCCTGGTTCCAGCCCTGCTCGCCCACCTCCTTGCACACCTCCTAAGACCGGCAGACAGAGGGGGAGCGGACCCAAGAGAAGAAGAGCGAGAGAGGGGCGGGAGGGTGGTGCTGGCGCAGGGTGAGACCTGAAGTCCTTGCTGTTGTAAAAGTCCCAGGCGGAGGCGTGGCACTCCACCTCCCGCCCATCGGCTGGCCTTTCCATCATTGATTTTTTCCAGAAGTCGGGAGGGGTGGAAAGCAGCCCCAGGGAGGTGAAGAACTTGTCCGCCTCTTCGAACATTTTGGAGGGCTTCCAGTGCTGTGGGGAAGAGTGGGTGTGTGGGGCCCTGCCTGGGAACCAGGGCAGGGAGGGGGGTGGGTGCAGCACCGACGGGGGCAGACGGAGGCCGAGTACTAACCTGGCTTTTCATGATCTTCGTGATATCCTCAGGGGGCTTCCTCGGGAAGGGCAGGACCAGATCTAAGATGTTGACCCAGGACTGAGCCCACATGTTCCCTGGAAGGGGGCATGCAGGGGCTCAGAGGAGGCCGGAAAGCATCCCTCCCTTTACTGGGTGCCCGCTTGGAGGCCTGCTCCGCCCACCCCACTCTGCTACCAGCTAGGGCTTTACCCAGCAGGTGGGCAGGGATGGGCCCCCTTGGGTCGATAAGCTCGGGCCCGTAGTGGCGGTGCAGGGCCCGACGCACGTAGGCGTGCAAGTTCAGGTACAGCGGCTGCAGCTCCTGGTAAAGCTGCTCCAGATCCTGTTCTAGCGAGTCAGACTCATACTTGGACCGCCACAAGGCCCCCATGTCTTTGTAACCTAGGACAGGAGAGGGGGATCAGAAGCACTCACCACCCACCCTTCCTTCCGCCCTGGCCTGGCAGGCAGGAGACCCAGGCACTTTCTGGGGAAGCCACTTGACCTCCCTGTTCCTCAGGGTCTTCATCTGCCAAATGGGAAATGTGCCTCCCAAGGTCACTGTTCAGATTGGATGAGATCGAGGGTGGAAAAGCACTTGGCAAAGTACACACTCCGTGCTCCTCACCGTGCCTGGTTGGATAGGACCGGGTTGAGGCCCTGGTCCTGACACCCACCTCGAGCCCCACCCATCCAAGCCCTCAGACCACCCTGGCTCCTTTCAGATCCTCCCAAACACTGGCTCCTCCCATTGCGGGGCCTGGGATGCTCTTTCACTTCTTGCTTGCCTTCTTTCAGGCCTTGGGGAAGTGTCTCGAGGCCTCCCCTTCCCCCTTCTCTCTCGGCACTTGTCCAGAGATGTGTGTTTGCACGAATCTTGTCTGTCCCCCAGACCGTAGGCCCTACCTAGAAGGGTGGACACCTTCTCTGTCTTTTCACCTACAAATCCTTAGAAACTCTCCAGGGCCTGGCACACAGTAGGTGCTCAAGCAATGTCTGTAGACCAATGGTGAATGAAACACCTTTGCTTCCCCCAGCCACAGGGCTCAGGGGCCCCATCTCCAGGTCCTACTACTGCCCTTACCCTCTGCAGACTCTGCTTTGCCCTTCCCACTGCGGCCTGTGCCCCGTGCCATCTGCACAGACCGGGCTGGCCCGGGAGGGGGGTGGGGGCCTCACCGTTGAGCTTTGCAGCCTTGTTGCTGAGCTGCACGTAGCGCTCGAAGGTGATGCGAAGCTGACGACCCACAGCGTCCCGCCAGCCCTGCCAGGCCCACAGCAGCTCCTTCTGGTCCCGGGAGGTGGCCATGATTTCTTGGAGGTCTATGCCCAGAAAAAGGAGCCAAGGTGGGGCCCCCCTACTCCTGCCTGCCTCCTGCCCTCACCTGCAGACCCTCCTCCCCCAACAAGTGAGTGCAGTTGGGGCAGGGAGGACAATGGTAGTCGGGGGTCGGCTTGTGGAAGGGGCTGATGCTGGAGACTCTGGGGTTGGATGGGGGCAGGGCTTGGGTGCTCACCAGGCTCCAGGGGCAGGCAGGGTCCCTCATTCAGGCACACCTGGGCCATGCTGTATGTCGTCTCCATGTAGGCCAGAAGCTTGTTGTACTGGGGGGGCAGGTGTCACCTAGAGCAGGCCTGCGCCCTTGCGCCCACCCCCAGCACGAGCCCCACCAGCTGGGAGGGGCAGGCCTGTCTGAGGCATCTTCCCACCAGCCTTTGTTTCTCTCCTCCCCCCAGAGGAAGCTCTAGCCCTGCCCACCAACCTCCCTCCTGCCCAGGCAGCCTGGCTTCCCCCCAACCCCCGCCCCAACCAGCCCACCCACCCCTGGGGTGGGGAGCATGTGCCTGGAGACCTGGGGGTTCCGTCCATCACCTCCCGGAGCTCGTCCTGGGGCAGGGCCGCCTTGTCTATGTTCTGCAGCTTACTCAGCATGCGCTTCACGGCCGCATCGTGGAACCTGGAGGTCTTAAACAGGCGGGCCCGGGTGCCAAAGTACAGCATGTGCTGGGACCTCTCTGAGTCCTTGTGCAGCTGGAATGAGGGTCACCATACTTATCATGGGAAGTTAGGGAGGGAGGAAGGGCCCCACATTGAACTCCAGGGTCACAGTCCTTCCAACCTCCTCCCAAAACCTACTTTAAGGGTTCACAATCCCTGGAAATTTGCTAAGAGGGAGAAGGGAAGGAGCCTGGGTCTTTAAAAGCAAGGAGGTAATATTTACAAGGGGAAAGAAACAAGAGATTCTTGCCCAGACCGCTTCTGGGGCCAGCAAGAGGCCCGGAGCTTGCAGCCTGCTTTGACATGTACTTTGGGGATTCCCTCCTTCCTCTAGCTCTGGACAGGGGCAGAAGATATGGTTCCCCCATTTCCTCCCACCCCCCACCAGATCCCTGAGAAGAGCAAGGGGAGAAGGGGCTGAAGTTGAGGTGGTACCACACCATCTCCTCCCGATTTTTCTTGGTGATGTTGGTGACATAGTTCCACGTGGCCTCCATGAACTGGTTCCACACAACCTGGGCAGTATGCTCATAAAACTGCAGGAACGCCTTTGCCATGGTCTCATTGTAGAACTTGTCTGCGGAGAAGGAGGTGGGCATCATGCTGTCCTGGGAGGGGCCTGCCCCTGACTGGTCCCCTTGTCTGGTCCCAGGTTCCTTTAGGTCCCAGCCCCACCTAAGCTCTGATCACCCTCGGTCCTGAGCCATGGCAAAAGCTGCCCATAACAGAAGAGGACAAATAGAGAAGGTCCATGGCAAGTCCATCTTGTGCCCATGGCCAAGAGAACAGCAGAGCTGGGTGAGGCTATGGACCAATGGCGGTCCAGCTCCATATTGTGACATCAGAGCCTGAAGGGTTAGCCATGGAATGTCAGAACTGGAAAACCCCCACCCACCTTCTGGTCCAACAGTTCCCATTTTACAGGTGAGGAGACTGAGGTCAAGCCACATGACCTGGTTCACACAGCTAGTTAGTGGCAGAGCCAAGAAGAGAACCAGGGCTCTTGATTTTTAGGCCAAAGCTTATTCTGGTCTACTTGGTCACTTTTCCTTGGCATTGGAACCACCCTTGGACCTTGGCCAGGGATTGATGAGACCCTTGCCCTCCACAGGCTGGCATCACCTCTGAGAAGATGGGTAGGATGAGGGATGAATGGATGAGTGGATGGATAGATGTATGGAAGTGACATCTCTGGGTCTCTGGAATCTGGAAGCACAGGTGTCTCTCCATGTTCTTCTGACTTGACCTCTTATGTTCTCATTTTTGGCCTCCTTCTCTCTTATGAGATGTGTAATCATTCCTAGGGCAATGCAGGACCCTTCCTCCCTTCCCCTTGTCCTTATATCTGTTTCCCCAGGGATAGCCGGACACTATGAGTTTGCAGTCAGGAGGAAGCACAGGAGGTAGAGGGCTGTGAGGGCTGCGGGGAATGTGTGGCTGGTACCTTCCATTCAAGATGCATGTCCCTGAGTACCCGAGCTTGGTTTGAACGCCAGCTGGCAGGACCCCAGCTCTCTGCTAGGCTTGGTGACTCCCCACTAGCCTGACACACTTAGTCTGGGGGAGATGAGCTCATCTATCTCACCTTGGGATTTCTTCCTCAGATTCACTTTCCTCCACACTCACATGCCCTCCACCGTGTGTTCCTTTCACTCTCCCTGCTTGGTCCAGGTGCACGCATATCCTCCCAGATGCTTCACCTCTTCACATGAGCTGACATCCCCCAGAGAAACCGACCAAATAACCCTCCAAATATGATGCTATGATCAAAATTATTGAAAACACAAAGAAAGAAAAAAATCAGTGACACTTTTGGTTAAGCTGCCAACTGAGTTCTGCTTCAAGCATATAGACATGCTTGATAAAATATAGTATTTTGTTGTCGTTAACGATAGTCATCATGCTGTACCTTACATTTCCCAGGACTTATTTATCTTATAGCCAGCAGCTTATGCCTTTTGCCTACCGTCACCCATTTTGTCGACCCTCCCACTCCCACTTCTGGCAACCACTGATCTGTTCTCTGTGTCTATGAGCTCAGTTTTTTGTGCATATGTATACCACATGCATATGCATATGTATACCATATGTATACCTTTTCATTATCCATTCACCTGTCATTAGACACTTAGGTTGTTTCCACGTCTTGGTTATTGTAAATTGTGTTGCAATGAACATGGGTGTGCAGATATCTTTTCAAGACAGCGATTTCTTTCTTTCTTTTTTTTTTAAGATTTTATTTGTCAGAGAGAGAGAGAAAGAGAGAAAGCACAAGCAGGGGGAGCTGCAGGCGGAGGGAGAGGGGGAAGCAGACTCCCCGCTGAGCAGGGAGCCTGATGCGGGATTTGATCCCGGGACTCTGGGATCATGACCTGAGCCGAAGCAAACGTTTAACCGACTGAGCCACCCAGGTGTCCTGTGATTTTATTTTCTTTGTATAAATACCCAGAGTGAAATTGCTGGGTCATATAGTAGTTCTGTTTTTGACTTTTTGAGGAACCTCCATACCGTTTTCTATGGTGGCTGCCAATTTACATTCCCACCAACGTGCACAAGGGTTCCCTTTTCCCCACATCCTTGCCAGCACCTGTTATTTCTTGTCTTTTTGATAACGGCCATTCTACCAGGCATGAGGTGCTATCTAATTGTGGTTTTGATTTGCATTTTCCTGATGGTTAGTGATGTTGGGCACCATCTCATGTACCTGTTGGCCATCTGTATGTCGTCTTTGGAAAAATGTCTGTCCAGTTCCTCTGCTCATTTTTTAATTGGTATGTTTGTTTGTTTTGGAGTTCTTTATATATTTTGGATATTAATCCCTTACCAGATATGTAATTTGCACATATTTGCTCCCATTCTATAGGTTGCCTTTTCATTTTGTTGATGATTGACTTTGCTGTGTAAGAGCTTTCTAGTCCGATGTCATCCCACCTGTTGATTTTTACTTTTGTTGTCTTTGTTTTTGGTGTCAAATCCCAAAAATCCTTGCCAAGACCAATGTCTAGGAGCTCACCCCCTATATTTTCTCCTAGAAGTTCTATGCCTTCTGGCTTTATGTTCATGTCTTTAATCCATTTTCAGTTGATTTTTGGTATGGTGTAAGATAGGGGTCCAGTGTCATTCTTCCACATGTGGCTGTCCAGCTTCCCCAACACCATTTATTGAAGAAACTATCCTTTCCCCATGGCATATTCTTGGCTTTTTTGTCATAAATATATTGACCATATATGGGTGGGTTTATTTCTGGGCTCTCTATTCTGTTCCATTGATCTCTGTGTCTGTTTTTATGCCGATACCATACTGTTTTGATTTCGATGACTTTGGAACATAGTTTGAAGATAGGAAGTGTGATGCCTCCAGCTTTATTCTTCTTTCTCAAGATTGCTTTGGCTATTTGGGGTTAAAAAATAGTGCTTAAAAAAAATTTTTTTTATTCATTTATTTGGGAGAGAGAGAGAGCAAGCACAGAGGTAGAGAGGGAGAAGCAGACTCCCCAATGAGCAGAGAGCCCGATGTGAGTCTCGATCCCAGGACCCCGAGATCACGACCTGAGCCGAGGGCAGACGCCTAACCAACTGAGCCACCCAGGTGCCCCAAAACAGGGCTTTTTAAAATGCAAAATACAGAGCTGAGATGGAAAGCAAGAAAGGGAACTCTTCAGATGCTGGGGAGACAAAGAGGGCTCATGCAGCAGTGAGTGGGGGTCCATGTGGGAAATCAGAGTACGTCTATGCCCAAAATGCTGCAGCATGGCTGCTTGTATGGGGAGAGCTGATCCTCCATCAAGCTGGGAGCCAGCAGATGGCTTCCTTTCTAAGGGGGTCCTGCAAGAAGCAACCATGAATTTGACCCTGGGGACATCCTCACAACACATGCACATGCCGTGTGCATGGGACCCTGCAGAAGAATGTTCCCACTGAAAACGGCTCATAGGTCAAGATGACCAAGTATAAGAGAAAGTGTGTGCAGTGAGGGTCAGTAATGATCACCGGTCCCCTCTGAGCCCTTTTCCAGGTGTTAGGGACCCTTTGAGAGCTTTTAGTATATGAATCCTCATAAAAAATATATGAGGTACATACTGTGATCAACACTCTCACTTTATAGATGAGGAAACAGAGGCACAGAGAGGCTGAGGAACTTGCTTACAATCACACAGCTGGCAAGTAATGGAGGTGGGACTCAAATCCGCATGGGCTGGCTCCAGAGCCTGTGCTAAATGACAGACACACCTGAGGAAGGACAGGTCTTGGAGCAATCTGAAAGGGATTTAAAATATAGATCTTTACACCATATGGAAAGGTTAAATGAAACTGGATTAAAGACCTAAGCATAAGAGCTAAGATCCTGAAACTCCTGGAAGAAATCATTTGGGAAAAGCTTCCTGACATTCAATTTGGCAGTGCTATCTTGGATAGGACACCAAGCGCACAGGCAACAATGACAACGAAAACCACACTGGACTTCATCAATTTTAAAAACCTTTGCACATCAAAGTACACTAACAACAGAGCACAAAGGCAACCCACAGAATGGGAGAAAGTGTTTGTAAATCACGTATCTGGTAAGTGATTAATATCTGGAATATATAAAGAACTCCCAAACTCGGCAATGAAAAAAAAGCAACAACTCAATTCAGAGGGGGCAAAGGACTTGAATAGGCATCTCTCTAAAGAGGAGATATAAACAGATAATAAGCACTTCAAAAGATGCTCAATATCATTAATTATTAGGGAAATGCAAATCAAAACCGTGAGACACCGCTAGGATAGGTATTACCAAACCACCCAGAGAACCTCATCTGTTGGTCAACACGTGGAAAACCTGGAAGCCTCGTGCAGCTGGGAATATAAAATAGTGCAGCCACCATGAAAAATAGTATGGTGGTTCCTCAAAAAATTATAGGATTACCATGAGATCGAGCAATTCCAATCTGGGGCCCATATTCAAAAGAATTGGAAGCAGGGTCTAGAGCAGATACGGTGGTGATGGTTGCAGGGCAATATGAATGTACTCAATGCCACTGAACTGCATGCTTAAAGATGGTTAAAGTGGTATATTGTATGGTATGTACATTTTACCATGACTTAAAAAAAATACAGATCTTAAAGTGATAAAAAAAAAAAAAAAAGAATAGAATCCATGAAGCAAGAATGGGCTTTTGTGAACACACAGGAGATTTGAAAGAGAGATGTGAAAATGAAAAATATAGTTATTAAATTAGAACAACGAAAACCCCTATGGACAGGTGAAGCAGCAGACTGAAATGCGAAGACATGACTGGGGAATCTCCTGGAACGCAGGACAGAGAAAGAGACAAGAACTATGAGCAAGGATTTAGGAGACACAGAGGGCAAAATAGAAAGCCCTGAGCAGTATCTGGTAGAAGACCCCCAAGAGGAGCCTGGAGAGAAGGGGGAGAGTGGCATTCAAAGAGATGATGCCCTCATTTCCAGAACTGAAGGAAGCCGAGTCCCCAAGTGAACAAGCTCTTTGCACTCCCAGGAAGTCAAGGGTGCAAACACCATGAGAAAGTTCCTCGAAGGCACTGGAGGGAGATGTGAGCATCCAGCTGTCTCCAGCAAGCTGCTCTGGACATTTTCCTCCATCTGTCTAGTGAGGGGCTGATCTCTGCTTGACTTTCCTGCTCTCACAGTCTGTGACTGGGGGTGGTGATGCGTTCATTATCAAGAGAGGAAACTATATACTTGAGGTTGCATATTATCTCATCTAATCTTCGTAGCAATCATGAGAGGGTTTGCAAGAACCGTTTTATAGGCTCAGAAAATGGAATTCTCCAGGTCACATAGGTGGTAAGTACAGAGGCAGGATTTGACTCGGGCCTAAACCAAAGCCACGGGATTCACTTACGTTAGAGCCAGGGTGGGACAAGAAGGGGTTTGAGAGATCAGAGAAACTGTCCAGCGACCATACCCACCTTTGGCCCTTGTAGGTAAGAGCTGGTCACGGAGGAGTGATCAGCTGTCAGACATTAGCAGGGACAACACAGGGAAGGGCTCAGACTTCAGGGCCATTGGTAGAAAATGCCAGAATGGCTTCTCTTTCTGCTGTCACCCCCTCCCCTTCCTCTGCCTGCTTCCAGGTAGACCCAGTCTTACCCTCCTCACCTGAGGCAGCAGCAACAGGAGTCTAAGCAATTTTCATATTTCAAAAGGTCTAAGGGATAAAGCTGGTCAGGCGGAACCCAATGTGAAGTTTGTTTGTCCTCAGTCTGTAGCTCAGATCTCTGGGTGTCGAATGCTGGTACCCTCATGCTGTTCTACCAGCTGGGACAGGCAGTATGAACCCCTGTGTTCACAAAGATTGGAAACCGGGTGTTGTGACAATGACCTTTGTCTGGCAGACCAGGAGCTTTTAAAACATCAGGCTGGGGAGGAGAGTAATTAAAAAGTCATTGGTGGTAGAAGGCTTGGAACTATTTAGAGGACATGTTTATAAATTCCATTGTCCTAAGTAATCATAAACTTCTACCCGCTTGCATATCCAAAATACCTCAGCTCCACATCCTGCTCCATGGAATAGGCCTATATAACCTAGTCTACCCACAACACACACACACACACACACACACACACACACACAAGCATGCCCACAAATACACAAACACAGACACACATAGCAGCTGGAGACTGGGGGGTAAAAAAAAACTGCGGACTAAAGGATACTGGGGGACAGTCATTGGGGGCTCGGCCTGGGTGGGGTCAAAGCTTCAGCAAAGCCGGGGACAGGCTCTGGGCCCCGGGTCCTGACAGAGAGAACCAGGCTTACAATGGGAGCCTCTGGCCCTGAAAAACTGCCAACTTCTATTTGACCAGGTTCTAGACTTGGCATTTAAATATCTGAAAAATAGATTGTATGTTAACTGGAAAAAGGATACACAACTATCGATATACTAGGATCTCATTTAAAATATGTGCCGAGAAAAAAACAGTGGAAAGTCAACTGTCAATGGTGCTTGTCTTTTGGTGTTCATATAAAGGGCTTTAACCTTCTTTATAGTTTTCTGTATTTTCCGAATTTTCTATAATAAAGTTATTAAAGCGTCCCTCAAAATTCTAGTCCCTCAAGCCCACCTTGGCTTTCTGAGGGAAGGCTCAGGGTGAGAGCGTGAGCTCGGGGGAGGGCAGGGGTGGCCTCTGGCAGTTAATCCCTACCTGAGCACTAGCTCCTGCCAAGCTCCAACATTTAGGGGCCCTCTCCAGCTGAGGTGAAGGGATCTGGCCCGGGACCCCATGGGCAATACTCAAGGAGCTCTGTCTGGTAACACAAGTAGACATGGAGCTGGGGCAGGCAGGAGCGTGAGGTGACTAATGGGAACAGTTCTGCACCCTCAGTGAGTCAGACACGTGCAAGGCTTCCCCCCCCAGGGAACCAGAGGACAGCCAGGAGCCTTCCATCTTAAGGACCTGCCATTTTATGGGAACAGCTGGGGCAGTGCTCCTGAAGCACTGGAAACGCAAGGCCGGAAGCCCAGAATGTCTGCTCCCCCTTTGCTTCCCAGAGTCCCCTTGGGTGGGTGCCGAGGCTGGCAGGGGCTGCCTGCCATGGCAGGACATTGGCTGACTGCCTGGGCTAGAGGTGGGTGCTGGGGCCAGAGCTCTGGGGCATTTTCCCAGGCTCTTCTTGGAGGAGGATGAAGACGCCCAGTGAAGTGACCCACTTGACTGCCAGGAGGCGGGACAGTGTCCCTGTGCCTGCCCCTGGCTTCCCCATGAGGGACACAGACTCAGATGGGGGAGGCAGGTCCTTTAATTGTATTCACAGAGAGACTGGGAGGGGGGCTCCACGTTAGGCGGCCTGCTGCCCGGGGACTTGGGGGCAGGGACCGCAGGGGTTTGTGGTCTGGAGGGCGGATTGTCAGCACAGGATTCGAGGCACGGTGAGGAGCGACAGGGTGAGAGGAGGAGGGCGGGCTGGGGTGAGGCATGAGAGGGGCGGTGGGTCCTCTGCCTACGACCCCGTGCCCCTAGTCTGGTCTCTCGGTGGCAGACGCTCCTCCACAGGCCCAGCCCGACCCGGTCATCTCAGGAGTGTCTCAGCTCCACCTCGGAGCCAAACTGGGGCCCGCGGTGGGGCCGGTGGAGGCTGTGGTGGCGGATGCTGAAGAGCCGCTGGGTGAGGCCCAAGGTGGCCACCAGCAGGGCGACGCCCAGGAAGAGCAGCACCCACTGGCCCACGCGGGCCTGCTGCTCCTCCAGGTCCAGGCCCAGGAAGTTGACGCGGCCGGTGCCCGGGAAGGGGCCTTCCGAGCGAGCTGGGCAGGGGAAGCAAGGAGAGCAGGCGGTGGGCAGGCCGCAGGTTAGGCTGGCTTCCCTGTCCCGGCTCGGAGGTCGGACTGCAGGCTGCCCGACCTGGGGAGGGGCCCAGCCCTGGGTGAGCTCTGGGGGCTGGCCTGGGGCCGAGGGGCACAGGGAGTAGTACCGGAGGTGGGCGTCCAGTTGTACTGAGGCCAGCCCAGCTTCTCCCCGTGCCGCCCGTTCTCGGTGAGGAGCCAGTCCAGCAGCGGCTTGAAGTAGTTCATCATGGCTGACGCGGACATGTTGGACTGGCCAGTGATCAGCTTCATGGCTTCTGGCCACGGCTTACTGAAGCCCAGTTTCATGGCATCCCTGAGGGAGCACCAAAGAAGGGAAACTGAGTCAGAAGGACAGGCGGGGAGGCTCACTGCTCCTGCCCTCAGCCTAATTCCCACCCTCCATCCCCCCCCGCCCCAGTCTCAAACTCCTTCAGGATTGGGAGGGCCTGGGCAGGTCTGGGGGTGGGAGTGGGAGTAGGGGAGGGAAGACCAGGGCCCAGAGGGCTCTAGTTCCCTCCTGGGATGGCACAGGCTCCACCTGGGATCCCCAGCCCAGGCCCCCAAATGGCATGTGTTCCCAGAAGAGCCCCACTGGGCTCCTCAAAGCTGAGGGGTTAGAGTGTGGAAAATGGTCAAAAGAAAGCCAAAGACTCACGCCAGGCGCTTCCCTGCCTCCTTAGAGTGGTAGATGTCACATGTGTGCAAGGGGCCCTTGTGGCCAGCGGCCTGACACAGAGCCTCGTGGAACTGGAACTGAATGACAAAGCCAACGAAGTACCTGGCGTGGAGGGGGGCGAGGCATGGGGTGGGGTGGCTGGCGACCTGTGCGCCTCACCTTCCTCTGCAGACAGGCACCCTCTGGTCTGCAGGGTCAGCAAGGTTCCCCAGTTCCATGCCTTCCCGCCCCCTCCCCGCCCCCCCACCCCCGCTCCCGAGAGGCTCCCTCTACATCTCGGGAAGACTGTTCTGAGGAGCTCTGGGGATCACTCATGGGTGAGAAGGGACAGGGCAGAGCCCCTCAAAGATTTGGCAGGTTGCTTCCGAGGCAGTGAGGTCTCAGTTCCTGGGGTAGATGCAAGCAGAGGCCAGGTGTTGCGTCCAGGGTCACGTGCACCTGGCAGGGTGGTCTGGGCAAGGAAGCCAGCCCAAATGATCTCCTTTATCCCAAACAGCAGGGATTCCCTGGTAGAAATCTGCTGGTCAAGACCAGAGCAACCTCTCCACACTTGGTTCAGAATGTCCCAAACCAGCAGTGCAGGCCTCCCACTTTGAATGCTGGGCACAAGCCATGTGCCACTGACTTTCCTGGCATTTCTTAAAAGTGCTTTGCCAAGGTTGCTGGTCAGAATTTGGAATGTGTCTCCTTTGCCCGCCCCTGCCTGGAGAATGATCTACACTAAGCTCAGAAGCTAACCATCACTTGGGCCTGGCTTCCATGGGAAAGCTAGTGCCAGCCTGGAAGCGGGAAACCAGTGGAGAAGGCAGGTGGGGGTCCTCCCTACAAGTCAACCTTGTGCACTGCTCAGGTTGGGCCTGTTCTGAGGTGCCCTTGTGTCCCCTTGGTCCCCTGCCCATGACTTGCTCTCTGGAACATCTGAGCAGGCTTTCTCTCCCTTCCTGGACTCTGGGAACACAATTCACCCACCCCACACTTATGTATTAGGTCTTGACTATATGCAGACATCATGCCAGGTGCTAGGGTGGAAAGGTGGGCACAGCGAGCACAAACCCTCCCTCACGGGCTTCTTGGGAATACAGGTGGCAAGGGCTAGAGGCGGCCACAGCCCTCCTGGGGCAGCCCTCACCGCCCACTGCTTTGCCTCATGGGTAGCCTGGGCTCCCTGCAGCTCAGAGACATCCGGACCCCTCCCCCTTGAGGTTTCTCTAGGCCCTTCTCTCCCAGGGAGGGCCCCAGATCCACTGGGTCTCTAACCCTGGTTTTAGTGTATAGAAGTTCTTCCAGGCACAACTCAAATTATATCACAGGCAATATGTTGAATATAGGGTACCTTTACTATATAATCACAATCTTGTTTAAAAACAAAAAGTGCTTAGGTCATGATCTAGCCAAGGGTCATGGGTCATGGTTAATAATGTTAACTATCCAACCAAGGTCTTGTAACCATTAGCCAATTATAGTAGAGTTTCTCTTTTCAATTGCCTAGAGGGGAGAGGCTCTCATCACGTCAAAAGTGTGAAAAAACAGGGAACCTTGGTCTCAGGTGAGTGACCTATAGGCAGTGTGTCATGCAGCCAGGCCCCCCAGGTCACCCAGACAGGTAAGTCCCCACAGTGCAGCGACAGCACTTTGAATACTGAATGGCCTCCTCCCTTCCCCTTTACCTGATATAAGGCACGTTTGAAGGAACGTGGAACTTGGCCCCTGGGTCAAAGTCACCTTGAGACCGGGGCACTGGGGGGCAGAGGCCCTGGTACTTCAGCCTGTCAAGGGCAAAGGTACGTTGGAGGGAGGGTTTGGGGAGAATCAAGTCAGGAAGAGTTGGTGTTTTTGAAGTAAAGGGAGGTCCTTGCCCCTGGAGCTACACTGGACACTCCACACTCTGGTGTGTTGTGCCTCTGTGCACAATCAGCCCCTGTGCACCTCATCACTTACACACACACACACACACACACACACACACACATGACCCATGTGTTGTTCATAGACACATATCCTCTCTAAACACCAGCCCCCCCCCACATGCACAGACACTGACGGAGACCCCTCCCCAACCCACACCCTCACAGGAACATTCTAGAACCTGAGGTTCCACCACTCCTGGTTGTAGTTCTCCTTGGTGATGCTTCCATCGAATACCCTCCAGCGCCACTGGTCAACCAGGTAGCTGAAGGGGACAAAGGCGATCTTGTCGAGTGCCATCTTCATCAGAAAATTGATGTCTTGCTCTGCCAAGGGAAGGGAGCCTGGTCATCAGATCTCTGCCTGCCTCCTGCCCCGTCCCAGCAGCTCAGCCAGGACGGGTGTGCAGTGGGTGGAGAGGGGAGGAGCGGGCTGTGCCTCTCTGGATCTAGCGACCTGCCTCTTGGGATGGTCTGAGGGTTCCATCCTCCCGGCTCGCCCTGCTGGTGACCTTATTCCCCACTGTTCTGCCCCAGCCTCTGCCTGTGAGCCCTCAAGGGCCCTCTCGCAGCCTCCCAAGCTCGCTGCCCCTTCTCAGTCCCTCTGCCCACCGGGACCTCCCATTCCTCTCACCGTAGCCGCCACTCTCGCTACTCAGCAGGTTGATACTGTGTAGGTGCTTGGGGGTAGACACGGAGAGTGCCAGCACATCTCCAATGGCCTCATGAAAGCCAGGGTTGGCACCCTCCCGGAAGGTCACAGGCAAGTCCTTGTACTGCATGAAATACTGTATGTGGCCCATTTCGTGATGGGCCACCACCAGGTCCTCCATGTTCACCGTGGTGCACTGTTTGATCCTGGAACACGAGGAGCAGGGCAAAGGGACCTGCTGTCCTTACTGCATACAAAGCAGACCCCCATCGATGCTCTATGCAGGGAACACAGCATTAGGGGAAGGAAAACCAAAGGAGGTATGCAGGAAGCCTGAGAAAGAGGGAATCTGAGGGTTGGAAGCCCCTAAAGTATGGCCATTCAGGCCATCCCTCTGCCTCCTACTGCCCTGGAAAACTCCAGCCCTCATTGCCATGTTGCTTTCTAACTGTGCAAAGTACTTGTTCTAGAGGCATTGCAACACTCAGCTCTAATTGTGCAGGACTTTCTAGAACATGGGTTCTGTGGTTTTTCATGCACACATTTTGTTTCTTCCAAGACTTAGGCTTCCTGAAGGAAACAACAGTAATTCTCAGCTATTCTGCATCCCATGTGCCCAACACCAGCAAACGTATTCACCCCAGAGTGCCTCTGGCTAGGGCTGAAATGTCCATCTGCAGAGCCGTCCATGCCAGAGGTCCCACCTCCCTCTTTGTCTTTCCTCATTCTCTTTTGTGAACCAGTGAAATTCTCCCTTGGATCTAACCAGAGCCCTTCAGTTCAGTTGACCCCATTTTTCTGTCATTTGTATTGGGAAGGGAAGAGCTTCTCAGCATCCTGGTTACATTGAGATTGGGGTCTGTCCACCTTCTCCTATGACTCCCCATACAAGGGAAGCCCCCCACCCCAAAAGGGCTCTCACCCTCTTGATTCTGTCTACATCCAGCCCTACACTCAGTCCTCATGCCTTTGAAGGAGGGGCCCAAGGACAGACAGTCCAGTGAATCCTGGCTGCTTTGTTCTAGCCTCTCTGTGTCCATTCTTAAAAGAAGACACTTCATCAATAATGGCAGATCATCTTTGCCACTTCTCCCAAGAGGTGGGGTCTTCTTTCCTTTCTTTGAATCTGGATTGGCCTTGTGACTTGCTTTAGCCAATAAAGTACGGCAGAAGTGACTTGGCCAGTTTTGGATTTAGCCTTTAAGAGACCTGGTTGTTTTTGCTTTCTTTCTGGGGGATGCCGACTGCCAGGTAGGAAATCTGACTGCCTGACTGTCATACTGGGAGGAAGCCCAATCTAGCCTGGAGAGAGAGATGTCCCGTCAACCCCCAGCTGCTCCAGTCATCCCAGTCCAAGGACCCAACACATGAGTAAAGAAGCCAACTTGAACCTTCCTGCCCCAGCATGTGCCACATGGAGAAGAATTAAGGAACCCGACCAAGAGCCAGAACCTGGTCCCCACCCCGCAATCCCCAGCCATCAGACTCTCCATCATAGTATGGCAGGAGTAAGCCACGTCCACTGCATGTTGTCTGCGCTCCTGACCAATAAAATCATGAACATAAACAAATGGTTGTTTTATACCACTAAGTTTTGGGGTGGTTTGTTATGCAGCAATAGACAACGATCCTCCGACGAAGACAGCTTCTGAGCCTCTGTCAGTGTGTGTGTGAAGTGCCCCCAGTGTCCTCAGGTACCTCTCTGTGTCAAGGCCCATGTAGCCAGGGAGATGGCCTGTTATATGCAGAGGCCACCCCAGATGAGGGAAGGCTGGGCAGCTCACACAGTGCTCACACCCAGGACTGGCCAGTGTCTGAGAAGAACCTCGCTTGGTAGTCAAGGTTCTCCCTCCGGAAGCCAATGGCCAAGCTGGGGTCAGGCCCAATGCATTTGACCCTCCATCCTAAGCTCTGGTCCCTGTGCTTGTTTCTGCTTGCTCTGGCTGAGGGGACAATAGTAGGACCTTTACTTGGCTCATCTCCTTGCTCACTGGGCTCAGGCTACTGTCCCCTGGCTACTACCTGGACACACCTGAAGTCCTTGCCATTGTAGAAGTCCCAGGCAGAGGCATGGCACACTACCTCCCGCCCATCAGTCGGCTTCTCCAGCATTGACTTGTTCCAGAACTCAAAGGGCACGGGCAACAGCCCCAGGGAGGTGAAGAAATTGTCCGCTTCTTCAAACATCCTTTTGGGTGTCCAGCCCTGCAAGCAGAGGGAGCTCTGCCCAAACTGGGGACTAAGGGGATGGACTGTGTGCTGCAGTCGGAGTGGGGGTTGGGAGAGGGCCAAGCCAGAGGGAATTCCTGAATCAGAGGGCCCTCTCCCACTGAAGCGGAAGTCTCCCTTCCCCCGTGCCCTGGGGCTGCCCTGGAGGAGCAGAAGTGTGATGAGGGGCCCAGTGTGCACCTGCTTTATCATGGCCTCTGTGGCATCTATCTTGGGGGCTGAAGGGAAGGGCACCACCAAGTCATAGATGTTGGACCAGGTCTGAGCCCACATGTTCCCTGGAGGCAGGTAGGGGAAGAGAAGGCAGAGAGAGAGGAGAGACGGATGTTATTTCTTAGACTCAGCACCATCACCCATGGAAGGGGACTGGATCCCAGCCTTAGGATCTTAACACCGTCTCTTGAGCACCTACTGTTTGCAAACCGTGCTGGGCATTCGACACACATCGTCTTCAGCCCGCGCATCCAGTGCACCGATCCTTACCTGCTCTGAGTGCCAAGGTCTGAGTTCTAAGCCCCAGATCTGCCCCTGCTCCTGGGGCCACTTGGGCATGGAGCCTCCCCTACGGGGTCTGTGTCTCTCAGTCATCAAGCTGATGTCCCCTCTGATATTCTTGGTCTCACCAGAGCGGGATCAAGGATGGCTGGGCTCTTGGGCTACAAGCTCCCCAAACCTGGACGAGCTTTCTGGAGTCTCCCTTGTGATTGACAAATGGTCTGTGGCCCTGTCTGGCCTCTCTGCTCACAGCAACAAGTCTCCCAGGGCTGTGTCCTCAGTGGCTGGACAGGGACAGGAACCCGGGAGCCTCTGCTTTGCTCCCCTCCTTGTCATCCCTCACTGTCTTCCACTGCCTACTTCCTGCCTTCAGGGCATCTGAGTTTACAAGCCCTGAAAACACGAGGGTCCAAAAGTCGTGATGGATCTACATTCTCCATATTGTCCTCTGTGCTCCTAACTCCCCTTAGCCTGAGCGTCCTTTCTGCCCTTGTCCCTACCGCCACTATTTTTCCATCTGTCGGAGCTTCTCTCATCTTTCAAGGCTCTGCTCACGTGCCGCCTCTCGGGGAGGCCCCGGTTCTCACTCCCAGCCCCTTCCTCGCCACCCCCCCCAGCATCATGCTGCCTTGAGCTGGGATGGGTGATACGGTCTCCTGCAACAATATTATGAGCTCCCCCACAGCTCCTTCCGGGTGGTCTGTACCATGTGGCTCCGTAGCAAATGGGGTGCTCAAGGCAAGCAGAGGTTTGCCTCCCGACACTCAGCTGTCACTCCACCCCAGCCCTGGCAACATTCCCTCAGCCTCAAATCTTCACTCTTTCCACCTGTTGGGCCCTCTGAAGATCCCTCCCAGGCTGCCCTCTGCCCCCTGGGCAGCACTGGCCCCACGCTCCCTCACGGCGTCTGTTCCCCGTCCCCGCCGCAGTACTTGTCCTCACCCAGCAGGTGAGCGGGAATGGGGCCCTCCAGGTTGATGTGCTCGGGCCCGTAGTGGCGGTGTAGGGCCCGGCGCACGTAGGCGTGCAGGTTCAGGTAGAGCGGCTGCAGCTCCTGGTAAAGCTGCTCCAGATCTTGCTCCAGGGACGGGATCTCGTACATGACCCTCCAGGAGTCCCCTGCATCCTCGTAGCCTGCAGAGGGGATACCCGACCATTCCCTGAGCACCCTCCGCCCCACCTCCTCTAGGGACCTCCCTCTCACCGAGTTTAGGAGGCTCAGAGGACCCTCCTGAGGGCCCCAGCGGGGCTGGGGCCCGAGAGCCGGGGATATTGGCTGGAGGAACTCACCGTTGAGCCGGGCAGCCTTGTTGGCAAGTTCCACATACTTGGGGAAGGAAGGGAGGATGGCTCTCCCCACCTTGTCTCGCCAGCCCTTCCAGGCCCACAGCAGGTCTTCATATCTCCGGGATGTGGCCATGAGATTCGTCACATCTGCGGGGAGGGGTTGAAGGGTTCAAGCTTCCAGCCCTTGGCTCACCTCCCACCTCCTATAAAGTGGACTCGGTTGGAGCTGGGGTCAAGCTGGGGAGGTCCCGTGAAGAGGCCTGTCCAGGCAGCCAGTCTAGTAACATGGGAGAAAGGCTCGGGCGCTTTCTACAGAGGCTTCCCGGGGCCGGCCCGGGGCTCAGGGGGCACCCACACCACCTCAGGGTTGCAACAACCCCATGAGGGGTGCACTGGCTTTCACATGAGTGTGCTGGTGACATGGCGGGGGCCCCTCCAGCCAAGAAGTGGCCCAGCCGGGCACAAACCAAAGGCTCGGACTCTAGAGCTGCCGCTCCCCACGGATTTCCTGCTCACCCCCTCCGTGGGAGGGACAAGTGGCTTGGAGGGCACAAGACCTGAGTTCCTGTCTAGTCTCCCACTGACCCCAGAATAACCTCGCAAGTCATGGGACCCTTCTTCCCCTATCTTTCAAATGGGGATAAGCCAACACTCATGGAGGGGGGGGGTGCAAAAGTCAAATGGGAGCACAAGGGCCCTGAGCAGGGAGTGTGCCTCATTGGTCTCTGAGTCTTCACGGGTCCCAGGACATTTGTACGAACTGCTAGTGAGCCAGACGGAATACAAGGATGGCTGTGGAGACAAAGTACAGAGAGCCATCCCAGCGCCGTCCGGGAGCCCAGAGTCCTGGGTCTGTGTCCGGTCAAAGCCACACTGTGCGTGCAGCCTCCTCCATATGGATTGCACGGAGCTGACACGCACCTGGCGGAGCTGGGACGAGGAGGGCCTGAGCTCACGTGTCACTTCCGGAGCCCCACACAGACTCACTCCCTCACTGTCTTCCACTGCCTACTTCCTGCCTTCAGGAAGGAAGGTGGCTCCCCTTCCTGGCCACCCGGCCTGAGCTGCAAGGCTGCGGATGCCATTGTGGGGCCAGCCGCATCTCCCTATCTGACTTGTGCTTTCTCCCTGTTTTGGAATATGCTTCGTGATATCTACTTCTCACAGAGAGAGTACATTCAAATGAATTGTTTGGGAAAAAAAAAATGTATTTTGAGAATTTCACCTCTGCCCTCTGCTGATGTGAGTATTCTGTTTTGTGGGTGCTTCTTCGTTTTACTAATGGCAGTGATCTGATGGCCGGGGCCTGGATTAAGAGGCTAATTGACGGGGGGTGGTGGGGAGAGGCTGAAGGTTACTCTCTTCTGCATACACGTGCACACACAAATGCACACAGGCAGTCGTACACCCCCGCAACAGGGTGCGTGCATCCCCATGTATACAAACCGCAGGCCAAACCCTGTCTCAGGAAAACTGTCTCTCTCTCCTGTTTATTTTCCATTTCCCCTTCTATTTGTCATTGTTCTAATATGGGAGTTGGGCAGAGGGCCAGGAAGAGATGGTTTCTGGGTAGCGATTCCTCAGGAAGAATGTTTATGCCCCTGGCTCCCCCACCCTTGGGAGGGTGGGTCAAGAGGGAGGACAGAACATATCTGGGTGCAGGTACTCGAGTGTCCAGGGTGAGCTCTTCCAAAGGCGGGGGGGAAGCTAAGAAGGACCAGCCGGTGTGGAGAGAGGAAGGGAACGAGCAAGAGCCGGTGCATTCCTTCGAGCGGGGAACTGGGTTCCATGAGCCGTGGCCTCAATGTGGGGGTGTGGGGGGCAAGGAGGAGGCCAGAGAAGGTGGGAAAGACATGGATAGGGTGAAGGAAGGAAGGTACCTAGAGTTACTATCCCTAGTTGGGGGTCTAAGCACCCGGCAGACAAATCTGAAGTATCTCCTACTCTGAAGGGCGGAGTGCAGAGAGGAAAAGAGAGGAGTCCAGGGGGGACCCAGAGGGGGCAGAAGCGCGGATCCAAGGGAGGGATGTGATTAGAGCAGAGATGAAGTAGGTGCCCATCCTCAGTGGTGGCAGAGAAGCCCCCATTGGTGGAAAACAGGGGAGTGAATCCCCTGGGCATGCCGGCCCCACGAGTTAGGAGCCCCCGACCGCCCCCTCCATGGGCCAGCCCCGCCCCCATCCCCCGCGTGTGCTCACCAGGCTCCAGCTGCAGGCAGGTGCCGTTGGAGTGGCACACCGAGGCCACGCTGTAGGTGGTTTCCATGTCCAGCAGGATCTGGTTGTACTGCAGGAGGAAGGAGAGAGGCAGCAAGCTGCACCCCTTTGCTGCCTGTCCTGCCCCAGGCACCATCATGGGCAGGGGGGGGGCCTGTGGAGCTGGGGGAGCGTGTTCTCAAAGGTGCCGCCTTCTCAGGAATTCTGCAGGTGATGTCAACACGGCAGATAGAGGAAGCAGCAGCCGCGGGAAGGCCAGACCCTGTACTGGGCTCCCTCCCCCGAGCTGGGACCTGGTCTTGACCTTGGACCTTCCGTTCCCTGCCCCCCACAAGCCACATACCTCCTCCAGCTCCTTGGCAGGCAGCGCCGCCCGCTCTAGGTCCTGAATCTTCTTTATCATCCGCTTGATGCTAGCGTTCTGGAAGTTAGTCACGTCGAACTGCCGGGCCCAGGTGCCGAACTTGAAGGTGTGGTTTGCCATCTGTGTGTTCTTCTGCAGCTGAGGGCACAGGGGGACCCGTGCCATTGAGGCCCAGGGGCTTTGGAGGGGCCACGGGGGGAGCGGAAGGGACTGGGGGTTACAGGGGGGAGGGCGGTTTTATCAAGTTGTTGTCTTTGCTCTTCCACCAGGACTGTCTATAGTGTGTTGGATGCAGCGTGCGCCCCTCAGCAGAGACCCAGTATCACGCAAGACATATCCTGGTAGACAGAAGGGGAAGTCCCCCCCCGCCCCGTATCCTGTTAGGATGGGGACAGGTTGGCATTAGTTCTATGGCCTCTCTGAGCTTCAGGGTCCCATCTATAAAATGGGAACAAGATCACTGGTTTTGCAAAGGCTGTTGAGGAATAAAGGAAGCAACAGCCGTGAAGCACACAGTGGCCTTCGAGAAACGTTGGTTCCCTGTGGCTCACGTCTGTGTCACCTGCGCTCACCACACAGGCGGGGGGGGGGGGTGGGGGTGGAGGGGCAGCTAGTCCTTACTGTGGCGGCGAACGGGGGCTTTCAACCTAAAAATCCACCTGCAGCCTCCCCTGTGTCTGGGCAAATCATTCTACTACGAACAACAGATCGCTTGCTAAAAAAAGACCACCTTTTTAGGCATTGAGTATATGCCCACCCAAACCTGAAGTTGAGTATTATTTTAAATATTCCATCTGGATTTTTCACAAATTCTGACAGCCTCCCCCTCCCCCAAACCCCCTGCACCGAGGGAGGGAGGGGGCAGCCTGCTCTCGGCTCTGTCTTGGGTTTTGAGGCTCGGTCCCTGGGGGGAGGAGCACGCACGTGTGCTGCACATGTGCGTGAGTGTGTGCGTGTGTGTGTGTGCATGAGCATGGGACACGGGCAGGGCCCCTACCAGGATCTTGCTGGTCTCTGTGGTGATGTTGGTGTTATAGTTCCAGTTAGCCTCGGCATATTCGTTCCATATCACCTGGGATCTCCGGTCATATTCCTCCACAAACCTTCTGGCCTCAACCTCATCGGTCACCAGGCCTGCGGAACAGAGTGGAGGGAAACAGACAGGCCTCCCCTCGCCCTCTGCTGCCGGGTGGCCCGAGCCTGCCGCTGCTCCGGTCTCCTGCTCCTTCCCCCGCAGGCCCCGCCCCGCCCCCCAGCCGGTCCCACTTGGGCTCTGGGTTGTCTGGCTGTCGGTTGTTGCCTGGCTGGTTGTTGTCTGGCTGCTGGTTGTTGCCTGGCTGGTTACTGCCTGGCTGGTTGTCACCTGGTGGGTCGTCTCCTGGCTGGGGACCAGCATGGGGTGCCCACAGCAGAGCAGGAGGAGGAAGAGGCTGGGCAGTCCTGGGGCAGCCCAACCTTGGCCCATGGCCGCAGGAGAGCAGAGCCCTGTAGCCACAGCCCCCCGGCCAATAAGAGTGGAGCCCGCAATGTGACCTCATAGAGCAGTGTGCCCACCAGCCTGCCCCCGGGGGGGCCTCAGACTTGGGCACACCCTCCCTAGAATGCTGGAGACAAGACATGCCCATTCCCACCCCAGGGCCCTGGGATGAGCTGAGGGTGCTGCGTGGTCCCTCGGGGCAGGGCGCCGGGGCCCAGCGGGGAGCAGCTGACCAGGAACCAGGGACCAGGGGCCTGGGTCCAGAGCCCAGAACCGAGAACTTACGTTAGCACCCGGCCCACCCTCACTCCGGGCTTTACCGATGTCCTGTGGGTAATTATTGGGCATCGGTGGCCGCCACTGGTATTCTGGCCACCCCAGCACCTCCCCGTGACGCTTGTTCTGTTCCTGCAGCCACTGGTAGACCGGCTGGAAGTAGTCAAGCAGGGGTTGAGCGTCCAGGGTATCTGTGCCAATCGCCTCCTTCAGCACCTCCTGCCAGGGCCGCGAGGAGCCTGCCCGCAGTGCTTTCCTGTCGGTGGGCACAGGGGGCTCAGGCCAGCGTCCGATACCGGCCCCGGCCCACCTCTGTCCCCCACTGGCCTGCCAGAACGGCAACATTAAGACTCTGGGGACTAGGAGCTCTGGCAAGGGGGAAGGGACATCGTCCTGTCCCGTGCCAGCCAGAAGGCCTACTCCGTAAATCCTCGATGAGAGAAAGAAGGGGGTGGGAAGGAAGTCACCCTCCCCCAGCAGGGCCTTGTGGTTTTCCCATGGGCAGCTGGTTGCCTCCCAGACGCGTCTTCCTCGCCCCCTCTCCCCTCATCGCCCACTTGGCCTCCTGCTGCCCCTACACACCGGAGCTTGGTCCCTGCCTGTGTGGACTGGTAGATGTCACACTTGTGCAGGGGGTGCTGTTGGCCCGCCTCCCTGCACAGCGCTTGATGGAACTGGAACTGCAGGACAAAACTCACGAAGTACCTGCAGGCACAAGGGGGCGTTAGGGCAAATGGTGGGGGGCCCTTCGCCCAGGGACCATCCAGCCCCTCACAGGGCAGAGGCCAGACCACAGGGGCTGCCTTGGGGGAGAAGAGAGAACCAAGCCTGGCTCGAGACAGAGGCCCACTTAAATCCCAGACCCTTGGGTGGGGGTGGGGAGCCAGAAGAGTGTGGGGAGCAGCCCTGAGAAGGGGGAGAGGGACTAACGGTGTGGGGGGAGGGGCACTGGTACCTGATGTACGGTGTCACATTTGGGACATGAAACTTAGCACCGGCATCAAAGTGGGTTTCATTTCGGGCAACTGGAGGACAGATCCCCTGATACTTGGTTCTAGAAGAGGATGGTTCAATTGACTTAGGACATAAGCGTTGCAAACAGGCTGACTTAGCCTTTGCAGAAAACACTGTGAAGCAGGCATTCCCACCAGGCCATCCCTTCCCCCTCTGTTGAATTGTGGAAGACTTCCTGGAGGAGGGAGTTTAGGTAGGAAAGAATGGGTACAGAAAAGGGCAGAGACAACATTAGAGAGGAGGGGACCGGACTGATGGAGGCAGGAGGCTCCAGGGTGCCCTGGAGAGGGAGGAGGGCCACTTGGGGTTAGGCCCTTCCTGATCCCTCTTTACTCACCGAAGATACCACCAGTCAAAGTTGTAGCGGGAAGGGGGGGTACGCCCACTAAAGACCCCCCAACGCCACTGGTCTACCAAGTAGCCAAAGGGCAGGAAGGCAATTTTTTCCAGTGCCATCTTCAACAAGAAATTGATGTCACTTTCTGTTGGAAGAGGAGATGAGAAGAGAGAGGTCAGAGGGAGATGGGGGTCCAGCTAGGATAGGGTGGGGTTGGCAGATGCAGAAGAGAAGGGAAGGCCGGCTCTCACGACCATGGAGCCCTGCTTGGAAGAGGGCCCTTGGGCAGTGTCCAGTTGGGACTTGGGGTGAGCTGTGAGGCTCCAGGTGGATGCCCACACCTGCCTGACCTGGGGCGGAGAGGCAGAGACAGGAAGGGCAGGTGGGAGCGTGGGCAAGCTGTCCCGCTGTGGGATGGAATGGGGTCCAGGTGGGGCCGGGCTGGGTCCTCTCCACCCCCCATACCCATGTCATTGCTGACATTGTCCAGCAGGCCAATTTTGTACAGATGTGTAGGAGTAGAGACGGAGAGCGCCAGCACATCCCCGATGGCCTCGTGGAAGCCAGGGTTGGCCCCTTGGCGCAGGGAGACAGGCTGCTCCTTGTATTGCAGATAGTACTGCACGTGGCCCATCTCGTGGTGCACCGTGGACAGCTGGTCCATAGTGACCCGCGTGCACTGCTTGATCCTGGGGCAGGGAGATGGCGAGGGTGAGGGTGAAGGACAGGGCAGGGCAAGGACCAGAGCGCGGGGAGGCTGGTACCTAAGGGAAAGGAGCCAGCTGGGCACTGCCCTGGGCCTCGAAGGAGCTGGTGGAAACACGAATCTTTGCCCTGCCCCAGCCCACACTCAGGGCCTTCTTCCTCCACTCCAAAGTATAGAGCTGCCACCTGTCAAAGCGGCCCAGGGAAGGTGGCCTAAGGGGTCTCATATGCCCAATAGCCTTGGAATAGACCCAGCCCCCCCAAACAGTGTTGGGACTGGGGGTAGAGGTGGTTCTGGGAACTGGCTTCTCTGGGCCCAGGCTGCCCACCCTTCCTGGAGCTCCAGACCCCCCTTTGCCCTCCCATGTCTAGACCTGAAGTCTCTCCTGTTGTAGAAGTCCCAGGCAGAGGCATGGCACACCACCTCCCGCCCGTCGGTTGGTTTCTCCAGCATGGACCCTGCCCAAAACTCAGGAGGCATGGGAGAGAGGCCTAGGGAGGTGAAGAACTCCTCTGCCACCCGGAACATGTGCGTAGTGTTCCAACCCTGGTTGGGGGGGAGGGGTGCAGGCACAGGTCAGGGACCAGCTGTGGGAGCTCACTGGGCTCCCCTCCAGCTCAGCTCCTTGCCCACGAAGGGAGTCTCTGCTCTTGTGGCCTCCCTTCCCAGAGGCAGGGCCCCTACTAACCA
This sequence comes from Halichoerus grypus, assembly GCF_964656455.1. Classification (NCBI taxonomy): domain Eukaryota; kingdom Metazoa; phylum Chordata; class Mammalia; order Carnivora; family Phocidae; genus Halichoerus; species Halichoerus grypus. Next base: position 194,559,963 of record NC_135713.1, on the reverse strand, counting down.
CAGTGGCTAAGCAAAAGTAGACGGCTGGCCACACCCGACCTGTGGGGTCCTGGAGGGAGGGGTTGGCACCTCACCCCGGACACAGACCCCAGCTCACTGCTTGTACGCACACTCCAGGCTGCTGCTCTGTAGAAAGGGGGGGACCCATCTCCCTCCCGTGACTTCTTCCTGCCCCTCTCCCCATGGCAGACGCTTTCCTGCTGCCCCCACCCCGGTCCGACTCCGAGCTTACCTTCTGCACCATAGTACTGGTAACATCGAGACTCGGCTTGTCAGGGAAAGGCACCATCATGTCATAGAGGTTGTCCCAGCTCTGGGCCCACATGTCCCCTAGACAGAGGAGGGGAGCCAGTCAGCTTAGCTCCCTGCCTGCTTCCCCATGTGTGTCACTGAGCAGCTCCCTGGGTCCCTGGCACCCGGGCCCTCGGCACTCAAGGTAGCAGCCTGCTCGGCACCTCAGGCCCACTCATGCTCCCGAATGCTCCAGGCTCCCCGGGGTTGGCAAGAACCCTGGCACCAGCGGGAGGGACCCCAGCCGCATCACTTGGGCTCACACTGCCAACCCCGGGCTTGCTTCCTGGGACAGAATCTAAGATGATTATTCCTCCCCCACTGGACCTGGAGTCAAAGTCTGCAGTGTGACTCCTAGCTCCACCTTTCACCAGTTCTCTGTTCTCTGCCCTCCGCCAAGTCTACGTGCCTCAAGCCTCGGGCTCCCCGTCTGAAAAGCAGGGTCATGATTGAGAAGGGCCACCTGCTTTACCGGGTCGTGGGGTGAGCCATGTGGGCTCATATGGGGGGGTGCACAGGATGGTGCTCTAAAACATGAGACACGAGGAGGACGACCCGTGGGCTGCACGTGGAGGTGAGGCAATGTCCTTACCCAGCAGGTGAGCAGGGATGGGTCCCCTGAGATTGATGTATCTGTCTCCGTATCGGCGGTGCAGTGCACGGCGGACGTAGGCATGGAGGTTCAGGTAGAGGGGCTCTACTTGATGGTAGAGGTGCTCCAGATCCTCCACGAAGGTGGGTGACTCATACCAGGAGCGCCAGTAGGCCCCTGTGTCTGAGAAGCCTGGGGGGGGTGTTAAGGTGCAGCTCAGGCCCAGGGCTCTGGCACCTCCTTGGCCAACTCCTACGTCGCCATCCTCCTGGCTCGGGGCCCGTGTACCTGCCAGCTAGTTGGAAAAAATGCCTTGGGGACGGCTGCTCTATGATTTTCCCACCAGGGGTTGTTCCAGCTCCAGCTAAATAGATCCCGGAGAGGCAAAGATGAGGGCTAGGCCTCCGACATGGGCCAGGAGGGGCAGCGTGAGGGCCACACAGCAGCCCCCAGCCCCCGAGGAAGGCAGATGGGGCTCGAGCCGGTCCCACCATCCACTAGCTGTGAGACCTTGAGTCGGTATATGGAGTCTTTGTAACAGCTGCTCTGTCTGCCTCAGGTCGGGCTCCGTGGGGACCATGGATGGGGAAAGCACCTGGCAAGCTGGGAAGGGAAGCACTGGCTCACGCCACGGATGGGGTGGGTCAACTCACCATCCTTCTGGTAAGCCTCGTTGCTGAGGGCAGTGAAGTTCTGGTACAGGGGCTTCAGCGGGGTGCCCACTGCATTGTGCCAACCCTCCCAGGCATAGAGCAGCAATGCGTAGTTTCTTGAGATGGCCATGATGTGGGTGAGCTCTGAGACACAGGTGAGCGGGGTCACTTGCTTCCACTGAAGGCAGCAGCTCTCGTCAGTAGACCTCCCACGCCAGTCCTCACCATCTCTACCTGCTTCCTCAACACCAGGATGCCCCCCAAGCCAAGGGCCGCCTGCAGGCTGGGTGGGATGGGGCTGGGAGCTATACAAGGCAAGCACCCAAGAGGGGCCCTTGTCCCTAGGGAAGTGAGGCTCTAAGTGGACACCAAGAGGCCATCCAGAGGCCAAAACCCAGACAGACCGTTCATGGATCATTGGTTGGAATGGCTAACTTCAGGCTGCCTAGTGGATGGGGGTGTCGATGTGGGCCTGTGGAGGGCCCTTGGGAGACTGAGAGGACCCATGAAAGGGAAAAGCCAGACAGCCAGGAGGAAGGCTAGTGGGGATGGGAGAGGCCAAAGCACCCATGGGGGTGGGGGTGGGGTGGGAGTTGGAGGTTGGAGGTTTCAGGAATCAGTGTGCCAGGAGAAGCAGGGGTGTGGGGGGTTCCAACAGTCCAGCCCCAATTGGAGGTCAATGCCTTTGGGTTTACCCACTCCCTCCGTGGGCCCACCCATGAAACACACCCTCTTCCTGGGTGCCGCAGAGCCGTGGGGAAGGGCCAGGAAGCCCCAGCAGAGAGAGACAAGTAGAGACAAAGCCATACCTGGGTCCAGGGACCAGCAGATGGCAGTCTTGTTGGGATAGAAGCAGACCCTGGCTGTGGAGTAGATCCTGTTCATGTTGCTTAGCAGAGAGTTGTACTGGGGGGTTAGAGTGGAGGCAATGTTAGCAGCGAACAGCCCCCACGGACAATGGGGCGGCCCCCTCCTCTGTTTGCTGGGATGAAATGGAGGCCCGGAGAGGGGATGTGGCTTGGGCAAGGCCCCTCCCTCGTGGCACTCAGGACACGTCTGATCACTAATATACTGATTCCCCTTTCCGTGGAGGCAGTCTGTGGAGGTGGAAACAAGTGTCCTTAGAATTTGGGATGGGGTTCAAGTCGAAGCTCGGTCACCACCTTGCAGGGAGGGCAAATCCCTCTCACTCTCTGGCCTTGATGGCTTCTCAGTCCTCCTCAATCTTTCGGAAGCCCACAAACCACACCGGACTATGGAGAAATTTTGAAAACCCCCTTTTCATCTGTTTACTTGAATTTCGCTTTCTATACCCCATCTCCAAGGGAAATCAATGTTGCAGGGAGCCATTCTGCGCTCACCGAGGCTTCCCCTACGGTCAGGGCACATACAGATCCCAGGGTCCCTTCCTGCCAGGCTCCCCCACCGCCAGCACAGGGCGGCCCTGGGAGGCATGCTGGCCACTTCGGCATCCACCCGTCAGGTCCGCCAGGCCCACCTGCTGCCGCTTTTCCACAGGCAGGTTGGCAGGGCCCAGGGTGCGCACACCGCTGATGACCCTTCTCAGGATCGGGTCGCTGAAGTTCTGCCAGATTGGATCGTATAGCTCCTTGGCCTTCTGGCCCCAGACCTCAGCAAACTCCTGGTTGAGCAGCGCTGCTTCCTCCTGTGGGCACCGGAGGGGACACAGGGGAGACCATGGCGCTGGGAAGGCCAGGGGCTCCTGGACACTGGGGCTTGTGGGAGCACTGCTCTCTCCTCTGGGGGGTCAGGAGCCGGGGTAATCTGCCTCAGGTGAGCGGTGGAGCAGAAACTGGGGCCGGAAGAGAGGCGGGCGGAGGGGAGCGTAAATAGTGATGAGCAGTGACAGGCACAGTGAGAGAGGGGTAGGCTGAGGCTGCAGAGGATGAGGGCCTAGAGCAGAGCCGGCACCCTCTGACCCAGCCCGATGTCATCCCAGGGCGCTGCCACCCGGGGTGACTCGAGGTCAGGCGAGCCAGCCCTTATCCATTTGGTTCTTGGATTGGGCACGGACCATGCGCCCAGTACCGTGCTGGGACACCCACCGCCCGTCTGATGGGGCGCAGCGGGGTCGGGGGGCGCGCGCCCGGCGGTGACTCCCCGCCCCCCAGCGCCCGGCCGCAGGCCTGTGATTGGGCGTCCGGGCCCCGCCCCCGCCCCGGGCCCGCGCGCCCACCTGGCGCCGCGCGTTCTCCTCGGTGATGTTGGTGTCGTACGCCCAGCTGGCGACCGTGCTCTGGTACATCACCAGCTCGGCGCTCGAGTTGAAGCTCTGCACGAAGAGCTGCGCCCCGGCCTCGTCGGCGGCAAAGTTTCCGGGCTGCAGGTCGGGGTCGAGCGCCAGGGCGGCGGGCGGCGGCCGCAGCAGCAGCAGCAGCGGCGGCAGGAGCAGCAGCGGCGGCGGCCCCCGCCGCGTTCGGCCCGACGCGGCCCCCATGGCGCGGTGCGCGGTGCGCGGCGCTGCCCCTTCTCCCGCGCGGCGCTCGCCCTGCGGATTATAAAACCCCGCCGCCGCCTTCCGACACACCCCCACCTCCCCGCCCCGCCGCGCTTCCTCCCCGACTCCAAAGTCCCCCGGCTGCGGGCCTAACCGAGCGGGGCGGGGACCGACGCTTCCTGGCCCGGCTGGGCAGGGGCGCCTGCCCGGGGAGGGGCCAAGGCGGCCCCCCGCGAGCTGCAGCCCGGGGGGTGGCGGAGGGGGCTCAGGTCAGGCTCTCACAGAGGAGGCTGGAAAGGGGGACCCCCCCCGGCACACACACACGCACACACACACACCTCCGAGGCTGAGGGAGCCAGCAGTTTGCCGGAACACCCAAGTCTGCACACGGTGCCCTCTCCTTGCCATCACCCAGCCCCGGCGCAGGCACCCGGGAGCCCCGCGGTCTCCGGGGCTCAATCTCCCGGCCTAACCGCCCCAGGCCTCTCTGGGCTCCGGAGGGACAAAGTGGGGGAGCCGTCCGCGGCGCCGCTAGTGCAGCCGAGATGGGGTTAACGATCGGTCACCCGGTCCGGCTTCTTCACCAGGCCTCGGGGAGGGGGTGTGGCCTGCACCCGCCGCGGAAAGTTTCGGCTTTGGAGGCGCGGGGTGGGGGGTGGGGGGGACGTGCTGCCCCGAGGCTCACCGGGGACTGGCGGGGGGACTACCAGGAAAGGGGGGAGAACGGAGGGGCTGTTCTGGGAGGGTTTGTCTAGAGGCACAGGAGCGCTGGCGCCCATGCCCCTTTCCCACTGGGGACACGAGCTGTCAGGGGCTTAGGCGAAAACCACCACACAGACTTGCAGCTTTCCCGGACTACAAGATGAGCCTCCAAGATGAGAATTACCCCCTCGTTGACAGATGAAGAAATTAAGATTCAGGTTTGAGTGGCTTGCTCTAAGTCACCCCAGGTCTCCACACTAGCCATCGTTCTTTTCCTGTGTCATCCACGTGTCCCTCCATGGGACAAGCACAGGGAGGGAAGAGAGTGGCATCTGCTTGAGGTGGTTGTGGAAGCTGAGGGTCCTCCCCTAACTCCTCAGCACCACGGTGTCTGTCCCCAGAGGTGGGAGGACCCTATACCCTAGCAGACCTGGACAAGGGTGTGGGAGGGGTGGTGGAAGGAAGAGGGGCAGGGCAGAGGAAGCAGGAAAGGGACCAACTTGGGTGGTTCCCCAACCCATTCAGCTGCTGAGGAAGTTGGGAATCCCGAGGATCTGTGTGGGGACGGTGCCCGAGGCTCTGAGGGAAACATGGGCTCCCCTTGTCATATGGAGGGTGCGCAGGAGGCTGTGACCTGAGTACCCCTGAGATGACATCAGATGACATGGTGCCAGGGAGAGGTGTGTGAAAGATGATGGGGTAGAGGTGACTGCTCCAGAAGGGGAGGCAGGTTGGTGTTGTCCTGAAACTGGGTGGAGGGGGGGACAGGCGGGGGGAAGAGGGTGGATAGTTGGGGGCCCTCTGGCTCTTCCTCATGCCAAGGGACACTGGTGCACCTCAGGGCTGGCTAGGTGGACCCCTGTGACCAGAGCTGCCCTAGCAAGGGGAAGGGCCCAGGCCGAGGGTGAAGCAGTGCGCCTGGCCTCTCCTTCTCAGGACCATGTGGCTCTTGGGTGGTCCTAACAGCTTGGTTTTCCACGCTTTGAGGGCAATGAGCCACGTGCACACAAGTGAGCAGCTGTCTTCCGGGAGGGAGGAGTCTCCACTGGTGACTTGCAGTGGTGGGGTGGGGGGAGCCCGGTGTGGAGTCTCACACCCCTTCAGGCCCTGAAGGAAGGGTCAGGGTGGGGGAGGATGGATGGAGTGGAAAAAGAGCCTGAGGCTTAGCTTCTAACTAGGGAGCCTTTCTCTGTTGTCAGAGAAGAAACCCAAGGAAAGCAGGAGGGAAGTAGATTTCAGCCGGGACTGGCCTCTGAAGAGCTTCCGTCTGAGAACCTGATGTAGGAGGACAGTAGAGCAGGCTGGTCCATTCTCAGGTCTGTGTGGCATTGTGATGTTTATAACATCTGGGTTAGGGACTGAGTTCAGCACGGAACAGCCTCTGCCTCATTGAAAAATAATAGGAGCAAAGGTAAATGGGTTGGAAGATAATCTCATCCCCATGATACCAGGGCTGGTTGGAGGCGTCACTCCGCACCTCCCAGTGGTCACGTTGACTATAATAGCCTGCTTGCCCACTATCCATCAGTGCCAGGAGACAAGACTGGGTCTGCCTTAGTCTCTGGTTTTCCCAGAGCTCAGCACAGCGCCTGGCACAAAGTAGGTCCTCATTCAAGGAAGGGGGGGTATGTGAATAAAAGGAATAAACATCATTCATATTCTCTTTCCAGGTGGCAGGCTCCCAGCCTCCTGCGAGAATAACAGGAAGGGCCAAAGCTCACTAATTTGGGATTTGCCATAATATTGACGCTGCAACCTTGATCCCAATGAGTAAAAGTTTAAAATAACTTCTTTCTCTCTCTTTAAGGTCTTATTCACAAGGGAGAGGTATAATAAGAATACACATTACATTTAGATAGCACTTTAGACCTCCTAAATTCTTTTGTGGGAATTATCTAATTTGATATTGGTAATAAGCTTGAGAGGTAGGAAAGAGAGAAGGTCCCTCAGTCAGTTACTTCTCAGCTGCCATCAAAACAATGGAGGGTGTTCTGATTCCTATAGGAGGAGATCATTATGATTAGGTCAGTGCAAAGAGTTGTGGATGCCAGACCCAACAAAGGAAATGCAGTCGGCTTGGGAGACCACTCACTAGCTCCACCTCTCTTCCAGGGAAGGAGGAATCACCAGCTATCACAGAGAAAAAAAAAAAAAAATCCCTTAGAAAATATGTCCCAAAATGGAATAAAATTTGAGAGTCTATAAATAAGCCCTTACATTATATTCAATTGATTTTTTGATAAGGGTGCCCAGACAATTAAACAGGGTAGAGGGAGAGAGAAGAAATTCTTTTTAACAAATGGTTCTGGGACAACTGGATTTCCACCTACCAGAGAATAAAGTTGGACCCCCACCTCATACCATTTACAAAAACTAACCCAAAATGGATCATAGACAATGTAAGGGCTAAAATCATAAAAATCTTAGAAGAAACATAGATATAAATCTTTGCGACCTTGGATTGGACAGTAGTTTCTTAGATATGACACCAAAAGCACAAGTGACATAAGAAAAATTAGGTAAATTAGACTTTGTCAAAATTAAAAACTTCTGGGCTTCAAAGGACACCATCAAGAAGATGAAAAAGACGAGCCATGAAATGGGAGAAAATATTTGCAAAGCATGCATATGATAAGGGACTTGTGTCCAGAATATATAAAGAACTCTTATTAACTCAACAAAGAGACAACTCAATTTAAAAATGGGCATAGGATTTGAATAGACATTCTCCAAAGAGATACACAAATGACCAATAAGCACATGAAAAGATGCTCAACTTCATTAATCATCAGGGAAATGCAAATCAAACTACAGAATGAGCTACCACTTCACACCCACCAAGATGCCTAAAATAAAAAAGATAGGGCACCTGGCTGGCTCATTCGGAAGAGCATGTGACTCTTGATCTCTGGGTTGTGAGTTCACACCCTGCGTTGGGTGTAGAGATTGCTTTAAAAAAAATAAATTTAAAAATTAAAAAAAAAAAGATAGACAATAACAAATGTTTTGAGGATGTGGAGAAATTGGAACCCTTATACATTGCTGGTGGGATTGTAAAATGGTGCAGCCACGGTGAGAGGCTGATTGTCAGTTCCTCAAATTGGTGACCGTAGAGTTACCGCATGACCCTGCAACTCCATTCTGAGGTATGTACCCGAGAGAACTGAAGACATGTCCACACAAAAACTTTTACACAAATGCTCAAAGCAGCATGGTATTGTTCATAATAGCCAAAAATGGGAAACGACCCAAATGTCCATCAACTGATGGATGGATAAACAAAAGGTAGTATATTCATACAATGGAATATTATTCTGCCATAAAACAAAATGAAGTATTGATTATATGTTACAAATATTGATGCTATCACATGCTATAACATGGATGAACCTGGAAAACATTATGCTAAGTGAAAACAGCCGGTCACGAAAGGCCACATATTTTATAAATCCATTTATATAAAATTTCTAGAACAGGCAAATCCATAGAGACAGAAAGTAGATTAGTGGGTACCAGGGACTGGGGGGAGGGGAATTGGGAGTGACTGCCAATGGTATGGAGTTTCTTTATGGGAGGATGAAAATGTTTTGAAATCAGCAGGGATGGTGGCGTAACTGTGAGCATACTGAAAACCACTGAATTATACACTTCAAAAGGGGGAATTTTATAGTATATGAATTATATCTCAAGAAAGCTGTTTATTAAAAAATATGCCCAAATATTGACTTCTTTCATTCTATGTTCATCAAGAAATCTCCTGATTATTGACAGGTTTTCAGAGAAGCTGTGGTTCTCTGACTGAATACCCATCTACTCCTTCTTGCTTAGCTAAAAACTACCCATCTCTCAAAGCCCAACCCATACGTAGCTCTAGTTTTCTTAATCTCTGCTAATCTCTCTTTTCCATATTTATTCAGCATTAACTCATACAGGCACCCAAAGCAAAGTGTAGGGGAAATAGCACTGGATCAGGAGCCAGAAAAATCTGGGCCACACTTAACAAGCCTTATGACCCGAGCAAAATAACCTTTCCGAGCCTCAGTTTCGTCGTGTGTAAATGGCTGTAGACACTTTTACCCATCCTCCCTCAAAGGGTTGTGAGACAATGAAGACCGATCCCTTGTCAGTTGTCACACAAAACCAAGATGTTATTAATATTTTAAAAAACCGGGGCACCTGGGTGGCTCAGTCGTTAAGCGTCTGCCTTCGGCTTAGGTCATGATCCCAGGGTCCTGGGATCGAGTCCCACATCGGGCTCCCTGCTCAGCGGGAAGCCTGCTTCTCCCTCTCCCTCTCCCCCTGCTTGTGTTCCTTCTCTCGCTATCTCTCTCTGTCAAATAAATAAATAAAATCTTTAAAAAAAAAAAAATTTTAAAAAACCATCCGCTCCCATTCATTACATGCAAGGCACTGACCTGAAAGAGAAATACAAGATTATTGCCTTTAATGTAAAAAATGCGGTGAAGAGCAGATTAGGTTCCTGAGGCCAGGTGGTGAAGGTTGGTATCAGTAGTAGGTGCTAAGGAGTTGGGAGGAAGAAGGTTCCAGCAGGCTGGAGGGGATAGGCAAGACAGCTTCCTTGGGAGGAAGGCAGAATCTGAGAGAGGTAGGCCCCCAGGCAGAAAGCAGGAGCCCAGTATGGGAGGGGAGTAACAAGGATGCTGGGAGGCCAAGGTGACCACGGTTTGTTTAGACTCAACCAGCACTGTCCAGTGGAACTTTCTTGTGATGGTGGAATTGTCTGTCCACCAGAAATATAATGAGAGCTGCACATAGAATTGTATATTTTCTGGTAACCACATTTAAAAAAATAAAAAGCAGTAACATTCATTTTAATAGCATTCATGTAATAATAATTTAATATTTTACTTAAACCGATATATCCAAAATACTGTCATTTCAATATGCAATCATTACAAAAATTAGTAACGAGATATTTTACATTTGTGTGTGTGTGCTAAGTCTTAAAAATCTGGTGTGCATTTTACACATCACAATTTGGATGCTAAATTTTCAACAGTTAGAGTGAAATGTAATCCTACCAAAGCAATGGTGTTGTGTTCAACACATTGGGAAAACATTTTGTACTGCTTCTGTTTTTAAATTAAAATTAATCAAAGAAAATTAAAATCCAGTCACACTGGCCACATTTCAGACGTTCAATAGCCACATGCGGCTAGTGGTTTTCATGTTGGTCAGCGCAGCCCTAGAGTTAAGATTATGAGAGTAGATTGTGGGGTTGAAGCTGGAGAACTTCTAAATCCACACCTCCAGCCCGGACCTCCCTGGGCTCTAAGCTCATGCTCCACTGCCTTCCAGAATTATCTATCTGGGGTCTGGATTATGATGGTGATGACCGTACGACCCCTTTCCCCCAGAGGCCACCCCACCACGGAAATGTGGAATCCTAGCTTTGCAGGGTACTTTAAGGCTCACCTAGCCCAGTTGCCTTCAAATGGGATCCTGGACCCCTAGGGGTCCTTGAAGGTGCTCATGAGGGTCAGAGAAGCACTTCCAACTGAAATCCTACATTTCCCCGAGGTGCATCTGTTCCCAGGTTACTTAGGGCACACCATTTTGTGCCTTCAGTGAACACAGAGCAGCTCAGTTGGATAACACAGTAGTCTCCATCTGATCACAAGCTTGGCTTGCTTTACTTCCCTCTGTATGTATTTACCGAGACCCTGTTACAGCCAGGCACCTCTGCGTGCTGGGGTCTCGGCAGAGAGCAAAACAGAGCCCCGCTGTGCATGTGTCTGTGGCAGGGGGATGACAATGCTATGTTGCAAAGTAAACGAGGCCGGGGTTGGGGTACAGAGAGGAAGACAAGCAGACATGCTGTCCCACCCAGAGCTTCAGGGAAGAAGCTTGCGGACCTCTGGGGAGGGGCTCTTGTGGACCTGCAGGAGCTGCGCCCCACCTTCGAGAACCAGCCAGAGAGAGGGCAGCTGTAGCTGGTACACAGGGAGCTGTGAACAGGCTAAGTGCGGACAGGTGGCCAGAGCGTGTGTAATCTTGTCCGCAGGAGTGGGGGCCTGGTTATCGTGAGATGAGAACCCAATGGGATGAGGGTACTGGAGATAGCCTTTTGTTTTTAAAAACGTCTTCTTTTTATATAATATACATACATTATAAGTAATATAAATATGCATGTAGACATGATATCTAATGTAATGTATGTTATGAAGCACAATAAAATGAACACCATAAATGCCCTCTGCCACATTATTCTTATCTAGCTGAGACCCATCTTTCCCTTTTCCATCTTCTGCTCCCACATGCACCCCCGACTGACCCCCCTGAATGTTGTGTTTATTACTCTCTTCATTTTTAAAGATTTATTTACTTATTTGAGAGAGAAAGAGAGGGAGAGCACACAAGCGGGAGGGACAGAGGGAGAGGGAGAGGGAGTCTCAAGCCGACTCTGCACTGAGCGCAGAGCCCGATACAAGGACTCGATCCCGGGACCCTGAGATCATGACCTGAGCCGAAACCAAGAGTCTGTCGCTCAAGTGACTGGGCCCCCCACGTGCCCCGACTCTCTTCGCTTTTAAAGAATAGTTTCAGTAATGGGGCACCTGGGTGGCTCAGTCGTTAAGCGTCTGCCTTCGGCTCAGGTCATGATCCCAGGGTCCTGGGATCGAGCCCCACATCGGGCTCCCTGCTCAGTGGGAAGCCTGCTTCTCCCTCTCCCACTCCCCCTGCTTGTGTTCCCTCTCTCGCTGTCTATCTGTCAGATAAAAAAATAAAATCTTTAAAAAAAAAACTTTTATAAAAAAAACTTATAAAAAAAGAATAGTTTCAGTACTTTATATTTCTAAACATAACACTGTTTAGCTTTGCTTGTTTAAGAATTTTATAAAAACACTGTCACCTAGGAATGTACCCAAGAGAAATGAAAATACATAGCCGTGCATAGACTTGCATGCAAAGCAGTGTTATTCAAAGCAGCCGAAAAGTGCAAACAACCCAGATGTCCATCAACTTGTGAATGAGTGAGCAACATGTGGTATATCCACATCATGGAATATTATTGGACATTAAAGAGGAATGAAGTTCTGACACATGCTCAGCAGGGAGTCTGCTGGAGACTCTCTCTCTCCCTCTCCCTCTGCGTCTCCACCCCACCGCATGCGCCCTCTAACATAAATAAATCAATCTTTAAAAAAAGGAAAAAATACACAAATTATACTCTGATAAAGCTTTCTTCAAAAAGGCATATTAGAGTCTTCTGAGGCTAGTTTTTTCTCTCACAGTTATGATTCTGAGACTTTATGGGTGCTGTTGCATAGAGTTGTAGTTCATTTATTTTCACAACTGTGTGATAGTCCATCACCCAGCGTGATGACACCACGATTTATTTCCCCAGTCTCTAATTCTGTCACTGGACACGTGAGTTACCTCTTGTTTTTTGCTATTACAAAACAATATGCCAGTAACACGCTTGTACACATCCCCTCGGTATACATAAGTAACCATATGTTGAATTGAATAATAAAATATCAGGGCTTGTATATTGTAGGTCTTTTTTTTTTCACTTCATTTTTCAGAAATTCATTTTTATTGTAATTTACAAAACGACTGTTTCCCCCAGCATACTGGAAAGTAAAACAAAAGCAAAACTGGTCCTCATTGAGAAATACTGCTCTGGGGAATACACTAGGAGTAAAATCGCTGAGTCAAGGGTATGCAGATGTTCAAAGACATGCAAAAGTTCAAGGGTGTCCAAATGTCAAACTGCTTTCTAAAATACTTATACTGGGGGCGCCTGGCTGGCTCGGTCAGTGAAACGTGTGACTCTTGATCTCAGGGTCATGGGTTCCCACATTGGGCATGGAGCCTACTTAAAATAAAAATAAATAAGAGACAAAACAAAACAAAATACTCATACCAATTTGCACTCCCGCCAGCAGAGGATGAGAACTCCTACGCTGCTCCCCATCTTCACCAATACTTAAAATTGTCGCATTTTTAAGTTTGTGCCAGTTCTAACGTGGGGAGGATGTGTTTTCGGTCCCTTGCTGCTGATGAGGTTGAAGACCTTCTCCTGTGTCTAGGGGCCATTTGTGCTTCTTCTTCCGGGCTGTTCCTGTTTGTTTCCCTTGCCCATGTCTTTTCTTTTTCTTCTTGATTCATACAATTCTTCAAATATCCTGGCTAGTAGTCCCTTGTCATTTCAAGGTGCTGCAGATAGAATTCCCAGCTTGTGACTTGTTTGCATTTCCTTGGGGTGTCTCAATCACAGAGGGTCTTACTTTTAAGGTAGTTGGGCTTTACCTTTTGGGCTGGGCTCCTCTTCACTCCCTGTAGATCTTGTCCCCTGGAGATCATGGTCAAAGCCCCTACTGAACGGACAGGCTCTGGAGCAGAGCATAGACAGCCCCTTGGAATCTGTACCCTCCTGCCCCCAGCCTCATGTCAGCCCCACTGTATACTTAAGTTGTTTATTCTGGAACTTTTTTTTCCCAACCAGAGTCTTTCCCTGCCCCTCGGACCCCCCTGTCGGCTTGCAGAACCCCAAGTTAAATCCCAGCTCTGGCATAAGCTCCTTTTGGAAAAAAACAAACAAACAACAGTCCAGAGGTCTTTTATTTACTTATTTACTTACTTACTAACTTATTTTTACACCTATAAAGCCACAAATTCTTAGGCAACAGGTTCCAGCAGCTCAGGCTCCTGTCCACCTCTTCTGCCCAAGTGTGTGCCTCGGGGCGGAGCAGGTTGGTGCTTCTGTTGAACCCAGGTAACTTTCCCTCCGGCTTCTTTCTTTTTCTCATCATTTTCCTTCCCACGTTTCAGGAAGCTATCTTGGCTCTTGGAGCGCTTAATATGCTCAGTACGTACGTTAATTCTCTTGGCAAGAAACTTGCCCTTAACTTGTTTGTTTACAACAATGCCAACAGCATGCTGGGTAACACTGCAGCCTCTTCCAATTTTGCCATGGTAACATTTGTGGGGCAGTCCTTTTTGAACAGTGCCCATTCCCTTGATGTCGACAATTTCACCTTTCTTGAAGATTCGCATGTATGTGGCCAAAGGAGCGACTCGGTGTTTTCTAAAAGGCATAGAGCACATACAGTGCTGCCTCTCTTCTTTCCCTGTGGGCCGGACGTTTTGGCACCTTGTTGGAAGAGAGGGTTCTGGCCGAAAGGCACACCTCCTCTTCTTAGAAGCATTTCCAGCCCCCCACGGCTGAGTCACTTCTAGTCAGTGGGCTTAGCCTGCCTAAGCATCCGATGATTGACAGGAGACAGGTGTTTGACTATTAAAATGGGATATTTTTTCCTTTGAATAAGTACAGCTTATGAAATAGATACAGTATTTCAAAACATGGGATTCCTTAACACTGGGATGTTTGGGAGGAGAAAAATGGTTGGGAACTCTTACCAGTGATGCCTACAGTAGCCTTGACACCCCCCTGCCTCCACTTGAACATTTCCAGCGACAGGAAGCTCACTACCTTGGTGGGCTAGGCTGCTCTAGTTGTTAGAAACTGTTTCTTATGCTAACTGCATCTCCTGCCTCGTCGTTTTTACTTGGCTGTTCTTCACTCTGTTCTCTAGAGAAACACCTAGTGAGTCTTTCCTCTCTTTGACACGACGACCCTCCAGCACAAGAGGTAGGTAGCTTCCAGGTCTATCTGTGTCTCCTTTGCTCCAGGAGAAATTTATCACCTTCAGTGATTCCCGGGAAGAGATGGTTTCCAGATTTCTCTGCACTTGATCACCCTCTTGTGAACAGACTGCAAATTTTCTGCATCCCTTGTAAACTGTATACCCTTGTTTGAGGAAAGCCTCAGGGCTGGTCTCACCGGTGGGTGAGGAGGGGGCTGATCCCGTTAACTCGAGTCTGTTGGTGCACCTGCAGAGGGTGGTGGCGGTTCCGACAGCCCCGTCAGCCCCAGTGTTCCCACGGAACCTGGAACCTGGGAGCTGATGAAAACCACTTTGTTTATGTGCGTTGTTACAGTCTCATGCAGAATATCTGTCGAATTCACTCTTCGGCTTGGCCTCAGCACTCCTCTCTTTTGAGTAAGTTTTCTTAACTTTCAAGTCTCCTTTTAACTCTCCCCCCACAGCTTCATGTCAAGCACAAATTGGAGAAGCAAGATACTGTTTTTAAAAAATGCTGGCATTCCATAGACAATGCCCTGTGGCAACTAAGTATCCTTGGACTCTGTCTCTATATTACCCTCTGCCTTTGGGGTGTCAGGCCCCTGGCTTCCAGGAAGCAAGGCAGAGGGGAAGGGGCATTTCTTCACTCCGGGCCTAGGGTGAAGCTCAGCTTTGCCATAGTTGTGGACAGTGATAACCCATCTCCGCCTCCCAGCCAGGAACCTCTGAGTAATCTTTGACTCATAGCTGTCCTGTCTCCTACTACCTAATTTTGCCTGGTCTTCATTAACAATGTCTCCCTGCTTTTCTTTCTCTCACTTGTTCCTCTGCACATTTCTCCTGAGACCACTGTGCTTAAGTCAGAGATGGTCTCACCAACACAGACTACCCGGATGTTTAACAAGCAATTCCCGAAGACATGATGGGTTCTTGAGCCCCTGCTAGGGGTGTTGCTTGGGCTGAGCCCTGACAGAAGGGGTAGGAGTTGATCTGATTGGGCCAGTTGTAGGAAGACACATTTCAAGCAGAGGAAACAGAAATTCATGCGGCTCAGCACTAGGCTGTGAACAGAGGCTGAGGCTGCCAAAGCCAAGGTGGCCGGCCAGACTTCCTCCTAAGGAAGGCTTCAGGCTGGGCAGTGCCCTGACCACATTTGTATCTTAGAGCCATCAATGAAGATGAGATGAACAAACTGAGAGGGCCTGGAGGTGGTGGGAAAAGACAGTGGGCTAGGGTCCCGCAGAGTCTGAGGGAAGTGGTAGATTGAGGGGGTGTGCCAAGGGAGGTGGGACCGAAAGGAGGCAGGGGCTGGCTGGTCGGAGGGGAAGGGTGGAGGAGTTGAAGGGGGTGACAATGCTTTGAAAGACATGTTCCTAGGAGAGGAACATTCTAGAAGCAGGTTTGAGGGGTGGGAGGGAAAGGAGATGAAGACTCGGTGTTGGAGGGTACGGTCCTTTGGTGTGAGGAGGTGGGTGACTGAAGAGCCAGCTCTTCTCACTCCCACAGCTGCTATGGGTCCTCTGGTCCACTTGCCCTCCACGGGATCCTTTGTGCTTTTTCTCTGCCTGCCTTCTGCCTGTTTGAGATGCTTCTGGATCCCAGAGAACCTTCAGGAGGTGTGAGTACCCCCCCCCCCCCGCCCCAAGCCCACCAAGGAGCATTCAAAGTCCTGTCCTAGACCCTAGTCCTTCCATAAAGCCAGGCCTGGCATTTGTCCCGGTCATACCTCCTTATCCATTTCACCAACATTAATGGTCCCTCCAATGCTGTGGGTGCTGTGTGGGTGCTGGAGATACAACAATGTACAATAATATCAGGCCATGTCCATTGAGCCAAGCATCTAAGTGCTTTATGTATCCTTTTCTTTTAGTGCTTTATATATCTTAATTCATTTCAATCTCCTAGCAACCCTATGAGTTAGCTACTATTGGATTTCCATTTTACAGATGAGGAAACTAAGGCACAAAAAGGTAGTAAGTTGACTAAGGTCACCTGAGTGGTGGAGCCCAAATGCAAAGTCAGATAAATGCCCCCACTGTGAGCCACTGCACTGTCCCCGCCTGCTCTCCAGAATGCTCACTGTCTCCATCTACTTTCACGGGGTACGTTGAGTGCCATCCTCTTTAGAGTCAGGAAGTTCTTATTTTTAATCCCAAATCTCAAACCCGCGTCTTCCGGTTTTGCCCCTGGTGAGGTGACCTCTGCTGCAGTCCCTGCGTGAACTTGGACAGACATGACACCTTTCTCTTCCCGGCTCTGTGCGGCTCCTCTCGCCCCACCTGCTCCCGGCAGTGCCCAGCCCCCCTCCCAGTCCCACTGCCCCCCCCTACAGACCCTCATCCTCTCTCAGGGGCCCCTCCTCTGCTCTCCCCCTCTGACACTCTCCCTGAGGGCCATTCTCACGGGCAGCCTGGGAATAAAGCACAAACCTGAAAACAGCATGGGTTGGCAAAACGCTTCCCTCATCATCTCAGGGATAAAATCCGCACTCCTCAGGGTGAAGTCCAAAGTCCTCCCTGGTGTGGCCCCTGCCTCCTCACATCCCCGGTCCTGGCCCGCCCTCCACAGGTCCCTGTATCAGTGCTCCCAGGAGGAGACCCATCGCTGGAGGCTCTGGCCTTGATAAAGTGTTCGAGAGTCAGCAAGAAAGGGAGCAAAACAAGAATAGTCAGATATAAAAAGTCAATCAGCATATATCAGCCAAGAGGCCAGTTGTCCTTTCTTGGTCACATTATCTTTTATCCCAAATATCCTTTCTATTTTTTTTTTTTTTGCGGTTAAAATATTACTTCTTTCATAAAATGGTGGTGTGAGAAAACAACGGATTTTTGTAAATGTCTTTACTTGGCAAACTAAAAAGTGTGTGCGACTCGGTCAGACTGCATCTTTTTGCTGACGACTCAGCGGTCTACGGAAGCTGGCCCACCGGAGTGCCAGGCCGACCCTGAGCCCTCGGCCCGGGCCCCTCCCGGCCCTCTCGCCTCTCTCGCTCCTTCGGCCCCGAACGCCCCCTCCTCCTGCTGCCTGCTCCCCAGCCGTCGTCCCCCCAGGCCCGGCCTGCCCTTCCTTCCCCAGAGCGAGGCCGGGCATTCCGCAGGGCATTCGGGGCGTGGGACTGCGGGCGTGGGCGCACGTCCCCCCGCGGGCCTCGGCCGTGGACGCCGGGCGCGCTCCCGCTTCCGGAGCCTCGTGCGGCTGCGGCGGCGCAGGTACCGGCCGCTGGGCGGAGACTCTGACTAGAAGGAGTCGGGCCCCCGCGCGTGCGCTGCTGAGGGGCCGTCGGGGGGCCCGGGCCTCGCTGGCTGCCGCGGGCAGGCGCTCCTGCTCCGAGGGCCCAGGGCACGGCTCCCGGGCGACCCCCCCCCAGCCCCAGCGGGGCCCGGAGGGGAGCTCAGGGGCTGGGGGGCGGTGCTCAGGAGTCTAACTGTCCCCAAAGCACGACGGGGCCTTCCTGTGGCTGTGTGTAGCTGGCGCAGTGTTCCCGGAGAGGGGCCGGGAGACCGCGCACACCCGAGCTGCTGATTGTCACCCGCCTCCCGGCAGCCCCGCGACGCTCGGGTCCGCCAGGAAGACAGGGAGGGAGGGAAGGGAGAGAGCCCCGAGAGAGAAGCTGAGAAATAGGCGGACGAGAGTGAATCCAGGCCGAGGGTGGCAGAAGAGACAGAAACCTGGGGGGCCCACAGAGAAGCGGGGAGGGGAGCTGCCATCAGAGGGGCGTGGCGCTAGGAGCCTGGGGCTGGGGGTCCCGACAGCCTCCCGCTGGCTGGAGGAGAGGCGCCTGTCTCTTGGCTCTAACACAGCCTCCATCGTGGGACCCCGGGCACAGGAGGCAAATTCATCTCGGGGTCCACCCCCCACCTGTCGATGCCCAGGGCCCTGGTGAAGTCCTCAGAGCGCCAAGGACCCCTGAGGGGCCTCCAGCCCTGCTGTCAGCCCCGGGCAGCACCCTGACCCTGCCTGGCCTCCCCACCCTTTCCCTGAGGGCATCAAACGTGGGTCAGAGGAGGGACTCCTAGGGAAGAGAATGACATTCTTCATTACTTCGCAGTTGTTTGTTTTAGGGAGTACTCTTGAGAGGGCATTTTAAACAGCTGTCAGAAAGTCCCAGGCTGAGGGGAAGGTGGCAGCGGACTTCTGCAGTGAGACAGAGGCCACCTCATGTCACCCCCCTTGAGAGCGAGGAGGGTTGACCAACATGCCCGGGAGGAGGAAAGAATGTGAGCTGAGACCCTTCTATCTTAGCAGACCTCCTCCGACATCAGAAGGCAAGAAGGGTGTGAGCGCCAGGGCTTCTGGAGAGAAGCCTCTCCACGGAGGAACCTGCATGGGGCCAGGCTCCGCAGTGGCCTGGTCATCTCGGGGACGGCTTGTGACCTGGCCACCTGAGCGCTGGGGATGCCATGGGGGTGGTAAACAGAGCACCGGGACACCACAGAGCTCAGGAGCTGGGCTCACTCCCATGGGGCCCCCACATTTGCTTGTGTGCAGGCAGGTGCAGCTGGGTCTTGACTTTGTGGTGAAGGGAAGCCAGGACTGAACCTTTGGCCAAAACAAGCCCTGGGAGTGCCTGAATTTATCAAATGAGGAGAGGCCCTTGGAAGGGGAGAAACACTCAAGATACATGAGAGTGCTCAAAGTCCCATCAATGTCAGGACGTGACATTGCCCTTCAAGCTGTAAAGGGCTTCACTTCACAGGGAATAATGGGATGTTGGGATGGATGACTTACTAAAGCCTCCAAGTAGTATCTTTGCCTTCCAAAGATATAGTCTTAGGTTCTGGAACCTAAGAGCCAGCCCTCGGGCAACATTCTTGGGCCCTGGAGCTTTAGAGTGAGACTTTGAAGCAAGCCTACCCAGGAGACCTGAGCTACAGGCTGCTGCCAGCCCAGGAGGCCCCAGTCCCACCCCTGCTCCAGAACAGGCCCCTCGGATCCGTGCTAGAGCAGGAGGCATGACTGGCTCACAGGGCGCAATGAGGCGAGAGACAAGTATCAATTTGAACTGGGGGACCAGCTGAGAGGGGTGCAATTCTCCCTGGCTGCAGCCCACTTGTTAACGTCTCCCACTGATTGGCTGGGAGGGATCAAAGGAGCATGGCTTCTTGGGTAAGGGAGATTCTGAGCTAAGGTCAAGGTGCCTTCAAATCTAATCTGCTCTCAAAAAGCACCAGCTGGGCTGATAGGAGCACTCAAGGTAGGAGGTGATGGCCAAGGTCAAGAGAGTGTAAAGGATGGAGGTGGGAGGGATGGAGCTGGGTTAAGTGAAACCTCTGACTCAGGACAGTTATGCTGCTAACTTGTTATGACCTTAGAAGAGTCATCAGCCTTAGTGCACTCATCAGAGACAGTGTCTTATACGTATAAGTGCCCCCTTTTTTTTCTGCTCTTCTGGGTCCAGCTGAGGTCTGACTTGGAGAGGGATGCCGTAAAGCCACGCATGGGGAATGCTGCCTAAGCCTCTGCCCATCTCCCATCCACTGGGGGCACCCTCTGGGCCATGGCTTGGTCACCCCTCACTTTTGGCTCAGCGTGGCCACCACACCCTTGCTGCACTCCCGTCACGAGAAGGTTGCCCAGGAACCAGAGGGTATGGAGCTAGAGTTGGCATAGCTTTCAGGGTCAAGACGAGAACACAGAGCTATCACAGGCTTTGGACAAAGTGCAAGAGTCCTAGCCCTGCTGTTTATAGCTGGTTAGTGGAGTTAATTAGATGGCTCTCATTATCAGTAGGATCTTCCCTCCCTCCCCATGCCCCTGCTGACAACACCCAAGGCTCTGGCCACCCTTCACCCCAGGCCTCACACCCGCGTTCTCCACGGTGATTGCCCCTAGCACTCACAGAGCAGGTCTTCAATGTTCGTTGACTGCCCGACCGACTTGATCTACCCAAGGAGAAAAGAGGAAGGTGGGGATGGAGGACGCCACTGGGATACAAACCTCTTCAAGTTTTCTTCCGGAGGGGAGAGCTGGCCCAGGGGAGTGAGGTCCCGGAGCTGGGCTCCAGTGTCTCCTGCTCGGGCCGTGCTGGACAAGGGGAGCTTGGCGGTGCCCTACTGACTGTGACCCTCCATCCAGATTCTCCATTGTGTGAAGGATGTGCTCAGTAATCAGATACAACTATGGGCCTGTGGACACTTCTTAGACGCCCCACGAACCGCCGCTGAGTCCCTGTGACACACCTCACGTCTTCAACCTCTACCCTCCCGGAGGACCTGTTGGCGTTCTTGTTTCACCTTCTCTATACAGCGTGTCCTCTGTTGGGGGAAGGGGAGTGTTAGAGGGCAGGGCAGGATGGAGCTGACAACAATGCACAGTCCTGCCTCAGGGCCTTTGCCCTCCCTCCCTCTTCCCTCTGCTGGACTTACCTTCCCCTAGATCTTCACAGGGCCTGCACCCCTCTCCCCTCAGAGAGCCTTCCTCCTGTGACACTCCAGCCCTCCTGCTTTATTAATTCTTCATAACACTTGCTGGTACACGCAACTAGGTTTCTGTGTGTGGTTGTACACGTCTGTGTGTGTACGTGTCGTTTGTTAGTTTACTTTGTACTTATCTGTCGCCCCCACTTCATATAAGTTACATAAAAGCAGGACCTTCTGTTAATTGATTAGTATTTCTCCAGGGCCAGACAGCACCTGACACAAATTGGTGCCCAATAAACCTTTGTTGAAAGAAAGGAAAAGAAGGGAGAGAGGACGGAAAGAAGAAAGGAAGGGCCAGAGAAAACAGACTTCCTCCTGATCCCTCCCTCCCGAGGGGGCTGCACGGAAACACCCTGGGAGGTTGGAAAGCCCACCCCTTTCATGGCCTCCCACCTTGGGCGCCCAGGGCCATCGTGCCCCCTCTTGCTCCAGGCTGGTCCTCACTGTTTATCTAACCCACGTCCAGTTCCCTCAGAGCCTGGCAGAGGGAAAGGTTGGCCTGACTACGCTGATTCTCTTCGCTTCTCCAGCCGTCCCACAGTGTTAAATTGGTTTGTGAGCAGGTTACTCTTGTGTTTGTCTGAGTCTTGTCTTCCCAGACTGGGCCAGCTTTGGGGTCAGCCTGGGACGCACAGCCTGTGACATCCCTCAGCCCCACGCCCTGGAACTCGGGCGGTCCCGGGTGACTGTCTTCATCGTGGCCAGCCCCCTGCGTCCCTGCCACGCCTTCACTGGACCACTGGACGCTCTGGCTGCCCCTGCTGGGGCTGCTGCCCCTGAAGCGGAAAGACAGGTGTTTCTCCCTGAGTGATTCCAGTCCCATCTTCAGCTCATCGAAGTGGCCGTGTACTTTCAGAATCAGACTCGTTTTCCTTTCGAGGAAGTTGGACGGAGCTCCTCAGGGGCTGCCCCGAGCAGCAGGCGGGCCCCGCTCTGTAGACGGGTCAGGGGATGTGTCCGTCCGTGATCTGCCATCCCGCGGCAAGGCCCAGCTCCCAGAGCCTGCGCCGGCTTCGGTTCAGGCTTGTCGCTGCTGCCAGGGGCCCAGGAGCCCCGAGGCTGTACGGTCAGGCCGTGTCCATTTCCTGCGTGGCGCGCTAGCCACTCTAGCTGTTTCTTTGGCCAGGACACTCCTGCCCTCTCCCTACTGTCCCTCTGCCAGGTGAGCCCCTGCCGTCCTGTCGCTCTCTGAGTCTATGTCACAGGCTCCAGAAGCCTTCTCGGACCCTCGCATCTGGGTTGCCTTTCCATGAGCTGAGGCCTGGGAGACCAGGGCTGTGCCTGTCATGTCCACTGATATTTTCCCAGGGTCGCCCAGCACCTGGCACGCGATAAGTCACTGTTGTACAGCGTGAATGAATGCCGTGTGTGTGTGTCTTACAGAGCTTTGGCCTGGGGAACCTCATCTCCTATGCCTTTTGCATTCCAAGGTGAAGGCCTCTGCCTGCATCCCGTGCAGAACAGGAATGTGCTTTGGATGCACCTTGACCTGACTCTGAACAGGAGTTAACTGGGTAATTCAGCCTGTTGGAGGTGGGGAAGTTTGCTGGGAGGGGCCAGAATGGCTAGGAGGCTCCTCTCCTGTCCTTCCCCCACAGGAGCAAGGTAGGCTTGCCAGGTAAATACAGGATATCCAGCTACATTTGAATTTCAAATAAATGACGAACACATTTTTAGTATATTACACCTAATAAGTGGAGCATGCTGATGCCAAAAAAATACTAAATTCGAATTTAACTGGGAATCCATCTTTCTCAATCTGGGAACCCTAGTAAGGGCAGCCCTGATCAGCCTGGTTCCCCAGGGGGATCTGAGGTCCTACTCATGAGGTACATTCTGCTCACCCTCTTGGTTCTTCCTGTCCTCTAAATAAATGCTTTTGGACAAAGAACAGGGTGAGCGCCAAGTGTGGTTTCCCAGAGCTGTCATGAGCACACTTAATGCAAAGCCTCTCCCTCCATCTCAACCTCGACCCCAGCCACTGGACTGGATGATCAGGGAGGCCTGTCTCAGAAGTGGAGATCTGAAGGAATGAGCCAAGTGATGATCAGGGCATTCCAACGGAGAGGCAAGAGTGAATGTGGTGAGTCTAGTGTGACTTTGTGAATTCGAGAAGGGAGAGGATTGCATGGAAAATGCCCTGGACCACAACCTCTGTCCTCAAGAAGGCACCTTGGTGCTGCTCCACTGGCTTGCTCTTTCCTACCTCTGCCCCCAGCTGTAGGGTGGAAGCTTCTCTAGCTTCTGTGGCAGGAGTCTCAGCAGCAGGGAGTGGGGAGAGAGTGGAGCCCTGAGCCCTTAGAGCTAAGTCCCAGTGTGCCTGATCCCCAGGGAGGCACCTTACCTCCATCAGAGCACCACCTCCATCCCCTCCCCACTGTAAGCTGGCAGGGTATTCTTTCCCTTCTAAGAGGAAAATGCTGCTGCCCAGGGCCATAGGACC
The DNA here is from genome assembly GCF_964656455.1 of Halichoerus grypus. Classification (NCBI taxonomy): domain Eukaryota; kingdom Metazoa; phylum Chordata; class Mammalia; order Carnivora; family Phocidae; genus Halichoerus; species Halichoerus grypus. The sequence goes on along the minus strand of NC_135713.1, from coordinate 194,536,791 downwards.
ATGGGGGCAGGGGGAAGAAGGACCCAAGGGGCCCCATCATGCCTCAGCAGGCGTCTCTCTCCCAGCTTTGGAAGGGGTTGAAAGCCCTATACTGGGAAGCTCAGCACTCAAATCACAGAGTTCCCAGCAGGCTCTGCTCCGCTGTGCCACCCTACCCACTCCAGTCCTCCTCCCCTAAGCCCAGATATACAGGCCAAACAATGGGAGATGGCTCGGTTCCACATTTAACACACAGAGCATTTGTTGCCTGCTGTTTGCCTGTTGGCACGCTAAGGAAGCTGTTTCTTAATTTAAAATGTCCATTAACTCCCTCCAACTGGAAAGCTACTCCAACAAATTTATGCTGTGGCAGGTTTAAGCTTGGTCACTCTGAGGGGTGGGCCCTGCTGTGTTTGCCCCTTTAGGTGTGCCCAGGGCAGTGGGCACCCTTGGGTGTCTTGCCATGGGCTTGACAGTATGTTCTCTCTGTAAGGGGGAATTAGATCCCCAAGGCCCCCCTTGGCCAGGGTCCTTCAGGAGCCTTTGGCCACTGCCCATGGGAAGCCCACAGTGTGGGAGGTAGGGGGAGGGGGAGCGACACCCTGGGGGAGGGGTGTCTCTTTTACAACTCCAGGGGAGGAAACCCCATTTCCCTCCTACCCTCAGGCTCTTGGTGAGCCTTGCCAGGCATCTGACAGGAAAGAACCTTTTGTTCTGAGCTTGTAAGAAGTCTGAGCTGGACTTGTTATCTACCCACAGCATTTCCTGGATAGGGGGCTGCGGTAGGGGCTGGCCCCAGCCTTGGCCTTGGCATCCTCCTCTCCGCTGTTGGGACAGGGGAGGCTGCCGCTGGCAAGGTCTAGGCCTCCACGAGCGGCGGGTGAGAACTGGTATTTATCTTTAGGCTGGTTTGCCTGGGGGGTGGGTAGTCAGTCTCAGACAAGGCCCCCTGAGAAAGGGGCACAAAAAAGAAGTCACCTAGTGTGTGTGTATGTGTGCGTGTTGGGGAGGTGGTACTGGGGAGGGGGTGAGTCCAGCCTTCCCCTCCAGTGATATCTCCCTCGGGGCCAGGAGGGAGGGGGTGTGTCCCCAGGGCTGCGGGAGTTGCAGCGTGGGCCCAGGCCCGGGCCGTGTCTGACACCTAGTGGCCACCTGAGCCCGAGGCGGGGCCAGGGGAAAGGGTCAGAAGGTAGGAGGGAAGCGGGGGAGGGGAAGGCGTGGAGGGACTCAGGAAGCGCGGAGCCCAGGCCCGGGCCCGGCGGCTGCTCTCTGGGCGGGCAGCCCCTCCCCTCGGCGCCCGGGCTCCGTCCCCGTCCCCGTCCCGGGTCCCGGTCCCCGCCCCGCAGCCCATCCCCCCAGCAGCGCCCGCGGCCTCCGCGTCAGGCCTGGGCAGGAGGCCCCCACACCCACGGGGTCGCAGACCCTCTTGCGTCCCTGAACGCGCCCCGGGTCGCGAGGCCCGGATTTCGAAGGTTACCCGAGCTCGGGTCCAGAAGGCCGGGGTCGCGGTGGCCGCGGCTGTCGCCCCTCAGCGCCCCGCGCCGCAGCCCCTGTCGCGCGGCGTCAAGGTCTGGGCCCGGGATCCGGCGGGGCCCCGTCCCGAGAGCCGGGCACCAGTGGGCGCGGGCCCTGCCCCGAGTGCCGGGACGCGCGGGGGGCACTTCCGGCGCCCCCTGCCCCCGCGTGACCCTCGCCGCTCCGCCCGCCTCGCGCCCCACCCGCGGCCGCCGCCCTGTCGTCATGGCGACGCCGTAGCTGGGCGCGGGGCGCGGCCGGCGGAACCGGCTGAGCAGCCGGGGCGCGGCGCGGGGAGCTCGCCGGCCGGTGCGCGGGGCGGCGCTGCGCGGCGGGGACGAGCTCCGGGCCCGGCGCCCGGCCAGGTAGGCGGCCCGGGCGGGTGGGTGCGAGCCGAGCCCCCGCGCGGAGCCGGGGGAGGGGTCCAGGTGTGCCCGCAGCGGAACGGGCCCGCCCCCCGCCCCGCCCCCCCGAGCCGCCGCGCGTCTTTCCCCGACCCCTCACCTGCCACCACACCTGCCCCTCGCCTCACCCGCTCCCGAGCCCCACGCAGCAGGGCCAGAGGTGAGAGCAGGCCGTGCGCCCTGCGGGGGCTGTCGGCCTCGGGCCCTGGGCCAGCCTCCGTGCCAGTCTGCGGAAGTGAGACTGGAGCAGACCTCACGTTTATCCAGGGGCTCACGCCATATGCTAGAAACAAGGTAGGGCAGATGTGGTTCAACCAACTTTTGCCACGACTGTTCTTTTGAAACCTGAAACCAAGACTGGCCGAACTGCTTTGCTGGTGGCGGGGCCTCCTTCAACCTGTCTCTCTGGCCTCTTGGTGGAGCATATCCGGCCAGGAGAGCCTTTCCTTGTTCTGGAACGTCCGCAGCTTCTTGGTGTGAGGGTAGGAGTTCCTCGTTTGGGAAACCCTGGCTCGTGGGCTTGGCCCTAGTGGGCCCTGAGCTGTGGGCACAGGGGATGCAGAACTGAGCCAAGGGAGGGGTCCGCTGCTGCCTTTGACGCCTGCGTAATGGCAGGGCCACCTCCCCTCTCCACCTGCTCTTTCCCCCAGGGCGCCGCACAGAAGGGGATCCCTGTGGACCCTACCCCCAGCCTTTCTCCTTGAGGTTGCCCCTTTCCTCTCATACACCCTTACTTGGCAGTCTTTGAGGAATTTCTAAGTCTCATTAAATGTAGCTCCATCTCAGGACGGCTGGATTCTGTTCCTTTGTTTTCATAGCAAATGAAGAAATGCCAAAGCTTTGCCACCTTCTCTTAGATACCTTGATTTGTCTTGTGACATTGGATTTGAGACAGAAAATACAGAAAGAAAACTTGTAAATGCCAAGGTGAGACCCACATAGAGAAAGGGTGCTGCAAACCCCCACCCCCACCCCACCCCACCCCACCCCGGCCACGCACCATGTAGGAGGAGCCTCCCGGACTGGGAGGTGGGACCGTCCCCTTCCTGCCCCACAGCTTCCCAGCCCTGGCCACCTTTCCTTGGCTGGCAGAGCTTGGCTTCTGCCAATATGGAGAGGCGCAGCAGCAGCAGAAGGCATTGGTGGAGGAATCTGCCCCAGACCCAGGGGTTTCTGCCCACGGGGGACTGAGAGTGGACAGAAGAGGAGTGTGGATTTATGAGAGGGGGTAGTGCTGTCTGCTGCCTTCTGGCTCTTTGTGGCCCCAAACCTCTTATGTCAACAACTTCTGATGTGTGACTCTTCCCAAGGTGCTATTAGGACCAGATTTAGTTATTAGATTGTTATCTGAATGCCTACCATGGGGCAGGCACTTTGCTAGGCACCAATACATATTTATCCCGCTTAATTTTTGCTAGGCCAGTGAGTAGTAAGGTGGGACTCAATATCCCCTGTCTTGTGGATGAGGAAGCAGGCTCAGAGAGGGGCCCTGGCTTGACCAGGAGCACACAGTCATAAACGGTGGGGCTTGCTTTAAAATCACATCTGTTTGACCAGAGCTGCAGTCATGGGTCCCAGGCACTTTTGCCTTGCTGGGACCCTTCTTCCATTACAAATAATAACAATAAAAAACAAAACAAACCTATATTTTACAACTGTGTTGGTATAAAGACAAATATAATCCAGGCTGGATTAAAAATTAAAACATTTTCTTCAACACTGAATTTGTTTTTCCTCCTGATTTTAGCAGAAATCAGAAGAGTTTTTGTGGGTCCCTACAAGTATTGGGAGCCCTGGCACCAAGCCCACTGTGTCTAATGGAGAACCAGGCTCAGTGTCTGACGTCAAGCTTTGCTTTCTTCCCTCGGGCTTCTTGGGCCCCTGCCTGACAGCTCAACCTTCATTTTGCCTTTTCTTCCATCACATTCTAGGACATTCTAGGGCAATTGAGTTGTCCCTTCCTCCCGGCACTCACCCATCAAGAAAAGCTTGAACCTCCGTCCCCACTGTAATCTTCTCTAACCCAATTTTAAAACCCCGCTGTGCACAAGGAGGGCCATGGCCACGCCAGGCTGCCTGCTTCCGGGCTCTAGGACAGGGGCAGTGTCTGGTCCCCATAATGAGATTAGGCCTGGTGGCCTTTTAATGAAACCGTGGACATGGGGAGGGAGAGTGATTCTCAGCACATTCAAGCCCTGCGGGTAGCTCCTGTCCCTATTAGATTGCATTAAGTGGAGTCTGACTGCAAGTGTGGGGGGGGGGGGGAGTGGGGGTGGTGTGTGACTGTCTCAGCCCAAAGTTCCAGAAGCTGCCAGAATTGTCACCCCCATCCCGTGCTCTGACAGGAAGGAGGGTGGCTGTGGAAGGGGCTGTAAGAGCCTCCTCTGCTTCTAAGACTCTGGTGTGCTAGGCGGAGGAGACCGCTGGGGTGGAGAATGGCTGCTTCCAGGCCCTTGACGCTGCCACCCACACTTCTGCTCCGGGAACAAAGGAGGCCCAGGAACCGCCGGCGTTCAGGGGGGCCAACCCGACTGGGAAGGCAGAGAGAGTGTTGTCACTGTCTGGGTTGGGAACCGAAGGAGCACGATTCAAAGGCATCTGCTTACTAGGGAGTGACTCTTGACTGATTTCCAGGTTTGCACATGCAAAATGTGTTTGCGGGTGGGTCAGATTCCACCCAGAGTCCGTGCAATGTGTTCTCTCTCCAGCGTTGGAAGCAGGCCCTCCTTGCGCAAAGACAGATCGTCCTTGATGCTGAGCCGGATAAAAGCCGTTGTTGAAGGAATCCTTCAGTTCATGTTCTGTAAAGCACAGAACCACTCACTGCTTTGTCTTTTTTGTGAATCTGGATTTTTCGCCCTTGGAGCTTATTGACTGTGAGGTCACCTGGAGGCAAGGCCCAGGGCTGCCTGCGTCAGGAGGGTCTTGCTTGGCGGGAGTTTTCCTGCATCCCTCGTAGTTGGGCTTAAATCGCCTTCAAACTGGAGGGAGGAGTGGAGGAGATGGCTTGGGCCTTCGTCGTTCCAAAGGTCATTCTTTATCTATGGCTTCTTCCTGGATGCTGCTTCACCCAGATGCCTAGTTCCCCACACAGATGGGGCAGGGGAGCTGCCCTGGGAGCAGTTGACGGGAAAATATCATGCATCCACTGGTTCGCCTTCCTGCCACCCCTTCTCTCTTAACTGCCTGTTTCCATCCTGCCTCCTTTTCTCCCGGGAGAGCCCACAGGGGACACCAGTGCTTGAGGCAGCGATGGCCTTAAACTGCCTCAGCAGCCTGGTTTCCTGAGAGGTGAGGCACACAGGAGGACTGGCGTGGGACAGGGAGAGACTTCTTGGCGCTCTGGGTCAAAGTGACTTCTTTGGCAAGCTGCATTCAGATCCTTGGTTGCCTTCAGCTCCACCCTCCAGGCTCGGCAGAGCCACGCCTTCGCCCGACAACCAGCCGCTCCGGGCGCCACCTCACTGTGTTCAAGCAGGTGGAAACGGTCTTCCGTGTGGATGGTGGCGAGTGCCCTTGGAGGCCTGAGTTTACTAAAAAAAAATCCGCATCTGCTCTGCAACTTGTCTGCAAGCTTCTCGAAGGCAGGGATCGCGTCTTAGCTGTATAGCTCCGCATCTCGCAGTATCACCAGCATGCAGCAGTGCTCCATGAACACATGCGCTGAGCTGTTTGGGGCATGTCATGTGTCCTCTTTGAGCCCCAATTTCCTCACCAGTTAAACTGGGACAACAGTCTTATTATCCTAGCGGTATCCTGGAGGTTAAGTGAGAGAAGGCTGAGTACAGAGGAGGGGCTTGCAGTCGGCCGTGAGGCCCCCAGTCCTCCCAGCACACACAGGCCTCTCAGCTCCATCGTGGTGGGGGTGCAAACAGCACTAGGGTTCTGACTTCCTGGGGAATTCAGGATGTGAATTTACAGTGCAGAACATTCAAGCCCCCTGTTCAGTCGTTTGGCTACTCCAAAGTGCGTTTCCTTTTCAGCACCACGGACTTCTTCAGTTCTCAGCGGACACCGACTGGGTGTCCTGCAAGTTAACTCAGTCCTGACACCGTTTACCTGGAGATAGCGTCAAAACCCACAGGCTAAAGGCTCTGTCCCTCACTTTGGATGCCAGTCGCAATTCCAGGCTGGCCCCTGGGCTTCTGACCCACCTGCTGTGGATGAGAAGTTCCCATGGCCTTCTCCTCGGGTTCAATTAATTTGCTAGAGCAGCTCACAGAACTCAGTGAAACATTTTACTTACTAGATTTATTATAAAAGGATATGACTCAGGAACCGCCAGATGGAAGAAGAACGTTAGGGTGAGGTCCGGAAGGGTCCTGAATGGAGGAGCTCCTATCCCCAGGGAACTAGGGTAGCCATCCTACTGGAAGCTCCTTTTGGATTTTACTGGAGGCTTCATGACTGGGACAGGTTTGATCAGATCATTGGGCATTGGTGATGGAACTCAAATCTCCAGGCCCTCTCCCCTCCCTAGAGGTTGAGAGGTGGAGCGGAGGGGGTCCAGCCGTCAATCACATGGTTGGTTCCCCTGGTAACCAGCCCCCGCCCACAGGTTATCTAAGGGCTCATTAACAAAAGACAGCTTTCTGGCTTTCTTGGGAAATTCCAAGGGTTTTGGGAGCTCCATCCTATATACTTCTTCTTGTAAGTCACAACCTCACAGCTCTGCAGAGAACCTCACTCTGATTTCTGCCTATTTCAGTAGGAGATTGGCCGGCCTGGCCACGGAGTAGCTCCGAGATCCAGGAGTGACAATTCCTTTGCTGCCCTGAGCTCCCACTGCTGTCGTTGGTCATTCTGCTTGGCAGGAGGGAGCTGTGGCAGGTCCACCAGCAGCGGAGCACGTCCCTTCTGTTCTTTCTCATTCAGAGCTAATCAGGTTCTGACTGCGCCCCGGGCGTTCAGGGGATGAATCTAATAAAGGGGAGGAGGACCAAGAACAAGTGACCCGAGGACAGCATCCGTTTGGTAGATCTTTCCGGTTAGAGTCGGTGCAAGGGAACAGGTCCTCGAGGAGACCCAAGGAAAAGCGGGACGCCTTCCCTGCCTTGCCCGAGCTACAGGGCAGGTGAGCAGAGGGGCGCAGGTGAGCTTCACGGGAGGCAGACGGCCAACAGGATAAGTAAGCCCCAAACCAGGAGGGGCCGGAGATGAAGGAAAAGCCTGGTTCAGGTCGTGGGCAGACGGACGGAGGGGAGGGTGAGGGGAGGAGATGGAGGGGGTGCAAGTGGCGTGGCGGGGAGCAGGCAGCGAGGTGCGGGGAGTGTGAGGCAGAGGGTGTTGTGAGGGGAAGTCTCAGAAGTCAGAGTCTCCTCTGAGTGGATTTGGTGAGAAAACCCGGGGCCACAGATGAAAACTGAGTTAGGATCATGTTACAGAGGTGGCTTATCACCAGCAGGCCATGGGCCCTGTTTGTGCAGGGTGGGGCGACAGGAGATGGGGAGCTGGCCTTGTCCCTGTCCCTGGCGTGGGTTCAGAGATTGGGGCAGAAGCTCCATGCCCTGGCTGGGGTGGTGGCAATGAGGATGGCCAGGAGGGAGGTGATGGCGGGGGGCCCAGGGGAGATCCTCTAGGATTCGGTGGCCTGTCTCCACTGACCTCTCCACAGATGTCAGCGCCAGGACCAGGAGGGCAGCCGCTTCGGCCACGTGCGAGGTCAGGAGAGGACTTGGCTATGACGGGCAGATGAGCTGACTTTGGATGTGCTGAGTTTGGAGTGTTTGTAGGATGTCAGTAGAGGTGTATAGTGGGTGGTTAGAAATGGGGTCTGTATTTGGGGGAGAGCATGGAACTGGCCCTCGATTTAGAAGTTACCTGTGCAAAGGGGACATATACAGACAGAGACAAGAGTTTCAGAAATAGGGGGTTGTTGTCTGCCAGGCCCTCTGGAAGCAGGTGTTGCTACCTGCGGGGGGAATGTGTTTGGAAGATGATTTTATAAAATGTCAAAAACCTAAAAGAGAACATAGGCTTGCTGCAGGGTTCTGTTTCTCCAGTCAGGAATTAATCAGACACATGTGCAAAGATGATCACAGAGTGTGGTTTATTTAGTGAAAAACTGGGAGCTAGCTAAACGCTGAACAACAGGGGTTGGGGCTTGGTTAAAGCATGAAACAGCCTTACCGTGCAATCCTGTGACGTCGTTGAAACTGTGGCGTAGATGGATATTCGTTGACATGAAAAGATAGGCATGACCTACTGTGAAGTTAAAACGGGTTAGAAATCGGTATGTTTCTATAAAATAATGTAAATGTTTCTAGAAAAAGGGGATGTGAGGACACATGAAAATGCTGATTACCTGTAATTTTTTCCTTTTTTTTTGCTGATCTGTATTATACTGTAGGGAGTGTGTGTCAGTAACACTCCCGACTGCCCCCAACTTTTTTTTAATGGTGAAGTTGCCAACATTCGTCGGATATGGCAGAGAGAAGCGGGGGGTAAAAAGAGCCCCCCCCCCCATTACTAGTAGAAGACCAGGCTGACCGGACACGAGTTCTTGCGCAGTACAGGGTAGAGACAGAGCACGTGCGGGCCGTGAGCGGGGGACCCAGAGCTGTTAGGCCATGTCTCTGCTCAGCTGTCGTTCTCCGGGATGTTTCCAGCGCGAGGAGAGGCCAGGACTGGGGAGGAGGAGAGCCCCCTTCTGTGGGCACAGGACGCGCGCCTGCACCAAGGCAAGGCGGCTGGAGGCCATCTTTGTTCCCGCGGGGCTGCGTCTCCGTCCGGGCTGTCTGGGCCGGGCCCGGGCTCCGGGTCAGGAGCCGCAGCCGATTCAGGGCGAAGAGCTGGCAGGAAGCCGTCCTGACCCTGGGGGAGGCTGCCACGGGGCGCACTGGGCGGAGGAGCCAGGAAACGCGCTCACCACGCGCGCACGCGCACGCACGGGCACACGCACGCGCACGCACGCAGCCCCTGAGCAAGGCCTTCCCACACCTCTTCCAACTGCCGTTAGCTTCTCGGTGGCACGGGTCCGGTGACCCCCCCGCTTCACGGCCTCGCACAGGCTCGCCGGGAGCTAAGCGTCGCGTATGACGCACGCCACGAGCCCCGGCCGGCGACGTGCTGTTCCCCGTGGGTCTCCGTTCTGGTGCCTTTAGTTTTGGAGACATCGCGTGAGCGGGAGTGCAGACCGGCCTGCCCTAAACGTGGGCGGGAGAGGAGGCAGCAGGGGGGCCGGCTGCTCCCCACGTGTGCCAGGCGACGCGGGGTCCGAGCACATCCTTCTACAAGCAGGGGCCTGCTGTGGGGGCCGCGCCCAGGCCCGTGGGGAGGGCAGGACCCCCCTTCACCTCGGGCTGCAGGCTTGCACACTGCGTGCGGGGCGGGGGTCTCCTCACCGGATGTCCTTAGGACCCACCTGGGGACAAACGGTGAGGAACCCTGTTCCTTCAAGGGATTTCCTCACTTCTCTGTACCTCATCTGTGAAGCCCCCCTAAGAAAACCCAGGGCCTCGTGAAACAATGTAAAGCCAGGCGCGGGGGGCCCCCTGCTCCCACCAGAATTTGGAGGACCTTCCCTTGCACCCTTCTTGCATCTCTCAGCCAGGGCTCCGGCCTGTCTCCTGGGGAAGCGGGGCACCTCTGCCGACGGCTCTAGAGACTTGGGGTGACTGGCTTTAGCACAGGGGCCGGGGGGGGGGGGTGGGGTGGTGGTGGTGGGCGGAGAGGGTGGGGGGTTGGGGTTGGCCTCGGGAGCCCAGGGCTGTGTCCTGGGGAGGTGCGGGCTGCCCTGAGCTCTCTGTCTTTCCTCCAGCAGCTGCCTCAGCATGGAGAGTCGGGCCGGCCTGGCAGCCGCCCCCGGAGCGCTGTCTTACTACGTGGCTTTCTCCCAGCTGCTGGGCCTGACTGTGGTGGCCACGACGGGGGCTTGGCTCGGTCTGTACAGGGGCGGCATCGCCTGGGAGGGCGCCCTGCAGTTTAACGCGCATCCCCTCTGCATGGTCATAGGCCTGATCTTCCTGCAGGGAGATGGTGAGTCCTGCCCTCACACCTGGAGCCGCTCCTGAGAGAGGCGGTTTGCAGAAACGCTCTCATTCCCGAGGTCTCCTGCAGTTAGACACGTCTAAGATTCCAGAAAAGACAGGAAGGAAGCTGGCTTGGAGCCTGGGGACACCAGGCATCCAAATCCAGGGACCTGAGGTGTAGGGGTGGCAACTCCTTTCCTACTTGTCCTGGTCTTTCGACGAGGAGCATCCAAGGGTGTGTGTGCTGCTTAGAGCAGGCAGCCCAGGGTTTGGGCTGTGAGCTGAGGCCGGCTTCTGTGGGGCGGTTTCATACTGGGAGAAAGAGGGTGAGTGTGTGTGTGTGTGTGTGTGTGTGTGTGTGTGTGCGCATGTGCCGGGGGGATGTTGGACTTGGCAGAGCTAAAGTCCCTCTCTGACGTAGGAGTGAGGCCGTGCTTGGCCCCCACCCTGCCTTCTGTGGCCGCCTTCTCTGCTAACAAGAAATCTGGATGTGGCTCTGTTGGGCCCATTCATCCGAGAGGTGGTCCTGGTGACAGCCACTCCTAAGAGGCATTCCCCGTGCCACCTGGCTCTGTCTGGCTCAGCCCAATGACGGGGGGTTACCTTGGGAACCAGGGGTTCCCCGTCTAGGGAGCCTGCTTGCTAAAGGTAGTGAATATCTGCTCAGGCTTCCATACTGGACTATTTGAGGATCATCACAGCTAAGTGAACTCGAGCTTGGTGACACCTCAGCGTGAGTGCACGATGAACCTACAACCCAGCCTAGAATACACAGGACGCTTGACAAGAGAGCGACGGTGGGGGGCTTGCTAGGGCACACATACCCGAGGGCCCCTGCGGGCCCCACAGAGCCTTGTTTTCGCTCCCGCTGGCTGTGGCTGGGGGACCTTGACAAGCCCTTCATTCAGATCACCTGCCCCAGCCACGGGGTGTCACCTAGGTGTGGGTGGCAGGCCGGCCTCACGTTCCCTTTCTCGCTCCCCATAAGCCCTGCTGGTTTACCGGGTCTTCAGGAATGAGGCCAGACGCACCACCAAAGTCCTGCACGGGCTGCTACACGTCTTAGCGTTCGTCATCGCCCTGGTGGGTGAGTTCCCGGGCATGGCTCCCCCTTCCCGCCTCTGCTTGGGCCTTGGGGAAGTAGCTGCAGGATGCGGCCGGTCTCCACTCCAGGTCTGCTCCGGGCCCCTCCCCGCCCCTCCTCCCCCGTCCCGGCAGCACCGGCTGGGACACCGGGTGCTGGCAGCCATCGAGCCGGGACCGGCTCCCCCAAGTCCCAGCGAGTCTGGTTTCCCTTGGGTCCCCTCCCCAGCTCCCTTCCCGGCAGCCGTGTCCTCACGCGGCCCCTGTGTGGCGCAGGCTTGGTGGCGGTGTTCGACTCCCACAGGCAGAAGGGCTCCGCGGACCTCTACAGCCTGCACAGCTGGGCCGGCCTCCTCGTGTTCGTCCTCTACCTCGTGCAGGTGACGCTGCGGCCCCACGGCGTGGGGGGAGGCGGGGGCACGGGTGCCCCACGAGGGCCCGCTTTCCGGGCACGTGCCTGAAAGTGGAGGAGGCTGGAGGCTGCTTTCAGACTCTGAAATGGGTGCAAAAGCCAGGACTTCCCAGGCGAGGGTGCCTCGGAGCCAGGCCCCCCCCAGCTGACGCGGCACATCTGTTTGGCCACAGGCCCAGGTCCCCAAGCGCACGAGCCCGCTGAACTGAGCCCGGGCCCAGAGCGCGGGGTGGGGGTGGGGGGCGCGGGGGGCAGGACCTTTCCCCTGAATGCTTACTGCCCCCCCCCAGCTCTTAGGGTGGAGGAGGCCAGATGGGTGGATGGGGGGTCCCAGAGTGCGTGTGGACGCGGCCCGCTTGGGGTGTCCTCGGGCCGGTCGGACGGAGGGCCAGCTCAGTCTCCGGCCGCACCCCGCCTTTCCTCGCAGTGGCTCGTGGGCTTTAGCGTCTTCCTGTTCCCCGGAGCTGCGTTTTCGCTGCGGAGCCGATACCGCCCACAGCACATCTTCTTCGGCGCCGCCATCTTCCTCCTGTCTGTGGGCACAGCCCTGCTGGGCCTGAAGGAGGCGCTGCTGTTTAAGCTCGGGTGAGTGTCCCAGGCCACCATGGGCGGCAGAGAGCGAGCCCCGCCCTCGGCTCCTCAGGGACCTCTGCCTTCCCGCTTTTGGGTGGTTAGCGAAGCAGTGGTTTTCCTCTCTGGGAGGGGGACGGATGGGGCTGGGGTTGGAACACCTGGCCATATCTCTGGCCTGGGTGCGAATGGCATTTGACGGTGACCCCGTGGGTGGCTTCTCCCTACCCCCCCCTTCAACCCTGCAGGGCCAAGTACAGCACGTTTGAGGCTGAGGGTGTCCTGGCCAACGTGCTGGGCTTGCTGCTGGTCGGCTTCGGGGGGACTGTGCTCTACATCTTGACTCGCTCTGACTGGAAGCGGCCACCCCAGGCGGAAGAACAAGCGCTCTCCATGGACTTCAAGACGCTGACAGAAGGCGACAGCCCCAGCTCCCAGTGACGGCCTGCCCTTGTCCCGCGGGGAGGGCCTGGCTGTGGCTGGCCTCAGTTCTGGGGGGTTTGGATAGGCGTCTTTCCCACGCTCCGTCGCGGCTGTCTTTAGGCTCAGCGGCTCCTGGGAGGGCTGGGCAGTGTGGGTAGGGAGCGTGGGGGCAGCGTTCCCCTTGGAGCGCTCATTTCTGGGGTGTAGGGCTTGGCTTCCTCTGCTTTCCCTCCTTGTTGCTGCTTTAGAGTCCTGTTAGTCATGCACAGACCCCTGCCCCTGTTGTCATTGTCACCCCCTCAAATCAAGCAGCTTTGGGTCGGGTTTTGGGTGGTCAGTCCTGGTTACAAAAGCACAGATCCTTCAAGAAGACGTAGAGTGGCTCTCTCCTCTTGAGGCAGCGGATGCTGGGCCGAGTCCAGGGGCTGCAAAGAGCACAAAGCTGTGGGAGAGAAACTGGGGCTTAGTGACAGGCCTGGCAAGGCCGAGACTTGCTTTGTGTAACACTGAATTCAAACCAGGAGTCTCGCTAGTCTGAACAACACGCGGTGAGAATGGGGCCCGGCCTTGGCAGGGAGCAAGTGATATTATGTATAAACTATGTCGGTGTTCAGAGCAGGTTCCCCAGGAGCGGGGAGGGACTGGCCCCGGGGAAGCTGCGGAGATGGGGCTTTGGGCCAGCCCCAGGCGGCCCTGCTGGGAGAGGGACGGGCCGCGGGCCCCAGACTACCGGTACTTGGCGGCTGAGGGCCACAGAGAGCAGGAGATGGGCCGGGCGGGTCTACTCGTGCTGGGGCCCGCCCGCCAGTCGCCTCCGGGGTCCCCGCCCTCACCAGCCACGCTGGCTGTGACCTGAGGCCCGGGGGGGCTGCCGCCTTGCTTTGCTTTGTTTTGTTTTGAAGCGGAAAGCTGCTGCTGCCGCCCCCGTCCCTTCCAGCGCCGAAGGCAGGGCCGCTGGCTTCTGTGCAGGAGGAAGGCGTCAGCCTCCTCCCCGGGCCCGGCCGTGCGGGCAGCTGGGGCCATGTGCTCCGTGCGCCCGACTCGCTCTTGGGCTTTGGCCTGGAAGCGATGTGATCAGAGCATTGACCTTGTGCTTCTTGGACTTGGTGAATGCTCTCTCCTTGTTTTCCTCGTGTTCTGGGCTTTGAGGAACATGACACAGTTTGAGACGGACACCGTTTCCTTAAATGAAGAAATGCAGGAGATTTCCGGGCCTGACCACTGTTCTTTTGACGGTTGCCTTTTCCTCACCTCAGTGCTGCCTTAGAGAAAGGGGCCGGCCCCCTCCCGTGCTCTGCTCCTGCTCGGCTTTCTAACACAAGCCTGGGCCCTGGGCCCTGGCACGGTGGCGGCCCAGTCCCGCCTCCCCGCCCCAGCGCCCCGTCCTGCTGCAGCTTGCCCGGGGCGCTGCGTGCCGGGCCCAGGCACACGCTCTATAGCCAGACGCCCCCTCGGACAGACGGCCGAGGTACAGCTGTGCATCTCCCCGGCCAGGACGCCACAGAGAGGGACGGAATCTTGGATTTGCGGTACAAATCTGTCTGCCCAGGTGGCTGTCGGATGATTCTGGAGGCCCCTGAGAGCTGCCCCGCGGTGGTGTATTTTACTTTGCCTGTGGCCAGTCCTCTGTGAAGTACAGTGTAGCGCGGGTGCAAGAGATGGTTCCGTAAATGTCTACCGCAGCCCTCGGGCCCGTTAGCCTCACTTGCCGTGGCGACAGAAGGGGCCGCTGCTCCCAGCAGAGTCAGACGCTCAGGTCAGTTCTGGGCTCACAGCCCTGGCGGGGCGCAGGGGGCAAAGTGAGGGGTGCTGTGGCGCCACAGGCTGGGCGAGGGCCCGCGGGCCGTCCAGGCTTTGCACCCAGCGGGGGCGACCGCCTTCTCTCAGCCCAGAGAGTGGCCTGGAGGGTGGAGGCCAATAAGGGCCTTGGCCAGAAGTTCTCCCCAGTAGTCACTTAACTTTTTACCTTTTAAAAATATGTCTCTTTAGTCCTTAAGAGGAGGAGCAAAACTTTTGAGAACAAGCGGAGATTCCACTTGAGAGCCATTCCCGAGGCTCAGGCCGGAGGTGTGTTTATGGTGAAGTCAGGCGGGCTTTCCCACGGGGACAGGGACCAGGGACCAGGGACGCTCTCTATGCTCCAGAAAAGCACCTTCCCTGAAAACTCTATTTAAAGGGACCCTACAGCAAATCCTCTGGTACCTAATCCTCGGTAACACGAACCCTTCCTGACATTTAACTTTTTCTCCGTACTCTTGAGAGGCCTTTGCTTTCTGCACCTGTACAGTCTTTCTCCTGAATCGAGGCTTCTGTGTGAACCTCCATTTGCTTAAAAGCATGCAGAGCACGCGGCTTGTAACGGGTCCCGAGCTGATGGCTCCGTCAAGATCGCGGCTGGCCCTCAGGGTGAGGGCAGAAGGCCCTGGACCCCGACTTCTGTGCTCGCCTCTGCATCGAGGGTCTCCGTGGCTGGAAATAGTGAAATGATCCCAGACACGAAGGGGATGCCTCTCTCCTTCACCTGCTCAGGATGTCCCTCACCTGACTGGGTTTGGGACCCCTTGAGGTCTCAGAGTTTTCAGACCAAGCAGATGGTTCCTTCCAGAGTCTTCTCTCCTCTTTGAAGGGAACTCTGGCATCCAGGCCGGGATGACTGCGTGCCTGCAGTTTTCCTGCGTCCCCGGCCTTGGCTGTTTGGGGGAAACGGATGTAGTCACACAACAGGGATGTTTGTTCACAGCATGGCGTCCAGAGGAAGCAGTCTCCTTCCTTGCTTGTCCCTGCCGTGGACAGACAGGGACCAGCGAGGCAGGAAAGGCTGCAGGACTCTGTGCCGGCCGCTTTTTAAAAACAAGGTATCGAGGGGCGCCTGGGTGGCTCAGATGGTTAAGCGGCTGCCTTCGGCTCAGGTCATGATCCCAGGGTCCTGGGATCGAGCCCCGCATCGGGTTCCCTGCTCAGCGGGGGGCCTGCTCCCCCTCCCTCTGCTTCTCCCCTGCTTGTGTTCTCTATCGCTGTGTCTCAAATGAATAAATAAAAAAAAAATCTTAAAATAAAAAATAAAAACAAGGTATCGAGTGTCTAGCTGGTTCCAGGAAACCTGCAGCTTCTCCACTTACAGGATGCAGCTGCCCAGCTCTCTGGATGGCAAGCATGGGAGATTCGGGCCAGATTTCTGAAGAGAAAAGAAGCCACTGGAAGCCGTGGGCTTCCAGCTCGGACCAAGCTCTTCGGGAACGCTAGCTAGGGCTGTCCCCTCCCCTCGGGCCTGCAGCCCCAGCTACCAAAATGGAACAAGAAGGGCTCATGCTCCCTTGGTTTGGCGGGAGAGAAACTCACTGAGGAAACCGCCTCCCTCCCTCAGAGGGTCCTGCAAGCCTTCGCCACAGCTCCGTGCTGCCCCGACTCTGAGGGGGTGCTCGGTCACCTCACTGAATGAACACAAGCCCCAAGGGGTGACTGTGCATGTCCCACGAGAGACCAGACAAATCACCAGGAATTTGGCCTCCACCTTAACCTGCTGAGGCGGTTCCTGGGGGAGGCCTCAGTGAGGTCCCCCCCCAGCACGGCAGGGGCCTCGGGGAGGGCGCGCTCGAGCCCGCTCCCTGGAGGGGCGCAGTACCGGAAGGAGAAAGCACCACCACACCGCGTTTTTCCAAGTGTTACCCTTTATAAATAAGTACATTTGCTTTCATACATACAGTTCATTGTACGGATGGCGATCTGTACACATGGGCAGGAAAATGCATTCATTGAACTTTTCACATCTATCTCACACAGCTCACATGTACAGACAATACAACTGCTCAAGCAAGTACA
Source organism: Halichoerus grypus (assembly GCF_964656455.1). Lineage (NCBI taxonomy): Eukaryota > Metazoa > Chordata > Mammalia > Carnivora > Phocidae > Halichoerus > Halichoerus grypus. Next base: position 194,520,616 of record NC_135713.1, on the reverse strand, counting down.
GCAAAGGAAAATGTCTTTCCTTATACACAGGGGACTAGATGCCTCTGTCGGGTGTGGGACATCCCCACTGCACGAGTTCACAACTGTGTGGTGTTCAATATATCGGGAGAGAGAACAAACATGCATTGGATAATATACTGTACAGAGAAAGTCCTTTACATCTGAGTCATAGAAAACCTAAAGGAAAACTAAGTGCATTAAAGCTTTTTCCAGCAAGTGTCTTGAAAGGACAGCAAAGAGGAGGAATCAAAATCATATTAGTACAAATCACTCTTTAATTGTAGACTGTACATGTCTGTACTAATTAAAATCATCTTGGATTTGGAGGAGACAGAACAGAGATGGAGATGCTGCGCTAAATGGAAAGGAGACCATGCCTGAGGATGGCACCTGCCCTGAGCCTGATGAGGAACTGGCCCCACTCAGCAGGAATCAGCCAAAGGAGAAAACAAAAACAAACTGGAACAGGAAGTATAACTTACAGGATTTCCAAAATAACCTGTGAATGAAGGAGAGATCTGGAGCCGGCATTTCTAACTTTTTTTTTTTTCCCAGTAAGCTGGTACACAATAAGGCAGGTACATTCAAGTACTGAATTTCCAGAATTAACGGTCTGTCTGGTCCCAGGGACCGGAGGGATTGAGTGGAGTCCCCCTAACCAGGTGTTCTGGTTAGTGATTAGGCAAAAGAAAAATCCAGCCAGTAAGTGCTACAAAAACAAAGCAGCTAGGCTCCTTCCTTTCCACAGAGTAGGTCTGTCTGAAAAACGAGAGTGATGCTGGCCTGCGTCTACATGCGTTCAGCTAAAACCTGGCAGGTCAGCTTCGTGGAGATTACCAGAGTCAGCAGGAACATGTGAGATGATACGGGTGAGGAAACATGAAAGTAACACTTGATTTTTGGTGTCCAATTACGCATTCATTTGGTACTGACTTTTCAAAGCTCTGACCGTGGCCATCGCGTGGCCACAAGCATCTCAGGGCGGTTCAGCAGCTGTGAGGCATTGGACACCGAAATGCAGGTTACCAACACTTCAGCCCTTCAGTGGTCGGTGTTATAAATGGAGTTGATGAAGACCCAGGGATTATTCAAGTAGCTCTGCACAGTGGCTCTACCGTTCCCATTGTGCTTGTGTCCAGGCCCCCAGCCAGCCACCTTTTCTGGGGAGCAGCCAGAGCTGAGTTCAAGGCATTGCATGGTGAAGATTTCCATGACACGTCTTTGTAGGTAGCTCTTACCCCTAAGCCCTTTGTTCATTGTTGTTAGTCCTGGTAGATGGTCAGTCTGGAATTCCTAGAGGAAAAGGAGAAAAAGCCACACCTCCCAATGTGCACGCGACGGGGCCACACGGGCCTCGGTGTGGAAGCAGCAGCAGGCTGCCTTTGCAGGTTGGCTTCTTGAGAAGTGGGCAGCGCAAGGACAGACAGACAAGGGTGGGAGAGGCTGGGACAGGGAGGGCGGAACATCCTGTCCCCCCCACCCCCCCGGGGGGGGGAGCCTGTTGCATTTGGTGGCAAAGATTCAGTGAGCAACTGGTTTTGTCCAAGGCATTTCTGCAGTAGAAAAATAATGATTTTTGAATCAAACCAGCCAACGGTGACAACTCTGGAGTTATAATAGTTGGAAGCCAAGAGGAACTGAGAGGGATGCTCATGGGGAGCAAAGGAGGCTTCCTCATACCCACCCATCTACCAGAGCAAGGGAGTTCTACTCAGTTCTCCCGGCCTCTGCCTGGCTGAAGGTCCAAAGCGGGTAGTGTTCAAAGAGCTTATCGTGCCACAGCGGGCGCAGGTACGTGAAGACCCCCCTGCAGGCCTCTGTCCCCTCCTTCCTGAACCCTCTGGGCCTGCCTGCTGACCTGGGAGCGGCTCCTCCAGGGGGCCGGGCTGCCGTTCTTTGCCAACAGACAAGCCTGGTGCAGAGCCACAGTGACACCTAGTGGTAGCGTATGGTTGAAGCAAGGTGACGTCCACATAACCCACCGTATAGGACTAAAATCTAAGGAAAATACTTATGGATATTAAATTAGATACTGGTTAATTTTTCTATTGGGTACATCTCTGGAATATAAAAATACCAATATTTAGAGAGGGGTTCATAAACTACTATACAATATAAGGACCGAGAATACCTTTCTCTAGGCTGTTCTGTTTACAATAATTTAGGAAAAGTGTTTAATAATCCAGGCTTAACTAAATTAGCAAACTTGTATCTCTGGACAACGACCTGGGGTACTGTACATGATTCTAATTAGTGGAATTTTCCTGAGCCTTCGAGTTTAAGTTAAACACATCTAGAAAGAGGGGCACATGGGAGAGGAACAAGAAGGGTTTGTGCTCTATTAACTTGGGGCTTTAATAGTGCACGTCTGCAACCCGGACGAGATACAACAGCAGATACAAAATGGTCTCCATTTTGTCCATGCCAAATTCTCATGTTACACAGGTTTTCCCTTTACTTTGTAAATAAACATTAATTTTTAATTGTTTAATTGTGTGCCTTACTGATCCAGTAAATAAAGTAACCATGTCTCAGGAGTCCCTAAGAAAATTGCTGGAAAAGCACTTTAAAATCACTGCAAATATTTTTTGTATTTAAAAATTCTTAATCTTTTTGATGCTTATATACAAGTTATTTCTTGTGCTATAAATGTTGTGATCCACTGCTTGATTTCTTTCTTTTTCCTTGAAAGATACACTAAAAGACAAGAGCGGTTTTGCTATTTTCTAATGAAGACATTACGCACACTTAAATATCCAGTATTTATCAGTTACAAATTCAAACAGTAAAGTGCACCCATTTATAGACATGATGTGATGGGAACCCATTAGTGCAAGAATTCTGGGTGAACGAAACATACAATTTGGTGAGAAACCTAGAGGCTGAGGTTTGTTACCACTGTCTCCATTTCAGGGTGATGTGAACTGGGTGAGTGGAACTTACCAGGTTCATCTGAAAAACTTCCCCCACCGGAAGCCAGACATCGATTCAGCAAGTGTTGCCGGGGGAGAGGGCATCTCGGAGATGCGGCACTAAGACGAGCCCATGGCAGTGAAGTAGCGCAACAGGGCACGGGCAGGCTGCCTACAAGGAAGAACGGTCTCCTGCCCCAGGAAGGTCCAGTTGGCATTTTCTAGTCACACTCAACTGGCGCCCAGTAGTGATATTCATTCCCTCTTACAATGGCTAACAAAGAGTTGCATTTTGACTGTTTTAAGTTTTGCCCAATAAGGCATAGACCCTAAATCTCCGGTTTGTCCAGGAAAACCGTGAGAGACCCTGGGGACAAGTGACATCCGGGGCGAGTTTGTGAAACGCAGAACCCGCTCGCTCCCCGAGAGCGGAGTACGGGTCACATGTGTGGCGTTCCAAATAAGCAGGGGCACTTTTCTGACAGATGCAGACGTTCTTCAAGAATGTAGCAGCAGCTCCTCAGGGAGGTGCACAGGAAGGGAGGACATGCAAAGGGCCCCGTGGGGCTGAGACCTGGACAAAGCGGGAGCCGGGCTCCTGGCTGTGGGCTGGTGCCACAGCTGGACATTTCATCTTCTCGGGGAGGGAAAGAGAGGGAGAAGGGAAGGGACAAGACGCCAGTGCCCACCCTGGGCTAGCTGAGTAGGACACAGTCCCTAGGCATCAGAGAGTGTGCGAAGAGTCTGGGTCTTGAGCTGGCCCAGCTGTCTGCTTCTAGCACAGAGAGACAAGTCCTGGCCTCTTTCAAGCTTGGGGGCAGAGGGGTCCGTCTACTTGGCAGAATCTAAACTAGTAGAGAAATGTTTCTGATCTCAGCTTCATGCTCCCCATGTCTTCGTGATACTTTCAGAGGACACTTACTATTACAAACAGGTCTGGTCACATCTGGATTTTTAGGGCAGGAAACTGCCCTTCCAATAGCCCTTTACTACCAAGAGCAGAATGATTCCTAATAACAGAGAACGGATTCTCTTTTGCTCAGTTTCTTAAGTTTGCAGAGCTGACGTGCGGTCAGTACCAGGCCTGTGCTAAGGCTTTGGTTTCAGTGTTCTTGCTGTCCATCTCGTGCTGGCCTCAGTCACGCAAAGGACAGGTCAGCAAATGACCACAAGACACGGAACAGTGCAGGCTGACCAGATCAGAAGACCTGCTGTCTGTCTCACGTGCTCCCACCCAGGGCTGAAAGGGGTCTGTCTTCTCCCTGAAACACTTTGCAGTGTCTGGTTTTCAAAGATCGCTCCCCAAACACTCCTACCTCGAAAAAAAGAAAAGAAGAAACAATTCCTAGAGTAATAGATTATGGAACTATAGATCTCGAAAGAGAATCAGATGACGTCTGGCGCAGGGTACAATGGCCCTGGGTGCAAACTTCAGGAATAAAGTCTTACGGTCCCGAGAGAATTCAATTTGCTTCTCAGAGAACCAGTTTCTTCACTACACCACGTGGGTTGAAAAAAGGAGGGCCGGTAGAACACAAACCTGGCTCTGGGTGAAGACCCAACTAACAGGATTAGTGTACCAGTCAAACCTCGGCAAGAGTTTGCTTTTGTGGAATATGATGCTCAGTGATTATCTCAGGACCGATAAAGCAGATTTCTCCAAGACAAAGATGTTCTCTAGCCTTTCACTGAGAATCCAGAACAGTCTTTCTTCCTCTCTCTCTTTCTTTATATTTATGTATTTCCCCCCACCACCACCCATGGAAAATCAGTAGATTTTTAATAGTTAATTGTTGGCTAAAAACCTAAAGAATATCTCTCAGTGGATTATTTAAGAATATCCATGATTCTCATCTGATTTCCTTGGCTGAGTGAAATATTTAAAGGGCTGGTTGTTCCCTAAATATTCATAAAACACTTCTTGGAAAATCAATGTAGTGACATTTCAAATAATTATATATATATATTTTTTTTTTTCTTCCAATTTAATAGACCTGTTTCTTCTCTTTTCCCTTGATCCTTTTGCCCCCGTAGGAAGACCAGCAATAACCTAAACGAACGTTCTAGACCTGATGACTGCAGGGAGCTGGCAGTCCAGGGGAGGAGACCATGGCACAAGAATGCACTGGGGCTGGCTATTTGGATAACACTGGATAAGAATGCAAAGGCAAAGGGGCATCATACTCTTTCTAAAGTTCCTAGAAGAAAACAAACGAGAACACCTTATTTTTGTAAAAAAGGAGAAAGACATTCACACAACAAGAACATCAGTGAAAGCGATTGTCTCCTGGAAAAAGCTGACCAGTGTGTCTGATCTCCCTGGGTTAAAGCACACGGCACAACAATCTCCTCGTTGGCGTCGGAAGAGAGGGAGAGAGCATGTGGCTGGGGCACAGACGGGAGAAACTGAAGTCCTGGCTCGCTGGAGGCCAGCTTCCCGGTCGGCTGCATGCAAAGAACTCCAGCATGTGGGCTGCCACCTCTGAACACCACACAGAAACTACATGAGAAATTAAGCCAGGGAACTACCTCAAATATGGAAACCAAGCCTGAAAATGTGCAGTGAAAACATATGGGTCTCACTCCAACAAATGTCTTTTAAACATTAGACTCCACAAATGGTCTCTTTGGTTTGAGAGGGGACGTCTGCCCTTGTCGAGGGTCCCGGGACAGCTGCCTGTACAGGTTGTCCTGGTATGCCTGAGCCACGGGGAGGGTCCGAGCCACCTTCACATCGGGGTATGAGGAGGCCTGGCCGACTCTCTCCAAGAGGTCTCCACGGGACCCATTAGCCAGCATCCCATGGGGGCTGTAATAATCGTCCTCCAGCAAATGGCCATTCTGTGCATTGTTGGTTTTGTTATAAAAGGCAATGTTGCTGATGGATGATGGTGGACTGAAGGACTCAGGCTGAGGCAGGTTGCCTGGAGACGTGGGACTGAGAACGGTATCCACGGATGACACGGCCCAGGTCCGATTCTGCTGGTGAAGGTGGGGGTACTGTTGAGTCCGGGCTGTTTTATCTATGATCCCCATGAATGGTGTGGTCCTGGATCGGGTGGGCTCGCTGGGGTAACCTCCCTGAGTGGGAGACACCGGTGACAGCTCGTCACATGACCTCTCATATGCCGGTTTTAGTGGGATCTCCATTTGTTGAATCGAGGAAGATGGCCGGAAGGTAGGAGTGAGGTTGGAGGCTGATGAGATACTATTGCTGGATGGAGAGAAGCGGAGGCCTACGCTCTGGGAGTGTAGCAGCGGCCTGGGAGTTGGTGGATGGGGTTTGATTTCGTTTGGGTTGACACTAATAGGTCTTCTGATTAAATGCGACACATCAGGGGAACCTAGCTGGCTGGAGGAACGCTCCAGATCTAATTTTGAGTGACAGACTGGGTAGTAGGACGCGGACTGGCTACGTCCAATCTGTGGTGTCTGGCTGTATCTCATACCACCTCGATATGCTGAGGAAGGTCGCTGTGGAAGGTCTTCTTTGGTCAACCCTCCATGCTGACAGATGGCACCCGCACTCAGGCTAGCCTGGACATGCTGCACAGGTCTCCCATCCCCTACGATCCCCCCAATTGACCCTTGATAAACCAACCGGCTCTGACTTACTCCCATGTCTCCTTGTGAAGACTGGTATTTACTAGCCATCGAGTGGGCTACTTGGCCATAGGCCCCTGTAGAGATGACGGTGCTTGAATGAACTGCTGAGCTGGGCTGGTTGCTTCTCACAATCTGGGCCTTGGCAGGCTGTAGCCTGAGCCCTTGCTGGGGAACTGCCACAGGAAGCTGAGGCATCTGGTAGGGCCGCTGGGCCATTTTGGATAATGGAGATTTTGGTCTGCCAGGAAGCTGACTCACATTTGTTTCTTGCTGATAGCGCACGGGTGAGCCAGACTGGGATCTATAGACACTCATGCTTTCGGCTGGAGGGCTGGCCCGATACTGAGGGCCTCTTCGGAGAGGGGAAGGGGGAGGGCTTGGGTATTCCTTGCCCTGTCCTCCCACGGGCGGGGGGCTAAAGCGGTAAGACCCGCTCTGGTGGGCTGGGGAGGTGTGTGGCGGACTAGGCCTGTAATGAGAGTTCTGGTGAGTTGGAGAAAGAGCGGGTGAGGTGGACTGATAGCCCTGTCTGGTGGGAGAACCTACGGAACTACTGGAACGGAAGTCAAAAACCTGATGCGAGCCAAGTGGTGAGCTAGAGATGTAGGCGGAGTCCCGATGGGCTGGAGAGGCGGGCGGGCTCTGGATGATCGGGAGCCCCTGACTGGGCCGAGCCTCGGTCTGGAGGCCGATGGAGACGTTCCCGACGTCCTGTTCCAGGTACTCCTCCTCGAATACATCCTGTACAGAGTATAGATCTTCGTGCTGTGGTTCGGGTTCCGTTTCTTCCGGGAGCGGAGGCTGAGGCGGCTGCTGAGGCGGCGGCTGCACCTGGCGGCACTCCTCCTCCACTCGCAGCAGGAGTCTCTGGATCTCACGGTTGTTTGGGCAGAGCTTGATGGCCTCGTTCAGATCCTCTAAGGCTGCTGCAAACTGTCTGCTTGACAAAATGTAAACACAGGAACTGGAGTGATTCTGAATCAACAGGAATCACCAAGAGCTGAGAACGCGGTCGCTACTGCAGAGAACTGGGGGGTAGCATCTGGGGGCGGGGGCGGGGTTGGTTTCGTTGGGTTTGTAAGGGAGAAAACAGGTAGGCTGTCATTCTGGAAGAGTCCAGAATGCTTCCTTAGCCTGTTTAGCCTCCATCTTCCTTCTGGCCTCTCTGGGATTAGCAGAGAAGTGGCCCCACTTTGTCAGTCCAGCCAGGCCCTTCAGGAAGATTCTCTTAGTGCCCAAATGCACACCAGGCAGTAGGAGGGTTGGGTGGGGTTGTCATTTACAGGGTCACTGTCAATTAGCTTAGGAACAAAACAGTAACTACAATATTTAAAAATCTTGCTGATCCATCATAATTTTTTCTTTATATTCTTAATATTTTGGCTCCAAATTTCAGGCCTTTTCCGTCCTAGGCAAGAAGCCTGTCTTCTGCCCTTTGTTCCCCACTCTCGCCCCACAGCACTGTCGCTCCTCCATTCAGCTACACCAGAGCTGGGCAGGGATTAGGCTCACTGACTAGGCCACTCAGATTCTAATTTACAGATGAGGACACGAACTCTCAGAGATAGTCCGATCCTCTCTATTAATAATCGCCCACGAAAGGGGCAACTGGCCTTGTGGGGAAGGAATTCTCTGGGGAAAAAGAGAATTTGACAGTCAAGCTTCTGTAAGGACTTTGTTCCCCCAGCTAGTTAAGACTAATGTTATCGCCACTGTCATCACTAGACTTAACCTGGGCTTGGTTTTTCAGGACCATATCTCCCCCTGGCCTCAACAGTGAATGTGAAGCAGGTCGTTCCCGGGGAAGAGTTTGGGAGAAGGATGGGGCACTGGGCAGGAGGCATCAAGGACAGTGACAAGTTATCCAAAGATCAGTGATTGATGGCAGGTTCTAGGTCTTTCTGGAGCCTTTCCTGCCCAGTTTGGCCAAGCCACAGCAGATGGACACGAGGGATGGAGTTTCTGAGTTTCTTTTGGGCCCCCTCAATCCTGGCAGCAAGGACCTCCTGTCTCCATGAGGGTGTGGTGTGGCGGTGTGGTGACTTAGGTGAGGAGGAGGTCCGATGCCACCAGACTTGAGGAGAGCTCCAGAAGCTAAATAATCCCGGGACCCCTCAAACGCCTACAGGAAAAGAGGAGCCTGCGGTGTAAGTGACCCATCCTACTTTTCCTTCTAAAAGGGCGAGGAGGATGTTTTGCTTAAGTGACCTCTTCTTAAGTCACCAGTGTCTCTTTATGCTGTCTGTTCTAGGGGTTAAAAAGTGATTGAGAGATGGCAGAGGCTTCTTGGGAGAAGTGCCATTCTCCAGCAATGCGAAGGCATTTTCCTCCCAAAGTAAAATGTTCTAGATCTCCATAGCCCTGAAGATTTGCCAGTCTCAAGTGGAGTTCTGTGCTACGGGAGCCATCCCCAAAGCGTGTCCCTCAAAGTCCTCAGGGATAGACACATTTGGGTACATATGCCCCAGGATGGCCTACATTGCCTTGGCCAGATTTTCGGAAAAGAGACCTCTTGCTCGTCACCCTCTCTCTCTCTCCTCACCTGCTGCTGCGTTTTGCCCTTGCTCTTGCATAGTAAGCTTCATAAGATTTCGGTTTCAGCTCCAGGGCCTTAGTAGCAAATTCCTCCGCCATTCCAAAATCCTGTCATTACAATAGGTGTGCAAATGAGTCATTGAAGAGATATGAAAAATAGACAATTTGGGAATAAAACAGAATATATGTACATTTCTTTGACATTTATGGATGGAACACCTGGGATTCTCGACATGCCTGGCATGGCTCTAGCCATGTGGCCCAGACTGCAAGTTCCTTCTGCCTTTGCCCTGTGTGGCCCTGCAACAGCTCCTGGGAATTTATCTGCCCAGAAGCATTAAAATACTTTTAATGTGCCTTCCTTCTGCTTTTCTAAGGAAGCTCCTTCCAGCCCAGAAGCCAAATGTGAACCCAATGCAGCTCCTGAAGTTGGAAACCTGACCCCTTGATATACATGCGCGTAGGAAGGCAAACACAGCCATGTGCCTCTCACGGGGCCTCAACCTACCCCCCAGCTTCCTGTCGCACCCACTATTCCTCTGCTTCCTAAGGGGTGAGTGAGGTCCAGCAGGATGAGGTCTGTGGAAAGGAGAGCTGCACTGACCATGGAGACCAGATGGGGTCGGGGCGCCGGACGGACTTGGGTTCAGTCCTCTGGTCGGCCGCATAGCCCCTCACAGGGGCTGGTGTGTTTTCTCATCCGTACCTACTTCGCAGGTGGGATGAAGCGTGATGACGCGTTTGAAAGCCCCAAACACCATTTCTGGCACATAGCAGATGCTTAGTAAATGGCCTTTTCCTTCTCTTAACTGGTTCCTTACTTAGGAAGCATTTAAAACAACAACAAAAATACAGTAAGAGAGGGCCCTGGCTGTGACTGGCGTTCGTGCGATCACCTCATCTCCTGCTCACTGAGGCTCCCTGGAGGAGCGTGGTCTCATCTGTCCTCATCTGAGAACCCTGGCAACAGGGGCCTAGGGAACAAAGCCATCATTTTAAAGATACCCCTCCATACTGAGCTAAAAGGAGAGTTCTTTCTCTTCTTTCATTCAATGTCAAAGCCTCAGGACAGCACAGTAACCTCTGGTGACGCGTGTGATTCCAGAGGCAGAACAAAGGCCTGGGGCACAGGTGGAAATCAACGAGGAAAAGTAACGAGCCATCTCGGACTGAAGAAGGCAGACCTCAGCTGCTTCGTACAGTGCTGCTCACGGGAGCTGCCTGCTAACTGTTCTGAGCAAGTGTGGAGCTAGAGAGGGAGCATTCCATCTTACAGAAGTCATCATCTATCACTACTCTGTTTCCGATCTTATCTTTTAATGTTTTTCTTTTTCTTCTGGACAATCACCATTTCTGGCAAGATGAGAATGCTTTTAAGAAGTAGATTATTTGTTTAAGCAAAAGAGAAGGCAACGGACTGGCACCGGCTCCGGAGTGTTGTCTCATTCTCACTGGCTGGTGCCCCGGGGACCCTGGGTACCGCTGGTCTGGTTCTGTTCCACAGAAGAGCCTCACTGCCTTCCCCTGGGGCATCCCCTTCCCACAGGAACCACTACCCTGGCTGCACTCTCCTCAGCACCGTGGGGCAGCGCTGCCTCTTCGGGCCATAACTGTGCTCTCTGGGACACCCAGGCTCTTCTCATTGCCAGGGTTTAGATGGAGGATGCAAAGGTCGTACACACAACCTCTCTGGACTTGACAGCGGACCTCTTGCCCCTGCAGCTGAAATCTCACTTCCGCACAGCTGAGCTCTCTACTCATCGGCATTCTTTTTTGGGGTGGATTGTTTTTAGCTCCTGAGGAACTGTGAGACTTCAGGCAGGGGGTTATCAGAGGTTCCTGACACGATCTCAGCTATTCCCAGTCTCTGAGAAAGGATTCTTGGCCTGGGAGCATCTGCGTGTCACGTGAGCAGTGGCTGAGGACACCAGACACTGTTCCTGCACGGCAGGCAAGAAGGACCAAGGACTACTTGGGGGGTAACAGAGGGCCAGGAAGAGTTCTAAGATTCCCTCTGTGACAAGAAGGGACACGGCATGCTGGAGTAAAAAGATGAGGAAAGGAGCGAAAAGTTCAAGATTAGCCTTTGAAATAAACCTTCAAGTCCATGGTCCTGAGTCCTCTCTCCAGCCCTTCCTTAAGTGAGTAGGGGTCTACTAGAAAGGAAGGGAGTAACTACAATTAATATCTACTTGCAGCTAGAATTCTAGCCACCACCTGCTCTCACATTTTCCCAAAGACCAGAAAACTGACTTGGGGGTAGGAGACGACGATGATGGTATTCTAATCACTTTCAGTGTGAACTAAAAATTCAGAAAGCACCAAAAGTGCCCACAGCATTAACTTTTTCACAGTTTAATATACGGATTGTGCTTAGACTTGATTTCTTTCAAATTGCAAATGTCAGTGCTCTGTGAAGGACAACCAAGTTCCAAATGGGGCCGAGAACGATTTTAGGGGCCTGGTAAGAGCCAGTGAGTGACGTGGGCTGTCAGCTTCCAGGGTTGTAGAAAGCAGCTGGGAGGAGAGGGACTTACGTTCATTTTCCTGCGACATCGAGAGAGGTTGAGGAGGAGAGACACCTTTAGTTCCCGGAAGGTTTTCAAGTCCTCACCAAACCCTTCTCGAGGGAATTTCTTCAGGGCGTACTGGTAACGCTGGGCAGCCTCCTTTACTTTACCTTTCTAATGGGAGTACAAGATGGCAAAACACACAGTTGGTCTGCTGAGCAGCTGAGGTCTGGCCCCGCTCCCTTCCTCCTCTCTGCAGTGATTATTAAGTTAGCCCTCCCAAACTCCAGCCTGGGGAGGAGGGCTGGCCCTGCTGGTGAGAGCAGAGGGTCCAGTCTTTTCAACAGGAAACTCACCTGGCAGGAAGGGCAAGGTTGAAGGGGATACCCAAGGCACAAGCCAGAGAACCAACACCTGGAACCCCCAGCTTCCCGACCAGATTCCCAAGAGACTGATCTTGCTCATTTCAAAGGAGCTTTTTCTTAACCTGATCTCCTTGGGACACATATCATTTCCTAGTCCCAACCTCTCTAGAGTTACTACTACTTCTTTACTTTTGGCTTGCCTGGAAAACTCTTCCATTTGATGCTCCTCCTTGCCAGTCCTCTAGAAGAGGCCATTCTCTTCCTCACAAAGGAGGTGGGAGCTAAAACGGTCTACCCGTTGCTTCCCTAATCTCAATGCATAAAATGGTATGTCAGTGTTCCCGTTTTTAGAAAAGCCTCGGGGTAGGGTGGTGGTAGAGAAGTTTAGAATTTGTGATTCATCTGTGTAGGAGGGACTTTCCAAGATGAAGTAAATCTATGACCAGTTTAGGGACCTGGTACCAGGGGCCCTGAACTTTCCTTACATTTTGTGTCTGAAAATCTGTCAGCTAATAAATACATATATACATACACACATGAATAAATAAAAATAAAATAAATGAAAATCTATCAGCTGAGCTCAGAATGCTGCAGGAGGCGTCTCCCACTCATTTAGCTGATCTCAATCTGCAGTATTCCTTCTGTACAGCAACTCCACCAGGGAGTCCAATCTCTTCATCTTCTCTTCAGCACCTTTCATTAAGGAGAGATCTGCAGTCTACCACGGTAGAATTCTGGGTGGGAACAGTAGTAGCTCTGCCTATTCTCATTACGAGGTAGGACTCCTTGTGTTGGAATATGAGAAGCTATATTATAACCAGGGCTTAGATTCTTGAGAGCAATGCTATCCCCAAGTCCATAAACAGGACACCTAGAGTTAATGAGGCCCTTCTTGGAAGTCATGTGAAATCCTGGTTGGGTCAGGACTCGAGTTTCCTAGAAGCCCAAGATTCCTAGATTATCATGACATTACACGGAGCATCCTCAGGAAACAAAACTCTTCCCCCAGGAACTCAAAACATTCCTTACACAGGGGTGGGTGGGAGGTGGTAATAATGTGCTTCATAATCATTTCGCATCTTTGGGCCTCTGATATTTCAGTGAGGTTGGATTTATGTTTACCTTTAGGAGAAGAAGACGCTGCTAATCTTAACCAGATAACTGTGACATGTGATCTTCTTCTTCATTTTTTTTTTTTATTTAAGTAATCTCTACACCCAACATGGGGCTCTAACTCACAACCCTGAGATCAAGAGTCGCAAGCTCTTCTGACTGAGCCAGCCGGGTGCCGTGTCATCTAATGTTCTTTTGGGGTTTCCTACAGGCCACGGGAGAGAGTCTGTGTTAGGGCACTGGAGTCTTCAGCTTGAACTGTGACTACAAAAAGACTCCATACTTTTTTTGTTGTCATTCAGTGAGTGACTTTAAGAAAATCTTATAATTGCTATTTGTCTTGCTTTCCTTATCTTACTCAGGGATGTTGACAAGCTATTATCACTACAGACTTTTAAATCTATATTTATATATTAAATATGAAAGCAAAGATCAATGTCTCTTTCTCACAGACTAAAAAATAGCTGTACTACATAATTTTACTTTACTTGTCCCATGAGTTTCCAGGTCCCACTTAGCAGATTCCACGCAGAATCTAGGTAACTGCCTACAAGTGACCAGATAAAATTAGGTCTTCAAGTTGATAAGCTGCAGGCTTATGTAGGCCACTCTTGCTCTCTTGTTGGGAAATTAAAAACTCAGGATGGTCTACGTAGGAGCCCATCATTGAGGGATGGCATTCTCCCTTTGCCTCTAGAGCCGAGGATGAGACTGTCAAGACTTTAGTAGATTCTACAGGTAGAGAACAGTCAGTGGCTGCTTTGAGGAAACTGTTCCTTCCTCCCCTCACCTTATAAAACATGTCCCCCTCTTCCATCAGCTTGCTCAACAGGATGATCATGATGTCTGGTTTGGAGGTGGCCATCGCCCATGTGGCTGGACCTGTAGTGTACAGGATGCATGATGGGTAAAAAACTCAGACAATGTAAGGGTGGCAGGAAGCTAGGTGAAAAAAACATCCTGGGGGATTTCTGCTGAGAGAACAACTTGCTCATCGTTTAGACCTGGGAGTGTCTTAGGGACTCCCACTGCCAAGAAGCTGCGCTGGATTTGTATTCACCTTAAAATAAGAACATCTGAACTGTCTGAGCCTGCGCCACAGGAGGGCAGCAAAGCCGCCAACGTGTTGTATCTGGGCAGGCCATGGCTTAGTCTGCAGTTGTTTTAAATGAGGTCATTGCGAGAAAGAGTTTACATTCAATGTCACCAAGAGATTTAAAAAATCCAAAAAGGGCAGTTTATTTTAGAACCCGGGACTCAAAATCCCTAGCTGTTTAGTCTCTTAATTTAAAAATATGTCCTTTGCAGAAAGGGGAACCATTAAAGATTCTAAAGGCTCCCTTAATTTTAAGTAAGTATCGAATAGGCCTCCCTGGGATTTACTCTGAATCAGGAGCACAGTTCGAATGTCAAAAGACGTGAAACAAGCCAACATGACTGAGGACTACTTTACCCACAAAGAGAAAGAAGAGGTTAAACTGATTAGTTTATAGACGCCTGAATTATTTACCAACTAAGCTTTTCAGGGTTAGTTATCAAAAGTTCAAGTTATTCTCTACAACAGTCGTTAAAAAAAATCTTCTTTTAAGGTGAAGTAAATTAAAAGATTAGAGGTGTAGGGAACTCATGCAGGCTAAATCAAAGAGGAGAAGGCAAAGCTGACCAAGCCATCAGACCACGCCTGATGCTGACAGCGGTGAAATATACCTCGTGGGCGACTCGGTAACGTCTGACAACCTTCAAAGAAAGGAGAAAACAAAAAGTTGTAGGAGAGGAAAAAAAAATGGATGAAGGTGAAAAAAAAAAAAAAAGAAGGAAAAAGCAGCAGTGAGAGGCAGGCAGCAAAAAAGCCAGCACATCAGCCAGCCCTCGCCTACAGGTCTGTGGGACGGGGGCGCGGGCGGGACGGCAGCAGCAGGGACCGGAGAGTCTGAAGCACACACAGAGCAGGGGAAAGCAGAGGCTCACGGCAGTGCGGGGACCGAGGATGCTCACGGGTGGGGCTGGCACAGAGGCGCCGGCCCGAAGACGTGCTTAAGGTTAGAGCAGCCTCGTGGCTAAGGCGACCAGGGGCACGGCAGATAACCGGGTGATTCTGGACACAGAGTAGTGGCAACCATGGCTCAGAGGGTGCTTTCTCTGGGCCAAGAGCCTTTCCGTTCACTTGGACAACAACTGGGCCAGGGCAGAGGGGGAACTATACACATTCACACCAAACACCCAGGGCAGCCAGACCACTGGACCAGTCTGGCCCCCGGGCACAGATGGCCAGGACCTTCTTCCTTTCTCCTACCTATCTTGGCTCCTTTCTTCAGAAGAGTGACAACAACAGAAGTGTTCCGGCAGCCCACTGCTCGATCCAGAGGGCGCATTCCGCTATAGTCGACGTGCTCGATCATGGCCCCGTGATCCACCAGGAACTGGACCTAGGACATGGATCAAGCAGAACAGTTAACACAGGGCAATGGCTCAGCACTGTCCCACTGAGGGCTCTGGCTGCTGCCTGGACTTGATTCAACCGCTGGTCTGAACCAGGCTGGGTAGGTAGCCATGGGATTTCAGGCCATACTTGTACTCTTGGTCTTTAATGGTGTTTTGAATATTCCTGTCCTCTAGCAATTACAGGTCCAAGAACTTTCTATCAGGAATCATCAACATGTTACTCTACCCTTTACCCCCGAGAACATTACGGATGGAGAACCTTCCCTGTCCCTACCACCCAAAGGCCCGTGTAAAGGCACTCACCACCTCGGCATCACCGTAGAAAGCTGCCAGATCCAGTGGGGTGCGGCCGTTCTTGTCAGCGTGGTCCGTAGCAGCCCCATTATCCACCAGAGAGCGCACTACTGAGAGATGACCCTTCAAACAAGCCCAGCTGAGGGCTGTCAGTCCTTCTTTGTCCATGAGAGCAATGGAGGCACCTATAAGAGCAAATGTAGCACAGGGCTGAGGAAATACGAAACACGGGGCCATCCAGAGCAGGAGGGAAGGCTGGTACCGAGACTGCACGCTCTGTCGAAGCACAGTCATGTTTGCTCCCACGTGGGGAATCTTTTCATTCCTGCCTCAGTTTTACTCATTCTCTAGGGACCATCCCAAATCCCCCCGTTTCCAGGAAGCTTCTCCTGGTTCACTGTTCACCTCGTCTTGAATGTGCTTAACACATGCCACCTTATTCTGTTCTTAATTTTTTTTTTATGTATCCTACTTACATGTAATAAATTCTCAGTGAATGCTTTCAGAACTCAGCAAAAGTCTTCCTTTTGTAATAGTATAAACTCCTGGAGAGATTCTCACAAAACAGAAGGAGCTCAGTCCATGTTTATCACTGGTGATAGCACCAGGCCACGCTCTCTCTCCTTAGAATGTGGGGCAGATGAACTCATGGGAAGAAACTGAGCCCAGGCCACAAGGAAATTCAGAGTTTAATTAAACTTGTCAGCCTTCAATGATCCCATCCTCACTCTCTTAACCTTCTTGATATTCTACATGTTTCTCTTCAGTGTTCCTATGTTTTCATCTGTAAGGATCAAGCATACTCGATACACTGTTTTGTAATTAGTCTAAAATTCAATATATATTTGGTTCTTAGCCTAGACTGTAAGCTCTTGGATGGCAAAGGGACTATCATTTCCTTGCTAGTTTTGAAGAGTACCTAAGACATTCTTTTCACACGTTGACATGGCACACTAACTAAATGAGGATCAACTTACTGCCTACAGAACACTTTCCAGGCTGCCTCCTCAGCTAGACAGGGGTCAGATCAGGCTTAGCATGTGCCACAGCTAGGCTCAGGGTCTACTCAGCAGTTCTCTGGCCTACCATGTGTTTACTCCTAGAGGTCAGAGAACCAGACCTTGTGGCTTCCCACAGCAGGATGAAGGGCTGGAAGGTACCATACCTTTAACCCTGATGACAGCCATTTATGTACTGGGTTCTCTTTTCACAATGGTAGAGTTTACAATGAAAACATCGACTCTTAACACATAATGAATTTGAATGTGGGAGAGAATCTAAGGAGTTTTCTCAGATGGACCATCTATAAATTCCCTGGACAGAGCCTCCAACGGTAGAAGCAGCAGGATAAGAAGGTTCTGGATGTATATTACAGATAAGCTGATTTTCCAAAGATAAGGAAAGCTGGAATTTAAGAAATTAATAGGAGATACATATGAAATAAACCCATATATTCAAAATGCGTCCAAAATTCAATATGTAATCTTCCCCTTCTCTCTTTTCTTCCCATTGCAGTTAGCGGAATCACACGTCTTCCAAACATCCACTTTAAAACTTTGGAGTTATCTTTAACTCAACTGTCATTATTTCCTACATGTAATTACTCTTTATATCCAAAATCGTTTTTGTACTTGGCCCTTCTGTTCTATTCTAACAGCTACCGCACCTGGATTAGAGCCTCGTTACTTCTCATCTATCACAGTGCTTCCTACCGGATCCCCCAGCCCACTATAATTCCTCCAATCAAATCTACTGTTCACACCCCTGCCAGAGGGATTTTTTTTTTAAAGCACAACTCTGGCATCAATTCCCTTTAAAAAAATCTTGAAAGGCTCCCCATTGCCTTCAGAATTAAGTCCAAACCCTCTTTTAGTTTGTTCCTTTTCACTTTCTTTCCACATACGTTTCCAATTTTACTTCCCAAGAGCCCTCATGTACTTTACCAGACAACTTGAGTTATTGCCCCAAACCTGTTGTGTGCTGGATCTCCTCCTTGACTTTTCATTCACCGCCCCCTCCCTGAATACGAAACTTTTTTCCTATTCACCTTTCAAAGTCTGTCCTTTCCTAACTCAAATACCTTTATGAGAGCACTTAGGGTTTTCTGCTTTTCAGGTATTTATCTTCGTTTCACCCCCTCCTTGCCAGATTACAGAGTCTCGGAGGGCACAGATTACGGTGTATTAGTGAAAACCACTCACTGGCACAGCACTGGTATAGTGTTCTGCAAGTAACAGCGGCTGAATAAAGGTTTGTAGGATTTGTTGATTTAGTGGAAGTCTCTGATTTAAGTGTGAAAAAATGAAATACTGAGGATCCCTGACTTATGATGGCCCGACTTAACAATTTTTCAATTTTATGATGGTGCGAAAGTGATACGCATTCAGTAGAAAATGTCCTGCGGATTTTGAATTTGGACCTTTCCCCAGCTAGTGATGTGTGGTGCGATGCTCTCTTGTGATGCTGGCCAGTGGAAGTGAGCGGCAGCAAACCAGAAGCCACATGGCCATGAGGATAAACAACAGATACACTTAGGACCATTCCGTTTTTCACTTTCAGTACAGTATTCGATAAACTACATGAGATATTCAGTACTGTTATACAGTAGGCTTTGTGTTAGATGATTCTGCCCAACTGTAGGCTGATTTAAGTGTTGCGAACACATTTAAGGTAGACAAGGCTATCACGTTCCATAGGCTAGGTGTATTAAATGCATTTTCAACTTAAGATATTTTCAACTTACAATATTTTAAACTTGGGTTTATCAGGACGTAAGCCCATCATAAATTGAGGAAGATCAGGAGTACAAAGACCTGCATGTCTGCAGTGGTAAGGGAGAACAAATCTCTGGAATCTGTGTCTGATAAGCTTCCACGGGCATGTGCCAGACACTGTGCAGTGATCCAAAGGTTATCAGTGGCTGAAGAGGTCTTGCCTTTTCCAGTAGACTTGGGTTGTTCTGGGACATTTATTCCTGCCACATCTTATCCTGAGAATCTAGGTACACCCCCTATCCTCCTCCAACCCCCTCTTGGCAGAAGTAAGGATAGATATCACGAAACCAGACTTGTTTGTTGGCTTGTATTGGAGAAGCAAGAACCACTTTGCATGCTGGGAGAGCGGTTCTCTGGTTCTGACCCAGTACTGCGAGTCTGAGGCTGTGGAAACAAACAAATTTTCTTTGGAGGATACAGCTAAAGATCCAACAAATCTTTGACTGAGCTTTTAGTTTGAAATCTTAGAAGAAACCTCGTCTTCTTCTTAACTTGACTACCCTCAGTTGTGCCGGCCTGGTTATGATTCTTCAGGAGGTTGGCTTGCTTGAAGTAAATGTGCCCATAGATATAATTATAGATGTTTAGGTCCAGTTTACTAATAGGGAAGGCTAACTGGAATGGAGTCATTAGGCTGGTCACGATCACACTATCTCCTACTTCATGTAAATGCTCAAAGTCCACTAGATGGTACTGTAGAGTCATCAGTGACTTGAGTTTTCCTTCTACAGAAGTCCACCCTCATTCACTCCTATTTTGCATAGGTGACTGAGGTCAGAGCAATCAAAAGGAGCCTGAAATGCTTTTGAAGGTGGTGTGACTGCAATCTCTTTAACTTATTTCTCATTCACCAGGAGTATGTGAATGTTATGTCAAAAGGAATTTATTACAATAGAAGATAATATAATATCCTGATTTCTCAAATAGGGTCCCACTGTCAGCAATTGTCTTAACCTCTGTTTGCCTCCTTTGGATTACAAGAAAAATATTAGTTGTACAGGAATTGATAAAAGTTAAAGAAAAAACAGTCCTTGGAAGATGAACATCTATTGAGTGTATATTAAAAAAAAATCAAAGTTTGGAGATTACAGATTTGAATTAGAGAATTTAGAATACAAAGAATATCAGAATTAAAGGGTCCCACTGTATATAACAGCAGAGGAGAGGAGATGGACTTTCACATTTTAACCAACTAGATTCATAATACATATTCTTTTTTTTAAAGATTTATTTATTTAGAGAGAGAGAGAGAGCATGCATGCATGTGCACAGGGTGGGAGGGGCAGAGGGAGAGAAACTCAAATAGACTCCCCGTTAAGCAAGAAGCCCAATGCGGGGCTCGATCCCAGGACCCTGAGATCATGCCCCGAGCTGAAACCAAGAGTCTGGTTGCTCAACTGACTGAGCCCCCCAGGTACCCCAATAATATCTATTCTTAACATCTCTTAGAATCCATCACTGGAAATCATGAGTTCCTTGGATTATTATAGGCACTGACCATGCAGCTCTGGCATCCCAAGACTGACCTTGTGCAAGTAGAAAGTCCACAGTTCCCAGATGGCCTTCAGAGGCAGCCATCATCAGGGGAGTACGACCTTGCTTGTCTGCCATGTTGACATCAGCTCCATGGGTGAGTAAAAGATCAACAATCTGCAAGTGCGGAGAAACAGGGACGAATGAGCCAGGAAGAGCTGCTGAGTAGACACGTGCACGTTGTTCCCTACACTGGGGGATCTCCTCCTACTGTACAGGCAAGTCACCTCTCCGTGTAACTGTCTACCGCAAGGGTCCCTCTAATTCCTGCAGAGTCCTAGTACCATGTGATCTGATCTCGGACTCTCTTAAGGATAGCCAAATGAGAATTCAACTCTGAATGTTTGACTCAGCCCCTAAGTGAAAAAGAATTTAAGATACCAAATGCCACGATGTAGACTAAACAATCCCACAATGGAAGCTCCAACACAAGTCACTACCTGTGCCAGTGCCATTTTATTGACCTGTAGGGGTTGCTAGTCTGCCTGTAGTGAGTATTTATGACTAAAGTGAATACAACAATAAAGTGCCTCTGATAACTCTTTTATACTGTTTGGCTTCTAGAGCCTTTTTTCTACACAAATACTTCCAAAGATTATTACCAATCTGCTTTCTTTTCCATCCTAAGTGTATAAATTAGCATTTATCCGGAATTCAAACATCTGGAAAGACTGCATAGCTAGAATTTACATACACCACGTTTTCTTTTAGCAAGTTTGAGACATCTACAAGACACCTGTTAGCAGGGATCTTTTGGGATATGAACCTTCCAGAGGACCTGTGAATATGTGGACCTGTGGATATGTGAGAAGCAGGTCACTCCATGGCCACGCCAGAAGTAGCTAGTCCTTCTATACAATATAGATCATGATGATGATTTTTTTTTAGAGATGGGCCATGATTTTGAATGTTAGGTTTCTGATATCTTCTCAATGAACGAGAATACTAATAACAAAGGCCCAAGTCCTCAAACCCGATGACTGCTGAGTAACCCAAACTTTGAGATTTTTTTTTTTTTTTTTTTGCTCTCTGCTTCAGAAGTTCCTGTCTAGAACTCACCCCTACCTGAGGGACTGGAAGTAGCTACCCTGCTTACCTGCCAGTGGCCCTGGCGAACAGTGCTGAACAGGGGCACTGCCCCTCGGCGGTTTGGCTGGGCCACTGCTGCCCCCTGTTCCAAGAGCAGACGGCACACCTCCAGCTTGCCCCTGCCGGCTGCAGCTGTCAGTGCTAAGGGCAGAGAACACAGACTGAGAACAGGTGGGTCTTGCCCTCCCCAGCCCTCTGTGTAAGCATGGCAGTGTATCTGTGCTTGATTAATGTAACTGCTACTTTACCTCCAAGGATGATATTAGCTACTTTTGCCATGAAGGAATTTTTTAAAGAAAAATCATGAATAAAACCACGTTCTAGTGGGCTTACAATATATGGAGACAATTGTAATAATACATTTATTAAAAATCACCTTTGATTAAACTTACTTGGTTTCATTTTTCCCACCCAGACTGTCTTCCCTACTTTTGACTTACCTCTTTTTTTGGTATCTCTTCTTAGCTACAAACCTTTCAGGGGTGTGTACGCGTGGGGGGAATGTAGAGAGAAGGGCCTTGCAGAGTAAGGTTTTTTTGTTTTATTTTTAAAGTATTTATTTAAGATTTTATTTACTTATTTGACAGAGAGAGCGTGAGAGAGCACAAGTAGGGGGAGCTGCACAGGGAGAGGGAGAAGCAGACTTCTCGCTGAGCAGGGAGCCCAACACGGGGCTTGATCCCAGGACTCTGGGATCATGACCTGAGACGATGTTTAACCCAGGTGCCCCAAATAAGGTCTTCTTTAGAATTAGCTAGGAACCACTTCTGGCCAACCTCTACTCCTGGGCCCTTAAACCTAAAGAACCAAAGCCAGGAATGGCAGTCTCAGGTTCTTGGGCCAGTTTTCTTTCTTTTTTTTTTTCTTCTTCATTAGTTGAGAGAGAAGTTTCGAGTACATCCGCAACCATTTTCATATAAGGGTCAAACTGTTCAAGGTAATAGTCTTAAAGATGAGAGAAGAGGTATGACAAAGGCTCTTCTGAATATAAAATAATGGAGTCACCAATAATAGAAATAACTATAGTGACTACAAGGGACACAACAGGGAGAAACTTAAAACATTCTTCGTTTTGTGCTATTATCAATTGTTTATGATCTCTGAGAGAGTGGAGATTCATGAGTGCCTATTTCATTCTCTGAGCACTGTGTCAATAGTAGCATGAGGGATTTGGAGATAGATTTTCTACTAAGTCCATATTTGAACAAATATATACATATATATTTCATTTGACCATGGCATCTCAAATGCATAGGTTCAGTGTTTTAAAGACTGTTTTATGACTGAAGTGAATACAACAATAAAGTGCCTCTGATAACTGATAAACAGGGACTGATAAACAGATAAACAAAGTTATATTGCTCTGGCTGGCGGAGGAGGGTGGGAAGGACGGTAAACACTGTTAGAAGGTGGCAGGAATCATGCTTTTAAAGAAAGAGGATAGAGAGCTTTGTTCCCAAACTGACTTGGACACCTGATGTGGTGGCCAGCAAGTCCTTCCTTGATCATGGCCACCTACTCCAATGGCAAATCAGAAAAAGATAGTATTTGGCAAGTGCAGATAATGTTTCAGTTTGCAAATGTTCGTAGCTAATCAGGAAAGCAACTGAGATTCAAATCAAATGGTCACTTGAAATTTTTTTCATTCAAGGGCAACTGGTGGCATTTTGTCTTTGGGCTTGGTCAAATTCATCCACAACTGATTCATATGCAAAGTAAAACTACCTGTCAAACCACTAAGATAAGCCTTCAAGTAATCTTTTCTTTCCTCAAGGGTAAGAATTTATGAAGGAAAATGTAACAGTTTTAGAAGATATATTTACTCAAACTAGATGTGTCTTGTCTTATGTGTATTTTCAGTTTTATTTTGGAACTCTTAACAGTGGCATTTCTGTCCTATTCCTCACAGCAGGCCAGAGGTTTACCTGAGGTGAGGGTCATTTCCAAGCCCTGAATGAGTGAGTACAGGTATTGATGGGTATGATTATTTACTTGACTAAGAAGTTTTGTGTCTTGTTCCTTACATCAAAGTGATCTTTGCCAACTTTATATTTCTTTTTTTTTTTTTTAAGATTTTATTTATTTATCTGAGAGAGAGAGAGAGAACACAAGCGGGGTGGGGGGGGAGGGACAGAGGGAGAAGCAGGCTCCCCACTGAGCAGGGAGCCTGATGCGGAACTCGATCCCAGGACCCTGGGATCATGACCTGAGCCGAAGGCAGACACTTAACTGACTGAGCCACCCAGTGCCCCAAGAACCCAACTTTATATTTCTAATAGTTCAGGAAAAAAAACCCCCCCAAACTATAACACTTTAATTCTTGGGTCAGAACACAAGAGTAGCTTAAGAACTTGACTGGAAACCATCGTGTCACACACCTTAGTTTACATGTGTATATATAAATGAGCTCTCAGTAAAGCTGGAACAAAAATAACCTGACTGGGGTCGACACTCATTAGGAACCATAAGAATCATCTTGTTGGTACCCGAAACAAATGATTTGGAAAATTTCTAACTCTTACTTTCTGATTCCATTTAAAGTAGCTATGCAGCAAACCTCACTTTTAATGCCCTGTGTATGGCGGGGGGAGGGCAAATACATTCTTTTCACAAAAGAATTTGTAGCCTGATGGAGAAAATATTGCCAGTATTTCAGAATCAAGCCTTTCACCAATGATGCCAGCTCACAGAACACTGCTGAAAACTTACAACCAGTGCCCATCTTGAAAGCTAAAACTCCTATTGTTCACTCTAACCTGGAGTTATATTGCTCTGGCTGGCGCATTTCAACTCACTGGATAACACATTTATATGAGAGGGAATGTTCCATTTGGTTGTTTTCTTTGTTGTATCATCTCTGTTGCTCAGGTTATGATGTAACTTGGTAGGAATCTCCAGCTCATAGCTGGACACGGTCATTAACACAGCTGGCCAATTTCATCTCAGAACAACACAACTATGTACAATGGGATCTGTACTTTTAAAAAAATCCAAGAGCAAAAAACTGCTTTGGCTGGATTTTATGTAAGTCTTATCAAAAACTGTTAAAACTTTTTGAAAGAAAGAAGATTAAGGTAAAGTCGGTTCTGTAAAACACACTGGTTCTTAGAGCAAACACAGCAGTTTGGAGCCAAATCTCTTCCTAAGAGACCAGTAACAGAATTTGTTCCCTAGCTTGTCAGCAGCTGATGAGATTATCTGACATAAATGGTCCTTTTTCAAAGCGAAACATCTAAGGCGTCTGAAGAGGCAGACAGGATGCAGCTCAGAGTTGGGGAAATAGCCAAAGTCGGCTTGGATGGGATGGGGATACTAAACAGAATGCGGCAAAGCAAATGGTTCTTCTGTTTATCTATTTTCAACTGTGAAAGAGTGTAGCACAGACAGGTCATGCAAGACCAATGAGAGACAGGTGGTTGGGGAGACATAAACTGATCACTGCTATCCAAAACGTTAAACATTTATTGAACTATTTGTCAGACACTGTCTCTGCTCTCAAGGAACTCAAGGTTGAGTAAGGATAACAGACAAATAAAAATTACATTGCTATCGAGTGTGTAAGTTGTATGGAGGTAACAGAGGAAGAAGTGTCTGAGAAGGTCTTCAGGAAGAGATGTTCATCTGAGCTGGATGCTGAAAGAGAAAGAGAAGACTGAGAGCAGGCCAGGCACAGGGAGAGCACGTACAAAGGCACTGAGGTGGGAGACAGCAAGTTTATTGTTATTGGAGTTACCGGAGAAGCCAAGCAATAGATAAGGCTAGAGATCATGACTGGTCTTCTTAGGCTACACTAAATAACTTCATTAATGGTACAGGTGGTCAATAAAGGGTGGTAAGGAGGAAAGTGACATCAACAAAGATCACTCTGGTGGAAGTCACAAGGGAGATGAATCACGAAAGGCTGACAAGATCAGAGATCAGGCAGTTGCAATAACGTAGGCAAAGGATGATAAGGGCATGAGTTATGGGTATCTTGTTTATTTTGTGAACTCTTGCTTCTTTTGGGTCATAGGACGGTCCAGGCCCTCCAGATTGCTAGATGATTTTTAATGCTGGTCCTAGTCTAAGCTCGTAAGACAAGGAAGAAGAGGGAGTGGTGAACAATCTAATTGCTTTTCTTCTGTACTGTTCCATAAGAAGTCTGTGAAAACCCTATGGGATGGGAGGGGGCCAGCCAGATGGTGGAGGCTGGATGTAGGCAGATGCTATCTGGAAGAATAAAGAGGCTGAAAAAGGAGGACAAAAGCAACCAGGATATTCTAGTGACCTGCTTTTAGAAAATCCGCTCTGTAAAAATTACATCTCAATTATTATTTCACTATAGGCTAAGATAAATTTCATTGATTCTAAGATGCACTTTTTTCCCTTCATATTTTTTTTAAATTTTATTTTATTATGTTATGTTAGTCAACATTCATTACATCATTAGTTTTTGATGTAGTGATCCATGATTCATTGTTTGCATATAACACCCAGTGCTCCATGCAGAACGTGCCCTCCTTAATACCCATCACCGGGCTAACCCATTCCCCCCAACCCCCTCCCCTCTAAAACCCTCAGTTTTAACATCTCTGAAACTGGGATGCATCTTGTGATTGCTGTGATAATAAAGAACTGTGTCAGTTTAATAGGCTGAGGCTTTCTTTTTTTGTAGTGGCACATAAAATAATGGCTATATAGTTTCCTATAGTTAGTGGTGTCTTAGATTTGATATAGTAAGCGGTACAAACTGTTGGGAACATCACAACCTTCTGATTTTCCTTAGGTAAAAATTGTGTTGTTTAGACCAGGGCTGCAGGTCACAAACCTTCATTCTCTAAATAAGGGGGACATGTGTAAGATTTTGCCATTGGAGAAAACATCACAATTCACTGGGTCATTACACATTTTAAATGATTATGTGCTATAAGGTAGAAAGGAACATGTATATTTAGTAACGTTATCACGATAGATAGAAAAGCAACTCATAGTCTGTTCTATACTAGTGGGGAGGTATAGGGACATTTTTACATAGCACAGACATTATTTCCTAGAAAATTTCCTGAAGCCAAATAACGGTTTATAGATCTATAAATTGTATTACAGATGCATTTCATTCTAGCACTATTTAAACAGCATTTTATGTTTATAATGCTGAAATTATTTCATATACGTATCAAGTTAAACACAACACAATTCTGATTACAAGCCAACTGACATGAAGCTTTGATTTTTTTACAATCTTGAGATATGGTACATATTTAAATAAATTACTGTAACAAACTTTGTTGTGCATGTTAAAGTGAGATATTTAAAAAAGTCCTGAGGCCATAAAATTTTATTCTTTTTTTTGAGGAGGGGGGGGAGAGAGAGAGAGAGAGAGAGAAAGAGAGAGGTGCAGAGGAAGAGGGAGAGAATCGCAAGCAGGCTCCACGCCCAGGGCAGAGCTGACACGGGGCTCAATCTCACAACCCCGAGATCATGACCTGAGCTGAAATCAAGAGTCCGAAGTCTAACCAACTGAGCCACCCAGGCACCCCCATAAAGTTTTATCCTAATAAGAAATTCATATCAATAAAAATAAGTCTTCTACTTAGTTCACTCCCCTTCTTGAACATTGTTAAGAAATCCTTTCAAGTACAGCACTAGAATATGTTTGATATTCATCACTATGATTGCTAGCCTTATAATTCCTATTCATACCCTCATCAGGCCATACTCCTTTCCGCCCTCCCCTGAGGTTCCACGTGCACGGCTGGCAACGGGAGCCTGTTGGGAGGTTCAGCAACACTGTGCCGGGCAGGGCCGTGCTGACGGGAACAGTAAAGCACCATGCCCCTTCTGCAGCTCTCAGTCACGATATACACGCTCCAAAACTGCTGGTGTCCTGGTCAGTCCCTTCCCCAAAGTCCGGCCTCTGGTTTCCCGCAGGCAAGAGTCCCAGAGATAGCAGCTGTTTCCAGCTGCACATTTTCCTTTAATCTGTCACGGGCTCTGAAGCTGCAGCTGCCTGACATCTGTTCCCTTTGGCTCTTACAAAGGGAGGGATAGTTGGAGAAGCAAATTCCTGAGCTTTGGACCATTCTACATCATGTTAAAGAAGCCGTGAATGGAAACGTCACAATCTGATAGGTCGTGATAAATTTTAAATGAATTCAAGTGCCTCCTTTATTTTTAATAACACTCTGACTCTAACTAAAAGACACACCCTCTCTGTTTAAGAAAATATTCCCCCTGAGTTGGCCATCTCAATATTGGTCTACTTCTCCTGGCAAATATGACACATATCTGTGGTGACTCTACAGTTTTCATTGCCCTGGTTTCATAACAACACATAAAAGTTTACTAATGTTTCTCCAGATGTTCCAGTTTAGACTTGGGGGAAAGACAACAATCATTTCCTGCAAAGGCCACAAGGAAGAAGCTTCTGTTTGTGTAGTAAGTACCAAGCAATATAGACATCTCTTGGCTACAGATCAAGAGGGACTGCATGGAGCTATGCCTTATAGGGTGGTACCTTCATTTTGCATCCAGATAGCAACTTTACTCAGTATATATCAGTTTAACCACATCAGACACCATGATGCCATGATAACACTTGGTTAAGCCAGAGGTGTGGATAAAAATTTAACCTCCTGGTTTACAACTGCAGGTGGAGTTACTTTGATGGGAGAAATATTTATACCTAACTGCTACAAGAATCCCATAAAAGAAGAGAGAGGCCACAACTATTTTCTGCTCTGGTTTGGCACATTGTAAGGAAACTTTCAGTCTTTTACAATTATTTGGAAACAAGAGCAGGGTAAAGTTTTGGTTGAAAGATGACTCCGGTGCTAATGATTTGGAGAATCCAAAGGGAAAGAGGATTGGAAGAAGGACATTGCTTGACTTTTTACTTTGGCTGAATCAATCTCCAGTACAAAAACCGTAAGATGGAGACTGCCAAAGGTATGCCAGAGGAAAAATCAGGGTGTGAGATGCAGAGTATCTCCACACGAACACAACACATTAATGAGAAAAGGGAGTAATGTCCACGAGAAGTACCTGTCTCTCCCCAAAGACTGTCAAAACTGTTGATCTGTGCTCGCTCTACTTCTTCTTCATCTTTTTCTGGAAGATCAAGTAGGTAGGAGACAATCTGGAACGAGAAGTTGTGTCAGTTCAAACTTCAGGTGGGAAACTATGCTACCAGCTCTGGCCTGTGAGGTCTGAAAGATGCCTGGATGACCCAAGTGTGACGCAATCGCTTGCACACAGAAGAAACCAGAACCGACTATCCCAGCAAAGAAACCCAAAGTGGCCATGATGAACATTTGTTTTATCAGGTACAGTTTATACATTTCTCTTGAACACAACTCACTTACACAGCATGTGATTTTTTAAAAATTATTTATTCCTCATCTTTAAGTTAAAGAAGCAAACCCTCATCCTCCCAATAAAAATACCAATAAAGAGAAAAAAAACCAATCAATCAGTAAAAACCAGAAAACAAATATGGAGAAAACGTAGGGCCTCTATTTCATCAGAGCAATGATCTTCTTTTTTCTGCTCGGAAGTACAAGGACTGCTTTGGGGATAATAAAGGGAGAATGACTATTAATATTAAAGGAAAGCGACAGCTCTGTTTCCAGGAATTTACCTGTAGAGAGAGTTTAAAAACCTACAGATATTAAAAATTCCAGTTTTACTTAATATTCCCTTGGTGACATACGAAGTCAGTTGGCAGGGGAGCTGTTTCACCGGTGAGCCAACGTGTTCTGGCCCCTGAAAGCGGAGCATTACATTTTCAGGAATTTTGTAAGCCGGTTATTAGATGAAGATGTTTATTAAAAATTAAATAACAAATTATATTAAAAACAAAGTAAAAAATAAAATCTCACGACTTCTTAATTATTTAACTACACTCTATCTATGCTCTTGAGGTTATTCGTATGTATTGTGCTGTATGGTGGAAACAGCCCATCACGGTATGTGCTCCTACGCATCTCTTCGCGACATCACAATGGCAGCTCCGTATCAGCCGTGGTGGGAGCATTTACACCTTGGAAATTGGCAAACATTATAAATCAAGATTTGATTCAGTGCTAATGCTCCAAGAGGCTCCAGTTTAATGAATATGATTTGTATGAGGGTGAGAAGTAGTTTAACATAGATCATGTATCAGATTTAATGACAAGAAAATTATTGGGAAAAGAGCAAAAAAGATCATCTATAAATGATCAAAGAGTTGCAACCACAGGTTGGCTTCAGATATAAATTTCACAAAAATCAAGCATTCCATTAAGAGTACTGTATATTTCATTATCTGTAAACTGTATGCTACATGTTCTTCATATCAGTAAAATTTATACTAATTTTTTAAAAAGAATTTTTAATTTATTTATTTGACACAGAGAGAGAGAGAGAGAATACAAGGACAGGGAGCGGCAGGCAGAGGGAGAAGCAGGCTCCCCGCTGAGCAAGGAGCCCAATGCGGGGCTCGATCCCAGGACCCTGAGCTGAAGGCAGCCGCTTAACTGACTGAGCCACCCAGGCGCCCCAAATTTATACTAATTTTAAGTATGTATGTATGTACACACACACACACACATACTTCCGCTCTACTACACAACCCTCCGGGAACTGGATGTTCAACATTTCCTAGCAATTATCAGTTCCATACATTTGTTACTATATTATTATTATGATTAGTAAAACAATTTAGCAAAAATACTGTTTGTATAGTGTTTAACAGCTTACAAAGCACCTTTCATACCAGCTGTGTAAAAAAGAATATATGAGACTAATTTTACTGATGAGAAACGAAGGTTCTAAGAGATTAGGTAAACTGCCCAAGGTCCAGAGCGAATGAGTAGTAAACTGGGACTTCAACCTAGTCCTTCTGAGATTTCAAATGTGGTGCTCTTCCCATTCCACACTGCCTACCCATGTGAGCACAGGTCAATAAATAATCCCCAGGAGCCGAGTGTCACTGTCTATTAAATAAGGGTGGCAAGATGGGGAGGAATTGGATTAGATGATTTCCAAAGTTCTTTTCCACTCTCAAGGGCTGTATTCATAATTCTAGATATGCTGGTATTTGAGAATTCAAGCGCTTCATGGAGTTCAGTCTCCTATTCCTCAAAACAGTGACCAAAACGCTAATCCACATTAATTAGGCAGCTAATTTTGTAATAATGCCACTCTTTTCCCCGTTTCCTAGGTCCTTCAATACACAGCCTGAAAAAAACTAAAAACCCTAAACCTTATCACCTGCTTTCTTACCTCCGTGTACCCCATGCTGGCCGCAGCAATGAGGGCCTGCTGGATGGCATGGCTCTTCTTAAATACTCCTTGCTGCTGGCCGGCCATCGTCCAGTCACACTGAATCAAAAACTTGACAACCTCCAGGTGACCTCGGAGTGCAGCATGGACCAAAGCACACTGCCCATTCTTGTCCAAATGATCCACCTGAGGGGAAGGACAGAGAAATGTATGTGAACAAAGATTTGTGGCCACACTAATCCAGTCACATTGGTCCACTGCACATGACTAGACTAGAGAGAGTCACCCCTTCCCATACCCTGAATCAATCTCTGAGAAAATCTAGAAAATTCTCTCCTACTCAGGCTAGATCACTGCTGAGCTCGAACGCCGGTAGATGCCCCTCAGGGGAAAACCTCTTTTCATAAGGTCAGACTTTTGTTTTCACAGAAAAAGGAACCAAAAAACCAAAACTCCCAGCTCCAGCTTTGTTTTCCTGAGGTATATTCTCCTTTGTCCTCAAACAGTTCTTTTCAGACCAAGATTTGAAAGACTTGTAGCTCTGCTGGCACAAAAAAACTGTCTTTGAAATCATGAAAGGGAAGAAAAACATTTTGAAGCTCAAATTTTTTGGTCTTCCAAAGAAGCAAAATACCTCATATCATGAATCATACTTTTGACCACCAAGCTTTGGCAGAGGCTACTTTTTTTCTTCCAGTGGGAGGGCAGAATCTCAAAGATCTGGCCAACATGGCCAGAGGTACTTGGAGCTTAATGCTAGACTATGTTCCAATAGTGGCTTTTATGGTTGCAGTGTTGGTTGCATATTTAGGTTGAAAGAAGAGGCTGGTTAAGATCGATCTATCAGAAGGAAGCCACAAGTTTCACCAGAAGAGTAGCCTTTTCTGGCAGGTAGGCTTCCAGGGGTAGTTAGAATACTTGAAACATATAAGTTCTGCATCTGGTTCTCCCCAGCTTTAGTTCCACCAGCAATCTATTTTTTTTTCAACTTTTTTTTTTTATTATGTTATGTTAATCACCATACATTACATCATTAGTTTTTGATGTAGTGTTCCATGATTCATTGTTTGTGCATAACACCCAGTGCTCCATGCAGAACGTGCCCTCTTTAATACCCATCACCAGACTAACCCATCCTCCCACCCCCCTCCCCTCTAGAATCCTCAGTTTGTTTTTCAGAGTCCTTGTCTCTCATGGTTCATCTCCCCCTCCGATTTCCCCCCCTTCATTCTTCCCCTCCTGCTATCTTCTCTTTTTTTTTTTTTAACATATAATGTATTATTTGTTTCAGAGGTACAGATCTGTGATTCAACAGTCTTGCACAATTCACAGTGCTCACCATAGCACATACCCTCCCCAATGTCCATCACCTAGCCACCCCATCCCTCCCACCCCCGACCACTCCAGCAATCCTCATTTTGTTTCCTGAGATTAAGAATTCCTCATATCAGTTAGGTCATATGATACATGTCTTTCTCTGATTGACTTATTTTGCTCAGCATAACAATCTCCAGTTCCATCCACGTCGTTGCAAATGGCAAGATTTCATTCCTTTTGATGGCTGCATAATATTCCATTGTATATATATACCACATCTTCTTTATCCATTCATCTGTCAATGGACATCTTGGCTCTTTCCACAGTTTGGCTATTGTGGACATTGCTGCTGTAAACATCGGGGTGCACGTACCCCTTCGGATCCCTACATTTGTATCTTTGGGGTAAATACCCAGTAGTGCAATTTCTGGATTGTATGGTAGCTCTATTTTCAACTTTTTGAAGAACCTCCATACTCTTTTCCAGAGTGGCTGCACCAGCTTGCATTCCCACCAAGAGTGTAGGAGGGTTCCCCTTTCTCCACATCCCCGCCAACATCTGTTGTTTCCTGACTTGTTAATTTTAGCCATTCTGACCCACCAGCAATCTATTTAACAAATGTTTACTGAATGCCTACTTTGTGCAAGGTACCACCTAGCATGAAAAGGTGAATAAGGTAGTAAAATATAGATTCTGTTCTCAAGGACTTTCAAACAAGGTAGGGGAGATGCGACCAGTGTGACAAAAACCTATCCAACAAAGGACAAAGACTGTTATAAGGAAAGTACAAGTGCAATGAAACTGGAGAGAATGCCTAACTAGAATCAGGGACAGATTCTAAAGGAAAGGTGCTATAGTCTAAATGCTTTTGTCCCCTTGAAATTATATGTTGGAATTCTCACCTCCAATGTAATGATATTAAATGGAGATGGGACGTTTGGGAAGTGAGAAGTGTCCTACTACTAAGGCCCCAGAGAGCTTGCTCTCCCTCCTCCACCACGGGGAACAGAGCAAGGTGCCGGCTGTATGCCAGGAAGCTCTCACCAGCTGCCGAATCTGCTAGCACCGCGATCTTGAGACTTAGCCTCAGAACTGCGAGAAATAAATGCTGTCTACGAGCCACTCCGTCTGAGGTATTTTGTTATAGCAGCCCAAACAGACTCAGAAAAGGTCCATCTCAACTGGCTGAGATAGGAAATGATTAACTCTAGTTTTTGTAAGGGTAAGGTACATGGAGGGCAAGTTTAAACTACAAAGTTGAGAGGGTCTTCTGGGACCAGAGCAGGGATATTTCTGAATGCCAGGCTATGTGGTCTGAATTTGAATCAGAGGTCATGGATAGTCATTGAGAATTTTCATGCTCATACTACATTCTTTTTTTTTAAATTTTATTATGTTATGTTAGTCACCATACATCATTAGTTTTTGATGTGGTGATCCACAACCCATTGTTTTTGTATAACACCCAGTGCTCCATGCAGTACGTGCCCTCCTTAATACCCATCACCGGGCTAACCAATCCCCCCTCTCCTGTTTGTTTCTCAGAGTCCATAGTCTCTCACGGTTCATCTCTCCCTCCAATTCCACCCCCCTCATTTTTCCCTTCCTTCTCCTAGTGTCCTCCATGCTATTCCTTATGTTCCACAAATAAGTGAAACCATATGATAATTGACTTTCTCTCCTTGACTTACTTCACTTGACTTACTTCACAATCTCCTCCAGTCCCATCCATGCTGATGTAAAAGTTGGATATTCATCCTTTCTGATGGCTGGGTAATATTCCATTGTATATATGGACCAAATCTTCTTGATCCATTCATCTGTTGAAGGGCATCTCGGCTCTTTCCACAGTTTGGCTATTGCAGACATTGCTGCTATGAACATTGGGGTGCATATGGCCCTTCTTTTCACTACATCTGTGTCTTTGGGGTAAATACCCAGGAGTGCAATTGCTGGGTCATAGGGTAGCTCTATTTTTAAATTTTTGAGGAACCTCCACACTGTTTTCCAAAGTGGCTGTACCAACTTGCATTCCCACCAACAGTGTAAGAGAGTTCCCCTTTCTCCACAACCTCTCCAGCATTTGTTGTTTCTTTCCCTGTCCATTTTTGCTATTCTAACTGGTGTAAGGTGGTATCTCAATGTGGTTTTGATTTCAATTTCCCTGATGGCTAATGATGATGAACATTTTTTCATGTGTCTGTTAGCCATTTGTATTTCTTCTTCAGAGAAGTGTCTTTTCATATCTTCTGCCCACTTTTTGACCTGATTATTTGTTTTTTGGGTGTTGAGTTTGAGAAGTTCTTTATAGATCTTGGATACCAGCCCTTTATCTATAGTGTCATTTGCAAATATCTTCTCCCATTCTGTGGGTTGCCTCTTTGTTTTGTTGACTGTTTCCTTTGCTGTGCAGAAGCTTATTATCTTGATGAAGTCCCAAAAGTTCATTTTTGCTTTTGTTTCACTAGCTTTTGGAGATGTATCTTGAAAGAAGTTGCTGTGGCCGATGTGAAAGAGGTTACTGCCTATGTTCTCCTCTAGGATTTTGATGGATTCCTGTGTCACATTGAGGTCTTTCATCCACTTTGAGTTTATCTTTGTGAATGGTGTTAGAGAATGGTCGAGTTTCATTCTTCTGCATGTGGCTGTCCAATTTTCCCAGCACCATTTATTGAAGAGACTTTTTTCCATTGCATGTTTTTTCCTGCTTTGTCAAAGATTATTTGACCACAGAGTTGAGGGTCCATATCTGGGTTCTCTATTCTGTTCCATTGGTCTATTCATACTACATTTTCAAAAACTAGGGGGATGAATAAAAGGTGCTTTGGCTCCTTGGAGAAATGATTAATTCCTGGGGTTGGGGCATTAATAGTAAATGATGAGTGTGGAAAATCTGGTGATGCCAGAAAGTACCGAAATGCTCATAAAATACTTTAGCTGAAGCTGAAAGGATACAGGAGCCAACTTGAAGGGGCTCCCAAAGGCCAAATCTTGGGCAATTTGAGCAAACAAATAATAATGGCAATGGGTTATAGGTCCTAGTATAAAATAAATACAGGAACCCGTAGTACTATAAGTGAATAATTAAAAAAATACATATATAGGGGAGAAGGGACAGCTCTTCCTTACATCAAAATTCTAATAAATGCTGAAGGAATGAGGGAAATAGAAAGTGTAAAAACACCATAGCAATCATTATTGCAGCAAGAATCTTTGATGGATCCTAAAATCAGTGGACAAAAGCATGAGAAACAAGGTATCTGTCTAGTCTCAAAGCATCTCCCTCAAAGATACTTCTTAATTACAAAGGGTAAAACAGTAGCTTCAGAACTGAGAAACCTGGAAGACACCATCCGAGCCAGGTGATCGAGGTTAGCATCCCCTGTGACAGGACACAGCAACAGCATACACCTCCCGAAGTGCTGCATTACAAGGACACGGCAGCACTTCTGTGGTATTCTTGCTGACGATATATAAACTCAATCTAACAACGAGAAAATCTCAAACTGAAACTGAAGAACATCCCACAAATAACTGGCTAGTATTCTTCAGTATTTTGGTGCTGATGCCGTGGGAGAGAGTCTGAGGATGGAGAAGACGAGAGGACAAAATCACAGTGAACAGTGACATTAGGAGAAGGAAGCGAGAAGAGCAACCAGACAGGCAGGGGGAGAACTAGGACTACACTACAAGTTCTGGAAAGTGCTGTATCAATACTGCCAACACTATGGGAGAGGTTTAGAGGGTGAGAAAGGACAAAAAGTTACTTTATTTGGTGGTTGGCAGTTGTTTGTGACTTTTGAGAGAGTAGCTTCAGTTGAATGCCAAGAGGTTAGGTGTTTTCTTTCTTTTTTCTTTTTTTAAAAGATATTATTTTTAAGTAATCTCCACACTGAATATGGGGCTTGAACTTACAACCCTGAGATCAAGAGTCACATGCTCTACCGACTGAGCCAGCCGGGAGTGCCCCCCCTTTTTTCTTTTCTTTTTTTTTTTTTTTAAAGATTTTATTTATTTATTTGACAGAGAGAGAGAGACAGTGAGAGAGGGAACACAAGCAGGGGGAGTGGGAGAGAGAGAAGCAGGCTTCCCGCAGAGCAGGGAGCCCAATGCGGGGCTTGATCCCGGGATTCCAGGATGACGACCTGAGCCGAAGGCAGACGCTTAACCGACTGAGCCACCCAGGCGCCCCGCCCCCCCTTTTTTCTTAAAGAATATTACTTATTAGGCCCTGCAAGAGATGAAAAGAGACTTTCTCTCTCTTTTTAAAAAGATTTATTTATTTGAGAGAGAGAGAGTGCATGAGAGAGAGAGCAGGGGGAGGGGCAGAGGGAAAGGGAGGAGGAGGAAGCAGACCCCACCCTGAGCGTGACACAGGGCTCAATCTCAGGACCCTGAGATCAGGACCTGAGCCAAAATCAAGAGTCAGACGCTTAACTGACTGAGCCACCCAGGTGCCCCAAGACTTTATCTCTTTTTAAAAAGACTTTCTCAGTTTTAATTCTCATGGTGACCCCATTAATCCTTTTTATAGATGAAAACAGTGAGACTGAGAGGTTAAATGACTTGTCCAATCCCTCAGAGAAAGGAAGTATAAATGGAGACTTTGACCAAGTTGTGTTTGATCCCAAAGTTTATGATTTTAATGACATAACGCCTCTTTTTCTCATGGAAGCCAGACTAAAAGTGGTTAAGGGGCAGTAAGGAAGCAGAGGTGGCAAGTAGAGAGGACTCTTGGGGTAGGACTGGTGGACATGGAAGGGAAGAGATGGGACCGCAGCTCTGGTCAGCAGGAGAGAGGGCAGCTGCTTTTTTGGGTTATAGGAGACATTCATCGGTTTGTTGAGAATTTATTTTTTATTTTTAAAGGTTTATTTATTTATTTACTTGTCAGAGAGAGAGAGTGCGTGCACAGAAGCAGAGGGAGAAGCAGGCTCCCTGCTGAGCAGGGAGCCCGATGCGGGGCTTGATCAGAGAACCCCAGGATCATGACCTGAGCCGAAGGCAGACACTCAACCAGTTGAGCCACCCAGGCGTCCCGGTTTGTTGAGAATTTAGGAAAAGAGTGAAACGAATTGTGAGAGAAAAGCAACATTTAGAGAAAAAAAATACAGGTGGAGGCAAGTGCTTTGGGAAGGAAGGTAAACACTTCCTTCTCTGAGGCAGATGTGAAGTGAGTGTCGGTAAGGATTAACGGAGTTTTGAGATGGAGGCACATGGAGATGAACTCAATCTTGGTAATGCAGGAGGCCAAGAGGTGTGGCAGGGTGTGGAGAAGAATGCAAATGATTTCCATATCTGCTCTGGGGAAAACAGAGATGTATGGAATCGTAACTGGGCAATAGGAAAGACCCAACTGAGATGAGAATATGAATTCACAGCAGTAGTAATAAAGCCCAGTTGTTCTGTTTTTAGAGATGTTCATTCAAATGAATAGGACATTATAGGTGGACATTATAGGTCTGTGTCACAGTAGACACCTAGGGGTCTGGAATTTCACTGAGAGTCTCAGGTTCCAGTTCTCAAAAGTCTCGAGTCCCCCTTTCTTCCCTGGTGAGAACACTGGACACCTCAGAACGAGGTCACACATATTACTTATATTTCAGTGCAAAACCACCCAAATCCTCAGTCTGTTTTCAACACTGAAACAAAATACCACACGGCTACAATTTTCCCCAGAGGCTTATATTGTTGAGACCGGCATTTTTCTTTTCACCAAAATTTTGAAATTGAGTTCTTTTATATCAGCAGCTCTTGAGATACTATAAAGCAAACACTTTTTCAGAAAGGTCTTCAGAGAATTAAAGTTCACTAGCAGATACACTGCTGAGTACCTCTGGTGGGTTTGAGTATAAACAGAGTCATGTTCTCCTCACACCTCTATGATGCTGGTCTTCAAGGCTAGGGTGAGGGAGTCTGGCCTCTGTTCTTACCTCCAGGGCTAACTTCTCTTCTCTACACATGAAAGGCTGTGGGCACGGTTCAGTTCTGACTTCCCACTGCAGTCTCTTTGCTCCTTCACTTCTCCTTCTTCCCTCTGTCCTCAGTGGAGAATTCCCTGGTTGTTAGGTGGGGACTTTCTGTGGCTGCTGATAATGCAGTTTCCTCAGTGACCCCCAAGGGCTTTAGAACCGTGTCCTGCTGTGGTGCGGAAGGGGCAGTGGCAAGTGGGCCAACACTGGGACGTCCGCACAGCCAGTACTCCCCGTGATCTGCGCCCTACTGGGTTCGATGTGCTCTGCCTAGACTCACGAGGTGACACAGGAGACAAGGAAGACTCCACGGCAGGGAGGAAGAGAAAGGGAGGACAGGCAAAGCAGCGGAGTGGGGCAGCCGTTACCTGGGCACGCTTCTTGCACAGAAGTACAACGATGCTCAGGAAGCCAGCCGCCGCTGCATAGCCCAGAGGGGTCAGGCCGCTTTCAGAAGAGGCATCCACATTGGCCCCAAACTCCAATAGCAGGGCCACCATTTCTGTGTAACCAAGATGAGACTGGACACACAGAATTGGAGCATTATTTAAAACCTCTGTCCGGTAATTAATGTTGGCACCTCCCAAAATCAGCAGTCGGCTGACCTAGAAATAAGTACATAGAAATTACACTCAGGCAAATTTCAGTTGCATCCTTTCAGTCATCTTTAATTAAGTCATCTGGGACCCCACAACAGCACCTAGTAGCACTTAGTAACTGCTTTATTTTATAATCTTCACTCGTTCCTTTTTTGATACCGTGCCTTTAGAAAGGGTTGTGAAATGTCTCCTTTCCACGAACTGCTCAGTCATGAGAGCAGACGCCACCCACACTACAGTGCGGAACCCAGCCTCTTCTGAGTGAACTGTTGGTCAGAAAAGCTCCTACCCGAACAAAACCCACCTGAGATCAATTTACTGCCTAGAAGCAGGAGGACCTAATCCTATAAACCAGAGCAGGCTTATAGAAGGTAGTAGCGCAATAGGTCTGGTCTTCAATTCACAGAACAAAATGCAACAATTTCAAATATATTAGATTATCAGTAAAAGGCTGACTGATAGGAGAGAGTCTAAGGTTAAGTCAAATATCAGTTAAATAGCCACTTAAATGTCCCAATTTTATTTCTGCACAGCTAATTCTTTAATCTATCTGTAATTCACAAGCATCTACCTTTATATTTGGAGTGTAGAGATTTCGTAAAGATGCCAATGCCATGGAAAGACCTTCTGTGCTATAGGAGATCCAGAGACCTTGGAGGATGGAAGATGACACACCAACTTTTTTACTCAAACCCTGAAAAAGAAATAGAGACAGTTAAATTATTAGCCCAGCTGAAGAGTACCATGAGTAGTGAGTGGCTTCTAGGTTTGTTGTACTAAGAAATGAGAATGGAGTCTTGCCCTAACTACGTCCAGGCCCAGCAAAGCCAATCCAAGGAAGGAAGATACTAATGAAGTCTGGCACCTAATAAGCAAATCTGGGGAGGTATTCTCTTAAAAAAGTTAAGCTACTTCTGCCTGCTTTGTTCCTGGAAATGCCGGTTGTTCTTGCCTAGAATACGTACGTATGTCCAAAACAGCAATTCGTGGCCAACCTTGTTTCATTTATACTCCTGACCCTATTCTCCTTTCCCCATCACTGAATTATTTGGAAGCAAATCCCAGACATCTTATCAGTTAATATACAACTATTTCAGTAAACGCCTCTAAAAAGATAAGGGCTCTTTTTAAGACAAAGCCCAACATCATTATGATACCTAAAATTAACAAGGATTCTATAATATGAAATATCCAGTGTTCAAATTTCCTTGACTGTCTCAAAAAAAGAAATAATTTTTTTTCTAAATTGTAATCCATAAAAGATCCATATACTATAACCAATTTTAAAACACTTTATTTTTTTTTTTTTTTTTTTTTTTTTTAAGATTTTTATTTATTTATTTGAGAGAGAGAGAATGAGAGAGAGAGAGCATGAGAAGGAGGAGGGTCAGAGGGAGAAGCAGACTCCCCGCCGAGCAGGGAGCCCGATGTGGGACTCGATCCCGGGACTCCAGGATCATGACCTGAGCCGAAGGCAGTCGCTTAACCAACTGAGCCACCCAGGCGTCCCTTAAAACACTTTAAAAACGTAAAGGGAAAATGAGATTTTCTTCTATTAATTTTTTAAACAAAATATTGTGCACATATTCCATACATGTACACATGCTTTTGCCTCATTCTATTTCAAGAGAGATATAGTAGTAGTCCATTATATGGATGTATCATAATTTACTTACAGATAAGTTAGGTTCTAGAGCTCACCTCTACCGTAGATCCTAGAAAACCAGGAAACTTAGCTCTGATTCCCTCTTTGGGCCTCAGTCTCCTAATATGGACTATGTGTGAGCCTCACCAAGATCTTTTGAGGAACTGTAAACTATATTAACCAATTATACAGAAAAATCATTATAAATTGATATTTATAGTTCAACAGAGGAAGCTTTTAGTAATGGAAGACAAGCTCTATATATTATGGTTTAAGGAAAAAAAGAAAGGGAATCCAACATTTATTCAGTATCTGCTGTGTGTCAGGTTCTATGCTAGGGCCTTTTCATGTTAGCTTCTTTAATCTCCATGATAGTTGAATTTATTACTATTTTTATATAGGAGGAAACAACCCAGAGAAGGCTAAGTAATTTGCCCAAAGTCCTACAACCATTAAAAAGTGGAGCTGGAATTAGAAGCCAAGTCCTTTTAACTCTAAAGTTCATGTTCCTTCCATTAGACCAAGTTAAACCTGAGCCAGGACTTTAATTCTG
Organism: Halichoerus grypus; assembly: GCF_964656455.1. Lineage (NCBI taxonomy): Eukaryota > Metazoa > Chordata > Mammalia > Carnivora > Phocidae > Halichoerus > Halichoerus grypus. Next base: position 194,480,114 of record NC_135713.1, on the reverse strand, counting down.
AATTCTTAGCTGGAAAAGTAGCAACTAAAATAAACAAAGCAGCTGATCGCTGGCTTCTCCCTTTACCTTTAATTCTGAACCATTCTCCACCCTTGAGTGCCTTCTCCAAAATTGTCCTTTTTTATCCTAGACAATCTGATCTATTCCTATGGCTTTGCTCTTATGATTTCAACTAAGCATTATTCCTTTTCTAACTATGATATTTAAAGCACAACTATGACTATGACCTATAACAGTTAACTTTCTCTTAAACACTGACTTAACATGAAATTCCTTAGATATTTTCACTTAATCCACAGAATATTATAAAGATTATCCTACAGAAGAAGAATGCTGGACCAGTGTTTATTAAAGTCACACAGCAATTCTACTTTTGCTCAAGGTCTCCAGCATCAGAGGGAGTTTAGAAAATGTTGTATTTTAGCTTCTCAGAAAGATATAGCAACTCATTCCTCTGCTCAGGGCCTCTAAGTATATGGGTTTAGTTTTCTTGAATATAAATTGCTTCTTTTTTTCTGTGTGATACCCAGGACAGTTTTGGTCATTTAAAGATACCAAAGGAATTTTAAATGAGAAAGCCTAAGATGTTCAGAGAAAAGGTGGATGTTCCCAGAATACCAAGTCATAATTTTTGCTCAAGGGGACTTGGGTGTACTTCTGGTAATGGTGGGTCTAAACTGGATCCTGCTAAGGACAGCTAGGAAAAACTGTACAAAATTTAAAAATTATCCTCATTGGAGACATGGGAGGAATAACAGGTTGGAGAAGAATTACTAGACCAAGTAAGGATAGGATGGAGCCCAGGAGAGCAGTTTAGAGCTACTTTTCTCCTCGATGTGTTTGCCAATTCTGCAGAATTAGCTAGGAGTACTTTGTGGTTTTTTTTAAATTTTTTATTGTTATGTTAATCACCATACATTACATCGTTAGTTTTTGATGTAGTGTTCCATGATTCATTGTTTGTATATAACACCCAGTGCTCCATGCAGAACGTACCCTCTTTAATACCCACCACCAGGCTAACCCATTCTCCCACCCCGTCCCCTCTAGAACCCTCAGTTTGTTTTTCAGAGTCCATCGTCTCTCATGGTTCGTCTCCCCCTCCGATTTCCCCCCCTTTATTCTTCCCCAAGCTAGGATTACTTTTGATAGCTTTGGGATTTTTAGGCAGTGAAATTCTTCTGTATGATCCTGTAATGGTGGATACATATTAGGCATTTGGCAAAATCCACAGAAGCATAAAAAACAGTTAAAACCTAATATAAACTACAGACTTCAGTTAATGATATATCAATATAGATTCATCAATTATAACAAAGTACCACACCAGTGCAAGAAGTTAATAATAGGGGAAACTGTGGTGGGAGAGTGAGTATATAGAAATTCTCTGTATTTTCTGTAAACCTAAAACTACTCTAAGAAAGTAAGTCTATTAAGGAAAAAAAAAAAAAGCCTGGGTTCTACTCCAGAACCATGAATGATAATCTCTGGGAGTAAGGCTCAGGGGTGTGTGTGTGCGTGTTTAAAGTTCTCCAGGAGAATCTAATGTATAGACAAAATTGAAAGCTACTGGCCATTGATCTAGACCTACAGATAAATCTTGAATACACAAAATTTGGTGAAAAAAAGTTACAGAATTACACAAAGAATATGATTCTGTGTCAAATGTAAAAATTAATGAAATAATTCTGTATACTGTTTATGAATACATTTCTATGTTGGAAAAATGCAAAATATGGATAAGAAGAATACATGTGAACTTTAGGGTAGAAATTATCTCTAAAAGGGAGAGAAATAGGGCTAACAGAGGGCTTCTACTCTATGTGTTACATTTTCATTTCTTCAAAATAAAGAAAAAGATTTGAAGCAAATATGGAAAAATCTTAGCATCTGTTAAATCTGGTAGATAGTATTTGATTATTCAGTTATCTGTGCTTTCCGTTATGTTTGAAATATAATAAAATTTTAAAAGGGGGGGATAGGGATATTTCTTCCTCAGAGACAAGAGAAAGGGAGGTAAGAACTGATGATACTGTAGATTGATTTTTTGGTGGGAGGAGGAGAGTGGTTAAGGGAAGTCACACTCAATGGCTTTGATTTACTCAGTGACTCATAAGTCAGGCTGTTTTTGGAGTTAGTCGACTTGGTTAGGAGCCAGATAAAAAAGAAATGGAAAAACGAACTGAGTAAGAATAGACCTTGGTAAATGAACTTCAATGAAATGGTCCAGTAACTGGACTACAAAGCAGCACTGAGGGTCCCAGTGAGGTTGAAGTAAATACATAGGAAAGAAGCCTGAAATACAGAGCTAGACTCTAGGATTTGGAATATGAGCTTTACTTGTGCTTTGGACTTGCTCTGCTGATTTCTTCTGCTTGGTGGGGCTGACTCTTTTGCTTCTATGAGGTATAAGAGGAAAGAGTTTCAGTTTAGTTAAATTCATCTCAACAGACGTGATAGGCAGGATCCCATTATCAGCCAGGATGTAGCCAAAAATAACATGTAATTAAATTCTGAGCTGATGGGTTCTTAAAGAGAACCCTAAGTTCAAATAACTAGAAAAAGTGTTTCTTTAGTATCTGTAACTACTGCTCAGGCAACAAGGGATCTCTTTTTGTCAGGGATAGATGGTAATGGAGTCCCTTCCTTAAATATTTGTTAGAGTCTAAATTTACAACACTGTTTATCAGCTGGGAGAAAGCTTGCTCAGTAGTTTTAAATACAAACAAGGAAGGCATAAAGAAATGACAGCAATCTCATCTTAGGGATCTTAGCTCTGGCTCACGTATCTTAAGATCATGGCAAAAACTAACCTAGGGGGCTCAACCAATGAGGTTCTTTAAGGCAAATTATTTACAAATATATCATTAGTGTCTCACCTATAGTTATCCAAGCATCTCAAATAAATCATTACTATTCTTACCTGACCATCCGTGTGGCCATTTTTGGTTATAATGAAAAGATCCTGGTAAACAAAGGGGTTGGCAAACTATAGCCTGGGGCTAAATCCAGCCTTTCACCAGTTTTTATAAATCATGTTTTACTGGAATATGAATATATCCATTTATTTCTATATCATCTTTAGCTGTTTTTGAATTACAATGGCAGAGTTAAGTGGTTTCAACACAGATTATATGGACTACAAAGCCGTATTTGCTGATCACTGCTGTAGAGGAATGCTAGGTAACCTCTGAAAAGGTTATATCACCATCTGGAATTTATGCTCATTATTAATTCTTACTATCAGGCAAGAAATTATTACCAATAATTTTGATCACAAAACCTTAGATATATGTCTAGTACTTTGCATCTTATAATGTACCTCTTCTATATATCTTATATCTGTGATCCTTATAACAATCCTGAGAGTTAGATATCATTACCATTTTATAGATGAGAAAACAGACTGCTTAAGTGGTAGAGTCTGTACTTGAATCCATACCTTTTGACTGATGTCGAAGGATCTTTCTTCTACCTACCAGATGCCTACTTATAGCACCTTTCCCCCCTGGCCAACAGATCTGTTCTGGTAAGAAATGTTATAGAACTGACCAATCAAAGAAACATTTCAGAGGGCAGCATTTAGGCAGTTAATTGCAAGAGCATTCTGAAACCCTTTTGGTGGCCAGACTCAATCCAACGAAACACCCTGCATTCCAAGATAGATTGAAATATCTCTGGCCACAATTCACAAACAGACTGCTTTCTTTTCATAGATTAAAAAAAAAAATCTAAATGGCAATTAGAGGATTACAAAAGAACTATAAGTGCTCAACACCATGGTCATTAGGGAAGTGCAAATTAAAACTACTGTGAGATACCACTTCATACTAAAATGGCTACAATAAGACAGACAGACAATATCTAACAAGTGTTGGCAAGGGCTTGAAAAAACTGGAACTCTCATACATTGCCGGTGGGAATGTAAAACGATGCAGCTACTTTGGAAAACAGATTGGCAATTGCTCAAAATTTTAAACACAGAATTACTATATGACCTAGTAATTCCATCCTGGTATATATCCAAGAGAAGTGAAGACATGTTCACATAAAAACCTGAACACTAACATTGTAAATGTACTAAGTGCCACTGAGTTGTTCACTTTAAAATGGATAATTTTATTTAAAAAAAAAAAAAGGGAACAATCTGTAAGCTAACATTCATAGCAACATTATTCACAATAGCCAAAAAGCAGAAAAAACCCAATGTCCAACTGGTGAATGGATAAACTATGGTATATCTACAAAACAGAATATTATTTGGCAGTAAAAAGAATCAACTGGGGCGCCTGGGTGGCTTAGTCGGTTAAGCATCCAACTCTTGATTTCGGCTCAGGTCACAATCTCAGGGTCATGAGATTGAGCCCTGCACTGGGCTCTGTGCTCAGCGTGGAGTCTGCTTGTCCCTCTTCCTCTGCTCCTCCCCTCTGCGCATGTGCGCTTTCTCTACCCCTAAAATAAATAAATTTTAAAAATCTAAAAAAAAAAAAAAAAAAAAGCAATCAAGTGGTGATATCCTCTACAACACAGATGAACCCTGAAAACCTGCTAAGTGAAAGAAGCCAGACACAGAAGGCCACATACCATATGATTCTGTTTATATAAAATGTGTAGAAAAGTCAAATCTACAGAGATAGAAAGCAGATTGGTGGTTGCCAGAAAGTATGGGGAGTATCCTGAAGTGGGCATGAGGTTTATTTTTAGGGTGATGGAAATGTACAAATAGTGGTGATAGTTACACAACTCTGTAAATAGACTAAAAGTCATTGATTTGTACACTTAAAATGGATTACTTTTATGGTATATAAATTATACCTCAATAAAGCTGTTAAAAACAAAAAGAATGAAAAGAGCTCCTTAGCCAGTCAAATATCCAGAATTACACGCCTACAACCTCGTACTTTTAAGGTGGTTAATGACACTGTACACAATTTTTCATGAACAAAGATAAAACAAAGGGAATTTAAAATTAATTGGAAAGAAATATAAATTAGACTATATGTCACTGCTGATTGGAAGTTCTAAATGGTACTGGTTATAACCATAGAGTCTGTCTTTGCCTTTTCATGACCCTCAACTGATGGGGACTGAAAATTCTAGCAGTCTGGGAGAAGCTAAAGTGAATCAACAGGGAGCACTGGGCATTTAAAGGACCCTGAAAAGTGGACCATCAGGAAAGCCATAGTCCAAGTCTACATTCTTCAGGCCACGGTCATGTCATCACCATAGGCTGCACACCCAAGTATTTATGGCCTGAATCACACACGGAGCCAGTCTTATCTCAGGCAACCATGTCCTCTGCAGCAACATAAGATAAAACCGTGTCAACGATAGGAGCGTGTGGTTTAAACGTAGGTTTCCATGTATTGGATATAATCACACTGGGTCAAAGAAATTTCATATCATTTATCTGTTAATGTGGCATTTGTTTATTTTATGGTACAGAAAAGACAGGAATCAACTTCTTTGCATCTGATCCTAGGCAGATGGTGAGGCTAAAAGCTTAAGTGTTTAAAGCGGTAATGCTTAATACTTATGTTACTTTCCTATCTAACTGAAGGATAATGATCTCAGAGTTTGTAGAAGTAGCAGAGACTTTTTGGTCCACTTGAAGTTGGAATGAGACACCTGGCCTGTTATTTTAGTCTCACTCTGCTCCCGCTAAGTAAGGTCACTGGGTAGAGTCATTTTTGGTACAGCGATTTGTTAGATAAGACAATTATGATTCAAATAAAGGACTTGTCACCGTGGGATCCACTTCTGTATGTCTGTTGATCAGGCTTCTCTGGCTGTGCGCTTATATACTGGGAAGAATTTACTAGGCTTTCGGAGCTGCCCTTAATGCCATCTTTCTCTGAAGAGAACTGTTTTATCTTCAACGGTATCCCTCGGGGGGTGGGTGGGTGGGGGGAAGTCCAACACAGAGAACTATTTAAGATACTTGTATTTCTCCATCCGGAGGCAGGAAAAGCACTACTGGAGGTAGCAGATACAACAGCAAACTGTGGGCTAGAAAAACGAGGAGAACAAATTTCTTTCCCGACTTTTGTGCTTTATCCCACAACTGTTACTTAGACTCTAAGTTCCTTGAGATTAGGGACTTTATCTTTTTCTGTTTTGTATCCCTAGTACAATGCCTATGTAAGTGCTGAATAAACAGATGAACGCACACATGCACAGACAGACAAAGTATGTTCTGTCCTCCGGCATTATGTGTCCACCCCGGCCTTGTGAATGCTGAGAGAGGGAAGCTGATGCCATAGAGTTCTTAGAAGTTTTTGAAACTACTGAGAGAAAAACCAGGATTACAATTTGAATGGAGAATGGGGGAAGTAGCTCAGAGAAAGGTTAATGTTGGTTCCAGATAAATAGTTGGAAAATCGTAGCACTAGGAATATTAAAATCTTCATAAAACAATTATAAGAAAATTGAAAGAGTAACTGCTCTCAGTGATTTTTTTTTTTTAGACATTGTGAAAATCTGCAACTAATTGCTACAGCGTGCCTGTCTTCAGGAGATGGTAGGTCATATATGGAGTACACATATATATGTGTATGCTTCTTACCTAAATGATTATCCATGTATATGCTTCTTACCTAAATGATTATCCATGTACATTTCCTGAAAAGCCTAGCAATCTGCTAAGCTGGGAGACGACAAATGTGGTTCTCTTTTCCAAAGGCCTTGAGAGGGACAGGTCACATTTTATAACAAAAAGCAGGGACTACACTGAAATGAGAGTAGCTTCATACACAGTGTTAAGGAAAGCCTGCCAGAGATAGAAAGAAAAAAGCCTTCAACTTTTCTTAATTACCTTAAAAATGTGTGCTTTGAGGATGTGATGTCCCAGTTCAATAGTCTGCTGTCGGTTTAGTTTTCCCTCTTGGCGGGAAAACCAGAAAGCAAGTAATGTGTGACCACTCCTGCAAAGAAAAAGAGACTCATTTTAGAACTGTAATGCCCCCATTCTGCATTGGGTGGGGGACTGTCCAGGTCCAGCCATACCTCCAGCAAAACTCTCTCTCATTCAACCAGTTTCTTAGAGTAGGGTACCTGCTGCTGGGCAAATAATGGATTTTGAAAGGTCCCTAGCTTTTACCAGTCCTTTACCCAGATCACATGTGTGAATATCACAAAATGTCATTTCTAGTTGGTTTACACCCATCCCACACACAGATGGCATTAAAAGATTCATTTTTTATTTTCTGTCTCTGTGAACTCTCCTCTTCTTTTACCCATGCTTTAAATGTCAGTGCTCCTCAGGATCTCCTTTTTGGTCCTAGTCTGTCCTTGCTCCATTAGCCCATCCATCCTGAGAGCCTTCACCACCACTGTGTCTTCTTCTTGATCTAGACTTCCGAGACTTACACCAATATACATCCAACTGTTTGTTGGATTTCTCCACCTGGAGGTCCCACATACCTCAAGCTCAACAAGTCCCCAGACGGATTAACCACCTCTTCCCCAAGCGAAGTCTTCTTTGATCCCCTCCACCTTCCCCGCAGCTGAGAAACAGGGAGTATCTTCTTTTTGGTACAAGCATTATAGATTGTCTATCTCTCTTGTACAGTATGGAGCATACTATCTCATGCTCTCTCCTCCACTTGACTGTAGGTTTCCTGACGGCATCCATTCCCCCTTCTCCTTGAAAATGGATCCCTAATCTCTTAAGAAAGAGAAAACGCTCTTTTCCGCCTCTGCATGTTGTCTTATCAGTCCATGATACTCAGAACTGCCATGGCTCTCTCGCAATCATGGGGTCATCTGGTCTGAAGACAAAGCTAGCAGAAGGGCTAAACTAAGAGAACTGGAGAAAAATAGAGCCTAAGCCCTGACTGTACGGCATCAGAAGCTGCCCGAAGTTTGGACTTGTTATATGAAGTAATACATTTATACTTTACACATTATTGTATACTTCATACATTTATAAAATACATGTATACTCCATTTCGATTGGAATATTCTAGTTCTTCTAGCTCAAAGCATCCTAATGATATATATTCTTTTTTTCAAAAAGATTTTATTTATTTATGTGAAGGGGGGTGGGGGGAGGAGCAGAGGGAGAGGAAGAGAGAGAATCTCAAGCAGACTCCACGTTGAGTGTGGAGCCTGAAGCAGGGCTCAATCTCACGACCCCGAGATCAGACCTGAGCCAAAACCAAGAGTCTGATGCCCAACCGACTGTGCCACCCAGGTGCCCCTGATATATTCCTTCAAGTGTGAATGTATGCATGCATGTATGTATGTGTGTGTGTATGTATATAACATGTGTATTTCTATTTACATTATGACAAAAATTCTGAGTTATTTATATTCCCTGGAGTGCCTAACACAGTGTATTGCATGTAAAAATTCTCAGTAACATTTTTTGGAAGCAAGAGAAAGCTGGGTATTAAAGAAAGGGTGCTAGATCACCTTTGGGATATGCCTTCTTACCACATTTGCTCTAGCCTGTAGGAACTGCAGACACTTAGGACTAAGACTACTGCCCACCAGGTTGGTGCTCAGTAGAGTTCTTTATGCCACTGGTAACAAAACTCTTCTATTCCTTTCACTTGGAGTGTCACAGAAGAAGAAATGAAACCATTGTCTCAGTTCAAGTCTAATGAATTAGTCAAAAAGAAGGGAAAAAAAATAGCAAGTAAGTTTTCATTGATAATACTTCCCTAAAAAGAGGCCCAAATATCTACTGGATGATTTTCTCTCACTGGCTACTCTGCCAGGTTTAACCAAATTTGGAGATACCTCACACCAAAGTCTGAAAAAACAAATACATTTTAAATTTATTCTTTGATTTTTTTTTTTTTTCAAGGTTCAGTAAAGACTCTGAAGACTAGAGGATGGGACAACTTAGCCAGGAATCATTATAAAGAGATTTCACTCCAAAAAGACTTTAAAAAGAAATTCTATCATGTTCTAACCTTGAGCTTCAAGAATTTCTGAATTCTAGTGGATACTATGCCAACTTATTTTACTGGATAAAATAACCATAATGGAAAGGAAGTTATTTAATTGAAAGAATGTCTCAGAGAAGTGTAGCTTGCATGAAATCATCAGTATCATCCGAAGGTATGAGCCCAGATCGTTTTATATTCAAAAATCTGGAAATTGCTACTGAACTTTTATTTATCCTTTGAAAGCCCAATTTAGTTGGTAGGCTATTTTAATAGAGCACATTAGAAGATGACACGCAACATTTATGACGTGTCCTATCTCAATTTCTCAAAGTCCTATCCAGTTATTAACACTGAAATTACTGTAGCCTCCCTGGTGTAAGAATTATTACTTTAAGTGACTCATCCATAGACTCAGCTACATAATACTAGAACCCCTCAATACGGGCCTCTGACCCACTACCTACGCTTCAGGCCATGCTCATCAGGGTTAAGATAAAAAACTCACATCTGACATGGAAATGAATTAGACACAGAACTGACGTTGCCCTAGTGCTTTCATTTTACTACCATAACTAAGAAATCCTGGTAAAATGTTTGTATTTCTTTAGTACGCATTCCAGCTAGCTAGAGAGGATAGTGCTTGCGTTTCCTGTTGTTGATCTGGCACGAAGGAGAAACAGCAAGCAACATGAATCAAGGCAAAGATGAAGGTGACAGCTGTAGTTCATTTCCTTTTGGACACAAGCATATCACAGTATTCATGAAAGAATGGTTCTGATCAGTTCATTGGAGTTTATGGTGTTCAGGACCTTACTGTTCTGATAAGAAATGGCGCCACCAGCTAACCTACCATCTGAATGTGTTACACTACACTTGTCTGTGTTTGTTTCTATTTTCTAATTACTTGCTCACTTCCAAACCTTACTCCTTTTCACTCCTAGCCTCGCAATTCTGAGATTACCAGCAGCCTCTTAATTGGTTGTCTTTCAGCCTTTGAGCTTTATCTTCTTCTTTTTTCCCTCCAGCATTAGGCCTTACTGACTACCTCCCCTGGAACTCTCTTCTCTTGACATCTGTGACACCACCCTGGTACTTTTTCTCCCATTTCCTTCAGTGATGTAACTTCTCTGCTTTATTTCCCATTTCCTCTTATTTCCCAGGTCTCCCGGCTTCGGCTCTCACCGCAGTGACATCTCTAGCACAGACATATTGTTTTGCTTCTCTAATTGCCTGCTGGATCTCTCTTCCTTCAAATGATCATTCAAATGACCTGTCATAATGACACTACTTGAAGCTGAAGCTCTCCCTCAAAACCAAATCCATGTAGGATTTCTTTATTTTTTAATATATTGCCAGTCACTCAGGCATAAAATCTAGCAGTTGTATTTCTCCTCTCTTTATACTCTCTCTTGGATAATTGCAAGAGCCTCCTTCTCTCCACTCCCTGCTCCCTGGCCCATGCCAATAATCTACAGTGCAGAAACATGACAAAAAGTCTGCTCAAAATTCTTCAATGACTTTATACTTCCTCCCACACATAATCTAAACTCCTTAGCATGGTATTCAAAGGCTCGCCATAATTTGTCCCTTGTCTATTTGTCTTTACCTTTTTACCTCGTGTTTCCAATTTCAGACTGAGTAAATTATTCTAGGTTTTCAAACACGCTTTCCCTCTGCTTGTAATTTTCTTCCCCTTTTAGTTGGTCAGGGCAAACTATTTCTCATTCTTGAAGTCTCAGTTCACACCGTCTCCTCTGTGAAGTCTTCCCTGGTCCCACCAGATAGACTCGGGGCTCTTTCCCTTAGATTCCTGTACTTGGTACACATCCCCATCACACCTACTGCAGCACACTACCTGTCTGCATGTCAGTCTTCCCACAAGACTGTATGGAGGCTGGAAGCCATGTTTTTCACACATGTACTCCTAGGCAATAGGAACACATATTTGTAGAATGACTGAATTAATAATACCATAAAGTTGCACACTACCTTATGGTTTTAAAACTACTTTAACACTTTTTTAGATTCTCACAAACACCTGTACTATAGACATAGGACTAAATATTACTCCTAATACCATGGTGGAAGACGGAGACTTGGCAAGACTGAAGGACAGCTCCCAGCTCACATGGCTGGGATCAGAAAGAGCTGGGATGAGAACCCAGGGTTTTCTGGAACCTAGTTCTGTTAACACATTGACGAGATTCGCAACTTGGTTTTCATTTCTGTGAGAAATGGGCATATTTACGTGAAAGAGTCAACCAATATAAAGAGCAGTGTATTCATTTGTATGGTATAAACCCCGAATTCTTAACATAATTAAAATCAGCAATTAATTTTGACATTTTTTGATTGGCATTTTGGGAGAGACTAGTTAAGAAACAGAGGGAACCCTCATCAGTGTGACATGAGTTTAAGCATGACTGAACACGACTGTGTCTTCCCTCTATAATTAAAGACAGTAGTAATCAAAGTCAACTTTGGTGTGGGTTCATATGTGGTGATAAAGACCAAATGGGAGGGCAGTGGTGAAGGCAGAATTATTTTCACATAGTTTATATATAATGAGATCACCTTGTGATTCAAAGTTACATGTCAAACTTCCCTGTCTGCATTCACAGTGCTGCCTCTTCATCTCTGAAACAAAATCAAAATAGACCTATGTTCAAATCCTAGGTCTGTCACTTAGAAGTTTTGTAACCTTGGAAAAGCTACTTAACCTCTCTGTAAGACAGGAATAGTGATAATGACCTCTCAGGGCTGTGGTGAGAATTAAGTGAGCTACATTAAGTGAGATGTATTTTTTATTTCTTTTATATTCTCCGTAAGAACTAGCATAGTGCTATACTTAAGGAATGAATATTAACCACATGACTTTATACATATTGGAAGATAACTGTGTGCTCAAACAGAACTTTAATCTTTAAATGCGATACCTTATCCTGAACCCCAATCCTTACCCCTCCCACACCTTGACCCCACTACCTTCACAACCAAAAGAGAAATCCACTCATCAGGTAACAAGTTATTGGGTATGGGTGCCATTCACTGTTAGTCAATGCAGGAAAACTTGGTAGCGTAATTTCAGGCAGAGAGGGGAGAGGAAGACAGAGTTAACTGGTCCCTAAGAAATAAAGTAAAAGTTAAGCTAACAGGAGGAATATAAATTTCTCATGTAGACCAGAGGTTTTTCAAGAGGATATTAAACTTTACATTTGGATGGATTTGCTTTTAGGTATTTTAGGGGAGAACCAATCACAGGTCAGAGTTGAAGAACCCTCCCCCAGCACTGTCTCCTCTCCCCTATCCTCCTGGATGTATATGTTCTGACAAAAGGCAGAAAAGGTAGTATCCAGAATAGCAGAGGGTCAATCCTACCTCCATTCTCCTTTGCAGGCATCAGCAGCCCCTTGATACGGATTATTGGAGACAAGTGATGCTCACCCTTGGACACCGACAGATTACAAGGCAGCGAGGAGCTACTCTTACAGAATAACCTTGTTTCCCTATACCTCAAGACTTCAGAGCTATTGAGTCTTTTAGAGGAAAAAAAAACCCTTTATAAAGCAAGAATCACCCTCCCTTCCCTCCGCCCATTTAACGGTTTGAAAACTGAAAAAGAGTTGTTTTACACAAAATATATAATGGCACTGTGATTGTTTTTCTAATAGATTTTCGCTTAACACCCCAGGGAGACAGCTAGACTTAAAAGTTTCTATTTGTAGTAGGGAAACATGCTAACAAATGTTTAACTTAAATATTTCCAGCATGGATGTTTTCTCCATTGTTCTAGTCACAGTCACTGATGTGTAGTCACAAAGATTTCATTAGCTCTTATGCTGCAAGTCGATATACAACCCGTTAGTGTTTCAGAGAAACACCACTTAGGTGTTATTCTTCTGTGCAGTGCTCAGATGTGCTAAAGTGGTATAGTTAGAGCCTGCTGCCAAGGTGCTGCTTACAGTCTAAAGCCAGCTAATCTATTCTGTAACTCGGGCAGAAATAATGTGTTGCTGCTGTGGAATGTCTTTATGTACAGAGGCAGATGTGGGGAATTATTTAGGGAGACCTAGTGAGATCGGAATTATGGGGCAGAGAGCTGCCTACAGAAGATCTGTGCTCCCTTTCACAGCCAACCCTTGTTGCTGGGAGGTGGCTACTTCGCCAGGAACCTTGCATTCACTTATTGAAGTGGGGTCATGGACGGAGTTCTGGCTAATGGAATATAGGCAGAAATTATATTCATCACTTCAGACCTGGCCCAGAAAAATTTTCTCCTTTGACTTCCGTGACCTTACTTTCTCTTGTTTCTTCTAATATTTCCCTTGCAAATGATTAGTTTATCATTTTCCCCGAGCATTTAAATATAACTATTCTGTTTTCACGCTTCTAAACTTCCTGCTTTATACTCTTAACTTGGGTGATCTTGTTTAGTCCTACAACTTCTGCTGTCACTTATTTGCTGATGACTTCCAAGTTCATAACCCTGTGCTTTGACTTTTCTCTCTATTTTTCAGGGACATTTCTAAATATACTTGTGCACCTTCCTTGGAGGTAATTCATTAACAACATGTCCAAAACAGGACTCACCTTCTCCCATTAATCCTATTATTCTTCCTCCTGCCTTTGCTCATGCTAGAAGCTCTCCTCCATCAGAATGCTCTACATTGGTCAGTAGCTTCACTCCCCTCCAAAAATATTTGAGGTAAGTTTTACAGTCATTTTTGAGCCGTCCACCCTCACTGACTACACACACAAAAAGACCAAGTGCTTCTGAGTATCTCCAAAATGTCTCTCCTACGTATACCTTGCTCTCTATTCTCACATTGTAGGTGTTGGCGTTTTTCACCTACACAATTGCTATAAACTTCATAACTAGTATCCCTACCTGCACTCTCTTCTCTTCTTCAACCCATCTTCCACACACCACTCGTCAGAACTATTTTTCACATCAGAGTTACTTGATCTTGTCTTATTCCTTACATATGGTGACAGAGTGAACAAAAGACACTGTTGAACTGTCAGGAGAGTTTCTCAAATATTTTTTTTTTTTTTTTTTTAAAGATTTTATTTATTTATTTGAGAGAGAGAGAATGAGAGAGAGCACATGAGAGGGGGGAGGGTCAGAGGGAGAAGCAGACTCCCTGCCGAGCAGGGAGCCCGATGCGGGACTCGATCCAGGGACTCCAGGATCACGACCTGAGCCGAAGGCAGTCGCTTAACCAACTGAGCCACCCAGGCGCCCGAGTTTCTCAAATATTTTTAGTTGCAAGCTTAAAATTAGTACCACTTATCATTCCTTTGTTTCCTTAATCCATTATTTAAAAAAATATTTACTGAGTGCTATGTGCCAGGTACTGTATTAATCACTAGGAAGCCCAAGGTGAGCACGATAGAAAAGGCTCCTGTCCTCATGAGCTCACTCACATTCTGGAGGAGAAAACGGACAATATAAACAAGTATTCACATATAACTAATAATAGAGTGTAACAAGATTACTTGTCTCCTCGTCCTTAAAAAGTTATAGAGACTGTTATCTACAGAATAAACTGTGAAGTCTTAAACATGGCAGTCAAGGCTTTCTTCCTAGTGACACTTCCATTCATTCTTTCTGACCACGTGTCTTATCCTCTAACCACGTCTTCGCACAATTCCGCAAAGGCATTTCCTATCTTCACACCTGCTTTTGCTCCTGCCATGACCTTTTCTTGCCTGCCTACAGTGCTCTCCCACTCCAGCGCTGCTTCATGGAATCAACTCATCCTTCAAGGCGCAACTGAAATGTCACCTCTTCTGCAAAGTATTTCCTCTTTGTCTAGGTTCCTAGGGTACTCTGTACTATGGCACTATTTTTGGTTGCTTCCCTTTAGAAGGTAATGGCTTTAGTGTCAGGAGGTGTCTCACTCGTCTAAGTTTCTCTGGTGGATAGCACAGTCGTTGGTGTAGAGTAGAAGTGCAATAAATGTTTCATGAACGAATCCATGCTGAGTGGATGGGCTCAAGGAAGAGCAACACAAGGACTTGCAGATCTGCTTTCTAATTCACTAATCCACTTTGGCCTTGAATTTGCAGGCATCTCTGTTGCTGCTGTGGGCTGTGAAATGAGTATAACTAGAACTCAAATACTGAGAAGAGACTGACATTCCTGATCTTTTCCACCTCTCATCTTAAGAATCCTGCCTGCAGCCATACTCTGGTGGCTGCTGCCTTACAGTCTGCTTGTTGCTATCAATTCTCAGCAAATGACACCCACAGATCTTTGCAAAAATTTCTTCCATCTTTAGTTTATCAGTCAGTAACTGCTTTGGCATGTTCTCGTCATGGTTCTCTCATGGCACCTGGATACAAAACACATTGCTAGTCAGCTTGTCCTACTGTTTCATATCCAATGTGGAAGTGAAATAAAAGAGCCTGATGAAAGTCAACCCTAAGTCGCAGACCGTAAAAGTAAAGTGTGCGTAAGATCTGCTTTTGTAGAAATGGGTGGAGCAACATTCCTTCTTTTTAAACATCGAATCTGATAGAAATTTCCTTCTTTCTCCCGCTTGGCTCCACAGTTTCCTATAGCCCTTCTGTTCCGTTAATGCATCACTGGCCTGAGGAAAATGGACACTTGTCCTCTGATAATGAAGTCTTGGGGCAGTTGGCAGGGATTCATGAAGCAGAAGAGCTATGACTACATTGAATTGTGACAATTCAAAACAGTAACAGCAGGCACTGAAGATTTATCACTTCCCTCTTCCTCCTCCATGCTGCTCAGCTCATTGTTTATACCTCTAGCACAGCACTCTGCCTTGATGTATAGCTAGTTATAAATGTGTCTGTTAAAACCACTAACCTGTGAGTCCTGGTAGACAGATCTATCTAACTTATATTTGTATCCTCTGCAGTGCTTCACACAGTCGTGAAAAGATTACTTAATAACTGTTCATTGAATCTTTGCTGAAATGCATGTCTTCACTTATTCCTTACACAATGTGACAGAGTGAACAAAAGACACTGTTGAACTGTCAGGAGAGTTTCTCAAATATTTTTAGCTGCAAGCTTAAAATTAGTACCACTTATCATTCCTTTGTTTCCTTAATCCATTATTTAAAAAAATATTTACTGAGTGCTGTGTGCCAGGTACTGTATTAATCATTAGGAAGCCCAAGGTGAGAATGATAGAAAAGGCTCCTGTCCTCATGAGCTCACTCACATTCTGGAGGAGAAAACGGACAATATAAACAAGTATTCACATATAACAAATTAATAATAGAGTGTGACAACTGTTAGGAAGGAAGTGTATAGGTTGCTATGCTAAAACAAGGAGGGACTTACTTATATAAGGTGACAAGTGGAAGTCTCTCTGAGGAAATGGCATTTTAAGCTGAGATCTGAAGGAGGAGTGAGAGATCTTGCCATGTGATGAGCCAGAGAAAATGAGCTCCAGACGGCGGGAATTGTTAAGTGCAAAGGCCCAGAGGTGGGAAAGAGCTTAGTAAGTTCTAGGAATTTGCAGGCAATCAGTTATGACCAGAATATCATGAATAAGAGGGAGAATGAATGAGCTCAATTTAAAAAGGTGGGCAGAAGATATCCTTGTTATAGAGGGCTTTGAAGTAGCCATTAAAGAATTTTCAAGAGGAAGTTATATGGTTGGATTTGTGCTTTAAAAAAAATGACTGGCTGCTGGTGGAGAATGGATAGAGGGGAGGCTCTCCCTAGTTAGGAGGCTAAAGCAGTTCATGTGAGAACCTTGGGTGTGGTCTGTAGAGGTGGAAATAAGTCCGTGAATACTTACGAGTAAAATTGGAACGGTAGAGCCGACTGAATATGCTGATGGCTGAGTGAATACATGTGAGTACATGTCTCACGGCTGTGGGTTCTTACGGTTGAGAGGATGGAAGCCTATTAGTGCTGATTTTACCAAATGTGGAGCTCTAGCTGCTTTCCAAAGTCTCCAGAGACAGCTGAGTAAGTTGCTGTACTCATAACAAAGAAAATGTGCTGTCATGTCCCCCTAAGCTGGTGGTAACTACTTCTGATTGCTGTGCCATTAATCGTGGTTTGACAACCTAGGAAAGCCTGTGGGATTCCCATCTTCTCATTCGGCCAGTGTTGCTTCAGAGACTCATTAATAGGACAAATTAGCCTCTATTTCCTATGCTACTTTCAGTACCAAAACTTTTCCTTAATCACCTGCTCTACTTCCCATTTTAGATTTTTAGGTAAGTTGTTTTAACCTGCATTTGCTATTCAGGGCATACCCACTTCAAAAAAAAAAAAAAAAAAAAAAAATATATATATATATATATACACACACACATACATACATATATATACACGTATGTATATACATATATCTATATATTTATATATAAATATATTTTTTTAAGATTTTATTTATTTGACAGAGAGAGACACAGCGAGAGAGGGAACACAAGCAGGGGGAGTGGGAGAGGGAGAAGCAGGCTTCCCGCGGAGCAGGGAGCCCGACGCAGGGCTCGATCCCAGGACCCTGGGATCATGACCTGAGCTGAAGGCAGACACTTAACGACTGAGCCACCCAGGTGCCCATATATTTATATATAACTTTAAACATATAAAGCAATATTACTTTCTTGTAGCAAAATCAAATATAGGACAGTACAAGTCCGTTTTGTGTTTTCTTTCGTTGACTCTTCTGCATGCCTTCCAAATCATAAAAGAATGCTCTCTCTCCATCTTATCATAATAACTATTTCTTTGTATATTTATTAACTTTTAGCAAACTTCACATGAGTTTTTATGACAGTAAGAATGACTACTAGCTTTTTCCAAACTTAATTTTGGATTTGGAAAAGGAAAAAAAAAAAGTGTTATTGTTGAAGGCATAAGAGTTTTAAAGATGGGAACAGTATGCCTATTTGACTAATAGATGTGGGCCCCATGATTTATACAGAGAGAAAACAAATTTGTAAAGTTGAAGGACATTCATACAGTTGGCAAACTGGACGTATTCCAAGATATACATTAGATTTCATCTAATTTCTCCCTTGCTAAATTAAATCACAAAACCATGACCTTAGGTCACTAGAGTAATACTTCAGATATGAGTCCCACATTTATTCTTGATGCCAATAGGGAGTCAGAAACTGGATTAGATAATAAGGGAAAAAATTTATTGGAAAATTAGACAAATCTCTAATAATATGACGTATCAATGAAATCTCTCCTTGGAAAGTACACATGCAAATTGTAACATCAGAAGACTAATTTCCCCTCAGTGATAGAAAGGAATTAGAAGTGCAGCAGATGTAGACCCAGCACAGAGATTAGAGAGTTAATATTTCCAGGCAGGTAAGATCATCTACTAAGTCAAGTGCCAGTAAAGGATGTACATTGCCTTTTTCCTTGACGTAACTCTTCCAAACCTCCTAAGGGCTGATGTGGTTCCAGACCCTTTTTTCCTTCCCATGTTCCATCACTGCTGAATTCTTTCCTAATGCTTTTGGAAAGCAGAACCTATTCCCAATTTAAGGGTTTGTTGTGGGAGCCTGCAATGGCTATCAGTAGTAACCTAGAGTTTGTGCTTCAGCGAGGGCAAGGTTAAATGTCATCCTGCCCGGAGGCTCATGTTTGGATTAAAACAGTATTAAAGAGGGCACGTTCTGCATGGAGCACTGGGTGTTATGCACAAACAATGAATCATGGAACACTACATCAAAAACTAATGATGTAATGTATGGTGATTAACATAATAAAAAAAAATCCTTGTGATTATAAAAAAAAAAATCAGATCACCTTAACTCTGCAACTCACCATTCTGTGGTTATTTCAGACCCATGTATTCTATAAGAAGGCAGGCTGTGCAGGTCCTCTGCACAAAGTTAGTTTTCCCTTTTAGGGGGAATGCCTTCTTTTTGCCTTAGGAAAATTGCTTATTCTCCTCTGACAGTCTGCTTTGTGGCATGGATTTTGGAGCATCAGGTCTCCAATGTGTAACTCATGTACTAATATGACCAAAATAACTAGGACAAATCTCAACAGACCATGTATTATAAGATATCAACTCTAGTCACAGAGAGTCAAGTAAATACTCAACTATCCTCACAGGATTTGTGTAGCCCTTCCCCCCCTTTTTCACCTGCCATAAAGTTTGCTTCTCTTAGTTTGAGGAAATCAGGTCAACCCAAATCAGGCTCCCAAATCGGAACTTCATTAGGTCGTAGCAGTTCAGTACTCAACAAAGTTCACAAGCCTCATGTGTTTTATTCAAACACTTAAAAATAAGGCAACTGAGTCTTCTGATCTTTATATAAAGATCTTATATATATACTCCTATATATATGTATATATATATAAATGTTGATCTGTGATCTGTTCCTATGGAAGGGGAGGCTAGATACCAGGAAGACAAAAATAGTGAAGAAAGGAAACAAAAAAAGGGTGGGGGTTCATGCAGGGCTAGCCTAACGCTCTGCAGAAATATTAGGCTGCACAGGGCCAGCAGCCCCCAACTGTTTACTCTCCCAGCCTCAAATTTCAACTATCAAAGTCATCAATAGGTTAGATAACAAAGACTGATGACTTGTTTTCTCAAACGCCTTACTTGAAATGCACAAGTCGCTTCAGATGGGTTTTCTATCTCCCTCTTATTAGCATAATAGCAGAGATTAGTTTATAAGATTACTGAGTTAATCTGATATCTCAGTGCCCGAGGGAATAAAACATAAAATGGATTAATTTCAGAGTATGACAGGATATGACAGTGATGAATAGTGGGAAATGGAAAGCAGGATAAAGTGGTGAGGTCTAACGTTTGTCAGGGCTTCAAGAGGCATATTTTCATCCAGAATGCAATCCAAAGTTTTAGAAGTTCTGATGTGATAAATTTTTCAGTGATGCTCTGCTCACAGTTTGATACACCCACACACACCCATCCTGTTACCAAGCTGAGAAAAGACATCTATAACTCATCTCTTTCTGTGACAGTTATATGTTTATGCAACATTAGGTCATTCTCTCTGGGATGTCAGTTCTCTGACATCCTGGGACAACAGGCCGTCTGATATTTAAAATAAGGAAAACTCTATCTCAGCTGTAGCACTGACCTCTGGCTCTGCTATTTCCTCTTTCCAGCACCATCCTCAGATTATTGACTCTCTTCAGCTTAGCATAAGTACCTCCGTGGGTGGCCTATTTCTGATGAAGATCAACTACTTTTTGGCTTCAGTATAGAATATTCTCGTCTGTGTCTAATTCCCTAATAAGGTCAGCTAGTTCAGGGTGAACGAGTGAGTGTTGAAAGCCAAGGAAGATGGACTAGAAGAGACAGAGATGTTCTGCTGCCTCTGAGAGTTCTCCTTACACCGAGACAGGCCTGTCAGCACTGGCTTACATAGCATGATTTCAGAGGCACAGAGTTGGTCTCTCTGGTCTACGGAAATACGTGCGATGCTCTAGACAGAAACTGGGGAGAAACAGAAGAGCAGAGGGGGAATGTACAGGAAGCAGAGGCTGAAGGCCACAAAGACAATCCCTGCTTTGAAAGAGTCCTGCTAATCAGACTTGCCTGAAATGGAAAGCAATTATAGCCAGTTTCTTTGAAAGGCCAGCTTGGGCTTTGCCCATAGCATTAAATTCTTAGTGAATTTCTACCTCATTGACCCAGAGGGGCCTCAAACTCTGAGATCAATACTTTAGTAACAAAGCTGGTGCCAGACAGTGCTGGATAGAAGGCTGGATTCCAACTGAAATGAAATGTAAAGAAGCTTTTTTGGTAACTCCTGGTCCTACTATTTTATTCTCTCTGCCATTAAGTGATATATGATGATCCCTCGGCAGCTCTGTGTGTTATTCAATCACCAGGGAACAGACCACACAGCATCTGAAGTTAGAAGTGTTTGCTTGTCCCAGTGTATCAGCTTGTTGCCAAAACGCTTCTGGCTAAATCATGTTGAGAAGGTAAGCTTGTAAAGTCAGGATATGGCTGCAAAATGCCGTATTTTCTCCTTTGGGAGCCCCTGAGGGTTTTATCTGTTGTAAGGACACTGTTAATTCAGTGGGAGCCTGGCTGCCTTGGACTTCAGCATTCAATTCCGAGATGTTCCAGGAAGAGAGAGAGAGATCAACTGGCAAAGTTTCTCTGGAAACTGATTTCAACGTGTTCATGAGGCAATTCTAGATTGGTTCTTTTTATTAAATATGTGGTTTCCAACTCTATGTATTTAGCATAGTAGCAGTACTAGTGGGATTTATAATAAAATACTCTTGGGAATGTCATACAATTCATAGAAGAGACTCAGACTCAAGTTTTGTTTTGTTTTTTTTTAAATTTTGGGCCCCTGAATGCTAATAGCAGAGGACTACTGTTGCCTATCCAATTAGCCACAGGATTTAGTTAAGGTATATCTAAAGGGTCTATTACTGCAAAGGGTGGGGTGGCGGGGGAAGAAGATTCCTTGAACACTTTCTTTGTACTCTGCTATTTTAGGAATTATACTATATGACCTCATTTAGTTTTCAACAACTTTAGGAATTATTATATCTTTTACATAGATAAGAAAATTGTCTCAGAAACATAAAACTCTCCAAAGGTCACAGTTCCTAGAAGAAACAGAATTTATATGCAGGTAATGACTCAAAACCCCATGTTCTTTCCATTGTAGCTTGTTTCTTTAAAAGTTTCTCTCTCAGGGAAAATACCACAGAATCTACTGCCTGGCTTAATATCTTCATCAGAATCTGGAACTAATTTTCTAACAAATTGGCATGTAGTAGGCTGAGCAGCATGCCCACAAGCACAGTTGTGTCCAATAAGGCCGGGTGAAGAACACGCCAGGGGAGAAATAAAACCCCAGCGTGGCCAGAGAGCTTTAGCCTCTCTGATGAGTCAGGTCGGAGGCACGGCTAAATTTGGCCTCTCTTCTTTCTGAGCCAGAATAAGCTCTGCATTTGCCAGCTCTGTTGTTGGTGTCTTCTTTGTTTCCCGGAAGGCAGGGATATATGAAAACACCAACTTTGTTAAAGGAGTAATTCTTTTAAAAAGGTAGTGTGGAGTAGAAAGCACACCCCACTAGGATGCTAGAGATCCAGGTTCTACCCAAGAGAATGGGAAACAGTTTCACACCTAGTCTGGCTTGTTGAGCTGAGAAAGATTGTTAAGTCAGGGTCAAGCTCATCAGGCAAGAGTGCTGGGCGTGCATGACTGCGGGGCAGGAAAAGGTGGTACATACCACATATCTACCATTCTTTTTCTAGTCCTTCCTCCTTCCTCCTTCCTCCTATCTATTAACTTGATGACTTCTGGCACTGATTCAGCATCTTAAGGCCTTTGTAAAATGGGGACAATGGCAACTTCTTCATCTACAGGGAGAGCAGCTAGGCCAGCTGATCTCTTCAGGTCTGTTTCAGCTGTGAGGTTTAAGATTCCATTTTCCAGCATAAACCTTAGCACTGGATGGGCTTTAATGGGGTTAGTCACTGGTGGCTTTAAAAATGATATGACTTTTAAAAGGGCAACTGCAATTTTAAAATGATTCTGGTTTAAGTCAAAGAGATGAACAATATATCAATTCTTTCTTCATATCGGAAGAACACTGAGGAAGTCTATGAAATGGCTAAATTAATTATAGCCTGGGTTCACTAGCACAAAGAAAATTATTTAGGAATATATAGAAAGGTAGGGGGGTATTCTAAATATCTATGCAGATTTTGAGTCTTATGGAAATAACATTGTGAGAAAATAAATTAACCTCATTACAGCCTTGTCTTGAGAAGAAACAGAGATGATGTTTCCTTTGTGTGAAATGTTCAATGAAGAACACTTCTCACTGCTTTCAATACCCATGCTCCATGCAATCAATACAAAATAGGCTCAGAATTGCTTATTACAGGTCTATGGCTTACCTGGGATCACAGAGAAATTTGGTTTTCTCTCCTTCTTCTCTCCAGATAAGCCATTCTCGAAAAGAAGGATGTACAAACATACGAGTCATGTCTCTGCGCTTGATTAGGAACATGGAGAGGTTCTCCATTCTCTGCTGAAAATCCTCCCATTCTAGGGTGCCTTCAATGCTACCAGCATTGATGGCCTGGAAGATATGTTCATCAGTGAGCGGGTGCAGAGAGGCCACTGCCACATTCAGGAGAGGCATCACCCGGTCAAAGGAAGACTGGGTTGGGAACTTCATATTGCACTGGAGTAAATAAACCTCAGAGAGCGAAACAGGAACTACTTTGTAGCTAGAGCTCTTTAACACTAGATAGCCTTTCTCTATGAGGTCAAATGTGAGTTTCAGGTATAGATAGGACCCTTGACTGAGGGTCTTGAGGTGAGAACTGAGTTTGCCAAATGTAGTATTGTCCATTTTGCCATTAAGTGAAATGTTATTCTGGATCTCTGAGCTGCTGTGTATCCGGTGCAGGATGTAAGCCTGCAGATCCTGGTCTATGGCTTCATTCTCTTCTAGTCGATCCAAAAAAATCCTATGGAAAGGCAGCAGCTTGGTAATTTCCTAAAACAGATGGAGAGAGAGAGAGAGACAGAAAGACCTTCAGTTTCCCCTAACTCTTGTGATACACTCTGAGGTCCACACATTTATTCTAAACTTCCGAGTGGCCAAAGAGGGAAATATGATCAAGTATTAGTATGCATAGGTTAAAACAAATTTGTTGCACAGAGGGGACACAACTTTTCCTAACATTGAGACTTGAGATAATTTTTTATCGGACTTCACAAAGGGTACTTTAGGAGTGATTTACTGGTCAATATTCTAAATTACACCCCTAACATAAATAGAAAGTGGAGTGCCATATAACTCTTTTGTTGTAATCTTAGTGTAAATCATGGCATAACATCAAAGTACAATTCAGTAAGAGAAATGCACGAGGACTCAAAGAACACCATATAAAAATGTGCCTTTCTAACCTTCCTAATAAGATGACTACATTTTAGTGAAGACTTTTTGGAGATGCTTAGCCTAAAGGAATACTTCTAATATGCTTGGTACCTTGGTGATCTGCTTGGAAATTATACTGGGGAAAGGTGATAGGGCTTTGTGGTTACTTATGCTCTGGATGCCATCTTATCTGCACACAGACTTTGGTCCTGCAAGTATCCTCTTTCTTCTGCATCAATTTCTTCTTCTTTACTGGATCACACAGACGAATGGCACCACAATCCCTCCCCCCAGCTACTATCCTAAAACTCTGTCCCCATTTTTAGCAAAACTTCACAGAAGAGTTTTCTCTACTTCCTCTCTCTTGTTCCTCCTTCCTGTTCTGTCCTCTCTTTGTTGCAATCAGATTCAACACCGCATCATTTCACTGAAATGATTCTTGTCAAGGTTTTATGTAATCTTCACCTTGCCTGGATGAGGCCTAACCTGTGTTTCCGGCTTAGTTCTCTCCCCTGAGCTCTCATTGTATACATTGGTCTACTCGACATTTACATTGGAATGTTGTATAGACAAACTTCACATGACTAAATCAGAACTAATGAATTTTGCCCCCTGCCACAAAACCTTCCCATGTCAATGAACCGCATTACCACCAACCCCACCACCAAATTATAGGCCTCTATGATCTTTCTCTTTTCCTCACACTGGCATTTACCCAATTGTGCACCAAAATCCCATGTTTTGCTTTTGAATCTTCTCTCTTGACCACCCCACATTCAGCCCATCATTAAGTCCTTTTGATTCTCCTTCATAGTATAGTCCAAATACGACCACTTCACAGGGTCCCTACCATGACGACTCTAGCCTAAGCCTTTCGCCTATACTGCTCCTATTCTCGATCCCCTACCTTTTATTATCTTTGTGGCCAGCAGCCAAAGAAATCTTTTAAAAAGGTAAATCAGATCTCATTATTGTGCCAGGCTCCTGGGAGAGGGCTTTCCCATGGCCCTATCTAAAATAACTATAATTCCCATTTATCTGTTTATCCTATTTTATTTGTCTTCAGAACACCAATACTACCTAAAATTTTAATATATGTTTAATTTTTCACTTAGTTTTTGTTTGTGTTCCTCACTGGAATATAAGCTTTATGAGGGCAGGGATATAGTTTGTCTTGTTTACTGCTCTATCTTCAGCTCCTAGAAAGTGCCTGACACACTTGAAGTACTTCAGAAATGTCTGTGGAAATAATGAATTATCAAATATGAGGGTTCTTTTTTTTAAAGACCTGTGAATTATTTCACCGTCAGAGCTGAATGAAAATAAGAAAATTCTTTGTCGAAGTGAATGAAGTATCTGGGAAGTTATACAGGTCTTGATTTATGAGGACACTGAAATTTTGACTTTGTAGATTAATATGTATAGTAGTACATATTTTTTTCCTGTCCTTTGGCACAGTTGAAAAGTTAAAGTCATCTGCTCATCAAGTCATACTTAAAATGTCTTTTGACTCTGCACATGGCATTATGTAAAAATACAAATGAGGATAACATCTCCTAAGCATACATTTAGTAAAACTAGTCAAAGATTGTGTTCCTGGAAGTTTCTTCTTTCCATCCTTCATTTTTAACAATCAAGTTACTGACCAGTAACAGTAGATTACATAATTTTTAGTTGTAAAGATGCATTTACATTGATTCATCCACATTCTTTAATTTAAATTACTTTGAGATTAACAACAAACATCTGCAAGGTGGTGGCCAGCATTATAAGTAGAGTTTCTGATTGAAGAAGGCAGCAAAGCTAATTGGTCAACATGCAGAAATACTACTAAGTCCCTGGGAGAGGGGAAAAAGAAGGAGAAACTGTTTTCTGTACACTATTAATTATTACAAGTGGGTTGTATCGAAATAGTGGGATAGGTGTGTAATATGTGAGACTTTGATGTTCAACAAACAAGGCAATGGTTAGGCAAAAAAAGGTTGCGAAACTGTTCCAAACCAAGTATGAATATGTAAGGAATAGGGGTTACCAACTCAGCTACCGCGAGAACAAGGTTTTATGTAACCTTGTGAGAGATTAGGTGAAGTTATTTATCCTTAGCCCATATGTCTTTGCAGGCTCAGTCCCACATTTCTAGTCCTTCTTCTAGGCCATTAAGTGATCAGTGAGTGAGGATGGAAGGTAAAAAAGATAAAAAAAAAAATCTTATCTCCCAGTTGTAGTACATTTAATCTAAAGCCTTAATGCTGCCAATATTTCTTAGAGGACGGCATACACCGTCCTGTTATAGAAAAGTTGTCTGAGTTGAAGCAGAGGCGGGAAGGAGAAAATCTGACTCTAAGTGGCAGACAGAACTGGGTTTTACATGGCATTACATGATAAAAAAAAAAAAAGTAAAACAAAACTCAAACAGCAAATTAGAGTGTTAGGGATATAATTTGCATTGCTGTGCTCAGGACAAAGTCTAGAAAAATGGACCTTCTTTTCATGTGATTTTGAGGGACACTTTATCAAAACTTATCCAGAGCAATGGGAGTGGGAATCTGAACTAAGAGAGTCATACACAGAGACTGGACTGAGATCATCTGATCTCTCACTCTCAAAATATACTCTTTGGGAATTATTCTTGCTAGTGCTCTAGGACATGGTAGAGGTTTAAAAAAACTCATCACTAAGGAACAAGGATCTAGAACTTTTTCTGTTTAAGCATTCTCCAAGAGAAATAATATATGGTCCCAAAGCAAACAAACACATACCTGTAAACTGGTCCTAACTGTTACAATTAGTTTGAGCCAAGAAGGAAATTTTCCAATCATTTTACTCAGAAATGAAACAATTGTGTCCCCATAATCCGGTTTGTGAAATTCTGCTTCATTTAATCCATCAATTAGGATGATGAAATCTTCATCTGGAATTTTTCTCTCTGAGACAGAAAGAAACAGATTACTTAATAATTACCAAGTGGATAACTGAGTTCTTTTTGGGTCTTTGATCACGTATCTGTTCGGGGAAAAAAAAAAATTAGAAAAGATCTCTTATGTGTTTACTAAATGCTCAGGGTACATAATTTATTATAAAGACAAAGAATAATTCATCTAGTGAATTCATTTTGTTTTTACCAGGGGTGAAAGTTTTGTTACATATGTAATGTATGAAGTGTATGTATCATCATCATCTCCCCCATGTTATCATTTGTGAGACAGCCTGACCATGACATTTGTGAAAATTTGCACATGGAAATTCATTTTTCTCCCATACTTGAAAATGCTGAAAAGAATGTGTTGGTTTTTTCTATCTGATAGCATTTAAGAGAACAGAGTCACATGTTCCTTTGGGAACCACCCCCCCCACCGGCGCCCCCACCAAAAAGGTTTAATGTGAAGTCCAAAACAGTATATATGACTTGATGTGAATGTGTAGTGGGAAGGAAGGGTGTGGAACAGAGAAAAGGAATCCCAGCCAATAGAGAGATCTCAACTAGGCAGGTTGGATCCCAAGATCTTATAGGACTAGCAGCTTCCTAGACTATACCTAATGCAGCTTCAATGGGACCAGACACTTGTGTGATCTTCCCAGGAGGAAGGAATCAATGGGAAAGACAAATGCCTGCCAGTTTTGTGTTTAGTTCCCTCCTGAACTCTATACTCTACTCTCCTAACTTGATAAAATCCGTTGATCTTTAGGGCGAAGCTGTAGAAAAAGGCTTGGTGGGTTTTCAGGCTTCCACTCTCGTTAAATGCTTAGTGATTCTTGAACCACAGTGAACAAATTAGAGATTTAAAAAACCCCAGGTTGAATGCACACGTTAGTACAAATGAATTTCAAGTAAGAAGTAAAAATCACTACATTTGACCCTAAACAACATGGCTTTGAATTGCACGGGTCCACTTACATGTGGATTTTTTTAGAGAAATGCAGTACAGTACTGTAAATGTATTTTCTCGTATGATTTTCTGAGTAACTTTTTTCTCTAGCTTACTTTATTGTAAGAATACATTACACAATACATACACCATACAGAATATGTGTTAATTGACTATGTTATCGGTAAGGCTTCAGGTAAAAAATAGGCTATTAAAAGTTAAATTTTGGGGGAGTCACAAGTTGTATGCAGATTTTTGTCTCTGTAGGTGTCGTGCCCCTAACCTCTGGGTTGTTTAAGGATCAAGTGTGGTTAGTATGACTTGACAGGTTCTTAAGGGAGGAAAGCAGGGGGAAGAAAAAAGTCACTGAATACCTGAAATGGAACACAGGTTACACCTGAGGAGGAAAAGAGTAAGTTGGGGACAAAAGGAAAAGTCTGTGGACTTCTGTACAAGATTGGCTCTTTTAAAAGAGTCAAGACCCATCAAAAATACATATGTTGGCTTTCTATTTGAAAATATGCAGATTTTTTTCATGATTAATAAAACTTAACTATTTTCCCCCCAAAGTACAAGCTCTATATTTATAGCAACTTAATATTGTAAGGACTATAAGTCAGTTCTCAAATTATGAAGAGTTTTAACTATTACTTTCAACTGGTGACTTTCTGAAATGAACTATGGATTCCAGCTCTATTAACAATGATTACTAATGAAATGACATCCTTGATGACATAGTACTAAGAAAAAAATATCATTCCTAAGAATAGGGAAGTCCAAAGAATTAGGGAAGAGAAAAAAGTTGTTTGGGACTAATGGACTGACCCACAAAAGTGGGGGCACCATCACCTTGCCCCACCGAGTGGTGTGCTGAAGCCATCCTGTACTGGTCCAGGAGAACCCACTGCAGTATTTTTAAAAGCTGGTTGTTAAGCAGCCTGGTAGCCTGAAATAAGCCGAGGTGAGAATATTTATTTACACAGTGGAAACGAGCAAATACTACAAGCTCTCCTTCTCCAGCTGGCTGTTAAAATTTTATCAACACACCACTGCCTCCCCAACTTCAATTATACCTCCCTTAACTTCACCCAGACTCCTTCATCAGAAAGCCAGGATCCTCCAATGGAAAAAAAGTCTGGTGATAATGCATCTGCTGGGATTTTCTTTGGGAAAAACATTTCAAACACATTCTTAAGCATAAAGATCAAGAACATGCTCTAAATTGTTATCTAGACATTTTAATGAATAATTCCATTGCTGATAAAATCAAATTTTCATTTACATAAATTCCCAGTAGATTATATTATTCTTGCCAAGAGTAAAGCAGACAATATATCATTTCTTTTTTTAAAAAAAGGAAATATGTCCCACTTAAGATAATTATATTGTTCTCAATCTTGGCTATTTTTTCCTTTTTTTGGAGATTTGCTTCCTTGAAGAAGTTACTTAGAAGTCACCTATTAATATAGGTGATATGAAGGAAGTATCAAAAATATTTCATCTGTTGTTGGCAGGGATGCGGAGAAAGGGGAACCCTCCTACACGGCTGGTGGGAATGCAAGCTGGTGTAGCCACTCTGGAAAACAGTATGGAGGTTCCTCAAAAAGTTGAAAATAGAGCTACCATACAATCCAGCAATTGCACTACTGGGTATTTACCCCAAAGATACAAATGTAGGGATCCGAAGGGGTACGTGCACTCCGATGTTTACAGCAGCAATGTCCACAATAGCCAAACTGTGGAAAGAGCCAAGATGTCCATCGACAGATGAATGGATAAAGAAGATGTGGTATATATATACAATGGAATATTATGTAGCCATCAAAAAAAACACGAAATCTTGCCATTTGCAACAACGTGGATAGAACTGGAGGGTGTTATGCTAAGCGAAATAAGTCAATCAGAGAAAGACATGTATCATATGACCTCACTGATATGAGGAATTCTTTATCTCAGGAAACAAACTGAGGATTGCTGGAGTGGTGGGAGGTGGGAGGGATGGGGTGGCTGGGGGATAGACATTGGGGAGGGTATGTGCTGTGGTGAGCACTGTGAATTGTGCAAGACTGTTGAATCACAGATCTGTACCTCTGAAACAAATAATACATTATATGTTAAAAAAAGAAGAAGAAGATAGCAGGAGGGGAAGAATGAAGGGGGGAAATTGGAGGGGGAGATGAACCATGAGAGATGATGGACTCTGAAAAACAAACTGAGGGTTCTAGAGGGGAGGGGGGTGGGGGGATGGGTTAGCCTGGTGATGGGTATTAAAGAGGGCACGTTCTGCATGGAGCACTGGGTGTTATATGCAAACAATGAATCATGGAACACTACATCAAAAACTAATGATGTAATGTATGGTGATTAACATAACATAATAATAAAAAAATATTTCATCTGTTAAGAAATAAGGACATCATGTTTATCTAAGATTACCTTTTTTAGGATTCAGAAAAATAAATGTAAAGGATTTCCAAATGGTACTAATATTGTAGAACAACGAGAAGTATTCCTAAAAAATTTCCTTTTCCTTTGCTAAATGGTAAGATATCTCAGTTATAAATTTAAGAGATGAGGCCTTAATGATCTTTAGATTTCACCTCTCAAATGCAACTAGCCTTACAAGAATGCTTCTGCATGTTCATTTCCAAACTTCTGCAGGTTAAATACATACTCTATCATCAGTAGCTTTAAAAGATTTTACAGACAAATGAAAATTTAAAAAAATTGGGGACCAACAAAGGATTGCTACTTCTTATTTATTATTTTTTTTAAAGGAGGCTTTACACCCAACGTGGGGCTTGAACTCACAACCCCAAGGATCATGAGTCACATGCTCTACCGCCATGCGCCCTGCCATGTAAGAACATTTAAAGTGCCACTACCATCTACTGTCACCATTAGTTCATAGAATAAAAATATTTTAATATTAAAAAAACAGGAAAGACATAACAAATTCTAGGCTGTTTCTCTTTTCTTATTTTGTAATGGGACTAATGAAAACTTCAGATGGACTGGTGCTTAGGAGCATTGTTCTAGCTGACAAGTCCCTGGAAAAGTTTCTAAGCCCTCTAACCTTTGTTTTTATTCCCTTGTAAAACTGTATTCACCAGGGATTCCCTACTGCCCTCGCTTATATGTACACTTAAATGCTGGAACTGACTTGCTTATTAGCAGCCCCATTCTGACACTCTGCCCCTGAGAGAAATAAGAATTACAGAGACTGCAAGAGAAGAGATGGTAGCTAGTACTATAGTCATAACTAAAACCTACTGCATGGGATTTTACTAGTATACTGTATAAGAATTATCAAAAGTGAAAAAAAAAAAAAGAATTATCAAAAGTGAAAGCAAGGCTCATATCAGACAACATTTTGTTCAGAAAAGCTGTACATGTGAATTATCTTCCTTTTAGTTGTGGTAACAAATTAGTATCTCCTTTCATTGCATATTGGTGGCTGAAGCAAAAGCTCACCAGGAAACGTCAAAACTTTTTCATTTGTTTTGTATGTATGTGTTTTATTATTTTAAAAAAATTTTTTTTCGAGCGAGAGCATGCACATGCATGCGCAGAGTAGGGCAGAGGGAGAGAGAATCTTAAGATGGCTCCACGCCCAGTGTGCAGAGCCCGATGCAGGGCTCGATTTTATGACCCTGATATCATGACCTGAGCCGAAATCAGGAGTCGGATGCTGAAACAACTGAGCCACCCAGGCATCCCTGTATATGTTTTAGCCATCACACTTGTAGAACCTTTAAGTATTTTGAAAATATAGACTTTCATTTTTTAAAAAAAGATTTTATTTATTTGAGAGTTAGCAAGTGAGAGAGAGAGAGAAAAAGAGAGAGAGAGAAAGAGCACGAGCAGGGGGAGAGGGAGAAGCAGACTCCCCACTGAGCAGGGAACCCAATGCAGGCTCAATCCCAGGCCCTGGGATCACGACCTGAGCTGAAGGCAGACGCTTAATGACTAAGCCACCTAGGCACCCCATGACTTTCATTTTTTAAAAGAAAAATGTACAATTTGCAATCTAGCTTCTGTATCTAAACTGAAAATGTTTTCCACTGAACTTTCCTGGAAAGAAAGTTTCAGCTACTTTTAAAAATTCTCTATCTTAAAAATTATTGCAATAAAATTTATTTAGTTAATTGTGAAGATCTTAACTGTACACTTTGATCAGTTTTGACAAATATGTATATATACTCACGTAACTAACATCCCAATCAAAATATAAAACATTTCCATCATTCCAGAAGGTTCTCTTAGATTCCCTCCCAATCGTCAATAGGCAATCACTCTTCTATCACCATAGACTATATACATTTGCTTCTTTTGCTTAACATCATTTTGAGATTCATCTACTTTGTTGAGCATATTATTAGTTTATTTCTTTTTAATATTATGAAGTATTCCATTGAGTGAATATACTACAATTTGTTTATCCATTCTTCTGTTGATGGACATTTGGGTTCTATCCAGTTTTTAACTACTATGAATAAAGCTGCTATGAACATTCTTGTACAAGTCTTTTTGTAGACATATGTTTTCATTTCTTTTGGGTAAATACATAGGCATAGAATTTCTTGGTCATAAAGGAGATTTATATTTTAACTTTATAAGGAACTGCCAAATAGTTTTCCAAAGTAGTTGTACCACTTTATACTCCCACAGCAATGTGTGAGAGCTCCAGTTGCTTATCACTGTCACTGACATTTGATGTTCGACCTGAAAAATTTTAACTATTCTAGTGGGAGTAAATTGGTGTCTCATTTGATTTTAATTTGCATTTTCCTGATGACTAATAATGTTAAACACTTTTTCATGTGCTTGTAGGCACACTTGTGTGTCTTCTTTTGTGAAGTGTCTTAATCTTCTGTTCATTAGGATTATGTTGAATCTACAGACCAGTTTGGCGAAAAATTCTAATCTACAAACATGGTGTATTTTTTCCATTTACTAAGTTTTTTAATTTCACTCTGCAATGTTTTGTAGCTTTCACTGTGGAGGTCTTATACATCTTTTGTTAAATTTTTTTCTTAAGTATTTTGATGCTACATAAAATATTGTTTGTTCCAGTTATCTACTGCTGGATCAGACAGGTAGGGGTTAAATGGCTGTGCTGAAATCATCTGGAACAAAAACTCCAATGTCAGGGCAGTCAACTGGAACACTTACGTTGGTTTGTACTTCTTTACTTTTTACGTGACAATGCAATCCTCCAAAAGCAAGTGTGTCAGTGAACAAGATGGAAACTGCACGGACATTTATGACCTAGCCTCAAGATGTCCATACCATCTCTGTATGGTAGTCTACTGGTTGAAGCAGTCACAAGCCTACTAAGATTCAAGAGGAGGAGACAGAGACCCCCAACTCTGGGTAGGAGGAATGCCAAAGACTTTACAGCCATCTTTTAAAACTGCCACACTACCGGGGCACCTGGCTGGCTCAGCTGGAGGAGTGTGTGACTCTTGATCTCAGGGTTGTGAGTTCGAGGCCCACGTTGGGTATAGAGATTACTTAAATAAACAAAAAAACTTAAAAAAAAAAAAACAAACCTGCCACACTACTTTTTAAGTTTCAGTTTTCAATTGTTTTCTGCAAGTATAAAAATACAATAGATCTATGCATTTTGGCCTTATAGCCTGGAGTTCTATATTTATAGTTCTAGTAGGATTTTTTCTTTTGTAGATTCCTGAGAGTGTTTTAGGTACATAATCTACAAATAAAGACAGTTTTATTTCTTCCTTTTCAATCTTTACTATTTGCTTGTTTGCTTTCTTCTTGTGGTAGTTTGGACTACCAGTGGAATGTTGAATATTTAATATAAGTGGTGTGAGTGAGGAAACATTCTTGTCTTATTCCTGATATTAGGGGGAAAATATTTAACATTTCATTGTTAGCTGTGTATTTTTTGGAGTTTTCCTTTATTAGACTAAGTTTTCTTCTATTCCTAGTTTGCAGAAAGTTTTTATTGTTAATTGTAATATTTGGTCAAATGCTTTACTGCATTTATTGAGAAGATTATGTATGCAAAATTTTACATAAATATATATTTATATAAAGACATATAGATTTTCTCATTTATTCTGTTAATATGATGAATTACCCTGATAAACTTTCAAATGCCCTTCAACAGATGAATGGATAAAGAAGATGTGGTCCGAATATACAATGGAATATTACCCAGCCATCAAAAAGGATGAATACCCATCTTTTGGGACTGGAGGAGATTATGCTAAGTGAAATAAGTCAAGCAGAGAAAGTCAATTATCATATGGTTTCACTTATTTGTGGAACATAAGGAATAGCATGGAGGACATTAGGAGAAGGAAGGGAAAAATGAAGGGGGGGAAATCAGAGGGGGAGACGAACCATGAGAGACTATGGACTCCGAGAAACTGAGGGATTTAGAGGGGAGGGGGGTGGGGGAATGGGCTAGCCCGGTGATGGGTATTAAGGAGGTAACGCACTGCATGGAGCACTGGGTGTTATACGAAAACAATGAATCATGGATCACTACATCAAAAACTAATGATGTATTTTATGGTGACTAATATAACATAATAAAATAAAATAAAATAAAAAAACTAACATTGCATTCCTGATCGAGTAGGACTAATTGATTTGCTCTTAGTTTTTTCAGGATTTTGCTATTATGTTCATGAGGAATACTGATCTGTAATTTTCTTTTCTTACGAGATCCTTACCATATTTTGTTTTCAGTGTAACACTTGTCTAATAAAACAAGTTGAGAAATGTTCCCTTCTCCTCTAGTTTCTGAAGACATATGTGTATGATTGATATTATTTCTTCATCTTTTTAATTTTATTGTTTTTGCAGAAATATTTCTTCTTTAAATGTTGAAAACAATTCATCAGTGAAAACATCTCAGCCTAGAGTTTTTTGGTTGAAGATTTTTTTCCCTTTTAAATTACAAATTAAATTAAATAGGTAAGGGCTATTCAGATTTTCTATTTCTCCTTGAGTCACTTTTGGTAAGCTGTATTTTTTGGAGAATTTGTCCAGTTTATGTTGTTGAATTTATGTTATAAAGATGCTTATAATAATCCCTTATTTTTCTTTTCTTTTTTTTTTAAAGATTTTATTTATTTATTTGACAGAGAGATAGAGAGCACAAGTAGGCAGAGTGGCAGGCAGAGGGAGAAGGAGAAGCAGGCTCTCCGCAGAGCAGGGAGCTGGACGCAGGGCTCGATCCCAGGACCCCAGGATCATGACCCAAGCCGAAGGCAGCTGCCTAACCAACTGAGCCACCCAGGCGCCCCTCCCTTATTTTTCTTTTAACGTCTATAGGAACTATAGTGCCATCTCCCTTTTATATCTGATGTTAATTTGAGTTTTTTTCTCATTTTCTTGATCAGTCTTGCTAGGGGTTTATTCATTTTAAATATTAATTTTTTTTCTATTTATTGATGTCTGTTCTTGATTTTACTCTTCTTTCTGCTTACTCTGGGTTTATTTTCCTCAATTTTTTTCTAGTTTATTACATCAGAAACTTAGGACATTGATTTTACACTATTCATTTTGAGATACTTTTATCATTTCCTCTGTGATTTCTTCTTGTCTCATTGGTTATTTAGAAGTATGTTGTTAAATTTCTAAATATTTGGGGATTTTATTTGTATCGATTTCTCATTTAGTTCCATTATCCCAGATAACATTTTCTATAAGATTTTAGTATTTTGAAACCTTCAG
Source organism: Halichoerus grypus (assembly GCF_964656455.1). Lineage (NCBI taxonomy): Eukaryota > Metazoa > Chordata > Mammalia > Carnivora > Phocidae > Halichoerus > Halichoerus grypus. The sequence goes on along the minus strand of NC_135713.1, from coordinate 194,444,774 downwards.
ACTTGGTTTTATGGCCCAGAGTATGGTCCTTGTGTACTTGAGAAGAATATATATTCTGCAGTTATTGGGTAGTAGTCTATAAATTTGAGTGGATCAAGTTGGCTGACAGTGTCATTGAAATCTACACATTTGGTTTTTATCTGCTTGTTCTAATACTTATTGAGAGGTGTTAAAATCTCCAGCTATGATTATTTGCCTATTTATCTCTTTAGTTCTATAAGTTTTTGACTTATGTATTTTTTTCACTTAAAAAACTTTATTTTGAAATTTTTCATTCTTTTAAAAAATATGTAGTAGTGAAGTACAGTTGATATACAATGTTGTATTTGTTTCAGGTGTACAACATAGTGATTTGACAATGATTCATGTAATTTGAGCCTCTGTTACTAGGTATATACACACGTAGGATTATTTTATCTTCCCAGAAATTGGTCTCCTTTTATGTTTATCAAATGGCCCTCTGGTAACATTTCTGGTCTTCAAGTCTGCTCTACCTCACATTAATATACCCACTCCAGCTTTCTTATGCCACATGGTTACATGGTATATATTTTTCTTTCTTTTTTTTTTTTCCATGGTATATATTTTTCTATCCTTTCACTTTCAATCTGTGTCTTTGTATTCAGATAACCCTCTTGTAGATGGCATACTGTTGGGTCTCACTTTTTATTTGATCTGGTAGTTTCTGCCTTTTTTAAAAAGAAATGCTCAGTCCATTTAAAATAATGTAATTATTGATATGACTGACTTTAAGTATAGCATTTCGCTTTTCAAAAAAATTTAATTTGATTTTGTGTTTTTGGTTCAGTTCTACAGCACAATGATTCGATATTTGTATAGTACACTGTGAAATGAAAACCACATGTCTAGTTAACATCTATCACCTTACAAAATTATAAACTTTCTTTCCTTGTGATGAGAACTTTTAAGACCTACTCTCTTAGCAAGTTGCAAATATGCAATACAGTATTATTAACTATAGTCACCATGCTGTATATTTCCATGACTTACAAATTTTATAACTGGGAGTTTTTATCTTTTGACCCCTTTCTTCCATTTCTCCCATACCCCACCTCCCACCTCTTGCAACCATCAACGTGTTCACTGTATCTATGAGATTGGGTTTTTTTTTTGTTTTTAGTTTTTTTAGATTCCACATATAAGTGAGATCATACAGTATTTTTCTTTCTCTGCTTAACTTACTGCTTCTTTTTTTAGCAGCCTAACACAACACCCATTTTATTTTCTTATATTGCTTTTTTTTTAAATTTTAATTAACATTTTTTAAAAATTTGAGTATAGTTGACACACAATGTTACATTAGTTTCAGGTTTATGACATAGTCCAACTTCTCTATACATTATGTATGCTTACCACCAGTGTAGCTACCATCTGTCACCATATAACACTTTTATGATATCACTGACTATAGTCTCTAAGTTGTGCCTTTTATCCCCACTTGTTCCATTTAAAAAAAAAAATATTGTTTTTCTTTCCTGCCTTCTTATGGGTTGATAAAATAATTTTTTAGTATTTCATTTATTTTATAAATTGTGTTTTCAGCTATTGCTCATGATGGGGATTTTGTTTTAAAAGTAAGAACATGGGGGGGCGCCTGGGTGGCTCAGTTGTTAAGCGTCTGCCTTCGGCTCAGGTCATGATCCCGGGGTCCTGGGATCGAGTCCCGCATCGGGCTCCCTGCTCAGCGGGAAGCCTGCTTCTCCCTCTCCCACTCCCCCTGCTTGTGTTCCTGCTCTCGCTGTCTCTCTCTCTGTCAAATAAATAAATAAAATCTTTAGAAAAAAATAAAAAATAAAAAAAATAAAAGTAAGAACATGGGGATCAGTTGGAATAATTAAATTCACTTAGAATAATATTTACCAATAAGGATATCTAAAGCTGCTTATGGAGACCTACATGAGCAGCAGACGTATCTAGAAGCAAAACTGAAACACGTGAGTCATGGCTGAAAATCTAGAGCTGGATCTGCAAGCATTTGGATATTCTCCTTGAATAAGTTGTAAGATGTAAATCCTCGTATCACTGTCCTTCCTTCAAGGCACTCAGTATGTGAGCAATTTCAATGTTCACTTATTTGTTTAAACTTCATTTCCTGAAATGCCTACTGTGTTCAAGGTGGGGTAACCAATACGAAGGATAAAAGATGAATGAGAAAAGGTTCCTAACTTCAGTAGCATACAATTTAGTCAAAAGGATAGGATAGGTACAGAAATAACTAATTCTTATAAAGTACAAAGTATAATATCTGTAGTATCTGACATATAGTTCAATAAATGTTAGTAATAAAATTTTAAATTCTTATCATGCATATAATAATGTGTTAAGTACCCTAAATTAAAAATTGTAAAAAAAAAAAAAAAACACCTAATATCAATTTGGAAGAATACTGTATCTTACTAGAGGGTGGCAGTGGGATCAGCAGGCCTTTTATGAATGAGGTGGCATTTAAGCTGGTTATTGAAAGATGGGCAGAATATTCTAATAGAGATGTAAGCAGAAGGCATAACAAGAAATGGAACAATGAGCAAATGTACGGAGGCAGGAACACGGAAGTGAGTGTTTAAGAGCCAGTGAGTATTTTACATGTAAACACAGGGTTCATACAGGTAAAAGTATATAGTGAGGCTGGAAAGTGGGTTGGACCCATGCCGTCAAGTACCTTATATGCTAGACTAAGAAGCTGGAAGTTAATTCAGTAGCAATAGGAAGTCAAGTTTCTGAACAGGGAAATTAAGTGATGAAAGTGATACTTGATGAAGCTTTATTTGAAAGCAGTACATAAAGTCTACAAGACTGCACGGATTGGGGCAGAGTTTCCCTACTAGGTATGTCAAGAATGGGTTAGAGGTGTGTTTAAAAATGAATCTCTTTAGCGCTCAGGGCTCTGGGGGCTTGGCATGGCTGTAACCTCAAGGCCAGTTATACCTAGCTATAAGGAGTTGCGATTTTTTAGCTCAGTATGCTATCCAAGTTTTTAAAATTTTCTAAGTGTGCTATGATATGAAAGAAGCATTAAACTAAAAAACCAGAGAAGACCAGGAAGGGTAGTAATATAGACATGATGCCATGAGCAACTGAAGGGTCTTTGGGGTACCAACGGCAGGAAGGAATTTGAGACTGATGGATGTGAGAAAACATCACGAAGGCATATTAGCAGGATGTAGACTGATCGTGCAGAAAATATGCTTTAAAATATCTGTGGAGAAATTCCAAGATTTAAAAAAGTCCAGGGTACGGAGAAGCTAATAGGTAGTAGAGGTACACAGAGGTCATCAGAATTGAGAAGAGAAACTCTGATATCCAAGTAACTAGTATGGAGGTTGAAGTAACTGAAGACGGTGGCCGAGAGAAAGGAAATTATGGTCACTTTTTCTTACTGAGTACCTCCAGAACCTTCAAGAAAGATATAAAAGTCTCTCAGGAATAAACACAATTGCTCAGGAACCTCTTGCTCACTCAAGTCCTCTTCTCTGGCTTCCAGCCCGGACTAAACACTGTTAAGGGGATGGGTAGACATGGGCGAAGGAGGAGATGCTGGCGCACAGGCCACAGCTGACACTAGAATTGCAGAGGAAAGAGGGAGGAAGGGCATGAGCACAAGAGGGAGATGGATTCCATTTTATTTATTTTTATTTTTTAATATTTTTATTGTTATGTTAATCACCATACATTACATCATTAGTTTTTGATGTAGTGTTCCATGATTCATTGTTTGTGCATAACACCTAGTGTTTCCCCCCATTTCTTAAAAATATCTTAAATACCTTTTAAATAGTTTTTAGTGGAAAGCTGAGGTTTAAGACATACACAGAGTTGGGCAGCCATGGATACCATTTCATTTTACCTGACTGTGGAGTAAAAAACAAAAACAAAAACAAAAAACCCCAAACACAGTGATGAGGAGGTTTCTAACCATACAAACTCCACAACATGCAGTTGGAACCATGGTTTTACTGATTTTTTGAATTCTACAGAAAGGACTAGAAGCTCTACTACTTTTAGTACAAGAAAAATGTATTCTATTTGAAAGCGAGAACGAGAATTTTTAGAGAGAAAGAAGGAAAGAAGTAGCAGTTCCTGTAGGAATTTTCATTTTTTTCAAAGTAAAATCTTTTCTCTGTTAACTGTATCCTACGGGACATCAGCTATGGCACATTTGGCTCTGGCAATGTGATAAAAATCATCATTTCTATGGCACACTCTAGGTGAACCTGGGCTCCAAAGCTTCCACCTTTCGCCTTCTGTGCACCCCATCTGTACCTTTGTGGAGATTCTCCAGGGGCTCCAGGACTCCCCTCCGGAAGGAGGCCATGGGGTCTTGAACACAGGACCGAAGGCTCAGCATGCTCTGTAAGTGAGGCTCCCGAAGAAGCTGCTCCCGATAGGCCGTCAGCTGAGGTGAGCGGCAGAGCAGGGCAGCAACATTGTGGACAAATTCTGGGACCAGGCAGGTGTAGGCATTATCTGCTTGGCAATAGTGATAGGCAACCACCTACAACAGAAAGATGAGAATGCGAACAGGTTTACCAGGAGCAAGAACAATAGCCATGGTTACTGTATGATCATTCTCTAACACTGTCTTCCGTCTCCCCATTCCTCAACTTCTTCAAGTAAAAACAAAAGCTGCTATCTCAGAAACTGCCTGCTTTATCTAAGATCAGAAATTTGATACAATATTTCTATTGTATACACATATCATAATTCACAATTAAAATTTATAAATGCAAATTGAGTTTTGGATTATAAGATTCCTTTGCAGAATTTGGGTTTTAGATTATAAGAAATAGGAAACAAGCCTGAGAATAAAGATTTACATTTATCTCTCTAATATTTATTCAGCATGGAAAGTACAGGAAAAAGTCCAATCTTGTAATAAAGCATTAGGAATAAAATGATCCCAGAAAAACCTTGTTAATCTCAATAAACACATATACTTATTAACTCCTTACTTTTAAAAATTAATGTTGTTGTAAATAGCTTTATAAAAAATAATTCAGATTTAAGAATTATCATTAGTATTTTCTAGCACCCAGACACAACCAGAATTACATGACAGGAAAAAGGAAACGACTGAGATTTTTGTTAGCTGCCGGTCTTAAATTCAAAGAACTTGGAAAATGTGTGAGTCTTAATATCATCCATCCATCTGGGCTGTCTGGCTGGAACCTGGTTTTAACCTCTGGGTTTTTTGTTTGTTTGTTTGTTTGAATTTGCACAGAGCTCATTCCTTCTGGTTGTTCTCTTTGCCTCAAGGGTAAGTGCAGAGGGTGATTTTAATCTATAGCACTCTGCTGACTCAGTACTCACAAAAGTGAAGTGACTGAGGAGATAACATGAAATTGGCAGGGGAGATTCAGCTTGAATGTATGGAAAGTACTTGGCATGGTGCTCAGCACAAAGAAGGTGCACAGTGATGTCAGCTGATGTTGCCATCATCATCATCCTCATTGCCTTCCCCTTCTCCTCCTCTTCCTCTCCATCATTATCATCATCGCTTTGTGCCTTTAGGCAGGTGAAAATTACCCTAGGAGCATTCATAGATATACTACTGGGACTCCAGCTTTTCTGTCATCTCTCAGAGAACAGTCATCCACTAAAGTGTTCTATTTTGAAAAGACTCCTAATCTATAGGTATGGTCATTCTTGCTCTTTAACAAATACTAGAAATGTCACTTTTTTTTTTAAACATTTTTTTTTTAAAACCTGAAATCCTTCTCATTAAGCACACAGAGAAATTTAATACTGGAAATGTTACTATCCATAGAAAACTGAGGATAGGAATTGCTTGTGAGTGAAGCAATGATATGTGAGCACAATATGGAATTGGAAATGAGAAGTTATATTTAAAAAATCTCCACTCTTCTTTAGATAGACTGGCCATTGCTTTATTACCTATCTTGAGCACAATGTAAGGAACCAAAGAGAAAACCTGGCGGCAACTGATCTGTCCTCCCAATGAACAGTGAATGTCAGTGGTCATATCCACATGGATACAAATATCCACTTCATAAAAAGCAAACAGCAAACCTCTGAATCAATATGAACTTTCATCACATTTTACCTTGACTGCTTCCACATGTCCAAGTGAAGCACAGCTGAGCAAATCAGCTGTAACCTACCCTTTGCCTAAAGTAATGGGATAGAAGTTTGAAGATAAAAATTCAGCAATTTAGGAAGAGGTTTTTCTTACTGATTTTATTAAAAATTATCTGTGCTAGGGGAGGGGGGTGGGGGGGAAATCATCTGTGCTCTTGGCTGAATGAGGTTTTATCTAACAAAGGACATTGCTAAAGTTACCCCTTCTGTGGCTACCTTTCTTTCTTTTAGTTTAAAATATTTCTTTAGCATTCCAAATATAAAGTCTTGATTGCTCTGCAGAATTCAGGCAGAAAGACCATTCAACATTTTCACGAAATTTGCACTGTGGCTAAAAATAGGTTATTTACTAGACATTTCAAAGCAGTCATGTAGCATGTGTACATAGAACATGCACACATAGTAACGAACAAACACAGGTACATTTGTCAAACCTATTTGGTACTTCCTCTAAATTGTCTATTGACATCATCTACAACTTTCCCTACATATACAAATAGGAAACAAGTCTGCTAATGTAGTTTTTTTTTTTCTTCAGTCTCTCATTGTACCAGTGTTCAGTGGTATTAGATTTTTCCCGGCAGCCTTGAGAAAGTTATCACGGCCACCTATATTCAGTCACTATCATTCCAACTTCTTGGAAATGATTCAGAATTAGTCTACCCCCAAAATCAGCTGGTAAAACCTTTCTCCTTGAATTCTTGTCTACCCCTAAAATCAACAGGTAGAGGGCACCTGGGTGGCTCAGTTGGTTAAGCGACTGCCTTCGGCTCAGGTCATGATCCTGGAGTCCCGGATCGAGTCCCGCATCTGGCTCCCTGCTCGGCAGGGAGTCTGCTTCTCCCTCTGACCCTCCCCTCTCATGCTCTCTCTCTCTCATTCTCTCTCTCAAATAAATAAATAAAATCTTTAAAAAAAAAAAATAAATAAAATCAACAGGTAGAACCTTTCTCCTTGAATTCTTGTCTCTCATGAGGATTTGTTGAAATTTCATTTTCAACTATGCATAATTTCTCTCCATTTCAAGTTTGTCTTACGTTAAATCCCTAGACTTTTTATTAAAATAATTCTAGCCAAAATATGTCTGATATGACCAGAATTATATTAATTCTTTGGGAAAGACAGTGAGTAAATTTTATTAATTTATTTTTTAGAGAGGGAGAGGAGGGGAGGGGCAGAGGGAGAGGGAGAATCTTAAACAGGTTCCACACTCAGCACAGAGTCTGACGTGGGGCTTGATCTCATGACCCTGAGATCAGGACCTGAGCCGAAATCAAGAGTAGGACACTTAACTGACTGAGCCACCCAGATGCCCTGATAGAAAGTAAATTTTAAATTACTCCTATGAGGGAAGAAAGAAAAAAGCAGGTTTGCAGGCTATATAGACAAAAGAAAAGACTGGAGGTCAGTATAGCTTTGGGTATAAGAAACTTTGATTTGGGGCCCTTGGCTGGCTCAGTCTGTGGAATATGCGACTCGAGCTTGGGGTTGTGGGTTTAAGCCCCACCTTGGGTGTAGAGATTACTTAAAAAAAAAAAAAATCTTTAAAAAAAATAAAATAAAAATAAAAAACTTTGATTTAGTGCTGTATAGAAGAAATCATAAGATGAAGTATAATCCTCATCAAAGGGCCAAATGACTGAGTGGCAGCAAATCTGTCAGGCTCATGTTAAAAACCCCAGGCCTTCACTCTCCAAAGACTCTTTTCTACTTCAAATGAATAATCTGTGACAGGATTAAGCTAATCTCACATAAAGAAGAGGACAGCTCTATGTGGAATTCATTTGGAAATAAAAACTTGATTTACATAATGACTGGCATTTGTACCATTTAAATTCTAATGTTGCAAACACCCTCCCTTCAGGTCTGCTCTCATATTCTTATTCCATGTCTCCTTTTCATCACTCCTTGAATTCCCTCATCCCCACCTGACTTCTTGCTCAGCACATTGCTTCCAACACTTTAGTGTGGCTTCTAATATTTCCAGGGACCTGGAGGTTTAGTATGAATAACGACCTTTTCTTGCCTTTCCCTGTCCCTCAACTCTGACTCTAATCTTTACCCTGGGGCTGGAAGCTAAGAATAGCTTCCAGACTTGGGTTCTGCCTCAGTAATTTTCCAGCTTGTAGATCTTTTTTTTTTTTTTTTGGCAGTAGGACTTTTATTTATTTTTTAACTTTTTATTTTGAACTAATTTTAGACTTACAGAAATGTTGCAAAAGTAGTACACAGAGTTTCTGTATATCCCTCACCCAGCTTCTCTTTTTATTAATATCTTATGTAACCATAGCATAATTATCAAAACTAGGAAATAACACTGGCACAATATATTATTAACTAAAGGCATTATTCAAATTTCACCAGTTTTCCACTAATGTCCTTTTTCTGTTCCACGATTCTATCCAGGTCCCTGTATTGCATTTAGTTGTTATTTCTCCTCAGACTCCCGTAGTCTGTAGGAGCTCCTCCGTCTTTGTTTGTCATGACCTTGACACTTGTGAAGAGTACTGATCAATTATTCTGGTGAATGTCAATTTGAGTTTGTCTGATGTTTTCCTCATAATCCAACTGAGATTTCTGGGCAAGAATACCACAAAAACAATGTTGTGTCCTTCTCATAGGACACATGAGATGTGTCTAGGGTAGATCATATCATGGGGCCCACGATGTTGATATGTCTTGTTACTGACGACGCTGACCTTGATCACTTTGGTTAAAGTAAAGGTTTCTGCCAGATTTCTCTACTATAAAGTTACTCTCTTTCCCTTGGTAGTTAATAAATATCTTGGGGGAGACACTGAGACAATGCAAATCCTGTTTCTCCTCAAACTTTTGCCCACTGACTTTAGTATCCATCAGTGGATCTTGTCTGCAACAATTATCATGTAGTGTTTGCCTGAGAGTGATGTTCTATTTCCTCCCTCTTTCCTTCTACCTTTACTATTAGAATTCTACTGGAAGAAAGAGCTATCCCTTTGCCCCCATTTATTTACTTGAGTGATTTAATAAATATGGACTTATTTTATTCCACTGGTTATATCCAATACTATATTTTGTTGCTCACTTTGTTCCAGCTTCGGTCATTAGGATTTTCTTCAGGTTGGTATCTGTGTTCTTTCAAGAAGCCCCCCATCTTTTTAAAGGCACTTTCTTGCTTTCTGGTACCACAAGATGCCCCAGGCTCCTCTTATATTTACCCTGCCCCAGACCTGGCATTATCTAACTTCTTCAGAGCCCTGGTTTCTTTTATTGGAGAATGGTGTTTATAAAACAAGATCTGAATAGTAGGCATGCTTATTGCTATCGAAGTGTCTTTGATTTGGGGCCCTCTCAGTGAAGAGAGCTAGGAAATGCACATACATATACTAACCATAAAGATTCGTCTATATTTCTGTATCTCTCTCTATATATTTATTGAAATATCTACAGATACAGATTTACATATTAAAAATTGTGAGTATACGCTCATATCTCAGATTTCAATCCAGTGCCACCTGGCTCACTTTAGATTTCCCTTTCCTCATTTGTTAACTTCTTTCTCCAACAGTGAGAAACCTGGGGTTGCTATTTACAATATTTTTATTTATCCAATCAATTCTAATACATACATGAAGGATTTTCAGAATTGCTAACCATACGCCTGCGAGAAACACATTTATTAATCAGAATATAGCATTTAGGCACAGTTATTTTTGTCTTTAGCCTTACAGTATTCAGTCAAGATGTTCCAAACTGCCTTCTTCAGTGTGGTCATGTTATTCATTTGAAATACAGTTAGGTTTGGGGTGCCCGGGTGGCTCAGCTGGTTAAGTGTCCAACTCTTGATTTTGGCTCAGGTCATGATCTCAGGGTTGTGAGGCTGAGCCCTGCATTGGGCTCCACACTCAGCATGGAGTCTGCTTGGGATTCTCTCTCTCCCTCTGCCCCTGCCCCTGCTCACGTGTGTGCACTCTCTCTCACTCTAAATAAATGCATAAAATCTTGAAATACAGTGAGGTTTATTTGTGAATGTTTGGATTCTACTTTGGGCTTCCCCCACCCCAACATACTGGTTGGTTTTAATTATGTTTTGGATATGTGAAACATCACTATGTTTCTAAGAGTCATAGCTATACAAAAAAATACATGCAAAGGAGTGTCATTCTCTCATCTTAATGGGTACCCCATTTCCATTACCCATATCTTCCTATTCTCCATTCCCACCAACCAGCTTTAGGTAACCAGTATCTTTTCCTTCTGGTTTATCCTTCCTGCATTTCTTCTGCACAAGTAAGCAGATACATGTGTATTTTTTTTATATCCCTTTCTTTCTTACATGAAAGTTAGCATCCCGTAGTTACTCCTGTGCACTTTCCTCCCCACCTAACAATAGGTCCTGAAAATACCAATGATAATTACTGATATACAAGAATTGGCACTAAGAACTTTGTCTATCAAATCAAGAGGTTTTTCATGGACACTTTTTTTTTTTTAAGATTTTTATTTATTTATTTGACAGAGAGAGAGACAACGAGAGAGGGAACACAAGCAGGGGGGAGTGGGAGAGGGAGAAGCAGGCTTCCTGCTGAGCAGGGAACCCGATGTAGGGCTCGATCCCAGGACCCTGGGATCATGACCTGAGCTGAAGGCAGATGCTTAACGACTGAGCCACCCAGGCGCCCCTTCACGGACACTTCTAATTCACATATATTAGCTTACCTCCTCAAAATACTAATTGATTTGAAAATCTTACTGAAAAGGCTTCTGCTTACTGGCTTGTTATATAGTGAGAAGTAAGATTGCTGGCTTCTGCTCTATGCTTCCAAGAACAAGCTTATATACTTAAAATGTGACACATGGCACAATTACTAGGATAATAAGATGCCATTTCTTGTACAACATTTACTATAAACTTAAAACTATCCCATCTCTAGGTGCAGACAGGTGCATTTAGATTTTGCTTAAGGAAGAAATAATCATGAAATTTAAAATATATTCCTTGAGTAAGTGTAAATAATCACTAATTTCCTACTTATAATATTTAACATTTTCCAAATCTTGAACATAAACACCAATTTTAATTTAAAGAGCCATTTCTTATACAATGTTCAATATAAATGTAAAGATATCCCATCTCTAGGCACAAAAAAGATTTACATTTTGCTTAAGATAGACACGATCATGGAATTTAAAATGAGATCACTTTTTTTTTTTAAAGATTTTTTACTTATTTTTGACAGAGAGACAGGCAAGAGAGGTAACACAAGCAGGGGGAGAGGGAGAGGGAGAAGCAGGCTTCCCGCGGAGCAGAGAGCCCAATGCAGGGCTCGATCCCAGGACCCTGGGACCATGACCTGAGCTGAAGGCAGATGCTTAACAACTGAGCCACCCAGGCACCCCAAAATGAGATCACTTAAGTGCAGTCACTAATTTCCTACAAACAATATGTAACATTTCCCAAATATTGAACATAAACTTCTTGAGACTTTTTCTCTTGATGAGAGAGAGAGACTAAGAAGTGACAATGTGGGGAGACGTAATTCCTGGAGCTCTTTTCAGCACTCATCACGATCTGACATATTACATGTTTGTTTATTGGCTTTCTCCCACTGCAAGAACGTGGGCTACGTAACAGCGGGGGGACTGTGTCTGTTTTGTTCACTGCCTTAACTTCAGTCTTGTATTTGATGCATTCCAAACATCCATTCTAAATGAGTAAATTGATGATGATGATGGAAGCTCTTCAGCATTCAATGTATTTCCAAGGTGATATTTATTCTGATCTTCTAAAGAAGAAGCGGGAGCTAGTTTATCCAAAATATTTAGAAAAAAGCAGATGTCTTTTAAAGTTGCACTGAGTTAGCAATGAATATGAGGGAAATCTGAGACTGTTTCAGAAGCCCACTGCTAAGTGGGGACAGTTAAAAACGTAGCTGGGGGAAATATGCTGCTTCGAGCTCTGGGCTGGACTGGATGTCTATGAAGAAATTAGAACCTTATGATATTACAGATGACTCCCTGTTCCTCATTACTAATTAACCATGACAAGAGATTTCTCTGAATATTGGAAACAGACACGTTAAAACTCTTGTTCTTCTGTTGAAAATCCTCAAAGATAAGGAGAATAAGAGACATGCAAACTCCACCTATATGGCTATCTGTCTATAATCTCAGATTATAATATAGAAGGTTAGAAAGTAGATGTATGATTCATAAATGACTTAGCAGACAGAAGAACGAGAAACAAATGTCTGCTGGGAGGAAGGACAATAGGATGAGGCCAAATCATCTGTAAAACCTCAGAAAAGCACAGGAGTTAGAAGCACCAGGTGCTGTGGAAGATTGGGGTGAGGAAGGGAATTGAAAATACAGACATTATTTGAAGTTTATATAAGGGGCAGTTAGCTCTCCAGACAGCCACACCCACCCTGCCCAGCCAGATGACTACCTTCCCCAACACCCACAGGAAAGAGAATTATATTCATTAGAGAAACAAAACCAGGGAGAACAGACTTAGGGACATCAGACACAGAATAGGTAAGGGTCAAGTGCAGGACTGAAAACAAGGGACTTGAGTAAAAGTCTGCATACTGAATGGTGAAACTCCAGCTCTTCTCTTGCCAGCTCTAGATATAGACCCAGGATATAAATCCTCCAGGAAAGAGATGGGTGGATTTTTTGCTAGAGAAGAACAGCACAAAGAAAAAACTTTATGAACACTGACTTTTGGGTGTTTCCAACAAAGGCTGGTGGGTCATCTTACTGCTGTACAGTTAAGCTCTCTATACACATAAGCTTCCAATCAGTTTTCCAGTGCCTAAGTACTACGGAAGAGATAAGAGAAAATAACCCATCTATAAAACAAGAACAGAATGCCATGAAAAAGAAGGGAACAACTAGGGCAAAAGAAAGTTATTGGAAAACTATGACAGCCAATCCTTGTGAAAGGACTGGAAGGTGATGTTGTGAAAAATCTCTTAAAGTTAAATCAAAAACCAAAATAGAAAAACAAAAGTAGAATATAGGAAAGAAAACTAGAGTATCAGTATAAGAAATCTAATTTTTTATTAAAAAGAGTTGTAGAAGGAGAAAACAGAGCAGATGGTGGTGATAAAATTATCAATAAGTAGTACAAAAGCACTTCCCAGAATCAAAGACTATCTCCAGGTAGGTACCAAAACATTAAATGGAAAAAAGGCCCAAGGACAATGGTGATAAAAAAGAAGATCCTAAAAGTTTCTGGAGAGCAAAAATGGTATAAAGAATTAGGAATAAGGGGGACGCCTGGGTGGCTCAGTTGGTTAAGTGACTGCCTTCGGCTCGGGTCGTGATCTCAGGGTCCTGGGATTGAGTCCCACATCACGGTCCCTGCTCGGCGGGAAGCCTGCTTCTCCCTCTCCCACTTCCCCTGCTTGTGTTCCCTCTCACGCTGTTTCTTTCTCTCTCTCTCTGTCAATTAAATAAATAAATAAATAAATAAATCTTAAAAAAAAAAAAAAAGAATTAGGAATAAGGGATGCCTGGGAGGCTCAGTCAGTTAAGTGTCTGCCTTTGGCTCAGGTCATGATCCCAGCGTCCTGGGATTGAGTCCCTCATTGGGCTCCTTGCTCAACCTGCTTTTCCCTCTGCCTGCCGCTCCCCCTGCTTGTGCTAGCTCTCTCTCTCTCTCTCTCTCTCTCTGACAAATAGATAAATAAAAATCTTCAATAAAAAAAAGAATTAGGAATAAGAATATCATTTAATAACAAAATTATTAGAAGCTCAAGACAATGGAACAATGCCTTCAAAATTCTGAGGGGAAATAATTCTTAACCTAGAATTACATTATGTCATAGAAATAGTAATGAATGAGAATGGAATAAAGATGTTTTTAGAAACTTAAGTTTTAAAAACTTACCTCCTGTGCACTGGCGGATGTGCTCCACCAAAATGAGAGATAAAATCAAGAAAGAAGATGATGACATGGGATCAAACACAGAAGAGAAGTAATGCGAATTTCCAGGATAACAGCTAGGTGGTAAGCCTCGAGAGCATCCTAGGTCCAGGCTGAGCTTGATGGATGCTCTAAGATAGATGTCTCAGGGGAAATGTAACTGATGTAGAAAACTGTACTGAGAGGCATTTTACAAAGCTATTAAGGATTATGGATTATAGCTACAGATTTGAAAAAGAATAAGCAAATTTTACTTTATTTTTTAAATTTTTTTAAGTAGGCTACACACCTAACGTGGGGCTTGAACTCACAACCCTGAGATCAAGAGTCACATGGTCACATGCTCTACCAACTGAACCAGCCAGGTGCCCCATCAAGAATAAGCAAAATTTAAAATGAGGCATTTCGTAACCCCAGGAAAAACAAAATTGCTCAAGAAGGAAATGTTATCCTTGGTTCCACAATGAAACATATATGCACAGTACTAATACTGAAAATACTATAATGTGGATTCAGACAAAAATCATGATATAACGGTATGAGATGATGGAGGGAGGAAGTAAAGTGAAAGACCTAAAATTCTCATCATCCATAAGAAGCAGCAAGAAATAACATATAAAACTGATGAAAAAAATTAGAGCAGTATATGAATATTATTTAGAAACAGTGGAGGTAAAGATCAGAAGAACAGCCTCAGGGGTTGAAAGTGGCTGCCTTTGGCGTAAGGAGGGGAAAAGAATTGCTGGTTTTTATTATAAGTCTTTGAGCATTATTTGATTTTTGAAATCATGCATATGTTACTTTGATAAAAATAGAAATTTAAAACCCAAACATATAAAAATATTATGGACAGTATAGTATAGAAGGAAGAGTTTTGAACTAGGAATGAAAATAAACTACTGAGTGCTTATACTGTGATTTGGATAAATCATATAACTTCTTTGAGTTTCGACTTCTTTATCTATTCATTATGGGACTCTGGTTATTTCTGAGGGCCTTTCAAACAATAAGGTTTTCATTCCATAATGACAAAGTATTTTTCTAGGAGGAGCAAAGAAAGAGAAACTTTTCTCCATGGTCTCATGGTATAGCTGTACACATTTCTGTCCACTTTGCCAAGGGTCCCCCTACCTTTATGTCCAAATGGAACTGGCATGCCCGCACCCTGGAAACCCTATTGTACCTGCGAGGCTAGTCTCCGCATAGCCTCCTCCTGCCGCCTGCGCATTTCTGGGGTTCCTGGGCAGCTTCCACTGGGGATGGATGAATGGGCTGAAGGTGGCTGTGTGAGTGGCAGCTCTCTGTTGGCATCCACATCTGGATTAAAAAGATGAGATGTTTGTATGAGATATTCATAAAGCCCTGAGTAAAAGGAAGATTGATTAAATTCCATTTGTTCTATGATCTAGCAATTCTACTCCAAGAGAAATAAAAACTTAGGTCCACAGAAAAACTTGTACACAAATGTTCAAAGGAACAAGATTCATAACAGTGCAAAAGTGAAAATAATCCAAATGACCACCAACTGACGAACAGTTAAAATACGGAAAATCCATATAATGGAATATTACACTCATTCAAAGAAGCCAGTTACCATCTACCGTACGATTCTCTCTATATGAAGTTCCCAGAGTAGAGAAATCCATATAGACAAAAAGTAAATTGGTGGTTATATAGGGGTGAAGATAGGGAGTTAGGGGGAGAATGGAGATTGACCACTAATGGGCATTACTTTTAGGGGGGAGACAAAAATGTTCTGATATTAGATTATGGTGATTGCTGTACAACTCTGTAATAAACTAGAAAGCACTGAGCTGAACAATTTAAGTGGGTGAATTGTGTGGTATGTGAATTGTAACTTAATAAAAATAAAGCTGTTTTTAAAAAATTCCATTTGTTCATGTTATTTAGAAAATGCCTTATCTCCTACAAGAAATTTTATATATATATATATATTTATATATGGGTACAGATCACAGTATAAAAACGGGTACCAAAATTAGGAGATTGTTGATGGTCACTAGCCATTGAAAAGGAGGAGGAATAGGGGAAGGTAGTCCTCATTTAACTCCCCACCAGCAGGACTGAATTAAGACTTCTTCCATCCAGCTGGGAGAGGAAATTCTCTGGTCATTGGAGCCGAGTTCAGAATAACTGTAGGAGGATAGCAGTGGGAGGCAGCAGTGGAAAAAGACTGAAAATGTGTGAACTGAGGTAAAGCTCAGTGACTGTCACTGTATCATTTTTGTTGTTCACTCCTTCTCCCCACCCCATTCCCTTTGTCTGGTATTTGATTTTGTGGGCAATTACTGCCTGAATACCTTCTGTATTCCAGCTACTGTTTTCTGGAGATGACTTCCTTTTTGTCAGAGTATCTTTACTCTCTGCTTGGTACTCAGAGAACAGGAGAAACAAGTTCGTAGGTAGATAGCAGTCAATATGTACAGCAAACCGGCAAAACAGACTTCTGAAATGAGTGGACTAGGGAGGGTAGGGGTTACTCACTTCAACAGCTGTCTGGGGGCTTGGCAGCTGTTGGCAAATGTCAAATCCAAATAATACCTACCCTGAGACTTTTAGTGATGAGAAAAGATTGTCTTGTATTAGACAGAGCTTCCCTAACTACTGTACTGAGTATACTTGTAGTTAACGTAATAATGCCTAAATTACACAACGGGTCTATTTTTACAAGATGTTTTTGTTCTTTGTGTGTCTGTGCTGGGGGGGTGGGGGGGTGATGACGGTGGTGGGGGAGACTGACGGGGGAGTCGGGTTTGGGAAGGGGTGTGGGTGGAAAGCAGGATGACAGGCTACTGCCTGCCTTGACAGCTTTTCTGTACTGTCCCAGGGAAATGACAAGGAGGGGGCGGGCCGGGGGCTGAGTGTCTGTGGGGGAAGGACAGAGCCAGGCGAGGCAGGGCTGCAGGCTGAGAGGCTCACATCTTTCCCAGCAGTGCTGCGCAGTGTGCGGGAGGCAGGGGCAGAACAAAGAAGGCAGATGATGCAGAGATGGAAGCTGGGAGCTCCAACGATTTTCCACCTTGTTCTTGTTATTTCTACAACTGTTATCACTGGTATCACTGACGGAGGGTTAGGAAAGCCCTTGGGAATTCAAATAAACCTATCCCAGCTTGATGCAAATTAAAGTCTGTGGAAAAATTAAGCCATCTCTCCATACAGACATCATTCTTATTCATTAATGAAAGAAATTCTGCTGCTGCCAGGAAAACTCCCAGCCCCAGCTTACATAACAACAGATTAATGCCGAGAAACAGCTCGCACGCTTTATCAGTCACGTATTCTTGACTCTTCTTAAGGGCTAGTGGCTCTGGGAAGGTGGCGGAGGTAGGAGGTAGTTTGGACTTGGGCAGATTACAACAAAAATTATTTTGTACAAGGCTACTGCTGGTTCTGTGTAATTCTGATAAATACATAACCACATATTCTATCTCCTTTGACACCGTCTTCAAGTTTTGAAAGTTAACTATCAGGGCAAATCTACAGTCACAACATACGGACATTTATCTCAAGAATGGCAGCGTCCTGGTATTTTTAGAGTATCTCTGGAGATAAAAGGCAATGGATGTCAGAGAATAACTTAATGAACTACCTTTAAAGAACCTCTGCTTTGGGGAGCACATGGGCTGTGTTCTATTAACTCTTGCTCTCCCAGGTACCTTTGCTTTCTCAGAAAACAGCTCTTTTTGCCCTCGGGATTTATTCTGTCCTGCAGGATTCTACCATCCTGTTATCGCAACAGCGATATACAGAGGAGTCTGCTAATAACCAGAGCCTATTAGCAATCTGGTTTTCTTTCTGACACACTCAAAGAGTTAACCTCTTGGATTTCTCAGATAAGATGTAGTCTGGTGTGATATTTAAGCACTCAAAGGAAAATACTGGAATAGTCTGGAAAGTTAATTTCGACTACTTTTCAACTTCAAGAAGATATGTTTTTAGAATCACAGAATTTTAACACAGGAACAAATCTTAAAGATCACTTCCTCATTTTACAGATGAGAAAACAGGTCTAAAAAATTCAATTAAAATTCTCAAGTTACAAAATATGTGTAGTCACATGAGTGTTGGGGCTCAAACTCTGGGCTCTTGGCTCCCACGACACAATGTTAATTTCCCTCAGAAAAGCTTCCTGTAGAAACAGCATGACAGTGCTTGTGAGAAAGGAATTCTTCCATACCAATTTTTATCATACCCTGGGACTCTTAATTTAACCAGTTTTCTCTGTAGACACTAGTTCTTCTCCATGTGAGATATCCATTAAGTTAACCAGAGGTAATCTGCCTACTTAATGACAGGAGGCTGCTAATTAATTTCATCAGGAAGCCAGAATATCTGGAGGATGTGAAGAGAGTTCCTGTTGAGTTTCTAGCATGTGCTAGACTCTGTAACTACCATGATCTCAAGCCATTTCTAGTGGTTGCTGTCTGAAAATTTGCGGTGAGCTAGATTATTGATTTGGACTAGCAGAGCAATAGTTTCTGGTTTTGTTCTAAGTAATAGAAACCAGGCAGACTAGTTCTATATATATAGGTTATATAGGAAGAACATCCATACATTCTCTTTCTTCAGATGATTTCCTCCAATAAGGAGAGGCAGGACAGCAAAGTGGGTAAGAGACTGGCCTCTGAAACAGACTGCTTAGGCTCACTTGTTTCACCATTGACTGGCTTTGAAACCTAGGAGGTCTACTTAACCTCTTTGAGCCTCAGATCACTTCTCTGTGACATGAAGATAACAGGAATTACCTTACTGAGTTGATAAGAGGATTGGGTGAATTAATACTGGTTAAGATCTTAGAGAGTGCCTGGTACTAAGGACCACGTGAGTATTTTAAAAATAAGATCCTGGTGGTGATCGTTAAGCTGTGCCCTGCGATGAAAGAAGTATGAATATATATGAGATCTCAGCATCTTTTCACAAGGAAGCAGGAGAAACCCTTCAAGGACACAATGAAGTTCGAGCCCAAGCAGTGCAGTACTGACTTCAAGAGCAAGGGAACTAAAGCTGCACACAAACTGTGCGGGCTCGGAGCGAGAGGACACGGGCCCTGGCTGAGCAACAGCCGACAGTGATGGGTGCAACCGGCTCTTACAGGCGATGCTGCAGTCATCGTCCAAAGGACAGAGTAACCAGACTGCCAGAAGGGAAGAGTCATAAATTTATTCCCAGAGAAAGGTTTTCTCAGTCACACTTAGGTGACCGCTAGGTATGTGGGTTAAATGTAAACAGAGTATTACATTCTTTCTCTCAACTCTGAATTAATGGTCCTCTCGTGTAAGTCAGGTTTTTGCAGATCAGAAAATAAAAGGATATAAGGCTTAATAGGTCAGAAAAACTTTCAGAGCAACAAAGCAGGGAGTTCTTTAAAAAGGAATACGTACGTTTGGGGGAGGCGTGTGGGCTGTCTGAGGCGATCTGTCTCATCCGTGTTCCATGGCAGCTGAGGGCCACCAGTCTGGAAATGATGGCAGTTTTGCCGAACCCAATGTTTCCCACAATCACTACTCCTTGGTTCACGCTGGCATTTGAACTCTGAAGTTGAGCATCTATTTCATGGAAAACCCAATCCCGGCCAACAAACACTGACTCTGTAGTGATGCTGGGCACTTCAAAGAGCAGAGGCTTCAGGGAGATATCTGGAGGCCTATAAGGTGCAAAGTGAACTGGAAGGAACAATAAGAGAACACAGAACTTAGGCCAAACTGTCATCATTGAAAGAAATACAGAAGAAGAGCAGCATGGTTTAGGAGACTCTTAGTTACAGTACGATGGTATTCTGGGTTATTCAGCAAATAATACAACTCAATTTTGCTTCTACATAGATAGGCAATGGCAGGTGAGCTAGGGTCATTTGATACTCCAATTGGCAGAAAACAAACATAGTTAAAATGCCAATGATTTATGGAACAGTCAGAAAGACAGGGTGATATTCAAAATTATTAAACAGTGGGGATGGCCCGGCACCAGCACTCCAAATGGATGCCAAAGCAGTACGGAAGCAGGGTCCTTAAGGCTTCCTTCTACGCCTGGAGATAATCTTTTAGCTGCTGGATTGTGGGGAGATACAGGGTTAGAGTCCCTGGGGGACAGTCCAGGCTATGGCAGAGCACCCAGATGGCTTACAGCATCAGCTCTTTACCAACCACTAAGGATATATTTCAATATTTAACAACTAATATGGCTACGTGTCTGTTTCTCTAAAAATACCAGTGAAAACAGTAATTCCTTTTAAGTTCATAATGGTATTTTTCTTTTTAATTTAGTAGGTATATTAGAATAAGCAAAGCCTCTAAAAGCTCTGATAGTTTAAAAAGTCTTCAACATGTTAAGCAGTCAAGGAAGCAGAAACCAAACTTTGACCTCAGGTGTTTGCTCGTCTACTGCTTGTATTCATGCCAATTAAAAAAACAAAACAAAACCAAAAAACCAAGAGTTTGGCTTACAAAACCAAAAAACCAACAGTTTGGCTTATATACACCATGTCTTGGAGACAGATCCCACTGCTTTTCTCAAGATTTTTTTCTGTGCTTCTGTAGTTGTGGGATGTACTAAAATTCAAGCATGAGCTCTACTTTCAATAGTTTTCTAAAAATGCATAATAGATGTAACTTGCTTTCAAAGATCAACCTTCTAATTTTATTGATGGTAGAAAGAAGTCTTGTCTATGACCTCCCTTATCTGGGTTAAATGCCTTCCTAACTGTTCAGAGAGTAGCTCTAAGATGTATCATTTTATCTGTCTGCAACCAGGTTGTTGTTGTTGCTGTTTTTAAAGTAAGCTCTATGCCCAGTGTGGGGCTTGAACTCACGACCCAGAGATCAAGAGTCACATGCTCTATCAACTGAGCCAGACAGGTGCCCCAGGAACCAGATATTTTATTTTTGTATCTTTAACCTTAGCACAGTGCTTTGACAGATAGCAGGTACTCAATAAATGTTTACTGAAAGAATTAATTAAAAATAAGGTATTATACTCTAACCCCCTTTTATATTTTGGAGTATAAAGCCCAGGGGAAGGGGATGAGGACAGGAGAAAGGAAAATCATAAAAGGGGGAAATGAGATCTATTTATACTGCTTATATTATTCTAGAACATGATTAAACCACTTAGACATAATTAAACGGGATCTAGAGATGGCAGCTTACTTGAGAAAATCTACTCACAAGCAAGCATACATGTACACACTCTCATTAAAAACTCTCTGAAAGCTATTAGAATGATAAAAGCATTAAAAAAAGGATAACAATTCCAAAAATAGTGCAAATAATTAAAAGTATAAAGCCAAACTCTAAAAAGAGAAGAAAACAGTTTCCTATATCAGTTTTAAAATGTCCCAAATGTTCACTTAAAAAAAAAAAGAAAAAAGGCTGTGGAGATTCGGCTATATAATTGCTTATAATTTCCTGATTCTCATCTCTTTAACAAAACTTACTCTTTTAAAATCCATAACTAAAAAAAATAAAATAATAAAATCCACAACTATAGGCTATTATAACACTGTATGTTAACTAACTGGAATTAAAAATTTTTTTAAATCCATAACTGTAATTACAGAATTCAGTGAAAATTTGACTATTAACTTGCTAAATCTATTCTTTTTCATTCTAATGGCTT
This sequence comes from Halichoerus grypus, assembly GCF_964656455.1. Classification (NCBI taxonomy): domain Eukaryota; kingdom Metazoa; phylum Chordata; class Mammalia; order Carnivora; family Phocidae; genus Halichoerus; species Halichoerus grypus. The sequence continues at coordinate 194,423,110 of NC_135713.1, read as the reverse complement.
GTAGCTCATAGTCTATTTTACCTTTCTTAAACATTACTTCATTGAGCTACACTTTACAGATCATAAAATTCACCCTTTTAAAGTATCCAGTTCAGTGGTTTTCAGTACAGTTGACCCTTGCACTACATGGGGGATAGAGGAGCTGATGCCTCATGGAGTTGAAAATCCACGTGTAACATCTGACTCACCCAAAACCTTACTAATATAGCCTATCTGACTCAAAGCCTTACCGGTAGCCAACTAACCCATATTTTGTATGTTATACATACTATACACTATATTCTTACAATAAAGCTAGAGAAAAGAAAATGTTAGTAAGAAAATCATAAGAGAAAATACATGTAGAGTAGTGTCTGTAAAAAATCCACATATAAGTCAACCAGCCCAGTTTAAATCTGTGTTGGTCAAGGGTCAACTATACATTTACAAAGTTGTGCAACCATCACTATCTAATTCCTGAACATTTTTATCATCCCGCAAAGAAAACTCTACACCCCTTAACTGTTACTTCCCAGTCCCCCTTCCTCCCAGACCCTGGCAACCAGACTTCCTGTCTTTACAGATTTGCCTATTCTGGACATACACGATAAATGTTACTGTGTGATACGTGACCTTTTGTGTCTGGCTCATTTAGTATAATGTTTTTGAGGTTCATTCATGTTGAAGCATGTATCAGTACTTCATTCTTTTTATTGTTGAGTAATATTCCATTATATGGATCTATCACATTTTGTTTATCAATTTATCTGATAAACATCTGCTTTGTTTCCACTTTTTGGCTATTATGAATTATGCTGGTATAAACATTCATGTATAAGTTTTTGTGTACATATGTTTTCAGTTATCTTGGGTATATATCTAGGAGTGGTATTGCTGAGTCATGTGGAAACTCTATGTTTAACTTTTTGAGAAACTGCCAAACTGTTCTATTTTGCTTTTTGCTATTTTTTACAGAAGTAATATATATTCACTATAGAAAATTTAGGAATAGCAGATAAACAAGATAATAATTGTACTCCCAGTAGCCAGAGAGAAACACTACTCATATATATTCTGAATTTTTTTCTGTACCATAAATACTTATTTTAAAAACCCAAAATGGGATCATACTGTTTTATAATCTTTTTTCATTTTTCACTTACCAATTCCAGAGTTCTGAAAAGGTTGATTCTGTCAGACTTGCCAGCTTAATGGCTACTTCAATGGGGGGACTGATTCTTGGAGCTCCCTACTCCCACCATTTTCCATGTCATTTGACAGTAGGTGCTGCTACCTACTCGGGGCTTCCTGGGCCCCTGGGAGTGCTTGGTGGGCACCCAGACAGACACACTGAGATCTGGGTGAGCAGTGACAGGACTCCCCGGGAGGAAGGAGAAAATAGATCAGTTGGCTTGAGATGAGTCTAATTAGGCCTAGCGAGACCTAAAGTCACAGAACTGGTTTCAGAACTAGAAACAAAACCTAATTCTGACTCAAAAAAACAGGTTTTTTCCATTATATTATGGTGCAGCTGCTCTACAGGATATCACTTCCAAATCTGAAAGTGACATGAATGATCCCACTGATGACCAGGATTGATTAGGCTTAGCTGATGGGCTAAGCTGTCTTCTTTCTCCTTCACCTCTCCTGTGCTTCCCTTTAGGAACTGTGTGCTTAGCCAGAAATGACCTTTCCAGAGAGAGAAGAGCTACAGAAACTCTCATATGATTTCTACACTAACTGAATTATTTCTTCAGGTCCAAGATTACTTTATATTTCGTATCAACAGGGCTTTCATGAATATGACCAATGCTAATTTATAATATGGAATTATGTATAGATTCAATTTAAATGCTTAAGTTTTTGAGAAAAATTCTCTTAACTTGTTCTCATGTTGACGTAATCTCCCATCATATTTTATTCTACTGAGAAAGCTTTGACATTTTAAAAAGTTATTTAAAAATTTTTCTAAAAATGTAATCAATTCACAAAAGCCTCAAGGGAAGAACAGACAAAATTAGCCAGTACCATATGGTAAAACAACTGTAGATGCCAAGAACAGCCTAGAAACAATTTCTGTACCTCAGAACCTAAGGCTTTTGTCAGCTCAGTATGATAGAAGAAAGCCCTACTTCCTATGTACCAACAATACATTTAGGGCATATGAACAAGAAAGCATTTTGGGCTGCATTGTGAGATATGGAGGTAATGGATGTTCTCTGTGGAGTTCATATTCCTAAATAATGTTTGTTTGGGATATCAGCTGGCTTCCAAGAGATTTTCTAAGGCAGAAACACTGAAATAATCCATGAGAAATTACCACTGTAACTACAGCTGAGCTAAGGGAAAAAAGATGAGCTAATCCATACCATTTAGTAACAGATGTGGCTTTCTTACCCCTGGCACTCAAGAGTTGGCAGTCCCAGCACAGCAAAGACCATCTCACCCCTCTCAAAGCATTCTAATAAAGTATAGTGGGGCGCCTGGGTGGCTCAGTTAAGCATCTGACTTGGTTTCTCGAGTCTCACATCAGGCTCCGCGCTTAGCAGGGAGTCTGCTTGAAGATTCTCTCCCTCTGCCTCCACCCTGACTCGAGGGCACGCTCACTCTCTCCCTCAAAAAATAAATCTTTTTTTTTTAACTGTACTGATACCTATAATTTACTTCAAAATTCATAAAAAATAATGGGTGGGTAAAGAGATGGGCAGATGGATAGACAGGTTATGATAAAATAAGGTAGCAAAATGTTCATGATATAACCAAGGTGGTGGGTCTGTAAGTGTTAATTGTAAGATTCTTTCCTTTCTGGTACATCTGAAAATCTTCCTAATAAAATGTTAAAGGAAAAAAAAAAACATGGAAAGGAATCACATTTCAATAGGGCACACAAATGAGACAAGCTTTGGAAAGTAGTTTTAAAAAGGATTTAATAACCACTCTAGATTCAGATCAGTGTGGGCATCTCTTCAGTGTGTGCATCTCTTCGATGCAAATGAGGCTTGTGGCAGACGAATGAGTTCCCTCTAGGAAACAGTCTCTGTGAGACCATTAATAAATGTAATTATATACCTAGGCTTATGGAGAAAAGAGACCTTTGTTTAACTAAGGCAAAGTGTAAACATTAAAAAACAACAACACTAAAGTGCATTAAGGCTAAGAGATCAGCCTGCCCAAATGCAAATATAAACATCTGCTGTAAGTGGAAAAGGGGAAGGGAAAATGGAGGCAAAGGAGCTCTAAGTGGATTTGGACTAAAGCATGTTTACTCGTGGAAAACCATCATGAATCATCTTAAAAGAAGTCAGTCACAGGAATGGCAGAAGAAAGGGTGTGTGTAATACAGCCAAGGTCTGGTGCAAACAGGAGCAGAGTTGTGTTTCCTCACATTCTTCTACAATGACTGTAAAGTCTAGCCTGGAAGCACCTCTGTTCCTCAGAACAAAAGATAATTTCAGGCTTATTCTTAGGGTTCATGACATGCATGCCATTCTCAACACAGAGCAGAGAAAAAACACATGTGCTGCAGACACAACCTGATATCACATCAGCGCCGAACATCACTCAAAAAAACACCGCTTATTTTTTTCTTAAGAAATGTTTAAACCAGGGTAGGGGTTGAGTTGTCTACTGAGTTTCTAGAAGGTTCACTCTCCCATTTACAGGAGTCAAATCTCTTTAGGGACTGTTGTTTATTCTTGCTGCTCTGGAAAGGACTACAGTAGACAGCTATTCCTACACCAGGAAATAAGTTTCTAAAGAATGTAAAGCAATTTGAAGGAGGTCTTAAAAGATAACAGGCTAAGAAATGTTCATTCCAGAGAACTCCTGTTTAAAAAAAAAAAAAAAAAGGTTAAGGGGCTCCTGGGTGGCTCAGTCGGTTAAGCGTCTGCCTTTCGCTCTGGTCGTGATCCCAGTGTCCTGGGATCGAGCCCCGCATAAGGCTCCCTGCTCAGCGGGAAGCCTGCTTCTCCCTCTCCCACTCCCCCTGCTTGTGTTCCTGCTCTCGCTGTGTCTCTCTCTGTCAAATAAATAAATAAAATCTTAAAAAATAAAAGGTTAAATAAAGCAGAATCACTTTTGGGGTCAATAAGGAAACATAGCAGAGTAGGAAGAACGGTGGACTCAGAGCCAAGATCCCTTAGTTTGTATCCTGTCTCTGTTACTTACTGGTTGTGTGACTTTAGGATAAGTACTTAGGCTCTGGATATCTCAGTCTTCCTCATTTTTAAAATAGGGGTAAGAATGACACTGTGAGGATTAGATGAGTTAACAGATGGGATGGGCCTAGGACAGCGTCTGGTGGTTAACCGTGTTAGCTGCCAGCACTAGCGACATCATCAAGCCAAAAAGACATCTGGAGTAACCGTAATCCACCCCCCCCCAACTTATTTAAAACAAAACTTAGCAAAAAAGATATCGAGAACATACTGACTCTCTTTAAGGCACCTTCCCTTTGAGGCTTCTGACTTGTCTCCCTTCTTCCTTTCCCCACCCAATATTTTTTGAAACAGCCCCGCTTGCTCTCTTCACTTCTGCAGCAACGGCACACTCTAGCCTGGCCTCCTCCCATATTATTCATATCTGCTCAAATTGTTTTGGTTAAAGTCACTAAAGCCTTTCTAATTGTTAAGTACGATGATTTCTTTTTCTAGTCTTTATGCTTCTTAACCACTCCTCAGGATTTAACACTTTTAACTAACTCCCACTTTTGGAAATGCATTCCCTTCTTGGGCTTCACATGGCAACACTTCCTTCTAGTTCTTTTTGTCCTCTCCTCCTGATGTGTCTTTAATGATTCCTCCTCTTCTGCCCATCCCTAAGATATTGCCAATTCTCGGTTCTATATTTCATTTTTTTCTTCTTCATGATCCCTGGATAATCTCAAAGGAATAGACTAAAAGGTTTCACAGCTAAGTGGTGATGGTTTGTATTTCTATTCCTCATTACCAAACTCCTATACAGCATCTCCAACAACTCACCAGAGTTACCTATTTGGATTTCCAATAGAAACCTCAAACTTCAAGTGTTTAAAAGTAAAGTTACTGTCTCACTCACCTTAATCTATTCTTTCTCTTCCACTTATTATCTCAGTTAATGAAGTATCACCAATCTGCCTGATCTTTCCACATAGAAACTTGACACTCATCAGGATTTCTTCTTCCTTAATATTTATATCTAATTTGTCACAAGTCCTACCAGTAATTCTTGAGGAGTGGGGCACCTGAGTTGGCTCAGTTGGCTGAGTGTCCGACTCTTGGTTTCAGCTCAGGTCATGATCTCAGAGTCGTGAGATCCAGCCCCATGTCGGACTCCATGCTCAGCAGGGAGTCTGCCTGAGATTCTCTCCCTCTCCTTCTGTCCCTCCCCCTGCTCATGCTCTCTCTCTCTCTCTAAAATAAATTAGTAAATCTTTAAAAAAAAAAATTCTTGAGGAATATCTCTCAGATATAATTCCTTTTTTCTTTCCTATTCCACTGCTACTAGAGAGATACGACCTTGGGGGAGGTGCTGATCACTCTTAAGTCTCAATTTTGTCATCTGTAAATGAGGGTAATAAGAGTATTTACCCCATTAGGCTAAATGAGAACATGTATGTTAAGTTCTTAGCTCAGAACCTTAATCCTCAATGAATGGCAGCCATATAGTTTAGGTTCTCAACATCTCTTGCTTTTACTATGTACTTAAATAGGCTATTATTCCTTCTGTATACAGCTACCAAATCTATCTATCTATCTATCTATCTATCTATCTATCTATCTATCTATCTACCTACCTACCTACCTACCTATCTATCTTGATCATGTCAACCTCTACACTCTACCCTTACATGTCATCAACTTGCCCTACCACAGTCACCTAACCTATTAAGTTAACTTAATTAACTTACTAACTAGTACAGTTCTTGTCATAGGGTAGGTATATTCAATAACATTCAATAAATGAATTCATGAATGAAAATAGTTAATATGGATTTTTCTTCCCCAACTGAAGGGAAATATAGTAGTATACACTTCACTTTGGTAGAGCAGAAGGGTTCAAGGAAGACAGTTAAGGGATACAAATTCAGGTCTTTGAAAAATCACTGCTCTGTACTATAATAATAAAAAGAAATGAATCATTCGTTTGGCACCTTTCAAGGATACATTCCTGTTTAAAGGCAACTGTCATAAACAAGTGGGTCATTAAATAACAAGATAGAGAAGGAAAAATGTTATTTTCCAAGCTCTGTGCATATCACAGGCAAGGCCTGGATGTTGACCAATAATCAAAGAATACTATTCTTACAGGAAGCTGGGGGAAGCAAGAAAAATGGTATCTTAGAGCTAGTGTCCAGAGAGGACAGAATAGATCCTTCTAAAGCCAATTCTTGCTTCTTTTAGAAAAGTTACTAAGAAGGCTGGATTCACACAAATCCATTTAGTAACTGAGGTCTTGCTAATGCTACATGTGAGATTTATTTTTGTGCAACAAATGATATTTAAATTTTCATCATTATAGGTACAATATGTAGTTTAGTTCAGAGAGAACTCAATTCTAACTACCAAGCCAGTCTTTTTTTTTTTTTTTTCTTTGAGAGAGAGAGCAAGCGAGAAGGAGGGGAGGGACAGAGGGAGAGGGAGAGAGAGAATCTTAAGCGGGTACCATGCTCAGTGCAGAACTTGACTCAGGGCTTGATCTCATGACCCTGAGATCATAACCTGAGCTGAAATCAAGAGTCAGACACTTAACCAACTGAGCCACCTAGGTGCCCCTAAGCCAGCCATTTTCTAATGAGAGATGGGTTTATGCTCCAGTCCACTTCATCTATAATTTTCTTTTTAAAAATATGACATGAATTTCTACTTCTGTCCAAGATGGAGTAAAAAGGACTATATTTATCCTCCTACCTAAAAGAATCCCCAAACAAACCTCTAGACAAAGTATATAAAACAATGGTTTTTAAGACATTAGATATAAGCAATGAAAAATAATGATCCCTGAGAGATGGAAAACAATAGGCATATCCCATGCCCATTTACTGCCTTAAGAGAACTTCCAGGCCATAATGTAGGGAGGGAAAACCCAGTCAGATTCTAGCAGACTCCCTGAATTGAGGAGATGGAACTGAGAATCCAGGGAGACTAAGGCAGCAACTGTTCAAAGGACAGAGTTCTGAGAAGGTGAGCACTGAACAGAAATAAATCTGAAGATCTGTGGAAAGTAGAATACTGACTGGCACATGTATGTGAGAAAGCTGCTCAACACCAGGAGATGACCTATCCAAGATGATTAGAGGGAAGAGGGCCTAAATAGTTCCTATTACCAGCAGCCAGAATAGAAAACCTCACCATTTCCAGGACATTGAGTAGGATATTCAGAAAGGTCTTGTCTCAGTAGTATCAAATAATAAGACTATAATAAATATTGTTCTGGTCCTACTCAACAACTCTTAAAGGCAAGACCCAAAATTAATTATACTGTTTCCAAATAACTTCAACATTCCTGAAAAAAGTTGAAGAATATTTGTAAGAATACAAAAATATCCAACATGCAGTGAGGTAAAATCCACCATGTCTGGCATCCAAACAGAGATTGTTAGGCATGCAAAGCAGCAGGAAAAAAAAGGAACCATAATTAGGAGAAAAATCAACTAACTGAAACTGACCCAGAACTGACACAGATGTTAGAATTACCAGAGAGAGATATTAAAACAATAATTCTAACAATATTCTATGTGTTCAAAAGGTAAGGACATGGAAGATATAAAAGACCCAATTGAACTATTAGGAAAAGAAATTACAACAACAGAAATGAAAGGATGAGTGACCTTGAAGACATAGGAATAAAAACTATCCAAAATTAAACATACAGAGAAAAAAGAATCCTCTAAAATAACAAAAGCATCAGTAGGGGCATTTGGGTGGCTCAGTTGGTTAAACGTCTGCCTTTGGCTCAGGTGACGATCTTAGGGTCCTGGGATTGAGCCCTGCATCAGGCTCCCTGCTCAGCGGGGAGCCTGCTTCTCCCTCTCCCTCTGCTCCTCCTGCTTGTGCTCTTCCTCTCTGTCAAATAAATAAATAAAAAATCTTAAAAAAAATAATAGCTATAAAATTTCTAAATTTGATGAAAACTATAAATTCACAGATCCAAGAAGCTCAATGAGCCCCAAGTACAAGAAATATGAAGAAAACGACACCAAGGCACATCATAATCAAACTGCTCAAAACCAGAGATAAACAGAAAGTCTTAAAAGCAGCCACAGAATAAAAAGACATGAAGTACAGAGAAACAAAGATAAAGATGACAGCAGATTTCTTGTCAGAAACAATGCAAATGAGAAGACAGCAGACCTACAGCTTTATATTATGGAAAGAAAAAAACCTGTCAACCTAAAATTATAAACCCAGTAAAAATTTATCTTTCAAAAGTAATGGTGAAATAAAGACTTTTTCAGACATATAAGAGCTGAAAAAATTAATCACCAGCAGATCCACATTACAAAAAATATTAAAAAAAAAAAAGACCTGCAGGCAGAAGAAAAATGTCACTAGAAATATGGATTAACACAAAGAAATGAAGAGCACCAGAAATGGGAACTACATAGATTAATATATAAGATTTTTGTTGACTTTACAACAAATGGTGTTGGAACAACTGGATACATATATGCAAAAAGATCCCAACAAAACCTCAAAAAACTACTTTCATACATATCATGCACCATATATAAAAATTAAAATCAATCATAGACCTAAATGTAAAACCTGAAACAGTAAAACTTCTGGAAAAATATATAGGAGAAGATATTTGTGACCTTTGGTTAATCAAAAAAATCTCAGACACAACACTAAAAGAATGATCTATCAAGGCAAAAATTCATAAATTGGTTTTCTAAAAACTTTGGTTCTTCAAAAGATACTGTTAAGAGAATGAAAAAACAAGCCATAATATGGGAAAAAATATTTGCAAAGCATATATCTGATAAAGAACTTGTATCCAAACTATATAACAAACTCTCAAAACTCATATTAACAAGAAAAGAAACAACCCAATAAAAAGTGAACAAAATATATGAACAGATGTTTCTTCACCAAAGAAAATATTCGATGGCAAATAAGCACACAAGATCATCAATATAAGCACAATGTTGTACAGATCTCTAGAACTTTTTCATCTTGCATGACTGAAACTTCACCCATTGAACAGCAACTCCTCATTTTCCCCTCCCTCCTCCAGGCCCAAGCATACACCATTCTACTTTGGCTTTGAGGAGTGTGACTACTTTAGATACCTTATGTGAATGAAACCATGTGGTATATGTCCTTCTGTGACTGGTTTATTTAATTTAGCATAATTATCATCAAAGTTCATCCATGTTTTAGCATATAACAGAATTTCCTTTTTTTTAATGTCTGAATAACATTCTATTGTATGTATATGGCATATTTTCTTTATGCATTCATCCATCAACAGATATTTATGTTCTTTCCACGTCTTCACTATTGTGAATAATGCTGCAATGAACAAAGGAGTGCAAATATCTCTTTGAGATCCTGATTTCAATTCTTTTGGATATATACCCAGAAGTGGGATTGCTGGATCATATGGTAGTTTTATTTTTAATTTTTTGAGGAATCACCATGCTGTTTTCCATAGTGGCTGCACCATTTTGCATTCCTAACAACCGTCCACAAGGGTTTCAATTTCTCTATCTCTTTGTTATTTTCTTTGTGTATGTGTGTATTTTCTAATGGTCATTCTAACAGGTGTGAGGTGGTATCTCATTGTGGTTTTCATTTGCATTTCCCTGATGATTAGTGATGTTGAGCATCTTTTCAAATACCTGTTGGCCATCTGTATGTTTTCTTTGGAGAAATGTCTATTCAAGTCCTTTGCCCATTTTTATTTATTTTATTTTATTATATTTCATTTTTAAGTAGGCTCCATGTTGGGCGTGGAGCCCAATACGGGGCTTGAATTCATGATCCTGAGATCAAGACCTGAGTTGAGATCAAGAGTCAGATGCTTAACCGACTGAGCCACCCAGGCACTTTGCCTGTTTGTTTAAAATTGGGTTATTACTTTTTTTGCTATTGAGTTATAAGACTTCCTTATGTTCCTTAATATTTTGGATATTAACCCCTTATCAATTATATGGTTTGCAAGTATTTTCTCTCATTCATAGGCTGCCTTTTTATTCTCTTTTTAAATACTTCATAAATGCAAAAGTAATTTCCATTATAATTCCTTTACTTATGGGTTCTAGATATCTTTCACATTACAATTTAACTTCTCCCCCCTTATCTTAAATGTAATTTAATATATGTTTATCTATTTCTTCTTTCTTAATTACTCTATTTGTTTTCCTTGTTATGGTTCAGTTAACTCAGTTAAAAACACTGAGTTGGGGCACCTGGGTGGCTCAGTCAGTTGAGTAGCAGACTCTTGGTTTCAGCTCAGGTCATGATCTCAGGGTCATGGTATCAAGCCCCGTGTCAGGCTTCTTGCTCAGTGCAGAGTCTGCTTGTCCCTCTCCCTCTGCTCCTCCCCCAACTTGTACTCCCTCTCTCTAAAATAAATAAATAAATAAAATCTTAAAAGAAAAATAAAAACATAAAAACACACTGAGTTGCTGTCAGTGACTCCATATGGAAAAGGGTCTTACTGTACAATTTATTGTGTTAATTCTCAACTAGCACAGAAGTGATTTAAGACTTTGTTTTTGAATGAATGAATAAAATTCATTAAGCATTGTCTAGGCAAGTTTCTCATACATTATTTAGTATATCTGCTCCTTTAGTTCCTGTCCACCACAGGTTCTGTTTCATGGTCCATCTGACAGTGTCCATTTTAAAGATTATTATTTAGCTTTTCGTATCAACAAAGTTAATTTTTAAAGGTACTAACAAACCATAACCTGTCTTCTCCAAAACTATTTTTTTATTTTTCTAATTTCTGGACCAGAGAAGGATGATAGCAACGATAACTGTAAGACAGAAAAATGATATTATCTGAGCTACATTTTAGAAGGACTAATCTGGCAAGCCAGGTATTAGCTTGATTCAAACTTGGAAAGACCAGATGAGGGAGACAAGCTAGTTAGCTGTATTGAGAATGGAGAACGTGGGAAGAATGGGAGAAACTGGAAGAGTAGAATCCTCAGAGTGTCCTACGTGACTGGATGTAGGAGATAATGAAGACAGTGATTCAAAGCTGACTTCAAGAGTTAAAGCCTACGTGAGAGGAAAATTGGGGCACTTATTAATAGAAATAGGGAAGTAGGAGCTAGTTTGGGCTAATGAATCACAGCGGTGCCCTGTTTGATTGGAGCCGCCACCGAAAGAACAGTCATTGCAGTTAGTGTTGATACGCTGCTCTCTTTCCCATACCTAACACCCCAGAGTCCTGAGTATCTACAATTAGCCATTGTAGTAGTACATTATTACATTACTTATGCTTTTCATATTATACTGTCTATGACATTGTATATTATGGTGGTTAAGAGCACAGGCTCCAGAGTCGGCCAGATATGAAATGAATCCTGGCACTGCCGATGCCTAGACATGTAACCTTAAGCAAGTTATTTAACCTCTGTAAATCCCAGTTTCCTTATTACCACTACGTAGATCAAAGGGTTGTGAGGATTAAAAAAGAACATGTTTAAAGCTCTTAGCACTGTGCCTACAAAGAATAAGAACTCCAATAAATGTAAGTTATTATTTTTATATCTGTCTGAAAGTGTCCCATTCTCAACATTTGTCTTAGTGTTTTAAGAAGTCCATTGTATTCTATTAATGTGGGGGTAAAAAAAGGAAGAGGCTTATTTTACTCTGAAAAATTATACTTTGAGTCTTTGAGTAACTGTATATTAAATTTCAGCTTTCTGACATTGGTCTTATAGGAAAACATTTGTTGAGAAAAATCTGGAGTCATTGCTGAGTGGAATTTTCAGGAAGTTATTTTCCCTTTGGAAAATAGTAAAGGAAATAAGGAAAGCCTAACTCTCAAAAGTTGTCAATTTTTACATGTTAAATACCTCACAATGTAGGGAAATATAAAAACAGTAAAGCTTCTGAAATGTGAAACATTTGATAAAATAATTATATAACTATGTTACCAGAGTTTTACGCTATTAAATTATTGGCCTTGAATGTGAGATATGAGATATATTTTTATTGGAGCATCAAAACTGGTTAATTAGTTGAAATTTTAGATTAAACTTTTTTTTTAAATGTAGGCTCCATGGGCCTCAACGTGGGGCTCAAACTCACGACCCTGAGATCAAGACTGAGCTGAGATGAAGAGTTAGACACTCAACTGACTAAGCCCTTAAGATCAGACACTCAATCCAGGTGCCCCTAAGAGTAAACATTTTTAAGTGAACTCTCAGTGATGAAACACCTATGGTCCTACAAAGGAAACTTTCCAGTTCTATATTTTATTATATCTTGGGGAGTAATTCCATAAAAAAACTTAAAAAAAATTTTTTTTTATTTGAGAGTGAGTGAGCGAGAGAGAGCGAGCGAGCATGGGGAAGGGCAGAGTCAGAGGGAGAAGCAGGCTCCCCACTGAGCAGGGAGCCCTACATGGGGCTCGATCCCAGGACCCTGAGATCATGACCTAAGCCGAAGGCAGACACTTAACCGACAGACACCCAGGGGCCCCACCATAAAAAAAAACTTCTATATAGGAGACTGGAAAGTTTAAATCATTTTACAGAATCAAAAACTGTTTTGCAAAGGGTTACCTAAGTAAATTTACTGGCAATATGATTACTTAATAAGATTTAGTCACTTTTGGAGAAAATAATGATAGATTAACTGGGAAGCTCATCCTTTAAATTTCATTTAGATCAAAACATCAAAATGTCATAATGGTTATTTTTCCTTTTTTTTTTTAATTTTTTTTTTTTTTAAGATTTTATTTATTTGCGAGAGAGAGAATGAGAGACAGAGAGCATGAGAGGGAGGAGGGTCAGAGGGAGAAGCAGACTCCCTGCCGAGCAGGGAGCCCGATGTGGGACTCGATCCCGGGACTCCAGGATCATGACCTGAGCCGAAGGCAGTCGCTTAACCAACTGAGCCACCCAGGCGCCCCTGGTTATTTTTCCTTTATCGCACTTAAGGCATTTAAAAATATTTTCAGTGATTTATTATTGCAGAATTACATATCATGATTAGAATCTCTTTCATGTTACTCCATAGACTTTCTTTAAGTAGTGTGTTACTTAATGCAAGGGGTTAATATGTGCCTGTTAGAAGAACCTGTGTTTTACAGATGTGTTTTATAGTCTCTTCTCTTTCTCAAAGGTTATTTCTACCTTGTGGGTCGTGTAGGGAAACTTTGTTATATATTAGCTACTGTTTGGATTCTCAAACTTTAAGATGAAATTTACTAAATAAGACTGGCTTACATAAAAACCAGATCTGTGCACCTATCTGGAGCTACTTTATTTTTTATTTTATTTTATTTTAATTTAATTTAATTTTATTTTATTTTATTTTTAAAGATTTTATCCATTTGACAGAGACAGCAAGAGAGGGAACACAAGCAGGGGGAGTGGGAGAGGGAGAAGCAGGCTTCCCTCGGAGCAGGGAGCCCGATGTGGGGCTTGATCCCAGGACCCCGGGATCATGACCTGAGCCGAAGGCAGACGCTTAACAACTGAGCCACCCAGGCGCCCCTGGAACTACTTTAATAAATAGTGATCTGCTTTAAAAAAATCACAGCCAGACTACTACAGAAAGCATAAACTAGTTTCCAGCAGACATTCAAAGACATCCAGCTTGAATGCTGCATTTCAAATTTTAAGGTACTTTCCAAAAGAGCTGGCTGGGGGTGCGAGGGTCAACTTCATACAATTAAAGATTACAATCTACCCGTCTAATATTTATCTATAGGCAGTATGTGCATGCAACTTTACTTTTGGATTTTAAAAGAAATCTAATCTTGTAAAATAGAAGAGTGAACAGTGAGACAGACGACAATGATGGAAATATTCTCTTGTAAATGTAAGAGCCAACCAGGTCATGATCAAGATGACTAAGAACCTCAAGGGTGTGTGACTCAGTGGGCTAATGCAAGAGTATTAGCTTCATGACATGCATCTTAGTCATCTTCATAATGAATTCATTGTTTTGGAAAAGGGACTCACAAATATTGTGATGCACTGATTTTATTTGATGAAAATTCAATATTTTGCTTTGATAAAGCCACGTTAACTGTGGCAGGGTCAATTTCATATAAATTCTGCCAATGAGTCAGATTATCATTTGCACATATGCCCTCCCACCTAGTATCTACTAAGGTAGCTATGAACTAAAGCCAATGCCTGTGAATGGCCATTTAGTAATGGGATTTAGTAAAAGTCCTAGGGAAACCAACATATATTGGGAAATAAGTTTTAATTAGGAATGTGTAATCTCTTCAAGCAGAACAGTGTTAGAATATTATCATCAATAATTTATTGTTAATTTACCCCAAGTAGCTACTACTAGAAGTCAGTATGCTATGATTTGTTTTGTGTATTTTAATTCTCACTTGTTCCCTTTACATATTCCATCATAAGATTTATTACATTTATCCATAAAAACCAACAACCTCTTTCGTTCTTTGGCAGACAGCAAACTTGGTTTCTGTCTTTTTCTGTGGAAGAAGAGAGTCCATTAAGATGGTCAGAAAGAGTGAGTTTTTAGGTAGGTTATTTCTAGCCTAACTCCACATTAACACAATGGTGATTAAACTTTTAAAAATGGACCCCAAATTAATTTTTAAAACTTGAATTAAAAACTTTAATAATGTTTCAAATTAATATCTATCAAGGACATTAGGCTTTGAGACTAGAAAAGGCACTTAAGGTTGGTTAACCAGCTATATACTTTGCACTATTAGTACACAATCTTCTGTAACTGTTTTACCATTAGAGCTCAGGCTCTTGGATGGTTGACAGCTAGGAATCTACTAACTTGCTGCAATGGGATCCTGGACAGTGCACTTATGTGACCTTCTCCCCATTGTTAGGCTGGGTCTCTGGAAACATCAATTTTGGTAGAACAGTTGTTCAAAACAGCTGCCTTGAGAAGTAAAAAAAAGAGACTTTTTACTAATGAAGCAAATATGAATGTTTTTTAAAAATTCTTTCTACTGCTTTTTTTTTATTCTGTATTTTATCTTTGCTCTGGGTTTTTTGTTTTGTTTTGTTTTGGGAAATGTTAGTGTTAATACCCCCACTTAAGATCCAAATGCTAGCTCAGATGTTACCCAGCAACTTCTGCTTCAGTGGTCAAAACACTACCATTATGATCAAACAACTGTAGTTATTATTAAGGTAACTATTAAACGAACTATGCCTATAGTCTTTTTTTTTTATTAATTCAAATAAACATTTATTGTACAGGTACTCTGGCAACTGTTTTAAGTGTTGGATTTCATGCAGAATTTCATTGAGTAACAGTACTCAATGACAGCCATTCTGCATCAACTCTGGGAATAATCTGTAAGGTTTTAGTCATTGCATTTAAATAACACAACGAAAGAACATCAGTGAAAACAGGCTGGCTCTTCTAATACAAAGTTAGCGTAGTAAATGCTAGTGATAAGATGATTAAAGAATTATACACTGACAGCTTAGAATTCCAGAATGAAGGGATCTCTTGAAACCTAAGTGAACTCAGGACAAATGTCCAAAATTACTTTTTTTTTTTTTTAAAGATTTTATTTATTTATTTGACAGAGAGAGACACAGCGAGAAAGGGAACACAAGCAGGGGGAGCGGGAGAGGGAGTGGGAGAGGGAGAAGCAGGCTTCCGGCGGAGCAGGGAGCCTGACGTGGGGCTCCATTCTAGGACCCTGGGATCATGACCTGAGCTGAAGGCAGATGCTTAATGACTGAGCCACACAGGCGCCCCTCAAAAAGTACTTCTATACAAAGCTTGAAGAGTAGAGCCTGTCAGCTACAAGAAGTCCTGCTAGTGTGGAACTATAAAAAGATGTGAAAAACTTAGGTAGACAGAGAAAGACAAATACCACATGATTTCACTTATACATAGAATCTAAAAACAAATGAACAAAACAGACTCTTAAATACAGAGAACAAATGGGTGGCTGCCAGAGGGGAGGGGGTAGGGGAAAGGGTGAAATAGATAGTGGGGATTTAAGAGGTACAAACTTCCAGTCATAAAATAAATAAGTCACGGAGATGAAAAGTACAGCTCGATGCCTGTACTCTTTAACAATGTTTATGAACTACTTTTAACCAATTCTAAAACTATACTTTTCTTGCATTTCTGTAAATAGACTATATGGTCCTTAAAGATGTAAAGGCACTTCTCTTCAATTGCAGTGGTATTCCCTAAACCAGTGGTTCTTAAAGTGTGATCTGGGGACCCCGGGGGGTTTTCAAGACACTTTCAAGGGGTCCACGAAATCAAAACTATTTAATACTGAGAGGTTACTTGTCTTTTTCCATGCTCATTCTGTTACAAGTGTACGGTAGAATTTTCCAAAGCTTACATGATGTTAACAAATAACAGGTCTACTATTGTTTTTGAAAAATGAACAGATATTTTAACACTTTCTTAGTTTTAACTTCTAATATGGCAAATATCAATAAATATAACTCTTATAAACCCAAGCTTTTAAGGCCCTCAGTAATTTTTTTTAAGTGTATAAAGGGGTGCTGATACCAAAAAGTTTGAGAACTGCTCTAAACATAGTAATGCAAGAATGCCTGTATGAAGTGCCCAATAAATGCTTGCTACCTCTTTAGATATATCCTCAAAAGATATTATTTCAGATAATCTCTATACTTGGAAACAGTAAATTTAGTAGTCAGCGGATACACTTCAGTGTACATGACCATTAACTACCTTCTTTTAAGATCCAGGGTCATTTAAAACCCATCACTTGTGATTTAAAATCCATTTTTGTGATTAAAAAACTATTTCATAGGACTTGTTTGAGTAATACCTTAAAACATAGAAAGATCTATCTCTAATGTAGAAAGATTTATCTTAGTGTATACTACAAAAGGTTTCAATCACTTTATTACTTTTTTTGGGTAAGGTTGTTTTACTTCAACCACAGCCAGAAGAAAAATATATAAAACCAAAACATGACTGAAATTTGTATGTTTCTTTAAATAAAATAGAAAGCATGATGTGACATGTTTTCTAAAATTATGCCAGGAAAACAATATGATTCTGTTTCTACAATGAAGTGCAATGTTTTGGATATACCAAGCACAAATTATAAAGGCTTGCAAAGCAGGTCTATAGAAACATAAGGAAAGCCAATCCAAGTTTGCTTTCCTTTCTTGTTAATGTGTTTTAAGTCATATCAGAAGACATAGAGTTCATTTGTAAACAGTTAATTAAGATAACATGTTACTTTTTGAGGGAAGATTAGTATGCTAATTTTAGAAGGCAAAATACTGCTTAGTAAACACCCAGTCTCTTATGGATTAAAGTACTCAACTGAGTGGCATGTTCTAACCATTTAGACTTCTAAAAGAAAGCTCCTGAAAGAACAGACAACTTTAAGAAACTAAAACATTCATATCATAGCACCTTTATCAATGGAAAAACGGCATCTTCAAGGAGTAGTGTAAACAGTAAGTTGAGAGACTATCTGCAAGGGATATAAAATTAGTTTTGTTAGGAATGCATTATTCAGGCAGAGAGCTCTCTTAGGCATGCTTTGAAAAATCTTTGAATGTACTTTGGTTTTACTGAATGTTTAGGCTGAAGTTCAATGCAATAGCAAAGCTTTTTGTTGTTTTCTAGATATAAGTGATATCTGTGTCTAAATATCAAGCTCACTAGAATGCATCCGTCAAACATTTTACTAAAGCAGAGATTATACCATCAAGTATCAACAGAACCCAACACGAAGGGTTCTCAAAAATACACAGCTGCAATCTGTCAATGGATTTTGTTTTCTACTTTCAGGCATACCTTGTTTTGTTGTGTTTCACATGCACATAATTCCTTTTTTTTTTAAAACAACTTGAAGGTCTGTTGCAACCCTGCATTGAGCAAGTCTACTGGTGCCATTTGCCAACAGCAATTGCTCACTTTGTGTCTCTGTGTCACATTTTGGTAATTTGTGCAATATTTCAAATATTTTCATCATTATTTTATTTGTTATGGTGATCTGTGATCAGTGATTATGACTCACTGAAAGCTCAGATGATGGTTACCATTTTTTAAGCATTAAAGTATTTTAAAGATCTTTTTAAAATTTATTTATTTGAGAGAGAGCAGGAGCAGGAGGAGGGGCAGAGGGAGAGGGAGAAGCAGACTCCCTGCTGAGCACAGAGTCCGACGTGGGGCTCCATCCCAGGACCGTGGGATCACAACCTGAGCCGAAGGCGGACGCTTAACTGACTGAGCAACCCAGGCACCCCTAAGCAATAAAGTATTTTAAAATCAAGGTATGCACATTGTTTTTTTTAGACAATGCTTTTACACACCTAATAAACTACAGTATAGTGTAAACATAACTTTTATAGGTACTGGGAAACCAAAAAATCCATTTGACTTGCTTTATTGTGATATTCACTTTAAAATTGCAGTGGTCTGAAACTGAACCCATAAGATCTCTGAAGTATACCTGCAGTACAAAATCCATTATTCAACGACTAGCAAAGCAGAAAATAAAATAATGTATGTTTTCCAGTAATGAAATGCAAGGTGATGTTAATGCAGATTTTCAGCCAAATCTGAAGGTCTATATAGATCAATAGTTGTATCCAATCTTTTTTTTTTTTTTAGTTTAAATTCCAGTTAATGTACAGTGTAATAATAGTTTCAGGTGTACGATTTAGTGATTCAACACACATAACACCCAGTGCTCATCAAGACAAGTACACTCCTTAATCCCCATCACATATTTAACTCATCCTGCCCTCCCCCCCGCAACCCCGTAACCATCAGTTTGTTCTCTACAGCTAAGAGTCTGTTTCTTGGTTTGCCTCTCTCTTTTTTCCCCTATGATCGTTTTCTTTCTTAAATTCCACATGTGAGTGAAATCGTGTGTTCAATCTTCTTTATTATGGCTATGCATTCTGATTTTGGCACAAATCATTTATTTAGTCTTTTGACTAGATTTATTCAGGCTTTGGATATAATCAATCAATCAGCACTAAGTAGTGTTAAATATACTAAAGTATATATACTAAAGTAATGCTATACTAAAGTAGTGCTTAATATAATGCCACTTCCTAGGCTGGAAATACTCAGCTGTATATACTAAGCAACTAGCATGTGGCTTAACTGAAGAAATGGTGAGTAGGATGAATAGGATTGGGAACCAAAACTGACTGAGGTCATCAACTCACTATAGTAGATGGGAGGTTTGGCAACTGCAGCAATACAACCAATTACTTTATGCTCCTAGTTGCGCAGTCATCATTGAAAAATTATCAGCACAATGACTTCCAGAATGGACAGCAGGCATGAATGTAACCCTTCCTGTGTGAGTTATGCATGCGGTACTATACAGATTAGCACTGCACAAGGGCTGAGGAGGAGAGCAAAGGAAAGATGAAAACAATCTAGGAGATAAAATTTAAAAAGGCACTTGGGATATTAGAACTGTGGGTTATGAGGTACCAGAGAAAGCCGACCACCTATCTGGTAAGGCTATCAGAGATGGTTTGGTTCATTTTGCACAAACCAGAGGCACAAGCAGCAATACCACTAACAGGTCTCTCACCTAGATTGTCTTTTGAAAGGATCAACAGAATGAAAAGTCTCTGAAAAGATTAGGTTCCTGATTGTAGAAACAAGTAGTATGCATAAAAAGTGTGAAGAAACTGTTGCCTGAGTGGGAAAGGGATGTTGTTTAAATGTTTCCAGGAGAGGACTAGAAGCACTGTCTGAAACTCCAAGTAAATAAAAGTACTGTATGTCATCAGAAGTGGCTGCTAGGATGAAGATGAAATAAATGCTCTATGAAATATGTGACTATTAGCACCAAGCTCACACTAGGGCTGAAGTGAATCAACACTCACTTCTGAAATCCAGGACCTTAAAAACGTTGTTTCCTCCATCACCACCTTTACCCTTGTTTCTTTTGAGAATTTCAAGGATCAATGCTTCCAGCTGTTCAAAATTACAATGTCTATGATGAATATAATGTATTTGTGTTTATCTTTCTCTTCTATGGTGACATGCTCATTTTTTAAGTGAGGCTTCAGTAAGAGTGGAAATAGGAAACAAACTTTTTGCCTACTGCCCACGTCCACTTTTGCCTGGGAATCACCAGGCAAAGCCCTTCTGGAGTTCTAACCTCTTAAATCCTGTTGTGTGCGAGCACCGCCCATGCTTTGTCTCGGCATTCGAAGAGAAGTTCTCAAAGGTGTATGTCTCTGCTCATCCAGGTAAGCAAGGTCCTCCAAGTGGGCAGAGCTGGTGGCTGACAAGACAGAAAAGTTTAGTCAGAATATGCAAGTTTAGAAAACTTTCAGTTCGTCTGTATCATCCCAACTTGGGAATCAGAGCTCACTCCAGCATATACATCTACCAAGGGTTTGCTGAACTCACGGTCCTTGTCAGTGTCCCGAACATGTGCCAGGAGAAAAATGTCAAGAGTTGTCTTCAGCTCCTTCAACACTATCAGCTGCCTGAACTTATGAAGAGTACTAGCAACAAGTTAGCAAATACATTAGTACCTGAAAACAAAAATTATTAATTTTTTGCTTCTTTGGGGTCACAAATACCATTTGTAGAACAAGGCATAAACACCATCAGTGGAGAAACATGTTCCAAATTATACTGAGCTGTGAGAAAAACATGAAGCTCTGTTTTCAACATTTTCCCTTCATGCTAAAGAATGAAATATGAAAACATTCTGAAAACAAATTTCAAGTGTATATATCTATTGGAAAGATGGGTATCAGGACAACAGATAGAGAATTGCTGAAGAGTCTTTAGGGAACTGCCAATGTCCATGAATTCCAAAAAACACTTAGTTGCTCTCTGAACACAGTCAGGTAATAATGGCCCCCCATTGCATGTATAAACCCTTTAACCCAGACACAACATGGAGAGGGAAAATGGCATGGGTCCTGGCACTGCTATATACTGAGAGCTGTTGGGAACATTCACAATGAACCAAAAAGTGAAGGAATTAAGAATCAGGAAGCACTGAAGAACAAAACGGTTTTTCACAACAGCAACAACACGCCCAAACTTCTGTCAGAATACAATCATTTACAGCTTATAAATTATTAATTAAACTGCTGGTTCAGTTTGTTGCTAATTATGTACGATACTGTGCCAGGGGTTATTCAGTTCTTCAATGGCAATTATTTACCAAGAGCTTACT
Source organism: Halichoerus grypus (assembly GCF_964656455.1). NCBI lineage: Eukaryota > Metazoa > Chordata > Mammalia > Carnivora > Phocidae > Halichoerus > Halichoerus grypus. The sequence continues at coordinate 194,401,822 of NC_135713.1, read as the reverse complement.
GTGTGCCAGGCCCTGTTCCTGATGCCCTCCCGGGCTTAGCTGCCAGCTCACCTCTGGTGACTGTTTGAGGGGCTGAGAGGAACCAAAATGAGATCACTCTTGGCTGCAGAGCTCTAATGAAGATAATGTCCATATCCCCAGTTGAGATAAGACACAAACAACAATCTAAGGTGGATTATGACTAAGTGGCACAAAGAAAGTCACAAAGTGCTCTCTGAGCTGAAAAAGGCGGGGGGGGGGGACGGAGAAAAACAGAATAGAGGTAGAGACAGACAGAAAAGAATAAGAGAGAACATGTGCAAGAGATATATACTCCCTTCATCTTTCAATTATTGCAATTACCTCAGTTACTTGGGTCTACTGGAAACCTAGACAAGAGGAACTTATCCAAATTTATAGATATAGTTTCTATGGGAAACAAAAGACTCTGAAAGCTCATCTAGGGAAGTAAACCAAGAAAAGGAAGTTAAATGCCACATTACACATCAGTAGGAGAGAGTCTCAGAGAATAAGAGATAATCTTGATCTCCGCATTCTGAAATTAAAACTATCCAGAATAGATTACTTTTTAATCTTTTACTTAAAAACACTGGAGGCAATGACTCTTACACCATTCCCACTGGGAGAGTAACAGAGGAATAAGAGATAATCTTGATCTCTGCATTCGGAAACTAAAACTATCCAGAAAAGATAACTATGTGGTTCTGTGAATTAGTTCTTTCTTATGTTTATTAGTCCCTCCTGCTTTAATCAAAGTCTGTTTTCCTTTGTTTGGTTCTTCGTCTGTATGTGTGTAGCTATCAAAAAAAAGGTAAGGAAGAAAAAAAAAAAAGGAGCCCTCAGAATTCCCATCCCCACAGAGCCCTCCTTGGAGGGGAGAAATATTAGCATCAGCTGAGCAGGGCCCCTTACACAGAGATCAGTTTCAGCTTTGTAGGGCCTTTCCTCCAAGTTCCTCTGGCGTAATAACCCCAACCTCTTCTTGTGACACAGACTCTGAGGTGGTAGCTGCTTCCTGCAGCTGCCAAGTCCATGATGCCTCAGTGTTTTCTTTTTCCCTTTCCAGTTCATTTAAACATAGTCAACCATTCTTTACTTTTCAGATTTTCTGGTAAAATAACTGTGGTTTCTGTCTCCTGGCTAGCCCCTGACTGATACACTATTGAAAATAACGGAGCAGGGTGCCTGGGTGGCTCAGTTGGTTAAGCAACTGCCTTCAGCTCAGGTCATGATCCTGGAGCCCTGGGATCGAGTCCCGCATCGGGCTCCCTGCTCAGCGAGGAGCCTGCTTCTCCCTCTGACCCTCCCCCCTCTCATGTGCTCTCTCTCATTCTCGCTCTCTCAAATAAATAAATAAATCTTTAAAAAAAAAAAAAGAAAAAGAAAATAACGGAGCAGTAATCCTTTCATATGTTGATGATAAAGCAATACCACAGAATGAAGATGTGAAAGGAATCTTCATCACGGTCACCTAGTCCAAAGGTCAGCACACTAAGGCCTGCAGATGAAATCTGGCCTGCTGCCTCTTTTTGTAAATAAAGTTTACTGGAACACAGCTTTGCCCGTTCGTTAAGCATTCTTTTACAACAGAGTTGAGTAGTTTTGAGAGAGGCCGTATTGGCCTGCAAAGCCTAAAATACTAGCTGGCCTTTTAATAAAAAGTTTGTTGAGGGGCGCCTGGGTGGCTCAGTTGTTAAGCATCTGCCTTCGGCTCAGGTTGTGATCCCGGGGTCCTGGGATCGAGCCCCGCATCGGGCTCCCTGCTCAGCGGGAAGCCTGCTTCTCCCTCTCCCACTCCGCCTGCTTGTGCTCCCTCTCTCACTGTCACTCTGTCAAATAAATAAATAAAATCTTAAAAAAAAAAAAAAAGTTTGTTGACCCCAAACTAGTCAAATCCCCTCATTTTACAGATTAGTACTGTAGAGTGACTTGTCTACAGTGAATCACTCATTTATGGTAGAGCCAGGCCTCAAAACTGGTCATCTGGTCCATCAGTCCAGTGAGTGCTATTTGCATTGTGCCCCTTCTCCCCTTTTAAAGCTAAACAGATTTAATTCTTCCTTAAAAAGCTTATTTTTCATCCCTTCTTCATCTTTGTCACTTTCCCTCAACTCCCTGTTTTTTATAGCTTCATAGAGCAGTAACCAAATGTGGGCAAATAAAGACCTTGTAATGCAAAGTGAAGGTGCTTACTAAAACTCCACACTGCAAATATTTTCCACAGTAAGAAACAAAAGAACAAACAAAAGCCCCCAAATTTGTTATTTTTTTTAATGAGAAAAATACATATAAGGTACTTCCTAAAGCTGATAAACTGAGAGTAATATGAAAAGAGTATCAATGACAATGAGAACCTTTTACTCACATTAAAATAAAACTCAAATGAAACCTTTAACAGCTGGATGAGTAGTTAGTTTTGGGTTACCACTATGGCAATATAAATGGCACATTATATAATTTTAAAGCAAGGTTCTCTTACTAAAATGGTTCTATATGCCAATGCACTAAAATGGTTTGATACGTTTTAATAAAAAGAGAACGTATATTTCATTAACAATAGGTGGAAAGATACAGCAACAACATGGAGTGGAGCAAAAAGCTGTGTTAAGGAAAAAAGAGCCCTTTTTTCTATATTTTTTCTATATTATATTCATCTATGAATCTTTTAAAGATTAAACTCAGGGAGATCTATACTTTGAGTATAGATTTGAGTAACAGATAATTCATTTTAATTTCTCCTTACTGAAAAGACCTCCTGGCAAGTACTCTTAGCCCCAGCCTTACTCTCACAGGGTCAGCTTCCTATTCAAAGAGCTGCTGACAGCATTTGTGAAATATAAACGTTGAGTGTGAACTTAACAAGCTTTGCCAAACGAACCTTTACTATCTTAATTCCTAGGAAAATGGACATCAATTGTCCTATTGCTTTCTTTCACAAAACCAAGAAATGTAGTAAAGATATTTTGGAATGAGCACACGTCTCAATTTCAGTCAGATGACATTAGGAGAAAAAGACAAATACTCTAATTATTGAGCTGAATGAACGGTTCATTCCTCTACAAATCCAAATACTCGTAGGCAAACAGTGAACTAAAGAAAAGCAGTGATGTTCAGTATCAAGTGCCAGAGCTCCGAAGCCCTGATTCAGGGCACAGACAGATCTCAAATCAGCTGATGGGGAACTATTGTTTTAATCCAGATTGCAAATAAATTATGTTTTAGTGTTACTTAAGTCTATTAAAACATTTGTTCTTTTTCTTCTTTTAGCAATCAGTATCTTTTTGTTGATCTCTGAATCTATCACAACTTCCTCTACCAAATAATCCAAAATATTTTTTCACTGTCTTTATCCCTTATTAAATCATTATTCTCCTTAGTCTTATTTTGTTTCTCACTGCTTCATCATTCTCAAAATTCTTGCCCGTTATTTAAAGGGATATGAGACAAATATTGGAAAGACGAACCAGGAGACCTGGAAGTCTGTTAGCTGTGGCCCTTTGTTGTATTAGCTGTATAGGGTTACTCTCCCTCATGATCACTTGAGTCTTTTCCATTTGCAAGCCACTTTCTGAGAAGTCTGTCGTAGTTTGTCAAACATCTCACTCTCTGTCAAATTTGCTCAGGCTGCATTTTCTCTGCTTCTCTAACTGATCCTCCAGTCAAAATTAATTGCTTCTCCCCTTCAGCAACCACATACATATATTGCTAATCAGAACCTGTGTTATTCAGCTACTTGCCTACATGGCTGTCTTCCCTTGTTATAGCAGGTTCTGGAAGGCAAGAAAGCAATGTCTGATTTATCTTTGATAACCCTGTCCCTTCAGAGTAAGTCAGAGTACCCTGCACATAATGCTCAATATAGAACTGAATTCCAGACTAGTCCTACCTAGATTTAGATATATGTCTGGCTCTAGCTTCACCCTTCTCATTGCTCTGTTTAATGCTTACTAGACATCACTATGATAATACGACACTCGGCTCCAATGATGTTCATATAAACTTCCTTCAAGTACTGCTGGTCCCTCTTCTATAGCACATATTACTTTCTATCATACTATATAAATTACTTACTTATTATGTTTATTTTCTCTGACTAGAATGTAAACTCCAACGGGGGGGAGGGAGTTCTGTTTTGTTTACTGATGTTTCTCAAGTGTTTTGAATAGTGCCTGCCATACATAAAGTACAAGTTCAATAAACACTTGTCTAATAACTGAATTAAGTGTATTTAACATACACTTTGTGTTTTGGCTACATTTAAATGATCAGTGAATGACAAATTAGGTTTTGTCTTAGGGGGTTATTTGAAAGCTAAGGATGAAGGAGGTGGCGATAGCAACAATGCCTTGCATATCTTCGTCCCATACAAACACCAATGGCAGATCTACAGGGACATCCATATTCCCACCTCACGGTGGTACTCTTACTGTGAAACTGTCCTGGCAAGTTTTTTTGAGACAGTTCCATCAAGTTAAATTACTACTATAATATTTAATGAACACTTTCCAGATACAGGCGTAGGAGATAACTAGGTAAGTCGAAGTGAACTGAAGAAAGAGGAAAAAAAAAATCTACAATAAAAAAAATTTTATGTGAAAAGAAAATGCTTTAAAAAGTAAACTTCTACGTAAAATCTATCTCTAAGTAAAACTTATGTCGTTAAAAATCCTCGTTTTCAGAGAAGGAAGAGGGAAGTGGGAAAAGGGAGCATATATATATTTTTTGAGATCTCATAGGATTGGAACAGCTGATTCATTTATAGAACATTTAACTGACATACTTTTTTGAAGTCAAAATAACTTAACAAATAAGTGGGCAGAAAAAAATCCAGCAGCCAGCATTTGGTACAAAACATTCCAGAGGCAACTCTATATTGAGTATGAAACCAGTCTGAATTGTTTCTTCTTATATCAGTTGTCACTAGTGCAAACAGATTTTAGTAGCACGACTGTCATGCTGGCTGACCTGAGCAGGGAGCTTGGAATGATGTTATGTTTGCTACAGCCTGGGCAAGAAGCCACTCTGCTGTCCTTATACCCTTGATTCATAAAGCCAACATTCTGACTGCTGAAAAGCCCATATTTTCTTCTTTATAAAATCTCCATTACAGCTTCTGATTGGATTCATCTAAATCCCCCATGATTCCCATTTTGCATTTACCTGATTCTTAAGATCCTTTTCTTAGGAAAATGTGCAGCTCCAAACATTAACAAGTAGATGGTGAGAGTTTATATTTTAACTGACTTCCACTGCTTATATGTTTCCTTGACAGACTCCTCATTTTCACACAAAGCACTGAGGACAGCTGCTGCAAGTGAGTATTTCCTACTTCCCACATCCCTCCAATTCCCAGCCAATCTCATTTTAAGACATTAAGGATGACCATAGACATCCTACTCTCTGATAATTTCTGCCATGCAACCGCAAGTCCACAAGGTTTTCTAATTCCTTCCAACACAACGAGCTTAAAAAAATAAACATGCAGTAGTGATTTACATTTTGAAAACAATAAAAGACAGTAGTTTTTATTTTCTGCATCTTAGAATTTTAAAGATATAATTACATCTGAATTTATACTCAGAAAACTGAGCTACTCCAGGAAAAACTCAAGCCTTGATGGTAGAGATTGCCAAAACTCAGCTTTAATCATTCTGTCATTCGAGTTAAAAGCTTTTATTTTCAGTAAATAGCTCTACCTTCATATGTGGTATATGGTGGAGCTTTTAAATGGTACATCTAAGTACAGACTTCACTTGTTTGAATCTTTATGCTTCTAAAAGTATACAGCTTTTGGACCAATCTAATGGATCAATATATTTATACTTACAATAATCAGACTTCTATTTTAATAGTTAATAAAGAGTACATGGTTGTTTTAAAAATATATTTTTTCCATTTATGTTGCAGATGAGTTCAAAGCTCAGAAAAAAGTTTAAAAAAAAAAATCATCATAAACATTTGCATATGTACTGACCCCACTTCTTCTAGGTAAAGTGTTATAAAAGTGTCCTTCCCATTCTTTTTAAAATCAAGGGTCTTATGGAATAACAAAGACAATTTTATTCTTTAGAGTTCAATGCAGCAAATTAATTTAAATAATTCCTTGACAATTTCCTAGTCCTGCCAGAAGATATGGCCCCATAAAGACGCCAATGAGCTCAGGCAAAAGAGGGTGATTCTCTTCCCCAAGCAGGGAAAAGTCTGTAACACAGCAATGACCATTTAAACGATTATTCCCCCAGATTTTTTGAAGTGACGCGAATGGTATTTTCACATCATTATTCAACATTATTTCGTCTCTAAAGTAGTTACATTATTCATACTGAGATAAAGTTTTAAAAAGAAGGGAAATTTAAGAGTTGGATTTGAACAACGTCTTTTATAACTGGCATTATTTTTTCCCTCAACTGTTCATATGCTTAGAGTAATTTAATAAGTATAAATAAATATAATGGGTTTTTTCCCCTCTATTTTAAGCTATCTCATATTTGAAATCCTCAGTTACTACTGTTCACCAAGGAGATTTGAGTATTTGATCTTCCCACACTTTGGGGAACCACTCATATGTGCACATTAGAAAATAAAGGAAAATAAGTATTTCTAGAGCTATAGCAAGAGCTATATCTAGAGTGTATCTAGAGAGGACCTCCAGAGCTAAGAAAATTTGTTTTAAAAAATGATTTAGATACCTAATCATTTTAACTATCAGAGGTTGTGGTCTTATCAAATATTTATACAACATTACACAGTAATATTTATACAACATTACACAGCATGATAATTCCTTGTGAAAGTAACTTTATTTCTCCACATTCTGGAAACATTTTCAACCTATAATCTATTAAATTTTGAAGATAACTGAGCCCTCTGGTTTATAGTTCACTTTCCTGCCTCTTTGTGAGGATACTGAAACCATGGTTTCCAGATACAGAAAACAATCCAATACAAACTATTCCCTGACCTACGACTTGCCTGTGGCAACACTAGATCTGTTTATATTACATTCAACAATGACAAGAAATAATTCTCTGATGAAGTATGCTCATACTTCAATACAGTCCATTTGTACTACACCGACAGTATAAAATCCTATTTTCTAGGACAGATCTATCTGGCTTCTTTTTTTTCTTTCCCCTTTTTAACTTTTTTTTTTTTTTTTTAAGATTTTATTTATTTGAGAGGAGAGAGAGCGCGAGCACACAAGTGGGGGCGGGGGAGAGGGAGAGGGAGAAGCCGACTCCCCACTGAGCATAGAACCTGGGATCATGACTTGAGCCAAAGGCAGACATTTAACCGAGCCACCCAGGAACCCCTGATCTATCTGGCTTCTGACGGTACATTTACCTTTTACCCTTTTTTTGAACAAGCATGATCAGTATTACTTAAAAATCTGAAAATCTGTGCTAGCCAGAAAGGCCCTAATTATGGTATGAACACTGTGATAAATGGAAAAATAATCAACAATTATGGTCTATGGGCATAGCAACATAGGCTAATGTTATCCCTTTTATTTTTTTGAACATGGGGGAGGGGCAGGAGAGAAAAAAGAAGAGGGTAGAAAGAATTTAATTGAGTGTAGAAAATATCTTCCAATACTTGAATTTAAAACAAATAAACCTCAATAACAAAAATCACTGTTTTGTGATATTTGATATAGTGTACTTTCTATTAAAAAGATAAAAAATGACACAAAAGCATGATCCAAAAAAAAGAAAAATTTGATAAACTGATGTGATCAAAATGTTTGTGCTTCAAAATACATCAATGAAAAAACGAAAAGATAAGCAACAGACTTGGAGAAAATATTTTGCAAACCCATTGTTTGATAAAGCATTGTATCCAGAATATACAACAAATGCTTACAACTCAATAAGACAAACAACCCAACAAAAAAAAAATGTGCAAAGGGTTTGAAAAGATATTTTACCAAAGAATATATATGAATAATTAATAAGCACACAATATAAGCTCAACATCATCAGTCATTAAGAAAATGCAAATTAAAACTATAACAAGATAGTATTTCACACCCACCCAAGTAACTATAATAAGAGATAAGACAGTAACAAATGGTAGAGAGAATGTGGAGAAACAGGAATCCACACATACGTTACGGGTGGGAATGTAAAATGGTGCAGCTACTTTAAAAACCAGTTTGGCAATTTCTTAAAAAGTTAAACATAAATTTACCCTATGATACAGCACTTCCACTCCTAGGTATCTATCCAAGAGAAATGAAACCATATGTCCACCCAAAGACTTGCACACGAATGTTCATAGTAGCACTACTCAAAATAGCCAAAAATTGGAAAAAACCTAAATGTCCGTCAACTGGTGAATGGATAAAATGTGGTAGAGGCATACAAAGGAATACTATTTGCAATAAAAAGGAACAAACTTCTGATACATGCTATGTCGTGGATGAACCTCAACAACATTATGCTAAGAAGCCAGACACAAGAGACCACAGACTATATGACTCCATTTATATGAAAATGTTCAGAAAAGGTAAGTCTACAGAGATAGAAAATAGATTAGTGGTTGCCTGGGGCTGGGGATGGGAATAAAATTAATATTAAATAGACACGAGGACCATGTCATCATGACATGATCTTATTGGGATGATGAAAATATTCTAAAATTGATTTATGGTGGGGGCACCTGGGTGGCTCAGTTGTTAAGCATCTGCCTTTGGCTCAGGTCATGGGATCCTGGGATATATCCCAGGGTCCTGGGATCAGGCCCCGCATCGGGCTCCCTGCTCTGCGGGAGGCCTGCTTCTCCCTCTCCCACTCCCCCTGCTTGTGTTCCCTCTCTCACTGCGTCTCTCTCTGTCAAATAAATAAATAAAATCTTTAAAAAAATAAAGAAATAAAATTGATTTATGGTGAAGGTTGCATATTTACTCAGTAAATATGCTATAAATTACTAAATTGGGTGGATTATTTGAAATTGGTGAATTTTATGATATGTAAAATATAACTCAAATAATTGTTTTTTAAAAAAAGGATAAATTCACACAGAGACCGCTGCTTCAGGACTTTATCTAGGCTAACACTGAACTAAGGTGGCAATTAGAATCACTTCTGGCCAGTTTGGGTACTGATCCTAGGTTTATGGTCTCAACAAGTGGAATACTTTTAGTAAATTATCCATTTGTTGGAGTTACCAGGTTATTTCTAATTTTTATTTATTTTATTTATTTTTTGAGAGAGAGAGGGGTGAGGGGCAAAGGGAGAGAGAGAATCCTAAGTAGGCTCCACGCTCAGTGTAGAGCCCAACACGGGGCTTGATCTCATGAGATCATGACCTGAGCTGAAATCAAGAGTCTGGTACTTAAACGATTTTTAGTCAACATTAAAAATAGCTATTTCTTCGAAGATCTAGTTATGTCACCAAGAACCACTATTTCTAAACCAAAGGGAAAATTCTTCTAGAAAGACAGAAGCCTAAATACTTTATACATTTTTTAAATTGAGGTACGATATATATATTAACTATATAAATCTTAAGTGACTAGCTCAATAAATGTTTTTATGTGTACATACCCATGCAACCACCATTCAATCAGGATATAGAAGGTTCCCTTGATATTCCCACCAAAGGTAACCACTACCTTAGTTCTATCACCACAGAAATGACATAGTTTTGTCTTGTTTCTCTACACTTTATATAAATATACATATTTCATATAGTATGCCCTCTCCAAGATGTTGTCGTGGGTACAGCATTCTTTTTCACTGTTGTATAAAATTTATTAAACCAGTCTACTGTTGACGGACATTTGGATGATTTTCAGCTTTGGGGTATTATGAATAAAATGGATATGAACACTCTTATATTTATTCATATTTATTTATTTTTTGGTGAATATAAGGACTTTTTTTTCCCCCCAGTAGTCTCCATACCCAACATGGGGCCTGAACTCATGACCCTGAGACCAAGAGTCATGTGCTCTACCAACTGAGCCAGCCAGCTTTATTTTTGATGGCCATTCTATGCAGGAGTGGAATTGATAGGTTTTAGGTAACATGCATATACAGCTTTAAACACCTTTAACAGACCTTGCCAAGCACCTTTACAAAGTGCTAGTTCCAGTTTATTATTATACTCCCATTAGCAATGTATGACAATTTCAATTGCATCACATCCGCACTAACACTTGGCATTGTCATTCCTTTTAATTTTGTGGTTATCGGGTATAGTGGTATCTCACTGCCAGGAAGTGGGAAGGATCTGATATTTTATTCTACTTCTAACAAGCCGGGATGGTGGAAGACATGAGACATCTAGATCAGAGATGAAAGACATTTCATTACTCAGAAGAACAGCAAAAGCCAGAGTATCAACGTTGGAGCCGCTCTTCTAAGGCAGAATGCCCACAGGCAATACAAAGAGCTGGGTGATAGGAGCACATGCAGATGGGTGTGCTGTAAGAGAGGCACACTGTGCCTACAAATTACTTTGTGTTTTCTAGGAATTTATAAGTGGAATCATATATTCTCCTTTTTATCTGACTTCTTTCACTCAGTGTACTGTTTTGAGATTTGTATGTGTTGCTGCCGTATCAATAGTTCATTTCTTTTTACTGCTAGGTAGTACCCATTGTAAAGATACGCTCTAATTTCTTTATCCATTCAACTGCTGGTGGCCATTCGGGATGTTCACAATTTTTGGCTATTAACAAATAAAGCTGTACATCTTTGTAAGAACATATACTTTCATTTCCCCTGTATAAATCCAACTGATTTTTTGACCTCCCATGTCTCTTACATATATTATAATCATATATAGGTATATATTATGTATTACATATATAATCTGGATATTATATGTATTATATATATATTTAAAGATTTTATTTATTTATTTGAAAGAGAGAGAGAGAGAGAGATAGCAACAGAGATAGCGAGAGAGAGTTTGAGCGGGAAGGAGAGGGAGAAGCAGACTCTCCGCTGAGGAGGGAGCCGGATGTGGGGCTCAATCCCAGGACCCTGAAATCATGACCTGAGCTAAAGGCAGACACTCAACTGACTGAGCCATCCAAGCACCCCCAATTTATATATTTTAAAGACTCATAAGTAATATTAACCTTTGGAGAGGGGTACTAGATGGAGAGGGGAGTGGCTCTTTCTTTTGTATTTTTTGTTTGAATTTGAATTTTTATTTGATTTATATATATTTATTATGTAACATATATGAATCTTTAATTTCTAGAATGTGTCAGCTGGAACCACTGGGCAAGGAAATTATGGCTCATTTTTGTTTTGTTTTCTTCTTTGTATTTCTCTGTATTTAAAAAAAAAATCTAATAAATGCTATTTTTTAAGGCAAAAAAGAAGAAAATCTCCCAAGCCATTTTCTCAACTCTACTGATACCTGATGATTCACTCCCTATAATTCTGCATAATACCACAAGCTTTTGATGAACTATTTTTTCTAACTCCAGGCTCGCCTCCTTCAGTCCATCCTACATGGATGGGTATATAGCCATTTTTCTAAACTGCAAATTTGATAATACAGCTCCTGTTTATACTAACCAGCAACAAAATAAACCCAATACTTATCATCAGAGCACATAAGCTCCTTGCTATCACCTGCAACATCATTTTCTACTATTCCTTCACTGTACCCCAGGTGCTAGTCATGCTGAAATGTCAATAATGTGCCAAGTTCCTTAACTTCTTGGTGCCTCCTTCCTCTTTTTTCTGTCCTCCTTGTGACTTCTCACTCATCCCTCTCTGTGATGTCTTCTATTCCTCTCTACCCTCCCCCCTTAAAAGATTAATTAATTAATTAATTAATTTGAGAGAGAAAGAGAGCATGAGCTAGGGGGAAGGGCAGAGGGAGAGGGAGAAGCAGACTCCCTGATGAGCAGGGAGCCTGATGTGGGGCTTGATCCAAGGACCCTGAGATCATGACCTGAGCGGAAGGCAGATGCTTGACTGACTGAGCCATCCAGGCGCCCCTACCCTCTTCCTTTGCGCTCAGATGCTTCCCTCCTGTGTTTCTATGGTACTTTATAAATTACTGCATTATAGCAGTCATCACATTGTAGCTGACTATTTTACAAAAACAGCAATGGATGTCAATTAGAATTCCATCCTGTAATTCTCTGTAAAATTCTTATCTTAATATTTGCTGAAGTCAGTGTCCCAAAGAATATGCAAAACCTTACTGAAGTCTAAGTGTAACCACAAATATATTGATGCCTATGAGGGGTAGAGTTGCTAAATGGCAGTTAGCAAAAAATATACCATGAGAGGTAGTTTAGAAGCCCCCAAAATTCACAGATTGGATGACAATTCCCTGAAAGTTGACCAATTTAAAAGATTTTATTAAGTAACTAGAATATTAGCTCTTATAAGATAAAATTCTAAATAAATGAAAATCTTACAATCCATGTAAAAGAAAGAAGGTACTCTTCACCTGATAAAATGTTGCTTGCTTTGTTAAGTTTTTTAAAAAACATTTCAACTGGCATTTTTTTACCTGGTGATTAAAATACCTGGTATAGAAAGCTGGGTTCTATTCTTTGTGATAGAGCTATACAATCAGTTTCTTCTATACGTATTAGAGAAGTAACTGGTAACTCATTGATACTTCTGACAGTTGCCTTGTGCTAATTTCTAGAAAGTCATAGTGTTAGAAAACTTTAGAGAAAGTGAGGGAAGGATATTATTTGGCCAATTAGTCCTGGACAACTCTTTGTACAACCTAAGGTTAGTATCTGCATAAGGTAAAATAATGAATCACAGATATTTATGCTCAAGAAGGGCAAAGCGCTTCATAATTTCTCCATTAAACTAAAAAGAGGACAAGAGAAGCTTATACTTCTGACTCCTAGTGAGTGCTCAGTGCCCTTCTTCAATAATAGAGACAGAATTTTTTTTTTTAAGATTTTATTTATTTATTTATTTGACAGAGAGAGACACAGCGAGAGAGGGAACACAAACAGGGGGAGTGGGAGATGGAGAAGCAGGCTTCCCACGGAGCAGGGAGCCCGATGTGGGGCTCGATCCCAGGACCCTGGGATCATGACCTGAGCTGAAGGCAGACGCTTAACAACTGAGCCACCCAGGTGCCCCTAGAGACAGAATTTTCTTAGAAATCACTGCAGCTTAGTTAAGAAGTAAAGTGGGATGTACCATTAAGGCTGGTAGCTATATTTCCTCAGTTTTATGCAGGCGAGGATTTAAATGTTTCTCTTCCGAAAAGACTGAATTTGCTTAGCACTTTCTAAGTTAGAGCATTCTAGGATTCTAATATGACATCATTAGTGGGGATCAACATATTCCAAAGAACCTAAGAGAGAAAAGTTTCTGTCACTACTTAAAGTGAATAATCTTGAAAAATTAATACTAAAATCACCTACAGTTACTGATCTTCCAGATGAGCCATCACCACATTATTGCATGTGATGACTGATGCTGATGGTCTCCCAGAGGATGGAACAAAGACTAATGTTTTAGAAAAGGTACAAAAAGGCAAGAAGCATCACACTATCATCTTTATAAAATAAATCATTACACCTGGGCAGTAAGAGCTCCTAACTACAATAAGTATTTTATTACCCTGTGTCAGTGAGACAAACCTTTCAGGCATTCATCAGGCAAATAAGAAAGACAAACATAACTATGATACCGTAGTAGGTACAAAGTCTAGATGATGTTGCATTTTGAAAATGCCAAAATGCCCAACTATTCTGCAAAAGCTCCTAGTCTGAATTATTAAGTAGCAACTTAGCTGTATAAACAATATCCTTTGACATCAATTCTGGACAGCTGCCAAAGGATAATGACTCCATACTCCCTTTATGACTGCAATTGCTAGGAGTGTTTGAGTTATTCTTTAGCAATATAGGTACCTGGTGATTCTTCTATGATGGGATGGCCAGGGTACTGTGAAAATATTGAGCTCTTGGACTAGGAAGTTGAATTCTTGCCTGCCTGCCACTCCCTCAAACTATGGACAATGATTTCTGATAATACAACTTCTATTGAAATACACATCAATTTAATAATGTTTTTTAAAACTAACGTTTTTCAAAACCTCAAATTGAAATCCTTTCAAAGACTTTGGATGTGAAAAAAATACATTTAGAAATTCAATAATATACTTTATAGGTTTTACTTCTCATTTTATGTATGCTGTTACACATTTTGGGAAGAGAACTAAACAACCACTTGAATATGAGCCTTTCCCCAGGTTCAAAAAAGATATACACATGCATATTACCCAAACACAAAAGAACAGCTTAGTCAAAGAAGATGAATGGAAAATTCTATTAAAGCAGAATTTACTTTCATTTCAGTATATACACCAGAAAAATGGTCAATTTTTAGAAAAATCTTACCTGCTACTGAATTTGGCCGTGGCATAAGATATAGAGGAATAGACTGTACTGACTGCGATAAAACTGTTTCCAAATTCCTTTCTGGGATCTTATTCAGACTATAGGTGGAAGCTGTCATGTTTTCATCTACTCGATACAAACAGGAATCCATGCTGGATTTTTGAGACTGCCAAGGTTTTAGGTTTCCTCCAGATCCTAATTCTTTACTGCTTTCCCCAACATATTTTGTGCGTTCTACATTTTCAGAATAGCTTGTCAACGTAGCTGAAAAAGAGAGTAAAACAAGTTAAAAATTAAAGAGGGCACGTATTGAATGGGGCACTGGGTGTTATACACAAACAATGAATCATGGAACACTGTATCAAAAACTAATGATGTAATGTATGGTGATTAACATAATAAAATAAAATTAAAAAAAAAACCACACACACACACACACACACACACACAAAACAAAACAAAACCCCACAAACCTAGAGATTAAGCTGTTTACTACTATCCAAATTCATGACTAGCTAATAAGAGTAGTAGCAATATTATTTTTAAAAAGTTACTGATCATTTCATCTCCACCATGAAGTTTAAATAATTGAAAGCACAATATATCTTACATATTTTCTCCCATTTCTCTTATATATTTAACAACTCTATTTAAATGGAACTAAACACATTCATACATCAGTGCTAAAAGATCTACAACTAGAGCCTATCAATGCTAAAAATTTCAGAATTTCGTCACAAAGGGAATTCATATAATTTTCATGGATTGCTGAAGAGCTCCCAAAATCTCAAAAAGATCTTTACTCTCTTTTAATCCCATATTTTCCCTCATTTAAATTTATTTCCTGACCCCTTATATGTAATTAAGAATTAGAAAAAACAAATGGTCCCTTAAGTAGATATACAGGATATACTGCAGAAATAATCTGTCCAAATAAGGAGACAGTACAGGGCCTCCTTGCACAGCTACCCTCTAGCTCTAACCCTAGATGGCCCTGAATGAAATCAAGCAAAACCTGAAAGGGCTTCTAGAATTTTTCTAGTCTTACCACTAATTATTAACAGGACTTAAAAACAAAAATTTTCATCAACCCTAGAAATGCAAGGAATAAAAACACTAAAAGATTATAAAAATCTTAGCAATAATTATAAGAATAAAAGAGATCATCCCAGGAGAGTTTTTAGTAAGTTAGTTCATATTTTCTTCTTACATCTTCAACGTACCTGTTGTTAAAAGAAGAGACCTAAGTTTATTAGGTAATTTCCACAATCCCTTTTAGTGAGGTTTTCTCTTTGGAAATGTAAACGGAATTCTGGACTTTGTAGTAACAGGGAAAAATATGAGTTACAAAGGAAGACACCCTGGTTGCCTTCCAGCTTTGCTCCTCTTTACAATAATAAGTCCTCCTTGCATCTGAGAATTAAATGTTGTCAACTGGTCTCTGCATCCTCACTAAGGGAGTCCAGTTCCAAGGCAACATCTCCCTGTCAGCTCCATCGGGGAAGGCAGTCACCATTAGGCTTCTCAAAGATGACAATGCTCCCTACCACTACCTACTCGTGACACATCCCCCCCCTTTTTAAAAGATGTATTCATTTATTTGAGAGAGAGAGAGAGAGAGTGTGTGTGTGTGTGTGTGTGTGTGTGAGTACAGGGGGGAGGGGCAGAGGGAGAGGGAGAATCCTCAAGCAGAATCCCTCCTGAGCATGGAGCCCAACATGGGGCTTGATCCCAGGACGCTGAGATCATGACCTGAGTTGAAATCAAAGAGTTGATGCTCAACTGACTGAGCCACCCAGGAGCCCTGACACATCCTTTTTATATATTGTCCCTGTTACCTTTTTTACATATTGCTGGATTCAATGTCAGAATTTTGTTAAGGACTTTTATGTCTATGTTCATGAGAGACATTGGTCTGTAGTTTACTTTTTATATGATGTCTTTGTCAAGTTTGGTCTTAAAATAATGTTGGCCTCATAAAGTGTTCTTTTCACTTCAACTTCCTGGAGCAGTTTGTGTAGAAATGGTATTATGTCTTCCTTAAATGTTTGGTAGAATTTACCTGTCAGGGCATCTGGACTAAGAGTTTTCCTTGTGTGAAAGTTTTAAATGGCAAATTCAATTTATATTTAACAGCTATAAAACTATTCAGGTTATCTTTTTCTTCTCAAATGATCTTTGGTCATATATTATTTCCAGGAATTTGTCCATTTCACCTAAATTGTCAAATTTATTGGCATAAAGCTGCTCATGACATTCCCTTATCCTTTTAATGTTTGTGGGGTCTGTTGTGATGTGCCTCTTCGTTCCTGATATTGGTAATCTGTATCTTCTTTTTTTCCGGTTAATATGACTAGAGGTTTATCAATATGATTTTCTCAAAGAACCAGCATTCAGTTTCACTGATTTTCTCTATTCCTATTTCATTGATTTCCGCTCTTTATTATTTCCTACTTTGTTTACTTTGATTTGAATTTCTTCTTTTTCTTGTTTAAGGAGAAGTTTAGCTCACTAATTAAATAACTTTCTTTTCTAAAATAAGCATCTACGGGGCGCCTGGGTGGCTCAGTTGGTTAAGCGACTGCCTTCGGCTCAGGTCATGATCCTGGAGTCCCGGGATCGAGTCCCGCATCGGGCTCCCTGCTCGGCAGGGAGTCTGCTTCTCCCTCTCCCGCTCCCCCCTCTTGTGCTCTCTCTCTCTCTCAAATAAATAAATAAAATCTTTAAAAAAAAAAAAATAAGCATCTAATGCTATAAATTTTCTTCTAAGCACTTCTTTAGCTGCATTCTAAAAATTTTGATGCTTTGTTTTCATTACCATTCAATTAAAAATATTTTTAAATTTCTACTGTGATTTTTTTTGACCCATGTTATTTAGAAATGTGTTTAATTTCTAAGCATTTGTGAAATTTCCTGATATTTTTCTATTATTGGTTTCTAGTTTAAACACAGTGTGGTCAGAGAACACAGTTTGTAATGGTTTAGTCCATTTAGCTTTATTGAGACTTGTTTTATGAACCAGAATATGGTCTCTTGGTGCATCTTCTATGTATACCTAAAAAGAATCTGAACTATGCTATTGATAGTGGACTGTTCTATAAAAAATAATTAGGTCAAGTTGATTAATGGAATTGTTTAGGTCTTTTACATGCTAATTGATTTCCTACTTGTTCTTTCAACCACTGAGAGATGAGAGTTAAAATCTCTGTGGATTTTTGCCATTTTGAAGCTTTGTTATTTGGTGTATAAACATTTAGGATTGTTATTTCCTTTTGATGAAATGACCCATTTATCATTATGAAATGACCTTCCTTGATAGGTCATCACTGTTTATTCTGAAATCTATTTTGATACTCTTTGTTCTGAAATGGGTGTAAGAGGGAGATGATGAGCATACAGTATGGACTCCAGGACCAGCAAGAGCAGCAGGGAACTTAATCTTCATTTACTAATCCTTTCCAAGTCTTTTTGGGAGACTGCAACTGGTCATCTCCTCGAAGAACTAGATTTGGATCTCCCCTCTCAGAAAAGAACTGAGTATCACAGTATCATGCTTCCAGGTGAGACTAGATGCCAAAAGAGAGTACTAATGATTGATCTATGTGGTACAAGAGTTGAACTGGATTTGCCACTCTAAATGTACTCACCTGCCTGTTGTCTGGCTACACTGACTCTAGCAGTGGTGTGGACTATTCCCATGGGTTGGAGCTGGGTCCCTGTTATTAACATCCTGCTCCAGACTGAAGGGTTGGCTATAATGGCTATTCCTGGTCTTTTGTGATAATCATGGGCAGAAGTCAACCACTGTCTTATGTACTGCCATATAGCCTCTCTCATCCATCTCTAGACTTCCTGGCTGCCATGGAGACATGAGATGCAGTAGGGCTACTGGATTCATGCAACAGTAAGAGTCAGGGAAATAGTACCCTATTAGGGCTAACATACCAATGTGAGAAGGGAACTAGCAGTAATATCACCTTGTAATTCCCCCTTCCACAGTTCAGAAATGTATGGTCTCTCTGAAGACTTTCAGTAGAATTAAGCAATCACCTCTGCCAGCTCTGTAATTCCCTTCCTTATATTTGCTTCTCCTCCTTTTCTGCCTTACTCCTCTTTCATCCACTCTAATTTCCTTGGTTTATACTCCCTTAATATAGTATATACTCCCTCAATATAACCTTTTTGTCTCAGGCTCTATTTTCTAAGGAACCTATGCTAAGGAAGTCTTGTTGATGAAAATGTTGGGAACTATGGGATATTCTTCTAGCTAATCCAGATGTTCAAGTCATGTTTCAGTATACAGTCAAAACTACTCACTTTAATTAAAAATTCATTTCATATATTCAGACTTTCAGTCATAAACAGCCCAATAGTTCCTAACCTTTTTACCACCAAACATAATGCTGTACCTTCCCCAATGAGATTATTATGGGTTCCACAGCATTATTTTATAATTTCTAAATGTGTTCAGTGATAGCATATTTATATTATGTGTGTATGTACCTGTATGTGTTTTTTTAAAGCAGATGTATGCTCCTTATCCTAATTTCTGAAAATTCTCTAATTTAGAATATATTTAAACTTTTTTTCCAGTAAAATTTGGTAAATATTCAGTAAAAATTGGAAAATAATATTTCATTTGGTGTAAAGATGTGGTGATTCAGCTGGCTTTGTAATTCTTGGAAGAAGCTTAGAGTTCATACAGCTGCTAAGGTCAATATGCTGAATCAAGCCAGAGAATGGAAACTCTTCTTTCCCAGAGGATTTGTCTACATGTAAAATGTCTGCTATTTAACCCCTTACCTTTTATGTTTTTTTGTGTTGTGTCCAACAGAAGTTTTTATTATTAAGTCCCTAATCAAATTTGGCTAAGATTTACCTGTATCTGCGTGGTCTTTGCCTGGTATATATCCCAGAAACACAACCCTTTTCTCCTGATAAACCAGGAGCATATTCAGTATACTGGAATACTACACCTTTACAGGTCTGAGAAAGTAGCAATGGGGTTCACTATTTTCAGTATTTCAAGTAATTTATAAATAATATGTAGCTAGTTAAAACTGGTAGCTAGCTAAAACATCAAACTTCTGTAAACATAGCTAGAATTATATCAAGGGTGATAACAGTAGTTACCTCATTTAAACAGAAGCTTTGGCAGAGATGCATGTTTGATAAATTAAACATGAGAAACTGCTATAATACAAATAGAGTGATGCTGAAAAATTTTTCAAGACTATGGGATCTATCAAGAAGAATTATGAAAGTCCTGATCAGTGGTGGAAAGATTAGAGAAACTGTGAGTTAATTTGTGGTACCCAAAGATGGAATTATTCAGTGGCCTACGGACCCTACTTTAGTTTTATATGATGCACAATGGTCTAGAATCTTAGGGGCACAGAAAGTAAAAATAGACAACTGACACAAAATACCAGAAGTAAAATTCTCTAGGTAACTATTCCCACTTAGGAATTTCGTGCATTTTTGCTTCATTGATGCTTTTCACTGAACCTGGTGACTTTTGGTTAATTCCATTCATCTACCTATCCAATAAATTTTTACTGAGCAACTAATATGTAATCAGGCTACAGAAACAAGATAGGTCCTAAATCCTTAATCCTAGAAGAAGGACAATTCTGTGACAAAAGAGATTATACACAGAAAAATGAATCACAAAATGAAATGCTATTTTTAATAACAACAGGCTAATGTCTGTATATTATTCAACTTTATGGATGCATCCTATTTTATTCAACCATTCCTCTATGGTGAGACCGCATACAATTTAAGGTCATCAAGGTAACTGAAGCATCAGAGAATGCAGTAATATTTTCATGCATGTGGTTACTAAAAGTTTCAAAAGCCCAAAGCCCATACATGTAGTCTATGTGCCAAGTAAGCTGGCCTAGATTAAGCAAGCACTCATATGTGTGAAGTTTCTATGAATGGACCTGGAAAGGAAGACACGGTTCCTCATTGAAAAATACACATATTTATTTCCCTAATCTATCATTATTTCTAATAATGACCAGGTGGAACAAAGGATAGGGAGAAAATATTGAGTCTCAAGTAACTGAAAAAATTTTTCTGACACCTTCTCCATTTTCCTTCTTTGATACAGAAAAAAATTGCTACCTCAGTATAGAGTATAAAGAACTGTTTATGTGACATATCTGTTCGTCTTGCCATATAGGCCAGAAAAGAGACAGTGTGAGGAAGAAGGAATCAGGTGTATAAACAGGCTTATTGTGAATAAAATTAACTCTCTATATTTTTAAACCGGTTTTATTGAGGTACAATTTACATACTATAAAATGTACCCACGGTAAATGTACAATTCAATGATTTTTAGCAAATTTATAGATCAGTGCAATCATCACTACAATTTAGTTTTCGAATGTTTCCATAACCCCTAGACGTTCCTTTGTGCCTGTTAGCAGTTAATTTCTGTTCCCCTCCCAGTACCAGGCAACTACTGATTAGCTTTCTGTCTCTATAAATATGCCTTTTCTGGAATTTCATACAAACTGAATCATACAATATGTAGTCCTTATGTTTGAGGTCAATTCATTCTGTAGCATTTATTAATAACTTCGTTCTCTTTATTGCCGAAATAGTATTCCACTGTATGGATAGTCCACATTTTGTGCATCCATTTACCAAGTGATGGATATTTGGATTCTTCCCAGTTTTTGGCTATTATGAATAATGCTTCTTTCTGAGACATGTTTTCATTTCTCTTGGATCTATTCCAAAGAGTGGAATTGCTAGACTGTATGGTAAGTTTATGCTTACTTCATAAGTAATACATGAGGCTAATACATGAAGGTTCTAGTTTTTCTACATCTTTGCCAATACTTGGCACTTTTTTTGGTAACAGCCATTCTAGTAGGTGAGCAATAGTGTCCCATTGTGGTTTTAATTTGCACTTCTCTAATGACTGATTATAATGAGCATTTTTTTCTGTGCTTATTATTCATGTAACCTGTTTGGTGAAATGTCTATCCAATGTCTTTTGTACATTTTAAAATTGGATTGTTTGCAAACAAAAAGCAGAATCAGACCTATAAATACAGAGAACAAATTGATGGTTGCCAGAGAGAAGGGGTGGGGGATGGGAAAAGTGGGAGAAGGGGAGCAGGAGATACAGGCTTCCAGTTACGGACTGAGTAAGTCACGGGGATGAAAGGCACAGCTTAGGAAATAATAGTCAATGATACTGTAATACCGTCGTGTGGTGGCAGATGGTTGCTGCACTTGCGGTGAGCACGGTATAAGGTATACAGGGGTTGGATCACTACACTGTTCACCTGAAACTAATGTGACACTGTGTGTCAGCCTCACTAAAAATTTTTAAAAATATATATATATGAAAATGGGGCGTCTGGGTGGCTCAGTTGTTAAGCGTCTGCCTTCGGCTCAGGTCATGATCCTCAGGGTCCTGGGATCGAGCCCCGCATCAGGCTCCCTGCTCCGCGGGAAGCCTGCTTCTCCCTCTCCCGCTCCCCCTGCTTGTGTTCCCTCTCTCGCTGTGTCTCTCTCTGTCAAATAAATAAATAAAATCTTTAAATATCTATCTATAAAATAAAATTGGTTTGTCCGTCTTCTATAATATTTTAAAACTAATAGGATTAATTTTTTTTCTTGACTCATTACTCTACTTTTGTTGATAGAGACTAAATTTTTAATGCCATATAATAGTTCTAGGTCATCTATCCTGAGACAGAATTATTTTAGAACTATGCACTCTTCTGTAATAACCAGGACCAGGAGTTTTGAAGTCATACAGACCTGAACCTGAATCTCAACTTTGCGTCTTACTGACTATATGACCTGAGACCAATTATTTTTGAATTTTGGTTTTCTAATTCTAAGAAAGATTATTACACTATTATGTAAGTTATTTTACAAACACTGTATAGTGTATACACTATTATATAAGAGTTATTTTACAATCAGACTGGGCCATTCCCATGCTTATTTCTGGGGTTGCCTGGAAGTCTAGTACTGATCCCTAACCAAGATAACTAATGATTTATAATTTGCTCTTTAAAGTTTTAAACTCCTCCTGCAGCACCCAAAACTAGTTGTTTATTGACAGCTTACATCAAAGACTTAGTTAGACAAACCGACTTGGCTATGGGACCAGAGTGGCATAAAAATCTTCACTGTAAACTTTTGCGGAGCTCTCCTGAAATCAAGATTCCTCATACAAATCTTGGTCATTTATATTCTGGAGACAGAGCACATCCTATTTAAGAAAGAACTTGGAGAGCTGCACTTGAAGAGTCTAGGGTCCTCTGCTTGTTTGCATTCTCTTTTATCTGCTATGGCTGTATCTTTATTAAAAGATTTTGTAAGCATTCTCTATCGAGTCTTATGCATCATTTCAATGACATGATCCTGTGAAATCTTTACAACTATTTTCTTATAAGATCATTATAAAGATTAAATAGTGGTACTTGGCTCAACGTTTGTACTCAATAAATGCTGGTTATTATTATTATATTAGTTAGATCAATATGCAAGAGAAATGCTTTTTAGATCTCCTCGAGCAGTGTCCAGACTTAACAAACATACCACATTATAGCTATTGAAATTTTACTTAGTGCTAAGTAATTAGAGAGGTGGGAAGGATGATGGAGTCACTAGAACAATAAATGGAAAAACTTAGTAATAAAAATAAACCTGCACTTTTCTGAAAACAGGTTGAGGAAAACATGAAAAAATAATTCAAATTATCTACTGTTCAGTTTATGACCCAGAGGGGTAGCTTTTTTATTTTAATTTTTTTGAGTATAATTGACATGCAATATTACAATAGTTTCAGGTACACAACATAGTAACTCAACATCTCTATAGG
Organism: Halichoerus grypus; assembly: GCF_964656455.1. Taxonomy (NCBI): domain Eukaryota; kingdom Metazoa; phylum Chordata; class Mammalia; order Carnivora; family Phocidae; genus Halichoerus; species Halichoerus grypus. Next base: position 194,378,606 of record NC_135713.1, on the reverse strand, counting down.
TTATGCCATGCTTACTACAAGTGTAGCTACCGTCTGTTACCATATAATGCTATTACAATATCATTGACTATATTCCCTATGCTGTGCCTTTTATCCCCACAACTTATTCACTCCGTAACAGGAAGACTGTATCTCCCACTCCCCTTTACCGATGTTGCTCATTCCCGTAACCCCTTCCCTCTGGGAGGTATGACTTTTAAAATGTGACAATTTGAATCAAAGAATATACAACATCCTACTGGACTATAGTCATACAGACCTGAACTTGAATCTCAGCTTTGCCTCTTACTGTCTTTGTGACCTGAGACTAATTATTTTTGAATCTCAGTTTTCTAATTCTAAGGAAGATTATTACACTATTATATAAGACAGAATTATTTTACAACTAGACTGGGCCAGCCCTATGCTTATTTCTGGGGTTGCCAGTCTAGTACTGGTTCTTTTTACTTACTAATGTGAAACATTAGGAAAACATAATCACAAACAATGGGCACAGTCAGATACTCCATCTTTGTAGGTGCTAAGTGATATAAGGCTATAGGATAGAAGACCAAATTTGGCAATAAAACCAGGACTTAAAAACATTCTGATATTTGATTAAAAGAAATAATTCAAGAATTATACCATTCTGGAAAGAACCGTGACCTCCAGATAAACAAGAGGAGAAACAAAATGGACCCATGCTTAAATTCATTCTGCTATATAACCATACCAAAAAGGACCATTATTAAAACTTAATATGAAAAAGGAATAGGATAGAAAAATGATATCTATCCCATGGAGGTTACAACTATCAAGATCTTTGCTTGAAGCTATAGATAGATAGATAGATAGATAGATAGATAGATAGATAGATATAGATATAGCTGATAGGAGATTATATGTCATTAGTGGTATCATCTATTAGGCACATACATAAGACTGTTACACTACTAGAGTTATACCAATAAAATTTAAAAAGAGAGTCACAGATATAAAATTACCATACAAATACCTGACAACTGTGTTGGTGACATTTCACCACCTGTTTAAGAAGGGTTATGAATTTGGGGAGGGAAGCTATGATTGGAGCAGAGAATGCTTTCTGTGGTAGAAATTAACTCACATCAGGGGTGAACCCAGACTACACAGAATCAAGTAAGTCACAGTTATTTAAAATCTTTTAGAACCCTAGAGAGGAACTTTTTACATTCAGAATACTTAAAAATTTTTTCAGAAAGTCTGCATTTCTAGTATTTCGAGTCTTATAACTAGGATTCTACACATTTTGGCAAACTATACGAGTGATACAGTCAGACACATGAATGACTAAAATTCTGATAGTTGTAAGTGGAAAATGCAGTGCATGACAAGGGATCACACTGAACTGACCTATAAAGGAATTTAAAATGCATAAATTAAAACATTTAATAACTTTTGTGCATTTTGCTAATAGGGCAGGATTTAAATACAGAGCACTAATAAACTAATAAACTGCTAATAAGAAATTAACAGTTGAATGGTGGAAAGCAGGTTTAAAAAGTAATTATTATACCACACATTAAATGCCATGACATCTACATGCTCAGGTGTTACTGGGAACATGGAGTAAGAATATATATTGGATAGGAGTGGGAGCGGAAAATTGAAGGGAGGTGGTGGTAGTGGTAGTGGCAGAATACTTAACAAAGTCTTAAAAAATCCATAGGAGTCATTCATATGTAAGAGAGAGATTACAGGCAGAATGCTCAATACGAGCAAAAGCAGAGGAAACAGAGGAAAAAACTGGAATGCATCAGGTAACAATAAAGTCTAATGCGGCTAGAACAATACATACAGGGCTAGAAATAGTGGGACAGAAGGCTGGAGAAATTGGCCATGGTCAGATCAGGAGGGCCTGGGCTTTATTTTACAGGTAAATGGGAGTCAAAGGAGTGATATGATCAGATTTGATTTTCAGGTAGTTCACCATCTACCTTCTAGGTAACAGAAACAAAGGAGTAATTGGTTTTCAGTTAATTCATTTTGGTGGTTGTGTGAAAAACAGACCTGGAAAGGACAAGATGAAAAGCAGAAATAACAGTTACATTTGTATTAATCTAAGTCTAAGATAATGAGGACTGCCAAGGCAATACTAAGAAAGACGAAAATAAAACCCAGGGATGAGAAATTTGGGTAGGGGGAAGGAAGGACTCCTCTCAGCTCTCTAGCTCAGGTTCCTGTGTAGGTAGTGAATATTTTGGACAACTTTATACCAGTAAATTTGAAAAAGATAAAAACCATAATGAAGGTGGGGCACCTGGGTGGCTCAGTCGTTAAGCGTCTGCCTTCGGCTCAGGTCATGATCCCAGGTTTCTGGGATCGAGCCCCACATCGGGCTCCCTGCTCGGCAGGAAGCCTGCTTCTCCCTCTCCCACTCCCCCTGCTGTGTTCCCTCTCTCGCTGTGTCTCTCTCTGTCAAAACAAATAAATAAAATCTTTAAAAAAAAAAAAAAAACCATAATGAAGGAAAACAGGTTCAAAAAGAAAGAGAAACATAGAAAGTCCTATAGTATTAAATACAATGAAGCAGTAGTTAGGGGCGCCTGGGTGGCTCAGTCAGTTGAGTGTCCAAGTCTTGGTTTCAACTCAGGTCATGATCTCAGGGTCGTGGGATCAAGCCCTGAGCCAGGCTCCGTGCTCAGTGGGGAGTCTGCCTGGGATTCTCTCTCTCTCTCTCTCTCTCCTTCTGCCCCTTACCCACTCATTCTTTCTCTCTCTCAAAAATAAAATAAATAAATCTTAAAAAAAAAAAAAGGAGTAGTTAAAAAAATCTTCATGACTATCAGGTCCAGATTATTTTAATCCCAAGTCCTACTAAAGGAGAACTTTGTTCTCCTTTTTCAAGATTGTTTTAGCTACTCAGGGTCCTCTGAGATTCCACATGAATTTTAGGATGGGTGTTTCTATGTCTGCAAAGAACTTTGTTGGGATTATGATAGTAATTTCACTGAATCTGTAGACTGCTTTGAGAAATATTATCACTTTAACAATATTAAGTCTTCCAATCCATGAACACAGAATATATCTTCATTTATTTAAATCTTTTAAAATTTCTTAAGCAATGTTTTGTGTCTAGTGTACTTGTCTTAGTGTACTGTTTAGTGTACAAATTTCTTACCTTGGTTAAATTTATTCCTAAGTATTTTATTCTTTTTGATGTTATTATAATGGAATTATTTTCTTAATTTTCTTTTTGAATTGTTCATGGTTAGCATGTAGAAATGCACCTGGTTTTTGTGTGTTCATTTTGTATCCTGCAACTTTGCTGTAAAAATATTCTTTTCATCAGGGCACCTGGGTGGCTCAGTGGGTTGGGCATCTGCCTCTGGTTCAGGTCATGATCTCAGGGTCTTGGGATTAAGTCCCACGGCAGGCTCCCTGCTCAGTGGGGAGTCTGCTTACCCCTCTCCCCCCACCCCTCCTCTCCACTTGTGCTCACCTGTGCGTTCTTTCTCTCTCAGATAAATAAAATCTTTAAAAACTATTCTTTTCATTTATTTACTACTTATTTTAAATGAATACATTCACATGTTGATATATACGCACTTAAGTAGTAGAGATATATTTAGTTGCCATGGCATTAATCTCTGCTATACCATCTAAATAAATAAGTATTTTTATTTGATAACTTTTAGAAGGAAGCCAAATGAGGAAGAAATATTTTCTTTACGCCTGGTCTTTTCAGCTTTTGTCATTTGTTGACCAACCTCTCCTCATCCCTTCGCTGAACCTTTTATCTTCTTTGGCCTTGCTCCAATTCTTCTATTTGTCTGACTACTCCTGTCCACTGGCTCATTCTCCCACCTCTAATTTCCTGCTCAATTTGAACATGCCCTAAGATTCTGTGCTCATTCCTGTTTTCTTCTCTGTGCATTCCCTTTCTTCAGATTCCTCATTTCCCAAAACTTCACTCATTTCCATTTGACTGACTCCCCTTAATAAGTATACAATAAGCAATACATATACGAAGAACTAAGAACCTCCATCAAACTCTACTAGTTCAGTGAGGAATGAACATTTTCTGAACCACTTCTGTTGGCAGATAGATGAATTTACAGGGAGAAGTAGACAAAACTTTTTCTATCCACCCCTTCTTTTGTCAGGTAATATCTTTAAAGGAGTGGTTAAGCAGGGAGGGATAGCTTTCATTTTGTTTACCTTTATTTCTCTCTCCAGCATCATTAAAAAGAAAAGGACACATTCTATATATATCTCTCTCAACAATTCAAACACAGAATTTCTGAAAATACGTAATTATTTTAAAAAGAAAAAAACACAGATTTTTTGAAAATATGTAATTATTTTAAAAAGAAAAAAAACCCTGCAAAATGATTAATGTAAAAATCAACTCACCAATAATGCCGCTATCTCTGCTTTCAAGGGTAGAGGTTGGGCTGGTAACAGCCCCATAGCTGCAGTCCTTGGCAGTTGCACTTGAACTGACTGGCGGGAGGGTGGAGCACGGGCTGCTGGCTGGTGGGGAGGCAGTACTACTAGTCAAGGTGGAACAGGGACTTATCCGCTGCGTGATTGCTGAGGTCTGAAAAATTGGAATGAAAAACAAGATAAACTGATTGCTGTTAAAGTAAAATGTATCTTATGGCAAAACATATGCTTTGATGAGAAAAAGGACAAAATCTACATACATAGCTTTTACATCTACTAGGTACTAGTTGTTTTTTGCCTTCTAGGATAAGAGATTCTGCATCATACAATTTAGGTGCAACCTGATAAATTTTTTTTTTTTTTAAAGATTTTATTTATTTATTTGAGACAGAGAGAGCACATGAGAGGGGGGGAGGGTCAGAGGGAGAAGCAGGCTCCCTGCCGAGCAGGGAGCCCGATGCGGGACTCGATCCAGGGACTCCAGGATCATGACCTGAGCCGAAGGCAGTTGCTTAACCAACAGAGCCACCCAGGCGCCCAAGGTGCAACCTGATAAATTTAACATAAGCAGAGACTGTGGCCAGTTTTTCCACCTAAGAAATTTCTAGTGACAAATATTCTTTATCACTGCCATGAATTCATAGAAGGATTTTTAATTAACTACAAGTTGTCCTTGCTTTTTCCTATCAATAAAACTATTCTGAAGGCTTAGAACTTAGTCTTGTTAATACTTTTTTTCGGATTGAAAAAAAAAAAATCTGCAGCCAAGGAGAAATAAAAAATAAGGCTCTTAATGCAAATAAGCATTTTTTTCGATACACAGGTGGCTGCCCTGAGACAGTAAATGAATGCAGAGAAAATGCCTTATCCTAAAAGTCTACCTAAAAAATAGATCAAAAACAATGTTCATTTAAAGCAAAACTTAATAATTTCTCTGTAGAAACTGATTATAGGCTGAGATTGCTTTGTCTCTTGAATGATTCTTATATCTGAGGTCACCTCAGTTTAAAGTTTTTGACGGGAAGGAATGAATAATCACCAAAAAGATTGGTGGCAATATATCCTGGCTTACCTAGTTTAATGAAAATCCACTTTTCTTTAGCTCTTTCTACCCAAATAAATTGTGAAAATAATGAATAAAAGTATATATTTTTTCAAACACTAAAAAAATTTTATCCTTTTAAAATAGTAAGTGATCAGTGACAAAATTACTTGAAGGAACACTAATAATATAATGGGTATTAAAGAGGGCACGTTCTGCATGGAGCACTGGGTGTTATGCACAAACAATGAATCATGGAACACTACATCAAAAACTAATGATGTAATGTATGGTGATTAACATAACAATGAATGAATGAATGAATGAATGAATGAAGAAAGAAAGAAAGAAAGAAAGAAACCTTTCAACTTCTTTACCTATAGATCACTATTCACATTCTCTCCACTAAAATTGAAGATTTTACATTTAACAACTTGACTGGAAAATGTGTTAATCACTAAATATGAGAAAATTAAGGCTCTTTTACTCACCCTAAAATAAGTTTCAGATACACTCCCTTGTATTTAATCACATGTGTTGAATCCAGGTTTTGATTTTAATTTAAATGCTATAACTAGGTCATAAAGGCTATATTCAACTTAAAGCACAAGTGACATTCTCAGAACCTTGCAATGAAGCAAATCGTTTCAACTGTATTAATAATATTAGGAACTGATTTTTGTTAGTCATACCATAAGCCCTCTGATCTATGCCATTTCTCTTCTACCTATATTTTTTCTCCAGAGGAGGGGGGGGTTTCAATTTCTTTGTAATCTCCTCTATTTTTATAAAATGATGTTGGCTTACCAAAGCAATGAGTTTTAACTGGGCATGTAGTAGAATCACCTATGGAACGTAAAAAAGCAAGCTCCCCAATGAAATTGACAGATACAGAGCTCCACACCCCAGACTTACTGAATCAGAATCCTCCCTAGTTAGAATCTAACATGGCAATTTTTAACCTCCTCACTCTCAGTTTAAAAAAATATGTGGGTAGATGAAATGAACTATACTAGGGTTTTTTTTTTTTACATTAAATATATCTATAGTCATTCCATATTGAAAAAGTTCCATTTTAGTATGAATCTGAATCTATTACTTCCATAGCAACTCATTTCCATTTTTAGACAAGATTCTCAGTCTGTTCTTTGAGAAAGGAAACTGTATTATATACATAATACAGCCAATGTGGAGGTTAAGCCCAAAAGACACTATTCTTACTACAAGTTGTCTTCTACAAAATAAAGCTTATATCACAGAATGTATGCTTTAAAAGCTTTAACTGTAAAAGCAAAGCTTAAAGATCAAGCCGTTTAGAAAGTAGAAATTTGCTCATGGCTTATGAATTAAAAAGCAGGCCTCCTCTTTATTTAAGGAAGCTAGTTAATGAGATACAGAAATCTCTTCTAGGCACCAAAAGACAACATTAACCATTCTCCATGCTTTAAGCTAAAATGGACCTCTAATTAAACCACTCCGCTTATAAAATCTTTCAGTGGTTTTTCCATTGTGTTCTCTGGAAGGATCCCAAAGGATCCTTCTTAAAGGTCTCTTAAAGGTTCTACAATTATACAAGGTAAGAACCTGATGATGGAATTCCTAAAGTATATCCTACCACTCCAGAAATTACTGAGTGAAGAAAATATAGTGGTTGGTTGAATATCACTTTCAGTACTTTGTCTTTTGTAGAAAAACGATACATGCTGACTTGCCTGTGCTGGATTCTGTCCTTTCTAGTATAATTCTGAGGATGCTATTACCCTCAGGCCTTCCTAAACAAAGCAATCTATCTTTGTTAGCATGCTGTTTAGCTCGGAAGAAAGTCACCAAATGAACATGACCTCCTAATTCTTAATAACCTTCCTAAGACTAGGAATTCCAATGATCAATTTAGTCACTTCCTTCTGTGGTTCCAAGATAGTTTCATGGTATATTACATTCCCAGAAGGCAATCATTAATAATATTTTACATTTGTTCAATGCTTTACAGTTTAAAAAAATTTAATATTATTTCATTTACTCCTTTTCAACCAAGTATAAGGCAAATGAATATTATTTCCCCCATAGAGAAATGTGAATAAGAAACTGCCCTAAAGAATGAAAGCTATCAAATAATTGCCCCAAATCATAGTTCTTGCAATATATTTATATACTAATTATACTGCATAGTATTTTACACCTTTTATTTATATGGCATTTTACAGCTTACAAAGTAATTTCATATTCGTGATTTACCTTGATCCTCACAACAATCCTGTCAGGTGTTATTATTTCATATTACACTGAAACACTATGGTGCAGCTGTTAAGAACAGAGGTTGTAAAAGCAGACTGTCTGGATTTGAATACTATTCCATCACTTTGTGGCACTGTGTTTCCACTTTTTTATCTGAAATCTGGAGTATCAATGGACCCTACCACACTGGGGTATAAGGAAGCTTAAGCAAAATAGTTCAAATAAAACAATTAGTACAATGATTAGCATGTAGGAAGCATTTCATAAATGTCAGATGTTATTACCTATGAAAAACCTAAAGCTCAGAGAGGTTAAGTGAATGTCCGAATTTACAAAGTCATAGGTGGTAGAGTTGCAAGTAGGGCACAGATTTTCTACTTCCTGGTTCAGGGACTTTTCTTTTTTCTTTCTTTCTTTCTTTTAATTGAAGTAGTTTAAGTTATACTCTGCTCACCACAAATGTAAGTGACTTTTCTATTATTAGAAACAACAGGATCCTTGGCAAATACTCTTTATGTTCCTTGGTCATCACTAGAATAGTCACATTTTAACTTTACATGAGTATCAAGAAATAAAAAGTAAAAAATAAAAATGGATGTTTTACTTATACCAATATCAAAAAGGCCCTCAGCATATATCATTCCCATTTTTTATTCACAGGGCATAGCATACCAACACAGTTACTGATTAAAAAAAAAAAAACCCATCAATCCCTGCCATCATGAAGCTTACACTCTTGTATGAGATACAGACAAGAAAACAAAAACAAAAACCCACAACTAAATCTGGAGTGTAATAAATTAATGGTTAAGAGCTATAAAGGAAATAAAGCAGCAGGATAAGGGGGTATAGAGGCGGGCAGGTGCTATTAGAAACAGCAGTTAAGGAAGGCTTCCCGGAAGAGGTAACATCTGAGCCGAGCACTGAATAAAGCGAGCAAGTGTTATGCGGGAAGCGCTTCCCAGTACTAAAGGAATGTTCTGTGTCAGAGGAATGTCAGGAAGGCCAGTGTCGCTGCAGAGCCGCAGGTGAAAGGGAGGGGGGTAGGCAGTGTAGGAGAGGTAGCAGCAAGGGGTCAGACCAGGCAGTGCCTTTCTGACCATGCTGAAGATTTTAGATTTAATTCTAAATGTGATGGGAAAACAGTGGAAGATCGAGAGCACAGAAGCAAAAAGATCGGATCCCCATTTTACAAGGATCACTCTGGTTACTGTGTGAACAGACTACAGAGGAGCAAGAGTGGCAGCAGAGACCTATTAGGAGGCTATTTATTCATTCAGTAAATATCTACTGAGCACCTACCAATGCTAGACCCTATTCTAGATGCAGAGGATACAGCAGTAACGAGAACAGGCAGAAGTTCCAGGCCTTGCAGTCCAGTAACCGTCGCAGTAGCCCGGGCAAGAGAGGACAGTGACATGGACTCAGGTGTAGCAGTGGAAGTAAAGAGAAGGGAGCAGATTCAGAATATATTTTGCAGACAAAGCCTATACGATTTGCTGAAAGAGTGAATGTGTAATCTGACAGAGAAAACTCAAGAATGGCTCCAACGCTTTTGTCCGAAGCACGAAGGTGATACAAACTACTCTGAGAGAAAACACTGCAGAAGGAACAGGTTCTGGGAAAAAAATGTAAGGCTTTAGTTTTCGACATGTTAGGTTTGAGCTGCATCTTGGACACACAGGTAGAAAAGGGAGTAGCTGGAAATATACTGGAGAGTTCAGGGGAAAGGCAGGGCCAGAGGCAATTCAGGAGTTAAGAGTATTAAAAAAAAAAAAAAAAAAGAATGGAGGAGTTTCAATATGATTAGAATCTCCAGGCATCTGAATTTTATAAAAACTGCCCAAGTGATTATAATGTGCAGCCAGCAAAACCAATGACTGAGGGAATGAGGACGTAGAGAAGTCTCAGGAGAGAGCTCTAGAACACCTGAACATTATCCACATGATCTATAAATATATCCAAATAATCCTTGAAGACTCTATTATTTTATGACAAAACTAACATAGGATATAAAATCTTCACAAATATTTGTTAAGAATAGACAAGACAAATTCAAATTGTCATCTTCTAGAATAAAAGGATTCACTACAGGACATTTATTTTGAAGATGAAGACCACACAAATGAATTTGAGTCTACTTCCTTTGCTACATTTAAACTAAAAAATAGCTAAAAGAAAAAAAAAATCTACAAAAGAAAATTTTTTTCAAATTGCTGATTATTTTTAAGTTTCTGACATGAATATTTAGATAATTAATTTTTCAGATTTTCACTTTTCTAACATATATATTCAAAACTAAAAATTTTGGGGGTGCCTGGGTGGCTCAGTTGGTTTAGCGTCTGCCTTTGGCTCAGGTCATGATCCTGGGGTCCTGGGATCAAGCCCCGCATTGGGCTCCCTGCTCTTCGGGAAGCCTGCTTCCCACTCTCCCTGCTTGTGTTCCCTCTCCCACTGTGTCTCTGTCAAATAAATAAAATCTTTAAAAAAAACCCAAAAACTAAAAATTTTTGAGCACCTCTTTAAGTTTTATATACTACAAATACATACTATAAATTCTGTTATATTTCGTTCTTATTTCAGTTTAAAATATTATCTAATTTCCTGTGATTTCTTTTTTGACTGAAAGGCTATTTAGAAGTATATTAATAGCCAAACATTTGGGGGATTTTCTAAATTATCTTGTAGCTAACATTTTCAAGGTTATCATTTTGTAATTGATTAATTCTACTACGATCACAGTAATTGTAATCCGAAATTTACTGAGACCTGGTCAGCATATTGTCAATTTGGTAAATAATCCACATGTACCTGAAAACGATGTATATTCTATAATTTCTGGGTGCAGTGCCCATATAAATGTCAATTCTGTTTCTTGGCTTATGCACTTATTTACTTCCTCATTCATTCCGTAAATGAATCAAAACTTTAAACCTAAGAATGAAACTAAAAGGTGTTTCATAAACTAAAGAAATACAGTGATGATGGAAAATTAAGCTATATCTTCAGGCCTCAAAAGTTGTTCAACAATTGGGATACGCACATACACACACCCTGCAACATTTTTCCTGGTATAATATAGGCTGATTTATTCCACGTTTCGCAGGTGACAGCAAGCAGTTTACCTGATTTTCATCCTGTACTTCCATGTTGTATTGGTCACCTGGCTGAACTTCCGTCACTTTCTCTCCAAGGAGGAAACCCAGACGAGTCATGAGTGTGTTTGCTGCTTCATCTACAGATGGAGGGGGACCAAGTTCCTGTTCAGCATCACCTGTAACAGGCAGACATTGAAACACATGAATCTTTCAAAATAAAATGGCCTTGTCCTGCAACTATTCTTACATTCCCTTCATTTTTGTTCTAAGTCCAAAATTACCAGGTCCCTGCCTAGAAGCGGATTTTCCCACTTTTGCATATTATAATTGATATATCGTTTACTCGGATTATCCTCAACGTATCTACTTGAAACCTGGGTTTGAGAGAATGTTTGTAATTTACTGAATAGAAGATGTTTCCTATTTCTTTGGCAGTTAGGTTTCCAATTCAGTCCTAGTCTTGGGACGTGGCTCCTGCCACAATCCCCACCTTCATTCAGGTTCTTTTATCTTTTTCTTTTCTCTTATAGTTTGTGTAAATATTCTTTTTTCAAAAGATTAAAAAAAAATTTTTTTTAAAGATTTTATTTATTTATTTGACAGAGAGAGACACAGCGAGAGAAGGAACACAAGCAGGAAGAGTGGGAGAGGGAGAAGCAGGCTTCCCGCCAAGCAGGGAGCCCGATGCAGGGCTTGATCCCAGGACCCTGGGATCATGACCTGAACCAAAGGTAGATGCTTAACGACTGAGCCACCCAGGCGCCCCTCTTTTTTCAAAAGATTTTGAAATTAGTTCTTATAAAAAAGGTTATAAAAAAGTTTCAAGAATAGTACAAAGAACATTTTTTTCCCTTAACCATTTGAAAGTATAAACATGATGTTCCATCATCCCCAGTTAGTATGAGTCCTATAAACAAGGACATTCTCGTACATAATCACAGCAACAGCACAGACCTCAGGAAACTAACATTTGGCATTATTATGATCGCACCCACAGATGCCATTTAAATTTTGTCCCAGTAATGTGCTTTCTAGCAAAAGGATCCATTTCAGGGTTAGGCAGTGCATTTCATTCTCAGTTCTCTTGTATCTCTTTTAATTTGGAACAGCTCATCAGTCTTTTCTTAACTTTCATGACCTTGACACTTCTGAAGATTACAGGCCAGTTGTTTTGCACAATGTCCCTCAATTCAAATTTATCTCCTGTTACCTTATGATTTGACTTAGGTTATGCATTTTTGGCAGAACTATCACAAAAGTGATGCTGTGTTAACTTAATCACTTTGTTATAGTAGTGTTTGCTAGATTTTGCGGCTCTGAAACTACACTTTTTCTCTTTGTAATTAATAAGTATGTTGTGGAGGGACACTTTGGGTCTATGTAAATACATCCTACTTCTCAACAAATTTTTAAATTAAAAAAATGTTTGCAATAAAATATATATACCAAGATTTTCCATTTTAACCATTTTTACATGTACAATTCAGTGGCATTAAGTTCATTCACAGTGTTGTATGGCCACTGCCACTGTCCATTTACAGAAATTTTTCATCTTCCCCCAAAGAAACTCTGTACCCATTAAATAAAAACTTCCCATTCCCCCCTCTTACTAGCCCCAGCTAATCTCTATCCTATTTTCTATCTCTATGAATTTGCCTATGCTCGGTACCATATAAGTGGAACCACACAATATTTGTCTTTTTATGTCTTGCCTATCTGACTTTGCATGTTTTCAAGGGTCATCCATGTTGTAGCATGTATCAGAATTTCATTCCTTTTTATGAATAAATAATATTCCATTGTATGTATATTGCCATAGTTTATTCAACTGATGCTGCAGACTTGGGGGTTGTTTCCATCTGTTGGATATTATGAATAATGATAGTATGGACACTGGTGTAAAAGTATCAGTCTGACTCCTCAATGAAATTTTGCCCACTGTCTTTTAGCATTCACTAATGTTTCTTGGTTGAACTAATTACTATCATGCCAAATAGTGATTTTTCTAAACACATCATTCTTTCTACAGCTTAGTTTCTTTTCCTTACCTATTTATCTGAGCTCAATGATTCCTGTATATTCAGTGAGTTATAATCTCTTACTATCATTATTTATGTTGTTTCAACTGTCCCAGATTTGGCCAGGTTAAGCCCTTTCAGTTTGGCTCTTGTAACCTTTTGACACACCTGTGTCATCTTCTGAGCACTTCTTTTCTTTGGGAAAGTAAGAGATGTTCCAGGCTCATCTTTTACATCCCCTGCCCTACTTGTAGAATCAGATGCTTTTCCAAGAAGCCCTGGTTCTTTTTAGTGGAGAAAGGCATTTAGAATATCAGGTATGCTCACTGCTTTTAGGATGCCACTGTCCTCCAGGTCCACTGGGACCGAGGTAGGCAGTATAATCATGCACATACATACATGTATATATACACACAACATTCACATATCCTTATATTCATTTTCATTTGTAAATCTGTACACAAACACCCCCCCAAAAGTTCCTGGTGATGCTCTAATTCCAGTTTAGTACCATAAGGTTAATTCTAGGTTTTATTTTTCCCCAAACTTTTTTTTCCAAAGTTGTAAACTTGTTCTCCAACAGTGAGAAATCTCTCACTATCCTTACTTAATCTGTTCCACCTTCAAATACAAATGTCTGCTGCTCACTGCCACCCTGCACACAAACGCTCTACTCCCCCTGCTTGGGGTCCTACACCATGCCACATGGGCCCAACTAGCACTTACCCCACAGTCAGGGTCATTTTTTATTTTTTATTTTTTTAAAGAGAGAGAGCGTGCGCATACGAGAGTGGGGGATAGGGACAGAGGGAGAGAGAATCTCAAGCAGACTCGCCATTGAGCACAGAGACTGATGCGGGGCTCAATCCTACGACCCATGAGATCATGACCTGAGCCGAAACCAGAGTCAGATGTTTAACCAACTGAGCCACCTAGGTGCCCCCAGGGTCATTTTTTAAAAACTGATATATAATTCACATACCATAAACTCTATCCTCTTAAAGTGTATAATTCAGTGGCTTTTAGTCTATTCATAAGGTTATGCAACACCATCACTTTCTAATACCAGAATATTTTAATCACTCCAAAAAGAAACCCCATTAAAGTTCATTTTTGCACTGAAATTTAGACCCCCCCCCCCAATTTCTGATCGCTGGTATTCATTTTAATCCTCTGTCTCCACACTGCTACATTCTTTTCATACAATTTGTTTTTTAGGTTCTTTTTCTCTTTAGGCTATTTTTCAGTGGTCACCAACTTTAGGAATTATTCTTTTTCAAATTCACTGAGGAATGCTAAACAAAGTCAGTATTAGGTTTCTCCTTGGACTCACCATCAAGATAAATTTCTTTCCAAATAGAGAATTTATAATTGCTTCTTAGCCTTTGGCTAAGATCAAGTGCAAACAGAGAACAAAAAGGAGTCAGGGAACATAGTATGATCTACTCTAAATGTAATGTAGAAGTAATTTATTTAAGTTGCCTATTTATAGTAACTTGATTCATGGTCAACATTTTTTCAGATTTTGTTTTCATTCAGATACATTTAGTCTAACTTTATAAAAATCCACAGTGGCACAGATCCTACAGGACATTACAAAAATCTTTTTTTTGGAGAGAGACATGTCCTGTCAACGCAGTAAGCATTAGCTATAATATCATATGGTTTGATGTCAAAATATAATACCTTCTTAATTTTTTAGGATATTCAGTCTTAAACATTAAACCACTCCATGATGGCAAGAAAGTGTGATTTACATTGTTATTATTCAGTTTACATTTACATTTATATTATCTACTAAAGCTATAACCTAGGGGTCAGAGGAAGGGACTATATGTGTATTTTTGTATACTATTATTGAACTCAAGTGTCCCATCTGTGGAAAATCTATATAGAACTTTCATTGAATTTATGTCAGAGTAGAAAAACAGGCTCTATTTTCTCTTCCCTATGTCCTCTCCGAGAGTCAACAAAAATAGATTTCTCTGCCACAGAACAGATATAATAGAATCAATAGGGTTATTTTTTTTTAAGATTTTATTTTATTTGACAGAGAGAGAGACAGCGAGAGAGGGAACACAAGCAGGGGGAGTGGGAGAGGGAGAAGCAGGCTTCCTGCCGAGCAGAGAGCCTGATGTGGGGCTCGATCCCAGGACCCTGGGATCATGACCGAAGGCAGACGCTTAACGACTGAGCCACTCAGGCGCCCCAATAGGGTTATTTTTATTCACAAATATTTTTTAAGTTTACATGGTCCTTGCTGCCCCCCACCCCAAGAATGACAGCTTCTTATTCCTTAATAAAAAGGTAACTGCTATATTCAAATTGATGAATTACCCTTTTCCCCTTCTATAGATTAAACTAGCTAAGGTTTTCCAAATTCTTCTTAGCATAGATTCCTGACCTCTAGATATTCTGGGGCTCCATTTCATTTTCTTCTAGGAGGCTATTCTGATAATTATCAAGTATTTTCTATGTACTAGATACTATGATTTATATAACGTGGAGGAGGTACAGTCATTGACTTTAAAAAGTTTATAATCTGTGGAAAATAAGACATTAGATTATACGATTCATTTATTTAACATATGGTGCTTACTATGTACAAGTCATCGAACACTTTACAAAAATTAACTTACTTAGTCTTTATAACAACTTTATGAAATAGGTATCATTACACTCATTTTACAGATGAGAAAACTTAGGCACAAGCAATAAATGGTAGAGCCAGGTTTAGAACCCAGGCTCCCTGCCTCCAGAATCAATGCTCCCAACTAGTATGTTATACGGCTCCCTCACTGGAAAGTAATGTTATAAATAGTGAGAATGTCTAAATAAGAGACAACTTATTAACAGGCATATTGCTTATATGCGATATTGTGATATAATGAGAAATACATATCTGGTCCTTGTTCCCAGTTGTTGGAACAGGGTTCCTAAACTCTTAGAATTTCCTGAGTGACTGGTGAGAGAAGCATCTTTTGTTTTTCATAAGCCCTTTTGAGGTGGCTCTTAGTGGGCCACTAAACAACTGTGGGATGGAGGCTAGTTACCAGAGAACCAACCATGTTATTAGAAGGTTGGAACTTTCACGCCCACTCCCCAACCTACAGGGAGGGGAAAAGGGGCTGAAGTTGAGTTAATCAGCCATGGTCAGTGATTAATCAATCATGCCTACATAATGGAACTTCCATGAAAATACTTAACAATAAGGTTTGGAGAGTTTCTAGGTTGATGAACACATCCACATGCTGGGAGGATGGTGCACCTAAACCCCACAAGGACCGAAGCTCCTGTGCTCAGGACTTTTCTGGACCACCCCTCATGTACCTCTTCATCTGACTGTTCATTTGTATCATTAAAGATATCCCTTATGAGGGGTGCCTGGGTGGCTCAGTTGGTAAAGCGTCTGACTATTGATCTCAGCTCAGGTCTTGATCTCAGGGTCATGAGTTCAAGCCCTGTGTTGGGCATGGAGCTTACTTAAAAAAAAAAAAAAAAAAAAAAAGATATCCCATATGAAAAACTGGTAATACTCAAGTGTTTTCCTGGGTTCTGTGAGCCATTTTGTGATTTTGAGACTATCATACAGAAGGAATTATACTTGAGATTGGCTTTTAAAAAATTCAGCATAATGCTTTTAAGATCCATTCAAATTGTTGCCTGTTTCAATAGTTTGTTCCTGTTTCTTTTTTTTCTGAGTAGTAGTAATACATTGCACTGATGTACCACATTTTGTTTAACCATTCACCCACTGAAGGACATTTGGGTTGTTTTCAGTTTCTGGATATTCTGAATAAAGCT
The DNA here is from genome assembly GCF_964656455.1 of Halichoerus grypus. Taxonomy (NCBI): domain Eukaryota; kingdom Metazoa; phylum Chordata; class Mammalia; order Carnivora; family Phocidae; genus Halichoerus; species Halichoerus grypus. Next base: position 194,362,002 of record NC_135713.1, on the reverse strand, counting down.
ACTACAAACATTCATGTATAAGGTTTTGAGTGAACATAAGCTCTAGTAGATAGAGACCAGGAATTCTGCTAAACATACTACATTGCACAAGAGCGCTCCCCATAACGAAGATTCTCTAGCCTCAACAGCAACAGTACTGAGGCTGAGAAACCCTGAAACACCTTATCCTTTAAAATTTGTCAAACTGGAACACTACATCAAAAACTAATGATGTAATGTATGGTGATTAACATAATAAAATAAAAAAACAAATTTGTCAAACTGGATGTACTCTCAACACAGAGTGTTCAACCTGTTATTTCTTTTTCTTTCTTTTTTTTTTTTGAGAGAGAGAGCACGTAAGAGTTGAGGGGGTAGGGAGGGGGAGAGAGAGAGAGAGAGAGAGAGAGAGAGAGCGAGCATGAGCAGGGGGAGAGGCAGAAGGAGAAGCAGACTCCCTGCTGAGCAGGGAGCCCTACAGACGGAGGGCTGGATCCCAGGACCCTGGGATCATGACCTGAGCCGAAGGCAGACACTCAACTGACTGAGCCACCCAGGTGCTCCCAATCTGTTACTTCTGAGGATTCCTAGAATTACGTCAGTTTCTGGCTTACAATGAAGTTTTAGTTTGTTTCCTTCCTGAGTGTGGGATTTGTTTTCTGCACTACTAGATTCTAATAATCTTTTCAGTCTTCAACACATCTTGTTCTTACACAGGACTTACTGGGGATGCATTGTGTATGTCAAGGGTAGGGAAATATATCAAGAACAGAACAACTTAAATAAAAATATATCTCAGATGATAACACAGATGATCTTTTATTAATTATAACAACAGCTAGCACATATGAAGATTAACTAGATGCCAGGTACTGTTTCTAAGTATTGTATAATACATACTAACTCATTTAATTATCATATCTGCCTTACGAGGGTAGGTACTCTTATCCCTGTTTTACAAATAGGAAGGGGAAGCATAGAAAGAATAAGTAACTTACCCAAATTCATATGGCTAGCGAGTGGCTGTCCAGGCAATCTGGATCTAGAACTCAAGCTCTTAACCCCAGGTTGTACTGTCATCCTTGATTCCAGTCTCTTACCATGTTGCTGGCATCACTTCCTACCACCCCTCTACCCAGGGTACCTGCTCTCATAACTCTCAAAATTCCTCTTAAATCCTCATACCAAATATTTGCAGTTAAAATTCCTCTTGGGGCGCCTGGGTGGCTCAGTTGGGTAAGTGTCTGACTTCGGCTCGGGTCGTGATCTTGGGGTCCTGGGATCAAGCCATGTGGTGGGCTCCGTGCTCAGTGGGGAGTCTATCTACTTCTCCCTCTCCCTTTTTCTCTGCCCCCCTCCACCCCCGCTTGTGCTCTCTCTCTCTCAAATAGATAAATAAAATCTTAAAAAAAAGTTCCTCTTCTTCATACCAAATGTTTTACCCATCTTTTTGTCTCATCCATGACCATGCAGGCATTTTTATAACCAAACACACCAAATTAAGGTATGTCTGTAAACAAAGATAGTACTTTCCTTGAGCGGAATTCTACTGCGACTTCTTTAATAGTGATGAATTTGGAATATGATAAACAAAATTAGATGATCACTGTAAGACTATTTTACACAAAATAAATCATACAAATTTCATACATTTTCTGCTTATTAAAGCTATTTAGATTTTAAGCTCTTATTTTATTTTGGCTATTTGGGGGGAGCGTATTTATGCGTTAGGCTTTGCTCCCAGAACATTGAATAAAGAATACGGCACCATAAGAAATAAAAGATTATAAAATTTACACAGAAATGGAAAGGTTCAGGAATAGTAAAGAAAATTTGAAATAGAATGACTTCTATTACTTAATATCAAGATTTAATATAATGCTAAAGCACTTAAGACAGAGTATGACTGACACAAGCATAGATAAAAAGACCAATGGAACAGAATAAAGAATCGAGAAGCATATCTATACATATATAATTCACCTTATTTAGGACAAGGGTGAGCCACTGCCATGTTTCAGTAACAGGATGGTATTGTCAATAATTGATGATGGATCAATATAATATGAATTAAAATAAAACCTGTCCCCTACATCATACCATATACAAAACTCAATTCCATATGGATTATAGACCCAAATATGAAAGGTGTTAAAACAATAAATTTTCTGAAAGATAAACTAATAGAATATCTGCATGACCTAGGACTAGGCAAAGACTTCTTAAACAGGACACAAAAGACACTTAACCACAAAAGAAGACTGGTTTTTAGTGAAGTTTATTAATAAGAAAAACTTCTGTTCACCAAAGATACCACTAAGATGGCAAAAAGTCAAGCCATATGGTAGGAAAAGGTATCTCCAATTCATATATCCAACAAAGGGCTTCTTTCTAGAATATATAGAGAATCCATACAAATCAATAAGAAAAATAAAGACAATCCTATCAAAAGATAAACAAAAAAATCTGTACAAGAATTTACAAGAGTATGTCCAAATGACCAATAAGCATACGAAAAGCTGTTCAACATTATCGGGAGATGGAGATGAAAATCAAAATCACAGTGAGTTACCACTGCATATGTACAGTGCAGAATAGCACACAAAACAAACAAACAACCCTGACAATACAGGGTAAAAAAATACTTAAATACTGCTGTGTTGGTAGGAATGCAAATTGGTAGCATTAAATTTGGGAAAAATTTTAAGCTGAACATACTGAAACTCTAGTATGTCCACTGCTAGGTATATACCAACAGGAAAAGTATACATAGGTGCATCAAAATATATGTAACAAATATTCATATAAGAATTGTTCATAACAGCCAAAATAAAAAATGTCCATCAATAGTAAATACACAATGAAATATGACAGCAATAAAAGATAATCTCACAAATATACTATTGAACAAAAGAAGAGAGATTCAAAAGAATACATACTAAGTGATTTCATTTGTACAAAGTGTGAAAATGGGGAAAGGAAATAACAGAATGGCAGTCATAATAGTGGTTATAAAGTGGATAATGATGCGGGGGGAAGCATGAGGAAAATTTCCAAAGTGCTGGTAATGTTCTATATCTTGATTTAGGTAGTGGTTAGATGGATGTGTTTGCTTCAGAGAATTTCATCAAGACTACATAATTATGATTTGTGTGCCTTTCTGTATTTATAGTTTAATTTTTAAAAATTATAGAAAATGTATTAAGGACACACTGGGCTTGAGAATGAAACAATATTCACCGTATCCATTTCTTCCTTCAAGAAAGAAGTCTAGAATTATGAAACAAGAAACAATGCTATATGTAATTCAAAATTTAGTACAAAATTAAAAATTATTTGGCCACTCCTCTTGTACCAGTTAACAAATTAAAGCAGAGCAATGACATACAGATAGAGAGAAGCCAATGAATACAAAAAATATTTTATAAATAAAGGAAGTGCTGGAGACCACAGAGAAAGAAAACAAACTTGTCTTGGAAGGGTGGTGGCAGGAAAAGGAGGGAAGAGGGCTCTTGGAGGAGGTTATACTCAAAATTCTTATAATGGATGAGGTTGGTTTTGTAACAGTAGAGGTAGGGAAAAAGAGCTGAGGGAATGATTTTCAGATTCAAATTCCATATGATTTACCAGTTCAACACAAACATAAAGTTCTAAGTTCAAGACGGATTAAATGCAGCATAATTTAATGTTGTTCTAAAAGAGTCTTTTAAATTTATTTCTAGAATATTGATATTGATAGTAGTACTAGTAGTAATAACAACAATAACTAATACTTATTGGGCTATTAGTGCCTCGTACTTTTCTAAGTGCTTTACATGTATTAAATCACTTAATCTTCACAATGTTCCCCACCCTACAGATAGTAAATGGGAGGCACATGGAGATTAAGTTCTTGCTTGCCCATGGCTACAGAGTTAGGTCAGTGACAGAGCTAATACTGAAGTCCAGGCTGTCTGGCTCCTGAGCCTATGTTCTCAACCACCTCATTTTTTGCCAGGAAATATGTGATTGCTGAATATGAATTGTTTATATGGTTATTTTATTTACTTTTATCTTTTTTTGAAGAGATTTTATTTATTTATTTGACAGAGAGAGACACAGCGAGAGAGGGAACACAAGCAGGGGGAGTGGGAGAGGAAGAAGCAGACTCCCCACTGAGCAGGGAGCCCAATGCGGAACTCGATCCCAGGACCCTGGGATCATCACCTGAGCCAAAGGCAGACGCTTAACCGACTGAGCCATTCAGGAGCCCCTACTTTTATCTTTAACAGTATCCTGATGATACACAATATAGGAAAGCATTCATTAACTCAATAAATATTTACTGAGTACTTTCTGTGTGTCCAGCACTGTGTCAAGTGTTACATACACATTTATGAACAAGGGGCATAGCCCCTATTCTTAAGGAGGTTTATAGTCTTATAGGGGGGAAACAGAAAATCAATCAATTAAGTCATAGTAAATTAAACTATGTGAGAAATACAATGCTGGCAAGAAATAGGATGCTGTAAAAAAGCAAGTGCTGAACATTTTGGTACTTATTTTCCTTGATGACACCAATTCTCCTTTCAGAGATGGTTTACACTTTATATTTGCAAAAAAAAAAAAAAAAAAAAAAGTGTCCTCTATTTAAAAGTAGCCAAACCACAGAGGGATTAGACAATGACTAAAACTGTGTCAAGAAATGAATGTCTATGGGGTGACCGGGTGACGGGTATTAAGGAGGGCATGTGTTGGGATGAACACTGGGTGTTGTATATACGCAACTAATGAATCATTGAACACTACAACAAAAACTAATGATGTACTATATGTTGGCTAACTGAACATAAAAAAAAAAAGAGAGAAATGAATGTCTAATAGTTAATGCATCCAAACCCCTAATCTACATCCCGAACATGGCAGGCTACACAGAGTCTCAGTGTATAGACTCTCTTAATTCTCTGCATTCTCTTAGCATTTTCACATCGAGCTGTTTACATTTTCCTTTATGATCTGCTAATTATAAACCACTTGTTCTCATCTATTTCAAAACTCAGAAATTTGTACCACATTTAATCAAATAAAGAAACCCATTCTTTCTCTCTCACAGAGTTATAAAGCCTATGATTAGCTTGGCCCAAAGCAAACCTGGTTATATTTTCATTTCTTAGCTCTTAAATGATTACCTAAACTTTTTCCCTTTCTAATGAATATTGGAAAATGCGTGGCTGTTAAAATCAGGGCTGTTATTTGCCATAGTAAGTGCTGAAGCCAGCACAGGGGCTCTGACGCATCCCCCCCACAAAACTGAGCTCCAGTATTATATAGCTCCAGTTCCTCAAGCTTACGAACCCTTTGTAGTAAATTAGTGAAAAGATATATTCTTTGTAGAGAGAAATCTATGTCATTTACATATATTTATAACATAGTTTCATTTTGCCTTCCCCTGACTTTTTGGGTTCATTTCATTCATTCAACACACACTGAATGAACATCTACTATGTACTAGTCACTACATGAAGCACTGTGGATACAACTGTAAGCATAAGGGAGAAAATGTATTAAATTGCCCAGATGGGTGTTTTTGATAATTTTAGTGTTTATTTTTTCTTGATTGGATACTTGAGAAGAAATGATTGAGGAATAATTATTTAAAAGCTTTCATTGGAAAAATGCCATGATGATTCACCTACAGTTTAAATCTTTGTTTTCTCTAGGGCAAACAGCGAATCTTCTCTGTCATTATAAAAAAATGTTACTTGGTTAGGGACCAGATAAGGCATTTGTTGTATTAGAGAACTCATTGTATAGAATTTTAATTAAGAAAAACAGCATCATTGTTCTGTTAAGATACGAGAAAACAGCATCCATATTTTATGCCCTTGACTGAAATGGAAGTTTTACTTGGACATATATGAATTCTAACCAAAGTTCTTTAAGACTTATAAATAGAAAAATTACTTATATAAAACAAATAATACCTTTAGATTTTAAGGGTAGCCTTCTATTCTAGAGTAGCCAAAGATGATTTACATGGATTAATAGAAGGGTAAGTCTTCAATATATACACTAGTCATTTTGTGGTAAATACAAAAATGTATTGTGTGGCTTTTGAAATTTGATGTTTTAATAAAACATTAACCAGCAGATAAGAACATTTCTTTTAAATTGGTTTGCAACAGAGCCAAGCAATAGGAAGCCAGACTGTAGGAAGCTTATGTCTCATGATCCTCTTCAAACATGAAAAGAAATTCTCTAATCATTTTGCATGATGACTTCTATTCCCTATTTAATTTTTTTTCCTGGCAACAACAGAAACATCAGTTTCATCTACTCACATTTATAATTGAACTTTTATGGCTACTGTAGAAGTTAAGATAAAAGCAGAAAACATCATAATGCTGAACTTATCTCAATGATCTATGAAATACATTTGAGATCTGTGGCTGGATAAAGTAGACATTTTCCTCTCCAAGCTAATGGTAACAGGTCAAATGAGGCCAGATGGAGCTCAGGAGCAGAAAGGCAAGTTTTTCCAACAATTCAGTATCAAGGGTCATATAACCACAATAGGCAAAACTTGCAAAATTTTGATGCAAAATACAAATCTGAGATTTAGTTTCCAAGTCCAAATAAGAGACAACTTGCTCAAAGAGATAGGCCATGAATCAACTCTAAAAGCCTGTTTGAAAAGGGAACTTCTTTATATTTCACGTAATCACCTGGCTAATAATACCATTTCAAATTCTTATTATATAGCTCCTAGAACTTAAGGAGACTGGTTTATTCAAAGAGGTACTGTTCTAAGACTGTTTTAGTGTACAGTCTGTTCCCATTTAGCTTCATGGAGAGCACAGAATGAAAAATTAAGATGGTCTTTTTATACACTTTAGAATGTGTATGCAATCTAAAAATATAAATGCTAGAATTTCCCCCGCTGCCCCCAAAGGAAATGGTGGTGGCAGGGATCTTTCAGCAACTGGAGACCTTCTAGCTGATGACAACTAATACAAACTGGACAAAATATACCTTAAAAATCTTTTTAAAGCATTAAAAACCTAACAAGATGGTGATAAATCAAAAGAAGAGGAAGAAGATTAAAATCCAGAATGGAGATCTCGCCCAGCACCGATGGCCACTTTAACGAGGGGCATTTGTTAACAGGGAAGAAATGACTGCACAGCTGAGCTGTGCTTCTGTCTATCTCATAAGGTCAGGGGAACAAAATTGGAGTCTAGGATCTGCCAAGAGTGGGAATTCTAGTAACGTAACCTACACTTTGGGCTGAGATCCTTAACTGTACCCTGGGGGTAAAGATAAACCAGAAGTAAACCATGCCTTGCAATTCTGACTTATGTCATCTGATTAGCCTGGGAAACCACAAACTCTGAACTTGGATCAAACTGGTCCCAGGTGGCAGAAGCAAATACAAATCTTCTCTGGAGGAAAAAAAAAAATCATCATCCTATCTTCAGGTTATTTCTACAAATATTTTCAAATATTAAATCCAGCACACAAAAATAATTAGGGGTATGAAAAGACAAAAGAAATAGAAGAAATAATAAGCAAAAATAATAGTGGTAAAGGTGATGGGGTTACAGTACTATAGTTGATCTCTTAAGATAATTCTTAATATAATCCTGTAAAACTGTGGTAGAAAAGAGCTAGTGTCTATGGGATGATGATTGGTGGAGATGCAGGAAGGAGAGAGCGGTGGAAGAGCTACAAGAATGAGTCATCTGGGGGCGCCTGGGTGGCTCAGTCGTTAAGCGTCTGCCTTCGGCTCAGGTCATGATCCCAGGGTCCTGGGATCGAGCCCCACATCGGGCGCCCTGCTCAGCGGGAAGCCTGCTTCTCCCTCTCCCACTCCCCCTGCTTGTGTTCCCTTTCTCGCTGTCTCTCTCTCTGTCAAATAAATAAATAAAATCTATAAAAAAAAAAAAAAAAAAAAAAAGAATGAGTCATCTGATGATCACAGCACTGGAGATGGGAAATATTTCCCTAACACCACTAGAGGTTATTGATTGAGGAAAGTTTCCTTAGTTCTTTTCTTTTCAAAGTAACTTCACATTTCAACTGTTCAATCATGAATATTTTCTCCTGGTACAGCTAACCACAGTAGCTAATAAAGGATCTAAATCAGGAACTCTTGATCTGAGGTCCTCTGCTACCTCCTCTTTTGGAAATCTGTGAATCCCCTGAAATCTTATGTTTTAATAGGGAGAGAATAAAGGAAATTTTCATTCTTCTATCCTCCAGTGCTTCTTTGTACCTCTAAAAAAAATAAGAACTCCCAGTAACCCAGAGCAGAGATTGCAAGCTCAAATACCTTCAGGATACAAGCAGTTTTAATATGCCTGTCATGGCTGGGTTAATGGTAGTAGGAAATGATAAAAATGAATATTGAACTGCAAAGTGTACAGACAGTAAGAGGGCATTCTAATCCTAATTTTTAAAAATGTGCTTACCAAACAGGTTTTTTATTAAGTGTCTAGAAAAACCTGTCTATCATTTTAAAGGTAAATATAAGTTTGGAGGTTAAGATGGTAGTCTAAGATGTTTTCCATAGTTCTGAGAACTACCCCTCAATATGGTCCAGAGGACAGAAAAGTAGGGAAGAATGGTCCCTCGAGATAGATGGGAAACCTAGATCCATGTTAGGCTATCAATGACACAGGTCACTGTCAATTCTCAACTGAGGAAAAAATTGCCTAAGTTGGGGCAGGTACATAAAAAAATCTAAGGAATCTTTAATTATTAGGACCCCATCTCTTGAAAATGGAAGTGTCTGAATCTCTCCTACTTACCCTTCCTTCTCTTCCAAATTACTTTCTTCTTTAAATGAACTCACCTAGGGCCCAAGTTAAAGGATCAACTTTTAGGTAATCTCTCCAGTTACAGAGAGGTGTATTTAAGATGCCTTGTTTGGGGTATGGAATGGAAGTTAGAAATAATGCAAATTCGTCAGAATACTCTAGTCTTTCTTATTAACTTTGGTTTGTTCAGACTAGCTTTCAGATAAAACTATTTACATAAGGCAACAAACCTAAATGTTTCATTAATTTTTTTTTTTTGAAACACCAGACAATATGCAAAATTTTGTATGTAGGCGCAATTTTCTGGAGAGATTGTCCATAAATTTTATCAGCAATCATTTTGCAATATATACATATATGAAATCATGCATATTGTAGACCTTAAACTCACACAATGTTGTACATCAATTGTATCTCATAAACGTCGGAAAATTTTTTTTACAAATACGCTCCCTAAAAAACAATAAGTAAATTTATGTAATCTTTAATAATCCTGTAGTCTTTTTACTAATAACTTAGACATAAATAAGTGGGCAAATAAGTCACCCACACATACAAACACATAGTTGTTCTCCCTTTTGCTATTTAGAAATTAAATTTTTAAAAGATTAGGGACTCTGCATTTTTTTTTTAAGTGGGGCCGACACAGGGCCCGAACTCAACACCTGAAGATCAAGACCTGAGCTAAGATCAAGAGTCAGACACCCAACTGACGGAGCCACCCAGGTGTCCTGGGACTCTGCATATTTTTTAACTCATTAGTTTGGCACTTAGCTAAGAAAACAGGCTTTTAAAATGCTAATAATCTTCTATCACAATGCCCTACTTCTGATTCTCTCCCACTGAAATAGGAATCACTGCAGAGACAGGATATATAGAAAGTACTCACTGCTGGCAACACTTAGAGTAGTGTTTCCTTGCCTATGTAATTGCCCCCAATGTACAAGAAGTAGTATGTGCACAATGATGTATGGTGATGACTATTTGGCTGGGATAAAAAGCAGTATTTGACAAGCTCAAGAACCTTAAATGCTTCACTGAAATCTCTAAGACTGATGTTTCTCACTGAGTATTCCTTTGGGCTTTAAACTGAAGTTTCTAACGTCTGCTTTGAATAGACATACGTTTGAGATACAAATTATGGTAAAGAAGTGTTACTTCTGTAATGCAGTGTTCTCCATATTATTCCCCTATTGGCCTGGATTTCCTCATCCATAGCACAATTTATTCTAATGTGGAAAGCTAAGTAGGTATATACTGGTCACAGTGAGGAAAGTATTATCCTCAAAACTCACGTTTGTCTAAGTAACAAATTTACTCTCTGTTGACTTCCAAATCTGGGATTTATTCTAGAAACTGCCCACTAAAATAACATGATGAAATCACTCAGGCTTAAAGAGAAAAGCACCATTCTAAAAAGAATTATTTCACTGTACTGGACTGGGAAATACCTCCAGATAGTTATAGGAAAAATAGAAGGGGAGGGGCGCCTGGCTGGTTCAATCGGTGGAGCATGTGACTCTTGATCTCTGGGTTTTGAGTTCGAGCCCCAAACTGGGGGTAGAGATTACTTAAATAAATATATCTTTTAAAAGTGGTAGGGGAATTTTGAAAATAGATGGGTAGGACAGCAGGAATTCTGGTGAACCAGTAGCTAAAACCTTTAAAGAACAAGTGGTATGACCTCAGAGTCTAGAGAAGCTTCAACAAGGAAGGGTAGTGATTGGTACATTTTTCTATTGGAATGCAAGGATGAGAAAGATATATGCTTCCAGACCATGGGATGGCACATATCAAATATGTAGAAAAAACAAGAAAAATTTGGTGCTTCATTTAAACAACTTTCCTCAAAATTCCAATTTACTCCCTTGAGTGTGGATCGGATGCAGTGACTTGCTTCTAACAAACAGAATATGGCAAAAACTGAAAGGATCTCACTTTTCAAAAAAGTTTTATTTATTTAAGTAATCTCTACACCCCACATGGGGCTCAAATTCACAACCCCAAGATCAAGAGTCACATGCTCTTCCAACTGAACTAGCCAGGTGCCCCGTTACTTTTGAGATTATACTATAAAAGACCGTCACTTTCATTTTGCTCGCACTCACTTTGCCTCTTGCTTGCTTTCATGAAGCAAGCTGCCATGTTGTAAGGTGCCCTATGGAGAAATCCACATGGAAAGGAACTGAAGGTGGCCTCTGGCTAAAAAGCTAGTGAGGAACTAAGACCCTCAGTTCGACAACCCACAGGGAACCAAATCCTTCCAACAACTGTATACATAAACTTGAAAGAGGATCCCTCTGCAGTTGAGCCTTGAGATGATTATAGCCCAGGCTGTCAACTTGACTGCAGCTTATGCGCAACCCTGAGCCACAGAAAGAAGCTAAGCTGCATCCAAATTCCTTACCCACAGAAACTGTGAGATAATAAGTGCTGTTGTTTTAAGCTACTAAGTTTTATGGTACGTTTTATAGCAATAAATCACTAATACAGGATCTATTTTCAAGGGTACTCAGTGAAAATAAATAGAATTTAACCAACACTTCCCACAAGTCCTAAGAGCGTAAACGTTATCTTGCATAACTTCTAGATAAGGAAAAACACAAACAGACAAGGAAGATTTTAAGTGACTTAGAAATAAAGGATGGCACTGGCGACATCATACAGAATTCATAAATCTCGAGTTTGCTGGGTGTCAAAATACAAGTCAAGAATACCCTTCTGTCACCTCCTTCCTCCCACAGAATTTTTCACGGACATTGGGCTGCAGGAACTTATATACAGTTTAGGAAAAGAGAAACATAAAACTACATTTATTTTCAGAAATAAATTTATAATAATATATACATGTGAGACACAAGTTATTAGTCATAACAACTGATGTTCCAGATGCTGAGCTAAGTAAATTATGTATATTACCTTATTTAATCATCACAAACACCCTATGGAGTAGGCAATATTACTATCTTCATTTTACAAACGAGGAACAAGAGGATTAGAAAGATAAAGTAATAAAAGTTACACAGCTAATATGTGGCACAGCTAGAGTTGAATCCAAGCTTGTCTGATCCCTCAGCCTGAGTTATTTACCACTGTGAAAAACTGCCTCCATTAAAAAAATCAAAACCCAAACCCCACACAACTTAGCATCTATACATATACATAGATTGCTTATAAAAACAACCAATGACTACAGGTTACGGGTGTAATTTTATCCTCTGCAAAGCACTCTAAAAAGGATGATAGCCTTACCCACAGCATTCTTAAATAAAAGGCCTTAAAGGTTCTAAAACATTATAATAATTGTAGCTATGATTTATATAGCACTCTAGACTACATACAGAATTGTTTTGATCATTTTACATATTTTAATACATCTTTGCAGTGTTCCTATGGTGTAGGTAATATTATAATCTCCATTTTACAGATAAGGAAATTAATTTCTCATGGTTGTTATTTGCTCAAGGTCACACAAGTAGTGACAGAACTAATATTTGAACACCGGCACTCTGGCTCCGAGGTCTGTAGTCTACACTAGTGCATTTTACTCTAAATCAGTGCATTTTACTGCCTCAAAAACCATAAGTTAAAATGTTTTTCAGTTAATGGAAAAACTGTTCTTTTTGATATCTAATTTATGGATCTAGGCACCACATTCATAGGTCAAGTCTTTAGAATTTGTGATGCAAAACATCTTGAGAAAAGTTAATCCAAAAGTTTGTGGGATGAGACTATCTTTTAAATAATGATAAGATGTAAATCAGGAAAACAACTAAAAATGATCAAAATGAAACATTTTATTCAACAAAGCATCTGTGCACTGAAATAACTTTCTAACATGTTAAGAACTTACTAGTGGATAAGGAAGTGTGGGCAAGAAAAGCTATTCATATTCATATTCTAGTTCTTTGGCATGCTTATTTTCATAACCAGTAACCAGGCACATAGGCAGTGTCTCTCATACTTAAAATACACCGAAATATGTTCAGTTTATCTCTCTGCTTCTGAGCTCTCCTTTCTATGCTGACTTTCACATTGTGATTACAGCAGCACTGTCTTTCAGTTATTCCCTTCATTCCATTTACAAGTCTGTCCACCATCCACATATATATAAAATATACATTTATATATATATATATTTGTTCTAATAGCTATACCATTAACAGCTTCTGTTTCATTTCAATCTTTACAACAGTATTTCTTTTCTCCTTTATTGGAGGTGGGTAAAGTATGTGTCACAGACTGCTTAGGAAGCCTGTTACAGAAAGCAGCACACACGCATGTGGGCACCTGGGTGGCTCAGGTGGTGAAGCGTCTACCTTCAGCTCAGGTTATGATCCCAGGGTCCTGGGATCGAGTCCTGCACTGGGCTCCCGGCTCAGCAGGAAGCCTGATTCTCCCTCTGCCCCTCCCCACCTTGTGCTCACTCTCTCTTGCAAAAATAAATAAATAAAATCTAAAAAAAGAAAGAAGCATACATGTACATTACAGAATCATGTTTGTATATAATAAGGAGTTTAGAGCACCCCTAAAGCTCAGCAATTTAAGTCAGGTTAAAAACCCTGCTTTACACTTACTGTGTTTACAACATAGTAGACATAGGGAATACAAACACAACATAGCAGATGTGAATTACAAGAAAAGGCTCCTGGTATTTACATGCCAATCAAAAAATCATACAGAGGGTTTTAAAATATAATCTTAAGTATAAAATTCATTGCAAAACAAATGAAGCATACCTAACTAACAAAGATAACATTTGATAATGTTTTCAGAAAGAAAAATGGAAAGAAAAACATGAGAAAACAAATCATCCTTTTCTTTTAAATAGAATGACCACAACTATATAGGAGTTGGGAAAAGAGGTTCAAGGAATTACTCACTTTTTATAAAACACTGATCTACAGTAGCTTGTACTTGTCCAACGGAATGTACAATGCTGATAAAAAATCCAGAGGAAAAATCTTTTATGAATTTAAAATATATATAAATATGAGTATGTACCAAATAACTATCATAAAACTCTCCCATTCTTGAGTTTCAAATACATCCTAATCTTGTCACCTTAAATAACACTGTCCTTTGAAGGACAGTGCCATTTTTAAAGAGATTTAAAAGATCTATTATAAAAAGATTAATCTCAAATTTCTCTGAAAATATTCGGTGTGGATAAAAGCCTGTCTATTTTTAGAACACCAGTCTGGACTTTGGCCCTTAACCTTGCACATGTAGTCAAAAGTCCTATAAAACTGCTGAGTTGGCCTGCCATTTGTGTCAAGATTCATTTCTTGACGAAGTTGAAATGATGTGTTATTGTGTTATTACAATATCCAATAAAAAAACCCCTAAGAAACAAAGGTATAAATAAAGAGTATCACCATCGTTTAGTGGCATTTGATTAAAAATTTAAAAATTTCAGTACAAGGTCATTGTAGAAATTTTAGAAAATGAACAAAGTGTAATGATGATGATGAACAACAACAGGAAAGGTGTTCTTATGTTTATTTTCCCGAAGTAAGCATTTGGCATATATGTTATTTTACTTAATCTTAACAACCCTATGAGACAAACCTATCATAAAAGACCTATTTTTATCAAAGGTTACAAAGAATTCAAGGTTATGAAAGTTAACACACAGTTACAACTAGTAGGTGACAGTCAGAAATTAAACCCAGATCTAACTCTAGAACTTGAGCTCTCCTTCACTAATGTATGCTGCCCAAGAAAGAAAATTAAAACCACCTGTAATCCTACCAACCAGCTACAACCACTACTAACATGAGCATTATCTCACCAATCCCACTCTCTCCTGACTTCCCAACCAATCCCAATTCTCTCTCTCATTAGGCAACCAATGTTTTCCCTATGAATATATATATTTATATATCTATACAAACACTTATTTAATATGTTAAATTACAGAAATAACATCATGGTATATACCATGTTGCTGTGACAGGAAACAGGCAAAGAGACATTAAATCACATGTTTAGGATCACATGACTAGTAGGGCGGAAATCAGAACTGAAACACAAGATACATTTAACTAAAAATTGCCCTAGGGGAACCTGGGTGGCTCAGTCAGTTAAGCGTCCCACTCTTGATTTTGCCTGCCTCAGGTCATGATCTCAGGGTTGTGAGACTGAGCCTCGAGTTGGGCTCCACGCTAGGGATGGAACCTGCTTAAGATTCTCCCTCTCCATCTGCCCCTCCCCTCCCCGCTCTCTCTCTAAAATAAATAAATAATAAATAAATAAAATAAATAAAATAAAAATGACCCTAAATCTTTACATCTTCCCCCATCCCTGATTATTTAGAAAACACTTTAACACCCTGCAATATACTTTGGGATTATCACAAGAGTAACAAAATTAGCTAACATTTATAAGCATTTACTATGAATCAAGCTTTCTGCTAAGTGCTTTATATTTATTAATCTGATTTAAGATTACTGTTCCTATTTTTACAGATGAGGAAACTGAAACTCAGAAAGGTTAAGTGACTTGCCTAAAACCACACAGCTAATAAATAATGCCATAAGCAGGAAAGTTAGAGTGTAGGATGAATCAATCAGTTCTCTTACCTTGGGAATTGCTTTTATTGAAATCACTGATATCAGTTGGGTATCCTAAAAATAGATTACAGCCCAGTCTCATACGTAAAAACTGAATTTTCTGCTTTTTAATTTAAGGGTAGTTAAGGGGTGTTTATGGAATTTAAACAGTACCAGAATTATGGGCAATCTATTCCTGGATTACATAATGTCCACTTCAAGAGTTCAACAATAAATTCTGCTTGTGACCCATACAAATCACTTAAATTCTCTAGGTCTTAATTTCCCTACTGTAAGACAATTATCAAACACAATTCACTTAACATCCCCTACGCTCTGGTAGGTCAGTTATGTAAAATCAGCAATCATGTCCCATGGTTTTAAGCACAGAACCAAACCATACTGTTCACTTGTGTTTTTCTCATATTTTCCACATACAACAAGTCCTTGATTTGAGGAATGATAAAATGTAAGTTAGGTATTTTAGAATCTAATGCTATGTAGACTGAATCCCTTAATTTATTAGACAAATATTCTGGATCAACAGCTATATCTCAGCATAGCTTTCCCTAGACTTTGCAGACCAAGTATCAATGACTTGCTCTGGTTTGATCCACAATTTCCTTTTATATGTAGGACAATATTGAAAACTAGACATAGGTACACAAATACCAGGAACAAAAGGACCAACCAAAAAAAGACATGTCCATTTCTTAGACACAAAAGCTTTATTCTTCCAACCTAAAGTACAGGCATCAAAAGGTTTAAGTTTAGATAATACAGAAACAACATCCTCAGAAGTCAAGAGCAGAATGACTTTCCGGAATTGTTCATTGGACCGCTTGTAAGCAGCCTGGAGCAGTCCTGTAACCCAGCTGTTCCTCAAAGTGTAGAACCTCAACCAGCAGCTTCAGCGCCACCTGGGAATTCGTCAGAAAAGCAAATTCTCAACCTAACCCAGGTTTACAGAATCAGAAATTCTGAGGTGGGCCCAGCAATCTGCATTTAAACAAGTCTTCCTGGTAATTCTGAAGCATGCCAAAATCTGAAAGCCACTGCTCCAGCCTTTGGTTTATGACTGTTGTCTCTGTGAGATATACATACTATTTTCCTAAATTTGCATGTGATAATGAATAAAGCAGGTGGACAAGAAGAGAAACAGCTTTAACTGAGTTACTATATAAGTATACAATAAAACACGATCACTGTTCTGTTAGTATATCCTATGTAAGAGACATTCAAAAGGAACGGATTATTTGTTCGCTTTGTGAGTACACTGAATTCATCTGTTCATTGTTAAGTTTTGGTACTATGTAGAAGATAACAGCTTCAACCTTCAGGTCACTAATCTTATCTCAGTAGAAACCTATTTTCGGAGAGTTTAATAACTTCATTATAAAAGAGTATAGAACACTAAGAAGTTTTCTGTGCATTAAATCTGTTAAGATAAGAAAAGGAAAGACTGAGGAGCGTGGCAATTAACATTCTGGCAACATGTTTTAGTTTTTTCCTGGCTTTCTGAAAGTTTCAACTGAGGTTTGGTTTGGTTCAATTCCAATTCAGCAAAGATTCATATTTGTGGGAAATATACATAAAAAATAACACGGATAAGATTTTTCATAGGGATTCAGCACTGGCATTCCAACAAAAAGCAGCTACCTTGCTTCTTGACAACAACAATGGCTAGATTAGATTAAACATGTCAGATGGACAATCAGGAAGTGAAAGATTAGTCTCCCTGACAGTCATTCTGACTTGCAAATCTGGAAAAGAAAAGGCCTCCAACAGAGTTTCTTTCCCAAAACTCAATGCAGGAATAGGGAATTAGTGCATTTATTTGTTTTACTTTATTATACTAAAATTCCCATGAAGAAATGCAAAGCACACTATTCCATTGCCCAAGAAGTGTGATAGTACCTCAAAACATGAAAAAGATTCTTCTAACCATGTGCTATGGTACCATTTAAAGAGCTATTTTGTTCCTCTCAGACACAGAAAAGTTGGTTCCTAATACATAACTGTGATTGATTTAAAAATAGTCATCTCCTAATGATGTAATGTATGGTGATTAACATAACATAATAAAATAAAAAATAAATAAAAATAGTCATCTCCGACAGTGGGTGAAACCTGGGATTCTGCATCCTGAAAGTAAAATCCCCAAGGTCTTTCAATATTTAAAACTGACCCATACAATCAATGTCTCTGATTAGGTTTGGTCCAGGTTTTCGCCTATTATCTTTTTTCCCCGTTAAACATGTCTTATTTGGCTTCAGAGCTACATTATCCTGACATTTCAGATTAGAGTTATTGACACCTTCCCTAGAACTAAAAATCATTTTATTCTGCTGACAGAATGCTATAAATTTGTAAAGTGGTTTCATTCTGTGGTTTAACATCAATTTTAATGAGCAGGAATAAACAAAAGGCCTAAAACAAAGTCTTCTAAGGCCTTCTACGAAAGCTCTGATCTGTATACTCAACTAGATCTTTGAACATTTCTGACACAGCTCTATAGGACTCACTGTAGAGTGAGTGTAAAGGATGTTGCCAGGCAACTCATCTCAGTTTGCAAGAATCTAAGCACTGATAATGACTCTGTCTCAGCTTGGCTCCCACAGGAGAAGGGTTTTAGTGAACTGCCACATGTGCTCATAGGCCATTCATGAGAAGAGGTATTTCTAAAAGTGAATGTCCAGGAGCCCAAACTGGGAACCTATAAGGTTTCTTTTCTAATTTAAGTTTAATGTTTCCAACATCACAACTATTTTCTGAATAGAAATCCAATGGGAGTCAGAAAAAGTAGGTCATACGTAAAGGGCTAGTGTTGAATGAACATTTTTATTCGTATCTTTAATATTCTTGTTTGCACATGACCAAAGCTATATTTCTTCAAGTATCTCAAATCACAAAAATCACCCTAAAAACTATTTACCTACCAAAATTATTTTAATTCTTTTGAAAATTATCCTTGAAATGGTTTTCAATACTTACTCATTATTACATCAATAGTCAAAAAAGGATATTCAGTAAAAACTATGTTCTAATAAGGAAATTACGCAATCCGTTGCAAAAGGGGTTACAGATATGTTTTTATGAAAAGTATACATGCAAAACACTGCTCTGCTGGATGGGCCAGATCCAAACCTCCCTCTGTCAAAGCAGACACTTTGCATGCATGCTTACCAGGGCAGTACGCATCCACGTCCAGTTTCTGAGCTGAAGCGAGGGTTGGTGAGCCAAGCTCGGATTCTGGAATTCGTGGGCTCTCAACAAACTTTGCCTTCCTCAGAGGGGCTAAGGACAAAAAAAGAGACAGAGAGAGGGAGAGGGAAAAAGGTGAGAGAGAAAGACAGGGAGGGAGAGAGAAGAAAACAGAAAGGAAAGAAGAAAGAAAAAGGAAAGAGAAACAGGGAAGGAGAAGGGAAAGAGAGAAACATAGAGGGGTCATGAGTAAGGGGAACAGCAGGCAACAGATGGAAGCACTTAAATGAACGACACACTCTGTCAGACTCAGATCAGGTTACCCTATTTTTTTGTGCCAGAAAAAAAAATGAACTACATTCTTCATAGAGGAGATGGGTCTTGTTAAAAAGTCACTGCAAACTGGAAAAGCTAAAATCTAATATTCAAAACTATGAGCCTAAGTTGCAATTGTCTATCACCTTTAGCTACTTTCTTTCTTTAGAAAGCAAAGAGCTATTTTGTCTTCCTTTGCCATTAAATAAAGGTATGAACTGAGGAAAGTACAGGGCTGAGTTTTAAAATTCTGTTTATAACAACTGTAACCAAAGGTTTTCTTTATCCAGAAATAACTGCTATGACACTCGGTTGTGATAAATACCATAACTAGGATTAATCTACCTAGCTTAAAAGGAAATCAATCACCTGACGGCTGAGTTTATTAAGGTAAGAAGTCAAAACTGCTAGTGGTCTAAGATGTTAGCTAGGCCATGCCAGTCTGACATTGGATGCTAAAGGTAAAGAGAGGTGATTTAGTTGCACATGTACTCAGGAGTTCTACGGATTAGTAATATTCCATGACATGGAATCCATTCATTCTTGTAAGGAATGAAATAAAAAGTATAATTCACGAATTTAAAGTTCTATTTATCAAAGGCTTGTATGAATTCTATTTATTGATTTTTAGGGGGAAGAATTAAAGAACACTACTAATATACATTTAAGTAATCAGTTTAATACATTAAAAATTAAAATTATGAAGATTACTTTGGCACTCTCAAATTGAGTTTCATAAAATAAATTACAACAGGGTGAAAGTGCTTAGCATAACACTGGTTCAAAAGTATCATTTGAATCTGAAATTGAGTTGTATGCATTATATATTTGTGTCATAACTATAGGTGTCCAAGACATGGGAGTGCTTAAGATCACATTACTTTTTTCAAAAGTTTCTGCATGTTCTTCAAAATCCTCATCCATTACTGATCCACAGGGGATTCTAAGTTATTCCTAAAAGACCCTGTAAAAAGTAATATAAAACTTTGTCATTATAATGGCCAGAATTCTCTATTTTCTCTGGAGGATAAAAATAATAAAGTATTAAAAAAGAAAAGAAGTACTTTTGAAATGTGCGAATACTCAAAGCCTACAGGCAACTAAATCACATTTTAAATCTTAAAATATGTATGTATATTTTAAGTGTATGTTAAAAAACAAAATAAATCCTGTTACTGTCTCCATAGCAACAAGAGTTAAGGGTGCTAACAGTATGGTTCTCCGCCAAAAGTAAGCTTTGAAATAGCAGAACTCTCACCTCTGCTAAAACTGTAATAACTGAGACTATTTTTAAAAGTCACTATCACAAAGATCTCAAGTGATTTATATGCAGATCTGCAGGCTACTAATAGCCAATATTAGAGGCTCTTTCATTATAATCTCACCAACCAATTAAAAAATAATGAAACATTTTATTTATCCAGTATTGCTCTGTATAGAAGAAATGATTATAATTTAATTCTTAAAGCTATTAAGTCCTTAACTAGAATTTTATTATTTTTTTTTTTTATCATGGCAGCAGAATAACTATTTTACCTGCTGAGTTCTGACAAAGACAGCACTGGTCCCTGGTCAAGGGATTCCATATATCTAAAAATCTTAATAACAATTTTTATAGTGAAAATAGTAGGCTAGTAGACAGAAATCAGCAACTTAGGGTAGATATGTAAAGAAGAAACTGAAGGATGGCAGGAGAAACTGAGGGGGGTGATATGAGGAATGTATAAGGATTATGAGATGGAGTCAAGGGCATAAATCAGGATCCCAGAGATTTGTAAATTCGATGCCATGCAGACTTCTTGATTTTCCCTTCTCAGGAATTCCAACTGCGGTTATCTTTATAGCTCATGGCGGACATTTGATTTTTTTTTCTACCTTCATCTCTACCTTCATTCATGGGATACTGTACATGTCTAATAATGACTTTAAATTATCTTTTAAGGTAGATTATAATGTTGCTCTCATACAAATTACAGAAAACTAGTGCTGTCTGTAAGTCCAAACACACAGGGGGTACAATCACAGCTATGACAGGTTGTCCAATAGTCTTAATACTGTTCGATGGAGAACACAAAAGGTCAGTTTGAAAGATAGGACATGATATTTTGCTTGGAAGCCTAGAATTTTAATAGACTTCATAGTAAAAAATGGTAAAGATGATTCAGCTGGGTACAAGAATTCTGTGTCAAAAGGGTTTATCAGACCATTTTTTAGAAAGTGGTTAAAATGAGATGGGTAGGAGGATTCTAACACCAAGCCAGATTATTTTACTGTGACATAACATGATAGTATAGTCGTGAGGGGTTGGACAGCAGAGGAATTAAAGTCTGGGCTCTGAAACCAGAAAGCTTAAGTTAGATTCCATCTCTTCCACTTTTTCCTAGCTGAGAACGTTTCTCTAAGTTTCCGATCAGTTATTTGGACTTAATAACTTAAGTACCCATACCATGGGGGGGATTGCAAGGTTACACTAATTCAAATAAAATGCTCAGAACAGTACCTAGCACATAATAAGTCCTCCATAAATGCTAGCTGTTTTTTATTACTGTTTTTTGGTGTTGTCCTCATCACTACCATCACAGATGCAGCATGATTTGTAAAGTCTGAATTGTGTGTGTATGTTGGAAGGAAGAAAACAAAGACATCGAAGATGTCATGGGAGAATGACAAGAAAGGAGGTATCACCAATTATTTTTCTTTTAATTGAGAAGGAAATAATGTTGAAGAAAACATGTTGTAACTTAGAATGTGTTAGATTACCCAAATCAAAATGGTCTAGGTTAGACAATGAGAAATATGTGGGTCAAGAAAGAAAATTAAATAGTGTGATTTAGACCACTGGTTCTCAAAATGTGGTCCTGGACCAGCAGCACAGCATTATCCGGGAATTTGTTAAAAATTGAAATGATCGGACTCCACCTCAGATCAGCTGAATCATAAACTGTGGAGCCCAGCAATCTTTGTGATTCTATGCATGCTAAAGTTTGTGAATATTGGGTTAGAGAAAGGTATCTATAAATACCTCATCATAGCAGATAAGGAAGGGGACTTTGCTAAGAAAAAAGTTGTTATAAAATATAAATCAAGGCCTCATCTCTAGCAGTATTAATGTATATGGTCAAAGTTAAGATTTTTTTTCCAGTCACTCTTTTAGCAATATAACTGTTGCGTTTCTTTCTTTCTTTTTTTTTTTAAAGAGTCCTAATTATAAGTATCCATCATTTGGGGCCTATTTTGAAGAGAGATCAATATTTTCTGTACTCACGAATTCTTCCAAGATCACTTGGAGAGGAGACAGAGGGGTGGGAAATAAGAGCAATCAGATATATCACACAGCAATGTGAACGGTGAATGAGAAAATCTGCCTGTGTTGGTGACTCTGTAAACTGGAATGTTGTAGATAATGTTGAAGCACACCTAATCCAAGCAAGTATCAAGGGTGCTAAAATAAGGGTTTTAAATAACTACTAAGGTATCTGTCTTTGACAAAGGTTTCAGAGCAGATGGGAATTTTTAGGAGGGAACTGGCATGGGACTCAAGATAATTATTGGAGACAGGTATGAGGGCAGGTCAAACCAAAGCAAGGATCAGAAAATGAGAACTGAAGGATTCATTTAAGATGAGAACAACATAAAGTACCAAGAAACTCTTCACAAAGTTGGCTTTATGATAAAGAGCATATTCAGTAAGATTAACCTAAGACAAGTTAATTGTCAAACGTGAAAGGAGGACAAAATGATTTTAGCTTTGGTGAGAATAAGAAATATAAGGCATCCATCCAAGTCAGAGTGGAATAAGTATAATTATCTCTGTTCGCAGACAACATTCCGTAAATATAGAAAACCTTAAATAAAAGTGAAGATTCTACAATAAAACTGTTAAACTGAGCAAAGTTGCAAGATATAAAATCAATACACAAAAGGATACTAACAATGAGCTATCCCAGAATGAAATTAAGAAAACAATTCAATTTAAAATAGCAATAAAAAGGATACTTAGGAATAAACTTAATCAAGGAGGCTAAAGACTTGTCACTGAAAAACTACAAACTGTTGCTGAAATTAAAGACACAAATAAATGGAAAGACATCCCTTGTTCACCGATTCAAAGACTTAATATTGTCAAAATGGCAATACTTCCCAAAGTGATCTATAGATTCAATGCAATCCTAATAAAAATCCCAATGACATTTTTTGCAGAAATAGAAAAATCCATCCTAAAATTCATACAGAATCTCAAGGAACCCTGAATAGCCAAGCCAATCATAAAAAGAACAAGGTAGGAAGTCTTACACTTCATGATTTCAAAACTTACCATAAAGCTTCCTATAAAGTAATCAAAACAGTGTGGGATGTGTCATAAAGACAGACATATAGACCAACTGAACAGAGATTTCAGAAATAAACCCCATGGTTGAATGATTTTACAAAGGTACCGAGACCATTTTATGGGGAAAGAACAATCTTTTCAATAAATGGTGTTGGAGAAACTGGATATCTACATGCAAAAGGATGAATTTGGATCCATATTTTACACCATATACAAAAATTAACTCAAAATGGATCAAAGACCTAAATGTAAGAATTAAAATTCTAAAACTCTTAGAGGAAAACACAGTAGAAAAACATAGGAACTGGAGAACTATTAAGGAAGTTGGAGAAAAACAGTGGAAATTTTATCTGGAAAGAGAAAACTATATTTTAAAAAGTTTTTAACAGAGCTTTCATAGGCAGAATCTTTTTTTTTTTTTTTTTAAGATTTTATTTATTTATTTGACATAGAGAGACAATGAGAGCGGGAACACAAGCAGGAGGAGTGGGAAAGGGAGAAGCAGGCTTCCCGCTGAGCAGGGAGCCTGATGTGGGGGCTCGATCCCAGGACCCTGGGATCATGACCTGAGCGGAAGGCAGACGCTTAACAACTGAGCCACCCAGGCACCCCTCATAGGCAGAAACTTATATGAATATTCATAACATTTTAGCTCCTAAACACTTATTAGAAAATAAACCTTTGGGTACCATGAATTTCCTGGAGTGGGAGAGTAGGGGAGAAGGGGAGGAGAGATATTTGTGACATTCTTTATTTCCTCCTTCTTAACCCCCAGTCTATGGTGGTTAAAATCTGGAAATAGGAGGGAATACCATCCTTCTAACCTATCCAAACTCCTAATTAATTACTGCTCGTGATCATGCTTAAATGACGTAAGCAACACCTTGAAGGAAGGGGAATGCCAAGGAGCTTTTACTGTTTGGTTATGCACTTTCCCCAAAACAGAGGAATCAAAAACAACAAAGTAAAAAAAAAAAAAAAAAAAAAAAAAAGGGAGAGAGAAAGAAAAACCAATTGAATTTGACAACTTGGCATAGACTAGATGTAAGTGAAAAGCAGATGAAGAAAAAGAACTATAATTCACACAGTTCCTTGCTTTTTGTTTTTTTTTTTGCAAGGAGAAAGTATCTATCTAAAGAAAAAACAAAAACCTCCAGATACAATGCAGAGAGAGGAAATCAGAACTTGACATGACAATCTTTATCAAATAAAGACTAATCTACTGTAGAAATAGTTTGACTCTTTATAATGAAAAATAAAACCTCACTGATCTAAAACCAACTACAAAATTAATACATAGCTGCAGAGTATTTTCCAGTTCTCTTTTCTTCTGATTACCTATGAAAGTATAATAAATGAAATATATGTTTTATACACTTTTCTTTTTCCTGCAACTTCCTCAATTACCATGCACTAGGGGTTCCCTGGAGCATCACGCAAAGACTACAGAAGCTATCCAAATGTGGGGAAAATATTCTGACTGTTAAAACTTTAGTAATTTGGAAGTCAAAGTAAGTTTTTTTTAAAGAAACTACTACATAAAGACTTTAACACTAACTTCCTAATGATGAAAACAAAACAAAAAACTCTGAAGTAACAACATCCAAATAACTAAAATGCCATTAAGAATTTTAAATTTGTACATAATCCAATAAAGGATAGAACTACTCAGTTTCAGTGACGCAGCAAACTGCTACCCAGAAATAACAAAAAGAAATGGAATTTGAGAAGGTACATTAGTGTATTTACTTATTCACAACTAACAACTTCAAGAATAACGGGTTATCACAAATATATTCATAAAGTTGTCTACTGACTACAGAGGTTGTGATATTGGGGCTAAATGGTTTACTTGTACTTTCTTACTCAGAAGTTCTAGTTGTGAGGTGAAAGTTTATATATAGACAACATATTACTAAAAAGTCTATATATAGAGTTTTTTTTTTTTTTAAGATTTTATTTATTTATTTGAGAGAGAGAATGAGATAGAGAGAGCATGAGAGGGGGGAGGGTCAAAGGGAGAAGCAGACTCCCCGCTGAGCAGGGAGCCCGATGCGGGACTCGATCCCAGGACTCCAGGATCATGACCTGAGCCGAAGGCAGTTGCTTAACCAACTGAGCCACCCAGGCGCCCGAGTTTTATATAATTATGAATCTACTTTCTATGTAAACAAAAACAGAGCCATCAGGATACATATTAGGGATTCTCATAATCATTTGGCAGTATTAAGATACATCATTTACACAAAATGTAAATTTAATGCTAAATGAAATTTTCACATATAAAGAGTGATACTTTTAAAATGAGAACTGTTTTGTTAGAAAACTGAATACAACTATTTGTAAACCAACCATAAAATGTATGAGAGAGCTCTTTCATTCAATTCAGTAAAACGTTACTGTGTTCTACCATGTGCAGAGCTCAGTATTAGATGCTCCATGGGATTCAAACATGATTAAAACACTTTCTGGCCTGAAAGAACTCAATGATGGAGATAAGAGAGAGTAAGAACAGTCATGATATAAAGCAGAGAAAGCTAAGTGCCACAAAAAGGTATGAAACAGGGGCCACAGGGCTTAAAGAAGAGAAAAAATGTACTTCAGAATGCCTCCCAACTCAGTACAAAGTTTAATAAATGTTCATTAATTTTCTATTTAAAATCAAAAGTACAAGGTTATTTCTAAAAGCTAATTTTGAGAGAATTACTAAGTCTTTCTAATTTACCTTTTTAAAAAGTTTCAAAGAAGAGTTTTATGGATATAACAGTTAAAAAGCTACTAGGGAAATAGCTCATGTTTCTAAAAAGGTGAAAAAGAGCAAACTAAAATTAAAATCAAGCAGAAAAAGGAAAGAAGGATTACAGCAGAAAGCAATAAGATAGTAAAAAACAGAATTGTACTGAAATCAGAATTCTTTGAAAAGATGAACAAAATTGAAAACACCTTAAACTAGATTGATCAAGAAAAACAGCAAAGACACAAATTATCAAAATTAGGAATGAAAGAGGGGACATCACTATCAACTCTACAGAAATGAAAAGGATTATAAGGGAAGGTTATGAACAACTTTATGCCAACAAATTAGACAGCTTAGATGAAATAAATTCCTGGAAAGCCACAAATGATTAAAACTGACTCATTAAGAAATAGAAAATCTGAATAGATAAATAAAACGTAAGGAAACTGAATTAACATCTTCTATAAAGAAAAGCCGTGTCCCAGGTGGCATCACTAGTGAATTATACCAACTATTTAAAGAAGAAATAGAACTCCTTTATAAACTCTATCAGGAAATTAGGGAAGAAGGTGGAACAGGAGCAAGTGACCTAGAAAAACAGATTACTTTGGGTACATGTGACTACAGATTTTATATCAATGGTCTATAATAAATAGATAATATTTATTTGATTTATGAATTTATTCTTAATTTTATTAAGTATCACTCTGCTTTGTTTTAAAAATTACTAAACACACCATTGTAAATTTTATCAAATAAAAAACATTACATTTATTGATGACAGTTTTCTTAAAGAGCAAAAAATGATAAATTTGCCCTGATCTTATTTGGTAACTCAAAGCAAAATGAAGTATAAGAAAATTTTTATGAAAGAGCATTTCGACTGCAGAGAAATATGCTTAAACTTTGTTTTAGAAAATCAGTGGGAACAGGTAATTCTGTTTGGGACTTGCATAGTCTTTTTTGTTAGTGAAACTAACTTCTTGCTAGAGCCAGATTCTAACGCTAGGTACATAGCTCTAAAAACAAATATCTTACTCTCAAAAAAGCTATGCTACAACCAATAAAATAATAGCTAACTTTTTTTTTTTTTTTTAGAGAGAGAGCATGCACATGAGTGGGGGTAGGGGCAGAAGGAGAGGGAGAAAGAATCTCAAGCCAACTGAGTACAGAGCCAACCTGGGGCTTAATCTCACCACCTGGGCCAAAATCAAGAGTCAGATGCTTAACTGACTGCGCCACCCAGGTGCCCTGTTTACATGTGTATAACAGTTTATTTTACACTTTTATTTACATTTCATAATTTTTCTTTGAGGAACACATTAACCTTGTTGCAGATGGGAAAACAGAATCACAAGATCTGTTACCCAAGATCACAGTATATAAAACCATATCCAGGTCTTTCAATTTAGAATATTATATTTTTTCATCAACAATATTGTTCTTCAAGGTATGGAACTCATTTTAGCAAGAGATGGTTTTAAATGATCTATAAAACTGGCAGTAAATAGCACTGAATTACATAGTATGGTGGGCTGCACTAATGCCTACCAACATCCTAGTCTCTGTTCCTTTCTAGACATAAGGGTGACTACAGCTGCCAGCTCCCATGAAGTTTAGGAAGGACTATGTGACTGGTTCTGGCTTATGAAATGAGAACACAGGTGTCATAGGCTCTGCATGATTTTATAGTCTGTCTCCTCCTCTGACAGGAAAATCAAAGAAGTCTCATGTTGAGATGGTACAGATACAAGATTGAAACAGCCTGAATTGCTGTGCGACTGTATAAAGAACAGCTGTCCTGGACAGTTGCCCAGGCTTGCGGGGTAAACTGGAAATAGACCTTCATTGTGTTAAACCACTGCGATTTGTAAGGTTGTTGTTATGACGCATTGTCTAGCTTATTCTGACTAATGAAATGGCTACAATGTTATTCCTTTTTCAATTATGTTTCCATCTTTCAGAATAGGTACAGAAGAAAATTTTAATGTGCTAATACTAGCTAATCCACCTTTTTAAAAAAAGAGGGAAAAGATTTTAATGTCAGTGCCATTTGAAGGTAAAGTATTTAGCTAGAATTAACATTCTGGATAATTGTACAGTTATAGTGTGTGGTACTGACTTCCCAGTTTGACTAGTAATATATAATTTCTTTTAAAGTAAATTTATTTAAATAAAAGCATGAAATTCAAAGAAAATATTAGGTTAAAAAAGTACAGTTAGAAGCAGGAATGGCAAAAATCATGAAGGAACTATGCCAATGAAGGAAATTTGAGAAACATGCACTGTAGTAAACTATATCTCAACTGGGTAACTTAATTTGATTTTCTATTTTATGTCCGTTCCATGTTGAGATGGGAGCAAAATATTTAGGCAACTGCATGAGGAGGAGAAAGTACTTGATTTCAGGGAAGTGGAAGAACGGATACAGATTGACAGGGAGATGGAGACATGGGTATGGGAGTAGAGAGATTAAAGCAGTTCTCCCAGTGGTTCAAGCAGAATCAGAGCTAGCACCCGAGCCCAAAGGAAGAGAGCAGTGTTTTCACCTGAACGAACTGGTGTACACAACAGACTGGCAAGAAAGGCTGAAGTCTCAACTCACTGAGGTATTTGTAAAAATCACTGTCTTCTCCCATAGAAACATCACCGCAGTTACAGTACAATCATGTTTCCTCCTTGTACTAGGGTAGCCCAAGAAATAAAACCACCCTAAAATCTCAGTGGCTTAACACAACAGAAGAGGGGTGCCTGGGTGGCTCAGTCGTTAAGCGTCTGCCTTCGGCTCAGGTCGTGATCCCAGGGTGCTGGGATCGAGCCCCGCATTGGGCTCCCTGCTCGGCAGGTAGCCTGCTTCTCTCTCTCTCCCACTCTCCCTGCTTGTGTTCCTGCTCTATCTCTCTCTCTGTCAAATAAATAAATAAAATCTTTAAAAAAAAAAAAAAAACAAAAACAAAACAGAAGAGAGTTCTCACTCAATATGGGTGTTCAGTAGGTAGCTTCTTATCCTAAGATAAGCGTTAGAGTTGTTCTCTTGTGGGTTCTCCACAACAAGCTAAAAAGACGGGGCGGGGGGGGGGAAGAGGGAGATGCATATGTGACGTTTTTATAGCCTAGCTGGAATCTGTATACGTTATTTCTATTCCTATTGTTCAAAATTCAGTCACACAACACACTTCTCTACATGAAAGGCTGGGATATATAGTTTACCTAAGTTCCAAGGAGGAAAGGGAATGAATTTTGATGAACACATAGTATTCTTTGCTATATCTTACATAATAGCTTGACAATTTATAAAAGATGCAGAACTAATGAACAAAGCAGCAAATTCTGTATAAATTTAGCCCTCTCTCTTTTAAATGGGCTGAACATATATCGTCAAATATTAGCCTAATCTATACATCTTTTTTCATTCAAATATAATACTTTAGATTAAAGTGCCTAGAATACTGTCTGGCATATGATAGCTGGGTAATAATTATTTGCTAAATGAATAGTATGCAGTAGAAAACCAAAGCAAAGACAAGCATTACAAATAAGAGTTCCAATAAAACAAATTATTTTAAAAGTGAGTTTTAAAAAGCACTCATGGATATTATAAATGTTAATCACAGTATAAATCACCTGACTGAGAGACTCAGACTTTCATAAAACAAACATTGTATAAATCATCATCATTATAATCAGACTATAATCATTTAATTTCTAGCTTTAATGACTGGATTATTTTCCATAAAAAATATCCAACAAAATATGCTGACAATATAGTTGAGTTAGAAGGGAAAGACTAAAAGACTTTGGCTGTAAAGTCTTTGCGCCCAAACTCTTCCACAATCAGGGATATTTGAAGGATGTATTAACAAAGGAAGTCAATATCCTTTTATTCTTAACTTTCAACAGGAAGGCTAAGCAGCTGCTTTCTGACCCAAGGCATATAAGTCACTGGTGGATCAGTGTGATCCTTTTGAGCCTTAAAAGCTTTGTTTAGGCAGGTCTGGAGTAACTTTTTACTCTAAGGCTAGTTTAGCCTTATTACCAAAGTGTGTCCTTTCTTGGATCTCTACTGAATGCTCCAGGTTTTAAACGAGATTTCTCTACATTCTGGCTGCTCAGAATGAAAAAAAATCTCCCATTCCTATGGGAACTCTAGGAATTGTTCCATTTATGGCTCCCTGGTATTCTTTCTCCAGCCTCACGGGGTCTCATCTCATCTATATGCAACTTAGTATTAAATTAAAGATTCAAAAGGACCCTTCTGCAGAATTCTGTAGTTGTTTCTGCTAGCTTCCTATTTTTCAGTACTCTGTAAATTTCAGTTACCTTGACTTCCCCAATTTCTGATCTGTTTCCTCAGTTCAGTAAGACTATCTTTCTTTGAGTTCTCCACCATCAAGAGAATACCTTTAGGCAAAAAGCCAGGGTTCACCTAGTTTCCTCCCCCATCCTCTCTCTCAGGGATCATATTACCATGCTGTGAACTGTCCAATGTCTGAAAACAATTGTCTCTAGTGGGAGGGCAAGTCCACTACTGGTTACTCCATCATAGTGGGAAGAAGTATCTCATCCTGTTTTAATTTGCATTTTCCAGATGTTTACCATTCACAATGTGGCGAACAAAAGGCAGAACCTTTATCTGTCTTACATATTGGTGTAGCCTTAGCAATACTTATAATAGTGCAGGATACAGAGCAAATACTATTATTTGTTAAATGAACTATTTCTGTTTATCCGTATATTTTTGGAGGTACAAGTGATCTATTTGTCCTTCATCCATTTAGTGCTTAAGGCCTAAGAAAATAGGTGATTCTAAACTGGACCCAAGGTAATTCAAGAGTAAGTCTGATCCTACCTAATTTCTATTTTCATGCAATTATGTTGTGCTATAAAAAAGGGTATACTAGACAAACTGAAATACAGACAGACCATACAAGCAACAAATACAGAGACAACATGGTGCTCCAAAGAAACAGTTACTCCAAAAATTATTGCAACAACTTTTAGGACATTCCTACAAGACATTACTTCAATACAATTTTGAATAAATTAAATAGACATTCTCAATTCAAGAAGAAATTGGGATTTAAATTATTGTCTACCCATACAGGTTATTACAAAGAAAAAGGCAAATTATTATAGCTTACAACTCATTGTCAAAAATGTTCTCTCTTTATTTCAGTGTCTGGCATAAGACAGGGTATAGGAGATAAAATAAGGCAGTGTAGATTTCAATTACCTATTTTAATATCTTTGCATATACAAAAGCCTTTTAAATAAGCCAACACAGTACTCAAAAGCCAATGATATTAGATTTCATTTCCATACATCTGAAGAAGGATTAGGTTTTTGACAATATAAAAAGGAGTTCCGGGGCGCCTGGGTGGCTCAGTCGGTAAAGCGTCTGCCTTTAGCTCGGGTCGTGATCCCAGGGTCCTGGGATTGAGCCCCATGTCTGGCCCCTGCTCAGCGGGCAGCCTGCTTCTCTCTCTCCCTCTGTCCCTCCCCCCTCCCCTCTGCTTGTTCTCTCTCTCTCAAATAAATAAATAAAATCTTAAAAAAAAAAAAAAAAGGAGTTCCAAATTTCAAAATTTTGGATATGCTGGCTTATGTGCGATTATTGGTGTACTGATATAAGCAATTCTATATATCTGTCAGGTCAACTTCTGAATTTTAAAGTAGTTATGAAATATAACTATATTTAAAATATTACAGAAACATGTTTCATCGTAGGAAGATTGGAAAATACAAGAAGCAAAAATAATGGAACTAAAAATGATCAGAGTCCTACCTTTGTTAAAGTTTCAAAGCATTATGGCCCTTCCTATTATTTTATTTTTTATATAAAATATTAATGCCAACAAAGCAGCTAAAAATGACTAATGACTTCTCCTTTTGCTTTCTTTTTTTAAAGATTTATTTATTTGAGAGAGAGAGGGAGAGGAAGAGAGAGAGAGAGTGCAAGCAGGGGGAGGGGCATTGGGAGAGTGAAAGAGAGAATCTCAAGCAGACTCCCCACTGAGCAGGGAGCCTGACATGGGGCTCCATCTCGGGACCCTGGGATCATGACCTGAGCCGAAATCAAGAGTTGGATGCTCAATTGACTGAGCCACCCAGGCGCCCTGACTTCTCTTTTAAATACTTAGACCCTAAAAGTGGCAAGTGAACTCACTGAGCAACATTTTACATGAAAGGAGATCGTGTGATGCTTGAGAACAGTTGAGTTGCACCACTAATATGAACTTGAATATTAGTCATACTTTTTTCCTTGTTAAATGACTCTCACCTCCTCAAAATGTAAAATGTAACTAAAAATATAACATATTTATATATACAATTTATGCCATAACACAGAGCAGACATGTGGTATGGCTGTAAGGCATGAGGTTAGATGTACTTGTAAATGTTCCAAAAATTCATGAATATGCTATACCATTTCTCCTAAATTAGAGGGAAAAAATATATCTTCTTTAGCACCTTTAAGCCAGAAGTATTACATCTATAATTCATATCTTCTCATCTACATTTATGAGAAAATAGGGGGAAAGAAACAGTAGGATAAAGAATACAGTGATTAAAAGAAAGGGCTTTCAAGTGAGACTTGCAACACACTGCCTGTTTTATGTGGTCTTGAACAAATTATCCAACTTTTCCAAGCCTGGATTCGGCATCTTTAAAATGTGGGCCACAATCTCTCTCTCAGAAATGTTATGATTACATTTAAAGAGTAATGTAGACAAGGCTAAAAAAAGAAGGTATTAAAATTTATTATCCTTTGGAAATAGTAAGCTGAAGCATAATGTGCTACTCAAGGCCACAGACTGAGCTATCCCTGGAACAGGAACTAAAATATGGCTCTTAGATTCATGGATCAACCACAGTGCACACAATAGATGCTTTGTACATCTCTAAAC
The DNA here is from genome assembly GCF_964656455.1 of Halichoerus grypus. Lineage (NCBI taxonomy): Eukaryota > Metazoa > Chordata > Mammalia > Carnivora > Phocidae > Halichoerus > Halichoerus grypus. Next base: position 194,329,177 of record NC_135713.1, on the reverse strand, counting down.
TAGGTGGCCTATGTAATCATAATAATATGCTACTTAGCCTCTCAAGGATATTATAAAAATTTAAATGAACTCATCTTTGTAAAGCAATTAGCATAGCGCTTTGCATATAGAATGTGCTCACTACTAGATGTTGTTGTGGTTATTAGTATATGATGATGATGGTGATGATGTGATAGGTAATGGAGGGACACGGAGATGTACAAAGTAAATTTCAAGATGCTGATCAGAATGTTTGGCATAGAGGGAATGATTTATGATGTTAGATTGCAAGAAGCAATCTACTCACACTTCTTGCCTCAGTTCTGTCTCCCTATCTCCCTGCACCGAAAAGGATAGCTGCTATTTAATGAAGTTACTCTCTTTAGTGGAATATGTATTATACCAAGAGTACTAACACAGTTCCTCTTGTATGTATGATGGGGAAAGGTACTGTAAGTTGGAGAAGAGGTGTTTATAATATGAGAAAACTAGTGATTAGTTTCTTTCTGAATGTTTTACAAACTATTATTTAAAAGTATGTTATATAGAGGGGCACCTGGGTGGCTCAATCCGTTAAGCATCTGACTCTTGATTTCAGCTCAGATCTTAATTTTAAGGTCATGAATTTAAGCCCTGCACTGAGTTCCACACTGGGTGTGGAGCTTACATTAAATCAATCAATCAATCAATGTATGTATGTATGTATGTTATAGGACATTGGATGCAGGATTCTGACATTATAAATTTTAAGTATAAATTCCATTATGCCCTATTATTTTTGTCTGAATCATCAAAGCCTACCAGATTATATAAACTTTTTGAGGGCAAGGACTGTAGAATAATCATCTCAGAACAGTGTTTTGAGAATGATAAATAATGCTGTTTTCCATTTTGCACCAGCTCTCAATAATGGCTGAAAACATGCTGACTACGTACAATAACATAAAATTCCTTGGCAAAAAAACAGTTTTACATACACTTAAGAATTGAGAGGAAAAAGAAACTTGGATAGTAAGCATGTAAATAATGGTTAGCTGCCATTTACTGACAACTCCAAATGGATTTCTCCAAGGCAGACCCAAAAGGTCTAGGGCTAACAAAGAAGGAGAAAAGTTAACAATTAGGGAAGGAAATCAAAACCCTTTTTTTTCTTTTTCAAAACTTCAGGAAAGTATACCGAAAAAGATCCTAGGCAGTTAATGTGGGAGGCAGAAAACTGCTAAGATCTGCATAAACATAAACATTGTGCCAGACTGTAATGAAATTCTACAAGGGTAGATTAAAAACAAATTAAGTCTTTGTCCCATGAACAAAAATGACTACTGAGACATTTTCAGAGATTGAGTGTGAAGGACCAATAACTTTTTGGCTTGTTTTTGGAATGTGCAGTTGCTACTCATCTTATAATAAAGAACTCACAACAGAGAATACTTCACTACCCACTAACCACGGGTAAAGAATCAGCATTCCTCTAACCTTAGAATATCTCTCAACAATTCCCAGTCTTTATCACAGGATAAGTTGCTTTTCTTCTCTCAGAAACCTTGGGATCATCTGAGAAGAAATAGGGAAGAATTTAAGATGATTAACTCCTGACAAGGACACATTATGGAAAGAGGAGTTGCCTACTCACGTAGAAAGTAAATCATGAAGAGAGGGCTAATGGGAGGAACAGAACTACTGTTCTACCAGGCAAGTCTTTGAGTTAGAGATAAAAGCAGAAATTTTTATTCTGACTTTCCTTAAGTACACAAAAAAAGTTTGCTTTACTTTTCTTGGTTGTATGTTAATAAAAGGGTGGTCTATAAATATGCGAAAGTAGACACTGACTTAAGCTTAGAAGTCTTTTTTTTCTTAGGGTTTTTATAAGTCTCTTCCCACTCCTGGTTCTTAAACTAATAAAACATATTATTCTATTCACCACATTACTTCTTTAAGATTTGGAAAAAAAAAAAAAATTCTGTCAGCTGGATGAAGGCAAAAGCAGTGTTGCTTGTAAAGAGGAATAGAAGCCAAAAAGTAAATCTCAAATTTAAGAGTCTATAAATTTTCCGTATGATTTCTGTCATTTTAATAATGTACATCAGTGGAGGTTTGGAAAAGAGAAAACAGAACTACATTTAAGTATAGAACAATAAGTGGTAAGGAAAAGAACACCAAGTCATTTTTTTATAAAATTGGGTCCTAAAGCTACATGTCAGCTCCCCAATGCATAAATAGTTCTATAATTAGAAACAACTTGAGAAATTGAAAATATTATGAAAGATGAAAATCTCAACAACCAAGTAAGCTTCTACTAAATGGAGCCTCTCACAGATTAACTTTAAACTCTGGACAAAATACAAAAAGCAACTACCTCAAGGCCCTGGAGATTAAACATAATAGATTCTGGAAAAGAGCTAACAACTGCAAAAAAAAAAAAAAAAAAAAAAAAAAAAAAGATTAATAGGAGTTTCTCTTTTTGTTATTTGTTATTTTTTGGCTTCTAGACTAAAAACAAACCACAGCACTGCGTGGGGTCATTAAAACTCCAAGAGAAAACCTATAGTTCTTCCACTCTGAAGTATCAAAAGATACAGCTTGCAGCAATAAGTCACTAAAAAGTTACAGGGAAGAGGATTTCCAGAAAAGAGAGAGAGAGCTATAGGAGGTAGCCCAAATTCTGTGTATAAACTCTGCTCAAACCTCTGGCAGATTGCTGAACCATGCATTGCATGGGGCAGACTGGCAAAGTCTAATACAACTGAACTGAACTCAGTTGATGCCCAAAAGACAGACTTTTCCATTAAATCAAACCAAATTAATTGCTTGCTAAAAGAAAAACTGGTAATGCTCTTTGAAGGAATATGACAAAATCCAGAGTGTCTACAAAATGAAATGTTTAGGATACAAAATTACTCATCATATGAAGAACCACGAAAATATGACCCACCATCAAGAAAAAAAATGGAGACCAACACTGTAACACTCTAGATATTGTAAGCAGCAGGTAAGAAATTTAAAGCAGCTATTATAACTATTTTCAGAGAGGTAAAGGAATATATTTTCTTAATTAAAAAAAGGCAAGGAAATCTCAGCAGAGAAACAGAAACTGTAAAAAAAGAAGCAAGCGCAAATTCTAGAACTGAAAAACATAATAGCTAAGATAAAAAGTCCCTGGATGGGTTTAACAGCATATTTAAATGTTTAAATATGACAATTTAAATGCTAGTATACACACACACACACATGCACACACACATAAATAGTATATAGTAAATTGAAAAGTTTAAAATGACAGAGGAGTCAGTGAATTTGAAGACAAAAGAATGAAAATTACCCAATCTGAAGACCACAGAGAACAAGGATTAAATACAAAAAAAACCAAAACAAAACAAACAAAAAAATACCTCAGGATCTGTGAGATGATATCAAAAGGTCTAACATATATGTAATTAGAGTCTCAGAAGAAGAGAAAATGAGGCAGATAAAATGCTTCAAGAAATACTGGCTAAATATCTCAAATCTGTAAAAGACATAAATTTTCATAATCAAGGAGTCCAGGATATTTATGAACAGAAATACACTAGGCTCATCATAGTCAAACTGCTTAAAAAAAAAAAAAGAGAGAAAATTTTGAAAGCAGCCAGAGAAAAACAAGATATTACATACAAAGGCCAACAATCTGAATGATGTCTAACTTCTCATCAGAAACTATGGAGGCCAAAAGACAATAAAGTAACATCCCTAAAGAGCTGAGAGAGAGGGGGTTTGGAAAAAATCAACAGAGAAGTCTATATCCAGTGAAAATATACATCAGGAACAGAGGCAAAACAAGACATTTTATTTATTTATTTATTTATTTATTTATTTATTTATTTATTTGAGAGAGAGCGAGCACGCATGAGCTGGGGGAGGGGCAGAGGGAGAGGGAGAAGCAGGCTCCCCACTGAGCAGGGAGCCCGATACGGGGCTCGATCCCAAGATCAAGACCCTCGGATCATGACCTGAGCTGAAGGCAGACATTCAACCAACTGAGCCACACAGGCATCCCAAAATAAGACATTTTTAGATAAAAAGCTTAGAGAATGTGTCAAGAGCAGATGCATAGTATGAAATGTTGAAGGTTAGTGAGTGAAGAAAAATGATACCACATGGAAACATAAGTGTTCAGAAAATAATGAAGAGCATTAGAAATGGTAAAAATCTGAGTAAATGCAAAAGACTGTTCTTTTAACCTTAATTTCTTTCCACTACATGTGACTGTTATACACACCCTCGTGGGATTTAAAATGTACGCAGATGTGAGACATATGACAGCGATAGCATGAAGGGTGACAGAAGGTGCAAACAGATCTACACAGTTCCAAAGGTTCTACATTTTACATCAAGTGTGGTAGGAAAATAAAAACATTTTCAGATGTCTAAGAACTTATAAATTTAATTCCTACACATCACTTCTTGAGAAGTTGCTTGAAGGAATGGTACAGCAAAAGAGTGAATAAACCAAGAAAGAAATATTTGGGATCCAGAAAATGGGATAATCAACCAAGAAAGCAAAACAGCTAAGATACAGGAGCATAGCAGAACTTTAAGTCTAGACAGTAACCAGTCCAGTTGGGTAGAGGAGTTTGGAAGACACTCGGAAGGTTACTGGTGAAAAGAAAAAACGAGGGGCACCTGGATAGCTCAGATGGTTAAGCGTCTGCCTTCAGCTCAGGTCCCGATCCCAGGATACTGGGATAGGACCCCATGTCGGGCTCCCAGCTCAGCAGGGAGTCTGCTTCTCCCTCTGCTTCTGCCTCTCTCCCCTGCTCATACTCTCTCTGCCTCTCTCTCTCAAATGAATAAATAAAATCTTAAAAAAAAAAAAAAAGAAAAAAGGATCTGTTATCTTATATGGTGAAGAGTTTGAAAAATACTGGCAGTACAATAAACATAATTAGAAACTACAGGAAAAACAAATAATGATATAGGAAAGATGTAGTCATAGTACATGACCTGTCCCTGCAGGTAACAATATTTACATAATCAGAAAAACATTTATACTGATTTTCAAGTTCTAAAACTAATCTAAAGATAAAGCACAAATGACTTAATTATGATTACAGAGCAGAATGTAAATATGATCAAGCCTTTGAACCATAAATTACAGATGACAGAATTTAGGAATTGGGAAGAGGGATGGGTAGGGCAGGGGTGCTAACATCTTCTTACAAATTGGAAATCAAGAAATAGTGTCTTATACCTAATGGGACAAGAAATATGGAAATAAAAAATAAATCATTTACTGCTATAACCAATAAAACAAAAGAACAGTGACATAATTATGTTGGAAGGAAAGGTGGGAGCACTGCAAATAAGCTTACTGTTTCATTAGATGTTTTAAAACTGATCAATCAAGAAATGTCAGCAGAAGCATGTTAACTAAAGATGTGGACACAACTACCAAAAGAAATAGCCAAAAACCTTTAAGTGATTGTCCCCTAGGGGAGTAGAATTAGGAGTGAGAGAAGGTGAGGCTAGGGATGGTAGCTTCTCATTTCAAGCCTTTCTGTACACTTTGATTTTTTACTTTTTTTTTTTTTTAAGATTCATTTATTTATTTGAGAGAAAGAGAGAGAGTGCTCACAGGGAGGTGGGGGAGAGGGAGAGAAAACCTTAAGCAGACTCCATGCTGAGCATAGAACCTGACATAGGGCTGATCTCAGGACCCTGAAATCATGACCTGAGCTGAAACCAAGTTGGATGCTTAACTGACTGTGCCACCCAGGCGCTCCCACTTTGATTAAAAAAAAAAAAAAAATCATGTGTATTATACTTTCATTAAAACAAACACACATAGGGGCGCCTGGGTGGCTCAGTCATTGAGTGTCTGTGTTCAGCTCAGGTCATGATCCCAGGGTCCTGGGATTGAGCCCCGCATCGGGCTCCCTGCTGAGTGGAGAGCCTGCTACTCCCTCTCCCACTCCCCTGCTTGTGTTCCCTCTCTCGCTGTGTCTCTCTCTGTCAAATAAATAAATAAAATCTTTAAAAAAAAAAAAACACACATAAAACTATTAGGAAACAACAGTTTCTCCCTTTAAAAAAATTTAAAACATTAAGTTTTTATTGGGTAACTTTAACAGGCAAGACATTATAATAGGCATCAAAATTTGCTTTTTCTCTTCCTCAATACCTAGTCCTCTACAAGATCTGTACAGAGCTGTCAACAAGACAGCTGGATTTACTGGTTAATAATTGGGAGCTCATAAGAGAGTTCTGAGTTCCTGACATCAGCATAGAGATATTTTCAAGACACAGGAATGTATTAGATCACCTAGAAGAAGGAATGGTAGGCAGGTCTTCTAATAGCACATTCTTCTCAAGTAACTAGACTTCTTTTCGTGACTTATGGTTAGGTCTAGCCCCAGCATCCTATTCATGCATATTTTGTCCCTATCCTGTTTGCATGAAGAAAATGGTTCACGATGGGTTATTTTTCCAAAATACTACAAAGAATAGTCTCCCAAATCTTTCTCCTATGCAACAAGATACTGTAACTTAGGTTCTGAAATTCTGAATACTCCATGATTCCAAACAGCTGAATTTTATACATATTCATTAAAACACAACTAGTTTCTCTTCAAATTATAATGTATTTTCTTTTTTTCCTCTTCTCTCACCAGCAAATTTCTGAAGTTTCTTATTTATGAATTGATGTAAACTTACATATATTTCTATAATACTTTCACAGTTTCAAAAGTTATCTTGAAGGGACTCCAAGGACCCATTTCCCTTATTTCCCATTAATGTAAAATATCATGAAATTAAATCTATAATTTAGAATGCTTGGTAATTTATTTGAAGAAGGATTAATGTTTATATTTTTAAAATATTCTGGTGAAAAAGAATTTATTGATCAAATTTATTATGTAACCATATTATGTGGAATCACATAATTAATATATAACATAATCATTGACATATACCACCTCAAAATTTGAAGGGTAAATGTCTAAGGATCCTTTCTATATCATAAGTCATGTGGCTTGTGGGCCAAATCTGGCCATCCACCTTTTTATGACCCGTGAGCTAAGAATGGCTTTTAAACTTTTAAACAGTTACATTTTAAGTGGTTATATAAATACCTACATAATATTCTTGATTCTACCCGTTAGCCGACAAAGCCTAAATTATCTGTTTAAAAAAAAGTTTGCTGATCTCTGTCATAAATAGTCAGTGTAGTTTGAGTGTAACTGTTAACAATAAACATTACCAGAAAGATACTTTTATCTTATTCTCAAATAAGTAACAGAACTTTTAAAGAGCAAGTTATAGTACCATTTTCATAGCACAATCTGTATTACTAGTTGTACTAAAATAGAATAAGTACCCACTTAAAAATTATATTAATCTCTGGATAACTCTGAAAAAAATCTGTAGAGTACAGAGAGAATGAAAAAAGATAGAAAAATAAACGTGACACTTTTCCCAAGAGCCTTGCCTTTTTAAAGCTTCTAATATTTGGTTCTCTTCCTTTCTTTGATACAAGAAAGAATAAAATCAGCTACAGTGATAATAGGCCATCCTGAGGCATTCACCAAGAAAGAACTGCCAAACCTTCTGCTTTAAGAGGCTTACTGGAGTCTAATAAATGGCAGTGGTAATCACCTAAGTCTCTACTACTCCTATGGAAATACTGATATGTCTCTGTTTCTTTTCTATGGGAAATCTGGCCAATCCACTTATTCTCCACCAATCCTACAGTAAAGCTGGCTCAAGTAATTAAGAGTTTTGCAGTTCTTCCTTACAAGGCAAGTCCATCTTATAGCCAACTTGATGTGCAACCTTGGCCCCAAAGAGTAGTTTGTTGTCCCCAGAACTTTATATCCAGGCTGTTCAACTACAAAGAGAATAGCCAGGCAGCCTAACACACGTAGAATAGCCATTTTGTTCTAGATATAATACAAAGGCACCTACTGCCTGCAAAGAAGAGTTCCCTTTCCAACTGATCTCAAAAGCAAGTAGTGTGTAATTCTATTTGAAACAGTCTGGTGAAAAATACCTTCCTAAGAAGCTGGGTTGTCTAGATAAGTAAATGTCAAACTTCAGCATGCATCAGAATCACTTAGAGCGCTTGTTAAAACACGGATTGGTGGACTCCCTCCTCAGAGTTTCTGATACAGTAGTTTGGTGTGGGGCCCGAGAATCTGCGCTTCCAAAAAGTTTCCAGGTGATGCTGCTGGTGCCAGTCCACAGACCATACTCTAAACTCACCAGTCCAGATGATCTCCAAAGTTCCTTCAGAATTTAAAAGCTATGAAATAATATCATAGAAAAAGTCTTGAAAGTGGTTTACACTTGATTTGAACATCCGTTAATACTATATATTTGTATCAGTCCTGTGATGAAAACCAATTCATACAAATCTACACAACTGATGCAAACAGAAAAAAAACAAAACAAAGAAATTTTCTTGAAAAAGTAATGATGATGTGATATTTGGCAAGAGATATGAATTTAATCCCCCCTCCCCTTTTTTCATGGGGTGGAGAAGGAGTGTTCAGCAAAAAAAACCAAAACATATAACCACTCAACAAATGATTCTGGTATTTTCCTCTTCCCCAACAGCTTTTATGTTATGTATCCTCAGCCATTATAGCCATAGACCTTCTACATGGCAATCTTTTCAGTCTAGATCTCTATTATGACCAATTTTAATCTGCACATTACATAGCAGTAATTACATTCTTCTTGCTTTTAAACATTTTACTTTATCAAACTGTGCTATGAGCTAAAAAAGCATGGTGGAGAATCAGTCTTCTAGTCCTACTGCTATAACATAACATATTCCAGCGCAGTTTGGTTAGAGCTATTTTCTGTTAAATAAACTCTATTTAGTCACAATTCTTGAAAAACCTTTCCTGGGTTTTTAAATTCTAGTCAGTATTTTGTGTCTTCTGATCTACTCTATGTTTCTCAGTTTTAACCTCCTGAAGCTTATTCTTCATTGATGTTGTCTGAATCTTACAAACTTTGCTACATTCATTTTCCCACTACTTTGAAGGAATAAAAAGTTAGTGTTTTTAGATTCCTGAAAAATAAACTGATTTATTAATTATTTATAGATTTTAGTGGTGTTTGTGCATATCAATGTAAGCGGCAGTGAAGTATGTATATTACAACAAGTAGTTTTAAATTTAGTGCTTTAATATAATTTCAACTGTACTAAATCAGAGCTCAAATTCTCAGGGAAGCCTCATGGCAGAAAAAACTATTTTTCTCTTAATAAAGATATGTAGAATTGTTTGGTAATAATACCCATAATAAAACATTTTATTATTGTACAGATTCAATTATAAGTTAGGTTAGACCATGTCCCCTGAAATGTAAACAGTAAATTAACAGATTTATAAAGTAATTGTCAGCACTGACTCCTTTTAAGAAAGGAATTAACAAACAGCTAACAAAAGATAATAAATCTTTTATGGTGCTACCTAATGAGAAAAACATTTGGCTAAGAGGAAAGAAATAATTAAATCCTGAAAGAGAACTATAAATAGCTTTCCAGATTTTATTTCCTATTTTGTAATTATGTAGACATATAACAGGATTACCATAAGGGAAATAGAAGGTGGTGACTATAATTTATTTTTTCAATTTAATTGGACTTATAACAACAGGTAGATAGAACGCTAACTCTCCTGTTCTTAGTTGTTGATATGTGTTTCTGTACATAGGTCTACTTCAGATTTAGTAGCTCTAGCACATATTTTTATATGAGCTTTAAACATTATTTATACTATTAATAATAAAGATCACCAGAAGTTTGAATGTCTAACTGTGAGCATATTCTAATGGTATAAGCATAGGTAATATACGATGCTTACTATATACCATACTAGGCACTTGACATAGTTTGTTTATCCTATTAGCGTTTTTATGAGGCAGTTACTCTTATTATGCACATTTCATAAACAATGAAATTGAAACTGGAAGAGTATGAATAACTTATAAAAAGTCCCATAGCTGATGAGTGGTAATGCTGGAAACTGAACTTTGTATGTCTGACAACAAAGCCCAGGAACTTAACTACTTCTGTAAACTACCTTGAAGTATGCACTTCTACCCAAAGGAAGAGAATACTCTTTTTACATGGCTCTCTAGTTTGACAGATGGCATTTAGGCTCAATGATAGGAGTGACATGTTACTAAACACAAATCCCCACTTAAAATTAAACCTGGGCCTTAGTCCTATACAGATAAGACTGGAATTCACAGATCTATTCCACACTAATCTATGGCTCTTCTCATGATTCTCCCAAACGTGGTCAGGGCTATCGAAAAATATGATGGTAATATATACTGGAAGTCCTCATATCCTACACTGATAGGAACTAATAGTTGATCGGTTTTTAAAAATTTGATAGAAGTGGGGAAAGACAAAAATGATACATGTATGAAACTCTTTAACTTAAAATATAAATGTACATTTATTCACCAAACTTCTGATGGAAGCCAAGGCCTTTCTGTTTGAACACAAATTCCAGTTTTTCTTTCTGACATAAACTATGCTAAAATGTATAGTGTATTCATTTTTCTTTAAAATAAAACAAATTTAGACACTCTAAGTACAGATGGATTTTTAAGTGTTTTTTAATTGAATAAATCTGACATGTAACATTGTATAAAGTGTATAGCATGTTACTGATACATTTAGATATTGTAATATGATTGCTGATGTAGCAATATTTGTCACATACGTAATTATGTATTATTGTTGATATTCATGTTGATAAATATTATTGTTGATATTCATTCAACAATATTGTTGATATTCGATATTGTACATTAGATCTCTATGGCTTATTTATTACTCATTACAAGTTTGTACCCTTAAACACCATCAATCTTATCCCCCTCAGTGTTCACCCTAATTCATTACAGCATTTTTTTTAGCAAATTACCTTTGCTGACAGTTTGATTTTTTCCCAAGACTTTTAAGAGTTTTCCTAGAAACAGTACCTTTATAAATGCCCTCCTTGTTGCATTTATATTTCATTAGTTAATTAATATAAATTTTAGTTATATGATCATAATAAGAAGTACAATGGGCAGTAATTTAACTGTCTCTCAGTAAGCACATGCCACCATGGATAACAGAAGTACCTGGGTAAATCAGAAGGTGGCCAACTGGCCTGTAATAACCATCTTATCCTAACAACAGTCAGGGAATGTCAAAAAGGGAACGGAGAACATTAATTAATCGTGCAAGTAGTTAAGTGAAGGTCAGTTAAGAAAGCTTCTATTAGTAGCAGAGCTAACACATCCTGCCTAGGGCATAGTTACATGCAGAATGCAGATGAGAATGTGGGACTGGACTCAGAAGCCTAACTGAACATCTTCAGATAACAAGATGCCTGCAAGGCACCAATTACCAAGATTTAGATTTGGAAATAAAACACAGGGTATAAAAACCTGCCAATCCATTATGGTGACTGATGAGAGCCAGTGTCCATAATTAAAAGGACAGAGATGACCTAAACAGTGATGGGCATTAAAAGCATAAATAGATTTCCATAAAAGGGAGTTATCTGACGTTCTACTGACTACATTCTTTTTTTTTAAGTTTTTACTTAAATTCCAGTTAGTTAACATACAGTACAATATTAGTTTCACATATACAACTTAGCGATTCAACACTTCCAAAGAATACCTGGTGCTCTACTAACCATATTCTTAACAATAAACTATTTGAGAAGTAAAGTGTCAAAAGCAATACTAGAAATATAAAACAAAACTACCTCAGACAGATTAACATTGACCAAAAAAAAAAAAAAAAAAAAAGTCTTTTCAAAATCCAAGGCATAATCTAGGAAAAATTATATAATTAAAATCAAAATAAAATTAAGTTAGAAGCAGAAGAGGTAGCTCATCGTTTAAAATAATCTAAGCTAAACAGACTAGATACTAACATAGCTGCAAAGACTGTTCGTTAAAGCATTGGTTTATCCCCAGAAAGAGGAAGAGCAGAAAATACTAGTACAATAAAGAGAATTAACAACACAATAGAGAAGACCTAGTGGTGAGAAAAAGGAAAAAATAGCAATTCTTAATCTCAGTTTTGCCAAACCAACCTGACCTTTTCTGGTACTTAAAAATGAGAGACTTAGAACTGTAGTATGCCCCCAGCCTTGAACTTAGGTAAGTTGACCTCATACATCAGAGCAACTTTTCCGTAGGAAGTTCTTAAACCGGGTTAGAATTGGCATGAAGAAAGCTATTTCTTCCTTTTCTAGGCACTATAATATCTTCAGAGAATCCTGAGACTCAGGGAGGGGAGAAGAGCCTGACTAATTTGTCATACTGACTTCTAACCTCAGTTTAAAAGTGTTCACCATCACAAATCTGATCAATAAACAAAATGGTGAGTCAGGCACCTTCAAGACTTCACCTAAATAAAACTTTAGTGAGCAAAAGCATTTCATATTATACAAGGGTCATCTGCTTTGGCCTGCTTTGCTGAAGGTATTCAAGCAAGAATATTATTGAAGCCCTAGGTAAGCTCAGAATGTCTCATCTACTATGACTATCTACTGTATTCCAGGCATTGTGCTAAAGACTGGGAATATAGTTAATAAAGAGGATAAATACCATTTCTGCCTTGTGAAGAGACAAGACCTAAATTACATACTAAATCACAAAAGAAGTTAACAACGATTGGGCAATTTTGATCTGAAACTGTTCAAAGTGTTTTACTCATTTAATCCTCACAACAACTATATGAAGTAGATACTATTATGACCTGTTTTTTTATAGATGAGGAAACTGAGGCACAGAGAGGTTCAATTACTTGCCCAAGGACACAGAACTAGTGAGTGTCAGTCAGGATTCAAATGTAGGCAGTCTGGTTCCAGAGTCCACAAACTATGTTATATAGCCTTTTACTCTATACTGCTAAATATTTAAAACTTGTATTTCTCATAAATGCTAACATAAAAAGCCCACTCTGTACTGAATGTACAATTTTACCACAATTCTAAGCTTCTCATTATATCATATTAATATAATTGTTTGTTCATACTTTCAGGGAAGGAGGTTCTTTCAAACAAGGAAGAGGAAATTGTACACTTACCAATTGTTTTAGTTTGAATATGAAACCAATTTCTACTGGAAGCAACATAAATTCACACTGAAATACTCTGAACATTAATGATCTGTAACAGTTCCAGGAAAAGTCCACACTAGTACCCACCACTAGGGACAGCAAGATGTTTTCTAAATCCAAGCATGCTTTAAATCTGATCAAAGCTTTACTCCCTGCTCACTTTAACAACTAAAAAGATAGAGTAAAAACAGTTCCCCTTATCACCAAAGGAAAAACTGGAAAAGTAAAGGAAGGTACAGGAAGAGATAAATGAAGTGTTGGAATTGCCAATAAGTAATATCGTCATCAATTATTATTACTGAGTAACTTAGTATGTATTAAAGGCTGTTTAAAGCATTTTGCCTGTAGAAACACATCTAATCCTTACAAACCCTATGGGAACTGTTGTACTTATTTCACAGATGAGGGAAATGAAATAGAGAGATTACAGAACATATCCAATATCACAAAGCTAGTGAGTGGCAGAATGTGAACATCATATCGCAGGATTTAATGTAAAATAGTCATCTTGCTTTAGGGATAACTTCAACTATGTTAAAATAAAAAATGGGAAATTTACTGGGGTGATGTTAAATGAAGAGAAACTTACTTTATCTTCAAAAGTCTTAAAGGGTCCTATTTGTGACCATATATTATAGACACCGAAAAACAACTAGAACTCCAAGAAGTGTATTTGGCTGTGGATTTCTCTCTAGATTCTTCCTTCTCCCATTTCCACTCCCACCTGTTTTAGGTAGCCTCTCTCCCTTTCTCCTCTTCAAAGAAACAGAATACAATTATTTGTCTAATGCAGATGACTGTAGCTAAGAGTTTGATCTCTACAGTTCCAGAAAACAAAAAGGGGAATCACTTAACAATAGACTCATGTTCCCATATGAATTTGTATTCTTGACCCCTAAGTGAATTTGAAAATGGTGATTAAATATACCTTAAAACCCCCTCAAACTTCAGCTTCCATAATAGTTTTACCACCTTGGTTCTCCCAGGATCTTTCAGACTGCTCCTTATTCATCTCATCTGTCTGTTAACATGGGTTTTCCCCTTTTGGTCTAGTAAGTGGATATTCCTTAAGATTTACTTCTTGACCCCTGAGAGTAGGTACTGAAGTTAGAAAAAGACCTAAGTTGGAATCCTGATCTCTTATGCTTAAATTGCTTAATGGTTAACCTGCTAAGGTCTTATTTTCTTAATCTGTAAGATCAGGGCCATAATAATTCAAACTGCTATTGAAAAAAATCAAATGAATTAAAGTGAAAATGCCTGACACATGCTCATGAAATACTCATTTCTCACCTTTTCTGTTTATGTGTTCTACTCTCATTTTCTTTTTTTTTAATTTAAAGATTTTATTTATTTATTTGAGATAAAGAGAAGGAGTGAGAGAGCATGAACAGGGGGCAGAGGGAGAGGGGGAAGCAGTCTCCCCACTGAGCAGGGATCCCAATGCGGGGCTTGATCCCAGGACCCGAGATCATGACCTGAGCCAAGCGAAGGCAGACGCTTAACCGGCTGAACCACCCAGGCACCCCTCTACTCTCATTTTCAAGAGATTTTTTTCCCCCCTACTTTTCAAGTTTTAACTACTCTCTATGGGTATAACTTACACATTTATATCTTAAAATCTTACTTCTTTTTAAAGTGTTGCAACCACAATTTCTACTCTGGTATCCTGCAGTCACCTTGAACTCACTCAATGTGCCTGATTCTTCCAAAACCAGTTGTCTTAGTCCCTCTATTCCTATTGGTGAGGCCATCAAGTCCCATTCTTCAAGTCTTGGCATCATCTTTGACAGATATCCCACATCCCTTTATCTTAGAACTAGTCAATCACCAATTTTCTTATTTCTTAAAACCTTTCTCTCCTTGAATCTTTTCTGCTGCTACCATCTTAGTTTACCATCATCCCAAAGACCTCTTCAATCCAGTCCTGGTATCTTCTTCCAGCGCATCCTTCATAATACCCCCATTCCAGACAAACTGACGTGTCTACCACTTGAATGTCTCCTTGTACACTCTTGTTTCAAGTATTTACTCAAGTCACTTTCTCATTTCACTTTCTAATCTACATGATCATCTTTCCTCCCACTAAAAATAAATAAATAAATAAATAATACTATTCTTTAAAATGTTAAAGCACAATTTTGGGGAGGAATTTGAGTAAAATGTAACTTTTCCATAATCATCTGCAGTGCCAAAATGATTGCTGCCAAACTTTGTTCTGTACAGTTACCCATTCTTCTTTCCTTCTAAATGACATAACTTCCTTCAGTCATTTATTTCACTAAGTATGCTCCTTGGAATGCTTACCTGTCATGATTTTGCTGGAGATGTGTAAAGAAAAAGGGGGTCTGTTGTCAAATTAAGTTTTAGAGGTGCGAGATTAAACAGGCAAATAGGTTCCTTTATTGAAGGACTTCTCACAGCTTTAAAAATGCTAAACTATCAGTTTCTCCATTATCATTTCTCTTTATTTCTGACTTGGTATTCCTTTCTCATCTCACTACAGCTTGACCCAGCTCCATACCACCACTCACTCTTTTGAACTGAGTACGTTTTCAGCTTTAACCAGATTCATTTTTCATCCCAGCCTGTTGATTCTCAATCTATTTCTTCAGAGAAATACATGCTTCTTTTATTTCATGATCTTTATTTCCTAAAAATGATACCTAGGCCAAGAGATCTAAGTAGTATGTCTTACATTTAGAAATTAATAGACATAGGTAGTAATGTGTTGGGGGCATGCATGTTAATAGGAAGAAATGTGGCATGTTTTCCTGAAGAGTGAGTTTTTTGGAAAACATTTTCTATGATAAAAAATGTAGAATGCAGACTATTTTAAAAGAAAAAAACCATGAGTTTCAGGAAATTTCCACATTTGCTTTTTGTTTTTTTTTTTTTTAAAGATTTATTTATTTATTTATTTGAGAGAGAGAGAATGAGAGAGCAAGCACATGAGAGGGGGGAGGGTCAGAGGGAGAAGCAGACTCCCTGCCGAGCAGGGAGCCCGATGCGGGACTCGATCCAGGGACTCCAGGACCATGACCTGAGCCGAAGGCAGTCGCTTAACCAACTGAGCCACCCAGGCGCCCTGCTTTTTGTTTGTTTTTAAAGATTTATCCATTTATTTTTAGAGAGAGAGACACACAGAGAAAGAGAACAAGTGGGAGGGGCGGAGGGAGAGGGAGAGAGAATCCCAAATGGACTCTACCCTGAGCGCGGGGCTGATGTGGGCGGATCTTGCAACGGGATCTCATGACCTGAGACCACAACCTGAGTGAAACCAAGAGTCAGACATTCAAAGGACTGCGCCACCCAGGTGCCCTCCACATTTGCTTTTGTAAGCCCTTTAGGCTACATCCCACACCCCTCTGGTATGCATTCAAATTCCTCTGTTCTAAAGGTACTCCCAAGGAAAAGCCCAAGAACCACTTAAGTAGGTCAGTGAAGAGGAAGGGTAGGGAAGAGAATTACTTAGAAAATGTTTCCTTTGTGCTAAGTCCTGTACTAAATTTATCCTTTACATATAGTATCTTTCTCAATGTCTGCAATGACACTGCAAAAAGGCATTATTTCATTAATTGTATAAAAGGGAGACTTCAGAGAGGTTAACAGGTCCTAAGCTGCAACACTGACAAGTGATTAAAAGGTTTTATTACATAATGTTGGAGTGGTAAAGAAGATACCTTTATCACAGAAATATTATGACTGCTGATTTCCATGAGAAAAGAAATAACTAGGAATCATTCTTTCAAAATAACTTATCACTAATGTGAGATTTTAAATTTTAATGTAGTTCTTAACATAAAAGAAGCATCTATTTCCTCGTAAAACCATTTTAGTGGTACTAATGAATTTCTAGATATCCAGAAGTATTATTAGACTATTTAAGTTTTAGTTAATGGAAACCAGGGAAGAAACTTAAGCCTTTTATATTTATAACTTTTATATATTATTTAATTACTAGCACATTTCCTCCCAAATAAAAGCAATGCCTACTATCAATTTAAGATTTTAGGCAGTTATCTGTTATAGAATAATACTGAAAAGACTTCAAAGGATTTCAGAAAGTAAACCTGAAGATTTTGAAACTGAGGGGTTAAACTATAAATCCAAAGCATGAGGCTTAATTTTTTTCACAGTGTGCTGCCAGTTAAATCTGTAATTTGAATCTTTATATACTGAAAAAAACCAGATGGCTCTTAAAGAAAACCTAGTACATGATATATAGATTCACCAAATTAACTTACTGCAGAATCTCTCAAAATAGGCAGCTTCACGGGTAGATTTTAATTTAGACACTTTACAAACAAACAAACAAATATGCTTATATACAACCTTTCTGGAATATATCCATTGGGCAAGGCCCCAAATAGAAAAGAATACCACAGGATATACCAAGAAAGATTACTTTAAAATAAATAAATATGTTATTAAAAATACTACCCTTGTTAAAAAGTGCCCAAATTAGTCTTTGTTATAATTAATAAGAATTATGGCTTCAGAGATAATGGAATACAAAGTCCTTTGTATATATACATTTGTGAGGAGTCATAAAAGAGTGTCAACTTACAATGTACACCGTTACTAAATATACATACAATTCAAAATTCCTATTTTCTTACACGGCAATGGTTAAAGTGTGAATATTCAATTTACTTAATCTCTTAATTATAGCTTTCAAATAAAAGTAAAATCCTTTTGTTAAAGACAGATATGAAAGTAAGTGTAAGTGATTAGTACTTTCATTATTCTTTAATATATTAATTCTCCCTATTTAAAGGTTTCTTAAACATTGTACAAAATCATATGTATAGACCCATAGGCAAAAATCTCAAAAATGGAAGAAGGAATATAAATCAAAATGAAGTAACAACAAAGAATGAAAATCTTTTTCCCCCTAATTGTGCAAATTAAAGGAACAGTTATTTCCCTATAGTATATCTTCTCTGAACAACATGCACTTAAGATGGGTAATTCAGGAAGATAACTAACTGAAAGTATAAAACCAGATGAAATGCCTTTTTCTTTTGTGAGGTAGGTGAACATCAGTCTAAATATTCTAATTTTGAAAGCCAAAGTTCCTACTTTTAGCACATTTCTAAGTTACCATGGTTAGCTGAAGAACTAAAAGCGGAAAAGAATTAAGAGCCAGAAGACCGAGTCTTGTGAGAAGAATCAACCTATAAATTCAATTTGCCTTAAACTGATCATTACTAAATGGCCAAAAAATACAAGAATGGTAAATAATTTACCTTTCTCAATTGGGAAAATAGACAATATAAATCAACATAACTAGCAAATAATGTCAACTTTTCAAAAAAAAAAAAAAATCCTTAAACTGTGCAAGAATATCCATTTGTAAGTAGTCCGTTAATGAAATAAGAAAGATTTGATGTATTAAGGAAGCAGGCTTAAACAATTCTAGGTTCCCATACCGTTACTTTTTTTAAAAATGTATTTTACTTATACGGAAGTAGAAATCTATTCTGGATTCACAATCTAACAAAGCAACCTAATCATCACATTTACATTAAAAAATTAGTATCTTTCTTCCCAGTGAAATATTTTTTAAAATATGAAACTATTTTAAAAGATCCATATATACACAGAGTAAAAGAACACACAATTAAAAATTAAATAAATGTGCCTAATGACATTTCTTAATGGACTGCCTAAAAAACAGTGTCAACTTCTCTTAGGTTGCATTTCGTTTTTTACAAAGCTCAAAGTAGGCCTTAGATCTCAGAAATCCATGTAACACGCAAACACTCTACTCATCATACTCACAGGCTTTAGTTTTTCTTCCTCATTAGTCAATACTATATAGTCTTTTCTCCTGAAAACCTGAAAGGCTTCTTCTTACTCACTGGTCATGTTGTTATCAGATCTGACACGTCAGTAACGATCCACACTTTAATCTTCTCCAGCCAGCTCTTCACACTGCCCAGAACTTACTGTGCATCACAGGTGATACTTCTTACAGCAGATGTTGATTATGGTCCCAAAGCACAAGTGATGTTCCCAAAGGAGCTTAGAACCCCTAACAATATCACCTGCTTCTTTTTATATCCAGAAAAGCAATGTGATATTTGTTTTGAACAACTAATGATTTCAAGAAAGATTACACAGGCAAGCTCTTTTCATGAGATTGCCTGACAGAAGCTTATCCTTTCAGAATACTGCAGCAAATAGATTGTATGATTCCCTCAGGAAAAAAAAGAAATGCTTTTATATAATTTTTCTCTGTGGCGCAGTTTAGTTTACCCTTCTGTTAGAGCAAACTGCTGGAAAAACTGGTTCTTAGGTTTCTAATGGCGCAGCATTAACATAGTGAATGATTCACGGATGTTCTTAACATTCAGGAGTAACACGGAAGGCTAGCAATGCAGCCCAGGTCCAGAGCTGATGAATGGTGCAATGCTGCTGTTGTCATAGCAACCGAGGAGGGGGTGAAGCAGCACCATATAAGGAGCTGTGACATGGATTCTGGGAACAATTTATATTAAAAAGCTGTAAGCTCCTCATGTCTTAAAGCTAACCCCTCTCTTACTAATTCCTCCTCATATTTTTCTGTTCTGAATTCCTAAGTCAGAAGTGTGTGAATAAATTTTGCAAAATACAGTAACTAAGTAGACACTAATAAAAAAAACCCACATACCGAGGTAACTAAAAAGATTAATAACACTTTATTAAGCTAACATGTGCCTGTGGTATCTTCATAATTTATTGGGTTAAATGGTAAAATCAGACAGTGATAAGTAAAGAACTGTCTAGAATGTGATAGCAGAAAATTTATTTTTAAACAGTTAGAGATACTAAAAACTTGCCTAAGTGTCTTTCATTCAGATGGTAGCTTCAAAGATACCAAAACTAGAGAACCATCAACTGACTGATATAGTAGCAATGATATTAATTTCAAAGATAGGCAGACTACCTCCTATATTCCTTCTAGAAGCAGAAAGATTCAAAAGACACTACTCCCTGAAAATGCCCATAGCTTTTACTTATGATCAAGGAAATCCCTTGTGTCAATCACTGGTGAGACAGGGTTACTGTTCTACCCCATGCTTCTGAAGGCCTTTCCCTACTGGCCCTGGAGAACCTTTCTCGTGACAGATTCTCCTGTGAGAATCTAGGAATCCAGAAGAGTCCCTTCCCTTCCAGTGGACAGAAGGAGTGTCAAAAAAGAATCATGGGAGGAGAAAACTAGGGAAAGTGTCAATGCATGAATTGAGCCGTGGTTATGTTACTTTCCCTGCAGTACTTTAGACGTAGCTCTGAGCCAAGCTTCATTAGGCTTCTGGAGCATGATCCACTGGTGTTATCCATCTACTTAGGGCAATTCTACATGAAATTGTTCTGTATCATATGGATGCATGCTTCCTTCCCAGCACAGTGTATTTAATGAAATGTTAAGATGTAAAATAAAGCAAAACAATTAGGTAAAACGTTTATTACAATGTTCTTATGTGGGCAGCATTGCCAGTATAATAATTCTGGTATAATTATATATTTGTTAGTTACAGATTTATGATATTTTAATCTTCATAAATGATAATAACCTCAGTACAATGTGAATGAAAAGGACTGCAATTTAATAGAAAGGACACACCCGGGACACCTGGGTGGCTCAGGCGGTTAAGCGTCTGCCTTCAGCTCAGGTCATGATCCCAGGGTCCTGGGATTGAGTCCTCCATCAGGCTCCTTGCTCAGCAGGGAGCCTGCTTCTCCCTTTGCTTGCCACTCCCCCTGCTTGTGCTCGTGCTCTTTCTCTGGCAAATAAATAAATAAAATCTTTGGAAAAAAAAGAAAAGAAAAAGAAAGGACACACTCTTGTCTTCTGACTGTAGTTGGAATAATGGCTTAGTTGCTTACAAGACATAACCCTGGTAAGTCACTTAATTCCAATACTCAAACTCAGCAGTAAAGTCTGAATAATAACATATTTTCTACTTCTTCCTAAAGCAACTATAAAAATAAAACAAAATAATGTAATGTAAAGCCTTGAAATTCTAAAAAATCTATGTTATCTTATTTAAAAATACCTAATTAAGCAAAAACAGTGAAGATAAAAAGGGAAAATAGATTTCAATAGAACTCAACAGACAGAAAATGGCCCATAAGAGAAAATATATTTCAGGCTGTTTTTATGTTTGATTGAATGTATGGTCTCATCACACTGCACATATTTGTTGCAAGGAGCCATTTCATTTTAAAATTACAGTCAACAAAGATGCTCTGGACTAATGTTAAAGGATTATTTAAGATAATCATGCAAAAGTAATTCCACTACCCCAATATGACTTATTCATGTCTTTAGAAAATTATAACTTGGAGATAAAGAAGAATAAGCAATTTTGATAGAATGATAATACTAAACAATGTGCAAAGTGAGAAACTTGTTTCAAATTAGTTTCAATTACTTCTTATCTCACCTAACTAGAAAACGGTAGGGCAAGCCTAAAAATAAGTATTTATGTTAGATTTAAAAATTCCACAGACAGCATACCTCAAATTTTGTTTCCTTGATAATCTAAACTCTTCTCTCTAGTAAAGTTTTAAAATCAAATATTGTCTTGCCACAATAGTTATTTTTGTGGGAAATTCGTTTTCGTTGTTACGTTTAGAATACAAAGAACTCAATACCTTTAGGAAAAAGAGGGCAAGTCCACGTCTGTCCCAAATCAAGTTGAGCTGATCCATGCATTAGAAGGATTCTAGAATAATTTTGTAAAAAAATGCAAACTTTGACAAATAATCACTTTCCACTGACATTCATTTTAATGTTGTTTATGCTCTACAGGAGCTGATCGGGAAGTGGACATGGTTGAGGTACTTTAAAAACAAAATACATAGGTTTTATTTTGTTTTTGTAAAAATGGGCTTAATTTAAGGTAAGAGTAGAGAGAGATTTAAGGTGCTAAACTATTTCCTTGGCTACTAATTTTTAACACCCTTATGCTTAATTTAGGTAAACCATTCTACAACTTACACAGAGTTTTATATTATTTTTATTCTTTTTTCAATCTTCCCCCTTTATAAGCTTCCTCTAAGGAGTAATCATCAGCGCTGAACTATGCAGTGTTTAAAGGTAGGGTAATACTTATGAAGAGGTGAATATATGAAATCCTTTTTTTTCCCCCCCCACATAAGTAAGAAAGTATCCATCCTACTTTTTATAGCAATTCAAGCTTTGGTCAGATTCCATTCCTTTCCTTTCCCTTCTTCTTTCTTTCTTTCCTTCCTTCCTTCCTCTCTTTCCTTTCTTTCCTTCCTTCCTTTCCTTTCCTTCCTTCCCTTTCTTACTTCCTTCCTTCCTCTCTCTCTCTCTTTCTTTAGATTCCACGCCCAGCATGAAGCCCAACACAGGGCTTGAACTCATGACCCTGAAATGAAATCAAGAGTTGGATGCTTAACCAACTGAGCCCCCCAGGCACCCCTTCCAGCTTTGGCCAGATTTCTAATGTTGGATTTTTCCTTTCTTAGGAATGGCTACTGCTCCAGATTCGAACTTCAATTTGCAACAGTACGATGGTGACTAAGAGAAGAGAAAGAAATATATTCCTAAACACCACATAATGTGGCCTCTACACATAAGACAACTATTCATCTGGTGGTCAATAAAAGAGTAAGATAAACTGGCAGGTTGGACATACTGAAAAGCAGTGTTTAATGAATGCCATGAATGATATTTCAAAGACCGCTGAGGATAATTTTCATTATATACTGTTTTTACTTGATATGTTGACTCTGTTACCCAAATCCCTGAATAAAATTTCCCAAATGTGTGATGCTATTTCTAAATTATAATCTCAACATCTAAAAAAGATCATTTGATGGCAGGTGGCTCTTTCAAAATTTTTTTTATTGATTAGTAGAACGTAAAAGAGCATATTGAGCTACAAGATATTCATATCAAATCTCCTTCCTCTCACTTAATTCATTAAGTGAATCTGAATTTATGAAATTCACTAAATGATATAGATGTATATATAATTTTTAAAATTTAATCACTTGAGAAGCCAGAAATATTGATTTAACCAGAAAGGGAGAGAGGGAAAACATAGATATTGAATCAACTCTGCTATATATCAGGATACTGTTCATTATGTTGTCTAAACAAAACAGACCATTCATATACATAGACAATTCCAAAATGGCCATATCTCTTATTTTTAATGCAGCCAGTGACATGAAAGAATAAATGACAATAAGATGATGTATTTATAATAAAGAAAATGTCCTTTGGAACATTCTGCCCTCTGGTGTTTAAAATGTTCATCAGAGAGGGAGTATTCTGTCATGCCACATGTTTATTACTTTTGTGGGCTGATAAATCAATTTGGGCACATAATTTTCTACAATGAGAAAAAAACATTGTTATTATAATGGCAATATCTATTCTGTGCTAAGCTTTCTGTTATCCCATACTATAATTTATTTCTTGTTTGGAGAGTCACTAAGAGCATTTCTTTTGAATCGTGGATATTTACTTATTTGCCTTTCACAATCCTTTGTGACTGAGAAGTATTCCTGATGACCAATACTATTTAGTCTTTACTTTCAACATTTGACACTTTTTGAACCACTTACATTCCACAGTAGGTAGATAAGCAAGAAAGGAGGTAGGGTCAATTAAGCATAAACACAGACTTTCTAGGAACTGTGCATAAAATTGTGGTGCTTTTTCTGGGGAAGATCACAGAAGGCATGGACAATGAAGTTTTTTTTTTCTTATAACCTCCACGGTATTTGCCACATTTAAAAATGATATCTGGGGTGCCTGGCTCAGTTGGTAGAGTGTGCAACTCTTGATCTCGGGGTTTTGAGTTTGAGCCCCACGTTGGGTGTAGAGATTATTTAAAAATAAAATCTTAAAAAAAATTGAAAGTGATATCCAACTCAGAACCACCATACAGCTGCTAAAAAGGATATCAGAGATTATTAACCAAGTGATTGCCAACTTTTCCACCTGTTAGGATTCCTTTTATTATTTTCTCCATTTATACAGACTTAACATTTTGAAAGATTTTATGTATCAAAAATTTTATTAATTTAAACAAAGATATAATAACTATTTACTGAAGTTTCAAATAAATGTGAATTGATCACAGTAAGGTGATATAATTTCATCCAAAGCAAAGTAAGCTAGCCCATGTAATTTTATGACCAGTAAACGTGTATTTTCCTTGAGGCTTTTTAAAATACTGATGATTATATCCAGGATATGATACCGAACATTACAGAGCTTAATGGTGGTAAGGATAATGATATTTAAAAGTACGTAACTGGGGCACCTGGGTGGCTCAGTCAGTTAAGCGTCCAACTCTTGATTTCAGCTCAGGTCATGATCTCAGGGTCCTGGGACCAAGCAACCCCTCAAGCTCCACACTGAGTGGGGAGTCTGCTTAGGATTCCCTCTCTCCCTCTGCCCCTCCCCCAGCTAACTAACTAACTAACTAACTAAATAAATAAAATCTTTAGGAAAAAAGTAACTGTTGAATCATACTTACGTTTTATAACAGTAAGTGCTAGGCACATAGAGAAACTCTACAAACATTTCCGTATTCCTCTCAGCCCTACGGTATTATTATTCTTACTGTACATATAAGGAAACAGAAGCTCAAAAAGAGTTAATCTATTCAGATATACAGCTTACAAATGAGTGAGTATGGAATTTTAAACTGGTTTTTTGTCTAAGAGAGCCTGGCTCTTGACCAGTACGGCACTACCAGTTCTTCTAGGCCTAGAGTTCTGAGCCTTAATTCCACCTCATTATAGATATATCTATACCTTTATTCCATAAAGATCTGCTGAAAACATTACTTTACGGTGTGTTGTCTTTGTTAAACATCTTTCTTGATGTTGACCACATGCCCTCCTAGAACTCTGCCTGTTATCTGCTCCTATATTCCCTTCCCTTGGATTAACAGGGTCCACCCCCTTCCTGGGACACACAATTACTTATTGCTGGTCACCCTAATATTTAGGGTCTGTTTAGGTCTCCACTTAGTGATTGCTACCAGACTGTGTCTTACTAAATTGCCTTCTCCACCTCAGATCCTAGGTGTCTCTGGTTTGACCCTTCAGTGGGCCACCACTCTAATAGAAATGCTGGATAAAGTCAAATCTACACTTCATATTTTATGCAAGCAGATTTCTTTAAAAAAAAAATGCAGAGAAAAGAAGATATGAGCTAATGGCCAGTAATTCTAAGAGGGAATATAGCTTGAGAGTATAGGTTAAAATTAATAAGTAATTTATACAACCACAAATGTATGGAAAAATACAAAGAAATAAATATGGCCATACCAGGAATTTTCTGATAAAGACAGATCTGTGTCCAAAAAAGAAATATACAAAGAGAGAAGGACACAATCAAAAGAGTGGAAAACCCTCTAATTATATTGTCAAGAAAGAATAGAGCCTAAGCTGAGAAGAGCTTTGTTTCTAAGACAGCATAAAGGATTGTTGGGATATTTTTAGAATAAAAACATGGACAAGGGAAGGCCAGATCCAATGCATGAGAAAGAGAACAAAGGAAATGATTCTGTTATAAGCTTCCATTTATTAATCAGCTGCTACGAGCTAAACTTATGTTCTTGACATACATCTTACTCAATTCATACAATACACTGTGAGGCAGAAATAATAAAAATGATAATAATAATACAGATAAGCAAACTTGCTCAGAGTAAATAAGTGACTTGACCTAGTCATACAGCTAATACGGGGCAGAATCAGGGCTTGAACTCAAGTAAAACTGACTCCAAAGTTTGCCATGCTTAACAACATCCTGCCTCCAACAAGAGACATAGAACAATTACTCCAGCTTAGTTTCCTTTAATCTTCTCCATCAAGGAAAATATATTTAAACTAAACAGGGCAGAATAAACATTGTTAAGAATTACTGAAGTGTACGTTATGACTTATGAAGAGAAGTTATAAAAAACATATACTCAAAATCCAGGCCCACACAGTTGACATTTGAGTTCTAAAAGAACATGAGGATAGGAACATGAAAATACTAACAGCAGTCTTTGCAAAACCATACAGAAAATTAGGAGGGCTGCAGGACTAGACAGTGGCAAAATACGGATATGAAATAGTTTATATAAAATCTTTACAAAGGGAGAAACACTACATAAGGGCTCAGAAGGAAAATTCCAGAATAACCTCATGTCCATTTTGATATAGAACATGAGGGAAATAACACAGATGTAGCGTCATCTTGATGCTGGACAGACCTTAAATGAAGTTCTGTAAGCTAGAGAAAAGTAGATCCGAGAGCAGCTTTCCAGGATATTAATGGCTGCCATGGGAAATGGTGTAGAGTTTCTCTCTGTGCCTAGCACTTACCCTAAGCACCAGGCAGTGCTAGGACTAATGGGTAGGAGCAACAGAACAGCAGATTTCCATCCATGTAAATTAGAATACTGACAGTTAAAACTATTCAACAACGGAACAGGCCATGCTACAAAGTAGAAAGTTTGCCCTCACTGAAAGTTTTTCACACAGAAGCTGTTGACTATCCACTTAAATTGCTCTGAAAACTAAATTTGCTCCCATATATAAAGCGCTTAATATTGTCTGGAATATAGAAACAGCTCAATACACATGATCTATTATTACTATTACTATTAGTTAAATGCTTAGTAAAACTTGCTTGTAAAATCATCTGTGCCTGCTCTTAGGGATCTTTGATTTCTATGGTAACAGGGCTAGACATATTTTTGTCAATTACAGTTTGTTTTCTTCCATGTCCTCTAGTTTTTTTTTTTAAAGGTATGTATGTATGTATGTATGATCAAGTAATCTCTACACCCAATGTGGACCTCAACTCACGACCTCAAGATCAAGAGTCATACACTCTACCAACTGAGCCAGCCAGGCACCACTATTTCCTCTAGTTTTTATTTATTTTGCTATAAAGCTGCATAACTATATTCTCTTATAATAAGAAAACATTATCAGTGACTATTTCGTTTCTTATTCTATGTGTTACATATATTATTTATCTTTCCTCTCTCTTCTCTTTTTCACTTTGATCATTCCTGTCAAAGATTTTTCTATTTTCTTAGTCTTTCCAATAAACTTGCTTGTGTCTTCAATGATCAAGAGTTTTTTTTGTTTTTAATTTTATTCATTTCTGCTTTTAATTTTGGTTATTTCTTTTATATTTACTTGTTCTTCTATCTCCTTGAGTTAAATGATTAATAAAATTACTTTCAGTATTTGATTTCAAATAATAGCATTCAAGCATATAGAAATATACATAAATGCACACTGGAAAAAAGAAAAAATAAATCAATTGTATGTATGGTGTGTAAAACTTTCTGAAGATATAAACCATGTTTTATTTCAACTAAAATTAAATAGAAATATCACATGATCCAGTAATTTCACTACTGGGTATTTACCCAAAGAAAATGAAAACACTAATTCAAAAAGATATATATACCCCTATGTTTACTGCAGCTTTATTTAAAACAGCCAAGATATAGAAGCAACTCAAGTGTCCATTGATATGACAGATGACCATTAAAAAAAAATAATAATAAGATCTTGCCAGTTGCAACAACATGGATGGACCCAGAGTATTATGCTAAGTGAAATAAGTCAGAGAAAGACAATATCATATGATTTCATTGATATGTAGAATCTAAAACACAAAACAAATTAATAAACAAACAAAAACCAAAAACAGATCCATAAATACAGAAAACAAACTGATGGTTGGCAAAGGTGAGGGGGTAGTGAAAGGATGAGTAAAGCGGGTGAAGGGGAGTGGGAGATACTTCCAGTTATGGAAAGAATAAGTCATGGGGATAAAAGATACAGCAAGGGAATACAGTCAATGGTACCACGGTAATGATTATGGTGACAGATGGTACCTACACTTGTGGTGAGCACAGCATAATGTACAGACTTGTCAAATCACTATGTTGTACACCTGAAAATAATGTAACATTGTGTGTCAACTATACTTCAATCAAAAAAATCAACTATAATAATTAGAACATTCTGATAAATAAACACATCAAAAACAATATGAATTGCCAAAAATTTTATAATATAAAAATATTATTAAATATTTAATAGAAAAATAACATGTCCATACCTGCAATTTATGAACTAAGGCACATGTAGAAGTAGAAAAATGTTAATATTACCTTTTGGATGATTTCAAAAGGGCTACTTTTAAAGAAATTCATTTCAGCACTTACATTACCACTATCTTAATAATAAATCATTATAATTGCTAAAAAGAACCTGTACTGTAATAGTTTAAAAGTTGCTTGAATTATAAAGTAAAATCATCTACAAAACTATATTTGTGCTAATTAGATTGATAAAAATTGCATCAACCTTTAAACTATGAAATACTTCAAATCACCAATAGAGACTAATTATTAATCCCCAAGCACCAGAGCAGTACTAAGGAGTACATAAAGAATACAAAAGAATATATTATCAGTTATTAGTTAACACCACTCACATCACTGAGAAGACCTACAAGAAATATTAAAAGACTTTCTATTTAAATAGATTAAGTCATCACTGATATATCCATACAGCTCGCAAAGACTCACTAAGTTGGATGTCTTTTCTTGAATATCACTCTGATTGGATGTGTCATTCTTTTTTTTTTTTTTTTTTTGGATATTTCATTCATTAACAGAGTAGAAAGTATGAAGCTATTAAGTTCAAGAGCAATGTGAAGACTACTGTAACAAACACTACAAGCTGGTTTACTCAACCTCTTCCAACTTGTGTTCCTATACTACTATGGCTAGAAAGCCAAAAATCTACATTTCTCAGATTCCCTTGAGTTAAGGTACAGATATGTAGCCTACGATTCTACCAGTAGGATGTACCTAGCCTCCCACACCTTCAATGACAAAGTAAGAAAATGCCATATACCAGGTCAACAGGTTTAGTGATGTGATTTCTAAGTCCACATCATTAAGTTAAAACTAGAAGGAGATGAAGAACTGTAATAGGTAAACATACAGTTGTAAAAACTGACAAAAGAGTCTGTGATTAAAGGAGAGAACAGAAAAACTATACTGGTTTGGGTACATGGTGTAGGAGCAAACTGCTACATCTCCAATAGGTCACCTAAGATATATTAGAGTCTAGTTCGGCTTTTCATGTTCATAGTAACAACTCCAAGTCATCAAGAAAAGGTTCAATTGAACATTTAAGTAAATAACACATTTTTAAAGGATGCTCTTCCAAAATGTGGGTTTTGTGTGTGTGTTTTTTTTTTAGTGATCTGAAGAGATAAATTCTTACAAACAATTATCTACAGTAACTCCTCAGGGCAGTGGTTCTCAAACTTTAGTGAGCAAAACAGATTGCTAAAAATAGAGATCTTTGGGCTCCAGATGTAATGAGCCAGAATCTGTGAAGTGAGGTTGATGAAGTAAATTTGGATACTCAGGAATTCACATTTTTCAAAGCAGTACTCCCACTATTTCTAATGCAAGTGGTCTAGGGACCACACAGTGAGAAACACTGTCCATACGCATTTTACATAGGTGAAGATTTTACTATAGTATTGTAGTCACAAATTTGATCTCCCTCTTTTTTCTTCTTTTTTCCGTGTGTGAATGTGTGTGTGTTGGAGAAGGTGCATAAAATTACAAGTATCAATTACTCAACATCTATATGCCAGGGTGTGTATATAGGTCTCACTTCATTTTAACAGTAACCATGTGAAGGTAAGTTACCACGTTTTTGTATCAGAGGAAACAAAGAAAGCATAAATTAACGAACATACTTTGTATAACACAACGAGAAAGAGGCAATGCTGGGATTCAGCTTTAGTTTAAAAGCAAAGCCCATTTATTTCCATTATACTTGAGGCATGGATGAGGAGGCTTTAAAGGTGGACCAATGGGCTCTTCACACTTGTTTCAATCCTACAAAAACACCACTGCCCATCCATTTAGTTCCTTGAAGCCAAACATACTAATACACTGTTATTCCAAGTGTCAAATTCATTTGCTTTTCCTTTTTAAGGATTTCATTTATTCACTCTAGAGACAGATGGAGAGAGAGAGAACAGGAACAGGGGAAGGAGCAGAAGGAGAGGGACAAGCAGACTCCGAGCTGAGCACAGAGCCCCAAGCAGGACTCAATCCTACGACCTTGAGATCACGACCCACACTGAAACCAAGAGCCGGATGCTTAATCGACTGAGCCACCCAGGCACCCCTCATTTGCTTTTTCTATAATAAGGTATAAGTTTTTGTGTGTGAGAAAGGCTCCATATACAAATCTTCTAACCTGACAGAAACAAAACCACTTCATAAGAAAAATGTAAATAATTTGTTATTTTGGCCCCTTCTCCATTAAGGAACATTGTGGCAGTTTTGCAAACTTCCCCTAATAGTGGTTGAATAGGGGCAGGAAGATAGGACTACTATATTTCAATGAAATATATACAATGATACTACAGCTGCTATAAATAATCTTATTATAAATAAATACTACAATACTATAAATAATAGTTCTACTCTATATGAGTGACTTCCATTCAATCATGAAAATAATCAGTAAAATAGTTATTTTCTTACATACAAATTCTTAGGTTAAGTTTTTACAAAATCTAAAAAGAGACTTAATTATGTTGTAAACCCAGCACATATAAATATCACAAAAGGATTCTTTATTTGATAATACATGTTGACTTTTAGTTGCTCAATATATATATACTGATAAAGACTCTCTCCTTGTGCTGTGAATTGTGTAAGACTGATGAATCACAGAACTGTACCCCTGAAACAAATAATACATTATATGTTAATTAAAAAAAAAAAAAAGACTCTCTCCTTGACTAAACTTTGTCAGGCTCCTCTGAGCTCCTTCCCACTGTGACTCCTCCTTGAGCCTTATCCTGAAGCCTGCAGTCTAGCTCAGGAACAGCAGGGATCCTGGTAAGTCCGTTTAGTGAGAATCCCTCCACCCTCTTCGGATCACCCTGGCCAATTCAGCAAGAGTCCTGTTAAACTGGTCTTAGAAATAATACCCTTACCCTTGATGTCTCCCTCTTTGTAATTTTCCATCCACCTTGCTGCCCTCCTCACCTTGCTCTTTGGCTATAAATCCTTAGCTTTCTTTACTGCATTTAGTATTGAGCCCAGTTCTACCCTAAGGTCTCTTTTCTCCATTGCAATAGTTCCTCAATATTACCTACTGTCCAGCTCTGGTTTTAACAATACTGACTGATGGCAACTGAAATTACATAAATTGAATTAAGTAACAACCCCTTAACATTCTGTACTTTTGGTCTGGAAAATTACAGGGACAGCAATGGAAGTAAGAGCCCCCTTTCTCTACTCCTGCCACTGAGTAAACCTTGGAATTTACAACAGCATAATCTTTAACCCATAAAACTAGAGAATCTGAATTAGAAACAGTAATGAGGTCCAGACCTAGTTTAATTAGTACTATCATTCCAAAGAGCTTAAAAGTCTTCATATACATTTTCTCATTTAACCTTAAAAAAACAGAGATTCTGGGGCTCCAGATTTAATGAGACAGAATCTCTGAAGTGAGGTTGATTAGGTAAATCTGGATACTCAGAGATCTGCATTTTCCAAAGAAGTATTCCAAGTATTCCAATGTGAGTGGTCTAGGGACCACACGGTGAGATATTTGGTAAGATACTTTATACATATGGAAATTAAAATAGAAATATTTAACATTAGCAATAATGGAGCTTAGACTACTATATATATATAGTATATATATAGTATATATATATATATACACATACACTATATTTTTTACTATAATAAAATTCACTATATCTTGAATTCTAATATTTTTCCTAAAATTGCAAGATATTTACTCATGCTTCAGAATCGTGAGTACATTGCAATAAATCACTATGAAGTCTAAATCTCTATGCACTTTATATTTTCAAATTGGCTTTTCAATAGTTTTCTCAAGACTAATTTCCATTTTATCCAAGATAATAAATGAGAAGAAAAGTAACACTGATTCAATGTTTATTATGTATTAGGGTTTAAGAAATCTTATTCATTCTTCACAGGAACTCCGTGATTTTTTCTAACAATAAAATTCACTAAAGTATATCTTGAATTCCAGTGCTTCCAAAAATTGCAAGATAATTATCATGTGAAAAATGTATAAGAACACTAAACTATATCAGAATATGTAGACTAATATTATGTATAGGCTGTTTTTAATGTCAAAATAGCTTTAAATCTTTTTCCCAGGATGTATCATAAACAAGTCAATGATTCCTTTTTATCCATGATGAAAATAATATTTTGGCTATAGCTAGCATCTAAAGTAACTAGGCTGTAGCATGATCAGATGGGTTATTGTGACTTATTTACCATGTAAATTGGACTGCCACACAGTCATTCCAATCTATGTAGCAAATACTTTTTCGGGCCCCCCGCAAAAAAAATTCCCAAAGACTAGCTAATAATCCATTGGATATCAGTATTTGAAGGTTACTCCTCAGAAAAGAAAAAGGGCTTACTTAAGGTAATTACATAAATTACTTGAAGATCACCTTCCAAAGGCTCAGAACTCATATTTAATATAGCTGATGGAAAGTCACCCAAATCTCTTCTAGAATTATAATAAATGTGGCTAACATTTATTGACTACTTATTCTTTGTCAGATACTGTCTCATGAACTTTATATGTACCAACTCATTCAGTTCTCATAATAGTCCTATTATTTCTACTTTAGAAATAAGGAAAGTGAAGTACAAAGACTTTCAGCAAATTTGCTTAAGTTTACACAGTTAAGAAATGGCAGTCAGGGTCCATTTCGTTATACTGCCTCGTGAGACTTCAGATTTTACATGTGGTAAAAAATACAAACACTATAGAAAGGTACATAACAGAATTTGTCATCCCTCTCCCACTTTTGGGTTAGAGTTACTGTATCTCCACACCACCACCAAATGTATATGCAGGCACGTGTGTGTATGTGTGTGTGTCACACAAATGGATTACTAATTATTAGTGATAAATATTTAGATTTTAGTTTTTCCTATACATATGTATAGAGGCATACATACATACATGTTTCAAGCTCGTTCAAATTTATTTGTAAAATAAACTCTGTGCAAGGAAATTACTGTATCAAGGATTATTTACATTACAATTTTTTTAAAGATTTTATTTATTTGAGAGAGAGCGCATGCACATGCAACCCGAGGTGAAATTACTGAATCAGAGGCTTAACCTACCAGCACCTAGGCACCCCTGTGCATTACAACTTTGATACACACTATCAAACTGCCCTACAAAAAGGTTGCAATGATTTATACCCTACTAAAAATATGAATACTCAAAATTTAACTTTTACTAAACTTACAGTACATATAATAGGCCAACAATATAAATTCAGGTAAGTGTTGAATGAATGAACTATTGGTACTCCTAATTATCTATATTTTAAGAAGTATGCTTGAGGGGCTTTGGGATATTATGAAGAAGAACATCTTGAAAAGAGCACTGAGCAGGAATCTAGAGAACTGGGGCAATGCCATCACCACAGTAACAGGGGCCAACGGTGTCTCTGCATAATCTCCTCTGGACCTCCCCAGTGCACAGCAATATCCAGCTACGTCAAATGAACCTTGAGGCCTGCCCAACCTTAGGTCTTCTAGTTTTCCTTCATTGCTTAGACCATTTGGCTATATCTTCTTTCCTTGGAATAAAAAAGTCTTAATTGATATACCAAATGGGTCGTCACCTACACTTGTGTGAAGGACTCAGATAAATATTTTAGGAGTACAAAGGTTCTATGATAAAAATGATAGGAAAAGGTTAGTTATTCCTTCACTATATCTCACAAGATAAAACAAAAAAAGATTTTCTTTTCACCATTCTATTAACTTATCAGAACTTAAAGATAGATTTAAAGATCAGGAAAACACACAAGGTTAACGAACATAGCATACTTAGTCCCTCAGATGCCATTCTTTACACATTTGCCAACAAGATCTGATAAAAAGGTAAATCAGATCACATTACTTCCCATCCCGGCTCTGCTTAAAATCCTACAGTTAGGTTGCTTACCATGACCTAAAAACCCTGGTTTCTGCCTACCTCCTCAACTATTTTCTACTACCCTCCCCTCTGACTTACTCTGCTGAAACCAAACTTGCCTTCTTCCCATTCCTTGGACATGCCAATGCTGCTTTCTGCTGTAGGACTTTTGTCCTAGCTGTTCCCTCTGCCTAGAGGGCTCTGATCCCAGATCTTCCCATGACTGGCTTCTTTCAGTTATTCACATCTCCACCGTTCAAATACCTCCTCTTCTGACTCTCCCTGATGACTCCACAGAAAGAAATCCTACCTCCACTCCACTCTCCCTCTATCGCATTTCCTATTTCATCACCCTCATATTACTTGTCACTATCTAAAATTGTTCACCACTCTATTAAGTGCATCTAGAGCAGTGCTTGGCATATTATGGGTCCTAAACAAATATATGCTGAACAATTAGGTGAAAAGCACAGAAAAATAATAAACTACTTTGACTATAGCAAAAACAGGGTACTAAATATTAGAAAGTCAGAAAGAAAACAGAATAAGATAACTATTCTGGTCCTACTTAGTTTGGTTGGTGATATGAATACAAGGAATATAAGGTAATTGGAAGTTTAAATGTATGGAAATGGATAAATCAGTAAGTGCAGCCCTAATGGCTGGATTAAATGAATGCATTTTGTTAAAAACCATTCTCTGGAGGACATTTAACTTAGGGTCAGTAAATCTTTCTCTATTCAACTTTCTTTTTAGTTATTCATAACAAAATATAATTACGAAAGGAAAGATAACTCATAAATCTACTAATTAAGGTTTTAAATTTAAATTTCAAAGTAATTTCATTCTAGGTTAAACCAAAAAATTCTTATCATCTGCTTCACTTAGCAGAAAACTGGCCACAGGAAAATGTTCATAGCATCCTTTTTCAGGAGACAGATTTCTCTCATTCAGAAATTTTAAAATGCATCCTCAATCTTTAAATTCTTAGGCCTTTGACAGTCTCTTTAACAAATAAAATTATTTGATAGCATCAAATGCTTCAAACACTAAAAAATTAAAACTGAATAGTTCACACATGTAATTAACCAAGTATACCTCTTATTACTGCTTCCCTGTCTCACCTCTGTGATATCAGGCATGTAACTGACTTTGTTATTGAATGTACTTATCTTTTAATAAAGTTCCCTATTTAAGTTGAGGCTTAAATTGGGATAGGCAAATGGGATAGGAACCTCAGGCAATCCAGTTCATTTCTGCAAGGAAACGGAACTTTTCTTGCTAACTCTTCCAAAGTGTGGTAAATGAAGAACATCACTTGATAGCCATCTTATATTTGGTTAATTATATTTTTAGTAATCAACAATATCTTAAACTGCAAGAAAAAGGGGAGATTTCTAAGCAAAGAAATTTTATTCAAGTCCAACCACATAAAATTTATCCTATTTTTAGATATCAGAGGGAATAAATATTTCAGTAAAATGTTACTAAGCTATTTTACTGATTTTTATTTAATGACCCAAGAATCAAAGTAGACTTTGACTCAGTTATCTGAAGAAGCCTAAAAACAATAAATATAAAAATGCCTTATGCCTTGTGGAACTAAAGAATAAAGAAATACTATTGTTTTCATGAAAATTATAAACACTGTAAAAATTTTCATTCAAAATAGATGGAAGAGTCCAAAAATTCCATTTTCCCTTCTCTCCTTCTGTTTTCTTTTGAATTGTCAAATGATAATCAAACCTCCCCACTGTCTAGCTCAGTGCCAGACATATAGTAAGCAGTTAATGTATCCTTTTGGAATGACTTAATTTCTTGCCCCTAATCACTCATAACCCACCATTACCAGTCAACTTAATGATACCAGCTATATATTGATAATGTTAAAAGAAACCTAAGAAAGTGACCCAGGCTTACATATTTTCACATGTAAGTATCATTCAACATATTAAAATTTCTTCTCTGAAAAAGCTTAAAAGGACGAAAGTTCATTCAATAATTAAGACACAGTTTCACACCTAATCACTTGATCTGAATGGGTTATACATACTGTGAGATCATATTAAAGTCAGTGCAATCCACAACTTATGAATTATAGTTAATATCCCAAGAAGTTGGAGGAATGTACAATGGGAGAGGAAAATACCTAAATCAGCTTTTAGAAATAGATGTGAAATACACAGATTAGGATTAAAAACAGAAAATATGACTGATGTACCTTTGCTGAACTATGAAGCTCTATTATCCTAAAATTACAATATCTCCATCTGTTAATCTGACATGAACAAGCTGATAAATGAAATCAGAACAACAGTGTATTCTGGCAAAACTAGAAGTTTCCCGAAAGCCTAGAAAAATATGTCCACAACAGATGGATCACTTAGAAAATAAATACATCAATCTGTCAAACGGAGTACTATTCTAATTCCCTAAATTAAAATCAGTAGGAGTTCCACTTTCCAAGAGTCTGTGACATTAGGAAGGCCAAAAAGGAAAAACCTAAAGATGCACATAAACATATCTGATATGACCTAAAGTGTCATACTGTTAAGTTTCCTGTTAAACATACTAAATTTAGGTAAAGTCCTTACCAGTTAACTTCTTCACAGGTTGGAGCCGAACACTGATAGACTGATGTGTGAGTAAGGGGGAGGATGGAAGAGAGCGAGACATGCCCTCCATAATCCGAATGTGCTGCATACCTTCACTCACTGGAAGTGGTGGAACGGCGTAGTCGGGCTCAAAAACACAGTCGCTTTCTGTGGAGATGCCACCTGTTAGGACAGAACAAAAGAGCTGATAAGAAAAGATTCCTTTTAAGATAATTCAGAACATCATATACCCATGTTGATTTTCACGGTGAAAAGCCAAATAAGATATTTTCAACACCTACGTTCATGTCTATACTTACTGGATGGACACTTAACAGCAGGTTTAGCACTAGGAAATTAAACATGGATAAAACGAGGTTCCTCCTTATAAGGGGCTCACTGCCTCATGAATGATTCAGTCCCATAAAGAAATAATAATGGTACAATGCAGTAAGTGTTAAAATTGGAGCACTGGTCTTCCGTTTTTTTCCCTGATAAGAAACATAAAAGAAGATATTCACCTGCTTGATAATCCAATATGTGCAATTGCTAGTAGGATCACTCTAACTCTATCTCTTACCCCCTTCTCCAAGAAAGTATGTGAAAATACAAGTAGCTAAGACTGACATTATTATATGGTAATTTTTGTGGGGTAAGATTTTATTTATTTGTCAGAGAGAGAGAGAGCACAAGCAGGGGGAGTGGCAGGCGGAAGGAGAAGCAGGCTCCCTGCTGAGCAAGGAGCCTGATGTGAGACTCGATCCCCAGGACCCTGGGATCATGACCCCAGCCGAAGGCAGACGCCCAACCGACTGAGTCACCCAGGCGCCCTATATGGTGATCTTTTAATCTGCTTTGATATTTAAAAAGATTAAGTTATATGTTATGTATTTCCACCTATATACTGTTGACTTCTATTTCCAATAATGGCAGATTATCTACTTCAGACCAACTTTTCCCTAAGAAAAACTAGAACTGTACATATGTTTTAAAATCCTCCTGAAGGCATGGAAGAGTTAATAGCATGAGGAAGGATTACATAAAGAAAAAAGAAAAAAAAAAAAGACTGAAGCCTGGCATTTGGGGCTACTTTTTACTCAGTGGCATCTGAGAGGCTAAGAAGCTACTGACAGTTTTAAAGAACTGGAAGGACAAATATTGAAATGCAGAGAAAAATCAAGATACAGAGGGGAAGCTGGTAAAACTCCCAACACTTTCGTTTGGAAGCCCAAAGGGCTACACTCTAGGAGTAAGTATGAACCAAAGCTAGTCTGGCCTTTTACAGGAATAAAGCTCGGCTCCAAATGTCTACCACAAAATTAAATTAAGGCAATCTTGGATTGCTAATGCCTGCCCAAAACTAACACAAATCTTCTTAGAGGGAGACAACACTGGCATAGGCCTCAAATTACTTCCACAATATTTCATACACAGTATCTGGCCCTTAATTGACAAAAACAAAGAGGTAAAACAATATGAAAAAAGTAAATCAGAAAGACCATTCAAAAGAGATAGTCTCACAAGGGATACAGATTGTGGAGTAATGAGGCACAGAATTTAAAAGTAGTATACTTAATTAACATCAGAAAGATTAATAATTTGAAATAAATTTAACCAAGGAGGTGAAAGACCCATACATTGAAAACTATAAGACATTGATGAAAGAAACTGAAGAATAAGTGGAAAGATATCCCAAGTTCAAGGACTAGAAGAATGAGTATTGTTAAAATGTCCATACAACCCAGTCATCTACAGGTTCAATGGAACCCCTATCAAGATTCCGATAGCATTTTTTACAGAAGTAGAAAAAAGCAATTCTAAAATTTATATGAAATCACAAAAGACCCTAAGTAACCACAGAAATTCTGAGGGAGAGAAAAACAAAGTGGGAGGCATCACACTTCCTAATTTCAAAGTATATTACAAAGCTATAATAATCAAAAGAATTTGGTGGTAGCATAAAAAATTAAAAAAAACACACAGACGAACAGAACAGAGAGTCTAGAAATAAACCCACGCATATATGGTCAACTAATCTTTGACACAGGCACCAAGGATACACAACGGGGGAAATGAGAGTCTCTCGAATAAACAGTGCTGGGAAAACTGAAAAGACACATGCAAAAGAATGAAATTGGATCCCTATCTTACACTATATACAAAAATCAATTGAAAAATGGGTTAAAGACTTAAACATAAGACCTGATACCATGAAACTCCTAGACAAAAGGAGAAAAACTCCTTGAAATTGGTCTTGGCAATGATTGTTTGGATTTGATACCAAAAGCACAGGCAACAAAACCAAGTTAGTGGGTGAGACTACATCAAACGAAAAGGTTTCTGCAAGCAAAGGAAACTACTGACAACATGAAAAAGCAACCTATGGAATTGGAGAAAATATTTGCAAACCATACATCCTTAGGGGTTAATATCCAAAATACATAAGAAACTCATACTCAATAGCAAAAACCACCTAATTATAAAATGTGCAAAAGATGTGAATGAACATTTTTCCAAAGTAGACATACAAACAGCCAACAGGTACACAAAAAGATGTTTAACATCACTAACCTTCAGGGAAATGCAAATCAAAACCACTATGAGGTATCACCTCACACCTGTTAGGACAGCTATTCTCAAAAAGTCAAAAGATAACAAGTGTTGGCAATGATGTGGAGAAAAGGGATCCCTTCTGTTGGTGGCAATGTAAACTGGTACAACCATTATGTAAAACAGCATGGAGGATCCTCAAAAAATTAAAAATAGAACTACCACATGATGGAACAATCCTACTTCTGAGTATATACCAAAAGGAAATAAAACTATCATCTCAAAGAGATATATGCACTCCTATGCTCACTGCAGCATTACTCACAGTAGCCATGATTTGGAAACAACCTCAGTGTCTGTCAAAAGATGAAAAAAATGTGATTTTACACACACACACACACACTCACACACACACAAATGTTATTTGTCCATAAGAGAGAAAGAAATTCTGCCACTTATAACAACATGGATGAATCTGGAAGACATTATACTAAGTCAACTAAGTCAGACACAGAAAGACAAATACTGCATAATCTCACTTATATGTGGAATCTAAAAAATAAAGTCAAACTCACAGTAAAGAGAGGTGAATGGTGGTTACCTGGGCTAAGAGGATGGGGGAAAAAGAGAGATGTTGTTCAATAATTAAGTTCTGGAGACCTAATGTACAGCATGATGACTATAGCTAATAATAATAATACACTGTACACTTGAAATTTCCTGAGTAGAACTCAAGTGTTCTCATACACGCACAAAAAGGGTAATTGTGTGAAGTGACAGATATTTAATTAGTGTTATGGTGGTAATCATTTCACAATGTATACATTTATCAAAATAACATGTTATATACCTTAAATATATACAATCTGTATTTCTCAATCATACCTCAATAAACCTGGGGGAAGGGCGCCTGGGTGGCTCAGTTGGTTAAGCGACTGCCTTCGGCTCAGGTCATGATCCTGGAGTCCCTGGATCGAGTCCCCCATCGGGCTCCCTGCTCGGCAGGGAGTCTGCTTCTCCCTCTGACCCTCCCGACCCTCTCCCCCCTCTCATGTGCTCTCTCTCTCAAATAAATAAAAAAATAAAAAAATAAATAAACCTGGGGGAAAAGAGTGGAAAATTTAAAAAAACAAGCACATGGTCTTACATGAAATGATGGTAATATGGTCTACACTGAGAAGTAAAATTAAAGCAAGTGTCTCACTTAAGGTTCCCAATTGTGTTATAGTTGTAATTTCATCATATGTAATTCTAACTCATTTAAAAAAACTACTGCAGTATATCATGGATTATAACATAACCAGTCTCTTATTAATGGCCACTTATGCAGCTCTTTCTACAGTATTTCTATAGATGATAAATATAGAATTAATGGGTCAAAGTGCTGAGAGTTTCCCCTGAGAAATACTGACTAAATGCTGTATTAAGTCTGTGTAGGGGAGCGTGGGTGTCTCAGTCAGTTGAACGTCCTACTCTTGTTTTGGCTCAGATCATGATCTCATGGGTCATGAGAGATCAAGCCCCATGTGGGGCTCCATGCTCAGTGGGGAGTCTGCTTGAAGATTCTCTCCCTCTGCCCCTCCTCCCACTCGCTTTATATCTCTTGTGCTCTCTCAAATAAATAAATATATCTTAAAAAAAAAAAGTCTGTGTCATGTTGCCTTTAAAAAAAAGGGGGGGGAGTAGTATGCTTAATACTTGGAGAAAACAAAAATTTAGAATTCCAGCTAAGAATTAAAATTATGAAAATAAAAACTCAACAGGTGAATTGAAAAACAGATTAGACAGAGATGAAGAGATAATTAGTAAACTGTAAGGTAAAATGTTTGTGCATCAAAAGACACCGTATCAAGAGTGTGAATGGGGGTGCCTGGGTGGCTCAGACGGTTAAGCGTCTGCCTTCGCCTCAGGTCATGATCTCAGGGTTCTGGAATCAAGCCCCACATCCTTGGGCTCCCTGCTTAGCGGGGAGTCAGCTTCCTCTGTCCCTCCTCCACCCCGACTTGTACACACGCACTCTCTCTTTCAAAAAAAAAAAAAGTGTGAAAAGACAACACCTAGAATGGCAGCACATATGTGCAAATCATTTATCTGAAGAGTCTAGAATCCAGACTATATAAAGAACTCCTACAACTCAAGAACAAAATAACAATGCAATTTAAAAATAAGCAAAAGACTTGAAGAGACATTTCTCCAAAGAAGATATACAAATGGACAAAAAGCACATGAAAAGGTACTCGGCATCATTAATCATTATGGAACTATAAATCAGAGTCACAGGGAGATATCACTTTATACCCGGTAGGATAGCAATTTAAAAAAAAAAAAAAAAAGACAAAAAAGTGTTACTGAGAATGTAGAGAAGTTAGTTAGAATCCTAATACATTGCTGGTGGGAATATAAGATGGTATAGCTGCTGTGTAAAACAGTTGCTGTTCCTCAAAAAGTTAAATACAGAATAAACCAGACATCTGACTTCTGTGTATATACCCAAAAGCAATGAAAACAAGTTTCAAGCAAAAACCTGAACATGAATGTTCATAGCAGCAGTATTCATGATATCCAAAAGTGGAAACAACTAAAATGTTATGAACTGGTGAATGGATAAACAAAATGTGGCATATTTATATAATCGAATATTATTTAGCAATAAAAAGAAGCTAGCCTGAGTCATGCTACAATACTGCTAGACCTTGAAAACATTACGTTTAAGTGAAAAAAACAGACACAAATGGTCACATGTATGATTCCATTTATATGAAATGTTCAGAACAGGCATATCTAGAGAAAAAGTAGACTATGATTGCCAGGGACTACAAGGAGGGAGGAGTGAAGAGTGACTGCTTACTAGGTATAGGATTTCCTTTTGGAGTGATGAATGCAGTAATGTTTGCACATTATAAATGTATTAAAAGCCACCAAATTGTACATTTTTAAATGGTGAACTTTACCTCAATAAAAAAATTTTATGTAGATATTTACCACCTACTCACATATTTATTCAAACCAGACGCCTAGTAAACCATTGCTAATTTCTTCCTGACACATCCCTTCGCAACAAATGCGTTAGAAGTTCTACAGATTATCAGTATAAACAGATTTCAAATCAGCTATGCTCTTTCCATTTCTCCTACCATTACCATAGTCCAGATCACTATTATTCCCCCAAAGTTCTGTTGATAGAAATACAGAATTTCTTCCTCATCCTTGGAGCTTAGAAATTTTACCAAGATCTGTCTTAACTTTTTTCTTCTCATTAGTCTCTGGGTCCTTTCTTTTACTATGTTGACTAATTCTTCTCTTCCAACTAATCTTTTTCTCTCTCTGGAACTATGATCAGATGAATACAGTATCTCCTAGACATATTTTTCAAGTCTCTTTCTCTCATAATAGATTTCTAATCTTTGGGCATTCATGAACAGACTTGAGACTGAATTATATGGAATTACAGTATTTTACAGGTTTACACACAAAGAGTCATGCCATTAATGTAATTCCCTAACGGAGGAATCCTTTTGTTGAGAAAAATCAGCATTAGATTTTTAAAAAGCAATATATCTAGAAGAATGCATGTGATTTAGTGAAGCATCTCTCTTCGCTTGAAATGTTCCAATATTAAAACTTGGCTGATAATTTTAGAATCTAATAATACTCCTTAAGGAATAATTCTGCAATTAGTCCAGTCTGGATGTCCTAGTTTACTTTTCTGCTTAAAAATATTTTCCTCCATCTTCTTTGTCCTATAAATTGTGCTTGAACTCATTGTAGCTAAAGAGGAAAAAACTAAAAATATATGTTTCAAGTAAAGAAAAGTACTGGTAAGCATTTACAGAATTTAGCTATATTAGCCAGTTTTTCTTGGTTAAGTAGCAACCTCAAAATCTCAGTAGTCTACAACATTTACTTTTCTCATGAGTCTGCAGATTCACTGTGGGTCAGCTGAGCTAAGCTGGGCTATCAGGTTCAGAACTACTCTGATGGGTCTTCAGTATTAGGCCTAGCCACTGAAGAGGCAATGAATATGTGGGGCTGCTCTTCTCATGGTAGACCACAACAGTGTAGGAGGCCAAGTCAAACCAGAGGAGCATATTTAAGACCTCTGTTCACTGACATTCCACTTGGCCCATATCAGTGGGAAATACTGAAAAGTTGCATAGCAAAAGGAATGGATGCTTAATTTTGTAACAGGAAGGAAGTGAAACTGGGAATCCAATTTACCAAGCATGTAGGATGATATTTATTGGTATTCCAAATTACTCATCTTCATCTTCTACTTTTTTCCCTACCACTTTTCCTGCTTCAATCAACCAAATAAAAGTTACTGAAATAATGTGATGAAAATATGGCAGAGTAAAATAAACTGCTAAAAAAATTCAGTTATGTTGGACACATGGTGATTAAATTTTCAAAAACTGGGAGCCTGGGTGGCTCAGTCGTTAAGCGTCTGTCTTCTGCTCAGGTCATGATCCTGGAGTCCCAGGATCCAGTCCCGCATCGGCTCCCTGCTCGGCAGGAAGCCTGCTTCTCACTCTCCCGCTCCCCCTGCTTGTGTTCCCTC
The DNA here is from genome assembly GCF_964656455.1 of Halichoerus grypus. Taxonomy (NCBI): domain Eukaryota; kingdom Metazoa; phylum Chordata; class Mammalia; order Carnivora; family Phocidae; genus Halichoerus; species Halichoerus grypus. The sequence continues at coordinate 194,285,316 of NC_135713.1, read as the reverse complement.
TCTTGCTGCTCTCTCCCTCTCTGTCAAATAAATAAAATATTCAAAAAAAATTTTCAAAAACTGAACTAAGAAAGCACACGGACATCAAGTAGATGGACACTAAAGAAGTGTTAGGAGTTAATTACAATTCAATGAAAATTTCAGTCATCACTAAGCTTCATATTTAATATAGATGATTATCAGATATTAAAGTTCAAGTTAATAAATTCTTTAGCCTAAAGCAATACTTATTCTACAGAATGGCCTTCTAATTTTTCACGTTACATGAACAACCACAAATAAAACTTACAAATCAAAGCCTCCAGCATGATACTTCACTGAACTATACACATGATTCGTGAATTTTTCAGTTTATATATTATACTTTAATAAAAATTTATTTTTAAAAAGCATAGTGAAAAATAGCCCCTAAAGTCTCAAAGGGCTTTTACATGTTTCAGAAACAAAGGGTGTTTGCCTAAATTACTCCAAACATCCTTTTAACTCAAGGCTTATATCACTCTGTAACTTGGCAATATTCTCAAAACAGATCCATACATTAGGAAACAGACATAGAGAAGTATAATAGCTCGTACAGGATCATATAGTCAGACATCATGACTGCCTCTGTAGAAAATTCTAAAGAATCTACAAAAAAGATACTACAATAAAATAAGTGGGTTAGGCAAATTCAAAGGTTAAAGAGTCAAAGTAAAAAAAAATCAAGTGTCTTTGTACATACTAGCAATAAGCACTTGGAAAATAAAAATTTTAAAAACTATACCATCAAAATAACATCATTATGAACAATGAAATTAATCAGGAATAAATCTGACAAAATAAATAAAATAGTACAATATTTGTATGCTAAGAACTATAAAACACTGATGAAAAAAATCAAAGATCTAAATGGAGAGATATAATGTATTCATGGATCTGAAGATGCCCATCATTATGATGTCTATTCTCCTCAAAGTGATCTATAGATTTGAAGCAATTCCAATGAAAATCCAGCAGGCAATATTTTGGTGAAAATCAACAAGCTGATTTTATTTTATTTTTTGAATTATTTATTTATTTGTTCATTTTTAAAGATTTTAAGTAATCCTTACACCCAACATGGGGCTTGAACTCATAACCCCAAGATCAAGAGTCGCATGCTCTACTAACTGAGCCAGCCATGTGCCCCTGATTTTAAACTTTATATATAAAAATTTAAAAAACAAAGAAAAAACAATTTTGAGCAAGGAAAAGCAAACTGTGAAGTCTCACAGTACCTAATTTCAAGACTAACTGTAAAGTCAGAGTAATCCAGAGAGTACGTGGTAATGGCAAAAGAATGGACATGAAATCAATGGAACAGACTACAGAGTCCAGAAAAAGACTCACACAAATATGGTCAACTAATTTTTTTTCCTTTTCTTTTCTTTTTTTTTAAAGAGGGAAAGGGGGAGGAGTAGAGGGAGCGGAAGAGAGAGAGAGAATCCCAAGCAGGCTCCACGCCCAGCGCGGAGCCCAACACAGGGCTCAATCTCACAACCCTGAGATCACAACCTGAGCCCAAATCAAGAGTTGGATGATTAACTGATTGAGCCATGCAGGCACCCCCTCGTCAACTACTTTTTGACAAAAGTGTATGGGCAACCCAATGTTTAAAGGATAATCTTTTCAACAAATAGCTTTGGAACAAATGGATATCCATACACAAAAAACAAACCTTTACCTAAACCTTTACCACATACAAAAATCATGTTGAAATGGATCATAGACCTTAATGTAAAACCTAAAACTATAAAACTTCTAGAAGAAAACATAGGAGAAAATCTGGATGAACTTGTGTCAGGCAAAGATTTATTACAATGGACCTAAAAAAGATGAACTATATAAGAAGAATTGTTAAGTTGGAATTCATAAATATTTAACATTTCTACTCTTCAAAAAGACACTGGAACTGGAGGGTATTAAGCTGAGCAAAATAAGTCAATCAGAGAAAGACATGTATCATATGACCTCACTGATATGAGGAATTCTTAATCTCAGGAAACAAACTGAAGGTTGCTGGAGTGGTGGTGGGTGGGAGGGATGGGGTGGCTGGGTGATGGACATTGGGGAGGGTATGTGCTATGGTGAGCGCTGTGAATTGTGTAAGACTGTTGAATCACAGATCTGTACCTCTGAAACAAGTAATACATTATATGTTAAAAAAAAAAAAAGAAGAAGAAGAAGAAGAAGAAGATAGCAGGAAGGGAAAAATGAAGGTGGGGAATCGGAGGAGGAGACAAACTATGAGAGCCTATGGACTCTGAGAAACAAACTGAGGGTTCTAGAGGGGAGGGGGTTGGGGGGATGGGTTAGCCTGGTGATGGGTATTTTTTTTTTTAAAGATTTTATTTATTTATTCGACAGAGAGAGACACAGTGAGAGAGGGAACACAAGCTGGGGGAGTGGGAGAGGGAGAAGCAGGCTTCCCGCGGAGCGGGGAGCCTGATGCGGCGCTCGATCCCAGGATCCTGGGATCATGACCTGAGCCAAAGGCAGACGCTCAACGACTGAGCCACCCAGGCGCCCCTGGTGATGGGTATTAAAGAGGGCACATACTGCATGGAGCACTGGGTATTATATGCAAACAATGAATCATGGAACACTACATCAAAAACTAATGATGTAATGTATGGTGATTAACATAACAATAAAATAAAAGACACTGTTACAAAACGAAAAAAAACCAGTACCAACTGAAAGAATACATCTGTAAAACACATATATGATAAATGCCTGGTATTTGGAATATAAGTAGAACTCTTAACTCAGTAACAAGAAACTACTCCAATTAAAAAAGTTGGCAAAAGATTTGAACAGACATTTCGTTAAGTAAGAGATATGGATGTCTGATAAACACATGAAAAATACTCAACATCACTAATCATTAGGGAAATGCAAATTAGGAGATGTCACTGTATACCTAGTGAAATGGCTAAAATTAAAAAACAAAATGCTGACAAACCAAGTACTGGGAAGAATGAACTAGAACTCTTATATACTAGTGTTGAGAACATAAAATGGTATACAATGCTGGGGAACACTCTGGTAGTTTAAATATAAACTTACCATACAACCTAGGAATCCAATACCTAGAAATCTACCCAAAAGAAATGAAGACACATTGACCCCACCCACACACCATCACCACAAACACACAAATAGCAGACTAATTCATAATCTCCAAAACCTGGAAACTACCCATATGTCCATCAACTGGTGAATGGATAAACAAATTGTAGGACATACATACAATGGAACATTATTCAGCAGTAAAATAAACTACTCACACATGCAAAATGAAAAAAAATCTAAAAAGATAGATGAATCTCAAAAGCATTAAAGTATAAGAAGCCAGAGTTGAAAGACTACATACTTTATGGTTTCATTTATAGAATATTATGAAAACTACTATAGTAACAGGAAGCAGATCATTAGCTGACAGGGATTGGGGTAGCAGAAAGGGACTGACTACAAAAGGGTATGATGGAACTTTTTTTTTTTTTGAAGATTTTATTTATTTATTTGACAGAGAGAGACACAGAGAGAGAGGGAGCACAAGCAGGGGTAGTGGGAGAGGGAGAAGCAGGCTTCCCGCAGAGCAGGGAGCCCGATGCGGGGCTCGATCCCAGGACCCTGGGATCATGACCTGCAGACGCTTAACGACTGAGCCACCCAGGCGCCCCTGTGATGGAGCTTTTACATGATGATGGAAATGAGCTATATTTGATTTTAGTGATAGTTACATGGCCATATATGTTTGCAAAAACTCATGGTACTGTATATTTAAGAGGGGCAAATTTTAACTATATATAAATTGAACTTCAATAAACTGACTTTAAAAAACCCTACAGTACTTTGTGATAATATACTGACTGTATAGTTATGTTTTGTAAACTTTTCTGATTGCATGCTTTATTTCACTAAAGTTTTTTTTTAAAAGTATACTGAAAAAATAATAGCATAGGTGATAAACTAGCCCCTACAACAAGTGCAGATATGTGAAAGATTACATACTTAATAACAATGCATAATTGGTCAAAGGGCTTTCAAATATTTTCTGCAACAAAGGGATTTGCCCTAAACTATTCCTAATGACCTTTCAAGGCAAGATTTATATCACTCTGAGTCTGTAACATTCTCACAAGTTCATGTATTAATCAACAAGGAGGCAGAGGAAGTTTAATAACTAATATAGGATCGTGTAGTCAATTAGTAGCAGAATACAGAACTCAAAATCCTTACCATAGTCTATAAGGCCTCCCACAATCTGGCTCCACCTACTTAATTCTCTGATGCCATCATTTTCCACTTTCCCCCTCAATACGCAATGCTTCAGTCACACTGAACTTCCAGTTCTTTGCTTTGGCCAAATGCATTCTCAACTTCAGGCCTTTGCCTGTTTTTTTCTGCCTAAAATGCTCACTCCCAGTACCTCTACAAAGCTGGCTTTCCTTCATCTGAAAACGTCCTGGCTCAAATGTTCCCTCCTCAGAAAGGCCTACCAGGACTAACCTAGAGTTACCATTTACTCGTTTCCTCATGTCTCATTCTTTATCACACAATCCTATTTTATTTTCTTGATAGCACTTATCATGACCTGAAATTACCTGGTTCTTTTATTTGTCTCACTCCTCTAGAATGAAAGCATCATAACAGTAGAAATGTTCTTTGGCTTATTTATTGCTCCTGTCCCTTGGCCTGATTGAGACCTGGGTACTGGGGTCGCCCTTGGGTGGATAGGGGTGGCATAGCTGACTCAGGCTCCCAGTCTTCTGTGGGGGCCCAGCTCTGGCCCTTCCATCTGCCTGGATACTCTGCCCTAAGGTCTCTTGTAAGTATTTTCTTCTTACCATCCTGATCTTAGTACAGCAAGAACATCTCTCCATACAGAGGCTTTACTGCACTGGGTAGGATCTCCAGACACAGATGAAGAAAAGGAGTGATAGCAGATATCAGAGAGGGATGCTTTCAGCTTTTCACTACAGTAGTCTGCATAAATGAGATGCAAATAGAAGGGAATCTTAATGAGATAGACTCTATGAATGTAATCTATGTGGAAAAGCCTTCAGAAGGAGCACTAATCTTATTTTGCAGGAGAAATCATGAAGGAGAAACAAATCACAAATGTAAGAATTCTAAGAAAGCCTTCAGTAACCATTATTTTCTTCAGAGACATGGGAGAATTAAAATGAAGTATTCTTCAAATAATATCAGAGCAGAAAAGCATCTGGTTGGTCTACAGTCATCCCCAAAATACACAGGAGATTTCACATTGGAGACAAACTTTATTAATGTAAACAGTGTGGAAAATTCTTCAGAAACATCTCTAGTCTTGTGGTGCACAAGAGAATACATATTGGGCGGAAAAACACAAAAACTACGAGAAAGCCTTCAGCAGGATCACTCGCTTTACTTCTTACCAGAGCATCCACACTGGGGAGAAACTCTACAAATACAAATGACTGAGAAAAAGTCTTCAGTAGGAACAGTAAGCTCACAAGGCCTATGTGAATACACACAGAGGAGAAACACCATGACTGTGATGAATTCAGAAAAGTCTTCTATAGAAACACACTTACCAAACACATATAAGTACATCCTGGGAAGAAAGTCTATGAATGCAATGACTGTGAAGAAGTTTTTAGAAGACACTCATCCCATGGGAAAAATGTGAGCACACACATTGAAGAGAAGCCTTATATATGTAATGAATGCGGGAAAGGCTTCAATGATCCCTCTTGCCTTTACAGACATGAGAATTCACACTGGAGAGAAATCTATGAATGTGGGAAAGCCTTCAAATTTTCCTTTGTTCTACATAAGAGAATTAATACAAAGAAACAAATCGTATGGGTGTTTTATAAGTATCAGTAAGGCTATATATTTGAAAAACACGATTAGGTTCCCGTTCCAGGAAAGATGGAATAAGCATATTCCACTTTTACCCTCCCACTGAATGCACCTTAAAACCCTTGAAAGAATGCAGAGAGCTCACTTCCAGCTTCCTTATAGGACTACAGAGCACTTCGCTGCCCCATACCTTACCATTACATTACTACTTACAGCAGCTCATTTTACCAAGAACACCATGTCTACCTTTCAGCAGAAACTTACAAGCCAACTAAAAGGCAAAAAATACAATTTGAAGAGACAGAACACGCATCAAATCAGACCCAGATATGGCAGAGATGTTGGAATTATCAATCTATGAATTTAAAAAAATGAAATACTTAGATATAATTCTAACAAAATATGTACAAGAACTATATGAGGAAAGCTACAAAACTCTGATGAAACGAATTCAAAAAGATCTAAATAGATGGAAAGATATTCCATGTTCATGGATAAAAGAATTAATGTTGTCAAAATGTCAGTTTTTCCCAAATTGATCTGACAGATTCAAAGCAACCCCTATCAAATCCCAGGAGGTTATTTTGTTGAGTTTGACAAACTGATGCTAAAGTTTATATGCAGAGGCAAAAGATCCAAAAATTCAACTCAATATTTGAAAAAGAAGAATAAAGCCAGGGAATAGACATTACTGAACTTCAAAACTTACTACAAAGCCACAGTAATCAAGGCAGTGTCACAGTAGTGAAAGAACAAATAGATCAATACAAGAAAATGGAGAGCCCAGAATTAGACCCACAAAACTATGTCAACTGATCTTTGACAAAGGAGCGCAATACACTGGAGAAAAGACAGTCTTTTCAACAAATGGTACTGGGAGAACTAGACATCCACATTCAAAAAAATGAATCTAGACACAGACCTTATACCCTTCACAAAAAATTAACTCAAAATGGATTGTATACCTAAATGTAGTAAACTCCTAGAGGATAACATAGGAGAAAAACTAGATGACCTTGGGAATGGCAGTGACTTTTTACATACAACCCAAAAAGCATGATCCATGAAAGACATAAGAAGCTAGACTTCATTAAAATTTAAAACTTCAGGGGCGCCTGCATGGCTCAGTAGTTAAGCGTCTGCCTTCGGCTCAGGTCATGATCCCAGGGTCCTGGGATCGAGCCCCGCATCGGGTTCCCTGCTCCATGGGAAGCCTGCTTCTCCCTCTCCCACTGCCCCTGCTTGTGTTCCTTCTCTCGCTGTGTCTCTCTCTCTAATAAATAAATAAAATCTTTTTTAAAAATTTAATTAAAAAAATAAAAATAAAAATTTAAAACTTCAGCTCTGCAAAAGGCACATGCAATAAAGGGCCATTATCCAAAATACACAAACTCAACAACAAGAAGATGAAAAACACAGGTAAAACAAGGATAAAAGATCTGAACAGACAACTCACTAAAGAAGATATCTAGATGGCAAATAAGCACATGAAAAGATGTTCAATATTATATGTTACCAGAGAATTACAAATTAAAACAACAATAAAATGCCACTACATACCTACTAAAATAGTCGAAATCCCAAACACTGACAACAACAAATACTGACACGGATATAGAGCAATAGGAACTTTCATTCATTGCTGGTGGGAATGCAAAATTGTATAGCCACTTTGAAAGACAGTGTGGCAGTTTCTTACAAAACTAAACATACTCTTATCTTACAATTCAGCAATTGTGCTCCTTGGTATATACCCAAATGAGTTGAAAATATATTCACACAAAAACCTGCACATGGATGTTTATAGCAGCTTTATCCATAATTGTCAAAACTTGGAAACAACCAAGATGTCCTTCAGTAGATGATGGTAAATAAACTGTGGCAGATCCAGGCAACAGAATATTATTCAGCACTAAAAAGAAAAGAGCTATCAAGCCATGAGAAGACACTGGGGAACCCTACATGCACACTACTAAGTGAAAGAAGCTAACTGGAAAATGGGACATACTATATAATTCCAATAGTATGACATTCTGGAAAAAACAAAACTATGGAACAGTAAAAAGATTAGTGGTTTCCAGGGATATTGGGGGGGGGGATGAATAGGCAGAGCATAGAGGATTTTTAGGGCAGTGAAACTATGATATTATAATGGTAGACACATGTCAGTATGTATCTGTCAAAACCCATAAAATGTACAACATCAAGAGTGAGCCCTACAGTAAACTATGGACTTTGGGCGACATGATATGTTAAGGTAGGGTCATCTATTACAAACAAATGTACCAGTCTGGTGAGGGATGCTGATAATAGGAGAGGCTACACACATGTGAGTCCAAGAGTCATCTGGGAACTCTTTGTACTTTCCACTCAGTTTTGCTATAAACCTAAAACTACTCTAAAATATACAATCTATTTTTAGAAATTTTAAGTGCATAAACAAAACAAATTAACAAAAAGAATGCATAGAGTAGCTATCTGAGGACTGAAAATAAACAGTAGGAGGAGGACTGGGAAAGGAGCACAGAGTAAGCATTTCCACTGAAGTGGTGATGAGTTTACCATGTTTTTTCCTCAGATACTGCCTGACCTAGACACTTAAAACTCAGAAGTATATACCAGGCAAGAAAAAGCTCCAATAAAATCTCTCCCTTGTTGGTAAGGAGGAGGAAAGGGGGCCCTTACTGGTCTGAGAGACAAGGGAAATCTTTCCCCCCTTATCTTCTATACCAGTGTCCAGGCAATTCTATGTCAACAGCAACACAGAGATGTACAGGTGACTGGGCAGGCACCTAACACTCTGAGAGAAGGAACCCTTTTCTCTGACTCCAAGAATTGTGATCCCACTAGTTTGTGGTAAATCCTCACTGCTTTCTTCCCTCTCTATGTCCTTTTATCTCTTGATCTAGATACAAACCATTACAGTCATTGAACGGCAGAATGGGAAAACTAGAGTCTGTTTTTTAGCAAGAGTGCTGGAAAAGGAGGGAGATGGAAATTGTTTACAAGACTGGGGTCAGAAGGGCTATCAAGAAAACAATCCTATCAAGTTGTATATGAACTTCTGGGTTCATCTCAGAACTCTGTGTGCATGGATCTGACCCTAAACAGCATACCACAGGCTTTGAGAACAGAGCAACAAGATGGACCACTACTTTGATCCCAGAATGGACACTGGGTCACATACATGAGACCCATCTCAATAGTACTGCAAATGGTTAGAAAACAGAGCTGACATTGGAACCACAGCCCTCAGAGGACAGGTAGGAACCTGTGTCCCGAACAAATTCTGCTCGACTGGCCACTGACCACACACAAAAAATCAACATTCTCCTTAGGATTTAAATAAAACCCACAGTCTCATATATAGTATTTAAAATGTTCGGAATACAATCCAAAATTATATGGCATATGAAGAAACAGGGAAATCTCAACATGAGAAAAAAAAAAGTCCATAAACAGCATTCCTGAGATTACACAGAGGTTAGAATTAAAATCAAAGACCTTAAAGCAACTATCACAACAATGCTTCATTAAGTAAAGGCAAACATTCTTGAAATGAACAGAAAGAAGTCTCAAATCCGGTGTGTATTCTACATATACAACACATCTCCCTTCAGACCAGCCACATTTCAAGTGTTCAACAGCCACATGTGGCCAATGACTACTGTACTGCACAGTGAAGTTCTAGACCTATATCCAGAACTGAGTTCAGTTGGTCTCTAAAGTGTAAGGTAAAAATGGATCCAATCACTAAACATTGGAAAGATCCAAGGGTGATGATTCTTACCACATCCTCATTCAACTCATCTATATGGCCAGTGCAGAAGATAGACAAATCTTGGAGAATAACAGTGTATTTTTGTAACTTATTCCACTACTGCTACTATTTTGGATGTGGTTTTCTTGCTAAAGCAAATCAGCATATCCCTGACATGTGGTTTGCAGTTATTGACCTGAGAATGAGATAATCATATGCAGTATGCATTCAGCTGTCAGGGTCAGCTATATATTTTCACTGGCCTACCTCCTATTAATTCTCCTGCTCTAGGTAATAATCTTAACTGTCCCTCGATTTCATAGGACACCGCTGTTCTACTATACTGATAATTTCATGATGATTAAACTTGGTGAACAGGAAGCAGCAACTATCTAGATACTGTGGTAAAACATGCATGCCAGAGAGTGGGAAATAAATCCCACAAAAAGTCAGAGATCTTCCACACTGTGAAATATCATCTTGGGCAATTCAAAATATCCCTTCCAAGGAAGGTGAGGAAGTTGCTGCATCTACTCTCTCTTACTACTGAGAAAGAGGTACAATGCCTGGTAGGCCTCCTTGATTTTTTTTAAGCAACCCGTACCTCATTTGGTTATGCTGCTGTGAACCATTTACTGATACTGCTGGATGTGAGAGAAGACCAGAACAAGTGAAGCTTTGCAATAAATATGGGCTACTTTGTCCCCTGGGTTATATAACCCGCCAGATCCAATGTTGCTTGAAGCTTCTGTGGTAGACAGGGCTTTTGCATTGTTATTGCAGAACTTTAGATCAATCTCAGGGAAGACCTCTAGTACTTTGTAAAAGAAAAAACAAACAAAAAACCTATGCCATCCTATGTAACCAACTACTATCCCTTCTTGAAAATCAGCTTTTGGCTTACCATAGGACCTTAGAATTAATGCATGTGACCCTGGCAGCCCATCATGAACTAAGTATTGTTGAAACAACAAATCAATATGCTTGGGTGTGTACTGCAGCACTTCATCAGCAAAAGGAAGAAGTGTACATGAGATTAGGCTTGAGCAGGTCCTGGAGGCACAAGTAATTTGCATGAGCAAGTGGCCCAGATGCCCAAGGTTCCTACTCTTGCTATGGCTTCTTTTCACTTAATCTTGGTAAATTCTCTATGACCATCTCACTGGGGAAAAAAAAAAAATCAGGCCTGTTAATTGATAATTCTGCAAGATAACAGCACACTGCAGATGACAACACTACAGTCCCACTTTGTGGTAGTCTTGAAGGACATTAGTTTCCAGTGGCAGAAATTTGAACAGGGTACCTAGTTGTTTGCTTTGCCTAGGAAAAGAGATAACAGAAGAACTGACTCATGGAGAGTATTTAATGGATATTCAGAGATTTGAAAGGAATAATAAGAAAACTAGTGACAAGGAAATCTGGGGATGAGGTATATGAATAGACCCTTTGAAAGGGCACAGAATATGGAGCAATTTATGTCCCATGTGAATACTTACCAAAGAGCAAACTGCAGAGAAGTTGCTTAACAACACAACAGATTAGATGACCTATTTGGGGGACACAGTCTTTCTACCCAGCCACTCTAACCTTGCCCAAAGGGCCCATTAACAAAGTGGCCATGGTAGCAGGGATGGAATTCATACATGGGCTCAGAGATATGGACTTCCACTCACCAAGGCCAATCTGACCATAGCCAGAGCTGAGTGTCCAACATGCCAATAGTCCATGCTTGCACTGGGGACGAGGTTGGTGGATGCCCCCAATATGGTATCATTCACGGGATGATCAGCCAGTTATCTCTCTACTCATTTCTAGCCCCAGATAATTTCCTCTTTCTTCTTAACAAATCAACTATGAATTTAAAATAAATAGTCTTTATAGTATGAAGGTTTTCAGGTAGTCTTAGTCTGCCCCCTTGTGGGAACCAGCTCTTTAATCTCTCACTAGGAATAAGACTAATAAATCCAACCTGTACCTCAAACAAAACAAAACAAAAAATGTATTTATTCAGTAATAACTTTATCCCAGCCTTTACTAACAGGTCTCTTCTTCACCCTTTGTTATTCAACTTTGTATGGCCTTTAATTAAAGATTATGAGTTTTTCAGAGGTTTTATGATTTTTATCTCTTGCCAAAAAAGATGTTTGGAAAGATACCTTTTCCAACCTTTTTAGTTGTCATGCTTTTATTCCTTTTCTTTCATAAATATGGGTAAGCAAGGAGAGGTTTCTACAATGTTTCTAGTGTTAACTAGGCCAATTATTATAATGTAAGTAGGATACTTAGTATGTTCTGACACAAAATGTGCTTGGGGTTGCAAATTCCAAGAGTTTAAGAAGTTACTAGATAAATGATTATGAATCACTTTGAAAATCTGAATCATATATGAGGAAATGGTGAAATAAATTATGGGTTGCTTATGCTGTGAACCATTATACAGATTTTTTACAATTAGAACTTAAGTATGCTCCTGAGGGATGTTCATGCTATATTGTTAACTGCGGGATAATGAATTAAAATTGCATTTTATTTTTTAAAATCTTCAAACTAATACACACACTCACACACACCCCTACATTTGCCAATATGAGCTCAGGGAAAAAACATGAAAGGATACAGACTGAATGTAGTTAATATTGGTTACTTTAGGGTAGTGGAAGGGAAAGAAGCCTTAACATGTTATTTTTAAATATCTACATTGTTGGTAAAAAGTAATCTTTTAATTAGTAAAATTATTATAACTCACATTTAAAAAAAGCATGACTAAAATATGTAAACACATTCTGACACATCCCTAGAAGCCCAAGATAATAAATTGTTGGCTAAAAGGCCAATTTCAAGTTTAATTCTATGAAAAATGAGTGTTATACAAAGAATGATCAACATGAAGTTAAATTTCAGAATTACAGGACTAGAAATAAAGGCACTTCAGAGGGATTTATCACTTAAGTTCAGATCCTTTCTTCCAGGTCTTATCCAACCACCAACAAATTTGAATTTTAAATATCAGAACAGAAAGATTCTAAGTACATGCTACCAAAAAAGCTGATTTGAAACTTTTGGTGTAGATTAATATAAAGCCTGAAATATTTTCCTACTGAAAATAATACCTACTTCACAGCATTATTCTGAGAATTAAATGAGGATTATGTAAAAGCACCTCGCCCAGAGCCTGGCACATATGTATAATTAATTTTTTTTTCCAAAGCAACCTATGTTGAAAACTAAGTGATTTTTTTTATCACAATGATAAACTACTAAAACAATAAAAGATTTTGTTCATTAGTGATCCACTATACCAGATATACTCTTACAAATGATATAAAAATGAAACACTAAATACTGAAATAATTTTCCTTATCATTTTATATAATAAAATAGTTGGTTTAATAAAGAAATTTTTGTAACTTACCAGACTGAAAAATAATTTGTGTATGTTTTAAGAGCATGAACAATCGCATTTCTACTAAATATTTTACATATTAGCAAGGAAAGAAAAATAATCAGAACACGTCATATTTGACAATTTAGTGTATTATTACTCTAAATGTACCAGCATGTGCTAATCAAATAAAACTGGCTAGAGATAATGGGAATCATGCAAAGTCAAACACTGTACAGTTTCCCAGTCTTCCAGCATGAGCTGATCATGAGCATTACTACACCAATACACATTTTGTATATCAGAGCCTAATACCTGCATAATGCTATCCTTGCAAAAGTAAATAAAAATTGGGTTTCAATCATATCACATTGGTTCATGCATTTATTTAATATCTAGAACCAAGTAAGTTCTGTTGATATATGGGTGACCTCTAATGAAAAATCATTTGCTTCAGAAAATGGAGCTAGTACACCAAAACCAATTCTGATAAAGTAAATGAAATACACAACTAGAATTCCTAGAATTGATGAGCTTCCTCGGTCAATTTGATGGCCTAACTGCAAGACACCACTGTGCTAGATGCAAAGATCCTACTGTTAATGAACTCCTAAATTACCAGGAAAAATAGAGATTCAACAGACAAGACTAAATGCAATAAATAATATATCCCAATTATATACAATATGCTAGACTGGAAAGCAGAAAATAACCAACCAACCTCAGAAGTTTAACTGGCACAATCAGTTTTACAATCCTATTCCAAGAGCCTCATTTCACAAATGAATAGTCTGATAAACTACCTACATTCAACAAAAAAAAATTTTTTTTAAGATTTATTTTTTTATTTATTTGAGAGAGAGAGAGAGTGAGCGAGAGAGCACAGGAGCAGGCGCAGGGGCAGAAGCACACTCCCGGGCTGAGCAGGGAGCCCGACTCGGGGCTCAATCCCAGGACTGACCTGAGCTGAAGGCAGACACTTACCTGACTGAGGCACCCAGGCGCCCCTCAACAAAATTTCTTACACTGCTTTACTTTTTATGTTAAGTAAGAGAAGTGAATATTGGATCAATTATGTATCCTGGGCACATCCATATACCTTCCCAAGCACCCTAAGTGCTACTTGCTCATTCTTTCATTCAACAAATACTGACAAATTCATATATGCAAGTGTTCTAGGGGAAGAGTGGTGAACAAGACAGTCTCTGCTCAAATTAAACCTATTTTCTAGTAATTGAGAAAACAAAAAAAAACAAGTAAATGGATAAATAATTATTTTCAGGTAGTGATAAATACTATGAAGGTTAGGGTTGGGTATTTGGTAGAATGGTCACAGAAGGCCTCTTTGACTTAAGCAGAAATCTACAGTACTTTATTCAAGAAAGAGCAAGTATACAGGCCTTCAAAAGAAAACACTCTTAACATGTTTAAACAAAAAGGCCAGCAGAGAGGACACAAAGTAGAAAATGGAGGGAGTAGGAGGGCACAGAGTTGGAGTACTAGGAAAAGGGCAATTCAGGGAGGGTCCTATAGGGAGTAATAAAGGCTGGAGTTTACTCTGAATGTGACAGGAGGCTACTGAGGAGTTTTATTTCAAGTCTGGGGAAATACATGATTTGATCTGTATTAATAGAGCACTGTATTAATAAAGAGCACTCTAGCTATCATATGGACAACAGACTGTAAGTTGGCAAGAATGTTAAGACACTATTATGGTAGTAAAGGAAAGAAATGAGGGTAGTTCAGACTAAAACGGCAACAACAGAGGTAGTGCGGAATGACAAAAAGTATTTTAAAAAGAAAAATTCTTAAAGCATTATAAAATAAAACAAAAAGCCAGTAATAGAGGATAAATGTTAAAAAATCCATGGATGACAGCAACTAGATGCAATTGGAGTGAGGAAATTAGAGCCCAGAGCATGTGTAGGAGGATAACTGTGAAAGATGAGTGTTTCCAGGTCTGTTTCAAGCACAGAAGCAACAGATGCAAGGAGCAGGAAGTGCCCAGGGGCAGCAATCTGAATGAGAGGAGTAGGACTGGACTCACTGCAAGGAGTCAGGCATCTCCCGTCTCCTACATTTTATAAGCAGAAGACATCATAGGTCTCTGCCCCAAGCCAGAGCAGGGAGTGTGGTTATGTTTGAGTCAGAATCCACCGTACCTGAGAGACAGATCAGAGGTCAAGCTAGCTAGTTAACACACAGGAGAGAGCTATCATGCCCAAACAGATAAGACATCTCACCAGACCCCTTACCTTACTGTCTGCTAGTATCATTGGAGAAGAGATACTAAATAGAAACTGAATCCACAAGCAGGCAGGGCAGGTTATCAGGCATTATGCACCTACAGAGGCCTATCAATTGTTTAAAGTTAGTGTTTGTTCTGAACAGACTGCCATCTGTTCTGGTAAGTTGATGTTCATGGCATATTAATTGTTTAATAATTTGAATATCACCCCTCCAGACAGGCAAACACAAAATACAATAAAATGGAAGCACTCTAGTTCTGGGTTAAGATGGAATAAGTACAATCCACCTTAACTGAATGTAACTAAAACCACTGAATGTAAATGAAAACCCTGGAAAGTAGAACAGCAGTCTGAAGACTGAAAAATAAATGGTAGCAGGCAAACTGTGGAAGGAAAGCAAAATTTGAAGGACAACCAATCTGTAGGACAACGAACTCAGTGGCGCATTTCCTACTGTTTTTTATGTCCCCAAACTCCCAGCCTGAACTCAAAGGAAACCCAAATCCTGGAACAGCAGAGCAGGGATGAAAAGAAAGATGCGAAACAAGGCTTCTCTACCTGGTTAGGCAGAATGAATGAAGGATGTGAGGGTGGCTCCATATGGGATTGAGGGAAAATCCCCTGGCTTTTTTTTTTTTCTTTTTACCTTTTTCTTCCAGCTCTGCCCCCAAGGCAAACCTATTTCACTATCAGCAGCTCTCACTGAGAGGATACTTAAATCTCTGAGGCGGGGGGGAATCCTTTTGACCAGAAGAACAGAAGTATAAGGAGAATGATATAATTGAAAAGAGAAATAGATAAATCCATACTTATAACTTGAGCTTTCAATATTCCTCTCCTAGTACCTGAAAGGATGAGCAGACAGAAAATCATCAAAGGTAGAGAAGACCCGAACAACACTATCAATCAACTTGACCAGACTGATATTTATGGAACCTTCTCCACCCAAAAAGAGCAAAATACACATTCTTTTTAAGTGCATACTGAACATAAGATAGATCATTTCCTGGAGCACAAAACAAGTTTCAATAAAAAGTGATTCAACTCAAAGAAAGTGTTCTTTGACAACAACGAAATTAAATTAGAAATCAATATAAGATATATGGAAAATTTGCAAATATTTGGAAACTATACCAACACACTTCTAAATAACACATGGGTTAAAGAAGAAATCACAAGGGAAATCAGACAGTATTTCGAACTAAATGAAATCATACTCATCAAATTCTGTGAAATGCAGCTAAAGCAGTACATTGAGGGAAATTTTATAGCACTAAAATTCCTATACAGAAAAGAAAGTTCCAATCAATGACCTTAGCTTCTACCATAAGAAACTAGAAGAGGAAAAAGAAATTAAACCCAAAGCAGAAAGAAGAAAGGAAATAATAAAGAGTAAAGCAGAAATCATTGAAATGTAGAACAGGAAAGCAGCAGAGAAAATAAATGAAAACTGAAACTGATCCTTTGAGATCAATAAAATTGATATATTTCTTCCCAGAATGATCAGTTCAAAAAGAAAGAATACCCAAATTACCAATATCAGGAATGAAAGAGGTGACATCACTGAAGATCTACAGATTTTAAAAGGTTACTCAAGAAAAGATAATTCAAATAGTCATATTTTATTCAAGAAATTTAATTTGTATCTTAAAACTTTCTCATAAAGAAGATTCCAGGCCCAGATGGCTCCTCTGAGAAATTCTATCAAACATTTAAGGATGAAATAATACTAGTTCTACACAAAACATTCTAGGAAAATTGAAGTAGAGGAAATACTTCTCAACTTTCAACTTTTTCTAGGAAGCCAGCATTACTCCGGTACCAGAATCAGACAAAGACATTGTAAGGCAAGAAAACTAAAGGTCAATATCCCACTTGAACATAGATGCAAAAATAATAAAAATTATTTTAGCAAATCAAACCTATCAACTGTACAAAAAGAAGCCACATACACCAGATTTGCTCACCGGGCTTCAGAGTACTGCTTCCCAACCATAATGGTCCAAATCAAATAATGGAAATATTGGTACCACACTGGAGTAAAGTGATAAGACAGGCATAGACATCAGTTACCCCAAACCCTGCCCCAAGGACTGAGGACTTATTCTGAAGAATATCTCCTTTCCTACACATTATTTGTTTTCCCTTGAATTTAGGACTTTTTTTTTTTTTTTACTTATTATTTTATGTATTTATCACCAATTCAACCCTAAACCTTTTGCCAGTTGTTTAAAATTTTTCTGAAGATAATTAAATGCATCAGGTTTCTACCAATCTCATTTTCGTGAGACAACTCTTCTGGAGGCTTCTAACCTACTCCAGTCTTGTTTGGTTTTCCTCTCTCCCTGTCTTCTCATTGTCATCTTAAAGATTTCTTTACCTTTCTCCTTTGTTGAACTTCCTATTTCCTGTAACCCATTTCTTCCTTTTATTTGTGTGACTTTCTCATTTTGATGCATCATATCCTAAAAATTCCTAAGAAAGGGTACAAGGCAGGCAAAAAAAAAAAAAAGCCCCAAACCAAAAACTTACATGTCTTAAAAGACTGTATTAGTTTCTTTTATATCCCAAAGGATGTTAATAATGGTTCTATTATTTTTCTCTGCAAAATTTCTCCAAGTTCTCTCCAAGTTGCTTTATTCTACTTATTTTAATCTTTATCTTTCATACATTAGAGGGTTTCCTCAAATATCTAAAGTAACCCTTGGTTAGTTGCTAATATTTAAGAGAAGAGGACTAAAAGGCTGATTGAGAGCTTTGATACATAGAGCGATCTAGCTGGGCTGTTTTTTTAAGGAATCTCTGATGGCTACATTTTGTGTCTTTCTTTTTAGTCAGATTCTTCAGAAAAGACTATGCCAACCTCCTGCCTGAAATATGAAAGCCTACCTGCCAGTATCCTAGTGCCAACAGGATAAAGACAACTGGAGTCCAACTGTCCTATTTTCAGTATAGGACTGCCCTGAACTATGCCTGGTAGGTGTCTCCCAGTCTAGAATCTCTATTTTATTACAAAGAAAAAATTTCTGGGTTTTGCCAAGGGTAAGAGTGGGGAGTTGGGCACTTGCCCAGCTGACTGGTTAGCTAATTTTGAGGAAGAGGTCTCAGGAATCAAATGCTTCTTCAACTGACTTTCAGCTAATCTTCCTTTCATCTCCATGTCTACATGCCACCATTCTTGAGTTTTTTGAAGCTTCTGGAGGTTGTTTTCTTGATTTTCTCTGCTACTGAGCTTAGGGTTCAGTTTTTAATTATTCATATACTCTCCAGTTTCTAAAATTGTGTTGATGTTGGCTTTTCTCCAATCCCCCTTTACCGACTGTTTAGCAGGTTTCGGCAAGGAGCAAAAGTAGAAGTGCATGTTTATCCCATCTCTTTACTCCTGATAATACTGATGCTCATTCAGCTCATTATAGATGGCTTTGTAATTTTTATTTCTGTCTTCTGAATAAAGAGATACTACAAACAAAATCTCAGAGAAGGTAAGAAACACGCTTTAACTATTAGTTAACTCTGATGATGATGCAATTCCTGGTAATTTCTAATTGAGAACAGGTAGTTGTGTTCAAGGTCATGGAGATCACTGATTTTGCTGTTATTAGGTTCAGCTTTTGTTTTTGTTGTTTTCTTAAAGATTTTATTTATTTATTTGAGAGAGAGAGTGAGCACAAACGGGGAGGGGCAGAGAGAGAGGGAGAATCAGGCTCCCAGCTGAGCAGGAAGGCCGATGCAGGGCTCAATCCCAGGACCTCAGGATCATGACCTGAGCCAAAGGCAGGCACTTAACTGACTGAGTCACCCAGGTGCCCCTCAGCTTTTGTTATTAAAACTCAGCTACATTCAGTAATTTGAAAAATATTTTAACTGACACAGCCCAAGGGGCATAAGATAAATGAATAATCTCCCATATCTATATCTGTGACATTTAATACAAATTATTATATTTAATAAAAATTAGCATAAATTTTTCTATTAATTTCTACTAATTTTATCTTTAGGGTCTTTCATACATGTGTTCATTTTCTTTCTCCCCCCCACCAAGGTTTATTGAGATATTATTGACATATATGACATTATGAAAGTTTAAGGTGTACAATGTGTTGATTTGATATACTTATATACTGTAATTCATTTTAAGTTCTTCTTTCATATAAAAATATGTTTAAGGGGAAAAAAAGAAAAATTAGACAAATTCCTGATATACCATGCATATTATTTAAGAATGAGTAACTACTAGTATAAGTTAAAATTTCCAAATCAACCTGCATATATTATTCTTCTTTTTAATCTGCAACAAATAATTTTATAAAAACAGTACAACTCTTAAACTTGGGAAGAGCAAACTTGGAGAAAAAAGGTAATAGGATTATGGAATAAACGAACCAGGAGCTTTTACAGGATAAAAAACACCATACATTTGTAAATCAAAGCTTTATTTTATTTATAAGTAAACATTCTCTAAGAATCATACATCAGTAAAAATGACTGCCTGAAATTTTGTAATATATTCATCAATTTGGGTTCTCAATCCATTCTCTTAGAGATCATTTCATTCATTCAGCAATATTTATTTGTAACTACTATGTGCCTGGTACACTGGAAATACAGCAATAAACAGAACAGACAAAAATCTCTATAATCATGAAACATTCATTCTAGTTTTGGAGAAAATAAATACAAAGGTGATAAGTACTATGAAGAAAAAGGAATGTGGAGGCACTAGTCATACAATTTTAAATAAGTTAATTAGGGAAGGCCTATCTGAAGATTTCACTGATACAGGATGTTTTTTACCTAGTTTGGAAGTTGTCACTTCAAAAAACCAGTCTACAGCATATAATAAATTTTCAACAGAAAAGGAAAATAATTCGTAAGATCCTAATTTAAAATAGCAATTATAAACAAAAACCATTTCTTCTGAGAGAGATAAGGCAACAAATACTGTACTGATTAAATTTTTAAAAGCCAGTGTGCTAATACAAATGTTACTGTTAAAAATTTACTTTAGGTGATATTCCAAAAGTGATATCCAGATATATATCACAATGCTCCAAAATTACTTAAAATCTTATTAAGGTATTACCATTTAAAAAAATGACATGAGAAAATTTTTCATTTTATCTTGAATAAATGATATCATAGAACTTTTAGATTACAACATTTAAAGCTCTAAAGGAGAAACTAGAATATCTAAACTAGACCCAGAGAAAACCCCAAACCTCAGAGTTAGTACTAGAAAGGAATAGCTGATATCTTTTCAATTTAATAATAAATTTAATGAAAGCTTACCTTGCCCAGAGCGGCTTTGGCGAGAGTCTACACTTGACTGTCTTCGATCCGGTGGTTCCTCGCTCCCTCCATCTATATAAAAGTAGAAAGGGCATAAGCAAATAGATAATGGAATTGATGTAATATCTTTTACGGTACCATCTGCATCTTAAAACTACAATATCTAGGGGCACTTGGCTCAGTCGGTTATGTGTCCAACTCCTGATTTCAGCTCAGGTCATGATCTCAGGGTTGCAGGGTTGTGAGATCAAACCCAGCATCGGGTTCTGCGCTTAGCGGGGAGTCTGCTTGGATTCTCTCTCTCCCTCTCCCTCTGCCCCTCCGACCCCATACATGCTCTCTCTCCCCTTCTCTCTAAAATAAATAAATAAATCTTTTTAAAAAACTATAATATCTAGCATTTGTTCTCATTTCTTATAATCTCAATCATTGAAATATTTGAGGACTTTTTCCTATATAAATCAAAGGTTCTTACCCGTATTTTTGTGAGGACAGTTTACACTCCCCTCTGGAAGTGTAGAGAAAGTCAAGCAGTTCTTTCCCTATCCCCATACATATACACTCTACTTCACATGTAATGAATAATGTTATCAACTCTGAAGTTCACTCACAGATCCCAGTATCGAAGCCTTGATTTAAAGATTTAAAGCAATGTCTAAATTAATTACAGCTGCTTATTTGTTTAAAGTATGTCAAATAATCCCTTGGGCTATATGTTTTACTAATAAAAATTACATTTATATGTCTCATGAGATATAATAAGAAAATTATATAATACATGAAAGAGCAATATAAATCAGAATTAGAAAAACTCAGAAATGAGGAAACAGAAACCAAGACAGAACTAGAAATAAAACAAAAATAATTTCAGTACTGAAGACTGAACTATAAGAAAACAAACATAAATAAACATAACAAAAGATCTTAAAAGAAACAGAAAGTTGGGGCACCTGGGTGGCTCAGTTGGTTGAGCGCTGACTCTTGATTTCAGTTCAGGTCATGATCTCAGGGTCCTGGGATCAAGCCCAGTGGGGAGTCTGCTCTCCCTGGTCATGAGATCACAATGATGTTTAAAAAACAACACTACACTAAACTAGTCACCTTCTGAGGATGACAGGAATCCAGTTCATTATCTTGAAATCTGGGAAAAAGGAAAGAACTATGCAATTCATCCTACATTTCCTATATAAATTGTACTGGTACCCAAAGAATATAAGAGAGATCTTCTATAAAATCATTCCAGATAATAAATGGGAACCAAAAGAAAAAATCAGAATATCACCATTTCATAATGAATTAATAGCTCCAGAGGCACTGAGCATCAATGACTAATAACATTAAAAAAGAGTAAAAACCAGACATTATATGCCTCTTGGTGACAGGAGCACAACCATAGTTTTCGATCAGACCTGAGTCTGGTCAAACCTCTGAATCTAGCTGTCAGTATTCGGGAAAAACAAAAGACAGAAGAAAATGTTGAATTGTTCCTGGGCACACAATCAACAAAATTCAGACTGTGGGAAATTATACAGGTCAAATAACTTATGTCTTTCAACAGATTAAACAAAAGAGAAAGATAAAGTATTATGCAGTCCTAAATTATTGTGGAATAAACATTCATTTTTTAAAAAATTTTTATTTATTTGACACAGAGAGAAAGCACAAGCAGGGGGAGAGGGAGGCAGAGGAAGAGGGAGAAGCAGGCTCCCCGCTGAGCAGGGAGCCCAATGTAGGACTCGATCCCAGCACCCTGGAATCACGACCTGAGCTGAAGGCAGCCACTTAACCAACTGAGCCACCCAGGCGCCCCAACATGGATTTTATCAAAATACAAAACTATACCAGAAATCTATGGCATCTTAAATAGGATGTGTAAATACAGTACTAGTCAATTTTTCATCCTAGTAATTATTTAATTTTTTTATGCAAGTATCTTTCTTCTCCTTTACTTGTAAATCAATTACAATAAGCAACATTCATATTCAGGCAGGTCTTAAATTTTCATCTTTCTGATTTTTCTATGTGGATAAAATTTCATATATATAATTTGTTTTAACATCAAAACATGCCCTTAGGGGCGCCTGGGTGGCTCAGTCGTTAAATGTCTGCCTTCGGCTCAGGTCATGATCCCAGGGTCCTGGGACAGAGCCCCGCATCGGGCTCTCTGCTCGGCGGGAAGCCTGCTTTTCCCTCTCCCACTCCCCCTGCTTGTGTTCCCTCTCTCGCTGTCTCTCTCCCTGTCAAATAAATAAATTTAAAAAAAAATCTTTAAAAAAAAACCAAACATGCTCTTAAAGTATGTGAGAAGTAATATGAATAAAATATAGACATTGCCCCTCATCAGCGCTGTCTTCCTAAACAATAAGAGGTAAAAAATAAAAAAAAACTAGGCTTCAAATAGTATTAAATTTGCATCATCTGTGGAATGTTAGGATATCAATAAAACAACCCACAGGAAAAATACAGGCAAGAAATGGCTTAAGACATAGTTTTGAGTCAGCAAACCAGCGAATAATAAGACAAAAAAATCAATTTTGATATCTAAAATGTTTTAACTGCCTAAATTTTCAAAATTAAATCAGAAATACATTGCAGTAAATTTGAGCAATTCACTCCTCTAAGACTGAAACCCTATAACCAACCACGTCTTACTCCAGTGTAGACCGAGCATAAGAATTGAGATTAACTCTCAGGTAAAAGTAAAGATTTTTTAAGAAGAATAAACTCACCACTTCCCCAAGATGATGTAGGAAAAAATTTCAACCTCTTTAAAACTGTTTGTGGTGTGCTTATGGAACCAATAATCCATTATCCAAAATAAGAAGACTACAATGACATACAGTACTTTAAATGTTTTTGCTTTGCTTAACACACAATTCCTTCAGTACAGATAAGACCTCCCACATGGGACACTTACATCTACATTTATGGACAAAACAGAAGACCTTCAGTCTTCAAGCAAGTCAAGTTATTTGCATAAGACTGATTACCTCATCCCAGAGTGTAGAAGGTAGGACTGGGCTGCGTCTATGAAGTAAGAATTTACTCATCAAACTTGAGTTAAAGACTTACTTCAGATATACTGTGAACTTTGCAGAGGAAAACCCCGTTTTAACAGATACAGAAGTAAAAAGACCTGACTGTTCAACTCAAGTGCTAGCTTTTAAAACCAGAGCTTAGGTTTCCTGGATTTGAGATA
The DNA here is from genome assembly GCF_964656455.1 of Halichoerus grypus. NCBI lineage: Eukaryota > Metazoa > Chordata > Mammalia > Carnivora > Phocidae > Halichoerus > Halichoerus grypus. The sequence goes on along the minus strand of NC_135713.1, from coordinate 194,261,566 downwards.
ATCAGCAGAGAACATTTGTTTTTTTATCTGCACACTGAGTTAAATCCAGCAAGTAATATAAAACAATATACTTTTAATACTGAGAAACATGAATAGATTTCCAATTCCCATTATTTCAAAGGGGAAAAATGTCACTGGAGAGTTTATCTCAAAGGGTAAATAGCTTTCAATTGAGGTGTATTAAAGCACTAAAATAGGCCTGGTAAAGAAATACCATCCATATAGGGATATTCAGTATGTAGTGATTTCTATGAAGGAACTTAAGTTAGAGAAAGTCTAATAAGAAAGTGCCTGAACAATTCCAAGAAAAATATTTTCTTTCCTGTAAGAAGGGGATACTTCAAATGATTCTTCTTTTCAACCTAGGATCAAAATATTAGAGTTGAAAAATTAACAATTTAAGTAACCTTGAATTTGGTAAGCCAAGCTCATCTTTAGTGTTCTCAGCTAAATACGGTGCTACAATCAATAACAGATTAGCTTTTATGAATAAAAATTTTGAAGTTGGTTGTTTTCAATCCTTCTTTGGTAACTTAAATATACGACCCTAATAGAAGGCATGGGAGGGGTATTAAAACTGAATAGAATACAATACAAATAGATTAAAGTTTTACTATTCAAGTATAAACTCTGGTCCCTTTCACTAATCAGGCATGAATCTGTAAGAATTGTATACACTTAACGCCAACAAAGGCAGACATGAACTGAAAGGTATGAATGGAATTTTTTTAAAGTGCAAAAGGAAGGACCAGGAACATAAGCTAGATTTATTTATTAGCCAAATGTCACTTATGAATAGGTACATCGATAAGATGCGCCCTGGTGACATAAGCGCTTCCATAACCAGAAAAGATGAAAAGCAGCTCATCTGTTTGGAGTAGAAAAGAGAAAAAGGAACCACAATTTATTTGTTCCATTACCTATTCTCTGCTGGGTGCAGTACCAGGAAGATCTTTACAACATTATCTCATTCAATACTAATAACAATTCCATGAAACAAGTATTATGCCCATTTTAAATGTAAGACTGAGATTCAGGGAAGTAAAATGACTTCCCCCAAATCACACTGCAATCCTAAAATTCAAATCATCTGGTTTCAAAAATCTCCGCTGCTCTCTTCTATAACAAAGAAGTCATTAAGGTGGTGGTGGGGGGTCATGAAGGGGAAAGAGAGCAGAAGTGGACAGAAATCAATTCAGAGGCTACTGCAAAAATCCAGAAGAAGAATGAACACTTGGACGAAGGGCGCAGTGGAGGTAGGAGAAGAGATCAGATTCTGGATACATTTTGAAGGTACAGCAGAATCTGCTGTCAGAAGAGAAAAATAAAGAAATAATCAAGGGTAATTCTAATATTTGGGGCCCAAACAATGGATCTGCAATTTACTGAGATACGAAAGACTGTGAAAGAATAGGTTTGAGGATGAAGAGAGCATTTGGAGCTCAGTTTTGGACATACTAAGCTTAAGGTACAACCAGTGGAGCTAAGTAAGAATAGTTTTTACAGTTTTTATATTTTTAAATGACTGAAAATTAAAAGTAATATTTTATGACATAAAAAGTATATGAAACGCAAATTTGAATATCCACAAAGTTTTCTTAGCACACAGTCATGATCACTCATTGACATACAGTTGATGACTGCTTTTACACTACAATGACAGTGCAGTAGTTGCAAACTCTATGACCTACGACACCTAACATATTTACTATCTAGCCCTTTACAGAAAAAGTTTGCTAACCCCTAGTATAAGCAATTCTGAGACAAATATTCTATTACCTGCAACCATTCCCCTATACTTGGGCAGCACCAAACTACTTGATGATATTCAAAGAGGAAATGCATTGTAAGGCTTCCATCAACTTATTCACACTTTTCCCTCTACATAAAATGCAGTTGCCTCTATTTAACAATACAAGGAAATTGTATCCAACACATATTAATGGGGCTTAGTGTCTAGCACAACTAAGCTGGACTCAATCTTTGAACTACTATTATTTATATGACCTTAGGAAATTTAATTAACTTCTCTGAACCTCAATTTCTTTATCTGTGAAGCTGATATTAGTAATACCTATGGAGTTGTGGTGAAAAACAAATGTAGTAATGTATATAAAACACAGCATGCCATCTGGCACTAAGTAAACACTTATTAAATGATAATTGGAATCTTCATCTATCATCGTCATGATCAATAACAACATCTTTTCACCAAAAGATGGCTTATCTTTTATATTCCTTACCTTCTCTGTAAGATTTTCGGGAGACTCCCATTAAGAATTAATTGTTCCCTCTTCTGTGCTTCTATAGCACACTATACAGAGCTGTTTTATAGCACTGACACATTGCATAATGATTAATTATTTACATGACTATCTTTGGACTAAAGTTCAAAGTGTGCCTTTGAAAGCATTTTTCATCTTGATATTTTCAGTGCCAACTTAGGATCTAGGATGGCATGGGTATTCTCAAAAAAAAAAAAAATCGTTGAATTAATTTTGTCAAGGGCCAGATCTAAAATTAATGCATTCATAAAACCAAACCAAGTTCAAGGAAAAAATAAGTGGTACTGATGAGGTTTGAGACACAGTTTAAGAAGTTCAATGTTTTCCTTTTCTTATCCAAACTATTACTATGAAAAGAAGAGTGGCATTATTCTAAAGCACAAAGACCTTATCCTCCACATGAATCTCAAAGATCTTAATTATCAATAAGAATTTTCATAGGTAAGCCCAGACCCCCTAAAAGTGATTTAGTTTTTTTTTTTTTTAAGCTTTTATTTATTCATTTGAGACACAGAGATAGAGAGAGAGACAGAGCATGAGCAGGGGGCGAGATAGAGGGAGAGGGAGAAGCAGGCTCCCCGCTGAGCCAGGAGCCTGATATGGGGCTCGATCCCAGGACCCTGGGATCAGGACCTGAGCCAAAGGCAGACGCTTAACGACTGAGCCACCCAGGCGCCCCCAAAGTGATTTAGTTCTTAAGAAAACATCTATAGTGTCTCTTCCTCTAAAGAAAAAAAGGAAGCATTCTATTCCCAAAAAAGTATTTAACATAATGCCATCAATACTATAGTTAACACTTTTCACAGATTTTCATAGATCTAGTTTCTACACTCTAAATCTAAATATGAAAAATAACTTCCCTATGATGAGTTATCGACTTACATTTGCCTAAGGTATCCCAGAAAGTCTGATCTGTAGCTCAAGAAAAGTTCTAAACACAGAATGGTTTGATTCTCATGATGGAGCTATGCATCAATGATGATGAGTAATAAAAGGAAAACAAAGGAGACTTGCTAATTGTAAATGGATCAATCACCAGTAATAATGTCAGTATTTTAAAACTTGATGACTGGGCTTTCAAGGTGCACAACGAATATATAAAATGTCAAGCCTAACACGAAATTAAATAGAGCAACTGTCAAAAATAAAGGTATCTACAATTATGTATTTTTCTTGTTTTTTATTAATAAACTTTTTATTTTAGAATAGTTTTAGATTTACAGAAAAGTTGCTGAGATAGTACAGGGAGATCCCATAAACCCTACACCTGGTTTCCCACTTAGATTAGTCATTTGCCAAAACTAATGAATCAATATTGATACATTATTATTAACTAAAGTCCACACTTAGATTTCCTTAGTTTTTATTTAATGTCTATTTTCCATTCCATGATATCATATTATGTTTAGTCATCATGTATTCTTAGACTCCTTAGACTAGTTTCTCAGGAACTTTTGTTGCTTTTGGTGACTTTGACAGTTTTGAGGAGTACTGGTCAGGAATTTTATAGAATGCCCTCAGCTGGGGTTTGTCTGATGTTTTTCTCATGATTAGACTTGGGATATAGGTTGAGAGGAGGAAGACCACAGAGGCAAATTGCTCCTTCATCATTTAATTTCTAGAATGCATACTATCAATATATTGAAACTAAATAAATAGGTATACATGTTTACATACCCTACATAACTGAAAAAGAAAACTGAAGCTCTAGCTTCTTCAGCTGTGCCAACATTAATGAAAACAGACATTATCTATTTGGTTCTTACTATGTGTCAGACACTGTGCCAAATGTCTTACAAATTTATGTCATTCAATTCTCAATAAAACCTTAGGATATAAATACCATTTTTCTTTTTGCTAGATCAGGAAATAGGAATTGAGATTTCAGGCAAACATGGCCACGGCTGTACCAGGATCCAGGATCTGAAACTTGGCCTAAATTCTAAAGCCTGTTCTCTTCTCCACCATTCTCTGTCTATACATAAATATATCATGACATGTTAGAGAGCTCAACAGTGCAGTTGGTAGGAGACCAAAAAAAGAAAAATAATATTCCAAGGTGAATTTGAAATAATCTCTGATTTCAAACTTCTTCCCCTCAAATCGGGTACTTAGGGTGGCTCACTTGAATTCTTCAGTTTAACAGTTTGCTTGGAGTTGTTAGTAAGCATAGATATCTCTACAGATAAGCACTTCTTAGATTCACAGAATGATAGAGCTAAGAAGGAATTTTGAATTTCTTTATTTTTGTCAATTGATGCTTTTTAGACATTCTGTGAGGGTGAAGCTTTGGAAAAAAAAAAAAACAGTCCAGCACAGCAACTTAACAGTTAAAAATATAACTGAATGTCAACAACAGGTATATATATACACATACACATATTTACTTTATTTATTTTTGGTGTTCTTATCTGTTGAAACTGGATGCTGAGAAGGATACATATGAGTCTCAATCTTGGCCACATACCAGACTGATCTAAAAATCCAGGGATTTAAAAAAATCCTTATGCTCAAGCTACCCCCCATATCAATGAAATGAGAATACTGAGAGGAAGACCCCGAGCATAACTGGTTCTTTAAAACTCCCTGGATGATTCAGCATGCAGCCAAAGTTGAAAAATATTCGTAGAGATTAAGTGGTGCTTTGATACAGAAATGAACTGGATCCACCTGCAAGTTTCCAGTGCTAACCGAGAGATGCTATAGGTAAGAAATACTAATTGTACTGAAGAATATGATCTCTAAATTGAGGATGAAAGTTACATTCGTATGTTCACTCCCTGTTTATTACTGACTTTGGTGACTTGGGGAGTTTATGGACTAAACCAGGGTAATATTGTATAATTTGAATAAGGTTTTAACATATAGTTAACTAGACTAAATTTACTCTTTTGAGCTGGGTTTGTGAAGTTACACTACCAAGATGATTTTGTCACCTAGATGTAAAGCTTCCTAAGATTCTGAAAACTAGAATAGCCTCTGCTTCTTCGCATTAACCTGGTCTCGGGAAAGCCACAGCTCCTGAAGCATGAGAAGGGATGTTCAGGAATAGTGCCAGATTTTATTTATAAAACAGACAGGAATAAAAGAACATTGTGCACTTAGGAAAATCCAAAGAGTCTGGTATACTGGAGCACAGAAAGTATGGGGAAGAGGCAGGATATCAAAGTAGAAAAGTTGGCAGAAGCATCATCACAAAAGGCATAATCATTATTCATGATTAGACTTCATCCTCTAAGTGTGGAGAAGAAAATGAAGGACAGTGAGCAGGAGAGTAGCATGATCTGAACAGTGTTTTCAAAAGACAAGTTTGGTGAGCTTATACAGATGGCACTGCAGGGTCAGAGAAGCAAAGAGATCACTGCAATAAGCCCAGAGGAAAGGAAAGCCTGACTAAATGCATTAACACTGAGAACACAGAAGAAAGGGTAGGTTCGTGGCATATTTAGGACTAAGAACCCCAAAGACTTTGTATCCTTTTGAAAGAGGTGTCCTAATCACTATCACCAGTTTTTTTTCCCCTTTCTTCCTTCAATCTAATCTCATCAGGCTTTCACCCATGCTGCTGCAGCAAATCCACATTTACCAAGATCTCCTACAAAGTCCACAGCTAACTCCAGTGGTCAGTTCTGTTTTCTTATTTCTTGCCTTATTATAACAACATTTGATGCAGTTCACCATTCTCTTTTCCTTGAAGCTTTCTCTTCACTTAACTTTCTTTTCCACCCTTTCCTACCTCTGTGGCTCCCCCTCAGCCTCCCTGGCTTGTTCTGTCTCTGCTCCCCAATCCCTACATGGCCCAGTGCCGCAGGGCTCACTTCTCTAATCTGTACTCTCCCCTATGTACACTCCTTTGTTTATCTCAAACAGACTCATGACTTTATGTTTCATCTAGATGCTGACAGTTCCCAAATTTGTATGTCCAGCCTGAACCTTGTTTGTGAACGAGCTCAGTACTTCTGGAATTGCCCACCCTAGATCTCTACTTTGAACATCAATCGGGCATCTCAAAATCTGATGCAGCCTCACATTCCCCCTCTCACAGTCTTCCTTCTATCTGCGAACAGCATCTCCATTCTTTTAGGTGCTCAAGTCAAAAACCTGGGAGTTATCCTTAACCCCTCTCTTTGTCTCACACTGCACATGCATTCCAACAGTAAACTCTGTCAGCTGTACCTTCATAATATATCCAAACTACTTCTCACCCTTTGTTCCTGCCACCCTGGTCCCAGCCACCTTCGTCTATGACCTGGTTTCTCTGCTTCTGCCCCAGCCTGGCTTCAGTTTATTCTCAACACAGCAATCAGAATGGTTCTGTTAAAACACAAATCACATCAAGACACTCCTCTCCTCAAGGATTCCCCATCTTAGTAAAAGGCAAAGTACTTAGATCAAGGCGCTACACAATATGGCCCCCATTACCTCTCTGACTTCATCTCCTACTACTCTCGCCTATGACTTCACTGAAGCATACTGGTTCCCTTAGCGCTTTAAACATGCCAAAGAGGGGCGCCTGGGTGGCTCAGTCAGCTAAGCGTCTGCCTTCTGCTCAGGTCATGATCCCAGAGTCCTATCCTAGGATCGAGCCCCGCGGCGGGCTCCCTGCTCAGCAGGGAGTCTGCTTCTCCCTCTCCCTCTGCCCCTACCCATGTCCGTGCTCCTTCTCTCTCGCTCACTGTCAAATAAATAAATAAAATCTTTAAAAAATAAAAATAAAAAATAAACACAACAAAGATGTACCCGTATCAAGGCATCTGCCTAGAATATTTCTCTCTCAGATATCAGTATGGCCTCTTCTTTCATTTCCTTCAGATAGGTATCTAAGTGTCCCCTCAACAACCATCTTCCCTCAGCACCCTATCTAAAATCGTACCCCCACAGGCACCAGATTTACATAAACATACCTTTTTCTCCCTTCCCTGCTTCTTGTTTCTCCTTGGTAGTTACCACTAACAGATTCTATATTCTACTTATTTAATTTTAGCCATCTCCTCTACTAGAATGTAAGTTCCATGAGGGCAAATAATTTTGTATTCACTGTTCTATCCTCCATGCCTAGAGCAATAGCTGATATCTGAAATAATTTGCGTGAGTGAAATGAGTGAAAGAAGGGAATTCTGGATGCCTTAGAATTCTTGATTTGGGAATTTCACTGGACTTATTATAATTCCATTAACCAAAATAAAGCACAGAAGATGGGAGACTGGGGAGGAGAAATAATAAGTCACTTTAACCAAGGATTTAATTTACAGTCAATTTAATCTTAACCTCTATGTAGTGCCTCATCAATTCTAGATCTAGGACTAGAAGGAGGGAAACATGAACAGCCAGAAGTGAAATTATTTAATCCCTCGATTTTTTTTTTTTTAAAACCAAACAGGTAATTCCAAACAGGAGCTCTGTAATGATTCTCAATTCTCAACACAACTGTTTATGTTTTACTTTTAAATACATTATTCTAATGTAAAAAGAGCTCCTTTTACTCATCTATTTGTGTAAAAATTGGAGCGGTCCATCTACTAATTAATTGCCTTTTTGAAATCTCTACCTGAATGTCTTATATATACCTCAAACTCAAAATATCCAAACAGGAAATTCTCACCTTCTCCACACCCCTTCAAACCTGACACTCTATCAGAGCTCCCCATCTCAATGAATTCATCATCAAATATTGTTGATTCTCCTTCCTAATGTTCCTTGAGTCCATACCTAACCTGTCTCCAATTCCTGTATCCATTCTCTTCTAAATGTTTATCCACAAAATGGCCGAATAATCATTTAGAAATGCAGATGTAATAGTTTTCCCATTTAATGTTTAAAATGTTAAAGTGATCCCCATTAGAACAGATACAAATTCTTAACATGGTCTATAAGATTCTACTTTTCCAGCTTAATTTCTAATTAGATCTCCCTTTGTTTTCCTAATATTGGCTTTTGTTCAGTTTCTGATCTCTACCCTCAAGATATCTAGAGTAGAAACCTGAGAAACAACTACTATATACCTGGGGAGTCAGGATAAAGTGGTTTTGACCCCAAATTCCTGCCTTTGTATATGAGGATAAGTAAGTTTCAAAAGCACTAGTTATAGAAAATTTTTATTTTATGTCATATGTTCATAATAAAATAAACCCTTAAATTTATTCCTCTTATACCTTAAAAAGACAGAATGATAGCTACTGACAGATTAAAAATCAAATCTCCCCCTCTCCCACCTCAACCCCCCAAAAAGGCACATCTTTCTGTTTTGACTGATAAGTATATTTAAATGGACTTGACACTCACTGAAAAACCAAAATAAATAAAAAGCCAAAATATATATATATAATCTAACTATGCCTTAATTTTTTTCACAAATAAATTATACTTTATTTATCCCATATGCCTATATTATTAGATAATGATGGCAATGAATATAAAAATTTAAGATCAAAATGTTTTAAGGAAAATGGTTTTTTAAAGGAAAAACCTTGGTATATGTAATATACCAAATTCAGAACAATATTCCCTTCTCTAAACTTGTCATTAGTAAGGTCCTTACTCCTGAGCACTACTATTTTGTATTTTTCTCCTAAGTAACTAGGAAACATAAATACAACAATGATTAAGTGGTTGAATAACAGGAATCATTAGGATCTAGTAGAATACAGAAATATTTAATTAGGGCACCTGGGTGGCTTGATCGATTGAGCATCCAACTCTTGACTTCAGCTCAGGTCTGGCTCTCAGGGTCGTGCAATCGAGGGGAGTCTGCTTGGGATTCTCTCTCTCCCTCTCCCTAGGTCCTTCCCCCACCCCCCCACCCCCGGCTTACATGTGTTCTCTCTCTAAAAGAAATAATTTTTTTTTAAAAAAAGAAATATTTAAACCAAAAATAAGGAAGTAACTGAATAAAGAATCAAGAAAACAGACTCATATTTAAATAAAGTCACTTCATATATGAGAAAATAGCATTGTAAAGCACTGGGGAAAGGAAAGGCTATTCAACAACAAATAGGGTACAAAAACTAACTTTTTTCATATGAGAAAAAACAACTAGATCCCTTTGTCATACCTCAATCTAATTACTAAAAAATTAAGGGGAAAAAGAAAAAAATCAAAATGTAAAAAATCTGAAAATGAAAAATTAAAACTTCAATCCTTAATTTTTTTTTTCTGAAACAACATGGGGGAATTAAGAATGATAAAAATGAATAAATTAAAATTTAAAACTTATATTCAACAGAGGTTTAGAGTTTTAGACTTATAACCAAAAGCAAAGTTTTAAGACAGACAGACTAAAAAAAGATATCTACAATAAATGTCACAGACTAAGGATCCATCTACAACAGGGATCTATGAACTTCTGTAAAGAGAATAAATACTTTAGGCTTTGTAGACCATACGTTCTCTGTTGCAACTACTTAACTCTACCATCATAGCACAAAAGCAGCCACAGACAATATGTAAATAAACAAGTGTGGTTGTATTCCAATAAAACTTTCTTTATGGACACTGAAACATATAATTTTTACATATTATAATATTTTTTTCTGAATCATAAAATAATTGTAAACACTATCCTTCACTCACAGTCTGCACAAGAACAGGTGGTCAACTGGACTTGACCCTGTCTAGAATATATAAAGAATATCCATAAATCAATAAGACAAAGATAAATAAATCCAAGCAAAAAAATGCACAAAGAATATAAGGAAGCGATTAACAAAAGAGGTCATCTGAAGGGCCAAAACACATCAAAGGATATTTGGCTTCACTAGAAATTAAGGAAACAGAAATTAAATCAGTAGGATATTACCTTTCATGTACCAGATTAGGGAAAAAGAAGTCTGACCATATGAATGTTGGCAAGGATACTGCAAAACAGGAACCGTCAAACATTGCTGAGAAGACTATAAGCTGGTACAGTGACAAAGCACAAAAATTATCTAGTAAAAGTGAAATGCAAATCACCTACATCCTGGCAATTCCATTTCCAGGTATAGCCCCTAGAAAGACTGATATGTGTGTGAGGATATTCACTGCAGCATTACTTGTAATAACACAGAACAAAACAAACACTGAAATAAACTCAGATTTCTACTAGGACAGAAATGAATAAAAGAAATGTGCTCATAGACAGAATGGGAGAATATATTTGCAAATGACATATCAGATAAAGGGCTAGTATCCAAAATCTATAAAGAACTTATCAAACTCAACACCCAAAGAACAAAGAATCCAATCAAGAAATGGGCAGAAGACATAAACAGACATTTTTCCAAAGACATCCAAATGGCCAACAGACACATGAAAAAGTGCTCAACATCGCTTGGCATCAGGGAAATCCAAATCAAAACCTCAATGAGATACCACCTCACACCAGTCAGAATGGCTAAAATTAACAAGTCAGGAAACAACAGATGTTGGCGGGGATGCAGAGAAAGGGGAACCCTCCTACACTGTTGGTGGGAATGCAAGCTGGTGCAGCCACTCTGGAAAACAGTATGGAGTTCCTCAAAAAGTTGAAAATAGAGCTACCATATGATCCAGCAATTGTACTACTGGGTATTTAACCCAAAGATACAAATGTAGGGATCCGAAGGGGTACGTGCACCCCGATGTTTATAGCAGCAATGTCCACAATAGCCAAACTGTGGAAAGAGCCAAGATGTCCATCGACAGATGAAAGGATAAAGAAGATGTGGTATATATATACAATGGAATATTATGCAGCCATCAAAAGGAATGAGATCTTGCCATTTGCAACAACGTGGATGGAACTGGAGGGTGTTATGCTGAGCGAAATAAGTCAATCAGAGAAAGACATGTATCATATGACCTCACTGATATGAGGAATTCTTAATCTCAGGAAACAAACAGGGTTGCTGGAGTGGGGGGTGGGGTGGGAGGGATGGGGTGGCTGGGTATGTGCTATGGTGAGCGCTGTGAATTGTGCAAGACTGTTGAATCACAGATCTGTACCTCTGAAACAAATAATGCAATATATGTTAAGAAAAAAAAAGAAGAAGAAGATAGCAGGAGGGGAAGAATGAAGGGGGGAGACATCGGAGGGGGAGACGAACCATGAGAGACGATGGACTCTGAAAAACAAACTGAGGGTTCTAGAGGGGAGGGGGGTGGGGGATGGGTTAGCCTGGTGATGGGTATTAAAGAGGGCACGTTCTGCATGGAGCACTGGGTGTTATGCACAAACAATGAATCATGGAACACTACATCAAAAACTAATGATGTAATGTATGGTGATTAACATAACAATAAAAAATTAAAAAAAAAAAAGAAATGTGCTCATAAAGTTGAATACTACACAAGACATACAAAAAAGTAAACCAAATCCATATATACCAACAAGAGCAAAATAAGCAAGATGCAGAATTCCACAGAGAGAACGATTTAGAGAGAGAACCATTTAGAAAATTTTAGGAAACAGACAATACTAAAAATTGTTCATGGATACATTTATATTAGGATTTTTCATCTCTGATAAAGGAGATCCAATCAACTCCTGTATTTTTTTTTAACCGAATTCTATATCTGTATATATGAGTCTGCGTATGATCTACGTATGTGTGCATCTGTTAGGATATGGTTATAGCAATGAGAACTAGTGAAAAGACATCCATATTTTATTTTGAAAGTTCTAGGAATTTACATTTATGAAAATGCATTATTGCAGCAAAACAGAGAATGGACTAAAGGGTACTGAAACTGGAGACGTAATAATTTAAGTGGAAAAAGAGGAAATCCTAAATTAGGAAGTGAGAATGGAAGAGGACAAGAGAAAACAAAGTTGAGAAGCATTCAGAAGTTCTGATCAACTGCCCACGATGACGGGTTAGATGTCAGCAGCCATTTTGGGAGAGCAGAGCTTCCTGTATTTTCCAACTGCTTCCTGAATACACCTGCTATGGGCTTTTAAGTAGCTTTTAGAAATGACATCTACATTAGCTGATGATGATAATGGGCCATCCACTATAGCTAAGTGATAGAAAAGGTTTTTAGAAAACAAAATATCAGTTAAAGCAATTTTGAAAGAGAGGTAGCAGAAAGGTTTTCTCCGCTCTGCAGTTTCTGCCAGATTATATGCACACCGTGTCCTCCTGAGGGCTGGGGATCCTGTTGAATACTAACACCTCAATCTTTAGTTACTGGAGGAAGAGACGATAAAAGGCTTCAGGACCACATTAAGTACAAAGCCTGGCTCCAACACTTACTGTATGACTTTGGCCAAGTCACTGAACTTCTTTTTCTCTGCCTCTGTTTCTTCATCTGCTAAATGAGTAAAATAAAGTACAGCTGATCCTTGACAACGTGCACCGTGCAAACCACTTATACATGATTTTTTTTATTAATAAGTACAGTACTATATATATTCTCTTCCTTATGATTTTCTTAGCATTTTCTTTTCACTTGCTTACTTAACTGTAAGAATACAGTATATAACACCTATAACATACAAACTATGTGTACATCAACTGTGTTATCTGTAAGGCTTCCAGTCAACAGCTGGCTATTAATAAAGTTTTTGGGGAGTCAAAAGTTATTTGTGGATTTTCAACTATGCGGGAGTCAGCATCCCTAACCCTTGAATTGTTCAAGGGTCAAATGTAATAGAATTCATTCCATAAGGTTCTGAAAATTAAATGGGTAAAATTATGTATGTATTTATGTATGTCTGTGTGTCTTTGAATGCATACACAAAGTGCTGTTATTCTTCTTCATCAGTTACTAGGCACCCAGTAAGTGCTGGGGCATTACACTAGGTGTTGGAGAAGCAGATATGACAAATTTATATTGTCTGCCCTCTCACAGTATATAGTCATGACACTGTGAGACAGATGTGTGAGCTAATGTACAGTCTTCAACCTAAGCAACTACGAATTCCTGAAGCTATTTCTCAATCTTTCCGAGCCTATCAACCATTTCAGTGTCATTTAATCTTTCAACAATTGCTAAACATCAACAGAAAAGCCTTAGACAGAGAAAAACCCTTACTAATTTACAAATCTATGGATGAAGTCATTTTCTAAAGTCATTGTCTCTAAAGTTTCCTGCTATCCCATTTCTTTTATCTTTCTAAAAGATTTATAAATAAATAAATCTAATGTTAATCTAAAAGATTCATTAATGTATAAAACTCCCAGAAACTTATCTCTAAATTTGCCCCCTCCTCTGAGAATGTATTCATTTTTTATTTCTTTTACCTGTAACCATACTGTGAATCTGAAAGATTCATAAAAAACACTCAGTAAATACCTGGATCTTAGAATCACAAAGACAATGATGGTTAAATGAATATTAACAAGAGTTTTTTATTGCTTAGTTGAAAACGAATTACTCTCTATAGCATAAAATCTTTTGTTTTTATGCTGTAATAGAGTACTTTTACATTTTCTTTAATAAAAAGATGTTTCTTTATTGTCTAAAACAACCACTACAACAGTCATCCCCTCATCAACTTACTTTGTAACAGTCTCCTTCAGCAAAAGATAGCTTAATTGCATCCAGCTCTCTATCACAAATTTACAGTACTAATCCTTGCCAGCCATTTTGTTTTCAGCTTGTAACAGGAGCAGCCAGCCGCCTTCAGCCTGACTCTATTAGCATATCGGATAATTTAGAAAATGAGCACAGAAATGGAACCTTTTTTATCAGAATGAAATTTTTATCAGAATGTATCTACGTATTAGATATTACTCTTTATGCTTTATGATACTTCTCCGCTTCCTTTCAATATAATTAATTTTCTTAATTTAAATGCTCATTTCCTGCTCACAGTAATTTTTCCCTCCCCCAGATCCTATAAATGAGATTGACCTACTACTGTTTATATATAAGAATTTCAAATTTTAATAAAATAAACTACACAGAATATTTTCTGTAAAAGGATAAAAGGGTTGGATATTTGGTGACACAATTTACAACTATATTCCAGCAGACCATCTAGCCAAGAATAATAAATACATAAAAGCTAACATATATTGTTCTCACATTTCAAGGATGTTTCTAATAGCCAGCAGACAGCAAACAATTCTCCACCTGTTTTGACTTGCAATAGGCTGTTTGAATGTCAATAACAATGTGCCCTCACCAAGCACCACTGAAGTCTTAGATGACAAATCTAATACAAATTTAATAGGATGGGGAAGGGTAGGGCCAAGAGTTCCTCTTAGTGTCCTGTTCTTCAGAACTCTTTTCCATCACATCCTCCCTCCTCCCCCAAGTCCCACTCATCTATATTTAATAAATATTCTGAAATGTTATTATTCATTAACCCACCCTATCACTTAACATAAAACTCTTTTTAGAGAGGCTCTTCTAGTTGACTAAATAATACTATTTAGAAAGTTTGCTAACTTAATAGAATATAAAACCCCTGAAGTAACAATAAGCAAAGCAGGGGGAAAAAAAAAAAAAGGCTGAGGTCAGAGGGGATCTGCAAGGAAATAAAATGCTCAAAAGACAGAAAATCCTGAAGTGCTTTAACAACTTCATTTTCTCCTCCAAACCCCTCCCTGTCTCCACAGCATTTTTTATGTTTTTACTGTGATGCTAACTAGCCATCCAGTCTGCTGTAGAAGCCTCTCGTTAGAACTGATTTCAAGGCTGCTGTGTCTTGTGAGGAACCAATCAGATTTCTTTGTTTCATCTGCAACATTCCATCAGGGTTATATAACATTTTAGATACATGAAACATTCTAATAATATAGTATATTTCAACCCATAGTTAGCTATTTATTGTCCCTAAATTTGGCATATAAAAATCCCGTATTATTCTTCTGTGTTATTCAATAAAATCAAAGGAATATAGTACAGACGGGAAGGTTATTTTTCTTTTTGGGAAGAAGACAGTGAATTTGCTTTGTCTAAAAGAAAGAGTTTGTGAAAATACAGAATATGGGCACTCTGCAGACTACTAAGATGAATGCTGATCCTTCTTACTTCTGTTTATAGTAAAGTGGGTGAGGTAATCCAACACAATGGCAAACAGCCATACAGTTGTTAATTCTTATCACATCCAGCTTGTCATTAGTATAGAATAAAAGATTATAAATAGATTTCAAACTCAGGCTTAATCTTTTGCAATTTTTTAAAGCACAGAAAAATTAAGTGAAATATTTAGAACACTTGGACAAATATTTTCTCAAAGAAGAAAATCTGAACTCTAAATGTCAAACCCCAATTTAACACCTACAACACTAACCAAAAAATAGTATACCGGCAGCCCTGTTACCTATAGGACCAGAATACTTGCAATACACATGAACTGGCACCAAACAAATATTTCCTCTCTCCATCTCTCTCTCTCTCTGCTAGAGATAATGCTGCATAACTTCAACACTGCTCTTCTGTGCTATTAATATAACAACTCAGATATTCAAGAACACATTAAGCTGGAACCTGTGAATCTAGTATTTTCTTTCCTTTTTTTTTTTTTTACAACTCAAAGGCATCCCACATATGATGGTTACAAATCAGCACAGGATTAAAATAGTGCCCGAATGCAGAAAAAAGCTCAATCTGTTGGGTGTGGCTTAAGTAAATATATCTTGTCTCAACTGGACAGCTCCCCAGGAACATGCAGCCACTGAAACCCAAAATATATGAGTACATAAGTAAAGTGCTTCCGGGAGGGGGTGGGAAACTAAACCTCCATGTTTTTTTTTTATGCTTGATGTTCAATTGTTTCTACACTGTACTTCTAAAATGACAGTGCCTTGAGTTAATGCTGAACATTGCTCAAGAAACCAAGGACAGAGAAATTTTACTTGTCCTACTTCCTCTCCTTATTTTATACTCACTGTCTACAACATGGCCGTTCTTACAAACATTTTGCTTTCATAAAAGAGGTAATCATTTAAATGATGACTATGTGCAATGCGAACTCACACTGCATTACAGTCATCAATAAAATATGAAGTGCCAACTCCAGTGTTCATTCTACTTATTTTCCATCTCACCAGAGAAATGCTCTACTAATGCTCTCTACTATTATAAAATGAACAATATAAGGAAAAAGACATTGGTAGGAGCTGTGACAAATAAGCAACAGAGAAAATATAAAATCTGTAAGTGCTTACTTTTTTAACAATCTAGTATTAATAGTAAAAAAAAACCCTTCACGCATATGTGTGTGTGTGTGTATATATACACATTACACATATTTAGTACAAATATAAATCTGTTTACAATCTACCATGCATACATTTATTAATGTCACACATGCAATAATATACCTGAAACCCCTATATATAGGGAGTATGCAGATTTCAGAACTATACATTTTCATTCTTAAATGGCCACAATCAAACATTAAAACAGCTAAGGATTTCTGACATACTGAACTATATCCAAGCTTTTAATCTTGTTAAACAATTTTCTCTGCTATTCAATGCAGAAAACCCACCTTTGAATCATGTTGACAGTTATTTTTTTCCCATGCCCTCTACGTGCTGCACCATTTTGTTTGTCTTCTGGACAGTGGCGAAATCGGCAGACAGCAGTGAAGGAGTGTACTGGAGTCAGCAGAGGCAGGGCCAGCCTCCTACTGCAGTCTGTATATTGAACGCACTCAAACCCACAGGTGCCTACGTAAAATCCTCCAGCTGCAGCCTGCAACTTAATGCTTCCTTCGGCAGCAGATCTGTATGCTGTTTTCACTTTGCTTTAACCCAATAAATGGACAGGATGCACAATAGTGTGCACCTTTTAAAAATGAATTTTACATAAAATACTTATACAGATACTGTTTCCATTAAGTAGCTAAAAATGAGTGACTTTTCAAATCAGAAGGATAATCACCAAATTAAGAAGATTCAGAAGTATAATCACCAAAAGAGAAATGCATTTCTAACACTGTATAAATTCTAAACTGGTAATTTAATTATTCAAAAAATATAACATTAAAAACTAGCATATGATGTACCTTACATCTTCCTACATAATTAGCTTATGAAAGTAATTTTTCATTTTCTGTAATTATATCATGTATAAATGCAGAAACAGGCCTGCCTCTAACCATACCTTTTCATCACCAAATAATCCATTGATAAGAAGAAAATGCAGAACTTATCTGTTAAAAGGCTAATAAGTGAATCAAGGTAAACCAATGTTCAAACACTAACAGATGAAACAAGAAACAGAGGCTCACAATCCTCTCACATAAACTTCAAACACATACACTCTTATCCTACCCAAATTACAGAATTTAAAAACTGGGTGAAACCTTAAAGAAATCAAATCTTTTTAATTTTTCAGATGAACAAATTAAGGACTAGAGAGGTTAACACTAAGGTACCTCTCCCAAGGTCACATGGCCAGTCAGCAGCAAAACTTGGTCTTCAAAAATATCTTTTAATAAGTAATTAACTACTGAAACTCACCCCAAATTAAATAGTAACCCAAATATTCCTGTAACTATTAAATAAATTTTGTAGTTAAAAAAAAAAACAGGGATGCCTGGGTGGCTCAGTCAGTTAAGCGTCTGCCTTTGGCTCAGGTCATGATCCCAGGGTCCTGGGATCGAACCCCATATTGGGCTCCTTGATCAGCAGAGACCTGCTTCTTCTCCCTCTGCCTGCCACTCCCCCTGTTTGTACTCTCTCTCTCTCTGACAAATAAAAATCTTAAAAATAAAAACAAAAAAACACTTTACAAAAAAGAAATCTCCAGGCCCAGATGGTTTCACAGGTGAATTCTACCAAACATTTAAATAAAGAACACTAGTTCTACACTCTCTCTTCCAGAAAACAGAAGAGAAGGAAACATTCCAAACTCATTTTATGAGGACAAAATTAATCTGATATCAAAGCACATAAAAACATTACAAAATAAGGAAACTATAGACCAGTATCCCTCTTGAACAAAGAAACAAAAATCCTCAACAAATATTAGCAAATCAAATCTAGTAGTGTATAAACACACACACACACAATGACCAAAAGAGGCTTATACTGGGTATGCTCAGCTTGTGTAATATTTGGAAATCACTCAACGTAATCTATTACATTAATGATTCAAAGAAGAAAAATCACATGATCATATCCCTGGATGCAGAAAAGTATTTAACAAAATCCAACATCCATTCATGAAAAAATTAGAAAATTAGGAATAGAGGGGAATTTCCTCAACTTGATAAAGAACATCTACAAAAAACCTACGGCCAACATCATACTTAGTGGTAAAGACTAAATGCTTCCCACTTAAGATCAGGAACAAGGCAAGAACACACATTCTCACCACTCTTGGCTACCATCTTACTAGAAGTACTAGTCATTGCATACAGACTGGAAAGGAAGAAATAAAACTACCTTTATTCTCAGAAGGTATTATCGTCCACTTAAAAATTCAAAGTAGTCTACCAAAAACAAACAAAACCCCCCAAAACACCTCTTAGAACTAAGAGCTGAGTTTAGCAAGGTCACAGTACAATCTCAAAAAACAAAAATCAATCTATATTTTATATATCTCAAGATTTTAAAGGAATACCACTAACAACAGCTAAAAAAAGAAAATACTTAGGTATTAATCCTACAAAATAAATGTACAATCTGTATGCTAGAAACTACAAAATGCTAATGAAAGTCATCAGTAAGACCCAAATAAAGGTATCATGTTCATGGACTGGAAGACCGCACATGGTAAAGATTTTAATTCTACTCCAAATGATCTGTAGATGTAATGAAATTCCAACCAATATCCCAGAAGGATTTTTTTTTATACATACAGATTCTAAAATGTATATGGAAATGCAAAGGATCTAAACTATATAAAACAAGTTTGTAAAAGAAAAACAAAGTTACAGGAACCACACACTACCCCATTTTAAGACTTCCTATAAAACTACAGTAATCAAGACAGTGTGGTATTATACATAAACAGATCAGTGGAAAAGAACAGATGGTGCAGAAATAGACCCAAACGGGGCACCTGGGTGGCTCAGTCAGATCTAAGTGTCTGCCTTCAGCTCAGGTCATGAGCTCAGATTCTTGGGACCGAGCCCCACATCGGGCTCCCTGATCAGCAGGGAGTCTTCTTGTCTCTCTCCCTCAGCCCCTCAGCCCCACTCGTGCTCTCTCTCAAATAAAAAAGAAGAAGAAAAAGAAAGAAATAGACCCAAACAAATATGGCCAACTGATTTTTGACAATGATGCAAAAGCAATTCAAAGGAGAAAGGACGGTTGTTTCAACAATAGTGTTGGAACAACTGCATATCCATATACAAAAAAACACACACATCAACCTTAACCTCATATATTATATGAAAAATAGCTCAAAATAGACCATAAATCTAAATATAAACTATAAAACTTTTAGGGAAAAAAACAGCAGAAACCTTTATGACCTGTGTTAGACACAGTTTTAAGATATGATACCAAAAGCATGACCCATTTTTTTTAAAAAAAGATAAACTGGACTTCATCAGAATTTAAAACTTTTGCTCTGAAAAAAATCACTGTTATGAGAACAACAACAAAAAAAGCAAATCACATACCCAACAAAGGATTTGTATCTAGAATATATAATGAACTCTCAAAACTCAACAGTAAGAAAACAACCAACCAAATTAAAAAAAAAAATGGGCAAAAAATCTGGAGACACTTAACCATACAGGATATATGAAGGGCAAATAAGCACATGAAAATATGTTCAGCATCATTAGCCATTAGAGAAATGCAAATTAAAACCACAATGAGGGGCACCTGGGTGGCTCAGTCATTAAGCGTCTGCCTTTGGCTCAGGTCATGATCCCAGGGTCCTGGGATAGAGTCTTGCATCGGGCTCCCTGCTCCGCGGGAAGCTTACTTCTCCCTCTCCCACTCCCCCTGCTTGTGTTCCCTCTCTCGCTGTGTCTCTCTCTGTCAAATAAACAAATAAAATCTTAAAACAAACAAACCACGGGTGCCTGGGTGGCTCAGTTGGTTAAGCGACTGCCTTCGGCTCAGGTCATGATCCTGGAGTCCCGGGATCGAGTTCCACATTGGGCTCCCTGCTCAACAGGGAGTCTGCTTCTCCCTCTGACCCTCCCCCCTCTCATGAGCTCTCTCTCTCTCAAATAAATAAATAAAATCTTTAAAAAACAAACAAACAAACAAACCACAATGAGATACCACTACTCACGTAACAGAATGGCTAAAATTAAAAGATATGGTATATTGACAATATCAAGTGCTAGCAAGGATGTGGAACAACTGGAAATCTCATACTTTGCTGGTGGGAATGAAAATGGTACAGCCACTCTGGAAAGTAGTTTGGCAGTTTCTTATAGCTAAACATACACCTCCCATATAATTCAACAATCTCTCTCCTAGGCACTGACCCTGGAGAAATGAAAGCTCACAGTCACACAAAAACCTATATATGAATGTTTATAAGTGGCTTTATTCATAACTGCTCCAAACTGGAGACAACTTAAATGTTCTTCAGTGGGTGAATGAAGAAAGAAACTACGGTACCTCCACACAACGGCACACCACTCAGCAATAAAAAGCAACTAACTACTGCTGGACACAACAACGTGAATGAATCTCAAAGGCATTACGCTGAATAAAAGAAGCCAGTCTTAAAAGCTGTATTATTCCATTTTCCATTTATATCACATTCTTAAAACAAAAAATACGGAGATAGAGAAAATAGTTAAGTGCTTTTCAGGATGAGGGGTGGGGTAAGGGTGTAACTAGAATGGAGTATCATAATGTAACTTGTATCATCATTTATACTAATTGTGGTGGCAGCTACATACATCCATATGCATGTTAAAATTCACTGAACTGTACAGGGACACCTGGGTGGCTCAGTCAGTTGGGTGTCCTACTCTTGGTTTCAGCTCAGGTCATGATCTCAGGGTCGTGGGATCGAGTCTGGTGTCAGGCTTGCGCTCAGTGCATTCAACTTGAGATTTTCTCTCTTTCTCCCTCTCCCTGCTCGTGCTCTCTCTCTCTCTCAAATAAATTTTTAAAAAATTCACTGAACTGTAGACACACACAAAGTAAAAATTACCTTTTGATAAGTTTTTAAAACTTCAGCTACTACCATGTGGTCATGACTTCCAATTCTAGACCTCTTACTCTGCCCTATCTTAAGCCCCTAACTCATATATCTAACTTCTCTTAAATATAGCATTATCACCTCAAATTTAATATCTCCAAAAATGAATTCATTACATTCCCCCTCAAACTTCAAGTGAATGGAACCCATCATTCACCCAATCATCTAAGCCAGAAACATGAGTATCATCTTTGAACGAGTTTTTTTATTTAAATTCAATTAGCCAACATATAGTACATCATTAGTTTTTGATGTCGTGTTCAGTGATTCATTAGTTGCGTATTACACCCAGTGTTCATCACATCACGTGCCCTCCTTAATGCCCATAAGTTTTGTAGGTACTACATAACTAGGGAAATAACTTGATCTATAGCATTGCTGTATCTCCAGGACCTCCAACTGTGTCTAGCATAAAGCAAGCACTCTGCAAGTATTCTTGTTGAGCGAATAAACTATGGCACCTCCTTCATTTAAGCTGAAAATCAATCAAGTCCAGTTGATTCTTTCATCGTATCTATCCATCTCCACTGCCACCCTCTTATTTCAGCCCTCATAATCTCTCACCTCGTTGATGCTGCTCCTAACAATGACATGTGTCGTTTTGCCCTGCCCACCTTCACACACACATCTCTTTCTGGGAACTGCCCTTTACTGATCTGCAATTCATCTACTAACTTATTCCCTCCCTCTGCTATGGTTGATCTCCACTAGGGTAAGTTACCTAACCCAAGCTGACATGATGACAAACCTTATCCAAACCCTACTCCAGAGTATAACTGATTTGTCCAGGGGTGGATACCAGACCTAAATTAGGCCAGAGTTAATCTTACCCGTGGGCATACAGATTTGAAAACAAAACGACTGAGTTGGTATCCACCTCTGGGCCCCTGAACTACAAGATGTACAATTCAACTGTTGTGAGTAGCTATGCTCCACTATTTGAACTGAATAGTAGAGGAAAGTAATGTTTTAGGTCAGAAAAGAATGAAATAGACACGCAGAAAGAAGCAGATATAAAAAATGAAAGCCAACCAAGGCACCAAACATACATACTACCTGCATGTAGTTCCCTAAATATATCAAGCTCCCTCGTAACTTCAGCCTTTACAATTTCTGTATCCTCTGCCTGAAACAATGATAGTACCTCCTCCAAGAATTGTTCCATCCTCCTCAAGCCTGAGATGGAGTTCTTCCTCTGTACTCCAATAGTATCCTGGCAGAACTTTTTCATAATAATTAATGGTTTACTTATACCACAGAGTATAATCTGGTAAAGACTATGTCTTATATCTCTAAGTAAACTATATCCCTCAGTATTTTACCTGACCCATAGTAGGTGCTCACAATATAATCAGGGATGAAAAGACAGAACACAGACAGGAGGGGAAGAAAGAAGTATCTAAATAATATCTAACAGTACTTCAGCCTCAGAATATAAAGTGATTGGAAAGTTAACAGAAAGGAGATTTATTACTAGTCTGGCCTTCAGTCTTTAAGATGGGAACAAAGAATAATCACAAGGTAACACAATATTCTGAGTAAAGAAATGAATGCACTAATTAACTAGTACATGATTAATATCAGAAGTAACAACGAGGCATGAAGTAAATTTTTAGAGCAAAAAAGTACAGATAGGCATTATTTTGAAAAAAAAATAATTTTTGTTCAATATTGTCTTTCTCCCACCGAACATTCAAAAATTCAAGCAGCCAAGTCTTTTGTGGTTAGGATGGGAAGTGACAGCAAAAAAGCAGACAAATCTGTTCTAAATATTTGAGTTTGAAAAATCTGGCCCCTTAACAAAAGACACAGAAAGGATTCATATCATTAAAAATATTCATTCAGGATAAAAAAATTAGTAAGAACAAATCTCCCCCATGTACTCCTACTCTAGACTAGAAAAGAATTACCCTGGTCAGGAACAATATAGAAATCTTCTAGGATGATCAGCTGGTTTGTTTCCCAGGCAAGGCCTCTCATATAGGAAAATCCAATGGTTCAGGGCCCAGTCTTCAGCTGGGCAGGTCAGAAACCAAGTCTTTAAAGAAGATATGCCTTCCAAGTGGGTAAGACTCAAAGAGACTGACTTACGTCACTATAGCTCTATTTCACCTGCAAACTTCATAGCAAAGTATACACATTATTGACAAACATAAGGAGGTCCTGTCTTTCCTATTTAGGGGCAAACATGGGCTGTCCTTCTAATTCCTGGTATGGAGAAGACTGCTAATTTTAAAAGCAAACAAAAACCCCATAGTTAGATTAGTAAACCAAAGTTTATAACCAGGCTCCACTGGTTGCCATCCAATCCCTTCTTTCACACTAACAGAACCCTGATTTTATTTTAGGTGTTTTAGGTTGGTTCTCTCCCCCTAGCCTTAGGAGGTGAACCTTAATAAACAAATCTTAATAACCACAATTGCAACTCCATTAATTGGTTTAAGAAAGGTTACATGCTTTGCTTTGGCCAAGGGGATGTGAAGCAAATGGGGGGTGGGAGAGAGATGGATTTCAGGTAAGTTTTCTTAGTCTTAAAAATGGACCCACGAAGTCCAGTTGTTCCACTAGTCTCTGAACAATGATGTGTGCAGATATACATGTTGAAGGTATGGTAGTTCTCTTGCAGCTCTGTAAGGACAAGTCAGAAAACAACCACCAATATGCTGAAAATGGCAGAGCAGAAAGATGGAAAGAAATTGAGTCCTTGGTGATGCTGCTGAGCCTATAATTACATTCTCTATAATCACCATACCACCAGAATTCTCTATTATGTGAACTTATAAATTCCCTTCATATCTCAGTCATTCTAAATTGGATCTTTGGTAATTCTAACTATTCTAACTGCTACAACAGCAAATAACTCTGACCAGGGAAAAGATTACATAGGATCTAATCAAATGTAAATTTTAACAGAAAATTCTCATTTCCTCTAGAAATTTCAAATTTAATAAATCTGGGGCAGGAGTACTAAGTTTAGATGCTAAAATCTTTTTTTACTTATCAGTTTTTCAAAACCTTGCAATGGCTCCCTGTGGCTTTAAAGATATAATCCAAACTCTTTAGCATGGCACACAAAATGCTTCATTAACTGATGAGTGATTAACTGTCCATTCTTTTTAGCAACTTTCTAACTCATCCTAGGTTCCAGGAATAGAGAATTCTTACAGATGCTAGAATGCACCGTATAGTCTCCTATCTTCATCTACTGGCAAATGCTACTTTCTCTATGTGGACCCCTAACTCATACTTACCCTTCAGTGTTCAACTTGCATTCTCCTCTCCTTCCTGCCTATTCCCCAACTGTACTATCACTGTTAGGTTAGGAATCTCTCTCCTATATTAAACTTTGACCTCCCAGAGAACAGGAACTATCCCCAGCATGTATCACAATGTTTGATATAGAATAAGCACTAAAAAAAAATACTAATAATAAATCTTTGTGATTAACCATACTTGGAGGCAGTCCTAAGTTCTTTCTTTTACAATATTGGATGCAGACTTATAAAAATATATCCGTCATCACAGAAAGTTCTATTGAACAGCATTACTCTAAAGGGTCATAAAGTTACAAAATATAAGATGAAATAATATGGCTTTTTCAGAAAATTCATGCCACGTGACAAATGTTTATTAAGAAAACTGGACCAAGGATACAAAAAGTGTAAGAGATAGCTCTGTTCCCAATAACATTCTTGGTCTGAGCACAGACTACTACCTAAATGCTTTACAATAACCATAAATGATATTTACACCAAGTTCTTTCCTAATCAAAATGGCAAGTGCCCTAAAATAAAATCTTTAGTGAGCAAATCATCCCACAATTTTCAAATTTTTACATGTAATTCAAGTTAATATAGACTAATACATGAGTATAATTTTGGTTAAAGTATTTAATATAGTGCAGGGCACATAATAAATATTCAATAAATGTATGCTGAATCTGAATGTATTATAATGCAGATGAATAAAATATTTTTCCAAGTTTTATATCTTTATATACTGTAAGAGCCAAGGGCAGGCTGCTTCAAGGTGGGCCACTTTAGCATAAAGATCATCTTGAGTTAAAAAGCAATCAAAACCCAGCAAATTCAGGAAAAGTGCTTTACCTCACCTCAACTGCCTAAAAAGAATTTAGATAGAGAATCTGCTATAAGAACAGAGCTATCCCCACAGATAACTACATTATTATATAAACTAAGTATGGTATACGGGGAGGAACCTAACAAGACCTGTTTGATCAAAGTCCTCTGTGTCCCACTGTGTCTGACTGGCCCAGCAAACATTTGTTTACTAAATATTTACTCTTTTTCATCTTCCTGTGAAGGGCATTTCTTCCCTTTGAAGCCCCAGACCCCTTCCCCTCCCCCTTAGTTCAGAATGACATATATACCTTATTATGATGCCTCTCTTTGAAATTTCCATGTCTCTATGGATTTTCCATACTTAGTTTACCAAATTTGATTTTCTCCTGTTAATCTGTCTCATGTCAATTTGATTCTTAGTCTGGGAAGAAGGATCTTGATGGGGTCAGGAATTTTTGTTCCCTGACAATACATACAGAAAGGACATTTCAATACCACAGACTCATCTGAGGATAGTAAAACCATTTTGTTATAGGAATAGAATTAGGGTCAAAGCTATATCTTTATCATATCTGATATATCCTATTAATTACTAATATATCCTATTAATTACATGGAATAATTTTACAAAAGACACTTCATTTGAAAATTGCTGAACCATGGAACTACCATGCAAGAATTTCAGGCATTCTAATAGTAAAGATGACATTTTCAATGTTACTTATTCCTTCAACTTATTAAAAGATTAAGGGTGGTTTAGGAAGAAACAAAACAAAACCAAACCCAGCTTGTTCATCTTTAGTTTAAAAACATGACCAGTTTACTTTATATCTTGGTAAGACATAAAAGATCCTTATGAAACTTCTTTAAAGAACCAGTTCTTTTGATGGATGATACTTAGGGATGAATGAAAGAAAATCATGACTCTTGGGGAGCCTGGGTGGCTCAGTCGGTTAAGCGCATCTGCCTTAGGCTCAGGTCATGATCTTGGGGTCCTGGGATGGAGGTCTGCGACGGGCTCCCTGCTCAGCGGGGAGTCTGCTACTACCTCTCCCTCCCTGCTCCTCACCACCCCCCTCCCCCACCGCTCATGCTATCTCTCTCTCTCTAATAAATAAATAAAATCTTTCAAGAAAAGAAAAGAAAATCATGACTCTTAGAACACTCTGAATCTGGAAAAAATTAAGTTAACCTATTTTCTCCAGAAAGTCAAATAAAACCTGAATATAAGAAATCTATGAAAATGGGGAGGGGAGGTTGCAGAACACATTTATAATGTTAAGTTTCTGGTTACTGAGATTCTTTTATTATTTATTCATTTATTTATTTGAGAGAGAAAGAGACGGGCACGTGTGCACCCACACACAAGTGGGAGGAGGGGCAGAGGGAGAGACAGAGAGGGAGACAATCTCTAGCAGACTGCGCTGAGCATGGAGCCCAACACTGGGCTCAATCCCATGACCCCAAGATCATGACCTGAGCCAAAACCAAGAGTTGGATATTTAACCGAGACTGAGTGACCCAGGCGCCCCAACTACTGAGTTTCTTTGAAGACATACAACTTATACTAAAGATGTTCCCGATTTACAGAACTATATTCCAGACATCCTTGAGGACAAAAGTCTATGAAAGCCACCCCCTAGCAATTTTTAAAAGATTACTTTCTCCTTTCAGCATCTCACACATTTCATGGCTCTATCATTAACCTTTTACTATCATGAGTACATGTATGTATTTTTATTAAAACTACCATATAGGGGTACCTGGGTGGCTCAGTCAGTTAAGAGTTGGACTCTTGGTTTCAGCTCAGGTCACGATCTCGGGGGATCATGGGATTGAGCCATGCGGCTGGCTCCATGCTGGGTGTGGAGCCTGCTTAAGATGCCCTCTCACCCTCTCTTTCTGCCCCTCCCCCCCAAAGAAACCTAACACATACCACAAATAAGCATGATTATATTACATATGAGGAAACCATGAGGTAGTATTGAGTATCACAAACTTGCAAAAGCAGAAATCTATAATCTAGAGGGTTTTACATGAAATATTTAAAGTTTTCTAAGAAAACAAAAAACTAGATATACTTAGATGAAAAATTTGACAGTGTTAAAATAATTTACCATTTTAACTTGGGGAAAGCATTACTATATATCAAAATACGCTATATAAAAAAACATTAAAAAGAAAATTATATGTTTTAACACTATTTAAATCCCTTTTTAAATCAGAAATTAGAATCTATTTCCTAAATATTTATTTTTCTTCATTGCACATTCTGATTTATGAATGTAGGATTATAAGTGGCATATCTGAAATATACTTGGCTTTTTAAAGTAACTGATCTGCGGGCGCCTGGGTGGCACAGTTGGTTAAAGTAACTGATCTGCAGGAGAGTGTCCAAATTAAACCAGTTTAAATGATTTAATCTTTTAAAATTTTGTTATTTAAAATATATGATTGGATTAATAACTGAAGACAGCTTCATCAGAGGAACTTCAATCAGTATTTTAAATTTCAAGCACCTTGTGCAATAGGCAAAAAACGGGCACCCGGAGGATAGGCACAAACTAATTAAAAGAATAAAAACGTCCCTTAAATTGGAAAGAACTAGTCACAAAAGGAATTCTGCTGACAGCAAAAATCCTACATAGCTTTCTCTGGCTTCCTTCTTCAGCAACAAGGATGGAAACAAAACTGTGAAAGCAGACAACCTTGGAAACAAATTTTTGGGCTGATGTACTGCAGTGCAGGGCTAAAAGGGCTTGTAACATTAATTTGTCTTAAAGCCCAGGGGAAGCAGAATCCCAAAGCTCAAATAAGGGTAAACTACAAAGGAACCCAGAAGAATGGATATAAACCATGAAGTTAAATAAATTACATTTAAAAGCAAAATTCTAGGGGTGCCTGGGTGGCTCAGTCGTTAAGCGTCTGCCTTCGGCTCAGGTCATGGTCCCAGGGTCCTGGGATCGAGCCCCGCATCGGGGCTCCCTGCTCAGCGGGAGGCCTGCTTCTCCCTCTCCCACTATCCCCGCTTATGTTCCCTCTCTCACTATGTCTCTATCTGTCAAATAAATAAATAAAATCTTAAAAAAAAAAAAAAAGCAAAATTCTATGCAAAAGGTAAAAACTTATCTCTGGATAGTTATTCATTTAATATATGATCACCGTGCATATAATATGGGCCCAAAATGATGCAATGTCACTAGTTAGCTAGTCTCTCTAGCCAGAAATTTCAGAACAAATTATTTCTGCTCACTCTTTTCCTTTCCCAGAGATTCTAGTAATCAAGTCCTTTATATTTTACCTCAAAAATGTCTTCCTTGTATAACCTCATTGGTCCTGTCACTTCTTTACTCTTTTCATCGTCTCTTAACTAGTATCTCCTCACTGCAGTCCATTTTATGCACTGATCCCAGAGTTATCTTCCTGCAAATGTTATTAATGCATAAAACAAGTACTACTGAGTGCTTACTAGATGCCAGGGCTGTGGTAAGGATACAGCAGTGGAAAAGAGAATGAACTTGTCATGAAACTTGTTTTCCAGTAGGAAAGACAGATAATAAAACAGAGTAACAAGATATACAATAAGATAGTGATAATTACAACAGAGACAGAATATAAAAGGGGCACAAAATAAGAAGGGGGACATTAAAAAGGGGTATGGGGCACCTCCTTGCTGTAATTTCTCATTATGGCCTTCACTGTTTGTCATTCCATTCTGCCAACTCCCCACTTGACCATTCCCAAATACTCTACCTTAAGCCAGTAAGAACAGGAGAAAACATCCACAACTGGAAGAGAAGCATTATCTAACTTAACTTGTCCAATTCTAATCTTTCTATTTGCCACTCTAGTTAAGAATCCCTAATATTTTCAGTAAATATTGCAGGAATATATGGGCAGAAAAACGATTGAGACCAATATTCTGCTGCATGAAAAAAAATTGTTTTTAATTAACATCAACTGTATTACTGTACATTTAATAATCAGGAAAGGCAGGGACACCTGGGTGGCTCAGTTGGTTAAGCATCTGACACTTGATTTTGGCTCAGATCATGATCTCAAGGTTGTGAGGAGCCCCGCATTGGGCTCCATGCTGAGCATGGAACCGGCTTAATATTCTCTTTCTCTCCCTCTCCCTTTGCCCCTCCACCCCCCACTCACACTCTCTCTCTCTAAAATAATAGTAATAATAATGATATAATAATAATAATAATAATAAAATGATCAGGAAAGCCATGGAGAGATGCTAATATTAGTTTACATTTAAGGCAATTTTTCAAATAATAAACATATAAGAAAATGACAGTCAAATCACAGCATATAACTGGTACCCATTTTTAACACGTTGCCATGAAAAATAAGGGGAAAAAAATCAAAGAGCAAAAATGCACACAACTTAAAAAAAAAATCTCAACTTCCACAAGAAGCCACTAAACTCTTGCCTACTTGTTGCTTTGACATAATCCTTAGCAATTTAAGATCTCTTAACATCCAACTTGCTACTTCAAAGAAAAGATATAGTTTTCAGATCTCAGTTTAGACTTAATTCCATTTCTAGCTGTCTCATTTATTCAGTGACAGCAATATATGAAGAGTGAAAATTCAAGTTTCTACTACAGCTGTCTACTAGCTGCAGACACTTGAGAAAGTCTTTTTATCTTGAGCAAGTCTTTTTTCTCTCATCTGTAAAATGACATGGTATTTGCTATACAGATTAAATGAGGTAATATATGTTAAAGTCATCTGCCTTTGTGAAACAGAACGTATGCAAATGTAAGGTACCAGTTACTCAATACATGCTTCATCAAAGACAATAACTTTACATGACCTCTTATTTTTTTTTTACGTTTTATTTATTTATTTATTATTTATTTATTTATTTATTTATTTTGATGTAGTGTTCCATGATTTATTGTTTGCGTATAACACCCAGTGTTCCATTCAATACGTGCTCTCTTTAATACCCATCACCAGGCTAACCCATCCCCCCACCCCTGCCCCTCTATAACTCTCAGTTTGTTTCTCAGAGTCCACACTCTCTCATGGTTCGTCTCCCCCTTCCATTTCCCCCCTTCATTTTTCCCTTCCTATTTTTTTTTTTTTTTAACATATAATGTATTATTTGTTTCAGAGGTACAGGTCTGTGATTCATCAGTCTTACACAATTCACAGCACTCACCATAGTACATGACCTCTTATACTCACATTCAATGAAATATGGATATATATATATATATATATATAGAAGTAAATACAGTGACAGTCTGAACTGATGGGAGGACAGAAAGAAGTGTACATCCCTTACCCCTAAGATAGTTAAACTATCTATATTAGGAAACATTTCTAGAAAGTTCATAAACAATACAAGTTTCATATTAGGAATACAGGCAATAAGCACTATAGCACATGAGGCAAAAGACTGATAACTGTGAACCAAAATAAGACATAAGCTGGACTTTAATGATTGATTAGACAGGATTAAAGAGGTAACTCGAAGATAAGTGGCAAGTTTATTCCAGACAGAGTGACTGTCATGATCAAAGGGGTATAGCATTAATAATAAGCATTACAAAGTCTGATTTAGATAAAGTAGAAAGTTTCTTAATAAGAATTACAGGGAAAAGAAATAAGAATTACAGGGAGTAAGGCCTGAGAAGTTAGGTGAGATCAGGTCCTGTCAAGCTAAGAATTTTTTAGCTAAGAAAATTACTATGGCAGCCAGATGAGAGTGAGGGCAGATGATAGTGAGTCAGAGAAAACAGTATATTTGTTCATTCATTCAGCAAATATTTATAGATCTACTAATTTCTAGGCATGTTGTAGATGCTGGAAAACAGTCAGTAAACTTGTAGGGGTTACACTTATCAAGAAAGATTGACAATAACCCAAACAAAACAAAGTAAAATATCTCAAAAAATGATATCTACTCTCAGGACAGAAATGGTAATTGGATGGAGTCTGAACATGGTAGAGGCTGAAAAGGAAGACCAGTGAGAAGACTGAGAGGAAAGGCCAGTATTATACGCATGTGTGGCAGCAGAGGTATATAGGAAATCTCTGTATCTTCCCCTCATTTTTTTTTTTTTTTAAGATTTTATTTATTTATTTGACAGAGAGAGACACAGCGAGAGAGGAGTGGGAGGGGAGAAGCAGGCTTCCCACGGAGCAGGGAGCCCGATGCGGGGCTCGATCCCAGGACTCTGGGATCATGACCTGAGCTGAAGGCAGATGCTTAACGACTGAGCCACCCAGGCGCCCCTGTATTTTCCCCTCATTTTGCCATGAACCTAAAAGTGATCTAAAAAATAAGGTCTATTTTACTTTTTTTTAAAGATTTATTTATTTATTTTAGAGAAAGAAGGAGAGCACAAGCAGAAGGGGCAGAGGGAAAGAGAATCTCAAGCAGACTCTGCACTGAGCATGGAGCCTGATGCAGGGCTCAAACCTCACAACCCTGATATCACTACCTGAGCTGAAACCAGGAGTTGGACACTTAACCAACTGCACCTCCCAGGTGCCCCTAAAGTCTATTTTTTTAAGATTTTATTTATTTATTTATTTAGAGAGAGCACACACATGCACGAGCAGTGGGAGGGGTGGAGGGAGAGGGAAAAAGAGAATCCCAAGCAGACTCCATGCTGCCCTGAGCATGGAACCCCACACGAGGCTCAATCTCACAACCACAAGATCATGACCTGAGCCAAAATCAAGAGTCAGATGCTCAACCGACTGAGCCACCCAGGCGCCCTCTTAAAGTCTATTTAAAAAAAAAGAAGAAGGTTGGGGATTAAGCAGTGTTTATATTACCAAGGGCTCTATAAGCTTAGTGAAAGACTTTTAATTTATTCTAAGTCTACTGATGCCTATTGTAGGGTTCTAAGATTAGGGGTGATATGATCTGATGAAGTTTATTTAAGATTGCTATGGGCACTTACAAAATCAAAGCATGAGTAGTAGGAGGAAGACTGGTCTGCTACAGGCAGAGATTCCAGTGTGACAAAGAGAAATTAGCAAAATTTTTATCTATTGTGTGAACTGGCTTGATGGTATAAAACAGGAGTTAGCAAATTTTTCTGTGATGAGCCAGACATTAAACATTTTATTTATTTATTTATTTGAGAGAGAGTGAGTGAGAGAGAGAGAGGAGCAGGGTGAGGGAGAAGCAGACTCCCCACTGAGCAGGGAGCCTGACATGGGGCTCAATCCTGGGACTCCAGGATCACGACCTGAGCCGAAGGCAGACACCCAACCCACTGAGCCACCCAGGCGCCCCAGTATTAAACATTTTAGTCTCAGTAATAACTACAGAATTCTGCTCTTGTAACATGAAAGCAGAC
The DNA here is from genome assembly GCF_964656455.1 of Halichoerus grypus. NCBI lineage: Eukaryota > Metazoa > Chordata > Mammalia > Carnivora > Phocidae > Halichoerus > Halichoerus grypus. Next base: position 194,228,818 of record NC_135713.1, on the reverse strand, counting down.
ATAGACAAAACATAAGCAAGTGAGTATGGCTATGTCTCAATAAAATTTTATTTACAAAAACAGGTGGTAGGCCAGATTTAGCCTGCAGGCCACAGTTCACCAGCTCCTGATAGAGAAGATGAAGGAATCCTATATTCAAAGCTAGGTCTCCATGCCCATTGATTCTCCACACAGGATTTCTATCAAGTTCATGGTGGCAACAACATGGAGGACTAGAAGCCTGGCAGCAGAGCTGGTGACAATCTGATAATCAGGTGGAATTAGCCAGAGTCCTGCCAAAGGGTGAGGACTGACAAACACGAAGAAGAGATCTCACCCTAGACATATGGAATACATGTGAACTGAAACAAACCAAACTATAACCTAGCCCTTATCCACTTCAACAGTCCATCAAATCCAAAAGATCAGACTCTCATCACATATGCCTTACATAAGAAAAGGCTTTCCTTCCCTGGAGAAAAATATTATTTATTCCAGACACTATAGTTCTTTTAAATACAATGTCTGATAAACAAAAGAAAAATGTTGAGATGTATGAAGAAGCAGGAAAATATGATCCATAATCAAGTGGCAAAATAATTAACAGAAGCAGATGCATATATGACCTACATGTCTTAGCAGAGACATCAGCTATTAAAGCTATTATTTTGAGCTATTATGTATAAGTTAAGAAAAAAGAGGTTAAAAACAAAACAAAAAAAAATGGGTTCAAAATTTCAATAGAGAAATGTAATTATCTTTAAAAGAGCCAAATGAACATTCTATAACTGAAAAATGCTATCTAAGTTAGAATTAACTAACTGGGCTTAAAGGCTGACTGGACACAGGAGAAGAAAGTATCAAAAAACATGAAGACAGGCCAACATAAATTAACCAAAGAGAAAAAAAAAAGCCCAAAAAACAAAAACACAGTTCCATATTCATGAGGAATAACATCAAAGAATCTAATATATAGAAACTAAAGTTCCAAAACACAGATGAAAAAAAAAAATAGAAGAAATACTTTAAGAAATAACGGCTAAGGTTTTCCACAATTCATGAGACATCAACACATAAACTAAAGCTCTCTGAAATCCAAAAAAGATAACAGAAAGAAAGCCATATACCTAGGCAACATCATAGCCCAATGCTAAAAGCCAAAATTAAGGAAAAAAAAATTAAAGCAAACAGACCAAATTAAATAATAAGTCACATTACATTCCAAGTTTTTTTGGGGGAAGGGGGTGGGGAGAAACAACACAAATGATGGCTGACCTCCCATCAGAAACAATAAGAGTCAAAAGATAATGGAATAACATCTTTAAAGTGTTGAAAGAAAAAAATTACCAATCTAAAATTTCATACCTAGGGAAAATATGCTTCAAAAATGAAGGTAAAATAAAAACATCATGTGAAAACAAGAACTGAGATAATTCAGTGCCGGCAGACCTACACTCCAAGAAAAGCAAAGGAAATTCTGCAGGGTGAAGAAGAATCCAAGATAAAACTCCATTTTGTAAAATATAAGACAACAAAGAGTGGGATATAAATAGAATTAAATACCATAAGGTCATTACAGTGCTAACAAAGTAGTAAAATAAAAATTCAAGTTAAACCATATAAAGTTAAAGAGGCATGTTGTAATCCCTTGTGTAATCTCTTTTAAAAAATTCTAAGAAGGTATAGCTAAAAGGCCAAGAAAATGGATAGAATATAAAAAAATTTTTCAAAAAAATTTTTTTTCATAAATCTTAAAAAAGACAGGAAGCAGGGAAAAAAAGAACAAGGAACATATGTGGCCAGCCATTTTTATGTATGAGTTCTACTAAACTTACAAGGAATACATAATTTATATGATACATAGAAAACAGCAAAAGACGAAATCCATGACAATTCATCTTGTGAAGTTAGCACAACTCTAAAACAACTTTGAAAAAAGAGGATGAAAACTAAACTGGGAATAAATGTGAAAACATGAGTGTGAGTGTATGTGTCTATCTGCTGAGAAGTGTCCTTAATTCTGGACTGCTACAAATATCAGAAATATAAACAAAACCAGTCAAATCAGACCTGTTTCAAGATGCAATTTCAAGGTTCTCACCACTTTTTTCATTCTCCAGCCACATTAATTTTTATAGCTCACTGTCCTCTACCACCCAAGTAAGAATCCTTATTCTCTTTTATATGACCACATTCTCTCACTTCCTCTAATGACTTTTCACCTCAAGTTCCATGCCAACCTATCTTAATTGGCAAGGACAAACGAATTTCGTAAGAGTATCTCAACAGCCAACCACAAACTGAACAAATTGATGGGCAGAGAAACAGAAAGGGAAATAGTAAAGAACAGAAATATGACAGGGTTAGGTTGTATTACAAAAGATTTTACAGCCCTAAATTAAACAAGCAAAATCCTTTCCTCTTATTAAATGGGACTGTATTTTTTAACCAAATTTTGTTAGAACACATTACAGAAAAGGTAAAAACCCTTGAAAAACTTATGTTGTAATTTCGCGGTTTATCAGTGAAATAAAACATACTGTCCCTGGAAGGGAAAAGATATTTTTACAGTATATTTGTATTAAATACTATTGTATATATTTCTTTATAGTTTATTACAAACATTCATTATTCATAGAGCAATGAAGATTTTAACTAACTTCAATGGCTTATGGACAAAAAAAAGGGGGGGGGGAGAAAAAGGAAAAAACCACCAGTAGCAAATACTTCTAATATAAAGATGACACTTTATCCAATATTTATACTAGTAATTTTATCTTCATGTCTTTATTGTATACTAGAACTTTCCAAACAACTGTGAAAAAAAGTGGTAACAGGAGAAATCATTATCATGTTTCTGTTTTAATAGAAGTGGCTGCTATATTTCTTTGTTCAATATAATGCTTAGATGTTGGATTTGGTGACTAGTCTTTATTATATTTAAAGTACCTTTTTCTATTTGATGATGTTTTTAATGGCTGCTCAGTTTTATAAAATGCTATTTCAGAATATAATGATACAATATGGTTTTTAAATTTTTTTCTTAAAGATTTTATTTGTTTATTTGAGAGAGAGAGAGAGCAAGAGCGGAGGGGGAAGAGGCAAAGGGAGAAGCAGACTCCCCGCTGAGTGGGGAGCCAGACACGGGGCTGGATCCTGGGACTCTGGGATCATGACCTGAGCTGAAGGCAGACGCTTAACTGACCGAGCCACACAGGCACCCCTAAAATTTTTTCTAAGTTAAAAACTTCTGTTGATTTTCTGATATACCAACATTTTTGCATTCCTGACATAAACTCTACTTGTTATAGTACATTATCAGTGATTATTTATTTATTTATTAAATATTTTATTTATTTATTTGAGAGAGAGAGCACGAGTGGGGGTGTGGAGAGCAGAGAGAGAGAGGGAGAAGCAGACTCCCTGCTGAGCAGGAAGAGTCCAACGCGGGGTCTGATCCCAGGACCCAGAGATCACGACTTAGCTGAAGGCCGACGCTTAACCAACTGAGCCACCCAGGTGTCCCTGATGATTATTTGTATTTAACTATAAGTTTTACTCACTTACTTTGACTCACTTTTCTTTCTATACCTCCTGCCTTCTTCACATTTATTTTTTACTTTGCTGGGAGACAGACTCAAGTTTGTTTCTCCCAACAGCTTTGTTACACTTGGGGTACTATACTTTCTAAGTCCTTGAATATCTGAAATTAGCAGTTATTTTTCCTGCTTATACTTGAATGATGGTTTACCATTACAGTGATACCAAGCAATAGCACTGACATATATCAAAGAAGCATATTTTAACTTTTACTAATTACTTGTATGATTTTAAGTAACAAGGTTAAGACAAAGTTAAGAAAAGATATAAACATAGAACTTTTAAATAGCATAGAAACACAAAGATTTCCTTTATAACTCATAATTCAAGAGAGTCATACAACTGTTTTTTTCATAAAAACTTAGGAGTATCTAGTCCCACATGCATCAAAAACAATTTTTACATGGAAAATATGAATTAAGTTATAAAATTCAAAGCTGATATTCACACGTCCTTGGGAAAAAACATTGCCTGAGAAAATTCATTTGTTATTATATGCTATAAAATCTATTTCTATGAAATATTTATCTAGTGGCCTACACAAAAGTTCAGATCAACTATTTAAAAGACAAATTATAACAACTTCCCTTTATTATAAATTCTTTTTAAACTAATACTAAGTTGGTTTTCTAATACAAAACAAATAATTACGCCTATGAGAAAACTCACCTTATTAATCTAAAAATACGCTATGAACAAAAGTTAATATAAAGAATAAAGTCCACCCAATTATTCATTAACAATTAAAGAAAAAAAAAAAAGTAATGATGAAAACACTAATGATGTCATTCCATAAGCATGCTTTTTTTTAAATATAAAATTTATTCTTGCTCTAGAATTTCCTGCCTTGGAGTACGTTTGAAGAAAAGTACTGCTTCTCTACAATAGGGTTCTTTTCATACAGAATACAAAGCACTATTCTTATAACTAACTTATAACTACTCTAAATTATAAACATTTTACATGAAAAACCATGGAGAAGAATAAATACTAAAATAAGACCCCCCAAAATCATTATTGACATAATTAAATACCTAGTAAATCAAAGGAATTAGCTTTAATACTACAGTAGAACCTTGACATGTATGAATTTAATAATATCTCTACCAGAGCAGTACTACTCAGAAGCCTAGCATATAATAATTTGTAATTTTGCTAAAGTGAAAATAGGATGCCTACCTTTAATAAGAGTAGTATGTACACATAAGTTACTCATCTGGTACTCAGGGCAAAAAGACTCCACAACTGTATCCTATTATGGCTTTATTGATTTCTATAGTTATCTTATATGAAGTAATAGTTGTGAAGTGAGAGAAAATGCTGGTGCTGGTGTCAAAAGTGAACAGCTAAAGGTGTCTAAGAAAATCATGGTTCTAGGCCACAAAACAAATTTTGGACAAACCATTTCTTTAAATGTCAAATTTGGAGGCAGCTTGGATCTCTGACATATATGAGTATGTGTGTGTGTAATCAAAAAGTGACCAGTGGAATGATGTCGATTACTGTCTTCTGCCAAACTCAGACTGTCTGGGGAGACAAAATAACTAAATGCAATGTAGTTCTCTGGATTGCATTCTGAAGCAGAATGAGGACACGAATGGAAAAACTAATGAAATCCAAATAAAAATATGGAGTTTAATAAATAGTAGTGTACCAATGTTGGTTTCTTAGTTTAGACAAATGGACCATAATAAATAAGATGCAACAATGGATAAAAGTGGGTAAGAGGTATATGAGAATTGGCTGTACTATCTTTGCAACTTTTCTTTAAATCTAAATTTAATCCAGGGGTGCCTGGGTGGCTCAGTCAGTTAAGTGTCTGCCTTTGGCTCAGGTCATGATCCCAGAGTCCTGGGATCGAACCCCGCATCAGGCTCTTGCTTGGCAGGCAGCCTGCCTCTCCCTCTCCCTCTGCCTGCCGCTCCCCCCATTTGTGCTCTCTCTCTCTCTCTCGCTCTCTCTCTCTGTCAAATAAATAAATAAAATCTTTTTTTTAAATCTAAATTTAATCCAAAATAAAATGCTTACTCCAAAAAATTAACTAGACACAGGAGGAAATGAAATAACATTAGTAAAAACCAAGAAAAAGACAACAAAAACAGACATATTTAGTTATCAGACACAGATTTTTAGATAAATATAGATATAAATATATTTACTACATTTGGGGAGATAAGAGACAAGATTGAGAATACTGACAAAGAACTGGAAACCATAGAAAGAATAAAATGGTGTGCATCTGTCAATTGTTTTTAAGTTGAAAGGGGAAAATCAGTATCCATATAGCAGAAAAACCTGGAGAATACCTTGATTGGTCATCAAAATCACATTTGAATGATAAGACATTGTCTGCTTCTGGTTGTGATGCCCCACAAAGAAAAAACATACATTTAAGTAACATTCAGACCAGAGATACATACCCTGCATCTAATCATAAAAAAAAAAAAACAAAAACACAAAATTAGGGGCATTCTGCTTATTTTCAAAGGGAGAGAGAGCCTTTATTCTTCAAAACTGTCTAAAAAGGCAGAGAAACTACTTCAAATTGAATGAGAGTAAAAAGATACGACAAGCAATGCAATGCCTCATCCTGATGAGATCTTGGAAACAAAGGGGAAAATTCTACAAAGGAAATTACTGGGTAATTGACAAAATTTGGAAAAGGGTAGATTAGATAAAAGCATTATATCAATGTTAATCTGTTTGAGATTGATAACTGTACTGTGGTTATGTAAAAGAATCTCCTTGTCCTTAAGAAATACACACTAAAATGGTCGCCTGGGTGGCTCAGTCAGTTAAGTGTCTGCCTTTGGCTCAGGTCATGATCCTGGAGACCTGGGATTGAGCCCCGCATCGGGCTCCCTGCTCAGTGGGGAGCCTGCTTTCTCCCTCTTCCTCTGCCACTACCCCCTGCTTGTGCGCTGTCAAATAAATAAATAAAATCTTAAAAAAAGAAATGGAACAGGGTATTATACTACGTGAAATGAGTCAGAGAGAGAAAGACAAACACTATTTGTTTTCACTGATATGTGGAATCTAAAAGAAAAAACCAACCAACCAAATAAACAAACAGAAACAATTTCACAAATACAGAGAACCAACTGGTGGCTGCCAAAAGGGAGGGGTTTGGGGGATGGGCAAAATAGGTAAAGGAGATCAAGAGGTACATACTTTCAGTTATAAAATAAATAAGTCAAATAAATAAAATCTAAAAATAAAATAAAATAAATAAGTCACGGAGACAGTACAGTACAGGGAATATAGTCAATAATACTGTAATAATGTTGTATGGCAACAGATGGTGACTACACTTACCATGGTGAGCAACGAGTAGGTTGTATACCTGAAACTAATATAGCATTGTATGTCAACTGTACTTTAATAATTAAAAAAAAAAAAAAGGGAAGAAAAAAAAGAAAACCACTCCTAGGCACATCAGTGTAAATCTAGAAAACTAAAAAAAAGGAGAAAAAAGACAGATCACCTTTAAAGAAGCAGCAGACTAACAACTGACTTCTCACCAGAAATAATTCAAGGATCCAGAAGACAATGAACTATATTTGAAAGTGCTGAAAGAAGATAACTGCCAGCCTAGAATTCTACTCCCAGCAAAAATATCCTACAAAAAATAAAGGCAAAATAAGGACATTTTCACATAAAGATAAGTAAATTTGCCACAGGAAGGAAATGATAAAGAGTCTTCTCCAGACAAAAAAAAAAAGGTTATCCCATCTAGAAGAAAGTGAGGGATGAAGGAAGGAAAGAAAATCAATGTAATGATCAAATATATAGGTAAACCTAAATAATGGTGACTACATAAAACAATAATAATGTCTTGTGGAGTTTAAAATACATACACAGGTGAAAAGAATCTAAAGCTCTTGCATTGTCCAAGAAGAAAGTAAAAGTACCAACTGACATCAAACTTAAACTGATAATTGAATCTTTAAGGTAACCACAGAAAGAATTACAAGAATATGTAATTTCCAGGACAAAAAGAAGAGATATGGAATAATAAAAAATGTTTTTGATCAATCTAAAATTAAGCAAGAAAGGAGAAAGAACACAGAACAGGCAGGACAATTAGAAAGTACATTGTAATATGTTATATTTAAATCCAAATATATTATTAGTTGAATTAATGTGGATTAACCAACATCTCCCTTAAGAGAAAAAACCTGTCTGAATGAATAAAAGAAGAAAGCTCAATATATCCTATTAACAGTATAACCATATAGAAATGCTGAAAGTAAAAGAATAGAACAAATCATACTATGCAAACACTAATCAAGAGAAAGTTAGGATAGCTATAGTAATATTAGACAAAGTCAGCTTTCAAACAAAAGACATTATTAGAAATAAAGAGGATATTTCATTATGGTGAAACAAATTCACCAGGAAGATAAAGCAATTCTAAATTTCAATGTATCTAATAAAATAGCTTCTAAATATATAAAGCAAAAACTGTCAGGAACAAGAAGGAGAAACAGACAATTCAATAATCATAGTATGAGATTTAATCATATCTTTCTCAGTAAATAATTTCTTTAAAATAAAAAAGGATCTAAAATATTTGAGTACCACCATTAACTAAACTGCGCCCAATAATTTCAGAATCCACATTATTTTCAGGTGAATCCAAAACATTCACCAAAATTGATCATATGCTGAACTATAAGGCAAATCTCAAAAACTATCAAAAAAATAACTTGTAAAATGCAGAAAAATTGGGAAACTGAAAAGATTAAAAGAATAAATATCTATAACCCATTAGCAGAAAACAAATATTTAGTACATCTCTCATCAACATTTCTCCAAAAGAGTATATACATAGTTTTGTTTGTTTTGACCTTAATATCCTAAGAATTATCTCCTTATTCTTAAACCAACCTTTATAAACTTTATTTTAATGACTGTAGAAATCTAAAATTTGTATTTTACTTCCTGTAAACCCTCTGAGGATAGTTTCTATTTTTACAGTCTCATTCCCCAAAGAGTGCCTAGGACTGAAATAATTTCACATGTTAATTCAAAAAGTAAATTTAGGTCTAGAAAGTTTTTAATAAGTAGTGCACAGAGGCATTACTCTCTCATGTATTTTAAATAAATATGTTTCCTCCACAAACTTTCCTTTATCTGACTGTTCTTGATAAGTATTCAAGTGTTCCTACCTCTTAATGAAGAGTATGACAGCCTAGAGGAATGTAAACTTTCTTTTTTTCTAAATTAAATAAACCATTTAATAAATAAATATATAATGCTCTAGCATCAATTCAGATCCCTAATAGAACTTCCCTTTCTAAAATATCACACAAAATAAATGTAACATAGTCACTTACCACTTGATCTGTTTTTACGACTCGATTTCCCTCCAGTAAGAAGCATCTTGAGACTATTCCGAAACATGTTTGTGCTGTTCTAGTACTCAAAAAAACTGTAAAAGAAAATATGGGAAAATACGTTAGAAAACTTGATTTTCTACTCAAAATACTATTAATAATTAATTTTAAATGCACTATCAGGAATTAACTATGTTTAAATATATAGTACAGAAATTTTAACAATATGACAAAAACATCTAATTAATTTAACTTGAATACTATAATACTTTGAGTACCCTAAGAGATAAAGGTAGATATCACTAAGGGTACAAAGAATGTAGTCACCATAGAATAAAGTAACCACAGAATAAAGTCACCATAGAATAAAGAATTGGGTAGCTATAAATACAGCCTACCCTTTCACTGACTCTCCTTTTCGTGAACAACTTTCCCATAGGCCCAACACACACACCCCCAAAGTTTAAGAGTCTAGAAACTTTCAGAAGGTGCATATTTTCCATTGACTAAGCCAGAATTCCACCTCAAAGACCACTGATATACATGAATGAGTGCCTATCCTCTTTATGTCCCACTTCTATCAAAGGAAAATTCTTCCAGTTGTGCTTTGGATTATGTCCTCTCTCACCTCCTCAAAGACTTTTAGCCAAAAACCATCTTCCTTTTCTTTCTCACAAACTTTAATTTTTTTCTCTCTACTGAATCATTCCAATCATAACATAAACATGGTAGTATGTCCTAACCAAAAACAAATAAGCAAGTCCCTCTCTTTATTCCCACATGGTCCAATTACTGCTCCTATATCCTTACTCTTCATAGCAAAATTTCTGGAAAGTGTTGTCAGTACTTGGTGCCTCCAGCAGATTGAACAGAATAAACATGGACTAAAATGGAGGTTAACAAAAAATATCCAAACCAAAGCACTGAGAAATAAAGGTTGAAAAAAATGTAAGAGAGAATAAGAGGTCTATGGAATCCACTGAAAGGTTCTACCATACATATCACTGAAATCCCAGAAGAAAGGAGAAAATAAGAAAGAACCAATATTTGAAATAATAACAACAAGAATTTCCTAATCATAAAGTCACATCTTTAAGGAGCTAGAGGGAAAAAATAAAAAATTTAAATAAGCAACAATCAACAGACAGAAATAACTTTCAACAGAAATTAAGAATGGCAGAAGACAATGGAATGACTTCCTAAAAATTCTGAAAAACAGGCACCAATCAAGAAATCTATTCACAATTTTAAAATGTTTGAAATGAAAATGAAATAAAGGTGATTTCAGAAAAACAAACAAGAATTTATCAGTAAAAGAAATACTAAAAGGGAGTTCTTCCAACAGAAGGAAAATGATACTAGAAAAAAAGCATGGAAATGCAAAAAGGAAAAGCCATAAAATAGGTAAATGTTGGCAAACATGGATGAACAGTGACCATAAAAATAATTACTAGCTTGTTAAGTTTAAATTATATGTAGATTTAAAATGTGTGAAAACAAGAACAAAAAGATTCAGAACTGGGATAAATGGAGTTAAAGTTTTTAAGATATCTGCATTATGCAGGAAGTGACAGAAGTAATAATCTGCTTCTGACTGCAATAACTCAAAATCAATGTAGTGATTTCTAGGATAGCCATTAAAGGTTAACTGAAGTGAGAAAAAGAATAATTAAAATATTTCATTGAACCAAAGAAGGTAAAATGTGAGAGAAAAAGCATAGTGCACATTAATAAAATAAAAACAAATAGTAAGGTGGTAGCTTTAAACTCAAATTATAGTTATTGTGTTAAATATTCACTCTACTATAAGACTACTTATGGTCACAGAAAGATTAAATATAAGATGATGAGAAAAAGCATATCATCCAAAAAACAATTAAAAGGAAGCTGTCATACCTATGCCAATATCAGACAAAGTCAACTTAAGGCAATAAACACAACAAAAGATAGAGACATTTCTTAATAATTAAAAAGTCAAGCCAACAAAAAGATATCATACTTCTAAGTATGAATGGACCCAATTAAAAGCTTAAAAATATATAAAGCAAAAATATACAAAACTAATAGAGGATATGGACAAATCCATAATCACATGGAAGACTAACACACCTTTGTCAATAGCTACAAGATCAAGCAGATGAAAAAAAGTTTTTACTAAGATACAAATTTGAACTGCATAATTAACCAACTAGACTTAATATACATAGTGTATTCTTCCAAATAAAAACAGAATATACAAATTATACACAAAATACATACCAAAATGAACCACAGGCTGAGTCATAAAGCAAGTCTGAATACATTTTAAAGGACTTAAGTCTTTGAGAGTATATTCTCTAACTACAAGGCAATTAAGCTAGAAGTGAATAATTTTTAAAAATTGAGAAACTCCCCTACTGCTTGAAAATTAAGTGACATACTTCTAAATAACCTATGAGTCAAAAAATAAAAGTATATAAATCACAATGAAAATTTTAAAATATTTACAATAAATTATAATGAAAATATAAATTATGGAAACATAGAGAATGAAACTAAAACAATGCTTGTAAATAAATGTAGAGAAGAATGCATGTATTAGAAGGATGAAATCAGTATCTAAGCTTCTATTTCAAAAAGTTCAAAAACAAACAGCAAATCAAAGAAAGCAAAAGGAAAGAAAGAGTAAAGAGTAGAAATGAATGAAATAGAAAACAAATCCCAAACAGATAAAATCAATGAAGCAAAACACTGGATTTCTGAAAAGTAGTATAATTAATAAATCCCTAGCAAAGCTAATCAAAAAAAAAAAAAGAGAGAGACACAGAGAAACTGCCAACATCAGAAAGGAATAGGGGACACCATTTCAGATACTAAAGGCTGTTTTAAGTAGATACTATAATAACTTTACACCAAATATAATGTTTTACATAAAACAAATTCTTTGAAAAATACAACTTATCAAAACTGACCAAAAATTGAGCAGAAAATCTGAAGGAGCCCTATCTCTATTAAAGAAATTGAACTTATCAAAACTCCTCCCAGAAAGAAAACTACAGGGCCAGATTATTTCACTGGTGAAGTTTACTGTTTAAAGGTACAAACAATACCAACTTTACACAGTTTCCTTAATAGAAGGAATACTTCCAAACATATTTTATGAAGGCAGTATGATCTTAATCCCAAAACCTAACAGAAATTACAAGAAAAGAAAATTATAGACCACATACCTCATGAACATAGACTCAAAAATCCTTAATAAAAGACACTGAAAACTACAAAAGTTACTTTAAAAAATTAAAGAAAACTTAAACAAGTAGAGATATACCATGTTCACAGAGTGGAAAGTTCAATATTGTCAAAATGTTGATTCTCCCTATAATGTCCTAAAGAGACAACAAAACCTCAAATTCTAGCACGCATTTTTTTTGGAGAAATTGAGCAGCTCATTAAAATGCATATGGTAATACAAAGAGCTTAGAACATCCAAAGCAATCAAAGAAACTAACAAAAAAGCTGGAGCATTTATATGACCTGAACTCAAGACTTACTCTATATCTCCAGAAATCATGACAGTATGGTTCTCTCATAAGTATCATCAGGCAGATCAATGACACTGAATAGGTAGTCCAGAAAAAGATCTACACTTATACGGTCATTTTTTTCAACCAAGTCATTAATGAGTAAAGAGAAGTCTTTTTGACAAGTGGTGGTGGAACAAATAGATATTCACTTTTTAAAAAATTATCCTTAATCTGTGCTTCACACTATATATGAAAATTAATTCAAAATAAATCAAGAGTGAAACAACACATGAACGCTAAAATCATAAAGCTTTGAGAAGAAAACACAAGAGAATATCCTTATTATTTAGAGATAGGCAAAGGATTCTTAGAACACAGAAAGCAATAACCGTAAAAGAAAAAATGGATATATTTGGGCTTTATTAAAATTTTTAAAGACATCTGCTCATAAAAAAATAACATCACCAAAATGAATAGGCAAGTCATAAACTGGGAGAAATTATTCACAAAACATGTATCTAACATAGAACTGACATCCAAGATATATTAAGAACACCTACAACCCAACAAAGAGACAATCACATTTTTTAATGGGTGAAAGATTTGGACACTTTTAAAAAGTTTATGAATGGCCAACACACATATTGAAAGAGATTAATACTTTCCCAATTTGTCACTGGGAAAATACAAATTACAATGAGCTACCACTATACTCCACCAGAAAAGCAAACTTTTGAAAGACTGATAATATCAAATATTGACGAGGATGAAGAGCAAATGAAACTCTTAATATACTGTTTCAGGAGTATAATAGTACAATTGCTTTAGGCAGAAGTCTAGCGGTTTATTATAAAACTAAGCATATTCTTAACATAGGACTCCACACATTACATATTTACCCAGGAGGAATTAAAACATATGTGCATAAAAAGATTAATGTATCAATTTTCATAGCAGCTTTATTTATAAGAGCCCAAAAGTAGCCCACGTGTCCATCAATAGGAAAATGGATAAACTGTGGGATTTTCATATAGTTGGATACTACTCAGCAATAAAAAGGTATGAACTATTCATATATTCAACAACAGACAAATCTCAAAATATAATATGCTGAATAAAAGAACCTTACATAAAAGTGTATGCAGTAATCCATGGTAGAAAAAAAATCAGAATAATGGCTGTCTCTTGGGGGTAAATGTGAGGATTAACTGAGAAAAGGCACAAGGAAACCTTCCAAGATGATGGTAAATTCTCTATCTGGAAGAAGTTTGGAATACACAGATGTATGCATTTGTCAAAATTCAGCAAATGTTCACATCAGATTTATGAATCATACTCCATATATATTTTACCTCAAAAGAAAAGAATAAACATTGAACTGTACTTAATTACATTCATGCTTAAATATTTAGAAGAAAGCCTATGATGTCTCCAATTCCTTTGAAATGCATCAAAAAATAAGATGAAATCATGGATGGATAGGGGGTGATAGTAAGGCAGATAGTAATAAAGCAATTACAGCAAAATGTTAACAGTAGATTCTAAGTAGTGGGTATACATGTGTTAACTGTAAAATTATGTTAAATTTTCTATATATTTGAAATTTTTTATGTAAGCTAAAAACACACTCCCACAAAGGAAACTCAAGGTTCAGATCATTTCAACAACGCATTCTACCAGCATTTAAGAAGAAATAATACCAATCTTACACAAATTGTCCCAGACAGTAAAAATAGGGAACACTTCCAAACTTGTTTTCCAAAGACAGCATAAGCTTGATAACAAAAGTCAATATGGTTATTATAAGAAATAAGTTACAAGAAAGAAATCACAGACCTCTCTTTTGACATAGATGGAAAAACCCTAAACAAAATATTGGCAAAATCAAATCTACCAATTCACTGATCAGGACCAAGTGTGGGCTTAATCCAGAAATACAAAAATGATCGAACATATGAAAATCAATATAACTAACCACATTAACAAGAGAAATAAATCATATTATCAATAGATGAAGCAAAAGTAATTGATGAAATTCAACACTCATTCATGATCTAAGACAACTTGCACAAAACTAGAAGAGAAGTTCCTTAATATTATAAAAGCGTATCTTTTTTAAAACCTATAGTAAACATCATACTTAATGGTGAATGAATAAAAATATTCCACCTGAGATGAATGATGTGACCACTTCTAAGCACCACTTGCACTCAATATGATCCTGGAAGTCTAAGCCTTTACAAAAAGGTAAGAAGATGAAATATAAAGAATGGAAAAGAAGAAATAAAAATGCTACTTTCACAGACAATACGATTATATACTTAGAAAACCTAAAAGAATTTATAAACTATTAGAGTAAGTGAGCTTAGTAAGGTCACTAATACAGTGTAAAACATAAAAAAATAGGTGAACACCAACAAATAACTTACCCTTTTAATCAGTGAAGATAAATAAGGTGATGAATCCTAAAAAGAATATTTCAAGCATTTAAGAAATATATTCATCTTGAGAGTTATTCTTAGTTTCTTTTGCCCCTTATTTACTTTAAAAGACTATCTGAGAAGTAGAAATTCTGTCTGATTTACTTCACTAATATTTGAAAGACTTAAAAAAATTATGTTATATGCAATGATATATATGAAATATACTTCGTTTTAAAATATGCCATAACATTTAAACAGTAAATCTTATAACCCTTCAATTTTTATTTTCTTAAAAGAGAGTAACTTTTCTTATGTGTAAGATTTTCTGTGCATACAAATGTAAACAAAATATGTAAAATATTCTACATATAGAATCTCATTTAGTCCTCATCAAAACCCCCTTAAGATGGGTGGTATTTGCTTCACTTTGAAGAAAAATTTGAGGTAAAGAAAAGTGAAATAGCATGCTAATATTATACAGCTAATAAATGCTTAAGACCATATTTGAACCCATGCATTTTGTCCTCCTCCTCAGTGCCCATGCTTACACAAGGGATACAATAAATCTATTTAAAACATTAACCGAAACTACAGAATTTCTAAGTCTAGTGACCTAAATTAAAAGTTTCACAAGTATTACTCCATTTGACTCTGGTTTTTGAAATAATGCTTTTTATTTTGTGTGACACTTGCACATACTTTAACTTCTTTTACCTTAATCTAGTGAGTTAAAAAAAATAAAGTATGGTAGTGTTATACGTTGGGATGAATCTTCACAAAGGCACCAAGAAAAATTATGACAAAAGACACTGAGGAGGAAAAGAAAAGATATCCTGCTTTAATGGACTCTGTGATATCCTATGCAGATCCCCATTACAGGATCAGAGCACCCATTCCTCCAGTGTTAATGGCTCAGAGGTGCTCCCACCTTCAGAGAACTGATCTAAGCTCAGCAAAGCCACCAATGATATTAATACAGGGGTACAAAAGACCAACTCCTTTAATTCAAGGGGGAACAACTCTGTGGCATGAATTATGCTCCAAAGCCCTCACCCATCTCTTCCTATGCTGAATTTTTCTTCAAATTCTTATCTGAAAATGATATATACCTGTTTGTTTATTGCCATGAAGACATGGAAATTGCTTGTTTAATTCATTGCTGCAAACCCAAAACTGGAGAATAATGCCCAGTAAACAGTGGATGCCAAATAAATATTGATTGAATTAATTATATTTCTTCAGTTTGTATTCACTGTCTAAATCAAATTCCTTGGGGGGAAACGTGGTATTACTCTTTTTATCCTCAATGCCTAGCTCACGGGAGACTCTCAACACTTCTTGAATGAATAAATGAATGAAAAATTGAACAAAGACTTGATTCATCAGACTAGCTAACCTGTTAAGGAGGTAAGAGGGCACAATGTAAGTAAGTTTCAATAGACAAGAGCAGATTATGAAATAACTGTAACAATGGGCACTACCTTGAGTGATATTACACCAGAGACTGTCAGGGAAACACAAAAATTCTAGGCAAGTTTAAATTTTTGCATGAGAAAAAAAAACAAGAAATTCTAGTCATACTTCAAACTTCTACCTAACTCAGACCTTACCAATATATATGTACAGTTCTTCAAAGTTTCAAAAGGAAAAAAGTAACAGCACAGATTAATGTTAGAACAAAAACTAAGACTAGGGATCCAAAAATAAATAAAAACCTCACATCTAAAAATAAACCAAGATAATAAAGTTAACTCAAGTAAAAAATGATGATGGGTACAATAAAATAATTACAATGATCACTTTTTGAAGTATAGAGGTTTTTTTCTTGCTAGTCCTAAAATATTTTATAAAAATTGACTGAAGTGCATAAAGAATGAAATGAAACATAAAATACTTATTTAAAACTAATTATCCATCTCATAGTTACATTTTGATAAAATGACTTTCTTATTCAAGTTAACACATTACCCAAAAATTTATTGTAATAAAATATTAATACAGAAACTCCACAAAATTGAAGCTAAGTGGGAAATGGCAGTTCCATCTAATTGGATTTATGATAGTAACATATGGCTAAATTTCATCTTACTTTTCCAAATTATATATCCAAATTTAAAAATGGTAACTCTCTCAGGAGAAATCATCAAATTCCTGGCAAGTGAAAAATCTCTGGAAGAAGGATAACAAACAAGCAATTCACAGGCCCCCAATCATTTCTAACTGTCTTATACTTAACTGATTCAAACATTTTGTTATCTACATGGCCCCTAAGCTTTCATGTTTGTGACACCTGGTCTAAACCATTCAAAGTATTGACTATTCTCCTCTTAATGGTCCACCAAGGCTGGACACTCAATATATTACCCAATATATTCTTGCACTATTTTTTTAGTGGACAATCGATTTTCATTTTCAGTGTTCATCCCTCCTGCATAAAGACCTTTACTTACTCTTTTATTCAAAAAAGGAGCACAATATCCCCCTTTATAAAAATGTTTATGTAATAATGATGAAATCTAATTAACTATTAAGCACTTCTGCACTATTCAGGCTAAATAATCATGGTATTTCCCTTAACTATTCCACACAGGACCTTTTTTATTCTATAAGCTGGCTTTTAAAAAAATATATAGTTTTTTTCTATACCCTTTTCCATTTTGAGTGGTTGATGATATTTTTATTCTCATTTTTGGTTTTGTGATGGACTGGCTTATTCTTATTTTTTTTGTTTTCCAATTCTAGAAACAAGTTTCTTGACATTAGAACTATGCCTAATGGATAAACTATACCACTGAAGTGCTTTTACAGTTCTATAGGATCAGAAGAGAATGTTTCAAATAGTAAGAAAATAAAAAAATAAGGAAAAGTAATAAAGTAAGATAATGTCTGTAGAACTCTAATTACAAAAACAAGAATGCATACTGATCCAAAAAATGGATTAAGAATTATCTTTCCTTACCCAGGTAACCAACAAAATCTCCTTTTATGATTTTCTCTACAATATTAATCTGGATATTGCATTCAGAGTCCCTTTGAAAACAACCTGTTGGTATAACTACAAAAAGTAAACTATGCATCTTTAAGATAAATGTTACCCATTCTCCAGCATTTATCAACATAGAGCTTCCCTTCAGAAAAATTTTGTAAGGCAACAAAACACACATACACACATTTACAAAAATTCAAAGAAATTTTTAAACATTATATGAAAGGATGCAGTGGTTAATGATGCAGACGTGATGGAAATGTTGAAAAAAAGTGGTAACATTTTATAATACATGGTTTTAATGAAAGAGATACTAAGCAATTAAATACACACCCTTAAATTTAAAAATACATATTTTAAAAATAACTACAAGATAGCATAATTCCTTATATGTATATATATCAACACCCCCCCCCCCAACCTCCTCCCTATTAGGCTAAGTGTCCTAACTTCTAAACTGCAACTCAACCAAGTATTTTATCCCACGTAGTCTGTCCAGATAGATTTACAACTGAGTGAGTTCTCAATTCATCCCAGATTCTGGATCTTTTTATCTCAGGCCAAGGATCAGTATGTCCCCAGTTTGCCACTCTACCCAAACACAACTACTAGCATCATCTGAGCCCCTGCAGGCTGCACTGCCTAAGAAACAATGTGAAATAGCTAGATAATAGGATTTAGAATGGTGTTGAGGGAAAAAAATTGCTTTATTATTATACAATGTATGTTCACTGTAAAAGATAAGTAAAAAATGGAGTGCTTGGGTGGCTGGGTTAAGTATCCAACTCCTGGTTGCAGCTCAGGTCTCTCAGGGTCATGAAATTGAGCTCAGGCTCCACACTCAGCAGACAGTCTGCTTGAGATTCTCTCTCTCCTTCTCCCTCTGCTCCTCCGTCTGCTTGTGCTCTAAATAAATACATTATTTAAAAAATAAAAGGGGGAAAAAAGAAAATAGAAACATGCTGGGGGCACATGAATGGCTTAATTGGCTGGGCGTCTGAATCTTGATTTCGGCTCAGGTCGTCATCTCAGGGTGGTGGGATCGAGCCCCATGTCAGGCTCCAAGCTCAGTGGGGAGTCTGCTTGTTCCTTGCCCTCTGCTCCTCCCTTGCTCTCTCTCTCTCTTAAATAGATAAATAAAATCTTTTTTAAAAAAATCATAAAACTTCTTAAAAAAAAAGAAAAAGAAACATGCTAGAATTTTCTTAGTTTTTTGTTCGTTTTTTGTCAGAGAGAGAGAGAGGGAACACAAGCAGGGGGAGTGGGAGAGGGAGAAGCAGGCTTCCCGCTGAGCAGGGAGCCCGATGTGGGGCTCGATCCCAGGACCCCGGGACCATGACCCGAGCCAAAGGCAGATGCTTAACCGACTGAGCCACCCAGGCATCCCCATGCTGGAATTTTCTCAAAGAATGATTCAACAATGAAATAAATTTTCACTATTACATCCTCTGGTTTTTCTTATCACTTTGCTAAAGAGTGTGGCATCAACTTTCAACAAGATATAGAAGTTTGTAGACGCCAGCTTTGTAGACATTTTTTTTTTTAAGCTCTCACAGAACATATTTGAGAATACAGGAATTTTCATTTTCTGCCAAAATTGTCAAAGAGAAGAATACCATTAAAGGAAAATATTTTACAATTATTAGATGAGAAGATGAATGCAAAAAAGACAGATGACAGCACTCTAAACTCTGATGAAGGTGAAACTGATCATGTAATGTAAATCTCAAGACTATGAGTCTTCAAATCACCAATTCACAGACGAATTTTCTCACGTTCAATAATCAATGAGTAAATCGTAGAAATGTAAGGTCATTCATAGAACTGAACCATCAATATACTGAAAAATCAATCAATGTAATTCACCATACTAATAAAGGACAAAACCCTAATAATCACCTCAACAGAAAAAGAAAAAGCATTTGACAAAAGATTATACCCTTCCATGACAATACCACTCAACACACTTGGAACAGAAGGAAACTTCCTCAAATTGATAAAGCACATCTATGAAAAACCTATAGCTGACATCATCCTCAGTGCCGCAAGACACTATTTTCCCCCCAAGATTAAGACAAGAGTGTCTGCTCTTATCACTTCCATTCAACATTGTTAGAAAAGTTCTAGCCAAGGCAATTAGGCAAGAAAAAGAAAGAAAAGTATCTAAACAGGAAAGGAAGAAGTAAATTTGTCTATATTCACAGATAACTTGACTTTATATATGTCTAAAGAATCCACCAAAAAACTAGTAGAGCTAATAAAAGAATTCAACAAAGTTGCAGGACACAAAAATCAGTTGTATTTCTATACTATAGTAATGAACAGTCCAAAGATGAAATCAAGAAAACAATTCCATTTGTGATAGCATCAAATTGAATATTTAAAAGTTTAGGAATAAAGTGAGCAAAAAAAGCACAAGACTTGTACACTGAAAACTACAAAGCATCACTGAAAAAATTTTTAAAAAGACCTAATTATATAAATGGAAAGATACCCCCTGTTCATGGATTAGAAAGTGTAATATTGCTAAGATGGCAACACTCCTCAAATTGATCTATAGATTCAATGCAATAACCTAACAAAATCCCAGGTAACTTTTCGCAGAAATTGAGAAGTCCATCTTAGAATTCACATGGGAACTCAAGGGAGCCAGAAGAGCCAAAACACTCTCAAAAAAGAACAAAGTCAATAAAAGACCCGCTTCAAGGTATCCAAATTCTAATATCCAGGACTTATTACCTTACATGGCAAAAGGAACTTTGTATATGTGATTAAGTTAAGGGATTTAATAAAGGGAGATTATCCTAGATTTTATCTAGATGAGCCCAATGTAATAAGAAAAGTCCTTAAAACAGGAAAAGACTGCAGAAGAATCTCAGAAGATGTAATGACAGAAGAGAGGTCAAAGTGGTGTGGCCGTAAGCCAAAAAATTTAGGTGGCTACCAGACACTGGAAAAGACAAGGAAGAGATCTCTGGTAGTGCCTTCAGAAGGAGCACAATTACGCTAAAACCTCGGTTTTAGCCCATATCTGATCCATTTCAACCTTCTGATCTCCTGAACTGTAAGAAATATAATACTTCTGTGTTGTTTTAAACCACTAAATTTATGGTAACTTGTTACAAGAGCAATAGGAAATGAACACAATCCCAATAGCAACCAACATGTATAACATAGTTATTATTACCATATAACAACGTCTCAAACACCTATGAAAGCATGCAGAGTTGCCACACTATTAATGTGGCTGTCCAAATGCTGTGTTATTTAAAAACTGCTTACTGTACTACTCTACAGGTCTATTTTTTTATATGTAAGAGCAAAGTTTTCAACTCTCAGTGAAAACACTTGATTTTTTTTTGAGCGGGGGTGTCACCAGTTTAAAAGTGATTTTATACTTTTTTTAAGATTTTATTTACAAAAAAAAAAAAGATTTTATTTACTTAGGGGCGCCTGCGTGGCTCAGTCATTAAGCGTCTGCCTTCAGCTCAGGTCATGGTCCCGGGGTCTTGGGATCGAGCCCCACATCGGGCTCCCTGCTCGGCGGGAAGCCTGCTTCTCCCTCTCCCACTCCCCCTGCTTGTGTTCTCTCTCTCGCTGTGTCTTTCTCTGTCAAAAAATAAATAAAATCTTAAAAAAAAATTTTTTTTATTTATTTATTTGAGAGAGAGAGAGAGAACAAGCTGTGGGAAGGGGCAGAGGGAGGAGGAGAAGCAGACTCCCCGCCAAGCAGGGAGCCCAATGCAGGGTTCAATCCCAGGACCCTAGATCATGACCTGAGCCAAAGGCAGCCACTTAACCAACTGAGCCACCCAGGCGCCCCTGATTCTATCTTCTTACAGCAAGTTATTCCACATCATTTATTACTCAGCTCAACAGTCAAACTGAAAGACACTGAACTTATAATACACAGTTGTGACAAAAATAAACCTCATATACTGATTAAAAATTTACACTATACCTGGGGCACCTGGGTGGCTCAGTTGGTTAAACATCTGACTTCAGCTCAGGTCATGATCTCAGGGTCCTGGGATCGAGCCCCACAATGAGCTCCATGCTCAGCGGGGAGTCTGCTTGTCCCTCTGCCCCTCCCCCCGCTCATGCTTTCTCTCAAATAGATAAATAAAATCCTAAAAAAAAAAAATTTACACCATATCTAAAGAGTTCTCATAACATACCACATAAGAACAATAGCATTGGGGTGAGCCATGGATGTATAAGGTATATAGAAACCTAATCTTAGCCTCAAATCTTGCTCTCAACCTATACAATGTTAAAGTTTTCTAGTTAGATCACCAAAGAAAAAGATGGTCACATAACAGAAAATATGGCATGCAACAGCATAAGAAAATATGCGTAGAACTTTTTTCCCCCAGATTTTAGGAAGTGGTTTCAACATATATGGTTATATAAATGAAGGCTTTTAAGTCCTAGGGATCAGTCGTCTCCTCTGGTCTTTAATTCTTTATCACCAAATGAGAATACTGGATCTATCATTTCAATCACTCTTCCACCAAAATCCCAAACTCCCTAGCCCCTTTGTTCTCTGGTTCCACACACCAGACAAAAATCAAAATTCAGGCTGATTCTACTCTATCAAGGCCACTAAGCACTACTGCAGAGAGTCACATTACTAGCCAGACTAGACTGATAACACTAGAAATCCATGGTTGCAAATTTCAACTGACCCTTTTTACTGTTCAGCAATCTACTGTTTTTCTCTAGTCAATTCCTTCTGAACATTGTTTGACTCTCCATTTCTCCCCATCATTCTCAGGACAATGGTTTTGGCTCCTATTACACAAAGAAAAATATGTATCTTCAAATTTATCAGAAAGAACTCCTTTAACTACCTACCAACAAACATACAGATTTGAGCCCATCAATACACACCTTCTCCTCCTATTAAAATAAATGTATTATTACTTAGGTGAAGGGGATTAAAAGTACACTTACCTTGATGAGCACTGAATAATGTATAGAATTACTGACTCACTATATACCTGAAACTAATAACACTGTATATTAACTATAATTAAAATTAAAAAAAAAGAAAATCATATAAATTCATTCCAGAAAGAGTGTTATCAATCTAAATAGGATAAAAATAAATGTATCTCTGTTGCTAACACTAAAAACAGACAGACAGATAAATGTATTACTGTCATATTCTCTACCTTTGCCCTGTATCCCACTCTCTTCCATTCTTCCTGGGACCTTTTATATTTTGACTTCTAGATTTTGAATTTCTTCCTTTAATGGCTCCTTCCATCAGCATTTCCATATGCTCAAGATCCTCCCATCTTAAAAAAATAAAAATCCTTTCTCAATGCCCTCCCTCTCTATCTCTAGTTCATCCATTGCCATTATTCTGCCACCTATTATCTGGATAACCAAATCTCACTCTCCTCTAGTTTTAGTTGTACTTTCTAGCCCAGTAAATTAGCATCATCACTAACTTGTTCAATCATCCTTTATTCTTTCTCACCCACCTAACTTTTCTAACCAGTCAGCATATACCTTCACTCATGTCCCAGAAGAGATTATCTCCAGCAATTATAACTCCCAATACTTAAACAACTTGTTCTTGATCTTTTATAACACTAATAACCTACAGTGTTTGACTTTCACACTAAACATATGTATGTCCCATGAGGCAATAGACCATGTTCGTCATGTTCACCGCCGTCCCTGTACTTACACACTGACAACATATACTAGAGGCTCAATAAATAATGAATAAATGAAAGGCAAAACCAAGGCCACACTATACCCCACATCTGGTGATAAACATAGATAAATAGCATAAATCAATATGAAGTATATTTTCTAAAATGCTGAATAAAGGGAGCATGTTTCCAGTCATTCATTCAGCAAACATTTACTTTCATGCTTACCAAGCACCAGTACTATCCTAGGTGCTAATGATACAGCAATGAACAAAACAGTAGTCCCTTCCCTCATGGAGTTTATGATTCAGCTAACCAAAGGAAAGGGATGCCCTTTAAAAGAATCCAATTCAAATCCAAAAGACAATACAATAAGACATGGCTTTCATAAAACAGGGACAGAAAACAATCCTAAAAAAAAAAAAAAAAGAATGAGGGGTGCCTGGGTGCCTCAGCTGGTTAAACATCTGCCATCTGCTCAGGTCATGATCCCAGGGTCCTGGGGTTGAGCCTCCGGTCGGGCTCCCTGTTCAGCAGGAACCCTGCTTCTCCCTCTCTCTCTGCCCCTATCCCTGGCTTGTGCTATCGCTCCTGCTCATGCTCTCTCTCTCCCTCAGATAAATATTTTTTTTAAAAAAAGAATGAAATTAAAAGACAAAAAGGGAGATAACTGACATAAGGAAGGTTCACCTAAACGGTAACACACACACACACACACACACACACACACACACACACAGAGTTGATATATATGAAGAAGAGCTAATACTGTGAAAAAAAATCAATCAATTCAGCAGTGCAGGGGCACAGTTTGATATACTTGATACTTACATACTTAATATACCAGAATTCAGAAGCCAGCCCCTGGTAAACACTAGTCTGCTTTCTGTTTCTATGGATTCACTCCAGATATTTCACATAAATAGATTTCCATTTATTTTTAAATATCATAGTTTATATTTTTCTTGGAAAAATCATTTCTTCTAATTTTTCAAATTGTTAACCAAAACTTACATGCAATATTCTCTTATTCTTAATCTCTGGTATATCTGTAGTTAGATTTTTTTTCTCTCCTACCTTCAACTCTCAGTTCTCATTTTCGGGGCACTTGGGTGGCTCAGACAGTTAAGCATCTGCCTTCAGCTCAGGTCATGATCTCAGGGTCCTGGGATTGAGCCCCGCATCGGGCTCCCTGCTGAGCAGGGACCCTGCTTCTCCCTCTCCCTCTGCCTGCTACTTCCCCTGCTTGTACACTCTCTGTCAAAAAAAAAAAAATCTTTTAAAAAAAAAAAAAAGAGGGGCACCTGGGTGGCTCAGTCGTTAAGCGTCTGCCTTCGGCTCAGGTCATGATCCCAGGGTCCTGGGATCGAGCCCCGCATCAGGCTCTCTGCTCGGCGGGAAGCCTGCTTCTCCCTCTCCCACTCCCCCTGCTTGTGTTCTCTCTTTTGCTGTGTTTCTCTCTGTCAAATAAATAAAATCTTTAAAAAAAAAGAGTTCTCATTTTCTACTATATATCAGGCAACCTTCTAGGCAGGGAAATATAAAGCTTTAAAAAAAAAAAAAAAAAGAGCCGTACAAGAGTTTTGCTAATTTAGAAGGGAAAAGAGACAATAAGTAAACAAATGAATACATGATCTAATTTCAAGTAGTGAAATATGCTATGAAGACAAATAAAGAAGGGCAATGTTTAGAAAGTGAGATAGGGTGCTATATTACACAAATAAGATCAGGGCAGATTTGTCTGAGAGGATGACATTTGCAGAGATTGAATGAAATGAGGAGGTAATCCTTCAGAATGTATATGAAGATCTAGGCCAGAGAAAAACCAATTACAAAAATATTGAGGCAGGAATGAGCTTGGAATGTTCAAGGACCAACAATGAAGGCCAGCGTGACTGGAGAAGAGTAAGAAAGAATGGTAGGTGAGGTCACAGAGGTAGCCAGGGTTCAGATTATAAAGGGTACTGTCGATCCTGGTAAAGACTGAATTTTATTCTCAGTATGATGGGAAACCATGAGAATTTTCATGACAGGCTGCTCCATAAACAGAAAATTGCAGGCAGACCAATTAGGAACCTTCTGGAGTAGCCCAAGTAAGAGATTATGAGGACTACCACCATCATGACAGAAATGATGTGCTAACTGGTCAAAATTGTTATACATAGGGGCACCTGGGTGGTTCAGTCAGTTAAGTGCCTGCCTTTGGCTCAGGTCATGACCCCAGGATCCTAGGATCAAGCCCCACGTTGGGCTCTCTGCTCAGGGGGGAGCCTGCTTCTCCCTCTCCCTCTGCCTGCCCCTCCCCCGGCTTGTCCTCTCTCTCTCTCTCTCTGCCAAATAAATATAATCTTTCAAAAAAAGAGTTGCTATATATGTTTTATTTTTTTGTTTAAAGAATTGCTATATATTTTATTTAAATTCAATTAATTAACATATAATGTATTATTTTTCAGAGGTAGAGGTCAGTGATTCATCAGTCTTATACAATACCCCCAGTGCTCATTACATCACGTGGCCTCCTTAATGTCCATCACCTAGTTACCCCATACCCCAACCCCCTCCCCTCCAGCAACCCTCAGTTTGTTTCCTAGAATTAAGTTTTTATGCTCTGTCTCCCTCTCTGATTTCATCTTGTTTTATTTTTTCTTTTCTTCCCCTATGATCCTCTGTTTTGTTTCTTAAATTCCACATATCAGTGAGATCATACGATAACTGTCTTTCTCTGACTGACTTATTTTGATTAGCGTAATATCCTCTAATTCCATCCATGTTGTTGCAGATGGCAAGGCTTCATTTTTCTTTTTTTTTTTTTTTAATTTATTCATGAGAGTCAGAGAGAGAGAGAGAGGCAGAGGCAGAGGGAGAAGCAGGCTCCCCGCCTAGCAGGGAGCCCGATGCGGGACTCAATCCCAGAACCCCGGGATCATGACCTGAGCCGAAGGCAGACGCTTAACCATCTGAGCCACCCAGGCGCCCAAGGCTTCATTTTTCTTGATGGCTGAGTAGTATTCCATTGTGTGTGTGTGTGTGTGTGTGTGTGTGTGTGTGTGTGTATCACATATTTTTTATCCATTCATTTTTTGATAGACATCTGGACTCTTTTCATAGTCTGGCTATTGTGGACATTGCTGCTATAAACATTGGGGTGCATGTGCCCCTTCTGATCATGACGTTTGTATCTTTGGGGTAAATACCCAGTAGTGCAATTGCTGGGTTGTAGGGTAGCTCTATTTTCAACTTTTTGAGGAACCTCCATACTATTTTCCAGAGTGGCTGCACCAGCTTGCATTCCCACCAACAGTGTAGGAGGGTTCCCCTATCTCTGCATCCTCACCAACATCTGTCATTTCCTGACTTGTTAATTTTAGCCATTCTGACTGGTGTGAGGTGGTATCTCAATGAGGTTTTATTTGGATTTCCCTGATGCCAAGTGATTTAGAGCGTTTTTTCATGTGTCTGTTGGCCATTTGGATATCTTCTTTGGAGAAATGTCTGTTCACGTCTTCTGCCCATTTCTTGATTGGATTATTTGTTTTTTGGGTGTTGAGTTTGAGAAGTTCTTTATAGATTTTGGATACTAGCCCTTTATCTGATTAAGACATTTGCAAGTATCTTCTCCCATTCTATCGATGTCTTTGGTTTTGTTGACTGTTTCCTTTGCTGTGCAAAAGCTTTTTATCTTGATGAACTCCCAACAGTTCATTTTTACCCTTGTTTCCCTTGCCTTTGGAGATGTGTCTAGAAGTTGCTGCAGCCAAGGTCACAGAGGGTGCTGCCTGTGTTCTCCTCTAGGATTTTGATGGATTCCTGTCTCACATTCAGGTCTTTCATCCATTTTGAGTCTATTTTTGTGTATGATATAAGAAAATGGTCCAGGTTCATTCTTCTGCATGCGGCTGTTCAATTTTCTCAACACCATTTGTTGAAGAGACTGTCTTTTTTCCATTGGACATTCTTTCCTGCTTTGTCAAAGATTAGCTGACCATAGAGTTGAGGGTCCATTTCTGAGTTCTCTATTCTGTTCCATTGATCTATGTGTCTGTTTTTGTGCCAATACAATACCATCTTGATGATAACAGCTTTGTAATAGAGCTTCACGTCCAGAATTGTGATGCCCCCAGCTTTGGTTTTCTTTTTCAACATTCCTTTGGCTATTCAGGGTCTTTTCTGGTTCCATACAAATTTTAGGATTATTTGTTCCAGCTCTGTGAAAAAAGTTGATGGTATTTTGATAGGAGTTGCACTGAATGCGCAGATTGCTCAAGGTAGCATAGACATTTTAACAATATTTGTTCTTCCAATCCATGAACATGGAATGTTTTTTCATTTCTTTGCGTCTCCCTCAATTTCTTTCACAAATGTTCTATAGTTTTCTGAGTACAGCTCCTTTGCCTCTTTGGTTAGATTTATTATTCTAGGTATCTTAGGTTTTGGGTGCAATTATACATGGGATCGACTCCTTAATTTCTTTCTCGGTCTCATTGTTAGTGTATAGAAATGCAACTGATTTCTGTGCATTGATTTTATATCCTGCCACTTTGCTGAATTCCTGTATGAATTCTAGCAATTTTGGGGTGCAGTCTTTTGGGTTTTCCACATAGAGTATCACGTTATCTGCAAAGAGTGAGAGTTTGACTTCTTCTTTGCCGATTCGGATGCTTTTTATTTCTTTTTGTTGTCGGACTGCTGAGGCTAGGACTTCTAGTACTATGTTGTCACATGCCTGTCGTGTTCCTGACCTTAGGGGAAAAGCTCTCAGTTTTTCCCCACTGAGAATGATATTCGCTGTGGGCTTTTCATATATGGCTTTTATGATATTGAGGTATGTTCCCTCTATCCCTACACTGTGAAGAAATTTAATCAAGAAAGGATGCTATACTTTGTCAAATGCTTTTTCTGCATCTATTGAGATGATCATATAGTTCCTGTCCATTCTTTTATTAATGTAGTGTAACAGGTTGATTGATCTGCAGATGTTGAACCACCCTTGCAGCCCAGGAATAAATCCCACTTGGTTGTGGTGAATAATCCTTTTAATATACTGTTGGATCCTACTGGCTAATATCTTGGTGAGAATTTTTGCATCCAAGTTCATCAGGGATATTGGTCTGTAATTCTCCTTCTTGGTGGGGTCTTTGTCTGGTTTTGGGATCAAGGTAATGCTGGCCTCACAGAAAGAGTTTGGAAGTTTTCCTTCCATTTCTATTTTTTGAAACAGCTTCAGAAGAATGAGTATTAATTCTTCTTTAAATGTTTGGTAGAATTCCCCTGGGAAGCCGTCTGGCCCAGGACTCTTGTTTGTTGGGAGATTTTTGATTACTGCTTCAATTTCTTTGCTGGTTATGTGTCTGTTCAGGTTTTCTACTTCTTCCTGGTTCAGTTTTGGTAGTTTATACATCTCTAGGGATGCATCCATTTCTTCCAGATTGCCTAATTTGTTGGCATATAGTTGCTCCTGATATGTTCTTATAATTGTTTGTATTTCTTCAGTGTTGGTTGTGATCTCTCCTCTTTCATTCATGATTTTATTTATTTGGATCCTTTCTCTTTTCTTCTTGATAAGTCTGGCCAGGAGTTTATCAATTCTTTCAAAGAACCAGCTCCTAGTTTCGTTGATCTGTTCTACTGTTCTTTTGGTTTCTATTTTATTGATTTCTGCTCTAATCTTTATTATTTTTCTTCTCCTGCTGGGTTTAGGCTTTATTTGCTGTTTTTTCTCCAGCTCCTTTCTCCAGCTGTAAGGTTAGGCTGTGTATTTGAGACCTTGTTTCTTGAGAAAGGCTTGTATTGCTATATACTTCCCTCTTAGGACTGCCTTTGCTGCATCCCAAAGATTTTGAACGGTTGTGCTTTCATTTTCATTTGTTTCTATGAATTTTTTAAATTCTTCTTTAATTTCCTGGTTGACCCATTCATTCTTCAGTAGGATGCTCTTTAACCTCCATGTTTTGAGTTCTTTCCAAAATTCCTCTTGTGATTGAGTTCAAGTTTCAAAGCATTGTGGTCCAAAAATATGCAAGGAATGATCCCATTTCTTTTGGTGCCAGTTGAGACCTGATTTGTGACCTAGTATGTGATCTATTCTGGAGAATGTTCCATGTGCACTTGAGAAGAATGTGTATTCTGTTGCTTTCGGATGGAATGCTCTGAAAATATCTGTGAAGTCCATCTGGCCCAGTATGTCATTCAAAGCCCTTGTTTCCTTGTTGATCTTCTGCATAGATGATGTGTCCATTGTAGTGAGTAGGGTGTTAAAGTGCCCTACTATTGTATTATTATCAATGTGTTTCTTGTGTTTCTTATATTGATGGGTCTGCTTTTTTTATCCAATCTGATACCTTGCATCTTTTGATTGGGGTATTTAGCCCATTTACATTCAGAGTAACTACTGAAAGATATAAATTTAGTGCCATTGTATTACCTGTAAAGTCACTGTTTTTGTATATTGTCTCTGTTTCTTTCTGGTCTATGTTACTTTTGGGCTCTCTCTTCACTTAAAGGATCCTCTTTAATATTTTTTTGCAGGGATGGTTTAATGATCACAAATTCTTTTAGTTTCTGTTTGTCCTAGAGGCTTTTTATCTCTCCTATTTTGAATGACATCCTTGCTGGATAAAGTATTCTTGACTGCACATTTTTCTCATTTAGCACCCTGAATATCATTCCAGTCCTTTCTGGCCTGCCAGGTCTCTGTGGATAGGTCTGCTGCCCACCTAATGTTTCTACTCTTGTAGGTTACAGACCTCTTGTCCTGAGGTGCTTTCAGGATTTTCTCTTTGCCTCTGAGATTTGCAAGCTTCACTATTACATGTCGAGGTGTTGACCTATTTTTATTGATTTTGAGGGTGGCGTTCTCTGTGCCTCTTGGACTTGAACACCTGCTTCTTTCCCCAGATTAGGGAAGTTCTCCACTATAATTTGCTCCAATATACCTTCTGCCCCTCTCTCTCCTCTTCTTCTGGGATCCCAATTATTCTAATCTTGTTTTTCCTTTATGGTATCACATATCTCTTGAATTCTCCCCTTGTGATCCAGTAGTTGTTTATCTCTTTTTTTCAGCTTCTTTATTGTCACCTATATCACTAATTCTCTCTTCTGCCTCATTTATCCTAGCAGTTAGAGCCTCCATTTTTTATTTTATCTCATTAATACTTTTTTATTTCAACTTGATTAGATTTTAGTTTTTATTTCTCCAGAAAGGGATTCTCTAGTGTCTTCTATGCTTTTTTCAAGCCCAGCTAGTATCTTTATAATCATTATTCTGAACTCTAGTTCCAACATCTTACTTATATCCATACTAATTAGGTCCCTGGCAGTCTGTACTGCCTCTTGTTCTCTTTTTTTGAGGTGAGTTTTTCCATCTTGTCATTCTTGCAGAAAGTGATCACTTTTCTATTTGTAGAGTTCCAGCTATTCTTTTCTTAGATCTGGCTGAGTCTGCAGGTGTTCAGAATGATTTGATAGCTATCTAGCTGAATTCCTGGGACCAGATGAAACTAAGATCTCCTATTCCTCTACCATCTTGGACTATCTCCCCTTTTATTCTTGTAGTACTTCACTATATATATTTTAAAGGTGCAACTTATAGGATTTGCTGATATGGTGATGTGAGGTATGAGGAAATTAGATTAACATTGTTTATAAACATTTTTTCCTTTTTCTTGGTCAGCGATTTACCTATTCTTCTTTTCAAAGAACCAGATTTTGGTGTATTTGTTAAGTCTTTTTTTTAAAAGATTTTATTTATTTATTTGACAGAGAGAGACACAGCGAGAGAGAGAACACAAGCAGGGAGAGTGGAAGAGGGAGAAGCAGGCTTCCCGTGGAGCAGGGAGCCCAATGCAGGGCTCGATCCCAGGATCCTGGGATCATGATCTAAGCCGAAGGCAGACACTTAACGACTGACCCACCCAGGCGCCCCTGTTAAGTCTATCTTAAAAATTTCTATTTCAGGACACGTGGGTGGCTCATCAGTTAAGTAAGTGTCTGCCTTCAGCTCAGGTCATGATCCCAGGGTCCTGGGATCGAGCTCACATCAGGCTCTCTGCTCAGCAGGGAGCCTGCTTCTCCCTCTCCCTCTGCCTGCCGTTCCCCCTGCTTGGGCTCTCTCTCTCTCTGTCAAATAAATAAATAAAATCTTTAAAAAAAATTTGTAGGAAAAAACTCACTAGATGACTATAATAAAAAAAGCAGTGTACCACAATGATCAAAAGGAAAGACTCACTGTCTTACCACTTCCTAGTTATGTTATATTGGGCAAGTTACTTAAACTTTCTGTATCTTACAGATGGCTGTGAAATTAAGTAATTCATGTAAAAATTTAGCATACTGCCTGGCTTATGAAAAAGCCCATTATATATTATTTTTTATAGTAAAAGCCCATTAAATATTGATCATTATTTTTTTAGGAGGCTTCAAAGCCTTGTATTGTATAACTATTTTATTGTTAAGATTTAACAAAATAAAGAGATTTATATAGATTAGATAGTCAAACATACTTCTATCTCAGCTTGTGTAACTCCTACTCATTCTTGAAATTTTAGCTCAGACTCCCATGACTACCCCTGCCACATTCTGGTTACCTGTCCCTCCTTTGTCCTTCCCTTATAATAAACACTTACAATTCTATCAACACTTACATTCTATCATAATTGCTTTTTTAACTGTTTCCTCTACTAGCCTATCAGCTCTATGAATGGAAAAATTAAACTTTTTATCTTTGCACCTTCTGTCTCCCACACATAAAAGGTGCTCAATAGGGGTGCCTGGGTAGCTCAGTCTGTTGAGCATCCAACTCTTGGTTTCAGCTCAGGTCATGATTTTGGGGTCGTGGGATTGAGCCCCACATCAGGCTCCACGCCCTGCAGGGGGTCTGCTTAAGATTTTCTCTCTCTCCTTCTCTGCCCCTCCCCCTGCTCGTGTTCTCTCTAAAATAAATATTTTTTTAAAAAGTGCTCAATAAATATTTGCAGAATGAAGGCATAAACTAATACAGTAATAACTAGATTACAAGAAAAATAAGTTACAATGACATATCTCCCTCGTCCATCCCTTTCCAGGACAATCAGCAAAACACACACACACACACACATCATCATCATCATCATCACACCAGGACCCTGATCCATACAGAGCCAGGATATAGAGATAATCAGTGTAATAATAATTCACCAGAGTTTTGCTCTAAGAGGCAATCAATATTAGCAAGATAAAGATTGGTTTAACTTGTCAATATATCATTCTGAGACTGAACTAGCTATTTTCAGGACTTGAACCCCTACCCCCATCTTGACAAAAACACCCTTTTTAGTGAAATAGATAGATGTGGCTTCAGAGAGACACATTACTGTGCTAATAGCCATAATAAACGCAATAAAAAATTACTCTAAGCCTTATCTTAAGGAAGATGGGAAGCACTCCGAGGCCTCCTTGGTAAGGGTAACTAGTTTCTGTTATACTGCTGTCAAATAAAGCATGTTCTGATAAATTAAATCCATCACACAAGAACTCCACCCACTTGTTGGAAAAGGTGATCAGGAAATAATCTTTGAACCCCCAACTGAAACTACTCAGACCCCACACTGCCTAAGACTCAACCCCCCAGCATTGCTTCCAATATCTCCTATCCTCCCTGAAATTGGTGGGACAGCAAGTGAAGGTTGCAGTAAGAAGAGCCATATCAAATTCATTATGATGAACAAGCCACAACCATTTTTCGGTTGGTCTATTTGTTGTACCTGGCGCACATACACATAACCACAAGATCTGAATGGGGTGGGGCTGGTGAGGTACACTGTGGAATGCCTGGAAATTCTAAAAGAATTTTGGGGTTAAAAAAAGTAGAAGTTACTACATTTCAGCAGTGTGTGGACCCTC
Source organism: Halichoerus grypus (assembly GCF_964656455.1). Lineage (NCBI taxonomy): Eukaryota > Metazoa > Chordata > Mammalia > Carnivora > Phocidae > Halichoerus > Halichoerus grypus. Next base: position 194,195,443 of record NC_135713.1, on the reverse strand, counting down.
CAAGTCTGACCATACCAATGCACTATTTCGTACCAACTGTTAGACTGTGATTTTATAAAAAGAAATATATACTTAGTCTTCAACCACTGTTCTAGGCACACAGCTCCTAAAACCCTAGTGATTTGCCAAGGGAGTGGTAATGTTCTTTTGTTATGTTAATAAGATGACTTTGGACAACCTCTAGGTAACCTCAGGATGGGGGCTGGTTGCCAAGAGAACCAACCATGTGATTAGAGGGTTGGAACTTACAGTCTCACTCTACAAACTTTTGGGGAAGAAGGGAAAGGCTGGAGGTTGAATTAATCATCAATGCCCAAAATTTAACCAACTGTGCCTACCTAATGAAGTCTCCATAAAAACCCAGAAGGATGGGGTTCAGAGAGCTTCCATCAGGTTGGTGAACACATGGAGATTCAGGGAGAATGGTGCACCTAGAGAGCAGGGAAGCTCCATGCCCCTTCTCACATCCCTTGCCCTATGCATCTCTTCCATCTGGCTGCTCCTGAGTTGTATCCTTTTATAATAAACTGATAATCTCATAAGCAAAAAGTTTCTCTGAATTATTTGAGCCACTCTAGCACACTAACTGAATGCAAGGAAGGGGCACAGTATGTCTGATGCCTCCAATCTATAGCCAGTAGGGTCAGAAGCACAGGTGACAACCTAGACTTGCAATTGGCATCTGAAGTGGGCTCTGGGAAGGAACGAGCAAACTTGTAGCAAGCACTGAGCCCTTAACCTGTGGGATCTGACCCTATCTCTAGGTAGGGTCAGAATTAAGATAACTGCTCACTAATGGGTATTTACCCCAAAGAGACAAATGAAGGGATCCGAAGGGGTACGTGCACCCCGATGTTTATAGCAGCAATGTCCACAACAGCCAAACTGTGGAAAGAGCCAAGATGTCCATCGACAGATGAATGGATAAAGAAGATGTGGTATATATATACAATGGAATATTATGCAGCCATCAAAAGGAATGAGATCTTGCCATTTGCAACGACATGGATGGAACTGGAGGGTGTTATGCTGAGCGAAATAAGTCAATCAGAGAAAGACATGTATCATATGACCTCACTGATATGAGGAATTCTTAATCTCAGGAAATAAACTGAGGGTTGCTGGAGTGGGGGGTGGGGTGGGAGGGATGGGGTGGCTGGGTGATAGACATTGGGGAGGGTATGTGCTATGGTGAGCACTGTGAATTGTGCAAGACTGTTGAATCACAGATCTGTACCTCTGAAACAAATAATGCAATATATGTTAAGAAAAAAAAAAAAAGAAGAAGATAGCAGGAGGGGAAGAATGAAGGGGGGAATCGGAGGCGGAGACGAACCATGAGAGACAATGGACTCTGAAAAACAAACTGAGGGTCTGGAGGGGAAGGGGGTGGGAGGATGGGTTAGCCTGGTGATGGGTATTAAAGAGGGCACGTTCTGCATGGAACACTGGGTGTTATGCACAAGCAATGAATCATGGAACACTACATCAAAAACTAATGATGTAATGTATGGTGATTAACATAACAATAAAAAATTTTTTTAAAAAAGATAACTGCTCAGTGGTGCTGAAAAAAAACACACATCAGACTGACCAACTATGATTTCAGATAATAACATCCATGTTGTTGGTTACTAAATGGTGTGCAATATCTGATCAAGCTCCTAATATATGTTCTGTATGCTAATTTTATACAATCAGAAGCTCCAAGGACCCAGGGGACGACCACCTACACATCTTAGCCGGCACCTTCCAAAGGGTGGTGATAAACAGTTTTGATTTCAGCAATTTGTCAAAATATAAAGGGGACTAAAGAAACAGCTTTGAGGCAGGAGTAATGTATTCCTACTCCCATGAATGGAAATATAGTTTGTGTAAAAAGAGAACAAGAGCTACACATTTTCAAAAGACAGCTCTGTCACAATTATCTAAGGGATCATATTAAGTTTGTTTTAAAAACTGTCAATGACAACCAAGTCTGAGTCTATACAAATATCCCAACATCTAGTAGAGACACAACTATCTGGAAGGACTTACAAAGAATAGGAGAAGCAATTCTTTAAGGTACCCTCAGCAGTTAAAACTTTCTGTAACAAGGAAACAGACTCAATCCTCACTGGCTTAAGCAAAATAGAGAATTTTCTGTTTATTTTAGAGAATAACCAGGAGTAAGGTTGACCTCTGCTGCAACCAAGGCTTGAGGATGAGAAGGATCCAACTCTTTTTTTTTTTTTTAAGATTTTATTTATTTGTCAGAGATAGAAAGAGAGAGAGAGCACAAGAGGGGGAGTGGCAGGCAGAGGTAGAAGCAGGCTCCCCGCTGAGGAAGGAGCCCGATGTGGGACTCGATCCCAGGACCCAGGGATCATGACCTGAGCCAAAGGCAGATGCTTAACTGACTGAGCCACCCAGGTGTCCCAAGGATCCAACTCTTGATTCTGTTTCACCTACACTGGATCCAGTCTCAGTCTCCCCATTGTGGTCCCCAACAACTTCACACTCACATCATCAGCACATCCAGTCCAGCAGGAGAGAGCAAGGTCTTTGTTCTGAGATTTACTCTGATTTGATGGTTTAGGTCATGTGTGTACTACTGAACCAAAGCAATGTGATGTACCGATTAGCTGAGGCCTATGTCATGTCTTCCACCTCTAGCCCCACTCAGGCCAGGTGGATGGAATATTGAAAAACAGCATCTCACACTAAAATTGAAGCTACTAAACCAAAGGGAAAACAGAATATAAGTTAAGGAGATCAACAATGTCCCCCACAGTGCTATATTGCCTAGAGGAGACAGTTAAAACCATCACTTGGATGAGTGTCATTTCTACCATAATTCAGTGAAAGAAGCTATGAGGCAGAGCCATAATTTCTCAAACAAGAAAACAGAGAGGAGATTTTGCTCAAAGGCCTAATTGCACCATCTTTAGAGAAAACTATATTTGAGAGACTAAGCAGATATAACAGACAGACTACATGGCTCTCACTAAGCCCCTTGCCAAGTTGACTAGAGAGAATCTGGCTGGCCTTAGTATCTGATATCAGCCAGAAAACAGCGGGAGCAACTGTGTGTACTTACAAGGCACGTACTCAATCTATGGCCTAGTTTTGGAGAGAGATGGGGAAGGCCTGCAAGCAGCAATATTAAACGATGGCGGAAAAATCAACGTCCCTGTAATGACTCTTTACAACCCCCATAAGCCTCTGCACAATTACCCTTTATACACCCACTTCAGATGACTGAGGGGACAATACTATATCAAGATGGTTCAGAGAAAATAAACATATGGCATTCCCTATTCAGAAACCATCCAAGAGAAAGACTAATATACCACTAATAAGTTTGAGTTTTATCACTGAGGTAAATAATTATCCAAAAATATAAGGAGTATAGGGGCGCCTGGGTGGCTCGGTCGTTAAGCGTCTGCCTTCGGCTCAGGTCATGATCCCAGGGTCCTGGGATCGAGCCCCACATTGGGCTCCCTGCTCGGTGGGAAGCCTGCTTCTCCTTCTCCCACTCTCCCTGCTTGTGTTCCCTATCTCACTGTCTCTCTGTCAGAAAATAAATAAAATCTTTAAAAAATACATATATATAAGGAGTATATACCTTCATAAATGCAGATTGATAAAAACTTCATACATGTCCTTACCAGCATTAAATTGAATATCACAGGGCAACAAGAATGAACCTTAAACTATGATCACAGTATTAATTATTGGCAGTGCATAATGAACTGCTTCCACCCCCTAAACCACTGAGGTAATATCTAGGAGGAGTGGACGTCATCTGAGTTCTGTATATGTATCTGGAGCAGCCTTGATTTACATACCCTTAAAACTTGAGCCAATGTTCCCAAATGAGAGTGGAATATTGGTATAAAGTGGGAAGATCTGTAACATCTTATAGCAGTAAAGGGGAGAAAGTGCATAGTGAACACTTCTCATAGGGGAGACTAAAGGTAATAATGCTCTATTCCAGGAATGTCAGAAATTATCACTAACTAATGGGATATTGTATAAGGGACTATAGTCCTCCAGCAAAATGGGTTTTGGAAACAGCTGTATACTCTCTCAGAAGTAGTATCTAATAATTCAGAGAATACCTGCCAGCTTAAAATAGTACAACCAAACCAGGGCCAGAACTGGCAGAGAGATAAGCAATAAGCAAAGATTAGCCAGTAGTGCTCCAAGTGGGAGCAGACAAGAGGCTCCTTCACTGACCAGATTAACAACACATATCACCATCCCACAAGTGAGCAAGACACAGTAACCATAAGGAGAGGGAGGCAATATTTAATGCCTTAGGGAGGAGTCCTCAGTTACCTCTCAAAGAAAAGGACACCTCCCTCTACCACACATGGAAGCAATGAGTTCCCTTTCATAGATTCTAAAGCACAAGCCTCAGATTGTAGATTGTGCCTGTGAGATATCTAGGGCAAGAATTTGAGAATGGTATCAGTAATGCAGAAGGACAGGGAAAGGGTAGGGAAGACTCAGAGTGGAAAGGGCTGAGGAGAAACTGCAGTTCAGGAGTAGAAGGGCAACACTTTCTCTGGACCAGAGAATCCAACCAAAATTCTGATCTATGAACTGAGGATGCCCAAAAAGGACGCTTTGTATGTGGCCTGACAATGACACATAGTGGAGTATACACTCTACTGACTAAAGGAGGAGGGAGAAGCATTCCCTTTTACAAGGAGTCACAGGATTCAACTAAAGGAAGAGAGTAACAGGACTGTGTCTTCTCACCTATGCCTACCTAACCATCTCTACTGATGCAAGTCATTTAATGGTTATTGGTATATTCAGGTTTTCTGTTTCTTGAGTCAATTTTTGAAAAGTATTTTTTAAGCCATCTATTTGATCGAAGTATTAAAGTGGGCTTAAGGGAATATGAGCAGGAACCAATAGTGTTTACTACAGAAGGGAAAGGCTCTTTCTCGCTTAACCACTCTCATATTTTCCATCTCTTTATCTGCATTGCACTCTGACAATTTCTTCAAATCTCTCTGCAAATCACTAATTCTCTCTTCAGCCATTTCTACTTTGTAATTCAGTGAAATATTCAGTGAACCAAGAGTGAACCCTAATGTAAACTACAGACTTTGGGTGACAATGGTGTGTCAATGTAGGAATTCATTGATTTTAACAAAAGTATACAACTGTAGTGTAGGATGCTGACAGGGGGGAGGGTTGCACATGTGTGGGGACAGGGGGGACATGAGAACTTCTGTACTTTCTGTTCAATTGTGCTGTGAATCCAAAACTGCTCTAAAAAATAAAAGTTTATTAATTGCTTTTTTAAAACGGAAAGAAGGAAGAGAATGAGGGAAAGATGGGGAAAGGGAGGATCAACTAATAGGGAAATTATCAAATTTTTGACATGAGATACTATGAACCATGGAATATTATGTAGAGTTTAAACAGTGTACAGTGCATCTATTGTAAGATGAAAAATTCTCCAAGTTTTATACTTAAGTGAAAAAAAGCAAGTCACAGAGCAGTATGTAAAGTATGGCCTTATTATAATTTTTAAAACAATGTGTTTACAGACCTGTGTGTATGTATATATATATTTATTTAGAACTGAGAAAATACACATAAAACTTTATAAATGTTCCCACAGAAAATGAGTACAGTATGAAAAGGGAGATAAAGGTGAAATTTTTATAAATATACTTCTTAACTTAAAAAATAATAAATGAAATTCAATGTGCAATGTACTACATTCACCATCTCTGTCTAGTTCCAAGACACTTTCATCACCCCAAAAGCATTTATTCATTATTAATGTCAGTATAACTTTTTAATTATTCATTAAGTCAGTATAAATTTTCTGTGAATCCCCACAAAGAAGATCTCAAAGAGTGAAGGATGAGAGACTAGAAAATCTTTAGAAAATCTAGAAAATCTTTGCCTTTCAAGTTGATGGGCTTCTCAAAGAGTGATCCTACAATGTCTCAATGCATATCTAGTGACACATATATTAAAAAAAAAATCCAAAATCACGGAAATGAAGCTTAAAAATTTAGATCCTTTTTAATATATGCATTTTCTAATAAAATATTTTAAAGTTACATTACAGAACTGTTTTGTCACCAGTTCAGTAAGAGGTCAAATCAAAAGAGTATTTACAGAACTACCACTACCACTTCCTGCATCATTTGCTTTCCCTTGGTTTCTCCAAACCATATAATGAACCAGTCCAGCAGGACTGTGAAGTTAAAATTAACCTGCCATTTTAAAGGACTAAGTCCAGGCACTAAGCATTCTTATAAATAACATCAAGAAACAACCAAAACACATCTACACAGTAAAAACTTTATTTTAGTAACATATGTTAGCTAAAGTTCTTTACAAATTATATTCTTGGACTTAGGAATGCTTCTCTACTTCTAAAACATGTGAAATACAGATGGGCAAGGCTGCCTCAAATCTGTTTCTAGTATTAACCTATAAATAAAATTTAAAATAAAATGTCTTCTGATCTTCTAGTTATTCAAAGTTCATTATGAATAAACTAAGTATAAGGCCTTGAGAAGGTACTGGAGAAAAAAATTTTTAAGTTAGTAACAGTTCCTGCCTAAAAGGAGCATCCACTCTGGTAATGAGAGTTAAGGAAAACTGAAGCAAAGTACAATTCAAAATAGATGGTGCTAGGTACCACAAGACAAATACAAAATGTGATGGGAGATTTTAAGAGGGTTTAAGTAAACAAACAGTTCCTAAGTGTCTACTAAGGTGCCCAGTGCCATGCTGGATACTAAGGATAGTAACAGTGCACTGCCCTCAAGAAATCTGACAGCCTAGGGGCGCCTGGGTGGCTCAGTCGGTTAAGCATCTGCCTTCGGCTCTGTCATGATCCCGGAGTCCTGGATTACGCCCCACATCAGGCTCCCTGCTCAGCGTGGAGCCTGCTTCTCCCTCTCCCGTTCCCCCTGCTTGTGCTCGCTCGCTCTCTCTCTCTGTCAAATAAATATTTTTTTAAAAATTCTAAAAGAAAGAAATTTGACAGCCTAGGGGGCCTGGCTGGCTCAGTCAGTGGAGCATGCAGCTCTTGATCTCAGGGTTGGGTACAGTTTTCTGCATTTTCCTAGTATTTCTCACAGAGGAAATTGTGCATAAGCACGTGAACTTCCCATTATGCTCACCTCGTTCCCTGATATATCAATCACATTAAAATAAATTCACATTTTCAAAATAAGTGATATAGCAGAATAAAAATACTCAATCTCAATTCTTACAGTATTGAGGATGGGAAATAATTTGCTGTTTTCTAATGAACATTCTTAGAAAGCAATGACTGGATATTCTTAGACATTGCAATAACCTAAAACCAAACAAAGACTGTCAATAAACTATTTTATAAGCAGTTAGCCGAATAACTACATTGTCATTAAGGAGATCAAAATAAGTTACCCACAAGAACCAATTTAATTTTTTTTTTTTTTTTTTACCAAAACAGTTAATGCCAGGGATGACTATAATGATTAGTTATAGAAAGAAATCAACCACTCTTATCAGAATATCTGTCCTCCAAAGCAATTTTTTATGATTTCATCATGAAATATGGACACAAGTTAAATCCATTAATCCTCCAAATATGAACCATCTTCAAATTTTTGGAAAACACTACTTACAACCTTTACTTGGCTTCTATGCTACTCCCAGCTATCTACTTTGGACATTTAAAGATAATGCCAGGACCAGCCTCCAATTTCTAAAGCTAACAGACATAGGAAGCAGAAGATATCAGAAGACAAGCCAGGCTTGATAAGAAGATGACTCCAGAGTAGATGAAAGGCAGATTATTTAACTATCCTAGAATTTTCACCAAATCAGAACCAGCATTAGGAATCAAGTTTCCCAATATCTGCCTTAAATCATCACTGTCATATTTGATTCTCTCTTCATACCAAACAGAAAAAAACCAGTTAATTGTATTAGTGTAATGGTAAGAATTCGGGTTCTGGGGATATTCTCCATTGCTACTTACTAGTTTTCTGAGTGTGAGCAAAGTAATTAGCCTTTCAAAGATTCAGTTTCCTCATCTATAAATTGAGGCCAATCATATAAAAGCGACTTTCTATTCATATGTTTTAAAAAATAAGGGAACTAAAGCAAATAAAGGACTTCAGCATAGTCTGGCACCTACGAAGCAATTGATAAACATGAAAGTGTTAACTGAAAATCAGTATTCACTGGGGATACAAACCACCATCACTTTTCTAAATTCCTTAGTTCATTTATAACATGTCTCTTACACTGGCTGCCAATTTCTTTTTTAAAATGTCATCTTCCTAGAAGTAGACTTTTGCATAAGTAAAATAACTTCTCCTAGCTTCCTGGAAATAAAGTTCAAGGGAAAGTTTACATATAAACTTGGCTCCTTTTCTCCATCTTGAAGGGAAGTAGAGTATCAGTCTTGCTTCCTTCTAAGCTCAGTTCTGGGGCATGGTGAAGAACTAGAGCTGGTGCTGATGTGGTCTTCTGAAAAACTTAAGAGCTGTGCCTGAGTGCTGGATTTGTAAATCTGGGATATCTAAATCATACTCAGTGAGAATCATTTTATTATTTTTGCCCTAATTATGCAGCCCTAATTGTATACCATTTAAAAAAAAAATGTTTTTCCTTATCTATTTTCCTCTAAATTCCTGATTTGCCTATAGGGCTATAACCCAAAGCAATTATTCACCTTAATACATGCTCTCACTATATATCAACTGCATTTAAACTTCAAAAATCATTCTTACACATGAACACCATTGCTATTCTCAACATGCAACCAGAGAAAACCTCATTATAGTATTAACAAAGCTTAAGTGCTGAAGCAAATCTACAAGAAAGTAATTAAAGCAAGAAAGCAGGTCCCATCTAAGACATCCTGAGATTGAAGTAATCTGATCTCTCATGAGAGATTTATCCCTTATCTTCTAAGAAAAATTATGACTCTCACCAAGCAAAAATATTACAGATGAATCAAAAAGAGTGTTTAACAGAGACTTACTACATTCACTGTCACAACTATGGAGGATATCCATATTATGTGACATGTGACTTCTCTTAATACGTTCTAGTCTCCTGCCCCTAACACTCCTAAAAAAAAGAAACACTTTCTCTCCACTGGATTGCATGTTTACTCCCTACTATACCTTCATTATCATCATGGTAGTAGATAATAGTTTTTGAGATGCTTACCATATGCCAAAAACTGTGCTAAGCGCTTTAGATGCATTCATTTGTTTAACCCAAAAACACTATGACATGAGTCTTTTACAGATGAGAAACCTGAGGCTTCGAGGGGTCAAATAACTTGTCACAAATCATATACCCGGCAAATAAGTCAGAATGTGAACTCAGATCCGCCAGACTCCAACACCTGTGCTTATAATCCCTTATTTCATATACTATGTTTTGCCCTAAATTCATCCTTTATCTTTAGCAAGTCACTCATGTTAACATTCAATAAATATTTTCTGTAAGAGTGGTAAGCCTAATTATTCTGACATTCAAAGTCCCCCACTGGGAGAGATGAGGAAATTCCCATTATTCCTTAATACAAACCACCACCTTCTCCAACTAAACTATGATCACTGGGATCCACGGAATTTGAACCCTGGCAGTGGGGGAAGAAGGAGGAGGAGAAGAGAACTTAGGTTTTTCTCTCAGTGTAAATAATAATTTCTACTTGTTTTAATATCTCTACCTAGCCATATCTCAATATAAGCTCTTTGACACATTTATAAGTAAGCTACACAAATACACTTTAATGAGTAGTTATCCATAAGATGACAAAGAAGAAAAGTATGGTCCTAACAAGTATCTGAAGTACCAGAATTTGCAAATAAGAAATTAAAAAGATATAAACAAAATGTGGAATATCTTGCCAATGTGAGAACAAGTTTATTCTTAATAAAAGCATTTATCAAAATATCAAATTGGTGACACTTTATGATTTGCCACATTAGATTTTCTAGTCAGACACGCTAAGGAATATCAGTATTTAGGCAGGTGATGATTATAAATCACAGAATACTAGTGAAATCAGTAGAAGAAACCTGAAATGATCTGCTTTATGACAATTCCCCGATTATTAAACATTACTATATCTAGTTTAATTTGAAAAGCCAGCTATGGTCTTTATAAGATGTTGTGATAATCCTCTATTTGAGCAGATCTCAATAAAGTTACACACGGCATTCACAGTTTATCTTGATTCTGATACAAGAATTTCATCATTTTTACATATCCAAAAGATCAAGCAGCAGGAACCCTCTTGTACTCACTGTATTTTTTTTTTTTTAAAACCAATAAACCGTTCTGAAAGAGCACCACATTCTAAAAAATATCTTAAATATTATTTGTACAAAATCTTTACTTAAATCAGACTGCTAAGTGGGCAATATATAGAGATCACGCAACTTCATGGAAAGAATATGATCTTTGGACAGAGATTTACTTACATTCATATCCTGGCTTTATCGATTACTTTATCTGCACAAATTATTTAGCTTCTATGACCCCTAGTTTCTCCTCTGCAATGAAAATGACACCGTCTAACTTGCAAGGCTGTTGTAAGGAATAAAGATGTATGATTTGATACCACCTATCAACTACTAAAGTTACCTACCCCAAATTCTCACTCTCTTCCCTGTTATCAGAATACTAATTTTGGAGAAAGTAATGGGCTTGAAATATCAACTTCCCAGACTCCCTTGCAGCCCACAGTGGCCACATGACCCGTTTGTAATCAATGAGATGAAATCGTAAGGCTTATGAGCAAGGATTAAAGGAAAACTACTGTTTTGCTAGTAAAAAGCTAAAATGGGGAAAAAGTAGCCATCTTGCAATCCACTGAACAAAAGCCATCCTTCAAAGATAACAGAGAAGAAACAAAGAAGGAGCCTGATGGCATTGCATAACTGCCATAAACCCTGGACTGCCTATGTCCAGGTTTCTTTGTTACCTGAAGAAAAAGTCCAATCTGATTAAGCCACTGCACTTGAGTTTCTGTTACATGCAGCTGAACACAATCCTAATAGAGTATATAAAAGCACCTAGGAAAAGAATCTAACACCCAGAAGACCAATAAAGGCAATTATCTCACAAAACTTCTCATTTAACAGAATGTGTTAAATTATTCATCAGTAGTGTTAAATTATTCATCAGTAAAGCAATGAAACAGTGGGATGTCAACTAACACATGTAGACTCACACACACACAGAGCCCAGTTATTAAAAACCGGGGTATTATAATGTATTCACTAAGATAAAAATTCTAACAGCAGAGAATCAAAGAATGAATAGTTTTAATCAAGAAAGGTGTCCTAGGTGAGGTACAAAGAAGAAAAAAAACGCATGTGGGTGAAAATTCTATTATTATTGCTTATAAGTTCATTCACCAATACAGCATACCCACACCACAATGTGCAAGCCCTAAATGCTATGGAATGAAGTACATGAATTTGAGATCGCTGTTAGGAAGGGGGCACACAACTAAAACTAAGAATTCTGTTTCAGATAAAGTAAACTTTTCAATGAAGAGTTAATGACAGATAAAGACTAATAAGTTTAGTTACTTTTTAAAATAACAGCCAGTAAGTACTCTTCCCTTAAAATAATGAAATAAGTTACAAAACAATAGCAGAAAGAGAATACCACCAAGATAATTTTCTGAATCAGAATGTAGAAGGGTATAGAATGTGATATGAAGCAAAGTAGTCAGAATAGATAGGTAATACAATAATCAGAGAAAGGGGCAGAGAAAAGGTGAAGACAGAGCAAGACAGAATCAGAAAATAAAACGGGATAAAAGGGATGCCTCGGTGGCTCAGTCGGTTAAGCATCTGCCTTCAGCTCAGGTCATGATCTCAGGGTCCTGGGATCGAGTCCCACATCGGGCTCCTTACTCAGCGGGAAACCTGCTTCTCCCTCTGCCTGCCGCTCCCCCTGCTTGTGTTCTCTCTCTCTCTCTGACAAATAAGTAAAATCTTAAACAAAACAAAACAAAACAAAAAAACCCACTAGGGATTAAAAAAGAGAGGTGAAGTTTTAAGGACAAAGTTTAAGTTAATCCATTTTACAACTTTAAACCCCACTCACCCACACTCTGCCAGATCCCTACCTACTAGCTAATAAGCAAACTTATTTATTATCATGTTTAAATCTTTTTCTCTACAAATTATCCCAGTCCTCCCCCTTAGTATTATCCCTTTCCATCTCCTTGGGAGCCTTAAAGATCTATTAAAATCCTATTTTTCCTACCAATTTTTTATAATCTTCACAGGCATTCATAACATTTAAAACAATTGTTCTGAATGTACTTTTATAGTAAATGAAATTTCAGTTTTCCCTTCTAATCAAAAGACATGAGGCATGCTAAAGTTTAAGAACCAACGCTCTAAGCTGAAAAAAAGATTTAAAAGATTTAAAGAGCTCTGAGTTCCAGACAGGATTAATTCATTCAACTTATCCAATAAGTAATTACTGATTATTTACTATGTGTCAAACACTATTCTATACAAATATAGCAAGGAACCAGTCAGCAATCTTTGCTTTTAGCAAGCTTAGAGTTTATATAACTATTTATATAAATAAGTAAAGCATAGTATGTCAGAAAATGATAAACCCTAGAAGGGGGAAAAAAAGCAGGGAAGGGGGACAGGAATACTGGGGGTTGAGAGAAAGGAAGACTAGGTTTCAATTGTGAACTGGAGAAGCAAAACCTGAAGAGGATGTTGAAATAAATTATGCAGATATCTGGGGAAAGAAAATTCTAGACAGAAGAAATAGTAAAAGCAAAGGTCATAAGCCAGAACCATGCTCAGCTTATTCAAGGAGCAGCAAGAAGGCCTGTGTAACTAAAGCCCAGGGGATCAGGGGCAGGAGGGAGGGGTTAGAGAAGGAGGTAAGAGCAGAGAACTGACTTGAGTCAAAATATGTAGGCCTTACTGGCTCTTATAAGAACTTCAGCTTTTATTCTGAATAAGATGAAAATTCACAGGACAGACATTAACAAGAGTAAAGACATGATCTGACATATTTTTAAAAGATCACTCTGGCTGCTATTTTGAAGAGAAACTATAGAAGCAAACCAGTCATTAGGTGGCTACAGTAATTCAGATAAGTGATACTAGTAGCTCAGACCTGGGTGGAAGTGGTCAGTAGCGGTCAGATTCTAAGTATGTTTTGAAGGCAGCCAATAGATCGCCTGATAGATTGGATATGGCAAGTAAATAAGAAATCAAGGATGACTCCAACATTCTGAACAAGTAGAAGGAAGGAGCTTCTACAACAAGATGGAAAATACTGCAGGTAGAATAGTTGGGGGGAAGAGAGAAATGGAATAGTGAGAAGTTTAATTTGGGGCAAATGTGCTTGAAATGTCTATTAGACATCCAAGTAGAAATGTCAAGTAAGCAGCTGGATATAGAAGTTTGGAATTTGGGAAAGAAATCCGGATTGATACATATACCTGGTAGTTACCAGCATTTGGACAGTAAATAGGACATAAAACTGAGTGAGATTATCAAGGGAATGAATACAGACTGAGATCATATGAAATCTTCATCTTAGATAGGACTATTGTATTGAACAACATAGAGGTCACTGAGGTCTTTGATAAGAGAAGTTTCACTGGAAGAGTAAGAGCATAATTTTGTTTAGAAGGAGTTGCAAACAAGATGTACTCCATTAATACATAAAAAAAAAGATTACTTATTACAGTATTTTTTACTGCAACATACTGGAAACTACGTAAATGCTCAAACATAGGAGGTCAAGGAAATAAACAATGGCCCATATACACTATGAAGTACTATATAGAACTTTAAAAAAAAAGGAATAGGAGCGCCTGGGTGGCTCAGTCGTTAAGCATCTGCCTTTGGCTCAGGTCATGATCCCAGGGTCCTGGGATCAAGCCCCGCATCGGACTCCCTGCTCAGCGAGGAGCCTGCTTCTCTCTCTCCCACTCCCCCTGCTTGTGTTCCCTCTCTCGCTGTGTCTCTCTCTGTCAAATAAATAAAATCTTTAAAAAAAAAAAGGAATAAACGTCTCTATAAAATATATAAAATTATTTGAGGTATATTGTTAAGTAAAAAAAAGCAAAATGCAAAAGAGTATTATATTATGCTACCTTTTCTATAAGAAAGAGAAAAATTAAAATATGCATGTATATGCTAATTTTTCAGAAGAATAAACACAGGAAGGATAAGCCAAAAACATCTGGCAGCCAGGACATAAAACAGAGAGAAATCTTCTGCATTCAGAAGCTGGGGACTAAGCTGTAAAGCACAAAGAAATCTCTGAAAATTTGCCAGTATTCAGATACTAAGCCCTTCTGACAAAAAAGTCCTGACACCACCCTCAATATATTTGAAGCCAATGGTGAAATGAAATTAACTAAACAATAACAAAGCCCAGTCACAGGCCAAAGATAAATCAGATGGACTGAGCCTCCTACTCTAGTTATGGGGCAGAAGTAGCAGCATGCCCCTTTCTGGAGGTGAATATTATTTATCTAGGTCTCTACTATTCTTTTATACAAAATGCCTAGCATACAACCAAAAATTAGGAGATTCCAAAGAAAATGTGACCTGCACTAATAACTTTTTGTCAGCTCCAAATTCATCATTTTTTGCCTGCTCTGTGAAAATGGATCTGAGACCTTTAAATATTTTTTCCTTTGCCAGCTGACACAATGTTAAGCTTTATCAAAAGTCACTGGAGAGACTTTGCAGAAGGAAAGTTTTGTTTTTGTGTTCCATTGTGCTTGCGCAGCAGACTCCTACAGTGCACAGGATTTCTCTAGCACCTGGTTCCTATAGCAAAGGCAGCTTCTCCAACATCAGGTTACTACCTCATGTGCAACTTATCCAATGCCCTGCCCCCTGGGCTACAGCGTAGCCAAGAGTACCCAGCAACCAGCACCTTCACCAAACACCCTCCTTCTGGTGGTTTTATAGTAGAGCACCTTTAGTGAGATGCTTCCCTTTGTATAGCTTTCCTTGGCAGGGCAGATTTCCAGCAATTCTGGAAGGCAGATTTCCAGAATGTTCTTTCAGTGTGGCATTTCAGCAATTTCTCTGCCATTCAAGTGAGTCATGGCCATGCCCTTTCCAACAAAGCCTGGATGTCAGCTGTGGGTTGGGGGAAGCACTCTTCCTTGGACACACTATTTCACTCAATCTAGTAGTGTCTTCTCTATATAACTGCTATTCCCAATTTCTCTTTACTTCTTACCAGCCTCATTACTCCATTTTCCTGCTATAGTTAGTAACTCTTTATATTAAATGTTCGCTATTCAAATTACTATGTAGTTTCTCTCTCATGACTCCCTTTATCATGATCTTTAATAAACTGGTAAATGTGTCTCCCTGAGTTCTATGAACCACTCTAGCAAATTAATTGAATCTGAGGAGGGGAGTCATTGGAACCCCTAATTTATAGCCAGTTGGTCAGAAGCACAGGTGATAACCTGAACTTGAGACTGGCATCTGAAGTTGGGGTAAGAGGGAGCAGTCTGGTAAAACTGAGTCCTTACCTGTGAGATCTAACACTACTGTATGTTTTAATTTCAAAGTAAAAAATTGAAAAAAAGAATGGGAGGAGAAAAATGGAGCAGCATTATAGACAACTCTTAAAGGGTTTGCTACAAGATGGAACAGAGAAATTAGGTGATAGTTGGAGGGAAAAGTAAGGTCAAGAAAACTTTCTTTTTTTAACATGAGAGAAGTAACATGTTTGAATGCTGATGGGAATGAGTCAGTTAGAGAAGAAAAAATTGAAGGAGAAAATAATTAAGGCAATTTTTTTTTTATAAAGATTTTATTTATTTATTTGACAGAGACAGAGATAGCGAGAGCAGGAACACAAGCAGCGGGAGTGGGAGAGGGAGAAGCAGGCTTCCTGTCGAGGAGGGAGCCCGATGTGGGACTCGATCCCAGGACCCTGGGATCATGACCTGAGCTGAAGGCTGACGCTTAATAACTGAGCCACCCAGGCGCCCTTAAGGCAATGTTCTTGAGTAGGCAAGAGTGGGTACGATCTAGTGCACTAATAGAGGAATTGCCTCAGGCAGAAGTAGGCATAGTTCTATAGTAACTGTCAGAATATGTGAACGCAAATGCTGATAAATGAGTAAATATGACTGAAATTCTACAGAAGTTCTCTTCAACTTTTTCAATAAAGTAGGAAGAAATGTCATTAGCTGAGAAAAAGAATGGAAGTATTAGAAGTGAGATGAGAGACAGCTTCAGTACAATAGATATTATTTCTTCTTTGAATGTTTGGTAGAATTCCCCAGGGAGGGCGCCTGGGTGGCTCAGATGGTTAAGCATCTGCCTTCGGCTCAGGTCATGATCCCAGGGTCCTGGGATCGAGTCCCGCATTGGGCTCTCTGCTCCTTGGGAGCCTGCTTCTCCCTCTGCCTCTCTCTCTCTCTCTCTCTGTCTCTCATGAATAAATAAATAAAATCTTAAAAAAAAAAAAAATAATAATAATAATTCCCCAGGGAATCCATCAGGCCCTGGACTCCTGTTTTTTGGGAGGTTTTTGATCACTGCTCCAATCTCGTTACTGGTTATTGGCATATTCAGGTTGTCAATTTCTTCCTGTTTCAGTCTTGGCAGCTTATAGATTTCCAGGAAGGCCTCCATTTCATCCAGATTGCTCAGTTTATTGGCCCAAAAACAGACATATAGACCAATGGAACAGAACAGAGAACCCAGGTATGGACCCTCAACTCTATGGTCAAATAATCTTTGACAAAGCAGGAAAAAACATGCAATGGAAAAAAGACAGTCTCTTCAATAAATGGTGCTGGGAAAATTGGACAGCCACATGCAGAAGAATGAAACTCGACCATTCTCTAACACCATACACAAAAATAAACTCAAAGTGGATGAAAGACCTCAAGGTGAGACAGGAATCCATCAAAATCCTAGAGGAGAACATAGGCAGTAACCTCTTTGACATCGCCCACAGCAACTTCTTTCAAGATACATCTCCAAAAGCTAGTGAAACAAAAGCAAAAATGAACTTTTGGGACTTCATCAAGATAAAAAGCTTCTGCACAGCAAAGGAAACAGGCAACAAAACAAAGAGGCAACCAACAGAATGGAAGAAGATATTTGCAAATGACACTACAGATAAAGGGCTGGTATCCAAGATCTATAAAGAACTTCTCAAACTGAACACCAAAAAACAAATAATCAAGTCAAAAAAATGGGCAGAAGATATGAAAAGACACTTCTCTGAAGATACACAAATGGCTAACAGACACATGAAAAAATGTTCATCATCATCAGCCATCAGGGAAATTCAAATCAAAACCACATTGAGATACCACCTTACGCCAGTTAGAATGGCAAAAATGGACAGGGAAAGAAACAACAAATGTTGGAGAGGTTGTGGAGAAAGGGGAACCCTCTTACACTGTTAGTGGGAATGCAAGTTGGTACAGCCACTTTGGAAAACAGTGTGGAGGTTCCTCAAAAATTTAAAAATAGAGCTACCCTATGACCCAGCAATCGCACTCCTGGGTATTTACCCCAAAGACACAGATGTAGTGAAAAGAAGAGCCATATGCACCCCAATGTTCATAGCAGCAATGTCTGCAATAGCCAAACTGTGGAAAGAGCCGAGATGCCCTTCAACAGATGAATGGATCAAGAAGATGTGGTCCATATATACAATGGAATATTACTCAGCCATCAGAAAGGATGAATACCCAACTTTTACATCAACATGGATGGGACTGGAGGAGATTATGCTAAGTGAAATAAGTCAAGCAGAGAAAGTCAATTATCATATGGTTTCACTTATTTGTGGAACATAAGGAATAGCATGGAGGACATTAGGAGAAGGAAGGGAAAAATGAAGGGAGGGAAATCGGAGGGGGAGATGAACCATGAGAGACTACAGACTCTGAGAAACAAACAGGGCTTTAGAGGGGATGGGGAAGGGGGGAATTGGTTAGCCCGGTGATGGGTATTAAGGAGGGCATGTACTGCATGGAGCACTGGGTGTTATACGAAAACAATGGATTGTGGATCACCACATCAAAAACTAATGGTGTATTGTATGGTGACTAACATAACATAATAAAATTAAAAAAAAAAAAAGAAGTGAGATGAGAGGGAAAAAGTGTAAAATAATCATCCATTCATTCTTCCACCTACTAGACTAAGGATATATACCATGATTACCTGGAAGCATTAGGATTCCACTTGAGGTTTATGGTCATGAATTTAAAATGAAACCAATCAGGGGCGCCTGGGTGGCTCAGTCATTGGGCGCCTGCCTTTGGCTCAGGTCATGATCCCAGGGTCCTGGATCGAGCCCCGCATCGGGCTCCCTGCTCTGCAGGAAGCCTGCTTCTCCCTCTCCCACTCCCCCTGCTTCTGTTCCCTCTCTCGCTGTGTCTCTCTCTGTCAAATAAATAAATAAAAAATCTTTAAAAAACAAATAAATAAAATAAAATAAAATAAAATGAAACCAATCATCAAGGTTATATGTTTTTCACTAACCACATTCAGCTTCATGTGTGCAGGCATGGAACAGGTGGTAAGTGGATTTAACTAGTAATGTGGTTTTGGCACAGCAAGGACAATGAATAAAGAAAGAAGAAATGATGTCAAAGGTATGTGCAAAGGAGAACTATGATTTTGTGTGATTTGAGTATGGAAGGGAAAGAAGTTATTAAGAGTGTGAGACAGAAATGGTGGTAAAATCAATAGATTAGAGGTCCTAGTGGGGTCAAAGAATTATTGGAGTCAGGGTACTAAAGGGAAAAAGATTTAGAAAGAGAAAGTGGTGATCAGAGAGTGGATACATAAAATTGAAATTATGGAGAGGGGGCGCCTGGGTGGCTCAGTCGGTTGGGCATCTGCCTTCGACTCAGGTCATGATCTCAGGATCCTGGGATCAAGTCCTGCATCGGGCTCCCTGCTCAGTGGGGAGCCTGCTTCTCCCTCTGCCCTTCCCCTCTGCTCTCTCAAAATAAATAAATAAAATCTTTAAAAAAAAAAAAAAAGGAAATTATGGAGAGGCTGTAATTATTAGTCAAGATCTAGGGTATAACTTTGGTAATGAATGATTTAGGTAAGGTGGAAGACAATTACTGATGGAGATTCAAAGAACTGAAAAATCTGAATGTTGAAAAAATATCTACATGGTTGAAATCACCAAGAATTAAAATCAGACATAGTATTGGTGAGAGAGAAGGGGAGTATAAACAAACAAAAAAGTAAGAAGGAGGAAGGAATCCTGTGTAATAAAGAATTTGGCTGGCTTTTGTTCCTGGTTCCTGGGAGGTAGTCTCTAAATCCTAGGAATTTCCTGAGTGACAGGAGTGTCATTGCTAATCATGGTGGACCCTGACAGCCTATGTTAAGGAGATGACTCATGGTGGGCCCCTAACTAGTTCATGCTAATAAAATGACTCAGGATGGGGGCTGGCTTTACCAAAAAGACCATCCATGTAATCAGAGGGTTGGGGCTTTGAGCCACAATATCACAGCCTGCCTTCCAGTGAGGGGAAAGTGGCTGGTGACGTCAAACCAGTGATTCAATCATGCCTACATACCAAAACCCCAATAAAACCCCTGGACACCAAAATTTGGCTGAGCTTCAGGGTTTGTAATACTCTGTGTACTGTAAATAAACAGATGTGCCAGAAGGAAGATGTTCCAGGAGGATGATGTGTCCTGATTCCAAAGCGGGAGGACACCAGAAGCTGCACATTTGAGAGCTTCCTAGACCTTACCCTATGTGTCCCTTCTTTTGGCTGGTTCTGTTTTATATCCTTTTTGCCACAGTAAAACTGTGTAAGTATAGCACTTTCCTGAGTTCTATAGCTATTCTAGTAAATTATCAAATCTGAGGAAGTAGCAAGAACTCCCACGTTTGCAGCCAGTTGGTTAGAAGTAAGGGTAATTCTGGGAACCCCCAAGCCTGCAGCTGGTGTCTGAAGTGAAAGCTGTCCTGTGGATGACTGTGCCCTTAACATGTGAAGTTTGGTCTAATCCCAGGTGGTAGTAACCATCGGAAGTCATTGTAGGAGATGAACCAGGAAGTACAGTCAACTGCAATAGGGGTTGTAATAAATAATATGTGATGACATGAATTTCAAAGCTAGAGAATTTTAGGGAAGAGAGGAGAATGATTTCAACGCTGAAAGGGGGAAATGAAGAGAGTACCTATCTTCATATCCAGTGGTATGAGGGTTCTGAGAAGAAAAAAAGGGAAGGGCATCACTTGAGATGGCAGAAGGAGAAATAACGTCCTCAGGAGAGATAAAATTCCTAATGCACTGCAAGTGTTATAGGCTATGAGAATGAGGAGGACTAAGTGAAAGAAATCCACAAAAATGAGAGTATCCAGTGATATAGAACAACCAAGAGATAGTGTTATCTTGGAAGTCAAAGACTTCAAGGGAGGAGAGTGTAATCAATTGTATCTAACAGAACTGATAGATAAAGCAAGAGAGACTAAGAAACTGCCACTGGATTGAGCAATATGAAACTCACTGATGACCACAACAAGAAGTTTCAATGAAATGGTGAGAGAGGAAGCCTGGCTGGAATGGGTTCAAAGAGAATGGATCTGGAAATCAACTAAAGGCATACAACAAACTAAGAAATGGTTATTCATTGCAAACTAGGCAACACTGGGTAAGAACGATGCAAGCCTGTGGCATTTTTGCCTAGGGCTACTCTCATTCTCCCCAATCCTGCCCCCTACAAGTAGTAGTTCAAGCATGGGGGACCAGGCCATGAAAACCAGGAGCTCTACTACGGCTGCTGCCAAACAGGACTCAATTTATAGCACTGCCAATTAAAGTAGCCATCTCAGTGGCAAGTGAACAGAGGCAGTGTCCGATCTCCTACCCTGAGGCTGTAGTCCTGTTCTGAGCAAACAATAAACTAATGGACTGAGGATTTAACAGGAAGTCCCACGTAGTGATACAGCCACTGTATCATGGATGATAATCCGTTCTCCTGCCCCAAGTACTCATTTTTTTTTATTGTATCAAAACAATTTACTGGAAGAAAGGATGGTCTTTTCAACAAATGGTGTTGGGGCAACTGGATATCTATACGTAGAAAAAACAAACTTAAGTGGCACCTGGGTGGCTCAGTCATTAAGCATCTGCCTTCAGCTCAGGTCATGATCCCAGGGTCCTGGATCGAGCCCCGCATCGGGCTCCCTGCTTGGCGGGAAGCCTGCTTCTTCCTCTCCTACTCCCCCTGCTTGTGTTCCCTCTCTCGCTATCTTTCTGTCAAATAAATAAATAAAATCTTTTAAAAAAAAGAAAAGAAAAAAGAAAAAACAAACTTAGATCCTTACCTCATCCCATATCCAAAAATTAACTCAAAATGGATCACAAACCCAGCAATTCCACTCCTAGGGATCTATCCAGAAGAAATTAAAACATCTATCCACACCAAGGCTTGTACATGAATGATTACAGCAGCATTATTCATAAAAGCCAAAAACTGGAAATAATCAAAATGTATGGATATGTATGTCCATACAATGAAACGATATTCAGCAATAAAAAGGAATGAAATATTAACCTCAAAAACATTATGCTAAGTGAAAGAAGACAGAAGCAAAAGACTGTGTATTATAAAACAAAACTACAAACTTATGATTCCTTTAATATGAATGTCCAAAGGCCAATTTATAGAAAGAAAAGCAGATGAGTGGTAGCCTAAGGGTAAGGTTAGGAATGGAGATTGAATGCAAATGAGCTCAAAGAATTTTGGGGAGTGATGAAAATACTGTAAAACTGGATTGTGGTGATGACTGCACAATTCTATAAATTTACCCATAATCATCCAATTGTACTGTTACAATGGGTAAATTTTGAAATATGTACAATCTACCTCAATAAAGCTATAAAAAAAGAGAGTTTGGTAAGGTCAACATAGATAACTTTTACAGAGTCTAGCATAAATGATAAAAGAAATGGGGTAGTAGCTGCAAGGGTTAGTAAGGTCAAGAGAGTGTTTCTTTCAGATGAAAGAAATTAGAATATGCTCTTACGCTACTGACAGTGATCCAGAAAAGGAAAAACAGGAAGAACTGCAGGAAGAATGTCCTTGAGAAGGCAAGAAGAGGTGGGCTCAAAGGAACAATTGGTGGGAATGACCTTCAACAGAGGAAAAGACAGTTAATTCACAATAACTGGTAAAGATGCAGGTGGTAGGAAGATTGTTTCTACGTTCTTAATGAAATAGGAAGGTCACCAGCTGAAAGAGAGGATGCAAAGGGAAATGTTGAAGATTTGCATGCAAGGAAAAGATATACTCATCTAAGCAAATGAGAGTGTGGAAGAACTAGAATAATAAAATAGGGTACCTTGGCAGCACTACGCACTGTATTTAAAGTCACTGGGTATTAACTAAGAATTTATAGTTAACCTAGTTGTTTTGCTCCAGCCATATACAGGTACAAGTACACAGGTGTAAAAAAGTAGAGTTGGTTTTAACCAGGATTGGGTTTTGCCAGGCAAGAACAACCAAGGCAAAGAGGTCAAGGGGATTGAGTATAGATGCAGAAGAGCAATTACAATGAGAATCCAGCAAGTCAGAAAAGGAACTGAGAACATGTATGCATCGAGGAACAGTGCAAAGGGAATTCACCAAGTCAGAAAAGGAATTGAGGACACATATGTATCGAGGAAAAGTGAAAAGGTGGTAAATTGAAAGGTCCCAGTGACGTCAAAGATTTAAAGTTGTTGGGTACTTAGAAGTAAGCTAGAAAAATTGGAGGTGCTAGTTGGAGAGTAAAATGCCAGAAATTACTTTATAGAAAGTTGTAGCTATTCGTAATAATGAGCTGTGGAACAGTGACTCTCAATCCTGGCTGCACATTAAAGTCACCCTGGAAAACTTAAAAATAACATACCAAGCCAAACCTCAGATTAACCAAATCAGAATCTCTGGGAGTGAGTCCTAGATCCTTATAGTTTCTCGAAACTCCCCAATTAATGCAGATGCACTGAGGGTTTAAAAACATATGGCAGATGATATGCCATAAAAGTGAATAGCTGAGGCAAAGGACAAGAGCAGTAGAGGAGAGGAAGTCAAGAGACCAGAATACCAGAAGGATCATCTGTGTGGATACTGTAATCACCAATAATCATAACTGGAGTAGTAGGAGAGTACCAGTGAGCCCCCGAAGATAAGAGAGAGCAAAGAGAACACTTAACCCATGTCAATAGGAGGAGCCACCACTCAAGAACTCCATGGGGAAGTAGCACCCTCAGGGGAGAGGTAAGTTTACTGAAAGCAAGAAGATATTCATGTTTAGAGAAGAGGTTAAAGATAAAGGGAGTTTTGCAGATGACTGACAGTGAACTCCAGAAGGCACAGAGAAAGGGTTCAATGGTCATAAAGGGGTGAAAATTGGGATCAGACAAGAGAGACGAAGGAAAGAAAAGATCCAGACAAAACTACTGGCCAGGAAGTCTCAGAACACAAGCACCATATTTTTTTTTAACACTACACAAAAACAACCACAGGAAAAGCTCTATGAAGTTAGGAAAATCTTCACTGAATCCCGCCACTTTCTAAAAGATTTTTTGAAATTAATTCCAAATAAAAACGAGTCACGGAAAGTATCAAGGTCAATTCCATATACTAAATTACAAGAAGAGAGAATAAGGGGCAGAATAACATCCCTACAGATGGCGAAAGCATGCCAGAAAGACATGCCCACATAACAGATCAAAGCTGTAACATGCTAGGGGTGCCTGGGTGGCTCAGTCAGTTAAGCGGCTGCCTTTGGCTCAGGTCATGATCCCAGCGTCCTGGGATCAAGTCCCAGGTTGGGTCTTTGCTCAGCAGGGAGTCTGCTTCTCCCTCCCCCTTGCTCTTGTGCTCTTGCTTGCTCTCTCTCTCTCTCATATAAATAAAATCTTTAAAAACAAAACAAAACAAAACAACTGTAACATGCTATTTCAAAATGAACTAAAAGACCTTAAGAGAATGACACAAGACATGAAAGAACAACAGATGTAAGAATTATAAAAACTCAAAATGACAAAACTCAAAATAATTAAAAACAAAAGGAAAGAATCATTCCAGAAATAGTGAATAAAAACAGATACTCCCTTAAGAAAAATACAAAGTAAAAAAGAAGAAAATTTTAAAACTCAAAGAGATTAAAAAGATTTGAGAAAAATTGACAAATATTGAAAACAAATAAGACTGAACATACAGTGATAGGAAGCCCTGAAGAAGGAAATCCAAGCAAAGGACAGAATAGTAAAAATAGTAATTAAAAAAAACTTTCCTGAAATAAAGATTTGAAACTACATCTTGAAAGAGCACAATGTATACCTGAGAATATCAACTCAGAACGACTAAAATTATTTTACTATACTACTACTAAACATTAAAGAATAAGAAAAAAGGGGGGGAAGGGGACTGGGGTCAGAAAGGGGGAAATACAGAACTATAGACAGGAGTCCAGGAAATGAGAGATGAACCGGCAGTACTGGGTTTCCCAGGCTATAAAAGGGTTAAAGTGCATAATGAGATTAGATCTAAAAATCTCAGGGTACATAAGGGTGGCAAGACTGCGCAGGAGATGAGGAACCAGTTACTTATAAAGAAAGGAGAATTAGACTGGCATCAGACTTATCTATTGCACAAGCTCGAAAACGGTGGTGTATATGTCATATAGCAGGAAAAAAAAGCGGGGGGGGGGGGGGATGATGATCCAAGAACACTATTCAGCCAAGATAAAAGATAGGCATTTTCACTCAAGCAAGGATTCAGAAATTGTACCACATCCACTGAGGAAATTATTCCAAATGTTTTTCTGGCATCCATAGTTTCTTTTTTTCCAGTCTCTACCACTCTCAGAGTTGGGGCTGGCAGTCAGAAATGGCTAAATCCAAGAACATCATATATGACCAGCCCTAGAAAGCTTTAAGAAACAAGGAATGCATATTTTGCCAACAAACACAAAAAAGGCCTCAAAAAGATTCAGGCCAATATTTCCAAACAATGAGCACTAGTACAGAGGCCACAAGGTGCTCATTAAGCCCAGAATAATCAAATACATCTTAAAAGATGCCAACTCTAAGTTAGACAGGCTCAGCCTTATCATCCATCCCAGTCTCAGGAAGTACACTTATTTCCATAGGGTCAAGAGTACCAGGCTTTAGCAACCAAAGTCCAGGAGTCAGGCCAAAGTCAAAGCTCAAGTCCAGGTCCCACAAAGTCCCCCCAAAGACTCTGGAAAAAAGGCTTCTATCAACTTTGAGGGTCAAAGAATTGTACAAAACTTGGACTACTGTCCACAAAGGCAGGCATCTCCCTATGCTATTTCGTATAAATACAATACAAAGTCCTCCAATTCATACCAAAAGAGAGAGGTAATCATATAGTTTTGATCTTATAATTTTTTAATATAATAAATTATGTTAATACTTAACTGTCCTTGCCTTCCTGGAATAAACTCTGATGTATTATCTTTTAAATACACTACTAGTTTTATCTTGCTAATATTTTATTTAGAATGTTTGCTTCTATGGGGCACCTGGGTGGCTCAGGTAATTGAATGTCCAACTCTTGATTTCGGCTCAGGTCGTAATCTCAGGGTCATGAAATCGAGCCCCACACTGGGCTCTGTGCTCAGTGGGGAGTCTGCTGGAGATTTTCTCTCTCTCCCTCTCCCTCCCCACACTTGCACATGCTCTCTCTAAAATAAATAAATAAATCTTAAAAAAAAGAAAAGAATGTTTGCTTCTCTGGTCATGAGTAAGAGTGGACTAATGTTTATAATGGCAAAAAAAAAAAGAAAACAATCTTAATGTCCATCAGTTGGGGAACAACAGAATAAATTATGGTGTAGTATGCTTTGGAATGTTATTCAGCTTTTTAAAATTAGATTTCCATTTACTAAGCTGGAGAGATGCCATGATACATTCTTAAAAGAATAAAGCAAGTTACAAAAAGCCTGTATGTGTGTGTATATACTTATATGATTTTGAGTGAGAAAAAGATGTTGAAAAATACTCAGTGTTGGTTAATATTGGCTACTCCAAGGAAGAAAACTGGAGAAGGGAGAGACCTGAGGGGAGAGGAAAATACTAACTTTTCCTTTATTCATCCCTATTTATTTTCGTGGTTGCAAGCAGAGTCTTACTTTCATAATTTTCTAATAAAGGTAGAATGTGGGGGAGAGAACAGTTATCTACTAAAAGTATGACAATTAACATTAGTTGACAATAAATGACTACCTTGCACCCAAAGACAAAATTAGAATTAAATTATGTAAAGCAAGGAGAGGAATTATTACGAAGTTCATTTATTTAAAAATACAAAACAATCTAATCTGGAACCAAAGTTGCATATAAGTGGTCTTTCTCAAGTACATTAAGCAAGACGTCTTCAGGATGAACTAGTTTTTATTTTATAACTAGCACAAACTTACCTGTTCATGAGTATTTTGACAACTAAGGAGAAAACTAAGAGAAAGTGAGTCAAAGAAAAATATTCAATGAATAACTATGCATGATACACTGATTAGCAAAAGTGGGCAAAATGTTACAGAAGTAATGGAAACTCAGGAAAAAAATGAGATTTTGAATAACTTGTTATTTATACTAAAGAAAGAGGGGTAAACTTTTTCTAATGTATTATTTTACACTGTAAACAGACAAGGCCTTTTTATTAAGTAAATCACAAAAGAAAAGCAACCACCTTAACTGATATCACACACAAATTTTTAAAAAAGAAAAATTACAAAAAGCTATCAACATGTAGCATGGGTGATGGGGGGATAAAGTTATCATAGAAAATTCCAGTTATTCACAGAAGTGAGAAATGTTATGACATTTACGTGATCGAATTGAAAAAAGAATTGTCAAAGGGCTCACTGTCTCAAGAAATGCCATGGTTTGCTATTTTATAGAGGAGAATAAAAACTAATTTTTTGTCAAGTTTGTGGTACTTAAAGGGAAATAGGCCAAAAAGGTATGCACACCAGGAGTCTGCCCAACAGCATCTCACCTCTAAAACTCTTTATTTTTAAATTTACAGTTATTTAAGAACTCTCTCTCAGCTCTCATCAAATCTTTCATAAGAGAAAATTTCAGGATACAAAATAAATCAGTAACTTAATTACCATGGGTCTTTTAAATGCCTGGCAAGGCTGAAAAGGAGAGCAAGACAAGATAACAAGGAAAAGCTGGACTCACAATGCTAGTAGAAAATTGTGGGGAGGAGTTGGGTGAAGCATGCATTAAATAAAGAGAAATCCAGGATGATTTCCAAGGCCTAATAAAAATGACCATTCCTTAAGTATTAAACATTGTCCTAAGGATTTTCACTGACATTATTTCACTTTGTCATCACCAAAACCCTGCAAGATAGATTTTAGCCCCTCATACATCTAGTAAGTGAGAGAGCAGTAATTTGAACCTGTTTTCATGATTCAAAAACTCACAAATTCATGTTCTTTCTACTATAAAACGGGTCTCACGATTGTAGGATTTCAAAAGCTTCTTACAACTGAACAACAGTATTGTCATTCTATCATAATGAAATGTGTGGGGCACCTGGGTGGCTCAGTTAGTTAAGCATCTGACTCTTGATTTCGGGTCATGATCTCAGGATCATGAGATAGAGCCCCCCTCAGGATCCACACTGAGGCCCCCTCAGGATCCACACTGAGCGTGGAACCTACTTAAGATTCTCTCTCTCCCTCTGCCCCTCCCCCCCAAAAACAAAATAAAATAAAGTAATGTCTGATAACTTCCAAAAGAAGTCTTTCTTCCTCTTCAAAACCCCAAGAAGAAAGAGCTAAGATTCTCTGATGCTAAAACAGGATTTGGGTATGTAGTAAATCTTCATCCCATATGTCTAATAAAACTAATTACCTTCATTCACCCTAATTCCCAATCTGGAGGAACCCTACAGAATTCCTTGGAATTGAAACAAAAACAGAATTCTAGAGTAACAACAAATACCCATCAAGCTTCCATAACCTGACTAGCTTTACCCTACCAAATTTCAGCAACTAGAGCTAGAAATTGTGGGATCCCATAACCCAAGATAGTAAAGGGCTAAAAAAAGACTTCCTTCATTTAAACAGAAAGAATTTGCCTAGATCTGAGGTAGATTCTCCATGACTAAAATGATTAAATCACAGTATCTACATACCCAGTCCCATTCCCAAGTTTAATAACTAATCTACTTATAAGGCTAGATCCATAGGTGGGGTTGCCATGGCAATTAAAAACTGGTGCCATATTTCGTCATGTTGTCAATCTCTATAATCGGATATCATCTGATATATTCAGATAATGATATGCAAGTACGGTATTACAGACAAGGAACTAAAGCATGGCTACCTAATCC
The DNA here is from genome assembly GCF_964656455.1 of Halichoerus grypus. Taxonomy (NCBI): domain Eukaryota; kingdom Metazoa; phylum Chordata; class Mammalia; order Carnivora; family Phocidae; genus Halichoerus; species Halichoerus grypus. The sequence continues at coordinate 194,167,061 of NC_135713.1, read as the reverse complement.
AAAGATACCTGGTTGGAGTAAATAAGTTTTCCATTATTATTGCTTATATATATTGCTTTGTGAATTTTAGGTCTGCAATACTTTTGATATTTATAAAAAGGAATGTTTAAAGCACTGTTTTCCTTTAATTATTTTTTGTTTTTTGTTTGTTTTTTTAAGATTTTATTTATTTATTTGACAGAGAGAGAGACAGCGAGAGCAGGAACACAAGCAGGGGGAGTGGGAGAGGGAGAAGCAGGCTTCCCGCCGAGCAGGGAGCCCAACATGGGACTCGATCAGAATCCTGGGATCATGACCTGAGCCGAAGGCAGACGCTCAACGACTGAGCCACCCAGGTGCCCCCTTTTTTGTTTTGTTTTGTTTTTAAGAGTTTATTTATTTCTGAGAGAAAGAGAGAGCACGAGTGCGCCTGCATGGGGTGGGGGGGCAGCGCAGAGGGAGAAACAGACTCCCCGCTGAGCAGGGAGCCCTACCAAAGGCTCCATCCCCAGGACCCTGGGATCATGACCTGAGCCGAAGGCAGACACTTCACCGACTGAGCCACCAAGGCGCCCACTGTTTTCCTTTTCATGATACTTTTGCCACCTAATGAAAACAGTAAAACTTACCAACACTGACCAGTAAAACTTTAGGGAAGTGACAAATTTATTACACTGGGTTTTTCCCAGAATAGAATGAATATTAGGACACAGAATTCTGAATTACACTATTAGTTTTGATTTAAGGAAGAATATGAAATGTCCACCTTCAATTGAAAGACTACAATAGTAAAACTATGTATACATAGTACGAAGTCAACAAATATTTAAGTGAGGGGCGCCTGGGTGGCTCAGTCGTTAAGCATCTGCCTTCAGCTCAGGTCATGATCCCAGGGTCCTGGGATCAAGTCCCGCATCGGGCTCCCTGCTCAGCAGGAAGCCTGCTTCTCCCTCTCCCACTCCCCCTGCTTGTGTTCCCTCTCTCACTGTGTGTCTCTCTGTCAAGTAAATAAATAAAATCTTTAAAAAAAACACACACACACAAATATTTAAGTGAATGATTTAATGTGTTAATATTCTGCACAAAAATACCCCAATTTTTCCAATATAACTAATCTAACTCAACTCATTATGCCTTAAACACAAGATATCTGTATAACAAGCTAATATAAAAAATCAAGGTTTTTTTTTTTGTAACGATGATCTTTTTCAATACAAAATATGCATAAGAGAGACTGAGACTTGGGCAAACAAAGAAAAATGTTCTCATATGCTGTGCTCCAAAACTCCTTACGTGGGCTACCTCTTCTAAGAAAAAGGAATAAATCAATTAATATACTTTGTCAGAAACTTCTTCAGAGTTAGACATAATATGGGTGTCACACAGAGACTGTCAGATAAATCCCTACTAAGGCAAAATAGCCAATCTTTTTTCAGCAGACAGACAGAAGCAATTATGCTCTGCAAGAGCCTTCAACAGACATACCTGGTCTATCTCCAACTCTTGACGTTCAATGACCATTTATATAATAACCTAACGATTGGTAACTTCATCTATAAAGGCCTCGACAGTAAATATTTAGGTTTTGTGTGCTAGTAGGTCTCTACAGAAACTACCCAACTCTGTGGCTGTACACAAAAAACAGCCATAACCAATATGTAAATGAATGAGCATGGCCATACTCCAATAAAACTTCAGGAGCACCTAACGCTCAGTCATTAGGTGTCTGCTTTCGGCTGGGGTCATGATCCCAGGGTCCCGGGATCGAGCCCTGCATCAGGCTCCCTGCTCGGCCGGAAGCCTGCTTCTCCCTCTCCCTCTCCCCCTGCTTGTGTTCCCTCTCTTGCTATCTCTCTTTCTGTCAAATAAATAAAGAAAATCTTAAAAAAAAAAAAAAAAAAGATGCTATTCAAATAAACCAGGTGATAGTTTTCATGGTATTATAACAAATACTATTTATTTATACAGTATATTTATATGGTGCCTTCTCTCCAAATAATAATAGTATTTGTTAACTACAGGCACTCAGCAGATATGATAATGCTGAGCTTCAATTCATTCACAAAGGGAAAAAAAAATCCAAATAATTAAACTAGCTTCCAAACTATTTTATATTTGTTACCTTGATCAAACTAGCACTAGAAAAGTAAACAGCCATCTGCGACAGCTTGCTCTAGCTCCTTAAAATAAAATCTGGGAACCATGAGTAAAAATATTCCAGCTAACATTGGTGATTCTGTGTAAGTACATTCAACTACTATGCCTAATCACTAGGTCTCAGAAATTCAATTTTAATTCTATTGTAAAAGGAAGAAATATGACAAGGAGAGAACTTTGATGCATTTCTATTATGCACACTTGTCCTACCTTACATCTAATCAAGATCAACTATCCTAGGGATGCCTGGGTGGCTCAGTCGGTTAAGCGTCTGCCTTCAGCTCGGGTCATGATCCCAGGGTCCTGAAACTGAGCCCCTCGTTGGGCTCCCTGCTCAGCAGGGAGCCTGCTTCTCCCTCTCCCTCTGCCCCTCCCCGCTGCTCATGCTCTGTGTGTGTGTGTCTCTCTCAAATAAATAAATAAAATCTAAAAAAAAAAATCAACTATCCTAATATTCCCCTTTCAGAACTAGTACTGGCTTAGTATATGGTAGTCCCCTGCTAATCCACCCGCAGTCCAGAAGCAGATAATCCTCCTTCTGATGTATAGTCAGAACATCAATAGTAACCCAAGGCTACATCACATCGCCTACATCATTCACCTCATTTCATCTCACCACATAGGCATTTTATCATCTTGATAAAAGGATAAGAAGTCATCACAAGAATGAATTCAGCACAATAAGATAATCTGAGAGGAGAGACCACATTCTCATAACTTTATTACAATATACTATAATTGTTCTATCTTATTATTGTTGTTAATCTTTTATTATGCCTAATTTATAAATTAAACTTTATTGTAGGTATGTACTCATAGAAAAAAAACAGTATATATAGGTTTCAGTACTATCCATAGTTTGAGGCATCCACTGGGAGTCTTGAAATGTATCCCCCTCAGATAAGAGGGGATTACTGTACTTCTTCTAGGCTTACTTTTTTCTCCATTCAAAATAATGCATGCAAAATCTTTCAGAAAATATGAAAAGAGCAAAGGCATTTATGGGCAAATATGGGGAAAAGCCAGAGAGCCAGCATGGGACAGTCCAAAAATCAAACACGGAAGAGGGAAATAATCAAATGTTTAATAATGTTAGTAAAACTTTATGATAAAGATGCAAACATCAAATTAGGTTTCATAAATGAAGTATGCTAAAAGGAACTATCAGCCAATCTAAAATACACAGCATGACCTAAGTCTATGACAAATATACCAAAGTATATAAATATACATCTTGAATAAGTCTTAGTCATAATAGATTATCCTGAATTCCCTTATCAACAAATGTACATAAAAATGAAAGAAGTATTTGATTACATGAGCTTTACAGAATGGCAGAAAGTTTGGCTTACAGAAGAAAATAATTGTTACAAGTATAAGAGATGATTGTTATTCTTTTTTCTTCTTTTTTTTAGGGGGGAGGGGTAGAGGAAGAGGGAGAGAATCTTAAGTAGGCTCCACACCCAGCACATGAGCCTGACACAGGGCTCCATCTCACAACCCTGAGATCATGAACTGAGCTGAAATCATGAGTTGGACGCTTAAATGACTGAGCCACCCAGGGGCCCTATTATTCTTTATACTTTACACATTTTTATAAATATGATTTCATATGTAATATATATGAAACAATGTATAAGTGTGACAAAAATCTGAGCCAACGGTTATTGATGGAAGTGGTAAAATATACACAATCATCCATTTTTGTTACTTTTTAAAATAAAATAGATCATAAAAGTATGAATAAGCAGGAAAAATGGACAATTTCTCCTCAACTTTCCTTGAGAAAGTTAGCAGTAAAGATTTACTGGTGCTTTTAAAGAGATGGTATGTAGATCTCTGTGTGTGTGTGGTGTACTCTCTCTTTAAAAGCATCAGTAAACCTTTATTGCACACTATGTACACACACACACACACACACACACCCCAAATTACTTGAAAGTAACTTTCTATCTCTAAAGCCCCCCAAAACCAACCTCCATCACAAACATGTCCTTAAACACATAAAAAGTACAGATACTCCTCTACTCATAATCCCAGAGATAAATTACAAAAATAAATCCCGTAAGAGAAATGTTCATACTATAAGTAACTGTATTTTTGGTAAATCTGTAGGCTTAATATTTATGTGTCTTACTACTTACTTACTGAATTGAAACTCAACTCTTCCACTTGCCGGCTAAATCTGATTCTTGATTGTCCTATGCAAGTTATTGAACATCTCTGTGTTTCAGTTTCTCATCAGTAAAATGTAAATAACAGGACATACTTCACAGGGTGCTGAAACTGACTAAAACATGTATAATAGGACTGGCACAGAGTAAGTGCTATATAAGGGTGAGCTATTACGACTAGTACTTCTAGTAACAGTACTCCATCTTCCCAAACATATTCAAAACATTCTGGACAATTTGAATTACTGATTAAAATTAGATACTATCAAAAACAGACATTAAATCTGAAGCCTGATTAACAGTAAGTTTAAAGCCCTGCAACTCCGAAAAGAATAGATCATTAATAGATCCACATAACCACCCTGTCAAGAACAATCGGAGGAGAGCGGTTTTCCCAAGTGCAACTATCAATTTCTTCCCTTACACAAGGGGGCAGTGATAACAAGAAAAGAATGGGGCTCTGCAACACCTCTTCCTACAGACAGTAGGGGGTGGCAGTACATACGGCTTACAGTCAGAACAAAACAGGAAGACCCAACAGAACTGCTCTTTATTCTCCTCTGGCCCTCTCCTCTCTGCTTTAGCCCCAACATAGCCTCAAGGTGAGGGATGTATCTATAGAAAACACTAAAACCCAGTATTAATCACCAAGTAAAATCCAGTTTTGTCTTTAAAGCAAATGATCCCTCAGTGGCTGAATGTGGATGCAGGAGGAAGCCCATCAGTATGAATTTTCAGATTATCTAGCAAATTACTTACTGTTATTATAAGAACAACATTCTTCAAGCAAGTCATTCAATTCCTCTACAATAATCACAACATAAAAGACTAAAATCTCAATCATTAACTATATTCTAATGAACACAGCCAGATATTTCTGCTTGTTTCGTACCATACAGACACTCATTGAACGTACATATGTAAGTTATATTACATAGCTCACTGAACTATCTTTTGTTACTTCTGAAATTCCAGCTATTTTCTGACAATCCTCTCAAAACACAGATGTTCTTCTTAAATGGAAGTCACAATGTTTCGCAGCATGTGGGTAATTTCATATACAAAGATAGAGAGATAGAGAAAGAATATTTAATATTTTATTCTTGTGCTCACATTCCTAAGATGATGTACCTGGGAAACACTGACAGTATCCATGCTGCTGCTTTTTATGCTACATTTACTGTATTCAATTTTTTCCCCATTTTGCCGCCCCAACACCAAGAACATGCAAGAATAGATCACTACTGTCATTCACTGTAATTAACCACTGCAATAGCTTTTGGCTCCAACCCCTCAAAATGCCTGAAAATTTATCCCTTTTGTTCACCATATTGTTTTGTTTTCCTCATTCCAGATATTTTCACCTGTGTGAAAATGAAGACAGGGGCACACAGGAAAAAAATCCCTTTGCCTAATGATCTTGAACTCAGAATTATGATCAAGATGTGGTGTCTTTTTGTTTATTGTTTTTCTTTTCCTGGAGAGGAGCAGAGAACAGAGTGAAAGACACCCGAAACACCAAATCTTCCTAATGTTTATTATCATTGTTTATGTTTTGTGAAACCCATTTTACACAACTGAAATAAAAGACAGGATACAATTATATCAGTGCTCTCTCCAAGCTGACGGCAAAACCTGTAATTATTTTAGCCTTATTTTTTCTTTCCCATCTCACAACCAGACACAATATGCTTTTTCTTCTTTCACGTGGGTACGTACTATCTCTATCTCAAAAAATAGCATATCATAGCTCCTCTCGATTTCCTGTGATAAAATATCTAGCAATGAGCCTTATTAATCTTTTCTTACACTACATCTCCTTTCCCAGAGGGACTGTTAATATCGCACACAACACTTCTACCATGAATTTCAATGCTACACAGGCCAACCCACCCTGCGCCTTACCTGGCACATTTCACAACTACTTTTTATGCTGCATTCTGGGGGCACATTTTGCAACTCGTTCTGCACCACATTGCCTGCCACGTTTAGCAATCTGCCTCGCATCTCATCCTGGGTCCCCGTCATCTAGAGACTCTCTCGGTACCAAATTCCACGACACCTTCGGTGACACCGAAGTGACCGTCCCCGGCCCCATCTGAAGCCACCCTGAGTGCCACATTTGGAGCCAACCTTCCCCACACCTTGGACACCGGAGGCACTTCGCTGCCCGTTCCGCTGCTTCCCTGCTCGCCCCCGCCCCTCTCCCTGGAGCCGAGGCATTGGAGGCGAACGCCCCTGTCACTGAGGCGACCCCTCCTTCCGCCGCTCCCCGGGTCTCTTACCTGCCGCTCTGAGGGGCTCGCTGCAACTCCGGGTCAAGCCCCAGCCCCCGGGATCCCCAGTGAGGACCGCGCCGCCAGCCGGCGCCGCCCGCGATTCCCAGAGCACCTCGCTGCGCTCCGACGCCCGCGGTGGGTCTGCGCCCCGGAAAGGCGCGGCGGGGCCTCGCGGCGGGCAAGCGCAACCCGCGGCGGTCCTCTTGTCAGCGGCGGCGCGGGTGCAGGCTCTCGCCCCTCAGCGCGGCGGCGGCGGCGGCGGCGGCGGCGGCGGCTGCGGCGGTAGCGGCGGCGGCGGCGGCGGCGGCGGCGGACGCCTTGCTCCGCCTCGCGCGCGGCACAGCCGGGAGGTGAGCGCGAGGGGGATGGGAACGGGGGCGGGGCCGCCCGGAGGAGGCGCGGAGGGCGGCGGCGGGAGGGCAGCGCCGGCAGCCCCGAGCCCGGCGCTCGGAGTGCTCGCAGCTTCCCCCGCCCGGCGGGCGGCTCGCGCGAGGCGGCTGTGCCAGCGGGCCCCGCCGGAGCAGCGCGCCCAGCAACCCGCGCCCGGCCGGCCGCTCGCTAGCGCCGCCGCCGCGCCGGGGGCGTCGCACCCTCCCAGGCCGCCCGCAGCCCCGCCCCCTCCGGGCCGGGGTGGGGAGGAGCGCGAGCGCGGAGGGAGAGCGCGTGCGTGGGGGCGCGTGCGCGGTGGAGCGCGCGCGCCCCCGCCCCCTCCACAGTTTGGGGGTGGGGAGCGGCTGGGAGAGAGAGTGAAGACCGAACCCTTCCCTGCGCCGAGAGGTTGGGCCCTGACTGTGCCGCTCTGTGAGCTCTGGGCATTTCTCGTTTCCTCAGGGGGCTCTGACTGGTGGGGTCGAGGGTTTTGGTGGGGAAGAGGGGTGGAAGCTCAATAGCAGACAAGGCCCTAAATAGTTCGGCTCCGCCCCCGGAGGGGTGATGTCACTCTCGAGGTGCTGCTGCTGTCACGTGCGCCCACTTCTGGGCCTGTCCTCCTGCTTTAATGGGCAGAACGTTCCTCTGGATTTCCCCCACTTCAGTCACCTTACGTACACATCACTCCTGGAATCATCAAACCCTACATATGTCGGTTATTCTTTGCCTGATGCCCAATTGTAATATGTAAACTGCTTCAAATGCCACAGTTGGCTGTGGTGGGAATCAGAATGAGGTGCAAAACCAGCCCTGGGTGGGTAGGTGGGTGGGGAGGGAGGAGAGAGAAGGGAGACTATGTTATCTAGAATAATTGCTGAAAATTCACCGACCGCAGCTTGAGAGCTTGAGGTGAGGTTGTGACGCTGCTTCTGTCGCTGCCAGGCTGGACAAGAAGTAATGTGGTTTTAAGAGCTAGTAGGCAAGGCACGGAAAGCCACCACATTAAAGCCTCCTCAGAGGTCTTACTTCCCCCATTACCCTCCACCTAGATCCTCTTCCCCTTTTCCTTTCCCTTGCATCATAAAACAGCAAGTCAACTGTGGAAGATATCTGGACATAAATTTTTCCGTGGGCTGTAAGATGATGCAAAGCAATCACTATTACATACTCTGCCTGGCTAATCTTCCCGTCCATAAACTGAGACGACCTTTCCTGGTCATCTATTCCCTAATGAGACGCCATGATTGGAAATAGATGCCCCTAAATTACCTCAGTCAAGGAATCTGTGTCTGTGGTGTTCCCAAGATAGTTTTGTTTGTTTGCTAACAGTTCTTTGAATCTACTTCATCCAGGAGTTTCTTTGGTTTTTTAAAAATTAGTATTAACTTCAGAATAATACAGGAAATTGAATATGAAGCCATTTTCAACAGCTAGTCTCTATAATGAATGCTTGAAAAGTTAGAGCAGCTTTGCATACTACAGCTAAAATGGCAAGGTGAAGGAATGATATATGGAATCTTTTGGTGATAACTCCAAAAACTTAGATTACTCTAGCTATAACCTGTCTATGGTGATAGTCACATGGTAGTGATTATTTATGGGGGATTTGACAGGGCAGGAGGGAGCCTTCTGGGTTGCTGGAAATGTTCAATATCTTGATCTAACTAATGACTATAAGGGTTAATATATATGCAAAAAGATTTATTCATACACACAAAGAGGCACTACAACATTATCACGATCGGAATCTGGAAACCTGGGTTTAAATCTCAGTGTCACCCACCACTCACCAGCTATGTGACCTTAAGCAAGTCTCCAAGCCTTCTCTTCTTCATCTGTCTAATGTGGATGATGATACCTCACAGGATGGTTGTAAAAAATTAAATGAAATTATCTTTGAAAAATAGCACAGAGCCTGATATATAGTGAGTGCTTAGGAAGCAGTAGCTATTGTTACCTTATTCCTTTTGCACCCAGATTTACCCTATTGGATTCTCCTTTGGGTTTTTTGTTTATTTTAAAGATTACTTTGTATCTCAACCTTTGTGAGTTTCACTGAGGCTAATAACATTCTTTCCCACAAGAAATAACAAAAGGCAGTCAGGGGTGTACTGTGTTAGTTTTCAAACTAGTTCAGGTGGCAGTACTTAGAAATTATTGTGCTCATTGTGGAACACCATGAAATATTGATAGATTTAATTCTGCCATATGGACATGACAATTTTACCAGCACTAAATCTGGCTATATTATGTTTATGCAGATCTCTCACATATTTTTAAAAAAATGTATTTTTAAGAAATAATAGGTCCATGTTTTTCCTTTAAAATTTGTTTGCAACTTTTCACAAAGTAGAAAGTACCAAAAGTTTAATAATAATTCACAAAATGAAAACTTTGAAGTCCATTTTTCCTGGAAATTAGAAAAACACTGTAATTGTTCAGTTTTAGCAGCAGAGTTCTCTTTATTGGATTTTCCCACAGTAAGCTCTAATAGCTGTGACCCACAGGGTCTCTTGCTCTGATGAAGTGAGTAACTCTGACTCACTGTCCTCATCATACTCCCAAAGATCAGTCTCCATTTCTTTTGGCTGACCTTTCCCAGATCCCATGTTCACACTGAGCAGTGCGAGTACCCACTGAATGAACTCACTGCCTTGCTGTTTTGATCATCCAGCATGATTCTATTCAGCCCATTCTCTTCCACATAATACTGCTGTTAAGTCTTGCAATTTGCTGCCACACTCTAACTTTGTGGAGGAAACCCTGTGTCCCTGACAGAGGTAAGGGTGGGGTATAGTAGGGATGGTGAGCAGCACTGTAGAGAGAAGTCAACCCTGTTCTCAGCTCTTCTCCCTGATTTGCTTTTCTGTCAGTGATACCTGAAATCCTGAGAATGCTAATTTTTTAACCTACTAAAAATCCATTCTAGTCAAAATGATCACTTAGTCTATAACTTAAATTTGGAAACATAATGTATGCCATGTAAGAGGAACATGCAAATGTGCATAAATTAGCCCAACCTTACCTTATACCTACCAGCTCATCAGTGCCATCTCTACCAGTCAAAATGCCCTTTCTTGGTCTATCAACTCTGCACACTTGTACTCACCTCTGCATATGTCTTCCCCTGGTACCTCTAAGTCTCTTAAGCAAACCATCAGGCTCACCTTGCCTACCCTTTTTCCTCAATTCTCTCCCTGTTGAATAAAGAATAATGATATCCACTATTGATTGATTGCCTACTGGCCGCAAATGCTTTACCAAATGCCTTAAATATACTATCTCGTTTAATTCTCACAACATCCCATCAATATTAACTCAGTTTTCTAGATTGTTGGGGGTGGAGGGCTTTGAGAGGTTAAATGACCAGGTCAAGATCACACTGAATGGGTGGGCAGAGCCACAGTCTAAACCCAAACAAACTTTATCCTCTATCAGTTACCCTCAAGATAATGGCCTATGAAATATAAATGAGAACACAGAATACATCATTTGAAAAATGTGAACCATATTATACCATGAAAGTATCTCTCAAAAGTTGACGTAAAAGAGATTTTTCTCATTGATTGTTTTTCATAATCTCCTTTCTTTTTAACTGCAATTAATAATTCCAAACTCAATAGCTTCAACATTTTCCCCACCAACTCCCACCTCGGTCTTTTGATGAATATTTAATAACTTCAAGACTAATACTTAAAAGCATTTCCACATAGAGGAAATACTACTTAAAAGAAGTTTCCAGTAAATCTCTCTTTTTTTTTTTTGGAAACTGAAAAATTCATGTACAATATGAAGAAGCAAAACTCCATATATTTTTACATTGACATTTATAAATGCTTGACAAGTATTTGCCCCTACTGTATGCTTATAACTGTGGTAAGTACCACAGAGTATACTTAACTAATTTGAGAGATGTCTTGCCTACTAGAAACACATAATAATCTATTTAGGAAACAAAATACTTTAAATATTTAAATATTAATACAGCATAATATAGAATTAAGTGTTAAAACATGAGTTAAACAGTGGGTTCTGTGATCATTCATAAAAGGAAGAAAGATACGTTTGACTGGAATGGTATGGGACTGCTACTTGAGGAAAGTAGTATAGGAAAAAATACAGATGGAAAGAAGGAAGAACTATTCCAGGGAGGGCCCTAGAGAATCAACAAAAGTTTAAAGCAGGGAATAAGTATAAGAACTCTTAAGTCAAAGAATAAGTCCCTTTTGGAGGTGAGTTGCTTTCGTAACAAAGACAAGTATTGGTGTGAACTACAAATAGACATGGTGCAAATCGAAAAAAAACAGACCAATGAGCAGTAAGTGTGGATGAATAGAAGAGTATTTACTAGTTAAGAGATAAAGCATCTGGTAACATCTTACCAACATCTGGTTAGTAAGAGGTTGGAAAAATGGGCCAGGACCAAACTGCAGAGGGTGCTGCCCAGAAAAGGAAGACACCATGATGTCTTTGAATAGAAGAATGACAAGAAGACAGTGTTTAAAACTTTATCTAGTAGGGTGGATTTCAGCATGGAAGGACTAGTGATAAGGGCATGGTTAAGAAGATATTACTATTTTATGAGCTAAAGAAGGTGACAGCTGATAGTCAAGAATTGTGGCAGTGGGAATAGAATGGAATAGTTCCAACAGCCATTGCATGGAAAGAATTAACAGAACTTTCTGAATAACTGAATGCAAAGGGTAAAGAAGAGTGAGAAATCAAAATACAGCAAGGTGATAAGACTCTAGAAGACCATGGTACCTGTGACAGAAGCAGGGGAGTCAACAGGAATGGTTTGAGAGAGAAGACAGAAAGAGATGGTGTTAGCATATTTTGTGTTTGCGGTAGTTTTTTACTGCTTTTGAATTACAAATCACTTAAGAATCTGATGGAACCAATGGATCCTCTCTTTTACAAAAAAAAAAAATTATTCATACTTGTACATGGTACACATTTGTAATGGATACCCTTGGAACTAACTACCAGAAAGCTCTTGACACAAGCTTGGCCCATCAGAGCCCTGTCTGGAATTTTTGTGCTTTATATCCAGAGGTTCAAATCAGTCTCTCCATAGTAGCTGAAACTATGATGCTGTTAGCTGATCTGTTTCCTAAACGAGCATGAGAAAGAGAAAATGCTTAAATGCAGAATGAGAGGAGAAAGGAAAAGAGAGAGTCTCATAGAGAAAAACAAAGGTCAGAAGTGAGAGAGGGAACGTACCTTAATGGCATTTGAGTCCATGGATCCATCACATTTCTATCCTTGAATTCCAGGAGATAACCTAGTCCTTTATGGAAATTCCTCCATGGTTAAACTTGTTTGAGCTGCATTTCTGCAATTTATATATGAGAGTTCTGATTAATTCAGGGGTTAAAGCTATTAACTGAAATCCACCCATGGGCTCCAGGTAAGAATTCTTGATTCAAGATATTGGAAAGTCACCTAAGTGGAAATAGACCAGTAAACAGGTTGAATTTAGGTGAGAAAGGGAAGAAAATGAATACTGATGCAGAGAGACTATAGATAGCACAGGTGTTTAAGAGCAAGGACCCTGGATCCAGACTGACTGCACTCAAATCCTAATTTAACTATTTACTAAATGCGTGATCTCAAGAAAGTTATTCTACATTTCCAGATCTCAGGTTACCTATCTGTGAATGGCAAATTAAAAACTATATCTTATAGGGTTGATGTGAAGATTTTAAGTTGGTACATGTAGAAGTACCTGGCCTATACATAGCAAGTCTCTATGGACTATTATCATTCAATGTAATAGGCCTATACCTAGGTGTTTTGCATAGGTTACATTATTTTTTTAAAGATTTATTTATTTATTATTTTAGAGGGTGGGGAGAGGAAGAGGGAGAGAGAGAATCCCAACCAGACTCCCCGCTGAGTGGGGAACCCCACACTGGGCTCGATCTCACAACCCTGAAATCATGACCTGAGCTAAAACCAAGAGTCGGATGCTTAACCAACTGAGCCACCCAGGTGCCACACATATGTTACATTATTTAATTTAATCTAATCCTCATAAAGACATTATCATCATCAAGGGTATTTATTATACCCAAACACAAAGATGAAGCCACTGACCCACCATTAATAAAACATAATGTTTGAGTTGATTCTCCAATATTGCATGGGTTTTATTGAACCTGCTATATCCCCTCACTCAAAGCACCTAAGTAGTTACAAGGTAGTTAGTAAATATTAGGAGAGGCAATTAGAAGCAAAGGGGGAATGATTGGCCTTTACAGAGAATGCCCACACAATCTTGGTTTAGAACCACAGCCCTTATCAATTAACCATGAGTAAAAGTAAAGATGAGAATACAGTAGATTTGTGTAAATTGTCTTTGCTTTCCTTCATATAATGGAATATGCTTCACTTCTTTTTAATCAAAAGAATCTTTAGATAAGAAATGAATTCTCTTAAATATAAGGGAATTATAGTTTTGTTGATGTGAAATAAAGAGAAGTTTTACTTATTAAAAAGAGGTGCAAGAAAGAAAAGGTAGGGGAAGTGAAGGTTTCCACTGGACCTTATCTCACACATCTGAAGCCCAATTAACATTTTCTCTAGATTGAGTCAACCAGCCTGACACACAATGTGAAAGGAACAAAAGAAAGTAAAGAATCAAAATTCAGCAGAGGAAAAGAAAAAGAGGCATCTTAATGTTACCAATATAATAATTGTAATGGAACTTCATTTATGTGGAACTCGGTTATCTGACAATCTCATTTATCTGGAGCACAGCAAAGACCCAGGGAAATAAAGGAGATGAAAAAAGACCTCTGCAAAAACAAAACAGAAATCACCAAAGTCCATGCCCTAAAGATCATGCCCATTACTGCTAGAGCTTCGATTCATCGAAGCCTTTTCTCAGAGGCTATTAATTTTTACTTGGATTCGATTTTAAAAGACCTGGCAATCTGGTTTCCAAACTCATAAAAAATTAAAAGCAGTAAACTAGAAGAGGGAGGAGAAACTATCGTATGCAGGCATGCAGATAGCAGTGAGAAGAGAAAGCTGGAAGTCTTAAACAGGGCAGAGATGAAAAAAGGCATAAAAATTTACTTAATGATCAAAAAACACAGCAATTTAGCGCCTTTAGCATAGGAGAAAACAGTCCTACATACCTCCATAGGCCTTAGGGAAGAAATTTTTAAAATTGATTCTATATTAACCCTGAGGAATCAAGAAAATTAAATTACATTCAGTATAAAGACATTCCGTGAGTTATGCAGCACTCAGCTTTATGTAAATAGTTCCATAAGGCACATAATAAAATTTTGAAGATGTGAGAGATTTTATATCACACCGAGAAATGCAAAGAAGTCAAGTGTACAAATGAACAACGCGAAGAAAGAATGTAAGGGCTGAAGTTGCAAGAACAAGGAGATAATGGCCTTCTGTGGTCAGTCTTGCATGGCTTTTGGTCCCACATAGACTCTCATGCATCAGTTTGGGTTATGGAACTGCTATTTGTTTATGCCCCATTTTGTTACTTTCTAATATGTCCAGAAAGTGACTAAGAGTTAGGAAGAATGCAGGTCAGTTTGTAAGAATAAGTAATTGAGTAAGAGCAAAATATTAAAACTTTAAAAAAGTATGAAGATAATTTCAACTTACCCTGATTTTGTGTTAAACAAAGATTTATGCACAAAGATGTTCATCACAGTAGTATTTAGCATTTTAAAAATCAGAAGCAATCTACCAACCCTAAAGAATGGCTAAATAAATTATGGCACATAAAATACTTGTTGGACAATTATGCAACCATAAAAACAATATTTTTATTAGGAAACTTATATGGCAAAATATTAAGTTAAAAAACAGGGTACAGAATTGCATATGTAGCATAATCTCAACAACATACAAAATATGTGGAAAGAAAATGAAATGAAAAGATCTCATTAATAATGCCCTACCCCCCCCCAAGTTTTTTCAAACCTAGGAACAAACTATATGTTCAATACTCACACAAAATAACTATAAATATTCACTGAAGGAAACTGAAAAACTGCATAAATGAAGAGGCATACCATTTTCCCTGATGAGAAGACTCATTGTAAAGATGCCATTGTACCCAAATAATTTACAAATTCAAGGCAATTCCAACCAAAATTACAGTAGGAATTTTAACAAAATTGACATGCTAGTTCTAAAATTCATCTGGATGAGTAAATACTTAAGAATAGCTAGACTTTTGTTAAGTATCATGAGGGTCTTCTTCTTACCAAATATCAAAACCTGTTATACAATCACAGTAATTAAAGTATCATATTGGCTCATAAATAGAAGAATAGATTAATGAAAGAGGATAGATCCTCAGCTACTGACACAAACATGTGAAAGAATTTCAAATAATTGAGAATACTGGTTATTCATTTAAAGAAAAAAAAAAGTGTATCTCTTACATCACATCATTCAAAAATAATTAACTTCCTCTACTCGGCAATTGGCATGGTCAGGGCCAAGGCCTGGAGAGGCAGCTGCCAGCATGGTGGAGGTTGGCATGGCTAGGATTGGCATAGCTGGAGCCAGGCAAGCAGCAGACAGTAGGGGTGGGGCAGAGGAGACGACTGGCGTGGCAGGGAGATCTGTCATATTCAGGGGTGTTGGACAAATGAGGAAATACATGGAGGATGGTGAAAGCAGTTTTCTGTTGGAGAGGGGTGTTACAAATGTGGAAAGTGAGAAGCCTAAAATGAACTCTGTGATGTTGGATTGGAGAAATTGGTGTGAACTCAAAGTTATATTTCTATGTCCTGATTCAGATTCCTGTGCTAAAGTTACATAAGAGCATACCCTTGTGTTGAGGAAGTATATACTGAAGTGTTTACAAGTAAGGGCTTTATGCCCACAATGGACCAGCTGTCTCAAATGGATCAGAAAAAATAATCATACGTATATGATAACAATTGGGAGATTGAGCTGAAGAGGATATGGCAGTTTATTATAAGCTACTCCTGCAGCTTTTCTGTGTATTTGAAATTATTTTCAAAATATAAAGTTTTTAAAGATAATTTCCAGATGTATCAAAAATGTAAATAAATAATCATACTTCTTCGAAGACATCCCCCAAAATACTCTTGTATGTACACACACAAAGATGTATAAGAGTTCTTATTTCATCATTCTTGGTCATAAAGAAAAATTAGAAATATAGGAATATGCATCATTAAGGAGTGATTACATATAACCATACCATAGAAGGATATACAGGCCTAAGAAAGAAGGAGGTAGATTTGTATGTACTGACATGGAAAGATCTCCCATATATATTATTAAATAGAAAAGCAAGTGATAGACCAGAAGGTAGAGTATGATCCTATTTATGTTTTTTAAAAAAAGTTAGAAACAACCTGCTATGGGTGTGTGTGTGTGTGCATATGTGTGTGTGTGTGTGTGTGTGTGTGTGTGTGTATCTATACTTATAAGCAGATTTTTAAAAAAGGTCTGAAAGAATACACACCAAACTATAGGCAATGGTTAACTACAGGGAAGGAAAATGGCACTATATTTTCCGAGTTTTGGGTGGCCACGTAATACTTTCATTATCAGTTGAAAAAAGCCTAAGTACAAAAAGGCAGGAGTGTAAACAATGCATTCTGAAAGATTTCCTCTCAAGATGATTACAATATTAAATGCTGGGAATTACCTTTGGTTATCTGGAAAATTCCTGGTCCAAACCCCACATATAGGGAATTGGCCTTTCAGGGGACGGTGCCCGGGTACACTTTATCATTAACTTAATAGAGGATTAGGCAGCCTGCTGAGCCACTCCCTGCTTGCTGGGCCACCGTCCAGAAGTGAATTCCCTTGCAGCACTCCAAAAGGAGGTCAAACAACTCCCCAGGGACTCTCAACAGAAAGAAGTTGCCAAAGGCTAAATTTGGCATCGAAGTCAGGTCCTGGACTGGGATAAACTGTGCCAGCACTTTTCATTTATGCTTTCAAGATCTCGATCAGAATAAGCAGGACTAGATACCTGTTTCCAAGAGTGGCTTAGCAGCCCAAATTGGAAACAATTGTTAAAACCAGAGTTTTGAAATTGTACTGAAAACGTACAATTCCTTCTTTTCCCCCTTGACCCCTATTGTCTCTTATTTGAAGGATATTTAAATTCCCCTTCCTATCTCTTGCTCCAAGCAATTTATCCTAGTGAAAATTCCTGCCAACCTGATCGGATCCTCAGTTTAGCCCTACTTAAGACAGGACAGGCAGGCTAACCATCTTTTTCTTTTTTCTTTTTCCTTTTTTAGGTGTAAGTGGCCAGTTTTATATTTATACATTGCTTTTTTTTTTTTTTGCCTTTTTAAATTTATTTTTATTTTTATTTATTTATTTTTTTTAAGACTTTATTTATTTATTTGACAGAGAGAGACACAGCGAGAGAGGGAACACAAGCTGGGGGAGTGGTAGAGGGAGAAGCAGGCTTCCCGCTGAGCAGGGAGCCCGATGCGGGGCTTGATCCCAGGACCCTGGGATCGTGACCTGAGCCGAAGGCAGACGCTTAACGACTGAGCCACCCAGGCGCCCCTTTTTTTTGCCTTTTTTAAATAATACTTTGAGTTGTAATTCATATACCATCAAATTCATCATTTAAAGTATATAATTCAGTGGTTTTTTAGTATATTCACAGAGTTGTGAAACCATCACCACAATAGATTTTAGAACATTTCATTGCCCCCAAAAGAAACCTTTTACCCATTAGCAATCATTCCTCATTTCCTCTCAACCCTTCCAGCCCTCGGCAACCACTAATCTACTTTCTGTCTCTTATAGATTTGCTTACTGTGGACATTTCATATAAATGAAATTATTCAGCGTGTGGTCTTTTGTGTGTGGTTCCTTTCGCTTAGCGTAATGTTTTTGAGGTTCGTCCATGCTGTAGCATGTGTCAGTACTCTATTGTTTTTTAAAGCTGAATAATATTCCATTGTATGGCTGTATCACATTTTATTTATCCATTCATCAGTTTATGGATATTTGAGTTGTATTCCACTTTGGCACTATTATGAATAGTGAGTGCTGCTATGAACATTCATGTACATATTTTTGTGTGCATATACATTTTCAGTTTTCTTGGGTATATACTAGGTGTAGAATTGCTGGGTCATACAGTAACTCTGTTTAACTTTTTGAGAAACTGCCAAATTATTTTCCAGAGCAGCTGTACCATTTTACATTCCCACCAGCAATGTATGTAGGTTCCAATTTCTCCACATCCTTGCCAACACTTCATGTTGTATGTCCTTTTGATTATACCTATCCTCTTGGGTGTAAAGTGGTATTTCATTGTGGTTTTGATTTGCATTTCCCTAATGACTAATGATGTTGAACATATTTTCATGTGTTTATTGGCCATTTGTGTATTTCTTTTGGAGAAATAGGTATTAAAATCCTTTTCCCATTCTTTAATTGGGTTGTCTTTTTATTGCTGAGTTGTAAGAGTTCTTTATATATTCTGGATAATAGTCCCCTATCAGATATATGGTTTGCAGATATTTTCTCCCATTCTGTGGATTACCTTTTCACCTTCTTGATGGTGAAGAGGAAGAGGGAATAATAGAGAATTACTCTTAACGGGTAAGCAGTTTCTTTTTTTTTTATTTTTAAGATTTTATTCATTTATTTGAGAGAGAGAGAGAGAGAGCACAAGCAAGGGGAGTGGCAGGCAGAGGGAGAGGGAGAAGCAGGCTCCCCACCAAGCAGAAGGCCTGATGTGGGGCTCGATCCCAACACCCTGGGATCACGACCCGAGCTGAAGGCAGTCACTTAACTGACTGAGCCACCCAGGCACCCCATGTAAGCAGTTTCTTTTTCAGGTGACAGAAATATTCTGGAATTAAATAGTGGTGATGTTTGCACAACTGTGAGTATACCAAAAACCACTGAATATACTAAAATGGTGGATTTAATCTCAGTTTTTTAAAGAATAATGACCATGTTAAAAAGTGTTATCCGATCCACCTGACTTCAAACCTGATGTCAACCATTTCATTTGAATTTAACGATTTTTTACTGACACAGTGCTGAGATACAAAGACTGAAAAGACTTTGCCTCTACCTTTAAAGAGCCCAGAGTCTAAAAGGGGAGACAATCACATACACATTACATTTTAAATTACCTCGGTTGGGACTAAGATAGAGGTGTGCTTTGGGATCATGAGGGCCATAAGAAACCTGGACTTCATTTAGAAGAAGAAGGGAACCATCGAGTTTTTAAGATGGGGGTTGACATGATCAGTGTGTTTTAGACATCCCATCTTGGCAGCTGTATAGAAGACTGTTACGAAGGCAGCGTGGCTGGTATCAGACCAGTGGGAGGCAACTGCAGTAGTTTGAGTGAGAAATGGGGGAAGCTCGAATAAAAGCAGTGGTGGTAAGAATGGAGAAAAAAAGGTCAGAGCCAAAAAATACTTAATAGTTAAACTCTATAGGATTTGGTGTGATGATGAGTAAGGGAGAGGGAGAAGTCTGAGATGATTCACAGATTTCTGGCTTGGGTCACTGGGTAGATGGCTGTACCATTAACTAAGAAAAGGAATATAAGAAGAGGAAGTTTGTGGTCCAAAATAATGAGTTCAGTTTTGGACAATATTTAGGTATAAGACACCTGGAAAATGATCAAAGCAGATGTATCCAGCAAGCACTGTAACTTTAATCTCTTTCTGATGCAGTTTCCTGATCTATAAAATATGTGTATTTTATATTAATTATAATAATTCATAAATATTATATTTATTATATATTTTATATTTAAAATTTACCTGTAAAATATAAATATATATTTATATATATATATATATAAAATCACAACAGAATTTGGGTATTAGGGGTATTCACCAAATCTGCTTTGTGGAAATTACAAACTCTATTAACTATTTATTAAACGTATGTTTAGCTTTCTACAAGAAAACTTGCTCAATGACACCGTAGGCATACTTATATTTACAGGTGCAACTTGATTTTAAGCCAACTCAATGAAAATACAGATGCACCAAAAAAGGTCAGTCAGAGGGTGATAATTTGCTGCCCACCAAAGACTCAGCAGAAGATTCTTTTTTTTTTTTTTTTTTTAAAGATTTTATTTATTTATTTGAGACAGAGAGAATGAGAGAGAGAGAGAGAGCACATGAGACGGGGGAGGGTCAGAGGGAGAAGCAGGCTTCCTGCTGAGCAGGGAGCCCGATGTGGGACTCGATCCAGGGACTCCAGGATCATGACCTGAGCCGAAGGCAGTCGCTTAACCAACTGAGCCACCCAGGCGCCCCAGCAGAAGATTCTTTTAATTAGGCATTCCTCTTAGTATAAACCAGTTTGCCTTGGAGAAATTACACTAACATAAATTTCAAAAAAAAAAAAAAGGTAACATTTATTTTGTGCTTGCTGCATGTTAGGCAAAGTACTAAGCTCTTTGTCAGTACTATCTTTTTTATCCTCACAATAATTCCATTGAGGGAGATACTATTAGCATTCACATTTTATAAATAAAAAAACAAGGACTTAGAGAGGTTAAGTAATAGAATCAAAATCATTAATCTGATTGTGCAGTAAATCCAGGATACAAACCCAGGTCTCTCTGACTCCAAAGTACAGGTTCATGGCCAGGAGCTATTATTTTATATGTAAAGCCACGGTTATATGCATGCTTAGTTCAATGAACAAAGAATGTGGAAACTATCGACCCTTCACTATTCCATTTATATCCTTCTTCCTCTTTAGCATTCCCAGTTAATTTCCAGATTCATGCTCTACTCTTCATGTGAGGTCCCATTTTCTCCCTGTCCATCTTCCCATGCTCTCATCACATTGCTCTATTCAGCACACAAATTGAATGCATTCAGTAAACAAGGAAGGCTTTGCCTTGAAATAGCATTTATGGTATCTCTCAGAAGGCCCTTTGTCAAACTCATTCTTTATCTGTGTTGCTGGATGTAGGGCTGCTGAACTGACTATGGCTGAGCCCAGAAGCCCATCAACACAAAAACATACTGGAGGAGGAAGAAGGGCTAAAGCAAATGTATATTCATGATGAGATGGGCCAATGGTGCCAGAGGAATTCGCTGAGTGGGGATGGAGAAGTTAAGACTCATTTGTTTTTCATAAGAAAGTGTGCTGTGCTTTTTCCAGAAAATGAAAAGGAAACCAGCTGAGAAGGTCATCTCTAGCACTGACACATTTGGGTGCATAGAGAATGGGCACAACAGAAGTCTTCACAAGATGGGGCTAGGCTGGCAGTGACTGGCCTAAAATATGTTTGAATGAGGGCATCGGAACTCCTCAGACCAGATTGTTTAGGCAAGGAATAATCCCTGCCCACAGATATTCATCTGAATAGTAACCAAAAGTTCAGAGAAGAACCTTGCCAAAGAACAGAACTTTAAATTAATCTAACATGCAGATTTTCTTTTGTTAATTGTTGGACTGAATTTATCTTTTCATGATGAGAAGGCACCTCAAATAATTAGGATGCATTTCGTTCAGGATCTAATTTCCCAAATGTCAACATGCAATACATTTCAAAAATAATTCATTTGCAGTATGTTTTTCCCATTACACTCATATGGCTAAAATTATTGCAAATAGTAGCCTAGAAAGCTGGGATCGTCATTATATCAGCTAAGGGCTCTGACTGGGCTGTTGACATAAAGGTTATTTCTATTGAAAAGAGAACTAAAATTCCACACTATTTCAAAAATAAACATATTTGATGTCTTCTGTCAACTGTCCCCCGCCTCTCTCTAGCTTCACATATTCCCTCCGTTCCTCAAGCTTGTCTGTAATATATTGCCTGAACATGACTTACTATTTTGCCTCTGTGCTTTGCATGTTCTTCTCCCTGCTTAGAAAAAAATCTATGCCTCTTGTCTTCTATATATTTCCATCTAACCTTCAAAACCAGAATATACCTCTTTTCACATGCCTTCCCTAGTAATCACATCTTGAGTGTGATCACTTAACTATTTTTAGCTTTCTTATCTCTTGTAGCTTTAGGCTACACGATACCTTATTTTCTGGCAGTTACTGAAATATTTCTTTAGATTTCATCTCAACTTGTTTTGTATATGTATGTTTTAGCCTCCAGTTAGATTTTACATCGTCTGGAGAACTCAAGAGTTGTGACTTTTATTTCTTTAGCATCCAGGAATAGTACGAATGACTCACATTAAGGGGTGCCTGGGTGGCTTAGTCGGTTGAGCCTCCGACTCTTGATTTCAGCTCAGATCATGATCTCGGTGTTGTGGGATCGAGCCCCACATTGGGCTCCATGCTCAGTGGGGGGCTGCTTGAGATTCTCTCTCTCTCTCTCCCTCTACCCATCCCCCCAAGCCGTGCGCATGTGTTCTTTCTCTCTCTCCAAAATAAATAAATAAAATTTTAAAATAAATAAACAAAATGAAATTAAATAAATGCCATACCTGTGACATATTGCAACCAGCCTTATACATTGGACAATGATACCAAGAAAGATTTTATTAAACAGGCATAAAATTGGAGGGGAGGGGAGCAAAAAGAAAAAAAGAAAAAAGAAAAACAGGCATAAAATCAATTTCAAAAAAATTATGGATGTAATGTGAATATCCAATCTGTCCCTCATGGATCTTTCATCCAAGGAGTTACTAAAACTTTTTTTGTATATGTTTATAGTAGATGCCTTTATCAAATCTCAGAATAATTAACTAATGGATGGAAGATTCTATCCTAGAAAACAAGGTCAGCCCACTCATTACCAATTTATTTGTCAAAAAATTTAATTATTCAACATCTATTTAGCACATAGTATATAGATAACACAGAGTAGACACTTTGAAAGGACATTAAAATTACATTCTGAGAAACCAAAAAACACAAAGTGAAATAAAAACAAAAAATAGAGCAAAAAGTTGTCTCCATTTTAGGTCTGAATAAGGAACCCACACAACGTGCTGCTGAGTTAGAGGGGTGAGGAGGAGACATAAATGAAGAAGTGGCCAGTGATCTCTTCCTGAAGATGTGATGATGTACATCTAGCCTCGAGGAATGGGCAAGGGAGAGACCAGAGGCACAGAGGCAAGAATATACTGGCTGGGTTTGAATGACAATGGGTGTTCTGTCCATCAGTATGAAAGGTACCTGAAAAGTTTTAAACACCACAAGACGTTGTTGTTTTAAACAATCAATACTAATTTAGATGTCCTCTTTCTGATGCTATTTGTCCCTTCTTGAATTTCTGGGCTCCTTGCTGATTCTTTTGAGTTTTATTGAAGAATTCTTTTTATTATTTCTTTTAGTGACCATCTGTTGACATTGGACTCTGTAGGTTCTTGTTTTTATGAAAATGTCTGTTTTACCTTAATTTTGGGGGAATATTTTGCTAATATTGCATAATTTTTGCTAATATTTTGCATAATTTTTCCCCACTCCATTGTCTTCTTGTCACTCCATCATCTGGATGTCACTCCATTGTCTTCTGGTTTCCATCAGTTCTGTTGGAAAAGTTATCTGTCAGTTTTATTGTTGCTCATTTGAAGATAATGTGCCTTTTTTTTTCCTCTGGCTGTTTTTTTTTTTTTTTTAAGATTTTATTTATTTATTTGACAGAGAGAGAGCGAGAGAGGGAATACAAGCAGGGGGAGTGGGAGAGGGAGAAGCAGGCTTCCCGCTGAGCAGGGAGCCCGATGTGGGGCTCGATCCCAGAATCCTGGGATCATGACCTGAGCCGAAGGCAGACGCTTAACGACTGAGCCACCCAGGCGTCCCTTCTCTGGCTGATTTTAACATTTTAATATTAGCATTTAGTTTTCAGTAGTTTGACTAGGTGCAGTTTTCCTTGTATTTATCTTGCTTCAGATTTACAGAGCTTCTTGATTCTGTGACTTAATGTCTTCTGACGGGGGAAATTCTTGGCTAGTGTCTCTTCAAATATGTCTCCTGACACATTTCTTGTCTCCTTCTGGGACTCCACTGACAATAATAACAAAATCTTTCATCATGTCCCATATGTTTCTTATATTCTTTTCTCTATATTCCATAGTTTTTTCTCTATGCTTCAATCTGGGTATTTTCTATCAACCGATCTTCTAATTCACTAATCTCTTCTGCAGGGTTGTTGTTGTTTTTTTTTAATTGAAGTATGGTTGACACACAATGTTACATTAGGTTTAGGTATAAAACATAGTGATTTGACAAGTCTATACATTGTGCTATGCCCGATGCGGGGCTCGATCCCAGGACCCTGGGATCATGACCTGAGCTGAAGGCAGACACTTAACTGACTGAGCCACCCAGGTAGCCTACCACCACCACTTTTTTGCATATGCTCTCCTCCCATATTTTGTAGTTGGGCTACATCTACACTTTGGAGCATACAGCCATTATGTATAATAATCTCTTTTTGCCCCAACTTAGTCTTAGTTATACCAGTAATTCTTAATGCTCACCACCATTTCTTATGTTGATGTCTCTCCAGTCATTCTGCTTGTCTGAAGCTCATTTACTAGTAAATTCCTTGGGAAGGGCTCATGGAAACAATATTCCTTGAGTTCTTAGAGATTGTTAACGGTTTGACTGTGTTCTTACTTGACTCTTCGTTCTTTCCTTAATTATCTTAAAGATATGACTCCTTTTTCTGATAATAATTTTAAAAAGTAAGTCTGATGATAATCTCATTTCCTTTTCCTTTCAAGTCATACATTCCTTTTTTCTAGGGGCCCAAAGGATTTTTTTCTTCTTCTTTAAAATTCAATAATCTTACTAGAATTTTCATTCTGTACTTTGAATGTGGTAGTGTACTCTGTCAGTGACTCATTTCACATTTTTTTTTCCAGAAAGGTTTTCTTGGACATAGTTTTAGTATTTGTTCTGTTCTCTTGTTTTTTGTTTTCTTTACAGATTTCTTTTATCTGTGTTTTAGATCCTCTTTGTCACTCTTTAATATCTGTCACTTTCACATCCTTTTTTGTCTCTTTCTTCATTAAAAAAAAAAATTAGGGGTGCCTGGGTGGCTCAGATGGTTAAGCGTCTGCCTTTGGCTCAGGTCATGATCCCAGCGTCCTGGGATCGAGTCCCGCATCAGGCTCCCTGCTCCTTGGGAGCCTGCTTCTCCCTGTGCCTCTCTCTCTCTCTCTGTCTCTCATGAATAAATAAATAAAATCTTTAAAAAAAATAAAATTAAATTAAATAAAAATTAAATATTTTCTTGTATTGGTTTCTCTTTGGGCACTACTGTTGAATTTATTTTCTCTTATTTCCTTTCTAGAATACTCATCATTTCTTAAATTGTTGTGTGGTTTTTTTTTTAAGATTTTATTTTTAAGTAATCTCTACACCCAACATGGGACCCAAACTCACAACCCCAACAAGATTTGCATGCTCCTCCGACTGAGCCAGCCAGGCACCCCTGTTTCCTTATTTCTAATTGTTTTTTGAGTCCTATCACATCATTTCTGAGTTTCTAATTCTTTTTGTTGTTGTTGTTATTTCATATCATGTATAATTTTCTTAATTTCTTTTAGCTCATTTGGAAATAGTAGGTTACAGTTTTGCTCTGTTTTGTCGGTATACCTTTCCAGAGCACTCTCATTGTCTGAAGGGATTTTATTCAGCTTCTTGTCCCTTCCTTTTTTTTCCTTATATAAACTATGTTACCTTTATATTTTTCTGTTGCTCCTTATAATATGAAATCAGTTTTCCTGAACTTTTGTTAGAGGGTGGCATTCAGGAAAGCTTTCCTCACTTCACAGAACTTCCTCTGTTGATTTTGGAAAGTATTAAAAAATAAAGCAGCTTGCTTTATGATATTGTACCACTTTGGTCTGGGGCTTTTCTTTCTCATCTTTGTTGTTCATGTCCTGTTATATTGTTATTCTACCCTAAGTAGTTTCTCTTTGCTTTGAGTCTCTGTCCTACAAAGGGGTTGATTTTGAGAGTTCATAGGAGCCCCATCAGACCTTTTCTCATGGGCTTGATATTGATAATGGTCAAAACCCCTCCCAGTTTCAGCTGCTCTTCTCAAATTGGCCTGCCTTCTTTCCAGCCAATGCCCATTGGCTGTTTGGGGGTCTTCCTCTTCTCGGGTCCATCAGATGCATCTTCCTTATCCTTTCTCCCACACAGACACTGATACCATGAAGGTCTTGTGGCTCAGGGTGGTTTGTACCCACCCACTTATATTTTGGAGTTTGTGGGGGTACCTTGTCACCTAGGTCTATTGTAAATATTGTTCACAGGTTTTGGGTTTTGCTATCCAGTTTTTCTCTCTGTCGTTTATGTAAGGATTCAGAGAGAATGAAAAATTACTGATGCTGTCATCTTCCCAGAATCCTCTCCTGAGTTAATTCAATTATAAGTGTATTTTGTATTACAGTCCCTTTGGGAGCCTGCTCATAACTTATGGGTGTTGACATCTTGCTTCTGCTTGGGCCTGGGAAGGTTAAGTGCTGTAAATCTTAGCTGTTTATGATACCACAATTAATGACCAAACATAAGGAAGCTAAAATATGAACATAGTAAATTGCCAACTCACATGAATTTTTTAAAAAGCATTTAAATTTAATTACAGCAGAAATATTTCTGAGGATTTGGGGATTCTTCTTAATAATAAATAAAAGAAATTATTCATGTATATATTCTCAGAATTAACACAATGAAGTTTTCATTTATGGGGTACATATACATATATTTCTTGTGTACAAACTCCATAGGCTATATTTGCATATACTGTTGTAAATTTTAATTTTACTACTTTTATAGTTGGGAAATTATAACAACTGTCAAAAAAAAAAGAAAGAAAGAAAAAATAATAATTTTCAGTAGGCAGGCAGTCAATTGATTCTATCATGAGCTCTAATAGAATCCAGCATGGGCCTTTAGAACTAGAAAAAGTCTCAAGTGGTCATCTTGTCCAGACCACAGGCTCAAGACTCTTTACAACTCAATGTTTTTAAGTACTGACAATTTTTAACAACTAACAGTCTATGAGAAATGGGTTTTTGGTTTTGCTACCAGCTGAACTAAAGTGTAGTGACAAGTAGCACAGCCAACAGAAACAATACTTAAGCATGACTTCAAAAAAAATATAACAGAGCTATGGTAGCTAGGAAACAGCAGCACAGATAGGGCATTGAAGAGGAATAGTTGAGGAGCCGGGGGTAACTCTAGGGCCATGTTATGATGCTATGCAAGTGACATTGCACATGGTTTCCATAGCTACAGAACTGCACAAGCTATAGACACGCAGACCCTATGTACCCACCCACCCTGCTGCCACTGCTTTCCACACCTGCCCCTCTGAGTTTTCCACAGCCCTAGCGTAAGGAGAAAAAGGCCATATGGCTTAAATCAAAATATTTTTTTCACTTCTAAAAATCAGAATAAGAAATTCAGAGCAGAAGGCAAAGAAGCATTGGAAAATGTTTATTTCCCAAGGGTCAAGAAGCTTCAGAACATCCACTCCAGGAGGAAAGGTGGGTGACCCTTCGTCACACACCCCCCCCCCCCATGTCTACTTTCTCGTTCCTTTTTACCCTATCTGTTCCTCTTCTGGCTACATAGAATCTGTCTCTCTCTCGCTCTCTCTCTCTCTGCCTTCCCTGCCCCACCTCCCTGTCTTGACAGCAGCACCAGGGAGAGTTATCACATTGTTCAAAGGAATACATGTGGATTGAAGTGGTAGAGCAGGGATTAGATATTTTGGTACTCTGTTTCCTTCCAGTGGGATTAAAGAAAGGCTTTTGGATGTCACTGCCAGATGCAAAACAAAACCAGGGTAAGCTGAAGAAAAAAACAGTGGTTGTTGAGGTTAGGGAGTAGGGAGAAGAAGAAAGAAGACGAAAATATCTTGGATATAATTAGGTCCCTAGGTGTCATCCTAAATTTGGGGGTGAGGAGGTGGGCAATGACAAACACATGTTGGGGCGGATGCCCCAGGGAACATCTCATTTTTCCTGGTGTACTCTTTCTAGTGAACAAACTTGGACTTGGTCAACTGGAGGACCTACTTCTTCACATTCGTGGACATCATAATGTGAATAAATAAATCATCAGGTGATTTCTGGTTCTGTTTTTGGGATTTCAGCTGAAATGAAGTCTCTAGACTCTTTAAGTATGCATTCTTTCCCTGCTCATTCCTTATTAAGTCAATCCTGCCCTAAATATCTAAGATGGTATGGCACAGAGGAGAGACTGCATTAGTTTCCTAGTTAGTTAGTTGCTGTAGCAAAGAACCACAAACCGGGTGGCTTTGAACAAGAGAAAGTTATTGTCTGTCTCACAGTTCTGGAAGCAAGAAGTCTGAAATCACACTTCCTCTGAAACCTGTCGGTGAATCCTTCCTTGCCTGGTCCTAGCTTCTGGTGCCTTGCCTGCGGTCTTTGGTTTTCCATGGCTTATAGACACATCCCTCCAATCCTGCATGATCACATGGAGTTCTCCCTCTGTCTCTTCACATGCCATTCTTTTTATAAGGACATCCATCATATTGGATTACAGGTACCAGGGGAGCAGCCCTTCAGCATACCTTATTTGGAGGAGACACAATTCAACCCATAATACCATCCATCCTACTCGAGTTTAAATCCAAGCTCAGGTACTTATTAGCTTTGTGGTCTTGGATAAGTCATTTAGCCTCCTGAACTGAGGTTTCCTTATCTATGAAATGGAGTGGTTGTTTGGGGATGTCATAATCCCTACCTCACAGGGTCATTGCCACATGAAAGAATAGAAAAGATGACAAGAAAGGAGTATGTGTGTGGGGGGGGGGGATAGAGAGGCTCAGCAGATTTGTTCTTTTGTAGGAATAAGCACTTCTGACCCAGTGAGTGAATATTAGGGTACAAGGGGTAAGGTGTCAGGCTATGTGGTCAAGGGCAGGTGAGTAAACCTTTTCATATGACCCTGTGTAGGTCAATTTAAAGTAAAAAACATTTGATATTCTTTGAACTCAAAGGCAGGGATGTAATTAATACCTTGAATTTGCCTCCAGGCTGCCTCAGACCCTATCCTGCTGTCTAATGAAGTGTGCTCCCCCATGTGTTCCCATGGCACTTCATGTAATTCTTATGAGGGTCAGTGCTGCTAAGTGTAGACACTGTGGTTCATTTGTTCATTCGACAATATTTATTGAGCAACTTGTATGTGCCAGGCACTGTTTTAGGCACTGAGGAAGTAGAACAAAGAACCCACTCTCACAGAGCTCTCATTAGAGATGGGGAGAGAGACAATAAACAAGTTGATTCCTTTTCTTTTTTTTTTTTTAAGTAGGCTCCACACCCAGCATGGAACCCAATGCAGGGCTTGAACTCATGACCCTGAGATCAAGACCTGAGCTGAGATCAAAAGTCAGATGCTTAACCAAGTGAGCCACCCAGGCGCCCCTAAACAAGTTGATTTCTAATGCTAGAAAACTATATATACTACAAAGAAAATGAAACAGAGTAAAGGGATAGAACATTAAGGATGAGAGTAGTCAGGGAAGGCCTCTAAATATAAAATTTGAACTGAAACCTGAGGATCATTGTGCTGCCTGAGGAAAGAGCATTCCAGGCAGAGGGGACCATCAATGTAGAGACCTCAAGGCTGCAACGTACTTGGTATATTCAGGGAGCAGGAGGAAGGCCATTATGGTTGGAGAGTAAATGTGTAAAAATTTAATAATAACAATATATAAGCCAAATTTCATAGAAAGTATGGGAGGCAGTACAATATAGGAAAAAGAGTCTAGGCTTTAAAGCCAACAAGACCCGGGACGCCTGGGTGGCTCAGTTGGTTAAGCGTCTGCCTTCGGCTCAGGTCATGATCCCAGGGTCCTGGGATCGAGTCCCGCATCGGGCTCCCCGCTCTGCGGGGAGCCTGCTTCTCCAAACTCTGCCTCTGTCTCTCTCTCTCTCTGTCTCTCATGAATAAATAAATAAAATCTTAAAAAAAATAAAAATAAAAAATAAAGCCAACAAGACCCGAGTTCAAACCTGAGCCCTGCTATTTACCAGCTTTCTGTGCTCGGACAAGTCATCTAGCATTTATCAGCCTTGGTTTTCTTGTCTATAAAGTGGGAAAAATAAGAGTGTTGTAAAGTCAAAGCGAGATTTCAAATGAGGTTTGAAAAAGGGTGGGATTTGGAAGATAGATTTGTGTTTGAATTCCAGTTCTGTACCTTACTTATCTTGTAGCCATCTACTGAGGTTTGTCTTCTTCACATATGAAATAGGAATAATGATATTATATAATAGGATTGCTATGAGGATTTAACTAGACAAAAAATGCTTTTATGTTCTGCAGTTTTATTATTATGTGTGTGATTGTGGATTTGTTTTTATTCGTCCTCCTCAGAACTCAATATGCTCATTTAATCTGAAGACTCCTATCTTTTTTCAATTCTAGAAAATTCTCATTCATTAGCACTTTAAAGTGGTGTCTTTTGCCTCTGCTTGCCATTTTCTTGATATCAGTCAGGAAGGACTATGTGATGCTTCAACAAAGTTTGAGAAACAAATAGCTTACTGTCTTTTAAGCATTTCTATATACTTGGACTTGGGGATGGGGTTGTTTTAAGTTACCTCAGTTCTCCATATTGACTAGAATTTCCTCTCCCTCTTAAGGTGAACAGCCTTAAAATGAATGAGTTCAATAAGATGATAGCTAGTATGTTATGAAGTGTCAGGAAAGGGCTTTAAAGAGGGGACACATAAGCATTTACATATGCTCAAGGAAAGAAACCATAGAGAAGTGGCAAGGGAGAAAACAAAACAAGGCAGAAATGGCAGATATGGGAATGAGAGGGAATAATCAATCGCACAGGAACAAGGCTGGAATCAAGAATGGAAGATCTTGGGATTTGGAACCTAGGTAAAGGATTAGCTTTAACAGGAGAGTTTCACCTCTTAGAAACAAGGAAGCAGGAAAGAAAGGGTGCAGGTTTATAAAAGTTGTTGGGGAGAGTCTGGAAATTGAGGCCAGGCAGATCTGTTTTCTCTGATGTAGGATGCAAGGTGAGCGGTGGAAATGGGAGCCTGGGAAGGGTTGAAGGTTTGTACTATCAGCTGCGAGGAATAGGTGAGTGAGTCAAATACGGACACATAAAGGAACATCCAGATAGCCAAGCTGAGGCTGGAAACCATGTGTTTATAACCCCACCAACACAGTGGCTGGGTACTATATTTAGGGCTGGTAAGCCCTAACTGCCCACGTGGAAGAGTAGAAAAGTAATTGGTTGGGTTGGTGGAGGGTTAGAGTTTGCAAGGCAGTGGTAGATAAAGGACGATCAGACAAGGGAGCGGAGGATGGGAAGAGAGTAGATGAAATGATGAAATCCAGAAACTGAGCTGACCGTGAACTAAACCCATCCTCTAACAGTAACACAAAAATGGTGCAAGCTGGACCATACCAGTGGCATAGTTAGCCCTCAGGATGCAGTGTTACTTTTGTGAGATTTTCTTTTTAGGTAACAATCACCCTGTCATTGTGGTAACAAGTATGCTCTGTTTCTGCTTTGCTAATCTTGATAAATAGATTCACTGTCTCCATAAGTCTCTCAACTCCCCCCAAAGAGAGCATGTGGTTGGTGTGGCCAGTATTCACCCCTACTGGGCAGAGCCCTTGTACCAGGCCATTACCTAGACCTTTGACCTTTGGATCAGGCATCCAGCATTGGCCCAATCAGCTGAGGCCAGGGTGATGGGGTCACATGGCAGGCTCGATGCATAAGGGGCCTCTCAGAAAGGTCTAAGACTTTCCACAATGCTTTCCAGAAAGAATAAAACTGCAGGCGGAACTGTTCTCGTAAACATTGGAATAGCATTTCTCCTCCTGGACTTTGTAATAGATCTCCATCCATTTCTCCACTTCTCACCTCTCTCCAAGTTGGGGAGCTGGACACAGTCCAAAAAAATTCCCTATATAGAGCACCTAATTGTATAAGTTACATATGTTATATTTGCTTGGAACTTATTCTACCCACACCCCCTATTCACATACACACATAAATAAGCTCATACATTCGTTTCTTCTTAATCCCTGGCTCCCATTTCGAGGAAGAAATAAATTACTTTCTACATAATTTTCTTTCTGGCGTGCCGACGTTAACAGTAGTATAGAATCTTCCAAAGTGTGATAAAATGAATCGCTTCAGTTTCAAGGTGGGATTTTTACCACTTAATATGAAACATTCTGGCAATGTCTACCAATTTATATTATCTAGAGCAGGGCTTTGCAAATTTTTTTCTGTAAGGGGCCAGACCGTAACTGTTTTAGGCTCTGTGGGCTACATCACAGCCACTCATCACTCTCATTGTAGGATTTAAGCAGCCATAAACAATATGTCAATCAATGAATGTGGCTGTGTTCTGTTAAAACTTTATTTACAAAAGCAGGGTGGACTTGGCTCAAGGCTGTAGTTTACTAGCCCCTCATCTAGAGGATAATTATTTATGGTTTTCTGCTGTTGGGCAAAGTAAGAGCTGAACCTCACAATAGCGGTGGTTCTTCTAACAGGATGGCATGGGGGTTCACTGTTCTACTGACTTTCCTTATGTAGATTCAGTTATACAATAAATAATTGGAGGTCACCACATCACACAACTCTGGAATCACGCAGTGCCCAGCCTGTGTGGCCATAGGCAGCAGCACTGAATTTATTTAAAGTGATTTTTTGCAGTTCCAGGTTGAGACCAGATCAAGGCAAAGGAACAGGCATTGTGTTCTTTCATTAATCCATCCAACATATTGGTTCAGACACTGACAGCTATAAAGGACACAGAAATAAATCAAGCAAGGTCCCTGTCCTCAAGGAGCTTATGATTTCCGTAAGGTATATTAGCTTTCTAGGGTTGCTGTAACAAAGAACCACAAACTGAGTGGCTTAAAAAAAAAAAAAAATTACTGTCTTGCAGTTCTGGAGCTAGAGGTCTGAGAGCAAGGTGTCAGCAGGGCTGTACTCCCTGTGAAGCTTGGAGAGGAGAATCCTTCCTTGCCTTTTCTTGGCCACTGGTGGGTTGCCTGCGATTGGTGGCATTCCTTGGCTTATAGCTGCAGCACTTAAATTTCCGCCTTCTCCCCTTGCGTGTCTCTCTTTTCCTCTTCTTATAAGCATACCGGTCCTAACAGATCCAGGGCCCACCCTACTTGAGCATGATCTCATCTTCACCTGACTGATTTCATCTGCAGTGACCCTATTTTCAAATAAGGTCGTAATCTGAGGTACTGGAAGTTAGGACTTCAACCTATTTTTGGAGAAAGAAACAATTCAGTCAATAACATAAGGTAAGAATAAATTGTAAAATAAATGTGAGAACTGTGATTGCTATGATGCAAGTTTCTGTCAAAGTACAGGGTGAGGGCAGTGATAAGGGAGGTAAGCTTTACCTAGAAGGGTCAGGAAAGCTTCCGTAGATGAGGTGAAGCTTGAGCAGATTCTGGAAAACGATACCAAATGTTTGTCAGGTACAAATGGGGCATATGGGACCTGGGGAATGGAAGGGCACCCTCTGCAGGAGCAGCAACAAAGGTAGTTAGTAGGGTGACATAACCAACTTCATAATGGTCCACTATACCCTGAAGGGGGCTTAGGCTTCCTGTTTTCCAGAGAAATAAAAATGAGCTCTAAACACCTTGGCTATTTGATGCACCTGTGACAGTTATTCAAGATCACCGGCAGCTGCAGAATTTCAATATAGGAGGGGCTCAGGGGGACAATCTATTTTTTAGAAGGGGGAGGAGCAGGGGGAGAGAGAGAATCTTAAACAGACTCCCTGCTGAGCGTGGAGCCCAATGGTGGGGGCGGGGTGGGAGGACCTCTATCTCACGACCCTGCCTGAGCCGAAATCAAGGGTCAGATGCTTAACCAACTAAGCCACCGAGGCATCAGAGGGACAATCTAAGTGGAAGGCAGGTGACTAATCAAAGCTATATTTGCATAGTAAACAACTGTAGTTTACTTAGTTACTACAGTAGCCACATGTGACTGTCTGAATGCAAGTGAATTAAAAATCCTGTCCCTGGGTTACGCTTGTCCCCTTCAGGTGCTCAATAGCCACACGTGGCTTTGGACAGTGCAGAGACAGAACATTTTCATTAAAAATAAAATGACCACTTTGTAACTGAGTACTGCCTCAAGTTTGCTCCTGCTTGCTTTGTGTCTGTGATCAAACTGACACAATGTAGCATTCTACAGTCGTCCAAAGCAAATGAGAAAAGAACAGAGTTGGCCTTCGTATGTGAATGATGCATTACCACTATATTAAGGAAGGTAACCTAATAGTTCAAATAAAGAAAAATTGCCGTTATAAATGCACTGAGATCAAAAGAACCTGCCCTGTGGCGATCGGTAGCATGTTTACTTTATAATCAGTTACATAGTTTCAGCAAAATAATATCATCCATCTCATTAAATTAGTGTTGTCAATTTAAATATCACTGGCTTGATAGTTTGATTTAAATTTAATCTGAAAAATAAAAGCCTTGGGTTCATAAGAACTATAAATACTAGGAGTTTGCACCTAGTTTTATGTTGGTACGTTAAGATAACATACTAGGGGTAATTTAAGTAAATGTAAGGATCAGTGGAGCATTTTCACTTCTCTTTAGAAGGGGTCATTACATTACCCAAGATTGAGAAGCACTGTGAAAGCCTTCAGGATGAAGGAGCCTGAACACATCACCTGTAACACACCGACCCAGGCCCGCTGAGCGTGCGTGATTGTCGGTATCCTATCATATCCAGATTAACTAGAGCACTCCTGGCACTCGTTTGCCATAACTGTACCCGGGATATATTATTATACCAACTGCAGCATCTGGCAAGGCTTCACACTGATGAAACATTTTACTCCACAATTTTCTAATCACCCCCTATTTTAGAATTCAATTAGTAAAACTTGATTTACACTATTCATAAATGCAGGATTTTACACTACCCCTTCCTAGCTCTTAATAGACAAAAAAAAAAAAAAAAAAAAAGTGTTGGTAGTGAGCAAGGAGACCAAAAGGCAAGACCCACTTTTCATTTTGTGGCACATGGATATTTTGTTCTCTGTCTTAATCAGACCAACTATTCTCAAGCACCTTACTGATGGGGAAATAGGACTCAAGAGCATCATTTTCATATTACCACTTCACAATGTTTTCCTGAAAGGCTTCGTGTCTTCTCACATAGTCTCCAGCCTCCAGCTTTCCCCCTTGAAATCTACAGATGAATTTCACACTCTCGGAGGCAAATACTGCTTTCCTCACCATAAATGAGACACAGAGGCATATCAAGGCTGGACTAGTTCATTGGGTGTGCCCCAGGGCTACAATCAGCTCAAGCTGGTCTTTTCACTGTGATTGCAATAGTCAGATCAGTCCACTCAGCCAAATCCTATACCACTGGGGGAGTAAACTCACACTTATTTTGAGTGGGATTGTATATTACACTGAGACCCCTTATTTATGTTGTTGCACCATATAGGTATCCCCAGAACCTTGGCTGAATGTCTTACCTCTTGTTTCTGAAAAGGGCTTGGTGAATATTCCTACTATTTCCTGCAAAGTGAGACTTAAGACACAGCTTCTCATGTAAGTGGCAAATAAGCGACCAATATCCTTGAACCAGAAGGATACTCTAAGTGCTAAAAATCAAACAAACAAACAAAAAACTGCTTGCCATCTTTT
This sequence comes from Halichoerus grypus, assembly GCF_964656455.1. Classification (NCBI taxonomy): domain Eukaryota; kingdom Metazoa; phylum Chordata; class Mammalia; order Carnivora; family Phocidae; genus Halichoerus; species Halichoerus grypus. The sequence continues at coordinate 194,131,465 of NC_135713.1, read as the reverse complement.
AAAATACTCCAAAGATCTGCAAACTTAACACTGAGAGGAGTTTAAAAAATCTACCTCCCTTCCCTTGAGAAGGTGTTTCTGGTTGTTGAGATAAGTAAGTAAAGCAATCTTTTACTCAAATTTTGCAAGTGTAGTTAATTATAGTTGTTGAAGTTCAATTATGCTAAGCTAATAATAGTAGCCACCATTTATTTGGCTCTTACTCTATACCAGATAGAATGCCAAGCTATTTACTATTTTTTATTCCTTACAACCACTTAATGAAAGTATGTGCTGTTGTCTCTGTCTTACAGATTCAATAAAACAAAAACAAAAACAAAAAAAAATGAGGAGGCCTAGAAATTAGCCTGAGGTCACATGGCGACTCCATGTTGGAGTCAGGATTTGAACTCAAAACTTCCTGAACTCCCAAGCCTCACAAGCAATAATAATATTAGGTATAATAAGGTATATGTCACAACGAGCTATATTACAGTTAATTTGTTGCTACTCCTCAAACTAAGCATTCTGATTTTAATATTTACTTCCAGCTTCCGAGGAAAATGGCAAGACGAAGTTTCGCTCTGGTCAGTTACAGAGCGCTTAAGTTATCTCAGGGTGTTGGCAACTCAAATACCTGTCACAAAGTACCCTTTTTTTTTTCTGCTCTTAATTCACAAGGTTGGGCCCCAAGTCCCCAAAGCACTTTCATCTCCGGTCAGAGAGGCCTTATGAAGAGAACTGATGCCCCGTTTCATCCCAAGGTGAGCTCTCCACAGTGCTCTACCACCATGACCTGCCTCTCCAGTGGGGTCACCTTTGTGGGAGAGTTCAGCCACCAAGAGCTGGGCATCCGCAGGATAGGAGCAGAATAATGGATTACCCACTTGAAAATTCAAGGGGAATTTTGAGGGCCTGGAGTTTTACCAGGTCTCCTGGTAAGCATCCTAAGTTCTGTCAATAAAAAAAAAAAAAAAATGATCTTTAGAAAACACAAGCAAGATTTAAATCCAGGTTACTTTTAGAAGATCTTAGTATCCATTTGAGTATTATTAGGTAAGCTTTGATAATTAACTCTATAAACCCCAAAACCAGCCTTCACAACCCTGCCTCCATCTTCAGGCCCAGGAGCAGACTCAGAAAGCCTACCCACTCATTACTTCTTGTCCCTTATCAGTTTATTTAGGGGGAAATGTCTGGGCCAAGAGTAACAGCTTGGCAGGTACTGACTAGATAGGTATTTCATATACTGTAAAGCCTATTCAATAAAATTTACCTAATATGGAATGTGATGTGATGAATTTGCACCATGAATAAAAAGGGTGTGCTCGGCAAATACGTAATGTCTCCATAATTATAATTTGCAAAGAAAGAGGACGTTCAACATGAAGGAATAAAACGTGTCTTTGGCTGTGATCTGAATTGCGTCCGTTGTCCCTCCTCAAGCTGCAGATTCCTACGTTGAAGCCCTGACCTGCAGGGTGATGGTATTTGGAGGTGGGGCCTTTGGGAGGCAATTAGGTTTAGATGAGGTCCTGAGGGTGGAGCCCACCTGATGGGATTAGTGCCCTGTTAAGAAGGTTTACCGCAGAGCTTGCTAGTTCTCTCAGCCTCGTGAGGCCGCAGCAAGAAGAGAACTCCCTCCCCGGAACCCTGACCGAGATGGCACCCTGATTTCGGACTTCCAGCCTCCAGAACTGTGAGAAAATTAACTTATGTTGTGTAAGCCACCGGGGCTGTGTTGTTTTGCTGTGACAGTGTGAGCTGGTGAACACATCTTACGTTAACTTTGAAACACCTCTTTGCATGCAAAGATAATTAATAATTTTACAGTTACCGCTTGCGTGTGTGTTCATTAAAGCAAAACTGATAGGACCTCTCGTTGGCAATGCTTTTATGATCCTCTTTAACTTGGAAGTGCTAAAACTGCCTTTAAAAAATTGCATAATGTGGCTTTTTCAAATCGTTTGGACAGTTAGAGCCAATTAGTCAGAATTGTGAAGTTTTACTCTTCTGCCCCAAAACTCTAAAGAAGTTATTATGTATCATAACAAATTAAATGTTATAGCCCATAAGACACATGGGCTCATTCTGAAAATAAAATTTTGTTTTGTTATAAGAACATTAACATGGAATGGATTTACATGGATAATCGCTGAAGCCAGGTTATCAAGTACATGGAGTTCATTGAACTATTCTCGACCTTATGTGGACATTTTAAAATATAAATATATTTAAAATAATAAAAATATATAAAATATAAAGTCCCTTTTAAAATAAAAAGTTCTAAGTGAATATATATGTACTTACGAGCTACCTATGAACTAATGAGTGGACAGACTGATTCTGCGATGCAGGGTGGTTGCTTAGTTGTGTTTTGATCCATAACCATTTTAAAAAGTGGAAAATAACCACCTCCCAGCCCCTTTTTTGAGAAGTGCAAACTATGCCAACTGCCTTGAATGGAAGAGAATGTTTTACCCTCTATTTTCACAGCTGCCTTATCAGTTTCCTAAACTCCATTAGGGTGGAGCACAGGAACTATAGGAGGACCGGGGCCTATGTTGTTGTGGTTTGAAGATAACCGTGTATCTTCCCAGGCTAACCTCCTGAAGAGGAGTGAAGACCTCTCCCCAGAGGGGGAAGAAAGTAGGACCTTAAAGAGATCTTAGAGTTTACAGAGTGGTTGAAGCTTAACAGTCTATGGAGACCTCTGCCAGCGTTGTGGGAAAATGATTTGGTATTCAATTGTTCTCACTTGGGCACTTTCCCAGGCTACACGTAGTTCGACCAGATAAAACCTCTCCATTCCATCCTACCCCTCCTCCTCCCGAAAATTTCCTGAACCCTAGATGTGGCAGGCTGTCTTTGTTCTGGATGAAGGGGGCAAGAGCTGTCAGGTAAATAAGGAAAATACCTCTTCAGTCTTCTCACCTGCCGGTCTGGGCTGTGTTCTCTTGGCTTTAGTGTGGAAATGAGAATTTCCGCAATTTCAAAGGGAGTGTGTCTGCTACTGTTCGTTACTAGCTGAGTAATTACTTAGGTTCTTGACCTCTTTACATGCTCTGGATTTCCGTGGCTATAAGATAGGAATTGAGCTGAGGACTCTATGAGAAGCAGGAGGAAATTTTTTTTTTTTTTTTTTTTGCAGAGTTTTCATTTTACTCATAACCTAGTTTTAGACTGGAGATGTGGGTGGTGAGCATCCAGGCCCTTCGTAAGGCATTACACAATCTATGAGAGTTATACAGAGTGGATAGAAAAGTACCTATAACCCACTTTTAAAAAAAGCGTTTCATAATATAGACCTTAAATTCTCCAGGGCGTGGAATTACTGACACTGTTTCTTGATGGAAGAGAAGAATTCTTAAATACTTAATTGTTCCTATAGTTCACAGGGTAGAGGAAGAAAGGAGGCCAGGTGTGACAGATGAAGGTAGATGGGGAATTCTTTGCCTTTGGGACTTATCACCCACTTATTGGTTCTAAGACTTGAACCCCAAACCTAGAAAAAATTCCCATGTTCAGAGGATTGTAGTTGGTATAACTTTCATTTACCACAACAAATTTTCATCAGAAATTTTTGTTAAAATGAAGCCCACATTAAGATTTCCCTTTGCTGCTAGAATTTTTTTTTTTTTTTTAAGATTTTATTTATTTGACAGAGACCTAGCGAGAGAGGGAACACAAGCAGGGGCAGTGGGAGAGGGAGAAGCAGGCTTCCCACCAAGCAGGGAGCCCGATGCGGGGCTCGATCCCAGGACCCCAGAATCATGACCTGAGCCGAAGGTAGATGCTTAATGACTGAGCCACCCAGGCGCCCCATGCTGCTAGAATTTTTAAGATATGTGTGTTGCATATTTTCGTCATCCTATTTTGAGAGCTTAAAAGAGGTGCAGCCATGTCACTAGGCAGTTGGGAAAAGTTATATAGAAGTTTGAGTCATGGGGCACCTGGGTGGCTCAGTCAGTTAAACGTCCAACTCTTAATTTCATTAAGTCATGAAATCTCAGGTCATGATCTCAGGGTCTTGGGATGGAGGCCTTCATTGGGTTCTGCACTCAGGGGGAAGTTGGCTTGAGATTCTCTCCCTCCCTCTGCCCCTCCCCCGCTTGCTCTTGGGCCCACTCTCTTGCTCTCTCTCTCTCTCTAAAAAATCTTAAAGAAAAATAAATGTTTGAGTTATAGTAGTCCCAAGTTTCAAGGATTTTTTCTTTAAGGTTTTATTTGAGTGAGAGCACGTGTGAGTGCACACGTGCACATGAGTGGGAGGAGGAGCAGAGGGAGAAGGAGAGGGGGAAGCAGACTCTCTGCGGAGCAGGGAGCCCGTCACAGGGCTCTATCCCATCTGGGATCATGACCTGAGCCAAAGGCAGACGCTTAACTGACTGAGCCACCTAGGTGCCCCTCAAGGATCTTATCTTTCACTAATTTATCAAACTAAATTAATATTTGAGTGCCTACTAGTGCTAGGCACCATTCCAGGTGCTAGGCATACGACAAAACACAAGAAATCCAAGGTTCTAGTTCTAACAGAGCGACTAGACCCACAGAGATTGCATTCCAATGCGACTAGACCCACACAGAAATGGAACACTAGGGAGTGACAAGTGCGAATATGAAAATGGGACAGGGTGACAGTAAATGAGTGTTTTAAACTGGGTCATGAGGAAAGGCGACTCCAAGAAGGTGACATTTGAATTGAGACCCAAATAGTGGGAGGAAGCCAGTAATGGAAGATCAAGGAAATTCATAATCTAGGAAGAGGGAGAAAATAGTACAGAAGCTCCAGAACTTAATATGCTCAACAAACAGAAAGACAGCAAGTATGGCTGGGGGCTTAGAGAGCAGGAGAGGGGGTGATCCAGTCAGAGGACCAGAAACCTGATCATGTAAAGCCTTGAAGGCCAGATTTTATGCTAAATGTAATGGAAAGACCTTGAAGGGTTTTAAGCAGAGAGATGATATTATCTGACTTGCATTTTAAAATATTACTCTGGCTACCATGTGGAGAGTGGATTATATAAAGTGGCTATAACAGTAACTCCGATGAAAGATGATGGTGGCTTGGACGAAGATAAAGATGGAGAGAAACAGATTTGGGATATTCTGGACGTAGAGGAGAGTAGATAGCACTCGGTGGTGGATTTAATGAGGGGGGGAGTGAGTGAGCCCCACATTCCTGGCTTGGGCTCTTGTTATAGTTATTTGCTGGATAAGGAAAGCTGGGAGAATAGTAGATCAGGCTGGGAAAACAAGAGTTTGCCTTGGGGCATGTTAATTTGGAAATTAAACATCCAAATTAGATGTGAAGTAGGAAGGTTGGGGCTAGAAATAATAAATCTGGGAGTTATCAGCATAGTTAATGGGACAGGAGCCAATGAAGTGGGTTGAAGAGAGGTAAGAAATGAAGACAGTGGCTACAGACAACTTTTTCTAAGACACTGTAAGTGGGGAATACAGAAATAGGGTTGCAAGAGTATATGGGGTCAAGGACAGGTTTTCAAAAAAAATTTTTTTTTTAAAAGATAGGAGAGCTAAACTATGTTTCTAAGCTGATGGGAATGATGCAGGACAGAGAGGGGAAATTACAGTCTGAAAGGCTCTTTAGGGATTACCTATTGCATCTCATCCAAACATAGACTTGAAGACTGAAGACCCATTTGGAAAACTTAAAAGCATAGCTGTTTGGTGTATATGTATTGCCTTGGAGAGGTTTTGGGAGAGGAAAGGGACGGAGAGAGAAAATGAACCTGGAGAAAAGGGGATTAGAGAGGGCAGGAGAATAGGGACTATGACCCAAAATAGCACAGAGCCAGGAAATAAATCTGTGGGACCTGGGGAGGAGGCTGAGGAATTAACAAGTTAGGTTTCTACCTTCTAGAGACAAATCTTTCCAGATCTTATCAGTTCCATCATCCACCAAGTCTTTCTTGCCTGGAAGGGGCAGCAGTTAAGAAAGGGGCTAACAAACTCTGGGCTCTGCTTCTTGATGGAGGGGAGCAAGTTGTGGAACTGCTCTGTGCCTCAGTTTCCTCACCTGAATCTGAGCTTAGAAGTGCTCACTTCATGGGGTTAGCAGGTGAATTAAGTGAGACCATCCTCGTGAAGCCCATAGCTCATTTAGTATCCTTCATGGGCAAATACTTTAGTTTTTTGAGGCCAGGGAACATGTCTTATTCTTTTAACTTTCTATGACCTCTAAAATATAGTCTTAACTGCAAGTGAATTTTTAATGTTTGCCTTCTTTTTCTCCTTTTCTTCCCCTTTCTTTTTGCTGTGCTTCACCCTACATCTCCTTTTCATCTCCCGGCCCACCAAAGCCGGTGTCAAAACTCGCCTGCCCTTCACCTCTTGCTGCTCACCTCTTTACCTCCTACCCCTTTGCACTTATGTGTTTGGTCTATAGTTGTTCTGTCTGATGTCGATTCATAGAAAGTCAGCATGAGGTGCAGCTTTAGCTTCATTCTGTCTTCCCTCCCAAAGCAAGAAAGATTTTTAAGTATGATCACCTTGATTTTAAAAAAGTTTATGCCAACCCTAAATTTACCCTTTGTTGCGGAGTTCGTATATAATTTCTCTACTGCATCTAGTTGATTAACTCCATGAAGGTTGATTTTCAGAAAGCTCTTCTACCCAAGAGAGCTTCTCAGCCCCATGTCATTTTTTTTTTAAAGATTTTATTTATTTGAGAGAAAGAGAGAGAGAGCAAGCATGATCAGGAGGAGGGGAGGGGGCAGACTCCCCGCTGAGCAGGGAGCACCATAGGACTTGTGGGACTCAATCCCAGGACTCCGGGATCATGACCTGAGCCGAAGGCAGACGCTTAACCAACTGAACCACTTAGGTGCACCACCCCCACGTCAATTTTTGACATTGTTATTCCATTGGGGGGGTGTGTGTATGTTTATATGCAAGAGACCTTTCCCATTAAAATGTAAGCTCAAGGACAGAGACCCTACCTAGTTCTTTTTTTTTTTTTTTTTAATTATGAACTATTTCAGCCACAGGAAAAACTGGAAGTAAAAGTAAATACACAAATGTCTATACTCCATCCAGTTTAAAGTATTACTTGCACAATTGTAGCTGTGTCCCCTCCCACCCATAAATAATCTCTATCTTGAATTTCAGGTTTATCATTCCTATGCAGATTTTTATCCTTTGCATATTTATGTGTCCCTATCAAGTTCTGCTTCCCTAGGGTTTCTGATGTGAACACATAGTAGGTTCTCCGTGTTTGTTGAATGAATGATGCTTCCTTGAGGACAGGAACTGGGTCTTGTCTTTCCTTTTCTGTTACTTTTCCCAAAATCTTTCTCACATACTGGGCCATTTGGAAGGTAAAAAAAGGCGCTTAGTCGTTGTTGGCCTATATAAAATCTATGACCTAAATTATGGCTGTCCCACAAATTCTCATGGTGTCTGCCCCTACAAAGTTGGTTATTACTCCTGTATGGGGGGGGGGGAGTTTATTGGGAACCCTGCAGGTTGCCATTTGCGGGTACTTGGTATCCTATCTGCCTTTCTGTGCACTGACTCCTCTTTTTCCACAAGAGAATATGGTCTGCTTAGACTCCACTAATGAGAGGCACTTGCATGATATTTGGTAGAGAAAGAAGGAGAAGCCCTTGTTTTCTGGGGGATGTCATGGGCAACAGTAGCAGGAATGGCTGACCTGGGATTTTTGCCTCCAGCTTTTAGGTGTTCTGAGAATCCGCTCTATAGGCAGCTGAGATCAATAGCAGTGGCTTCCTTCTGATCCCTGCCCTTCCAGATTCTCTGAAAGGGTTCCTAACCTCCATCCCTCCTGCAACTTTCTTAGAGTTGTGAAAGTCTCTAATTCCCTGTGTTAAAGCCCTTCCTGTTGGAAATACATACAGCAGTGACTGTTTTCCTGACTGTACCATGACGGACAAAAAAAAAAACAACCACCTAGTCCACAAGCTTCCATTGGAAACCCTAGGACAGTAGAACTTAATATAGAGGTTCTCGAAGCCCCTCAGGACAGTCGTGATGGGATCTTTGGAGGTGAGGAGCCTAGGACTGGGAGCTCTTCAGGTAGTCACCCAAACCTAGGATTGCAGGATCTGAGGAAATAGGGTTTATGGTAAAATGAACACAAGGTTGAGTCTATAAAACTGTGTAGAATCTACTGAAGCAAAAGAAGTGAGATACAAACAATTATTTTCGTGTTGTGTTGCACACATTTAACTACAGAATGTATCTGAAGAACACAAGAAACCAATAACTGGGCCGAGCTATGGTGTCTAAGGGACAGGAGTTGGGGAAGAGTCACTTTCCACGGCATATGCTCTTGTACCTTCTGAATTTCATACCATGTGCATGTATTAGCCACTCTGAAAATATATTTATATTTATTTTTTTAAAGATTTTATTTATTAGAGCACGAGAAAGAACACAAATAGGGAGAGGGGCAGAGGGAGAAGCAGACTTCCTAATGAGCAGGGAGCCTGACACACGGGGCTCCATCCCAGGGTCCCAGGATCATGACCTGAGCCAAAGGCAGATGCTTAACCAACTGAGCCACCCACATGCCCTAATACATTTATATTTAATAGCAACAGTTGTATACTGGTTTTTGTATACTGATTTTGCAGTCATCAGATTTTCAAAAATCACAAACTTTCGGGGGCTTGGGGAGGGTGTCACTTTGGTAATGCCTAGTAAAGTTAAAAATATATAAACATGATCAGTAATTTCCCTTCTATTTATATACTCTGGAGAAACCCTCCTATCAGGAGAAGAGTACAAAGATGTTCATTACAGTATTGTTTAATAGTAGAAAAACTGGAATCATAAAAATGTCCATTAACAGAATAAATAGATATAAAAATGAAATACTATGCAACAGTTAAAACAAATGACCTAGCTCTATAAATATGAACATGGCTCATTCTCAAAGATGTATTCGTGAGAAAACAAAGGATCTGCTGAGTGATGTAGTATGGTAGCATTTAGGTAAATTGTGAAACATACATACTAATAGTAAAGTATATATATTTTTAAAGGGTTAGAAGGTTTCATACCTGATTCATGAGAGCAGTAGCCTCTGTTAAGAGAGAAGAAAGGGATTGGAATGGAAAACCAAAGAAACTTCATCTTCTATTTTTTTAAGATTTATTTATGAGAGAGAGCTCACACAAGAGCAAGGTGGGGGACAGGAGCAGAGGGAGGAGGACAAGCAGACTCCAGACTGAGCTCAGACCCCCACACCGGGGCTCGATCCCAGGACCCTGAGATCATGACTGGAGCCAAAACCAAGAATTGGATGCTTAACCGACCGAGCCACCCAGGTGCCCCTATTCTTCTTCTTCTTTTTTTTTTTAATCTGAAGTAAAATGATTTTTTTTTTCATTCCATCCATACTTTTCTATGGTACTTTTCAAAATAATGTATATTCCATACTCTCCCACTCATTCCCCAACCCACTGCAGTTTGGATTGTGTCCTACATCGGTCAGGATCCTAGCAGGAGACAGAGGGCACAAATGGGGTAATTTGAGGAGAGTTTAATATAGGGACTATTTACAAAGATGCTGACAGGATACTGAAGCCAAAAGAATAGTGCGGCACCCCAGGGGTTGGTGACAGCGGGAAGCTGTCATTACCCTAGGCCTGCAGGAAAAGGGGAAGGAGCCTTTACAGGAGCACAGGCTGAGCGAGTACTGTATGGAGAGGACCACCCAACAAGAGTGATGCCCTTCAGAAGGAATGCAGGCTGGCCACGTTGACCCACGTCAAGGGAGCCAAACAAGACCGATACCTCGACGCTTCTCTCCTTTCTCCCTCTGATTTCCTGTTAATATTTCCCGTTGGCCAAGCCCGACTTGAAGCCAGAGGGCCAGAAAATCCATGGATGCTGCCCATTCAGGTCAGCCTCCCAGGGCTCAGAGCAGGGACAAACCAAGGGTCTCCACAGGCCCCAAACATCTCATGAAGTTTCCCATGCCTGCTAACTGTCAAGTCCAGGAGATTTTTTTTTGAACCTAGCTTCTTGGTTACGTTTTATAATTTTCTCCTCCTTTTTATCCCCTCCTCTAGTTTTTCAACCAACTCAAATGGCTCCTGGCTAGTGGTGTTCGCTGGAAACTTTCTCTACCTTTCTCGAGTGCTAAAGTTCTCCAGGTTTCCATTTCTGACCCTCTTTTCCCACTCCTTCACTCCCATCTACTTCCCACCTCTTTGCTGATGAAGACTTAAAATCTTTATTTGTAGCTGAGACCTCTCAATTCCAGACCTGCTGATGGCATGCGACTCTCATAGGCATCTGAAGGTTGGCATGACCAAGCCAAACACAGCCCCTTTCCCTGTAGACCTCTTCCTCCATAGAGTTCCCACCAAGCGAATGAGCCTGCTGCCACCTTCCACATCCTGTCCAATTCTCTTTCCCTTGAAGTGGGGCTGATCAAGAGAGCTCAACCAAGCACAGAAATGGTGAGCTCTTTAACTGGATTTATCCTGGAGGGGTAACCGAGCTGGGTTAATAAGATCAGAACCAGAATATCGAATCTAAGTGGCTTCTCAACTGCGAGCATTAGAATTACCTGTGTACCTGGACCCCATCTGAAACCAGTTAATCCCCAAACCTGGTAATGTGGACCTAAGAAAGGAAAAATACATCTCCTATGTCTCTACTCTCAATACTACGACACTACTTTGGACACCAAATGTGTAGGTTTTTCACACATCGAGCAATTCCGTGATACCAGCTGCATGTCCTATAACTTAATTCTGACACTGGAGAAAATGTCAGGTCTACAGGACTGCCTCCTCCCTATTTCAGATGCCAGTTGCAAGTCCAGACTGTCCCCTGTGCTTCTGACAGATCAGTGATAAATCTGAACTTCCCAGACTCCCGTCTTCAGGTTTGATTCATTTGCTAGGGCAGCTCACAGAACCCAGGAAACCAGCTTACTTACTACATGACTGGTTTATTACAAAGAACATTAAAGGCTACAAATGAGAACAGCCAAAGGAAATGATACTTAGGACAAGGTCTGGAAGGGTCCTGAGCACAAGAGCTTCTGTCCCAGGGGAGTTTGGAGTTTGTCACCCTTCTGGCACATGGATGCGTACTTATTCACCAACCCAGAAGCTCTCTAAACTGCATCCTGTTGGATTTTTCTGGAGCGTTCACTACATAGGCAATGGCTAATGATTTAATTGATCTCTAGCCCCTCTCCCCTACCCAGAGATGGTGTGGGGGGTGGAGATGGGAGGCTGAAAGTGCCAACCCTCTAATCTTGGTTGGTTCCCCTGGCAACCAGCCCCCATCCTTAGGGGCTTTCCAAAAGTCACCTCATTAACATAAACTCAGTGTGGTTGAAAGGGGCTTGTTATGAATAACAAAAGACACTCACTTTCGGCTCTGAAGCTATTTCAGGCACTGAGGAAAAACTAAATATTGTAACAAAAGGTACCCCTTTACAAAGGGGCTCTTTACAAGGGTTTTAGGAGCTATGTGCCAGGAACAGTGGGCCAAATATATATTTCTTAAAAATCACAATATCACAGGACTGAATGGTGCCCCACCCATTCCTATGTTGAAGCTCTAACTCCGAATGTGACTATATTTGGAGACAAGGCCTGTAAGGAGGTAATTAAGGTTAAATGAGGTCATAAGAGTGGGGGCCCTAATCTGGATAGGACCGGTGTCCTTAAAAGAAACAGACACCAGCTTGTTCTCTCTGCCAGTGTTTGCACAGGGAAAACGCCGTGTGAGGACATAGCAAGAAGGTGGCCATTTGCAAACCAAGGAGAAAGGCTGCGTCAGAAACCAACCCTGACAGTACCTTGATCTTGGACTCCTAGCCTCCAGGACCATGAGAAAATAAATTTCTGTTGCTTAAGCCACGCAGTCTGTAGTATTTTGTTGCAGCAGCCCAAGCAGACTAACACACCTGGGAGAGTCCAGACAGGTCTTTCTTCTCAACTCCCTGGGCGGTTCTAACGCACAGCCAGGCTGGAGAAGCACTGAGCTTGACAGAAAACAGATACCTATAGAAAGACGGACAGTCACGATGACAAGCCAGGCAAGCAGAGAGAAACAGCCCGGATGAAGGAAAGCCAGCTGGAGGATGCCTTTAGCATCCCTTGGCAGTTTGAGCTGAGACTCCCAGTACCAAGCCATAGTAATAGAGGCCATCCGAGTAGGTTGGCCATGTCCTTAGCAGTCACCAGCTCCTAGGAATCCCGCCTCCTAAACAGTTTCCACCTCCCCCTCCTCTCCTTCAGCACCGTCCCTTTCCTCCTATACTCTAGTGTGTGGGGGGGTTGGCAAACTGCCACCCACTGGCCAAATCTGGCCCACCAGCTGTTTCTATAAAGTCGCATTGGAGCATGGTCACATTTACTTGTAGATCTATTACTGTCTGTGGCTGCTTTTGTATGGCAACAGCAGAGTTGAATATTTGCAACAAAGATCACATAGCTCACGGGACCTAAACTATTCACTGTCTGGCCCTTTACAGAAAAGGTCTGCTGATCCCCACTCTAGTAGATGGCTACATGTATGGGGTGAGGCCAGAGATGAGTCAATTTATATATTAGTGCCTCATTGGTCCAAAAGAATAAAAATCCCTTCACGGTGTACCTAAGTCAACCCCTACTGAGTACCTACTATGTGGTTAAGAAGTAGGGATAGGACAGTGGATGAGAGCTCTATTACCCTTACACTGGGGCGAGAGGGCCCTTCACTTGAGACGGCCATGCAGGTTACAGATACGTACAGAAACAGACAAGAAAGACGACGTGGGCCCCTGAGTTTGGCTTTGGCAGAGCATGGCCTGTAACTCTGAACAACTCTTCTTGCAACCCATGCAGTTTGGGCCCCAGGAAAGCTCTTGGCTACATCCCTGGCGGTATGTCCTCAGGACTGAAAAGGCTAAAGACAATGTGTCAATGCCCCAAAGATGTGGGTTGTATCACTGCTGATGTCCGAGAAGGATACTTCTTTGGCCTGTAGGGAGGATTTGAGCGGTGGAAGGGCTTAATGTAAGAGAAAAGGCAAATAAGTTGTCAAAACTTCCTTTCCGCATGAATGCAATAAATTGTTGCAAAACAAAGTATGATTTCCCGGTGGGGCTGAAGGTCTGTTTCCTTGCTTCTCTTCAGATTATTTTAATTCCTAGTTCTAAGGGTACTTATGAAATAGTATGATATTAACTGTATTAAACAACTCATATATGTGCATGCATAGGTCTAGATATAGCACATGAAGAATGATACCAATTCTTTACATTGTCAACTGGTAGACATTGCACACTAGAATTAGAATCCTCTTATTTATATGTATTTACTAAGATTTCATTTTTATGAAATTAAAATATAGCTTTGAACTATGTTAATTCATTAATTATACTTACTGCCTTTTAAGATCTAGTTTTTAATAATTTAGAAGAATAGCATATTCATGATTTGCTTATTTTTACTTCAATTTGCTTTTTTTTTTTTTTTAAAGATTTTATTTTTAAGTAATCTCTACACCCAACATGGGGTTCAAACTCACAACCCCGAGATCAGGGGTCACACACACCACTGACTGAGCCCGCCAGGCGCCCCTACTTCAATTTACTTTTTTTGTTTTTGTTTGTTTTTGTTTTTGGGGGGGTTTTTTTGAGAATTTTTTTTATTATGTTAATCACCATACCTTACATCATTAGTTTTTGATGTAGTGTTCCATGATTCGTTGTTTGCGTATAACACCCAGTGCTCCATGCAGAACGTGCCCTCTTTAATACCCATCACCAGGCTAACCCATCCCCCCACCCCCTTCAATTTACTTTTGATGAAAATAACCCAAATTTTGTACTTTCAATACAATTAATTTTATTTTTAATCCTTTAGATTATGAGCAACTGAACACACATTGTGTAAAAATCAGATTATAGTAACATAATTAGTGGTTAAGCTGAAACAAAGACAAGAAAAATAAATTTTATAAAATATACGCTAGTTCTTAAATCGTGTGTCATTTTCATGACTCATCCATCTAAACATGACTGGTCTATTAGTGGAACACTCAGACATTCATAATAATTGTCTTTATTATTTTGCCAACTTGTAATCCCCTCAGAATCATACCTTTACATGTATTTTTCACCACATATGAAGGAATACTTGTCAGGGTAAGAATATAAAGACGTATTATTTAACTGTGTTAGCTTGTAATTTATAATGTAGTGTATAATGCTTAAATATTTGAACAAATGGAACATGGGACTTTATTTATATTCTTGCCCCAGGGCCCACAAATGTAGAAGCAGTCCTACAAGACACCCAGCTTCCAGCTTCTCAAGGGCCTCAGAGTCTAGTGGGAGATACTGGTGGGCAGATGTAGCTACTATTGCAACACAAAAATAGAGTGCTAGAAAAACCTATAGAGGGGATGGGGTGTGGTCAGGGAGGACTTCCTGGAGGAAGTTATTACTAGGCTAAGAGCTGAAGAGTAAGTAGGTGTTAAGGAGGTGAAGGGAGGGAAGGAGTGGACATGGCACAAGGAGACAAGGAGATGAGGCTTTGGGCAGAAGGAATGGTATATGGCAAGGACAGCAAAGCTTTTCTATAAAGAGCCAGATAGTAAATATTTGAGGCTTTGCAGGCCATGGAATCTCTGTCGCCACTGCTCTGCTGTTGAGTATTGTATGTTGCACGTTGTATTGTGGACAACAAATAAATGAATGGGTAGGGATGTGTTCCAGAAGAACTTTATTTACGAAACAGGCAGCAGGCCCGCAGATCCTCGTTTGCGGGCTCCTTGGCATATGGGAAGGCCCAGCGTTGGGAGAAAGCAGAGTTGAGGGACTGAGAGTTGATCAGTACAGCTGCCGCATAGAGGATGAGGTGGGAGCAGGAGGTGAGGAGTCTGGGGAGTTAAGAAGAGGCTGCAGAGAGTGGGTGGGAGGAGTCTGGGTGCAGAGACTAGAGAGGCAGCTGCTGTGGACATCCTGAACTCCCTGAGCAGAGGGAACAAAGTGAATGGTTTGGAAGGGTATTCTGTGAGTGGTGATAGGGCGGAAGAGGGAAGGAGAAGGTCAAGGTTGACTCCCAGACTATGGCAGACAGTGGGCAGATGGAGCTGGGGGAGGGGGGAGACCTGGGGGAAGCTAAGTCGAGGGGAGGGTTGGGGATGGGCGGCAAGATCCATTCCCCAGAAGGCTCAGTTCAGTGCCTGCCACACATACTTGGCTATACATATGCGGGGTTGTTTTTGTTTTTGTTTTTTGTTTTTTTTTTGTCAGAAACGTGGCTTGCAGTTTCTATGAAAGTACAATCTATAAACCCTGAGAAAGTCAGAGGGAAGCTGAACATGCAGAGCTAGATATCTTTCTAAGGACAATTTTGGGGAATAATGACTATTGACAGGTTTTCTCTAGCCTCTGGGGGCTGGGGGCTTTGGTTACGGGGGTTCCCTTTTATTCACAACTAATGTAACAGCGCAAGGACCCAGTATTGGCTGGTAATAATAGCTTGGTCAGGAAACACTGCCTCATCCAGGCAGTAAATCCAGTCCACCAAATGGATTGGCACTTCAGACCTCAGCAGTCCCAAGATGTGGGATTTGCTGTGGGGGGTGCTGATGTTCTTACAGCGCCCCCCCCCCCGCCCCCAGCGTGGTATCCTGTGTAAAATGAGGCTGTGCTAGAAAGCGGTGGGTGAGCTGGGCAGGCTTGGGGAGCACTACCTGACACGCCGCCTCACGGGGTGGGTCGGCGCTAAGTGCTGTTCATCTGTCAAGCCAGAGCAAGGATGCTGTTTGCATTGCTGAAACAATTTAGATTCTCTGAATGAGAATTGATGAGCCTGTGACATTTGTCATCCATCAGAAGTACACTCCGTGGAGCAACTACCTTAGAACAAATGTGGCTGGGGCTGTTTGAGGAGCCGTGGCCCCAATGACAGGGCGGGAAGCAGGTGCCACGTGGTGCCTCTTAGGGCTCTGACTGGAGTGTCCCGGGCCTCCATCCTCTCACCCAGATGACGGCCTCCCTGATGCCCCTCTTGCCCCCTTCTAATCCATTATCCACCAGACTGCCTGTGTGACCTTTTTAAAATGTAAATTGGATCTTGTCACTCCTGTTTAAAAGCCTTTAACGGTTTGCCATTGCATTTAAGAGAAAATCCGAACTCTTCCCCATGGCCTGCAAGCCTGCCCACTGTGGCCCAGGTCTCCCTCTCCAGCCTCTCTCCCCGAGAATTCCTCCAGCCCCACCGTGCTGGCTTTCCCTCAATCCTCCCAATACCCCAAGCTCCTTCCTACCTTAGTTAGGGTCCTCCTTACTCCCTTATTCTAGAAAGCTCTTTGTGCTCCCCACCCCTTCTTATATGTCAGCTATCCACTTAAAAATCATCACCTCACAGTGACCTTTCCTGATCACCCAGGCTAGGGTGGGTCTCCCTCTTTTGTTCTGGCACATCACCAAGGTCTTTTTTTTTTTTTTTAATCCTAAAACTTGACATAATGTATAATCTTACACTTATGCGTGTGCTTGCTTATTGTCTCCCCCCCCCCCCCCCCCACTATCAGCTCTTTGGAGGCAAGGACCATAATTAATTTGTCCACCACTGTGTTCCCAGAGACTAGCACAGTGCCTGGTCCGCGTATGTTCCATAGATATTTATTGAGTAAATGAACAAGTGAGTAAATAAAAAGCCATTCAATGGATTAGTCGATCAATTGATACGTCCATCCATCAGTGTACATGTCCATGTGTGTAAATGTATAACTTCTGGTTACCTATTGCTGGATTACACAGCATTGAATTGAATGGCTTAAAACAACATTATTATCTCATGTTCAGTGTGTTCAATGGTCTCAGGTGAGCAGTTTTTCTTGGGATAGTTCATGTGGTTGCAGTCGAGTGGCAGCTTGAGTCCTCTGAAGTGACAGTTGATGTTGGCTGTCAAGGGAGAATGCAGCCGGGTTGCCAGCTAGAGTGCCTACTCCTGGACTCTGCATGTGGCTTGGAGCTTCACGGCTTGGTGGCTGGGCTGGAGAGGGGGTGTCCCAAAGGAGTATCTCCCTTTGCCTACGAAACCCAGGCAGAAGCTGCAAGGCTCCTTATGACCTAGACTCTGAAGTCCCACAGTGTCATTTAAGTCCTATTCGAATAGTCACAAGTCACAAGGCAGCTCAGATTCAAGGGAGGAAACCTCGAAAGGGCACTACTATTAGTTCTGAGAGGCATGGCTCACTGGAGGCCATCTTGGCAGACTGGCCGCCACCATCTCTTCTATCATGATTATGCAGATTTTCTATTCCTAGTTTACATTCCTGTGTTTATTTCTTTTAGGCTCCGGCCCAAACCTTCTATAATCTGTGTCCTTGATTGCAGTGACACTTATTGGTTAAAGTTGGGGCATCTCTTCCCCAAAGTTTTCAGAGGGCTGAAATGAGTCCTTCAGTTTCTAGATACTCCAGGAAACTGGTCTGCATTTCGGATGCTAACTGGCTGTGGGAGAAGCAGCAGTCTTTCTGTGCATCTGGTGTGGTAGAAGAAAAGCCAGTGCTGCTGGTCAGCATCCAGGAATCTTGGTGCTCACGGTTGGTTGCCAAGCGCGGTGCAGTGACCCCGGTCAGCGGTCTCAGCACTGAAGTCACTGGCTTGGAGAGCCAAGCCTGAGGAGATGGGATAGTTTCAAGGGTCGAAGATGCTGGCCCCGTCTCAGTTTTGCCTTATAGCTAGTGTTTTTATCCAAATGTGAAAAGCTCTCCCTCTCCACCTCTCTTGCACTCCCACACCGCGCCATCCCCCTCCCTTTCCAAATGTCCTTCCAACTGCTATTTTCGATTCTGGCCTCGAGGCGAATGTTTTACTGTAGCAGAATTACTGTAAGATTCCTTCCTGGGCTCCCACAGATTATGGGACAATTCCCTAGAGAACCCCAGAAGCCTACCCCTTCAGAAATGGGCCAAAGGCCATCCCAAAAAGCAGGTCTAAGAAAACCTGAACTATCATAAAAGGTTATCAGAGGGATGGGTCAAGCAATAGGATTGTTTTTAATGGCATTGGCTGAATCTAGGTACATTTTCTTTCTCTTTTGCGTATCAAGTGAACTTCAAAGCACCAAAGACAATTGAGGGGCAGAAAAATAGTATTACAAAGTTTGCTGATGGGCCCTTAAACATACAGACCTGGGATATAAAAAGAACTCCAGTGGGCAGTGTATAAACAAGGAGAAAATCTTATCCAAAAACAACCTGTAAAACTGCAGAGGAAGCAGCATCCTTGAAAAACAATGAGTCATAAAACTTTTTTTCCTTCCTCTGATGGACAGAGCATACAAAAAAGGACTAGCATGAATACTGATAGGTGCTTCCATTTTCCTGCCATTTCAGCATGTCTGGGGAAGGCCCGAAGATAGTCCATGTCAGGTTTAAGAAGTAAGGCTGTCTGATTCATCATGAAAAGGAATCCTCCGATTAAACACTTCTGAAAATGTGTCGTGTTGTCTTGAAGCAGTGGTCCTGGTTGCTAATTGGTTATTCCTTTCATGCTTCAGCTATTGAAATACACACTTCACTTCAAATTCATTAGTTCAGTACTAAGGCGAGTTCAGATGGGCATCTTTATTGGATTCATTTTAAAGTAATAAAAGGTTTATTGCATAAGAGAAAAATGCATAGGAAATCCTTTCTTAAGAAAAAGAGGCAAGTCAGAATGTACTATGTAATTTACATGTTAACAAAAGTTAATGAGAGGGGCACCTGGGTGGCTCAGTCAGTTAAGCATCTGCCTTTGACTCAGGTCATGATCCTGGAGTCCTGGGATGGAGCCCCACATTGGGCTCCCTGCTCGGGCGGGGAGTCTGCTTCTCCGTCTGCCCCTCCCCCAACTCGTGCTCACTCATGAGAGTGTGCTCTCTCACTCTCCTTCTCAAATAAATCTTTTTAAAAATTTTTTTTATTTTTCTTTTTTCTCAAATAAATCTTTAAGTTGATGAGAGCCAAGTGTTTCCTGCAGAACTTTCCCGGAGACAAATAGAAAAGTGGACTTACAAGGACCAATGTTTAGGTGCTGAGTAGATTTGGCCTCAATTCCTCATTCTTCCATCTCTCATGTCCTTTGCCATGTGACTTTGCAGATTCCCACCCCCAGAGGGGAAGAATAGATTTTCTACCCTTTGACTCTGAGTTTGACCATTTGATTTACATCTGCCAAAGAACACTCATAGGATGCAAACAGAGGCTCAGAAAAGCACTTGCTCAATTGGACATGTTACTGTTCTACCTCTGCTGCTGCCAAGAAAAGAATGTGCCCAAGCTGGCTGACTGGCCCCAGGGTGTGAGGAAAGGCACGTGGAGCAGAGTCCCCCGCTAAGCTCAGCCTACAAGAGCGCCCCGATTGACTGTGCCTGCATGAGCAAGCCCAGGCTAGATCAGCCAATCCCAACCAATTTCTAGATGCATGAACTGTAATAACAAGGGATTATTATTATGGTGGATCACTATTGTTATTCAACAATAATGAACCAATAGAGGTGTTATGGGGTCATATCGCCTCTCCAGTGGTACCACAACGTCAGAATAGCCCTAATCATAAGGGTTAATAACCAAATGAGTTTACAGAGACATTAGTGAATATTGGCACAATAGGCCCACCATTCCTATCCAAAACGACAGAAAGCCTTCCCTAGTCTAAGGAAAGATCCCAAGCCTTTACCAGAAAGCTCCATCTTGGCTTGGGTTCCTCCCCAAGTCGACCTTGAGATAAAGATTCAAGTGCAAGTAGTTTAGTTAAGTGATAGAAGTGTGAGAGGGGGTGATGTAAGGAAGGGGTAGCAGACCATGAAAGATGTGTTGCCAAGCCAGCTACTACTGTGAGCAAGTGGAATTTAATCCCACTGGGCACGTTCTGAGAGCCAGTGTAGAATGCACCTCAGAGGACTATCATCCGAAGATGAGGTGGGGTATTTCTTTAGCTCCTGCCAATCAGGCGCTGGCTAAGGGCCACCACAGGAGAAATGATACCCAGCACTTCTAGCCAGCCACACTAGCACAGCCAGGAGGCGCACCATCAGGCAAGGAAATGGAGGTGGTGGAAACTGGAAGTCTGGTGGTCCTGTGTTGGGGACGTGGTAAGGTAAAGGGATAAAGGTGGGGCACTGATAGCATGCTACTCCTTCATTTTGGTTCTACCCTTACTTGGGGAGCATGAACCCCGGGTAGGATGGGTGCTTAGCAGGCCCCTCTGCAGATCAGATCAGAGCAGTGGGATACCTTGTGTGCTGACCAGAGCAATGTGTTCCTCCAGGCCAATTCTCCTTCCTGCTCCTGCATATTTTCCTGTTGCTTCTCCAGTCTTATCTCCTACCGTCCTATCACTTTTTAGGGTGTCCATTCCATTGGGGTGAAATGGGTGGCAACACCCATGATTGGCTCTTATCACAGCTGCCCACCAAGTCAACAAATTAGGTCTGTCTAATACAAGGAGCAAGGAGATTGATGCTGTCCATGAAATTGGAAAAAAACACCCTTTATTTTTATTTAAAATCAAATTAATTAACATATACTTTATTGTTTCAGAGGTAGAGTTTAGTGGTTCACCAGTTGCATGTAACACCCAGTGCCCATTACATCACGTGCCTTCCTTAATGCCCATCACCTAGTTACCCCATCCCCCCATCCACCTCCCCTCCAGCAACCCTCAGTTTGTTTCCTAGAGTTAAGAGTCTCTTAATGGTTTGTCTCCCTCCCTGACTTCATCTTATTTTATTTTTCCTTCCCTTCCCCTATGTTCATCTGTTTTGGTTCTAACACCCTTTAATTTTACAACATCCACAAACACTGTCAGGCTTCACTCCGAAAGGCGTAGCCTTTCAGTGTGATAAGTACAATCACACCTAATTCCACACAGGAGCTGTGGGTTTAAAAAGGCTTATATATTGATCAGCGTTTCTCAAACCTTTTCATCAAAGTTCTATTATCAGCAGAAAAAAGTAAACCGTGTACCCCACCCCTGCTGGTAGCCTACAGTGGGTTTATTTGAATATAAAAATGTGTTAGATTACTGAACATGGACATGTCATGGACATGATGTTTTTGTCTGCTAGCCTCCTTTCCTTGGAGGAAATCCTAGTCCCCTGCTGCGTCATTGCTGTTGAGCTGGCATTCACGATGGCACTGATCCCTGGTCACAGGGCTGGGCTGCTGACCCAGGCAGGGCTGGCCATGGTACCCCATTGGCACGTACCTCCAGCAAGGCCCAACAGCAGTCTGTTTCTTTTTTTTTCTTTCTTTTCTTTTTAAAAGATTTTATTTTTAAGTAATTTCCATACCCAACATGGGGCTTGAACTCACAACCCCCAGATCAAGAGTCACATCCTCTACCACTGAGCCAGCCAGGAGCCCCAAGAGAAGTTCTTTTTCTTCTTCTGGGTGGCTCAGCAAGGGAAATAAGGATCTGGAGTTGCCAGCGAACAAATGCAACTTAGAGAAAGCCTACACACGGAATAAAGCCAAGCAGAGCAGAGAGAGAGAGAGCTAGAGCTCTGGGAATATAATTGGAGCACTGTATCCAACCATACCCGAAGCTTCATAGGCCTTCCAGTAGAGTGAACCCCTCCATAAAAGGGCAGGGTAGGTTTGCTTATTAGGCTAGTTCATTTGCAGCTGGAAGACTCCTAAATTGTTTAGTAAAATAGACATTCCAGAAAAAGTGCCTTGTTTATCCTATGGCTTCATATTTCCCCCAGCACATTGTCCTGTATCCCCTAGGATTGCGTGAGGCCTTGTATCTTTATTTCACAGATGCTAGACTGCACCTCTGCCTATTCTTCAAATCAGCATTGATTCTGAACACTTTTGCTCTAAATTTTCCCAGCCCCTCCCCAACCTGAGCCTCCTAGGAAGATCTCAAGCTCTTTGCTGTGTCCTATCCCAACTACCTATCCACCCCCCCCCCCCACACACACACACAACACTGTTCCCTCTACCACTTACAGGTTTATTGCCCTCCCCTCTTGGATCCTGCGCTATCCACTTAATATCGCCCTGCACAGACTTGGTTCTTCCCTGCCTCCTCACCCCTACCTTCCTGATTGTGGACAGTCTAACCTCTGAACTATCAAATCCATGAGATGTCAGGAGAGAAATTTCAGAGCAGAGAGGAATATGCTGAGGTGACATCCCGTCGCTAGAGCAGACTTGGGAAAACCCGTGAATGTTGAAGCAGTGAATTTGGTTTTCAGGAACAGAAAGCAAAGGCAGGATCCCAACCCCAACCCAACAACCACAAAACATTCCTCTTTTATTAGGAAACGATTAGACGTGTAGCACTATACTTAAGTGCCGCAGGAGTACACAGAAGAAGGAACAGACAGGCCCTACTTTCAAGGCAATTTTAATTTAGCTGAAGGATAAAGTAAAAATTTAGAGAATGATCACGAGGCAAAACATAACCATGCGTGGCAGAGCAGAACAAAGAGTATTAGATGAGTAATAAGCAGATGTGGGAGAAGGGGATGGCTGAGTGGAGTGAGTTGTAGAAGAGGGAGTCTTGGAGGAAATGAATCTTGAGCCAGGCCCTGAAGGAAGTAATTGACAAATGCAAACTCTCCAGCTGGTCACGGGGGACGAGACTCTGTCTGCAGGAGTTGTGTAACTCGGATCTGCTCTGACCTGTTTGTGAAGATGCAAGCCAACTCTGAAGCTATTCAGGCCGTATTTGTAAGGCCGCACAAAACCACTGTTTTGGTCAAAAGAATGCAGTCGCTTAGCACGGGGTACACCCTGTAGATGATATCATGTCTGCAGATCAGTGTCAGGCTAAAGTCACCTGCAAGGGAAGAAGACCTGCAGAATCGTTTATATTTCTGCTTGTATTTAGCCTTCTGTTTCCAAGTTTAATCTCAAAGATTTTTTTTATCTTGATTACAGCTCTTGGTAAATGAATGTCGCTTTAAATGAAAGGCAGAACTTAGGGCAACACAAATTTTTGTTGATATGTTCATTGTGCGACGTGAAGGCCAGTCCTCGATAAAACACAAACAAACAAAACCCCGTACTTTTTGCCTTAGGAGCAGAAAGCTAAAGAGAGATGTAAGAAACAAATTTGCAGATTGTTCTCTCCTTGCGGGAGATATCGGCTAAAACGTGGTCTTTAGCCTTAATGAAAACACATTTTCAAGTTCTTTTGGCTTATTCTGGCAAGATAAAAACAAGTTGTAAAGAAACCACTTCTGTCAAAACTAGAAGCTTTGGCCTCACTGCCATTGTTAAAAGCAATCCAAGAAATACTATTTAAGGCTAATTTTGCTGCCCTTTTGAAGAGACTTTTGAAATCATACGGAGCCCGTAAGAAACAAAACAAAACAATAAGCTGAATTGGAAGGACAGGTTCCTCCTTGGCAGTAAGTGTCAAATTACATTGTCTCCTGTCTGTGGGTGAAACCGAGAACTGTGCTCTTGCGGGCTGCCAACCCCTTACTTGACAACCACTACAAAAATTTAACAATAAATGAAACTGACAGCCCACCTCACCAGATTGGGAACACATCTGAACTTCTACAGAAAGATAGCCCGTCCAGAGTTCATTTTCCTGGAGGCTGGTCTACAGCAACACCTAATGAAAACAATGATGGGCACATACTTACTTCCAAGGCATTTGTAGCCTGCGCTCTGATTCCAATCTCACCGCAGAACCGGAGATCAATTTTCACATCTTTTCGCTAAATGGGTAGGATGTGAAATTACTCCCATGGACAATAAGCATTCTCAGGGACTCTGGTAATGACGCAGCTCAGCCCAGCAGAAAGGAGGTACTAACAAAAAGCATACAGACAATTGGTTACCATCCATTTCCCCTGGTGCTGGCATATGTAACTGCAGTAAAAATTGAGTTCTTGGGTAAACCTATTCCTTCCCAATCCAACCAGCAGAACACAGCCAGCAGGTGATTTCTTCTCCGGCAATCTCTGGAAAGTTCGTGTATCCCAGTCTGACCAGAGCCAGGATTTACAGGCTGAGAAGCCAAGGGCCTAAACTCTGATAATTCTACAGATGAACGTCCTCCTCTCTTCTCTCCCCTCCCCTTTTTTTATTCTCCCTTTGTGTGCCAAATGACCTCTTTCACAAGGGACCACAGTAAACAGCTTCTTTATGATTTCCATCTTTCAAGGCTTGACTTCTGTGGGATGCTTAGACTGAAGACAGCTCCTCCTTCTTGCCTCCTTAGTGGTTTTGTCTCAAATGCATCAGTCTATGTAACAGACATGAAGAATGAAAACAAAGTAAGCCACCCCCAAGGTGGGTAGGACCCAGGCAGAAAGCCTGATAAAGTAGGGATGTGAGAGGTACTGCTCCATGTCTCCAGACCTCAGATTGTCTTGCAGCTACCAAAAGCTGATCCAGCACCTCATAATAATGGTAATGAAACATCGTTCTCAGGAAGGTGCCCATAAGGTCAACTTCCTTACTGCTATAAGAATGATTTATTTCCTCTAAAAGATTCCATCTAATTCAACCACAAGTAAATTTAATAAAAAGCACTTTATATGCTTATATAAATATAACTTCAGTAGGAAGTGACTGTTTTGACAGTTTGACAATGAAGCTAATAGGCAACAAGAAAACAGTTCTCGTGAAGTACGTAGAAATTTGGATTAAAAAAGTTATCAGGTTTACCTTTTGGAAATTCTAGTTAAGTTGGGATCTGAGCAGTCAGTCTATCAACAGAAACGCACATTTCTTTCATTCCTTTGCCTGTCTGAAGTTAAAAAAATAATAAATAAAATGTTCCTATCCATGTTTGCTATCAAAGGATTTCCTTTTTTGCAGTCCCAGAAAACCAGATAGGAGAAGAAAACCAACATTTTCTGAGTGTCAGACATTATGTTAGGTACTTTGTATATAGTATATATTTCATAAATGTTATCTAATTGAATTTTTCACAACACTGAAGAATGATTAAACCCCAGGGTTTTTGGCTGCTAAGCTTGAGCTCCTCCCTCTGTATTCCATTACAGTGCACAGAGTCTAGTCCCTATCCGCCACCATACATAGTTACCAACAAAAATTTTTTTTCTTGTGATAACGTTTCAAGATCTATTCTCTTAGCAGCTTTCAAATGTGAAATACAGTATTAACTATAGTCCCCATGCTATACATTATGTTCCCATGACTTATTTTGTACCTGGAAGTTTGTGCCTTTTGACCCCCTTCACCTGTTTCACTCCCCACCGCTGACCTCTGGCAAGCACCAACTTGTTCTCTGTATCTATGAGTTTGGGTTTTATTTTGCCTTTTTTGGTTTTTGTTTGGGTTGTTTGTTTGTTTGTTTTTTAGATTCCACATATAATTAAGATCATTTAGTATTTATCTTTCTCTGACTTGTTGCGCTTAGCATAATGCCCCAAGATCCATCCAGGTTGTCATAAATGGCAAGATTTCCTTTTTTATAGCCGAATAATATTCCATTGTGTATATACACCATATTTTCTTCATTCATACATCAGTGGACACTTGGGGTGCCTCGATGTCTTAGCTATTCTAAATAGTGTTCTTATGAACATGGTGCATATACCTTCTTGAGTTAGTGTTTTCATTTTCTTTGCATAAATACCTGGAAGCTGAATTGCTGGATCATATGGTAGTTCTATTTTTAATTTTTTGAGGAAGCTCCATACTGTTTTCCATAGGGGCTGCACCAGTTTGCATTCCCACCAACAGTGCACCAGGGTTCCCTTTCTCCACATTCTCCTCACACTTATTTCTTGTCTTTTTGATAAAAGCCATTCTAACAAGTGTGAAGTGCTATTTCATTGTGGTTTTGATTTGCATTTCCCTGGTGACAAGTGATGTTGAGCACCTTTTCACATACCTGTTGGTCATCTGTATGTCTTTTTCGGAAAAATGTCTATTACATTTTCTCCCCATTTTAAAAATCAGATTGTGTTTTTGCTATTGAACTCTATGAGTTCTTTATATATTTTGAGTATTCACCCCCTTAACAGATATGATCTGCAAACATTTTCTCCTATTCAGGTTTTTTCTTATTTTTCTTTTTCTTTTTAAGATTTCATTTTGTTGGGCGCCTGGGTGGCTCAGTTGGTTAAGCGACTGCCTTCGGCTCAGGTCATGATCCTGGAGTCCCGGGATCGAGTCCCACATCGGGCTCCCTGCTCAGCGGGGGGTCTGCTTCTCCCTCTGACCCTCGTCCCTCTCGTGCTCTCTGTCTCTCATTCTCTCTCTCAAATAAATAAATAAAATCTTAAAAAAAAAAAATAAAAAAAAAAAAGATTTCATTTTGTTGATGTTTTCCTTTGCTATGCAGAAGCTTTTTAGTTGAATGTAGTCCCATTTGATTTTTGCTTTTGTTGCCTTTGTTTTTGGTATCAAATCCAAAAATATTTTCATTGCCAAGACCAATGTCAAGGAGTTGCCTGCCTATGTTTTCTTCTAGGAGTTTTATGGTTTTCAGGTCTAACATTCAAATATTTGACCTATTTTGAGTTAATTTTTATATGTGGTGTAATACAGTGGCCCAGTTTCATTCTTTCACATGTGGCTCTCCAGTTTTCCCTGCACCATTTGTTGAAGAGACTCTTTTCCCCACTGTCTATTCTTGGCTCCTTTGTCATAAATTAATTGACCATATATGCATGGGTTTATTCCTGGGCTCTCTGTTCTGTTCTACTGATCTATGTGCCTGTCTTTATGCCAGCACCATATTGTTTTATTAATAATAATTTTAAAGTATAAACCTCACTAATAATCACAACTTAAAAACACATGTTCTTTACTTAAATTTGGTTATTCCATGTGGTTAAGGTTTTGTCAGACAATACATTCATACCTGTTTTTATATGGAATGGCAAAGTTGCAGAACTTTTCTAGAAAGCTACTTGACAATGACTTCATCCAGTAATCCCACCCATGGAAATTAATCCTAAACAAATAAACAGTTTATCATGCAAAAGCAAAAAATTTGGAAACAACATAAAAATGACCCAGACCAGAAAAATAATTGAATGTATGATGGTAGATTCATTAGATATAATATGTAGCCATGAAAGTCATGCTTTAAAAAAAAAATTTCATGATGTATACATAGTTCAGTATAACATTAGGTTAAAAAGCAAGATACAAAATTATATACAGTAGAATTTTAATTTTGTACAAAGTGAAAATAAGCAAAAATATTAACAGTGATTTCTCTCCAGATGGTAGAATGAAGGTGATCTAAATTTTTTCTTTTAATTTTCTGTGTTTATTATAATAAACATTTATTACTCTTATAATGAAGATTTAAAACATTTTTTTAGTGAAATAGTATGAGGGGAATTCCTGAAAACTTGCTTTCTTTTTTTTTGTTGTTGTTGTTGTTTTTTTTTTTTTTTAGATTTTTTAAATTTATTTCTTTGACAGAGACACAGCGAGAGAGGGAACACAAGCAGGGGGAGTGGGAGAGGGAGAAGCAGGCTTCCCGCTGAGCAGGGAGCCCGATGCAGGGCTCGATCCCAGGACCCTGGGATCATGACCTGAGTCGAAGGCAGACGCTTAACGACTGAGCCACTCAGGCGCCCCTAAAACTTGCTTGCTTTCTTCACTACTACCAGCACAAAATAGGGCTATTTCTTATAGAGTTGATCAATTAAAAGGCATTTATTATCAATAATAGCCAAATTATGGGAACGCCTGGGTGGCTCAGTTAAGCTTCTGCCTTCGGCTCAGGTCATGATCCCAGGGTCCTGGGATTGAGTCCCACATTGGGCTCCCTGCTCAGCGGGAAGCCTGCTTCTCCCTCTGCCTGCCGCCCCCACTGCTTGTGCTCTCTCTCTCTCTGTCAAATAAATAAAACCTTAAAAAAAAAAAAAAAAAGCATTTATTGGGCTGACCACTGAGTTATATGCTACTAGGGGCAAAATAAAGGAACATAAGTCACAGTCTCTGACCCCAATTAGCTTAAAACTCAAATGAAGAATTTCTCCTGAGTCTCTATTTTATGTGTATATAAGTGATGAGAAGTAAATACACAACCCCTGCAAAATGAATCTTTTCACCACTGTTATGGCTGTAGGATACTTGCTTCTATATATATTGTAAATCTCAGAATTCTGATCTTAATCATTGTTCCCCCATGACTGCTCTGCTGTCTGTTTGCTCCTCCTTCCCCTGTTGTTTGACATCTGTTCTCTCCAG
Source organism: Halichoerus grypus (assembly GCF_964656455.1). Taxonomy (NCBI): domain Eukaryota; kingdom Metazoa; phylum Chordata; class Mammalia; order Carnivora; family Phocidae; genus Halichoerus; species Halichoerus grypus. The sequence continues at coordinate 194,103,328 of NC_135713.1, read as the reverse complement.
ACTCCTTCCTAGCCACACTTTCCCCAAATACATATGGCGCCCCATGACTTCCGTTAGCTGCCCGGTAATGTAAAACAACACATATCCACATTTATCAAGTTGGTTGACAGTGCTTGTTTATATATTTCCTTTTGTCAAGAATAGTGAAGGGTCTGAGATTTCCTCCTACTTGCAAATTAAGAAGTTAGCCTATCACTGTTTCATGAATGCTGACACAAGGCATAAGACTACTGGGTCAGAGACAAAAAACTTTATTACTCATGGCAGATCAAGCAGCATGAGGTCCATAATTCCACTGAACATGCCCCACCCCCCACACACCCCCTCCCGCCCGCCGAGTCTTAAAGAGTGGCACACACGAGCCCAGGTAGATGTTGTGCACACAGATTTGTTTCAAGGCTGAGGACCCTGAATTTAGGGAATCTGAATCTTTTAAAATGGGCTACAAGTGAACCTGCCCAACCTTTGCCCTGGTGGGACACATTATATTATCATACTTGACAGTAAACAAACCTGCCCTTTTGCTCTATAAGGGGATACAATCTTTATCTTCTAAGGCTCTTTAACTATATAAATATCCTTGAAAAACTAGATGGGACAAAAGCTATCAGTGGGTCTGATCACATAACAGGGAGAAACATGGGAGATTATGGAGGATTGTCTCCCAGCATCTTTTCCAACATTTTGGGGCAACATTTTATTTTGATAAAATTGAAAACTTACAGAGAAGTTCCAAGAATAGGGCAAGGAACTTCCTTATACCCGTGTTGGCCAATTATAATTGGTTTTGCCTCTTTTTCTTTTCCCCCCCCTTCCTTTCCTTCTTTTCCTCCCTCCCTCCCTTCCTTTCTTTCCTGTATATATCCAATTTTCAGAGCAACTTGAGAATAAATTGGAAATGTCACATGATGGAAGTTTGTCCCAATGTTGATGATATTAAATATGATCACTTGAGGGCGCCTGGGTGGCACAGTCAGTTAAGCATCCAACTCTTGGTTTTGGCTCAGGGTCATGGGATGGAGCTTCCCCCCCCCAACCCTCCGCATCATGTTCCACACTCAGCGGAGAATCTGCTTGAGATTCTCTCTCTCCCTCTCCCCCTTCTGCTCATGCTCTAATAAATCTTTTTAAAAACATATGATCACTTGGTTAGATGGTGTTTGCTCAGTTTCTCCACTATAAAGTTTCTATCTTTCCCTTTGTGAGTAGTAATTTTTTGAGAAATACTTTGAGACTATGTAAATATGTTGTTTCCCATAAAAAAATTTACCCACTGGTTTTAATAGCCACTGATGACTATATAACACCATCATTTCTTTTATGTTCATCAGTTGCCTTGCTACTATAAAGAACTTTCTCTGGGGTGCCTGGGTGGCTCAGTTGGTAAGTGTCTGCCTTTGGCTCAGGTCATAATCCTGGGATTGAGCTCAGCGGGGAGCCTGCTTCTCTTATGCTCTCTGTCGCTATCTCTGTCTCAAATAAATAAATAAAATCTTTAAAAAAAAAACCTTTCTCTTCATATATTTCATTTATTTACATCAATATGGACTCATAGAATTCTTTTTTATTGAACAGGTTATAATCTATCACTACCATTATTTACTATGATGCTCCAATTGTCTCTGATTTGGCCAATAGGAGATCTTTCAGGCACTCTCTAGTGCAACAAGAGCTAGGCTCATCTTGTAGTTTCCCTATTTCAACCATGGAATTAGTCTTTTCCCCAGTGGCTCCTTTCAGGGGGAAACATTTTGAAACCAAAATCTTTACTCTTAGTGTGTTCATTTCTAATGGTGTGATATTGTCTCTAGGCTCTGACAGGAAGCACACACACACACACACACACACACACACACAATCATGAGTTCATGTTGATATCCAGTTCCAAACCAACACTGGTTTGGATACAGTGTTGGATACATCCTTTTTTTTCTTTTGAGATATAATTGACATGTAACATTATATTAGTCTTATGTACAGTGTAATGATTTTATTTCAAGAAATGATTACCACAGTGAATGTGGTTAACATTCATCACCACATAGTTACAAGGTGTTTTTTCTTGTAATTTTTAAGATCGACTTTTAGCAACTTTGAAATATACAATACAGTTTTTACTATAGTCACCATGCTGTACATTACATCCACAGGACTTACTTATAACTGGAATAACTTAGAACTTATATCTTACAACCTTTAGACCCCTTTCACCCCACCCCACCCCTGCTGCCTCTGCAACCACCAATGTGTTCTCTGTATCGGAGAGATGTATTTTTTTTTTTTTCACATCCTTTCCATACTAACTGTTCTTTATAGTAAGAAGTCTGGATCTCATTATCCTGAATATTTTTACTCATTTGCAATAAACAGAAAAAATGTTCAGAATTGCTAACCTATACCACTGTGAAAAGCAAACCTACTAGAGTTCAAAATTGTTTCTCCTATAAGGTCAAATTTACATAAAATGAAATGCACAGATCTTAAGTACACAATTCTGTGAATTTGACAAATACATTCATCGATAAGATCTAGAATATTTGTCACCTTGGAAGTTCCATTATGTTTCTTCCCAATCCATCCTACACCCTTTCAGGCTACTACTTTCTGATTTTTTCACCACTGATTACTTGTGCCTGCTCCAGAGTTTCATATAAATACAACCATACAGTGTGTACTCTTTTGTGTCAGGCTTATTGTGGCCAGCATAATGTCTAAAAGATTCATCCATGTTTTTGCATATTATCAGTAGTTCCATTTTATTGCTGAGTATTCTTCTATTGCACGAATATACCAAAGTTCTAAAAATCCATTCTCAGGAGTGCCTGGGCGGCTCAGTTGGTTAAGCATCTGACTTCACCTCAGGTCATGCATGATCTTGGTGTCCTGGGACTGAGCCCTGCATCAGCCTCTGCACTCAGCAGGAAGTGAGTTTCTCCCTTTCCCTCTCCCTCTGCTCCTCCCCTGCTCATGCTCGCTCACTCACTCTCTCTCAAAATAAATAAATAAAATCTTTTTTAAAAAAAATTCCATTCTCCAATTGATGGATATTTGTACGGGTTAGTTTTCTATTATGAATAAAGCTGCTATGAATATCTTTGTTCAAGCCTTTTTATGGACCTCTAGTTTCACTTCTCTTGGGTAAATACCTAGGTGTGGAATGCTTAAAATCATAGGATAAATGTAAGTTCAAATTTGTGAGAAACTACAAACTTTTCCAGGATGGTTTTACAATTTTATGCTTCTGTCAACAATGTATGAGTGTTCCAGTTGCTCCAAATTCTTGCCAAAGTTTTGTGTCATCAGTGTTCACAATTTTAGCCATCGTAGTAGAACTATCTCACTGTGGTTTTTGTGTTTCCCTGATTAACTATGATGTTGAATACTTTATATGTTTATTGGCCTTCTGGATATTTTCCTTTGGAAAGTGTCCATTCAGATCTTGTATCAGTAATGACATTTTTTGTAAATTGAAGTATAGTTGACACACAGTGTTAAATAGTTTCGGGGTACAACATAGTGACTTGACAACTCTATGCTATGCTCACCACAGGTGTAGGTACCATCTGTCACTATAGAATGCTGTTGCAATACCATTGACAATATTCCCTATGCTACCTTTCATCCTGGTGATGCATTTATTCAATAACTGGAAGCCTGTATCTCCAATTCCCCTTCACTCATTTTGTCCATCCCCCACCCCCCATCCCCTTCGCTCTGGCAACCACCCCTTTATTCTCTCTTATTATGGGTCTGTTTCTGGTTTTTGTTTTTTGTTTTTTGTTTTTCGGATTCCACATATAAGTGTAATGGTATTTGTCTTTGGCTTATTTCACTTACCATAATACCCTCCAGGTCCGTCCATGTTGTTGCAAATGGCAAGACTTCATTCTTTTATATGGCTGAGTAATACTCCATTCATCTATTGATGAACACTTGGGTTGCCACCATATCTTGGCTATTGTAAATAATGCTGCAATGAACATAGGATGGATATATCTTTTCGAATTAGTGTTTTTGTTTTGGGGGCTAGATACCCAGTGGTGGAATTACTGGTTCATATGATATTTCTATTTTTTTTTTTGAAACCTCCATACTGTTTTCCACAGTGGCTACGCCAAATTACATTCTCACAGTGCACAAGGGTTCCTTTTTCTCTACATCCTCTCCAACACTTGTTACTTCTTGTCTTTGATGTTAGCCATTCTGAGAGGTGTAAGATGATATCTCCTTGTGGTTTCGATTTGCATTTCCCTGGTGGTTAGTGATGTTGAGCATCTTTTCACATGTCTGTTGGCCATCTGTATGTCATCTTTGGAAAAATGTCTATTTAGGTCCCCTGCCCATTTTTTTAATCAGATTATTTGGAGGGTTGTTTTTTTTTTTTTTTTTCCTGCTGTTGTAGGATGTTCTTTAAATATTTTGGATATTAACCCTGTTTTGGATACATCATTTGCAAATATCTTCCACCATTCAGAAGGTTGTTTTTTTGTTTTGCTAATGATTTCCTTCACTGTACAGAAGCTTTTAATTTTGATATAGTCCCAATAGTTTATTTTTGCTTTTGTTTCCCTTGCCTGAGGAGACACATCTAGGAGAATGTTGCTAAGGCTGATGTCAAAGAAATTACTGCCTATGTTTTCTTCTAGAAGTTTTATGGTTTCAGGTCTCACATTTAGGTCTTTAATCCATTTCGAGTTTATTTTCGTGTATGGTGTAAGAAAGTGTCCAGTTTCGCTCTTATACATGCAGCTATATAGTTTTTCTAGCACCGTTTATTGAAGAGACTGTCTTTCCCCCATTGTATATTCTTGCCTCTTTGTCATAGATTGACCATATAAGCATGGGCTTATCTGTGGGCTCTCTGTTCTGTTCCTTTGACCTATGTTTCTGTTTTTGTGCCACTACCATACTGTTTTTTTTATATTTTATTCATTTAGAGAGTGCACGAGTTGGGGGGAAGGGTAGAGGGAGTGGGAGAGAATCTCAAGCAGACTCCATGCCAAGTATGGAGCCTGATGCAGGGCTCAATCCCACAACCTAGAGATCGGGGCCAACCCTGAGATCTCATGACCCTGAGATCTCATGACCTGAGCCGAAATCAAGAGTCAGACACTTAATCGACTGAGCCACCCAGGCGCCCCAGTTCCATACTCTTTTATAGCTGTGTGTAGTATATTTTGAAATCTGGGATTATGGTATCTCTAGCTTTGTTCTTCTTTCTTAAGATTGTTTTTGGCTATTCCAGGGTTTTTTTGTGGTTCCATACAAGTTTTAGGATTATTTGTTTTCTAGTTCTGTGAAAAATACTATCAGTATTTTGATAGGGATTGTACTTAATCTGTAGATTGCTTTGGGTAGTCTGGACATTTTAACGATACTATTTCTTTCAATTCATGAGCATGGTATGTCTTTCTATTTGTGTTGTCTTCACTTTCTTTCATCAAGGTTTTATGGTTTTCAGAGTACAGGTCTTTCACCACCTTGGTTAAGTTTATTTCTAGGTAGTGAACTCTTTTTGGTGTAATTGTAAATTGGAATGTTTTATTTCTCTTTCTGCTACTTCATTATTAGTGTATAGAAATAACAGATTTCTGTATTTTGATTTTGTATCTTGCAACTTTGCTGAATTCATTTATCCTAATAGTTTTTTGGTGGGATCTTTAGGGTCATTCAAATCTTTTGTTGTTGTTGTTGTTGTTGAAGAGTTTTATTTTAGAGAGAACACGAGTGCAAGTCGGGGGAGGGAGAGGGACAAGCAGACTCTGGGCTGGGTGTGGGGCCTGGTGCGGGGCTGGATCTCATGACCCTGAAATCATGACCTGAGTCAAAATCAGGAGTCAGACACTTAACCAACTGGGCCACCTAGGTACCCCTGTTCGTTTTCTAGTTCGTAAAGGCATAGTTAGGTTGAGATCTTTCTTGTTTCTTTATGTAGGTGTTTATTGCTATGAAATTCCCTCTTAGAACTGTTTCTGCTGTATCCCATAAGTTTTGGTTGTGTTTCCATTTTCATTTGTCTCAAGATTCTTTCATTTTCCCTTTAATTTCTTTGATCCATTGGTTGCTCAGGAGAGTGTCAACTTCCATGTATTTGAGTTTTCCAGTTTTCCTCCTGTTATTGATTTCTAATAGTATACCATATGGTCAGAGAAGATAGTTGGTATGATTTCAGCCATATTGAATGTGCTAAGACTGGTTTTGTGGCTTAATATAGGGTCTATTGTAGAAAATGCTTCTTGTGTAATTGAGAAGAATGTATATTCTGCTAATACACAGATAAAACGTTCTGTATATTTTTGTTAGGTCCATTTGGTCTATGGTGTTGTTCAAATCTGCTGTTTCCTTTTTCTCTGTGTGGTAGATCTATCCATTGTTGAGAGTGAAATACTAAAGTCCCTAACTATTTTTGTATTGCTGTTTCTCGCAGAGCTGAAAGGAGAAATATTTTGCTTTATATATGTAGGTACTCTGGTGTTGACTGCATAAAGATGTACAATTGTTATATCTTCTTGATGGATTTATCATTATATAATGACCTTGTCTCTTTTTACCATTTTTATTTTTTTTTAAACATTTTATTTGATAGACAAGCAGGGGGAGTGGGAGAGGGAGAAGCAGGCTCCCTGCTGAGCAGGGAGCCCAATGCACGGCTTGATCCCAGGACCCTGGGATCATGACCTGAGCCAAAGGCAGATGCTTAATGACCGATCCACCCAGGCGCTCCT